>NC_090935.1:1204844584-1207344584 GCF_040938575.1 Ambystoma mexicanum
ATTTTTGGGGTTTATTTTTTTCTCCTGCTAAGAGTGAGACTCTCTTTCTCCCACTCTTAGACATGATTGGAGATATCCTTTGACTTTGTAATGTGTTTTATGGGCTATGGGGTCTTTTACTCCATAGGGTTTCATGTGGTTTTTGGTAAGTGTGTTACACAGCACCCTCAGTGCAGTAACACAGGGGTGTCATAGTGACCCCCAAACATAGACTCCATACCCTGGGACTGACTACTGTCTCCCAGGGGATGTAAAGTCACCATTGACTTTACTAGTCTTAAATTGGGAACAGAACCAGTACAAACCATCATATTGTGGAAGTACTGGTAGGGGTAATTAGATTGCCCCTGGGTCTGTTTTTCGAGGGGGCACTGTGCAGTCCCCCCTCGTCGAGTTTCTGGCTGGTGGCAGTGGTTACCACGCAAAATATTCCTTAAGAATATTAACTATGGGATGTTCCCATTCATTTTAAACGCACCACTTTTTGGTGCATTGTTAAAGATACCGCTGGGTTATTTATTTAATATTTATTCCCCGGTTGGGTCTTTTTGCCAGGACTCAGTTTTAAAATGGCGTTTGGGTTCGCCTCTGTAACTGCAACCCAAGTCGAGCCCTTTGTTCCACCTTTTGGCGGCCTTCTACACAGAAGCCTCCAAAAGTGGTGCCACTCTGTCTGGGTCTACAGGATGTGTGGGAGGAGGGGTTTAGGCACCCTGGACTGAGTAGCTTCGGCAACTCAAGTCGCACTCTTGTATGATTGGCCCAGTGGTGAGCCGCCCGACTCACCACTTAGCATGTTTGAGTGACAGCTAGGACTGATGAATGGGGGTTTTCTGCATAAAAGCAGGGCTTTGGGGACTGGAACTTCAGAAGTCGCCACAGGACCAAAGAATCCGAAGAGGGAGAAGCTGAGCCAACCTGCAACGACGACACCACCGGTGGAGCCCTGCTGAACCGCCCCACCACTTCTCCCAACGACAGAGGAGATCTTCATCCCGAAGAGTCTTCTTCCTTTGACTGGTGGGGATAACTGGTTTGCCCGCCTTTTCGCCTTCCCGGATCATCTCGTGGCCGCTTTGCCTGTGCCAAGCATCCCGGCAACCGGGATGCCACATTTTACCACTACCGCAAATAAAAGGGTAGTACCTTTTAAACGGAGAACGGCTGGTTTCTTCCCTGGCAGTGCAACGACCTTCAGCTTTCCTCCAAGTCGAGATCTTCTCTTCCTCTGGACGACACAGCGACTTGCACCCACTGCCAGGAACAACTGCCCCCGCTGGAGGATTCTCTCCACTTTCAAGGTACTGTGTCCGCCTGGCCTCCCTCGCAACGGTCTGTGTGGGGTGTCCCTTAAATCCTCAATTTACCACTTGGGTTGGCCCTAGGCTGGCTAACTGAACTTTTCTGAGCTGAAATAATTCCTTTTTGAACTCTCTGCAAGACTTTTCAAGCCTCTTAAACTGAGTGATCTTGGGCGCATTGGTGTTCTACTCTCTCTAAGAGGGAGCCTGGCCTCTGAACTTTTTGGTCACAAGTAGACTTTGACTTTCCTGCCTTGCTGGGTGCTTCTAAAGTATTGTGTTGTGTGCTTTCCTAATTTCTGCCTTTTCCCTCCCTTTTTTGATAACCTATTGGAGTGCCATCTTTAGTTAAGCGCTCACCTCTGTCTGAAAATAAGTGGTGTTAACTAAGACTTATCTAATAAGGAATAAGGGATGTATATATATTAATAGTAACTGTGTTTTGAACTTGCTTACAATAATAGTGCTGGAGTGTTTCTAAGTGTGTCTTTAAATAAATAATTATATACGTTGATACCAAAGCTCTGGTCAGTGTTTGCTTGTGCTACTGTATTTTGGTACCTATCTTGTATACTCTATATACTGTCTAACTCTTCTTGAGAGAAGTCTGGCTGCTCAGCCACAGCTACCAGGTAAATCTGGGTGGTACAGACTGCTACCAATTGGGTTTACTGCCAACACCTGTAGTCTTAAGTCTTTTGCAGTGGTCCCTAAGGGAACTGCACAGGTTTCTGCCTAACACCTGATAATGACGGACAACACAGTGGGTATTCATTACCTCAACAAGAAATGAGGTGCAGGGTCACTGCCACTGTGCAGGGAGGCAAAGCAGCTCTGGTTTGGGGGGGACTTTAAAACAGAATCTCTCTATCGGCTGTTCACCTTGCCGGAAAAGAGAATATGAGGGCGGACGCTGTGAGCAGGCAGAGCACAGTCTCCCATGAGTGGGAGTTGGCTCCGAAAGTCCTTCTAAAGATCTTCACCCTTTGGGTAACCCTGCAAGTGGATCTGCTTGCGTCCAGTATCAACAGGAAGTGCGCATTGCTCTGTCCCAGTGAATTTCTTCAGAGTGGAGCTCTGGGGGATGTGTTCGTAGTGGACTGGGAATTTCAACCCCTGTACGCATTTCCAACAGTCCCCTGATAACAACCTCCTCATGTCATCAGGAGGTTTGAAGAAATTTGGGAAGTCCATGATCCGATTGCTCCGGACTGGACCAGGAGGATGTGGTACTCGAGACATGCCCATTTGCCCTCCTTTCCGTCTTCTCCAGAGAGGTGACTTACTCTCACAAGAAGGAAGTCGTCTTCCTCATCCAGAAATCAGTATCCTGATCCTTCCCGCTTGGCTTCTGAGAGGTTAAGATACAACGATTGGGACCTCTGGAAGAAGTTATTAGAGGTGTTGCTTTCGACCAGAAAACGAGCAATAAAAACACTATACTCCTGCCGTTGGAACAAGTTTTGCAGCTGGTGTAGAGCTAAAGATATTGAGCCTTTCAATTGCAATACACCTCCTGTGCTTTCTTTTTTGCTACCCAGACCCATCGGGGGCTACAGGTGGCTACCGTCAAGGGATGCCTGGCAGTGTTATCCATTTTAAACACACGCCAGTTGTCATGTAATTCATCAAGGGGCTAGCAAACACTTTTTCACTAGTCCGTTTTCCGGTCCCATCCTGGGATATGAACCTGGTATTAGCCTTTTTAATGGGCGCTACATTTGAAGTTCTCCATTCTTCACTAAGGTTATTAAACATAAAAACAATCTTTTTGTTGGCCATCGCTTCTGCTGCTCGCCCTGTCATGTAAACCACCATTTACAATATTTACCAAGGAGAAGGTCATTATGAGAGTTCAAACCTCCTTATTTCCCAAGATAGTGTCTGAGTTCTATCTGACCCAGAAACTAGCCTTACCAGCTTTCTATCCTCTACTTTACTCTTCTTAAAGAGAGGTTACACAGGCTAGACCCGGAGAGGGCTCTTAGCTCTACGTTTTTAGGGTGGCAAATGTCAGGCAAGATGGCAAACTATTTATTGGTTATACTGGCCACAGTCTCGGCCAAGCAGTGACTAAGCAAACTTTGTCACTTTGGATCAGTCTGTGCATTTCAGAGAGCTACTCCGTTGCTGGAAAGGATGTCCCTGAAAATCTAAGCACCAGAGGAGTGGCAACCAATTCGGCTCTCCAAAGAGGTATACCAGTGCAGGACATTTGTAATGCTGCAACTTGGTCCTCACTACATACTTCCTCAAAACATTACTATTTGGACACTCTATCGGGTCAGGACACTCTGTTTGGAAGAGCGGTTCTGCACAATATAAATCAGCAATGAGAACATTGGACAAATAATTCACTTGTCCCACCTCCTTCAAACCTGCTATGGGAGTCTATCAAAAATAAGGAATCCATGGGAGGACACAAACAATTAGAAGAACAAATTACTCACCCTTGGTAATATTCTTTGTCGGCTCTGCAGTGAGAGGTAAAAACTTAGAACTGAGACAACAAGCACAGTGCATGCTATTTATATAATTATCAACGTCGCGTCCAGATGCGGGAATGGAAACCATCGAGGGACATCCACTCGATGCCGCACAGAGGACTGTGCTGTTGAAATTTGTTGCAGAGACTATAAATATATCAAAGACGAGGAATCCGTGGGAGGAGCATCCAGTAGAAAGAACATTAACACGGGTAACTAATTTGTTCTTCTTTTGCGTGGGCTTTGCAGGTTGATTCGCAGGGATACTGTCTTCCTTTCCTATGGCGATCCCCAGTCAAGCACCATTCCCTGATGCCCTCCTTCTTGATGACATGTCTCAACTCCTGGTGAGGGTCACCATAGAACTGGTGCCCACTTTAGAGAGAGAGGAGGAACAAATGGTATTCCTATTATTTGAATGGTGCAAAAAGAGGACAGGGGCTCCCTGCTCTGTGGCTGCTCAACTTGTACCTGTGCTCAACATTTACCTGTGCATTTTTCCTTTATTATTATTATTGTATTTATTGAGTGCAGATCTATTTTCGAGCAGCAATAGAGCGCTATACAGAGGTATACAACAATACAGATAAATAACCAAGTGCTTTACAGAGATGTACAACAGTACAGATGCATAATGGAGTGCTTTTCGTAGGTAACAAGTTATGATATGATATGGCATTTATAACGTGCCTAGACACAAGTGTTTCAAGGTGTGACAAGGCAAGGGAGGGGAACAGAGGGAATACAGAGACAGCGATCATACTTGGCCAGGTGACATTGAGATTGTGCAAGTGCAGGGGGAGGAGGGTGAAACGTGAGAGGGGAAGTGCACTACATAGGAAAAACAGTAAATAAATAAAAACAATAAATAAGAAGTGCGGCCATGGTGGCAGGTGCAGTTAAGTGCAGACATCAGGTATGAAGTGCTTGTAGGGGGCTGTAGGGATATAGAAACATGGTTGCCAGGGGGGCAGGGCAGGTGTGCAACTGGTGGGGAGGGGACCTGGGCCCGAGAACAGAGGATAGCCAGGTAACCAGTGCAGGTTCAGATTCAGCCAGGAGTTCAGCAGGAGAGTGGAGGAGATTAAGCAGAAACAAAGAGGGAGGTCTTGAGGTGCTTCCGGAGCCGGATATGGTTCTCCTCAATCCTCAGAGCGGCCGGGAGGCTGTTCCAGAGGGAGACGACAGCCAAAGAAAGAGATCTACCACCAACTTGTTGCTTGGAGAAGCGGCTGACCCTGAGGGACTTGGAGGTGAATGAGCGAAGAGCACAAGAAGGAAGATATTTAGTAAGAGAGAGTTGGAGATATTGAGGCGCAAGTAGGCCTTGTGGATAATGCCGAGGGTCTTGAACTTATCCTTGCAGCCACTGGGAGCCAGTGCAGATATTTCAGTCCTGGTGAGATACGATCCCTGGGCTTGAGGCCAAGGACAATGCTTGCAGACCTGTTTTGGATGAGTTGCAGAGGGTGGAGAGTAGAGGCAGGCAGATTTAGAAAGAGGCTGTTGCAGTAGTCCAGCCCAGAGAGAACCAGAGCTCTGGAGACAGTGAGCTTCTGGGGAAAGGAGAGGAAAGGAAGAATACCTCTGAGGAGGTGCAGCTGGTAGTGTGACTTCTTAGAGACATCAGAGATGTGAGGAGAGAAGGAGAGTGTGGGGTCGAAGATGACCCCAAGGTTTTTAGCCTCACAGGTGGGAGCAGGAGGAGGTGCCAAGAGAGGCCGGCCAGAGAGTGACGTGAAAGGAGGGAGCGAGTGTGCCAATGAGGAGAATCTCAGTCTTACTGGCATTAAGGCAGAGATCCTTGGCGGCACACCACTCCTGGATAGCAGACAGACAGTCAGAGATGAGAGAAGGAGAAGAGGTGGCTGAAGGGAGCCTGAAAATGAGTTGTCATCCGCATAGCACTGAAAGTTAGGGCAGAGAGCGGCAATGCAGTGGGCAAGAAGTGCCAGGTATTGGTTGAACAGCCAGAGAGAGAGCTTGGACCCCTGGGAGCACCACAGTTAAAGATAGAGGAGAGGAAGGACCCAAGTTGGACCTGGGAGGGTCGATAGGAGAGGAATAAAGTCAGGCATGCTGGAGCCTGCTCAGTGATACCCAGGTTATTACGGAGCCGGTTGAGGGTTGAGCAGGATGGCATGGTTGACGGTGTCAAAGGCAGAAGAGAGGTCAAGTAAGATGAGGACGCAGGGGGTGTTGGCGTCATGGTTAGAGAACAGGTCTTCACATATGTTCATGAGAGCAGTTTCTGTGCTTCTGGCAGCTCTGAAGCCAGACTGATGGTCATGGAGACAACCAACAGATTCAGTGTGACGATTAAGCTGGGAGATGGCCAGCTTTTCCAGGAGTTTGCCGAGGAAAGGAGTGATGGAGATTGGGCGATAGTTAGCTGGGCAGGACGGGTCGGCAGAGGGTTTCTTGAGAAGAGGGTGCACAACGGAGTGCTTCAGGGGGGAAGGGAAGACTTCAGTGGCAAAGGAGTGGTTGCAGAAGTCAGCCAGGGTGTCAATGTGGTCCTTGATGGTTTTGGAGGAACAGGGGTGAACCTGTTTTGATGAGACTTTCATAGATCGGACTCGTCTAGAAACGTCATCTGGGGAGAAGAGGGGAAAGGCAGAGAAGGAGGAAGGAGAGGTGGCCGAAGAGGGGTCAGAAGAAGAGCAGGGAGTAGAAGGAGGAGGGGGAGAGGAAGAGCTAGAGGACAGGATATCCTGAGTTTTAGAGATGAAATGAGAAGCCAGAGCCGTGCAGAGGGTCTGCGAGGGGACAGGAGAGGTAGTGACTGCAGCAGGATTGGCCAGTTCCTTGCAGATTTTAAAGTGTTCGGCCAAGTTATTAGATGCCGCAGAGATGCAGGCTTGGATGTGAGCTCTCTTCTTAGTGCAGACAGAGAGCCGGCATTGCCTTTGGAGCAGGTGGCAGGCCAGTTTGTCAGAGAATGTACCAGAAGCACGCCATTTCCTCTCAACCATCCTGTACTTGCATTTGAGGGTGCTGACGTCTGAGTCGTACCAGGAGTTGCACTTGGCTTTGAGCTTCAAGCGGTTCCTCCTGACAGGGGAAAGAGTATCATATATAGCAGAGTGGAGCATAGAAAGAGATGTGTCAGGGTATGAGTCAGCCAAAGGGAGGGAGGGGGGTGAGAAAGTGGCGGCGAAAGCCTCAACTGACACACGCTTCATGGGTCGGTTAAGCGCGAAGATAGGTGGCAGTGCTGGAGGTGGCTTGGCCTGAGGGGTAGAGGTGGTGAGCTGGGAGGAAAGGATAAAGTGATCGCTCCAGGAGAGAGGAGTGGTGAGAGGGATAGAAAAGGGAAGGTCTGAAGAGATAGAACAATCCAGAGTGTGCCCTGCAGAGTATAACAGCTATAGAACAGATATACAGGGGGGGGGGTAGGATACAGAGGGGCACAGAGGAGGGTTTCAGCTGTACAGGGTGGCAGTGAGGAGCAGGCAGATGGCGCCTAGCGAGGCAGGTGTTGCGGGGTTCGACATGGTGGCCTAGGTGTTGAGGAGGAGAGACTCCTTGAAGAAGTGCGTCTTGTTATTTTCTGAATTGTAGGAGCGAGTCTGATGCTGACAGGGAGGAGGTTCCATAGTCGTGGGGCATAGGCGAAGGAGGCTTGTTTTCTGGTCCTTTCCCTTTTGCAGAGGTGTATTTCAAGTCTGCACGTGTCCTGTCTTCTGGTGGTGCTCTGTCCGCCGAGTTTCTCCGTGAGGTAGCTTGGTAAATTGAGGACGACTGCCTTATAGATGATGCAGCAGGACTTGAAGGTGCTTTGTGCCTGCAGTGGGAGCCAGTGAAGGTCTAGGACACTTCTTTTGCAACACTGCTCCTCCTCAAGTCCTCTGGTTTATTGTGTCATTTGTGGACACATACCTCGGCATATCATTTGTGCCCATGGTCCATGATAGCAACATCCTTCAGATGGTGCAGCAATTTCAGACCCAGCCTCTGCTTTCTTGTGCCAACTTGATAAGAATTTTTGAAGTGCCAGAGGCCCAACTTCACATGAGATCTTTCTAGCGGCTGCCTGCATTGCCAGTGATCACAGTTTGAACGCAGCATGACAACCTCCTCGAAGTCTTGACCAAGGTCTCATATGACCTTCTTTGGTGGGCCATTTAAAAACGTTTAGTGAAAGGAAACCTTTTCCACAGCCTGGATCTCAATTGACAATGGTCATGGAAGCCTCATTGAAAGACTAGGCTCTCACCTGGATGATCTGACGGTGCGTGGCCTTTGGCCTCCAGCGGTGATGCGGAAGAACATTAACCTTCTAAAACTGAGTGGCATTAGATTGACCCTTATGGGGTTTCTTCCCCCAGCACAGGGCAGGAGTTTCCAAGTACTCATGGACAACACTCTGGTAATGCATTACCTCAGCAAGAAAGGTGACGTGGAGTTGCTGTCTCAGTGCAGGGAACTAATTGCCTCAGTGATTAAAGACCACTGTACAATAAGGCAGAAAAATGTACAAAATACTTGGGGCCTAATTACAAAATTGGTGGTAGTGGTAACACCTGTTCTACCACTTAAAAGGGGGACCTTCAGAGTAAGATTACCTTTTCTTTCTAAGGAATTATGGCATCTCAGAAATTACAAAATCCTGTGTTTTTACCTCTTGTGCATCCTTCTCAGATGGAAGAAAAAGTTGCATCACCTCGATTTTACGAGGGTGCTCTGATTCTATTATTCTCAGTCCAAGCAGTAGCACATTGCCAATCAACTGTTTGTTGCATTTGTCAAAGCTTAGAAGGGAAAGACCATTACTTAACAGACAATTCTTAGATGATTTTTGATGTGTACTGAGATATGTTAGGAACTGATGACCAAGGAGGTTTCCAAAATGATCAAACCCATTTGACCAGGCGGGAGGATGACTAGTAACCGCTTGCAGATCAGAGTATCCCTTTGATGAGTATCTGTCAGATTGACATTTTGGCTTTTTGCATACGTTTCTCTGGCAATACTGCCTCGACTCTTGGGTGGGGAGCACACCTATTTTGAACTGGGAGGATTCCTCATTTAGGGTTTTGGTTCTTTGTAATGGCTTGCCCACTAGTGGTTTGGCGTCTTTGAAAATCCATGTATTTTCAGAGCTACCGATCTGTTTGTCTGGCTTTCAGTGTGCATATAAACATATTCATCAATCTAGTTGTTTGTCTATATACCTTTCTGAATAACAGTCTTTACATTTATCTGTGTGTCTATACCTATCTTTGTGTCTGTGTGTCTTTTTTCTATGTATGTGTGATGTGTTTGAATCTATTTATCGGTCTATTGTGATGAAACTGGTGATGCCCTCACTTCTTTCCCTGAGGATGCCTCTCCCTACATGGCCAGCAGAGGGCAGCCGCTACCTAATCCTAAACCTAGGGCTGCTATATGAGGGAGGACCATCTGGGGGCAGGAAAACCGCAGGAGAGTAGCAGGGTATTGTTGGGGGAAAGCACATACCCCCCCTTTTCCTTTCAGGGATGTTTTCTCTGCCGCCCTTGCCTTAATGGCATAAGCTGTTCCCTGAGATTGTGGACATGGTTCATTGGAACCCCTTTTGACCAAGGGGAGAGAGAGTAATACTTTTGGAACTTGATTATTCTTTTTTAATTGGCAAGATTGACACAAGGAAACTCGGAAAGGAAGCTTTTCCCTGGAACGTTGGTCATTGGAAACCTTTTTGTTGGATTCAACTTACGTGTTGAACCTGAACATACTTGTGAATAACAGAAATCAGTATCCTTTGCACTTTGGAGATTATTTAGCGTGGGAGGGCCAGAATAGTATTACGGACACAGGACATACTTATGTTTGGACATCTTGACAATGGATAGACCCATTCGTTTTTGGTTGAGGTTAGGGACATTACACCTAGAATAGGGATAGTGAATTATTTTCCAACCCTAACTTGTTTAACTACAAACATGTCGCCTCTGTGTCTGCATTTCATTCCTGGCTCCTCAGACTATCCTTGTGTTTTTGTATCCGTCCTCCTATTAATGTATCTGTTTCTACCTCTTTTTATATTTCTGTATATCATTGTGCCTGGCTATAATCGTATTTATCTGTGTCCTTATATATGTCTGTCTGCCTATCTACCTATATGTCTGTCTATATGTATCTATATGCCCTGTCTATTTATCTTACTGTCTACCTGTGTATCTGCCTGTTGTGATGAATCCAGTGGGGTCATCAGGGATTCTCCCCTGGAAATCTCCTCCAATGAGGCCAGGGCAAGGCAGCCACTACCTGATCCTGATCCTGGGGATGGTTTTATGAGGGAGGATCACATGGGCGGGAACAACCACCAGGGAGATGCAATGACTTCACTGGATGAAACACAGTATCCCCCCTTTCCCATGAGGAAGGCTCTCTGACAACCAGCACCTTAGTTGGCTATTGTCATCTAACGGTTCACCCTTTTAGAAGAAATCGAGAAACAGTTTCTTTACCACAGGTTATTCTGGCTCTCACCTTTAGCCCCAACACCCACAACGTGGGCATATCCCTTTCTGCTTCTAATATGCCTTATTGCAAAAGTCCTGAGAAAAAACATTTGAGAGTTAAATGCCAAACGACATTCATGGACTCCAACTTCCATAATCACTCAGGTACTGAGATGAGGAGGAGCATGAAAGAGTTTGTACAGGGTGACAGGCGCTCGAAATACAACATGCAAGCTAGTTGTTATTCAAAGCCTACCTTGTACGGGACATGTAAAGAGGGTGGCTGCACTAACAAAGGGAGCATTGCAGAAGAGGACGGTAAGCTCCAGGCAGAGGCTCGCGAACGCGAGACACGTAGAGAAAGTTACTGGGACAGAAGGAGGGATGCGCCAGATGAGCAGGAGAAGCTGTGTAGACATGTGGAGCTGTGCAGAAGCTCCTGGGTGTCAGGCCGCTTGTGGAAGCAGCGTTAGTCAGTCCAGACCGAGAGAGGAATCCAGCGTGTGACCGCACGTAACACTGAAGAGACCTCTGCCGACTCCAGGGTGGAAAGTGAATGAAGCAGCTGGGGACCATTGGGCGTTCATAAGTAACAAGTGCGCCATAAGTATGAGATTGTTAACGATTAAACGAGCATAAGAAAAATATTTTAATGCTGTCAAGACAAAATACTAACACAACACCCAATAAGAAGAATGTTTCTATGAAGACAAGACACAGTACTAAGAGAATCCCCAATCCAGAACAGGTAAATGAGATACCAGTGTGGGGGAAAAGGTTGATGAAGTGCTATCATGGGCAAATATCATTTTCGTGTAACCACGAACTGTGAATCAACTAAGAGTCCTGACAGGCAAGTAAACTAGGCAGTCAAAGCTATGTAAAGATTCCTAGCAGGGAATCTGAAAGGAACTATAAAAGAAAACCTGGCAGACGAGTACACCAGGTAATTGTGATTGATTTAAATGAAATTTAAAAGAAATCCTGGCAGGCGAGTATGCTAGGCAATCTGCAGAGTTAATGGAAATCATACAAAAAGATTGTTGCAAAACGTGTGATTTGAACAGGAACTTTGATAGTCCAGTGAAGAAAAAAATAAACTGTTAATTAAAGTGGAACTTTTGCCATCAGATTTGAGGAACCAGGGGAAGGGAACCACCCTTTGGATCAGTGTCTCTACCTTGGAGAACATTTTTATGGAGTCAATATTACATTTTGCTTTTGGAACACTTTTGCTAACATCAAGAAAAAGGCATTTCCTTTCACCCTTTGTTGTTTTTTTTAGTGTGAGGGTCAGGATAGGACTTTTTGGACACAAGGACGGCTTTTCAGTATCGGACCTTCTGACATCGACTGATCCTTAGTTTTGATTTTAGGTATGGAAATTCCTCTTATTATCTTGCCAATTAGGCAGTTTCCCAACCTATTTTTAATTTTAATAAATGTATTTTCTTGAAAATATATCTTGTTTGGCTCTCATTGCTGACTCCTCACACTGTTTATCTTTTCAGCTATGTCCGTGTGTTTATTGTACAATGTGCAGCACAAGTTACAGGTAAGGGCAAAGCTTTTGCCGAAAAATACTTTGCGATACCTAATGCAAAAACCTCCTATTTTTTTAAGCTGTTTTAATTGTTTTTTTAACATGAAGTTGTCATGAAACTTCACCAAAGTAAGCATGAGGGTTCAGATTTGGCCAGATTAGTAAAGTCGCCATACTTAGTGAAATAAAATATACAAGGTAACCTTTTTATAGTGTTGCTATTGTGACACAGAGATATATTTATAACTACTACCTCACTTCCGTGCCAATGGCATCAATGATCCCACGACCGAGCCAACTTGGAGGCCCACTGATACCCCCTAGTGGCTCTTAAAGCATTTCCGTATCCAACCTGAGCCTCAGGTTGCATCACAAGAAGAATTTGTGGGAGGAAGATTGTATCGATCAGAAATAACATTACCAGAGGTAAGTAATTTTAGAAATATTTAGCATCGAATTGAAAAACAGATAGGAGGCAGAATTGACCGTACAATAGTTCAAATATCGTGTTTGTAAACTTTCTCCTTTTGGTTTTTTCTCTTTGATAGACTCTCCCAAAAATTCTGAGCCATATTGCACCAGCATTTTCCATGAATAGTTGCAGCTTTATTGTTGAGAAATCCAAGGAGTCAACGGCTCGTGTGGTTGTCTGGACTGAGATCGGAGTGCAACGAAGTTACACTATGGAGAGCACACTGTGTGGCTGTGACCAGGGAAAGTACAAGGTAAATGCATTCTTTTATATTCCATTGGTGAGTTGTGTGCCTCTTATTTTGAATGGATTCCTTCCCCTCACAGATTCCTCATAATTAGTCTTTGGACATTTTTTCAGCCTCCAGGGGCACAGTGTGCCTCTGCATCAGCTGAGACTGGTGCAGTTTGGCACCCAGATGGTGACATGGTGCTTCAGGAACGACATTAACCCTCTGAAGGCCTCAGGCTTCAAGTCCTGCTCAGCCTGCCGGAGGCAAAGGTCTGTGTCAGACCTCCACAGGGGTATGCCTCTACTGCCTCAGGGAGAACCCAGAGGATTGCCGTTCCTGCTAGTCTATGCACTTTAAAACCCTTGGATAGTATGCACAAAGCTTTACAGCTACTACCGCAAGAGTGGTAAGAGAAGGCCAAGTCCCCAGGGGTGGAGTTGAAGAGGCCCTTGGTGGAGGAGCCTGTGAAGTGACATTCTCAAGTCCTAAAGTACAAAAAAAAGAAGCTTAGGAAGAGTTTGTACTCTTACAGCTACTCCTTTTCTTAGTCTTCCTTCAGGAAGCCGGGCATCAATTCCACCCCATGGTGGCCTCCAAAGAATAGCCTTGTACATTGCAAGTACCATTCCCCACGTAATCCTCTACTCCACTGGGAGAATGTCAGTCATTGCCATTCAACCCGACAGTGGCGACCCCGGTGATGACCACCCACTCCCCCACCTCAGATCCAGGCTTCCTTTCCACTCATTGATTTCCTGAGAGTTTGGTGGTGCAGGCAGCTACAGTGGGTTTGAAGTCCATGATTTTGCCCCTCTCTGCCACTTACTGGGAGAGCAAGAAGTTGGAGGCCATGGACTGCAAGGGTGGTGGGTTTATTGCGTGACCAAAAAATGCTTTAATTTATTTTACTTGGGGTTTTTTTGCTCAAATTTTCCCATCAAAATGTACAAGGTGGGTTGGGTCAGCAAATATTGGTGGGGTTGGGATGGGGGGTTGTTTAGGGACAGTAGTGGAGCTGCAGGCAGCGTCCCCCTGCATTCTGTGGAAGCTCTTTGTGTTGGGCAGTGTTGCTTTTGAGTCCTGTCAATGCTGCTTTTGCCATAGCCAAGTACTCATTTGGCTTTTGAAGTGTTCTCTGACCCAGCAGAAAAACTGCCAATGGAAGATCCGTGCCCCCAGATTTTGTAGTCAGCCTGGACATGGCTGATTTTGTGGCTATCAGCACCAAGCCAGTCCTAGGGAGACACTAGCGGATTGTTTTTTAAATATATTTTTTTAATTTACTGTGTTATGGTTCAGTTGAACTGTTCACAAATTCAAACAACACATTAATACGTATAATCATCAAAACAATACACCAATATCAGTAATCTGGGCAATATACAAAATACAGTTATAAAACCAATACATTATATTATGGCCAACATGTGATCCAATGTATTTATCATCTTTAATAAAATTCATTCATTCTCAACTAGATTATATAAATATTAAAAAAATTCATATTAAATTTAATTTTACACCCACGTTTGCGCCTTCAAGTATTAACTTCCAAATTGAGACTGTATGTAAATTATTACAATCTTCTATTTCCCCAAAAATGTTCATCTCAATTCAATAAAGTTCCCGCAATTCAAGCTCAAGTGCTGAAGTATTTCATTTTGTGTACCTTTACTAAACCTGCAAGACCTTTCCTCTCTAGGAATATTTTGTGTAGCCCCCAGGATTTCATTTGTGCTTAATAAATTCAGCCTGTTTCTTAAAAAATATTTCCTCCAATTCGAATTGCGAAATTGCACCCTAGAACTAGGTATTCACAGGTTTCCCATCCAAATTAATATAATGGTGGTGCATGTAGGACTCACCTTTCCCAATAGTACGGCTCCTGTCTGCTTATCTAAGGCGTTTCTTCACTAAATTGGGGTTTCTCTTTGGATGCATTTCTGAATGGTCTAGCTCAATCAAAATATTCTTGCAAGCATCTTTTTCCTAGTTGAAATCTGTTGCATCCATCCTAGCAAAGAGCCCTCCGGACTATCCTAATTGACATCCGACATCCAAGCAAAACATCAGCCCATAAGTCATAATTGTTATAACTTTCATTTTATACAATTGAATTAAAGGAATACCAGAAAATTGGCCATATTAATAATATCCATACTGGGAGATCCGTATTTTTAATTTCCTCCTTAAAAATGGATAATGTAACACAGTTTTATCTATTTCAAATATACTGAAACCCAGGTAGAACATTCTGTCACCAGTTCAAGAGGATCTTTCAACAGCAACCAATTAGAACCATTAATTGTTTTCCATTTGGAGGGTTTTTAAATCAACATTTTAGATTGGTTTTCACATTAATTGCCAGATTATTTGTTCTGGTAATCTACAACTGTTCAGAGATCGGACGCTGGAGACCAATAGGGGTTTGGTCAGAAAACACCAGATCATCCGCATATGACAACTAATTTATGATTCAAAAATCAAGTTTAGTGGGGGGAAGATCTAGTACTTTTTAAAGCCAGGCTCACATCCACAATATACAAATTAAATAGTATTGCGGCGAGCACACAGCCTTGCTTAAATCCTTTGGTTGTATTTATCGGGTCGGAGAGAAGGCCTTCCGCATTCAACCTAATTCTTATTGAAGTTCCAGAATATAATTCTCAAACAATATCAATTAAGTGCGATGGACACCCCCAATTTTTTAATTTTGTCCCAAGAAGAGAGCGACTGAGTCAAATGCCATAGTAAAACCAATAAAACATAAATACGCAGGTGTTTTTTATAGCAACACATTTTGATTGAATGGCATTTATTTTAAAAAAAGTAAGGTAGTTCCAACTCCTCGTACAAATTCAGATTGCCAAGGATCCAAAATGTTAGTATCTTCAGCCGATCTTCTTTCGATTCAACTATAGAGCAGAATATTTTCCCAGGCACATCAAGAAGTGCTATCGGCCGATAATTTTCATGATTCGAGCATTCCCCCATTTTCTTAACTAGTAACAATAATCAAGGTTTTACAAGATGAGGGAATTGTTGTTAAGACTAAAATTCTATTAAAAAGTTTCAGTTGTATTTTAGCCCATACCATAGGAGAGGCTTTGAGTGTCACATTTGATAGACCATCTGACCCAGGGGCTCTAGAGATCTTGCTTCTCACTATAATTCCGTAAATATCTTTAAGAGAAAACAGCAGACCCCAAGTAGCCTATTAATCGAAGGCAAATACTTAGGTTCATCTGTACTTTCCCTATACACCTTGGAATAAAATGTGGCCCATGCCTCTTCAATAATAGGGTTTGCCTGGGATTGAGTTTGAGGATTGAACTGATTATTAATTAGATCCCAAAACTGAGCGGTGTTCTGATCCTTCAAGATCGTTACCATTTATTCTGCATAACGCTGTGCCCTAACACTAGGGATTGTTCTTCTTAGCCCTTAACCTCCTTTGCCCTCTGTGGCAGAGACCAGGCACCCTCAGGCAAGCGCCCACAGTGGCAAAGTTGAGGTGGTGATGCCCAAAGGGAGGTATTTGTTACTTCTACTGTCCGCGTTAACTGCAAGTGCAAGCCCACTGTGAAATGGACTTTGTCCAGTGGGAGGGAGGTTGTTCCTATGTGTCGGAGTGGCATCATACCACTACTGACGCTTCGTCAGGACAGGTTGTGACTCAGGATTACTGCCTCCTTTTTCTTAAACGCCCACCTCTTTTTGCCGTTTCACTGTCTCAAGACACTCCCCTGATGGAGCGAGTGTGTCAATATTTGCAGACGGTGGCAATAGAATTGGTGCCCTGCTCAGATTGAGGGAACAGTTGGTTCTCTCTTTGCTTTCTGGTCTCAACGAAAGGCAGTGTCTATGTCACATCATGGATATTAAAGGCATGGTCTAGTAAAAAATGTTATTGTCCCTACGGGTCGGCCATGTTTTTTTAAGCCTAAGTGGCTGGATTTTAGAAAACTTTCCTATGGACCTTACCCGAGTTTTCGTCCATTAAACGCACGCGAAAACAAGCACCAGGGTGCCGCCATTTTCTGATAATCCTATCACTTGCCGCATCGCCCTGGCTGACCTGCTTTTGCGGCACTAAATCAATTCCCCCGCCCCTGAGCCTGACATTATCCAAACATTCATATTCCCCCCCCTTTCTCCGTGATGTTACTGTGCTGCGTAGGCAAAAGCGCCCAGTCGTCTTCTACGCGACTCCACACAGAACCCGGAAACCAACACAGACCATCTCACAACACCGCGCGCCACAATTCGGAATATGAAACTGTACTTTAAAATCAAACAGCAAAACGGTACATTTGGTAAAGTACATTTATTTTACATTAAATGTTTAGAGAATATTCAGCAATTGCCATATGAACTCCGAAAGCCATTTATTTTCTTTTATCTGTATCCGCCATGGTACACAGGGTGTTGCTTTTCGCTAAAAGAAGCACTTTGGAAGCACGGTGAACCGCAAGGCTGTTCCATCAACTAGGCACTAGTCCAACGTAAAGGTTGATATGTTGCTTCTAGCCACTAGTACAGCGTAAGGGCATGTGGGCCCTTGGCGATCGTCCCATAAAATTGTCAGTGTGCTCCAGTTGTTCACACGAAGCTGCAGGTGTCTTCTGTAAAAGCCATCGGCTGGTGTCTCAAACCGATGGCAGTAGCAGAAGGGGAGCAAATAACTGTTAAGAAAAAAAAAAAATTATAATTAGTCTCGCCAGCCGATCTTCATTAATATTACTTATCTTATTTATTACAGCCGATCAGAAACTACTTGCTTGCAAGGATAGTTCAATGGACTATGTTCGGCTCTAAAATCAATGCGAAAAGTAACGAAATAAATCGAGGCCAACACACAATTATAAACGACAGTTCGTCTACATGCGTGAGGAATGATATGATATATGATATGGCATTTGTGACGCGCCTATACTCAAGTGTTTCTAGGCGCGACGAGGCAGGTGGGGAACAAGGGCAGACAGACAACGATCCTACTAGGCCAGGTGTCTTTCTGATCGCGTATGGGGAAGGGGGGTAAAAGTGCTGTACATGGTTAGTTGAATACAAATTAAATAATAGGGCCAGCTGGTGGCAAGTGCAAGGTAAATGCCGGGAGAAGGGGCTGAAGGATACAGAGACAGTCCCGTAGTGCAGGTAGGCAGTGCAGGGAAAAGTGGCTGGGCCACGGTCCGAGATCGGTGAGACCAGTGGACCTGCATGCCCATGTGCCCACCACGAACACATTTTCCTTGCTTTTCCTAGCTCTTCATTCATTCATTTATTCATGCATCCATTCATTAAATCTTCATTCCGGTATAAAAGCGTGTAAAGATTTACTTACATTATATTTGAAATTTCCATTGTGTCTCTTCGTAATGCAGTCTGTAAAACGGACCGTGCTCTTGACAACGATTTTTTGTATACTGAACTAAAATGAAACTCGGTCTAGTTTCTGAATTTTCTGCCTTATCGTCTCTTACGTTATTGCGCACCCCCTTCAAATGTAGTTCTTTCGGCATGGTCCCTGTCTCAAGGTCAAAAAACAATAGACCCTTATACTTCCAGTGCGACTTGTGGGCCTGATCTGGGCGCAAGCTGAAAATGAAAGCCGCTGTCCTTCGCATTCTTTATTTGCAACAACACGTAGTATATGCATCTGTGAGAACTTGAAGTTTAGAATCCGTCTATGTAGTGCGCCTCAATGTGCAAATGCGAACTGGCTTCTCTCCCAAATGCCACGGCCCGCTTGGCTGGCGCGTTCTAAGTGCCCCAATTTTGTCCCCGTTGTCTGCGAGCTTTGCAGCCCAAATTGAGACATTTAATTTTTGGCGGAAGGTCAGGGAAAGTATAAAGTACCACAGGAGTTGAGTTAAAAGTGAGATTTATTGTTTGTTTGTTTTATTATTTGCAATACGCAAGCCTCCCCTCCGTTAACAGTGCGCACCATTTACATTTACATGAGATGAGATGTGAGAAAAATATATACATACACATATATGAGGTGAATAGAGAGAATTCAAAGATGACACCCAGCTTGTTTGCCACCCATGATGGTGAAGGTAGGGGTTAGGGTTACAGGTACACTGTACAATAACATTTATTTACAAAAAGACAATCGTATTGCAATTATTTAAACCGGGATTTGTACTTCACAACCAGCTGTGCTTCGGGTGGGCATGGCACAGTCGCAATGTTCGGTGGCAATGGATCACTGGTCTGCACAGAAACGTCCAAAATTCCATATCTGTGCTTCTCTAACACAGCAACAATAAGGCCTTTCACAAAGTCGAACTGCATTTCATCATAGACTGGTTTGATCACCCATTGCTTACTTCGTTTTGAAAACACCTTAGTGTAGCGAAGCATCCTTACTTTACCCCTAGTCCTAGATTGTTCACATCCGACATTGCTGTTATGGGCCAAGACCGCTAGTAGAGTGCGATGTTTCATGCCCCGAAAGCTAAAATGCAAGCGTTTTGGCCTGTACTTTAGGCACATATTGTGGAACACCTCCAAATCTCCTGTGTGACAGAATTCTGTCAGTCCTCTCAAATCTCTTGATAGAGTTTTGTTGAAAACAATCTTCTCAATGGCTTTGTGTGTCGGTGAAGATGGAATCAACCACTTCTTCTTCCGTGCCTCCTCTGGGGACAAAGGGCCATGTTCACATTGGTGGAAATGTTGGTTTGCTGTCCAGCGGTGAACGTTGGTACAGTGGTGCATCAGTGACCGCCATTTTTCAAGTAGTATTTCCACTGACCCTTCACAAGTTTTTGAGCTCCACCAAAGATGGTCGGTGATAGAATGGGACCACTGCAAAATACTTTCAAAACCTTTTTTTTCCCCTGCAGCCGAGATTTTCTTATTGATTGATTTAGCAAGATGCCATACGTCAAATTGATGTTTAATATGTGGGAACTGCTCTCTCATTGTCTTGGCAATTGAAACGTGTCTGTCCGTGGCTATGAGGTCGATGTGCATTCCCCTTGATTGTAGATATTCCACTGATTTTATAAATTCTAGTTTCTCCGTGGCCACTGACGATGTACATTGTGTTACCTGCACGACCACCGAACTCACAATTTTCTTACTATCCATGTCCTGAAAGTGGTAGGTGCAGTACTTGGCAGAAAATCCAGGGCTGTCGTACTGTCCATCGCCGGCTAGCCTGAATCGTTTGCCTTCGAATTTACTTGCTAGAGACAATTGTTCAATTTTCCAAGCATCACTAATGGCCGGAAACAGATAATCACATTGGTATATGTAGTACAGCGCTTTAGAAATGAAATGGAGTCCCACAAACTGAAAGAAAGCCTCTACCTTTCTAAAACAGGAGCCACTAAAAAGTGATGCAGCTGCACACAGTAGATTGCCTGCTGGCAGTTTGTCATGATCTCTGCTTCCAAAAGATCAGGACTTGCCCGACTCCCTTGGAAGCAGACCCATAACCCCGGTTCCGAGTGCCAGCCAGTCCCAATTGGGACCTTTTGGACCCTGTCCTGGCGCCAGTGGCACCAGGCTCATAAAGATGCCCAGTCCCAGCGCTGGAAGCGCCGGGCTCATAATGCTTGGGTGGACTTACCTGCAGCAGACCATGCTGCTTACTTACCTGCCAGTTGAACCCCTGATCCTCTTCTGTTTGGGACAACTTTTCCTGTTGGGTGGGGCAGGAGCCACTCCCTAGGTTCAGAACACTGGAACTCTTCTGGAAAGCAGGAACTCTTTTCTTACCTAGGCATGGCTGTGGAAGGAGACACCTAAGCACTACAGGAGGCTATTTAAACCACACCCGATGGATGAATCTTGCTTTGCGTTATTCTGCATTCTCTGCAGCAGAACGCTCATCGTGTCTTCTGCTTCTGATCCTGGGCCTAAGGGAACAAAGGCTTACCATCCTGGAATCCAGTCTTCAGCAGCACCTGTAAAGACAAAGAAAGAACAGGTTAGCACTACGGTCTTCAGTGGCAGCGCTTCTCTTACCTGGTCCATCGGCTGTCACCAACGCCTCGCACTGCATTCCGGCATCTGAAAGACAAAAGCTTACCTACTCTTCGCATGCTCCGGAGGTCTTCGCACTGCATTCCGGCATCTGAAAGACAAAAGCTTACCAGCTCTTCGCACGCTCCGGAGGCCTTCGGCGTTGCATCCCGCATCTGAAAGACAAAAGAAGGTGCGTTTAAAGACATTGGGCAACTTTATTACTCACGTGCCATTACTCCTTCCCACGCCGAATCCAGTGGGTATTCCAGCACCCTTCAGCTTCTCTAAAGCTCCGAACTTGTACCTGCAAGATAAAAGGGACAGTTAGTGCGCATCGTGAAGCAGGCTACAAGCGCTTACTTACGTGCTTCCAGGCGCTTCTATTCCTCACGCGGGCTCGATCCTCAACTCTCATCAGCCCGCCATCCGCCTTCGCCGGAACCCTGCAAAACAAGAGATATCATTACAAAAGACTTTTAAGACATTTGAAGTGCCCAGAACTTACCGTTCGTGCAGTTAACGACGGACAGCAGTCCTCTGAGGTCAAGAGGCCTGCACCCTTATCCAGTGAAGAAACTGGTTACGGCACCCTGCCCCGAGGCAGATGGAGAGCTCGGCGTTCACTTACCTAAGGTGAGGGTGTTAACCTTTGGGGTTCTACAGGAGAAGAGAAAGGGAAGAGGAGAGAGGCACCCAATAACCCCGGTTCATTAATCCCATATTTTCTATCTGCAGACATCTTACTCTTCGAGTCAGACATACAGTGCACAGAGGTCCAGCCCAAAGAGCCAACCGTGTGTTACACATCACCTTTGAAGATACGGCATTCACCCAGTCAAGACCGGCGCCTCTGCGGGAATCAGGTGAGCGTTACAGAACGCAAAGCCTATCGCAAAACTCCCACCCAGGCGCTATGGAAACCTCGGATACCGACCAGCTAGCCCAGTTACTTGGGGAACTAAGAGCAGAAGTGCATGCAGCCCGTCAGGAAACGAATGCTCTAAGAAGGGAACTGATTATTTCCAAGGAGCGAACAGACGATCTCGCTAGACAATTGCTACAGTCACAAGCCGGACAAACTCCGTTACCCGCATCATGGGCAAATCTTCCTTCAACATCCTCTATGTACCTCTGGCTCCGCCCGATTTATTTTCTGGTGACCCAAAGAGGTTTGCAGTATTTATTAATCAGTGCCGGTTGCACTTCTTATGCCGGCCAGCAGCCTTTCCAACTGATCAAGCTAAGGTAGCTTTCGTGCTTTCGTACCTTAGTGGCAATGCGGCAGACTGGTCGATCCCTCTAGTTAATCAAGATGATCCTGTTCTCCATGATTTTCAAGCTTTTCAGCTCAGTATGGAAAAACTGTTTGCAAGACATTCACAGGGGCAGGCCTTGGACAATGAGCTCCTTTCATTGCGACAGGGTAATCAAGACCTTTTGGCTTATATTGCGTCTTTCAACAGACTGATAGTGGAAACTCGATGGCCTGAGGACAAAAGGATTACGCTGTTTTATAGAGGTCTACGTGGAGAGCTCAAAGATGTGTTAGCCCAAGTAGTGAATCCCCCACAAGACTGTTCAGACTATATTGACTTAGTCGTTCAAATTGACCACAGACTGCAGAACAGGAAGGCCGATCGTTCCAAGTTTGATGCTCGAGTATTTTCCAAACCACCAACGGAGTAGACTCCGGGGAACCCATGCAAATAGGGGGCCTGAAAGGACCACTATCACAAAAGGAGCGGGAAAGGAGAAAACAGCTGCAATTATGCCTCTATTGCGGAAACTCGGGGCACTTTCTTCGAGACTGTCCGGTGAAACCAGCCAAGAAGGCAGTAGGAGCTGCAGTTACCAGGGTCACAAACTCTGAGCAGGGAAACGACCTCGCCCGACAAGAATAGAGGTCCTCTTGCCGAGCGTTAAAACCAGTTCCGTGACCTCGCATTTCGTGATACCTATGGTCCTCATTAGCCCTGAACATCCGGATCGATTACATGCGATTGAAGCTTACGTCGACAGCGGTGCCATCAGCAATTATGTGGATCATGAAATGGTTTTGAGGATGAATCTGACTCTTTGTCCAAAGGCTGTAAAGGACATCATTACTACGGTGGATGGTACGGAGATAGCCTCCGGACCAGTAACGCATACCACCCAAGAAGTGACGCTAGTAAGTCAAGATGGACACCATGAGAAGATCGTGTTCGATGTGATCAAGGCCCCTCAGTTCCAGATTATTCTAGGAATTCCTTGGTTAGAGAAGCACAATCCTCAGATCGATTGGCGAGCAAGAACGGTTCAGTTTCCAGAATGTGTCTCTACTTGTCACCCTCCACCTGGTGTTGCACTGGCAGCAATTTCCTCGGAGGCTCCTCAGTTACCTCCTGAATACCTAGAATTCCAAGATGTTTTCCGGAAGGATCAGGCTAACTCTCTACCTCCTCATAGGTTTTATGACTGCCAGATAGACCTGATACCTGGATCTACTCCTCCTTGTAGTAGAATTTATGCCCTCACCGAGCCTGAGAATCTTCACCTCCGACAATACCTGGATCAATACCTAGCGAATGGGTTTATTCGTCCTTCCAAGTCCCCTGCTTCCTCAGCTTTGTTCTTCGTTCCAAAAAAAGAAGGGGACCTTAGAACTTGTATAGATTATCGCGCCCTGAACCAGATCACCGTTAAGAATAGATATCCGTTACCTTTGATCCCTGAACTCCTGGACCAAGTCAGAAAACCATGCATATATACAAAGCTGGATCTTAGAGGAGCCTACCACTTGGTACGAGTAAAAGAGGGCGATGAATGGAAGACGGCCTTCCGCACCAAGTATGGGCTATTTGAATATCAGGTCATGCCCTTCGGACTTTGCAATGCCCCGGCCGCCTTTCAATATTTTATGAACGATGTCCTCAGAGAGCTCATAGATGTGTGTGTTGTTGTTTACATTGACGACATCCTCGTTTATTCTTCATCGGAAACTGAACATCGGAAACACGTGAAAATGGTCCTCGAGAGATTGCGTCAACACAAACTTTTCGCTAAGTTGGAAAAATGTGTTTTCAACGTGACTGAAGTTGAATTCTTGGGATTCATATTATCACCTAGCGGAGTGCGTATGGATTCAAAGAAGGTCGATGCAATTCTCAAATGGCCATCGCCATCCTCCGTAAAAGGTGTTCAAAGCATGTTAGGCTTCGCTAACTTTTACCGCAGGTTTATCCCCGAATTCTCTCGAATAGTCCAGCCCATCACCGCCTTGTTAAAGAAAAACAAACGTTTTGAATGGTCTACCGAGGCGGAACAAGCTTTCCAGAATTTGAAGACTAGATTTATCTCTGCACCGATCTTAAAACATCCTCGCCCAGAACTCCCCTACATCGTTGAAACTGATGCTTCGAGCCTTGCCATGGGGGCAGTTCTATCACAAAAGGACCCAGTAACCAATCAGTTGCATCCCGTGGCATTTTGGTCCCGCAAATTCTCGCCTCCTGAAATCAATTACACTATTACTGATAAGGAACTTCTAGCTATCAAGTCCGCCTTTAAGGCTTGGCGGCATTATCTTCTGGGGGCCCGACACACCGTTACTGTGATTACAGATCACCGAAACCTGCAATATTTGAAAACCGCAAAAGCTCAATCCTCTAGGCAACTCCGTTGGGCACTATTCTTTGCCGAGTTTGACTTCATAATTACCTATCGACCTGGTACAAAAAACGGTAAAGCTGATGCCCTTTCTCGGATGGGAGTGGAAGAACATTTGATCAATCCTAAACCTGTACCTATCATTCCCGAACAAAGAATTCTAGGTGTAATCGCCACACAATCCATAGAGGAAGTTAAGGATAAAGCCAGGCTACTGGTAACTCCAGCAGACATACAGAATTGGCATCTGCAGGGAAAGGACTTTACGGTGAAGGACAACCTATTATATTTCCAAGAACGGTTATACCTGCCCAGCACAGATTTACAGAAAAAGGTAATCTCTTGTTATCACGATTCTTTAATGGAAGGACATCCCGGTATGACCAAGACCTCGGAAAAGATCAAGCGCTACTTCTGGTGGCCGTCTTGGAAAAAAGATATCAGAGACTTTATAATGCCCTGTGGAGTATGCGCCCAAAACAAGAGTCAAAAGGAAAAACCAGCCGGCCTCTTACGCCCTATTGACATCCCGCCTCGCCCTTGGCATACGCTTTCTATGGACTTCATCACCGATCTACCTCCATGCTCCGGATACAATACGATCCTAGTAATCGTGGACCTATTCTCCAAGATGGCGCATTTCATTCCACTCAAAGGCTTACAAACAGCAGCAACTCTGGCCCGAGAATTTCTCGAAAACATCGTCCGACTGCACGGTTTTCCTTCAGTTCTAATTTCGGATCGAGGTAGTCAATTTATTTCTCATTTTTGGCGAAGTTGCTGTCGGTCGGCTCAAATTGATGTGAGACTTTCGACCAGCCACCACCCTCAAACCGACGGACAAACCGAGAGGACCAATCAAACTCTGGAACAGTATTTGCGCTGCATGCTACAACAAACTGAAAAAACTTGGAAAGATATCCTTTGGATAGCCGAATATGCCTACAATAACTCTGTCCACTCGGGAACTGGGAAGACCCCGTTTTTTCTTTTATACGGTAGTCACCCTCGAACCTCGGAGTTGGATCCACTCCAAGATCTTGGAACACCAGCAGTAGACCACCTGCATTCTACAATCACCCAAGCCTTTAAGGAAGCCGTTTCTCACCTTCAAAGGGCTAAAGAACAATACAAGAAAGGAGCAGACCAACATCGGAAGGAAGCCCCCCAATATGAAGTAGGAGATCAAGTCTGGCTATCCACCAAATATCTACCTCTAAAAGGACCACGCACATTCAACCCAAGATACCTTGGTCCCTATTCCATCACTACCATAGTAAATCCAGTAGCGGTCAAGTTGGACTTGCCCCCTCACATGAAGATACATCCGGTCTTCCACGTCTCTCTATTAAAACCCGTGCAACCTCAAACCCGACTAACTACATCTCCAAAACCTATTCTAGTTGATGGAGAACTCGAGTTTGAAGTCAAAAGCATCCTGGATTCCAAGATCTCCAAATCTAAACTATTTTACCTGATTGACTGGAAAGGCTACGGTCCCCAAGAAAGATCCTGGGAACCTGCAGAATATGTCCACGCGCCTCGTCTAATCAAAAGATTTCATCGAACATTTCCTAACAAGCCCAAACCCCCGGAGAAGCCCGGTTTGGGAGGGGCCTTGAGGGGGGGTGCTGTCATGATCTCTGCTTCCAAAAGTTCAGGACTTGCCCGACTCCCTTGGAAGCAGACCCATAACCCCGGTTCCGAGTGCCAGCCAGTCCCAATTGGGACCTTTTGGACCCTGTCCTGGCGCCAGTGGCACCAGGCTCATAAAGATGCCCAGTCCCAGCGCTGGAAGCGCCGGGCTCATAATGCTTGGGTGGACTTACCTGCAGCAGACCATGCTGCTTACTTACCTGCCAGTTGAACCCCTGATCCTCTTCTGTTTGGGACTACTTTTCCTGTTGGGTGGGGCAGGAGCCACTCCCTAGGTTCAGAACACTGGAACTCTTCTGGAAAGCAGGAACTCTTTTCTTACCTAGGCGTGGCTGTGGAAGGAGACACCTAAGCACTACAGGAGGCTATTTAAACCACACCCGATGGATGAATCTTGCTTTGCGTTATTCTGCATTCTCTGCAGCAGAACGCTCATCGTGTCTTCTGCTTCTGATCCTGGGCCTAAGGGAACAAAGGCTTACCATCCTGGAATCCAGTCTTCAGCAGCACCTGTAAAGACAAAGAAAGAACAGGTTAGCACTACGGTCTTCAGTGGCAGCGCTTCTCTTACCTGGTCCATCGGCTGTCAACAACGCCTCGCGCTGCATTCCGGCATCTGAAAGACAAAGGCTTACCTACTCTTCGCACGCTCCGGAGGCCTTCGGCGCTGCATCCCGCATCTGAAAGACAAAAGAAGGTGCGTTTAAAGACATTGGGCAACTTTATTACTCACGTGCCATTACTCCTTCCCACGCCGAATCCAGTGGGTATTCCAGCACCCTTCAGCTTCTCTAAAGCTCCGAACTTGTACCTGCAAGATAAAAGGGACAGTTAGTGCGCATCGTGAAGCAGGCTACAAGCGCTTACTTACGTGCTTCCAGGCGCTTCTATTCCTCACGCGGGTTCGATCCTCAACTCTCATCAGCCCGCCATCCGCCTTCGCCGGAACCCTGCAAAACAAGAGATATCATTACAAAAGACTTTTAAGACATTTGAAGTGCCCAGAACTTACCGTTCGTGCAGTTAACGACGGACAGCAGTCCTCTGAGGTCAAGAGGTCTGCACCCTTATCCAGTGAAGAAACTGGTTACGGCACCCTGCCCCGAGGCAGATGGAGAGCTCAGCGTTCACTTACCTAAGGTGAGGGTGTTAACCTTTGGGGTTCTACAGGAGAAGAGAAAGGGAAGAGGAGAGAGGCACCCAATAACCCCGGTTCATTAATCCCATATTTTCTATCTGCAGACATCTTACTCTTCGAGTCAGACATACAGTGCACAGAGGTCCAGCCCAAAGAGCCAACCGTGTGTTACACATCACCTTTGAAGATACGGCATTCACCCAGTCAAGACCGGCGCCTCTGCGGGAATCAGGTGAGCGTTACACAGTTTCCCCAGCATCGGTTGTGCAGACCATGAGAACCTATGATTTAATCTACAGGCGGCATTTATTTTTACGTTAGTGCCTTTTATTTGACGAGTCACATTAATAAATGACTTCCCACATACTTTCCCTCTAATGGAATGCACACATTTCAGCATACTTATAATTTCCATCAAACAACTGTTGAATACAATGTATTTGCTCTCTTTCATTAGATTGTCATCCTGCGTCAACGTTGTTTCGGCCTGTGACGTTGTGGAGATTTCAACACATTGGAAAGGAATATCGCTGATATCAAGTTCTGATGCGTCTATGGATGCTGCGGCTGGTTCATTCTCTGTCATTTCGACATCTATTACTTCAACATTGATGGGGGAACACAACAATGTCAACAGGTTTTTTGGTGGCAAATTTTTGGTGGGTGTAGATTGTGTGAATTGATCTGCAACTACTTTAGAGCTATCTTCAATACATTCAATAACATCTTCTTGTGGTGATGCGGTCGCACTGTAGCTATGGTCCAATGCAACATTGCTGTAGTCTCCAAACACAGTTAATTCATGTTCTGGCCATTGGACATGAGCATCTCGAGCCTGAACACGCCTCGCCTCAATTAATGGTTCCTCCATAGTGTACATGGTCTGGCAACCAACATCTCTCATTCGCTTCACTGTCTGTGTATGTATAGTTCTGACACCCACGGGTAACTGGAGGAGAGATTGGAAAAGGGATGTTCAGTTTAAACACAAGATAAAGTGTAGTCAAATTGACTGGAAAAAAACATAAAATAGTCCCCAGCACAAACATTTTTTTAAAGTTATGAACTGTTTGTAACTAACCTTTTTTTGTTTTTTTTTCTTTGCAACTTTTTTGACTCGACCTTCAACATATGCACGCTGTAGCTCCGATTCGTTTCCGCATGTCCTCCCTTCCTCTTGCGCTGCAACGACTATATTTTCTGTATCCGCATAGACAGCACGGAATGAGGCTCCATCGTCTCCCTGAAACATAGTACTTTCATTACTATGTATCAAAATATTGTTAGCATAAAACACACGTGAGGACGAACACACGGGTACATCTCAATAGCCAAACACGATTTAAATATTGTGTGCAACAATCAAACGACAAGTATTCGACCAGTGATGATCTATTTCGATGGAGCTGTCAGTATCCATACCTCTGGCTCTGCATGGACTGCCATGAATGGTTGTATTGGAGAGGAGGCATCCACATCTCCCTGAAACACAGTACTTGCATTAGTATGCTTTTCAATATTGTAAACATAACACACACTTGGGGTCGACGGCACAGGTACATATAAAGAGATAACCACAAATGATGCATTGTCCAAAGGAATCAAGGAAAATCTAAATATGATCACATTTCATCGACTTATTTCTCTGATTCCTTTACATCTGCATCATCTAAATGAGATGTTGTGATTGTGGTGGAAGCTCCGTCGTCTCCCTGAAACACAGTACTTGGATTAGTATGGTTTTCAATATTGGAAACATAACACACACTTGGGGTCAAACGCACAGGTACATATAAAGAGATAACCACAAATGATGCATTGTCCAAAAGAATCAAGGAAAATCAAAATATGATCACATTTCATCGACTTATTTCTCCGATTTATTTACATCTGCATCATCTAAATTGGATGTTGTGATTGTTGTGGAAGCTTCGTCGTCTCCCTGAAACACAGCACTTGCGTTAATAGGGAAGAAAGTATAGCAAATGGAATCACGTTATATGATCACGCATGATGGAGCTGTCAGTATCCATACCTCGTGCTGCTGAAGAATATCTATGGATGTTGCAAATGTAGTGCGCACTTCCGAAAGCTGTTGCACTGATTCGTATATGCATGGTCCCGCTTCCACTTCCCCTGGAATTACTTGAATGTCAGGCTCTGCATCAAGTGCAGGGGTTGACGCTCCATCAACTGCCTGAAACACAGTACTTGCATTAGTGAGGATTACAATAGTGAAAACATAACACACACCTGGGGTCGACAGCACAGGTACATATCAACGGCTAACCACGAATGAAACATTGTGTAGAACAATCAAACGACAAGAATTCCAGCTCTGATGAGGACGCTCGATGGAGCTGTCAGTATCCATACCTCTTGCTGGTGAAGAACATCTAGAAATGTTGTAGATGTGGCGGACGCTTCAGCATCTCCCTGAAAGACAGTACTTGCATTAGTATGGATAACACTAATTATAACTGAAAACAAACACCAGTGGACGATAACTAAGGATTACTAAGGACGATAACAATTGGAAAGCACTAACCAAACATTCGGTAAAATAATTACACGATAAAATAAAACTATTACTTGGCATGCATAAAACAAGTCTGTAGTGGATTAGCCTAGTAAGATTACCTGATACGTGCTAGAAGTGGTTGATAACTGCGACCACGTCAAGGATGTAGAATGTTCTTGCTTCAGATTCAAGGGATAGTCAAGAAGTTGTAAAGGTAAATTAATGATTGATAATGAAATGCCAATATTAAAAATGGCCATGTAAGGCGACAGAATACTTGAAAAATGCTCAATACAGCACAGTTCCCTGTTCCCATATATATATATACATTGCGTTTGTGGGTTATGAAATCGAAAAAGAATATATTGATAAATTTCATTATTCAAAAAACTATACACTCATATCAATATCGAAATTATTACAAGGGTTAGAACACCTACAATATCAATTAATCAGTTCGGCTACCTACACACTACCGCGAGGCCTAAAGCTAAATCCGGACACTTGACTCACCGGTGGCAGAATGTGGACGAATAGAGTGGGAATAGCGTTTTCGAGCAATTTCCGTGTCGTTCGCCGTTTATTCTTCTTTGTTACCCAAGATGTTGTGTACATGTCCAAGGAAAAGTGCCGGCTGCAGATGCGGTATCGATCACCCCTCTTGTCCTGTAAGACTTGTTGGACTCTACTTTCCAGCTCATCCAGTGGATATCCACAATGTCTGACCCATTCTCTTATTCGATCAACAGTTTTCGGGAATACATGCATTGTAGTGCCTTCAGATTTCGCATGGGTCTTCGAGGGGCAACCGCTAATCGAACAGGCAGGCATTGTTGATAAATCTGAAAAGTAAATATCGACATTATTATACAATCTTCAAGAATAAAGATTTGATACAAAAGTAAATGAATCATACAATGATCAATACAAGGTTTGTTTTGGTCGCAGGAACTATACCAGTTCATTATGTGCGGCTTAGTATTTGCATAAGTTGCAGAAATGTATAAATGATGTGACTAAAATCTGAACATGTGACTCGTCCCTTGGATGTTCTGTCTTGCACAAGAAGGAAACATGCTTACATTATAGACTGCAGCAATGAGACCAATGAACATAGCACTATTGTGTACTCTACTCGCAAATAGATAGAAATTTAAAAATCTGCGAAATATGACTAGGATACATGGCCTTACCTTGACCAACAAACAGTTGGATTCAGCAAGCAGAGCAGTATGTTGCAGGAGAGTAGGTGGGTGGCCACAGGTACCACACTGATGGGTTTGCTCTAAGCGGTCACAGAAGTTCACGGATAGCACAACGACGAGCAGATTAGCGTAGATCTCAGTGGTTGCCAGGTAACACGTTCAGGAGTTGACTTGCAAAGCACAAAGATGTTCTCATGAGACATATCAAGTGGTTTATAAAGTATTAGAAACAGGGGTGTGTTTGTGAATGAATGACGTATGTATGACGTGGTCTTAGGGGGGCGGCCTGCTTGAAGGGGGGGCCTGGCTGGAGACACGGGGTCTGAGGAGCCCATGTGACCGATGGCCCCTTGGTGTGGGATAGCTTTTGAAGTGTACATGCAGTTTGGCACATTGGCCTTTCGCGCCCCTAACAGCCCCCCATGCCAGCGGTCATCCACTGGCGCGAACCGCCTTTGATAGAGGGGGTGGGATGGATGGGCCTGGGGCGTGCAGTTAAGGCACAGGAAGACTGCTGAATGGAGACACACTTATGTGGATTGCAGGGGGGCGGCCTGCTTCAAGGGGAGGCCTGGCTGGAGACACGGGGTCTGAGGAGGCCATGTGACCGATGTCCCCTTGGCGTGGGATAGCTTTTGAAGTGTACATGCAGTTTGGCACCTTAGCCTTTCGCGCCCCTGACAGCCCCCCATGCCAGCGCTCATCCACTGGCGCGAACCGCCTTTGATAGAGGGGGGTGGGATGGATGGGCCTGAGGGGTGCAGATAAGGCACAGGAAGACTGCTGAATGGAGATACACTTATGTGGATTGCAGGGGGGCGGCCTGCTTCAAGGGGAGGCCTGGCTGGAGACACGGGGTCTGAGGAGGCCATGTGACCGATGGCCCCTTGGCGTGGGATACCTTTTGAAGTGTACATGCAGTTTGGCACCTTGGCCTTTCGCGCCCCTGACAGCCCCCCATGCCAGCGCTCATCCACTGGCGCGAACCTCCTTTGATAGTATATCGTTGCTTATCAATAAAAAATGCCACATACCGGAGATTCTTGTGAGCACAGACCCACACTTCAACCGGTGTGTTATAGTGGTCAAGACCCTTAGGCCTGTATAATTCAATGGTAATTGTTAGTATATATATATATATGTGTGACTTTTATAGAGACATAACCTACTGAAAGACTTTGAACAAGTGATATTTAGTGCATGCATTATCGAGAATATGTTATGTTAGCTTAGATAGATAGTGACCACCCTGCTTCACAGCGACCAGACCTTCACCCATTCGGAGCACAGATGTCTGACGTCCATCCTTGAATGGAGACACACTTGATTCATTTAAAAAATCGAAACAACCGTTGTTAAAATATATGTGGTGTTTTATTTTGTATCTTATTTTCATCACACAAAAATACAAGACTTTAAAGATTATACAGGTCAGGTTGCAGCACAGAGAGAGAAAATCCCCTGTACTGACCGCTGTCACTCGGGAACGTTTCTCTAATGGCACGAACGGCACAGGCGGGTATCACTCTTCGAACGCGGTGTCCAAGCCTCCCGTGGAGCCACCATGTAAAGGAACGATAGGCCACCAGCCTGTACCACCTGTGAAAAGGAATGAAACAAACTGTTTTTAAATGTCCAAGATAAGTTTAATAAACGTTTGTTGTCAATGACAATTCTTGTAACTAATGGCATTCTACACGGACAAATGCTATCTAGACAATGCACACTATTGAACGACTTACATGCGTTACAATGATATGGAGATGTAATTTTGGATATAGTAGAAGAACATGAAATAGGAGTGGCATGACAAGCAGAGTATACTTACTCGTTACTCGGATTACGAGGACGAACAGTTGCGCGAAGTTCGTGCATAAGCACCATCATTATCCTCAACACGGCCCGGTGAGGCAGGCTGCCCTGAAGTCTGGCAGCTCGGTGATGCATTGCGGTCGTGGCTCGCCTTCCGAAATGTAGGCCAGGCATCCCGAGTTTTCTCGGCAGCAGCAGTTCTCCTCCTCGGTCGGCATTAGCTCGCACCGATTGCATGTGCACCAGGTGGAGACGCCGTCCATGCGACTAGGCCCAGGCTCTTCATCTGTTGATTCGTCCTGCCAAATGCCGTCCGAATCCCCATCGTTTTCGCGTGCTTCCCTTTACAGTAGTTCCTCCTCGGTATACTCGGGCTCGTACATGTAGGGCATTATTGTAGCCATTGTGTGGTAAACAAAGTAAAATAATTTACCAAGATGGTACAGGTGTTCACACGGGCTACAAGCCGCGAAGGTAGCTGACCAGAGCACAGAAACGAGTCACAGAATACTCTAAGTAGCACAGAGAGAGGAATGGAATCGAAAATCTGCTGCTGTGTGTTGTGAAACGGTCTGTTTATACTTATTGAGGAAAGAGGCGTCCTGCCATTTCCATGGCGACATATCATTAGCTGAAGCGCAGCGAATGTTGACACAAGACGTGCTTTGGCGTTGGGAAATGGGCGGTACGAGTCTGCTGATGACCGGCTCAGGGGCGGGGGATATGATTTAGTGCCGCAAAAGCAGGTCAGCTAGGGCGATGGGGGAAATGATAGGATTATCACAAAATGGCAGCTCCCTGGTGCTTGTTTTCGCGTGTGTTTAATGGATGAAAACTCGGGTAAGGTCCATAGGAAAGTTTTCTAAAATCGAGCCACTTAGGCTTAAAAAAACATGGCCGACCCGTAGGGACAATAACATTTTTTACTAGACCATGCCTTTAAGGCTCTTGAACTTATTCCTACACAAGTGCAAGTTCAAGATGGTCTCTGTGGCAGAAATCCTCCAGGCCTTCAAGCTGCAGGACTGTTTGGTGTTCCTAGACTTCCGGGATGCCTGCCTCATTGTGCTGATTCATTTCAAGCACAGGAAGTACCTGAGGTTCATGGATGGAAACACCCGATATCAGTTCCAAATTCTGTTATTCAGTGTTTTTTCGGCACCCAAGTTAATCACCAAACTGCTAGCGGCTCCTCTCAGAAAGGAGAAGATTCTTGTTTTCTACTAAATGATTAGCTCATTCAAGCCTTCGGCACAGTTTAGGCTTCACCCTATTTCGCTGTCCCATTTACTTCAGTTTTTCAGAGCAGTCTTGGAGACCTGTCTGGGAGGGTTTTCCTTCTTGAAGATCAGGTAGGGAAGTTCTTTCAGATGGTGCAGGTCTCTCAATTCCAGAGGATGGTTTCTGCCTCTGGATTTTTGCACTTTCTGGGCCTCATGAATAGTGGTGGTGTTGGAAGCCAAGTTGCTCATGAACTTGCTGCTGTGGCTACTTCAGAGTCTCTGTTCTCAGTTCCAGGGCAACATGTCAAATCTGTTGCAGGTCTCTAACCCTGTGTTCTGAGCATTGTTTCAGCAACCTTATCCTGAACTGATGATATTCACAGACTCCTCCTCACAGGGCTGGTGTGCTCACCTGCTAGATCTTACGGTATCAGCCACTGGTGTGTGCTGATCCTAATAGACCACATGGTGGCAAGCATTACCCCAGCAAGCTGGGTGGTGCCATTGCCTTTTTGAAGCATTGCGACTGCAGTTCTGGGCTTTGGAGAATGACGGCTCTCTGATGGCACATTTTGCCAGGATGGAGAAAGTAATTGTGGATGCTCTGAGCACACATACTTCGGCCTCTTACGAGTGGACATTTCCATGATGTTCTGGAGGAGATCTTCACCTTTTAGGGGACTCTTCAATGAAGATCTTCACTTACAATGTGAGCAGGAAGTGGGCGTTGTTCTGCTTTGGGGAATTCACTACACAGGGATCTCTGGAGAGACACATTGGTTATCAAATGGAACTTCAAACGTCTGTATGCATTCCCTGCAATCCTGGTAATTCTCCTAGTTCTGAGGAGACCCTGGAAATGTGGGTCGACGTTGATTCTGATCGCTCCAGACTGAGCTCGATGTAAATGGTATTTGAATCTTTGGACATGTCCAACTGCCCTCACTGGCACCTCTCAGCAATGATGCACTTGTTTTATCACTCGGGACCGGCTCATCCAACTGAGCCTCAGCAGCTTGAACCTTCATGCGTGAATGCTGAGAGGCTAAGGTATCAGGAGTGGGACTTGTCGGACAACGTTCTGGACGCGCTCCTTTCTTCTCATTGACTTGCAACCAAGTGTATCAAAGTGTACAGGAGGTGTAAGGTTTCATCTTGGCATAGGGAGAGGTCCGGACCTTTTGACCTGCCCAAATTCCTCTGTTCTGGATTTCCTGCTTTCCTTGGCTTGCTGGGCACGCAGATTGGCACTGTGAAAGGGGTACCTGGCTGCCATTTCCATCTTTAATAGTTTGCTGAGCAGGGCTCGCTGTTCACCATCCCCACTGGCATACAGTTTTTGTGGGGGGTTTGTTGCATTGAACTGAATTGAATTTAGTTCTAACTTTTCTTAAAGTAGCTATGTTTGAACCCCTGCATTAATGTCCTTTAGACTGCCCACTGTGAAGGCAAGACGAAATAGACACAGGCACATGAATGAAATTTGGGCTACAAACCTTCATTTCACATAAAAAGAAGGTTGGAAGAAGGTTCTATTTTGCGCCGTGCTAAGGTGGGATTTCCCTACCCAACTGAAACTAATGATAGTCTGTGTCACGAAGTCCAAAGCAAATGTCTGTCTGTATCCAAAACCTATACTTCCCTCACATCTAATTGTATATTGTATACAATATATATATACAATGTATACAATGTGTGGGGATGTCAGCACCACATGGGAAGTGTTCAAAATAAAAGTTCAGAGCTTCTAAGTGGAAAAGGGTTCTCCCTTCCCCAAGGTTTAAACTGTTCTCATTTAAAAAAAAAAGGGGTCCCCTTCCCACGCGTTCAGGTCTTTCAATGATTCACAATAACACAATTCCCTGGGATCTTCAATGTTCCAAAATATAAAGTTAAATTCCTCAATTTCAATTCAGTCGAATGTTCTTCCTTTATTCAATCAGAACAAACACAAAGTGGCTTTTCCTTAGGTGGATGTGTTCGGTCTAGGCGCAGTTGTCGAACACACCTTACCTGCATCTGTTTCATAAATGTCTTGCCACAGTTTTCAGCTTCACTGTGAGGCTTGATTTAATCTTCTTTCAAGTGCCCTTAAAGCTTTATTATCACTCATTTGGGCATCATTCGCTTGTTCAGCAGCTTTCACTTGAAAAATCAACATAGGCTTCCCAGTACACTCATGCAAAGAAAAGAAAAAGAATCCAGTAAGTTGTGCCAATGTTTGGTTTAATAGGTCAAAGTCCCTCAATTCTTGGGATACTTCAAACAATATCCATATTGTACTTCATATTTATGGCTGTATCAGATGACAAGGTTCATCATTGCTTAAATACTTCAGACAAAGGGCCTCATTACGAGTTGCCCGGTAAAACCGGGTTCATTACCGGCATGCCGGAATGAGCGGGTACTTGCTCGTATGAACCCGCTAACAGCGGGTGATTACGAGTGTGCGTGAACGCGCGTTACCCCATGCCGGTAGTGGCAAAACCGCCATGCCGGTAACGGGCCACCAACCCCCCCTATACCGGCATTGCGGGTACCGCCCATTCCGTAACCGTGTCATAACAACCACTAAACACCGGCACAGTAATACCGGCACGGTATTACCATGGTTGCAAAAAAGGACCCGGAAATTACGTCATCGCGCAGGAACGGGAAATGAGCCAGCGGCCATCTTTAAAAACACAATCCATTGCCATCCTCCATAACCACCACTACACTCGTGTTGTTGTGTGCCACAACTGAAGCAGGATGTCGAAGGCCACCAGGAAATCCTCCCAAAGTTAAGAGGAAGCAGCAACACCCTCGAACAGCATGCAGACACAATCAGGAGCACAGACCTCAAGCATGCTGCCCAAACCAAAAACAAACAGGTCTGGCAGGAGGTCGCTCGGAGGGTGTCGGCAGTGGGGAGCACCCCAAGGAGTGTACATGACTGCCGGAAGCGCTGGGATGACCTCTACCTCCGGGTCAGGAAGATCCTGGCGGAGAACAGGAGAGCCGCAATGGCGACAGGCGGTGGCCCACACTCCCCTGTGAAGCTCACTGCATGGGAGGAGACCGCAAGTGCATTCATTGACCCGGAAGCCATAGAGGGAATAGGAGACCAGGAGGTCGGCGCTGCACCTACCACAGAGGAAGGTGAGTGAACCATCACATCCACGTATACCAAAACATGATGTGGCACAAGTGATGTGGAAATTAGACTAGGCAATGCATGTTCCAAGGCTACATCAACACATCCATAGAGTGCCACACCCTGCACCACACGCATGCTGAGTGAAAATCCCAATCCCAACAGAGGTGCAACATGAGCCAACCATGCCCATGGGACCCACCACACAGACACCAAACCAATGCTAGGCTACCAGCCATGCATTGATTGCCAACATGTCCCCTCAGTACACCAAATGTCACACACCAGAAATGAAATGATGCCTGAATGTATGAACATATCACACTGCAATACATCATAGCTGCTATTTGACAACATCACTGATGACCTGCATCTCTTCTATCTCCCAGGCACCGATGAGGAAGGTGGAACACAGGACATCCAGTGCACGCAAAGGGACCAGGGCCACCGCCACCCCCCCCCGTCCAAGAAAATGCCTGCAGCAACACCCAGTGTGCCACACAAGGCATCAACCCTGCAGGGGGCACCTGCAGCGACAGAACAGCAGCAGGCACCCACAGCAGTGGGAGCCGTTCCGCCAGCCACCACGGACGTTGTGTCTACAGAGGTGGGTGATGAGGCTGGAATCACCCACTCCAAGCCCCATTGCCAGCCCCCACCCACCTGCGGAGTCTGAGAGCCTGGACGATCCGTGTCTCCATGACTCTGACCTTGGAGAATCAGACATTGGGATCTTCCAGGTGGACAGTGCCCAGGACGAGGACCCCACGCAGGTGCCTTCCACCACCCTGCCAGCCACCACCCTGCCAGCCACCAGTACACCTGCGGCCAACACCTCCTTCGAGGCTCGCCTGGCAAAGGTAGAGGCCCGCCAAGATTCAATGCTGCAAATCATGCGTCAACAGGTCGACGCTGGGAATGAGGCCATGAGGGCCATAGCCACGGCCATTGCAACCAATACAGCTGCTGTGGAGGCATCTACGTGTGCATTCAGGGAGTGCATGGGGTCACTGACACAGGCCCTTCTTGCAAACATCCTGCAAATGCGGCGGCCACACCTTGGCCCAGCCATGGGACTGACAATAGACACCTCCACTACAACAACCCCTTCCACCTCGGTGCAATCGAGCCCTGTGCGGTTAACGCCGAGGAGCGCACGGCGCTCGGCCATGGCACCCCCAGACCCAAAAGTCTCAAAGAAATAACAGTATGGGCAATGACAATGTGAAGACCTACATTGGTGAAGGGAACACTGTTTGTTGCACACATGGGGACATTTGGGATCTGTAGGGTGGGTGAGGGAGTTTGTTGGGGTATTTTCTGGGGTTTGTGGGGTGGGTGAGAGAGTTTGTTGGGGTATTTTCTGGGGTTTGTGGAGTGGGTGAGGGAGTTTCTTGGGGGGGGTTTGAGAGGGAGGAGTGGGCACATTTTTGCCGTTTTAAAAAATACACAAGTTGTGAGAAGAAAAATCCATGGCTGGACATTGTTATTTTTCGTGTGCATCCATTTAATGTGTTACGGTGTTCAGTGCCCAACTCCCAACATTCCCTGTGTGCATGTTCACATTGGCCCAGTGTCTGACTGACACAAGTCTTTCATAGTCCCTGTGTTTCAGAAGTATACTTGAATTTGTGCTTGCCGTACAGCATGGCCATCCCGTGCATCACGTACTGGCAGTGGGGCTACTTCACCTCCGTCTCCGTCCTCATCATCCTCACCCGGCCCATGCATGTCAATGTCAGGTGACAATGGTACATTTCTCCGGACGCACATGTCATGCAGCATGACACAGGCCATGGTGATCTTACCACCTTCTCAGGCCTATATAGGAGGGCCCCACCAGACCTGCTGAGGCAGCGGAACCGCCCCTTCGACAGGCCAAAGGTCTGCTCAATGACAACACGGGTACGGGTGTGCACACGATTGTACTCCTCCTCATGGCCATTCTGCGGGTTAGGCACAGGGGTGTGTAGCCACGGCTTCAAGGGATATCCTCCATCACCTGCAAGCAGATTCAAATAGGTGTGTGTCACTCTGAAGTCCCGTAATTCAGGGAGCACAGTCATGCCGTCAGCTATTTAGTGTGGCCATGCACATGTCCCTGTAAGTATGAAAAAATGTTATCTAGGTGCAATCTGTACTGTCATGAGATGTAGTAGTCTGGTTGGCATTCAATAGATGATGCAGGGTGTAATCATGCATGCTGAGGCAGATATGCTGTGGTAGTGCAACAATGTTTTGACTCCAATTCATGCTGTTCATTATTTACTATGCATGGTCACACTGCCCACATAGCCACACTTGCCGTCCTGTTCATTCATGCATTGCTTGCCATCACCATGGTGGCCTGGTTGTGCCTCTTACTTGTTCTCATTGATATGCATTATTTGTGATATGTGGCCCAGTGAAGTGTCATGTACCGTTTGACTGGTTCAGGTCAGGAGTGTTTGGCTCTGCATGCATTCTCCAATCACCGGCTATTCCCACCCAGGTGCGGTATTGCCCCCCCCTCATGCATCCCCACACATCAGTACCCCAAAGCACTGCCATGGGACGGTTGTGCAACTCACCAAGCAGCCAGGCACATGGTCCGGCATGTCGCTCCATTTGATGGGGTACCGTGGATTTACCCAGTAACATGGCATCATGTGTTGATCCAGGAAATCTGCCGCAGCAATTGGTGATGATCTTCCTGGAGTCACATACCATTTGCACATTGATGGAGTGGTATTGTTTGCGATTGCGGTACACGGCCTCTATGGCATGGGGGACTATTAATTCCACATGGGTGCAGTCAATGGCACCGACACAATTGGGCATGCCTGCCAGTGCATGGGAGCCTACTTTGATTTCAGCTATCTCCTGGGCAGTCCGTGGTAGGGATATGTGGGTACTTGCGTGCTTCAGGAGGGCATCCAGCACTTCGTTCAGCATGCGTGAAAATAGTGGTTGTGAAATGCCATGCAGCTGGCCCACTGTGTGTTGGTAGGTGCCTGTGGCCAGGAAGTGTGGCACAGACACCACCTTTAGTAGTGGGGGGATGGCAGTGCATATTTGTATGTGGCTGGCACTGTCGTTCTGTATCATGTGCACTATGGCGGTGATGGTGTCACGGTCCAACCGGTACAGGGTGTGGATCTGCTCATGGGTAGGGTTGAATGGGCTGGGTCTGGTGCGAGGGATTGGTGGCTACCTACGAGGCACTGGTGGCTGCGCCGGTGGTAATAGCTGGGCCTGTCTCACCCTCCTTCTCCTCCTACGTCTCGTCTGGGCTGCCTGTTGTTGCTTCTGTAGTTGTTGCTGCTGTAGTTGTTGTTGCTGTTGTTGCTGTAGTTGTAGCAGTATAGGCATGTCCTACAGTGCCATGATTGCAACTCCTAGTGTTAGCATTTTGGTGTAGGAAGGGGTGTGGTGTGTAGGTGTGCTCCTTTTGTACTGGCCACTCTACATTGCGTACACGGTTGTGGTGTGTGGGTGTGGTCAGTTTATACTGGCACAGCCTCCATTGAATCCACCTGTGGGGATTGTGTGCACCTGTGGCAGCTGCCTTGTATCCTTCTTGCTGTTTGCGGGTGGTCTGAGATGCCTGTATGGCCGGCATCGTGCAGGCCGTGATTACTGTCTTTGCGATGCCGGTATTTGCATGTATGCGTGGGTTGGAATTACCCCCTATTACCGGCATGCCGGTATTTGCTCCCTGAAGGGGCGCGTGTACGCGCCTATGCCGCTATTAGCGGCACCGTTGTTTAGTGTGCCACTAAGACCGAGTTTGCGGGTTGGAATGCAACGGGACGGTAAACGATGCCGGTATTACCACACCGGCATCGTTTTGCCTTACCGGCATACCTCGTAATGAGGCCTAAAGTCCCTTGTTGTAATGGTTATTTAGATTAATCAAAATCCCTCATTAACAGGATACTTCAAACAATGTCCCTCGACACGTGTTTCTCCACCGTCTAACATAGGTGGTTCATCAGGAGGGTAGTATGTTTCTTTGTATACAATACAATCCTTTGGGCCTGATTCATGGAAGTGTTTTATAATAGGGCAAACGTTCCATGAATCAATCAGGCCCTTTGTGTCTTTCGATTAAAAAAAAAAATCACTTGTGTGTGATCTTGCAAAGAGGAATATAGAAGAACACTTCTTTGTGGTTCATTTTGATTTTTGTCCTTACTTATACTGTTGACTTTTTTTGAAAATTGCCTTGGTTTCCCCTAACGAAAGTTGTCCTTGCGGCATGATAGTCCCAAGTACCCTCTCCTGCTAGGAAACTCAATGACTGTTACAGTTCTTTTGCACAATCCATCATAACCTTCCCAGTACACTCTCCTGCTAGGAAACGTATTCTCTGTTTTCAGGTGTTTCTTGATTATCACACCTGGTGTCCTTTCCCCATGTTTCTCTTGCATACAAGCTTTGTTATGATTATCTTTCTTTCGTACAATTATTCTTGGCTCTTGGCAAGGCTTACTTATTTAACTCTTGGCAATGCTTGCTTATTCAACTCTTGGCAATGCTTGCTTATTCAGCTCTTGGCAATGCTTGCTTTCACTGCTTTTTATTATGTTCAATACATTTTCACAATTGTTTTGCTTATGTATATATTTATGCTTAAATAAATTAAATAAATGCCCAAGTGGTATTCGTGTGAGTAAGGATTTACAAAGAGAGTATGTATTGCTTTGGTGTGTTTTTTCCTTGCCCTAGTACCTGACTGATATTCACAGGGAGATGATTCATGGAAAGAACAGGTAAGGGACTGATAATAACCTATAACGGCCTAGGGGATGCTGGGTTCATTAGAAAAGGGAAATGGTGGATACTGTGTCTCACCCAATGGTGCCTCATCCCCAATCCCCAAGTCTCCTCCACCCAGGTGATCCTCCCTCACATATCCACCCCCAGGGTCAGGATCCAATAGCGACTGCCTTTCCCCTGCCCCCTTGGTGGAGGATATATTGGGAAAAGAAGTAAAGACGTCCTCAGATTCCTCACATAGAACAATGTGATTTTCATGGTGGCCATGAATAATGCAAGGCAAGTGAGTGAGCTACACGCTCTGTCTGTTAAACCTCCATACTTGGGGTTCTCAAATGAAAAGGAGACTTTGAGAGTGAAGCAGTGCTAAGGTTGTGTCATAATTTCATCTATTTCAGCAGATCCATATGACTTGTGTTTTTCCTATTCTTCATCCTTCTGAGGTGAGGCTCCATCAAACGGACTCTCTGCAGACCCTCAGCTACTGTCCCTGTCCAGATGGATCATTCTCTTCATCTCAGAATGTCATGACCTAGCTGTGAAGGATGTGCCTGATGGGCTCATTCAACCAGACGCCTGGTAGCCACATCTGCCTTGCACAGAGGGATCACTGCTTTGGACATCTATCAAGAAGCTACATGGGCGTCTCTGCTCATGTTTGCAAAACATTACTGCCTGCATTCCCTTTCAGGGAAGCCCACTTGATTTGGCCAAGAAGTCCTCCAGAGTTTTCTTGTCTAGGTGATGATTTTCTCACTCTCCTTCCACCTCCACATTTCCGGACTGCTATGAGAGTGTATTTAAGATGAGGAATCTGTAGGAGGAAGGAATCCTTAGAAGATCAAATCACTTTGGTAATGTCTGGCTATGCTGCAGAATGTTAGGGCGAAAAGGCGGTACTTAGGTAATAGGGCATGGTATGAATCTACATCTAATGTCCCTGAAGTCACATCCGGCTTCTGGGTACCCAATGGCAACAGGTCGAGCGTCGCTGCTTCCCCTGGTGGCGGTAGAAGCTTCAGATGACAGCTGGTGCCGGAGATAGAATATATAGATGAGGGATACGTGGGAGTAAGGACTAAACCATCAGAAGGAACATTACTGGAGGTAGGTTGGGCTGTGTTGATAGCTCAGGGCCAATGCACTCGTCTTGGGAACATGGCAGTGCCCAGCAACATGGGTTCAATACCCGTTCCTTAGTGCTTAGAGGCCTGAGTCCAGGATGATGCGCAATTTAAATACCCAATTTTTAAGTGTTTGGTTATTCTTTCTTCACAACAAAAATCTTGGAAGTTTAAGAAAAGCAAAGCATGTCACAAGGATGTGGCTCAGTGCCTGCCATGCTCATCATTTATTCTGTTAAAGACATACTAACTACTAAATTACTTTCTGCATTCTAATTCCAAATATTGTGCATTATTTAATGCCCTTTAGCCCTAGAAATGGTGTTTTGTATTTGTCTATTCATGTGCAGTTATTTAATTTAGTGTATGTGACCCTTCATGTATTCAACAATGTATAGAGTGGCCTCTAATGCATTTTTAAAACCACTTCCTCCTTTTTCTCATGTGAATGAGCTTGCTTTCTGAGTCTATTTGTCTTGTTCATTAAATCGCATTTACCATGAGTACATCAAAGTCTTGCTAATTGCTCCATAGAGCTGGTGCTTTTAATGGAGATTGGGGCAGGCTTGCACTTCATTTTCTGGTACCAAAAGAGGACACAAGCCTGTGCCCCATCTTGGATCTGAGACTTCCTAACTTGTATCTGCACAAGAACAAACTCATGATGGTCACCTTGGTCCCATTGATTTGCAAAGTTGGCATATGTCACTTGATTTTCAGGAAGTCTTCTTCCACTTGCCGATCCATAGCTAGCAGAGGATGTACCTGAGGTTTGTGGTTGGGGCCCCCACTTCCATTTCAAGGTCCTGCTATTGGTACTGTCTTCTGCTACCAGTGTTTTAACCAAACTGTTAGCTGTTGTGACTACATGTTTCAAGAGGGACAAGGTTCATGTCTTTTTCTACCTGGATGATTGGTTCATTTGAGCCTGGATCTCACATTTGGTGTAGGCCCACGTGCACCATACCTCCTGTCTGCTACACAATGTGGCCGTCTCTCTTAACTTGAAAAGCTCTCGGGTGACTGTTAGGGGGAATTCTCTGTAAAGGCTAATTTCCCAAACCTAGTGAGTCCCCCAGCAGCTTTGCTGGATTTTTGGCGTTTATTTTTTTCTCCTGCTAAGAGTGAGACTCTTTTACTCCCACTCTTAGACATGATTTGAGGTGTTCCTTTGTCTTTCCATGTGTTTTATGGGCTATGGGGTCTTTTACTCCATAGGGTCTCGTGTGTTTTTGATGTGGGTTACACAGCACCCTCTGTGCCGTAACCCAGGGGTGTCGTAGCTGTTAGGCAGAAACCTGTGCAGTTCCCTCTGGGACCACTGCAAAAGATTTAAGACTACAGGTGTTTGGCAGTAAACCCACTTGGTAGCAGTCTGTACCACACAGATTCACTTGGTAGCTGTGGCTGAGCAGTCAGACTTCCCTCAAGAAGAGTTAGGCAGTATACAGAGTATTCACAATAGGTCAAGAGAACACAATAGAACAAGTAAACACTGACCAGGGCTTAGTGTAAAAGAGATTATAATTATTTATTTAAAACCACATCTAGAAAAACACACAGGCACTAATAGTAAGTAATTCAAAAACACGGACACTAAAAGATATACACTCCCTTAAAAGGTATATTAGACAAGTCTTAAGTAAAGCCCCACTTATTTTCAGACAGCGGTGAGCGCTTAACGTAGATGGCACTCTAATTGTTTTAAAAAGGGAGCGAAAAACAGAGAATAAATTGAAACAGATCCCAACACTTTTTCACGAACACAACAAGAGAGGAAGGCAAAGTAACACCGTGAATTCAGAGTCAGTAGGCCGGATCCGCTTTAAGAGGATCAAAACGAAATGTGTCCAAGGTCACACGGTTGCAGTGCACAAAAGTCTTGTAACGGTTCAACAAGGAGTTGGACCAAAGAAAGGGACCAGTTAGAGGGTCAAAGCGGCCAGCCCAGTCCAGGAGGTTAAGGGGTTATTATTACCTTGTAGCAATCTTTAGAAAGGGAGGCCTGGCGGACACGGTACCTTAAAGTGGTGAGAACACTCCAGCGGGGGCAGTTGTTCCTGGCAGCGGATGCAAGTCGGTGCTTCGTCCGGGGGAAGAGAGGATCTCGTCGGGGAGGAAGATAGGAGTCCGTTGCACTGCCAGGGAAGAAACCAGCCGCAGAGTTTCTCAGATACAAGGAGCGGTCCGTTGATTCGCGGTTCAGTGGTGATTGGCTATCCGGCTGCCGGGGTGCTTGGCACAGGCAGTTCGACCACAAACCGGTCTGGGGTGCGAAGAAAGAAGGTAAAACTGGTTGTGCCCACCAGTCAGGGGAAGAAGCCTCTCCAGCCGGGAGATCTTCTCTGTCGTCGGAAAGTGGTGAGTCGGTTCCGCAGGGCTCCACCGGTGGTGTCGTTGTGGTAGGTCGGCTCAGCTTCTCCCTCGTTGGATTCTCACGTCCTGTGGCGACTTCTGAAGTTCCAGTCCCCAAAGCCCTGCTTTTATGCAGCATACCCCCATTCACTCAGCCTAGCTGTCAATCAAACATGCTAAGTGGTGAGCCGGCCGGCTCACCACTTGGGCCAATCACACAAGAGTGCGACTTGAGTTACCAAGGTAACTCACTCCAGGGTGCCTAAACCCCCTCCCACGCCCCCTGTGGTACCCAGACAGAGTGGCACCATTTTTGGAGGCTTCTGTGGAGAAGCCCGCCAAAAAGTGGAACAAAGGGTTCGACTTGGGTTGGAGTCACAGAAGAGAACACAAACGCCATTTTAGAATCGAGTCCTGGCAAAAAGTACCAACCGGCGAATTAATATTAATTAAATAAACCGCCGGTATGTTCGAGGCTATGAGAATTAAACAATTAAAGTTGGTAGCCTCGAACAATGGGAAAAATCCCATAGGAAAATATTCGCGGTCGAATATAAAAAGTATTTCCCACTGCCACCAGCCAAAACTCGATCAGGGGGGGCGGAGACGTGCCCCCTCGACTAACAGACCCCGGGGCAATCGAATTGCCCCGACCAGTACGTCCACAATATGATGGTTTGTACTGGTTTCTGTTAATAATTTGGGACTAGTAAAGCCAATGGTGACTTTACATGCCTTGGGAGACAGTAGTCAGTCCCAGGGTATGGACAACCTTCATCTTTCCTCCACGGCGAGACCTCTTCTTCCTCTGGACGAAACACCGACTTGCACCTGTTGCCAGGAACAACTGCCCCAGCTGGAGCTTCCTTCACACTTAAGGTACTGTGTCCCGCCTGGCTTCCCTTGCGACATATTGTTCGGGGTGACAGTAAAGCCTCAGCTTTCTAACCTGGGCTGGCCTGGGACAACCTAGCTAACTTTTCCTGACTTTACTTTCATCCATTTTGTGCGAACTATCTACACGACTCTTTGGGCATAACCCCACTGTGTGAACCTGGACCCCTTCTGCTGCTCTCTCCAAGAGTGGGCCTTGCAATTGACTTCCTTGCTCTCCAGTAGAACTCTGCCTATCCTGCCTTACTGTGGTTCTTTGAAAAAATATTGAAACGTGTGTGCTTCTTTAACTCTGCCTTTTCCCTCCCTTTCTTTACAACTTTATAGAGTGTCATCTTATGTTAAGCGCTCACCTATGTCTGAAAATAAGTGGTGTTTCTCACTAAGACTTGTCTAATAAGTGAATAGGGTTGTATATATATGATAGTGACTGTGTGTTGAATTTACTTACCTCGTTTTTGCTAGTGTAAATCACAAGTGTTTTTAAATAAATAATTATATACTTTTACACCAAAGCTCTGGTCATTGTTTATTTGTGCTACTGTGTCTCTGTACCTATGGTGTATACTCTGCATACTGCCTAACTCTTCTTGAGGGAAGTCTGACTGCTCAGCCACAGCTACCAAGTGAATCTGTGTGGTACAGACTGCTACCAAGTGGGTTTACTGCCAAACACCTGTAGTCTTAAATCTCTTGCAGTGGTCCCTAAGGGAACTGCACAGGTTTCTGCCTAACAGTGACTCCATCCCAGTCGTTCTGTTTCATCTGGCCAGTTCTAGAAGCATGCTCAGGCAGGGATTTCCCCCCCAAGATAGGGTAAGGAACAGTCTTAGGTTTATTTTTCTCACCCCATTCCAGAGTTTGGTCCCATTCTTGGCTTTTTTGTGTGTTCTGGTCTCATGACATCCTGAATCTTTTTGGTACCTATGGCTCGGTTGCAGATGATGTTGCTCCAGTGGCAGCTTTGCTGTCAGTGGTCTTAGTATCAGGGCAACATGTTGGTCTGATAACCGGTGCCAGACACTGCATCTCGGGGCCTGTTGTCTGGGACTCAATGTGAGAACATACTCAGGGGAGAGCCTCTGCAGCACCCTTGGCCTCAACGGACAATGGTCGAGGATGACTTATTGAAAGACTGGGGCACCACACCTGGATGATCTCATGGTAAGCAAAGTGTGATCCTCTGCTGAGGCATGGGAATACATCAGTCTACTGGATCTGTGGGCCCTAGATGAATTCTAATCTTGAATCAGCTGTTTCTTTCAAAACACTTTTTTTATTTGAGCCCACCTGGCCCACCCAGTACATTCTTAACTGAGTTTTATTTATACTGAACACCTTAAACTCTGCTAAACCTTTAAAAGTTGGTGGTTTTGATATTTTGCATGTAGGGTCCATTACAGAAGACTAATTAAACATTTTCGGAAGTTATTCCCTCATTCAGTAGTCTTGTCAACTGCCTCTGCTTCACACATTGGTGGGCATTGCCAGCATCTGATTATCAATGACAACTTAACATTAAACCAATTACTGCCTTCCCAGTTTCTTGGAATGACCATATCTTGAGGATATTTTTTTAGACTTTTTTTAAAAATATGTTTATTTTAAACCAAGGCAGGAATAAATGCTGCAGTTATACATTAGTTCAACATTTCAATCAAATTCTTCCCTGCCCCATTCCCCTATTGTGGATGCCGGCCCGGCTTAGAGTCCCCGAAGTTGTTTTCTCCCCCCTCCCTTTTATCCCTCGTCCCCCTCATTGGGTGTATTCCCGCTGTATAGAATCCTCTTGGCCTGTTGGGGTTTGTACGTGAGGGCCGGGAATTTTAGGTCATATTCAAGAAATGGGCCCCAAATGTTCTGAAAGCGGTGTAGAAGCCCTGCCTTAGCCGCTGTCACCTTCTCTGCGAGAAGAATGTCCCATAATTTGACCCACCAAAGGGGCAGGAGTGGGCCTTCCGTAGATTTCCAGGAACGGGCAATCGTTATTCTTCCTGTTAGAAGGCATTGGGACAACAGCTTGGCTTTGGCTCCCGACCTTGAGTAGGTTCCAGGGACTGGCGCACCTAGCAGGATGGGTTCAGGCTCTAGTGGGAGCACAGTTTGAGAAATTCCTTCAATGATATCCAAACACTGTATCCAAAATTGTTGAGCTTTTGGGCATTCCACCACATGTGGAAGAAGGACTCTGTGTGTCCGCATTGTCTCCAACACGCCGGGTCAAGTGTTTGGTTCATGTGGTGGAGCCTCAGGGGGGATAGTACCAGCGCAGCAATATTTTGAAGGGGCATTCCCTGTTGGTGACGCAGGCTGAAGATGAGTGGGCCCGAGTCCATATGTCCACCCACGTCTGATCCTCTATGGGGTGACCTAGGTCTGCCTCCCATTGTGCCATACAGCGAGTTTTGGAGGCGAGGAAATCTCCCTGAATACGTTTGTATAAGGCAGAGATATTACCTCGGGCCGGAAGATAAATCAGGGTTAGTTCCAACGCCGTGGCGGGGCGAGTTGCTGCGTGACGAGTTTGTGGGTGGGAGCACCAATGGCGAAGCTGGATGTAGGAGAACATGTCTGTTTCTTGAAGCTGAAAGGCTTCTTTGCATTGGATGAAGGTGCGGGGTTCCCCCCCATGAACAGTTGTCCCAGAGACTCTAGGCCCCTGCGATTCAGTTCTTAAAATTCTGGGGATTCATGCCAGGCGAGAAGTTTGGGTTATGGAATACCGGTGATGAGGGGCTTGGTCCGCTGGGAACCCCTTTTTTCTTTAGAGCTCTGTCCCAAATGTTTATAGTGTGCTTGGTAGCTAGCAATAGTCTTCTCATCTGCCACGTTGGGGGTGAAATGTGCGGTAGAAAGCGTAGGGGCAGAGGTAGGCAAGATTGTTCAAGTTCCACCCATCTCGGGTGATCAGAGGACATCCGCCACGCTTGGGAGTTTGCTAATTGTGCTGCGATCTGGTATCCTTGTAGGTCTGATACCCCCAGGCCACCCAGTCTTGCATTGCCTAGCATTGATCTTTGGGGGATCCTGGGTTTTTCCCCCCCTCCAAATAAACCGTAACATGTTCCTCTGGAGGTCCCGAAGGGCCGGCGGTGGAACAAGCACTGGGAGTGATGAGCAGGCATACAAGAATCTGGGAAGGAGGTTCATCTTGCAGGCAGTGATGCGGCCCATTAGCAAGATTTCCTGTAATTTCCAGCGCTTCAGATCATCTTCCAGCTCCTTAAAAGAGGGGGAAAGTTTACACAGTAAACGTCTTTTGGGTTCACCGGGATTTGGACCCCCAGGTAGGGGATTCCCGTGGCCTTCCACTGGATGGGGCATAGCGGGATCAGGGCTTCTTTTTTCGGACGGGGTCAGGCCTATCCCAAGGGCTGTTGACTTATTGAACTTGATTGAGAAGCCAGTGACTCTTCCATAGTTATCTATCTCGGCCAGGCATTTTTCAGTGAGGGGCAGGGCTCTGAAATGGTAAGTAAGACATTGTCTGCGTATAGGGCCAGTTTGTGTTGGGATGGCCTGACCTGGAGTCCCTTGATAGACTTGTTTAGTCTGATTCTTTGGGAAAAGGGTACCATGATCAGGGCGAACAGGAGTGGTGATAGCGGGCATCCCTGCCTGGTCCCGCTGCTTAGGGGGGTTGGAGCAGAGAGGGTGCCATTGATCCTCAGAAGAGTCTTTGGTGATTTGTAATTCGTTAGGACCATGGCTCAGAACTCTGGCCCGAACCCGAAGGCTTCTAGGGTGAGGTTCATGAAGGTCCAATCCACCTTGTCGAATGCTTTGGTGGCGTCGAGGGCCAGGAGTGCCAGGCCTTGTGAGTCCCGGGTAGCCAGGTCCACCAGGTCCAGTGTTATGGGGATGTTGTCACTTGTTGCTCTATTCCTGATGAATCCGGTCTAGTCTGGGTGGATTATGTCGGGCAGGATGCGGGAGAGGCGTGATGCCAGGACCTTAGAATAGATATTGGTATCAATGTTCAGCAATGCAATTGGTCTGTAAGAGGCTGGGTTCGTTGGGTCCCCCCCGAGGTTTAGGTAGGAGGACAGTGATGGATTCTTGCATGGAGGGGGTTATTGTGCCCGTTCCCCGGAAGGAATTAAAAAGATTCACAAATGGTGACAATAGTTGATGCCTGAAGATTTTGTAGAATTTGGTGGTATATCCGTCAGGTCTGGGGGCTCAGGTTTTAAGGGCTTTTATGGCCTCTTCTACCTCTTCACCTGAGATCGGCGTGTCCAGGATGTCTTGGGCTGAGGACTTCAGCTGGGGGAGGACGGATTTCTGCAGGTATTCTGTCTGTTCCTGCAGGTTTCGCGGTGGTGCGGAAATTACTTGCGTGAGGTGATTCGTTGCTAGCTGTAGTTTCTCTAGTTCTGAGTATTGAATTTTTCCAATAATGGTGTTGCTCTTCTTGATTTTGGCAAGTTTTGCCACCAGAAGCTTGTACGCTTTATTGTTCCTTATGGAATAAAATTGTTTGGCTTTTGCTAATAGTTGTGCCGGGTGTTCAGCGTAGTGCGCCTCGATTTTTTTTTTCCGTGCAGTCCAGAGGGCTTGTTGCGTTTTGGGGGACCATCCCTTTTTCTTATGAATGTCTTCTGCTTCCCGAAGTTCTTCCTCGAGGGACAGGCGAGTTTGCCTCCTGCTCCTATGGTATGCCACTCCTCGAGCTATTAGGTCTCCCCGAATGACAGCCTTCATGGCGTCCCAGGTGTTGGCCAGGGAGGTATCCTCGTTGGGGTTCTCCTGGAAGATGTTTGTAATTAATGTTGCTATGGCGTCTCTTATTGGCATCTCATTTAGTATTGGGTTGTACAATGACCATCTGCGTTGGGCTGTGGGGGTTGGATCATGAGTGCGGATTTCCAGAGTTACCGGGGCATGATCGGATAGTATCCTTGATCCAATGGATACCTCGTTAGTGAAGGCGAGCACCTGCGGGGATGTCAGGAGGAGGTCAATCCTTGAGAATGTTCTGTGGACATAGGAGTAGAAGGAGAAGTCCGTCTCCGAGGGGTGTAGCACCCGCCATGAGTCTACCACCTCCAGGGTCCTGAATAGACGTAGCAATCCGAGGGCTAGGGCAACGTCTCCAGAAGAGGCCAGTGTAATTTGTCCCTTGTGGGGTCTGGCACTCCGTTGAAATTGCCTCCCATCACGATCTGGCCCTCTGTAAAGGGAACCAGTGTGGCGCTCAAAGCTTCATAGAAGGCGACTTGTCCTGTATTTGGGGCATACACCGAGATTAAGGTATATAGCTGGCCCAGCAGGAGGCATTTCACTGCCACAAATCTCCCCTCTGGGCAAAGTTCAGTTTCCAAGATGCAGGGGTTCAACCCCTTCCAAAAGAGAACTGCTGTACCCCCTTTCTTGTTGCCAGCCGAGGCAATGAGTTGCTTTGGGAATTGTTGTGAACGCAGGCGCCCGAAGTCCTCTGGCAGCAGGTACGTTTCTTGGAGTAGGGCCGCTGCTGCATTTTCATCTTGGAGCTTTTGTAAGATAAAGTTGCTTTTTGGGGGGGTGGGGAGTTCAACCCTCTGACATTAAGGGAGATGAATCTCAAGGTGCGATGTTCCTGGGTGGGGTGGGGGCGAGTTGCTGTTGGGTTCATCCGCGAGGCGTGAGTTGGGTATGAGTCAGCCATAGCTTGGGTGAATGAGGCTGTTTATTATCCTGCTCTTGGGATTTTTGCCCCTGCCTCCAACAGGGAGGCCGGGTATTAACTAAAAGGGGGCAGCTTTGTGGGACTGGCACCACCCCAGGCCAAATGGGCCAGGTAACTGTAGGCAGTCGACATGGCTGAAACTTGAGGCCAGACAAAGTCTAGCATTCCAAGGACTTGTGGATGGATTGTACCTCGGAAGTGGGCAGGAGACTTTGGGGGGGAGGGGGCGCTGCTGTGAACATGGAACGGTTCTTTTTTAACTTCTCTGTGGGTGGCGTTCCGTCAGGGCAAAGGAGGTCCAGGTCCAGGTGGGGAATAGGGCCTTGCCGAATAGGATTACAGTCGAGCGGGAGTTGCAGGATCCCTTTGTGTAGAGTGTCAGCTACCCGTCCTCTTAGCTATGTACCCTCCTTTAGCGTTTAATCATTTCTGTCGCCTATCCCTCGGGACCCTTGTCCATGTAGTTCGCTTCTCTTTTGGAGGGGGCGTAGGGTCCTTGCCCGCGGTGGTCTCGGAAGCCCCAAGGGAGGCGGTCCCAGGCGAAGTTGGGTGCATGATTTGTACGGCGTCCTCGAGGTGGCTAATCCTCCTTAAGGTGCCCTTGTAGGTAAATTGTAGCGCTGTTGGGAAGAGCTGTGGACTTGCTGGCACTAAAGGAATAGGGTCAGGGGCCGGAGGGATCTTCTTTTTTGCAGCGTGAGGAGGGAGAAGTCCTGGTAGATTTGAAGGGGGAGCCCTGGAAAGTTAGCTCGTCCCGGGTGCGTCAGATTGACGAGATGGCCTCCTTTGTAGTGAAAAAGTGTATCCTGGTGATCACATCAGGGGTGGGGGAGGGGGAGTCCGACTCCACTCCTCGGCGTGGGCGTAACCTGTGTGTACGGTCTAACAAGAGTTGAGACTTGTCTAGGTGTGGAAGGAGGGACTGAAAGAGGTTCCCCACGTATTCCGTTTTGGTCAGGGATCGAGGCGGGGATGCCTCAAATTCATAGGATATTGCGCAGGGCTCGATATTCAAGTCTTCTAGTTTGAATTCCAAAATTTCACATCTATCTTGTAGAGCTCTAATGGAGTGTTTGATTTTGTCTATAGCCGTAGTATGGTCTTGGTCCTCGACTTCCCCCAATCTTTGTTCTGCTTCCGTCACCCTCTGGTCAGTGTGCTCTAATTTTGTAGAGAGTTCGGTCATGCAGGACCTGAATTCAGATTTGATATCGGCCATGAAGGCCAATAGGTCGCTTCTGGTCGCGAGGGTCCCTTTGTCTTCCGTGCCCATCTGTGGCGCAGAGCTGGGGGCTCCTGTTTCTTCCCTTTGTCTGCCGATAGCAGCATTGTCGCAATGTCTGTGTTCTTAGTGGATTTAGGTTGCTTGGCCATGGTGTCACCACTCATAGGGTGGGAGTGTAGAGCAGCTGGGGAGAAAGGGGAATCAGGGGGTGGGCCGGGACACCCCAGGATCTGGTAGGTCGCAGAAGAAGATGTAGTCCGTTGTCGCTGTGAAAAGTGAGGTTGTCGGGCTTCTCAGAGACTATCCGTGTGTGATGACTGTATTCAGCCTAATGGTGGAGTTCGGTCACAGCGTGGGGGGGGCCCGGTCAAATCACTGGCACTGATTGGCGTTGGTGCACTCCTTGTTGCCTTGGGGTGTGAGAGTCCGTGGTCCGGAGTGGGATATATGAGCAGGTGGGGGCTGTCCCGACAGGTCTTTGAGGGCAGAGAAGAGGAGACCCACAAACTGTGGGCAGGCAAGAAGAACCGGGTCCCACTACTCATTAGCGCCAGGGATCCCGGAAGTTATGCTCTTCCCCCAGAGGCGATGGGGGTGAGATGAGAAAGCCTCCCCTCTCCAGCGCCGGGGGGGGGGCGAATAGATATCTCCTTGATGGGGGCGCAAAGGGTTGCTGGGTGGGCCGGGGTGCCCCAGGAAATGGTGATGGGGACAACTGGAGGCCTGGTGGAGCTCGTGAGACCAAGGCTAGATTGGTCCTTTGCAGCAGTCTCCCCTCCTCAGTGGGGGGGGGGGCAAGGACAGTCACCCCTCTGCTGGGTTTTGGGCAGGGGCTCCCCCAGATGTCTGCCTCATGATGCCCTCAGGATGGGGTCAGGGCATCCCACCTGGAGACACACACTCACCACGATGCAGGCATGGCTCAGGTCCCTTGTAGTGGCCCGAGGCGGCCTGAAGTGTTTCCGCCGGGCTTCCGTCTTCAGGCTCGCAAGCCGCCGCCTCTCCCGATTGGTGCAGTAACATGGGAGGAGGCCGGCTGGCTCTGCGGGATCTGGTGTGCTGTGCATCCGGAGTTGAGGAGCTCCAGGTGGGGGGATCAAGGGACGCCAGGCGAGGTGGGCGGGGAGCAGGGCAGCACACTTCCAGTGTGTGCCGCGTTGGGCTGCTTACGCAGCACGGCTCACCGTAGGCGCAAGGGATTCGAATGGTGCCTCCCAGGGGCTCCGCACCCGCTGCCTGGAGGACACCAAGTCTTCCCTTGTTGGATGGCGTTCCAATTATGTTGTTGGTACCCAGAGCCACCAGCGCTCACTCGCCATTCGGATTCGGGTCCACTCTGCTCCTCCTCTCCCCGCCGCAGCGTCCGTCCGCCATCTTGTTTTTTTGGGCGCCGGTGGGCAGTATTTTCCACCGTAGATTTTAGGCACTTAGGGTTTAGAACACCCGTTCATCTTGGTGCCAGCTGTGCTCAGGGCATTCCCGTTGCACCAGCTGGTGATGTCGACCCGTTTAAGTTGCAGGATCAGCATATTTCTTCTCAAACAGCGGGCTCCCCACGGAGGCTGTTAAAAGAGCAGCCACATCGATGGTGCTCTAGGCCAAGCCCCCTTTTAGACTTGTTTTAAATCAACCAATTTGTCTCTTGTTCTACCCACCCAATCAAAATGTTCTAAATGTGCCTTCATGAATATAACACTAAAAGACTGTAAGCGCCCTTAAAACGTTGTGGAGGTGATGTAGGTATGCCTATACCTTATTTCAAACTCAAGATGCCCTACAGTGAAATAAAAGCTATTCTTAGGGCCAGGACTTCGTTTTTGCATTCATGAACACATTTTTGCAGCAGCTAACCGAACCGAAGGAGCTCTTTTGTACCATAAAATCTATGGCTTTCCCCAGTTGCATGGTAAAGATCTGATCCCCTCCTTGCAATTGGTTCATGAGTTCAATTAATATTTTGTAACCAAGATTGTAAACATTCAACACAATTTTCTGGCTGTAACGGAATCAGCTTTTCTTGAGGATTCTGAAATTAGATCGATGTCAGCTTTCTGTTTTGGACTTCAGGAAGCTTTGCAGGACATGGTTCTTCCCTTATTTATTGGGCTCAAACCTACTTGATTCAAGTTAGATATTCTCCCAGCTATTACTGCTAATCAATTAGAACCAGGTATGAAAGTTGCTTTTTCTAATTTGGCTAATCATGCTTTTCAACAAGTCATATTTCATTTCCCGTCTTTAGACTGTAGTGATTTCTCATTTATTATAGAAAGCTTTTTTAAAGAAAGACAGTAAGCTTTTGAGTAATTATCTTCTGTTTGCTGGATCAGCGTGGCTTGACAAGATAGTAGAATAGTTAGCAATCAATCACTTGTAACAATTTGTATAACTGAATCACATCTTGATTTCTCTACCGTTTCGTGTCTGACACCTGCATGTGATCGAATCCACACTTGTCTCGGTTTGGGATGATATCCTCATAACTGCAGATGAACGTTTCTTGTCCCTGCTGGCTATGCTGGATTGGGTCAAGCTAGATGATTTTTGGTCGTCACCTGTCTACGTGACTTGTGATGTGCCTCATTGGTCGTCTCTCTCGCCATTGTTCTTAAATATCTACTTGCGACCTTTAATATTTTTCATAACTTTGATCTACTGTTTCATTCTTATGCTAAGGACATGTAGCTCTGATTTAAAAAAAAATATCATCAGAAATCCTATATAGCATAAGTAACCTAATAAATAAAAAATCATAACTACAGTTAAAGAGTAACAGTGTACAAGCTGTTGCATTATCTTGTCCATATTTCCAAGTCATAACTAAAGCATTATCATCTAAAAATTAAACAACAATCGTAGTACATTAAAGAAAGATTTCATTGCAACCCGTCTGCTGGAAGCATGTGCATTAAGTACTAGTATTTGACATATGATACAGATTTTTGAGGAGAGAACATGGAAACCTTCGCTTATTAACGAGTCCTGTGATCGATAGATGTATGTATGAAAAGGGGCCCAAATATTCTTGGGCCATGCCACACTTGGCATAATGTTACAATAGTATTTTCCGATCTCATGTACACGTATTGTATATCGTTGAGCCATCCATCGAGCTTTGGGCCTCTACGTTGCATCCAGCGAAAAGTGATTAATCTTCTACCCAAAGGTAAAGCCATCCTGATAAACTTTGAAGTTTAATTGAAAATTGTCAGTGAGTAGCTCAGCCAGTGTGGGAGTGTGGAATATTAACCCCCGCAATCTTTATCACTTTGAGCACCATTCTCAAGAATTTGATGATTTCAACACAAGTCCATGCCCATTTTAAAAAAGATGGTGCTTTATATTTGGGGCATCCAGCTGATTTGTGTGGGTCCATTAGATGAATTCTAGTCAGAGTACAGTACATAGAGTGGACATAGTTTTAGTTTATTAAGTAGAGGCGAGGGTGGAGTGATATGTTCCTGGTAAAACCATGTATCTGCGCCCATTCAGTTCAAAAGACAAGTCTCCATTAGGTTTACTGGATGCAATCAGAGAAACAAATGAACTATGTGTCTGAAAATGTAAATAAATCTCAAGAGATTAAATTTGAGGCACAGCTAGCATCCATGACCATCAGCACCAACTCATTTGTACCAGTGCCACTGGAAAGCTTCGCCAGTATTTCTTGAGTGCTGACCTCATTCTGTAATATGTCAGTATATTTTTTTCTGAGTTATTTGGCAAACTTAATTCAGATGAAGGTAATTATTCACCATCGACCACCATGTCCGACCACCTTGTGAAGCCTTTCTCACTTTAATTTATTTGTTTGTTCTCTCTTTTTCTCTCATAATTTCCTCTTTTTTGATTCCTAGAGATTGTGCCTCCTGTATCCCAAGGTCTATAATACCATTGGCACCTTTTATAGGTTTCTCGGTTTCACCTTTGCACATCATACAGAGGGAGAAAAGCAAAGGTCATTGTACAGAATAAAACAATAGTCTGATTTCCCCAATTAAAAATGGCCACTGAGTAAATGCTCAGTCCTCATGGCAATGGAAAGTAACCTTCCCAACCCAAGATGCATGCTTAGTGAGTGCTGCTTAGCTCATGTAGCTTAGTGGTGCAATGGTTTGTGGTTCCAGTGGAACGCAAGAGTATTTCAGGAGGCAATGCCTGCTGGCTGGGCAAATTAAAATACTTTAAACATGGGTTGTATGATGAGTTACAGGTTGCATTTGGATTGGCCGAGCTGTGCATACGCGAGTATAATGGTATTAATGAAGGGTATGTTTCAGTTTTGTGTAGCATTTGAAGTTATGGATTCCTGTTGTGAGAAACCAGAGGGTGCCTCACCCGCCAGTCCCCATAGATCTGTCATCCTCGTGGCCAGAACACGGCCATCGTTTTTGGATCCAGTTCCTGGAGGTGTACCAGTGCGGGAGGATCACCTGGATGAAGGGTCTTCGGGCAGTGGCACACCGGATGGTGAGATGTGGTATCCTTCCCGCTGTAACACCCTGACCCCATCCTACCAGGTAAGATACATGGGAACATTACCCCAACCCTTTTCCCTTCACAAACACTTACACACGGACAGCCCACTCTTGGAGAAAATAGACTCACACCCGAGCAGTGTTCCTGACATGTCCCGCTACTATGGTCAGGCGAAGTTAGGCAATAACTGACAATCAGATGTTGCCAATCGTTAACCCCATTCTGCACTTCTCGGAGGACGTAAAGTCCCAAGTATCCTTGAGGTCTAGAATGATACCCACCCACACTAGCTTTCTCATAGTAGACCATGTCTGTAAATAGTTATAAAATTCATACTTTGCAAACAAATTTCAAGTAAGAACCAGATTTTGTAAACATAAATTACTAATAATGTTCAAGCAACAGCAATATAAGTGGAGAGGTTGTCCTATAAAGAATACCATCAGTCTTCAATGAGTTCCAAAATTATAATAAAATTAAAACAGTAATAAAACATACAGATGTTCATGTATGTAAAATACACATAGAGAAAAACAATTCCAATCAAAAAACATTAATCGAGTGGGATTTGTGTTACATTAATCACAGAACTTGCATTGAGTCCTCTGATGTTTCAGGTTGGAATGGTTACCTCGTACAGACCCATTTTTGTGATCTGCCCTGTGGGCCAGACTTTCCCATATGCTTCTGCAAGCTTCCCTGCCTTATTCTCGTTATTCTGGCTCCAGTCCGTGCTGTCCTACCTCTCCATGGGCATATGTTCTTCCTCCCCTTTTTAGTGTCATTCTGTGCCAGTGACCTCAGACTAGGAACATTTTCCCGGGTTTGTTTCATTTGATCCTTGTCAATTCCATCACCACTCGCGCCTTGCCTTGTACTTCTTTGTATGCTGCTTCCTCCACTATTCGTGCCTTTCATCAACCAACCAAACAACGGACTAACTACAACTATTAAACAAACGCCCAGCCACCCTCCCCCTGTTCTGGCCCTGCTGCTTCTCTTGCACCGCCCACAGGGGTGGGGCCGGCCCGCTGCAGCATGATGCCTTAAAACTAACATCCAAACTAATAGAACTCTTTGGGGTTTTGTGTCCTGTAGTCCTCTGCTGCAGAACTGAAGCTCGTCACTTCGTTATTTGTTTCTTCTGGCTTGCGTTATGTCTGTGGTGCTGAAATATTCTTCCCCCTGTTGGGTTCACCTGTGTTAACACCGGGGCAGGTTTTCAGCATTATTGGTGTTTCCGGGTCTCTGCTGAGGGATACCCTGCTGGTCCATCCATGCGTGGGTCTCCTCTGTCGTTTCAAAGAAAGACGATCTGCCCTCACGTATCACCTTCAGTTTGGCCAGATACAACAGCATGTACGGTATGCCCCCCCGCTTTAAGGCGTTCCTTGGTGGGGCCAAAGTGCTCCCTTTGTCTCTGAGCCATAAAAGTGTAGTCCGGATAGATGATTATTCTGGGGGAGTTCCTGGGTATCACCCCCACACCCCTTCTCTTGAAAATGTCAATATCTTCTCCCGATCTTTGAAGTTCATGATCCTAGCGATCATTGATCGTGGGGGGGCTCCCGATTGTGGTTTCCTGGTCAGGGCTCTGTGGCCTCTCTCCACCGTGAAGCCTTGGGACAGTACCCCTGCCCCAATCTCCTGTAACAGCAGAGCTTCAACGTAATTTGTGGGATCTCTGCCCTCTTCTCATTCTGGCAGTCCATCAATCCGGATGTTGTTCCTTCTGGCCCTCCCTTCTGCATCCTTCGCTCTATGCTCCAGGATTTTTACTCGTTGTAATACCTCTGACATTTGGGTCCGAGTGGTGGCAACGTCGTTGGTGTTCTGCTGTACCTGCTGTTCCGCCGTACTCACTTGGTCTGTCAGATTTTGTACATCTTGCCGGAGGAGGCCCATATCCACCATGACCGTATCCAGCATGTTTATTAAGGACGCCTCCAGGGCCGCTATAGCTTCCAGTATCGGGCCCTCGCTTACACCTCCCACCTGCTGTGCAGAGAGCTTGTTGAGGCCTTGTTTGTCTCTGGTGGGATGGGTTGTCTTTTGTCAGACTTTTTGGTAAAGGAGTCAATGCTAATTTGTTTGCCTTTTCCTCCTTTTGATCTATTTGACATTCTTCACTTTGAGGCTTTAAGCGTCGTCTTCTACCGCTGTCCCCCTTTAGGTGGCACTCTGAGCTCTGCTTCTGTGAGCTTGCAGGTTTATTTCAGTGGCAGGGTGTTGTTACCTTCCTCCCGTTGAGGTACGTTGGCCCTCCTGTATGCTTCTGCTCTAGTGTCTGTCCCCGTGCACACAGTTCTTGTTCGGGAGAGGTGTGGCCCCCCCTCTTTGTACCCGACTCCCTTCAGCCCCAATACGCCAGGGTAGTGGCTGGATTGTGTCGTCCCGCTTATTTACTTTACTACGAGGGCCGTCTGGCTGGTATTGTGTCCTTTCTCCCCTGCCCTGATGGGCCTTTGCGGGTATATCCGTTGCTTATGCAAATACGGATAGCTGTGGCTGCAGGGGAGTGCTCAACACGAAACACGTTGGCAATTTTGTTTCTAAAAGGAGCCCATTGGACAATCATAGTTGGCTAGTGGCTATATGTTGTAAACCCAAGTTGTGTGATTAATGTAACACAAATCCCAGTCAATTAATGTTTTTTATATTTGAATTATTTTGCTCTGTGTGTGTTTTACATACATGAACATCTGTATGTTTTATTACTGTTTTAATTTGATTATAATGTTATAACTCATTGAAGACTAATGGTATTCTTTATAGGATAACCTCTCTACTTATATTGCTGTTGCTTGAACATTATTAGTAATTTATGTTTACAAAATCTGGTTCAGACTTGAAAATTGTTTGCAAAGTATGAATGTTATAACTATTTACAGAACTGGTCTACTATGAGAAACCGGGTGTATCATTTTAGACCTCAAGCATACTTCGGACTTTATGTCCTCTGAGGAGTACAATAACCGGTTGTGTTTTGCGTATTTTCCCTAAGTCTCGAGTGGCCTTGAGACTTCTCCCTATTGCACCGGAAATAATTCTTTACGTTTGTAATGTTCTGTCACGCGCCTGCCGTCCTGGCGCTTGTGGAACTCTGGCGGCTGCTCCGCCATTAGATTGTCCCACTACGCTCCCCCGTTTCCAGGTGCGCAGGTTTAGTCTTTCTGTCTCCTGTGTTGTTTTCCTTTAAAGCCACGACCCTCTGTTTCCGTGGTGCGTTGCAACCCTATTCGCTTTGCTCTGGGTTTAGACGCTAGTGCTTTGTGCTTGTTACTCTGCATTTTTGGCTTGCTATCGCTACACTTTGCTTTCTTTTCTTCTGTTATAATTTCTTTCTAGTCTTTGACTGTTTGTTTCCGCCGCAGCAGCTCGGCACGCTTCTCTCCCTGTTCCAGCTGCTGCGGTCTTTACTGCTCTGTTGTTGGGTCCCGTCCCGCCTCTTTACTACACTTTTGTTCCCTCTGTATCCTTTCCCTCGGGTTCTTCCCCCTGATTCCTTTCTCTCGTGTCTCTCCTCTGTTGGAACCCTACCTCTTGCTCCGGTCTAGCGGCTCTCTAGTCCTGTGCCTTCTCTTGTTGTTTCTGTCTCTGTTCCGGCTTTCCTCCACTCCAGCCGAGTCCAGTACTCCTGCTTCTGACATCGCGGCCAGCTTTCTCTTCAGCTTCTGGTGCTGGCAGCATTACTCCTGCTTCTGACCTCGCAGGCAGTTTTCCTTTCAGCCCCTGGTGCTGGCGGCATTGCATACCTTGTCGCTCGCAGACCACTCTTGACTGGACTTCATCTCCACAGCTCACCCTCCATCAACAGGCTCTTCCTTGGGATCTTCCTTCCGGACACCTTATTGTCAATTGACTTCCATCTACCACTCTGCATTGGAACTTACCTGGTGGAATTTCCAAATCATTGCTACAACAGGAGTACCACGCAAGTCGTCCTTCATAAGAGGTTTTTTCTGCATTTGGCTTTTTCCTCTCCTTGGTACTCTCAGGAGGGGGCCCTTAGCTTGCCTCCAACGGAAAGGTGGCAGAGTGGCTTCCACCCGAGGGGAGGCCTTCTCTTTTCAAGGAAAAACATAAGGACCGAAAGAAGAAGGGAAAGCCACAGTATTCATCAACAGAAGATACAGGTGAGGAGGAGGGGGACATTGGATTCAGTGACGACCCAGAACCTATAGTCAAACCAGTAAAATCTGACATGTTCTTAACTTTGCTTAAACTCTCACTACAGTCATATCTATTGAAACTGCCCAGAATCACTCAGACACAGTAAAACATTTGCCCTCTGTACACAGGAGCGGATGACAGAAAAATTAAAACCCCCCATACCGCTCCCAATCCCAGGTACTAGATAGAGGGGGAGGGTTCTCTAAACCCAAAGAATGGTTCCCGAAGGAGAGAATAGAAGTCAGAAGACCCGACCCAAAGGGTAGATGGGAAAGCAGGAGAGAAGAACTTAAAGGAATTAAACCGTCACCTCTTATTTGTTTTTCATGTAACGAAACTGGCCATCTAGATCGACCTTGCCCTAAAAATCTACAAGAAAAGCCTATGGAGGGGCTGGGGGGTGCTGTTGAGCAGCCAAGAAAAATGGCTGCTTAGCTTTAGAGCTCTGCATATCGGCGCGGATATTGTCTTTGAGGAAGCACCATCCGTCAACATTTTGCTTTTCTGGGGGGTCGGATGTGCCCCCACACCAATGGTCTACCAGCGATAATCATTGCGGCCTTGTATTGGACCGGGTGGCGGCTACCGTGCTGCACGTGTAGGAGGTGTTCCAAGCAGCCACACCTGGCCCGCTCCCTGCACCGCATTGGTGGTGCAACCCACACTCTGTGTCTGCTGTCTGGTATTGGAGGTCCCTGTGTCCCACTGGGATCCTCTGTAGCCTGGCCCCACGTTGGCGGCTTGCGAGGTGGGCCTGCCCATCCCCCGCACTTGGACTAATTGAGTCTCTGTAAAGGAACAACACACTGAAGGGCAGAGCGGGCACCGGGACCATCAGCCCCTGCTGTGCCGTGGGACGCCGGCCACACTCGCACTTTGGTGCTGCAAGGTCAGGAGAAGTTCCCCCCAACACTATCACACAGAGCTCACCCCTAGGGGTCTGGTGCAGTGCTGGAGGCCCCCTGACCTTCATATTTATGCATCTAGTGAGTTGTTGGCATGCTGCACTGAGTGGAACCACATGGGCTCCCCAACTCTCCATGGTTAACACCCCAAGCGGCCAGTAAGATATCAGAAAGAGTGAAGGGCCCCTTCATTGTGTGGGGGTTACCAGATGGTTCCAGCCAGATGAGCGGACCCAGGACGGTCATATCTGAGTGAGTTGGGAGGAGGGCCTCCCCCTGTCCCAGGCACTCAGTGGGCCCCTTGGCAGTAAGACCGCAGGATATATAGCTCACAGCTCTGTGGCCCTGTGGCAGAACATGCTGTATGCTCCCTGGACCCCCTTTGCCCCCCCTAGCATGCATCAATACTGAAGAGGCAAGGGATAACCCTTATAATGGTGTAGGGCCGTGGGGCTTGAAACTTTCGTTAACTGGGGCTGAGGAGGTAGACCTGAGTATATCCTCTGCAATTGGTGTGCCTCCCCTCGGCTGTGGAGTTGTCCTGCGAGCTTGTGGCCTGGGAACCGTCCCATGCCCTACCAGTACTGCCCGCTTAACCCTTGGAGCTGGACCCCCATAACGCACCATGACTAAAGGAGAAGGCGGGGGAAAGAAATCTGGAGCGTTGGACACATTCGCAAGATCCACCCCTAGGAGTGAGCAAGGACAGCTGGCGCAATCCCAACCAGACCCAGCCATCCCGCTCCATGGGACCGTCATCCTCACCAGATCTGACAGGCATGATGGAAGCAATGGCAAAAGATTTTTCCACCGTACTCTAAAAGCTGGACGACATAACGGCAAATGTGGCGTCCATGCGCTCCCAATTGGCGCAGGAGGGGGCCCAGATCACTGAAGCTGCGACAAGGATAGGGGACACGGAAGACAATGTATTGGCTCTTCAAGACGCAGTGGCCACCCTTACCAGAGACATGAAAGTTGCCCGAAACAAATGTGATGATCTTGAGTCACGCTCACGAAGAAATAACATCCGGATAGTCGAGGCCCCGAGGACGCCCTGACGGGTTCCATGGAGTCGGCGGTGGAAAACTTGCTCAAAGACCTACTGGGGCACCCAGATCTCTCCCCATTCTTTGCTGTGGAACGTGCCCACCGGGCCTTCGTCCCTAGACCCAAACCGGGTGACTTCCTCAGGCCCATCATAGAAAGAAGAAATTAAGTTACTGTGATAGGGATCATCTACTGCGCTTGGCCCGAGAGAAGAAAGAACTAAGATTGGGATACCAAACCATTTGCTTCTTCCCGGACTTCTCACTCCCTGTGAAGCATGAGCACCGACAGTTTATTTCTGTTAAGAAAATGCTTCGGGAACGCAGCATACAATATGCTATGTTGTTTCCAGCCAGACTGAAACTCCGGTTCCGGGGTAAACTCTGTTTTTTTTTTACAGTCCCGGGCAAAGCTGTGAAATTCATCGAAGCCCAGATTCCCATAAACAATCTCATTGCTGAACCTGTTGAAGAGAACATACCCGGCGAGAGATTTCATAGCCCATTGTTGGTTCTGACAATCTTAGTCCTTACACGAGTTGTTAGTAGTAAACTAAGTAAACCGCTGCCTCATTAATCTAGAAATCAATGATGACATCCTTAGTCAAGAGTTACGTGCCATGGCAACAGTGCAGTTGCTGTGCGTAAATTGAAGTTAATATGCCTGCTTGGGCCCTGTTGGAACTGGGGGGTAGTTGGCGGGAGGCGAGGGAGGGCCTGGTACAGTGCAGGTTGGGGGGTAGCAGTGGGGGAGGAGGAGGGAGTTGGCCTGGTATTATAACGGTTCTTGAAGTACGGTTACACTTCAGTTGCGCAGCTCATGCAATTTGGGGAGAGGAAACACTTAAAATACTGGCAATGGAGTGCTCAGACAGCATGTTCTTAGGTTGCATTGAATTCTGGACTATTGGTAAACACATTGTACATTATGGTATAACACATATCTTATGGTACAGCAGTTGAGAATAATGAGTTGGAATGTCCGGGGTCTGGGAAACTTCACCAAAACATGCAAGGTAATACCCTAAATTCAGAGACATGGGGCAAATGTTTTATTCCTGCAGGAAACCCATGCCTCAGAAAGGGTATGCCGTAGTATTGCCCCTAAATGGGGGGAAAATAGGTACTTTACCGCCTACTCCTTGCAATCCAGAGGAGTCATGATACTCCTACATAAGTACCTAAAATATGTGGAAATGAAAGCCCACATCGACCCAGAGTGGTGGTACATGTTGGTTATTTGTGTCCTTGAAGAAAAATAATTAGTGCTTGAGAACACATACAGACCTAATGTAGACTCCCCTGAGTTTTTTGATCTTTTTGGAGAAATCATGTTTGGATACTGTGGAATACCCGTAGTGTGGGGAGGGGATATGAATCTGCTTCTAGACCGTACAATGGACATAACAAATGCTGCAACGAGGCCCCAAACCAGAGCTGCCTGCCATCTATTATCCCTCATACAATCACTAGCCTTGTGCGATACATGACGTATGATAGATCCACAGACTAGGGAATGCACCTTGTATTCCTCAGTGCACGACATAACGTCCCAACACTATATCTTTCAACGCTTCTGATTTAAATCTCCAAGCGCAACCCGATCTGTTCCTGATATCCAGCTCATTCATGGGGAAAGTACTGGACGCCGACATAAAACCTTGTACACTATCTGACCACTCCACAGTGACACTTTCACTGAAATTGGGCAGGAGCAAATCGGGTTGCGCTTGGAGATTTAAATCAGAAGCCTTGAAAGATATAGTGTTCCGGATGGAGATTAAATCAGATAATTGAAGCCTTTTTCGCCTGTAATGCGGTAGGTTCCACCTCCTTGGGTATTAGATGGCAGGCCTTTAAGGTCTACATTAGGGGAATGGCGACGTTGAGGGGAGCTGGTGTCCTCAAAAGCATTAAGAGGGATTTAGAGGAATCAGAGACTGCACTTAAAAAGCTTGAGATTGAATATTCCTGCTCTCCGGCTTCTAGAACAAATACGTACCGAATTGGAAAAATGTGAGGTACACACTCGGAGGGAAATCTGTTATTTCTCCTGCCCGCAAGCGGCTAGAAGATGCGGGGAAGGGGGCAGACCACGCAGAACTCTGGTCAGACTAGTTCAGACGGCGAGAGGGCAGACTCAGGTGGACTGTATACTGTTTGAACCAGGTAACACTAAATGGACAGATGCAGAGGTGGTTGGGACGTTCAGAGACTTCTACAAAACGCTATGTACTGCTGAACCGTTAAGGGGGGAACAAGCCATTGAGTCACTGCTAGAAGACATCAAATTGTCACACCTTAATGCCCAGACTAGGGCAGAACTCAAGGTCCCCATTACACTTGAAGACATCATGGCGGTAATCACCAATTTGCCCAAGGGGAAAGCTCCTGGTCCTGATGGTCTCACTACTGAATTCTATCAGGAATATGCAACAGTGGTGGCCCCTAACCTCTTCTGGGTATGGGAGGATTTGCTTTGCCACTCTCTGCTCCCTGAATCACTTTGTGAGGCCGTAATCACATTACTTCTAAAACCAGACAAGCCTAGCACCGAGTGTGGCTCCTATAGGCCCTTTTTGCTCATGAACTGTGATACCAAAATCTTGACTAAGGTGCTGGCCAACCACCTTCTCCCCCTTATGCCACATCTTGTACATAGCAATCAGGCCGGGTTCATTCCTGGATGGTCTACGGCTCTCAGTGTTAGGCAGCTGTTTGACATCATGGTCAGAATAAATCCTGATGCTAGTGCTATCGCAGTGATTATTGATGCTCAAAAGGCCTTCGATATGGTATTGTGGGAATACTTGCTAGTGATGCTCAGGAAAATGGGGTTCGGGCCTGCCATGATACAATATAATAAACTGTTATATACTCAACCTTTAGCCAGAGTACTGGTTAATAGATGCATATCGGAACAATTTCAGCTAGAAAGAGGCACTCAGCAGGGTTGTCCCCTCTCCCCAATCCTTTTCACCCTGGTCATTGAGCCCATGGCGGACTTCATTAGAGAACGCCATGGTCGACTGGGCTTATGCCTGGCTGGCCCTCCCGAAATAATTTCCCTGTATGGCGACGATGGGATGTTGTTTGTTAGAAACCATCATGCTAACCTGGATCCAATCCTTCATGAAATTAAACGAATTGCGGAATTCTCCGGCTTCACAATTAACTTTTCAAAATCTGAGATATTTCCACTAACGGATAATACATGTGAAATCAGCTGCGCCTTCTCTCTCCGGTGGTCCCCCGACCACATCATGTTTCTGGGGTTGGTGGTTTCCAGAACTCACTCCTCCTTACTACGCGACAATCACGAAGCAATCAGCACCTGCGTGGAAAACAAATTAAATAGATGGAAATCTCTCCCACTCTCTGCTGTTGCCAAACTCTCGCAAATTAAAATGACTTTACTGCCTAGGATATTATATATGTTCATTAATGTCCCATTATGGCCAGGGAAGTCTTACTTCGCAAATTGCAGTCCGGAAGAAATGGGCGGATATGGCCTTCCCATACGACAAAGGAGGGTTCTCAGCTCCACATATGGAACTTTATTGGATAGCTGCCCAGGCCCAGTTCGCCACATTCTGGTATGTGGTGGAACATCCACCACCCCATTTTAAATTAGAAACATTAGCAGCGGGCCGATCATATCTCAAGACATTGCTGCTGGATATACACTACAAAGACAACTGCTCACTCGATCCAGTAGCCTCCATGGTGAAAGCTTGGCAAGCAATATTTGCCCTCACAGGGACTGCCTGCCCCTACTATAGATGGCTCCCACTACAGAAGTTCCCGGAACTAGGTCCAACGTGGGATGGAGTGGTGAAATCAAGGTGGGAGGGTTTGGGCTATAGAGCATTGGTGAATTTATACAGCGAAGGGAAATTCATTACACCCACTGCATGGAAGCTTGAGCACGGGAGGTCTGGATGTGATCTGCTCCAATATTACCGGATCTGCTCGGCAGTGACTAACAGATGACCTTTGTATCCGATTGAACCCCCTGAGACACCTGAACTGGCATGAACTCCAAGGATTGCAAGCACATCCTCTCCATCCTCTGTAACATGGTACTTAACAAAATGGTTCCTCCAGTCTCGCAAACATGGATCTGGTGGTCTGAAGAAATGGGGTTGGAACTTACCAAAGCTCAATGGTTACACATGTGCTCCCACGCCAGGAGGGTATACCTTAGTTTTAGATTCAAGTTTATGCAATTCAAAATATTAAATAGGCTATACTACACACCAGCCAGACTAACCAAAATGTGTTGAAATGTAGAGCATGTCTGCCTGAGATGTGAATATGCCCCAGCAGATCTACATATGTTCTGGGAGTGTTGCCATCCAAGAGACTTCTGGAATAAAATCCTAAACCCCTTGCCCATGGTGGTGAGTTCCCTGTTGGAACGGAGCCCACTTGGGGCCCTATTTGGCATATAGTGTGATCTGCAGAGTAAAACATACAGAGCTTTTGTGAATATGGGTTGCATGTTTGCTAAACGAAGCATCCTCTTGAAGTGGAAGGATACAAAAAAACCTGGGGAGAAAGAATGGATGTTGGCATTGACCTGGGTTCAGGAATGAGCATCCAAATGTGGACACACTTCCCCCATCATCCAGACCCAGAGACATATGGGCCTTGTTCCGCTTCTATCTGGCCGAAATTTCATCTGCAGATTAGGTGAGATCTGGGTTCAAAGACCAATTTATGTACTGCTATTTTCTGTATCTAATGCAAAGTCTGTGTGTAATCTACAGTTTTAGGATCATGTGAATATCTGTGCACATGCTATACCTGTTTGATTCCATTTGTTTTCTGTTTACTCGCCAAATTGCCAATAAAAAAAAAAAAGAACCACCTAGGGAGATAGGGTGGCTAAGAGTGGTTGAGTGGGAAGAAACACAGGCTGTTCTAGAAGCCTTCCGCATATGTCTATGCAAGTCTTCAACTGACTTTACGTATGAAAAAGCCCTAATCAATGGAAAGCCTGTAAAGGCGCTAATTGATTCAGGCGGCACACTCACTGCCATAGGGGCTGATTGGTGACAACATCAGGCTTAGAAAATGCGACCCTAGTTAGTGTCACATGTGTACACAGAGATAATTAAATCTATCCCAAGATATCCGTTTACATTAACATCAGTGGGGAATCACAGCAGGTGTCATCCGCCATTATTCCTGGGCTCCCCGAAGAAGTCATCTTGGGAATAGGCTTCCTGCCATTTTCTACTCTCTTACAAGATCTTCCAAAGCCCCATAGGGAATTTACCCCCCAGGACTGTTGGCAACTTGACTGTTACCCCCAAACCTCTCCGGTGTGGGAGTGGACAAACAGAATCGCATGCACCTACCATTCACTAGGAGCGTACCACAAAATATAAAGAACACCTAATAACAGGTTCACCACCTCAATCCCAGTTTATAGGATACACTAGGGAGACAAATATGAACACCCTGCCCCTACCAGAAAAGAGGAAAAGAAAATTGTGGAATATGCGAGAACCCCTGGATATATCTTTTGCTTGTTCTCTCCAGGGTGCTAAGATTAGAGGACCTCAGAAAAGGCCAATTATATCCACCATGCATAGGGGAAGCGTATGTGAGAAACCAGAAAGTGCCTCACCTGCTAGTCCCCAGGGATCTGTCATCCAGGTGGCCAGGACACGGCCATCCCTTTTGGATCCATTTTCTGGGGGTGGACCAGTGCAGGACGACAACCTGGGTGAGGGGTCTTCGGGGAGTGGGACACCGTATGGCGAGACATGGTATCCCTCCCCTGTAACACGTTTACCCCATCCTACCAGCTAGGATATGTGGGAACTTTAACCCCCCGATCCCCTGTCCCTTCACAAGCACTTCCACATGGACAGCCCGCTCTGGGAGAAAACAGAATCACACCCGAGCAGTGTACCTAACATGTCCTGCTACTGTGCTCAGGCGAAGTCAGGCAATTACTGACAATCACTCACACCTGACTTGCATTAAACCTCCCCACATGCATAAAAGGCAGAGCACGAGAGCACACTCTGAGCAAGGCAAAGCACACAAAGGAACAGCAGTTTTGAGTCTGTAGCTGAATGAGGAGAGAAAGACGGCAAACCAAGAAGGGTTAGCAAGGAGGGAAATACCCTTGACCCTTTCGCCAAAAAATTGTTACTTTCAAGAAACCTTTCAGTTAGAAAGCGTAAGGCCAGGAAACCAGACTGAGGAATCCTGCATTGTGTCAGAGATATCGGAGGCCCTGCTGCGTAACCGACCAAGGCGGGGCGGAGCAGCAGCCGCTGTAGTATCGTCCTTAGCTTCAAGAACAAAGTAGCGCCATAGAGATCAACACAGCCGGTGATTTGGGCGGACCGATGCAAGACCGGTCTGTGTTGAAGTCAATGTTAGAAGCGGCAACATTGTATAACGAGCGCTGGAACTAACATTGTTAAACGCGTGTGATAAAAGACGCAAGTAAAGCTAAACGACTGATGAATGTTTGAACTTGATAAGGAAACATACTATACCGTTGACAGAGTGGTCCAGCACCGTGAATATGCTCAATCAAAGGTCTTTGGAAGGTATCCCGTGAAGAAGTGGTACATATGAAATTAGAAGGTTGATCAGAACATTGTACAAAGTGAATCGAAGTGGTCCTGCAACAGTTTAAGCGAAACCCATAGCACATTCAAAAGTTTTTGATTTTGAGACTAAGAGGAAACCGTAGAAAGTGAGACTACATGGTGCGAACCCGAACAGGGGAGACCAAATGTGAATATTGTGGAAAGTGGATCTAAGCCCGAACGATGGAGATCCATGATCCGAGCCCGAATGAGGGAGATCCGTGGTCTGAGCCTGAACCAGGGAGACCAAGTGTAAGCATTCTTGTAAAAAAGCGGGTTCAAGCCTGAAGGAGGGAGACCCATGATGAATACAGGAACTGAGAACTTGTGCATGTGAAGATCCTGTGGAACTTTGACATTTGTTTGTTATGACAGACCCTCTGCAATAAGAGACTGTTATTGGAAAAGAGGTTTGGCAGAAGGCTCTGGTACCTTTGCATTGAACTCCTTGTGGCAGAGAAGCCAGAGTGTGTGCGAAGCTCGAATGTGCCACCTTGCCCCATGCTGAAAATGTGGGGAAGGGAAACCAACTGCTCAACCGTCTTTACATATTGTTTCTTGAACACTTTCCTTTTTGCATACACAATTGTCCCACACTCTTTTGTATTTAGAAGTAAGGATTGACAATAGGTATGTTAGTATAGGCCCTTTTATTTTGACAGGACTGTCTTATTATTTGATGGTTGTCGCTTGCTCCCATCCTTAGATTTAGGTTAAATAGGCGTTCAACCAACCCATTGAAGTTCAATAAACACCCTCGAACTGTGATCTCTCTACTCATCTGCTGCAGGGTAAGGTGTACGGCGTATGCCCACCAGTACCTCCCGACACCCCGTGTGCTGTGCCGTGGAGCCCAGTTCCCAATCTGCCTGTGATACTTTTGCTATATTTGCTTCACTGTCGTTCAATTCCACTTGCAGGAGCACTTAAGATGGCCGCCGCCGTATAGTTTATTGTTCATTGCCTAGCAACCGGACAAAATCACAGCCCGACTCTATTGGCCGCATCAACCTTCTTCTAGCCCCAGGAGGAACCGGAAGGCGAGAGCCGGCCCTCCACTCCGAAGGTCCGCCTCAAAAGGCCTGTGTAGGTCAGAGCCTGTCCGAGCTGAAACGGTGGCGGGGCGTGCCACTCTGCTCGCCAGGGCCCCCAACTGACAGGGCTGTCTGATCCTGATGCATAATTTTGTATGTACGTACCCACTCTATGCTATAGCTCACCTCTAGCAGGGTAACCTGGTTACATACCCTCCCACCATAGCACCATAACTCATTACTGCCGCGCGTGAAGTGCTCTCTGCAGCACCCCCATCCCTCTCTACCTACCCGATACTATACTCAGTTACAACCCCCGTGCATCTCACAGTACAGCCCCTGCGCCCAGTGCTATAAGCTCCCATGCACCTTACTTACGTTATCGATACTTATCCGATCATCGGATAGCGAACACCAACCAACTGACTCATATTGCAATTATCCTAACTCTGTGTACCCAAGCCTCAACAAATAGTGCTTGCTAGTGCTTTTCTATATCCTACTATACCCATTCCGGCACTTTCTCGTTTCCTACTGCCACCATACCGCATTGCACTTTTTTTTAACAGTCTCTTATAAACTATGCATTCCCATCACGCTTTTAACATTGGAATATTCTTTGTGCTGCCTGTATTCTGCCTAGCTCAATACATTTCCAATATTCCATCCCACTGGGCCGCTTCATACTTTGATATGACGCCCGCCTACCCCTGTATCCAGATTCATACTGCTACTTTACCATGTTCCAAAGGTGCATATATCTACCAAGACCTAGCCCTCGCCCGCATATATTGCACTAGACATTACCCTTTACCTTGTCACACACCATTTTTACCTATAACTGACCCTTTCCCTGTGAGCTCAAAACTAAGGGTAAACATCATGAAGAACACTGTGGACCCTGCCCAAAGAAATACTTTAGCACCGTTTCTCCCCCCCCCCCCTCCTTCACTAGCACCACTAATCACTATTGGAGATTGTGGTCCTACCATCCCATCCACTGTGCCGTGCCGTGCCTAGGCCTCAGGAGACAGAACAGACTAAGCTCCAGAACATCTCCCCAGAACTTCTCGTCCATCCGGCCCATCACAGTCATTTCTAGGACAGCTAGACTGTCTGCTCGCACATTCCACACCCAAGCCCCATCTGACATCCCTACAAAAACTCCCCCTACCTCAGCCTGTTCTGTCAGCTACAAGATACCCAAGCACACTATCCCCTCACCACAAAAACCAACTTCAACACCAGCCTTGACCAAAGCATCTCACAACGCACCTCTGTCGTGCGCCACAATACCCCCTATAAGTCTATCTCCTCTACCAGACTCGCTCATCACCCCCCCCAACCAATCTCCTTAAAGGAGCCTTATTAAATGTGCATTCATTAGGCGCACATACCTCAGAGGTGCACAACATCGTCCTGGAACACAAGCTAGACTTCATGGCATTCACTGAAACTTGGCTTCACCCAGTCTCAAGCCCACTACTGTCATTAGCCATTCCTCCCAACTACACCTTATTTAGATCTGACCGACAAGACAAAATGGGAGGTGGAGTAGCTATTATTGCGAAAGCCTCTCTTCAGCTCAGAATAAGCAGCAATGAGAAACTAGAGGGTTACGAGCTCCTATCTCTTAAATTAACCACAGATCCCAAAACTACTATCAACCTCATTGTGTTTTACAGAGCACCTAATCCTGCTAATCACCCCGACACTGACATCCCTCAACTCATTACCCCCTTACTCAAACCCAAAACTAAATGCTTACTCTTAGGAGACATAAACCTAAGATAAAAAAAACAAGACCTTAAAGCCACAGCTTTCCACAATGCATGTTTTGGATAGCATCCTACCCTTAATGTCTATAACAAGAGTCTGTTAGATATTTTTGCCTATTGTGATCTAAAAGTTATTTTCTGAAAATATGATTATCATTTATATATTGAGACCTAATTGTACTTTTTCATACCTTGTATATAACTGTATTTTATTTTGTGATAACTCATGTGCACTATGTATTACCCCTACGTAACCAGCATGTTAAGCCTTCTTACTGTAACCTTCGCCGTGATACCCAAGGGTTTGGGCGTATTAGCAAATACAATAAAATATAATAAAAAATAAATCCCTGTCTTCACGGTTTGATGTCATGTCTTCTTTACACTGTACACCAAAAATTATAAACATTTACTTATCACACATGCACACACACTCTTTCTCTCTAGTTCTCTTTTTATTTCTCTCACTCCCTATTGTGAGTGGGACAATGCCACATGGCATGTCCCGAGTCCAGTGCCTGTACATAACGTGTGCACTCTGTGACACTATTGGCTTTCTGGCCAGAGAGTGTCCGAGAAACCAGTCTCACACTTCAGTTTGGGGTTGTAGCATGAACAACTTTATTTGTCTTGCAAGACAAAGAGCAGGCAGACATCTTTACAACACTGGAATTTACCTGCCCTCCAGACCTCCGCTCTTATTGAGCAACGTTAGTTGACCGGTACAAAACCTAACAGGACCTTCTAAAATTCATCGTTTTAGGCCTACATGGAGCAAAGAGGGCCACCCATCCCAATGAATACCTTCAAAAGTTTCTTTAATAGTCTGTCACTGACACAGATGACAATGGAACAGATAACATGACAAGCCCATCTATATTCTCCTGCTGGATGGACTTAATGTCACCACCCCTTTTGACATCATCATGCATTCTCTTACACAGTCTCTTTGTGCATACAGGTTTGTACTAGTTTCTTGCAGCACATGCTCACAAAGGTCCTGGGAACAGAAAAGTTTCAGTAAGCAGTTTTTGAATTCCAGTCCCTGCATGTCAAATTCCAGAACATATACATAAACATCCTGTGATTAAGTGACCTCTTAGGTATCTTCTGGTTACTCCAAGGTTTATTACCAAGTTCTTAAGTTACATTTACAAGTAAGTTACATAGGATATAAGTAAGATACTTAGGACAGACAAACACCAGCACCCATCACCCAGGCAGGGGCTTCCTAACTGTCTGGGCTTGGAACCTTAACCAACATTCTCTCATTCACAACCAAACACTCCAGATGACATCACAGCCTTCCATCATGCAAAGGCAAGCACTATACAACACATCCACTGCCAAAGCCAAGTCGATATACAGTGCAATCGAATGAGTGCACTGTTTAAAGGAAAGACTGTTATAAAAGGGATAGAACAACATTTTGACATCCTGAAATTCACTTTGAGCTCTAGACACAACCTCTCTGACATGAGAGAGCAATTTTAAACCCACAGGCATTTAGACCCAGAGCATGTCACTGTGGTAAGGGAGACTGCTCCTTAGTCATGGTTCTAGGTTGCAGTATGGGGTTGATGAATAGAGGATAGCACAGGGGCAACGTGCTGGTCTTGGAAGCAAGACCACGCAGAGCAACAAAGGTTTGAATCCTGGATCCGCGCTTAGAAACCGAACTTTGGTATTAAGCGCGTTATTTAAAGCAATAAAATAAAAAAAAGGTGGCTGGGGGCACAATACCTACATCCTAGCTATAGGTATTGCATTCTGTGGCACTGCAACCTGGTGCAAGGCACCCATGCAGTATTGGAAGGCATGCACCAGGACTATTGCTTGTAGGAAAGGAAAGCTAGAGTCAGGAACTCTGCAACTTGGTAGGTTCATTGGACCATGTGAAGAAACAATGTCCAATGATAAGTGCTTTGCCTGAGTTTAAGATTGCTACAGCTATGCAGGACCATCTTATGAGGTTATGACCTTCGTGGTGTGCACCTGATACTGTCCTTTATGGATTCAAGGAAGAACCAGTCCCAGCCTTTTAAGTAAAGGCTCTTTTTGTGCCATGGACTAGCAACAAGTTAGTGAGGAAATGCAAACCTGGCACTGGGCACACCTGGTCTTGAATTCTCAGTCTACTATATAGAGTTAAGTAGTACATTTCTCCAGTGGGAAGCCTAAGTTCAGTGTATTTCCTGAATTCCCCCTGAATGAAGGTTGAAGAAACTTGATGCCTCTGGCAGGCATGCTTTGAGATGTTGCCAATGAAGAGGGCATACAATACCTAAGAAAATGCAGCATCTGTTCTTACTCTTAAAACTGATCAGTGATTCGAAAAGATACAGCTACGTAGAACCTGAAAAGGAGTCTTGACACAGTTGACTGCATTGATAGTTAGGTAAATAAGTTGGGCAGTTTTATCTGGGGATGTCCAGAACAAGCTCTTTGACATGCGCTTGACTAAGGGAAATCTCTTTGGCCTATAGGAAGACAACTCTCTTAAAAAAGATAAATACCTGAACCAACACCAGCTCCTTAGACCTGTCTCTTCTAGTTCTAGCTAAGTAGCTAGATCAGCAATTTAAAATCATTTGCTTTGTCAAGGCAGATGCTTCAGCAGAGGAAACAAAAGTAGCATTTCTGCTCCAATAGTGTGTCACGATATATTATACAGCACAGGCAAGTCAGGGATCTCTTTCCCCTGCAATGAATGTGGCGCACAATAAAAACGCTTTTTATTTTCACAATCTAGATTCTTTTTAAGGGGGCCTCCAACCAGTCTCACACCCAACCTCCATAAGCACCCCGTGTCACAGTAGACTAAGAACCAGGCTGGTGTTATCAATGAATATTTTATTAATTTATGATTTAATAAGAAAATAGAATAAACAGTTACAATAGCCACCAAGGTGTGGCACACAAATTTCAGAGCCCTTTTTGGTCACGCAGCACTCTCAAACATGTATAGCACAAGGATTTACTTTTTACTGCTCTCACCAATACCATCAAAACAGTTGAAAACACCTTTCAAATTGAATGTAACCGACAGGAAAGTGCATGCACACACAAATGATTCTTGAGTCCCAGCAATCCTCACCCCCCCTAGAAGGATTTTCAGTGGGGCTTTCAGAAACAATATGGGGAGCCAGCAATGAATGTCGTGTTTCTGAACCAGGAAAAATGGGGTTTTAACTAGTTAGGACAACTGCTATGAGACAGCACAAAAGGTACTTTGTGCTGCTTATTTTTGGAAGACAAATAGGGCTTTAGAACATACTAGCCAGCACACCAGAGGAAAATCGATTTTAGAATATGCAACACATAGGCAAATGGAAAGGAAATGCAATTGGAAATTTGCTCTCACAATACAGTAGGGGAAGAGGAACAGACTAGGAAAAACGGTTTTTAAAAGTTTAAGCTCACTTTCAAAGGAAAAGAAAATGCAAAGGAGATTCGTTTTTACTAAGGCTGTAAATGACAGGCAAGCTCTAGGCAATGGGGAACTCACAATAGGAAAATCGTTTTTTAGCTAAAATGACAGAGGCAAATAACAGGTAGGTTCTGGGCCAAGGGATAACTCACAATAGGAAAATCGGTTTGGGTTTAAAATGACAGATGCAAATAGAAATTCGTTTTGTAGGACACCATTTAAACACAGACAAATTTGTTTTTCAGCTCACCATGAAAATAATTCTTTGGGGGAACACTTTATAACTATAACGGCTCACAATGCACTGGGAAGAGATAGTTGGTTTTGAATTCCAACTGTCTGAATCCCGTGAAATAAATGTAGAAATTAATTGACTTACTGAGAAAAATATACTAAGGATCTACACAAGCAACTGGAGATTTTTCAGTGGGAAATAACCGAAATGCACAGGCGAACAAAGGATTTTTCAATAGGAAAATGTTTGAATTACACAAACAAATAAGATGGGGGATTTTTCCATGGGGGAATCTCTATGACAATGCTGAAGAATATAGGGCTTTACTCTTACGTCCCATCCCCTTTCCTCCATACGGCATGGGCGTCCCTTCCAAGGGATGGGAGACGGAACCTTTTTCACCTTTAAATTTAGAGGCGCAAGGAGGCGCGGCCCTGAGAGCATGCGCTGCCCTGACTCCGCCCTCCGGTGCCACACCTCAGTCCCATTTTCTGCGTCGACGGGGTGAATTCACAAGCGCTCCTGGGTTTGGCTTCGGCCATGTAATTCCCTGCGTGGATACTCCTTCTCTTTGTCTTTTTAGTCTTTTTATCATACAGGTACTCGGTCCTCAGGCGTCATGCTCCTCCCTGGCGCATGTCGACTTGGACAGGGTTCAGCTGGTGTCCATCCTGTGACAGGCTCTTCTAACTAAATACCCCCACACCCTCTGACTACGTTGCCTTGCCCCTAACCATGGCTGGCAAGCTTGTACAGCGTGTGATGTGCTTTCCTCGCGGTCTCTGAAGAACAGACTAGCCAGGTGGAGGGAGCTCTTCCACAGATCGCCTCCAGAGGACCTAATGGACTTCGTCTATCATTGATCCAAGGCCAAGGTAGGGCCGGTCTTTTCCAGTGCATCCCGCAAGGGAGACTCCTTCCCAAGGACTCGCCCGTGCAGGAGGGACCGCCCAGGTCCTTGTACCAACACAAATACTGAGGCTGTATCAGCTAACGGCCAACCGGCTGAGGGGTCAGTAGATCCTCCCGGTGACGGTGCTGAGGGACCAGAAGGTTCTTTTACCGGGTCTTCACCCGGGGGCCTACGCCCTGGTACCAGTAGCCTGTCCGAGGGGGCGCCTTTACTCAGTTGTACCGGCAGATCCGCTGAGAGTGAAACGCCTACTGGGTCTCAGTCCGAGAAACAGGGTAGGCTCCATGATCCAAACTCAAGAGTCGTGGACGGGGCAGGGCCCAGTGAGCCGAGCAAAACGATGCAGGCATGTGGAAGGCAGCTCGACCAAATGCCTGCCGCACCAGAAAATCCAGACATCCGGTCGATGCTGCTTCAAGGAAGGCAGGTGGAGGACCGTGTGTCCTGGTGGGACTGGTGTCAACCAGCTATGTGGCCTACAGCTTACCCTTCCTTCGTGCAAGCCAGGTTCCCGCTGCGTCCATAAGGGCAGGGTATGCAACGGCTCCAACAGCCGCCCGCTACCCCGCCAATGTCTCCTACCACTACTCCAGCTTGCGAGGACAGGTTCTTTGAAAAGTTCCTCAGGCTCATGAAGTCTCCCCTGATGCGAGTCATCGTCCGGGACGCCATCAGGTACTTGCTCCCTCCAATGGCCCTTGCGGCTCGGGTCCCAGCACAGGCTCCTCCGGTCCCTGTTCAGCCTCAGCACTCTGCTCTGGCCCCCCAACCGATTGTGCAGACGGGCCTGTACCAGCCCCGCTTTAGCCTCTGACTCTGGTCTTCGCACCTCAGCCCTCAGCTCCTAGTACCCCCCTACCCCCTGTCCATTACCATTCGGACCCGCAGGTGGACACAGGTGAGGAGGAGGACCCCGACACGCCATCTTCAGCCAAGGCCTTTCACGAACATCTGGCAGAGTACTTGGGCCTTCCTCAACCCAAGGTCGAGCAACCAGCAGAGGGGGTCCTCGCAGAAGTCCTCACGCTACGTCTCGTGACCAGAACGGGGATCCCGATGCAGAAGGACGTAGTTGACTTGGCCAGAAGGGTTGGCTCAAGCCTCACTCAGCCCAGCCGGTAAATAAACGCCTGGATGCCAAGTACAGGCAGATAGAGGGGGATACACTCTTGCTATCGGCCCATCCTCAGACACACTCTTCTGTGATCGCTGAGGCATCACTTTACTCCAAGCCTCAGTCGTCCTCGGCCTCCTCTCTGCAGCGCTGCTGGGCACGGAGGAGAAGATCTTGGAGGTGTACGGGAAGAAGCTATATTCCAACGCGTCCTTGCACCTGCGTCAAGCCATCGCGGATGCCATGCTGGCAGCTGTTAACCAGAGGCTGTGGCGGGAAATTGCAGATTTCCTTCCAGAGCTTCCGGTGCAGAGCCAATCACGGTTCAAGGCAGAATTGGCGGAGGCCAAGATTGTGATGCAGGACATCATGGCGTCCTCCGTGGCCCCCATTGACACCTCTGGCTGTGCCATCTGTATTGCCACGGACATGAGAAGAACAGCCTGGCTCTGTGCTACACAATTCAACCCGGATGTCCAGGAACGCATAATAGATCTTGTGTTCGAAGGGGGTGACCTCTTCCACTCCACAACAGACGGGAAGCTGGATAAAAAGAAAAACAGTTCTCAAACGGCCAAGTCTTTATCCATCCTTACAAAGACCACACCCAAACCGTACACCCAGTCACAGCAGCGCTCTGAGAAGCGGCGTGTGTACGGAGGGTTCCGCAGCTTCAAAGAGTGGAGGTCCAGGCAGCCTGACCGTTCGCCGTCCCAGCATCGGCGCAAACAACAAAAAAGGGGAAGGAATAATGGCTTTTTCCAGTCCCCCTCCTCCGCAACAGCCTCAGAGGTTAAGAAGGCATGACACACGCCTCTGGGTCCACGTGTCTCCAGTGGGGGGCAGGCTTGTTCTTCATGCACATTTCTGGCGCCAGAATTTTGCAGACCCCTGGATCCTCTCTGTAATCTCCATGGGGTACCGCCTCCCTATTCCAGCGTCACCTCCTTCCTCCCCTCCACTCCCACAGGTTGAGACAGCAACTCTTTTGGCAGAGATCCGGTCGCTCGTCGAGAGCCAGTCAGTGGAGGAAGTCCCAGCCTCTCAGCAAGGCTTGGGCTTTTACTCCAGGATTTTTGCCATTCAGAAGAAGAATCAGGCGAGTTGAGAGTTGTGCTGGACCTTTCCAGCCTCAACCTCTCCCTTCCTCTACAAAGATTCAAGATGGTTACGCCAGCTTTGATAGCGGAGACATTGTGCAAGGGAGATTGGTTGTGCTCTCTGGATCTGAAGGACGCGTAACTTCACGTCCCGATCTGGCAGCCTCATCGTTCATTCCTACAATTCAGGATCATGGGCTGCCATTTCCAATACAAGGTGCTTCCTTTCGGCCTCAACTCGGCCCCCAGGCTGATGAACACTGTGGCGGCCCTCCTCAGGTCGCAGGGCCACCACATCTACCAGTACCTCGACGACTGGCTCATCAGGGCCACATCTCCGGAAGCAGTGGACCATACTTCCCACGCTCTTATGAACACCCTGCACGAGCTGGGTTATTCACTCAACCTCAAGAAGTCACAACTGCAGCCCATGCAGAGACAGACCTTCTTGGGCCTCATTTGAGACTCATGCTCTGAGAAAGTATTTCCCTCGGAGGACAAGATCACAGCCATCAAGAGGGCCACAGCGCACTTCCTCGGTAGAGAAGTGACCTCGGCCTGGTGGTACCAACACCTACTGGGTCTCATGGCAGCAGTCCTCTTGGCCGTCCCCCACACAAGACTCAGGATGAGGAGGGTACAGTTGTACTTTGCAGCATCTTGGAACCAGGAACGGGGCCATCAGTCAGAGATGATCAATGTTCCTCTGTCGCTTCACCCAGACCTCACATGGCGGTCCAGGGATTGCAACCTGCGGACGGGCAAGCCCTTCCGGCAGCCTACTCCACAGGTCACCATCACCACGGACTCCTCTCTTGAGGGTTGGGGGGCCTCTCCTGACAACTACTGCGCCCATGGCAGCTGGATCCGGCAAGAGCAGGAGTACCACATCAATTGGCTGGAATTGAAGGCCATTTTGCTGACGCTCAGGGCCTTCCTTCCTGTTACCGAGGACAAGGTCGTCCTCATTCAGACAGACAACTCGACCAGCATGTTCTATGTCACCAAGCAAGGAGGTACCATATCCCCCACTGTGCAGGCTGGCAGTCAGCATGTGGGAGTGGGCCCTGGAAAACAGCAACTACCTCACGGCGATCCACCTGCCGGGGGAATCCAACCTGGAGACAGACAGGCTCAGCAGACTGGGAGAGGACAATACGAGTGGCAGTTGAACGACCTAGTCCTGCAGGAGATATTTCATAAATGGGGTCACCCTTAGGTGGACCTCTTTGCCTCCCGGGGCAACAGGAAATGCCATCTGTTCGCCTCCGGGCAGGGTCAGGGCTCGGGCTCCCTGGGCAATGTCTTTCAGATCAGGTGGGACCGAATGACAGCATACGCCTTTCCGCACACTCCCTGATTCACAGGGTGATAGGCAAGATCAAGGATCTCGCCTCCTCAGCATCATGCTAATAGCTCCATGGTGGCCAGCCAGGCCATAGTTTTTGGAGCGGCACAGCCTCTCGGAGAGGCCCCTCATTCACCTGCCAATGGGCCCTGCACATCTTCTGGCATAGCAGGGGGGCAGGGTCATCCACCCCACATCAGAGAAACTAGGCCCTCACAGCATGGTTCCTGAACAGGTCATGCTAGGACATCTCAGCCTCTCTCTGGCTAATCTAGAGATCATACAGGGCGCCAGCAGCAAATCTACCAGGGCCCAGTACACAAGAGCAAGTGGACCAGGTTCTGTCACTGGGCAGACTCTAAGGGCTTCGACCCTCTGGTATGTTCCCTGGATGACATGCTCTCTTTTTCGTTGCATCTCGCCCATTCTGGGGCACAGGTGGACACTTGCCGCTCCTACCTAGCAGCCATTGGGGCGTACAGAAACTCGGGAGAGGAGAGTTTTTCCCTTTCCAACCCAATTGTTAAGAGACATTTGAGGGGTCTCGCCAGGCTCTACCTGCCCATCAAGAGGCCGCATCCCGTGTGGGACCTCAACATAGTTCTGGGCACCCTCGCACACAAACCATTCGAACCATTGGCGTCCGCGGACATCCAGCTTGTCACCATTAAGACAGCCTTGTTAGTCAGCCTCACCTCGGCTCGCAGAATCAGCGAAATCCAGGCACTGGTTGCCTCGGAGCCATACCCTACGTTCCACAAGGACAAGGTGGTCCTCCGGACACACCCAGCATTCCTGCCTAAGGTGCCGTCTGCGTGCCACCTAAACAAGGAAATAGTGCTGCCTACGTTCTTCTCTGATCCTAAGGATGAGGCACAGAGAGTCCTGCACTGCCTTGTCAGGCGTGCACTAAAATTCTACTTGGACAGGACCAAGGGCTTCTGCAAGTCGTACACTCTATTTATCACCTTTGGAGGTTGAAGACCGGGGCATCAGGCATCCAAGGCCTCCATAGCCCGGTGGATGGTCTCGGCCATCAAAGAAGCCTACGAGGGGCAGCATAAGCCACCGCCGCCCAACATGCATGCCCATGCGGTCAGAGCCAAGGCAACTGCCATCGCCTTCCAGCGGCACGTCCCCTGGCAGGTCATAAGCAGGGCGGCCACCTGGGCCACTCTTTCGGCTTTCTGCCAGCATTACTGTTTGAATGCCGGCTCTAGATCAGACGTGGCTTTCGGACAGGCGGTTCTTAGAAACCTGTTTGCTTAAGCAGGAACTCCTCTCCACCCTGGGGCTACCTTCAGTTGTAATTGCCCATGCAGTATGGAGGAAAGGGGACGGGACGTAAGAGTAATTATAAGTTACTCACTGTAGTGACTAACATACTCTTAGTCCTTAGTCCCCTTTCCTCCATACGTCCCATCATCCTCCCCCCTAATAAAACTGGTGTCATTAGGCAATATTAATCTATTGTCGATGCGTCTCTGGGGACGGAGGTGTGGCGCCATTAGGTGGAGTCAGGGCAGCGCATGCTCCGAGGGCAGCGCCTCTGTGCGCCTCTAAAATTAAAGGGGGTAACATTTTTTTTCTGGTGAAAATGGTTCTGTCTCCCGTCCCTTGGAAGGGACACCCATGCAGTATGGCGGAAAGGGGTCTAAGGACTAAGAGTATGTTAGTCACTACGGTGAGTAACTTATAATATTTAATCTATGGTTTGGGATGTCTATACTTACAGGAGAGGGCTTGATGGACATAAGGGGGGCACCAGAGTATCACTGCTGGGACAATCAAGGGGTCAGTCAAGGATTCAAAAAGGGTCCCAATACAGCTACCACAGCTCCTGGCTCCACTCCAATATGTAGGCCTCACACTGTTAGTGTGGTTCCAGATTTTGTCAGCTGCACACCTCGAGATTTTGTATGGAGATCCCTGATTTGAGGCAGAGTGACTTATTTATAAGGCAAGTGACATCACTGATGTGTCATAGTTCTTTCATAATGGATTTGGCAGTGTTCAAATGTTCCCTCCCATCTGTGGGCCGATGGGTCCAAAGAATGTGGGAGTGTTTTGGGAAGCCAAGGGGGGGGAGACCCAATCCATCATCTAACTCTTACAGGGTGCTGGGTCTGGTTTATTGCAGATGGAAATCTCACTGTATGACAAATGCCCTTTCTCTTCATATTTGGATAAAAAATTACAGCATTTTTTAATACTACATTTTTGGGTGAATCACATAAACTTTTTCAGGTCTGTGCGACCTACTGGTGTAAAGCTACAGTATTTTCTCTTTTACTCTCGAACTATAATGAAAAATATGGCCCTCTGTGAACGGAATATGGATCACGTTTTACATATGTTGTCAAATTTTTATGGGTCTCACATTTATACAGAGAGCCACATCCAGTTTTTTTCATGACTTTTGGTATGTTGGTGTCACCAAAATATTTTTTTGGCTCACCAGAAGCAGCTCGCTAACAGCTTTTCAGAAATCCGAACATGAATAGTGTGCGATCAATATTGCCAAAGTTATCCCATAAACAGCATATCTCCCATTTTGTACCATGGTAGTGAAACTACTCCTTAGCTCTGGCCCCCACCCCTGGGATGGATCTGTTACTGGCTGTGACATCAAGAGGGGTTCCTGTTTAGATTAGCCCAGGGCTTCAAGGGCTAATGGCCAGCTTTATTACGGCCTAAATTGTTTGAGTCATAAATGCTGGGGAGCAGGGCAATTCCTGATTTCGTCCCCTGCTAAAAAATGATCTCTACCACCCTTAGGTTTGTATTTTTAACAGAATGGCCTCATGTTTGAAGGCGGACTAGACTTCCATTCTCATGACAACGGGACTTTGAAATCTAGTTTCACATTTGGGGTCTCACACCAGAGAAACAAAACCAGAAACCAAGGTTTGGGCCTGCCTCTGCTGAAAGTAGTTTACTTTTAACTAACCCTAGCAAAGGCACACAATCTGAACATGTAAACCCTTGCAAAAGTAGTTTCCTGCAAACAGTGGTTATAGAAGTACACCTAAATATATATTGAGAGACTTTAACTGTACATCTGAATGCTTAAAGTGTTAATTTTAAAGGCCCAATTGCAATGTCACTGGATGAAGTTTCAGTGGAAAGGGGACCTTCATTCTGCTGCAATTCACATCTCCTTGTAGATTCTGTAAATTATGGTTTCCTCTCTGATGGGCCCCTGATGAACAGAACTCAAGTTCATTTGTTAAACCTCTTGCACACATTTTGAGGAGCATATCTTTAACTGAAATGGAAAAACGGATTTTGCATGTAGTTATTTCTGTCACAGTAACAGGCTCCGTTCTGCTGCGCAGGCTTGCACACAATCTTGGCATTTTCATTTAACATTCTGGAAACTGCTGTTTCTGACAGTATGACTTCAGCTCTCCAAGACCTTTTGCAAATGTTGTCTCATGTCTTTCCCTTATGTAAGGCAATTAACATTTTTAAGCATCTCCATGTTTTGATGCTTAATTTCACTCCTTTTCGCTTAGAAATTGCAGGGCCTTATTTCCATGTTAATTCAAAGCAGGTTTTTCATTTTGGGTAGCCCTCATACTGACTCTGGTCTTTAATTATGACATTCAGGGCTATTTCACCCCACAAGTGGGAGAGAAGTTTCAAGTGGCCATTCACTTTCGTACATCATTTTGCCCTGGCACCTGTGATAAGGTCACATGTTGGTGGATAGTAGATAGTATGGGGAAACCCTGGGGCCGGTGCACTGCCCGCTTTATGATGCAGGCTCTAGAAGAGGTATGTAGAGGATTCCCCAGGTCGGCCATCTTATGCCCAGCCCGAGATATCTGCCTGTCAGAGAGCCATGAGTTCATGATCACTGCTCATCGGAAAATTCAAGGGACTCCCTCATAGTCACTCATAGGGTTCGGTACATGGCAGAATGGAATTAGAAATAATGCCTTTCAGAGAGTGAGAGTAAAAGAGGCAGAGGGCTTCACAAAGAGATGTAGGAGTTTGAGCCACTGGCAGAATCATTTGAAGATGGTTGACACATGTTTTGTAACCTCTGTTCATGGTGACATGGGCAGAATGCAAGCTAAAACATGTCAGCTGGGGAACCATTTGTGCAGGCTGCACCCAATCACTGGACACATTCACCTCACTCGCACAGCTGATCACATTTGGACAGTTACACAATCTGATCCCAACCACAGTGATGTATAAAAAGGGAACACAGAAAAAGGGGCAGTGTAGTATGTGTGGAGTTTCAGGTGCACAGTATAGCAGCAAGAAGGTGTAGATGAACTGTGGAATCTGAGAAGCGAGATAGTGGCGGAGGAAAGGAGACCTAGAATGTGCCAAAGTAGTATGGAGGTGGAGAGGAGGAAAAGAGATAAGAGTTGAGGAGGGAAGAGCAAAGTATGAGAAGGGAGTAGAGACCAGTGTGTAGAAGAGGCGGTTAGTGGGAGAAGGACGGAAGGAGAGATGGGAGAAGAAAAACGAAGAGAGGAGGATGGCAGGAAGGGAACAGAGCAAAGGAGGGTGAGAGGAGGAGTAAAGGCAAGGAACAAAGTAAGAGGGGTAGAAGGAGTAAAAGGAGGGGAGTGAGAGACGGTCCCCAAAACGCGAGTTGTAGGAAAAGTCACAAAGTGGTGGAGAGGCTTATGGTTATGTCCAAAGACCTTGACAGTCAGCCAGAAGAGGTTATCCATTATCACCAGAAGGTGAAACCTGATGACTCTCTACACCATTGCCTGATCTTCTTTAAAAGACTTAAGGGCTCCAAGTGGGTGTGCCAGGTAAGAGTAGTCAAGGTGGACCACTGCCAGATCCTGGTATTTGTAATTGTTTATTTGTAAAACGCTTATACACAAGTGAAGTGCTTCAAAGCGGAAAGGGAACAAGGGAAGGCAGTCGTCATTCTTAGGCCTTGAAGATTCCGAATGATCTAACAATAACTAGCATACTAGGCCAGAGGCATATCTACTAGTGTAAGTGCGTGGCAAAGAGAGAGTAGGGGGCGGGTGAGGGAAAAGGACATGCAGAACAATGAACAACCGTACTAGGACTAGGGCGTGCAAGTGCGCAGACAGGAAATGCGAGGGAGTGGGAGGGGAACAAGTGCGCCCAGTCCAGCAGGGGCCTGGGTTAAGTGCAGAGTGGTTGCCCCATTCATGAAACATATTCCAAGTGCAGGACTGGTGGGGAGCCTGGGACCAGTGCAGTGAGGCTCTGGAGGTGCACCAGGTGACCAGTCAGCGAACTAAGTGGGTTGTGGAAGAGAAACAAGGGGGAAGCAGGAGAGAAAGAGGAGATGGGGAGAGAGGAAGAGAAGAGGAAGGTCTTGAGGAGTATCCGGAACATAAGAAGGTTCGGCTCGAGACAGAGAGAGGCGGGGAGTCTGTTCCAGAGTGAGAATCTCTGTTTGAAAAAACGGCCTGAAGCTTTCCTTCAGGATACTTCTCAAAGCAAGTTCATAACTCATGAGTTCTCTCACTCGTCCCCCAGCGTGCGTCTACTTCCTTTATTATGCTTTCCTGGGCCTTTCCCAGTGTAACATTACTGTCCTTTCTCTTTGTTTGCTTCATGATCTGTAAACCTCCATAGGTCTTTTCCCTTGTCTCAGTATCAGGTAGTTTTTCCCCTTAGCGGAAAAATAATCAGTGTTTCTTGATGGCAATAACAGATTTTTATATGTTCTACATACCTTTCTTCACTGGATGTCTGTAGAGGTATGTTGGTGGTGTGTTTCTTAGGGAGTTCCTCATCAGAACGGAGTCCTTGTCTCCAATGAGGGAGTCTCTCCTGGGGAAGTCCTGCCTGCTCCGGAGCGGCCTCACCCAAGCCTCACAGGAAAAGTCTCCCCATTGCGGCCAAGTGACCGATTTGCGGGATTCGTCACATTTATTTTCCCTTGGTTCACTGGCTTCCCCTTCACCGATCGGAAATTGATTAAGGAATTCCACATTTCCGTGTTCTTGTCCCTTTCGATGTTCTACTGTGAGGCAGAATGGCTGCAGGTTTGAGAACCATCTCATGATTCGTGCTTTGGTATCTTTTGTTAGATGCACTTGTTTAGGGGGAGTAATCGGTGACCAGTCGATATTTTCTACTTGTTAGGTAATACTTGAGATGTGTTACAGCCCATTTGATCACCATTGCTCCAACTCAATAGTGGCATGATTCTCTTCCTTTGGAAAGAGTTTCCTACTGTTATACAAAACTGGGTGTTCTATACCATCGTGTTATTGGGGCAACACAGGGCGGAGACCTGTTTTGGAGGCATCGGTTTGCAGTATGAAGTCTCGGTTAAAATCCGGTACCTTCAGTACAGGCTTGCCATAGAGGATGTTCATTAGTACATTAAAACTCGCCTGTTCTTCCTGGTTCAAAATTAATTTTTGTGGTTGTCCATTTTTGAGTTTGTCAGTGAGGTTTGTGGCTATGCTGAAATAGTTTGGTACGAATCGCCGGTAATAGCCAGTTAGCTCCAGAAAAGCACAAAATTCTAGCTTAATTTTGGACATTGGATTTAGTTGGATGGCTTTAACTTTCTCGCTTTGTGGTTGGACCAAACCATTGCCTATGAAGAAACCTAGATATTTCACTGCCAACTGTGCTAGGTGACACTTTCCGGGGTTAACCCTTATTTTTTTAGGGCTCTCACAACTTCACAGAGACGGAAAACATGGTCTGGCCAATTGTTACTGTGTTTCACGATATCATCTAGATACCCACCACAGAAAGGTGTTAAAGGTCTCAGGACTCTATCCATAAGGCTTTGGAATGTGGCAGGTGCCCCATGAAGTCTGAAGGGTAGGACTTTACATTGAAATAGCCCCAGAGGGGTCTAGAAAGCGGTTTTCTCTCAGTCTGTGGGGTTAAGAGGAACCTGCCAATACCATTTTGTAAGATCAATCGTGAAGATGTATTTTGCGGAGCCCAGTATGTCAATTAGGTCATCTATTTGAGGCATCGAATAGATAGATCGAATTGAGTTTTCTAAAATCAATACAAAATCTGCACGATTGATCGGGTTTCGCTACTAGCACAATGGGTGATGACCAAGGGCTCTCTGACGGCTCGAGGATGTCAGCTTTTATCATTTCCTCCACCTCTTTATTATCTTTTTTTCCTAGATTCTGGGATCCTATAAGGTCTTAAATATTCAAGTTTCCTTTAGGTGTTCTGATGGAATATTTTTTTTTAACTCTCTCTGGTTGATCCACGAAGACATCAGGGTGCATGTTGGCCTCCTTAACTAAATGGGTGATCATGGCAGATTTGAGGGAAGGCAGGCCAGGATACGAAGGGAGGGAGAGAGGCATTGGCGAGTCTCGTCAGATGGTTTCCCAAGGTGTTGATGTGAGATTTAGTCAGCTGTGCTGAGAAGTTTCCTTAGCTCTGACAATTTGTAGTGTGTCTTAAAGAAAGATCGGGGTGAAGTACTGGAAGGAGGAATGCAGACGAGAGCAGATCAGTTGCGGGGAGAGGGTTGATTGGGATGGGCTGAACAGTGGTTTGGATGGTTGCCCTAATCTCTTTAGATTTGAACGAAGAAGCCAGGCTGTTTGTGAGTTCTTGTGTGGTTTCCTCTGCTATACCTTCTTGGTTAGGTCTGGAAATCCTCTTATAAGTACAAAACATTCTACAGTTTTGTTGTTGGCACTGCCAAACCTCTGATGGAAAACAGTGGATTTCTTCTTAATAATGGTACATTTACAGTTTCTGTAACGAAAATACACAAATTCTTTTGATCAGAGTTAATTGATTTTGAGAATATGTGCTATCATTTCTTTTATAAAGCGATTGCCATTGCATTATATTACCTTTTACTATTATCCAATATTTGGCTTATCAACCATAGAAAAGTGAAAGGTTTTGTCACACCTGCTGATTTTCAAACATACGCCCATTAAGTGCTGAGGACGAGTCTGCTCGTCCTATTTGCATAGACATGCATAATGGCCCAGCAGTTAAGGGGTTAAATGTAATTCACAACAAGGGAAGCTAATTATAACCCCTTCTTTCTTCTGTTTACTTTAACTGAAGCTCCATACAAACATGATGGGTGGTATGTTGGTGTTGCCTGCAGGGCACAATAAGTGTAACCTGATATCACATGAATGCCACACATAGCTATCAGAACTACTGCACATATATATATATATATATATACACACACCAAGAGTAAGGGTTGGTTCTGAGATGAACTGGCTCCTAAATATATGTATCATTAAAAGTAAGGAACATGAAGTCATTAAAATACAAACAACATATGAAAAATATTATACAAGAGGTGCCTTCATTGTCTCAGAAATGTACTTAATACTTTATCCCAAAACCTGTCATATTCAGTTACCAGTGCCTGTGGAGCGCCTCAGTGCAGGAGCCAGAGACAACCATCTTGGAGTATCATCATTACCCATGTTGTATGGTCGGATCTTTCTCAACATACGCATTTATCAGTGCATGCTACTAGCGATTGTACTAAAAATGGCAACTCCAGGACATAACTGATATATTACACCTTCCCACTCTAGCTAGGCTTACTGGTCGCTGAGCATAGTGAATTTGTAACGATAGCCAACATTGAGTATGCATTCCAACAATGAATTACCATATATGTAAGTAATTGCTAACATCTTTTTTTAATTCTGTTTCCTTATTGTGGTAATGCTGAACAACCAATGCACAAGCATCTCAAATTACCAGAAACTGAATAGACAACTGATTTGTATTTTATTTGCTACTTTAAAAAAAAGAATCCTAGCATACTGCATGAGGCTTCACATCTGTTTCCTTCTTTTTGTAAATGAATCTCTGTAATTAACAACTGTGTCATACTGCATGAAAGTAAAAATGAACTAAATCTACATTTGTTTGGGAATGCATCTGGTATTTCTTTATTTTCTTTTTCGTGTAAATCTTGGTTTAAAAATACTGTTTACAGTTGCTGCATAAAATGTCATGCAAATGTGATTTCTATTCAGTGGTGTCTTACTGTGTGCTCCTTTTATCTATTCAGAACTTGCAGATTGGGACTCGTGAGCTGGAGGAAATGGGCGCCAAGTTTTGCGTTGGCTTGTTGCGTTTGAAAAGGTTGACCTCTCCCCTAGAGTACAGTCTGCCTCCCAGCCTCCTCGAAATTGAAAACGACTTGATTGAGACCAGCTGCAAAGTGTCAAGGTATAGAAAGCTCAAACTGTGTTTTGCTAATATTTAATCCCTTCAAGAAATCACACATGTATGGGAAGGATAAGGTGTGTAGCTTGTAATTGTTTATTTAGGTTATAATTTGACTAATTCGATTTTCCAATTGGCATGGATATCAGATTTCTGAGGTAGAGTACCCAAAATGCAACCAAAAAATTTGAAAAAAGTCTGTCCACACCCTCCTCATGAAGCAATTTGTATTCTATAGAAGTTCTTAACAATGTTACACAGTAAATGTAACCATTATGGTTGCTAAACTAAGACATACTTCATCGACTGTGCTGATCTTATCAAGATTTTGTAGGGAGTGTAGGAGGTAAGGAGTAAGCAGAATGCATTATAGGGAAGAGTGTGCGCATAGTAAGGGTGTGGAATGCATTTCGTAATCCAAGAATCCAACTCCACACAACCCTACAAACCAATAATCGTATCCTCCCTTTACTTCGCCACATACACTTTCTTTGTCATAAATTCACTTCGCCAGGCATTTACTTTGTCGTACATTGACTTTGTCATGCCTTTACTTTGTTTGCATCTTCACACTGTGAAGATTGTAATGGATGTGGTTAGGGATAGCATCAGGTTAGGTTTGGGGCCAAGGGATAGCATGGGGGATGATTATGGGGTAGAAAAGAAGGGTGGTGCAGGAGGTCTCCCCCGGCACGGACAAAGTAAAAGTAAATGTCTGGGGAAGTGAATGTGACAAAGTGACGGTGAAGTGAATGCTGACAAAGTAAAGGCCTACATCCACCAATAATTTATACTCTTTGTCCTCTACTAGAGGATGGTACTAGGGAGCCTATGGGAGCCAGAGAGTACCCCCCCTTCTGTGGGCTAGGCCTGGAGGAGGTAGGAGGAGGATCCTGTCATGCAGGGTGCTACCATGAATTTATCCCAGCCATCCTGTTCCCTACCCCTACCATATTTTCTCATCACAAACTCTGGCATCTTAAAGTCACTCTGCCATAATTAGATGGATACAGTATGCGAACAGTGTCTTCTCACTGCCTATTGCCCTACTACTATCCTCTAGCGATTACAGACCACGCACTATCATGTGCCCTTACCTTCCAGCTCTTCTGGTCGGAAAATTCTTCGACAGGGTGCGTAGTGGACCTCGATCGTCGATCCGTCTTGCTCAGTGTTCGATCGTCGGCTCCAGACGGGACATCGGGCATCGCATATATACCACGTCCCCATACCTCAGTTCCTTTTTTCCATGCGCTTGACACACTGCTCGTGAGGAACACTGTTGTAATTGAGTCCTCAACTCAGTTTCGAATAATTTCTCTTCAGATTTTGTACTTTTTCTCAACCGCGAGATGGGTTTTAAACGCTGTACTGACTGCGACTCTACAATGTCGGTGACCGACCCACATGCCATCTGTTTTGTGGTGCCTCAGTGCGGGTCACGATGCTGGAGAGTGCGTGTTGTGTGATAAGATGAATCCCAAGTCCATGCTTGAGTGGGCAGCCAAACTCACAAGGCTCAAAATTAGAAGATTTCAGCTGCACTTCGCAGCCTCATGGAGATAGGAGAGGGGTTCCCAAGCGGAGCTTGTCACCATTCCTCTTTCTCTCCACCAGGGCCTAGTTGAGCACGGACTGCAACTTGCGGATAGGCAGGCCCTTCCGGCAGTCGGACCACAACCTACCATCACCACGGATTCCTCCCTGGAAGGCTGTGGGGCTACCCTGGAAAACCACAGCTTCCATGGAGTTTGGTCCTTTCAGGAGCAGGAGGCCCGTATCAACTGGCTAGAGCTGAAGGCGATTTGGCTCTCCCTCAAAGCGTTCCTGCTGCTTATTAGTGGCAATACTATCCTCATCCAAACGGACAATTCCACCAGCATGTATTACATCAACAAGCAGGGTGGCACCAGGTCTCCTCCCCTATGCAGTCTGGCTGTCAGCATTTAGGATTGGGCTCTGAAGAATAGCATTCACTTGAGCGCAATCCACCTCCCGGGGGAGTCCAACCTGCAGGGGGACAGACTCAGCAGATTGGGTGCAGACAATTATGAATGTCAATTGAATGATCCGGTCCTTCAGGGGATATTCAGCAGATGGGGGCAGCCCCAGGTGGATCTTTTCGCCATCTGGTACAACAGGAGGTTCCCTCAATTTGCGTCCTGGCAGGGACAGGGCCTAGGCTTCCTGGGCGACGCCTTCCAGTGGAACAGCATTAAAAGCATATGCATTTCCTCGCACTCCCCTGTTTCACAGGGTGATCTGCAAGATAAGGGAGTCACGTCACCTCAGCATCATTCTGATAGCTCCTTGGTGGCCAGCAAGACCATGGTTCTCGGAGCTGCTCAGCCTCTTGGACCACCCTGCGATTCACCTCCCATTGGGCCCAGCTCATCTTCTATCGCAGCAGGGAGGCAGGGTCATCCACTCCGCACTGCAGACGTTAGCCCTTGCAGCGTGATTCCTGAGCAGGTCACACTAAAGCATCTGTGTCTGTCGCAGTCTAACCTAGACATCATACAGGACGCTAGGAGCGATGCTACGAGGAGCCAGTACAAAAGTAAATGGACTAGGTTTTGCCACTGGGTGGAGTCAAAGGAAGTTGACCAGCTTACTTGCCCGTTGGATGACGTACTATCCTTCTTGGCTCACCTTGCACACTCAGGTGTGCAAATAGACAGATGTCGTACCTATCTGGCGGCCAGCAGGGCCTACTGGAACTCGGAGGATGATGTTTTCTCATCCTCCTACCCAGTGGTTAAAAGACATCTGGCGGTCCTCACCAGCCTCTACCTGCCTATCAAGAAGCCACACCATGTGTGGGACCTCAATGTAATGTTGGGCGCGTTGGCACAATCCTTTTGAGCCAATGGCTCCGCGGACGTCAGGATAGTCACCATTAAGACAGCCCTCTTGGTGGGTCTTATGCCTGCACGCAGGGTTAGCGAAATCCAAGCACTGGTGACTTCAGAACCTTACACTACCTTTTATAGAGATACAGTGGTCCTGAGAATGCATCCCACGTTTTTACCTAAAGTAGTCTCTGCCTTCCACCTGTATGAGGAAATAGTGTTACCTACTTTTTTTGCGGACATTAAGGATGATGCGAAAAGGGTCTTGCACTGCCTAGATGTCAGGTGTGCTCTGAAATTCTATCTGGACAGGACTAAGAGCTTCCGCAAGTCTGAGGCTCTCTTTGTCTCTTTAGGGGGGTCAAGGCCGGGATATCAGGCATCTAAGGCCTCCATAGCAAGGTGGATGGTTTTGGCCACTTAGGAGGTCTATGAGGGGAAGCACAAACCACTTCTGGTGAACATGCATGCCCACGCTATTGGAGCCAAGGCCACGGCTGTAGCGTTCCAGAGGCACATTCCGTGGCAGGTCATCAGCAGGGTGGCCACATGGGCCACTCCTTCAGCCTTCTACACGCACTACTGTTTGGATGCTGGCTCCAGGTCTGACACAGCACTACTGTTTGGATGCCGGCTCCAGGTCAGACGCGGCATTCGGCAGGCAGTATTAAGAAACTTGTTTTCTTAAAGAGGATCTCCTCACCACTCTGGTGCTGTATTCAGTTGTAATCGCCCATACAGTATGGAGGAAAAGGGACAGGACGTAGGAGTAATTATAAGTTTCTCACCGTAGTAACTAACGTACTCCTAGTCCATAGTCCCCTTTCCTCCATATGTCCCTCCATCCTACCCACTAATAAAACTGGTGTCATTAGGCAATGTTAATATTGTCGACGCGTCGGAGTGCCGCCATAGGGCGGAGTCAGGGGAGCGCATGCTCCCAGGGCCGTGCCCCTATGCGCCTCTAAATTTAGAGGGGAAGATTATTTTTTTCTGGTGAAAACGGTTCCTTCTCCTGTCCATAGCGAGGGGCACCGATACAGTATAGAGGAAATGGGACTATGGACTAGGAGTGCGTTAGTCACTTCGGTGAGTAACTTATCTTTTTTAGTAGTTTCTCCATCTATTATGCTTTTCAGGTAGAAACAATGTATTTGAACGGTTCTATGTTGTAACATTGCCAGTTACTATTTTGGTTCATTTTTTCTGGTGTTTTTAAAAAATATTTGGGGGGGATCCGTCCCCCTGCTCACCCCCACTTCTGATATTTGACTCTCTATTCCCCAACCCTGCACCACTTTTAGGGGAGTTTTCCCAAAGTCCACTGGTAGGTAAACTTTAAAAACTATCCCAATGGTTTGTAGATCCCCAACTCTTAGTATCAGTCCATACTACTTGTAGAACCTTGGTAGAGTGGCAGAGCAGTCAGGCTTTTCATAAGAGGATGATGTGAGATGTAGGTAAGTACACTGAAACTGGTTAGTAATGCGCATCAAAAAAACACTTACACAATAAATGTATATTAAAATATAGATTTATTATATACACAAGAATCACTTTTAAATACTCAACACATACCAAAACACTTAGGAATACTTTTGAATACTTTTCAAAGGCCACTGCTTCGTTTTTAGTTGCTCGCGGTTACAACTGTTACAGCTTTTGACAGTAATAACAGTTTGATCGTATTATCAGAAATAATGGGCACTCGTAAAACTTAGAAGAAATACAGTAAGTACATTTACTCTGCAAAACCACATAAAATAATGACTTTTAGGAAGGAAAATAGTTGGTTAGCGTAATACTAGCAGGGCTTACGGTTCTAGAGCAGTTTCTTCATACAGCAAGGTCCAAAACGCAACCCTAGCTAAAGGCAGTTCGGAGAGGGCTTAAAGTCTTGACAAAGTCTTGACAAACAGCAGAACAAACAGCAGAACAACAAAAACTCCTGTGGATTTTTTCTAGTCTTTAAGATTTAAGGAGATATAAACAAAGTTGTAGACCCTGGTAAAGGACTTGCTAAAGGGGACACAAACAGCAGCTTGGGTCTGACATAAAATGGGGGCACCCTAGATACCTCAGTCAAAGTTCCTCCGTTGCACAGAAAACGGGTTCAGGACAGCAGTGGTCGTTTTTCAAGGTATTGCAAAGGGTCTACAGGCACCTCTGGTCATCTTCTACTTTGGTTACTTCAGTTCTCCAGTGGTCAACTTGCCTTTCACCTCAGGAACCTCACCTTTTATACAGTTTCAGCACACACTCCTCTGCAATCTCTCTCAGCAGTAAACAGAAAGGGGCGTTTGGCTGTCCAATCAGGACAGCCATACCCCCAGCTAGAGCTGGTTCCTTTCAGACACTCTGGCAGACAAAGAGCAGGGGAGTGAAAAACTCATCCCCCACTTCCTGCTTGCCCGGACACACTAAAGCCTAGGCAGGGATACCCAAGGGTTACCGACAAAGGCAAAACACTCACACAGACCTCCCCCTCCCAAGACGGTAGAAGAAGGGCTGACAAAGAACATCCATTCTAGAAGTAGCAAAAAAAGAAAGTGGCCACCAAGTTAGCACTTGAACATAGCCTGCGGTAGAAAATCACACAATAGTTGGTAGAACAAGTCCACTGCTACCAGCCATAACTAGAAGGTTGTCTTTGTGACAAAAAATTCACAGAAGCAGAGAGAAAGGTGATACTAAGTATCCCTTTGGCACTGAACATAAGGCGGTGTGTGCCAATCTCTCAGACTATAAAGGTTTAGGAGAGATGCAAAGTTTCTCTCTATCCTTAAGAACTGTAGTTACTCTAGGTAGGATATAGAAAGAATCTCAAAGAACAACCCAGAGGGTTCCCAGCAACACTGCCCATAAGGAACGGTGTGCTGCAAAAGTAAAATACAGATGCCTTATAAGAGATATGGAGGAAAGTCGGCTCCATAGAGAAAGTAAAACACAGAGAACAGAGTTCCAAAAGACAGAACCCATAAGAAGGAATGAGTGGAAAAAGGCTCCACTCATTCTTGATTTAAAGAAAAAGGTTCAGAAGTCAAGCAAAATGTGTTGGGGGGGGGGGCTCACTAGGAGAGGGGATGAAGATTAAAAATGATGAATCTCCCTAACACCCCTTAGAACACCCCTTACTTTCTGTTACCCCCCCACACCCCTAGATTTGTTGATGAGTTTTTTCTTGAACATATTTGGCAAAAAATCCATCAATAAGTTTACTGGCAATGTAACAACATGGTACCACTTTAAAGGTTGTGACGGGTCGGAAGATGTAGCCGGAAACTTAAAGGACATTTTTACTGGTGTTTATTAAAATAATAAATATAAGGTTCATCTTTCCCTACTGCTAGAGGGTTACCCCAGCCTATATAAATAACTAAAGGTGCTTGTCAGTCGTCAGGACTTCCAAAAATGAATATGTTCACAGTTCAAAACTAGTTCTAACTGACCCTACCATTACTTTAGCTAACCTAAATTATACTAGGAGAATATTCCCCCTCTACAGATATTCTCTTATGGCAAAATCTCTTCTTCAGTCAAAGGTTATCTTCAGTAAGATATCTTCAAATAGTCTCTTGCCACCTTATGGACAAGGTCTTGTAATTCTTTTATAATGCACTTGGGTTTGGGCTCTTCTCTTGGGGCAGTTGTTCCCCAGTTCTTTTGATCACTCTTTCTTGCACTTTGATCAGAGTTTATATGCCTTTCTGCTTCTTGTAACGCAGGCCTTTTTAGGTTGGGTATCCTTTGTAGGGACTTGACCTTCCCCCTTTACTGGGGTTGTTCAGTTAGACTATCTCTCCTCTTATTTAGTTCACTTGACTTCAATTCATATTTATAAACCTCTGCCTCTTCCCAAGGTATTTGTGTCAGGTTCTTAATACCTCCCTTTTCAGGCTTACTCATTATTCTATTTACCACATTTAAATGTCTTTTTTTTTTGTATCTTGTCAGTTTCACTGGACGACTTTTTCCCCACTCAATATCTATGCTCCGGCGGACTCCCTGTTTTACCGTTCTCCCCTTTATCTCTGTATCTGCAGGGGAACGCTATTGGGCACAGCACTCGCTCGGGTTCTCACCCGCTGCTCTGGGTTTCTTGCTTCTCCTTGTTGTCGATGTCCCACCCTCTGTCCCCTCTCTCGTTGTGACTGAGTCTGGCTGTGGGACATAGGGTGCCTCGTAGACTCCCTCCCTCTGGGTGGTGTTGGTGCTGTTCGGGTCCACCGCCCACTGCAAAGTCAACATGGTCATTGCCACCGGGGTAAGGATCCCTTTCTCCTCAGGTCCCTTTTATTTAGAACCACAGGGTTTCCATCATTTCCCTTGGCTTCTTAGGACTCTTATACAAGTCACGGGCTCTTTGACTCTCCTCGGCTAAGCCTCCTCCAGGCATCACATCGTCAAAGGGCTTCCCGTTCTTACACTCTTCTCTCTGGCTCTGTGCTTCGCCTCTCCTCAGCGTGCTCTCCTCGTTCAGCCTCCTCATCTTCTTTAAATGTACGTCTCTTCCGAAAGAGACCCCTGCTTCTCCTTGGTCATAATGGGGTAATTAGTTTGTCTTCATCCAAGTCCCTGGATCTTATAATGGTCTGCATATCTGATAGTCCCATATATACTACTTTGTCACCTTGGGGGATGGTATAGGGAGTTCATTACAGGAACAGGAATCCTTGTCCCCTAAGGGGGAGTCTCTTCCAGTGAGGTCCCACTTGCTCAGACCACTAGGAGGGTCTTGCCGAGCGAGCTCAGCCCCAGCTCTGGCAAAAAGGATGTTTTTCCAGAGCCTCATGATACCAGCACCAGCTGTCGACACTCAAATGCCAATTGACGTCTGGTGTTGGATCACTCATTGCACCTGTTGACACAGAGGGTGCATCAAGATGTACTTTGGCTTTGAGGGACACGTTCTGATCAAATCCCTTTTGGCTTAGAGCCCTTCTTAGAGGAAAGTCTAGAGTTTACTGTGAAATTGAGGGATGATAACACTGCCAATCTGGTGGCAAATCTCAGAGATACTGTTGGTTTGGATACCTGCAGCCTATGCTCACAAGAACGCTACCTTTAGGAAGACTGGCAAAGTGGGTATAGGTGTTGGGTCTGTCTTTTGATCAGTACAAACTGACAGACATTTTAAACCAGGGGCCACTGAAAGCAACTGTCCTACTCTTCAGTTCTGCTATTGCCGTTCCAGAGAAGGCTGTATGGGAGAAACTACATTTCACTGCCTCAGTGGACAAGAAGCTTGTATGAAAATACTGTCCATCACCTTCACACCCTTCATTCCTGTCGACTCATCTAACTCTGGATAGCTTGGTTATACAAGCTGATATGGCAAGCTTACAATTGGCCACTTTACAGCCAATAGAGTAAAAATTGTGAAACGATGGGCAGGTATGGCTTGATTCAAAGAGCGTTTTCCTATGGGATTGCACCATTACAAAACAATTCTGTGAATCAGGCCCAAAATGTCCTCTTCATGTATCCTTGCTCTAAGAGCTCTGAACACCAATTGTACTCTGTCAATGTATACTCACATATTGTGAGCCGTGATCTTGGAAGCATCTAATCTACTAGAAGGTGCAACGTTTTCCAACCATAGTGGAAGATGGCAAGGAAGAAGCCAATCATTTCCTATAGGCTGATCTGGTTATGCTAGACTGCATTATGAGGACCTTGAGCATGATGTGACAGGGTCAGGGGCTTGACCTTATTCAGGGGAGAGGAGGTACCCCTCCCGTCCTGAGTATGCCAGTGCCAGTCCTTCCCCAGAGGGGGTGAGGGAGTTGGGAGGGCCCCACTCCTTGAACCTCCTAACTGTGTCCTGGCTGTCACCCAATGTCTTGTACCCTTAATGCTGGCCAGAATTCACATTTAATTTCAGAAGCACAAGAACCAGCATGCAATGCAGCATCCGAGCATCCTAGAGGACTGCGTAACGAAGTCTCCTTCATAAAAACCGACCCTTTATCTCCAGCACTGGTGGCTCTTCTGAGAAGACGAAAGCAAGATAACTTAATGCAACTCCAAGAAAGCAGCCTGCCAAGGGAGCACCAACCATCACAAACTGAGACTGATTCCAAGGTTAAACGCGGAGAGGAGGCAGGATCAAAATTGTTTTTTCAATGCTCCTAATGTAGAAGCCCACCCCAAGAGAACAGAGCAAGCATTTCTTGGCCCATAGTGTCCGCTGAGACACTGAAACGATGGGGGGTGAGGGTGGACAAACAGAAGAAAGCAATCGCAGGAATACAAATCCCAGAGAAATGAGAATGAGGTAAAGATTTTTGCCTGAGGCCAGAATGTGGACCGAGAGACTAGGCAAAGGAAGGTGAAGCAGTGTGCTGAAGGGTTTGTGTAGGGGTTGGAGGACGGTGCAGGTTAGGTATTGTATGTGAGAGAGAGTGACACCAAGTGTAGAGTATTGCTGTGATTATAAGATTGTATGTTAGTGTGTGGCAGTAGGGAAGAGTGTAGCGTGGTAGTGTGAGAGTATAGAAGGTGAGGGAAACAGTAGAGGGTGGGAGTGGTAGAGAGAGAGACTGGGAGAGTGTGTGAGAGAGAAGGAGAGGACCGACGCGAACAAGTTGTAGAGCATAGGTTAGTAGTAGGGGGAAGTAGTTGGTGGAGGAGAGAAATGGTAGGTTGTGGTAGGGGAAACTCATGACCAGTTTTGGGTCCTCTTCTTCGCCCCCAAGAAAGCTCACAGGGTGTTCACCAAGATAATGTGTGTGGTGGCAGCTTGACTCAGGAAATATTTAATTACTTGGACAATTGGCACATTCGTGCATCCTCTACCGGCTTGTCCCAGTCTACAGAGTCTGGGCTTTTCCTTAAACTTGAAAAAGTCTCACGGGACACCATCCCAATCACTTCAGTTCATTGGGCTGTCCTGGACACTCATGCAGGAAGAGCCGATCCTGGCAAAAGGGTAAACAATATAAAGCAGATGGTTGACATCTTACAATCCACCTGTCTGCTGCTCGCCTTGCCCTTCCGCCGTCTTTTGGGCCTCATGGTGTTTTGCCATTTTCTTATCCCGGATGCCCAGTTGAGAATTACATCACTACAATGTCTCCTCCGATGTTAATCATCAAAGATTTTGGGCACCTTGATGGACCATTTCAGATCTTCTCAAAAGTGTCACAGCATCTCATGTGTGGGCTAAGCAGCAATTTGCTGAGGGGAAACACTATATTGCAGCTTTGGCCACAGATGACGATTGTAATGGGTGAATCACTAACATTCTGGGGAGTGCATCTTTTGGACCTCGTTTTGTGTGGTTTTGGGTCAATAACAATAGTAGCAGTCCCACATCAACCTTTTTTTTAGCTAAGAGCTATTATGGTGTCCCTTTTTACCGCCTTTCTGCCTTTGATCCAGGGGAAATGTATCCTGATCATGATGTACAACACAGTGGCCACATGCTATCTCGTTAAGAGCGGTGGGTGGTGTGGGGTCACTCCCTTTATGCAGGGTAGCCTTTGTGTGTGGTACTGGAGAATAATGTCTCTCTGTCAGATGCTCATCTTGATGGAACATGGAACATAGTGGTGGATGCCATGAGCAGACAGGGGTCACTTTCCCATGAGTGAGAGCTGTGTCAGGAGGTCTTAAACAGATATTTGAGGGATTCTAAGATGGCCGCCAGACCATGAGGATGCACGCCTCGGGTCCTCCGTGCAGACAGCAACTAAAGGAGAAATTTGCGGCTTACAAGAGCTGAAAGCTAAGCTAAACCAAGCATTCTGGGGAGTAAATCATACCCAGAGAAGGAGGAGTTGACAAGTCCGATCTAACGGAGCACCCCGACACACAGCACAAGGCCGGAAAACGCAGAGAGTGGGAGGTCCCCTCGGTGGCCTAGTGCTCCTCCAGCGGAGAGCAGGAGACTAGATCGCAGCCAATCAGAACTTGCAGAATGCGGTAAAAGCACAGAGCTACGCGGACTGGAGCCCACACAAGCCGCAACCAACAAGCAGGGGAGGGGGGGATCTCCTCCCCCCCCGAACTTGGGAAGAACCCTTGCCGTCGGAATCCTCCGGACAATCCGGTGAGGAGGCGGACAACAGCAGCCGCCACGCAGGGGGAATAATATGGACTTGGGCAGCTAGCAGGTGCGAGCCCCAGGAGTGGGGGTGTCCCCCCTAATGGAGGACGGGGAATCCATCCAACAAAGAGACGGGGGAGCTATCGCCTATCCTCGGGACCACACAGGCAACAGGGGTGGGCTAAACCGAGGATCCACCCATCGACTAGAGTGCACAACGTACCGCACCCCGATTGGCGGCGAAAACGGAACAGTGTGAACATTGCCCAGCACCCCGGCTGAACCTATACGGACCGGGGGGATACCATAGCAGAGCAGGCCCAGTGCGCCAGTGCAGCAGGAAGGCACAGTAAGTCTGCTTCTTAAGGTGTTCCGTTCAGCGGACGGATGTGGTGTCCAGGCCTTAAGGGGACAACAGCAATCCACATCGAAGGCCCCTAAGCGAATAATATACAGCACAACTCCGATCTGCAGAGGGACGGGACTGGCATAAGACGCAATAACAAATTATACATGGAAGGGTTACCAAGCCGGAATAAAAACCCACGCAAGAGGGGGAGAGAGCGGCACTTGCGCCCGGACCGCGACCTACACATCCACTTGCGGCAAAAAGTATATGGAAGCCGGAAAGTAGGGGGACAAGAGCCCCTGAGAAGACTAGGCCGGGACAACCACCCCTGCGGAGGGTGCATGGGTGGACTCACGAGGGAACCCCCGGCTCCGCACCAAATCGCCCCAATGTGCAGTGCCCTGGGAGAAGGCGGCGGGCCAACCAACGCAGACCCAACGCTGGCGCTCTTGGTACCCCCACAGAGCCCCCCTCCTCCCCAAACACACATAGCGCATCCCCACAGGATGACAAGAACCAAAACACAAAGGAGGGGTAGAGCAGAATACCTGGCCCACATGGACAAAGGGAAGGAAAACATAGTTGCCAGCCAGTCTGTACCACCCAGATTTACCTGGTAGCTGTGGCTGAGCAGTCAGACTTCTCTCAAGATGAGTTAGGCAGTATATAGAGTATACACAATAGGTACAGAGATACAGTAGGACAAGCAAACACTGACCAGAGCTTTGGTGTAAAAGTATATAATTATTTATTTAAAGACACGCTTGTAAATTACACTAGCACAAAAAGAGGTAAGTAAATTCAACACACAGTCACTATTATATGTATGCAACCCTGATTACTTAGTAGACAAGTCTTAATGAGAAACGCCACTTATTTTCAGACAGAGGGGAACGCTTAACATAAGATGGCACTCTAATAAGTTATAGAAAAAGGGAGGGAAAAGGCAAAGTTATGAAAGCACACAATTTCAATACTTTTCAAAGAACCACAGTGAGGCAGGTTAGGCAAAGTCTACTGGAGAGCAAGGAAGTTCAAATGCTAGGCCCGCTCTTAGAGAGAGCAAGCGAAATGTGTCCAGGATCACACAGTGGGGTTATGCCCAAAGAGTCTTTGTAGATAGTTCATAAAAGATTGAGATCAAGTCAGGAAAAGTTAGTTAACAGACCTCAGGCTAACCCAGGTTAGAAAGTCAAGGATTTACTGTCACCCCGAATGATCTGTCGCAAGGGAAGCCAGGCGGGACACAGTACCTGAAATGGGAAGAACGCTCCAGCGGGGGCAGTTGTTCCTGGCAGCGGGTGCAAGTCGGTGTTTTGTCCAGAGGAAGAGGAGGTCTCGATGTGGAGGAAAGATGAAGGTTGCTGCACTGCCAGGGAAGAAACCAGCCACTGAGTTCTCCGGTTACAAGGTACTACCCTTTTCTTCGCGGTAGTGATAAACCGTGGTGTTCCGGTTGCCGGGGTGCTTGGCACAGGCGAGGCGGCCACGAGATGGTCCAGGAAGGCGAAAAGACGGGCAAACTGGTTATCCCCACCAGTCAAAGGAAGAAGACTTTCCGGACTGGAGATCTCCTCTGTCGTCGGGAAAAGTGGTGAGACGGTTCAGCAGGGCTCCACCGGTGGTGTCGTCGTTGCAGGTCGGCTCGGCTTCTCCCTCCTTGGATTCTTTAGGTCCTGTGGCGACTTCTGAAGTTCCAGTCCCCAAAGCCCTACTTTTATGCAGAAAACCCCCATTCATTCAGCCTAGCTGTCACTCAAACATGCTAAGTGGTGAGCCGGGCGGCTCACCACTTGGGCCAATCACACAAGAGTGCAACTTGAGTTGCCGAAGCAACTCAGTCCAGGGTGCCTAAACCCCCACACACAACCCCTCTGGGTGAGTGGCACCACCTTTGGAGGCTTCTGTGGAGAAGCCCGCCAAAAAGTGGAACAAAGGGCTCGAATTAGGTTGGAGTCACAGAAGCAAACACAAACGCCATTTTGGAACCAGGTTTCGGCGAAAAATACCAACCAGTGAATTTATATTAATTTAATAATCCAGTGGTATGTTCGAGGCTATATTAAAAAGTGGTAGCCTCGAACAATGGGAAAATCCCATAGGAATATATTCGCTGTCGAATATAAAAAGTAGTATCCACTGCCACCAGCCAGAACTCGGTCGGGGGGGACTGGACAGTGCCCCCTCGAACAACAGACCCCGGGGCAATCGAATTGCCCCGACCAGTACGTCCACAATAGGATAGGTTTGTACTGGTTCTGTTCACAATTTAAGACTATTAAAGCCAATGGTGACTTTACATGACTAGCGTATGGAGTCTGTTTGGGGGTCGCTACGACACCCCTGGGTTACTGCACGGAGGGTGCTGTGTAACCCACATAACAAAAACACATGAAACCCTATGGGGTGAAGGACCCCATAGCCCATAGAACACATACAAAGTCAAAGGAACACCTCAATCATGTCTAAGAGTGGGAGGAAAAGAGTCTCACCTTAGCAGGAGAAAAAAATAAACCCCGAAAAATCCAGCAAAGCTGCTGGGGGACTCACTAGTTTTGGGAAATTAGCCTTAACAGAGAATTCTCCCTAACAGTGACCATAAACGTCTGACCCAGGAGAAAGGGCCCATTCCGATAAGCAACTATACGACAAAGGGACCTGGGCGCATATGAAGGCTAACCGGAGCCGTTAGTCTGCACCCAAGACACCGGAACCCATAGATGGAGGGGGTCTGGTGCTCCTCAGGCTACTAGCAAAAGTTGGTGGTACCCACAGGAGCCCAAATCCACAGTGCCGATCCTACGGACTCTTAAAGCACAGCACATAGGGGAAAGTGCAACCTCTGTTGGGAAACGCTCCAGAACCTGAGGGCCCTACCCACAACATCCAACACTAGAAACTAAAAGTGAACTGGGAAAGTAAGCACACCGTGACAGCGCATGCCCGCACAGTGGCGCGCACCCGAGAGCTCGAGCACAGCAATATTTAGGCCAAGACAAACAGTAGGAACCGGGGGAAACAAGAAAACAGTAGGAAAGGAGGAACAGGGAGCGTCCACTGAACGGGTGAGTGCATTGGTCTGGAGCCTGTATAACGCAACTCTGTCTCTCGCCCGCCCACACTAAATCCGGTTAGGGTATCCCCGATGCCAGGATCTAAATCAAGAACGGGCCCATCGAGAGCAAAAACCCCAGTCTGAAGCCAAAAAGGCCAATTGGATAAGTGTTCGACACAAAGACAACAAGCGGACACCCCATTACCCTCCCCGCCACCAGATCTCACAGCCCCGGCAAATAACACGTCCCTGTACATGATGGCTTCTGATAAGGAGGAGCTCCTGAACTGATTGAAGGGAATGGAAGCCAGATTAATGAATACTTTCCAAAGTCAGATGCGGCAAATGAAGGAAGAACTGAAATCCTCCTGCAGGAAGTCAGAAAAGAAATGGTGGAACTGGGCGAAAGGGTAGACATAGTGGAGAACGGACTATCAAGTATAGTGGAGGAAGCAAAACAACAGTATCTTACTGGACCATTTGGCTACTGCAACAAACAACCTAGAATTCCAAACTGAGGACCTAGAAAACTTCTCACGAAGGTCCAACATTAGAGTCAAAGGTCTCGTAGAATCACTGTCGGACAGAGATCTGAAAGACACCATGCAGCAATGTTTCAGTAGCCTGGTGAACGACACCCAACCAGAGAAGATCGAGTTTGATAGAATGCACCGAGTAGGCCCCAAGAGGAATGAGCCAGGTGCGAGACCCAGAGATGTTCTGTAGCTATGACGTCTTATTGTCTGAAAGAAGCCATCCTGAGAGCAGCGAGAATTCACGATGACCTCAAGATCAATGGAAATTGTATACAACTATATTAAGACCTGGCGCTAGACACACTCCATAAAAGAAGGATAATGCAGCCGGTCATGAAAGCTCTGCAAGCAAAACACATTCCGTACAGATGGGCCTACCCATTTGGTTTATCTTTTGCATGGGAAGGAAAACAGCGGAGAATCGGCACCTTTGAAGAAGGCCTCTCACTGCTACAACTGGAAGAGGACCACAATCGAACCGACACCAGATCACGGCGTAACACCCCAAATAATACAGACAATCCTTGGGAATGGTCGACAGAAAGAAGAGAAGGCTGAGAAGGGAAATGAAACTAGCTGGCCCCCCTAAGAGTCAAGAATTACTGGAGCAGATGGGGTACACAACTTGCGGCTGCACAAGCAACAGACGCCTAAAACGAAATACACCACAAGGCATAGTCTGCATAGATCTACTTGGAGGGAATGGGGCAACTGCTGGGAGGTTTCGTAGGAACCCTGGCCACCAGAATCCCCCGAAGCAGGGTGGCGGGAGGGAATGGGAGGAGGGTAGGGTCTGGGGAGGGAAAGGGACGAGGGAGGGGGAAGACGCACAGAGCATTGAAGGAAAATAGATTTAGAGCCCAAGGTTGGAAAGGTGGGATTGAACTAAGAAAAAGGGGAAACCCAGACAGGAAGCAGGGATTGGGACAAGAGCAACAACCCAGACCACATCACAATGGAGGAAGCGATGATAATAACACTTAATGTACAGGGTCTGAACTCCCCCAATACACGTAGACCAATCCTGGGTAGACTAGAGGCGATGCATGTAGCAATAGCAATCCTTCAGGAGACTCATCTCCTCCAGAAGGATGAAAAGAGGATGAGGAATACGGCTTACCCCCTAGAGTTTTTCACCTATAGTGGCAAAAAGACAAAAGGAGTAGCGATCATTTGCAGTCCAGACCTGGGATTCCAAAAACAACACCTGATCAGGGACAACTAGGGTAGATACCTGGGGATCAAAGGCACAATTAGCAGCCAAACCTACACACTTCTGGTAGTATACGTCCCCAGCGAAAAACAGGACACATATTTGACCAGTTTGCTGCAGAAAGTGTTGGGATGGTGCAAAGGCCAGCTAATCATAGGCGGGGACTTTAATTGCATGCTGGACCCGAATCTAGACAAAACACTCCCCCCTACAGTAACAGACTAGAAGAACAGACAAGCACTGGGAAAGCTCTACAGGGACTTAGGGGTGATCGACACATGGCGGTTCTTCCAGGAAGAAAACAGGGAATACACGCACTATTCGGCAGTACATAGAGCTATTCTAGGATAGACATGATCCTAGTCTCCGCATCCCTGATCCCCCATGTTACAAAAGTAGAAATATGGGTACAATATCTCTCAGAACATGCCACGGTCTCGGTCTGAATGGAGCTGGACAAACGCTGAAATAGTCGCCGACCACACTGAAGGCTAAATGAGATGATCCTGAGAGACATAGCGCTCAGGGCATACATGGAAGGCACCATAAACCACTACTTTGAGGAGAATGATAATGGGGAGACAGATTGGAGAATAGTATGGGACGCGGGAAAGCAGTAGTGCATGGAGAATTCATCACACAAGCTGCAGCATACCACAGGGAGAGGGACCTCATAACACAAAAGCTAGAGACAGAAATAAGGGAGGCCAAAAAACAACACAAGACCCGCCAATCACCCAAAACACAGAGGGAACTACGGAAGGTAGAAAACCATACTGCAGATAGAGTGGCAAAGACACTCTTGAGCACCAAGCAATCTTACCACATTCACGTTGGGAAGGCAAATAAATTCCTCGCAGCCAAATTACGGAAACAAAAGGCACGTAACAGTATCACTAAATTGAAAAACAAACGGGGAGAAATGTGTACTGGGGATGAGGATAAATTAGAAATAATGGTACAATTTCATGAGGAACTATTAAGTCGCGGAAATCTGAATAATGCAATGCAGAAATCTTAGAAGTCCGCAACCCCCCTGCCACAGCTCACAGAACAAGACAGGAACATACTGGGGGGACAGATAACGGCCCAAGAAGTCAGTGATGCGATAGCAGCCCTGCCGGGAAACAAGACTCCTGGCCCGGATGGTTTGGGCAATGGCTACTATAAAATATTCTGTGCACAGCTGTTGGCTCCCCTCACCCGTGTCTTCAGTGGAATTAGAGAAAAAGGGTCGGTTTCGACAGACTTGGGGAAGTCAATCACGATATTAACCCTAAAACCAGGTAAAGATCCTGCAGAATGCGCTAGTTACCGTCCTATTGCGCTCCTAAATACGGATGCTAAACTCTATGCTAAAATATTGGCAAACAGGTTGATGAGAATCTTACCAGAAATCATACATGAGGACCAAGCAGGTTTTATTAGGGGGAGACACACACAAGATAATGTCAGGAGGGTTATAGATGTAATCTATATGGGAACAAGAACGGACTAAAGATTCTCAGTGGCAGCTCTAGATGCCAGGCAAGCATTTGACTGTTTAGATTGGGAGTACCTAAAATTAGTCCTGGAGGGATTTGGGTGTGTGGCGTCATTTATTAAGATGGCATTTGCAAATTATCAGCTCCCATCCACGAATTTTATGATAAATGGCCAAAGCTCAAAACTGTTTAACATTAGGAGAGGCACACGACCGGGTTGTCCCCTCTCTCCGTTGATCTGTGCAATGGCAATGGAACCATTTTTAGTCCAGATAAGGGGAGACCCAAACGTCAAGGGAGTGAAATGTGGGAGGTCTACACACAAGATCGCACTATATAACACTATAACACACTACCCAGGCTTATCCTGAAATTACAGAGGTTTGCTGAAGTATCAGGATTTGAAATAAATTACTCCAAATCCAAAGCATTAAACATTACAGAAAAGTGGGAAGAGATAGTGGGCCTGGAGAAAGCATATCCCTTAATCTGGGAAAAGGAAGCATTGGAGTTCCTGGGGGTCAGTATAAAAAGGGAAACCGGAAACCTATTTAAAGCAAACATTGTGCCACTCTGGAAGCAACTCAGGACGATATGCAACGTTGGGACGCCCAGGAACTGTCCTGGTTTGCAAGAATTGCAGCTATAAAAATGACTTTGCTCCCCCGCTTGTTATATGTAGTAAGCTCGAGCCCGGTGGATGTACCTCTGCAACTAATCAGGGAACTCCAGAATGCAATATTCAACTTCATCTGGCAGAACAAAAAACCGAGGATCCAAAAACCGATTCTGACGCGCCCTGCGCTCCTCGGGGGCTTGGTGGTCCCAGACATTGTCAGATACATAATGGCGGCCCACTTGGTGCCAATGCTCAAGTGGGCGGGGCAGGATAACTTGAAAGGATGGTGTAGGATAGAACAAGCACCCACCACAATCCCGCTAAAAGCATTGCAATCCCTAAACCCGGACGCCTGTGAGAGAGGGGGTAACCTGCTAGAATCCACCAGAGCATCACTGCGCAGCTGGGACCATGTAATGCGTATAACATTATTATTCTTTTTAAATACGGCGAGGACTGGACCTGTTTTCCCCCCCTGGCACATAATGCAGATTTCACACTGGGCCTACAGCGGCAATTTTGGGAGGGGTGAAGGTGTGCGAAATCACTGTCCCTAAAGGATATGTTTCAGAGCCCCGTTGCCCTTTATAGACTGTAAAGAGAAATTCGGAATAGGAGAAAGCCAAAGATATAAATACAGACACTGGATCTCCCATCCATCGGTGAAAAGAGCAGGAGTGAGAACCCCGTCCGGGCTGGAACTGACAATGCAGGACGGGTCAATTATAAAGGAGGTAACCAGACTATATAATTTACTGGATAAAGCACAACCAACAGATAAACTCCCATATAAGGAGAACTGGGAAAAGGACATGGGGGAAACAATTACGGAAGAAGAATGGGACCAGATCTGGTCGAGAGCGCATAAGCTGTCCAAATGTACGGCAATCAAGGAGTCAGCATACTAGCTATGTTACAGTTGGTATATGCCCCCCCCCCTACCGCCTACACAAAATAGACGCCAAATATCCTCTGGAATGCTGGAGACAATGTGGGGTGACAGGAGATTTGTACCACATGTGGTGGACGTGTCCGAAGGTGTAACATACTGGAAAGAGATCTTGGGGCACATTAAGGACATAACAGGAACTGAGCTGCCGCCAAAAATAATCTTATTAGGAGTAGTGTCAGGGGGAAGATACGCTGCATTTGGAAACAAGGCCACTTTAATACCACACCTACTGACGGCAGCGAGAATGACATTGGCACAAAGATGGAAGACTAAAGAGGGCCCAACAATGCCCTTGTGGTGGGTCAAGGTCTGGGGAGTCATGGCAATGGAAAAATGATGTGCCCTAAAAGCAGGGAAATATCCGACATTTCTGTCAATCTGGGACCCCTTCCAAGACTTTGTGGAGGATAGAGAATCACACTATTTCAAACCACAAATTCCTAGAAACATCCATGTTCGCTGAGGGATCATAGGTGGACATGGACTCACATGCCGGACCTGGGACGAGATACGGAGAGAATCAGAGGACTCTGTGGCCAAAAAGGGGAACGAAGAATGGGAGAGGACTGGGAGAGGAGTTGTAAAGGGGAGAGGAGGGGGTAATAGTTACATGGTTATGAAAACTGGAGCCATCTACTCTGCAACTAACATCGAATTTCATAAGAAGGTTTTGGCCAGGTATTGAGATTCTGAAGTGTAAATGGTTGTATGTTCTAACTGCCTATGCCTCTAATGAAAAATAAAATTGGTTAAAAAAAGAAAAAAAAGATATTTGTCCACCGGGAAACCCTGATGTGGACCTCTTTACCATTGTCAATCAGGAAAGTTGTTAAAAGTCTTTAATGGTAGTACAGCAATGCAGCATGCCAGCAAAATGAACATCAAGCAGGATAGGTCACCACAAACAAATACCAAATGAACATGCCCCTCCACAAAATACAGTAGTTCTTATACCTTTCTGGATACATTGAATTCTATTAGAGGAGCGTACCCAACCATGCTCATTATGGCAATTCTAAAGAGTAAGCTCACAGATTTCTGCTAATCTTACACACCTCAAAGAAGGATCATGTATCTCTTATTCTTATGGCTCTTGTGTAGGATGGCCCCGCAAAGATAAACAGCTGCTTCTTGTTACATTTGATACATGGCAGCTCTATCTACCATTTTACTACAAGAAACAGTCACCCAGTTCTCATTGAATTACTTATAATGGTGAAGTAAAAAAAAAAATAGCTAATCGTGCAGAACATGAGTAATGCTGCAAGAGTGTTCTCACTTATACGTGCAAAGCGGAAATGCGCCCCAAGCCGAACGAGCATCTCTACATTGACAATAGACAAGCAAACAGTTACAAAGGCCTGGTCTAACTAACATAGAAGCATGTTATTGGTTTGCTTTAAATGTAGTAATAAGTTTCTTTACCTTCATTAGGTGCATGTCACTTTTGCCTAAAGCGGCAAATGTTATTAAGTCAATCCTCATTGGCTGGAAAGGAAATAATTTAACTGAAGTACTGTTAGCTACACAACACTTGCATGACAAAGCAGAGAGAGGGAAGGAGAACACAGAAGTGAAATTAATGGCACTGCAAATAGAGCAACTGCAGCCCTCTCAGGGAGCGGGAGGCTACCAAGCAAATGCTGGCTTCCTATGGAGTTGGAAAAGGAAAAGAAGGTTTTCAAGAAAGACAAACTGGAAATGTGTACAATGATCAATGTAACTACTGTAAAGAATATGGACATTGGAAATCTGAATGTCTGAAATCGGAGCAGCACAACTATCTGTGCAACTGAGCCAGTTCAATTTGCCTTTTTCTCAGACCTTTCACCCACCACCGCCATCAAATACGTTGAACACCTAATAGGACAGTCTGGGGGCCTGTAAGATTGTTCTTGCCCTGTTGACGACGTTTGATCTGTCTGCCACTTACATTGATTGTGCCGTCAGTGGAAAACAAGTTTCATGTTTGGTTGACACCTGTGAGACAGGCATGTTATCAATATGAACCAGACAACAGATGTAACAGTTTTGAAAACCTTTATTAAAATGTCAGGATGGGTGTAACACCTAACTTGCCCTATAGCTAAACTAAGGAATGTCTATGAGCAGAAGTCCAAACCACAGGTCTTTCTGTGTCAAAACCTATGCTTGCCCTCGCATCTAAAATGTAGTGCAGGTATAGTCTAACAAAAAATAGTGTCCAAATTAAAGTCTGGAGCAATCTCTAGCTCCCTTCCCCAAGTTTAGGATACAGTTAAAAAAGACAGTTATCCAAATGGAGCTCGGGGCTCCTTCCCCAAGCTGCAGGTACTGGCTTATCAACACAAAGTTCCAAAAGCACTCAGGGTTCCCTTCCCCAAGCTTTAAGCATGGATTCACAATACAATGTTCAAAAGATAGTGTTCTCAAGAAGCTCTGAATTCCCTTCCCCTAGCTACAAGCACTGGTCATAACACAATTTTCCAAAAAGGGCTCAGGGTTCCTCCCCCAAGCTTGTAGTAGTCTCACTTCACCAATAATCTCAGTGTTCAGTAAGAACTTATGTTTCTCTTTTTAAACATGGATTTGCAATACAATGTTCACTAGGTAGTGTTCTCTAGAAGCTCAGGATTCCCTTCCCCAAGCTTCAAGCAACTGTGTTCACAACACAGTGTTCCAAAAAGCGCTCAGGGTTCCTCCCACAAACTTGTTTCCTTGATTCGGAAGCAATATTCCACTCTTTCTAGTTTCTCGGCTGCTTGCACAGTTCCTTTTATTTGGTTGGGGCTTCCTGGTCTAGGCGCAGTTGCCAGACCGGACGGTTCACCCACTACAGGTCACGGAACCAGTTACCCTTACCCAAGCACTTTATCCCGTAATTTAGGATTGTTGGGTTATTCACACTTGCAAGATTCAAATGCAGCTTAAACTTTCAATTCGGTATTTTGCTCACACTTCACTGGTCCCCTTGGCTGCTCACTTGCAGAAAACTCTTTCTTATGATTTCATTAGTTTGTGTTGCTTTAGAATCTAAATGTGAGCACTGCGTGATATTGTTATTCATTAGCCCACTGTTGGCTTTACCTTAGTTTATTTCCCCATTTGGTTCTCATTGGATGCTTTTGAGAACATGCTGCCTGCACGCGACCACTCCGATACAATGTAGCTTCACAACTCTTCAAACGCGCTTTGGGTTTATTTCATTCATTCACACTCACTGGTCACGTAATGCTTCTTTCCCAGCTCTTTGGTTTGAACAATCAGGATCTCTTTGCCTGCCACGCAGACACCCTTAGACTGTTGCCACCAGCCAGGGAACGCGCACCTTTCGGGCCACCGCATAAGGAACGCCTGCTTCCACGGCTCGCCTTCTCCTGCTTTCCCGGCTCCTTGGTCACGCTATGACACTCTACTTTACTGTGCCTTTCTCCAGCATCTCTGCGCTCTGTTCTCCTCCGGTTTCTCACAGGCTGTGTTGGCCTTCCTCCTTCTCCCTCACGCCACAAGCTTCTCACTCTCTCCTTGCACTAGCTTCTCCTTCCCCTTGCTGTGTCTGGACCTCACCTTTTATACACCTGTGAGTCTTTAACAGGCTGCAGGCATGACGTCCCAGGTTCAATTGCCTGACCACAATCAGCCAAATTAACAAGACATGCCTGGCCTTCAGTTCTATAGCCTTCAGGCTCCCTCTTCTTCGTCTCAGTACTATAGTGGTATTTCCTATAGGTAATCTTCATTACTCTTGGGGTCAGTTTCTTCTTCTCAGTACTTGGTCTGACTTCAGGGGCAAAAGTAGGATCTGAATAGCAATATCCTACAAAGGCTGAGGGAGGTGTGAGAAACCTGAAGGTGCCTCACACACTAGTCCTCGGGGATTTGTCATCCAGGTGGCCAGGACACGGCCATCTCTATTGGATCCACTTCCTGGGGGTGGACCAGTGAGGGAGGATCACCTGGATGCGGGGTCCTCAGGAAGGGGAAGTGGGATGCTGAAGGGTGAGACACAGTATGCCCTTCCTTATGACAACTTTCCCCCATACAGCCCAGTTGGATTATTAGAAACTCCACCCCTCCCCTTTCCAACACAAACACTTTCTCACAGCGTGAACGACAATGGACTAATACTCGAGCAGTTTACCCGACATGTCCCAATTCAAGGGTCAGGCAGAGTCAGGCAATTGACGACCGCTACATAAACCTGACTACCCTTGGCCTTCCCCATAGGGATAAAAGGCGGAGCATAAAAGCACACTCCGAACAAGGCTGAATACACGAGGAATGATCCATTCCAGGGCGGCAGTTCAAATGGAGGGGAAAGGTGGCGAGACCGCAAAGGACGTCAAGGAGGGACTTGCCCTTGCCCTTTTCAACCCAGACCCGCAAAGCCTCAGATGAAAGAAACATAAGACTGGGAATCATAGCTGGCAGGTGATGTGACGGATGTCAGTGGTACATGGCACCCTCCCGCACTGATAGCCAGGGTGGGGAGGTGAGGTTGCCATTGTGTACCGTTCTTGACTCCAGCGGCAAAGGAACCGCCAACAAGTTTAGCACAGCCGGTGAGTCGGAAGAACCTGATAGTCGACCGTACTGTGTTGAGCTCAAGGCTACAGTGGCAACATTAAGAAGATAAATAGACAGGAGATTTTTTGTGAACAAACTTAGTACCACAGATAAAGTTGTCCAGCACCACGTGGGCGCTGAGTGGAAGGTCTCTGGCTGGTACTCCTCTCCTAAACTCAGAGACGTGTTGTACAGTGTGTTGAACATTGTGAGTAAAGAAACTATAAGTACCAAGAGGCCATACGGAAGGCCGGTATAAGGTGTTAAGGTTGTCATACAGGGGTCAAGTCAAATCCCTTGTACAATCGAAAGTCCTTGACACATTGCAGAAGTTTTGATATTGTGAACTTGCACTTTACATAGGCCAGCAGATTGACCCGGCGAAATGTGATCACCCTTTGGAAGTCTCTGTGATAATTGGCAAAGTGTTTTGGAGGTCTGAGCCCAGACGAGGGGGACCTAATTTGAACATTGTGCGATTGTTTAAAAAGACATTAAGACATGACTATTATAGAAGAAGAGAAAGTTAAGTAAAGTGAACTGTGTTACTGGGGCAAATGTGATCCCGACTAAGGGATGCCTATGAATTAATTGTGATGATAGAATTGTGTGAAACATGACTGGGGGCTTAAGAGAAAGCTTGACTGGGGCTGAGACCCGGACTTGGGTGCAGGAAGAACCTAAGTGGTCTAGAATGACTTTCTTTTGAACTGTATTAAAATGGCAATGTGAACCCGACTGAGGGATGCCAGGAGAAAGCCAAGGGAAGTGAATCATGCATGGTGTAAAAACACCCTTGAACATTGTGATGACAAGTGTGAACCCGACTGAGGGATGGCCACGGTGAGTGGTTGGTCTGAACCCGACTGAGGGAGGCTGACGAATGAGAGAAGGATCAAAACCTAGCTGAGGGGGATCCAAGGATGAAGGGTATTCACCCAATGCGACGATTACACGAAGGAACATTTTGTTTTGTTGTTTTGCATATCAGGCCCTCGAAAGCAAGAGACTTTGCATGAAAAGAGGCGTGGACACAGAAGGCCCCGATATAGAGAAAGGGAACTGTAAGCTCCTGCTGAAGAGGACCAGGAGTGTGCTCTGCTTGAGAGTCCCACCTTGTCCCGTGATAAAAACGTGGGAAAAGGAGACCCCGGCAATAACATCCTGACTTATCATTTGGTGAACACTTCTTTATTTCTGATGAACATTATCCCACAATCTTTTGTACAATAGGGTAAGTAGTGGCAATAGTTTTTTTTAGTATAGGCCCTTTTTATTTGACTAGGCTCCACTAGGACTGTTTTATTATTTTTTGATGTTTGTAGCTTGCTCCCATCTTAGATTTAGGTTTAGATTAGGTGTTTATCTCACCCATTTTACTGTTTAATAAACACGCTTGAGCTGCGATCACTTGTGTATGTCTTACTTTGATACCATGACTTCCTTATATATGGTGTTAGGGGTGGGATGTAATTCAACTGATAAAAATTGAAATCCATGCTGATAATTGTTGTACCACCAGAAGGGGAAAACAAAATCATTGAAATCATCGCCTCTGATCATGCATCCACACTAAAAGAAGTGTTGTTCTCCCGACTTCGGGTCCCGACTAGTCAACAGGATTTGTTGTTTAAGACTCCAGTATTATTGGACACCCTTCCTCTCTCATATTATAATATACAACAGTGGGATCTAATAGTTCTATTAGACTTAGTGCTCTGAACCCCCCTAACCCCCCTCAAACCTTTTTTTTCGTACCAAATTGTCATCTGTCATTGGGCCGTCAGGATTAGAGATTAACCAACCAAAACCCCGTCCTTTGGCAGACTCAAAATCAGAAGTATCAAAAGACTTCGAGCTCTTTTCCAACAGAGTCGAGAGTTATTTCTGTTATGAATCATCCACCGAAGGAACCCTTGCACCACCGGAAGAAATGGCTGACCTAGGGATAATGAAGTCCCCAAGGCAGGGGGAATGCCTACAGCAATGAAGAGTCAGGACACAGCTGAGAGGCAAATCAAGTTACTATTAGAGAAAGACAAACCGCAAAATACAGTAATACAGAATGACAAGTGACAGGTGTAATCAGTTGTCAGACGAAGCGATCTGCCAGTGTTGGGTCAGAGCTTATCTTACATAGCATGGCAAGTTTCCATGATGTTTGTAGACATTTGGTAATACTAGGAAGCATACATTTGTGAAGAAGCCTAGCGGTTACATGCAGGGTACATTGTGTAGCAAGATGAGTAAGCAACGTTGACGTAAACAACTGAATATTCCTTATAAGGTGGTATTTGTACACAGCTCTGGAAAGGTACTGGGAGCTGGTGTCTCATGGGTCTCCGAGGGCAGAATTAGGTCATGGCCGGCCGAGCCAAGGCGGGGTACGAAGACATGATGAAGGATCTGGGGCCTAAAGCAGGGGAGAGTGATTACTAGGAGGTGTAGTATCTGACAATCCTGCCTCATCAACCCCTCGTTTGGTCGTCCTTGGTACACGGTAAAGACCACAGGGCATAATATTGTGCTACATAGTGGCAACCTAATACGCACCTTACATCAAGCACAGTTTCATGTGAACATAGTCAAACACTGGGAGATAGGGGCGTCTCAGCATTGTATCTTGGATATGAGCCAAGTGGGGCCAAAATCTGTGGTAGGCATTCGGGCCACTAAAGAATGGATGAGGCGAGTAGGCATGGAGATTGTCAAGGAATGGAAGAGCCGGCATTGTCTTTGCCAGACATGAACATGTTAATACGACCGGCAGTGATCGTTCTATCGTCGAGGCGGTGGATGGTGACGTCTATACCATGGTAGAATAAGTAGGTGAACAGTGTTGAACCCATTGGCACAGTTCTATTATCAGTGAAAGCGATAATCGCGGTAGAAACAAAAGCTGTTGGTCTTTTGGGAGGGATGGTACTGGAGAAGGAGGTCTAGAAGTGTAAACTTGGCAGCGGATATTGTAATGGGGGACAACTAAGGCCAGTCAAATTCAGGAAATAAGACTGGGGTGAAAGGAATTCTGCTGCTAGCGTGTGTGGGGGTGTGCGCCCAGTCATAACAATCTGAGGCATCCATTAGATCAGCATATGTACATGAGAAGTTTGAGGAACATATTGGTGTCTGGTGACATGAATACTGAAGTGCTGGGCAGTAGTCCCAGAAAAACAGTCAGCATGGGTAACATGTCTGATATGTGTTTGGGATACCACTGGCTGCGCTTGTGGTATTTAGTCCAGGAAATCCCCAACTTGGTCAGCGTATATCACGGCAGCGTACATACAGAGACTGGCATGGAAAGAATTGAGGAGGGAGAGAAAGAGCAGGGTCTAATACTTTAAAATCAGTGGCACTGCGCAGGAAACAATCATATCACATATACTTATTACAGCAAGAAATCTGGCCCACCAGTCAGGGCAGTATCTTGTCCATGGGATGCTTGCTTGGGTAGCCTGTGAACGTGAAAAGTGAGCAGTAATCATTTGTAAGACATTGAAGGCAAAATAGGCATGTGATTAGAGAAACATCAGTTATGCAGTGGGCATGAGGTGGCAATAATATTCCTAACTTGTGCAGTACAACCCTATGCAAAATGGAGCCTTCTGGCCAAATGTTGCAAGCAAGTTCAGTGGTAAGGGGTACCAATGTTCAGGATAACAGCAGGAATGATGATGAGAGAGGAGTGGAGCTTGAAGAGAACAGGTTGGTGTGCAGCAATGGATTCCTTGCTGGCAGCTCTGCAGAGGCAGAAGTGGGAATGCCAGGTCGTTCTCGATCTGAAAATAAGGCAGGGGATGCAAAGAGCAGGTATGCACCAGCTAGAAGGAGAAGACCCTGAGATTCCACATAGGTCGGGTGCAGCTGGTCTGTGATGCAAGCAATACAGAAGAAGCAAATGCACATGCTGAGGTGCTAGCCTCACCGAGCTTGCACCCAGATCTTTTCGACTGGAGGGCTTTTACACCTATTCTCCAGGTGCGACGTGTTATTTTGGCTGCATGAAGAAGAACAAAATATTTTGAGAGCTTTGGGCCACCCGCAGAAGGCAGGTGTAGCAGTGCCACTCTGTGATGGTCACTTGCCAAGGGCAGGGATGATGGCTGCTGAACTCTGTAGGTTATACCTAGGATCAGGTATTGGCGTGCTGTCCTCTAGGAGCGCCGGATGCAGTGTCACCGAGGGTGTGGCATCTGGGGCCTCGGTGGGCAGCTGCAGCGGGGTGTCTTTATCCTGGACCCCAGACCACGGCAGCTCCGCTGGGTTTGTGGTGCTGGTGGACGGAAGGATCTCTTTGGAAGGCGCATTTGGGCATCGCGATAAAGTCAATTTGCAAATTCATGACGGGCCCGTGGGGTGGGTCATTTGCCCCGGGAGTGGTTCTGACAGGCTTTCCCGGGTGGAATTTAAGACAAGTGGTGTGGTGAGTGCAGTGCTTCTGTGCCATGGAGGGAAACTTGGGAGCGAACCAGTAACTTTGGACCTCTGTGGTCATCTTCCCCTTACTTGAATGTGACACAAAGTGGGCAACACAAGCTATGTAAGGCAGCCACGAAAGGGGGGCCAGTAACCGGCCTCTGCTATCAAGCCATAGGCGATCAGAGCAACACATACAACCTTAAATTTCCCAGCTCTGTTTCTCGTCCTGAGGGGCGCCTCTTGGATGTCTGCCAGTACGGAAAGGGATGCTAGAAGTCCTCAAATGAGAGGAAGAACAGCAGCGCATAATCAGGAGCCAGAGGCCATGGAGTACCGCATTTCTGGCATGGTGTCTGACAATGCATTTCCCTCCGAAAAAAGTTGTTGAATCACAGAGTATGGGCCTTACATTTCACGATGGCCAGCTTGGTGGGTAGCAAAATAGCATTAGAATAGGTGTACCTTAGGCAGTGAGATAACCTCCGAGTTTCCAGAGGGTTCATAATTGTATGCAAAACCAAATGCATAGCGGGAATCAGTGTGTTTAGTGGCTGTGCCTTGTGTGGCGATAATGCAGGCCCTGCTGAGGGCAATGAGTTCAGCAACTTGTGCTGATCTTATTTATGCAAGCTGGAAGGCTTCTATGGGCTCAAATGTGGTACAGGCAGCACATCCTGCCTGTAGATTTCCTGTGTCATCTCTGAGACCCGGCCCGTCAACCTAGATTTCTAGGTTAGCATTGGGGAGGGGAACATCTTTGAGGTCGAGACGTGGAGAGGAAACAATGTCGACTGCAGCAAGGCAATTGTGTGGGTGGCCTTCATGAGGATTGGGTAAAAGGGAGGCAGTATTTAGAGGGGCAGATCTGATGAGGGTGATACTGGTTGTGGAGATGAGTAATTTTTCATACTTGATGAGGTGAGTAGCTGATAGGTGTTGTGTTTTACCTCTGCGCAGTAGGGCCAATACAGAGTGGGGCACTACCACATTTATGTGGCGTGCCAGTGCGATGTTGTCAACTTTGGAGAGCAGGAGTGCAGCAGCAGCCACCACCCTTAGACATTTGGGAACCGGGTCTAACTGAGAGCTGCAGTAGACAACAGGGCATTTTAGGTCCCTATGCCTAAGGCATACCCCTCTTTTCTCATCACAGAACATGGTGAAGGATTTGGAATAATCCGGGAGGGCCAGGGCAAGGGCGATGGACAGGGCAGTTTTAATTTTGGCGAAAGCAGTAGTGGACTCTGGAGCCCAGGTAGGTTTATCAGGCCATGCATTTAAAAGCATCTCTTGCATGGGCGCGACAATGGAGGCATAATCCAGAATCCAAGGGAGGCAAAAAGTGCTAATTCCCAAAAAGGAGCAGAGCTGTCTCTTGGTGTCAGGGATAGGGCCTTGAAGGATGCATGCAACACAGGAGGGTGCAAGGCGCCTGGTGCCATGTGAGATGTCATGCCCTAGGTAACAGACAGTGGGGAGGCACAGCTGGAGTTTGGAATTATTAACCTTGTGCCCTTTGGCAGCCAAGGCAGGGAGGAGAGTGTGAGTCAGTACAGCAAGCCTCAAAGGAGTGAGATACTAACAGGAGATCATCTACATATTGTAGCATGGTGGAACCTTGTGGGGGAAGGAGATATCTTGGAGGTCTTCCTGCAATATTTGGGAGAAGAGGGAGGGGGGAGTTAATAAAGCCCATGTGGAGGGATCTGTAGGTGAGCTGGTGCTGTTTGTATGTGAAGGAAAAGAGGTATTGTGAGTCTTCGTGGATTGGGACAGCAAAGAACGCTGATGCCAGATCAAAGCACATAAAGAAGGTGGCATTGGGAGGAAGGCATGAGAATATAGTGGTAGGATCTGGCACAACTGGGTGAGAAGGTATGACAGCCTTATTAAGAGTTTTTTAAATCATGTGTGAAACAGCACTCGTCTGTCCCCTCTTTGGGCAGAGGGAGAATGGGGGTATTGCATGGGCTCGTGGTGTAGTACAAAAATACTTTGGTCAAGTAGTGATTGAATGACAGGCTTGATACCTTCTTCTGCTTGGGCTGAGATCCTGTATTATGGCACTCGTGGCAGAGGAACCTCAGGATTCAAGGTGATGTGTACTGGTGTTGGCAGAGATGATGTGTGCCACATCATTAGCATGGAAACCCATAATGAATCAGGGAGTGAGTCAAGGAGGGGTTGCAATTGTATGGTTTGGGCGTGGGTGAGGGAGGCAGGACACTCTGGAGGGGTGGGTGGGAGTGAAGACAGTTGTAAGAGGAATAAACATTCAGCCTGTTTAGACTGTGGAACCTCTAGGTAAATACCATCCATTGAGCAATAAATGATACAATTCATTTTGCACAATAAATCAATACCCAACAAGTTAGCAGGTGAACACGGGCTAAGGAGAAAAGCATGTTGGTTAGAAATGGGACCAATTGAGACAGATAAGTTGTTTGACACTGGCTGTGGGATCGTTGTCCCAGATATTCCAACAGCATTTACAATTTGATCAGAGACATTGACACGAGGAAACTCTGCTGCCCTTAGTGTAGAGTGGCGGGCCAAGGTATCAACCAAACAGTGTAGTTTTTGTCCCTGAATGTTACACTGGCGATACAGACTGGCCTGTTCCAGCGGGAACAAAGAAAAGCATGGCAGGGTCCCTCTGGCAACGTCATTGTGGTCAGTTGGAGATCAGCATATGCTGGTAACCCCCATTTGGAGGCATTGGAGGAGGGAGGAGGAGGCGGCGGGGTGGTGCCAGGGGGAATGATGAAATCATTTCTGGGAGTAGTGAGACCATATTGCCGTGGTCTGGGAGGTTTGGTAGGGCACTGCTGGATGAGAAGGCAGTCTGCTTACAATATCTGCATAACGGTTACCCAGGTTGAGGTTGCTGATTGGGCAAAAATAGATGTGCACAAGTCTATGGAGGCAGCTGGGCCTGGGCAAAAGGTGGGGGTGGTTGAATGCATTGCTGGCATGGGAAACCCGGGCGTCCCCGGTTGCCTAAGGCAATTTGTTGAACATGCTGTATTTGTAATGCCGTTAGGCTGGTAAGAACCAATAGTATTCAGTGCACTTAATAAGTGTTGAGGATGACTTGCTATAGAGGCAGGCTTACATTGTCCACCTGATGGTAGATATCATATCACAACTCATTCCCATTTGAAAAGTATACTTAGATGTTCCCCTTAGTCCAACCACAACTCCCTGTAGGTTTTTCTTATTTGCCACGTACTATGACAAATCTTTGTTATAAAAATATTGTTTTTTATGAGATGCGTTGAGACAACACAAGCGAACCGTTGTAGCTGCATGTTTTAGACAATTCATAATAACACAGTCGAGAGCAATTTTCCCATCTTCCTGAGTCAGTCTTATTATTTGGTGTAAGAGGTTTTTTTTAACAATTTTTATTATAGCAAAAACAAACAACATTACAACCTTGTAGGATGTTCATAGTACGTAGCACATATCATATTACACAGAGGTATTTACTGTGTTCCCCCGCCCCCCTAAACTCGAGCCGTCACATCTGTGCCATCTACATGAGCATCTTTGGGAATCTCAGTACTCGTCGACTCATCCGAGTCTTCTGTTTCCTGATTGTCCCGGTGAGGGTTCACCATTGAGATCACCAGTTGTCTCCAAGCTATCAGGGGGCCTACTTCCTCCTACCCTCCCCTGGTGACAGCTTCAAACCATAACACAGTTTCTGCTTCTGCCCATCTCAAGAGGTCCGCCCACCAAATCTCCACCCTAGGCCTGTGGGCCGCTTTCCAACTCATTGCGATTCTGCGCTTGGTCAGCACGTAGGCCAGATCTTTCATTTTACTGATATGTTTTGAAGTACGTGGCCTGGGAAAGCTCCCAAGCATGCATGCCCAAGCAGACCTCACATCAAGGTCCACTCCCCCGCCAGCCATTCTCGTCCTTACTTCTTCCCAGAATCTCTGTATCTCAGGGCAGGCCCAGAACATGTGCAACAACCCTGCCTCCTCCTCCCCGCACCTGGGGCATTTCTGTATAGCCGAGCCTCCAAACCTGGCTATTCTTCCGGGGGTCAAATAGGCTCTATGGGTGACATACGGCTAAATCGTCTGGAGCCTCGCGTTCCGGGACACCTTCTTGTGGTACTTTTGGGCTCTATCCCACTGTCCCTCCGTCATAGGTTCTCCCACCTCCTCCTCCCAGGCATTCCTCAGTTGGGGCAGCTTCTTCCCTGCCTTCGTACTCAGCTCATATATCCTTGATATTTCGTGCCCCCCCTCAGAGACGTCATACATCATTTCCAAAGTGGCATCCGGTTCTTCCGTTAACACTGTCTCAGGCCACCTCTCCCTCACCCGTTTAATAAGCCTGGTGTAAGTAATGTATTGGCCTCCATCCACCCCTGTCTCCTACTGCAACCTCTGAAATTCCACTGCCTCCCCGTCCTGCCATATATCTCCGAGGGTAGCTATGCCCACCGGTTCCCAGTATCTGCGGACCCCTTTGAGCAGTTGGGAGTCTGCTCAGCGCCACCAGCGGGACCTGCCATGAGAGCAGGTCTGGGTCGCCCACTGTTTGCCATGCTCTGCGCCAGACCTCCCAGCCCAGCATCAACAATCTCCCCATCTCCGCCACTTTAGTTTTATGCAGCCACACTATCTCGTTTAGGAAGTAAGGGGCAGAGTCACCTCGTAAAAGCCTGCCTTCCGCGGAGTCCTCCGCAGACAGCCACCTAGCCACAAATAACAGCTGTCCCGCTAAGTAGTACAATTCGAAATTCGGCAGATTTATGCCCCCCCTTATCACTTGTATTTTGCAGTTTCCACAGGGCAACCCTACTCCTGGAGTTGCCCCATAGGAAGCCCCTACACATGCTGTGAAGTTTCACAAAAAAGCGTCTGGGAACAAGGAACGGGACATTCACAAAAAATGCAAAAGTCTGGGCAAAACCACCATTTTGAGCAGGGCTGCTCTTCCTACCATGCATTTGGTGTGAGAGTTATTATGCATCCTATCCATTGCATCGTGTGTTACTGTAAGGACCTTAAGTTCACTTGGTAGTATTGTCGGATGGTTTTGTAAAGATCCATTGACCTGTCGAACTCTAGAGTTTCGGATAATCTGACATCCTCCACCATCGAGCCGGAAGATCGCAGGGTTTCCTGTGAAGAGCGGCCAAATAGAATTCTTGCAAGCAAATCAAGACGGTGGACAGGGTCCCTCTTTGACGAAATCCCTACCTGGTTTCCACAGGCGCTTTGCGGACGGAAGGCGAAAGTAGTCGGTTGGAGGAGGATACGCTACTGAAGGCCTCGGGCCAGAGTGATTGAATGGTGAGTAGATTGAGGAGAATGGCAAATTAAAGAAACAGGGTTGTGGTAATTTTGAGAGTAATGGGGAAAATTGTGAGAAGAGATAAAAATCATGCCTAACTAGTCCTGACTCAAAGAGTTTCAGAAGAGGTTGTCTCACACTCCAATCGGAGTAAACTAGGCTATGTGCAAGACAGGTCCGCATAAAGGGACAACCTAAACTCTGTGATCAGAGTATTGATTAGAGGTAGAGAAGAAATGGAGGGTGATCACCATTGTTTAAATGTGAAAAGTCGACTAGTTTGTCTGTTTATATGTTTGTGTTGAATTAAGATGTCGAAGAGCGACAACGAGTTGTAAAACATTTGAGATAAAGTTAAGTTATATAGTATACCTAGGAAAGTGGTTGGTACCAATCCAGAGGTAGACGGAGATCAGTGTAAAGGTAGAGGCTTGAGTGGTGATTGTTGGAGTGCGCTCATATTGGTTATTTTTGGTAAAAGGTATTTTTATAAAGTCTGGTAAGTATTGACAGTCAATTGAGACTCGTCACAATGGGAGATGTCACTCCTCTGATGCACTTATCTAAGACATTGCCAAAACATATGCCTAAGCTCAAACAGTATAGTGCAGAATGGGTAAAGGGCACGGCAGATAAGATGTTCATGCCATGGCCACAAGGGGGATCGCTGTCAAAAGCGGTCTTGCAACACATGACCACATACTTGCACACAACGTACAAAGGGAAGGAATTGGAGAAAATATTAGCTATTTTAGAGCTCTGGAAAATGTATCAGGAAGAGAGAGAGGATCTGCCCCCTAAGGAGTGGATGCTTAGTCAGAGAAAGAAGGAAGGTGTTGAGCCTTCAGCTCCCCTTGCCTCGCCTGAAGTGAAAGGCGTTGAAGTAGAAGACGAAGGGTTGTATCCATTGAGGGAATTAAAATCGGCGGCAGGATATAGTAACCCGATATATGAACCGCCCACTTATAGCAGTGACGACAGTCCAGAAGAGAGTAAGACAAAAGAGGAGATTGTTAATATCATACAGACAAAGAAAAAAAAAGTGAGCAATCAAATATATTGACAGAAATAGAATGAGAGATTAAGAGATGGAAACGAAAGAAAGATAAAGCTGACGATATGACGCTCGTACAGAATTAATGGATGGGAGGACAGATATTACTCAAGCTAGATGGAAAAAGTATCGAGTAAGTAAGGCAAAGAGAAGGCAAGGATGAACAAGATAGAAAAGACAGGGGACTTGAAGAAAGATTGAATGAGGACGAACATAAAAGAAAGAGTAGGGAGCGACGGGAACATATGTATCAAGAGGAGCAACAAAAGAAAGAAGAGAGGGAAGAAAAACAAAGGAAGTACGATAACAGGCAAAGAGCGATAGAGAATATGGATAGACGAGAAAGGAAATGAGAAGAGGAGGAAGCTCAGAAATGAAGGGACAAAAGAATATAGAGGCGAAGAAGAAAGGAGAGCAGTAATAAGGAGAGAAGAGATAAGACAGGAGGTGTAGAGAAATAGAAGGGAGGCAAAAAAGCTAACTAAGAGAATTAGATGAAGATTTAGAACATAAGAGGAGACAACAGGAGCTTGACATTAATCACATTCAAAGGGAGCTGATGGAACTGAGTCAGCCAATACAATGGGACAGAATAGAAGAGTTCCCTCTGTTAAAGGGAACAGCGACAGGGCATCTAGAGTAACGCTAGATGAAGAGGACTTCGATATAGGAAGTATCGGAGATAGGATTGATACGGCCTATCAATAATCAAAGGGAGGTAGCAAATCGCGAAGCTGAGGGAATTGAGATCAATCCCCTGCATTTCATTTAGAAAGTGAAGAAGGAAATCTGTTTTGTTTACAACATAGAGCCCTGTCCTTAAGTAAGCTAAGCCTAGGCGAGGGGAGAAGGTAGTCCTATTAGTTGGGGACTAGACATGCAAGACGAGAAGGGAGAATCCTTCCATGGGGAAGAGTGAGGAGATGTATGTGCCCCGAGGGAAGCCTACTGGCAGAAAAAGAAGTAAGATGGTCTGATTTAGAGCAGCCTAAGGAAAGGACGCCAGATCTTATAGCATACTCAGAGCATCCTAGAGACCATCACACAGTGAGAAGGGAGAGTCACTGCCATATGTGAGCAGATTAAGATGCTCGTTAAGATCGTTACCAGGGAGGAAACGGTCAGGAACGATTGTCCCTGCCATGGATAGGCAGGTAATGGGAGCTGGCTGTGGGTTAGAGTTAAACACAATTTCCCTTATTGGAAAAAGGGTGAGCAAGACTGTAGTATATTCCATGGCCACAGATGGATAAGGATAATTTAAGATGCAAACTTCCGAGTTTGACATTGGGTGCAGGAAAATGGATTTACAAATTAGAAAAAATTACAGGAGGAAACCCACTGGCCATACGAGACATTAAGGGTCTCCTGACATCTATTATTGGAGAAGGATATTATGGCATATGGAAGAGAGCAGGCTATTCCAGTGTGACAGCACAGAATACAGCGCATAATGGATCACCATTTAATAATTGCAGAGCAGATGTATGGAGGGCACTTAGGGCACAGTATCCTGATACATCAGACATGGGTGCAATCATGACGCGTAAGAGGAAAGAAGATGAGGATCCTATTGCTTACATTCAGGACATTCAAGAGCGTTGGACTCTTGAAACGAAAGAGCCGTGGGAAAAAAACGTTGGCATTATTTTACCACATTTTGTGTCAAGGCTTGCCAGAGCAAGTGCAGAGACAAATTAAGAAATTACTGGGGATGGAAGCCAAGCCTTCGGTTGAGATACAGTTGACAATAGTGCATCATTGTCGGCTATTACAGGAGAAGAACAAAAAGAAAGATGAGGCTAGGAAAGCGGAGGAAGCTAAATAAGTTCAGAAGAAATTGTCAAAATATGCCATAGAAGGGGCGGTATTGACAAGCAGAGAAGGACTGGGAATTCAGCAAGCAGTGGGTACATCGCAGGCGAATTACCAGCGCCCGATGGACCAAGGTGGTTATGGGTTCATGCCATGAGGCAGAGGTATGACATATAGTGGAAGGGATGGATTTCAAAACAATCCAGGTAGGTTTCAAAATGTGCAAAATTAGAATCGGAGTGTACAAGGAGGATTTAACCAAGGGGGGTCTAGTCAGTCGGTCACCTCCTGTTTGTTGGACTTGTGGGATGGTTGGGCACATTGCACGCTTATGTGGGAGTCAAGGGAACGTACAGAATGGACCATTCACAAGAGGGTGGGGACAGCTTATCCTCCACCATATAGCATTCAAGCTAGGGAAGGGTTTGCCCAAGATAAGATAGTGTATCAGAAACAAGTGCCGCAAATGCACCAGGCACAGCAACCGACGGCAAGCGCAAATGAATCCACTGCAAGGGCAATCACAGCACACCCCTATCCAGATGCTACAGAATGCATACACAGGACAATTATTGACACCAAGAATAGGGGTGTCCCTGTAGTGGGAGGGAATCCTTTCACAGGTACAGGGGTATGCATGTATCCACAATAGTACAGCTAACAGGGTGACCTGATGTGTTTAGTACTATCTGTGACACCAGACCCCCCCCAAGAGGAACCAAGGGTCGATGTGACCATAGGAGGCAAATCTTTTTCATTTTTAGTAGACATGTATACGAGAGGGAAAATATTAACTGTCAGGAATAGCCATGAATGCTCAAGGGTTCTCTGGAGCTACAAGACAATTTCCTTTTACAGATGAATTACCAGTCTCTATAGGAGAGTGTGACATGTCTGTTCCATTATTGTATTCACGACAGACACCAGTTAACATTTTGGTAAGAGATTTGATGACAAAACTTAACATGACGATTTCATTTACTGATGAAGGTATTATGTGGGATACACTATTTAAACGTAGGCGAGTTTATATTGGCATACAGAGGGCAAATGGCTCTACAAGGCGTTCCAATTGAGCCAGAGGTTTTCCTTAATGGTGTAAGCATTCTATTAACATGGCTACCTGGTTTGGTGAGGAAGACTGTGAGGATACCTGATGAGTTCTTATTTAGACCACAGATACACATGGACGAAGATTGGGAACAGACTATCCCTATAGAATTAGAAGTAGCCATAGTAAGAAGGGAAATGGCAATGCTCGAAGGAGCAGATGACAAGGGTAGACCATGGAGAACACTAATAGCTCTTGAAGAAGGGTGCAGATTGACTGACATTACTGATGATGACATGTTTAGAGATGACCCAACAGATGATGAAGTAGTGTTTCACATGAGCATTACCTACTGGATAGAGAGAAGGGAAGTCCCACAGCGAATGGTGATAATGCGGCAGCTTCAAGCATTTTTTGACGAAGACTTGGACAAGGTGCCCAGCGTCCTATGGACTGCAGGCCCTTATGATGTAGGACTGTTAAAGGGGATAGGAGAAGTTAAAATAAAGCTGAAATCAGGAACGATTTTACCTCGAGCAAGACAATACCCCATGCCTCAAGAGGCTGATGAGGGTATATTTAAGACCATTTCAGCACTGATGGAACAAAGCATTCTGGTACCGTCAGAATCATCGTGTAATACCGTGGTTTATCCTGTGAAAAATTCTAAGGGAGGGTCATGGAGATTCATACAAGATATGAGACCGATTAATCAGATTGAAGAAGCAGAGTTTCCTTTAGTTCCTAACCCAGTGACAATACTATGCAATATCCCGGTGGAAGCTCGATATTACACAGTGATCTGAAAAATGCATTTTTCACAATCCCATTGCACAATGACTCACAAGACTTGACTTAATTTACATTCCACCAGACTCGTCTGAAACAAACAAGGCTGCCCTAAGGGTACTGTGAGTATCCATCGATCTTTAATAGAGTCCTAGAGATGAACCTACGCAATATTGATTTGAAAAGTGCTGTGATACAGCACGGAGATGACATTTTAATGATCCGCTGGGCGTACCGCTGGGCATAAACTGCGAACAATTAGAGGAGTTATTCCTCAAGCCAATTGTCATTTTCAGCATTTATATATTGATTATGTTATGCTGCAGGTGTGTAGTGGAAATGGGTATCAGATAGTGGTGGTGTGTCCCTTCTCCAGGTGGATCGAAGCAGATCCGTGTAGAACGACAGAAGATGAATGCAGGCAAGATTCGATTCAGTTGATTATTCTAGCAGACAAGGATACAAGGTAGACAAAGAGAAGCTATAGTATTGTCAAGAAGAGGTGGTATACATAGGACAGTTAATTTCACATGAGGGAAAAAAGGTGAGACCTGAAAGAGCTGAGACAATTATGAAAACTGCAAAACCGCATACAGTAAAACGGATGCAACAGTTTTTGGGACTATGTAACTATGTTAACGCCTGGCTGTTTGATTACAGTTCATACACAAGACCTCTTTTACAGGCTTTGAAAAAGGCACAAGTAGACAAAGTTACAATAGAGTCGATTGAGGAGATGGAGGAGGGATTTGAAGAATTGAAGAAAGCAATCTGTACAGCTCCTATTTTACAGATCCCCAATTATGTTGAGGAGTTTTTCTTATTCTTGCCCACAAATCGGACAGTCATGACTGCAGTACTAACTCAGAGGACCACATTGGGTTACAAGCCAGTGGGATGTTAGATCCAGTTATGAAAAGACACTTTCCTTGGACAAAAGTCATTGGAAGCTGCCACATTCGCAATTGACAAATCTACATGCATTGTAATGGTTTGCTTTTCTTGGAACATGCTTTGTTTGCTATTCTAGAGAAACCTAAGGGTACAATGATGTCTCAGAGAGCTTCTGTTTATGAAGTAATGATTTCGAACCCAATCAAAATTGTTAGATGTAAAATAGTGAACCCAGCCACATTTGTAGCTGAGCCAGTGGCAGAGGGTGACCAGGTGCATGACTGTGCGAATTATGATGATATATAGCTTAAGGGAGAACGCATTAACGGGAGGGGAAATTCTCTTTATTGATGGTTCTTCAAAAATTGCTCAAACTAGTGGAGCAAGGCGTGTTCTGGTGCAGCTGTAGTAAGGCAAAGAGCAAATGGGGAATTCTAAGTGGTAGCAAGTGAAAGACTACCGTCTCACTTTTTGGCGAAAGCAGCAGAATTGGTAGCGCTTATTATTGCCTTTGAGAAACATGAAGGACAGGAAGTGACAGTGTACAGTGACACCGCCTAAATGATGTCAACAGTACACGCAGAGTTAGTGAGTTGGAAAAGGAGGGGCTACCTCTGTGCGGATGGTACAGCACACGTCCTTATTGGACAGGATTATTAAGGCACTACAACTCCCAGTAGCCATAGCGGTCGTTAAATGTGCCGCTCATACTAAGCGAACAGACTTTATTTCTTGCAGAAACGAAGCCGCAGACGCAGAAGCCAAGAGGGTTGCATATTCTCCAGATATTTCAATTTTTGATGCTCCTAATGTTAAAGAAAAAGTAGTCACAGTTATGATGATAGTGAAAGAAGGTAGCATGCCTGTGCCACGGGTGCACACATTGGCAACCATCATGGACTATTTGGAACTCATTTATCTTCATAATACTCTTTGAACAACCCCTATTCACACTTTGGTCCTTAATTTACATTTGCACGACTTTGGTACTTATTTAATTCAGCTAACTACATGTACCATAATGCACCTTGCTACAGTGATCAATTCCTGGCTATTCCCATTCATCAGTATTGGAACCACAATCCCCAGAAGCCCGAGCGATCAGTGCTGCTTCCACCTTCTCAGGACCAGAGAGGGGGGAGGGAGATTGCCTTCAGGTGTGCTGCTCCAGGTGCTGGCAATTAGCCTGCCTCAGTACAGGGCGGGGCTGTATTTAAGCAGCTGCCTGCAGGAGCTCAGTCTCTTGCATTAAGAGTTCTCCCAGCACCTTTTTGCCTTGAGCCACGATTTGAATGCTGTTCCTGTTGCCGTATCATCCTGCTTCTGATTCCAGCGCTCCTTGTTGCCCTGCTCCTCGGGGCTCGCTGCTTTGCAACCTGCTACACTCTTCTGCCTTCGGCCCTGGTCCTCTGGGCTCCCTGCCTAGCTGCCCCTGCTTCTGTGGGCTCACTCCTTGCTGACCTGCTCCTCTGTACTTCCTGCCTTGCAGCCTACTACAGTCCTCTGCAGTCCACAACAGTCTGCCTGCACCTTGTGCCATCCATTACTGCTCCCTTACTCTCTTCCTTGTTTGCAACCCCTGTTCTTGATCCCTGTCCTTCTCTTCCTTGAGTCTTTGGTCCTCCCTTAAGTTATCCATTCCAGTTATACTGTTTCTGTACAGACACCCACAGCTGTTGTTCCCAGCCATGAGCATACAGAGTGGGCTCCTGTAATAGCAATCTGTGCAGAAGGCTGGAGTTTCCAAAGGTCCGTGGAACACTCTTTCCCATTTTTGCATACACCCAAAGAGGGAGTCCAGTTTGTTTGTACCTTTGTATTCTCTGCCCCTTTTTGTTCACAGCTACTGTTACCTATTCTTCTTTCTTGTTGAGCTTCCTGCTGTGTGTGCTTATCTGTCACTTTACATCAGCACAGCCACCCAAGACCTACCTGGGTGCCCGGTGCCACTCTTGATAGAGTGCCATCCTTGACAGAAGGATTTAATCATTTGACAAAAGCCCACCTAATTCAGATTCAAGGCAGTGCACCACAGGAAGAGCAGGAATTATGGAAACGAAGGGGGGTGTTCTTAGTCCCTCTTGGAAGCCTGATGGCGACAAGATAGCACCGGAAAGCCGGTGATGCCAGTAGCATTGTTAAAGGTAGCACTTAAACAGCTGCACTACTCTGCACATGCAACAATTGCAGAAGACTGGTTTGTTCCAAACCTGTTAGAACATGTTTCATTTTATGTAGTAAACTGCATCGTATGTCAAATGTTTACCGCTGGGCATACATTGCGAACAATTAGAGGAGTTATTCCTCAAGCCAATTGTCATTTTCAGCATTTATATATTGATTATGTTATGCTGCAGGTGTGTAGTGGATATAGGTATCAGATAGTGGTGGTGTGTCCCTTCTCCAGGTGGATCGAAGCAGATCCGTGTACACACCCTGATGCTACTTGTACTTCGAAGTTTCTAGTGCGTGAAGCCTTTCCAAGATGGGGAGTGTATGAAGTGCTGAGATCCGATAATGGGCCACATTTTGTTAATGAAGTATTTGAACAGATAGGACTTCTACTGAGCATTAAGCATAAATTCTCTTCTGCTTATCACCCAGAAGCAAACAAGATAAGTGAGTGTCTCAACGGCCTCCTTGAAGAAAGGATTGGCAAACTCAAGCTTATGTTGCAAAAGGGGTGGCTATATTGCCTGCCCCTTGCTTAATATGCCCGAAGGAATCAGCCTGGGTTGGACCACCACCTCACACCCCATCAATTAGTGACTGGGAGGCGAATGAGAACGCCTCTTACACCTCCATCGAGGAGTAGAAGTGATGCCCAAAGTACAGCAGAAATGTTAGGAAATAAGTTACGTGCGTATTTGACATGTATGACCCGCTAGTATCTCACTCATTTCACATCAACTCAAGCACCAGGGTGGTCGGTCTTAGATCACAAATGAAAACCATTCAGCATTCAAACCTATTGAACTACTATCAGCATACAAGTTATTTGTTGGCGATACCGTGCTCATAAGAAACTTCACTAGGAAGTGGCACGAGCCGAGATTTAATGGACCGTATGTTGTAGAAAACGTTACTCCCTCAGCAGTAAAAGTTCAAGGCAGACGAGCGTGGATACATCTAAAAGACATAAAGCTACATACCGGTGAGACCGCAGTACCCCCAACTGATTCAGAAGCAAGACAAGAAGAATTATTTCAGCGTGTGCAGGCTCGATCAATGACAATGAAGAAGGACGATATATCAACAAATTGATTAAAAAATGCAGATTGCATTTGGACTGTGACTCCCCAGGGACACTCCTTATAGATATTATAGCAGGCGTCAGGATCTTTGCCAGGAGTCACAGGAATCTTTGAAAATTAACTTTAGAAACAATTAGTGTATCATGAGTATGCCTGATTTGGATTTTGAGTTCGATAATTGGAAACAAGAGCAGTACCCAGATTTGTTTCTCACTGAGTATGTATTTGGCTAAATCTATGGTCTTGACCAACGGAGATGCACATCGCCTTGTGCTTTCTATATTTGTGTTTATGCTTCAAGCTTATCCTGCTCTTGTCTGAAGAAACGTGGATGTTCACACTTTATTACAGGATCCTAAAAATGGGCCAGTGATCAGAAGGTTGCTAATTGCAGTTATTGAACAAGTATTGTTATTATAGAAGTAGAAGTGTCTCTTTTTCCATAAATAAATTACATTAGAAATGAGAAATGTTGAAGTTAACACAATTTCGGAGAATGAGCAAGCAGATTCCAGAGTGGCATAAATGGTGTGGGCTAATATGTTGGTTCATGATATATGTATGTTATGTTGTTTGGCATTCATATAGCGCTCTATATATCATTGGTATGACCTCAAAGCGCTGGTAGGTTGAACGCCCTCGGGGACAGTAGTCCAAGTCAGTAGAGAGAGTAAGGTGTCATAGGGTGCTTGGGTGCACCAGTTATGTGTGCAGCTGATGCAATCGCCTGATGGTAGCTGCATCCTAGCATTAGGTGTGGTGGTATTGATATCAGTTGAATGTGTGCAGTCTGGAGTGTGGACACCAAGCCTGGATTCTGGCTGTGTTAAGCCTGTGTAGGACGCTTATGTGTGCAGCTAGGCAGGTTTGTCATGGGATGTAGCTGCGTTTTATTAGAATGATGAGATGTTCATGGGGTAATGTGCATAAGTGAGCAGCTGGGCCGAAATTGATCGAGGGGTGTAGCTGCACTCTAATTGTTTGTTGGTGTAGAGTAGAAAGTGAGCACAGTGATATGGGAGTTGAGTATTTGGGTGGAGTTATGCTCTAGGGAGATCGCTATTCCGGATTACAAGCATGCATTTGCTTAGTAGTGACTTAATAAGCATATTCAGTGGCGTCATTGCTGGGGATCTCATTGACCATTTGTCATCGGGTTGCAAGGACTCATTCGCCTCAGATGGTCGTGGTCGGCATTAAGGAAAAAGCCACGTTTTTAGAGCTTTGCGGAAGGTCATATAGTCTTTGGTGTGTTGAATATGTTGGGGGAGTGAATTCCACAAAGTTTGGGCCAAGGTTGAGAAGGCGGTTCCTCCGTCCTGACAGAGTTAGAGGTTGGAATCACTAGAAGGATGGCAGTGCTTGATCTTAGAGTGCGAGATGGGAGGTAGGGTTTTATCGTTTCTTGTAGGTACATTGGGCCGGTATTGTGCACTGCTCGGTGAGTGATGCATAGGGTTTTGAAGGTGGCCCTTCCTCCAACCGGGAGCCAGTGGAGGCTTCTGAGAGCTGGTGAGATGTGATCTCTTTGACCCAGGGCGAGAAGCAGTTTTGCGACAGCGATTTGGGCTCTTTGGAGTTTGTTGAGTTGGTATGCTGGAGCTCCTAGGTATAGGGAATTGGTATAGTCCAGTCTCGACATCACAATAGACATATCTGCGGCACAATATACATAACTGCGGCTAGCCTGTTTGGGCAGAAGAGGTAGGGAAAAATGCATCTGAAAAGTTTGAGGTGGTAGGCACAGCATTTTGACTTGTTGTTGATCTGACAGGAGATGGTTAGGCCATAGTCCATAGTGCAGCCTAGGTTTTTCACTATATCGGAGGGCGGGGGGAGGGGGGGCATGGTAGCAGATGTGACAGAAGGGCAGTATTGCTGCACACCATGATTTCAGTTGTAACAGGTTTCAAAAGGAGGTGTTTTATTGTCCTCCATCAGTCAATATCACGGAGACAAGCTTCAAGGTCGGGATGTGGGTTAGTGCATGACTTGGGAATTCTTAAGATAATTTCGGTATTGTCATCGTAGTTGTAACATGAGATTTTATGTTTACGGATGATACCTGGTAGAGTGGTTATATAGAGGTTGAACAGTAGAGCAGATAGTCCTGCGCCTTGGGGTACTCCAGTGTTCACCGAGCCAGCCGTTGAGACAAAAGGAGAGAGAAGGGTTATTTGTTTCCTGTTGCTGAGGAAGGAGACAATCCATTTGAGAGTAGTGCCACGGATTCCTAGGGAGTGAAGGCGGTCAAGGAGGATTGAGTGGTTAACCGTGTCAAAGGCTGCAGAGAGATCGAGGAGAATCAGTGCTGCGCAGCCTTCAGAGTCTGCAGTGACCTTGAGAACATCCCAGATCGAGATCAGAGTGGTTTCTGTTCCATGTCACAGACTGAAGCCTGATTGTGCGGGTCAAAGAGACAGTTGGATTCTACAAAGGGCTGGCAGCATGCTGTCCGGTCAATGAGTTTTGAGAGAAATCTGTTGTTGGAGATCGGCCTGTAACTCTTGGGGGTCAAGAGATGCCTTTTTTAGAAGTGGCTTGACATGTGCTATTTTGAAGGCATCAGGGAAGATGCCAAAGGTGAGGGAATCATTTAGTGTTGCTCTCGCATGTTCTACAGCGCAGGTAGACGAGAATATTTCTTTCAGAACAGAGGCGGGGCAGGGGTCGAGGGGCGACCCTGGTTGGTTTGCTGGCTGATAGTAGGTCAAGGAACACATCTCTGGAGATGGGTTTGAAGGAGTCGAACATAGGGAAATTGGGCATCGGGGCAATGGGATCAGGAGGGGTCGGTGATGGGAAGGGGGAGCGCAAGGACAGTTTGGTGTTAAGGGTTGCCGTCCTGTCAAGTGCAGTGTTGTAGAAATGTAGGGAGAGGGAGTTGCAGAGTGATTGTGTGCGGGTGGATTGGGTAGAGGTGCACGTGGGTTTCAGTTATTTTGTTTTTTAGCATTCTTCCGTTGGGGTGTTAACCATTTGGGGCACGGTCCTTTGCGTGAGTATGCGGGGCGCGATGTGGTGAGAGGAATTAATGAGTCTTTAAGCCAGAAGTCGAAGGAACCGATGGTTAAGGGTCTGTCGGGGGGCAGTGTTGCAGGGGGCGAAGAAGTAAGGCTTCGGCTAGGTCGGGAAGGATCTTTACTTTGTTCCAGCATTTTAGATCAGGGGTGGAGGCAGGGGGAGCTGTAGGAGGAGGGGAAGGTGTGTGGATAGAGAAGGGGATGGCATAGTGGTCGGTACAGATGAGTCGTTTGTGACGGGAAATATAAACCAGGCCATCGGAGCTGAAAACACGTCTTTTTGTTTCTCCTGGTAACCATTCCCCATTATATTAAAGTTCCCAGTAAAGCAGAAGTCCCTTTGATCCTCCCCACTCCAAGAACTCTTGTTGATTTGCCCATTACTAAGGAGCCAAAACCCTTTGTGATGTCTTCCCATAATAGAGCTGTGTTACAATTGTTTGCATGGGCTGCAAACATTTTGAGAGGAAGATATAGGAGAAGTGCAGAAGAGGATAATGAGGGGATACATCCATATTTAGATACTGCAGCACATCTGGGTCCCAACATGTGATATCAGCACATGAAATGTGTAGGAGAAAGAACGTCTAAAGAGAGTTGTTAAGTTTGTGCCTCATACCTTATGCCATGAATACGGCCTGAACTTTCATTGCCAGAGAAATTCCACAATATGATGCCAGATGTCTTGTTCACCTTGCTGCATGCATTACTCGAGGACAGTTCCAAGGGAATTGGGCGACTCTACGATAAAGATGAAATGGTCATTTCCATTTCAGAATGATAGACACTGCTTGGGCGCCCGAATGCTGGGAACGATTTCAGCTGCTAGTCTATGGACAAGTGACAACTCAGAAGGGATGGTAAGAAGGACTGATGTCCTGTGCAGCTCATTTGTTGAAGTCAGACTACGTAGGAGAAGTACAGAAGGTAAATGATGAATGTTTGAAGTCATGGGCTGAACATGCCAAACTGCTGACATGGGTAGATGATGAGTCAGGCCCAATGATTATAATTCCACTGGCGAATGCTACACTGTGCTTTTGTGAGAAAGAAAGAAGCATGTGGGAGTTAACATAGGTTACAAGATTGCAGTTGATGTCTCCAAGATGGGAGCCGGGACGACTGTCCTAATGGATCGATATTGGGCTTGTTGGTCAAGCGCTTACATGAAGCTGTCCAAAGATTGGGGAGGAGCGTGTTCCGTAGTGATCATTCATGTTCCAGCGTTAGTGATTCCTCAAAGTGTCCTGAACATTGGAGATTTTCCAAAAGCAGATGCCCTTTTGAGAAGGAGAAGATCGCCTGGATTCCTCAATAGAACCAAGAGGGAGAATTACTTCTCAGCCAAATCAATAGAAGCCTTTGATGCTAGTAGAAGTATGAGCATAGACTGTTCAGCAAAACTGCTTCAATCTTCACAACTATCTTTATGCCAGGGATCCAGACGATGGCCAATGCAAGTGGTTACAAATCACTCGCTGAGAGCTCCTGCAGACGATCAATACCACTGTAAAGGGATTCAATGCTGTTAAAGAAGAATTGAGGGCCATACGACTAATTACCCTTCATAACCGATATGTCCTGAATATGATCACAGTGATGGAAGGAGGAGTTTGCGCCAAAATTGGGCCATCATGTTGCATGTTCATACCTTTCTCGTGATGATGAGAATGGGAACTTGACAGAGGCCATATTGTTGCTGACAAACCTGCACAATAAGATGGAAAATGAAACCGAAGATATTGCAGATGACAGTTGGTTTGCTTCTATCTTCTCATGGGTTCCATATTGGATTACAAGTATCTTCAAGTTTCTTGGAGCAGGCTTGGTGATGGTGATGTTTGGATTCTGTGTGATCAGGATAATAATCACACGGTGCACGAAGACAACAATGAAGACAGTAGAAATGAAGATCATGATCAATGTTGAATCAGGATTTGGACCCAAGGAATTGACTGATGAAGAAATCGGACTACACAAAGGCCAGCAATGTAGCACCTGAAGGGACGAAGTTCTTATATCCAAAGTATCATAAGAAGTACGTGGGACGATGGGCCTATTGTAATCCAAATGGACAATGCGGCTATATGACCTGGAGTGTTGACAATCGTGTAAAAGGAACGATGAAAATCCTGACTGCAAAGAAGCACTTTCTCAAGAGAAAGTATCAAGATGTGGAAACGGGTGGAGAAGTGGTTGATGAATCAACCAGAGGGGCGAGTGTAGAGGAGGAGCTCAATTCCTCTACAGGAAGTCCTGCCCCCCCACCCCCTGCAACCTGTATGTTGGAAGCCTGAACCTGCACCATGTTTGACACCAGATATTGTAACCATACCGCGACAAATGTTCGAGAAAAGGTATCCATTAAGAAAGCCATACCAGATGTATGCCCAAAGAGATGATAATCTCTTGGAAAAGGTCCCCGAAGGAATATGAAAACAAGAAAAGGAGAAGCTGGTGACAGCACAAAGATAAGCATGACACGCTGAGAATAGTGGTTGAAAAAGAATGTATGGACTCTATGAAATCTGATGACGAAATAAGGAACTGAGTAAACGTTCCTGTGCAAAAAAGAAGATTGCATGCATATATGTGGCGCACTGAAGACAATGTAAACCGTTTAATGACTGTACAGATGCTGTAACGCAAGTAGATTATGTGATCATAGAAGCTGGCTATACTTAGTGAATAGACTGCTGCAAACTAAGCCACCATTAATATATATATATATAGACTGCTTGGCCTGATGTCAAGACTGGAAGCAGCCAAGAACTGGTTATCTGTTCTCAAAGGCAGCAAACGAGAGAAGCCGGATTATCCTTTGATTAAGACATGAGGAAAGAACACTGAGTGCCAAGTTTATTAATTCAAGACAATTAAAGGCTCTGAAATGGGCCAAATTGCGATCTCCTGTCACGTGAGACGAGGATGGAAATAGGAGGTAGGCATGCAGTCCAGAACTGTGGTAAGCATGTACCCATAGTCCCATATATTCCCAGAGAAGAGAAGTTACTACAAGGCCAAGTTCAAAGACAAGTCTGCATGGCAGAAGGCATGGGCGATGAGAGATGAAGGACTAATTGAGTGGGGAGGTGAAGTCAAGTTCACCCCCTGACACCTGGGTCTGATCATATGTGCTGCTAGTGTGCCGGATGTTACAGGCATGGAATAAGTGTGCCAACCAATTATAGAGGACCATATAACAAAGAGCCTTATAGTTTAAGAACCAGTAGTATTCTGTGTACATAATAAGTGTTGAGGATGACTTGAAATAGAGGCAGGCTTAAGTTGTCCACCTGATAGTAGATATCCTATCACAACTCGTTCCCATATGGAAAGTATACTTAGATGTTCCCCTTAGTCCAACCACAACTCCCCGTAGGTTTTCTTATTCGCCACGTAGTATGACATCAGTAGTTCCACTATTTTGCGCTTATACCCTTCAATATGATTGGAATGAGTAATTAGATACTTTTAGTGAATGAAAACCATAGGGAAAACATGTGCCTGCGAACAGGTACCATTTTTCTGGCATGAATGCATAAGAAATCTCAATACATCAACACAAAATGCTTGATGCAATTTGCAGTCCGCTCTTATGCAACTCCTTCTTTAACCCACTTCATTAATCAGAGATTAAACAAATAAGTCTGACAATTGGCTATGCTCTAACATTAATACAACGACAAACCATTTATGGCTGACATTTGTCAGTCATAAATTGTCGGTCATAAATTGTTTGTCGTTGTATTAGTCAGCCCTGACCAACTGCCCCAATGGCTCCATAGCCATGGCAAATATCAATGGCGACAGTGGACTCCCCTGTCGATTGCCCCGTCTCACTGGAATTGCATTCAAGTGATATCCGTTAATTTGCAAGTTTGTAGAGGGAATTTGAAAGTTAGCTAGACCCATGCGAGTGAAGGTCAGCCCACATCCAAACTTTTGCAATGTTAGTCTCAAAAAGTCCCAATCCAGACTATCAAACTCTCTGGTGGCATCAAGTGCAAGCATGGACATATTCTGGCCGTTCCTCCGTCCCCATATCGCCACATTCACCACCCTCAGAATATTATCTTGAGTTGCCGTCTTATAAACCTGGTTGGTCAGAGTGTATCATTTTTGGTATTACCCCCATAAGCCTCTGGGCCAGAACCTTTGCATAAAGCTTAGCGTCTCCATTAGGTAGAAGGATAGGGTGGTAACTAGCGATTTTGGTACAATCCTTTCCCGGCTTCAATATTAGAGTGGTCGTAGAGGGTCCCATATCCCCGGAAACTAACCCTGTGTCTCTTATCAAAATAAACAATTTGTTTAGGGTGCCGGTTAAAATATTCTGGAACGTTTTATAGTACGCACACCCAAACCGATCCGGCCCCGAAGCCCTGGTTCTAGCCAGAGACCCTATAGCCCTGCCCACCTCCTCCTAAGTAATTGGGGGTTTTAATAGTAATCTATCTTCCTCTGATATCTGGGGCAATTCTGATTTTTCCCAAAAAGGCTTGTTGGGCCGTGGCATCTAGATTCTCCCTTTAAAGGTTCTGGGAGAAGAAAGCCTGTATGATATCTGCTTTCTCTGTCTCCCCCCCTTTTTAAAACTCATGCTGAATTTTTCAATTGAGTGATATTGTTTTTAACTCTTTGTTTCCTTTCATGTAATACGTTTGCTTAGTCTGAATTAAGAGTTGTGCCGTTCTGTCCGCAAGGTGTGCTTCCAATTTCACCCTTTCCTTCATTAGCGCACGCCAGGCTTTCTGAGTCCCCGATTCTTATGTAGGTCCTCCACTTCTTTTGCCTCCCTTTCAACACCCCCGCCCCTCTCTCAAAAGCTCCTTTTCCCTTAAAAAAAAACAGTTTTGGCGAAATACTCCCCTCTAATGACAACCCCTTGCTGGCATCCCAAATTGTATACCAGTCCACCCCCTCCGTGTCATTGTTCCTAAAATAGTTTTTCATAGCTGTTTCCATGTGGGACCTCAGAGCTAAGTCCCTTAGTATCAGATCATTCATCCGCCACTGTCTGCTGACCCTCAGGGGTTGACACCAGAGGCTCGGCTTAGAGAATGACCGGGGCATGATCTGTTAGATATCGCTTCCCAATCTCTAAGTCCATCACTTGGGGAATAAAGGTGTCTGAGACAAGTATCATGTTGATAACCAAAAAAACCTATGCGCTGCAGAGTAGTGTGTATATGATCAATCATGGAGGTGAAAAAATCGCCATGTTTATATGAGATGCAGTTCTTTAAGGAAGCGTGTTGTTAACGCTTGTCTATGCCTACCGTCATTGGGGGTGGGTGGGAGGGAGGGTTTTATCCATTGAAGAGTCCATTACACCAACATCCTACCCACACACCACCCCGTCAGCTTACCAAACAGATTGATTAAGAAATAGTCCTGTTTCTCATTAGGAGCATATATCACGATCAAAGTAACCAATTGGCCCTTCAGCTGCCCTCCCAGAACCAGATAGCGTTCCTATTGATCTTTATACAAGAATCACCCTGTGTCCTCCGCAATCAAGATCCCTACTCCCCTTTTCTTAGTACCACTGATGAAAAAAAATGTTTGGTAAATGCCTTGTCTCGAACAAGCTTCATCCCCAGGGAGTAAGTGTGTCTCTTGTAGCCAAACCAGTGAGGCGTGCATCGCAATCGGGCGCCTCAGAATTGAACGCCTCTTGACCGGTGAGTTTAGGCTCTGGACATTCAGCGGGACCATCTCGACCTGAGCCATTATCCGATTCCAGACCTACACTTTCTGTGAGAGCCCAATAAAGATCCCCCTCCTTGTTTGTGAGAGAGAGCATGCCCCGTGCTCCAACCCCCTCATATTACCTCTGTTATGTGGAGAAACCCCCGAAAAGACTCTATTGTAAAAACATTGTCAGGCCTGCCATATACAGATGACAAATTAGACAGCCTTACTGTCCAAATTCAGAAGCGTGTGACCCCCACTACCACACATGCGTTCATATTTGTCACTGATCGGGTGGGAGCTGCATTTCGGAGCCCCCGACTCTTCCCTTTTGGGTGTGGACGCGCCATCTTCCATCTTTCCCGCTTAGGAATGGGAGTAGAAGACAAATTGTCATCCGGGTCAATGTCTGGAACCTTTGGACTCTGTTCTCTGCATCCCTCCATCAGTTCCGTAGCCTCTTCTTCCTTGGAGATAGTATATAGTTGGCCCTGCCATTCAAAATGTAGACCACATGGGGATATCCGCCGATATCGTATGTCCTTGGACTTGGGCCATCCAGTGACCATTCGCAGTCGCTTACGTTTAAGCAGTGTGTTTTGGGCCAGGTCCTGAATGAGAGTCAGTGGGGTTCCTGGAACTGAACCGGCTCTTGCTTACGTGCGGCTCTCATGATCTCTTCCTTCACCTGGAATAGATGTACACTTGTCAGGACATTGGGAGCCAGATTCCTGCTTAATTGGTAAGTGGAGTAGACTCAGTGAGTACAATCCAATACAATCTCCCGCTCTGGTGAGGCGTTCAGAAGGTTTTGGAACCGAGATGTCACGTATTCCTGGAGTTCCACATCCGGCACCAATTTAGGGATCCCTCAAATGTGTATGTTACTCCTATGTCCCATCCCCTTTCCTCCATACTGTATGGGCGTCCCTCGTTGGGGACGGGAGACGGAACCTTTTCACCAGAAAAAATCTTCCCCTTTGAATTTAGAGGCGCGGGGGTGCAGTCCTGGGTGCATACACTCCCATGTCTCCGTCCACCGGCCCCACTCCTCAGTCCTCTTTTCCATGTCGAAGGACGCAGACCGCTTTCACCAGCGCTCCTGTGTTTGGCTTCGGCCTTGTAATTCCACGCGGTCTTCCCCGGATACTGTCTTTTGTCTTTTCTCTTTTGGTCTTTAATCAGGTACGCGGTCCTCTGGCGCCACACTCCTTCCCGAGGCATGTCGACGTCACAGGGCTTCAGCAGGTGGGACCTCAGAGCTAAGTCCATTAGTATCAGATCATTCATCTGCGAGGGGCTCTTCCCTAAGTCCGACCCCTGCGCTCTTTGCCTCCTCTGCCTTGACCCCGATCACGCTGGGAGGGTTGTACCACGTGCGAAGCGCTTACACCGCACACTCTGAAAAACAGGTTAGCTCAGTGGGGGGAGCTCTTTGAACGATCGCCTCCAGAGGACTTGAAGAACTTCGTCAAACACAAGTCAGGGCGCAAGGTAAGGCCACTTTTTTCATCTGCAAGGGCAGCTCCTTCCCCAGGACTCTTCCGATTGGGAGGCACCGTCCAGGTTCTGAAACCAGCCGGCTGCTTCAGCTACCGCCTGCCAGGCCGAGGGGTCGCTGGATCCTGCCGGTGAGGTCGCTGAGGGACCGCAAGTTTCTTTTAACGGGTGTCCACCCAAGAGGCTATGCCCTATTACCGGACAAATGTCTGAGGGGGCGCCTGTATACAGCACTACCGGCGACACAGCCAAGGGCACTGTGCCTACCAGGCCCGTCCTGAGGTGCAGGATAGGCCTCAAGCTCCACCGCCAAGAGTTCAGGAGGAGGCTGGGCCCAGAGTGGCAATCACCACGACGCAGGCATGTGGCATGCAGCCCCACAAAATGGCAGCCACGCCAGACAAAATGGCTGCTCGTCCGACACCACCCCCATTCAGGGAGCAGGTAAGAGAACGAGTGTCCATGTGGGACTGGGCTTCACCAGGTACGTGGCCTACAGTTTATCCTTCAGTGTCGCAGGGCAGATATACCCGCAGCCAGCAAGGCAGAGTATGCACAAGGCCCAGCAGCCTACTGTGTCATGGCCAATAGTCAAGGACCATTACTTTCATTCTCCAAAGGGTCCAAATGGACCCAGTCCTGGCGCCTTTGGCGCCAGGCTCATATGAAAGTGTGCTCTGCACACTTTGTGTCTAAGGCATGTGCATCCAGGCTGGGCTTGGCCATTCAAAAGCATTGGAAGGCACGTGCAGAAGTCTGTGGGAGTGGTAAGGTGGAGCCACAAGGCGGGGCTAAAGGGGAGTGGCTGGGGCCAGGCTATTTTAGCCAGCCCCACCCGCATGCAGGCGCTTCGCGTTAGTCTGCTGTGTGCAGCATAATGCTTACCGCCGTCTGAAGCTCTCTTACCTGTTTCCAGCTCAGCACGCATCTCAGGTTCTGGAACATCTTCTTCAGCGTGCACCTACCTGACTCCAGCCACACCATCGCTCAAAGCGCAGCTAACCTGACTTCAACTCTGCATCTACAGCGCGCAGCCTACCTGAATCCAGCCACACCATCGCTCGAAGCGCAGCTTACCTGATTCCAACTCTGCATCTACAGCGCACATCTTACCTGTCTCTGAAAATCCATCGCCTGCAGCGCATCGCCTCCTCACCTGTTCCGAGCGTCTAACTACGTGGGAGTCTTCTTCTCGCCCAGCATCCTCACGGATCCATCCATCTGGCAGCCGCCTCAGTAGTTCAGACAACACAAGATTATAGTCGGGCTCACACTTGGTCCTCCGGTTAGACCAGTCGCTTTGCTACTGCTGTTAGAGGTGTAGGCCCACCCACTATGGACCCTCCAACCAGTCTCTCTGCCGGACAAACTTGACTGCTTCCAACTTCCGGGTAACGCTGGGCGAACTCAGGGTCCGATCCTCGCACGTTCCATCCCAGAGAGCATTCAAATTCAGTGCAGACCAGTGGGAAGCTAAACAAATCTGCACAAAATGGGTCTCCCTGCCACCCCTCGAAAGGGAACCGCTCCCTCTGCACATCTCTCCTCCAGTACTTTGTCAATTACAACTTATGGGCGCACCCTCCAAGGTGATCCGCTTGAGGATGTCTGTAGGAGCCCAGCATAGATCCCTTGCCCCATGCTGACTCTCAAGTGCTGCCCCTTCCACTGTTCCATTGTGGAGCTATGCTTTCCGTTCCTGCTGTGGAGAAATCTCCATGCAACTTAGATATAGGAGGACCCACCTTCCCGGGCAGCAACTCTTCCAGTATGGAAGAGCCGCTTGCTTTGCCTCCCGCTTTGTGCCTTGCTGTCAGATGCAGCAGTCCTCGCTGTAGTGTCAGCTGTCTCCAGGCTTCAAAGCGATTCACTGCCGCAGGCTACGGGTATGTAGAAAGTTCCTCCGAGGCACTGCCATGCGGCCCCTGCTCCGGCAGATGTCAGTCTCAGTGTGTTGTGCCGGGTGTTGCTCGCCGTTTATGCAGTCACTCCACTGCATTGTTTGCACCATCCAGCCGGCTCTCACGGTGCCACAAATCACCTTGCGCTTTCATTTAACCACGGGCGGGAGCCCTACCAATGCTCCGGGGCAGACATCATGTTGTCGAGTCTTCCTCCTGATTGCCTGATAGTTAACAGCAGATCCTGGCCGCCATTTTAGGGTTGTCAGGTGTTGAAGTTACAGAGGACAAGTCAGGCTTCTCCTTGGGCAAAATGTTCTCACACTTGCTGGGAATCCCCACCATGGTGTCCAACACGGCTCCTGTGCAACTCGATAAAAACTGTGGTGCTGCAAAGGGGGGTAAGAGGGTTGGAACCGGCCCCGCTGCAGGAGCTCACCGAAGAGGCCACACCCTGTCAAGTCTGACTCCCTTTTACGAGGGACTGGCCCTTGTCTAGATGGTGCCTCGCACTGCAGTGCTTGGAGGATGGTGGAGTTGACACAGCTCATGGTGACCGCTTTAAAATTCCCTGCTCTGTGCAGTGATGCATGAGTGCCATTCCTACCCCTTTTCAGTTCGTTTTAATTCTGTATTTTATCCAGTATTCCATTAAATGTGCCACATGCCTATAGTACTTCGATAAAGTTAATGTTCCCACTCCAAGGCCAAATTCAGAAAGCATACAAAATGTTATGCAGGGACATGGACACATGAGGAGGAGATAAAAGCCTGGTCAGTTTTGTTTCTGTGATGGAGATTAAAACAGAAAATAGCAGCAATTAATCCTGTATCAAATTATCTCAAATTCATTTATATTATTAAGAGGAAGTTAAATATGCATCATAAATCTGTCTTTAATCATATTCACCTTGCATTACAACCTTATTCAATTCAGAAAATATTTCCATCAACAATTTTACCAAAGCCAAGATAAGAGGGGGCTTGTCATTAATCTAGTCCATAGACTTTCTGTGAGAACTTGAGAAGTTGCCTGAATGAAAGGGCCCAAACTCAAGATCCTTTGGTTTAGAAATGACACAGTTCATCACCAAATGGTACAAAAGTCTCCAAGGATTCGGTACCACACAGTCTACACCTTCGAAGCTCCTTAGGAATTTCTAGTTTGAGACCAACCACCTCAAGACTTGGTAAGCAATTAAATCTGAATTTCAAATACCAGTCACAAAATTTGTAGGAGGGGGAATTTGCCAATATAGATTCCTAAATCATGTTGGGGTAGATGAAATATGTCTTTCCCCTTGTAAAGGGTTAATATCCCCAAGTCCTGGACATCCGTCAATCTGTCCCAATATTTCATTTTCCTTTTTACCACATGATCTGATTCAGACCCATTGAGATCAATCATGTCACTGAACATTTCACATTGCCTCTTGAACTTATCCAAGAAGGGATTTGAACCCTTCAACAATAGATCATTTAGGTGATAACCAAGACTTGAGGCCTCTGACCGTGATAGCTTTTTGTGTAAGTATAGACTCCGCTTGATGTATTGTGACCACCAAGACATCAATCCCAATTCCACCCTGATGACACAGATTGGAATGGGGATCACAATTCCCAAGGCCTGCTTTGAAATGTTACTTTCCATTACATCAAAGAATGCCCTATTCTTAAAATTCATCAATTCACAGCCATACCGTACGATAGCAGACACCTTTAGCCTGTAAAATTTGATCCGGGGGACCAATGAGTATGCACACAATTTACCTTTCACATATTTTGTTAATGAAGGGCATGAGTCGATCTTGTCCTCCATCCTTAATTTGAATGTTTCTATCTTCTTTCTTACTGACACTGTATAACCTAGGTAGTACAACCACTATACTTTACTTATTTCCACTTTATTCACCTTCCATGTATATGTTTGTTACATCTGCGAGTACTGCATGTCATAACATTTTTTTTTGTATGTTTATTGGTTATACTTAAAAGGCAATTAAGCAAATTAACAATTTACTTTTAAAAAAAACATCAAATCCACATCAGTCTTCAGAATAACACAAAAATAATCCTAATGCAGTACAGCAAATTTGATTTAGATAATTTCTACCAGTGCCATAGTCCATGTACTAATCGCAGTCTAGAGCACAAGCTTGAACATTTCGATCATTTAGAGATCCCAAATTGCTCCACTAAGACTGCCATGAATTCTAAGGCAGTTGGATTTGCGCCAACTAGATCATTTGCGCATTCACTTGCTTCATTGAGTAACAATGTGTTCTCAAGGAATTTGAGAACCGCTAAGCATAGGCTCACACGCTCTCCCATCAGGACCCAATGGCCACCACTCTGAGTCTAAAGGTGTAACATGATGGATACAGTGAGCTTGTAGATACTTAGAGCGCAAGAGGTTGAGTGCTGTACAAGTTGTTACCAGATGTAAAAGGGATTCCGTTTGTTCTTGAGATCCACAAAATCGACAATATGCTTGTTCAGGCTTTATTTGCTACCTTGCCAGTTTTACTTCTCCAGTGGCGTGTAGATTTAGTCAGACTCTCATCATTAGATCCCTATAGTTATAGGAGGGAAACTTCAGTAGATAAAGGGGTGGTTTATTTAAACCTTTTTGCTACCGTTCTAGACAAGGTCTTACCACATCTAGATTTCTTCTTCTAATGGTTTCTATCCAAAAATGTTCTTGAAATTTGATTTGACACTTTATTGGATTGGAGATTAACTCCTCTTTATCCACCATAGTTCAATCTAAAATATCTTCTATTTTTTCCACCCAAAGTTTAAGTGATTTGGTTGAACATTTGTCTTTTGGGATGAATAATTAATTCTAAAGGAGTACCTTTTTCAGCAATCCTTTATTTTCTATACAGTAAGATGGATTTCCATACAGTGATTGACTCAAGAGACTGGAGTCTGAGCTCATGGCGAATGGTGGATATTGCTAATGGATTAGGTAGCTTGAGCACTTTGTGCCAAAATAGACCTTCTAATAAAGCCCATATTTTCCAGGGTAAGCTGAACATGCCTTCTGAGCCATATGTCAAGATTGGCACCGCCTTTTGGCGATAAAAGACTAGCAAGGGAAAACTTGCAGTAGCTGCGCAAATTTTCGTGCCTTAGGCCGCTAGGCGCGTGGTTTTTATTCTCAGCGAGAGGTAATGGGCGTGGTCATCGATGCTTTTATTGATTGTGACACCCAAGTACACTAAGGACTGTACCACTTCAATGTTTTCCCCTCTAATCCACCACACTTGATCTTTTGCTGTTTTATTTGATGCAGACATCATGTTCAGGATTTTTGATTTCAGGACGTTAATTTTCATGTCATTTTGCTTTAAGTGATCTATAAAACATGTAATACGCCTCTGTAGGCCTACCTGTGTGTAGTCCAAGAATAGGATATCGTCCGCATAAACGATCCAGGGAATTTGCACACCATTAATCTTGGGTGGGAAGGCTCTCACCTTACTCTGAGAAACACTAAAATCAGATATCTATAAATTAAACAAAAAGGAGGCCAAGGCGCTTTAGGCCTCGATGGGTGAAGATTTTCTCAGACAAGACCCCTGTAGAGTTGAGCCTTATTCGGATAGATGTCGCTGAATACAAAGCTCGGATAGCATCTATTAGATCAGAGGGACATTGCCATTTTCTCAGTTCCCCCCCCCAGTTTAGACCTGTTGATGCAATCGAACGCTTGTTTCAGATCCATCGAAGCCATGTGCACGCAGGTGCCAGAACTTAACGCCTCTTGTTTGAGTATTCCAAGGATGAAGAGATTCAGGCCAGTACCCACACCCTTGACAAACCCTGTTTGCTGGGGATCTGACCTTCCAGTCTTAAGTGCCCATCTTGTTAAGTCACGTAGAGGGATGGAGGCGGGCAATCGGCCGATAGTTCTTAGGATCGGCTCGATCACCCCTCTTGTAAATGGGAACAATAATTGCCTCTTGCAAGGTAGATGGAATTTGTTTCAAGGTTAGAATTTGCTTGAAAACCAAGAAGATCATAACATAGGAGTTTGCCGAATGAATGGTCTATTGATTTGTATTTAAGTAGGAATCAACACCTTAGTACACATAGTAAACCTTCCGGGGTATAATCCATCAGAATGAGGTCATCTGCATAGGCAATACAGTTCAATTTCAGACCAGACCACTTAGGAGGGTATCCCCCCCTGCCATACATTACTCTCATCCCACAGGTCCGCTGAATACAAATTAAATAGGGTTGGGGCAAGAACACAGTAATGTAAGAGTGGGTCATGTAGGGATTGCACCAGCTATCATCCTTAAAAATACAATTTGAGACAGTAGGGTGATGAAAAGAGTTTTGATCGACTTGGATTTATCATCAAACAGAAAAGAGAGGACTAGTTTCCATACCTCTTAATTAACTTAAAAAGGGGGGAGAAATATTCCCATAACCTCAACACGTGTGCCTCAACTATCCTTTTATTGGGTCATTAGGTGGTATTGTGTGACCACTATTTTACATTTATCTAAAGAAAGAAAAATAAAAAATAAAAATAAACACGATTTCCTCTGTAAGTAGGTCATGTCCTTATAGGCACTTGTATGTGCTCTCATTGTGACTTGAAAAACCAAATTTGTATTAATAGTTTCTAATTATGGCTCACCCTTTGTTGCAATTGATCAAAAACAGGTGAACTTTGAAGTTGCCCTCTGGAACAATGCTATGTTTCCTAGAAATGACTAAAAATGTATGTCTATATGTCATTATAACACCAGCCAGTCTAGAGATGCATTCGGGTCATAACACTAAATTATGATAGAATAAAGACATTTTTCTCTTGATTACCTCAGTCTCTGGAAACACAAGGATACAGTTGTTCTCGTGCTCTTAAAAGATGCCGACCGCGAAGTGATCAATGTTTCAAAATGGCCACTGTTTTGTTTATCGACGAAGCAACGTCATCGCGAGCAAAACTACTGGGAATCTTCCTTAAAGGATAGTTCCGGGACTTTTTTTTTATTGTCCCTACGGGTCGGCCATGTGTTTGTAAGCATAAATCGGTAGATCGTAGGAAACTTTCCTATGGACCTTACCCGACTTTTCGCCCATTATCGCACTCGAAATCAGCCTCCATTTTGTGATAATCCTATCATTCCGCCGCATCGACCTGGCTCACCTGCCTTTGCGGCACTAAATCAAATCCCCCGCCCCTGAAACAGACTTTATCAAAACATTCATATTCCCCGCCTCTATCCGTGACGTGACTGTGCTGCGTAGGCAAACGCGCCCAGGCGTCTTCTACGCGACTCCACACAGACCCCGGAAATCAACACAGATCAGCTCACAATACAGCGCACCACAATTCGGAATATGAAACTGTACTTTGAAATCAAACCGCAAGATTGTAAATGTGGTAAAGTACATTTATTTGACATCAAATGTTTAGAGAATATTCAGCGATTTGCATTTTTATTTGCTCATGTTCCAAAAAGTTCGTATTGAGGAACGCGATGGTCCTTTGCTGTACACAGGGTCTTAGAGCATCTCACAATACAGCACCACAATTCGGAATGTGAAACCGTGGTTTAAAAGCAAACGGCAAGATTGTACATTTGGCAAAGTACGTTTATTGGACATCAAATGTTTAGAGAATATTCAGCGATTTGCATTTTTATTTGCTCTCGATCCAAATTAGTTCGTCTTGAGGGAAGCGATGTTCGTGTGCAGTACACAGGGTGTTGGTTTACGATAAAAATAAGCTCTTCTGTCGCACTGATAATCGCATGGCTGTTCCAACAACGAGGCACTAGGCCACCACAACGGTAGGTATGTTGCATCTAACCGTTAGTACCGCGTAAGGGCATACTTGTACTTCTCCAGCATGGGGTCTGGCATGGATTCACATGCTCAAGAATATTCCCCGTCGTCAGGCTGGGAATCCTCGGTAAAGAAAAAACCAGTATCAGTTTCGTTTCTGATCTGTCTTTCGTAGTAATAACCAATCACTGGTCTCTGCGTCATACTGACCACAGCCAATGACTGCCCTCTACCTAAGCACCGCCTCTGGCAGCCATCTTCAGATTTTTACCGCACGTTCATGTGTTGGGATCCTCGTGCTATTGCTCTCGAGCGTTAGTGCTATTTTTTCGCGCTTTTTCACAAAAACTTCGATTCTTTCGGTCAAAAGAGCCTCAAGCTCCACCGATCCTACATCCGATCAACGGGGACCCGTGTCGGATTCATCTGTGCCCCTCAAGGGTGAAGATTTCGTCGAGCTACACTTCGGAGGACTCCAGAAGCTTCTCAGGCCCGGTCTCGGAGATGGCCCAGGAGAAGGGAAGCTCGACGCCCGGAAAGCTGTTCAGGGCCTGCCCTGGATGCCAGCTGCAGAACGTCTTCAAGGAGGACGAACACTCTTTCTGCCTTTACTGCCTTCATGGGGACAAGACGCACGTGGAGAAGGACTGTGCGTTTTGCGGCAACATGTCGGAACGGACCATGAAGGACCGCCATCAACGTCTCGCCAGCTGGCTGGAGGGTAAGAGCCCGTCTGGCGAGAAGAAGAAGAAATCTGAGCGGTCTTCTAAGACCTTTGAGGGCGCCCCGGCGACGGGGGCCCAACATAAGGCCAAGCACCGCGAGTCCGCTGGCACCGGGAGCGCCGAACGGTCGGGCTCTACGGGCGCCAGGCAGGGCGCACCCTCCCCGGCACCATCAACCACGAGCCAACGCTCTGGGTCGGGTAAGAGGAAGGCCGAGCACCCGGCGAAGCTCCTGGAGAGACCCCGGTCGAGCTCTAAGGCAGAGGAGGAGCGTGGCAGTGCCCCCTCCCTCAAGGATAAGGCGGTGAGCGCACCTAAGGTGGTGAAGGCCTTGATCCATTCGACCAAGCCCTCTATCGAAACGGTCGCGGCGGCCCTGGCCCAGCCTGTGGAGGCTGCACCAGTGGTGGCGGCCTCGGGGCCCAGAATCTCCCTGCCTCCTCGGAGGGAGTCTTCTTTCGTGCCCATCGATAGGACCCCCGTGAAACCCTCCGTGGGGAAGAAGGGGGGGCAGGGCGTCGTCGTAGATTCGGCCTCAACCTCAGAAGAGGAACTGATCGAGGTCTTAAGCCACGGCCTAGGCGTGGAACAAGACCAGCCCGTCGGAATGGGCCCCGACGCAGGTGACGACGACGACATCGTCGAGGATACCGACGGGGCCCCTGCTCGCCCGTCGGATTCCCCTCTGCCAGCGCCGCAAGACAACTCAGCGGCCATTTTGTTGGCTATACAGTCCTTATGCTCCGAGATAAGGACGAGACTACCGTTACCGACGGAGGAACCTCTCCCGTCGGGGGATCCAGAACCGGGACCTTCTGGTGTTCCCCCTACCAAGAAAAGAAGGATCCATCCACCGCCTCCTTTTCAACCGTCGCGCCCCGTCCAGCCCTCCTCCCCGTCCACCCGAGGGGATGATACGGGGACTGACACGGCAGCGACGGGTACGGACGACGAGGCATACGACGAGGATTTTCCGTCGTCGCCTCCCACCAGGGCTTCTCCGCCCGACGAGATTGGATCGTTCCACTCAATGATCGCCAGGGCATCCGAGCTTTTCCAACTCTGCCCTGAGGAGAAGAAAAAGGAAGGCTTCCTTTACCAACGGCGCGAGACCAAGAGGAAGACGGTCCTCGCAGTGCCTCTGTTGGACGACATTTGGGATGAGGGCCTTTCCCTCCTCAAGAACCCTTCCACGACGCCAGCGAAAAGAGACCGGTACGAGAAAAAGTACCGGGTCCCGGACTCGGCCCCCCTATGCCTCCGGGCGCAGCCTACCCCGGACTCCGTCGTCTCCGCGGCAGCCAGGAAGAAAGCGGGGGGGGGTGCGGCCTCCACGTCGACTTCCCCGCCGGACGGCGAGGGAAAGAAATTGGATGCCATGGGACGCAGAGTCATCTCGTCGGCGGCGACGACGATTAAAGCGGCCAACGCCTTGGCTATCGTGGCCCGCTACGACAGGGAACTCTGGTACAAGATAGCTCCCCTGCTGGATTTTCTGCCGGACGACAAGAGGGCGGAGGCCCTTGAGATCCTGCAGGAAGGTGAGGTGGCCTCGGACCACGCCATCACCGTGGCGACGGACATCGCCGACACTGGGTTCCGCCAGATGGGCAACGGCGTTTGCCTTCGACGTCGCGGATGGCTCAAGGCTACGGACTTTCGGCAGGACGTCCAGACCAGGGTCCTGGACATGCCCTTCGACGGGAACAACCTGTTTGGGAAGACAGTGGACGATTCCCTTCAGGCCATCAAGGCGGATACTGAGACGGCCCGGGCCCTTGGAGTACTGCAGCAACGGCGGACGCCCTTTCGGAGCGGCGGAGGCAAGGGCGCCTCCAAAGGTTCCGGCGGCGGTTTCGCTTCCTACCGTCAAGCGGCCCGCTCGTCGTCGCAAGAGGCCTACAGAGGACGAGGCAAGTCTGGCGGCCCCCGCCGTCGTCGCCAAGGAGGCCAAGGCGGCAAGGCCGCGTCCAAGCAGGATTGAACCGGCCGTGGGGTCGGGCCCCCACCGAAGCACCCCGGTGGGAGGCCGGCTGGCGGGCTTCGTCAGCGTGTGGGAGTCCATCTCCACCGACCGTTGGGTGCTGGACGCCCTGGCCCGGGGCCACGCGCTCGAGTTTCAAAGAAGGTGCCCGCGCGTCCCCCCCGTGGCCAGGAAAGAACTTCACGTCCCTCAACTTCTCCTGGAGGTAAAGGCGATGCTCAGAAAGGGCGCCATCGAACTCGTCCCAAAGAGGCTTCGGGGCTCCGGAGTCTACTCGCGTTACTTCCTCGTGAAGAAGAAGACGGGAGGATGGCGCCCCATCCTGGACCTGCGACGCCTGAACAAGTTCATCAAGGCGCAGAAGTTCCGGATGGTCACCCTCCAGCACGTCCTGGGTCAGCTGGAGGAAGGAGACTTCCTATCGTCGTTGGATTTGGAGGATGCCTACTTCCACATTCCCATCCTAAAGGGGCACCGAAAATTCCTCAGATTCGTGGTCCAAGGGCGTCATTACCAGTTCAAAGCCCTTCCCTTCGGACTGCGGTCGGCACCCAGGGTTTTCACCAAGTGCCTCGCACCGGTGGCGGCGCAGCTGCGCCGCGAGGGGATTCACGTCTACCCCTACCTGGACGACTGGCTCATCCGCGCCAAGACGAGGGAGCTCGCCGTGGTCCACACGGCAAGGACCGTCCAACTCCTCACGGACCTGGGATTCTCCGTGAACTACGCCAAATCCCACCTGGTGCCCGCGCAAGTCGCACTGTTTCTGGGAGCGAGGCTCGACACAGTGTCCCTTCTGGCCTCCCCGTCGGAGGAGAGGACCAGGACCATCTTGGGCAAGGTGCAACGGATGTTGGTGGCCGACGCGGCCAAGGTGAGGTCCATCAAGTCCCTCCTCGGGATGATGTCTTCCTGCATCTACCTCATTCCCATGTGCAGGCTCCGGATGCGCCCGTTGCAAGAGTTCCTGGATGCGCGCTGGATCCAGACGACGGGCAGCTTTGAGGAAAGGATCAAGCTCGACGAGAGTTTCCGACGAGCGATACGGTGGTGGGGCACCCGCGCGCATCTGACGGCGGGCATGGACTTCCAGACCCCAGCCCACCAGGTGACTGTGACCACGGATGCCTCCCTAGAAGGGTGGGGAGCGCACACCGAAAATCTGCACGCAAGGGGACTCTGGCTCCCGACGGAGAAGTCCCTGCATATCAACGTCCTGGAGCTCCGTGCAGTGTTTTGGGCCCTCAGGTCCTTCCTTCCGTCCCTCAAGGGCAAGGTGGTGAGGATCTTCACCGACAACACCACCACCATGTTTTACATCAGGAAACAGGGCGGAACCAGGTCCCCAGCGCTGTCCAAGGAGGCGCAGGACCTGTGGCATTGGGCCGTCGCCCAAGGGATTCTTCTGGTGCCGTTTCATCTGGCAGGGATAAAAAACACCATCGCCGACTCACTCAGCAGGGAGCTGCGCTCGTGCCACGAGTGGGAACTACGGCAGGATCTGGTGGATCGCCTCTTCCGACGGTGGGGCACACCCCAGATCGACCTGTTCGCGACGGCGACGAACACCAAGTGCCGGAGGTTCGCCAGCAGGTTTCCCCAGACGAGGAGCATGGGCGATGCTTTCTCGTTCCCCTGGGAGGGCCTGTTCCTCTACGCGTTCCCTCCCTTGCCTCTGCTAATCCGGCTCGTCAACCAGCTCAAGAGGTCACGGTGCAGGATGATCCTCGTCGCACCTGCGTGGCCGAGGCAGATATGGTTCCCGGACCTTCTGGACTTGTCGGCGTCCCCGCCAATCAAGCTGCCGGCGGACGCGGATCTACTCTCCAGGGAAGGAGGCGCCATCCTCCACCACGACCCGAAGTCGCTGAACTTGCAGGCCTGGCTCCTGCAGCGCTAGAGTTTGGAGGATACGACATACCGGCCGATTGCAGAGAGGTTCTTGCAAAGGCCAGGGCGTCCTCGACTCTTAAATGCTACGGACACAAATGGAAGAGGTTCTCTGTCTGGTGCTACGCACAGAAGATTAACCCTCTACGGATTACGGCTCCCCAAGTGCTGCCGTACCTGCTGACGCTGGCCAAAGCTGGTCTGGCACACGCGTCCATCAAGATTCATCTTGCTGCGATCTCCCGATACACCAGAACCACGGGCCGGACGTCCTTGTGGTCTCATCGTCTGGTGAAAGAGTTCATGAAGGGACTGTTCAGATCGTTCCCGCCGGTGAAGGCTCCGGCCCCGGCGTGGGAGCTCAACGTGGTACTGACCAAACTCATGGGACCTCCGTTCGAGCCTCTGCACTCGGCCCCGTTGAAGTTTCTATCGTGGAAAACAGCTTTTCTCGTGGCCATCACCTCCGCACGACGAGTGGGAGAGATCCAGGCCCTTTCCTGCAAGGCCCCGTACTTGACTTTCCACGACACGAGGGTAGTGCTCAGGACGCACCCCTCCTTCATGCCCAAGGTACCGTCGGACTTTCATCTCAACGAACCCTTGGTGTTACCTGTGTTCTTCCCGTCGCCTTCGTCGCCGGCTGAGAGGACTTTGCACTCGCTGGATGTAGCTAGAGCGCTGAAGTTCTACGTGGACCGCACGAAAGGTTTTCGGAAGACGTCACAACTCTTTGTGAACTTTGGACCTGTCAATCAGGGGAAGGCTCTCTCGAAGGCTTCCATCTCCAGATGGCTCTCCGGCTGTATCATGTACTGTCACCGGTTGGCAAACCGACCGCTGCCTGGCCGTCCGAGAGCCCATTCCACCAGAGCGATCGCAGCTACCACGGCGTTCCTATCTGGTGTGCCCCTGCTGGACATATGCAGGGCTGCTACGTGGAGGTCGACGCACACCTTCACGAAATTCTACTGCGTCGACCGGGATTCCAGGGAGGAGTCCAGGGTCGGCCAAGCAGTGCTGCGCAACCTGTTCGCCTGAGGTGAGCCTGGTGAGGAGGTAAGATGCTTAATGTTGAGTTGATGTGATGCTTAATGTTGAGCCTTTGCCACCTCCCGTGGTTGTGCATGTGTGTACTGCTATGTATTCTTTATTCATGAGCATGTGAATCCATGCCAGACCCCATGCTGGAGAAGGAACAAGTTACTTACCTGTAACTGTTGTTCTCCAGCATGGGTCTGGCATGGATTCACATGCGAACCCTCCCGCCTACCCCTCTGCGGCTCTTCACTTGGTCATACTGCCACTTCACGTGCTTCCAAATCTGAAGATGGCTGCCAGAGGCGGTGCTTAGGTAGAGGGCAGTCATTGGCTGTGGTCAGTATGACGCAGAGACCAGTGATTGGTTATTACTACGAAAGACAGATCAGAAACGAAACTGATACTGGTTTTTTCTTTACCGAGGATTCCCAGCCTGACGACGGGGAATATTCTTGAGCATGTGAATCCATGCCAGACCCATGCTGGAGAACAACAGTTACAGGTAAGTAACTTGTTCCTTGGCGATCGTCCCATAAAATGGTCAGGGTGGTAACGTTGTTCACGCGGAGAAGCAACTGGCGGCTGTAGAAGCCGTCCGCCGGTGTCTGGTACTCGTGACACAGACAGTAGTGAATGATGTACCTAAAAACATAAAAAATGAAATTAGTCTCACCATCAGATCCTTATTAAAATTATTCATTTCATAGCGAGGACAGCGCTACTGGGTGTACACAAGTGTTTAAAGGCGTGGCGAGGCATGGAGGGGGGGGAGTGGAGTACAAGGTAAGTAGCATAAAATAATAAATAAATAGGGCCAGCTGGTGGCAAGTGCAAGGTAAGTGCAGAACAAGTGCTGGGAAGGGGGGGCTGTAGGATACTGAGACAGTCCCCCAGTGCAGGGGTTGACAGGGAGGCAGTGCAGGTGGAGAGTGGAAGGGCCCAGGACCGAGGTCGCAGACAGTGGACCAGTTGTAGCAGGGGAGAGGGAGAGAGAAAGCAGAAGCAAAGAGGAAGGTTTTGAGGTGCTTCAGTAAAAGAAGATGGTTCTCCTCCAGATAGTGCGCGGTAGAAAACACTATGCCACATAGAACGAACAAGTACAACTGAACCCGTCTTTAAAGCCACTGTATAGTAATGAAATTGCGGTATAAACTCATCAAAAGTTACTTACATTATATTTGCATTTTCCATTGTGTCTCTGTGTAGGGCAGACCCGAAACACCACTCCTTCTTTGCCGACGTTACTTCTTCTAATGAACGTGGCTCATCGTTTCGTTTCTGAAATTTTATTCATTATCTTTTCTTAGTCTTTCAGGATGGTCCCGGCCTGTCAAGGTCAAATCACAATAGAACCTTATATTGGGTCGTGGGCCTTTCCGCCACCCGAGCAAAACATCAAAGCAGCTGACCTTCACTTTGAGCGAGCACACATTTCTAGTTAGCTCCAGTTAGTGTAAGGGCATCTTGTCTGCGTGCCTTTTTTTTTATTGTCCCTATGGGTCGGCCATGTGTTTGTAATACGGAAACATTCTATAATTTTTGTAAAAATGATTTATATTACTGTTTGGTTTAATTGCAATGGGCCTGCAACATGAGGAGACTCGAGAGAACAGACAATCGAATTACAATCATTTAAACCGTGATGTGTATTTCTCAATGAGCTCTGCTTTAGGTGGACATGGAACAGAGGCAATGTTGGGTGGCAATGCAGTTGTCCCCTGCATAGGTTCGTTCACCACTCCATGTATGTGCCTATCGAGGACATCTACGATAAGTCTCTCAATAAACTCATATTGCATATCCTCAAACACTGGTTTGATCACCCATTGTTTACTTCTTTTAGTGAAGGCCTTATTGTAGCGAAGCGTCCCTAAAGTTCCGGTCGTCCTACTTTGTTGACGGCCAACATTATGGTTATGTGCCAAGACCGCTAGAAGAGTCCGATTTATCATGCCTTCCATGCCAAAATGCAATCTTTTGGGCCTGTACTTTAGGCACATATTGTGGAACACCTCCAAATCTCCTGTGTGGCAGAATTCCGTGAGTCCCCTCAAATCTCTTGTTATAGTTTTATCAAATACAATCTTTTCAATGGCCTTGTGAGTGGGTGATGAAGGAATCAACCACTTCTTCTTCCGTGCCTCCTCTGTGGACAAATGGCCATGTTCACATTTGTGGAAATGCTCATTTGTCGACCATTGATGTACGTTGCTACAGTGCAACATTACTGACCGCCATTTTTCCAGTAGAATTTCCAACGACCCTTCACATGTTTTTGAGCTCCACCAAAGATGGTTGCTGATTGACTTGGACCACTGTGAAATACCTTGCATATCTTTTTTTTTTCCTGCAGCCGACAATTTTTTATTGATTGTTTTTGCAAGATGCCATACGTCAAATTGGTGATTTATATTTTTGTACTGTTCTCTCATTGTCTTGGCAATTGAAACGTGTCTGTCCGTGGCTATCAGGTCGATCACCATTCCCCGCGATTGTAGTTCTTGCAATGATGCTACAAAGCCAACTTTCTCCATGGCCACTGAGGATGTACTTTGTGACACCTGCACGACCACCGAACTCACAATTTTCTTACTTTCCATGTCCTGAAAGTGGTAGGTGCAGTACTTGGCTGAAAATCCTGGACTGTCGCATTGTCCATCACCGGCTAGCCTGAAGCGTTTGCCCGCGAATGTACTTTCCATTGACATTTTTTCCATTCTCCAAGCTTCGCTGATGGCTGGAAATAGATAATCGGTTTGGTATTTGTAGAACTGACTTTTCGCAATGAAATGGATTCCCACAAACTGAAAGAAATACTGTAACTTTTTAAAACTTGAACCACTAAAAAGTGCGGCCGCTGCACAAAGTAGATTGCCTGCTGGCAGTTGCCCCAGCATGGGTTGTGCAGACCATGCGAACGGATGATATTGTGTACAGGTGGCATGTATTTTAAGGTTAGTGCCTCGAATTGCACGAGTCACATTAATCAATGGCTCCCCACATACTTCCCCACCAACCCAATGCCCACATTTCATCATCATAATAATATCCATCAAACAGCTATCGAATACAATGAATTTGGCCTCTTTCCTTATACTGTCACTCTGCATCCCAGCTGGTTCGGCCTGTAACGTTGAGGACATGTCACTCGCATGAAAGGTACAATCTCTGATATCGTCTTCCGCTATGCTGAGTGATATTGATGGTGTTTCATTGTCGTCCACTTCATTCTCTTCCATTGCAACATCTGTTCCTTGTCCGGAGATGGGAGAAAAAAACAATGTCTTCAACTTTCGCGTGCTCTTATTTTTTGCGGGTGTGGATTCTGTGAATTGATCTACGACTGCATCCAAACTACCAGGAGGACATTCACTATCAATGGCTGGTGGTGGTATAGCTCCGTTGTCAATCACTTCATATTCTTCCCATTGGCACGATGCATCTCCAGTCTCAAGTCCCTGCCAAAAGGTTTGACAAGCAACATCTCTCGTTCGCTTCACTGTCTGTGTAGATCTAGTTCTTACACCCACTCGCAACTAGAGGACAGATTAGAAAAGGGATGTTCAGTTTAAACACAACTTACAGTATTGAACTATTGACAGTGAAAGACAACATAATATAGTGAACAGGACACTAACCTTCTTTTGCTTTCTTTTCTTTGAAACTTTCTTTCCTCGAACTTCAACATCTGGACGCTGTTGCTCCGACTCGTGTGTGCATGTCTCCACTTCCTCTCGCGCTGCAACGACTATACTTTCATGATAAGCACATCCATCACTCACTGAGGCTCCATCGACTCGCTGAAACATAGAACTTTCATTAGTATGTATAATAATATTGAAAACACAAAATGTACTTGGGGACCAATACCCATACGTACATCTCAATAGCAAAACACGAATGAACGCATTGTGTAGAACATTCAAACGACAATAGTTCACGCATTGTTGATCTAGTTAGATTGAACTGTCAAGATCCATACCTCGGGCTCCGCATAGACTTCCATTGATGATATTATTGAAGATGACGCTTCAGCAACTCCCTGAAACACAGTAATTGCATTAGTATGGTTTTCTATTTTGTTTAAAAGAACATAAACTTTCTGCAGGCGTCAACGGCTCATCTAAATAGACCTGCACAAATGATCAGTTGTCTAAAATAAATAATGGATATCCAAATATGATTCGATTTGCTCCATCGTTGGAAGTGTCACCACCCAGAGATCTGCATCAACTACTAGGGGTGATGTTCTTGTTGAAGAAGCTCCGTCAGCTCCCTGAAACATAGTACTTGCGTTAATAAAGAAGGAAGTATAGCGGATGTAATCACGTCATTTGATCTCGCATGATTGATCTGTCAGTATCCATACCTCGAAATGCATAAGAACATCAAGGGACGCTGTAACTGCGGTGCACACTTCTGCAAGCTGTTGCGCCGACCCGTAACTGCATGCTCCCCCTTCCTCTTGGACTAATGCTCCATCGACTCCCTGAAACATAGGACTTTCATTAGTAATGAACACAATATTGAAAAAAGAAGACACATAGGAGGGCGACGACAGAAGGACATACCAATGGCTAAAAACGAAAGAAACATTGTGTGTAACAATCACGCTACAAGAATGCAAGATCTGATGATCTCCATCGATGGAACTGTCCGGAAACGTACCTCGAGCATCTGAGTGACATCTACGGTTGTCGTCAATGCGTTGGACTCCTCAGCATCTCCCTGAAAGACAGTACTTGCATTATTTTGGATAACAATAATTATAACTGAAAACAAAGACTAGAGGACGAGTACTGTGGTGTACCATTAGGTAAAATAATTACACGATCAATTAAAACTATTGATTTACATGCCTAAAACAAGTCAGTGTCAGAATAGCTAAGTAAGATTACCCGATAGGCGCTTGAAGTGGCTGATGACTGCAATAACGACACGGATGGAGAATCTTCAGCCTTCATATTGAGTGGATACATAAATGGGGAAATTATTGTTAGCTAATGCTACACACTACCGCAATGCCGAGAGATAAATACGTAAACTTGACTCACCAGTGGAGGGATGTGGACGAATAGAGTGGGAATAGCGGTTGAGAGCAATTTTCGCCTCGCTCGCGGTGTTTTCGTCCTTATTAGCAATGATGTGGAGTACATGTCTGGGCTAAAGTGCCTGCTGCAGATGCGGTATCGATCACCCCTCTTGTCCGCAAAGACTTCTAGGACTCTACTTTCTATCTCAGAGGCTGGATATCCGCAATATCGGACCCATTCTCTTATCTGATCTATTGTCTTAGGGAAAACATGCATTATAGTACCTTCAGATTTGTTATGGGTCTTCGAAGGGCAACCGCCAATGGAACAGGCAGGCATTATGGAAAGTTCTGAAAAGTAAAGATCAACAATTCTCTATGAATACCAATGTGTTAAAACATTAAATGACACATAAAAGGTTCAATGCAAGGTCCGTTTTGGTTCTTGGAACTATACATGTTATTCACATGCGGATAAGTATTTCAATAACTTTCAAAAAATAGAAAAAGTAATTTGACTAAACTCAGAACATGTGACTAGTTCCTTGCATGTACTGTCGTGAACGAAAAGAAAACATGGATGCAATTTGATGACTACTAGCAAATAGATATAAATTAAAAAATTGGACGCAAAATGATTATGGTACATGGACTTACCTTGACGAACAAACAGTTAGATGCAGGGATCAGAGTAGTTTCTTGTCGTAGAACAGGGAGCAGTTCACAGGTTGCAAACTGACGAGTTTGCTCAAAGTGGTCACGGAAGTTCACAGAGACGAAGAGCAGATAACCAGCACCTTCACGGGTTGACTAGCAAAGCGCAAAGAGGTTCTCATTAGAAATATGAAGTGGGTTATAAAGAATTCGAAACAGGGGTGTGTTTGTGAATGAATGACGTGTATATGTCGTGGCATTATGCGATCTGCAGGGGGCCGTCCAGCGTGAGCGGGGATGCTTGGCAGGAGACACGGGGTCTGGAGGTAGACATGGGAACAACAACCCATGCTCTATAGACCACTTTGAAGTGTACATGGTCTTTGGCACCTCTTGGCCTTTATCGCTCCCTGACAGCTCCACTTGCCAGCACAAGTACCCCGGTGCGAACTGCCTTTGATAGGGCGGGGGGTGGATCGGGGCGGTGGTCGTGCAGACAAGACACAGGAAGACTCGTGAATGGAGACACACTTATGTGGATTGCAGGGGGCCGTCCAGCGTGAGGGGGGATGCTTGGCAGGAGACACGGGGTCTGGAGGTAGACATGGGAACAACAACCCATGCTCTATAGACCACTTTGAAGTGTACATGGTCTTTGGCACCTCTTGGCCTTTCTCGCTCCCTGACAGCTCCACTTGCCAGCACAAGTACCCCGGTGCGAACTGCCTTTGATAGGGCGGGGGGTGGATCGGGGCGGTGGTCGTGCAGACAAGACACAGGAAGACTCGTGAATGGAGACACACTTATGTGGATTGCAGGGGGCCGTCCAGCGTGAGGGGGGATGCTTGGCAGGAGACACGGGGTCTGGAGGTAGACATGGGAACAACAACCCATGCTCTATAGACCACTTTGAAGTGTACATGGTCTTTGGCACCTCTTGGCCTTTATCGCTCCCTGACAGCTCCACTTGCCAGCACAAGTACCCCGGTGCGAACTGCCTTTGATAGGGCGGGGGGTGGATCGGGGCGGTGGTCGTGCAGACAAGACACAGGAAGACTCGTGAATGGAGACACACTTATGTGGATTGCAGGGGGCCGTCCAGCGTGAGGGGGGATGCTTGGCAGGAGACACGGGGTCTGGAGGTAGACATGGGAACAACAACCCATGCTCTATAGACCACTTTGAAGTGTACATGGTCTTTGGCACCTCTTGGCCTTTATCGCTCCCTGACAGCTCCACTTGCCAGCACAAGTACCCCGGTGCGAACTGCCTTTGATAGGGCGGGGGGTGGATCGGGGCGGTGGTCGTGCAGACAAGACACAGGAAGACTCGTGAATGGAGACACACTTATGTGGATTGCAGGGGGCCGTCCAGCGTGAGGGGGGATGCTTGGCAGGAGACACGGGGTCTGGAGGTAGACATGGGAACAACAACCCATGCTCTATAGACCACTTTGAAGTGTACATGGTCTTTGGCACCTCTTGGCCTTTATCGCTCCCTGACAGCTCCACTTGCCAGCACAAGTACCCCGGTGCGAACTGCCTTTGATAGGGCGGGGGGGTGGATCGGGGCGGTGGTCGTGCAGACAAGACCCGTTTGCCGCAGGGCCTCACCAAGGAGAGGCCATCTAACTGAATGTAAGAGGATGGCTGCAGGATCTACTACATGGAATGCAGGGGGGTGAGTTTATAAATACCTCACCCTCCCAGGAGAATATACACTAGATTCATTTAAAAAATCAAAACAACCATTGTTAAAATATATGTTGGGCTTTATTTTAGATTTTAATTAAACATAAATAATAAACATTACACATTGTAAAGTTGAGGTTGCAGCACATCGAGGGAAAATCCGCGGTATTGTCCACTGTCACTGGGGAAATGTTGTCTAATGGCAAGTACCGCACAGGCAGGTATTACTCTCCGAACGCGGTGTCCGAGCCTCCCGTGAAGCCACCAAGTGAAGCAACGATAGGCCACCAGCCTGTACCACCTGTGAAAAAAAAAGATGCAAACTGTATTAAACTGACCAAACTTTCTTATCAATGTCGATTCAGGTAACACATGTCATTTTTCTTAGAAAAAAATTATATCTAGAAAATGCACTATATGGAACAAATTTACATGCGTTCGAATGATATGTAAATGTAATTTTATATGTGGGAGACGACCATGAAATAGTGGTGGCATCACTGACATCACAAACAGAGTATACTTACTCGTTACTCGGATTACGCGGACGAACAGTGCCGCGAAGTTCGTGCATAAGCACCATCATCATCCTCAACACGGTCCGTGAGAGGCAGGCTTCCCTGAACTCTGGCAGCTCGGTGATGCATTGCGGACTTTGCTCGCCTTCCTGCAGACTTTGCTCGCTTTCCGAAATGTAGGCCAAGCACCCGGAATTTTCACGGCAGCAGCAGTTCTCCTCCTCAGTTGGCATTAGCTCGCACCGATTGCACGTGCACCAGGTGGAGACGCCGTCCATGCGACATGGTCCAGGCTCTTCATCCGTTGACTGGTCCTCCCAACTGCCGTCCGAATCCCCATCGTTTTCGCGTGCTTGACTTTCCAGTAGTTCTTCCTCGGTGTACTCGGGCTCGTACATATACGGCATTATTGTGGCCATTGTGCGGTAAAGATAGTAAAATAATTTACAGAGATGGTACAGGTGTTCACACGGGCTACAAGCGGCGAAGGTAGCTGACCAGAGCACTGAAACGAGTCACAGAATACTCAAAGTAACACAGAGAGAGGAATGGAATCGAAAATCTGCTGCTGTGTGTTGTGAAACGGTCTGTTTATACTTATTGGGGAAAGAGGCGTCCTGCCATTTCCATGGCAACACGTCAATAGCTGAGGCGCAGCGATTGTTGACACGAGACGTGCTTGAAATGGGCAGTACGCGTCTGCTGATGTCAGGCTCAGGGGCGGGGGATTTGATTTAGTGCCGCAAAGGCAGGTGAGCCAGGTCGATGCGGCGGAATGATAGGATTATCACAAAATGGAGGCTGATTTCGAGTGCGATAATGGGCGAAAAGTCGGGTAAGGTCCATAGGAAAGTTTCCTACGATCTACCGATTTATGCTTACAAACACATGGCCGACCCGTAGGGACAATAAAAAAAAAAGTCCCGGAACTATCCTTTAAGTGGAGTTTTTTTCCCCATGTTTCTCAAGAACCATTGAAAAAAAGACTCACATTTTATGCAAATCATCCATAAATACTATCTTAACGATGATATATCATAGTAAACTGAAAAAGAAAAAAAGTTTTTTGTTTTGTCCTCTTGGAAGATTACATATGGGCATGAAGGCAGAACGTTCTAAGTAACCTGTGTGGAATACATCATTTCCGGGTGATTCTAATGTCCTTAGTCGTCAAACGTAGGTGCATGTTGAATCTATACAGGATACTTTACATCTTAAGTACCCAAAGGTTTAAAGAAAGAGGGACATTTCATTATCCAAATTGAGGCTAATCAATGGGGCAAGAACACAACCTTGGCGCACTCCCTTCTCTAGGCAAATTTCTCTCGAGAGCTCTCCTATCATATTTAGCCTAACACTTGCAGTATGTAAGGTAAGGACTTGCGTTGTACTCGTGTTCGGAGCACCTGGCTTGATTTGGGTTGGTGGCTTAATAGTTGCATGAGGCACTGCTTTAGTTTGGTGCTGGTGAGTTGCCATTCCGGAGACGGGTCACTGTAACGGATAAACGCACGGTTTTATCAGCTCTGGTGTTTTGGGTACATGGTGAATGTTGCACAGTGGGTAACACTGAGGGGATTATAAACGGTTTAAACCATCTGGCACATTTGCCACTTTTTCGATCTGTGGTGATTATTAACAGCCCAGTGTTGTCGCCCAGGAGAATCCATACGTATTAGATAGTATGCGCTTTGATCTGTTTCTGTTTTTAGGGATGTGTTGGCACCCGCTATAATTCATCTAATTGGACAATGCGAAGATGGAAGACTGACTCTTAACCCAATTTGGAGGTTGTTTTTTGCGACAGCTCATGCTAGGTATGGCAATTTTGGTGGTTCTCCGAGGTTTGGGGATCAGGAGATGTTCCATTATCATGGATGTTATAAATTTGAATATAGGGAGGTGACCCTAATACCCCACCAGTTTGTGTTAGTGTGTTGTTGTGTCTTTTGTATTGCAGTGCTCTGTGGTTGCCAGTGGAGGCCTGTGAAAATTAATAAATTCTATTAATTACAACTGGAAATTGATTTTCTAACCGACAGGCGATATCATGCATAGTGAGCGGGTACCCTTTCCAAATTTCTTATGCTTGGCTTGCACAAGCGATCCCCAGACTAAACTCAATTGTGGTTTATATCTTGGTCTGTATAGGAGAACTAGTGTTGTCGTCTGACATTTGTGACTTTCTCCTCTTTTCTATTGTTTTTAGTGTTAGAAACACTGCTACCTTTCAAAAGTGTCCTTGGAAATCAGCTGACCCACGAATCAAAAATCCTGCAAATGTTCAGTGTTCAGCCCCTGATTGATGTCAGTTGAAATGAGCGATGGGGACAAAAACATGTTGGGTTAATCATTGTTTTGCATACATTGGATTATTGTAAATTTGTTTTTGTCTGATTGTGATGTAATGAGATTTACAAGATTTGTGCTTCAGAATATTATTGATTGATCGTGTATATTGTGATATTTGTATTGTTTCTATTCTGTGGGGGTTTAGTAGGTTTTTGATATTTTTTGCAGTATGCAAGAAATGAAATTAAATTGTAATAAAATGTAACTATTTTGTTTCAGGCCAAAGCATTTGTTTGTTTTTTGGAGGTTTGGACACCTATCTCTTCCGCGTACTAATCTAACTGTCATTCCCAGACAGTAGAGAAAGGGTTTCCCTAGTACCGGGGTATTTCTGGCAGTAGCTACCCGTGTTATTAAATTGCGAGTACAGGGATGTAGAAAGGCTTCATTTATTTACTGCAAAGTACTTTGCAGTAAATAGAAAATAAACTGTCACTGCGCGCGGTTGGCCAATAGGTGGCAGCATTGCGTCAATTATATTTTTAATGGTGAAGTGCACCATTTAACAAAAAAGTTTTGACATTTTAGGCGGGGCGAGTAAGTAATTAGCCGTCTAGGGCTAGTGACATTTTTTATGATTTGCGAGGTCTGCCTTCATTAGGTTCATGTCATTGTTCAACATGTATTGACTTTTCATAATTTTTTATTTCATTTCACCACAAAGTGCGAGATGTTCTGCTCCAAGACATTTATTTGAGAAGGGAACTCGGGGGATGCATTGATTGTAGGCTGGGACTTCAGACCATTATTTGCCTTCCCACTGATTTCAGTCATTACCGTGACCCTGAAAAGGTCGACGAAGTACGGCACCACTCTAATTGTATTTGCCCTGGACTGGTTGCAGAGGGCGTGGCGCCTGGAACTCCTTAGCATGTTCCTCTGCTCGCCCTGGCCGCTTCCAATGAGGGCGGATTCCCTCTAGCAAACTAGGTTGCAAATGCTCCACCAAAACCTCAGCACCTGCAGTGTGCATTCCTGGCATCCGAGAGGCTGAGATACTGTGAGGCGGAACTGCCGCATGATGCCCTGGACGTATTCCTTCACGGGAGGACGCCCGCAACCAGGTCCCTTCTGTTGTTACGCTACATATCCTAGACTACCTGCTCTCTTTAGCAGGACAGGGTTTGCAGGCTGGTGCCATGAAAGGAGTACTTAGTTGGTGGCCATCTCTATTTTCAAGAGGATGCTGATACAGGGGTCTTATTTCTCCATCTCAAATGTCATGCATTTTTTTGGAGCCGGTTGACCAATATGTTCCCCTTTGCCAATGTAATAGCATTTGAATCTGGTGCTCACATTCTTGATGGCGGATCTTTTTGAGGCATTGCACTCCTGTACAGTGCATTTGTTCTCTAATTAGATGGTCTGCCTAGGAACTCTCCTCTGCTATGAGGGTAAGTGAACTCTAGGCTTTGTCCTGCAAGCCGCCTTTCTGGGTCTTTTCCAAAGAGAATGTATCTCTGACTGCCAGGCTTTCATTTTGGTGCAGGTGGTGTCAAAGTTTAATTTGTCACAGAACATGCACCTCCCTGTCTTCCTCCTTTGCATCCTTCTAAGGTAAAGAAAGGAAAGTTCCATCACTGGCTCCCTACGAGGGCATTGAGTTTGTATGTGGCTTGCACTAATGGTTTCAGAAAGGATGACTAGATTTTTGTATTTTATACTGTAACCTGGATGGGCCAGTAGTGGCCAAACAAACATTATCAAGATCAATTTTGTCGTGCATCCCTGACTTTTATGAATTTGCTGGGAAGGTGGTACCTTAGGACTTCAAGCCTCATTCTGCTAAGGGTGCAGCAGGTACATCCTCCCTGCAGTGAATGGGGCAGGTTTTGGCTATTGTGACGAATCTTTGGATGTTGTCACTCCTCTCCGAGGGGGAGCCCCTTCCCATGAGGCCAGGGAGGTGAGGCTGCTGCCCCTTAGTCCCCCTGCGTATGGTACAATGCGGCAGGATCTCATGGGGAGGGATCACCCCATCCCCCACAATGAGGCTAAGGATGAACACCTGGGTAGAATTAGGCACAACATCCCCAACCTAACCTTCTCAAACCCTTTACCATCTTCTAGCCAACCTCTGCTTGCTAGCACTTGTATTTGCTATTGTGGCATTATACCATTTACTGACTCCAGTACTGAGACGAAGATTACTTGATGAGCAAGTACTGACACGAAGAGGATGCACATATACAGGAGGAACACTTCCGGGAACTCAGAGGAGTGTTCTTGCCTTACAGGAAGAAACATACCTGTACAGACTTTAAAAACCGAAGAGGGACTTGGCATGATGTCAAGCTGTTCCCAGAGCAACAGCATTTGTGGAAGTTGTCCGCTGCAAGAGATTCAAAGGGCTGGAGAGCCCAGGACGCTATCGGATGAGACATGACTCTAGCAGGTCTGACATAAAACACTGCAAGAAGGTGGCAAAGCAGTAGCACGCCCTCCAGAAGGAGGGGCACCACACAGTCCTTAACAGGTGGTGAAACTGCAAGGAGCCAAAGGCTGCAGAGCCACTGCAGCGACCCAGAAGCCATCAGAAGAGGCCGAAGACCAGGACAAGGCCAGTGCAGACCTCAGGAGAGAACGGAGCCCAGCGGGAAGATCCCAGAAGGTATGGGAGAGAGTGGGCTGACCGGTGGGGGCACAAGAGGGTACTGGCAACCGAGTAATGGCACATGGGGAGACAGAGGCATGCACCAGTCCCCTAATTTGAAAGGAAGTACGAGTGAACTTTGCATGAGAGGAAATCTCCCTGGTGTCAGTGATAGTATCAAAACCACCGACCTCCAGAGAAGGGTCAAGGACCCCAATGTGAGATTCTGTGACTTTTGCATCCAAGGATGTCTTCTTTGTGTTGGTATTAGCCCCAAGGCCACTAACCATCAGAAAAGTGTCAAGGACCCCAACAATAGAGAGCAAGATAATGATCTGAGTCATCTACCCCGTGGCAGTACTTGGGAGGGTAGTGAACCATGTGGGTCAAATCAAAGAAGAGGTGAAACCAGAATTGGGTGTTATAGGTGTGAAGTCTGATGGAAAGTAGGCCGGGGAAGTAAGTTATTCCCCTGGTTGTGATGAACTGAGAACAAGATACCAGGAGAAGGGAGTCATTCCCCTGGTAGCTGGGAATGGCAGTAAAGTCCAAGAAGGCCTGGGAAAGGGAGTCATTCCCCCAGGCTGTTTGAAAGAGCAGATAGCTCAGACCAGCAGTAAAGTCAGAAAGGGGCCTGGGAAGGGAGCCATTTCCCCAGGCCATTTGAAAACATACATCAGGAAAGGGGAGTCATTTTCCTGACCCACCAAGTGGTAGTACCAGAGTGTTTAGGACTCTTCTATCAGGGGAAGGGAGCTATCGCCCCTGATAACACATGAGAATTATTGTTTGGAACATTACTAGCCGGGAATGGGATCTATTCCCCCTGACAACATGTGAGACACAAGACTGTTTTGAACGGAATAGAAATGTTACAACAAACCAGGAACTTGAACCCATGAGAAGGGAGTCAGTCTCCTGGGATCGGCCAGAACGATACTACTTTTGTTATAGTTTCTAACGAGGGTCAGAAGCAAGATTTTCATGACACAGGACGGTGGACGTTTTGAGTTGACAGACATCCTGACAGTCACCTTAGATCTTTAAGTTGAGGCAGGGAAACCCCCATCTTAGAGAAAAGGATAGGTATGTTTCCTTTCTCTTGTTCACTGAATCAGTCTTCGCCCGCCCAAAAATATGCCACCTTTGTATCAGCCTCCTCCTTCTGCACTCTTACAGTATCTGCTAGGCAGCAACATGGGTCATGCTGCATACCTTATTTAAATATTGCTTGGATTCATTTTCAAATCACGATACTTGGTTCAACGGTGCTCTCTTCTAGAATGTCCCGCTTTTAAAGATGATTCATCCCTCCCCCCCACACCCCCTTCCATTTTCTGTACTGCTATGGGAGACCAGCTAAGGTGAGGAATCTGGGATTGAAAGCTTATTTTTTATTTACAAATCTCCAGGTTTTCCCTCTTGATTACACATGTTTCGGCCCTCACCGGCCTTTCTCAAATCAGGGCTAGGTATAATTACTCAATTACGCTCTCTTAGCAACTGGACCAAGCCAACGCGTATGACTGAAATCTCACAGAATAATATGTAGTTGGGATTTGACCCATTACATACAACTTGTTTAAGAGGAAGTAATGACCATCCGTGTGGTTTTATTATAATTTCTGATATTGGAAAAACTTGAGTAATTATACCTAGCCCTGATTTGAGAAAGGCCGGTGAGGGCCGAAACACATGTAATCAAGAGGGCAAACCTGGAGATTTGTACATAAAAAATAAGCTTTCAATTTAATGGGCGCAATGTCCTGGACTTTCTTGCAATACTTTGTAAAGTTGTTCTATATTTCCCAGTCCCTTAGACCCCAAAAGCAAATAAGAAACAGCTATTCTGAAAAAATATTGTAAATAAACACCCTTGAATTTTATTAAAGAGTCAGCCTGATTATTGGGGACGGGTCGCTCCATCACAACAGTCTATCTGGTTTACTATCCTGCCAGTGTCACTTTTACAAAGGTTTTGTGTGTGGATTGGTATTGGCTGTGGATCCCAATTCCATCTTGACTTTGCCTGGTTGTTAACAGTTTGTACCCGGTTCACTATCCTGTCGGGTAGTCTTGTTATCGGGTCCCAGACCCCTGTTGTATTGACATTTCTCACTTGGGTCCCAAGCCCCTTTGGCTTTTTACCTGGTTCACTAGCCTGTTCACTGTCCATGGAACACTGCAAGGAGCCAACAGGGAACCCTTGAGAGACCGCAACTGCACGCCTACAGACTCAGCCCTGTCTCCAGGTTTCCCTGACCCAGGCCATTGCCAAAATGCTCCACCTCTGGCACCCTTTTGCTCAGTGTTGAAGCACCTATGGCTTATGCTGCACTTCCTAATGGGAAATTTCATGTCAAAGATGTCAGAACTCTTTGACGAGGAAGGTGATTCTATCTGATTGGGCTAGAACCACATTGCTTTAGAGAGGCATATGATTTCTCTGAGGAATTTCACAGCAAAGGAGAGAATCCGATGGACCTGTCCACCAATTCACAGCAAGCCAGCTGCCTTGACACCTCCCCACTGCTGGACATCCTTCCAGTGCCCAATCCATGAAAGACTCATTCTTTTTTTTTCACAAGATGATGGCCAAGGTATTGGACACACTGGGTTTATTGGCACCAACCAGACCAAACGTTGAATTTGAATTAACTGACATTTTGGGTGGGGGCCCTCAAAGGTAGACCTTACTGCCTTTTACTAGACAGTGGAAGCCCCATTTTTTTTAAGCCCGGGAGACTCCAGCCTGTGCTACTGTGGTGACTGAGACCTGGACAAGAAACACTGTGCTGTACCCTCAGATTGACTTTTCTTTCCACCCATGCCTCCCAGGAGAGCTTGGTGGTTCAAGCAGCGATAGCCAGCCTTAACACAATCTCCCTCCCCTTGGATGGGAAAGTAAAAAGCTACATGCTTGGGGGCACAAAGTGTATCGATCTGGCATCCTCACCTTGGAGGCACTTAATACTTCTTGCGCATTGGCCAACCTTTCTTTTGGCCTCTGGACTGTGGTGTCAGCCAAACAAGAATATCCCCCAGTTGGAGAAACGAGAGAGAGCTTCAGTGCCCTAGTGCAGGATGGCACACAGCCAGGTTGACAACTCTCTGTCAAGCCTGGACGTGGCAGACTTTGTAGCACATACCATGGCAACTGGAACGTTTATCTTGAGGCACTCCTGGATGAGAACCTCCTGGTTCACTCCAGAAGTGCAGTTGAAGCTCCTGGATAGTACTTAAATGGGCCCAACCTCTATAGGCACAAAGCTGATGACTCCCTTTAGATGTTCCAGTCATCCCAACACACAGGAAAGTTTTAGGGCTTGGATGTCCAACAGCCCTCAGCTCTTGCAGCAAGAGGAAGGGCTTTTTGACCTTTTCCCTCCACTGTAGCAGGGGTCAGACGTTCACAGGAGCGGCAGCAGCCATGCCTCACTTTATTTATTTATTCATAAGACTCACAGGGAAAGCAATGCATTTTTGGCACAAAAACACACACAGAATTTACCATTGATAACAGAGTGGGGGACATGGCTCAGGGGAAAGTGGAAAATAAACCAGGGACGAAGACAGGACAGCATAAAAAATTAATGGGATGGTGGAGAAAGTGCTAAATTTATTATTTTTTATTTTATTACAGTTTGTTACAAACTTTTTAAAAATTACAGACAACTTATTACTTAACATGCGCTCATTACACTGTATTCTAACTTTTCACTCTCAACTCATGTTAAAAAAAGTTTATTTTTCTTTCGTCGGAATTACTCTTCCCTTAAACATTCTCCTCAATCGTCATTGCGGCCGTTGACTATCTCATCGTTCATCAACAACTTCTGCAGTTCTTCAAGGTAAAGTGCTAGTGCTATGGTGTGCCGCTCGGGGGAGTCATTATGGAATTTGATCCACCATTCTTCATGACTATATGTCGTGAATTTCTCCAGTTCCACTCCTAGGTATCGTGTTCTTAAATCTCTCAGATCGGAACGCTCTAATACAAGGTGTTTCAACGTCTCCTCTGCTTTGTACAGAATCGGCATTGATCGTCTTCGCTTCCAGGTTCTTGCCTTAGTTTTTGTATCTCTTTGGTCTCAAATAAGTTCAACATGAACCTCATATATAATTTTCTGAGGCGCTTACAGGGGAATATTTCAAGATATTTAGCTCGAGTGTTCAACCCTCTGGCTTCCATTGGTCTATTTTTCATGCATTTGTGTTGGTCACGTTTCTCAATTATCTCAATCCAGTCTTGTTGGAATAATTTGTTTTTGACTGCGTTAGGATTATTGGTTAGAGTTATTCCGTCTGTGTTCAATTGTCTTAAGATGTTTTTACATCCGGCTCTCCAACTTGATAAGAGATCTTCTTTTTTAACATTTCCAGGTTCCCACATGATCTCAAATTGTGGTATGTTTACTTCCGCAGTGGTCTTACTATACAATGCTAGGGTATTCCACATAATTCTCGCATTGAGTGTTGAACTACTCCATTCATATAGTACACAGGCAGTCGGAAAGCCTTGGGGCAGTTGTAAAATTCTCTTCCAGAAAATGCCTTTGCATCTTCTCCAGAGCTCATTTGAGCACCCAAATATGTTTTCCGCTCCATATACTAACACCGGAGTTACTTTGCTTTTATAAAAGTGTATCACTGGTGTATATGAAAACTTGCCATATTTTTTGTGGATTAAGGCCCCTTGAGCAGTCAATCATTTGCATTGACTCGCAATCTTCTTTGTCTTCGGGTCGTCGTTTACACTTGCGTTGATGTATGTTCCTAGGTATCTATTGCATTTTACCTGTTTTATTTCTTCTTTTCCAAGCCTCTATTTGAACTTTTCATTTTTGTTCTGTGAGCCTTTCAGATTTTTTAGTATTAGAATCTTGGATTTCCCTCCGTTGATTTCCAGCCCAAATCTCAGCAATGTAGGCCTTTAGGGCATTCAACTTTCTCTGGAGGCCTATGGGGGTCCGGTCCAGTAGCACTATATCATCTGCGTATAGTGCCCATCCGTTGTGTTGTCCATTGACTTTCGGGGGGGAATGCCACAACCCCGTCCATCGCTTCACCAATCTCTGCAATATAGAAATTAAACAGGGTGGCTCCTAAAGGGCAACCCTGTTTGACCCCCTCAGGCAGTTTTTATAGGATTAGATAGATGTCCTTCATGGTCTAATCTGACTCGTATTTCTGTGTCCGAGTATAGTTCCTTTATTGCAGATCTTAGACCTGGTGGGCATCCTTGATGGTTTAATTTTGTCCCCAGTAACTCACAATCTATTCCATAAAAGGCGTGAGCCAAGTCCACAAATGCCATGTACACCTTCTGTCGGTTTTTAATCACCTCCATCTTCAATACATTTATGATAAGACGATTCAGCCCACAGCCAACACTCTTAACAAAGCCCGACTGTCTCACATCAAACTTGCTCTTTTTAATCCATTGAGTAAGCTATGCTAATAAGATTGTGGCAAATATTTTGACAATCAGATCCAGGAGCGCTATGGGGCGATAGTTTTCCGGCTCTGTGCGACATCCTTTTTTAAAGATTGGCACTACAATAGCTGTTTTCCATGAGGTTGGTATTTGTCTTTCCTGGATTATCTTTTTAAATAGCACATCGCAGAACTCAGTCCATTCCTCTGGATTCTTTTTTAACATTTGGCTCGATAGTCTGTCTGGGCCGTCGTCTCGTGACGAGCTTCAGTTTTTTTTATTACTCTTCTGATGTTGTCTTTTTCAATTTTAATATCCCAGAACTCTGGACTTGGTATATCCAGTTGTTTCGAATCTCCTTGTTTTGCGAACAAACTACTATAATGGTTTGACCATTGGGAATCGGAGACCATATTTGTTATGGACGCTTTTTGTGGATTTTCAATTTCCTTGATTAGTGTCCATTCCTTTGAGTGAGTATCTTCAATATCGCCTCCGCATCTCTTTGATCTAGAATTTTTTTTATATGAAGATATCCAGTTCATATATGTTGTTTTTAATGTTCTCTTGAGATCCTTATAGTTAGGATTCTGACTCCCTTCCAACATACGCATCTCTCTCCTAAGTTCTTTTTTTTTTAGCCACCTCTGGGTCAAATTTGGGTTTTCTGTATGTCACTTTTTTTGGTCCCAATGGGTTGACCTTGTAAATTTCCATAAATTGGGTTTATTCAATCAAATCTCTTTCTCCGTTCTGTTTTTGTGGAGCACATTATTTCTGCTAGATCTCGAATATCGTCCTGGTGAAGTCGCAGACACTTGCAGTTTGGTTCTAGCGTCACGTTGCCTCTCCTGTACTCTCTCTGACTTTTATTTTCTTGTTTCCAGGTTAGAATTAACATATTGTGATCACTTTTTGGAGTCTTTCTTACCTACAGCGCCACAATTTCATCGACCATGCACTCTGAGACAAAGAAGTAGTCAATAATTGACTTTTGATATCCTCTTTCCCAGGTTTCTTGTGCTGGGATGTCTCCACTTGTGTTTCCCTTCATCATATTCAATGATCTTGAATCCATTTCCTCTAACCAACTAATTTTCAGTTTTTTTTCCTTTTCACTCAACTTATCTCTTACGGTTGGTAGTTGTGATTCTTCAATTAGTTTGATGTTTAAGTCTCCACACAGAACAATGTTTGGGTTCTTCTCAGATGCCATTATGGAGTCTATTAAATTTAATACACTTAGCATGAGCGTGTTACTTGAAACTGCCTGATGGTTCCAGTATATATTTACTAAATGTAACTCTTTCTTCCTTGTATTTTGACAATTTGCTATCTCCTTCTTTGCACTCTGTAAATACGGAGAATGATTACACAAGGATTTGATTGATAGTCCGCTTTTCATGTTTGCTAAGATCAGCTGTCCTGACATCGGTCTTCCTTTTTTTTGTTGGATTGCCGGATTAAAGGCAATTTCAAATCCATCAATACATGGGCATGTCGCGAGCCATGTCTCTTGGAGGCATATGAGATCCAATTCTTTTAGCTCGCTAGCGACAGAACCCAGTGACTAAAGCCTTGTGTGTTCCAGGACCCTATGGCGATCTGTTCGATCTCCTCATAGCGTTAACTGGATCGAGAGTCACTTAGTGAGCATGCTATCCAACTCATTGATCAGCTTCATCAGGGATTTGAGTCTTATCTTCAGATGTAGATGCAACCGCTGACTTATTGTCTAGATTCTCCACTGTGATTTTTATTTTTTTCAACAAGAAGCCATCCGGCACACGAATATTGTCATCTTTTAGTATTTTTTTTTCTGGTGATGCTCTTGTCTGGTCCTTTCTTTGGTTTCTACAGGTTGGATCTTTGTTCATACTGTCAGATATATGCCTGGTTGTCTTCATACAGCCGTTTTCGCATTTTTTTGTTGCATGACTGCGGCAATGGTGGAACTCAGTAGGCTGTGAATTTCATAAATTTGAAAGCCGGCTTCTAGCAGTTGTCTTTCACACATCAGCACAGTTTGTGCTATTTTTGCTGAATCAATGTGAAGGATTATTCTGTCCACTTTCAGATCATCAAGAATTTCAACTCTCTTTATATCTATACTTTTTGTGGCTCTCAACACAGGGATAAGGTGGAAAACTTGCATCATCAGACTTCCATTTAAGGTTGGATTATAGTTTTATTTCTCTATTCGTTCCACTAAAAATCTGAAGCTATTTTCAGTTAAGGGCAGCAGTGATTTCATAGCGGCTTTCAGACCACCATCGGCCACCAGTTCTTTGCTCCAGCACCTAGCCGAGGGTATTGGTTGTGGTGCATGTATATCCTGTGTCTCTCGTGTTTTACTCTTTCCGTCAATCTGATCATTTTCTTTTTTTGGCAGTCCCTCTCTCATGTTAGTGTCTTAGAGGGCCCAGTCCTCGCTCACCTGCTTATTTAAAGTTATCTTTAGTTTTTCTTCCATTGTATAGAATTCTTTTTTTGGACTTACTGTGGGTGCATCGACACATTTTCTCCCTTCACTTTTCTTTGGTGATGGCGACATTTCTACATGTCTCGTTCTTAATTTGGTATCTTTCGAGGGGGCTTTTGGCTTGTCCACAGCTTGAATCTCACTCTTTTTTTCTCTAAATTCAAGTTCTTTTTCAGCAGGCTTTAGGTTCCCCAATCTCTCAGGGCTTTCTTTAATTTGTTCTTGCGTCTTTGTGTTTGTCACCTCTCGCTTTTTTTCTGTGTCTTCCTTGAAGGGTACGTTTATTTCCTGTTGGTTTATTCTTACCTCACATTCATCTTCCGGAGTACTATATGTTGAGAGATTCAATTGTTTTACATCACTGCCGTCTGATTCTTCTGTGCTCGCACAGGAAATTATTTTTGCCTTTCGTGAGCCTGCTTCACACTTCTTACTGTTTGCAGATCTCTGATTCTCTTCCTCTTGTTTCTCTGGTATTTGATCTGAATTTTTGTTATTAAACGTCAAGCTGAGAGATTTAAGGTTTCTAAAATAATTTGAGGCATTCTTTCCATTCCTCTTTGGAGCTGCCATGTTCTTGGTCTTTTTTTTGTATTTGCCCTGCTTCTTAGTGCAATTTTCGTTTTTTGAAGGGCTCGCAGCTTTACGTGGATGTTGTGTCTTTTCAAATATGTCATGCGATTCTGTGTCTTTTGTTTGAGGTCGAACTTCGCTCGAGTTCCCTGTTAATTTTTCATTTTGCCGCTCTTGCACTGTAGGTCTTGTGGGTTGTACAATCTCTTTTACTAGTGGTGCCGCCTCACCCACCTTCGGTGTTCTATTTTCACTTTGCAACTCTTGTGCTATTGGGCTCGTAGTTGGGTCACTCTGTTGGCCTTCATCTACCAGAGCTAAGTTTGACATTGCTTGTGGTGCATTGGTTGTTACTTCTGAAGTGGGTATTGATGCACCTATGATCTTTTCAGGTTAATTTGTCGGTGCGTTCGTAGTAGTGTTCATTCTCAGTCTATTCATTGTTTTAGGTTCATTGATTCCATTTTCATTTATTGTATCAGTTTCCTTCCGCTTCAAAGCATGTTTAGGTTCTTGTCTTTGTCCAATTATCGAACAGCAGCATTCCTGTTGTTTCCGACGTATGCCTTGTTCTGCTCCTCTTAACCGATCTACACCACTTTCCTCTGTACTCGCTCTCATGTCATGTTCTTTTGCCAAAATAGCTAACGCTTCTCTGGCTACTTTGGCCAATAGGGTTTTGTCTTCTCTGTAATTTTTTAGGGCCTCTTTTAGAACAACATCACTAGTTCATTCTTATTCCACGCTGCTATGTTTTGTTTGGTCATTTAGTTCATGTTATTTTCAAGTGACTCTGTCTTTGTGTTTAGTCATATTAGTAGCGTGGCTTGATCTTTTAGATTGTCACTCACTTGCTCATAGAGTTTCGTTAGTGGACTTACTGCTATTGACGTTGCAGACATCAGGCTTGGGCGAAGTTCATTAATCACCTTTGTTATTACTCCGTAGATCTGTGTTGTATCCATCTGTTCTTTATCAGACCGTTTTCTTGAGATTCTTGGTCTAACATTTCTCTCAATTTCGCTGGTCGTCTCAGAGTCAGATGAGGATGATTGGGAGGATGACAGGATCAATCTTGGAGCTTTGCTGGTAAATCCATCTTTCCTTAGTCTATTTCCCGCAGCTTTTTTTATTTCACTGATGGGCTTAGGTGTAGCTCTCTTCAATATTTTCTGAGAATAGCGAAATTCGCTGTCTATAGTGAAGAGAATAGTGAAAGTGCTGAATTAAGGATGGAGGGCTCACGGGAGAGTGCTGTAGGTTGTCCATAAAGTGTAGGGAGAGTGGAAAACAGAGTGATGCAGTAGCGTAGAGTGCAAGGAAACAGGTTCTTCAGATAGAAGAGCTCTGAGGTTGGATTTACATAGTGGTAGAGCTGGAGTAGTATGTAGATGAAGAGCATTCCAGTAGGGGAGCAGAGAGAGAGAGAGAGAGAGAAAGAAAGAGGAAATGAGAGGAGCACAGGGGGCACGAGTGGTGGCAAGTAGGTGAGGTGAGGATGCTCTTAACGAGTGAGGAGGAGGGTAGGGAGTGAGATGAGCAGATAGGTAGGGTGTGGCGTGTCTATGGATAGTTTTGAAGATAAGTTGTTTATGCTTAGCCCTTTGATGCATAGATAGTCAGCCAATCTGGTGACGGCAGAGGTGGTAGAGGTAAAGCGCGAAAGGTTGAAAAGTGTACAGACTGCGAAGTTGAGGGCTTTGTCCAGATGTGAAAAGGCATCGTTATGAAGGCCATAGAGGAGACTGGCACACTAGAAGGGACTTAGGAGGAGATTAGCTGTTTATCAGTTTTGAAAGGAAGACTATGCCAGATTTTTCTAAAATTGAGGAGGTTGAATCTCAATGCAGTGGTAGATCTGGAGATGAAAAGCAAGAAGTTGTGTGATGGGGCAAAGATGACACCAAGGTTACGAGCGGAAGCAGAGTAAGGAAGGAAGGTAGTCTGAAAAGAAGAGAAGAGGAGGAGGAAAGGAAGAGCTAGCCTGTTTGGCTGGGGAGTAGAGAACTTCAGTCTTAGTGGAGTATAACATGAACGAGTGAGACGCCATCCAGTATTTGACAATAGCTCGTTGGATGAGGTTTGAAAAGAGAAGAAGATCTGAGTGTCATTAGCGAAGAGTTGATAGGAGTAGCCGTAATGGAAGGTCAAGGCGCCAAGAACTGCTCTATAGAGAGTGAATAGACGTGGACCAAGGACAGACCATTGGGGAACTCCAACAGTAACAGGGGTGAGTGGGGATGTAAGGCTGTTCCTGGATACCTTAAAGTATCTGGGGTCAAGGTATGAAACAAACTAAGTGAGGGCCTTATCTCTTATAACAAGGAGAGATAATGTAGAGAGACGATCCGAATTGGCGACAAAATCGAAGACAGCAGAGAAGTAGAGAAGAATAAGAATAGATTAACGGTTTGCATGCCGAGCAGAAGAGATGAAGTTGCTGACATTGAGGAGAGCTGTCTCATTAGAATGCAGGGGTCTGAAGCAAAATTTAAGATTGTCCCAGAGTTTGGGAGTATCAAAAAAGTCAGTCAGTCAATGGAATACTACTCGCTCTAGGATTTTGAAATTATGTGGTAGAAGAGAGACAGGGCGAACGTTGGTAGGAGAGTTAGGATTTAGACCAGGTTTCTTAAGGAGAAGGGTGACAGTAGCTGTCTTACAGGATGAGGGAAGAGAGGAGCTGAAGAGGGAAGTTAAGATGTGGAGCAACACTGGGTCATGTGCATCACAATTTGCAGGGACAGTGGGGCACAGGAAGGGTTAACCTTGAGGAGTAGGGTAATAATCTCATCAGGGTTGGTGAGGGCAAAAGTGAGCAGGCGGAGGAAGATAGAAGGCAATTAATGACGGTATTGTGAATGGGAGAAATTTTTGATTTAAGGCCGAGAGCAAGATCATTTGCAGAAAGAGTAGAGGAGGTGGGTTTAGGAGGTGAGAGAATTGAGTTGGGAGATTTTTGGAGGCGCCTAGCTTGGGAGGATTGAGATGAAATGAGGGAGGTAGAAGTCAAGTTTGTCAAGTCAAGAATAGAGGAATAGATTTGAAGAGCAGTGAGATAGATATAGAGGTGGCGATCAGAGGAGTGTCTTGGCCTTTGCCAAGTCCGAAGCTTTTTCTGCATTGCTGTTTTCAGCGTGTAGATAAGAGGTTTAATCCAGGGCCTTGGATTGGAGGATTTAGGAGTGAGTGCAGTAAGACGGTAGTAAGAGGAAACGGGGGCATAAATAGCAGTGTTTAAGTTCGTGAAGGCTTCTTCAGTGGATAGACAGGTGAGTTCAGCGTAAGCAGAGAGAGACTGGTGTGGGTCAACAAGGTTGTTAGGGAGTTTGAAGGAGGCAAACCTGTGCTTAGTAATAGTTGTAGTAGATGGAGAGAGTGAGGAAGAAGCAGAAGTGCAGATTGAAGCAAAGACAATAGAGTGATCAGAGGGAGAAGACGCAATGGAGATATTAGAAGCAGAAAGTTTTGAGATGAGAATAAGGTCAAGGGAGTTTCCATTATAATGGGTGGGCACAAAGTGGACAGAAAAGAGTGAGTGGTTAAGTAGAAAGAGAGTGAAGGTTGAAGTCACCAATGACAATGAGGTGGTGATCGCTAGGGACAAAGTCCATTACTTGGGAGGTGTGGTAGAAGAATTGGCCTACCGGACTAGGTGGCCTGTAGATGGAGATAATGTGTATGTCACAAGGGACAGTGATTGTGGAGATTGCATATTCAAATGAGGGAGAATTAGCAGGCAATAGGAGAGATAGGAGGTTTCAAGGATGAAAACAGTCCTAAACCACCACCCCTGCCAGTGGGGTGAGGAGAGTGAATGAAGGTGTAGGGAGGGTCATGAATGGCACCAAGGGTTGCAGAGTCTAAAGAGGGGGATGCAGGTTTCAGTAAGAGTAAGGAGATCAAGAGACGGAAAATGACAAATGAAGAAGTCTGAGGTAAAGGAGGTTTTATTGCAGACAGACTGTGTATTTCAAAGAGCAATAGAAAGAGAGTGAGATGTAGAGGCATAGCAACGTTGAGTCTGATAAAAAGAGAGGTGCTGGGTATAGATGCGAGAAGAGTAATCGTTATAAAAGTTGGGGTTGGAGTAGGTTTTGTGAATAGAAAGTAGTAGTGGATCGAGAAGAGAGATGGCGTCTCGGAGAAGATATGATGGGGATGTGGACAGCGTTGAGATAGTTCTGAGGAGAGTAAAGAGAGAAGTAGAAGAGAAAGGAAGCGATATCATGAGAAGTGCATAGTGAGGATGAAGCTGAATAGAAAGAAGCAATTAAGGGTACTTACAGACAAGTAGTAGAACATAGCAATAAAAAGGCTCGTAGGCTAAGAGTCAAAGTGGCTGGTCAATGGCTGATCTTCACCCTTTACTGTTTCGCCCTTAACAGGGCGCCCCTATGGAGTTCGAGAGGGATGACACGTTCTAGTCACCTGATCGCATAGTTCATCAGTGGTTGGTTTCTCTGATATTGTACCTGGTGTTGCTGGGATTTCTTTCTGATTGGTGTTCCCAGAGCCTCTAAGGCCTTCAGCTGGTGATGGGGCTGATCCATGATGGCCACAGGAAGTGATGTCAACGACCCAAGAAGGCCACAGGAAGTTCTGTCAACAATCCAAGATGTGTGCTGGAAGTGATTAGTATTATTATTTAATACTATATCGCGCCACATGGCCAAAGGTCTCAGGGCGCATAATGATGTCACCAATCCAAGATGGCCACTGGCAGTGAAGTTCCAGACAGAAAGTAATCATTGCCAGAAAAAAGGCCACAGAGCTCAGATAGGGAGCATCACCACCTGGGCACTGTCCTCCTCAGCCCCAGGGATGAAGCCCGTCCTCAGCCCCAGGGATGAAGCCCCTGTGAAGAAGACTTGAAAAATCCAACCACAGGGGAGGCTTTGTGTTCAGCAAGGAATGCCATTGAACAAAGTCTGATGCTTGGTTCTTGCCATTCGTGATGCAGGGTTATTTCCTCCCCTTTGTTCAACTCCTCCAGACCATTTTCCTACCAACCCCACTTCGCCTCTGGAACTTCTCCTGTCATAGGTCCCACACCTTCTGGTGAAGGGTGCCATAGAGAAGGTGCCCGTTCAGAACTAGGCAAGGGTTGGTATTCACTGTACTTTCTGGTTCTGAAGGCGACTAGGGCTTACATCCCATTCTTGATCTGAGGCTCTTAAATTGTACCTGCGCAAGGACAAGTTCAAGATGGTCACTCTGGCCCACACCCTCCAAGTCCTCGATCCACAGGACTGATTGGTGTTTCTGGACCTTAAGAATGCCTATCTCCATGTGCTCATCCATCTTAGGCACAGGATGTTTCTGATGTTTGCAGTTGGATCATTCCACTACCAGTACAAGGCCCTGCTGTTTGGTCTTTCTTCCGCACCCAGGGTCTTCACCAAACTACTGGCAGTGATTGTGGCTCGCCTCAGGAGGGAAAACATACATGTCTTCTACCTGGACAACTGGCTTGTCCGAGTTCACTCCCCTGAGCAGGAGTCAACACATCTGTACCGCAGGTGTAGCCTATTGCACAGTTTGGGATTCTCCCATGTTTTGCCATCTCAGTCCCTCTGACTTATCAGTGCGGTTCTGGACACTCGACTGGGCAGGACCTTCTCTCCTGTGGACAGAGTTTCAAACATCTTCGAAATTGTTCATTTCTTCTGATCCACAAGCAGGTTCCAGCCATAGCTTTTCTGCGCCAACTGGGTCTCATGGCCTCATGCATTTTGGTAATGATGTAGGCCCGACTGCCCATGAGGTTGCTGGTTGCTTCAGTGGCTAATTCATTGTCATTGGACTCAGTTCCAGGGCAACCTGTCTGACCTTTTGCGAGTCTTGGACTTCATGTCACAGGATCTCGTATAATGGTCCCTAAAACAGCTTTCTGAGGGTGTCATTGCTCCGGCAAGTGTTCCCCAACTGCCATTGTTATAAATACGTCCCGGAAAAGGCTGGGTGGCTCACCCGTTAAACCTATTCTTGAGCGGACTTTGGTCTTAGGGGAGACCTGGGAAAACATCAATTTGCTGGAGATCTGGCTCGTCTTGGATGCCTTCATCCCATCAGTGCAGGGAAAGTTTATGCTGGTCCTATTGGACAACAAAGTGGCCATGCACTACCCCAACAAGCAGGGTGGTGTAATGTTGTTTCCTCTCTGCAGAGAATCAGTGCAACTGAGGTTTTGGGCTGTGGAGAATGGTGTCTCTGATTGTGGCCCATCTAGCAGGGAAGGAGATAACACCATAGAGGATACCTTGAACAGACAGACTTCGGTTTCCTATGAGTGGGAGCTCTGCCAAGAAGTTCTGTAGGAGATCTTCTCCATATGGGGTTCTCCTCAAGTGGACCTCTATGCTTCCAGTTTGAACAGGAAGTGTGAATTGTTCGGCCATAAAGAATTTCCTCAGCAGGGAGTTCTGATTGTGACACATTGATGGTTGAGTGGAACTTTAATCTGCTCTGTGTTCTCCAGCCGATCCCTGTCATTACGCTAGTTCTCAGGAGACTGCGACTGTTTGGGTCCAAAATGATTTTGATCGATCTAGACTGAGCCCAGAGGATGTGGTATCCAGAGCTTTTGGACATGTCCATCTGTCCTCACTGATAGTGATAGGCGTGGGTCCTCCATCCGAACTACAGCAGACCTTCATGCTTGACTGCTTAGAGGCTGAGATATAAAGGATGGGATTTGTCAGACATCATCCTGGACGTGCTTCTTTCAGATTGGAGTCATGCCACCAAATCCATTTACGCCTGCAGGTGGCGTAAATTAACGGCTTGGTACTTGGTGTTTGGGGAGAGGTTGGGACCCTTTCATCTCTCCCACCACCTTGGTTCTGTATTTCCTGCTTTCTTTGGCCCGGTCAGGCCCACAGATTGGCAGTGTAGGGAAACCTAGCTGCTAACTCTTTCTTCAAGAGAACCCAGAGCAGGGCTCTTTCTTTGCTATCCCCATTGTTACGCACTTTTTTGTGGGGGTTGTGTCACCAGTTTCTTCCATTCCAGTTTGTTTTTCCTGTGTGGGATTTCTTATTTTTTCATTATTTGTTTTAAACATTTATTTTGGTTTTCATAACAAACACTTTGTCATACATTCAACATTTCATTAAAGAAACCAATCACATGCTGTCATTTTGTCTGATAGAATCAGTTTCCAATGCCACACTAAAGCAGCAAAGTAGTCACTGGTCCCCCATCTATCCTCAACCCCCGGTGTCAACTTCACTTTGTCTCCCCCCCCCCCCCCAAAACCCATGAGCAATAACAATATCTTGGAGAACCTGGAAGACATTTAGTAAGTCTATTAAGATAACCAGTCTCTTGCGCTTAGAGAATCCCATTACCCTAGTTTCTGGTAGCCTTTTGGCCCCTCCTATGCACTTGCTTTTGACCCCTGGATAGCCTGCCCAGAATGCTCAGAATGATCTAAGAATGATGCTATGACAAATTTTGGTCTAGCTGGTCACATAACCTTTTCTCGCACTGAAACTCTAAACTTGCCTGAACACCTTTGCCATTAGAATACAGTTACAACCTATGACAAATTTCAGTCTAGCTCAGTACATATCGAGTCTCCTGCACAAGCGCTCTGTCGTGACCTCCCTCAGCACCCACCCACGTGCCTGACCTCTCGGGTTGCTTACTGGAGCCTAGCCAGCCCCCTAAGTCCTAATCTTGGCCAAATGCGCACGTGCACATTAATCCTTCACTTAGACCTTTCCCATACCTGGACTTCGGGCCTTCAGGGCGTTCCTAGCACAAAACGCGTTGAGGCCATAACAAAACATGTTGAGGCCATACAAATGGGAAAAGGCCCTATATAAATGACTACTACAATACAATACAGCTTCCCTTTGCCTGCTCTTCCCCAGAGGCAGTAACCCCAGCAAGCAGTGTTTAATTGTGAATTGGACTTGCACCTTAAATAATTTAAACAATTCCGAACAGATGGCGTCCCAGAATCCCATGTGAAATACCTGAGGGTATCTCACATAATGAACCTCGAGAAGCCCTTAATCAGGTGGCCAAGGATCCCAACTCTAGGGGTGAAAGAGCTGAGAGAGGCTCACCAGGATGGAGAAACCCGAGATTGTACTCAGGTTAATGACCCAACAGAGACATGGTATTGTACCGAGGGAAAAGGAGAGGATGAAATCTTCTTTTGTTGGATACAACATCTCTACCTCGCCTCCTCCCATTGAATCACTCCTGCCCGGATCCAACTAACCCTCCGTACATAACCAATCCCCTAAAGCCCCCAAACCCGGTTTCACCCAATAAGGATATATCCCAGAATCCCTGCTACCCTGTTTGTTATCCAAATGGTCCCAGTTAGTCTGCTCCTTATTATTTTTCGAACTCCCAATCTAACCAGATAAAACACTATTGTTCCCATAATCCCCCCTGTATTCCATGTTTCCAGCTATTCCCATTTGTCCCACAAACCCTACCAATCCCGTTCCTCTGATAGTCAATTTCCGAATTCTCAGTGAAACAGGACCAACAATTACAGTCTCTATCACACCTCTTCCCCATCTTGTCATGCAGGATACTTAGAACCTCTACATTTCCCCTTTTCCGAAACCAACACTTTCTTCCACCACAACAGACAACAGACTTGTAATAAAACTGTTTACCTGACATTGGGGTCGTGCAAAGTCCGGCAATTAACTTAAATCACACACACCTGGCAGCCCTTCCTTTTCCCCATAGGGATAGAATGTGGCGCAAGAGAGCACAGTATGAGCAAGGCAGATTGCACAATGAGACAGCTATCCAGAACCAGCAGTTCAAGAGAAGGAGAAAGGCAGCAAATATCGAGAGGCTGATAAAGAGAGACACAACCTTGCCCTCTTCGACAAAACCCTGCGAACCCTCCGCTGAAAGAATTGTAAGGCCGAGGACAATAGCTTAAGTGTGCTGCAGTAGATGTCAATGGTACATGCAGCGTATCGGCGCTGATAAGCTGGAGCGAGAGAGACTCCTGCTTGTGGTACCTGCCTTGACTCCAGTTAAAGAGGAATGCCAAGCGGTTCATCACAGCCGGTGAGTTGAGGGGAGAGCTGATGAGAACCGGGCTGTGGTGAATGAAAGTCGCAAAGTAAGAAAAGCTTAAAGAGCTGTAACATTGTAAAGGGGAGACCAGCTGCAGAGGAGAGCCGGCACCACATGCGTGCTGCTCCATGAAACCCTGGTCAATCCCCGTCTGAATGAAACTACAGATACCAGAAGGCTGTAGGGGAGCCGCCAAGATAGGTCAAAGTGATCATACAGGAGATCAAGCAAAATCCCTGTACAGTCGAAAGCCTTTGACCTAAGAACTGTGAGAAAGCAAGGGAAGTGAATCTTGCAAACATTGAAAATGAACTTGAGCGTTAAGTTGGCAAGAGTGGGCCCAGAAGAGCGATGCTGACAAAGAGGGGATAAAGTCTAAAGTGCAGAGAAACAGTGTGTTGACAAGAGTGAACCCGGCTGAGGAATGTCCACTGGAACTGTTTAAAAAGACATTGAGATTTGTGAAGGAAAAGCCGTAGTGAACCTGGTGGAGGGAGGCTGGAAGTAAGAGAAGGGTCAGCGCCCAGATGAGGAGGACCCAGGGGTGAACCCATCACCCGAGAATAACCATAGTGAGCCCGGCAGAGGGAGGCTGAAAACAAAGAGTGGTCTGTGCCCGGAAGAGGGGGACCCAAGCGTGAATCCAGCACCCGAGAACCGAGAAATACGTACAATAGAACTTTGTGGGGGGGGGGGATTGTTTTTTTTAGGCAACCCTATCAGGCCTTGATATTGATAGGAACTGTTTTGAGATCCAAGCCCGGAAGGGGGAGATCCAGGGGGTGAAAAGCTGTCACCCAAAACCACAAGGAACAAGGGTCAGTGCCTGGAAGAGGGGGACCCAGGGGTGAAAAATCCTCACCCTAAGTAAAACCAGGAAACAAACTTTGATTTTGTTGAAGGAACTTTTGTTTTATTATTTGAATACGTCAGGCCCTTGAAGGCAAGAGACTTTTTAGTAAAAGAGACTTGACCTTCGAGGCTCCTGATAGGCTGAACGCGAACTGTCGACTCATGCTGGGAAAGCTCGAGTGCGTGCTGTGCTCCAAGAACCCACCTTACCCATGCTTAAAACATGGGGAAGGGAGACCCAAGCTACCACCTCCTTACATATTATTTGTGAACACTTCTTTCTTTTCTTGAGAACTATCCAACACCCTTTTTGTATTAGTTGTAAGGTTTGGCAATAGGTTTCTTAGTATAGGCCCTTTTTATTTGGCACAACGCCACTAGGACTTCCTTATTTTCATTTGATGGTCAACGCTTGCTCCCATGTTAGATTTAGGTTTAGATTAGACGTTTTCCCAACCTGCATATAGTTTAATAATCATTCTTGAACTGTGATCACTATTGTCTATCTTTACTGTTGCCACCATGAGTTCCTTACACCCACCACCAGATGACTTCCCACCACATGTCTAAGAAGGTCCTAATCTCTATCCTACATCTCCAACAAGTCGGTTCTGCTACAGCCGCCATTTTAGTTACTCTCACCGCAGTAATGTATGCCCGCCTCACTATTTTGTATTGTATCCATTGGAATTTGACATTTCTAGATACTCGCTTTGTGTGTTAAAGTACTCTAGACCACTCGCTATGAGAGAATTGCTCACCCCTGTCCGTTTCCCATTTAGATCTGAGCTCTACTGCTGTGTTATCACAATCATCCCTGTTTGGCACATACAATTCTGAGACGTTCTTCCCCACCTTCCTCTAGTTGTAAGAGGGTTGCATTCATCCCATGGATACGTGGTTTCTCAGGAAACCGACCCAAGTCCTTCCTTATTCCAGGCATCAACGTGGCAAACTCTAAGAAATTCAGTCAAACTGAAAGAGTTGCAATCTTGAATTCGATGTACGTTATTACCCTATCCCCCACAAACAAATCGCCCATGAACCCACGCCGCTCCAGCCTTCTAATCGCTTCCCCTTGCCTCCCGGCTGCTACACATCTCAATCTACTGTAACTCAAGGGCACTACCGGTAAAAAGGGAAACCTCTGTCCAGCACATACAGTAGCCTTCCACCATTCCTGAATGAAAGTACGCACTGGGGTAAGGAGCTTCCTGAGCGCTCTCTCCTGCCCCGAGCATTTCCAGGATTCGGTACGGTTCCGACTCCTTCATTATCCAGATTGCGTTACAATCCTTGTGTTGCTGGGCAAACCAGCCCACCATGTGCGGTTGGACTCGTGCCCAATAGTATGCTCTAAAATCCGATGCTCCAATCCCCACTTTAACTGACAATAATTGTAATGTAGCTAAAGCAATCCTCTGGGTCGCCCCCTTCCAAAGTAACTTAGTGAGGGTACTGTACAGCGATCGAAAACAGGCAGCCCTCAGAACCATAGGCATTACTTGAAAAATATACAATAATGTGGGCAACATATTCATCTTCACAAAGGCCATCCGCCCCATTAAAGAAATGGGAAACTTAATCCAAAATCCTGTGAGTCTTTTGAATGTCTTTATTAATTAACCTACCCCCAGATATTTAAATCCTGTGGACGACGTTTCCATCCCAAATTGTGGTAACACCCCATTAGATTTGGTAGGCAGCGCATAAACGACTGACTTGGGGCCTCATTAACAGTCTGGTGGTAACCGAGCCGGAAAAACCGGCAGGTTACCGCTGGACTCGTATTACCATTCCGCCTCCGTGATTCCCGGAATTACTGGGGCATTACGACCCCAGTTACCCGGGAATTCCAGAGGCGGAATTCTGTAAGTCCCCATTCCCATGGAGTCCCACAAGACTCCATGGGGCTGGGGACCATGGAAACACTGGTTCCATCTCTGACAGAGCCGGTGTTTCCTTGTCCGCCTGCAGGCGGGTGGTGTTAAAACCGCCAGGTCAGACCTGACGGGAGTGACACCTCCCGCCTGCAGGACTCCTAATCAGCCTGTCCGGAAAGAACAGTGGTGGCGGTTTTACCACCACCGTTCTTTCCATACCGGCAGGGTCGTAATGAGGCCCTTGGACTTATTGGCAACCTGTCCCGATAACTCACTGAACTCATTTTCATAGCTTGAGAGATTTGCCTACGGGTTCTGGTTATATAAAAATGCATCATATGCATACATTAATATACAGTGTCTGGTTGCTCCTAGCAGCAGACCCGAACCCTCAACCCTGTGTCTATACATACTCTCCAGAGGTTCAGTGACCAATGTAAATATCAGAGGAGAGAGTGGGCACCCCTGTCGCGTTACCCTTTCCACCCTCCATGGAGGAAAAATAACCCTGTTCACCTGAACCATAGATGAAGAGCCCACATATAGCAACTTTACCCACTCAATAAAGCTGGCCCCAAGGCCCATTCTCTCCAAAACCATCCATTAAAATTCCCTGGAGACAGAGTCAAAAGCCTTGCATGAGTCCAAACTAATTACCGCTAGCCTCTTCTCGGTTTGTCTGTGCTTATCTAGTATCAAAAGCAACAGCCGTAGGTTATTCATGGGGGATCTCCCTGGGATCAATCTAGTATGGTATGTATGACCCAAGGTCTGCATAAGCTGAGACAAACGGCCCACCAAAACCTAACACATAATTTTAATGTCCACATTTATCATAGACAAGGGCCGGTATGACTCTCACTCGGCCGGGTCCCTCTCTTCATTAGGCAGAGTTATTAACAGTGTTTCCTGCATGGATTCCGGGAAGGCCCCCATCCATGTAGCCTCCAGAAAAACCTTGAGTAACTTGGGGACCAGGATTTCAACATATTCCCTATACACTTCCATCGGTATCCCATCTGTCCGGGGTGTCTTAACCTGGGGCAGGCTGCTAATTGATCTTTTCACCTCTTGCACATCAACGTCCTCCCGCAACTGTTCTCTGTTGATCATTCTTTTTTGCTAATTCAACTTTCCTCAGCCACTGTGCTGCCGACAGACATCAAACGCTTCCTTCTCCTCTCCAGAGTGGCATAAAAGTCCCAGAACACAGAGCAAATCCCATCATTATCTGTAGTGACTGTCCCTCCAGGTCCACAAATACCCTCATACCTTTGCATCCCCCCTTCCTTCCTGACTAACTAGGCCAACAATGTACCTGCTTTTTCTCCCTCAGAGTGCTTTCGGGTCACATATCCAGCATAATTCTGAGTATCCAAACGTTCCCTCACTTCGCTTAGCTCCCCTTTCTCAGCAGCCAACATATCGTCCTGCACCCTCCCCCTTGCCAGTTCCTGGTCCAGTTGTGCCATTTTCAGTTTGAGACTCATCACTTCCCAACCAAGGACCCTAGACACCCCCAACCCTTGTGGGTATGCATAACCCTCTCATAAAAACCTTCAACATACCCCTCTCCGTAGACCTGTGCACTGTGGTGCCCCAATTTTCTTCAAGGAAATGATGTATACTGTCTCCCGGTGATGCCCTGAACCCAGCATCTTCTAACATCCAATAATCGAACTTCCACTTGAGTATGAGCGGACGCATATCTTTTTGAGCTAATTCCGACACTTATGGCGAGTGCTCCGATAATGACCTATCCAGGTACTCCACATTTGACACCCAGTCAAATAACTCCTCTTCCAAGAATGCATAGTCTATCCGCAAATAGGACGCATGGACCATTGAGGAATAAGAATAGCTGCACTCATTCCCATGTCCCACCCTCTAGGCATCCTTATGACAAAGATCCCCCACTACACATGCCGAGGCCTTTGTCGCAGTGCCCAACTGTCTAGCCGTGGTGCTAGCGACATCCAATGTGCCATCCAGCAGGCAATTAAAATCCCCGACCTACAGGGTGCAAGCATTCCTATGAGGCACCAGTACTTCCTGCATTTCATTAAACAACTCCGCTTGAGCAACTTTGGGGGCATAAGTCCCAAAATGAAACACTGGCGTACCCAGTAACTTCCACACAATGCCCACATATCTTCCTTCCTCATCCGTCAAGGCTTGCAAAACCTTCCCCAGTGCAGCGCCTGTGATCCACACAAGCACCCCCCTCGCATAGGTAGAGAAGACGGTACCAATCACTACCCTTTCCACTGCTTCTGTACTCCCTGCCTATGCTCAACGGGGGTGATCTTTTTCCATGCTTACTGTTTGCCTAAAGAGAGGTACCTCAAGAGGGGGTTGGCTTCAGCCCCTTTGAGCTTCTTTTTGGTCACCTTGTTAGTGGACCCTTGGCTATAGTCAAGGAGGGGTGAGAGGTGCCTACTCCCCCCCTATCACTACTAATGTGGTAGACTATATGCTAGGACTAAGGAAGAGAATGCTCCTCCTGATGGCTCAGGCCAGTGATAAGTTGAAGGCTGGGCAGGTTCTGGTGAAACACTGGTATGACCAGAAGACTTCCCTTGTCAACTTTACGCCTGGCAAGCAAGTCCTGAACATGAACCCTATAAGGCCTAGAGCTTTACAGGATAGGTGGTCTGGCCCTTACTCACTAGTGGAGCCACTGGGTGAGGAGAACTATTTTGTGGACATTGGAAGGTCTGGACAGGCTCCAAAGGTGTCCCATGTAAATAGGCTGAAGGCTTTCATCCCTAGAGTTGAAATTGCTGCACTGCTCATTGGCATCAGATATCGAAAAGGAGGAATCAGAACCTCTTTGTGACCTGTTCCAAGGCAGTCCTTCAGACCGCTCCACTGAGGGTGTCAAAGTGGCCCCTCACCTGACTTCTGTTCAACAAGATGAGGTGAGAACTTTGTGATGCAGTTCTCCCCCTTGTTTTCCCTAGCTCCTGGTTTGACACCTTGGTGCAAACATGACATTGACACAGGAGATCGTGTACCTACCAAAAGTGGGGGATACAGAATGTCAGACAAGGTGCGATCCTACCTCAAGACAGCGGTCAACAAGATGTTGGGTCTTGGGGTGATTGAGCCCTCCAGTAGTCCTTGGTCCAGTCATGTGGTTCTGGTACCAAAGGCAGGTACCTCTGAGCTGAGGTTTTGTATGGACTACCAGACTCTGAGTGCTGTCACCAAGACAGATGCATACCCCTTGCCTAGAACTGATGAGCTGGTGGATACTCTGGGTGCCTCCAAGTGCCTCAGCACATTTGACCTCCCTGCAGGTTATTGGCAAATAGCCCTAGCAGAACGTGCCAAGGAGAAGACATCATTCTCAACTCCAGAAGGCCTTTACCAGTTCAGGGTAATGCCATTTGGGTTGAAGAATGCACCTTCCACTTTTCAGAGGCTTGTGAATCATGTCCTTAATGGGTTGGATTAATTCTGTCTTGCATATCTTGTTGATATAGCAGTGTTCGGTCCAACCTGGTAGGATCGTGTGAAGCACCTCAGAATTGTGTTGCAGGCTCTTCAGAAGGCCCACTTGACCATAAAGGCCAGCAAGTGCCAGATTGGTCAAGGTTCAGTGGTCTACCTTGGGCATGAAGTAGGTGAAGAGAGGATTCAGCATCTACCCAGTAAAGTGCATGCAGTACAACACTGGCCTACCTCCACTACTCAAACTCAGGTGCCCCTCTGACTGCCCTCACGACAAGAAGGTCTCTTGGCTTGAGGATTGTGGGAAGGTCTTCAATGGCTTAAAAGACCCCTTGTGCCAGGCACCTGTCCTCAAGACCTGTGAATACAAAATACCTTTTATTGTGCAGACAGATGCCTCTGACACTGAGCTAGGTGCTGTACTATCACAGGTAGATGAGAAAGGCAAGGAACATCCTATTGTATTCATCAGTCACCAGCTTAAGGACAGAGAGCTCAGATGGTCCACTGTAGAGAAACAATGTTTCTCTGTTGTGTGGGCCCTAAGGAAGCTGAGGTCCTTCCTCTATGGGACCCACTTCACTTTGCAAACTGACCATAAACCCTTAATGTGGCTCATGAACATGAGGGGAGAGAATCCAAAGTTTCTCAGGTGGTTCATAAGCCTGCAAGGGTTTGACTTCACCATTGAGCATAGGACAGGTGTCCAATATAGCTGATAGGTTGCCCCAGAATGTTTAACCGATCTGAACAAGAAGCTCATCCAGGGGTGGATTATTTCCCCCTGTCCTTGGTCTGTGAGTGGTGAGTGTTAGGAAGGATTTCCATTTCCGGGTAATATTCCTTCCAGTTGTGAACCCCCCAACGTTTTGCTTTTGTCTGACCATCCTAGCCTGACTTTTACCAGTGGAGCCCAGCCTTCTGCTGTACTCCGCTTGGCTTTTGCTCATCTTGTTAAGGGGAAACTGACATGCCCTTCAGACTGTTGGTACTGGGAGACTTTGTTTCCCTTATTCTTTCACTTTGTTGCCATTCCTTGGCAACATTTTTATCACTGCACAATGTACCTTTCGGTAGAGTGCGCTGGGGTCTCTTTTTCATTTTTAAGGCCCTAGACACCCATGAAGGATTTTCCGTTGAACGCACAAGTGTGTCCAGGACATAGCTGATTGCAGCTGTTACTTTTAAAGCATTTTTGACTTTTTTCAATGGTCCAAACCGTGTTTGCCAAGTTTGGTCCAGGACAGTGGCCAGTGCCTATAATGGCCATGCCACGTGGTCCTTTGTTCTGTCCATTGGCCATTTTGTCCCTTTGCCTTCCTCAGGTCGAGCAGACCCGGGAAATTCCTTATTTGGTCATGCAAACCAAAGCTTGCCTTTTGTGTGTATGTGGGCTGGAGCTGTCTAGTTCCAGTACACTTCCAGGGTGCCAGGATGTCTGGTGTGCTGGGATGATTGGGACCATTGTGGTCCGTGATTGGTCCATGTCTGGAATGGTTGAATGTGAGCAGATCTCCTATTGGTTTCTCTTCGCTTTGGCGTGAAAGAGATATTGGAGAAGAGAAGGCACTCTATTCGGGAGGATAGCTCAGCGGCAACATGCTCACCTTGGAAGCAATAGGATGCGGAGAAACGCATATTTGATCCCGGGTCCATGCTTAGAAACCTCTGGGTATTAAGCGCATTATAAATAACCTATCATATACTCTTATACCTATTCCACGTTGATATTCTGAGTTCACACCAAACTTAGTAAAGGAGCCAAGTATCCTGAACCAAAGAAGCAGATCCGTGGAACCTCTGGTCACCCGCTGGAAGGTTTGGCACCCTGACCCCTCTGTTGTCCCCTCGGAGCCCCTGTTTCTCATCTATCACAGAAGGCCTGCAACGGTGCTTGGACCCGTTGGAGTAGTGGGACTAACTACTCTCGGGACCTCCTGCTTAACCTGCAAACAAGCCTCTTCGGAAGTGTTCCTGCACCGCCTAGTGAACTGACCAGCTTGTACGGGACTTTTGCCTTGGAACTACCGCCCTCTTGAGTTTCGACCTGAAACCTTGGGAACAGTAAACTCTCGCTAGAAGGCACTCTCCCACTGAGTTTCGTATACCTAGCATTCGTAGGTCTGGAATTAGGAGAGTCTGCCTGAACCTGAGCCTATGTGGTACCCGTGTTGCCTCGCTCCGGTGACAAGCTTCATGGGTGCCTTGCTGCTGTGCCCACCTGTGCCCTAAGACGAGCTTTAGTGGCACTGGCCTGATCCCTTCCCTAGAAGCGGAGAAATCACCACTGTCTCACCATGGACTGTGGTCCCAGAACGCAGCCCCTGAAAGCCGGCGGGACGCACAGTTGCGGGACTAGAACCTGTGAAAAAACTGCACTTGACTGGCGAAGTTTGGTCTGGACCGAGTTGAGGGTCGGTGAGTACTTGCAACACTTACCGGTGGCACTTGACGCATCCATAGTTTTACTGCGATTGTCCCCGAAGGGCCACTCACCTTTGTAGGGATAGTCTGAACTACCATTCTGTTCCCGATTCCTGGAAATAGCTCTGCGCCCTTGTGGAGACCCTCCTCGAATAGTGGAATTCTATTCTTCATCGCCTCACCATTCGTCCTGTGACACTACAGCCCCTTGAAGAGAGCCGTTTTTGTACTTAACACACGATTGAGGGCTGCCATGCTGAATGTTCTTTTGAGCACAAGGCTTCACACTTCGTAGGGATTGGACTGCCTATTAGTTAGGGTTGAGACTCCTTGAAGAATTGCCTAAAGTATATTTACTCTGTCTGACCCTCTTCTGTTACAGGTTGTGGATCTTTACTTGTCAAATATTCCTTTAGGCCAATAGTTACTGTATATATGTTTCCTAGTGTAGTGTTGTGTTAGTATTGTTAATATTGCTGTGGTTTCATCTTGTGTTTGAGTTAAAAGGCCTTTAATAAAGGTGTATGTATTTTTGATATATACACCTGCCTAAGAGTAATTTGTGGCGTTGTTTACTGTGTGTGCTCATTGTGGACTTTCGATCACCCTCACCCCTCCTGTGACCTAGTCTTGATGCCACCTTGATTGGTCTGGCTTGTCCAGAAGGTTACCCTGTTCCACGAAACTAGGCTGGCCTTCTGTACCTCTGCCCACCTGGTCAGAGTTCAGAAATCCATATTAACACTGACGCAGACTCTCCCGGTGCCAGGTCCCACCTTCGGACTTCTTGTAGGGTGGGGCGTGCTTGCGCTCCTTGGTCTTGACCCATGACTCTTCCCAGGCCCTGACGTAGCTCTGTATCCTTATTTGGAGTCCAACTAGCCCCACACCTTGTTCGGGCATTGGAACAAATTAGAGCGTCCATCCACCAGTGCTCAGTGTCGCAGGGAAGAACATCATGTATTTAAGCCCAAGGTCTCGAGCCTCCTCTTCACTGCATCATAAGATTTGCGCTGCCTCTGTACCTCTTGGCTAGAGTCCAGAAACACCAATACACGCATGTCACCCACTTTGTAAGCTGCTGATCTCTGTGCATCCTGCAAGATTGTGTCTCAATACCTATAATTCAATAATTCTGCTAAGATGGCTCTCTGTGGAGCTCCAATCGGCGGTCTCTTGCCCAGGACCCTGTGTGCTCTCTCCAAGTAAACCACATCTACAGCCCCCCTAATATTTAGGACATCTGTGAAGAGCCACTCAAGTTACAGTTCCATACTGGGGCCCTCTTCCCCTGTGCGTCCCCAAGATTCTGATGTTACTCTGTTTTGGAGCGACCCTCTGCATCTTCTGCTTTGATCTCCAGTGCTCTTGTGGCTGCAGCAAGCACGGCCATCTGGGCTTGTAGTACTACAGTAACTGCGTCTTCTACATCTCCAATCCTATTCTCTGCTACAAACACACGCTCCCCCATTTTCCTACGCTCCTCCCTTACCAGAAAGACTTCAACGGATACTGTCTGGACCTTACCCTCAAGCTATTCCCTCAAGACTTGGATCGCTGCCAGAGCTCGCTTCATTGTCACTGTGTCTTCAGGCAGGCTGGGTCCAAACCGTCCTCAGCCATCTGTGGTCTCTGTTTAGGCAAGTTACCCCTGCCTCCTGAGCATTGCTCCAGCTTCTGCTGGCCTTTCACCATCTTCCAGACAGACCATAGCGTGCCCGCTTCTGCCCAGCTCCAGTTCTTTCCTAGGCAGAAATCAGTCTGGGTCCTCCCCCAATAGGACCCCTGTTATCTCACTCGGTGTACCCACTGACTGGTACCCTCAGTTAGATTGGCTTCTCTGTTCTGACAATCCCGCACTCAGCAGGATCAGTATTGCCCCAAATCAGCCTGCGGGGAGGGTCATCCCACCAGCCACAGCCTCATGCCTATGGCCACCTCCTCTTCACAACCGTGCATCTTTCTATCCAGCTCCACACTCCAGCCTGCTGCCAGGCCGCAGCCTCTCAATCTAATGGCAGTGTCCAGGCCCAACAGGTCCACATATCCAAAATGTGCCTACTGGAGGCCTGTCACAGCCCACAGTACTGTTTATCACCTGTCCCGACCCGGGCACTCCTCTCCGACTGCAGCCACAGTCTGCTGCATCGGGACTGTCACTGCCAGGCTCTTAATTCTGTGACCCTCCATCGCCCTCGTCACCCTCTTAGTGTTAGGAGCTGCACTTTTCTAAGTCCCCTCCTGGACTGCCGATGCAGCTCCTGAGCCCTCCAGACCCATGGCAGCTCATCCTCCTGCTGCCTGCTCCCCAATGTCACTGTAGCCGCCACACGCATCAGTGCACAGGCTCCGTCACATCCAGCTCTGTGGCCCCACAGAGCCGCACAATGCTGCTCGTGGGGGCAGGTTGCTACCATATAGCAGCGGTCACTGAACACCAGGTGCTTCAATGTCCTGCTCCGATTAAACAGTGGTCATTCACCGATCAGTTGTACACTTTGTGTTCCGTATGTGGCCAGGATTTTGCAGGATATTCGAGGTGATCTTCCCCAGCCGTACAGAGCTCAGAGAGTCTCAGCCATCTTGTTCTGGCTCTCTAGCATTACCCTTTTGTGTGGGATTTCAAGTTAGTTCGGACTTTTCTCATGGGTGCTCTGATTGAGCCTCTACGTTCATGTTCATTAAGGTTGCACACCCTTTAGATGATTTTTCCAGGAACCAACAAATCCATCATACTGGAGTGTGAGCGCCATGCATTATCTGTTGAATCTCTCTCCTAGGTGTTTTTCAAGGACGTGGCTTTGAGAATGAGATAGTCCTTCCTCAGCTAGGTGGTTTCAGACTTTGTTCTGTCGCAGAAGATCCATCTTCCTGTGTTTTTCCTTTTCCCCACCCTTCCGAGACAGAGGAGTGATTCCTTTGGCTGGACCCAGTGCGGGCCCTCCGCTACTCTGACAAAATATATATATATATATATGTGTATATATATATATATATATATATATATATATACACACGGAGAGGTGGGCACCACCAGGATTAGGTAAAATGTGATATATTTGAAAAAAGTAGGATCCACTCGCATATAGTAGATAAATATATTCCAAGGAGCAGACTGTGCAAAGAAAGAAACCGGGTTAAAAACACTCGGCTATACACTCACTCTCATATTGTTCCTCTTACGAGGATACTTAATCCGTTTTTGAACAAGTTCTTTATGAAGTAGTAAAGAACGTTCTACTGCTTTCATCAGTATGTATTCAAATTATAATTCACAAAGCCGATGAAATTTGTTAAAAACAAATGTCATTTTGAATTTTTTTTAGTGATTTTTATTGAGTTTTTCAAACAAGTTCGACATTATACTTGTTAGTATCACAGTATAGGTTGTCAAACATAATGAGATTGCAACTTTTGTGTGAAATATGAAAAGAGAAATACAAAGAACTTGTTTTATAAGACTCCCCTCCCTGCCTTCCCTGCCCCTCCCTCACTCATCGTCATGACGTTTACAATTAAGGAACAATGGACGGAGCTTCACACTGCTATGCTCGCTGTACTAGAAGCACTTCATCTAGGTATCTTCACAAAGAGAAAATACATTTCTGACTGTGGGTTGAAAGTCATTGGGTGGAATGGGGTGCTCATGGAGAAATTGTTGCTCTCTCCTTAGGGTTTAGATAATTGGTCTTATTGTGTCCCAATATGTTCTGTAGAATTCGAGAAATGGCAACCATATCATCTCTATATTCCTGCAAGATTCCTGAACTGCTGCTGTTAGGCTCTCCATTTCATAAATGGCGTGTGCTTTCGTTAGCCATTCTCTTTTTGAGGGGAGCGATGCAGACTTCCATTTGATGGTGGGAAACACTCTCGCAGCTAGGAGCAGGTTGAGCGGCATATGTGTAAGTGATTCATAGGAGTCATCATTGTCTACCTCGACCCCAAACAGAATTAATACAGGTGACAGTACCCTGGATATTCCATCTATGACCTGACTCCACCCTAGGACCTCCTTCCAGTATGTTTGCACATCTCGGCATTGCCACCATTGGTGCCAATAATCACACCTCCCCACACCCTCTCCAGCAGTTCGGGGACACCCCTGGGAACATTCTTGAAAGTCTCAAGGGAGTATAGTGCCATCTAACCAGTAGACGCGCATTGTGCATTTTGTATTGCACAGAAATCGATGATTTCCAGACCGCCCTGTGTATTGCCTTCCAGGCCTCTGGTTTATTTTCAAGACCTAGTTCTGTTTCCCATTTTACTTCAGAAGGACAACGTTCAAGGTGGCCCCTCATGAGCAAGGACTTGTACATTCGCGAAATAAGCCCCTTTGTTATCTGGGGTGCGCTAAGTATTTGTTCGAATGGGGTGAGGGGGCGTTTTAATAGGTCACCTCAGCGGGCGTCATGCATGACACTTCTCAGTTTAAGGAATTGCATGGGGGGACTTTGACGCCTTGTAGAGCTTCCTTTAGGTCTCCTAGGGTGATGAAAGAACCCTTCCTCCACATCTGCCCTGCTCTTAGTAGCCCCGCCTCATACCAGAACTGAAAGGTGGGAACTTCATTAATTAAATCGCGTATAGGAGGGGACCAGATACAGCTGAGGAGAGAGGGCCATGTCGTGACACCTCGCATGTCTTGGGCTCGGTGCCACAGAGACCATAGAACATTTAATACAGGATTCTCTTTAATTTGCTTCATCATCTCGGGGAGGGGGACCCACAGCCATTCGCCCAGAGTTACTGGTGAGAAAATGTCGTTTTCTATAGCTACCCATTGTTTTTCAGGGTTCTCCCACAGGTGGTCAAGTAGTACTCGCAGCTGGGATGCTCTGTAGAATTCCTCTAAGTCGGGGTATCCCATACCCCTCTGTTCCTTGGGTTGAATGAGTGTGGAGTATGGTGTTCTAGCCTTTTTTGCTGCCCATTTGTACTTTAATAGGGTGCGTTTTACTTCTGTCAGGAACGATTTGGGGATGGAGATTGGTAGAGATTGGAACAGAAACAAGAAACGGGTCAATATATTCATTTTTATGGAGGTGAAGCGTGCCGCCCAGGACAGAGGTAGTTTAGACCATCTGCTCACATCTTCTTGGGTAGTAGTCCAAAGGGGTTGTAATTAGCCTCGAAGAGGTCTGAGAAAGAGACCGTGATATTTACCCCCACCTATCTGATTACGCAGGATCGTATCTGGAAGCCCCAGTTTGTTTGTAGTTGTCTCAAGTGTTCTGCGTTAGGTTTCAGGGGGACTGCAATGTTTTTTGGGAGATTTGCTTGAAAGCCAGAGAGGGCTCTGTAGCTCCTTATTTCCTGGAACAAGGCTGGAATGGACTCTAATGGTTGGGTAAGGTAAAGCAAAATGTCATCAGCGAACATGGCTAATTTATATTTCTTGCCTCCCCGGGGAATACCGTGAATTTGGGTATTGGCCAAAGGGTTCAATGACTAAGGCATATATTAAAGGGGAGAGTGGACAGCCCTGACTTGTGCATCGTGTAAGTGCAAGGAATTTGGACGAAGTGCCATTGATGGAAACTTTGGCTTGGGCCTTGTGGTACAGTGCCCTCGCACCCTGAATCCATGCAGTTCCCAGCCTTGACCACTTCAAGACCGCTCGTAGAAAAGGCCATTCAACACGGTCAAACGCCTTTTCAGCATCTATAGATAGGAGGGTGGGGCTGTCTCCGGCTTCTCATAGAGTAGCCAGGAGATCCAGAGTTTTCCTAATATTATCCGCCCCCTGCCTTCCTTTTTCGTAACCTACTTGGTCTGAGTGGACTTGTTGCGGGAGAACTATTGCTAGGCAGGCGGCTAGGATGCTGGAGAACATTTTTGCATCCACATTGATGAGGGAGATTGGGCGATATGACGCACATTCTAGGGGGTCTTTGCCCTCTTTAGGAATTACAATAATGATGGACTCGGTAAATGATTTGGGGGCCTGTCCGGATTCCAAGATGAGTTAGAGTTTGGTAAGGAAGGGGGAGAGGGTGTTACATTTTGCATTGTAGAATGCTGGCGTGTAGCCATCTTCTCCTGGTGTACAGCCCGCTTTTAGATTGGAGATGGCGCACTGCACTTCGGAAATGGTAATCAGGACGTTTAACAAGTCTAAATGTTCATTACTTATAGGTGGAAGTGGGAGGGCAGACAGTTATTTTTCAACGTCAAAGGGGGCGCTGTCGCCTTCCGTCGTGTATAATTTCAAATAATATCTCGAAAAGCAGATAAAAATTTCTTGCGGGTCAGTAATAAGGGTGTCTTGTTCATCATTAATTTTATAAACTGCTCTGTCTGCTCTTTGCTTTCGTAGTCCATTTGCTAGCATTGTGTGTGCTTTCTCCCTTCTCGAAGAATTTCTGTTTGAGATACTTAAGTTGTGTTAGTTCTCTACCATTCCATATATCTTTTAACTCTTCCCTCAGACACTTAATCTGACTCATTGTGTCCTCTTCGTGGGTGGGATGGCTCCTCAGGCTGCGTTCCAGGAGGGAGATATCAGCCCTTAGTTCTCCTTCCCTTAGTTGTCTAAGTCTTTTTTTGGCTGCCCCTTCAGCTATTAGGATGCCTCTCATAGTGTCTTTCCCTGCGTCCCCCACTGTGTTCAGAGACAGACCATCTATGTCATTCGTCTCAAAGTAATTTGTGATGGCCTCAGAAAGCGTTTCCTTGAACACTGGGTCCCGGCCAAGGAAGTCATTGCAACCCATCTACGATTTGCCTTGGGCAGAAGACCTAGGTCAAGGTCTAATGTGCAAAGGTCGTGATCAGATCAGGCCACCACCTCAATTCCAGTGTTACACATCTTGTATTCACTCTCTGCACCCACTAATAGGTAATCTATCCTCGAAAAGGATTGGTGGGGAGGGGAGCAGGAAGAAAAGGCTTTCCCTTCCGGATGGGCTGAGCGCCATGTATCTATTAGATGTTGCTCCCTTAACTGACTAAGGAATCTGTCCCCCTGTAGGGTACTTGGTGGATGGTTGTCCTGCCTTACCGGGTGCCAGTCCAGATCCCGTTCCGCAACCACGTTGAAATCTCCCCCACAGACCAGTGTGCCCTCTCTCCAGCCCTCCAAGAATCCAAACAGTGGTTCAAAAAAGCTGGACTGACCTTGATTGGGGCGTATGCTGAGTAGAGTGTGATAGTGTGTGTGCTCAGGCGTCCCTTGAGCGCTATGCATCGGCCCTGGGCGTCCCTGTGTATTTTTGTGATTTGGTGCCCCAAGGACTTTTTGAGCAAGACTCCTACCCCACCCTTCTTTTGGGGGCCGGAGGCCCACAGCGTTTCGTCAGTCCCCTTCCCCACAATCCTACGTTCTCCTCCCCAGGTGTATTTTGTTTCTTGTACAAACAGTACGTCTAACTTGAACTGTGTAAATTGGTATGCTAACATGGATCTCTTTTGCAGAGAATTTAGGCCTTTTACATTTAGGGACCCGAAGACTATGCTGTCATATCTGGCCATACCTACGGATGAGCATCTTAAGTGATTCCCCTCCGCCCTTTGTGTTGCACTGGGAACACATTCTTCCCCTGTCAGGCAGAGCTTTGACTTGGCAACTGAAGGTAGTGCGTGCGTGCGCGTAGCTTGGAGCAGCGGATAGGTTCCATTGGTTTATTAGGATGAGTGTACCCCCCGCCGCCCCCGTCCCTGATACTGGGAGCCATCTCCTCTGGGTGAAATGAGATGCCCTATACATAGAAGGGCCACACTAGTGGAACCCCTCCCCGGGCGAGGTTCTAAACTGTTAGTGTTTATGCAAAGAAAGTTTTACCTGCGTGACATACTTTTTTAGTTACTGCTTACCACTCGAGTGTATCTTGAAAACATCTTTACATATTTCTGTTGATATAAGTGCATCTGGGGCAAAACAACTAAGCTCAAAATAGCGCTTCCGGACCGTTTCAGAGTTGGAAAAGATCAAGCCGGATCTCTCAATGGGTATCCAGTTGCTTGTACTTCCATTTCAACTGCGCTCAACCTCGTCTTGAAGGCTTTGACTCTTGATAACGTCTTGGTCCTACGGGTTCTCTGCGAGTGTCTGAGTCTGAACACGCTGCAGAGCCCTGAAGATGTTGGAGAGCTCGCTCAGCTACCTCCACTGAGGTGGTTCAGTACTCTTTCCCATTGTACTCGAATGACAGGGAGAAAGGGTGACCCCAGCGATACCGGACTCTTTTCGAAGGGATTGTGTCCTCCGACGTATTCCTCATCTTAGATATCTCCTTCTAGCTCTGCTGGCCTCGGAAAATGTTTTCTCTCTAGAGGGCGCTGCGCGTCGACGTCCTCCGAGTCGATGTCCCTCGACAGCCGCCGTGTCGACGTCTTCCTGCCTATAAAGGCCGCGCGCAGCATCCGTTGCTCAGTTCCGTTTTTCCGCGCTTACTCAGTGCCTCGGAATACCGTTGCTCAGTTCTTGTCAGATTAATCCTATTTACCTCGAGTCATTCGATCCGTACTCGATGGCTTCCTCGTCGGAACCGACAACTCCTCGATCCGGCTTCGAAAAATGCCGAGATTGTGGAAAAAAGATGTCGCTGACTGACCCTCACAGAGTTTGTCTGTGGTGTTTGGGAGCTGAACACCATTGTTCGGAATGCGAGGACTGTATGTCCATGACAGCTAAGGCCCTGAAGGAGCGTAGGGGGAAGCTGGAGAAAGGTAAGACTTTTAAAGCTTCTTCTTCGTCGTCGAAGTCGAGACACTCGTCTCCTCGTCACCATTCGCGCTCCAGGTCTCGGAGTGGGTCTCATCACTCCTCGAGATCGAAGCACTCGAAGAGGAGACGTCGAAGATCCCCTTCTCCGTCTTCCTCTTCCTCTGTTTCGCCAAAAAGAATCCCTTGCCCCACGAAACATAGTTCCCGGGCTGAATGGGAGGAATTCCACAAAAATATGATGAGCGTCTTCGAGAAAGCGGCCTCGACCCCCTCGAAGACTGCCGAGAGCGATGCTCTGGTCGAAAGACCCGAAGGTCAAAAACGCCGCGAGTCGCAGTACCCAGCGAAGGAAACCTCTCGAGCGCGTCTCGAACCCTCGAGTAGGACTGTGACCTCCAAACCTTCCTCGAAGGTTCCGTCGACGCCGTCGACGAGGGTTCCGTCGACGCCGAGGTCGATGTCTTCGACGCCGTTGTCGAAGGGACCTTCAACACACGGGTCTGTCGACTCGACGCCAGCTTCGACACCGGCGTCGACGCCAAGAAAAGTCACGGTTACGACACACCCAGTGACTATCCCCAGGTCCTCGACGTCGATGGCTTCGAGATTGTCGAGTAGAATTCCAATTCTGTCGAGATCTTCGAGGACTCCGCCTTTGTTTTCGACGCCACGCTCGAAGCCTTCGACGACATCGACGTTTTCGAGGCCGATAATGACAAGTTCGGCACCCTCTGCCTTGGAAATGGGATTTACTCCCTTTATGAGTTCAGAACAATTGAGAACTATGTCCTCAATTTTGGAAGAGGGTGAATTGTCTGAACAGGAAGACACATTTGAGTTGCAGGGACCTGTAACCCCAATTAGAGAGGAATTTTCCTCTGAAGAACGCAGGTTAAAGGATCTTCATGATTCCTTACATGAGGCAAGTGGGTTAGACACTTCCCCTGAGGTGGAGTTTGCTAGGCCAGACCCGGGGGAGCATGCTGAAACCCCCTATAGAGCCTTAATGGTCAGGATCACAGAGTTCATGGGGTGGTCTGCACCTTCACAATCTTTCCAACAAGATGACCTCACGGATATTCTTGACAAAGGCCCACAGGAGGATCCTGTGGTGCCTTTTCATAAAGCTCTTCAGAGAAAGATCATGACAAACTGGGAAACCCCAGATGTCGTACCAGCAGTAAATAAAAAACTGTCTACAAAACACAGGGTATCTTCTACAGACCCGGAGTTTTTGTCTAAACACCCATCCCCAGAAAGTCTGGTGGTACAGGCAGCATCCTCTACCGATGTCAAGACGGCTTATCCTACCGTCCCACAGGACAGGGACGATAAAAAATATGATGCTATGGCAAAGAAAGTCTTTTCAGCATGTAGCATGGCGTTAAAATCTGTTAATGCTACTTGCACCCTTGCTAGGTTCAGCCATACACTTTGGGAGTGTGCTTCTTCAGCGGCTGACTGCATCCCAGAGGGAGAAGAAAGGGATGCGTTCCTGAATATTATACAGGACGGTAAAGACGCTATGTGCGAATCCCTCCAGACGGGCATTGATTCGGCTGACGGTATCAGCAGAGCAATGGCGGCAAGTACATCAACCAGGAGATTCGCTTGGTTGAGAAAGTCTGGTTTTGCCCCAGATGTGCAAGCCATTCGATGGCTCTTCTTTGTTCGGGAAAAAGGCGGATGACAGTTTAGAGATACTGCAAACTTCAAAAGCAGCAGCAAAATCCCTAGGAGCTGCAATCCGTCAGACTCCTTTTCGTCCCACAGGAACCTCTGCGAGGGGCAAGTCCTTTCGCTTCTACTCCGCATTCGGAAGAGGTAGAGGACGACCGGCTCAAAGGGGACAAAGAAGAACTACCCGAGGTGGAAGGGGTAGATCTTCAAAAGCCGCAGCAACAGCAGGTGCCTCTTTACCATCGGCATCTGCATCAGCCGCCCCAAAACCACTCTGAGGACTTCCCTCACAGGACACCTGTAGGAGGCAGGTTGACTCAACATCTGGCGGTATGGCAGGCTATCACGTCAGATGCTTGGGCATTGGAAAACAGTTGCCCAAGGTTACTGCCTGCCTTTCCGCGTTCATAGTGGACTGGGAGTTTCCGCTTCTGTACGCGTTCCCACCGGTCCCTGTCATTCCTCAAATGATCAGGAGGTTGAGAAGATTCCGGCGAACCATGATCCTAATTGCCCCGGATTGGGCCAGGAGAACGTGGTACCCGGACCTTCTAGACTTGTCCATCTGCCCTCCAATTCGACTTCCACTCAGAGAGAACCTACTCTCACAGAAGGGAGGTCAGGTTCTCCATCCAGACATCAAAACCCTCAACCTTCACGCTTGGCTTCTGAAAGGCTGAGGTACAAGGATTGGGACCTCCCTGATGATGATATGGAGGTGGTGCTTTCGGCAAGGAGGCCAGCAACTAAGTCATTATACCGCTGCCGTTGGAACAGATTTTGCAGCTGGTGTAGAGAACAGAATATCGACCCTTTTTCATGTGGTACACCAATGGTTTTGTCCTTCCTACTATATTTGGCAAATTCAGGCCTTCAAGTTGGCACCATTAAGGGCTATCTCGCAGCGCTATCCATCTTTAAGCGTACTGCGGAAGAACCATCCTATTTCAAATTACCCTTGGTAATACAGTTTCTAAAGGGGTTAACCAATGTTTATCCCCCAAGACCATTCAAGTTCCCCTATGGGATTTAAACTTAGTACTAACTTTCCTGATGGGCACACCTTTCGAACCTCTCCATTCTTGTTCGTTAAGATTCCTTACCCTTAAAACTTTTTTATTAATAGCACTTACATCTGCTAGAAGGGTGAGCGAATTACAAGCTCTTTCTTGTAAACCCCCTCACACAATATTTCACAAAGACAAAGTTGTCCTGCAAGTGAAGCCTAATTTCCTCCCAAAGGTGGTTTCTGAATTCCATATCACTCAGAAGATTACCCTACCATCTTTCTATCCTCCTCCTCACCCGGGGAAAGAGGAAGAGAGGTTACACAGGCTAGACCCTAGGAGGGCTTTAAGTTTTTACATCAGTAGACTAGCCAGGATAAGACAGGCAGACCAGCTGTTTGTAGGTTACGCAGGTCACAAGCTGGGATTACAAATAACTAAGCAGACCATTTCCAGATGGATCATTCTAGCCATTCTGGAATGTTATAAACTGGCAGGGAAAGAGCCCCCTCAAAACCTTAGGGCTCATTCGACCAGAGGTATTGCAGCTTCATCGGCCCTCAAAAGAGGCGTGCCGGTTAAAGACATCTGTGCGGCCGCTACATGGTCGTCTGTCCATACCTTTACATGTTTTTACAATTTGGATTCCTCCTCCAGTCAAGAGACTAGGTTTGGAAGGGCTGTACTGCATTCTATTCATCAATAGAAGACAGCATGAAGTCAGTACTCCCTCCTCCGATAATAGAATCCTGCTATGGGAGCCTATCTAAGATGAGGAATACGTCGGAGGACACAATCCCTTCGAAGAACAAGTTACTTCTTACCTTGTAACGTTCTTTCGACGGGATGTTCCTCCAACGTATTCCTCATCGACCCTCCCATCCATCCCCGCAGTTCTACTTCCCTTGTTGTTGCAGCTTACGCTCCTTCAGGGTGATTAGTTTAGTCCAGAAAGTATTATTTTGGGCTACAAAACGGAACTGAGCAACGGACGCTGCGCGCGGCCTTTATAGGCAGGATGACGTCGATACGGCGGCTGTCGAGGGACATCGACTCGGAGGACGTCGACGCGCAGCGCCCTCTAGAGAGAAAACATTTTCCGAGGCCAGCAGAGCTGGAAGGAGATATCTAAGATGAGGAATACATCGGAGGAACATCCCGTCGAAAGAACGTTACAAGGTAAGAAGTAACTTGTTCTTCTCTTGCAACCATGCCGTTAGTGGGCAGCATCCCCTCCTCTGGGACAGCACAGCAGGTCTTGGTACAGTTTCACTTTTGACCCCGGAAGTCTATTATGTCCTTGTCTCTCGCTTTTTGTAAGATTTCCTGCCTCTGTGCGTAGTAGTGGCATTTTATGAGGACTGATCGGTCCCTTCGGTGTTCCTCCCGCTCTGTGCACCCTATTGAATTCAAGCTTGGAGAAGTTGGCTTTGTCGTAAAGTGTAAGGATCAGTTCTTTGATCTTACTTTCAAGGCCTGTTGCGGTTTCTCCTTGCTCTTCTTCAAGGCCGATAATTCTGGTGTTGGAACGTCGCTGTCGGTTTTCTAGGTCATCAATTTTTGCCTCAATGTCCCATTCTTTTTGCTCGAGGTCAGTGAGCCGGGCCTCATATTGCATTGTTGTGATGTCCCCCTGACTGTTGATTACTCTCTACCGCCTCCAAGCGATCTTCTACTTTAGCCATTTTTGTCTGTATGTCAGAGATGGTTTCCGTAAGGCTAGATTTGATTGATCTAATTTCGCCTAGTAGGAGCCTTATGTCCGATTTCGTGGCACGATCTAGATCATTTCCTGGGATCTCGGAGGAGCTTTGGACTTCATCCTGCTCCATGGCTGCTCCTGGTCGTGAGAACTTGCGCAGTGTTGCAAGTGTACACGGATCCAGACTGTCTTTTCTGCTGGACTTGGAGTGCTTTGGCACTGTGGTGGGAGCTATGATGCTATGCGCCGTGAGTGCTGAATTTGGGGGGTCTTCCGAGAGTATAGCTGCCTGGGTTACTTCTTACAAGAGGGGGTAACCTGTGCCCTTCACGGGTGTTTCCTCATCAGAGCTGGGCTTCGTATTGTTCCCTGATGCCAACTCCCCTCTAACCTCTTTTGTTTTCCTCCCCTCTCTTATGTCACTGGGGGTACTCCTTGTTGGCTTATTGGAGTACGTTTGCTTTATGTGGGGAGCACACCGAGTGCTGGGAGAAATGGGCTGGCCGGAGCCTCCTTTTTCGATGTGCGGGGCCCGCAAAGGCACCTTGGCAAATGAAGTGTCTATGGCACAGAGGAGGCGTATATTGGGGTCCTTTTCCACACCTCTTACCCCCTGCGGGAGCAGTGTGCCCGTCTTCAGTAGTGGAGGGAGGGCGATGTAGTTGGCGGCCCTCCGTTTATCTCGTGCTGTTTCTGGATGGACTCTCTCCTGGTCACTTCGGGTGCAGTAGGCTGCGCTACGTGCGTCAGAGGACTGGCTACCGCACTAAGCTGCTTTGTGTTGCTTTAAGTGGGCGGTGCCCCGTGTGCTGGGGGTGTCAGGCTGGCCTGAGGCTCCTTTGTCAATGTGAAGGGGCTTGCGGAAGCACTCTGGAAAGTGGTGTGCTTGTGGCTTGGAGGAAGCATATTTTGGGGTCACTTTCTCGACTTCTCACCCCCTGGGGGGACAGTACGCCTGCCTTCAGTGGTGGAGGGAGGATGGTGTAGTTAACAACCCTTCATGTACTTCACACAGTTTCTGAGTGCCCTCTCTCCTAGCCGTTACACGTACAGTTGGCCGTACTACGCGCGTCAGGGGACTGGGCTTCGCATTTAGCTGCTGTGTGTTGCGTTATCCGCTTTTAAGAGTTAATACGGGCCAGGTTCAATGGCTGCTGCCTCCCATGTATCTTCTGTGCACCTCTCTGCTCCAGACCGCGTTTGTTATGGCTGTTGCGGTCTATGCGCCCGCGAGGTATCCCCCGCTGGCCTGGGGTCCCAGAGGGTCACCGCAGCTGAGCGGCAGCAGCCGCCAGAGCGCCAGGCTCAAACTCGATCACCAGGGTTTTTCTGTAAGGGTTGCGGGGAGGGGGAAACGTCCTCCGTCTGAGCCTCTGAATGTTTTTAGGGCTTGCCGCGTTGCGCCTTCTGCGGGGCTCCCAAATGGGACGGGGGATTGAACAGCTGTCTCCAACCGCTCACCTCCGTCTCGGGGTTCTGATGGGCGAACTTGTCTCTTCGTGGTCAAGGGGGGAGGGGCACTGGGTTGTGGGCAGCCGTGGTTCTTGGCGGTCCCTTTTCGCTGCCCCCCCCCGCCCCGCCGAGTGCGCTCTAAGGGGCTGCTCCGGCCACTGGTCCCACAGGGACCTTGATGAAGAATCGGGTTCCGCTAGGCCTGCCTTTACTTCACTCACACGATCAGGGAATCGCACGCGGTGGCCATTTTTCTCCTCCTGGCAACTCGGTCGGAGGGGGAGGAGTGTTGCCACAGGGTCCTTGTCCTCACGCCTCGTTCCTGGGCTAAAACTTCATCCTCAGGTGCGCTGCTAGTTACCGAATCACAGTGGTGGATTAATCTTGCAAATGGAGCACTTTCTTTGCATTATTTCGGGCCTGTTTCACGCCCGGAGAGGGAGACAATGGCTTAGGCTGCCATCTCGTCTGTGCCCCCTGGTGGTCTCCCAATTTTGAATTTTTTTTTAAGTTTTTTTTTTTAATGAATTTTTTAAATGGTAGAAGAAGCCAATTAGGCTAACAGATGTAGTTGAGAGATTTATTATGCATTTCGGAGTGCCCAACTCCGCCTTCAGGGCTGTACTCTATACTATAATACAGTAAATCGAAAAAAATATGAATACACATGTCAATTACGTAGTATATGTCATAGAAACAAATGGCATGTACATACCTTAATAACCCAGTAGTCTTTAGGATTTAACCATTGCACCATGAGTAGTGAGGTTGGATAAGTAGCATGCTAATTCTTTATCCTTTTTTAATTTTAGAAATCCTCTTTAGTTCTCACATTCCCCTTTTTTAAATTATTTCTGTTCAAGAGCTTTACATTGGACACACTCAACATTAGTCCGTTTTGATTACCCTACTATTTGTCCCAGGTAGTTTACAATTCCTTAGCACGCATTTACACATTGTGCTACCTTACTTACCATGCTTGCACGTTTCCTCGTTGCCATGACACCAGCACAGTATACCACTCCTGCATGTTTCCTTGTTACCATGACACCAGTCCGGTAGCCATGGAACGCATGGGTTTCACTTTGCGTTCACTTTAGGTACACTGTTATAAGTGAAGTAACCTCGCTGTGACACGTGAGTAGTGATAATGTAGAACTTTATTTTATGTTACAGTGTCGTCCTTCATTAGATAGATTGTACGTGAAAGACACCGGTAGCACCCCACCCGGCAGTAACAGTAATTCCCCAACTGTCCAAGATAGAATCCTCACACGCAACCACGCACACACGTTCTCCACCAGAACCCCTCACGAGCCCATGCCTCGAGCCCACGAGCCATGAAATAATTACAATAAGCTTCACTCAGTCAGACTCCAATCCGAAATGCATTGGCAATAAATCTCTCGATTACATCTGTTAGCCTAATTGGCTTCTTCTCCCATTTAAAAAAAAACATCAAAATTTAATTTGTTTTTCACAAATTTCATCGGCTTTGTGAAGTATAATTTGAATACATACTGCGGAAAAAAGTAGAACTTTCTTCATAAAGAACTTGTTCAAAAACGTATTAAGTAACCTTGTAAGAGGAACAATATGAGAGCGACTGTATAGTGTTTTTCACCCTGTTTCACCAGGATATATTACCAACTTTTTGTTGGTTTTGCTAATGTGCCTGCTTGCAGGAGTGTGACTAAACGTACCTTTTCAAGGTGGATCAATCTTTGCATCCCAGAATACTATGATCTGGCTGGGAAGGATGTGCCTGAGGGTGTCAGGGCTCATGCAACCTAAGGCCCTGTTATGTATATTTGGCAATTGGCCACATGAGCCTCACTCTGCACATTTGGAAAATGTTATTGCTTGGACTCATTGTCAGAGCTTATGCTCGGTTTGGCCGAACAGTTCTCCAGAGTTCGGTCTAGGTGGCATCCACTTGCTCTTCTTCCTCCTCGAGACCTACATACTGCTATAAGGTTTTGTCATAAATGAGGGCGTTTCTGAAAGCAGCTGGCACTAGAAGATATATCTCTAAGATGAGGAAACTGGAAGGAAGGACTAATCCATCAGAAAGAAAGTTACCGCAAATTAAGTAATTTGTTCTTCTACATTGCACTATGTGTTAGCATTGCTTTAAAGATTTAATGAAGATTACTCCTGCTGTAGTGCAGTCTTGATTCTATTAAAGACACAGAGGCAAGCATTATGCTTTATCTTCTTTATTTCTACTCTTCCAGCAGATTTAAATCTCCATATTTCTTTGACCATATAATTCTTTTTTTTTAACTGAAAAACATTTTTTTAATCCATCTCCCATGAACCCCAGTGTCTCTGGTAGTTTCATGTCCATATCTTGTCCCATGAGCCACCTCCTGCCCAGGTCCTTCCCTCTTCTTTTTCTTCTCTTCTAAACGATAAGTAGCAGATCTATGTAGCTCCAACAAATATATGTTCTGAATAGCATTGTGTGTGTTTGGTGGAACTATTTATGTATGGTTACATTGAAAACATAGCAGAGCGCTTTCGCAAGTTGGCACGTGTGAACACCTTTGATGTCTCGATACAGTGTAGAGCGGTGCGTGTGCTCCGGTAGAAACCCCTATTTAGGTTACCTAGCAGTTCAGCCAGGCTTAATACAGCAGGGGCGCAGTCAGACCCGTGAGTATATAACTCTCTACAGGGCACCCAGCTGCGCTCCGTGAGTCGTGTGCAGTGTTCAGACGTACTACGCCCAAACAAGACCTTTCACAGCTTTGTTCGGCCCACAGACGTCAGAATGGAAGCGCACCCCCGTGCGCGATCTCACAGCTAAAGCAGGCACATATTAGGTGCCGAGTAAGGTGTCTTTTTCTAAACCGGCAAAACTTTTCCCTGCAGTACGTGGATAGCAACATGCCCGGTCTTAGAGCAGCGTTCGCTGCACAGCAGCGGCCCGACATCAAAAGCTTGTATAAGAGCCGGAGCAACACGTGGAGCATGATTTTAAGACGCTTAGAGCACCGATCACTGCCTCAGGCAGAGCAGTGAGGGTCGACTATATACCTCCCAGAGGCCCCTGGGAACTGTATAGTAGGCAACATTAACAGTGCCTATCATAGTTGCAAACTCATTGCTCCTACACACAAGCTCTGACTATTGTGACTTTCTGCAGCATACCCCATAAGGCGAACCCTCTCACCAACTCCTCCCAAAGAACATGCCAGTCAGCCGGCACTGAGGAACCAGTGTAATAAGCACATGATGAAATCTGATGAAGGGAGCGTGGGGAGCAAGGACCAAGCACTGTACGTGATGGAATCAGAACTGACGCTTAGTTTCAAAAATGCATAATGCTCGCCTCCGGTCTTGACATAGAATTGAGGGATTATACATTTGTATCAGGTAACTGTACGCTCTCCACTACAAAAGGGGAAAGACCATATGGAAATCAGGCTTGGTTCCACCTCAAAGGGGGCAGTCCAGCCCGAAATGCTTGGTCACATTCCTTCTGCACGAGACCACAAGCATCCCCAAACATGTTTTGGCCTTGTTGGGCCTCATCAGTGAGGCGAAGCTTGTGTCTCTAGCCCAGCAGGCAAGAGATCCACGTCTGGGCATACCCGTTCACTCGGGGATACTTACGCAAAACAAAATGGGTGATGGCTAGAAGGTTTGGAATTAATCCTAACCTCTGGCATTGTTCTGGGCAACCCTCCAGACCATCGTTCTTCTCCTGCCAAGCCATTACAAAAGGGGAAAGATCATATGCAAATCAGGCTTGGTCCCAACCCAAAACAGTACAGCCCGAACTGCTGAGATAAGAGCCAGTGGCTTAGTTACTGATCTTGGAACCCGTAGACTTTGTGTCTAATCCAAGCTTTGGCATTCAACCAAACTAGTGTTATGTGGTATCGTTGTGTTATTTAGAGAAGTCTAAAACACCCCTTTGCCTCAGCACACCACATGACATTGTGATTCTGAGCACTGCCTCGAATGATTGTTGTTGAACTGGACTTTGGCAGGGATGTCACAGTATAGTTCTATATGGGTGGTGAAGAGAATAGTCGTAGTAAGGAGGTTGTGTACACATTCCTCCTCCTCTCCTACCTGTCAGTGTCTGTAAGAGTCCTGATCTGTGTTGTCAGGAGGGATTGCTTACACATAGGCCTGTGGTGGGCACATTGTGGTCAATGTTTTGCAGTAGATAAGCTATGCAGTCATGGCCGAGGGATGCATATATGTTGGCCATCCCCACATGCCTGCCAATAGTTTGTGGATATGGCGTATAAATGTGTCTGCAAATTCAGATCATTGTACTGGAATGGTTGCTGTTGCACTGGTATGTGGAGTGCATGATGTGTAGTCTAGGTCTCTGGTGGTCTTGAGGTGTGCAGTCCTCCACCTGTACCTAACCCTGTATATTGTATACGGGCTGGTGTGTCAGAGTTTGCTACCCTGACCCCATCCTCCACTCCCCCCCACTGCACTATCTACCCGTCATTCTCTCTTCTGCCACTAGCCTCTGCAATCCGCTTCTATTTTCACTGTACCCCAATCTTCTGTTCCCTTCCTCACTCAGAACTCTCTTCGCAATGTATATATTGTGCAAGGGTCTGGGATTGCCAGGTTATAGGGGGTTTAAGACTGGCTGGGAACTCCCTTCATTTCCCCCAAGTGTTAGAAGTTGTGAGAAGCATGAATCTTTGAGTTTGAGGGGTGAGGGGGTGGGTGGGCGAGGGGCCTTCTGCAATGTGAAAACATAAGGCTAAATTTCTCCTAGCTAGGGATGGAAGGAGCATGTTGAAAGCAGTCTTTCACGCCTCATCCTTCCATAAACATGCACTGTATCTAGTAGGTCTTCATAGGTTTTTCCCAACCAGGACAATAACTTTTGTAATGCGATCTAAACACGTAAAACACGGTGCTGCCCCAATTCTATATTCCCACCAGATCCTGGTTTCAATAATCTAGTCTCAATCAGATTCACCTCGCAATGCTGCTCTGTCTACACAAACTCATGTTCCAAATGCGTTCGCTGCAATAAAATGGTTTCCGCAAAGTACTCTGCTGCTTGTTGGCGCTAGATCTGTGCTATAATGAAAACCTACAGCAAATGATGCTTCCCCATTAGAAGCGATTGATTTCCAAAGATGGCCTTACATATGCAAAGATCATGGAAAATAAAACTATGTTTTACTGCTTCTGCCGACTGTCATTATACCAAGTCAATTTAGTGTGTGTGTGCATATATATAGTCAGTGAAAAAACTTTAACCCCTTAAGTGCCAGGCTGTTATGCAATTATGTGCAAAATGGACTCGTCCTTGGCACTTTTTAAGTGGACGTTATTTCACATTTGTGATGTCATCTTTGGTGTCCTGGGTGTTAGTCTTAGAAGTCCACGGTGGTGGCGTGAGTTATGGTTGCTTAGCTTACCATAACTGGCAAATTTCTGGGTGTTTTCGGGTTTACTTGTAACCACAACGTCCCTTTAACAATGTTGTTTCACCGAATTTCATAGATTTTTATTAGTATAACTTTACCATAATGTCCCTTTAACAATGTTTTTTCTGTGAATTTCATAGGTTTTCATGAATTAAAATGTTTCATGATGTTAATCACTGTATATGATATTAATAATTCTCCTTTAACATATATCAAAGAACTGTAAATCTCCTTTAAAAAACAAATTTTTTGCAACGCATATTGATGTATGTCATTATCGGAAGCTCATGCTGGGGATGCGAGTCATGGTTGAATTTCCGGATATATACTAATTGACCTTTTCAAAATTGATCGCGGCAGAATTGACCTTTTCACAATTGATCGTGAAATGAAGGTCAATTAGGACATATATGCGGGGGAAATGCCCTGCAACCCCCTACCCAATCCCATTATATTATTAATTACTCCAAACCCACCCATATATATATATATATATATATATATATATATATATTTCTGAGGCTTGTGGAATCTGCTTAGATCACATGCTGTGCATAGGCCGACATCTAGTGGAAGCTGCGGAGTATTACAGTTTGTTTTTCGAAACTCGAAAATGGGCGTCGACACAGGGCGTGCCAGTAATACTATCCCTAGTGTGACGTCCACTGTACCCAAGATCCCTCACGCGTCTAGGATCCTCAGATTGTTTTTTCCGCCATACTGGTCGGAAGCATTTTGCGGAGTCCCTTGGCCTTAGCCATACTTTTGCTAGAATTTAAAATAATAATCTATTGACATCCTTTCCCACACCAACGTCGAACTTCGACACTCGACGCCGGCTGGAGAAGAAATCGACCGTCGGCTGCTGCACGACGGATTTGGGCCTCGGAAGGCCGCTGGCCTCGGCCCGGGCCTGGTAGGCCGCTGGCCTCGGCCCTGCAACTAGGGAGAGAGGGGGGTGGTACATACTCTACACTCTTGGTATATAGGTACACCTTATACATTTCCTACACTTAACAGCCCGCTGCCACAAGGTGCGTATTGAGGGTACCCCTTTTCAATTCTGCCCCAAGTGCAATCACAAATACCCTTGGGTCAACAGGCACGCCACGTGCAATCTCTGCTTGCCGAGGGACCACCCCGAAGCGAACTGCAGAGCGTGTAGTAGGTTTAAACCTAAGACACTTAAGGACCGTTCGACGAAGCGTTGGGCCCACCACGCCAGACAGGCGGCTATGGCAGCGGAGGGCGCCTTCAGCGATGGCAGCGACGCCGTACTTTCGGACGGCGAGGGCATCACGGCGTCGAAAGACAGCCGAGCGCAGGTCCCCGACCTCAGAAGGTCGTCCGGCAGGGCGGCTATGGGGAAGACCCCCGGCGACACAAGCGCTTCACATACTACACACACTAAACACACTAAGTCCAACCGAGACTCGACGACGTCGAGTTCTCGGAAAGAGGCACAGACAGAACGGTCCGATTCGGTGTCCTCTGGGCGCTCTCGATCAAGATCGCCGCATGACTCCAGGCAATCATCCACTCTTGCCAAGAGTGCCTCGCTCCCTAGGCTAACAGAAGTTCGATCGTCGGAAGACGAAGATGACTTCCACCCCCAGGCCGCGCTCCAGGAGTCGGAGCCCGCAATTAAAGCCAGCGAGGCCCCACGCTCGAAGGACAGGGACACCTCTCCCGATCCTCGACGCCAGGCGTCGAAAAACTCCGGAGCCACTAAGGGACAGGGAAAACATTTTTCTACGCACAGGGAGGGGGGAAAACAGCAGAAGAAACTACCTGTACATTCTTCCACACCTGTGAAACACTCCACCCCCCTAAACAGACAGACAAGCCCAGGTCTGCTGATAGGTCCACAACCAGCAAAGCTACTCAAGATAAATCCCATAGACTTGCTGAGAGAGTCATTCCCAGTTCCAAAAAATGGTCCAGTGAAGACATAGATAGGGTCATGTCAAAAATGTCTTCTTTGGCTGATTTTTATGATAAAAATCCAGAACATTTCCTCTCGTATGATCCACAAGGGGCCACACCCTCAGGGTCTACTGATCTTATCCCCCCGAGTAAGAAGGCCCGATTTTAAACTCCAATGAGGTCCGAACCCTTCGAGGTACAACCTTACGCAAGACCATACTCACGGTATCAAGAAGAGGCTTCTTTTTGTGAAGACCAAGATTTTGGGTTGATAGAAGAGCAAACCGGGACGGCCTACTATAGGGATGATGAGGACCAGGAGGAAGAAGAGGATGACCCGGAAACATACAGAGTAGATTCCCCGGTAGAGAATGAAGCCCCGGTTACCGACTCCCCGGTCGATAACCAACCCCTCCTAAATGAGGTTCTCGCTCGCGCAGCAGAACATTTCCACATTGACACCCACGGTGTACAGGAGGAAAGGGACTTCACAGAAGAGTTAGTGTGAGAAAGGAGGCCTGTTGCCCAGACCATCCCTATCCTTAAATCCATTCAGCGGAGAATAGATCTGTCCCTGGTGAACCCAAACCTCACCAGAGCAGTCAATCCCAGGGTTGAAAAACTTTTCAGGGCAGCTCAGTCTGACCCTCTCTATATAAGAGGACATCTGAAGCCAGACTCCCTAGTTGTCACCAACACTCGTAAGAGGGCTGGGACACCCTTGTCTTCGTCAGAAGCTCCTCCCGACAAGGAGAGCAAAAAACTATACGGTTTCGGCAGGAAGGTAGCCTCAACGTCCGCCTATCAAGCAAGGATTGCTAACTCCACCACCCTGTTGGCCAGCTACAACTGCCATCAGTGGGAAGAAGTCGCGGCTCTCATAGGCTTTGCTTCTGAACCGTTAAAGGGCCAATTAGCTCGGATTTCCGCAGAGGGTAGAGCCGTGTCTGGTTGCATTTTGAAAGCAACCTTCGACGCCGCGGACAACGCAGGCAGATTGATAGCAGAAGGTACTGTTATCAAGAGACATGCGTGGTTACGGCAGTCTGGTTTTAAGGCAGAAACACAGGCATCATTGTTAGACAAACCGGTGGAAGCCGATCTGTTGTTTGGTAAGGCGGTCGAAGACGCACTGAAAAATGCCAAGGACGAATACGAGACACTCAAATCCCTTGGTCAGTTAACCAATAAACCCCCTAACCAGAGAGGGAATAGTAATTTTCGTCGCCCACGCGGCCAAAATTCCCAGAGAGGATCTAACTATTCCCAGGGGCAGGGTACACAGTGGAACAACAACCAACAGTCTACCCAGGGTTACGGCAGAGGTAATAGGAGAGGTTGTGGTAAAGGCAGAGGCAGCCCCAGCAAGGGAGGCGGCACGCCCCCACCAAAGCAGTGACGCTCAGTTCAGGGTCCCTTCTCACGCAGCCCCAGTAGGGGGACGTATTTCAAACTTCACCCAGTTTGAAGGGATCACAAAAGACAGATGGGTGCTGTCAACAGTATCCACGGGATATTGTATAGAGCTACTGCAGCATCCCCGGAACCATCCTCCACGACAAAGAGTACACTCCTTAGAACATCAGAAGATTCTCCTCGAGGAGATCGCCATTCTTCTACAAAAGGACGCGATAGAACTCGTCCCGGGACACCAGGTAAACAAGGGTATTTATTCAACTTACTTCCTTGTGCCAAAGAAAGACTTGACAATGCGCCCAGTATTGGACTTACGGCCTGCCAACAAGTATGTCAAGCCCCAAAAATGTCGTATGACCATGCTACAAGAGGTAATCCCCCTCCTAAAAAAGGGGGATTACATGGCAACCTTGGATATGAAAGATGCTTATTTTCATATTTCCATGTTCCCAGCACACAGAAAGTACTTGTGCTTCAAGGTGGACAGTCGGCACTACCAATTCAAGGTACTGCCCTTCGGGATAGCTTCTGCACCAAGGGTATTCACCAAGGTACTGGCGGTGGCGGCTGCACACCTACGCAGGGAGGCAATCCCAGTGCACCCTTTTCTGGACGACTGGCTCATAACGGGGGAAACCCCAGGAATTTGCAGGACAAACATTCAAAGGACTATCGACCTCCTCCACGAGTTAGGCTTCTCAATCAACGAGAAGAAGTCAAGCCTGGTGCCAAGCACCTCAAAACAATTCCTAGGAGCAATCCTAGATACCCAGGAGGGGTTGACCTTTCCTTCAGAAGAAAGAATTCGGAATATACTACTGCAAATTCCGCATTATCAGTCCGGTCAACAAATAACGGTACGCAAAGCAATGCGTTTACTGGGCATGATGGCGTCATGCATTTACCTGGTCCCCCACGCGCGCCTGCGCATGCGTCCCATGCAAGAATGGTTGGCGAAACAATGGTCTCAGGCAAGTGGTCAGTGGGACGATCTAGTGGTCGTTTCGCCAACACTGGTACAAAGCCTTCACTGGTGGACAAGAGAGAATCTCGCACAGGGGAAACCGTTTTACGATCTCGAAGTACAGGCAGTAGTCACTACCGATGCATGTCTGACGGGGTGGGGAGCTCACCATCTCCACCACACAGCTCAGGGTCTCTGGTCTCACTCAGTGGCCAAGAAGCACATCAACCTGCTAGAGCTTCTGGCAGTATTCAGAGCGCTTCAGGCGTTCGAGCCCCACCTACTAAACCTGTTAGTGCAAATCCGGACGGACAGCACTACAGCCATGTTCTACCTGAACAAGCAAGGAGGGACTCGCTCGCCAAATCTGTCCAAGCTTGCCCAGAAAATCTGGATATGGGCACTCAGACGGAACATCTTCCTGTCATCACAACATGTTCCAGGGGAGCTCAATTCCCTAGCGGATGCTCTGAGCAGAGATTCCCTCCCAGAGGAACACGAATGGGTTCTTCACAGAGAGGTCGTAGAAGATCTCTTCTCTCAGTAGGGTTTCCCCACTATAGACTTATTCGCCACAAGCGAAAACAGACAATGCCCAGGATTTGCATCCAGGTTCCCCCAACCAGACTCCCAGGGGAACGCCCTGTGGATGAACTGGTCAGGGATGTTTGCGTATGCTTTTCCACCAACTCCTCTCATCAGGAAGGTGGTGAACAAGATGAACAGGGAGTCGATGACGCTCGTCCTAGTTGCTCCCATGTGGGCAAGACAACCGTGGTTCCCACACCTACGCAGGATGGCGGTGTGCGAGCCCATCAAACTTCCAGCCTGGTACAATCTACTGTCCCAGCACCAAGGTCAAACAGTGCACCAGCAACCCAACTCAATGAACCTGGCAGCATGGCTCCTGAGGTCATAGAGTTTGGACACCTCAATTTACCACAGAGGTGTATGGACATCCTAAAGGAATCTAGGAAACCAAACACAAGGCACTGTTACTTTGACAAGTGGAAGAGGTTCGTTATCTGGTGCCAGAGTAGACAAATCACCCCAGTTGATTGCACTCCTTCCACTATTGTTACAAACATTCTCCACCTGCTAGATGCAGGATTGGTTTTTAACTCACTGAAAGTACACCTGGCAGCCCTCTCGGCTTACACCACTTCCCATAGCAAGGTTTTGTGGTGGAAAGTACCAGTAGTTAAAGCCTTCATGGAAGGAGTAAAGAGACTTCACCCTCCTATTTCAAACCCACCACCAGGGTGGGACCTTAATGTGGTGCTAGCCAAGCTCATGGGCCCCCCTTTCGAACCCATGCATAAAAGCAGTCTCAAACACCTGACTTATAAAACGGCCTTCTTAGTAGCTATTACTTCTATAAGAAGGGTCAGTGAAATTCAGGCTCTGTCAGTGCAGGATCCCTTCTTTACTATCCATAAAGACAAACTGCTTTTACGCACACACCCTATGTTCTCGCCTAAATTTATATCAAAATTCCATGTAAACCAGTCCATCGAGCTTCCGGATTTCTTCGAGAACCCGCAAAGCTCGGCTGAGGTGACACTACACACCCTAGATGTGCGTAGGGCGGTCCTCTACTATGTAAATAAAACCAGACCGCTAAGGAAAACAGATCAACTGTTTGTCTCCGTAGCTACAGGCAGAGAGGGGGATCGCGTCTCTAAAGGTGCCATCTCGAAGTGGATTATTAACTGTATACAGCTGTGTTACTCACTCTCTGAAAAGACTCTGCCTTTTACGCCAAGGGCCCACTCTACTAGAGGCATTGGGGCCACTCTGGCTTTCATTGCAAATGTACCCCTTGACACCATTTGCAAAGCAGCGACTTGGAGCTCTATTCACACTTTTACTCAGCATTACTGCATTGACACCCATTCCAAGGCAGATACACAAGTGGGACAAGCGGTTCTAAGACACTTATTTGTTCATGACCCTTCTCACATCCCACCTCCTTCTTCTGGTACTGCTCGCTAATCTATGCACAGCATGTGATCTAAGCAGATTCCACAAGCCTCAGAAGGGATACATTACTCACCGTAATTGTATTTCTGATGCTTGTATCTGCTTAGATTCACATGCGACCCACCCTTCCTCCCCCCCGAGAGAAGGTGCATGATTGCTTGTAGTCTTACCTTCTGTCTATCTGCTTGGATTATCTGTACTCACGCTACTGCTCATGCTAACTCATGTCAGAAAAAAAAATACAATCTGAGGATCCTAGACGCGTGAGGGATCTTGGGTACAGTGGACAGCACACTAGGAATAGTATTACTGGCACGCCGTGTGTCGATGCCCATTTTCGAGTTTCGAAAAACAAACTGTAATACTCCGCAGCTTCCACTAGATGTCGGCCTATGCACAGCATGTGAATCTAAGCAGATACAAGCATCAGAAATATGATTACGGTGAGTAATGTATCATATATATATATATATATATATATATATATATATATATATATATATATAATAAAGGTAAAGGTCAGTTGTGCAGAAGGTCAATTAGGACCATTATTATTAGGTCAATTAGGACAAATTGTAAAAGGTCAGTTTGGGTAATACCGAATTTCCTAGTGCATGAAACTTGACCATGGCCCAAGCCTCACCATACCACCCCCCGTTATCCACTGCAGCTATCCTGCATCCTAGTTAAGGGTCCACTAAACCCTCATAATGTGACCAATGGCCAGTGTTGATGACTTTCAGCCATGGCGTCTCCACAATCCATGGTGCATGGGCTTTGGCAATGCTGCATTCCCCAATAGGCAAATCAGAGTAGACATTTGTCCTTGCCGAGGGCCAGGTCCACTCCCCAGGCAGCAAAGTTATATCACTGTTTTGTGTACTTACTTTTGACACTTTATAAAAAAGTAAAGCACAGGACAGATTTGCAAAACCATGCTTTCAGGTCCTTGATGATGCTCCCCGCTCAGGTATGTTGTAATCCAGTCCAGCACTTCAGGCTGTAGCCTCAAGCAGAATATTTTTTCCCATTCAAACCTAAGTCTTCGGCCATGGCGTATGCCCCAATAAGCAAATCGGAGTACACATTTGTCCTTGCTCAGGGCCTGGCCCATTGCTCAGACACCAAAGTTATTTAGCAATTTTTTGTACTGACAATTTGACACGTTAGAAAAAATAAAGCATAGGACAGATTTGTAAAACTATGCTTTGAGGTCCTTGCTGATGCGCCTTGCAATTGTTTGCTGCAACCCTGTACAGCACTCCGGGCCGTAGCCATGAGCAGAATTTTTTCTCCCATTCAAACTCATCCCGATTTTGAAAAACGTTATCACGTAGCCGGACCCTGTGGCCATGCCCACTTTAACCCCATTGCTGGTCCCTTGTGGGACCCGGACAATCTGGCCACCGCCCATGGCCACAGGCCATACCTCTGGTCACCAAAGGTATATCACTATTTTTTTGTACCTACACTATGACACTTTTGAAAAAATAAAACAGCAAAACTTTGCACAACCATTCAAATCTGGGTCTAAAATCTTTTTCCAAACTGTTGTGCAGATTCGTCAAACTGCACCAAATTCATAAGCCTTTCAAATATTTTGGGACCCCCCCCCCACCCTCTAATTTTGCTCCCTCTTGGCAAAACAGCACCAAGCTTTGCATAACCATTCGGAGTCAGGTCTAAAATGATATTGCAAATTTTCATGCAGTTTAATTGAATTACGCCAAAGCTATAAGCCATCCAAAAACTGCTTTTATCCGACCCTGTGATGCAGAAATATACGTGGATGTCCCTGAGCATCTGAAATGTTTGCGAACATCATAGGACTGTCCCAGAACACCCGATTTTGGGCTTTTTTGGGCCACGTCCCCTCCCAACCTCATCGGCCCTCACCTCCGCAGAGATTGTTTCATTTGTTTGACAAGTGCAATGTTGTGTTTTTTAATATTGTTTTACTGTGATGTCCGCAGACTACGGGCGCTGTTTGCGAATCGAGCTTAGCGTGCCTTTCAAAAGTTTTGACGCACCTCACGTTTTTAACTGACCAATCAGTGGGCGCGTACAATGTCCGCAGACATCACGCAGGACCCTGCTTGGTCCAGGTGGGTGTCCATGGACCGAATAGGGAAGTGAGTCTGCGGACTGGACCCAGATATCACTATTTTTGTAACCTACTTTTTGCCCATTTTTTTAAAAACTACTTAATGGATTTACACCAAATTTACAAAAGCACGCTTTTGGGATCAAGCCGCGGCTCCTGGCACAAATTTGGTGAAAATCAATCCAGAGGTTTGGGCTGTAGTCATGAGGAAAACATTTTTTCCATTGTGTCAGAGGATTTTCACACATTTTGGGACCCCCAACCCCCTATAATTTTGCCCCTCCTGGACAAAACCGCACCAAACTTCACAAAATCATTCTGAGGGGGCCATATACTTTTTTTTTGCTAAGTTGGGTGAAGATTCATCCAGGGGGGATGAAGTTATAAGCCGCCCAAAAAGTGCTCTTCCTATGATTTGAGCAACTTAACCATTACTACAGGGCCGCTACCGAAGGCCCTGTAATGTATATTCACTGAGAGGAAAGGAGCTGCAGAAGGACTTTACATTGCTGCTCACCTTATGTATTAGTTGTACCTGTTGTTCCTTGTTAGCTCTAAAGTATAATGGAAGGAGCATTAGGCACATTGATGTAGCAAGGACAGGATGAACAGTCCAATGTCCTAATTGATCACAGTAAGCACGTACATACATATGGGCGCTGCATAATGTATTAACTAAGATGTATTTCAATTGGAGTAGGGAACTTAACGTTATTGCCGGCTGCCCTCCACCCATATTTGCTAATTGGAAACACAGTAATATAGCCATATTGTGCAATTTGGTGTGAGGAATGGGGCCGGCTCTAGTGGCAGCTATATACAACTCCATAGTCGATAGGTTACAACAAAGGTCGGGTGGTGATTGCTGAGCAAAATGCTCCAAACAGCAGTTAGCAATGTTCAATTTGTCAGTTGCGAATAGCAGCACAATTCCAGTAAGTGGCCGCTGACGTTTAGAGTGATTTTCGCGTGGAGGCATTTTTGTTGTTTTGGCGTTTCTACGATGTGTGCGTTAATGGAGAGCCACACCATGCCTCCGGTTTGCTTCAGTCAAAAAACTCGACCCGAGTGCGATGTAGCAACATTTCTGACCATTTTTCCAACAGTGAGCAATTCCTGGAGCAGGTTCGCATGTGAATGATAAACGGAACATTCTGTGGAACATGTTTTTATATAGCTCGTCATGCTGGATTCCCCCGACTTCCGAGCACTGTAATAACACCTGCTATGTCCAAATGTAAAGGCACTCTGTTATTCGATCTAGCAAGCATGAAGGTCTGAGTCAGCCGTCTTGGGGTTCCAACCTATATCTGCAGGATTAGCAAAACGGTCTTGGACATTGGTGGTTGTTTGATTTCTAAAGAGGGGGGGTGCTGGGGGGGGGAGGCGGGTAGGTGCTTGTTCTCTCCCTGGCCACTTTTTGAAATAATGGTTTGAAACGATGCATTCTGTAGTACACATTTCAGAATACAATGGGAAGAATTCAATAGAATTTACAATGATTTATGTAGGGTTAACGCATGAAATTCTCTCACCACCAGTATGCAAAAGCATTTAGCAAGACATATTCATGCTTGCTGTGTCCTAATAAAGTGTGTCCTGATTCAACAGTGCAGGCCAGCATGGCCCTGATTTAATGCTGGTGGCATCCTAAGAAGACAACGAGGCCTGTTGACAAAATGTGCCAGCATGTTTCAGAAAATGATTTAAAGTGGATGGAGGGGGTACGGGAGTTCTACGACACCGCACCCGCAAGTCCCAATCGTTGGCAGTCCATGATGCACATGCAAGAGCATTGCCCAGGCACCTACATTGCATGACTGCATGTTCGATCAGACTGATGGTTAGCATGCTCAGTGAAATCTAGTGGCATTAATCTATACAGATGCTAGTGGCCCCTCAAATTCCAAAGTGAGGAGGAGAAGCCAGATGCCGGGAGTGAAATCGCTGCAACGCTAGCTGGGCGAGAACTAGTGAGTAGATTAACAAATTTCACCTTTCCTCCTTGAGCACCTAGACATATATATACAGTCTTCTTGGGCACCAACCACAAGTGTATGGTCCTGATGGCTCCATTCCAAGTCTCACAGTGGGAACAGTCCACACAATGTACCCTCTTGCAAAACTCAGTCTAGTTCCAGGCACACACCATCCATGACCATGAGGAACCACCCAATCAGCCAGCAGCACCGCCATGTCCAAGATATCCAGCCAGCTAAATCAGCCTTTCAAAGCTGCCCCTCCAGCTCCAATGTCGATGAAGATCCGAAAAGCAGCATTCACTTGTAAACACTACTATAGGTGCCATGTATTTATTTATTAGCATTTATAAAGCACCCAGCAGCCCTTAGGCATCATGGCACTGTTACAGAGATGTGTATAAGGTAAGGCAAGGAACCCTCTTTTTTTATAAGGGGGCTTGACTCCAGAGGGTAAGGCGAAAGTTTTGAGAAAAGAGTGGAGTCAGCAGCTACCCTGGTCATTGACGCTTTGGTAGGATTCTTTTTGGGAGGCAGTGGAGCTAAATTGGCACATATCTATTAGCTCTTAACATGAACACAAAGAAGTTAGATTATTTTTTCAAACATAAAAGGTTGAGATTTATTAGATTTTTCAAAAGTAAATATTTAAAAGACGAAATATGCCATCCTTGGCACAGAAAAACATTTTTTACACAAGCGTATGCAATGATTGTGCATATGGGTGAGTTAGTACATCAATAGTTACTCACCGAACTAGAAATACCTGAACTCTGTGTCTGTCGACAATTTTTACGTACTGCCGCAACACTAGCAGTACATGTAATTACAGTCACTATTGATGTACTAACCCACCCATATGCACAATCATTGCATAACCTTGTGTAAAAAATGTTTTCTGTTCCAAGGATGGCATATTTCGTCTTTAAAATATTTACTTTTGAAAAATCTAATAAATCTCAACCTTTTATGTTTGAAAAAAGAATCTAACTTCTTTGTGTTTATGGTAAGAGCTAATAGATATGTGCCAATTTAGCTCCACTGCCTCCCAAAAAGAATCCTACCAAAGCGTCAATGACCAGGGTAGCTGCTGACTGCACTCTTTTCTCAAAACTGTTACAGAGATACTTGCTGGTTGCAAAGAATACAGTAAGCTTGGTGGTTACATAGGATGCAGGAAAACTTAATTACAAGAAACAGCTGAACAGTGACTGGGGGAGTGAGAGGCAGCAGACTGGGGAAGGTGAGGTGGGGTGGGAAGGGGAGAGGCTTAGAGGGGCGGGAAGGCTGAAGGAATTATCTGAATAGGGTGGTTTTGAGGGTTTTGCGAAAGGTGGACAGGGATGGTTGCGCTCTGAGTGCATTGGGTAGGGCATTCCATAGTTTGGGAACTATGTGAGGAAAACCTAAGCCTCCAGCTTTAGTTCTTTTGATGTGGGGAATTCGGAGTTGGTTGGCGTGGTGGCTTCCTTTAGGGCGTGTTGAGGTGTCTTTGGTAATGGTTTCTGATAGGTTAGATGGGGCAGAAAGATTGATGCATTTGTGTGTGAGGGTGAGGATTTCGAAGTTAACTCTTTCCTTAACTGGGAGCCAGTGGGCGGCCCGCCTAGCCTGAGTAATGTGGTCTCTTTGGGAATGCTGAGGGCAGCTCGAAGTGCATTGTTCTGAACTATTTGGAGCTTGTTGAGATTCTTTTCTGAGGTGCCATGACTCCCCTCCCCAACACCCCCCCCCACCCCCTCCAAAGCTGATTGTACTATGTTTGAGATCGACATTTCAACATGTGGCTTTCTTTTTCACACCGAGAAGGCTGTTTCGTCAACACATAACCAGTATTTTGGCTTCTCAATCTCCCCTGACATCCGGTCAGTATGCAGGTGCTCATGGTGCTGTCTATTGTTTCACCACTAGAAGTCCCGTTGCCATTCAACTGTGATCATCATGCATTCCCCAGCCATCCACAATGTATTGAGGCGCACATTTTTCTGGCACATAAGCCCTCGGGTGCCCGGTTTTACCATGCCATCAGTAAACAAGATGTTGGAGCACTTGCCCAGGGCAGCAAGTAGCCATGACTGGAGTGCTCGAGCCCACTCACTGATGCTCTTTGTTAGCATTTTGCTTTCACTTAATGAGAGATAAAGGGCTCAGTTGCAGCGAAGTGCTATATTTTAAATGCACTTTTTCTGACTGTAAACACTTATTATACAGTAGGTACTGAAAGTTAGGCTGGGTGCACTCTGGGAAATGGCCTATATTCGACCCCCAGAGTTGCATCACCAGGCAGGTGGCTTTCCTTGCCCCCCGGTTCCTCTTGACCTGTCACTTTACCTGGAGAATGAGAGATGCTTGTGGGATTAAAACTGTGGAAACTGTTAACTTTACCAGTACACTAGTGTAAACAAATTGCACTAGTGTAAACAAATTGCACGCACTTCCTCATTTCAATTGGCGTTGATCTTTTCCGAGAACACCTCCCCTTCTTCCCTGTACTAACCATCCCAACTTGAGCAGACATGAAACTAGACATTTCACTTTAATTACAGTCATGGGCTGTTTACAGTTGTCCTTTAAAGCAACGCCGGCTAAGAAAGGCCTCGTTATGTTTTGCCCCAGGAAGCAGTTATCACCTCATAAACTGCAAGCATCTTTGCATTGTGGCACACTGGAATGTTCATTAGACGTTAATTGCTCGTTCTGCAGTTATTAAACGTGTGATGTCCCCATAGCAAACAATCTGGAGATTCGCTGCGCGCCACGTGCGATACATGCCTGTTTGTGTCCTGTTTATTTAGCGCCATTTGCAACAATATTCTGCAATAGCGAAAGCATGTGTTGTGATGATGTTGCTTTCATGTGAGTTTGTGTTCAATGGCCACACGGCAGAATAATTGCGATCATTTTGATTGTGATTTTTTTTAAAACGTTGAATGAAATGTTGCTGTGTGGTGAGAAACGGCTCATTACCCCCGAGCGCCCACAACGTGCAGATTAGTCTTTTTTATATTTACAACAGGACAAACGGGGACATTGTTACAGCACTGGAATCAGATTTTCCTGAGACACCATTTTAAAAGTGTTTTATTGCATAGATATTTAATACATTTGTGTCGGATTAACAAATTGCGTAATTATATTTGAAACGAAATGTGTCATGTTGCTTACATCAAAAACCCCGTCGCTCTCACGTCAGCAGGAGACTCAATCCCACTTGAGCGGTGGGAACTAGGAAAGTCAAAACAAAGAGTAGTGTCCCATTGTGATCGGTAGCCATCTTGACCCTCGTTATGACTTTGTAGTCCACTAGCAGTTTTAATACTCAGTTTCTTTGTACATTCCTTTCGCCCAGCGTTCAGTGGAATTGGCTGCGTTTGTCTGCTCCGAGTATACTCTAAAAGTTAGCTGTCCGTTTTTCTTCAGTGTGTGGCTAATAGAACCTAGGTCGCTTACAGAGAATGTTACTATTCACACCGAAGCGCGTTTTTCTGTTTGTTCAAAATGTAAACATTGCACACCTCGGGTATATCTTTTATATAGTCCTGTGTTCCCTAACCTTTACTCCACACTTATTGGTGTGCGTCATTCCTTTACATTTAAATAAAGGCACAGGGCCACCATAAAGGTGTGGGGCATTGCCTCCATTCACGCTGGATCCGCCTCCCAGCAGTCATCTGATCTTCAGCAATGCACCAGCGCTCATTTCAATTTCTTTACTTTCCCCCACTTATCCTTCTTTTTTCTTTTCCTCAGGCTGCTGGCTTCTGTTCCTCTGTGTTTTATGTTGGTGCAAACCAGTTTCTTCTACAGATAATGTACTAGGTAGTGATCAGTGGGTTATCTCCAGGAGCTCTGTCTGTAGTGTCTGTGGCCCGATCACCCCAGGGACGCATCTGAGCCCTGTGATTCCCTCTCAGATCTGCTCTGAAGAAAGGACACCAGAGGTGGGCAGAGATCTTGCCCTCATCGCCACCCAATCATTTAAAGGGGTTTGTGAAACCGAAAGTGTCAAAGGCAAGCTGTCCTCTTTCTCTTCAGCATTCGAGCATGGTGTCTCCTCAAACACGTGGCACCCTGCCATCTTCCCACTTGAAGGCTTCCTTTGCCTTGACTTCATAAGCTTCCAGTGAGCACAGATTTTTAGCGTTTTCAGCATCTTTTGTACTTCTTGGTCACGACTAGCCACTTCAAGTGGTTGATCATTTATTGCGTCCGACGAGGCATCTGCCCTGCCTACACCCACAGCTCTACTGCTGGCTCTGTGGAACCCAGCAACACAGTAGACCAAGAGGAACTTCTGGCTGACTAAGTACACCTATGGTCAGGAGACCTACCAGAGCCAAAACCCTTCCAGCGGGGGTTCTGCAATGGACCAGGCAGATCCTACGGTTTTTGAATCTACAAGGTCTTCTTATACCAGAATGGGGGGGCCAGAAGAGTTTGTGTGATGCTCTTGTCGATGATCCTCTGGTGGAAACCAGAGTTCTTTCTTCTGCCTTTCTAAAGTGTTAATGCCAGAAGAGGTCAAGCATAAAACTACAAAAGGACGTAGTTACAGAGGCAGTTAAGGCTTGGCAGAGGCCTCATTCCACGGCTCTGAAAATAAAGAAACTCAAGTTATGATACAGTCATCCTCTGAAAAGTTGTGTTGATCGGGACACCTTTGCTATACTCTTTTGGTGGTGGCAGCCTGGCTTTTTTCTAAGCTTTTACCCTGGTCTCTGTCTTCTGTCTATTCAGATGTCTCTTTGGCCCCTCTGAGTAATGGTGAGAATCTGATTGATTAAACTGAAAGTATAAAACTCAGATTTGTACTTGAGGAACGCCAATACCCATGTGATGCAGGCTGCCACTAATCAATGCCTTTGGAAAGCGATTTCAGATTTTCAGAGAATTCTTTCTCCAGAACACCACCGGGTGGTTTTCTCGTCCAGCCTTCTCATCTGGCCTTGCTGACGCTCCGTTAATTGCGCAGGACATGGATGCTTCTGTTCACTATATTGACATTGCCTCCAGTGGTATGTGATTGCTTGTAGACATGCATTGCGATGAAGTTCACTGAGGACCTTCACAATGGGGTCTCTGAGCTCTTTCATAGTAACACAGGTGTAAAATGGGGCAGGAGCCCTTTCAATTTTTGCTGGACTCCACACAGGACAACAGACTATTAAAATTCTCTGGTGGCGGTCTATAGTTTCATTTATCTGAAAAATAGACAGACCAACTGCTCACCCAGCATGCCATGAAAAAGCACAATACCTCCCCAAAAGAGTTCTTCCAGCAGACTCCCTCCCTCCACCTCCAAAGGTGATGACAAAAAGTGATGTGGGCGTCCATTTCAATAAATGCCTTGTGGTTGGCCAAGTTTCAGAATTTCGGGCAGACTGGGCGGCAGTTTCATTAGACCTTTGCGTGTGTCTCCGGTTACAGGCTTTCCCTTTCTCTGTCCATCCTTCCTCACCCCCTGTTTTCAGTGTGTTCAGTTTCTCTTTTTCCTGAGGTGCAAAACCTTCTTCTAAAAAGAGCACTAGAGGTTTCTTTCCCTTTGCAAAGTCTGGGCTACTATTCCAGGCTCTTCACTGCCCCAAAAAAGAACCAGACATGCCAGAGGACAGTAGCCCCTCAATTTCTTTATGCCTTTTTAAAAATGTCATAAGACCATGCCTTCCCAGGTCTTGTCAGCTAGCTATGTGTTGTGAGGGGATTGGATTGGCTCAGTGGGCCTAAATAGCCCTTGCCTACATGTTCGAAATTGGCCTCCACACCATGAATAGCTTTACCTATAGCTAGCGTGAAGGCATTATGAACACACAGTGCTCCCGTTTGTCCTCATTGCAGCTCCACAGGTATTTACCAAGCTGATGGCTGAATCAAACGAACCACAAGTGGAAACTCCATCTTGGGATTCTATCCCAGCAGTTCCAATGCTGGCGGACCCCCAAAATGGATTGTTTTGCTTCCCCCTTGAGCACCAAGTTCAAGAGGTTTGGACACTCGGGATAGCAGGGGGGAAAGGGGTTGATAGGTGGGGACTGGATCCCTTGTGTACGGTCTCCACATTTCTTGTGTGGAGATGAGCGAACACATTTCCCCTGGTGCCTCTGATGCACAATGTGATTTCTAACTGCAAGCAATCTCAAATGTCTTCCCTCATCCTAGTTACTCACAACTTGCCAGCAATGTTCAGTTTCTCAGACATAAAGAGTGTTTCCCAAAACTCTGTATGAGCAGGAGTGCAAGATGCTACACCCTTCCCCTCAATCGATGAAATTGATCACCTGCTTCCTGATGAGCTGACTCTTGGTCAACTGGGTCTCTCACAGTTGAACATGCAAATTATACAGGCAGCCCGATAGGAGTCTACAAGGAGCCAGTCGAAGAGCGAGTGGTTGCCTTTTTGTCATTGGTCCAGGGGCAGAGGTCAATCCATTGCGATGGTCCTTGGACCAACTACTCTATCCTTCACTTGCCTAGCTTGGAGGCAAATAGACAAATATATATTCATGCTGCACTCACTTGGACCTATAGGGACCAGCAAGGCAGTGACTCTGTGAACCGGGTGCCATCCCAAGTCTTTGGATGGTGGTCCTGGGAGCGGTTTGGGGAGGATCCACTGTCATTACACCTTCGTCTCTGATACATGATAAGGGACATCACAGCACTCCTCCAGGGCAGACAAGCCCAAAAAGCTTTAACCCTGCCCAAACCCCTTGCCAGACCTAACAGGACAATGCTGGTGCCGGTACAGAGGGGCTAAAAAGCTTTGATACTGGACATCATTCAGAGGGGCCTTCAGGTTCTTTCATCGGACCTTGGGCGCAGTGGCGCTTTTACTCATTAGGATTACCTACCACAGCTCGCATGAGGTCCAGAAGAGTACTGGGCAGTGTCCCGAGGGTCCACCAAGACCTCCACATCAGGGCTCTATGCCAGATAATGTTTCCCCACACATTCTCATTTTGCCTCAACAACTTGAGGCACCCAAAATGGTGGCAAGACGAGAAGGGTCCGAATCACAATCAACCACTACGAATAAAGCTCCATCTTCTGTAGACACTTCACCATCTGAAAGAGGCACAGAACCTTCCTCAAGAATCCACACTCCGCACATTGTGGGGAGATCAATGTCCCATGACCAGGGTTGAATGCTTTCTGGAGAAGTTCCCTGGTGCACTACTTATCCATTGACCTCCAGCACAATAAGGTACTCAGACCCATGTGTATAACAGCCCAGGTAACTTCCCTGGGTACGGGTCACGGCAACTTGGACCAAAACCACAACAGCGCCTATTACTTGGGTACAGAGCTTTCCAGCATGCAAAAGAATAGATTTTTTGAGAGACTTTTGAACCTGAAGTCCCCTCATATGTCAATATACAAAAAGGTCTCATTGAAGAGGTGTTCATGCGGACAAGCAGCAACATCAAGCTCCCCAAGCACCAACACTAGTTCCTCCTCCACCACCACCTATCGGTTACGCAGAATGGGAACGTCTACCTATCGACAAGAGCTTAGACAACTAAATGTCATTGGTCAAAGTAGGCAATAATGCAGTGAAAACTCCTAAAAGCCATGAAGCAAGGGAACTCTCTACTTCAGCCACAGAGTGCAAAACCCAAGGCACAGATAAGGAAGCAGAGGAAGCACATTTTCCATCCTCGGATAAGGCCTTTCACGAGAGGCTGCAGGGTTTTGTGGAAGTCCTGGGAGTTCCTACACCACAACAAGAGCAACCGGAGTGTGGTGTGTTAACAGACGTGTTAGCACTTAAATCCTCAGCCAAATCATGGCTACCAATGCAGAAGGATGTATTGGCAGTGGCAAAAAAAGCTGTTCATTCTTGCCCTCCAGTTAGTAAAAAAAGTTAGATGGACACTATAAGCAGTATGGTTCTGAAAGTCAATTGCTGGCCTCACATCCTCAACCGCATTCATTATTGGTGGCAGTAGTGTCATTATATGCTAAGCCCAGTACTGCAGGATCTTCTGTGCCTGCAGCGACATCCTTACTAGAGAAGACAAGCTGTTAGAATCCTTTGAAAAAAGGTATGTTCAAACACAGCCTTACAGCTACACATACAAATGCTGATGCATTATTAGCAGTGGTAAATCAGCAGCTTTGGAGATACATTTCCAACTTTGCTCAATATCTGCTCATCAATAAGCATGCAGCTTTATTTTTAAATCGGGCTTTGAGGAAGCAAGGCTAGTAGCCCAAGATTTGATAGAATCTCCCTACAGGCATATCAGTATAGCTAGCAGGGGCATGTCCATCAGTCTAGATAAGAGAAGATTTGTATGGATGCATGTCACTAAGTACACAAGCGACGTACAAAAAAGAATTGTAGATATTCCATTTGAAGGATATGATCTTTTCCATTCGTCCACAGACGATGACTTAACCAAAAAAGGAAACTAGCACACCAAACGGTAAAGTCCAGATCTGATTCCAGGTCAAGATCGTTTGGTGGGTTCAGAGGCATTCAAGAAAGGAGAGCAAGAATTAACCACAGGCGCAAACAACAAAGGATCACACATAAAGGTTGTACTCGCCCACCTCCTCTGCAACCACCTCTGAAGCTAAAATAAAATATCCTCTGGGTACAAGAATATCCATTGTGGGGTAGATTGGATCTGTACAAAGAGTAGTGGTGTCATCATTTCAAAGACCCACAGTTAATTTTGCCTACCTATTCCCTCACCCCATCGCATTATCCCAACCACTAATCCAGATAGGCTCCCCAACACTTCTCAGGGAAGTACAGAGCTTCATGGAGTCCCGAGCGGTAGAGGCGGCGGTTCCTCCAATGTGACTTAGGGAAGGGATTCTATTAAAACACATTTTTTTTCAACATATCTTTTTATTACAGGCTTTCAACAACATAAAGCAAACACAAAAGAAAATAAGTGAGGTTGGAGGGATAGGGCGGGGGGTGAGAAAAGGCAGTTGTACACACATATATGGTTATCCAGCATGGGGGCGACCAAATGTCTATGGTGCCTGTTGGAGTGATTGCAGGGCTGGGGCTACTATAAAGTGCGGCAGTCCTGGTTCTTTCTCCGTTCCAGGGATTTTAGTTCCTTGGGTGCTATGCTAGGACTCCAGTTCCACGGTTGCTGTTTAATCGTATTTCGCCAACCACCAGCGCATAGGAGATTTTCCCGGGCCGTGACCGGGAATTGCTTTGTGTAATCTAGGAAAGGTGCCCAGACATTGTTGAATTTGCTCCTGTTTCCGTTGCAGAAGGCTGTGATTTTTTTCCTGCGGCTGCTATGTCCCAGCTTTTTGTCCACCACATGGGAATTGCCAGGGCTTCGGGGTGCTTCCACATTCTAGCTATGGAGAATGTTGCTGCTGTGAGCAGGTGAGAGCATAAGGCCTCTAGAAGGCCAGTCATCGGGAATTGTCCTTCACCCGTGCCCCCCAACAGGACTATCCCTGGGTCCCATGGGATCAACAGTCCTGTGATTAGCTGGATTTGCTCTAGCACTTCTTTCCAGAATTGTGTTGCTTTCGGGCATGTCCAGAGCAGGTGGAACAAAGTGCCTGTGTTTGGGTAGCCTCTCCAGCATTGTGACAGGATTGCTGGATTACTTTCATTTATAATTTCTGGTGTCAAGTACCATGTGTAACATACTTCAATGGCTCCTTCTTCGTTTGTGATGCATTTTGAGCTCTTGTCCAATTCGGCCCCATTTCCCAAGCCCCAGTTCTTTTCCCATGTCCTTTTCCCATTTCTGCATATAGTTTCCCTTTTTTCTGGGGTCTGATTTGTCTAAAAGTCTAAATAGGGTTGATATCTTGCCTTTTGGGGCGTCTGCTGTTGAGTGCGTTCTAGTGCTGTTAGTTCTCTGCCCCCATGTATTTTTATGTAGCTGTGGGATAACCAGTGCCTAAACTGTGTGTAACGGAATCGCTCAGTTTCTGGCACCTGGAATTTCATTTTACATTGCTCAAATGTTAGTGGGGAGCAGTTGGTGAAGAAATCCGCTATCTGCTTTAAGCCTCCCTCCCTCCACTTGTCAAATCTGTTTGGAGGTATGCCCGGGGAGAAGTCAGGGTTATTCTAAATTGGGGACAGTGGCCCCACAGTGCTTTTGCATCCCCATCTGCGAGCTGCTTTCCTCCAGCTTTCTACGTGTTTCTGGTAGCTGTTAGTGGGCCAGCGTTGGTGGGATCCCAGGGCCTTGTGATATGTGGGAGCGAGGCTGGTGAGCACTGGCTCCAGTCTTCCTCCAGCTTCTTCTAGTGGGGTTGATTCATGATTTATTGCCATACAAATTTCTGTGAGAGCTGTTCCGCAAGGCAGTATTTGTTGATGTCTGGAACTCCCATGCCACCCAAACCTGTTCCCCGTAGCGTTATCCATTTAGCTAGTCACGTTTGTTTCCCTCGCCAGACATATTTCAGTATTTTCGTTTGCAGCTTCTGCAGGTCCTTTTTGGGGATGGTTATTGGGAGAGCCAGACAGTGATAAATTAACCTTGGTACCAGGTTCATCTTCAAGGCAGTGATTTGAAAGGTAGCCCAATTTACAGGGGTACCCCTTAAGTATACGGGTACCCCTAATCACGCTCACACCACATTACAGTTCACTCCTCTAGGGAATTAAGGCCAAGATTCTTTATCTTGCAAGGATAACAAATTTAATCTGTACAGAAGTGAGGATGGGCAAATAACTCTGCTCCTGAGCAGTATATTGTGTCACTCAACAGCTCCCAGCTCCTGCAGACTAGTGCCAAGCAGGAGCCTTATAAACTGTTTAACTTGGATACTGGATACTGGCATGGCTGATCTAAAACTAGCCTTCTTCTCTTACAAGGGGTGCTGCAGTCTTCCTTCCTGTATGGCCGGGTTTCCATTTAGGACAAACTACTTAGCATACTGCTGCATATGCAAGAATACATTTGTCACATCGCGGCAGAGATGGCGGGTATGGAATCGCTGGCGCGGGATCGCTGGTGAGACAGTCAGTCATTGATTTTCTTGCTTAGCGATCCCTGCGCCGTCCTAGACGTTACGCGCGTACGTGGCCGGAGGTATAAATTCCACCGCTTCCGGGTTACGTGTGCGTTGCGACGTTCCGGGTTCCTTCCTGTGTTGCTGCCGCTCCAGTGGTTGTTCCCGCTAGCTATTTTTCTCGTCTATCTTGCCTTGCTAGGGTTACTCTGCCTCTCCCTTGATTCTAGTTTGCTTTTTCCCTTCTTTCCTCCCTGTTTTGCTGCCTACCTTTCCTTTCCTTTTTCCCTACTCCTTTTTTCTGTCCTCTACTGCTCTAGTCCTTTTACCTTATTTTTCCTCCTGGCCTGTTTTCTTCCTTTCTTCCTTATTTTTCTTTCTTCCTTGGTCTGCTCACCGGACTGCCTTCGCTGCTCCCTTGTACCTTGTTGGATCTGCTGGTTTACTGCCCCTGCCTGCTCACCGGACTGCCTTTGCTACTCCCTTGTACCTTGTTGGATCTGCTGGTTTACTGACCCTGCCTGCTCTCTGGACTGCCTTTGCTACTCCCCTTGCTGGATCCACTCTTTACAGTCCCGTGTTTACCTACCGAACTGCCTTGGTGTTCCCCTGATACCTCGCTGTGCTTCTGATTTCAACCTGTGCCGGTTGGTTGGTCGACTCTTCCACCACCTACTATTCTCCAGCGCTTCAGTCTGCTTCGCCAATTCTACCAGAAGGAAGTCTTTAGGGGTTTTTTGTGCCTTTGGCTTTTTCCCCTGGGTGGCGCTCCCGGTGGGAACGCCCCCGTTGCCCCTATCTTAGTGGCACGGTGGCATCCTAAAGAGGGCGTCCTTATCTTCATAAAAAAAAAGAGAAGCCTGCAAGACACAAGGAAGGAAAACTTAAGAAGAAAGTGGAAGGTGAGGAGTTGGGGGAAGGGGGTGAATCTGCTTTCTCATCTGAAGAAGAAGATATAACCGACGTTAGCGAAAGTTTGCAACGCCAACAAGAAACTGAGATGGCAACTTCTCAGCAAGTACAGGAACTTGTAGCTGCCGTCTAAAACCTTAACCTGGAAGTTCAGAATCTTAAGGCCGCCAATGCAGCACTACAACAGAGAATGACTGATAGAGAACGACCTTCTTCAGATCTACCCTCGCTTCCTTTGATGTCAGGCAAATTCGATGGTTCACCTAAGCGAGTAAAGGAATTCCTCGATGCATGCAATCTGCACTTTTCCTTCCGTCCTCAGACATTCGCCTCAGATCATGCCAAAGTAGGATTCATGATTACCCACATGACGGGTTATGCCCTGGCTTGGGCCACTCCTTTGGTTAATCAACCCGATCCTGTACTACAGAATTATGATGATTTCAAGACTTTACTCCAACAGACCTTTTTGCGTACTGAAAGTACCTTCCTGGCCTCCGAAGATCTCTTGGACATCCGACAGGGCAACACAGACTTACTCTCCTATATTACCACCTTTAAGCAGATAGCCGCCGAAGCTGGCTGGCAGGAACAGGCTCAGTACGCCATTTTTCGTCGAGGGCTGAGAGAGGACCTCAAGGACGAGTTGGCACGAATAGATCGCCCAACATCTTTTTCGGATCTCATAACTGCCACTCTTCGGATTGATTTTCGACTGTCAGAACGGCGGTCTGAAAGAAAGAAGACCAAATTCTTCAGTCACACTCCCCCTGAGACTCAGTCACCTTCCTCTGTACCGTCTCCTCGACAAGGCAAAGAGGAACCAATGCAAATAGGAACAGCTCGAGACCCACTTACCCCGGAGGAACGTAAGCGGAGACGAGATGGCAATATGTGTATGTACTGTGGAGCCTCTAATCACTTGCTACGTGACTGTCCAGATGTCCCACCAAGACGTTCGGGAAACGAGCGCCCTCGGTAAGTGTTAGGACGCACTTCCAAGGGGCCATCTCAAGTCCTTATGCAACTCTATCGGTGTCTTCTTCTAGTACACCAGAGGATTCCCGGCTGATGGTTCTTACTGTTACCTTAACATTGGGCAAGACTGAGATTTTAACCCAGGACTTGCTCGATTGTGGCGCTGCCGGCAACTTCATCGACACCTTGTGGGCAGAACAGAAGGGTATCAACCGCCTGGCTAAATAAGAGGACCAGAAGGTAGAGGGTGTTGACGGAGAACCTTTGAGTTCCGGCCTGATCACACAAACCACTGAAGAACTAAACCTACGCATTCAGCAGCATTCTGAAATGATCTCATTCAATATCATTCGAGCAGCTCATTTCCCTATCATACTGGGGATAGGGTGGCTCAGAAGACATAACCCTCACATAGACTGGACTAAGAATATACTGAGCTTTCAGTCCGCTTTCTGTAAGGCCGAATGCCTTCCAGAGCCAAGGTTCGAGACCGTCCAGACCACCAGTATCTACGACTCCAGACTCATCCACTGTCTTCCTCATCACCTCCAGGAATACGCTGAAGTAGTGACTGAGAAATCTCCTAGCGAACTACCTCCTCACAGACCTGAAGATTGCTGCTTAGACCTTGTCCCAGGAGCATTAGTCCCGTTTTGTAGGATGTTTCCTCTATCACTCGGAGAGAGACACTTCCTCCGGGAATACCTGGATAACAATTTGGCCAATGGACTCATAAGACCATCGAAATCTCCGGCAGGAGCTTTGCTGTTTTTCATCCCCAAGAAGGACTCACAGGAATTAAGACCCTGTATCGATTACAGAGGTCTGAACAAGGTGACCATTAAAGACAGATCCCCAATGCCACTCATTTCCGAAATCATTCAAGCCGTTCATGGCGCCACAGTTTTTACCAAGTTGGATCTCCGGAACGCATACCACCTTCTCCGGATTCAAAAGGGGGATGAATGGAAGACAGCGTTCAGGACTCCTTATGGGCTATACGAATACCAGGTGATGCCATTTGGATTAGTAAATGCCCCTTCAGTTTTCCAGCGCTTTATGGAAAGACTATTTTCAGATTTACTGTGCCAGACTACCAAAGTCTACCTCGACGATATCCTTGTGTACTCCAGGACTACAGAAGAACATAAAGGCCATGTCAAAGAGGTTTTCCAGAGATTAAGAGACAACCGTCTCTCGGTCAAGCTCGACAAATGCGTGTTTTCTGCAGCCTCTATTCCATATCTGGGATTCATATTGTCGAGTGAGGGTATTGCCATGGACCCTCGCAAGGTATCCGCCATCCTGGAATGGCCCTCCCCTACCTCTATCAAGGAGGTACAAAGGTTCCTAGGATTGGCAAACTTTTACCGAAAATTAATCTCCAATTTCTCCCACAGGATAATACCCATTACCACCTTGCTCAAGAAATCTTCTAATCCGTTTTTCTGGTCCAACGAGGCTGAAGACAGCTTTCGCCAACTCAAGGAAGCCTTTTGTACCGCTCCCATCCTTCAACAGCCAGATCAAGACCAACCCTTCATTGTTGAGACAGACGCCTCCTCCTCTGCCATAGGGGCGGTTCTGTTACAAGAACATCAAGGAGTAGAACACCCGATTGCCTATTTCTCTAAAACCCTCAATGCCAGCCAAAAGAACTATTCCGTCATTGAGCGTGAACTATTGGCCATGAATTCGGCCTGTTTGGAGTGGCGACATCTACTACAGGGAGGTAAACATCCATTTTCCCTCAGAACCGATCATAAGAACTTACAAGTACTGCGACAATTTGAGTGTTACAACACATGTCAAGCTCGATGGGCCCACTTTTTTGCCCAGTTTGATTTTGATATTACCTACATTCCAGGGCGTCAGAATCTTGTCGCTGACTCTCTGTCCCGCCGAGGAGACTACATGTCAGGATCTGATTATGCTCATGATCTGATGTTTCCTCTACCAAGACGGATAGGAGTACTAACCACGTTTCTGAGTCAAGTGAAAGAAGCTTCAGGAGGCAAATTTGAGTTAGAGAAACACCCTCACAACATCCAATACGACATCAAGGAGGGTCTCTACCTTGTGGAAGGCAAGTTGTATTTGCCTACTTCCTACTTCCGGAAACTGGCTTTAAATTGGTGTCATGATTCCAAAATGGCTGGTCATAGGGGCACCACAGGCACTTTGGACTATCTGCAGAGACATTTCTACTGGCCGAATATGAAAAGAGATGCGAACCGTTATGTACAATCCTGTATGACCTGTCTTCGTAGTAAGAGTACCCGTCTACGACCAATAGGACTTTTGGAACCCAATGCCGTTCCTGACGGTCCTTGGAACGTCATTTCAACCGACTTCATCGTAGACTTACCTCCATCCCAAGGGTGCACATGCATCATGGTTGGGATCGATTATTTCACTAAGATGGCTCACTTCTCTACTCTACCAGGTATCCCGACAGCAGCTGGCATGGCCGAAACGTTTATCAAGGATGTCTTCCGTCTTCATGGGGTACCTAAGAAGATCATCTCTGATCGGGGTAGCCAGTATACTTCTCAATTCTGGAAGAAATTATGCGACCGATTGGGAGTAGAGAGAGCCTTGACGTCCGGATTCCACCCTCAATCCAATGGACAAACAGAACGCCTCAATGGTACCTTGGAGCAATACCTGCGATGCTATGTGAACCTTCAACAGGATAATTGGGTCTCTCTACTACCCCTGGCCGAGTTCTCTTACAATAACTCTTTTCATTCTACTCTCGGTCTAACCCCTTTTTTCTGCAACTACGGTTATCACCCCCAGGCCCTACTTGCCCGTCTCTAACATATCTACCAGCTTACCCACTGTAGATTCCATTCTCGCCATATTGCGGGACGTTCACCTGCAGGCCAAACAAAACCTTAGTGAAGCCCAAAAGAGGTACAAGATTCAGGCCGACAAACATCGCAACCCGGTCCCTAGATGGGAGGTGGGTTCTCGTGTCATGTTATCCACGAGATACTTACCTCGATGGGCACACCCTTCCAAGCTTTCCCCTAGAAATCTGGGTCCGTACAAAATTACACAAGTTATCAACCCGGTGGCCTTTAGATTAAAACTACCCAAAGGCCTGCACAGAGTCCACCCAGTGTTTCTTGCTTCTCAACTGAAATGTTTTCATGAAGACACTTGGTCTCGTCAGCCCAAAAGAACCCTCATGCCCACAAATTCTGCACAGGAGGAGTTTGAGGTTGCCCAAATCGGTGATTCCTGTTATCGTCGGGGTAGGTTGGAATACCTGGTACGTTGGAAGGGTTATCACTGGTCCGAAAATTCATGGGAACCAGCCTCTCACGTCCATGCTCCACCTTTAGTCCGCAGGTTCTATCATTTAAATCCTGGCAAACCTGGGGGAGGCCTCCCTAGGAGGGGGCATACTAAAGAGGGCGTCCTTATCTTCATAAAAAAAAAAAGAGAAGCCTTCAAGACACAAGGAAGGAAAACTTAAGAAGAAAGTGGAAGGTGAGGAGTTGGGGGAAGGGGGTGAACCTGCTTTCTCATCTAAATAAGAAGATATAACCGACGTTAGTGAAAACATTGTAGCTCCTGTTTATCATAATTTTGCTATATCATAAACATTTATACATAAACACACCTTCCCGCCATACTCTCCACTCAATATACTAATATTGTATCTGATCCAGTAATTCCCCTTAAAACCTTATTTTCTCATAATGTTGCTTGTTTACATGAGCCCCAGCCTGCCTGGGTTTTTTGATGGACAGGAAACGGCTGCTCAGCCACTTTGTGTTCTCTGCCAGAGTTAGCCTCGGTGATGCAACACTGCCTGCTCTGCGATCCATTTTTAACGCAGGCCACATTCCTTTTGGCACATAGCCTACTGCTGCTCTTTACAGTGCTTTGAGAAAAACTAAATACAATTTAAAAATGTTTACAAATTCATTCAGCTAATAGTTATTTACACCTTATATTTAAATACTAACTATCTTCATTTAGTGCCTGGCCACGCCTGTGTGTGTGTTAATTTTTGCATAAAAAAGCTTTCTCAGTGCTCTAGTGCTTAGAGAAGTCTTGCCTAATTGTGAAGGGATTGGGGGGGGGGGGGAACGCAGGAAGGAACCAGCGCCTCCCCAACAGATTCTCCCCATCCATGACACTTGCTTGCCAGTGTTCCAGGATGCTGCGCAATTACTTAAATAGTGGGGGAAAATGTCTGTGGTATGTGTTCTCTATTTTACTTGGGATCTGGACTCCCAGGTAGCTAAAGTGTGATTTAGGGATATTGATGCCAGGTGCTGTTGATTTTGCGTAGTTAACTTTGAACCATGATGCTTTGCCAAATGCTTTAATCTCCCGCCACAGGGCGTTCATGGATTTGTCCACCTGGGTCAAGGTAAGGAGGACGTCATCTGTGTACATGGCTGCTTTATAAATATTGCCTTTTACCTCCACCCCGTGTATTAGTGGGTTGCTTCGGATTCTGCTGGCGAATGGCTCCATAGAGAGTGCGAATATTAGCGTGGACAGGGGGCATCCCTGCTGCGTGACTCTGGTAATGACAATTTTGGGAGATCCAATGCTGTTTATTCTGAGGGTCGTGTTGGGAGTTAGCTAAGGTCCATTTTGTGAACTTCGGGCCAATTTCGAAGTGGGCTAAAGTTTCCTTTACGGATCCCCAGTCTTGCATGTCGAATGCTTTGTGTGCATTGAGTGAGAGAACCGCTAGATCTAGCCCAACTCGATTTGCGTTTTTCGATTGTTTAGGGTGCGTCTAATGTTGTCATGGGTACTGCAACCTGAGATGAATCCCGTTTGTTCTGGGTGGATCAGCTCTGGGAGGACCTATTGCTAGCCTATATGCTAAGATCTTTGAGAATATCTTAGCGTCGTTATTCATTAGAGTAATGGGTCTGTATGATGCACATTGTTCTGGGTCTTTTCCCGGCTTTAGAATGAGCACTGTTATGCTACCTGTGGAGAGGAATGTGTTGAATAGGGATGCAAGATGGGGGGGGCTATAATGTGAGGGTATTTTTTATAGAACTGGGTAGTGAACCTGTCGGGCCTGGAGCTGTGTTTTTTAGGGTTTTTATTATTTCAACTATTTCGTCTGCCGTTATTGGGAGCTCTAGGGACTCTAGTTGGGGGTGGAGATTTACCTTTTGGGCAGATTGTAGGTACCTGATATGTGCTAATTTGTTTGTTGGTGTTCCGGACTTCATTTTCCTGTGATGCTCTACCATTATTTCCAGTTTCTCTCTATCTGCGAAGCAGGACCTCCCGTTCGGGGCTCGGAGGATCTGGATATTATTATAGTAGTACTGTCTGGTGTATGCAAGTGCTCGTGCTGAAGTGTCTGCCAAGTGCCTTTCTAGGGAGAATTTTGCTTTCTTAAGCTCTTTGCCTACTTTGGTGGTTTGTTGTTTTTTGACTTTGTCCTCCCACTCTGCGACTCTCTCTTCCAGCCTGGTCTGCTGTAATTGTTTCTTTCTCCTTTGCACAGCAGTGTAGTTAATTGCCACCCATCTAACCACTAGCTTCATTGCATCCCATACGGTTGCTTCGGAGGTGCCCCTTGTAGTGTTTTCTTTGAAGTAGCACGTTAGAGTTTCGGATAGTTTGCTGCAGATTGCTGAGTCTGCTAGGATGTGGTCTTGTAGTTTCCAGAACTTTTGGGGGGGGGGGCCCTGGTAGGCCCTGGACTCGCAGGCGGGCTATGACTGGAGCATGATCGGACAGAATTCTGTGGCCAATCTGTACGCCCTCGAAGAATGGGAAGAGGATGCTAGATGATAATAGCAGGTCGGGTCTGGAGAATCCTTTATGTACGTGTGAGTAGAAGGTGTAGTCATGTACGCCCTTTTTGGCGAGCCTTCAGGTGTCGACCGTTCCTGTTTCCATTAGGAACTCGGCAAGCCCTATTGCCCGGGCGAAGTCTTGTCTGGTGGGTGGCAGGGTTTTGTCATTGTATGGATCTGGAGTTAAGTTGAAGTCGGCCCCAATAAGTAGGTGGTCCTCTGCAAATGCGGTTATAGTTGGGAGTATGTTCCGAAAGAAATGGTCTTGTGCATTGTTTGTGCAGTATATAGAAGCTATGGTTATGGGTTGCTCGACCGGAAGTTCTTTGACTAGGAGGTATCTTCCCTCTGGGCCTCGCTTGACTGTGATACGTGTGAGGGGGACCTCAGGCTAGTTAATAGGGCAACTCCCCTTTTCTTATGGCCTGCTGTGGCAAAGTATCGCCTGGAGTAGTGTTTGAAGTTAATACGTTGCTTGTCCACCTCCAGGAGATGAGTTTCCTGTAAGCAGACAATGTCTGCAGAGAGTTGGGACAGTCTGCGTTCAGCTGATTTTCATTTCCATGGAAAGTTCAGACCTTGCACATTCCAAGTTCTCATAGTGAGCTCTCTGCTTGAGTCCATCATCTGAGGTGCTCCTTATGTTCCTGCTTCATTGGTCCGAGTGTTCTTTGCTTGTGATTTAGGCTGCATATACGGTTGCCTTTTGTGATTGTCTCTGAGTCCCGTCTGATGAACAGCTGTACAGTGTTCTCTCCTCTCCTACCCCCCTTGTAACTCGCCCCACCCTAACACCTACCACCCTTCCTCTCTCCCTCCCTCCCTCCCTCCCTCCCTTCCTCATAAACCAGGTTGTCAGGTCCAGCCCTCGACCAACGGGGTAACTGGCCGGGCCCTCGCAACCAACATTCCTAGAGGCAACAGAGCCTCCTGCGAATGTGGGTAAAGCTCAATATTTGCATTCAAGGCTAAGTTCCTGATCCAAGTGATTTTGGTACAACCATTTCCTGTGGTCTCCTCTGTGTTGTGATGATACTTTTTGGTGGGCTTCCGAAGCTTTCATGGTCGTTGGTTGTCAGGTGTGTGGGTGCGAAGCGCTGGGTGTGGTGGGGTTCTGACTTCGCAGTTTTAGGATCTGAGGAGCAGTGTGCTCGGCGGCGGAGCCCTTTTCAGCCTTGTTGTTTTGCTTATTTTTGGGTGGAGGCCCCTTCATCCTGTGTCGTTGATCTACTCAGGTCCAGGATTTCACAGAGTCTCTCAGTGTTACTTCGTGGCAGGCAGTTTCCTTTTCGGTGTTGTCCTCGTCTCCCCCCTTTTTGCTTTTTCCGTGGAGGAAGCTGCTAGCAGCGTGGATATGTCCTCTTGCTTTGCTTATTTTGGGTTCTTTGCCATTTTTCCCACTCCTTCTTTGCTTGTGCTGATTGAAACCTACCCTTGTGGCACCCCTCCGTTCAACTTTGGTGTGGCGAGCGGGTGCAGGGGAGGCCGGTAACTGAGTGCGTGTTGCTCTTCTGCACAAAGAATTTTGGGAAAGCTTTGCTGAGGTCCTGGTGGCACTGGCTTCCCTGTTGATGTATCTGCTGTGGGGGCTGAGGGGTGTTAGTGAAGCCCCGGCAACCCTGTTTATTTCCGTCCCTCCTGGCCCTGCCTGGGCCTCCTCGCCATTGGGTGTGCTCTGTGCATCTTGTGTCCCTCAATGGGGTGTTGTGGGTGTACGCCGCTGCAGTATTCCTTTCTCTGCAGGCCGATGCGTGAGGGAGGTCGCTGGGCTGAGGGCTCTGCAGCCCGGCTGATTCCATCCCCTGATGGAGGGAGCGCCAAGTCAGAGAGGCTGCTTCTCTTGTGCATACCCATGGCTTGCAGGTTTAGTGAAAGAGTGGTGATGTGATTTAGAGAAAAGGTACATTTTCAAATCTTTCTGGAATCGGTCTATTGGAGATCAGAGAGGAGATTTTTCCACAAGCGAGTTCTAAGTACAGAAAAATGTGCATCTCTTCTGGATTTACACCATGAAAGGGGGATGGTCAATACGAGTATGAAGCTTAGAATGTTCTCACTGGCAGATAATGTTGAGTATTAAAAATGATACTGAGGTGTCGTACAATGAACACATTTGAAGATTATACTAAGTACTAAGACACATCTAGTCAATTCGTCCCTTCTCCCCAGAGGCTTTTAGGCTATGGATGTGAGCCCGCTCTACAAGACCCTCCCTAGGGGTCTGGGCAAGTGGGACCTCACTGGGAGTGACTCACCTCTCAAGGACAAGCACTCCTAGTCCAATAAGGACCACCCAGACCAGAATGTATTGTCTGCCTACAATGGACTTGCACAACCTAACTGTATTCCTGTTTTGACTCCACAAACCCGTGACTGTCCTTACTTCCCGTTGGCTTCAGGCAATGCTGGATTTCATCTGAGCACCAAAGACACAGAAGAAGGACACACCTTTGTTGTTTGTGATGACGTACATAAACAGTAGAGGAACTGTGAATGGGGATAAGGAAACGCCTACATATGGGGGTGTGCGATCCCTATGCAGACGCAAGCCCTCTGGAGGAGACGCCGTGAAGGGGCAGAGCCTCTCTAGGCTGCAGAGCCCGCTGCAGCGTGAAGAGTGAGCACAACGCTAGCCGGACACCGGAAGACTGGCGTTGGAAACGGAGAAGCACCCGTTTCTTCTGGTGGCGTGACCACGGACAAGCCAATCCTGGGCTCAGAGCCCGGTAACTGACGTCGAGACCAGCTCGCAGGGGAGAGCCTGGATCCCAGAGCTCTACGCTCACAGGAAGGTAGCTGCCGAGACAAGTAGCCAGAGGAAGGTGAGCGCTCCCATGGAGAGACTACCACTGAGAGGTACGAACACTTTGAATACTGGCTGGGAAAGCCGACGAGGTTACAGGAGCTTGGGAAACCCGAGCGGGCAACGCCCTATGTACAGCTGAACGTGAATGGTACAAAGACTGTAAATCAAGGCTGGGAAAGCCGACAAGGTTACGGGACCATAAGAAACCCAAATGGAGCGAACAACCCATGGGAATCAGATTGACATTGTTACAAACACTTTGCATCCAGACTGGGAAAGCCAACCAGGCTACGGGACCCTGAGAAAACAGAGGAGGCAAGCACCCTATGTGAAGCCGAGTGAAAGCAAGACAAACATTTTGTATCAGGGTCGGGAAAGCTGACGTGGTTGCGGGAGTCTGAGAAATCCTGAGTGGGCAAGCACCCAGTGAGAATTACATGAATTGAGAAAAAACAAGTCTGTCAGAATTCTGTTGGACTATGGGGAGTTCAGGATCTCTGAGGCTGTTGATAAAGATCCTTAAAAACATGTCTGTTGTTGGTCCGTACCCTCCTTTGGTTCGCCACAGTACCTTAAAATAATACGTTAATAAATCTGCATCTGGTGAAGATAAGCCAAATACCAACATTTTGTGCATTTTGAAGATACTTTAGAAGATCATTTGAGAGGATCACATACAGGACGTTGGCGTGATCCAATCCAGAGTTAACACAGCAGCAACCACCACAGCCTGATATTTGTGAGGAAAAGAAGGAAGGGTGTGACGAAGCATCCAAAGAAAGAAAAGGGAAGATATTACATCTTCATTTGCTTGATGTTGATCAGAGTGCCTAAAGAAGGCAGAATCATGGGTATCCCCTGAAGGGGTCTGCCAAGGACTGCATATGTGTTTGTTCTATTATAGGGCATTTACTTTGAAGCTAAGGTCTATAAGCACTTTTGGTGGCCACACTTGGAGAACATTTCTTTTGTAGCTTGGGTTTAACTAGGAGTCCAAATGACTCATTAAGAATAGGTTTGAACTTTTACATTGTGCATTATCGCTGGCATTTCGTTACTAGATAAGGGTGTCCCTAAATGACAGAGGCCTGTAAGAATAGGTCTAAGGCTTCGATGTTGAAAGAAGTCCCTATCCTGAGAGGCAGGAAAGCCCCGGAGAACACCTTTTTGTTGTCCCATTGTTGACACTGTTTTACAGATGTATTCCTTTTTCTTTCTACATCCATTACCTAGATCCTATATATTTCTATCCAACCTACAACCCTGTACAATTTACCTTAATAAAGAGACACAGAACCTCCGCTTGCGATATTCGTTGTATCATTGCTCAACCTTCCTACAAAACGGAATACCAAGGAACCCCCAGTGCAAGAAGAGCACCCAGGTATTTGCTTAGAGGCTGTTACCTTGACCTTGCAGCACCAATATATCAACCTGGACGATGTCAAACATCAGGAAACAGCCAAGGTAAGACCACAGCCCTGACACGCAAGAAGCCCAACCTTGTGAAAAAATGTCCAGAGATGCTTTAAACCCCAAGATTAAGAGTGGCTGGATGAACACTGTTCTCGCTCGACATCTGGGAGTAAAGGTGGACTTTGGACCCCTGGTTCTTTAGACTCACTCACTTCTGTCCTTGCACTCTTTTGTATGGTGTTATCGCCTTCTGAGTGGCACCCTTTCGGTAGGCCATCCTCGAATCCCACCTAAAACCTATTTGGGACACGCCCAAGTTGTGGAGCCCAGACCCAACGACCCAACTGACAACATCCTATGACTTATGTTTGAAGGGTTTTGGGGATTCAGCCACTTCATTTGGATCTGATAGAACTCAAAGGTGGCCAACTCAAGGCAGCTGTTTCCCTGTTTTCTTTGTGGCATTTTTATTGGGGGACGCTTCGCATGACCCACTTCAAAATCCCTCCACCCTTTCCCCAATCTCCAAAATTAAAAATAATATATACCCTATACCCCCTTAAAAATGCAATGGAAAATACAGTAACACGGCTGTGATAAGTTGGCATATATTAGTTGGGTGGGTACCCTTAATTTCTGGGCTGTTGAACATCTTGGGGAATTCTAAAATTCTAAGGTCCATGTCCAAGTAGGCCTTCTTATGCTGTGTTATAATTTTCTTTACTTCTTTTACTTGATCCACAGATGAAACCTTCTTAAGAACAACTAGCTGATTCTTTTTATGTTTTGCACCTCCCTCCTCATGACAGCAGGCAGTCTCTCATAAACACACAGTCTAAAATGCACCCTTTTCACGTTTTCCGTCATGTGCCCTTGCTCTCAGTCACTCACTTCCTCATCCTTTTCTGGGATTGGGTGGCAGGCTTCAGGGGTCAAGAGTATTCCTTTGCTATTTCACTGTCACAAACCTACTTGATGTCATCTTTCATTCCAATTAGCAAGACTTCATTCCAGCAAGACTTTGCTGTCAGCTATTAGACTTTGGGACTGCTTGATTCAGCAGTGGCCTGGGCCAGTAGAAGTTCCAGGCTTCTTTCCATCCCCCATCTGGCACAGTTCGTCTTTCAAATATGTTATCGGAGCACACCGTCTTTTGTGAGAAACTTGAAGGTGTCACCCGCTAGTCCCCGGGGATCTGTCATCTAGGTTGCCAGGACACAGCGATCGCTATTGGATTCAGTTCCTGGGGGTGGACCAGTGCGGGAGGATCACCTGGATGGGGGTCTTCGGGGAGAGGAAGTGGGACACCAAAGGGTGAGACACGGTATCCCCTTCCTTATGATACCTTTTCCCCCATCCTGCCAGGCTGGATATCTAGAAACTGAACCCACAGCCCCCTTTTCCGACATGAACACTTTCTCACAGACAGTTCATCGTGAGCGACAATGAACTAACACCAGAGCCAACATAAGGGTCAGGAAGAGTCAGGCAATTACTGATAACTACATGCAGCTGACTTCTATCACACTTCCCCACACGGATAAAAGGCAGAGCACGAAAGCACACTCTGAGCAAGGCCAAAACAGATGAGGATACAGCTATTCCGGGATGACAGTTTAATCCAAGTAGAAAGGCGGTGAGACCAGAAAGGATGACAAGGAGGGAGTTACCTTTGCCCTTTTCAAGAAAGGATTGCGACTTTCAAGAAGCCTGAAGGAAAAGAAACCTAAGACCAGGAATTACAACTGACGAAGGGTGTAGCGTGTGTTAAAGGTACACATGGCCCTCCTACATTGATATACAAGGGGGGGAGAAGTGATTGCCACCGTGGAACTATCCTTGACTCCGACAGCAAAGCAACGCCAACAAGTTCAGCACAGCCTGTGAGTCGGGAGAAACTGATAGAAGATCAGACTGTGTTATGCTCAAGGTTGTAAGCAGCAAAATTGTATGAACAAAGAGCTTGTATGCGATTGAACTTTATGAAACCAAAATAGGTACCAGATACAGAGTGGTCCGGCGCCACTTGGGTGCTAACTCGAAGGTCTCTGTTTGGTCCCCCCCAGAGCGTGTAAATATTGAACGGTGAAATCGAAGTGGTCCTGCAGCAGGTTAAGTTGAATCATGGGCACATTCGAAAGTCTTTGATTGCCTATGACCTGAAATTGGTCTGAGCCCAGAAGAGGGGAACTAATTGTTTAAAAAGGAGATCCGAGCTTGGAAGAGGGGGCTCCAGGGTGAACAGTTAAACACACCTGTGAAGATATTGTGGTGGCAAATGTGAACCTGACTGAGGGATGCCAGTGAATTACAGTTGGTAGGAACCCGACTGAGGGAGGCTAATTGTGAAAGAAGGATCTGAACCCAGCTGAGGGGGATCCTGGGTGAAGAGTAAATCGCCCGCCTTGAATATTTGGAAAGGAACTTTTCTTTGTAGGAACTTTTCTTTGTTGTTTCTGGTAAATCAGGCCCTCTGAAGCAAGAGCCTTTGAATGAAAGAGACTTGGGCACAGAAGGCCCTGATGTTGGTAAAAGGAACTGTGACCTCGTGCCAAAGAAGCCCAAGAGTGTGCTGTGCTCAAGTGATCCGCCTTGTCCTGTGCTAAAACCATTGGGAAGAGAGGCCAACGGCCTAAACACCCTGACTTATTTTGTGAACACTTCTTTCTTTTTGTGAACATTATCCCACACTATTTTGATATATGATATGATATGATATGATAGGTTATTTATACCGCGCTTAATACCCAGAGGTTTCTAAGTGCAGACCCGGGGATCGAACCTCTGTTGCTCCATGTCGCCTTGCTTCCAAGGCGAGCACGTTGCCCCTGTGCTATCTTCCCGAGACAAGCATAGCGGTAAGGATTGGCAATAGTTTCTTTTTAGTATAGCCCCTTTTTATTTGACAAGACTCCACTAGGACTGTGTTATTATTATTTGATGGTCCTAGCTTGCTCCCAACTTAGATTTGGGATTAAATGGGCGTTTTCCACACCCCTGATAAAGTTCAATAAACGCCCTTGAACTGTGATCACTTGTGTCTGTTTTACTTTGATGCCATGCCTTCCTTATACTGTGCACTCCTGTAAATGTAGAGGACTCCTGTCTGCATAAAGTTAATTTGGTTACTGCCTTAAGATCGGCACTTTATTTAAGTTAGTAATGTAGTCTCAGACAGTGGCTTGCAGGCTCACCATCTGGAGGAGAAGAGTAATATTGCCACTGATGGACAAGCCGCTACTGCTTCACATATTGGTGACCATCACAGTGGACCTACTTCAGGCAGTCAAAGATGATGAGTTCTCAACATTGCTGTTCATCTTTTTCCAACATTCAATACATTGCAGCCACTGGTGTAGCAGGGGTGGCGGGGGCTAAAAGAGACCACAGTAACAAGTTGCTTTACCCCATTAACCTATTTGCATAATGAATGCAGCAACCAACATATTGTTGTCTGCTCAGTAAAAGCCTCACACCCACAATCAAAGCACGTCTACACTAGTATATATGGCTCGTATTTTACTGTTAGGGTGAGTATTGTGATAAATGAAAAACAAACCCACCCGAAATTGTGTGCTCCAAATAGTTGCATGCTTATCGCATTATCACAGACATACCTTTTTAATATAAAAAATGATGTCAATATCGATGTTCCCAAAATGCTCTTTGATTTATTGCAAAGCAGCCACGAACTCTTGCCCATAGAAGATGTATTTACAGAATGAGGAAGATTTACACACTTATTAAATTGTTAATATACTTAGGGAGAGAATATTCTATCTATGAACAGTAATTTATTTACAAATGGAGCCAGAGAAATTAATTTACAATATGAAGACTGGTTGCAAACAAGATCGCCCAAGATCATGTTGAGTGCCCCAAAATAGATGCTTGCAGTGTCTCAGGAATTGTATTATTAGCATTATGATTCATATTAGTAGGACATTTATTAAACGTGGATCTTGTTTTGTAAAGCAACAGAGCACCTTACAAATTATAGGGGGTAGTACATGGTGAGGGAAGCAGATTGCAAGGGATCAATATGAGGGAGTGGTGAGACAGGACATTTGACACCAACGGATCCACAAGTAACCTCGGGAGGAAACAGGGGGTGGGCAGGCCATCCTGTCTCCAGTTAAACGGAGGGTGTGTGAACCTAGACGTTAGGGAGAATCCATTCCTTGAATAGGAGAATCTTGAGCTCCGTCATGAAATGTAAAGGCGAGGGGTAGCATCTGGTGTTGACTGAAAGGAGGCTCTAGAGTCTGGGGTTTGAGACAGAGAAGGCCGTTCTTATGTTTTATTCTTTCCTGCACCGGCAGAGTTCAAGTATGCGCATGCCCTTGCTTCTGTCTTCTGTAATGTCTGTGTAATGCATTCCTGATTTTGTGGCAGGGGGATGCATCATAGAAGTTATTGATAGTGACAATGCTGGCGTATAGTGTTTGTGCAACATCATCCAATTTGCTATTTTGCTATATTGAGAATTTTGGAATAGATTGTGTCTGCTGCTTGATCAGCGTTATTTATGATAAGAATACTGGCATAGATTGTGGCCGCAGCTTCACAAAAATGGCATACAGTGATCGTACAAGCCTAAATTGTGCTTGCAGCTTGATACAAATTACTTCCAGTGATCATAATGGCATAGATTGTGGAACTGATAATGCTGGGATATATTGTGGGCACAGCTTCATATATATTTCTTACAATGGCAATGCTGGTATATGTTGTCAAAGGCTGTATTGGAGACAACTAGATATTTTCATGCATTACCCTAGTGAACCAATTGTAAATTGTATGACTTTATTCTATTTTTTTTTAAATATGCTTTTTTCATGAGAAATACCTAATTTCTCCAATATTACTTAAGCCTCTCTTCATGTGCTTGCTTGTTGCGCTAATATGTGGAAGATGTTAATGCCTCTGCACTAAAGATGTTCACCCTTTGCCCTTCACCTGTTTACAATGCCAGCGCCCCGAAACGGGGCACCCACCCACTGGCAACAAAAGCTGCTTCTGCTGCAGCCATGTGCATAGTAATGTTAGTGGCCTGTGTGATGAATCCTGCGCAATCATCCCTGATTCTCCGGTGATGAACCCCTCCCACATGGCCAGGGGATGGCAGCCGCTACCTGATTCTGACCCTGGGTGTGGTATTATGAGTGAGGGTCATGTGGAAGGGGACAGCTACTGGGAGGAGGTGATGACTCCATTAGGAGAGACGCAGGGTTCTTCCCTCCCTTGTGAAGAAATCCCTATGACACCTAAACCTCTGATGGCATACTGTCCCCCGAGGCAGAATACAATTCCTGCCTCATATACACATAACACACCTAACATCTCCTATCTTTGATGTTTTTGTTCCAAACAGAAATCCAAAACAATACCATTCTAAAAGTCCCTGAAAACATTTGGACTCCAACTCCCACAAAGCCTCAAGTACTGGGAACAGGAAGGAGGAGTTCATGCGGATTGAAGAAAACACCAAGCTTAAACATGCAGACTAGTTGTTTTAATGAAGCTTGGGTACCCATGACATTTAAAAATGGTCTCCCCATTCAGAGAAAGAGAGAAGAAGGAAGCAGAACTGAGGGAGAAGGCAGCAGCACTGGAGCAAACCGTGCTGAAGAAGGCAGGCTCTTCCAAACTGCTGCTTGCAAGTATTACTTACCGGCCTGGTGTGAGGCCAAAGGAGACACAAAAGGCTCCATGGGAGAACCATTGAAGAGCCGACAGCAACAGCAGAGCTACCGGGGACACGGAAGTGCTCAGAAACCGCAGTCTTACCGACGGATGAACACAGAGTGGGCAGAAGCGCTGGGAGAATGTCTAAAGAGCAGGAAACGCTCTCCCAGAGAGGAAGCCTCATGGCAGCAACAAGTCATGCTTCAGGAACGCCACCAGACACTGGTGAGTCTGCCCAGAGCCATTGGGGACGATTGGGTGTACAGACAGGCATGTGGGCAATTCAGAAACTATTTTGAACACTCAACAATTAAAATACAAAGCTAGAACTTGGCCACATCCTCATGTATGCAATGTCAATATGGGGAAGTTGGAGTGTTACCACAAGCAAATGATGAATACCAACGAAGAAATTAAAAGACAAAACTTGAACAATTCTTCATATATGGGATATCAATGTGGGGGAAGTTGGAACAAGTAATAACTCAAGGCGATGAATAATAGACACAATTAAGTAATACAACTGTATTATATTAAAAGACAGTGGGACTCATTACGAGGTTGGAGGTAGCCTTGCCGGTAAAACCAGCAAAGCTACCTCCAAACCGGCAAGAAAGTCCGGCACCTGTGGATGGGCAATTACCAGGGTATTCTGGCCCCGCCAGACCCAGTAATTGACTTTTTGCAGGTGTCGGAGCCAGTAGAGCCCCATTCGAGCCCCATAGGGCTCAATGGGAATGGGGATGCCTGTAGCACCGGCACGGTTCATTACCATGCCGGTGCTACAGGCTTGCTGTGCTCGCTGGTGCCTTTCATTCCGCCAGGTCAGAACAGGCGGAATGAAAGGCACCCGCGAGCACAACTCAGAGTTTGCCGGTCCGGATATAACAGTACCAGTAAGCTTACTGGTACCGTTGTATCTGGACCGGCAACATTGTAATGAGGCCCAGTGAACTCAAAGAAGAAATCCAGGTGAAAGAAGTACATCAGGCAGTGAGCAATATGGGGAAGTTACCTGGCAGAGAAGCATAACAGGGGATTTGGAAAACTCCAAATAGAGGTTCCTGGAAGGGGGAGTATACCAGGCAATCCATTTGAAATATAGGGAAGAATAAAACATTGTGGAAAGATACCTGGCAGGAGAGTATACCAGGGAATCTAAAGAACCCATTAAAGAATTCCTGGCAGAGGAGTATTCCATGAAGTCATCCTTACAGAAACATATTTTGAAAGAGACACTTTTGCCACCCTTAAGGAACTGTTGTTTGGAAAAGACACTTTTGCCATCATATTTAAGGGAACCACCCTCTGGATCCAAGGAATTCTCCTTGGAAAAAGACAATTTTTGTTGAATTTGTCTACTTACTTTAATTATGAACACTTTTTGCCAAATATAAGTGTGAATCATTTCCCTTAAACTTTTAATTGTTCCTTTTTAGTGTGAGGGTCAGATTAGTATGTTTTGGACACAAGGACTGTTTATATAATTTCGATGACAAGACAGACTGATTTTTAGCTTTAGTTTCCTAGGCAGGGAGACTCTTTTTAGGATAGGGACAGAGAGGTCTTTATCCAACCCTTTTATTTTAATAAAGATGTCTAATAATTAAAATATTATAACTTTTTGTGTCCGCCTCTCATTTCTGACCCCTCACACGGCATACAATGGCTGCTGGAACATTTGGGTGCCAGGGTCCAGGCATCCCTCCTCCCCACCTTGTTTCTATCTTAGGTGTGGGATGTGAGATTTGATTCACAACTTTACTTTTTAACCTACTGGAGACTGCATCACGCTGCAGAGCCAGCATGATTATCATAATTGTGCCGGGACGATACCTAAGGGGCAACAGGTTTGTCTGGAAAGCAAGACAACACAGAGCAACAAAGGTTTGAATCGTCGTCCTGTGCTTCGAGACTGGTCTCTGGTATTAAGTGCCTTATAAAAGATTAATGAATTAAAAATCATTTATGCATGAGTGGTGGCTCAGGCCGTCCTTAGAGTCTGTGATGCCGAATACGCTTCTTCACTGCGCCTGGGGAGGGTGTGCGGTCCTCAGCAGGGCCCGCAGGGGGCACACTCATTTTGTGCACGCCACTGATTGCAACAAGGTGTTACATTGGACACCCTGTTAAGTCCCTTCTGTTTGCTGGTCAGGTGCAATTCCGTAAATTCTTCTCGTAATGACCACAAGCTAAGAGTAAGACTTGTAGATTGTGTTCATGGCAATATAAATGGAACCTTTTGAATCCTTCAGGGCTCGCCTTTTGCCACTGATTTTAACAATGCTTCTTTCTGCCCCTTGACCCATTATACAGGCTTTTGGTTGAAAGTTTGATATGTATGATTAGTATTATTTTCTAGTCTTCGACACAGAGCTGTCCAGCACCATTGGCATGAATTAGTACCTTTGTGTTGTAAACGTCCATCTGCTAGAGAAAGTGAGTTACCTACAATTTCACCTTTTCATTTTACATGAGAAGCAGCAGTACAATATTTCATCTGCATTGGCGAGAATGGCTGAAAAGAAGGTTGTCTCACAAACGTTCAGTGACCCAAATGGCTTTTATCATTAGACATTTGTCAAAAAGGTTGTACATAAAGTTTCCACATATGTGATCCTATAGACAACGTTGTTTAGTAGCTTTGTTGAGGATTGGTGCTTTCAGTAGCTTTGATGTCGGTTTTTGTGTGACCGTTTCAGCACAGACACGGTCTCATGTCTCTGAAAAGCAAGTATTGGCATGAATCGATTTATTCTGATGAATTTCACACCTATCATTCAGGTTACTAAGAATAAACAGATCGTTCTCTCGCTTACTTGTGTTTCCTGATTCTAGTAGGTTCCGGCCTCCTTTCTCTTTCTAACCAGTAAACATAGGACAAGTGAATGCGATCTCTGTGATTTTATTGTAGGGTATAATGGACAAGAAGCCGTCCAGAAGAGTGAACTTCTCTCAGTTCAGAGCTACTTACTTAATGACAGATTTAGAAGCACTTAGTGATTCAGAGTAAATATGTTGTCTGATCTCAGGAGAGAATAATGCATCTTGGTGTGGATCGAACTGGTGTTTTTCCCTTGTCAAGCAGCCGATGCCTTCTGAATGAAGCGTGTATAGTGCAATCTTCTGCAGTGGGCACTGATAGCAGATAATCGCTTTAGCATCTTGCAAGAAGTCATTTTCGCACATTTGAAGCCTATTTGAAGTTCTCATGGCCATTTGTGCAATGCCTGATAACCCCTCACCCCTTGTCTGTCTCACTTTCAAACATAGTAATTTCTGCTGCTTGGTAGATGCATACGTACACCATGTTCTGCCTGAGAAGCTAAGCATTCTCACAGTGGATATGAGTTTTAGCTTAACCTTGTCTGCTCATGGAAGTGTAGGGCTCTGTATTTTTGGAATGTTCCTAGAAGCTGATTTGCTGCAGAGTGTCCACGCTGCAAAGCATCACTCTATTGAAATATTAAATCACTGGTGCCTGGAACATACTATCACCTGAGAGCCAGAAAGTTTTCTTCCCCTCGCTAATTTTCTTTCTTTCAGCAGACTTAAGGTCTGGACACCGCAGGCGATGGCATGGGTGCTCTGACACTGCTATGTGGTGCTTTGGCGCAGTAAAAAAAAATCATAGCAACATATAAATAAATCAAAGATTAATCTGCAATTATTTTTAAACTACCCGGTCAGCTTGTATGAAAAACTGAAATCGTACACCACAAAATGAAACAAAAGCTTCAGTTTTAGATGCAGCTCCTTCAAAGCTTTTGATATTTTTAACTGGTTTAATTTCTATTGGTATAACTTTTAACAGTTCACATATTTCCTTCAGTCCGGTATGGCACAGATATATATTTGTGTACTATCCATATATTGTTTCTGGAGAACATCATTTTCTGGTGGGCATATCAATTATTTGCTAAAGTGAAATGCTCCTGTGTACTGTTGTATGGCGGTCTGGCATCTGAAGTATGGGATTATTTTGTGTTTCCCCCTGTGAATAATAAATAAATCTTAGGGCTTTTCATTCAGTTACTCTTGAAATGTGTGCTGTTAAATGAACCCTATCATCCTATTTAAAAAATAATTCTCAGGGTACAGCGAAATCTTCCACTTCCCCAATCCCTCAAGGGGTTACATACTCCTACATCCCATCCCCTTTCCTCCGTACTGTATGGACGTCCCTCGCTAGGAATGGGAACGGAACCTTTTTCACCAGAAAGAACTGTCTTTCCCCTTTAAATTTAGTTGGGTGCTGGGTTGTGGCCCCGGGAGCATGCTTTCCCTTTACTCCACCCACCAGCGCCACACCTTAGTCCTCTTTTCCGGATCGACAGGAGCATACCTGCTTCACCTACACTGTGGTTGAGGCCCTTTTTTACCCCTCGTAATTCCACACGGTCAGTCTTCCCCACGGATATTTGTCCCTTTATTTTATTCTGTACTAACCATTCAATTTTGTTACATAGATATAAATACACCGTCCTCTGGTGCCTCACCCGTCCCCGACGCATGTCGACCGTTGCAGGCTTAAGCAGGTGCCAGATCTGCGATAGATCCTTTTCTACGTCGGACCTCCATGCGCTCTGCCGCCGGTGCCTCGGTGATGACTACGGCTGGGAATTCGGCTCGGCGTGCACCGCTCTTGCTCCCTGGTCACTAAAGAACCGGCTGGCCAGGTGGAGGGACCTATTCTCCAGATTAACACCTGAGCATGTCAGGGAGTACGTACGTAGGAAGATCAAATCTAAGGTAAGTATTTTGTTCACTAAAGCACCCCACAAGGGCGACTCCTTCCCGGGAAGCGACCAAGCAGGAAGGGCCTATCAGGCTATACTACCAGCAAGGGTACCGAGGCTCTTCACACTACTAGCCACATGTCTGAAGGTTCCACAGATACTCCCGGTCCCAGCGCAGAGGGGCCAGGTGGTTCTTGTACTGGGGAATCCCCTGAGGGGCTCTGCTGTAATATCGTGCGCAAACCTGAAGGGTGCCTACACGCAGTACAGAAAGCACTACCAGCAACATGTCCGATGGCGAACAGCCTCCCGGGTCCACACCTGAGGTACAGGGCAGGTCGGAGCCTACATGCTCAAACAAATGGGCGGATGCCAGAGCCAGTATGGTAGACGACACGCATCCAGCACGTTGCACAGTACAAGACAAAATGTCCACGCAGCCAGACAAAATGGTGGCTTGTCCGGAAGCACGCCTTGCCAACGAGCACCAAAGGCCGGATTTCACACCAAGGGTGGAATGGTCTCCTATGGTCACATGGTGGACCTCCTACCTGACCACATCGGAGCAAGGGCGCTACACGGATGCGGGCAATGCCTAGAGCAGTCACGGCGCAGGTACAACTCAGCAGTATGTGCAGACCCACACGGCTGTACCAGTGTAGAAGTGTGCTTCACCAGTGTGTGAAGTACGCTTTTTTGATAAATTCCTCACACTCATGAAATCCCTGCAAATGGGGTATATACACATTGGAATTATTCAGGACATGATCCTGCCTATGCTCTCGCAGAAGCCAGCTCCAGTCCAAACGCCACCGGCTCCAGTCCAACCTCCGGCTACGGTACAGCCTGCGGTCCCAAGTACCGCATTGGCCTTCTCGCAGCCCGTGGAGGTCCCCGCTCAGCCTAAAAGCCCCACTCAGCCTTCTGCGACTCCCCCAAATACGCCGCCAGCAGACGCCATGAACCTGCAAGACACAGCGGGCGACACGGATGACGAGAAGGATCAGGACACCTCCTCCTCCTTAAAGGCTTTCCATGAAAGGTTAGCCAAAATGTCGAAGTACCTAGGAATTCCTCAGCCACAAAAGGAGCAGCCAGAGGTAGGGGTCCTAGCAGAGGTACTGACGATCCGTTAAGCCACCAAATCAGGCATACCTTTGCAAAAGGATGTGGAGGACCTGACAAAGAAGGATTGGGAAAAACCCCATTTCACGCAGCCAACCAACAAGTGCTTCGATGCTAAATACAGCCAGGCAGAGGGCGATTCTCTAATCCTGTCCGTGCACCCACAACCTAACCCATCCGTTATTGTGGAAGCGTCAACATATGCTAAAGCTCAGACTTCCACTTCCTCATTCACTTCGTCCCTATCAGGCAAGGAGGAAAAGGTCCGTGCACCCACAACCTAACCCATCCGTTATTGTGGCAGCGTCAACATATGCTAAAGCTCAGACTTCCACTTCCTCATCCACTTCGTCCCTATCAGGCAAGGAGGAAAAGGTCCTGGAGGCCTATGGAATAAAGGTATACTCCAATGGCACTCTCCACCTACGGCAAGCAAATGGGAAGCCATGCTAGCTGCCTTAAACCAGAAACTGTAGAGGGCGGTTGCCGACTTCCTCCTGGACCTTCCAATTCACAGGCAGGCTCGATTCCAGGCTGGTCTCGCAGAAGCAAAAATAGTGGTGCAAGACCTAATGGAATCATCTGTGGCTCACATCGACACAGCAGGCAGGGCCATATGTGTGGCTACAGACATGAGGCGGACTGATTGGCTCAAGGCCACTAGGTTTAATCCAGATGTACAGGACTTTCTTCTCGACCTACCGTTTGAGGGAGGGGACTTGTTCCACTGATGAAGAGTTGGACAAGAAAAAGAACAGCTCCCAAACAGCCAAATCTCTGGCTATACTTGCAAAGCCGGCTTCTAAGAGCTTTGGCCAGGGTCAGTCATGAGCCAACAGAGGTCATACTTTTGGTGGTTTCAGGGGCTTCCAGGACCGCTGCACTAGACAGCCCAACAGATCTCCCATCAACACCGGCGTAAACAGCAGAAGACTACGCACGAGAGCTTCTTCCTGACCCCCTCCCAGGCCCCAACCTAAGAGGGAAAGAAGCAGTGATGAGGTCATCAGGATCCACAGCTCTCCGGTGGGGGTCAGGCTTGCCATTCACTTTCAGTCCTGGTGGACAAGGTTCACAGACCTGTGGATCCTCTGTGATTTCCCTGGGCTTCCGCCTTCCGATACCACAAGTTCACCCTCCCCCTGCCCCACTCCCGCAGATTGGGACGCCATCTCTCCTTGCGGAGGTCCGCTCTCTAGTAGTGAGCGAGGCAGTAGAGGAAGTTCCCCCCCTCACAACGAGGCTTAGGATTTTACTCTCGCATGTTCGCAATACAGAAGAAGAACCAGGAAGGCCTGCCACCTGCTCTAGATCTGCCATCCTTAAACCTTTACCTACCCCTTCAAAGATTCAAGATGGTGATTCCAGCATTGATGCAGTCCCTGTCTGGTGGAGACTGGACGTACTCCCTGGATCTGAAGGATGCATACCTACATGTCCCAATTTGGCAGGCCCATTGTTCGTTCCTATGGTTTTGGATGCAAAGTTCTCCCATTTGGTCTCAATTCAGCCCCAAGGGTGTTTACAAGACTAATGAATGCGGCGGAGGCGCTGCTCAGTTTGGAGGGCCACCATGTCTATCCATACCTTGGCGACTGGCTGGTTCGAGCGGATTCTCCAGTGGGAGTCGAGCACAGCAGCCATGCTTGCATACGCAGTACGAACTGGGTTTCTCGATCAACCTCAAGAAGTTGCGGCTCCAGCCCACTCAGTCCTTGACCTTCTTGGGTCTCATCTGGGATACGAAAGCAGAGATGATATTCCCCACCGCGGACAAGGTTGCAGCGATCAAAGCCGCTACTGAGCATTTCCTAAGCAAGGCAGTGACTTCAGCATGGTGGTACCAGCACTTGCTAGGGATTATAGCAGTTTGCCTCCTGGCTGTGCCTCCTACCAGGCTCAAAATGAGGAGGCTGCAGCTACATTTATAAGCCTAATAGAGCCAGTAAACTGGTTCCCAAGCAGCGTTAGGCAGCATATCAGCGCATCTTCACCAGGACCTATGATGGGGGAGGACAGACGGCAATCTCATGGCGGGCAGACCATTCAGGCAGCTCCAGCCTGCATACACCATTACGATAGACTCCTCCCTCGAGGGTTGGGGAGCCACTTTGAACAACCACATTGTGCACGACATATGGTCAAGAGAGGACCAGGACAGGCACATGAATTGGCTCAAAATTATAGCTATATGGCTTGCTCTGAAAGCTTTCCTTCCGATTATCAACAACAGCCCTGCCTGCATTCAGAGGCACAGCTCCACCTGCGTGTACTACCTCAACAAACAGGGGGGCACCAGATCTCCTCCCCTGTGCAGACTAGCCATTGACATATGGGAGTGGGTTTTAGCAAACAACATATTGCTCTTGGCCATCCACCTGCCAAGGGAGTCCAACCTAGAGGCAGACAGGCTCAGCAGACTGGGAGTCGACAACTACGAGTGGCAACTGAATGAGAGGATCCTGAGGGAGATCTTCAACAAGTTGGGCCATCCACAAATGGACCTGTTCCCCACTGTGCTCAACGGTAGGTGTCACCAGTTCGCATCCTCGATGGGACAGGGCGGAGGTTCACTGGGGGATGCACTGCAGCTTCAGTGGGACGGCATGTGGGCATATGCATTCCCATCGACTCTGTTAATACACAGGGTCATCTGCAAGGTCAGGGAGATGCATCGACTAAGTCTCATTCTACTAGCGCCACAGTGGCCGGCCGACCATGGTTCTCAGAGCTGTTGTGACTGTCAAATCAACCACCAGTTCCCCTCCCAGTGATGCTGGATCCACTATTATCTCAGCAAGGGGGGGGGGGCATAGTCCACATCTCACTGGAGAAGTTGGCCCTAGCAGCCTGGTTCCTGAGCATGTAACCTTGCAGCACCTCCATTTGTCGCAGGACAACTTGGACATCATCCAAGGAGCAAGAAGCACTTCCACTAGGAGCCAATAAAGAAGCAAATGGACCAGGTTCTGCCAATGAGCCAAGGAAAATGGCATAGACCTGTTAAGGTGCACCCTAGACCATGTGCTGTCCTTCTCTGCACATCTGGCACACTCAGGAGTGCTAGTGGACATGAGCAACACCTACCTGGTAGCCATAGGCAGATACAAAAACTTGGGCGATAATGTTTTCTCCACCTGCAGCCCGGTGGTCAAAGGCATCTAGCAGGACTAACCAAGTTGTACCCTCCTGTCAAGCGTTCACACCCGGTATGGGATCGCAACGTGGTTCTGGGGGCCCTGGCCCGTAAACCGTTTGAGCCCATGGAATCAGTAGACATCAGATTGGTCACTATTAAGACCGCACTCTTGGTGGGCCTTACCTTGGCGTGTAGGATCAGTGAAATTCAGGCCCTGGTGGCATTAGCGCCATATAACACATTCCATTGGGACAAGTTTGTTTCCTCAGACACACCTGTCGTTTCTCCAAAAGGTGTGTCTTTGTTTCACCTCAACAAAGAAATAGTCCTTCCAACCTTCTTCCCAAATCCGAAGAATGAAGTAGAAAAGGTGCTGTATTGACTCGACGTCAGGAGAGCGCTCAGATTCTATCTGGACAGGACTAAGGGCTTCTGCAAATCGGATGCCTTGTTAATCATTTAGGAGGGTCAAAACCAGAGAGTCAGGCCTCCAAACCCTCAATAGCCAGGTGTATGGTTTTGGCCATCAAGGAAGCATACGAAGGGCAGCGCTTGAAGTCACCATAAACCATGCCCACTCATGCGGTTAGAGCCAAGGCAACTTCAGTGGCATTCCAAACACACGTGCCATGGCAAACAATCAGCAAGGCGGCCACTTGGGCCTCCACATCGGCCTTCTGCAAGCACTATTGCTTGGACGCCAGTGCCACATCAGACGCAACATTTGGCCAAGCCTTACTTAAAAACTTATTTTTTTAGGAGTTGCAACGTCTCTCATCCCCAGCTCTTCAATCAGTGGAAATCGGCCATACAGTATGGAGGGAAGGAAATGGGATGTAGTAGTAATTATAACGTACTCATCGTAGTGACTAACATACTGTTAGTTCATAGTCCCCTTTCCTCCACACGTCCAACCATCCTCCCCCTTAATAAACCAGGGTTATTTGGCAATTGTAATATAGCTGACACGTCAATGGGGACTGAGGTGTGGCACCGGTGGGCGGAGTCAAGGGAGCACATGCTCCTGGGGCCCTCACGTGCAAATAAATTTAAAGTGGAATGACAGTTTTTTCCGTTGAAAAAGGTTCTGTTCCCATTCCTAGCGAGGGGCGCCCATACAGTATGGAGGAAAGAGGACTATAGGCTATGAGTATGTTAGTCATTATGGTGAGTAACTTATCACTTTTCACTTGCTTGCTTGCATTAAGGGGGTAAACATTTGCACCCCAACACTGGCTGCCCCTGTTTATCATCCTCCTATTCATAGGCCCAACATTGTGACCCGCAAGAGGTGTACTTGAATAAAACCATTCCACTGTCCGATTGAGTCCTAGCCTAAGAGTAATGCCCACCAACTAAACCCACATTGCGTTATATGGTTGTTTATGTGCCAATAGGCTGCATAATTATTTTGTGGGCAAAAGATATTGATTTTTTAAAATTCTATGGCATTTGTGAAAGAGTGAATGGGATCATTTGTATAGTGAGCACCATTTTATGCATTTATTTTATTTATTGGGTATTTATAATGCACCTATACACAATGTGTTTCAAGGCGCAAAAAGACAAGAGGGGATGGGACAGGAATGAAAAAAAACGGTCCTACTAGCCCTTGTGACATTTGGATCGTGCAGGTTGTCTAGATAAGAAACTGGAGCAGGACCTAAGCATAATATCAGCATGGGTGATGGAAGGGGTTCAGAGACAGGGAATTTACATTCTACTCTGACTTAGCATGAGTATTTTGGTTTTGCCATGGTTTACCTGGAGCCATTTGTTGACCTTCCATGCTTGGATGGTGTCTAAGAAGCAAACCAGCGGAGAGAATTATTCAAGGCAGATAGAGATGTGAATATAGAGTTGAGGATCATCCACATAAGAAGGATATGCAATCTAAAACATGCTGAATTCTCCAGCATGGGGTCTGGCATGGATTCACATGCTCATGAATATTCCCCGTCGTCAGGCCGGGAATCCTCGGTACAGAAAAAAAAATCAGTATCAGTTTTGTTTCTGATCTGTCTTTCCTAGTAGTAACCAATCACTGATCTCTGGGTCATACTGCCCACAGCCAATGACTGCCCTCTCCCTAAGCCCCGCCTCCGGCAGCCATCCTCAGATTTCTACCGTACGTTCAAGTGTTGGGAGTCCTCCTGCTGTAGCTCTCGAGCTTTTGGTGCGTTTTTGTTTTTTTTCAAAGAGAATTTCTAATTTTTTCGGTTAAATTGAGCCTCAATCTCCACTGTCTTTACATCCGATCAACGGGGACCCGTTTCGGACGTTTCTACGCCCCTCTAGGGTGAAGATTTCATCGAACAACGCTTTTGGAGGATTCCAGAAGTTTCTGAGGCCTATCCCGGACATGGCCCAGGATAAAGGGAGCTCGACGCCCGGGAAGCTGTTCAGGGCCTGCCCTGGATGCCAGCTGCAGAACGTGTTCAAGGAAGACGAGCATTCCTTATGCCTCTACTGTCTTCACGAGGACAAAACGCACGTGGATGAGGAATGTGCGTTTTGCGGGAACATGTCGGAGCGGATCATGAGGGACCGCCATCTTCGTCTCGCCAACTGGCTGGAGGGAAAGGGCCCATCAGGTGAGAAGAAAAAGAAGAAATCCGAGCGGTCTTCTAACTCCTGTGAGGGCGCCCTGGCGACAGGGGCCCAGCAGAAGGCTAAGCACCGCGAGTCCACGGGCCCCCGGGAGCGCCGAACGGTCGGGCTCCTCGGCTGCCAGGCAGGGCGCACCCTCCTCGGCGCCATCGACCACGAGCCAACGCTTTGGCAAGAGGAAATCCGAGAACCCGGCCAAGCTTCTGGAGAGGCCCCGGTCGATCTCGAAGATTTCGGCTGAGGGGGAGCGAGGGTGTGGGAGCCCTCCCCCAAGGTGAAGGCCACAAGCACGCCGTCGGTGACTAAGGCCTTGATTCACCCAGCCAAGGCCTCTATCGAGGAGGTCGCAGCAACCCTGGCGCAGCCTGCAGAGGTTACACCTGTGGTAGCGGCCTCGGGGCCCACAGTCTCCCTGCCACCTCAGAGGGAGGCATCTTTCAAGCCCATCGAAAGAACCCCCACGAAGCCGCCAGCGGGGAAAGAGGGGGGGCAGTGGCAGTCGTGGATTCAGACACAACCTCTGAGGAGGAACTTGTCGAAGCCCCTGAGGGCCACGACGCGGGCATGGAGGAGGACCAGCCCGTCGAGAGGCATCCCGACGAGGGGGACGACGGAAACGACGACGGCGCCGATGGCGCCGACGGGGCCCCAGACCAACCGTCGTGCCCGTCGCAGCCAGTCCCGCAGGGCAACCCGGCGGCCATTTTGATGGCAATTTAATCCTTATGCTCTGAAATAAGGACTAGGTTGCCATTACCCCCGACGGAGGAGCCGGAGCCAGGCCCGACGGAGGAGCCAGGGGCAGGTCCGTCGGGAAGTCCACCACCCAAGAGGAGAACAACACATCCTCCTGCACCCTTCGAGCCCTTGAGGCCTGCTCAACCCTCCTCCCCGTCCACGGTCCGCGGGGATGGCACGGACACGGCCATGACGGGCACGGACGACGAGGGCAGCGACGGCGGGGTGGACCTCCCGTCGCCTCCCCTCCCCGGGCTTCCCCGCCCGATGAGGGTGGACCTCCCGTCGTCCCCCCTCCCGGACTTCCCCGCCCAATGAGATTGGATCCTTCCATGCGATGATCTCCAGGGCATTGGAGCTCTTCCAGCTCTGCCCCAAAGAAAAGAAGGAGGGGTTCCTCTACCAACGTCGAGAGAACAAAAGGAAGACGGTCCTCGCGGTACCTCTTCTGGATGACATCTGGGACAAGGGGCTCTCACTCCTCAAGAACCCGTCCACGACGCCGGCAAAAAGGGACCGATGCGAAAAGAAGTACCGGGTCCCCGATGCGGCCCCTCTATTACAGCACAGCCGACCCCGGATTCAGTCGTCTCGGCAGCGGCCAGGAAGAAGGCGGGGGGGGGGGCATCGGCATCGACTTCACCGCCGGACAGCGAGGGAAAGAAGCTCGACGCAATGGGACGACAAGTCATCACATCGACGGCGACAATGATTAAGGCGGCTAACGACCTGGCTATCGTTGCCCGTTACGACAGGGAACTTTGGTATAAAATCGCTCCCTTGTTGGACTTCCTGCCGGACGACAAGAGGGCAGAAGCCCTGGAAATCCTGCAAGAAAGCAAGGTGGCGTCGGACCATGCCATAACGGTGGCGACGGACATTGCTGACACCGGTTTCTGCCAGTTGGGCAACGGTGTTTGCCTCAGACGGCGCGTTTGGCTGAAGGTGACGGATTTCCGCCAGGACGTACAAGCCAAAGTGTTGGACATGCCCTTCGACAGGAACAACCTGTTGGGAAGACAGTCGATGAGTCCTGCAAGCCATCAACACGGACACGGAGACAGCCCGGGCCCTGGGAGTTCTCCAGCAACGACGGCCGTCCTTTCGGAACACTGGAGGCAAGCAAGGGGCCTCCAAAGGTTCCGGCGGCGACTCCTCTACCTACCGTCAAGCGGCCCGTTCCTCGTCGCAGGAGGCCTATAGAGGACGGGGCAAGTCTGGAGGTTCCCGCCGTCGTCGCCAGGGAGGTCAAGGCAGCAAGGCGGCCTCGAAACAGGAATGAACCAACCGTGGCGTTGGGCCCCCACCGAAGCACCCCGGTGGGAGGCCGGCTGGCGAAGTTCGTCAGCGTGTGGCAGTCCATCTCCACCGACCGTTGGGTGCTGGATACCCTGGCCAGGGGCACGCCCTCGAGTTTCTAAAGAAGTGCCCTCGCGTGCCACCCATGGTCAGGAAGGAAAACCACGTACCGCAGCTGTTGCTGGGAGGTAAGGGCGATGCTCAAGAAAGGTGCCATCGAGCTCGTCCCAAAGAGACTTCGGGGCTCCGGGGTCTACTCAAGATACTTTCTCGTAAAGACGAAGACAGGAGGCTGGCATCCTATCCTGGACCTGCGGCGTCTGAACAAGTACATCAAGGCTCAGAAGTTCCGGATGGTCACCCTCCAGCACGTGCTGGGACAGCTGGAGGAGGACGATTTCCTGTCGTCGTTGGACTTGGAGGATGCCTACTTCCACATCCCCTTTCTAAAAGGACACCGGAGGTTCCTCAGGTTCGTGGTCCAAGGTCGGCACTACCAGTTCAAGGCCCTTGCGTTCAGATTAAAGTCGGCACCCAGGGTATTCACCAAGTGCCTAGCACCGGTGGCGGCGTGGCTACGCCTGCAAGGGATCCACGTCTATCCCTACCTGGACGATTGGCTCATCCGAGCAAGGACAAGGGAGCTTGCCGTAGAACACACAGCGAAGACCGTCCAGCTACTCACGGACCTGGGGTTCTCCATCAACTTCCCCAAATCCCACCTGGTCCCTTCGCAGGTCGCCCTGTTTCTGGGAGCCAAGCTCGACACAGTGGCACGGCTGGCCTCGCCGTCCGACAGGACGAAAGCCATCCTGGGCAAGGTGCAACGCCTGCTAGCCACGGACGTAGCCAGGGTAAGATCCATCGAATCCCTTCTCGGGATGATGTCCTCCTGCATCTATCTGGTACGCCTGTGCAGACTTCGAATGCGTCCACTGCAAGAGTTCCTCGACGCATGCTGGATCCAGGTGACGGGCAGCTTCGAGGACAGGATACCGCTCAACGAGACCTTCCGACGAGCGAATCGGTCGTGGGGCACCCGCACTCATCTGACGGCAGGCACAGACTTTTAGACCCCAGCTCACCAGGTAAGGGTGACGACGGATGCCTTTCTGGAAGGGTCGGGAGCGCATACCGGAAATCTCCAAGCAAGAGGCCTTTGGCTCCCGGAGGAAAAACAGCTTCATATCAACATTTTGGGGCTCCGCACAGTGTTTTGGGCCCTCAGGTCCTTTCTTCCGTCCCTCAAGGGCAAGGTGGTGAGGATCTTCACCGACAACACCACCACAATGTTCTACATCAGGAAGCAGGGTGGAACCAGATCCCCAGCCCTGTCCAAGGAATCCCAGGATCTGTGGCATTGGGCCATCGGCCAGGGGATGTTTCTGGTACCTTTTCATCTGGCAGGGATAAAGAACACCATCGCCGACTCACTCAGCAGGGAGCTGCGCTCGTGCCAAGAGTGGGAGCTGCGCCAGGATCAAGTGGATCGACTCTTCAGGCTGTGGGGCAGACCCCAGGTCGACCTCTTCGCGACGGCGATGAACTCCAAGTGCCAGAGGTTCACCAGCAGGTTCCCCCAACCGAGGAGCATGGGCGATGCGTTCTCGTTCCCCTGGGGAAACCTGTTCCTCTATGCTTTCCCGCCGTTGCCACTGCTACTCCGGCTCATCAACCAGCTGAAGAGGTCCCGGTGCAGGATGATCCTCGGCGCACCGGCGTGGCCGAGACAGATCTGGTTCCCGGACCTTCTGGACTTATCGGCGTCCCCACCAGTCAAACTGCCTGTGGACGCGGATCTTCTCTCCAGAGAAGAAGGCGCCATTCTTCATCACGACCCAAAGTCGCTGAACTTGCAGGCCTGGCTACTGCAGCACTAGAGTTTGGGGGATACGATATACCGGCCGACTGCAAAGAGGTTCTTGCAAAGGCCAGGGCGTCCTCAACTCTCAAGTGTTACGGACACAAATGGAAGAGGTTCTCTGTCTGGTGCCGGTCACAGAAGATTAACCCTCTGCGGATTACGGCCCCTCAAGTACTGCCGTACCTACTGTCGTTGGCCAAGGCTGGACTAGCTCATGCCTCCATCAAGATACATCTGGCTGCCATCTCCAGATACACCAGGACAACAGGACGGGTGTCCTTGTGGTCCCATCGCCTGGTGAAGGAATTTATGAAGGGACTATTCCGCTCGTTCCCGCCGGTGAAGGCCCCAGCCCCGGCGTGGGAGCTCAACGTGGTGCTGACTAGGCTCATGGGGACTCTGTTCGAGCCTATGCATATGGCACCATTGAAGTTCCTATCGTGGAAAACAGCTTTTCTTGTGGCCAACACCTCCGCACAGCACGTGGGAGAGATTCAGGCTCTATCTTGCAAGCCTCCATACTTGACTTTTCACAACACGAGGGTGGTGCTCAGGACACACCCCTCCTTCATGCCCAGGGTGCCGTCGGACTTCCACCTCAACAAGCCCTTGGTGTTACCAGTTTTCTTCCCGTCGCCTTTGTCGCCGGCCGAGAGGACTTTGCACTCGCTGGATGTAGCTACAGCGCTGAAGTTCTACGTGGACCGCACAAAGAGTTTTCAGAAGACGTCACAGCTTTTTGTGAACTTTGGACCTGTGAATCAAGGGAAGGCTCTCTCGAAGGCTTCCATTTCCAGATGGCTCTCCGGCTGTATCATGCACTGTCACCGGTTGGCAAACCGACCGCTGCCCAGCCGTCCGAGAGCCCATTCGACCAGAGCGATCGCTGCTACCACGGTGTTCTTGTCTGGTGTGCCCCTGCTGGACATCTGCAGGGCTGCTAGGTGGAGGTCGACGCACACCTTCACGAAATTCTATTGCGTCGATCGGGATTCCAGGGAGGAGTCCAGGGTCGGCCAAGCAGTGCTGCGCAACCTGTTCACCTGAAGGGCCTGGTGAGGAGGTAAGGGTTGCTTAATGTTATGAGGTATTGCTTAATGTTGAGCCTTTTGCCACGTCCTGTGGTTGTGCATGTGTGTACTGCTATGTAATCTTATATTCATGAACATGTAAATCCATGCCAGACCCCATGCTGGAGAAGGAACAAGTTACTTACCTTTAACTGTTGTTCTCCAGCATGGGTCTGGCATGGATTCACATGCGAACCCTCCCGCCTACCCCTCTGTGGCTCTTCACTTGGTCATACTGCCACTTTACGTGCTACCAAATCTGAGGATGGCTGCCGGATGCGGGTCTTAGGGAGAGGGCAGTCATTGGCTGTGGGCAGTATGACCCAGAGATCAGTGATTGGTTACTACTAAGAAAGATAGATCAGAAACGAAACTGATACTGATTTTTTTTTTCTGTACTGAGGATTCCCGGCCTGATGACGGGGAATATTCATGAGCATGTGAATCCATGCGAGACCCATGCTGGAGAACAACAGTTACAGGTAAGTAACTTGTTCCTTACTTTACTTTTAAAAGAGAGCATGGGGAGCACCCTAGGGGAACTCCAGAAGTGATCTGGTGTTATCCATCGGAAGGGACACAAAGCCTTCTTTGAGACCTCTGATCTAAAAAGGAGGAGCTCAACGGCCAGCCAAGGATGGAAGACAAGCTTGATCATGATATGATTGAGTAGTATGTGATGGTCCATCAAAGGTGGCCAAGAGTCCCAACAGGCATTTACTGGTGCTCTGTCTTGATCCACTTCTGAGAGAGCACCATCCAAAAACATTGAGGAGAGCTGATTCGATGCCCTGTTCAGGAAGATTCTCAGATTGACGGATCCAATGTATGTTTGAAGCTGATGTGCTTCTTAACCACTTTTCCTTTTAAAAAAAATATATATTTTTATTAGGTTTTATAATGCATCCATACAAAACCCCTGCTCTCTGCCTACCCCCCCCCAAACACCCAACACCAGCAACAGAGCCCTCTAGGTCACATCACATAACTCATAACATAGGTCACCCTCAGATCAGCGTAATCCATGGTTTAGCCACGTGTTTAAAAGACAGTTCTCAGCGCCCTTGGTTTAAAACAACGTAGACTCATAGAAGTCAAGTGTTGAATCCGTGGCCTCCATATTGTGTCAAATTTCCCTAGACTGCCTCTAAATTGTGCCGTTTGTTTCTACATAGCTGCTATTTCCCAAAGCTTATGCAGCCACTGGACCACTGACGGTACTTCTTTCTTGCCCCACATTTAAGTAATCACTAGTTTCAACACCAGCATCAGGCACCTAATGAGTCTTATCTGATTCTCCATCCCATCCCATTCCCCCTCTGACGACAGACCCCACAGAATAAAGGCTCGCCTCCAACTCCCTCATGGTCAGCCGCTTCTCGAAGCAACGAGCTGGGGGCAGATCTCTCTCCGCAGCAGGGGCCTCCCTCTGGAACAGCCTTCCTGCCTCCCTGAAACTTGAGGAGAACCATCTCCGGTTCCGGAAGCACCTCAAAACCTTCCTCTTCGCTTCTGCCTTCTCTCTCCCTCTCCCCTGCTAAACCTGCTTAACTCCCCACTGAATTCTGCACTATACCTGCATCTGGGCCACTCTCAGCGACCTCGGTCCAGGGCCCAGCCACTCTCCACTTGCACTGCCTCCCTGGCTCCCCCTGCACTGCGGGACTGTCACTGTATCCCTACAGCCCCCTTCCCAGCTCTGCACTTACCTCGCACTTGCCACCAGCTGGCCCTTTTTATTTATTATTTATTATTTATTTACGCTACTTACCTTGTACTGCACTTTCCCTCCCACCTCCTCCCCCTGCACTTTCTCCTATTCCCCTTCCTCTGCACTTGCGCGATCTGAATGACACCTGGCCTAGTAGGATCGTTTGTCTGTCTTCCCCTTGCTTCCCTCCCTCCCTGCCTCGTCGCGCCTTGAAACACTTGTGTATAGGCGCGTTACAAATACCTTATCATATCATATCATATCATACACACCTCATTCCCCCCACTTCGTATATCATGTCTTCTATGGCTTTCCATAACACTCCCAACTTTGGGCAGCTCCCCATAATGTGTGTTAATGTTCCCTCCTGATCGCACCCCCTCCAAAATGCGCCATCTGATTGTTATTTAAATCTGCGTAGCCTGTCTGGGGTAAGATGCCACCTGTGCCCCCCGACACCCTCCCCACCCCATTTTTTTTAAAGTTAGTATTGATCTTTGCATGTTGAGTGTCCTCTGTTTGGGCTTGGCAGTGGAACATTCTGGAAAAGGTAAAGTAGCCTAGGTAGCACATTCGGTATCCAGTGATTACAGAGAAAACGATTACAGAGAGGGAATATATAATGAAACAAAAACAGTGAAAAAACACTGAATTGTTGTGGAAACATAGATGGGGCATGGGGTAAAGGGAATAAAACTGGTTGAGGTGGATATAAACACATAGGGAAACAGTTGGCTTGATGGAGGACCCCCCAAATAGGAAAACAACATTTTGTGAGTCATTGAATTATATTTTACTATGAACTGTTTTTGAATAAAATTGGTATTTTTTACTGCTCCTCACCACGAGTTGGAACTGGTTATTGTTAAATATTTCCCCACTTGGAAATCAATAATGATGTACACCGATAACTCCCTCACCTACATTTTAGAAAAAATGTGCCAGAGTCCTTCCTTAGTTTTTTGGGTGTTCTCTATGGACTATGCATGGAGAGTATGAGGTTAAATGCATGGTCTACATTCTAAGCACTAACCCAAAATTGGTATGATGGCTAAACTCTAAATCAACTTGCTTTAATGTAGGGCTAAATTCTCCATGCTCCTAGGATCAGTGTGAAGGTTACCACCAACATTCTTCTTGTGCTTATTAGATTTGGACATCTTGTTGTGCTGTAGGCACTTCTGTCCGCCCCCAGGGACCTATCATCATGCTATAGGCCCATTCCCTTCAGACCAGGACACAATCCTGGGTGACCGCCGTCAGATTATCACATCTCATCTCCTGACAGCCTTCAGGCCTTATCTGTCTGGGCCCCAGTCTCTGTAGTCTTACAGCAAGCCTCTCCCTGTTGTGGCCCTTATGATAATCTATACAGGGCTCAGGCATCACCTCTGTGTCCAGACCGGGGTCCCCATGCACCACATCTCCTCCCATTCCTCTTCCGCCTTCGATTTGCTTCAGGCACCCAATTTTCACTGGGCCACAGTGGGCAGGCGGCTTGTGTCCCCTCTTCGTCACGCCACCCGCTCTCTCTCCGCTCTTTTTCCTCTGCCTCCTTTATGTTACCATTTTGCCTCCTATAGGTCCTCGTATGAGGTGCCCCATGTTGTGCCTTGCCTCTTTTGGTTTGGGGCCCTCAGTGTTCGCTCGCAAAGCGTAGGAGCACATGGGGGGAGGTGAAGCCTCCCTGCTCTTCTGAAAACCCCTCTGGGGATGCAGGCGTCCAGTGACAGGGTGGCCAGCCCCGATGATGAACATTGTCCCATTTCTTCAGTGTAGTCGATCCAATACCACAGCAGTCCACCCCCCGCCCCCATGCACCTCCATAGACGATGCCTCTGCCATCTTGGGGCCATGCTGTCTACTCTTTACCATCAGTTCTTCGCATGAATCGCCTTGTCTCTCATCAAGACTTCACCATCGGCTGCCAGATGTTTGGTGCATCCTCCACGGGTGGGGAGAGACGGTTGATTTGATGGGCCTTCAGGGTATGGCTCCGAGAGCTGCCGTTCAGGCGTCTGCTCCATAGGCCATCTTGGACACACCCATTTAACTAACTTTTTGAAATGTTTTGTGTACTTCGTATGCAAAGTCATTGGAATGCTTTAGTGAGTGTATATATTCTGTATTTTTCAGATGATCTTGTTCATCTCATGTAGGGCTGGTTGAGTTGCCAGAATTCGATTGTGTTTTTGCTGTTGTTTGTACAGTGATATCCGCTGCAGATGGAATATTTTTGCTATGCTCCATTATAACCAAGGTTTTGCTTGGTTTAGAGGGAGATTTGATGTGATGTTCTGGAGATTTGGCGGGAAGAGGTAAGCAGAAAGGGAAAGAATGACGACATCTAAAGCAAATCAAGATCTACAATATTCCACTACATTGATTTTTTGTGAAAAAATAAAACAATTGTTTCATTATATTTACTGCTGTTCAGGAAATTAGGGTAAATCTGTTTGAAAGAAAAGTCATTTAAAACATGTCATCTAATCTTTAATGTACTTAGCTCTCTATCCCCTACCGTTGTCTATTTTTGCTATCATGTACCGTGATCCACAAACGTACACGTTGCACTCATGTATGCATGTCTGTCTTTGCTTCCAGTCCCACCACCTATGTTTTGGACGAAGATGAACCTCGCTTCATTGAAGAAATTGATTACAGTGCAGAGAGCAATGATGAAGCCGATGTCGATCTGGTAGACATCCCCACCGACTACGAGGCCTCTGGCATAGAAGATGAGCCAAGTGACTTGGAAACTTCCACTAAACCATTCCTTTGAATGCCTGCACAGCAGTGAATTAAATGCCCAGTAGAATGCCGTTTTCCAGAAAGATGAGCGATACAGAGGTAGAAGTGGCGCTTAAAGAAGTCGACCACTGAAGATGTGTGCCTAGAGGCAGATTGGTTCATAGACAATAAACGTGTTCCCTGTTCATGGTTTAATGGTATTTGTTTCATTTAATGTCTTTTGTGCTTTCCTTTTAGCATTGGATGTACAAAGGGATTGATGAGCTGTTTTTATCTCTTGAAATAAATTGGTGCATGACATCGTCTTCATACCTGGTTCCCCAATTACACCATCCACACACTAGGCCAGAGGTTATATCTATCCACTCTGAAGTGTTGGATTCTCTGAAATAGCGGGAGCTAAGACGAATGCACTCTGAGCATTGTGAATGGTAGTTATTCTTTCTAAAGTTGTGTTTGTGCCTTTTTTTTTAACGTGTATGGTTTCTGTTGCCATTTGTTTTTGAAGGTTGGACGAAGAGCAGAGACAAAATATGACATTAAGGAGAAATCAGCAACAGTTTTCTACCTCTGGATGGATAGTCATAACATTGTCAGCTTGAACTTCCCGGTTATTTTCTTGATTTTCTTCCCGGGAAGGCAGGTTTGAGAACAGTATTGAATGCACCTTGAGTGTATGCAAACTAGTGCAGATTCGGAATCAACCTCTTGGCGCATAACTTAACAGTGTTACCTGCTCCGCAAACAATGCATTTGTACAGTTTTATTTTAAATGTTGCAATTTAAAACAAGTTATTTATTTCTATGAAATCATTTTCAGTATTTTATTGTGTTTTAAGTAATCCAAAACTTGATTTGAAACCATGTCATTCTACAATAACCGAATTAAAAAAAAAAGATTTTTTTTTACTTGTCTCTTTGGTTTATTGCCCTTTCTTCAGAAACGAGTTTACAGGTGATATAATATTGCAGTAATGTTAATAGCGTTTATGTATAAGATGCCAGAAATGCTTTTTAATTGCTATAGCAAGCATCATTAATAAGACTCTTTTCATTGGTCATCAAAACATGTCACTCACTGAAAGCCAAAGGGTGCTGGGACTTTGAGGCTTTTCTGTGGATTCCCTAACTAACAGCAAGCATTGCTGGAGGCCATTCCAACGTATATATATCATGTATGGCTCCCTATTATTTGCTATGAGTTTTCAGACATTTACATTTTTCCATTTTATTTTTTGACATCTGTTACCTATATTATTTCTACAAAATTATGGATAAGTAGGTTTTGTTCTTGTTCAGAAACACTGTAGAGCATATACAATCCCCCACATGGAGGTTAATAGAATTGTCATTCCCCAGTGGGTAGCACCAGAAGATAATGGCACTCTCTAATATACATTAACAGGAGATAATGCCGTTCGGGCTGCAGCTGAGAAGAGTCCTTGATGCAATGTTTTATGTTCGTCTCCATGTGTTCCTCTGTCTTTCATGTTCTAGAATGTCCAATTAAAGGGCCGAGTTTCCTCTTGTAAATGTTCTGCAATCTTCTATTAATGTGCATGTAGGGGTGTGATCTTGCTGTGCAGGGTGGGTGTTTGATGATCAGGTGATGAGTAGCTGCCAGCAGTGGCTCCTAACGCAGCCTTGACTGCACAAAGCAGCACCCTGCACCCCTCCTTGAAAGGAGGGGAGACAGAGCTGGGATTTAATAGGCCCACTTCGGAGTTTGCTATGCGACCTGAATTTACAGACTTGAAACCCTTTGGGGCTGACTCAACTTTTTATCCCTCTGGGGATGGATTACCATTTATTAGCGCAAGTACAAATGCAAGTTGTGCATAGTGTCCGTGTGACTCCAATTGCGCATGCACGAAAGCTCTCTGAATAACCAAAATGCATTTGAACGTGCACAAATGTACAGAAATCCACCCCTGATGCCATGTAAAATGAATACAATTTAGTTTTTTCATAGTGACAACTTCCGTTTGCTGGGAAAATACATATACATATAATCTCATGCCATTATTATTAATATTGACACTCCATCATTGGTGGTACAAGGGTATCTGTCATAATTTTCTAACCTCATGTTATCTCAAACCTTATTGCTAATTGCTAATTCGCACCCGGGGAAGGGCGCTCAGCCAATCAGGTGGCTGGAAAAGCTGGCGAGAATACACAGTCCCTGCCCTCTGTTCCAGCCACCCGAGGCCCTTCCCCAGGTGGCGCTTTTTTTCCTTTTTATATTTTTGTCTAACGTGGTGAGGCAACAGGGAGGCTCTCCCCACACGAGAAAACCCCCATTCCCTTTTTCCCACCCCCCCAATTTACCTGTCTGGTCCCCGATGCTCCTCCCTTCTGGCCATTGTCATTAAAATAGAAAAGGGACTAAGTCCCTTTTCGGATGATTGCAGCCATTTTGGAACATGTTTTCCATGGCCGCCGTCATCCGAAAAGGGACTTAGTCCATTTTCTATTTTAATGGCAGCAGCATTTCTGTTGCCATTTTATTTTCTCCAATGGAAGATGGGTTTGCGCTGAGCTCAGCTCCCGTCAGACGAAATATAAAAAAATAAACTATCCACACCCTGGGAAATCCTGGGGTGCAAATGCTTTCACGTCCCGGCTGGGGGCGGACCTTTGACTTTTGACTCGCTTCACTCGGGCCTTCCAAAGCTCAGGCTGGCCAGCTGTTAAAGCCTATGTCCGCCCCCCAGCTGGGGCGTGAAAGCTATATAAACACATTCCATATAGTCTAATAAGTAGTGGGACAGTTATGGATGCTGGGAAAGGGACTGCATGGAAAAGAACAGGATCTCTTCTGAGACCTTCAGTGGACCTGGTGCCTAAAAAGCTGAACCAACCCACACAGAGCTTGAACTGGAGACATTTGCAAAATGGATGCATGCGTCTCCAGGCACATCTTCCTGTGGTGGAGTGAAGTTGAGTGCTCCAGAGGTGCCCAAACTATAGTCCAGTAATGGAATTGTCTTGCGACTTTTAGGAAGAAGTGACGTGTCTGTATCAAATGTAGAGACTTTGTTGCTGTGAATTCGCCCCTCGCATCTTCTTTTTTTATTGCAATTTTAATGTTATTTTCTAGTACATCTCGTGAATGTAGTATTCAATATCATCAATGACATAATTAGATGAGTAACAATAACCCCCCCCCCCCCAACGCGTGTCTCACTTTCCACCCCCACCCCTTAAATTACAAACTTTGCCTTTTCGTCATGTTCAGTCCCCTTGCACTCATATGTCCTTTCGGGTCGATCTAAGCTCCTCTGGTGTGTTATCCAAAGGCACGAACAATGTCTGCGTTAACACATTCCAGGATGTGACGCCATCACTTGTTTCCCTTTGTCCCTGATATATTGCTCTATGCCAGACTACATTCTCTGCTACGGCCCACCTCTGCAGGTCATTCCACCATGCTTCAACCTTAGGGCTTTCTGCAGATTTCCAGGCCATCGTAGGCAAGTTCCTTCATTTTGACCATATGGCTTGCCCCTCTCTTACATGGAAACACCCAAACAAACATGCCACTGGGGACCCTATTTCCATATCTATCCCTCCCCATGCCATTATTTTTGCAATCTCTAGCCAGTACCCCTTCTTTGTGGGGCAAGACCTGAACATGTCTAACATGCCCGCATTTTCCTCCTGGCATCTGGGACAAAATTATCTATCTGCGCCCTTAAACCGGGAATTCTTGGAGGTTCGCAAAGTAGGGTCTATGGGTTATGTACAGCTGCATGAGTTTCAGACTGGCGTTTCTAGAAACCCGTTTTGGATACAGTAGTACTTTCACCCACTCAGCGTCCGAGAAAGTCCTTCTTAGGGTCTGACTCCAATAAAGTCTGCACCCCGAGGTCTTGCTTGCACAGACTAGCCAAGAGTAGCTCGTAGAGTCTTGACACGTCGTGTCCACCCTCTGTAATATTGTATATTGTTTCAGTCCCAGTATGCCCCTCTAGACCCTCCCGGAGTTCCGGCCATCTCCGTTCAAGTGTACCTGTTAAGTTCAGATACACTAAGAGACTGCTCTGCCAGGATCTCAAATTCCATAAATTTTTCATCCTGGAGCAGATCACCCACAGTTGCAACCCTGTTACTTTCCCAATGCCTGCAATACCCAATACACATTGCTGCTTCCCAGCCAGTATAGCCACTAGTGGGATCTGCTGGGAAAAGGTGTCTTCCATGCCAAACACTCTGCAGGTCCTGCACCACAATTGTTTCCGAATGCCAGAAGGTGCATGGGTCACACAAGAACCATAACCATAAGACCTCTTTTAAATAGTATTGTCCAACAGTAGGTTGTAGGAGTGCAGTGTCTAATGTGGGTTTGTCTGCCTGCCAGCCAACTACAAACTGCAGCTGTCCTGCTAAATAATTTAACTCATACTGCGGTATCCAAATACCTCCTGCTTCATAGGGTCTCTGGAGTGTGTGTAGGGCAATCCTGTGTCTGCTCCCTTCTCATAAGAATCTCTTAATTATAATGTATAATTTGCGGGAAGAACTATTTAGGTATATTGTATGGTATGTTTACAAAATAATCCAATAAACGGGGGAGAACCATCATCTTTAGAAGCGCTGCCTACCCATCAGCGATAGAGGCATCTGACTCCAGAAGCCCATGGATTTTGTCACTTTACCTAGGGCACTTTGTGTGTTGCGTTCATGTTCAATCTTGACATCATGGTATATCTCAATGCCCAAATATCTAAAGGTTTCCGTGGACCACTTAAGAGTCTGTGTGGGACGTTTATCCTTTCTTACTCACCTCAAACTCGGCAGGCGGAACAGTCATGATTTCTCACGGCTAACAGTGATACCTGAGAGTTCGGCAAAGCGATCCATAACATCTAGTATGCGTCGTAGATTAACCTCTGACTGTTGTACATAGAGCATCATATCTGCATACATGGAGATCATGTGTGATATCCCATCTATGCGTCTACCTGCATCCAAAACAATAATAATAATAGCAACTAATGATACTACTGCATAATGCTCTTCCTTTCACTCAGTTCTATCAATGATGTGGTGCAATCGTCTCAAGTTCCAGGGGGTATTTCATCCCGGAACGTAAACTGTCTGGTCTGGATTGGGTGTATTAGACCGCCAATCGCACCCGTGAGCCTGTTCGCCAACAGAGCATTAAGTATTTTTCTGTCCTGATTTAACATGGACAGGGCTGTGTAGGAGCCATATTACGTGTGTGTGTTATATGGTTTGGGTATAGGTATTATGACTATTCTGTCAGGCTCAGTGGAAGCACACTCTCCACATATGCCTCATTCAGCATTGCCAGGAGTGTCTGAAACCAATTCATTTGCAAACTCCTTATAAAATGTGCTCGGTAGACTGTCTGCTCTGTAAGTTTTGCCAGTGGGCAAGGTTCTGATCGTGGCCTTTAGCTCCTCGACCGTGATCTGGGCGTCCAACAGTTCTACCTCTTACTTGCCGAGGCAAGGAAGCTTAATCAAAGACAGGTCCTCGTCAAGATCAAAATCCTGGACACGGGATTCCCAGAATATAGAGAACCATAATATCTAAGAAAGGTGTCATTAATCTCACTCGTGTGTTCTTCGGCCTTGTTCATCTTCGTTGGAACAGATATTTTCCTGTTTTGTCGCACTCCGGCAGAGCCAGGCCAGCAGTCTGCACGGCTTGTTTCCCCTTTCGTGTAACTTTTCAGTGTACCTGGCATAACTAAACTTCTCCAGCATTGGATCTTTTATGGATTCACATGCTTAGAATATTCCCCGTCGTCAGGCTGGGAATCCCCGGTACATTATATAGACCCTTTCCCGTAGGAAAACTTTTTCGACGCTTATGCGTCCTATCCACCTTGTTTTGTATCATGCGTGCCCGCGCCGTCAGGACCCGCCCCCGCGCTCCCTCAGATTTCAACCGTCTTTCAAAGTAGTGGGATCCTCGTGGTTACTGCTAGTCGAAATTAGGTTGTATTTTCGCTTCGGCGACGTTACATTCTGGAAAAAATATGTCCGGAAAAGCTTTATTTCGCCCTTGTGCGACATGTGGACTCAAAAAAGTCTACGAAGATGATGCCCACATGGATTGTATCTACTGTCTCCACCCGCACCACACGGCGGATACATGCGAGATATGCCAGGGTTTCTCCCAAAAAACCCTTAAAGACCGGAAAAGAAGGTTGGTCGACTGGCTTAACGACGGAGCGGGTGCCTATATGGCATCAGAAGTTGGCTCCACGGCCTCTAGGAGCAAGTCGGAACCTCCCTCGAAGAAGGTGCGGCCTGTCGAAAAAGGCCCTGCGGACAAGCATACGGGGAAGCATGCTGGGTCTTCCTCATCACACAAAAAGTCCTCCTCCTCCTCATCCTCTAAGACGGAGAGGCAAGCGGCATCAAAATCCTCCTCAGGGGACCGTCCTAGGTCTTCCGTGAGTCGAGACTCTTCAGCAGGGAAGTCGGCAACGAAATCAGCTACGAAGGCTAAAGGCTCGGTGCCGGCTACTTGCTCGTCGACCCCGGTGTCGCTGACGATGCCTATTACTATTCAGGCAGCAGCGGTGGGGATTCCTTCGTCGACGGTGACTCAATCTATGGCCTGGCAGCCAGAGGTTTGTGACCCGGTCCCCCCTGAGGTCCTACTGCAGCCAGACACGGCCTTGTCAGTGTCGTCGGTGGAAGGAGAATGTGGCATGGTTATGCAGCCGTCGGACTTGGGTTTACGGCCTTCCAATACGTCGACGACGAGTGCGAGTGGGGGTGTGGTCCCTCTATCCTCGACGTTGCTGACCCCCCAGACGGTTTTGTCTCTGGATGTGCTTAATACACTTCAGAAGCTCCTGCAGTGCCTGGATACGCAGATCCCTTAGCCTGGCACTTCATCGTTGCTATTTTCTGCACCTTCCGTCGACGAACAAGCTCAAGCAGCTCGCTCGACGACCAAAAGCCCGTCGGCCTCCCAGGTGGTGAAGGATCGTCCTCGAGCGCAGGAGGAGGGTGAGCTATCGGAGTCCGATTCTATACGAGGTGACTCAGGGTCGGACATTTCCCTGTCACCGTCGAGAGACCCAACATGGAATTCGGATGTAGAGGTAGAGTCTACGAGGAGCCAGGCACAACCATCTCCTCCGGATGATGTGGGAGCCTTCCATGCAATGATGGGAAAAGCGTGTTCCGAGTTCGGCTTAATTCCTGAGGAGCAAAAGAAAGACTGTTTTCTTTTTGATCACATGGGTCAAAGGAGGAAATCGGTATTTGCCATCCCAATCCTGGACCACGTGTGGCAAGAAGGCCTCAAGACGATGCGTCATCCGTTCTTGGAACCGGCTATTAAGGGGCGTATTGAGAAAAAGTTTAAAGCTCCGGAGTCCACTCCAAAATGTCTAACATCACAGCCTCTGTCAGACTCTGTGGTATCGGCGGCAGCGGCTAGGAAGGCCAGAGTACAGCAAAAATGTTCAACCCCACCAGAAAGCGAGGCCAGGAGGCAGGACGCCTTTGGAAAAAAGGTGCTCTCAGTCGGCGCCACGACGGTAAGAGCAGCCAACTCCTTGGCGATTGTATCACGATACGATAGGGAGATGTGGCATAAACTAGCCCCTATCCTAGAACATCTGCCGGAAGAACATCGATAAGCAGCCATGTTGCTAGTACGAGATGGTGAGGAGGCCTCGAACCACGCAATTAATATTGCGGTGGACCTAGCAGAGTCTGGTTTCAAACAAATCAATCATGGCGTAGTACTACGTCGACAAGCGTGGCTCAAATGTACTACTTTCAGACCTGAAGTCCAATACAAAGTCCTAGACATGCCATGTGAAGGAGAACATCTGTTTGGAGACAAGGTAGATGAAGCCTTGAAGGGGATGAAAGAAGACACGGATACCGCTAGGTCTCTCGGCGCCCTCCAGACAGGTAGAAGTTTTTGCTCTTTTCGCCCCTTCAGGGGTGCTTCCGGAAACTCCCGCTTTGGAGCCTCTAGGGACCGTGGATTTAACAGGCCCTCATACTCCTCACAAGGTTACAGACATGCATCCCAGTCGGCACGTAGAGGCAGAGATTATCAAGCCTCCAGACGACGCGGCTCGGGTCCCTCGTCGACGAAGGACAAGCAAACCAGCAACCAATGACGGCCTTCGGAACGTCCTGGGGGGTCGAGTCTCTCATCATATCGACCAATGGAAATGCATCACCACAGATCGATGGGTTCTGGACACGATTCGCATGGGTCATGCCCTACAATTCAAAAACAAGCCTCCAAGTCTTCCGCCAGTGTTTTTGGCCCAGCCCCACCTTCGAGTTCTAAGGCAAGAGGTGGCGCATATGCTGCAAAAAGGAGCGGTAGAACGGGTTCCTGTGGCACAGGAAGGACAAGGGGTTTATTCCCGGTTCTTCGTTGTCAAGAAGCCAAATGGAAAATGGAGGCCCATTCTCGACCTGAGGGTACTCAACAAATGGCTAAAGAGCTCAAAATTCAAAATGCTAAAGCTCCAGGAGGTTATCAGGTCAGTGCAACCCATGGATTATCTGTCGTCGCTAGACCTTCAAGACGCATATTTTCATATCCCAATACGTCCACGACACAGGAGATATTTAAGGTTCGTCGTCGGGCGAAAGCATTTTCAGTTCAAGGTCCTCCCGTTCGGTCTCAAGTTCTCCCCCAGGACGTTCACCAAGTGTTTGGCCCCGATAGCGGCCCATTTAAGGAAGGACGGTCACCATGTCTATCCCTATCTAGACGACTGGCTGGTCAGAGGTTCGTCCATGGAACGAACACGAAACAGTCTGGGGGCCACGATGTCCCTCTTACAGGAACTGGGCTTCGCGATAAACTTCAGCAAGTCCTCCGTAGAGCCTTCGAGGACCTTGGTCTTTCTAGGAGCGGAGTTTCATACACACACAAGCCTTGTGAGACCATCCAGCGAAAGAATACAGAAGCTACAAAGCAAGGCGTCGGAATGGAGATGCCGGACCAGGGTGTCGGTGCGCAAATACATGTCCCTGCTAGGGACCATGTCATCCTGCATTCCGTTGATAAACAACTGCCGTCTGTTTATGAGGCCTTGCCAGGAATTTCTAGCGGACCGTTGGGCGCAGAGCCAAGGTCGCTGGTCCGACAGACTGGTCATCGACGAACAACTGGTACAAGCACTCTGTTGGTGGAGAGTTTCTACTCATCTAACAAAAGGAATGCCTCTGGTGGAACCGGAGTTCCAGAAGACGGTGGTGACGGATGCATCGCTGAGCGGATGGGGAGCTCATCTGGATACGTTACAGGTACAAGGCCGGAGGTCGTTACAAGAGTCCTCCCTGCATATCAACCTGCTAGAACTGAGAGCAGTGCGGTGGGCTCTAAAATCTTTTCTTCCTCAATTGAGAGACTCTGTGGTGCGTGTCATGACGGACAACACGACTACAATGTTTTACCTAAGGAAACAAGGAGGAACACGTTCCAGGTCCCTGTCGATGGAGGCACAGAAAATCTGGCATTGGGCCCTGCAACACAACATGCTAATTTTGGCGTTCCACCTGCCAGGTGTGAGAAATGTGGAGGCCGATGCCCTCAGCAGGGAAATGAACGAAGTTCACGAATGGGTGCTGAACGACCAGCAACTACAACAAGTATTCAAGAAGTGGGGACATCCTTCCATCGATCTGTTCGCGACGAAGGACAACAGGAAATGCCCGCAGTATGCAAGCAGATGGCCTCAGCAGGGCTCACTGGGGGATGTGTTCTCCTTCCCATGGACGAACAAATTCCTGTACGCATTCCCTCCATTTCCTCTTATCCGGAGGACGTTGCAATGGATCCTCAAGTACCCATGTCGGGTGATTCTGGTGGTCCCCTATTGGGCCAGACAGGTGTGGTTTTCAGACCTGCTGCACATAGCGGCGGCGGAGCCGATGAGGTTCAGGAAGATCCCCAACCTTCTGTCTCGACAGGAGGGTATCGTTTGGCATCACGACCCGGACAGCCTCAAGTTGACGGCCTGGCTCCTGACTTCGCCGAATTTGGTCAGCTAACGATTCCAGAGGAGTGTCGTCGTATTCTGCAAGCGGCAAGAGCACCTTCCACAAACACTTCATACTCGTACAAATGGAGGAGTTTCTGTCAGTGGTGTGTGGATCAACCAGGTTTGGTTCCGCAGTAGATTACGCCGGAACAGCTCCTTCCATACTTGCTGTTCTTAGCTAAAAAGGGCTTATCGGTGTCGTCGATAAAAGTACACCTGGCCGCCAACTCCAGGTTTACACATCAACGACATTCCGCACCATTATTCAGCGACCGCCTGATTAAGCACTTCCTTAAAGGTTTGTTTAGGAGTTTCACTCCCGAGAAGAGATTTCCTCCGGTATGGAGCCTCAATCTGGTGCTAGCGTCTCTTATGAAACCTCCTTTTGAACCAATGTCATCATCGTCTCTAAAGTTTTTGTCGTGGAAATTGGCCTTCCTGGTGGCCATCACTTCAGCCCGACGTATTTCGGAAATCCAAGCTCTAATGGTAGACCCACCATACTTAAGATTTTTCAAGAACAAGGTGGTCCTTGCCACTAACCCACAGTTCATACCGAAAGCTCCTTCAGTGTTCCATAAACATTCCTCTATTGTCTTACCTACGTTTTTTCCAGAGCCATGCTCGGGAGCGGAGCGCACGTTACACACATTAGACGTGAAAAGGGCTCAAGTTTTATCTTCATCGCACGCAACCTTTCAGGAAAACGAGGCAATTGTTCGTGGCCTATGGTCTGGGTGCTAAAGGCAAAGCCATTTCAAAGCAAGGACTGTCAAGATGGGTATCGTCTACCATTTCGTACTGCCATTCCAAGGCTGGGAAGCCTCTTCTGCGACGCCCAAGAGCTCATTCAACTAGAGCGGCGGCATCGTCGACGGCGCTGTGGTCTGGAGTCCCTCTGGGGGACATCTGCATGGCGGCTACCTGGGCGGCTACACACACTTTTACCCGCCATTACTGCCTGTCACAACAACATGCCGAAGATACTCGGATGGGACAGGCGGTGCTTCGACACCTATTCCAATAAGGTAAGCCCCGGTTGAGGGGTTAGATCTTGTTGCAATTATGATTGAATATTGTTCGTTTTCTATGTTAACAATTGCTGATGGGTACACGACCATAGGGAACGGGCATTGTGAGGAAAGTATGTGAGTTTGCATGCACGCCTCCTCTTTTCGGGATGGTACTGCTATGTAATCTATTCTAAGCATGTGAATCCATGAAAGATCCAATGCTGGAGAAGGGAATAGTTTCTTACCTGTAACTCCATTTCTCCAGCATTGGTATCTTTCATGGATTCACATGCGCCCGCCTGCCTCCCCTGGGCATGCAAACTGGTTCCCCCACTACTTTGGGGGCCGAAATCTGAGGGAGCGCGGGGGCGGGTCCTGTATTTATATCATGGCGTCCTGACGGCGCGGGCACGCATGATACAAAACGAGGTGGATAGGACGCATAAGCGTCGAAAAAGTTTTCCTACGGGAAAGGGTCTATATAATGTACCGGGGATTCCCAGCCTGACGACGGGGAATATTCTAAGCATGTGAATCCATGAAAGATACCAATGCTGGAGAAATGGAGTTACAGGTAAGAAACTATTCCCTTACCTAGCCTTTCCCAGCCTGCTCTACACTTCTGTCATAACTCCATTAGGTCTCGGGCTGCCGCTTCTATGTGCATGTTTTCCCGTTACGCTGCCTCTAGGACGTCCTCCACTCCGGACAAATCCAGCATTATTTATTTTTGTATTCCTCCCATTTTACTCTTTGCTTCTCCCCAACCACCGGTTTAAAGGATTCCCACAGAGTGCCAGCTGCTGATACACTGCCTGTTTTGGTTTTGAAATAGTGATTGATCACCGACTCATTTGAAATTTCATATTGCAACGCCTCACATCTCAGTTTCCATGTGGGGATCAGTGGTCTGGGCGGAACCATTTGCTATGTAAGAAGAAGTGGGGCATGATCAGACAGGCCACAGGCTTTATTGTCAGCTCAACAAATTCACCCAGGTGTTCCATCCCCGTGAATATGTAGTCAAGCCGAGTTGCACTGCATGCAGGGGTGAATAATGCAAGTAACCTTGCGTTCGCCCATGTAAAGCACGGCAGATGTCAGTTCGTTGAAAGGACCCCAGGAGGGTGTTTAGTACTTTGGCAGGTGTGGCTGGCTTTTCGAACTTATTATCTGACCTGTCCAGGGTGGGATCTAGCGTACAATTAAAGACTCCACCCCATATCCAGCCGCATCCTCTGTAGGGACTAAGCCTGGAATATAAAGAGCAAAAGAAGGTGGTGGCGTCATGGTTAGGGGCATATGTATTAATTATGCAAGTTTCACTATTCTCAATGTCACCATCCGGCCTTCGTCATCCGTCTTGGTCTGCAGGACTCTGAGAGGTACCGACGGCGCCACCCATATCAAGACGCCCCTGGCATAAGCCAAATACGTGGAGCCCCCGGTATACCTCCCCCATTTCCTGGACAGTGTGGTTTGTCTGTCAGCTGTGAGGTGTGTTTCTTGTAAAATCACAACGCCTAGTTATGTCTGTGCAACTATGACAGCAATCTATTTCCATTAAGAAAACTGTTGAGACCTCTCACATTCCAGGTCACTACTATTAGATTACACACCATATTGTGTAGAGTTTGTGGGGTTTCTTTGAACGAATGGGGTCCCAATCTCCCCTCCAATCTTTGCTGAATTCAATAATGGCTTCTGTTGTACTATTGACACCATGTGCAGTTACTGCTGCTTCTGCAATTCCTGTATCTGTTATGATACGATGGGACTTTTATTTACATGTGTATTCGAACCTATAGAACTCAAACCTGTTTAGAATACAGCATGGCATAATTCAGAATGGTGTGGCGAGTGGAATAAAAGGTCATTAGCAAATGGGAGTGTGTGCTTCAGCCTACTGGGGTCTCAAGAGCTTTCTGAAGAGAGGCTTATGGAATTCATTTCTGGTATGCTGGACAGATGGGGACTAGATGTGAAGCGAGCTCTTGTTATTGTGTGTGTATATAACTTAAGGTTTGTTTCGTGATCATTTCCTTATGCCACTGCTTTATTTTTAGTGTGCCAATATTGTCTATTTTTGTGTTGTATTGACCTCCATAGGTGAATAGTTTTACGGCCAGACAGAAGGGTGCATTGGAAATTATAGCATTGTAAGTAATGCAATAGGTTTTGGGGTGTTGTGGGGATGGAGGTCAGCTAGTGAAAGTCCCCTGGGTGGGCAGGGGTGTGGCTGTACTTTTTCAGTCCCTTATGAAGTTAGATAAGTATATGTAGGGTGCTCTGTGGGTTGGGTCCTGGGAGGGATCGGGATAGAAGGGCATTGCCATCGCCCTGGAGTGAGAGAGTCAAAGTCCAATTGTTGGCAGTAAGTCTATAGTCTGTGACAGAGGATGATCTCTTACCATTATTTTTATGTACAGGTTAACCATGAGTTGCAGGCATATTATAGACCATTAACGAAAAAAAATCCTGGGCACCTGATGTGAGAAAATTGGTTGTCGCAAGTTGTCCTCTTGTATTGTGCCTGCTCAATAATCATGAGTTTAATTGATGCGAGAGGGAGGTCAACAGTCTTCGCCAATACCCATTATTGAAATGTCCCAATGAGTGTATAGAAGGTAGTAATGCAAAAAATATTCTACTAGTAGGGAGTTTTTAAAAAAGTCTGTTTTTATTGCTTCATGTTGTTTAAATCCAATCTTTTTTATATTCAAATCGTAGGTATTCAGATTTTGCTGCCTTGTTTTAAAGAGTTTTCTAATGTTATATCCTAGTGTTTCTTGTACTCTTGAACGGTCAGTTTATTACTGCATTTCAGTGCCTGAATTTGCTCTCTTCATACATTTTTACTTTCCTCAATGTGCTCTCTTCATAAGTTTTTACTTTCCTCTACATGTGTTTCACCATCCTTTGTGGAGGGCTTATCGGGAGGAAAACATTTGTCAATGCTACTTAGTTTGGAATACATTTGGTATTGGTTTTGATTTCATGTTGTCCATGGGTGTTTGAAGATTTGTGACGCCTATAGGAGTTGAGGGGATTCCCTGGTCAGGTGAATAGGCCCCTTCTAACGTTGTGCAGACGGTGGACTATTTGTTTCCAACCGATTGTTGCCGATCCTATTACCATTATTTTTATCTACACGTAGAAACTGAGGATCACTGCACTATCATGTTATTATTTATAATCACTTTAAACCATTATGACATTAAATATACAGCTGCTTGAAGTGTTAGCCTAGAAACAAACAACCTCTACAGATTTTTAGAATATGTTTAAAGTATGTAAAACTAGGAACACTGAAAGTGGTGGCCTGTTCAACAATTTATCCAAACTTAGAAAACAAATATATCAAAATACTGCCATAATGCAGAAAATTGAGCCAGTAACCTTGCATATTTCACAGTTCATGGACACAGGATACCAAATTCAAAGAAGATAGAATTATTTACAGATTTGTTCATTAAAATGTTTGAAATTGTTTGCAAAACAATATTACACTAAAGTTCAGTTACAATGTGAAACACATGAGCTTTAAAGATTATTTACCAAAATTTACAGACCATAAAGAGGCACATAATTTGGGCCAAATTGGATTTCCCCATAAGTGTGAAACACGTTTTACACTTTTGTTCAGTCAGTCAGATTGTAACTGGAAGATGTCATTTATCCCCTTTTTTATTTTATTTACATTAGTGTATTTAGTTTATTTCAAACTTTTTACTATTTTACTCTCCAATTAAAACTCAATTTCTCTTCACATTACACTACGTTTCAGTCATCATTTTAAATTTTTCAGTTCATTCATCCTTTAGCTAATCCGTTCTTCCTTGGATCCTATCGCCCTTAGAGCCTCTTCCAAGAATTTCACCGTTGGGTAGTTTATTCTTTGATTCCAGCTTCATAGATGCAATCCCACCATTTCTTGGCTTTAAGTCCACATGAGTCCACAATCTCCATACAGGTAAGTAGATCTGACATTCGACAAGTTTGGGCAAAATAGGATCAAATGTCTTATAGTTTCAGTGCCGGACAGTATGGTTTATCTTGGTATTTTCCATATATTTGTAACGTTGTTTTGTTGTGTAAAACTTTTAATCTAAGTCTTAGTAGCAAGTCTCGTTGCTTATGATGTGGGAATTTAGTTAAATAACCAGGGGTTACAATCATCCCTCCCAGTTTGTTTTCAGGAGGGTATGAGTCTTTGAGTTTGTTCTCACTCCTTCAGATTTACCACAGTCCTCTGCCCAAAGAATCTTCTTTACCTTTGTTGGATTTCTTGAAAGGGTTTATGTACTAGTGCCAAGATTTGATAAGATTGACTCAGTCATTTTTCCATTCTTCTAGAACACTCTCATGATTTCCAGGTTTATACAGTCCTATGACCTCAAATTATGGAGGGCAATCGCTAAGAGTTGCTTTTCGATACAACATTAGCCTGTTCCATGTAACATGTGCGTATAAGGAAATCAGCCCCAGTTCTTGTCGGATTATGGCCATTGGAATTGATTTAGGTAAGTGTAATATTGATTTCCAAAATGTTATTCTAGTCTAATCCAAAAGTCTGGTTTTATTCTTAGACCATACTCTCCTCCAAATATCAATGCAGCAACGACTTTTTGTTTATAAAAAAGAACAACTGGTTGAAGTGAACATTTTCCATATCTCCGATTGATGGCTTTTCCTTGTGCAGTTAATCTTTTTTCCTTGATTCTTAAAGCATCTGTCCAGGCTTTTTCACTCTTTAATGCGCTTAGTTGAACACCTAAGTATTTCATCTCCTTGACTGGTTCAAATTTTTTGCCATTCAGATACCAGAAATCTTTTTTGGTTCTCTTCCAGCTGCTGTCGCCTAATATCATGATGTCGGATTTCGCAGCGTTTATTTTGAACCGTTTCTTGCTTACATATGTTTCTAGTTTGTTTAAACATCTCTGCAATCTGATCTTTGTCTGGTCAAGCAAGATGAGATCTGCCGACCTTGTTGCCATTTATTTTCAGAGGAAAGGAATATTTATTTTCTGTTATGCTCTTCAGATCCTCAATAAAGAAGCAAAATAAAGTGGCAGCTAACGAGCATCCCTGCTTTAAACCCTTTTTCGTCTTTATTTTGTTTGAGATGTTCCCATGTTGGTCTAGTTTTACCTGCATCAAATTACAAGAATAAAGCTCTTTTATGACTATTAACAGGTCTGCTGGACAGCCCTTGGTCTCAAATGTTTGCCTTAACAGGTTTCGATCAATGCTATCGAAAGCCTGTTGGAGATCGATACTTGCCATGTATATTTTTTGTTTTTTACTTAGGGGTCTTTTATTCTGCAGGCCTAGTAAAAATAGATTGAGACTGCAGAGCACTTGTTCCACGAAGCCCGACTGCCGATTGTCGTATGCTTTTGTTTCTTTAATCCATTTCTTCAAGCAATTTAGCAAGATTGGCAAAAGTTTTCCCAACACAATCGAGCAGGGCGATAGGACGATAGTTTACATGATCCATCCTATCTCCCTTTTTGAAAATGGGCACTATTATCGCTTCTTTCCATGAATTTGGGACCCTCCCTTGTTTGGCTATTCGTTGAAACATCATCTTGCAGTATTCAGACCATTCTTCAGGATTTGCTTTTATTACTGCATTCGAGAGGCCGTCACGTCCGGCTGCTCTCGAGGCCTTTGCTTTCTTGATAATGGCCTTGATATCCTCTTGGTCAAACTCTCGATTCTATGGGTCTGCTTTGTGTTTTTCTTCGACCATTATAGCATTTCTCGTCATCAAATAGGTTTTTAAAATGATTGATCCATGAGCTTTCTCCAATCGGGTTTATCAGGCATGCTTTTTTGTTACTGCCTATTTCATTTATCAATTTCCAAAAGTATCTACTATTCCAGCACTCCCATCATATGTTCTGCATCTTTTTGCAATAGTAGACTTTTGTACGATTTTTGCCAGTTTTTAAATGGTTGTTTTCTTTTGCGTATTAGTTCCTTTTTATTTGGTTGTTCTGCTCTTTTCAGGATATTTATCTCTTTCCTTAGCTATTTTTTTTTGTTTTGCTACTTCAGTATTGTATGCATGGATTGCTTTAAATTGTGGTTTTGTAGTTTTTCGATAAATTTCTTTAAAGTTCATTAACGTTTGTTTGTATTCTACTGAAGTCAAATCATCTGCTTGCCATTTTATTAGACCTTTTATGAGTGTTGGAATATCTTTGGCTTTTAGTCTTATGCGATTTCGTCCATTTTCTAATTCTAACTCGCCCTTATAGCAAGTTTTTGTAGCCTTCTTTCCTGCAGTTATTGTCGCGATTACCAGGTCGTGGTCACTATGTGTTTCTTTTATCACTTTTAGTAGTGCCATTTTTGGCAGCAAATTTTCAGAGACCAAAATATAATCCAATGTTGCATTAACCTGTCTGTTTGACCACGTTGATGCTGGAGGTATATCTCCCATGATGTTGCCATTTAATATATGTATCGCTCGTTGATCCATCTCACCCATCCATTGTTTTCCACAACATATTTTTCTGGTGTTTTGAGAGGCCTTTAGCTTTACCTTTTGCCAATCGTCTTCAAAACATGACGCATTGAGGTCACCACAGATTATGATTTCAATATCCTGATATTTCTCTACAATCTGATCAATCAATGTGTTCAGTAATTAGATTGAGGCAACTTTCTCCCTCTGTGTACGAAGGGTCCAGTATATATTTACTACTAGAAGGGGGTCACAGTTTGCTGGTGCGAGGCTTGTTAATTTTAGTCGTGTAATTTGAATATAAAGGTTTAGGTATATTGTGTCAATCACTGTTATAGCTGTTCTGTTTTTAACCATCATCATTAGACCTGACGAGGGGTGCCCATTTGGTCCTCCCATCGCTGGATTAGTTAGGACAGTATATCCATCTAACATTGGTGGTTCTTTTATCCACAATTCCTGGATGCATATCATTTCAAGATTACTTATTGCATTATGTTTTTCATTGTAGAGATGCCGGTAGCCCCTGGTGTTCCAACCCCCTATCTTCCAACTTGTTTTTGTTTGATTATTTGCATCCTATTTTTGTGGCCAGCATACTCGCTAGCCAACTCCATGTAGTAGCATCATCATTTTGTTTCGGGTGTCTACATATTTTTTCTTTACTTTGTTGTTTGTTGCTCCCCTTATCGTTATCTGAATTTTATTTAGATCTTCTTTCTCTTTTGTCAGCAAATTTGGATAGTTAATTCCCGCCCAGGAGTTGTTTTTACTCTCTAGGTCTGCTAGTGGCTTTTTGTTAGTTTGCGGTTTCTCCGTTGTCTCTGCTTTACCTAGTGTTTGCTCTAAAGTTCCAGCCAGATCGTCTCTTGCCCATTCTTGTTGGTTTTGCGTAGACTTTTTTTTCTAATTTCGAAGCCCAAAGAGCGAAAATCTTCTGCTGCATCGATCAATGTGGCTGTCAAGGCTGAGGAGTTTACAATTATTTCCACCAAGTCGTTTCGGTCTTCATTTGGGAAGCTCACATTTTTGAGATCGTCCGACCTCATGACTCTTAATTGTTGTAAATATTATGATAGTTTCATAATAGTAGACTTATTCAGTATTAGCCCGTCTTGTGCTCTCTGCATTCTTTCCAGCTGTAATGTGTTGTCTACATATCCATTATACATTCTATTTTTATTCTCTTGCATTTTCTCATTCCAACAGAGTTTTTTCTCTGCATTCATTTTTTTATTTGTCAGGAAATTTGGCTTTTTTTGTTTCTGAGTTCTAGTTTACGTTTTATAAGGAGTGCTTTCATTATTGCTTCATGTGGAACAATTTCTTTGCTGGTCTTCGTTATGAGTTTCGTTCTTTTTTCGCTCTGGGTCAGAAAGCTGAGCTATTCTTCATGTTTGGCTTTTTTGGGCATAGGCACCTTTCTTGTGTCTTCTTTGTTTAGGGCATGAACTATCCTCTCTTGCTCAGGACTCTTGGTATGCTCTTCGTCTTCATAGACCGACAAGTTCATTAGCTCGCATATACTTTCATCCATTTCACTATATTCATCTTCAAAGACAGGCAAAATCTCTATCAGACCTTCTAATAAGACTTTGTTACTTGTATTTTCAATTGTTTTCTTTGGTGCTGTTTGTGTAGAATCACATTCTTTTACTGTTGCAGGCAGGCTTATTTTTCTGAGGAAGTTTCTTGATGCACAGAATCTCTTTGCTTCTTGTTTTCTATTATTTTTTTGTCTCACGCAAATGTTTGCCGCTACATGTTTTATTATTGTTTGCATGAAGTCCTTTGGGATCGAATATAGAAAATTGATTACTAGAGCTGCCTTCGTTAGTTATTTTTTCCTTTTGTGGCCTTATTTTTGCTACGTCTTTGATTGGAATATGGTTTGCATCTTCTTGAGTTACTACATTTGTGCTGCTTGAAGCTGCTGTTTTGCACTTGTCAAAACTCATAGAGGGACAGTTACTGAGTTCGACAACTTCTTGTGTTTGCTGATCTACTGGTCCGTTTGCATTCTCTCTTATCTCAACTCGATCCGTCTGACAAGTGCTTTCTGTTGTAGCCACGTTGTTTATGGTTTGTTTTGGCAGCATCACTGAGGCTTTCTTTGTGTCTGTTTTTATACCTGAGACAATTTCTTTAACTCCCTCTAAAAATAAAAATAAATCTGCTTATTGGATTTCGCGTCCTGCATAAATGCAATGAGGGATTTCAGAATAATGGCTTCCATTTCTTTTTCTCTTCCCCTTTTTTCTTTTAGAGCCTCCATAACAGATTTTACATAGGTCATCTTGGTATTCATTAGTGGAATTAGCGTCGACTGATCTCTGTAGTTGTCACTCAAATTCTCGTATAATTTGAAGAAAGGTGCCACAGTTATTGATACTGCTGCGATGATGGCTTCTTGCATTATTTTTTCTCTCCTTTGGGTTGGCAGGTTCCCATGAAGTGGGTCTGACTTTTGTGGCATGCCTATTTGATGGCGATTGTCTATAATGTCATCTTTCACCTCTGTCCCAACGGGAGCTATCACTATCATCAATGTGACGTTGCGGCCAGCGTTCTAAAGTTTCTGCCCGAGGAAAAGTTTGGAGGACTGTCTTTGTTCATTCATTATGTTTTTGTTTGAGACAGGTTTGTATACTTTGGTAATTTCTTTGATGTTTGTACCATTCTTACTTTGTTCATTTTGGCCTTTTTGATTTGTTTTGGTGTTGGCAGTTTCGTTTATCCTTTTTGTTGATTCAGATGTCATGACTGCAGCTGGCCAGCTGATGTTTTCTTCATGCTCAGAACCATTTGTGTCATCTCGGTTTGTCAATCCTTTGTGTACGTCTATAGCATTTAATTGGCATGAAGCCTCTATTTGGTTTGTGACCGTGCTCAATAGTCTTGGTGTTTTTGCCGCCCATCTATCAACTTCTTGCATAGCAAAGGGCTTTTCTCGAGCAAAGACTGTTTGGGCAGATGGTACCAGCTTTTTGTTCTATTTGTCCATCTATATGGAATTGTCGGTATCTCCATCGGCTGATACACTAGCCAACAGATCTTCATCTGTGACTTCTGACAGTGTTTGATTTCCACATCCGCTTCCACATCCCCTTTCGTTTAGGATGATCTCGTTAATATTTATATTCTCTTGTTGACAGAGGGGACCCTTTAGCTATAAAGTGCCACTTTAAAGTTCCTGTATCCGAACTTGAGGGGCTCCTCTTCGACGCACACCTTTTTGTGTTTTGCCTTCTAGTAACGAGCTGGTCCGAGGGCTCCAAACGGTACTGTTTGAGGCAGTTTGAGATTTTTGCGTTAGTCTCCTTTCTATTTCACTAATTTCCGCGCTCTCCACAATCTCACTCTCCTGTGTTGTGTTCAGTTATCCGCACAGACACTCCTGCACCCTCCTTGGACATCTCTGCACCTATCACGCCAATCACACCACTGCGCCCCGACTCTGGATCCGGCCCCATGTTAAGTATTTCAGTCAGGTGATACACCCTGGTCTCAGCCTAGTATGCAGCGCACAAATGAAATACTTATTTTATTATGTCTATCGGTTCAATATTCTGAGTGATATACCACTCATATCATACCCCTTCTCAAAATACCCCCAGGTCACAAAGGACCAGGAATCAGGCTGGTAGGTAAAGGTAATATTTATTTATTTAAAATTCAAATTTTATATATATATATATATATATATATATATATATATATATATATATATATATATATATACTTTTTAACATATGGAGCAGCAATCACCAATGTGGTGACAATTACAAAGAAGATATGTAATGCTGTTAAATTCACTTTTAGCAACACAAAATATAAAAACATCACTTAAGTTAGGATTTCCCCCTGCAATATTCCTCAATGCACAAATAAGCAATTTTAAACAGATGTAAGGAAGCAGCAGGTATTCAGGAGTAAAGAACAGTAACTGAATTTAAATACCACCTTCCCTCCCCAAACAAGAGAGAAAAACGGGTTTGCAATTTTACACTTTTTAAAATGACATTTGAAAATGGCTCAGCAATCAATGAAAAGTGTGTAAAAATCCTTAAGTCAATACAAATTTCTATGGGAGCAACACTGGAATGATGGCAACAATCATGAGCTATAGTTTGAGCAAAATTAAACACTTTGAATCTTAATGGAAGTTTGAAAATAATATAAAACAAAAATCACATGTGTAAAGCTTTGCAGAAATGCTGATTACCGCCTAAAATTGACCAAACGGTTTTTAAGAAAAACGGGTGAAATATACAGATTCTGAGTGCGTCTTTGGTTGAAATGTAGCTATGGGTCTTAGGTATCCTCCAGAGTTGAAATGAAGTCTCTAGCTATTAAATTGAGTGAGTTATGCAACTTGAATGAGAGGCGTTTTTGAAAAATAAAGGTGTGAAAAATAAAACCGAAATCAATCTTTATCAGGATAGTTTTATTGTACACTAGGGCATTCAGGCTAGGTTATCAGATTGAAACACAGTAAGCTCTAGAGTTGATCTGCGGTATCAACCCCAGCACCTCCGTGTCCGCCCTGGCTGACTCAGTCCGATTACCCAAGGGATGATTTAAAGGTTTGGGATTTCACAAGGCAAAATGATTTAAATTAGTTTAGCACTAGCGCAAAGAATCAAGGCAAGGTTTCAAGAATGGTTCTGACAATGTTACAAGTTCTTAAGGTAAGGATAGGATGACTTGGAGATTGGGATGGAACAAGGCAAGTCAAGGTATGCTATGATTTTCTACGCTTCCTATTAATACTTACAGTCCACTTTAATTTAGGATTTTGGACCATCAAGGGTTCTGGTCATCACATGGATCAGGTCTAACCAAGGACAGCAGGGCACATCTGGCGGGATAGTCAGCTGGGTGGTTCTGGTCACTGGACGGCACTGCCTGGACTGGAGACTGCACTGGATTGCACTGGTTAGATCAGTGGGATGCCGAGTTGCAGCAGGCAAGCATTTAGTAGTAGCAAGCCAGACTGTATCAAAATGCTTCTCTTGGGTTTTGGGATTTGTTTCACAATTTTGTGGCATAGCTGAAAATGGAGTCAGCAATGCTTAGGCCTTGGCTTTGTAATGAAATCCGGAATCAGGAACAAGGATGGAGAATTCAGGAACAGGTCACCACGCAGAAAATCAGGATGATGTTAGGAATCAGTGTCTGTATGCTGTGAGGTTCCCTTATTTATCATGCACAATGACATCACTAAATGATATGGCATGGCAAGCCTGCTGTCCACGCCGCCCACTGCTAGGATTGGGCAAAAGCATAATCTCTGCCTTGCTTTTCGCTGATTGGATGACAGAAAATGTCATGTTTTATGGTGTTACTTTTACAATGTCTAAAAACCTCCCCTAGCTATTTGGACCAATATCTAACTTTCCCACAAATGCATATTTATGTAGTTATGACCTCTAAAAAAAATCAGATGCACATGTTAGATATCTCGTGGGTCACATTTCAATCCAAGTCCCAAATCTGTAAGACCTGGTTTTGCCTTTCTGCTACATTGTGGCAATTTTAACCATGAAAGATGTGGCCTAACATTTCTTAATTTTGTACACACATGCACTAAAGGGGCTAAAGTGCCAACGGGAGGCATCGAAGGTCCAGGCGCTGCAGCTGCCTCGCAGCATGTCACGCTGGAATTTAGGTCTTTACTTCCATTTGGAGCAGGTTCCAAATACTTCTTAGGGGGCGACCTAGTGTTTATGTTTATTAAAGTTTTTGTTGCGTGTGTTTTTGCAATGTGTTTAGCATTTGGCTTTACATTAGAAACGGGTTCACTTAGTTCACACGACGTACCTGACTTCTCGTATGTTGCTGCTCTGTAGTGTCTGCAGACATGTTCATAACGGGGCATTGCAGGATCTTTTAATGAAGCGTACAGTGTTCACGATGATACTGCTGCAGTGCCCACTGCAGCAAGCACTCAGCAAACACTCTGCCACACCCCGCGTCCGAAGTGTATTTTTGAAACTGAAGCATTGAGAGCAAGTAAAGACAGACTTGGGTCCAGGGTGCACAGTAAGGAGGCAGCCAGGCAGTAGCAGCCCACTCAGCAAACGCTCATTTATCATTGGGCTAGGAATAGTGAGATTACATTACTCATTAAAAGGGTTCAGACAATGTTATGGAGGTCATTAGTTTGCATTAAGGCGCTACTTTGATTTTGTTTCTGAGTTTGAATACATTGTTGAACAGGGCACTGAGGGTTCCTAGTTTTACATACTTCACACATTATCTGTTATCAGCTTTCCTGGTCTTCTTGGCAACTTGGGCATTGAAGCAGAGCTGTCCATCTACAACAAATGCTAATAACTATCTGAAAATAGTTGGAGTGTGAAGACTACAAACAATGCTTTTTCTCTCAAAGAATACTTCATTGGGCAGAACAATGAACAAGTGCTGCCCCAGATTATGATGGCCCAAAAAATGTCTTGAACTGGACACCACCATTTGGTCGTAACTCAGAACTTGAAAGCTACACCAACTGTCTCTGAAAGGATGTAAGATCTCAACAAACAGGTGACTAAGCAGAACCTCATCCCCAAGAAAGAAGGCCAGTAAGAACATTACAAACAATCCAGGAAATTATAACACGTGTGGCAGCGAGGGTGCCATTGTGGTTATGGATACACAAAAATACAAATTGTATGAAGAGCCTTCTTCACACAGATTATTACCAGGAAGTTAGTGACAACACCACCATAGAGTACAAATAAAACCTCAGGGACAAATCGTCAAATCCAGGCCAAGCAGCAATGAGAAGCACCTCCAACAATCCAACTCCTGGGATTGCTTGCTTCCAAAGATTCACAAAACAGGACATCCCTATCTCGCCCAATCGTCTCTGAAGTAAATCACTAACCAAAGCCATATATGGATTGATTGATTCCCTATTAAAACCTCTGGTGATGGACATAGAAAGCCAAGTACATGATACAACATACTTCTTCAAAAAGATTACACAGTTATACTGTGTACCACAGGGTGCACTCGTGTCCATGTTGGATGTCACTGCACTTTATATCAACATTACACATGAAGATGGAATTGTTGTATGCCAGAAAATCCTGCAAAAAGTGAAGATCGCAATTGCCACCCCAACCACAGCTATCACGGATCTCAGGGGGATTCATACTCGCACTCAAACATGTATTCTTCAATTGAAGAATCTTCCTACAGAAGACTGAAATGGCCATCAGCAGAAAAATGCACCTCGTTATGCTAACCTCTTCATGGGCTACCTTGATCCAGAGTTCTTACAACAACAATCCCTGAAACCACTACCATACCTATGTTACGTTGATGGCCGAAGGAACAGCAATCTAGGAACAGCTGTCTTGAAGGAATGGCCATCTGGAAATTGCTGTTCACATGAAACCCACGGACAATAACAATTACCTACACATGACAGATTTCCACTCAAGCCATGTAAAATGGTCCGTTATCTACAGCAAAGCCATTTGGTACCAATGCATATACTTCACATGGAAGACAGGAGACAACAAACTTGCCACACTGCAGACATCCTTCTTGCAAATGGTTCACCCAGCCAGACAAATTGAAATGGAGTTTGATCTTGCAATGAAAATACTCAGATACAACCTACTATGATACCGAGGCAGAAAAGAGCAGACCACCTACGATCCAGCACTAACACAACTGAATAGGATTGTTAAAGGTGCCCTGTATGGGGTTGGAAAAGGGTCACAACTACCTCTGAAACAGTGATCCTCACATCAAACAGGACCAACACTGAGGGCTCGATGGGAGACCTTACCACCAAACAATGTGCCCAGACATGCAATTAAAAATGCTTAACAGTCATTAGACTGTTCTTCTGCCCCAACCAGGAACTAGACAAAGTTCAGATTTTACCGAAAAATTGAAGACTACATATATGATGTTTGCGTCTCAAATAATACTTCCATAGAACAATGATCATAGGAAAATATATCTTGACCAAGAAGTCAGTAGTAACATTGTCTGATGCTGCCATACAAACATTGCCACCTGGTAGTGTGGGAACCTTAGGGCAGAATACAGCACATAATAGGAAATCCATGGAAAGTGTTGCAACTAGACTTATGGAATGTGTTATAAAGGATGTGCAGTGTACAGCGGTAGTGAGGGACATGATCAATGGACAGTAGCACAGGATTCTCCCGGTAAGGATGGAGGTGAAAAGTTGGTTGCTCTCTCACTCCTTAGGAGGCAGCAGAAGTCAGCACCCAGAATTGATGGCCCCCATTCGGGATTAATGACATTCCGAGAGGCGGCATGGCAACTTAATGCCGGGGAGAAGACTGTGGGTGCAACAAGTTGTCCAGATCCACTAGAGGGGTGGAGACATCAAAATGTAATATTTTGCTTTAAGGGCCTTACTCATGGGAATACAAATTCATATACAAGGTTTCTAGTTAAAGCCCTGTCAAATGTTCTGAGTGTCAAGGATATCTCTTTTAAATTGTACTTGACTGTGCATATTTTATCAGACTGGATGTACTGTCAAGGATGTAATGTGCGGTTCTGTTTATCAAACGAATACTTTAGCACATGCATTTTAAATTGTAGGAAAGTATTGGCAGATAAAGGCATTGAGGTGTACATTGATGTGAGGTTTAATATATGTCATATTTATTTATTTATTAATATGCATTGTAAGCGGATTCAATTCAACACTACAGCTAAGTCAATGTCTAGTCTGGGATGCTGAGGGAAACCCTTATTGATATATTTTTATGTCCAGTTTGTTTACTCTGGATGACAACCCTTATATAACACCCCTCTCTTAGAATCCCACTGACCCCACTGAGCCAAGAAGTAGGTTTGTTTTGCAAATTAAAAGGTTTATTTGAAAATGAAACAATATATATATCACACTTTTATAATAAATTAATATTTGATAGCACACTTGTGAAGATGATAGTGATCAACAATGGATAATGTTACAGTGGTACACTCTTCTTGATGGCTTAGAAGTGATATAGAGAGGATAAAGTAGCTGAGAATGCTTTTATGGCTTCAAGGACAATGCAATGATGAATGAAAATGCAGTACAGAAAATAAACTTGATATGACTTCAACAAAAGACAGTGTAATCAGTTTTCTTTGACAATTCACCCCCCCCCCCCTATGCAAGGTAAAGAGATGGGAGGAAAGCACGCAGTTCTCAGGAATGCAATCAAATATAATTCAATTCCCCCCTAGCAAGCTTAGAGGAAAACAGGTAGGAGTTTTAAACACAGGCAATATACTTTGATGTGGTTGCAATTAAGTGAAAAATATGCTAAAAAGGCTTTAAATTCCCTATAGGAGGTTCAGGGTGAGTGAGAGATACTTTAAATTAATTCAGGATCACTTTAGCAATGCTCTATGAATGATTGTCAGGTTGCACACGAATTTCAGCAAGGAAAGCAAGGACAAATATTTTTACACATGGCTGAAATTAAGCAAAATGTCAAATTGCGGCAAATTTAGTTATGTGCGTCGAGCGCAATTACGGAGGCACTATAAGGAGTAGGAAGTCGGTTCTAGGTTCGTTGGAAAGCCTAGAATCTTAGCTCTAAGATGACAGTGAAAACTCGCTCCTAGCAAAAACGGTCCTAGCACAAACGGTTCTGGAGATACGACCGATTTAGTAAAGGTAGTTTTTCGGATTTGAAATTTTAAAGCTCAGAATGACAGATGACAGTTTTCAGTTTTAAAGATGACAGAATGACACGATTCTAGGAGGCAGTTCTAACAGGCTAAAATAGTTTGGATTAGATTATTTTAAACTAAGAGATTGGTTTTGGCACAGTGCTAGCTGGGTACTCACACTAGATTTTGGACAGGAATGCGACTTCGTCGCCGATCGGGTCAGGATTGGCTGGACTTCTGCTAGCAGTTCTTCACAGCGATCTGGTCTCTGGTTCTCTCTGGTTCCGGATACAGCACTGCTTTCTGGATACTGCTACAGGTTCTTGCAAAAGTTCTTGGCAAAGAATTCAAACAGCTCGCCCGGCTGTTGAATAGTTTGGTTGGTTTTGAGGCCTGCTGAAGAGGATTCAGCTTGTGGATTCAGGCCTCTTCGCTACAAATTCTGGAGTTAATTTCTGGTCTCTGGAGATTGATGGATTTGAAGTCTGGATCTCTGGATGTGAAGTCTGAAGTCTCCCGGCAAAGCGTCCCGCAAGAAAGTGGAAAGTGAATCTCTCTACCTGGGTTTCAATGTTCCTTTTTATGTGTTTTGAAAGTGGATGTGTGCCTGGGCCTAGCTAAGCCTGCCTCTCTCACTTACCATTGGCCAAGCTTTCCTCTCTCCCTTGATTGGGGGAAAGAAATGGAGTGTCAGAGTGATGCTGTAGGTTTTATGGTCAGAGGAACTTCCCCTTGTCAAATTGCACACAAATCTATTTCTGACCCAAATACATATTTATCTATGTACCATTTTTCTAATATTATAGATCCGGTTAACATATTTTCTGTAGCACCAAACCATCCGATCCCTGTCTTTGTAAGATGTCGTGTCCACTGATGACAGAATTCTGCCCTTTTCATCCAGATCACAACCTCTAAACCTTTCCAGATTTTACACAACTGTGCACCAGGGATATGGGGTTCAGATGATAAAGTGTCAGATTTTTAACATGCATACATTTGGAGTAACAACCTTTTTTCCGCTACTATCCCCAAGAACATACCACAGGGTCCTAACACCTCTTAGAATGTGCACAGAAAAATCACAAGAATGATGATATTTATATAATTTTGACAAGTCCGCACTGTGAATTATCCATCTTTTTAAAATCATGCTCTGGCCCCAAAGGGGTGTGGTTTTCCAAAGCACATGGTGGAATTTCTGGTTTATCCACTTCCCCCAAGCTCAGCTTGCTCTCACAGGCACTGCCCCTCCCAGTTTCTCCCAAGAGGAAGCCATTTTACGACCCCCCCCAATATAACATTTGCCTGAGCCATGGACAGTGCTTTGTTTAGTTTCCTGTAGTCCCCAGGTGCTCCTCCCCTAATCCAATCAGAGAGGTGTCATCTCCTTTTGGCAGGGGCAGCAGAATGCAGCCAGGCCTGGGAAGAGTTGTTGAGCCAGTTCAACTCCTGTCGGGCGTAGTTGTCAGGCAGAATTCAGCTAAATGTCACTTTAGTTCCCAGTTTTCTACATTCAAATCAAACTGACAATTTTTGCACATGCAGCTAGAATGCTGATTCTAAGTTCAAAGCTATGACATTTAGCAGTTGCAAACTATGTGACACTCAAAAGTAGGTCACTCATTTAATTTAAACATTTCTATTTTAGTGGTTTTAAATCCAATTTCAGTTAAGCTGCTGACATCCACAGCTCAGCCAGTTTTGTTATAAACATTGTTTTGGGCTTGTCATCTTTCCAGATTTAGTAGGCACGCAAGAATACATTCTTCCAAATGTCTGCTGGTGTTCCTTGAGATTTTTGAATATCTTGTGATGTTTAAAATAGGCATTTTGAGCTTGCATTCAGGGAAACAAAGGTGATTTTAAAGTGCTTTTTAGCCAACCGACACTGCTGTTTTTCCTTTGGCACACATTCCACTCATGGCACCCCTTGCCCATCATGCTTGCACTGGTGGGTGGCAGGTCAGGGGACCACTTTGTTGTGAGCAAAAAATGCGCGGTTTTCCCGGATTTTGGCGCAACTGTGGGCTTTTTCCGCCATCTTGGATTTTCTAAGCCCACAGCACCAAATGTTGCAGCTTAATAGTCCAAACGTGGGTCAGGACACCCAACAGCATTTAGCCACATTGGCTTTACATATACATCACATCATCATCAACAACATAAAACAGTTTAAAAAGCACATTCCAATATACAATTCATCATGTGGGACATAATATTTGCGTCATCACCCTGTAAGAGTTTTTCCCATATGTCATTCATATTCCTTAGGTCACGTGTTGTCATATGACTTAATGAATTGTAATCTTATTCCAATTAAGCTCTCACATATATAGATGAGATGTTGGGCAGTTTCAATGTTATTTGCTCCACAAAGGCGACACCATCTGTTCAATTGTGGAATACCATATCTCCCTCCCACCACTTCTAGAGAGGCAGACATATTAAACTTAAAACAAGGTATCTTCTTATCATTTTAGCTTCAGGATACATCATCAAGTATGTAGGAATCCCAAATTTAATTTCTCTTTGTTGCAAAAACATCCCACTGTTACTTTTTGATGCTAAAAATATCACATCTCTCTCTTCTCCATACTCATGGATGATATTCTTCAACAAGTGTTCCCGTTTTACTGTCGAATAGGTTAGCTAACTATGTGTGTTCTTTTGCCCATTTTTGATAAGTGATTTCCATGTACCACAGTGTGTGTAGTGTTTAGTTATTCTCAATAATATTCATTAATTTCATTAAATCAACCATCAATGTACCATTATCTAAAATACATAATTTAGAGAATAACATTGCAGTATGATATTCTAACACATCTGCGATCCTCATTTGATTACATTCCAACAAGATGTATTCACTGGGTAGTCTTTTGGGCATGCAAAATAACATTATTAGTATCTTCCCTTCAAATCTATTAATTTCGCTCCTTAGTTTTGTTCCCCACATCTCAGCACCATATAAGAGAGAGGATACCATCTTTGTCTCATAGAGCAGCAGTAGTGTTTTGATTGATATACCAGCATGTTTGCCTATGAAATGACTCAACATCATTGTTATATTCATGCATTTGATTTTAATTTCAGTCCATTGCTGTTGCCAGGATAAATGCCGGTCTATAATTACTCCTAGGTATCTATAGCGTTCTACGACTTTAATCGCCTAACCACTAATTAGCCATTTCCTGTTAGTTCTACCCATGCGGGTCTATCTACCTGTGAATACCATCCTCTTTGTCTTACTAAGGTTGATTCTTAGCCCATTATTAGCGGCAAATGTTTCCAGTACCAGTAATTTGCTTTGAAGTCCACCTGGTGTGTAGTCCACTAGCAGGAGATCATCCGCATATCCGAGCCATCCTACTTTAAAAGTACCAATCTTAAGATCATTCAATATCATAGAATTAAACACTTCAACCAGATCTGCCAGGCACAAGTTGAACAGGGTTGCAGCTAAGTTGCAACCCTGTTTAACACCGCGACATGTTGGAATTAGGTCAGACACCTTACCCTCGCCATCTAATCTCACTTTTACCGAAGTATTCGACTACAGTAGCCTCATCATTGACAACAACTCAGGAGGAATATTCCAGCTTTTCAGCTTGTTCCAGAGTTTGCTTCTCAAGATCGTATTGAACGCTGCAGAAAAGTCTATACATACCCCGTAGACTGGCAGATGTTGTTGCAACCAAGAATATTCTATAGCTGATGTCACTATTAAGATGTTATGAAGCGTAGATGATTTGGCTCTAAATCCTGATTGATTTGGAGGCAGGACATAATTGTCATTTATCCATTGGATCAGTTCCATATGAAGTATTTTAGGGAAAAATCTGGCTGGAATATCCAGCATCGCTAACATTCTGTAATTTCCCAGATCTTTTACACCACCTTTTTTATATGTGGGCAATATGGAGCCTTTCTGCCATGTTTTAGGTTTCTTATTGTTCTTTCCGATCCACCCATATAGTGAATATAGCGCATGCGCCAATTTATCTGGAGATTGTTTTACCAGCCCATTACACGTGCAGTCAGGTCCCATTGCGCGTGACGATGATAAAGATAGTATCAACTCTTTAATCTCAAGAATAGATAAGGTACATTTCCATTTGCTTACCTCATTTACATATTCTTCATCAGCAAGGGTCTTTGCTCCCAGTGTTTTACCTATGTATGCAGCCCATTCATCCTATATACTTGTCATTTCATATGCATGATACGTGGTATGAGCCAATGGATGGGGTGTGTTGCTTCAATCAGGTTCGTGGAGGGCAGATGGGGAAAAATTATGATATTCAAGTGACTGATTACAATGAAGATCAAGATCTTTTTAAACCAAATATACCAGAGGTGGAGAAGTTCCCCCATTTCAGTGAGACCCAAATATATGATTTGAGGCTGATAACCCTGAATATTGTGGGCCTGCAGAAGCATTTGAGAGATATTAAGTGGGTAGATTTTGTTTTTGTTAGTAAATGCGACATTATTTGTTTCCAAGAAACATGGCCTTGTAATAATATGACGCTTGAAGGGCATACTAATTATTTTATCCCGGCTGTAAGAGTACTGCGTAAGCCAGGCCAACCTATTGGGGGATTGTGCACATGGATTAAAATAACCTTAAATGCACTAATCAAACCATTAGCTACTAACTCCCCTGATCTTCAAGGCCTGCTTGTTGTGTTACTAGGTGGAACCAATATTTGAATTTGTAACATATATTATCGACCATAAAGCCCAAAGGGTATGGATACCTTGAATCAGTTGGAGTGCCTAGTAGAGGAGTGGTCACAAATGGAGACCTGCAAACTAATCTTGGTAATAATGGGCAATATGAACCTCCAATTCGAGCAGCAACTGGAATTGGTAAAATTGGTGGAGGAAGAGGATGTCATATGGGATATTCCACAGTTAACAGCACCTCTAAAGAGTAAACCGTATAGACATGCCCTGCAGACTGCTAAATTATATTTTAAAATGGGCCTAACAGCTTGTAATGGATATTCCTTCCCTCCCAACTTAGCAAAGCAGAGGGAAAGGTAGTCATATCGACTATATTTTAATCGAACTTGCTAATTGGAGACATGCTAAATCGTTTACCCAAGACCAAAAAGTAACCATTCCTCGGTGTGCCTTACTTTAGAAAGCCACTATGCAGGGAGTAAGCATATACAAATTAATCACATAGGTAGCATGATTAATATTAGAATGCTTAGGTGGGAGGATATGGTGTTAGGGGAAATTCTCCCATTGGCTTTTCAGAAAATTGGACCCGATCTCGTAGTGTTACTGGGACATAGTCCTAAAGATCCCCAATAGGTTGTAAATGCCCATATAGCCTAGAAACACTGGAGGCGCCTAGAAACACTTGTGTACAGGCGTGTTATAAATGCCATATCGCCATTTACTTTGCCTTGTCATGTTTTTCTTGCCAAATTAGGGAAATTTGCTGTCTCACAACAGTTAACAGGCTGGTATGATGGGGAGTGCATGAATATGGAAAACAAGACTAGTGAGGGCTGTACAGGCCTGAAATAATAGTGGAGAGGACCTGATGAAACTAATTGGAAAGGAATATAAGGCACTGAACGATGGGAAGAAAAAGCTATAAGGTGGCACGGGAGACCTGCAGGCGATGTGGGGCGCTTCCCAACAGGGTGCATGCAGTTGTCCCTAGGCCCCTTTGCAACCATAACGCTTGGGTGGCATGGCAGGGGCAGAAAGCCTACTAACCTTTTCCTTATTTCAGTGGTGAAACAAAGCCCGTTGATCACCAGGGAAGGGTCGAGGACCCCAAGTGCCATAAAGAGAACTTGAGAGGGAGAATTGCACACAGCAGTGGCTGGAATAAACCCACTGAGAGAGAAACCGGGTTCGGGGACACAAATGAAGAGAGTGTCATTAGTCATCTTCATGGGAGTAAGTGGGCCAAATGAAAAGAGGAGAGAACCCAGGGTCTGGGACCTAAACCAAGAGAGTGATACGAGTCACATTCCTCGTGACAGTACTTGTCAGGGAAGTGAACCAAGTGAGCCAAATCAAAGGAGGAGAGAAACCAGGGTCTGGGACCCAAACCAAGAGAGTGATACGAGTCACCTTCTTCGTGGCAGTACTAGGCAAGGAAGTGAACCAAGTGGGCTGAATCAAAGAAGAAGAGAAACCAAGGACGCTGACCCTTCAAACACTCAGAGTCGATATGGTAGGCGTGAAGCCTAATGAAGAGAAGACCAAGGGACTGGCGTCATTACTGCTGGTTGTAAGAGACTGTTCTAAAATTACCAGGATAAGGGAGTTAACTCAGACCAGGAATAAGGTCCAACAGGCCTGTGGAAGGCGAGTCATTCCCCCGGGCTATCTGAGGCTGAGAACGAGCATCAGGGAAAGGGAAGCATTCTCCTAGTCTATCGAGAAAGTAGTGGTTGGAACTTCGTGGCCTGTGAAAGGGCCTAAATCCCCCATGCTATCTGAGACTGGATGTCAGGAGAAGGGAGGCATTCTCAAGGTCCACCAAGGAAGCATTGTGTGGAACTTTAATCATACCTCGGGAGAAGGTAGCCATTCTCCTGGCATGAGAACAGTACTGGCTTATTCTTTAGTTTCTAGTGTAAGGGGCAGGCATTTTTGCTTTGACATACAGCCTGACAATCACCTTAGTTCTTTAGTTGAGGTAGGGAAACTCCTCTTAGGAATAGGGACAGATAGGTTTTCTGCTTTCTGATTTAAATAAGTCTTTAGCCCCTGTAATGCCACCTTTGTGACAGCCTCCTTCTGCACCCTTACAGCTCTCTTAAGCCATTCCATGAATCACTAAATGACTTCCACCTATGCATCAAGTTCACCATAGAATATTCCATTATGAACATGCACTTCCTGGATACAGCTATTGCTGTTGGAAGAAGTGGCCATCTAGAAACATCTACATTTAAGAAGTCCACAGACAGGAACAAATTGCCTGCGAAGAGCAAGTTTCCAACCAAGCCACATAAAACAGTCTAGTGCCAGGCCATCCGATACCAACGCATATGCTCCAGGCAGCCAAGGGACAGCCAACTTGCCACACTTGTTACATTCTTAGGCAAAAAGGTCATAAATCAAGACAGATTGACAAGGAATTTGATTCTGTATTGAAAATAGAGCAGGGCCACCTGCTACACCACAGAGATACAGAACAAGTACCTCTGGTTGTCACCTACCATCCAGCACTAACACAACTGAAAAGGATTGTTATATACCTACAACCAATATTTAGTAGGGATGAAGATCTAATGGACACTTTTAAAGAATCTCCCCTAATTGCATACAAGCAACCAACAAACTTAACAGTCTTTGACCTGGAGTATATTTCAATTAGAGCAAGAGAAAAGAAGTCCTGGAACATAATCATGCAATGTGAGGAAATGCAAAACATGCAAACACATCTACACTGGATCTGCTATAGGGGGCGTGGCCAGCACGCATGGAGTGAGGACGTGTTCTCCTCGCGCTCCTGCCTGAGATCCTACAACGGACCGAATTGTTCGGCCTGAACAAGCACGCCTGAAGTAGCTACGGGAAGAAGAACCGTTTCCCTACCCTCGACGAAGTTTCTGCAAGAAAATCGGACCGAGATAACAGTTAACCGAAGCGAACAGAGAGGAGGCCCCGGCCCAACAAAATGGCGGCACCCGCCGGCCCCATCGGAGATGCACCGCTGGAGGGCGGATAGCCTCCGGAGGCAAGAGAGGAGGGCCCACAGCATCCAACCCAGTGATCCGGCGACACCCCGGAGGGGGCGGACCCCCGTGGCCGGCTGTGACCCGGGTCTCTATCTCCGAGACCGAGCGCCGGGAGGAAGAGACGAAGGGGGGGGACCCTCGGCACGAGACCGCATGCAGGAGAGGCGCTGGCTGGCGGTAGGCCGCGAGAGACACGAAGAAGAGAGAAGGCGACGGGCGGTTCCCTCCAGAACATCCGCGGGCCCACAACTCCCCATCTGCAACGACCGCCCTCGCAATCGATCCTACATACACGCCCCCGCTGAACGGGAAAAGGCCGCGGAGCACGCCCAAAGACTGGCGATGTCGCCCCGCAAAAGCAAATTGAAAACCGCGACCATGGACTCCTTCATCACGGTGAAGGCGAAACAACAACAGGGGATAGAGGCAGCAGACGACCCGACGGCTAAGGAGAACGATCCGACGAATACGCAAGTGCTACAAGCCATAGCGGCGCTACGGATGTCCATCGAAACCAGGATCGATGAAATCAAGTCGGACATGCAACTGATGAGACAGGACGCCCGTAACCTTACAGAAAAGGTGGCCACAACGGAGGCAACACTCCAAGACAATGTTAACGACACAGAACTTAAATCTAAAGTCCAAGACCTTGAGTTGCAAGTAGCGTGGCTAGAGGCGCGATCAGAGGATGCTGAAGGACGTGCCCGCCGCGGCAACATCCGAATCCTGGGGGTACCAGAAGACACAGAGGGCCCGGACCCGATCGAATTCGTAGAAACAATGCTCTTGCAAGAAATCGGGGCCGGCAAACTGACCCACGGCTTCTCAATAGAACTGGCCCACAGATCACTTCAGAAAAGGACCCCTCCGGGCTCCCGACCGCACCCTATTATTGCAAAAGTCTTGAACTTTCGCGACAGAGAGACTATACTGAGATTCTCAAGAGAAGGAGGGGAGATCGAGAAACATGGCACCAAAATAGTCATTTACCAAGACTATACCCCCGCGGTGCAGCGAGCACGGAACTCATTTGTACCGGTGAAAGTTAGGTTGCACAAGCTAAACCTCAAGTACATGCTACTGTACCCGTCCCGCCTTAAGGTACTATACAAGGGGAAAGCTATCTTTCTTGAGACTCCGGCAGCGGCAAATATGTGGCTTGAGGACAACAACCTTGCTGATGATAAGGAAAGCACTGTGCATGAAGTCACAGGCCATCGAAAGCACCAAACAACAGGAAAATGAAGGTTCGCACATCTGCCGAATGAATACCGGACCGCTTGAGATCTACAACTCTACGTAGGCCATGATGGGCAAGAGCGCACCGACTCATGCGAATAACAGCGAAGCCGACGCACCCCCCTGCAACACGTGGAGGCCGACTGCCGACACACCACCCGCACTGGGAGGCCCGGAAAGGCCTGGAAGGATCGGGTGCCCCTGAGCGCTGCAAGTTTGAGGCAACTGCTGGGGGCAGTTTTGGGTTGAAAGGTTTGTTGCCCTTATTCACTAGAATGAGGATTGTTAATGTTAATAAGTCCCCAATGGATACTGAGAGGGAGGGGGGAAGGGAGGGAGGAAACGATGAGGCTTGCGCCCCAACCCCAACACAGACCGACCCCTGGTTAACAGGTCCAGGCCCAGGGGTGGCAGAGGCGAGGAAAGGGGGGGACAACAGATCCGTTACTAAACCCCTATGGCTGCGACCACCATAAAAATAATGACATGGAATGTAAGGGGCCTCAGGACTTATCCCAAAGGAACAGGATTAAAACCAACCTGCACAGAAAAGGGGTAATGATAGCATTACTACAGGAGACCCACTGCACGGCGGACTCGGTGGCCAAGCTACAAACACATTGGGGTGGACAGGGGTTTGGTACCACTTATTCTAAATACGCAAGAGGGGTCTACACCTGGATTCACCCGCAGCTCCCATTCCGGGTGGACAAAACTGAGATAGACCCGGAAGGTAGGTTTGTCAAAATTTGGGGATTCATTGAACAAGAAGCAGTATACATCATGAACTCCTATCTCCCTAACAATAACATATTGTCCTACCTGAACTCACTGTACCCTAGAGTTGCACAGTACAGGAACGATCTCTTTATTTGGGGGGGGGGGATTTTAATTGTGTACATGACCCACGGCTGGACAGATCCACACCACAGCTAGGAGGCCCATCGACCGCTACGACAGCACTATCCGCCATGTTGGCGAGGCTGGAAATGACAGATGTGTGGAGGGAAAACATCCACTTACCCGGGTGGAGGGAGCACAATACTTGGGGAGGACTATCTCTGATCACTCCCCGCTTCTGATAACATGGAACCACAGAGGGCCCAGACCCCCCCATTCTCATGTGGAAAATGCCCACAGACGCCCTGAGGGACCCAGCTTTCTGAGAAGAATTACGCGATTCTATTGATGCATACCTAGAGGTTAACACCGGTAGTGTAGCTTACAGTAGCACAGTGTGGGAGGCTCTAAAGGTAGTAACCAGGGGAGAAGTAATTGCAAAGGCGGGAGGTATCAAGAAGCAGCTCAGGAAAGAACTAGACCTAGTGGAACAGCAGATTGAGCGACTTGAGGCTACCCCCGTAGACACCCAACAGAGGGAAGAGGAGCTTGTGAAACTTAGACAGCGGAACATAACTGCGTGGAACAGGCTGGAAAAGTTTGACTATACTGTCAGAACAAACAGAACACACGTTGAGGCCGACAGACCGGGCAGACTACTCGCCTGGCTCTGCCGTAAAGAGCACCCCAAACACCCCACCACCTCACTACAAGATGAGGATGGAAACACACTGTACGCAGCAGGGCATAAATGACACTTTCACTTGCTTTTACACCCACCTGTATTCACATGAGGAGCAGGTCCCCCATAAACGGTTGGTAGGAACACTACAAGAGATAGGGCTCCCCAGGCTGTCCCCTGAGCAGGTCTACTCCCTAGAAGCAGAAATCACGCCCGAAGACATTACCGATGCAATCAGATCCCTGGCCACAGGCAAAGCACCGGGAACAGATGGGTTGCCCACAGAGTTTTTTTAAAACGTATGAGTCCTCCCTGACCCCCCTATTACACGCAGTATACCAGGAGTCATACGAAGAAGGGATACTTCCCGAAAGTATGAGGGAGACGCTTGTGATCCCGATCCTTAAGACCAATAAACCGGCAGACCAATGTGACTCATATCGCCCGATTGCAATGTTAAATTATGACATTAAAATCCTGACTACGATCTTAGCGAAGCGGCTGTCTAGAATAATAGGAGGCATAGTTCACCCAGATCAGTGCGGCTTCGTGCCGGGCCGAAATACGTCCATGAACCTACGCAGACTGCAACACATTATAGCGCAAACCAATAAAGACAAGGACTCATACGCACTGCTGTCCCTAAACGCAGTCAAAGCGTTTGACTCCATTTACTGGGAATGGCTTGTGGCAGTGCTTGGGGAGTTTGGCTTTGGTCCCGGGTTCATCAGGTGGATTAACATCTTGTATGCTAAACCTAAGGCAAGGGTGAAATCTGGGAAGTATGTGTCGGAGGCCTGGGATATATGCAGGGGGACTAGACAGGGTTGTCCACTATCCCCAATGCTTTACATTCTGGGACTAGAACCTATCGCTGTTTACTTTAGAAAGCAATTCTTCGATGCAGGCATTAGACTGGGAGACGTGGATCACATCATCTCGCTCTACGCGGATGACGTTCTCGTATACGTCAGGGACCCACACCTCAACGTTCCAACCATGTTAGAAGTGCTGGACAATTATTCCAAGGTCTCTGGGATACATTTTAGCAGGTCAAAGTCTTGTATGTTCCCCCTAGCGGCCCTGAAAACAGAGAGTTTAGAAGCACTCCCTGAAGTTGGGATCCAGTGGCAAAATACATCATTCAGCTACCTTGGAGTACACATTATGCATACCCCTGAGCTAATGCACGAACGAAACACAAAGGCAGAGCTCCCCGCCCTGTGCAAATCAATGGCGTTCTGGGCGAAACTCCCCCTCTCGATGATGGGCAGTGCTTCGATAACTAAAATGATCGTTCACCCGCGTTTCCTTTATGGGTTTCAAAATGTACACTACTATATACACAAGCCCTTCTTCCGACTGCTTGAGACCATACTGCGATAGTTCCTATGGGGGAAAGGCAGGCATAGAATAGCGTTGCAATTGCTAACCCTACCATATAGCCAAGGCGGTATTCAACTTCCAAACCTAGAAAAATATTACATAGCACGGCTTAGTTTTGTGACCAAATGGCTAGATGATGAACCCACATCTGAAACACCATTGCTACAGGCCATGCTGCCCCAATTCCATCTGAAAGAACTGGTCTGGGCACCGTCCAAACTGCTGGGAACTCTACCCTTTTTGCCTGACCTGGGAAGGAAAATTTGGCACAGGGTGAAAATGCTCACTAACTCACGGAACTCCTATACCCCAGAAGTCCCCCTGATCGCAGACCTATGCACAACACTTTCGAATTTGAAACATATCAGGCTCTGGGAGAGGGAAGGGGTCTACACCTGGGGAGATCTGTATGATGAAGGCACTTTCAGGGAGTTCACCTCGCTGCAGGAGACGGAAGGCATACATACCGGCCAGTTTCTGTGGTACCAAAGAACTCGTGCTGTGGCCCGACGCAAATGGGACTCGTGGCCGATGGAACCAGACACAGACCCACTCCTCACCTTGATGTACAACTTGGGAGAGGGCGGTAAACCCGTTTCGCAAATATATGGCCACCTGATCGACATGCCAAATCCTCGGAGCATGGAAATGAAAAGCAAATGGGAGGAGGATATAGGCCGGGAAATGACTGAAGGGGAGTGGAACAGAGCTCTCACATTCTCCAAAACGGTGTCCAGAAACCATAGGTTTAGGCAGATTCAATTGAACATACTACACAGAACTTACCTGACCCCGTGCCGCATAGCCACCTTCAATCCCCAGTCACAACCGACCTGCAACATGTGCAAGGGGGAAAGAGCGGATCTGATCCACATGTTATGGGAATGCCCCAGGACAAGGGCTCTGTGGGACAGGGTCCAACAAACTTGCGAAAAAGCAGGCCTGAGTAAATATAATTGGAAACCCGGCGAGTGCCTCTTAGGAACCTACCCCAGACCAGCCAAACTCAAGCATGCAACAAGGCTCATGGACATATTGTGCATACTGGCCAAAAGAACTATAGCAATGGCCTGGAAGAAACCCATGGGCCCTCAGTTCAAACTATGGCATAAAGAGACTGAACGGTGGGTGCTGGCCGAGACCGTGGCATGGGAGGACTGTGTGGCCAGATCCACGGATGACTCTAGTATGTCACTCGAGGCATGGAAGGAACTCACCAGACACATGTTCCACCCCTCGGATGATAAACCCCCCTGAATCGGAACTTAATCCAGGCCCATGTGAGACCTGTCATAAGGCCAGCAGCAGCAGAAGTATGGCAGAGGACAGAGACCTTGCGGAAGCCTTTCCCCATTGTAGTTGCCGGATGGTTCCCCCTCGCTCCCACCCTCCCCCCGAAACAGTCAACGATATATGAGACAGAATATGGAGACAGTTATGGTTGTTTTGTTTTTGTATTTGTAATTTTTTGACGTTAAGTTAAACATATGTTTATAACTATTTGTGATTGGCTCGATTGTACACAACTTGTTTGATATTATTGAAAAATGCCAATAAACAAATTTGAAAATAAAAATACACTGGATCTGCTATAACGAACACACAGAATCGAACAATACAGGTACAAGGGGCACAGAACTGCAAATGCCCCAATGGTGTATATCTCATCGGATTCAAGAAATCCCTGCAATGGAAAGTATGTAGGTGAGATCTCAAACCACCGTCTCAAACCTCAAAAGAGGAGCATAAGTGAGTCGACACTTCACACAGGATGGGTACTCATTTCAAGATCTATCAGTTTTTGTTTTAAAAGGTGAACTCCAAAATGCCACACATAGAAGAACTTGGGACCTCAAGTACCTGAAGATGCTTAACCTAAAAGACAGAGGTCTGAATATAGATGTAGGTTTTATAACACGCCATAGTCAATTTTGAGCCCAGATGCAGCAATGCAATCAGATCATCGGAAGAGAACCCTCCAGTATAATCTCTCACCAGGTTGGAAACAACTTTTTAGGACACCTAATGGGTGATGGCACTGAACATAGAAAACGGAAATTGTGGCATTCTAAGTTCAAATGGTTGGCACCCATTATCAAGTGCGAGACACTCTGATATAACAGCTAACATTGCTCTGTTCAAATATGGGTAACATAATTTGCATTTGCCTTAATGTATGCAAGCTAGGAAACCATTGTGAAGCTTAAGACATGATATGAAATGATGTGGCATTCATAACGCGCCTGTACACATGTGTTTCTAGGCGTGACAAGACAAGGAGGGGAAACAAAGAGAGGACAAAATAACGAACTTACTAGGCCTTGTGTCATTCAGATTGCACACGTGCAGGGAAGTTGGAAGGGGAGAAGTGCCAGGGGGAAGGGGGAAGTGTAGTTATCTCACAAGTGCATCCAGTGGGTGGCTCATAAGTGCAGAGAGAAGGGACTGTAGGGTTGCAGATGCAGACCCTTAAGTGCGGGGAGCCCGGAGGCAGTGCAAGTGCAACTGGACATGCAAGAGCCTGGGCCAGAGTTAAGAGGGTGACCAGGTGACCAGTGCGCAGAGTAGTCAGGTGCCTCAGCAGGGCAGAGGAAGAGAGAACGCAGAAGCGAAAAGGAAGGTCTTGAGTTGCTTCCGGAACCGGAGGTGTTTCTGCTCAAGTTTTAAAAAGGCAGGGAGGCTGTTCAAGAGGCAGGCCCCAGCCGAGGAGTTAGATCTGCCCCCAACTCATTGCTTGGAGAACCGTCTGACCCTCAAAGAGTTGGAGGTGGATGAGCTGAGAGCTGGAGAAGGAAGATATTTTTGAAGAGAAAGTTGGAGGTAGAGCTGCCCCAGGCCCCAGAAAGCCTAGTGGACGATGCAGAGGGTCTTGAACTTGATCCTTGCAGCCATGGGGAGACAGTGAAGAGATTTCAGAGCTGGAGAGATAGGATCCCTGGGCTTGAGGCCAAGGACAAGTCTCACAGTTCTGTTCTGGATAAATTGTAAAGGTCAAAGAGTAGGGGCAGCAAGATTTTGAAAGAGCCTGTTGCAATAGTCCAGCCTAGAGAGGACCAGAGCTCTGGAGACAGCAAGCTTCTGGGGGAAAGTGAGAAAAGGAAGAATATCTCTGAGGCAGTACAGCTGATAGTTTGACTTCTTAGAGACGTCAGAGATGTGAGGAGAGAAGGAGAGGGTAGAGTCGAAGATGATACCAGGGTTCTTAGCCTCACAGGAAGAGGGCCCAGAGTGGGCGGCCAGAGAAAGAGGGGAAAGGAGGGGAAGGTGCCCCAATGAGGAGGCTCTCAGTCTTACTGGCGTTAAGGCAGAGATCACTGGCAGCACACCATTCCTGAATTGCGGCCACACAGTCTGGTATGAGAGAAGAAGCAGAGGCGGCTGAGGGTAGCCTGAAAGAGAGCTGAGTGTCATCCGCATAACATTAAAAAGTAGAGCAGAAAGTAGCGATGCAGTGGGCAAAAGGTGCCAGGTAGTGGTTGAAGAGCCAGGGAGAGAGGGTAGACCCCTGGGGTACACCACAAGTATAGAGAGGGATAGAAGAGAGGAAAGACCCCAGTTGGACCCCAGAGGGTCGGTCGGTGAGAAAAGAGGTCAACCAGGCCAGGGCGTGATCAGTAATACCAAGGTTGTCGCTGAGGCGATTGAGCAGGATGCCATGGTTGACCGTGTCAAAAGCAGAGGGTAGATCGAGGAGAATGGGGACAGAAGGGAGATTAGAGTCCAGATTGGAGTGCAAGTCTTCACAGGTGTTCAGGAGAGTGGTTTCCAGGCTTCTGGCAGCTCTGAAGCCAGACTGGTGGTTAAGGAGGCAACCAACAGATTCGGTATGTAGATTAAACTGGGAGATGGCCAGCTGTTCCAAGAGTGTAGCCAGGAAAGGAAGGATGGAGATTGGACGAGGGCTTTAGAAGGGGGTACACAAGAGAGTGCTTAAAGGGGAGGGGGAAGTTCCAGTGGCAAAGGAGTGATTGCAGAAATCGGCCATGGCTGGAGCAATAGTGTTGATGTGGTCCTTGATGGTTCTGGATGAGCAGGGGAGAACCTGCTTTGACGAGACTTTTATAGATTGGACTTGTCTAGAAACATCGTCTGGTGTGAACAGGGGAAAGTAGGAGGAGAGACGGGCCAGGAGTGTTAGAGGAGAAGGAAGAGGAGGTAGAGGAAGAGAGGGTGGACGGGATGTCCTGAGTTTTAGTAGTGAAATAAGAGACCAACACCGTGCAGAGGGCCTGGGAGGGAACAGGATAGGTGGAGACTGCAGCAGGATTTGTCCGCTCCTTGCAGATTTTGAAAAGTTTGGCAGAGTTGTTAGATGCCACAGAGATGCGGGCTTGGATGTAGGCTCTCTTCTTAGAGAGGGCAGATGGTCTGTACTGCCTTTGGAGCAGGCAGCAGGCTAGTTTGGCAGGGAGTGTGCCCAATGCCCTCCACTTCCTCTCCGCTGCCCTACACTTGCATTTAAGGGCAGCGAGGTCGGAATCGTACCAAGAGTTGCACTTGGATTTGGGCTTCAAGCTGCTCCTCTTGACGGGTGCAAGGACATCCAGGGGGTTAGAGATAGAGAGATGAAGGTTAGAGAGGGCTGTGTCAAGGTGTGAGTCAGACAAAGGTGCAGGAGGAGGAGAGAAAGTAGCGGCGAAAGCCTCAACTGACACACACTTCATGGGTCAGATGACCAAGAAGGTAAGTGGCAGTGCTGGAGTCGACTTGACCCGTGGGGAAGAGAGAGAGAAATGCTGCTAAAATCACACGTTGTGGGGGGAAACATGTGCTCAAGTGACATTGCAAGCAAATTATAGAGCCAAAGCAGCTAACTTATTTCACTGTCATCAATCAGGGTTTGTCAAAGGAATAGTAACCTCTTTAAATCTACTCTTATCAGCAATTAAAAAGCAAGACATTACTACAAAACAACCTATCTTCTTGGCCTTCATAGACTTTAAACAAGTCTTTGATTCGGTATCTTGTAAGTTGCTATGGTCCAAATTGATGAATACAGGCTGTCCTCCTTATATTATTTTAAATATGATACTCCAATTTTACTCTGACACGTCTGTCAAAGTGAAGCTGACCAAAAATGGAGCCTTAACGAAGCGATTCCAACCCATTCTGGCCTAAAAAAATGGTGTATTTTAGCCTTGATTCTTTTAAATTTTTATATCAAGGATATTAATATTGTTTTAGATTAAACACGTTCAGGGAAGTATCTTGGCTTTTATACACAGACGATTTGGTTTTAATATTAATAGATGGAAACCCTGGTAGGACTCCAAAGAAAATTGAATGCTCTGGATGAGTATGCACCAACCAATGGTTAACCATCAATGTCCAGAAATCTAACACCTTCATATTGCATCCTTCCACTCACAAACCTAAATTCAAATTTTGTTGGTCACTTGCCAGTACTCCTCTTTGTGTTGTGAATGAATACAGGTATTTGTGTCAAAACTTTAGTAACAGCATTGCCGACCTTCCATATAAAGACGAGTTAAAGGCAAAAATGCGAACTTTGACAACACAAGGCAAACTAATTCAAAGAAAATTTGATAGATTTTCGTATGTTCCAGTTATTAATTTCTATAAGCAGAAAGTCATCCCAGTTATTGCATATGGAGCCCAAAGCAAACAACCCGAAAATAATCCAAACTGGGACCTCTTAGAAGGTATCTACTGGAAAACAAATGTGTCTTTACCGCAGAGAATACTAATTGTTATTCTGCGTTATGAGCTGTGCTTGGTTTTGAACACTGATCTGAATTGTAGATTTTGCAAAGCTATCGGCCAGCGAGAAACATTACAACATGTATTTGTGGAGTGCCCTTGCTTGGCGCAACAAAGGAAATGTTTTAAAAAAAATAATTTTAGTCAATTCACTATGTTAACAAAAGACTCACAGGCCGATTCATGGAATAATTAGCGCGGCGCAAGTGGGCAAAAACGTGCGAATCGCAGTGGAATAGCGAAAATCGCAGTGCAAGTGCGAAAATCGCACGAAAAGCAGCGCACGTCGATTCATTGAAGTCCGTGCGCGAGAAAACCAGCGGATGTGCGTTAAAAAAGTGCACTGCGCACGTTGGCGCACAGGCCATCTAACAGCGTGCGCCAGGTCACAGCGAAAATCGCACAGGCCACAGCGAAATTCACACATAGCGCGGCGCACGCAATAAAAGTAGGCGGAACACGGGCGTAACACTCGGAATGGGGAACAACTTGCAAAAACGTGGGCGTCACGGGGGAAGTACAGGGCACAAGTGCGCGGAACGCCCACACGCTCGCCTACAACACGTATTCATGGAATAGAATAGGGCAAAAAAGCGCACGCTCAAACCAGCGCACAGGCACAAACACGACCGCCACAAGAAAGCAGGTGGTAGCGTCTCTGCGGCTGTAAGAAATGTGCGCCAAAAGGTGCGCCAACAAATAGCACCTATATACTGCCATGATGAATGTCCTATACTGTGGCCCTCCAGGACAAAAGTGTGCGTGTATACCGGGGTGCGCGGGAAGTCTCACACGCGATTTGGCCGGGTACGTGGATTTCAGGGGTGAAATCCACGCGAATAGCCTGGGCGCGTGTATTTCAGGGGTGCGCGGGAAGTTTTACACGCGATTTCAGCAGGGTACGTGTATTTCAGGGGTGCGCGGGAAGTTCCACACGCGAATAGCCTGGCCGCGTGTATTTCAGGGGTGCGCGGGAAGTTCCACACGCGAATAGCCTGGGCACGTGTTTCACAGGGGTGCGCGGGAAGTGCCACACGCGAATAGCCTGGGCACGTGTATTTCAGGGGTGCGCGGGAAGTTTAACACGCGAATAGCCTGGGCGCGTGTATTTCAGGTGTGCGCGGGAAGTTTAACACGCGAATAGCCTGGGCGCGTGTATTTCAGGGGTGCGCTGGAAGTTTTACACGCGATTTCAGCAGGGTACGTGTATTTCAGGGGTGCGCGGGAAGTTCCACACACGAATAGCCTGGGCGCGTGTATTTCAGGGGTGCGCGGGAAGTTCCACACGTGAATAGCATGGGCGCGTGTATTTCAGGGGTGCGCGGGAAGTTCCACACGCGAATAGCCTGGGCGCGTGTATTTCAGGGGTGCGCGGGAATTATCACACGCTATTTGGCTTGGTACGTGTATTAAAGGGGTGCGTGGGAAGTTACACACGCGATTTGGCTGGGTGGGTCCTCACAGGTGTTCCCTGTACACCCTCGACGGCCCCTGCAGGCAGCCCACAAAACAGGGGACTACCCTGCACACCTGCTCATGTCTCCCACCACCCCCACCGCCCCAGTCACCAGGGGCACCCTCCACCAGGCCCCCACCCATGTCTCCCACCACCCCCACCCCCCAGCAGTGCAGGGGCAGCCTCCACCAGGCCCCCACCCATGTCTCCCACCACCCCCACCCCCCCAGTCACCAGGGGCACCCTCCACCAGGCCCCCATTCATGTCTCCCACCACCCCCACCCCCCAGCAGTGCATGGGCACCCTCCACCAGGCCCCCACCCATGTCTCCCACCACCCCCACCCCCCCAGTCACCAGGGGCAGCCTCCACCAGGCCCCCACTCATGTCTCCCACCACCCCCACCCCCCCCCAGTCACCAGGGGCACCCTCCACCAGGCCCCCACTCATGTCTCCCATCACCCCCACCCCCCACCATCCAGGGGCACCCTCCACCAGGCCCCCACTCATGTCGTGCCACCACCCCCACCCCTCAGCAGTGCAGGGGCACCCTCCACCAGGCCCCCACTCATGTCTCCCACCACCCCCACCCCCCCAGTCACCAGGGGCACCCTCCACCAGGCCCCCACCCATGTCTCTCACCACCCCCACCCCCCAGCACTGTGGGGCACCTGCCAGCAGGCCCCCACCCATGTCTCCCACCACCCCCACCCCCCAGCCACCAGGGGCACCCTCCACCAGGCCCCCACCCATGTCACCCACCACCCCCCAGCCACCAGGGGCACCCTCCACCAGGCCCCCACCCATGTCTCCCATCACCCCCACCCCCCAGCAGTGCAGGGGCAGCCCCCACCAGGCCCCCACTCATGTCTCCCACCACCCCCACCCACCAGCAGTGCAGGGGCAGCCTCCACCAGGCCCCCACTCATGTCTCCCACCACCCCCACCCCCTGCCACCATGGGCACACTCCACCAGGCCCCCACTCATGTCTCCCACCACCCCCACCCCCCAGCCACCAGGGGCAGCCTCCACCAGGCCCCCACTCATGTCTCCCACCACCCCCACCCCCCAGCAGTGCAGGGGCAGCCTCCACCAGGCCCCCACTCATGTCTCCCACCACCCCCACCCCCCCAGTCACCAGGGGCACCCTCCACCAGGCCCCCACCCATGTCTCCCACCACCCCCACCCCCCAGCACTGTGGGGCACCTGCCAGCAGGCCCCCACCCATGTCTCCCACCACCGCCACCCCCCAGCCACCAGGGGCACCCTCCACCAGGCCCCCACTCATGTCTCCCACCACCCCCACCCCCCAGTCACCAGGGGCACCCTCCACCAGGCCCCCACCCATGTCTCCCACCACCCCCACCCCCCAGCACTGTGGGGTACCTGCCAGCAGGCCCCCACCCATGTCTCCCACCACCCCCACCCCCCAGCCACCAGGGGCACCCTCCACCAGGCCCCCACCCATGTCACCCACCACCCCACCCCCCAGCCACCAGGAGAACCCTCCACCAGGCCCCCACCCATGTCTCCCACCACCCCCACCCCCCAGCAGTGCAGGGGCAACCGCCACCAGGCCCCCACTCATGTCTCCCATCACCCCCACCCCCCAGCAGTGCAGGGGCAGCCTCCACCAGGTCCCCACTCATGTCTCCCACCACACCCACCCCCCTGCCACCATGGGCACCCTCCACCAGGCCCCCACTCATGTCTCCCACCACCCCCAGCCACCAGGGGCAGCCTCCACCAGGCCCCCACTCATGTCTCCCACCACCCCCACCCCCCAGCAGTGCAGGGGCAGCCTCCACCAGGCCCCCACTCATGTCTCCCACCACCCCGACCCCCCCAGTCACCAGGGGCACCCTCCACCAGGCCCCCACCCATGTCTCCCACCACCCCCACCCCCCAGCACTGTGAGGCACCTGCCAGCAGGCCCCCACCCATATCTCCCACCACCCCCAGCCACCAGGGGCACCCTCCACCAGGCCCCCACTCATGTCTCCCACCACCCCCACCCCCCCAGTCACCAGGGGCACCCTCCACCAGGCCCCCACCCATGTCTCCCACCACCCCCACCCCCCAGCACTGTGGGGCACCTGCCAGCAGGCCCCCACCCATGTCTCCCACCACCCCCACCCCCAGCCACCAGGGGCACCCTCCACCAGGCCCCCACCCATGTCACCCACCACCCCCACCCCCCAGCCACCAGGGGCACCCTCCACGCAGGCCCCCACCCATGTCTCCCACCACCCCCACCCCCCAGCAGTGCAGGGGCAGCCCCCACCAGGCCCCCACTCATGTCTCCCACCACCCCCACCCCCCAGCAGTGCAGGGGCAGCCTCCACCAGGCCCCCACTCATGTTTCCCACCACCCCCACCCCCCTGCCACTATGGGCACCCTCCACCAGGCCCCCACTCATGTCTCCCACCACCACCACCCCCACCCCCCAGCCACCAGGGGCAGCCTCCACCAGGCCCCCACTCATGTCTCCCACCACCCCACCCCCCAGCAGTGCAGGGGCAGCCTCCACCAGGCCCCCACTCATGTCTCCCACCACCCCCACCCCCCCAGTCACCAGGGGCACCCTCCACCAGGCCCCCACCCATGTCTCCCACCACCCCCACCCCCCAGCACTGTGGGGCACCTGTCAGCAGGCCCCCACCCATGTCTCCCACCACCCCCACCCCCCAGCCACCAGGGGGACCCTCCACCAGGCCCCCACCCATGTCTACCACCACCCCCACCCCCCAGCAGTGCAGGGGCAGCCCCCACCAGGCCCCCACTCATGTCTCCCACCACCCCCACCCCCCTGCCACCATGGGCACCCTCCACCAGGCCCCCACTCATGTCTCCCACCACCCCCACCCCCCAGCCACCAGGGGCAGCCTCCACCAGGCCCCCACTCATGTCTCCCACCACCCCCACCCCCCAGCAGTGCAGGGGCAGCCTCCACCAGGCCCCCACTCATGTCTCCCACCACCCCCACCCCCCTGCCACCATGGGCACCCTCCACCAGGCCCCCACTCATGTCTCCCACCACCCCCAGCCACCAGGGGCAGCCTCCACCAGGCCCCCACTCATGTCTCCCACCACCCCCACCCCCCAGCAGTGCAGGGGCATCCTCCACCAGGCCCCCACCCATGTCACCCACCACCCCCACCCCCCAGCAGTGCAGTGGCATCCTCCACCAGGCCCCCACCCATGTCTCCCACCACCCCCACCCCCCAGCCACCAGGGGCACCCTCCACCAGGCCCCCACCCATGTCACCCACCACCCCCACCCCCCAGCAGTGCAGGGGCAGCCTCCACCAGGCCCCCACTCATGTCTCCCACCACCCCCACCCCCCAGTCACCAGGGGCACCCTCCACCAGGCCCCCACCCATGTCTCCCACCACCCCCACCCCCCAGCACTGTGGGGCACCTGCCAGCAGGCCCCCACCCATGTCTCCCACCACCCCCACCCCCCAGCCACCAGGGGCACCCTCCACCAGGCCCCCACTCATGTCTCCCACCACCCCCAGTCACCAGGGGCACCCTCCACCAGGCCCCCACCCATGTCTCCCACCACCCCCACCCCCCAGCAGTGCAGGGGCAGCCCCCACCAGGCCCCCGCTCATGTCTCCCACCACCCCCACCCCCCAGCAGTGCAGGGGCAGCCTCCACCAGGCCCCCACTCATGTCTCCCACCACCCCCACCCCCCTGCCACCATGGGCACCCTCCACCAGGCCCCCACTCATGTCTCCCACCACCCCCACCCCCCAGCCACCAGGGGCAGCCTCCACCAGGGCCCCACTCATGTCTCCCACGACCCCCACCCCCCAACAGTGCAGGGGCAGCCTCCACCAGGCCCCCACTCGTGTCTCCCACCACCCCCAGCCACCAGGGGCAGCCTCCACCAGGCCCCCACTCATGTCTCCCACCACCCCCACCCCCCAGCAGTGCAGGGGCAGCCCCCACCAGGCCCCCACTCATGTCTCCCACCACCCCCACCCCCCAGCAGTGCAGGGGCAGCCTCCACCAGGCCCCCACCCATGTCACCCACCACCCCCACCCCCCACCATCTAGGGGCACCCTCCACCAGGCCCCCACCCATGTCTCCCACCACCCCCACCACCCAGCCACCAGGGGCACCCTCCACCAGGCCCCCACCCATGTCTCCCACCACCCCCACCCCCCAGCACTGTGGGGCACCTGCCAGCAGGCCCCCACCCATGTCTCCCACCACCCCCACCCCCCAGCAGTGCATGGGCACCCTCCACCAGGCCTCCACCCATGTCTCCCACCACCCCCACCCCCCCAGTCACCAGGGGCAGCCCCCACCAGGCCCCCACTCATGTCTCCCACCACCCCCACCCCCCAGCAGTGCAGGGGCAGCCTCCACCAGGCCCCCACTCATGTCTCCCACCACCCCCACCCCCCTGCCACCATGGGCACCCTCCACCAGGCCCCCACTCATGTCTCCCACCACCCCCACCCCCCAGCCACCAGGGGCAGCCTCCACCAGGCCCCCACTCATGTCTCCCACCACCCCCACCCCCCAGCAGTGCAGGGGCAGCCTCCACCAGGCCCCCACTCATGTCTCCCACCACCCCCACCCCCCAGCAGTGCAGGGGCAGCCCCCACCAGGCCCCCACTCATGTCTCCCACCACCCCCACCCCCCAGCAGTGCAGGGGCAGCCTCCACCAGGCCCCCACCCATGTCACCCCCCACCATCCAGGGGCACCCTCCACCAGGCCCCCACCCATGTCTCCCACCACCCCCACCCCCCAGCCACCAGGGGCACCCTCCACCAGGCCCCCACCCATGTCTCCCACCACCCCCACCCCCCAGCAGTGCATGGGCATCCTCCACCAGGCCCCCACCCATGTCTCCCACCACCCCCACCCCCCAGCAGTGCAGGGGCATCCTCCACCAGGCCCCCACCCATGTCTCCCACCACCCCCACCCCCCAGCAGTGCATGGGCAGCCTCCACCAGGCCCCCACCCATGTCTCCCACCACCCCCACCCCCCAGCAGTGCAGGGGCATCCTCCACCAGGCCCCCACCCATGTCTCCCACCACCCCCACCGCCCAGCAGTGCATGGGCAGCCTCCACCAGGCACCCACACATGTCCCCCTGCCCCCAGGTCCTGACGATACTCAATCATGGCAGTAATGGGCAGCATACCCAGCACAAACACCCAGGCAAGGATTGCATCCACCCACATAGTGAATGCAATTACATGATACAACCCCAATGGCAAGTATGTAAATGAACACATGTCCGTCACACACACATACACAATGGGTGCAAGTGAATGTCAAAACCCATATCATGACATGTATGAAACCAATGAGAAAATACCACAAGTGAAAGTTAAAAAAACATGTATTAAAGATGAAAAATAAGTAAACAAATCAAACATACAACAATGGGGATAACAAAATAAATGGTCCATGTCCGAGAACAAATGTAAGAATAAAAAAAACAAAGTAATCCAAAAACAAATGTTGTCCAAAGCAATATCATGTGGAAGGAAAATAATGAAAAACCATTTCCTCATGGTGAACACAATAATTAATAAAAAAAATGTTTCTTCAAAAAGCAAACTATATACACGAATATTCCAGGGTCCATGAGCCCAACACCATAAATGAAACCTACTACTACCTAATGAAAAAAATATATACAAAAAAGTGGCCATTGTCCGAGCGGTCCAAAAAAAAAAAATGAATAAAGGAAACCTAACACTAACTAACTAAATAACTATATACAAAGGCAGCGGGCAAGTCCTGCGGCTCACTCGGTGATGTTGCTGGCCAGGGCATCATCGAACTCCATGTCGATGTCCTGGAGGCGGGACTCTGTCCTGGCCCCGAGGTCTCGCAGGGATAACCCCATGTTCAGCTCAAACTCCCTGCGAGCTTCCTCGAGGCACTCAGCCCGCCTCAACGCCCGACGCATGGAGAACTCCGCCCTGACCATGGTGAGCCTCTCCTCTTCCGCCCGCTGTCGCTCCGCACCTATCCGCTGGACCAACTGCTCCCACACGGAAGACACCACCATCCCAGGGTTGCCCTGCCCTCCGGCCGATGCCTGCCCCTCTGATCTTGATGGCCCCGAGCCATGATGCCTCCCACGTCGAGCCTGCTGCTGCCTCCGACGCCACTGCCTCTGCCAGCACGACGGCATCCAGGCTGATGGAAACCACCGACGCCGTCGTGCACGTGCCCTGCCCGATGATGCTGTCACATCTTCCATCTGCTGGGGTCCAGTTGCTGTGTTGTCCACCCCTGCTGGACCACCGACTCCCAACTGTGGCAGGGATGGGATCCCCACCGAGCTGGCTGCATTGGTCGGGGCAGGTCCACAGGGGGCCCTGGTGGCATCTGGGCCGGAAGACGGCAAGGAGAACGACTGGTGTATAGCCTGCACAGAGGAGGAGAGGGCCGCGAGATTGGCCAACACATGCAGCAAACCCCCGAACATGGCCGATCCCAATTGGGCCACGTCGGCACGGTGCACTTCGTGATGACGTGCGTGCTCCTCCCGGGAAGCACGCACGGCATCACGAATCACAGCCGTGCGCATCGCGACCCCAATCAGGACCTTCTCCACACGGCCAGGGGTTCCCACGTCCGCAGGTGGAGGGGAGTCAGGTGACATGGACATCCCCTCTACCTGCGGACGGGCCTGGGACGGGGCATCCCTGCTGGTGCATGGTGGTGCACTCACAGGGTCAGGGACAGCGACATGCACAGGCCCCTCCACGGTGACCTGTGCTGCCTCCTGCCCCTGGCCCTGGACTGCACCACTTGCACCAGCAGGGATGCCCCCACCAGGCCCCATGTGTGCCCCAGTGGCGGCCTCCTCCTCCTCTGTGCAAACCACCAACCTGGATGGCTCCTCACCGTCTCCCACCGTAGCAGGCCCCTGTGGGAGCTCACCCACCCCTTCCGCTGCAGCCGTGGGGGCATCCCTGCCGCCTTGCTCCACAGCGCCGTCTCCGCCCTCTTCTTCACTAGCCGCTGCATAGAGGGAGACAGAGAACACAAGCATCAGGGTACTGTACAATGGTCCCCTAGACAGGAAGCAATAGCAGATGAGCACCACTGTCAAAGTACACTTCCATCATGTCCCTCCACAACACATGGGTCAGTCCAGGCAAAACACACACAGTAACAGGCATGGTGCATGCCATGGACATTTCCATGCATGTCCAATGGACTCTTGAAACATTCAATGATATTTAACTCACATGCATCATGGCTCATGCCTATCACATGCACACACTTCACCTCAGTCACATCCATCTGGCCCCAAACACACCAAACACAGCGGATACAAGGGTAATTTGGCTGCTTCACTGAATCTGTGCATTGTCACACACATGTGTCATGCATCCATGGCATGCACAAGTCACAGACACGCAGGTCAGGCACACAGACATGGCTACCATATATGTACCTGGCATCAGCACCCATCCCTCACCCCCACCCATGTCCAGGTACAGAGACTGGCATGCTCTCATGTTCAAAATCTGCATAGGGCTCCCCATGCGGCATTTGAACACATGCAACAACCATGTGGGTCACACATCACTGGTCGCACATGCATTACTATGATGTCCCTGCACACATACATGCATACATGGCCTATGGCACACATACAGGCAAGTATCATAGAACCAGCACACCGCAACATGCCCTGTCTCACACAGTAATGCTTGGACACTTACCGCTCAACTCCAGACGGGCCTCCCTCTCAAGGATCTGGGCGTGGAGCGCTGGGCGTACACGTTCCAGGACCCTCATCTGGATGGAACTCATGCGGCCCCGTCCCCCCTCCACGAGGCGCCGGGCCTTCACAAGGGTCCTGGACCTCAAGTCCTCCCAGCGCTTCTTGATCTTCTGGACGTTGCGGGTTGCCACCCCCTCCGCGTTGATGGCAACCACACAGTCGGCCCAGATCCTCTCACCTCCTTCCTTGCTGGCGCGGGACGATCCAAAGAGGGCATCATACTGCCCCAGGACATGCTCCACCAGGACACCAACTTCGGTGGCAGTGAAGCTGGTGCCCCTCTGCCCCTCTGGCCTGGGGTTGCCACTGGTGCCAGATGTGGAAGTGCCCGACATGGCAACCCCAGAGGCAGGTGTGGGTGGGCAACTGGGTCCTGGGGCTGGGCTGTGGAGCGATGTAATCCCAGTCGGGAGTCTTCAGTTCCAGCAGGGGTGGACACAGCAACTGGACCCCTGCAGATGGCTGATGTGCAGGCACCAAATGGCAGGGCACGGTGGCAGCAGGCAGGCAGGCAGGCAGCAGCAGATGGCACGTGGGAGGCTGCTCGGGGCACTGGGGGGCAGTAACTCGGCCTTCTGGGCAGGAGCGTGGTCTTCCGTGTGTTTTCGCGTGGCCAGCTTGATACGGAGTGATTTGGCACGTGAAAATCCTGCACGTCAGCGTGAAATCCGAGGAAAGGCCCTTAGCGCGTAAGCGCGTCAGCACGCATATGCGATTCTATTGGACCAGAGTCCCTCAGCGCGTAAGCGCGTCTGTGACGTGACCCGCACGGGTGTTCCCCACTCAGCACGTGATGACGGAGCACACGTGTAAATACTGCACGTCAGAGTGTCATCGCGTGTAATTGGACAAAAGTGCGCTTACACGCGATTGGCCTATGTACGTGTATTTCAGGGGTACGCGGGCACTTACACACGCAAGTACGTCAGCGCACCTGTATCCCGTGGTGCGTGGGAATTTCACACGCTATTGGACTGGGAACCAGGTGTGCGCGGGTCACACGCTCGCCTAGAACACGCGCAAAGCATGAATTTGCGCACTTTAACAATAACAAGCTCAGACGCCAGGATGAACATACCGTTCCTAGCAGCAGTGGCAGTGGGCTACCAAAGGAGGAGGAGGAGGATAGTCAGGGCCAGAATATTCACACCCAGAACCAGCCTTTTCGGGATGCCTGATGACCAGGTGTATGGTAGGTACAGGTTTCCACCACACATAATACTGGACCTGGTGAGTGAGTGGGAGGATGACCTCACATCACCCACCCTGTGCTCCCAAGCACTCAGCCCCCTGGAGAAGGTCCTCAATGTACTGCACTTCTTAGCCACTGGATCATTTCAGCGGACAAGTGCCATAGTGGGTGGGGTGTCACAGGCCACCCAGTCACGCTGCCTACACCAGGTCTTGAACATCATCACTGCACGCCCATCAGTCCGCAGGCACATATACCTGCCCAGAACACCTGCAGAAAGGCATGCTGCCGCCCTGGATTTTTACGGTGTGGCACGATTCCCCAAAGTGCTAGGTGCCATCGACTGCACCCATGTGGCTCTACGTCCCCCCAGGGCATCTGAGCACATCTATAGGAACCGCAAGCACTGGCATTCCATCAACGTGCAGGTAGTATGTAATGCCAAGGGAATCATCACCTCAGTATATGCCAACTATCCCGGGTCCACCCAAGACAGCTTCATTTACAGAATGTCCACCCTATGCCGGGACCTAGAAGCTGGGCGGCATGGCGATACATGGCTGCTTGGTGAGTATGTATGCCACTGCACATGCATGCATGTTGGATACTGAGCAAGGTCACAACCCCACCAATGATACCAATCACCACCTCCACAGGGGAGGGTGCCTACCCTCTCAGCCCCCACATGATGACGCCAATTCTGAACCCCACCACGCCACCCGAGGTAAGATATAACACAGCCCACATTACAACCCGGGGCATAGTGGAGCGCACATTCGGAGTGCTAAAGTCACGCTTTCGCTCCCTTGACCGTTCTGGCGGGCAGCTGTTATACACTCCCCCAGTAGTGTGCAGGATCATAGTGGCAGCATGTGTCCTGCACAACGTTGCAACACGCCGGGGCCTGGCCGTGGACATGGTGGTGGCCCCACATCCCCAACCACATGCACAGCCGCTGCGCATGGGAGGGGAAAGGGCACGGGGGGAGGCAGCCCGTACACAGCTAGTGGCTAATTACTTCACATAGTAATCACACCCCTGTGGACTGCACACTGGCCTGGCACATTCCATCTGACAATCAATGATGAATTAACCTGACACTGATCCTGAATGTCTGGAGATTCAACCGTGAAAAGCATATCAGCCTGAGATTGTTCACCTGGAAGTGTTACAATGTGTGCATCCCTACCCACACACACCACCAATGCAGTTTTGTGAAGAAACACATTCAAACAGCTAAAATGAATACCCACTTGCTAAATGCAACAAGAGGACAGTGCCATGTCACCCAACCCATCCCCAGCACCGCCACACAACACACCGTGGCATGTCATGCTATGTGCAGGTAAACAAAGTAATCCCCACAATATGACAAGTGTCGCGATGTACAGTGTCCCCAATTGAAACTTGCTACACCTGAAATGCTCACTGTAATGCAGGACCAACAACAAACTTGAGCAGGTACTACCATTGACATGACTTCACTAATGTAATAAATCAGTAGTCTCACCACCTGGAAATGCCTGCACTCCCACCACTTCCAACTGTACAGTGTTGGCGCCATGTAGAGTTGTAGGTGCACTGCTGCCAACAAGGACCCCATCTCCAGACTAGAGGGCCTTGTGTAGACATGAGGAAGGGACCTGCAAATTGGGAGGCAGACACAGATGATGAGTTACACATCAATGCAACATGCAGTGTACAACACAACAGCAATATGCACTAGGAATGTATACACAGTATTGACTAGACTACCCACACATGTAGTGGGAGTCCAATGTCACCATGTACTTCAATGTCACTTGGGCACACCCTTTGCAAGCCCATGGAAACGGGAAGCAGGAGGGGTGTGTGTGACTCAAACCCAGGCATCTGAACCTAATACATGACAAGCCTGCATGTGCCCAGCCACAATGCAGCGTAGGCCCACAGGAACCACGGAAGCCAACAAATTGTCCCAAAAAAATTGGGAAAAATATTAAAAAAAATAAAAAAAATAAAAATCAAAAATGGCCATTAATGGGCCCGGGGGGGTTGGGGAGGCCACCCAGGAGGTCCGAGGACAAGGTGCACACCAAAACCCACCTGTGTGGATTCTGGGAAAAAAAAAACACCTCCATGGGCTCATGGCCCACACGGCTACCCTATTGTGGGAGTATCACTGCTGTCGCTATTATCACCCTGTGCAGCTGCATCCGGAGGTGGTTGCACTATGGGAGGCAGCCCACGCAAGGCCCTAATCTGTTCCTCCATGGCTGCAAGCATGCGGGTGTGGTAGGTCTCGTTCTGGAGGATGAGGGTGCGGAGGTCCCCATGCAACAACTCACGGGATGCCCGGACCTCCGCCCTCGTTGCTTGCATCTCAGCTGAGAGCGTACGGGTGAGACGCTCCAGCTGCTGTTCTGTCCTTTGGTGTGTTGAAGCCTCAAGCTCAACAAGAGTCGTCCTGAGTTGATGTAGCTCCTGCCTCAGGGCTTCCCTGTGGCCCTGGGACTCTATGGAGATGGCCTCCTGCAGAGTCGCCAGTGCCGGCCGCCTGTTCCTGTTGGACGCCAACATGTCCTCCCTGTGTGACTGGCAGATGGAGTCGGTTGCCTGCTCTAGTCGCTCCATCAGCCTTTCAGGGGGGACAATGGAAGTGGCCACCCTATCCATGGCCTGAGCCATCATCTCGGGTGATGCTGCCTGTTGGGTAGCCATAACGTAAATGGATTGCTCCCATGCGGTATTGCCAGGTGGCGTACGGCCACCACGTCGGCGGGCACCACACCTGTCTGGGGCAAGGCGGACTGCGCCTTGCTGTGCCGGCACTGCCTGAGGCTGCAGGACTGCATTCCCCCTCTGATCTGCTGGCCCAGGAACAGGATCAGATGTCGCGGAGTGTGACCCTGCATCCGTAACCACCAAAGGCCTAGCTGCCAACACTGACATCCCCATTGAGGGTACTGACCCTGGTGCAGGTGGGTGGGACAGAACAGAATCCCTCCCTGGAACACTCACCTGCGACGGCACGTAGGTCTCATCATCCGAATCAACAGCTGAGTACAGCTCGGGGGAGGTGCAGCCAGAGACACCCCTTGAGAGCACGACCTGCAGCACTTGTGGGTTCTCACCCACCAGCACACCACGTCCCTCACTGGTGGATGGTCGGCCCTCGGACCCCTCCTGGCTCTGCACCATCTCCACAACCCCAGCAGTATCAGGTGCGTCTTCCCCTGCAAAGACATAATAACAAAGAAATGGAAACAGCCATTAGCACCATGGCACACAATGAGGGCTGAGAAGCAAGAGAACCAGTACTTGATTGACACATGTCCCACATGACTAAGACCCTCCCATGTATGCACCCTCACTGCGTATGAAGGGCAGGCAAATGGCACACACTGATGACACAAAGAAGGAAGAAAAACACATTTTCTGCATGCTGCCTGGCAGTGGCATCACACATTGGCCTGTGATTGCCAGGTGACACACACATGCCATCACACAGATGGCATGTACCATTGCTATTGAGTGAAGATGGAGAGGAGGGCAGCACTTATTCATTCAGTCCAGTTCCCGCATGCAATAGCTTTTCTAATTCAAACAGGTCTGATTTTTCACCTGGAGCTGCCAGTCCAATATGGTCCAATTGCATAGGGACATGTGTGAACATATGATATCCAGGTAACAAAGTCACTCCACTTTACCATAGCCATGCCAGACATGTGACTAGAGGACTGAGGAATGCCTAGTATAAGTGGTGGAATGCAAACAATCTGTCTGAATGAACATAGAAAAATAAGCAACAATTTTGTGGCAAGGTGACACTTCAAGGGCAACTGGGGTGCTGTTGGGCTAGATGTCTACTGTTGGCAGAAGGGATACTGCAATGTCCATATGCAGCTGCGCAGGATGTATTGCATGAAGCACATGGCTGACCCATACGACTCAGGCGCACACACTCTCACCTGGCACACAAACAGATGCCCTCACACACACACCATGCACATGGATGACACACACATGCATGTGCACTCACCGGACAATGCCTCGTAATCAGGCAGATCTCCCACGCCTTGGATCTGTTCCTCCGTGACGTAGGTCCCAGCGACTGACTCATGTGGAGTGAGTTCCATGTCTAATACTGGAGACCCACCTCCAGTCACTAGAGTTGCCGCATGACTTGAGGCCAGCTTCTTCTTTGCCCTGCGCTTTAGGTCATTCCAGCGCTTATAGCAATCATTGGCTGTGCGCCTCACGATTCCAAGGGCACTTACGATGTCCGCAACGGTCTGCCAGTGTGCCTGGCGTTGTGCAGGTGTGGTCTTGGATCCTGCAACAATGACCATCTCGTTATCATGTCCGGACACATACTCGACAAGTGCATTCAGTTCGTCATCCGTGAAGCTGGGCTTCCTCGACGGGCCGGACTGTGTAGCCTTGTCTGGGGCATCAGCCTGTGCCGGACGAGCACTCTTCCTCTTCCGCTTGGAAGGTGGTGGTGATCCTGAGTGTCCTGCGCCGCTCTGGACACTAGGGGCAGGAGCCCTGGTGGGCTCTGTATCAGGTGTGTGGGATTGCACACTCAGCATGGGAGTTGGTGCAGGCATTGGCTCAAGTGTAATGGTGTCAGGGGGAATGTCAGCAGGATGGACTAGGACCGACACTGTCCTGGCTGGGTGTGTGAGAGCTGGGGTGGATGGAGCCGCAGCTGCCCCTGCAGCTTCTCCGCCCTGCCTACTTGGGGCAGCAGATGACCTTGCTGCCCCAGATCCACGTGGCATGATGGCATCAACGTGCACCAGCGCACGTGTCGTAGCCCTGCTGACCTGGAAGTCAGCCATGGAGTCAGCCAGGTCTGGTGCCACAATGGGCTGGTCCAACAAGGGCTGAGCATGGATGGTGTCAGCCACATCAGCCTCAACGGGAGGGGGGGGGGTTATGGGTGCCCTTGACTGGTCCTCCACACATGGGGGGACAGGCTCACCCTGCAAGTTACGACCACGTCCCCTACCGGATCCACCACGGCCACCACTTGTGGCTCTTCCACCTTTGCCACCCTTACGGAATCCTCGCCTCCCAGCCATGGCACTGATATTAATGTGCATATGGGAGTGGCTGTAGACTATTGTCCTGGGCAATTGGGGGTCAAAGGGGTTGGGTACCAGATGGTAATTGTACCCTAGTGCTCTAGCAAGGCTGAATGTAACCCCTGGGGAAAGATGACGGGTCACGCAATGCACAGGAGGCCCAAAAAAGGGAGATGACGTGCACGCAACCCCTCCTAGACCACGTGTACAGAAAGAAAAACCTGCACTACGCTGTGGCACCCAGTAACACAAGGATGAACGTATGCGTGTCACACGCAGCCTAGAATGACCTCTGAAGGGGTAGGCTACACACGGGGCAAGCACAGATGTTAGATATGTGCGTGACTCACCGTCTGCCAGGTAAAAGAGCGTGAAAAATGAGCGCGTTTGGTTGGCAACACCCCCGCCAAAAGAAGATATGTACGCTGTCTGAGGAGACAGGACAACAGTAGAAGGGAACACTGTTTGAGGGAACAGGCCCAGGTAAACCAGTACAAGAGAAAAAAGAGAAAAAGCTGTCAGAGGTAACAGGGAGTACGAACTGGAAACGCCGTGAAGTAAATCGCGTGTGAAACGACAAGAAGTACAGAATTCACCCACTCGCTCTCCACGAAAAGCACGTACAAGGAATTGGTGTTCTACACGTACCTTATATGCAGGCCCACACGTACAGCGTCACTTACGCGGCGTGTACGTGCTAGGCCCATTCCCACCAATTACACGCTGTGATACTTCTGCGTGTAGGTCCATTTTCACCAATTACACGCTTTGTAACTTCTGCGTGTAGGGCTATTTCCACCAATAACACGCTTTGAGACTCGGACGTGTCACGCAACTTATTCCTACGCGTGCACGTGACTTCATAGACGCGCATACGCTGGTGACGCGTTTACGCGCTAAGGGCCTTTCATCGATTTACACGCAGACGTGTGGGATTTTCACGTGCAAAATCACTCCCTATCAAGCTGTCCACGCGTACACACACGAAAGACCACGCTCCTGCCCAGGAGGCCAAATGACTGCCCCCCAGAGCCCTGAGCACGCTCCCACCTGCCATCTGCTGCTGCCTGACTGCCTGCTGCCCACGTGCCCTGTCATTTGCTGCCTGCACATCAGCCAGGGGTGCTGTTGCTGTGACCACCCCTGCTGGAACCAAAGGCTCCCGACTGCTTTTCCGTCGCCCCACAGCCCAGCCCCAGGACCCAGTTGCCCACCCACTCCTGCATCTGGGGTTGCCATGTCGGGCACTACAACATCTGGCACCAGTGGCAACCCCCGGCCAAGGAGGCAGAGGGGCACCAGCTTCAGTGCCAGGGAAGTTGGTGTCCTGGTGGAGCATGTCCTGGGGCAGTATGATGCCCTCTTCGGAAGGTTGCGCTCCGACAAGGAAGGACGGACTCGGATCTGGATGGACATCGTGACTGCCATCAACGCGGAGGAGGTGGCAGTCCGCGACTACGAACGTGTCAGGAAGCGCTGGGAGGACTTCAGGTCCAGGACCCTCAACAAGGCCCGGCGCCTCATGATGGCAGCAGATGCTAAGGGGCGGGCGGGGCCACTTGTCGGAAGATCAGATGAGTGTCCTGGAACGCATATCCCCAGCGCTCCCCATCCAGGTCCTTGAGAAGCAGACTCGTCTGGAGTCGAGCGGCAAGTGTACATGCATTCTGATTGTAAGCTGTGCGTGTGGTGGTGCGCCAGGAGTGTGCAGGTTGAACATGTATTTTTATGTGGCCAAGTAGGGGGTGTGTACAGGGCTGTGAGGGTGACACATGCGAGGGGTCTCATGTGTGACACATGGATGGTGCTTGTGTGTGTGGCCTTGCATGGCACAGGATGTGGAGGTATGATTGTCAGGTGTGACATGGATGTCAATCGAGACACTGCGACAGTTGGCGGAGGTGTACACATGCATGCAGGTTTGGTGTTGTGTGTGCATGTGTAGTGTACTCCCTATGTTGCATGTGATGTGTGGATGACCTTTGGCTGCCCATGCTGTTGTATGTGAATGGATGGTGCTGGCTGTTGCATTATGGCTGTGGTATGGCTCATGTGTGCAAGTTTAAATGACATGTGTGTTGGGAATTGTGATGCCATGTGTGAGGTTTACCAATGCCACTCATGTATAACTGTCATGTGTGTATGAGTCCATTTTACAGTGCCCTGATGCCTGTGTTTTCTTTCTCCCTGTCTGCAGCGTCAACTGATGAAGAGGGCGGAGAAGGTGCTGTGGAGCACAGCGGCAGGGGTCGCACCACCAGCCGGAGACGCAAGGCCCGGATCCCCTCCCAAGTTGTGATCTCGTCGGGGAGTGAGGAGTCTGGTGCCACCTCCCAGGCCGCAGCTGGCGAGGGGAGGTCCAAGAGGCAGAGGTCAGAGTTGGACTCCTCGGCAGCAGAAGGGGCAGCTGGGACCCCACAGGGCCCAACGGGGGAAGATGGCACGGAGTCATCCAGGTTGGTGGGGGCCTGGTGGAGGGTACCCCTGCACTGCTGGGGGGTGGGGGTGGTGGGAGACATGGGTGGGGGCCTGGTGGAGGCTGCCCCTGGTGGCTGGGGGGTGGGGGTGGTGGGAGACATGGGTGGGGGCCTGGTGGAGGCTGCCCCTGGTGGCGGGGGAGTGGGGGTGATAGGGGACATGAGTGGGGGCCTGGTGGAGGCTGCCCCTGCACTGCTGGGGGGTGGGGGTGGTGGGAGACATGGGTGGGGGCCTGGTGGAGGCTGCCCCTGGTGGCTGGGGGGTGGTGGTGGTGGGAGACATGAGTGGGGGCCTGGTGGAGGCTGCCCCTGCACTGCTGGGGGGTGGGGGTGATAGGGGACATTAGTGGGGGCCTGGTGGAGGCTGCCCCTGGTGGCTGGGGGGTGGGGGTGGTGGGAGACATGAGTGGGGGCCTGGTGGAGGCTGCCCCTGCACTGCTGGGGGGTGGGGGTGGTGGGAGACATGGGTGGGGGCCTGGTGGAGGCTGCCCCTGTTGGCGGGGGGGTGGGGGTGGTGGGAGACATGGGTGGGGGCCTGGTGGAGGCTGCCCCTGCACTGCTGGGGGGGTGGGGGTGATGGGGGACATTAGTGGGGGCCTGGTGGAGGCTGCCCCTGGTGGCTGGGGGGTGGGGGTGGTGGGAGACATGGGTGGGGACCTGGTGGAGTCTGCCCCTGGTGGCTGGGGGGTGGGGGTGGTGGGAGACATGAGTGGGGGCCTGGTGGAGGCTGCCCCTGGTGGCTGGGGGGTGGGGGTGGTGTGAGACATGGGTGGGGGCCTGGTGGAGGCTGCCCCTGGTGGCGGGGGGGTGGGGGTGGTGGGAGACATGGGTGGGGGCCTGGTGGAGGCTGCCCCTGGTGGCGGGGGGGTGGGGGTGATATGGGACATGGGTGGGGGCCTGGTGGAGGCTGCCCCTGCACTGCTGGGGGGTGGGGGTGATAGGGGACATGGGTGGGGGCCTGGTGGAGGCTGCCCCTGCACTGCTGGGGGGTGGGGGTGGTGGGAGACATGAGTGGGGGCCTGGTGGAGGCTGCCCCTGCACTGCTGGGGGGTGGGGGTGATAGGGGACATGGGATGGGGCCTGGCGGAGGCTGCCCCTGCACTGCTGGGGGGTGGGGGTGGTGGGAGACATGGGTGGGGGCCTGGGGGAGGCTGCCCCTGGTGGCGGGGGGGTGGGGGTGGTGGGAGACATGGGTAGGGGCCTGGTGGAGGCTGCCCCTGGTGGCGGGGGAGTGGGGGTGATAGGGGACATGAGTGGGGGCCTGGTGGAGGCTGCCCCTGCACTGCTGGGGGGTGGGGGTGGTGGGAGACATGAGTGGGGGCCTGGTGGAGGCTGCCCCTGCACTGCTGGGGGGTGGGGGTGATAGGGGACATGGGTGGGGGCCTGGTGGAGGCTGCCCCTGCACTGCTGGGGGGTGGGGGTGGTGGGAGACATGGGTGGGGGCCTGGTGGAGGCTGCCCCTGGTGGCGGGGGAGTGGGGGTGATAAGGGACATGAGTGGGGGCCTGGTGGAGGCTGCCCCTGCACTGCTGGGGGGTGGGGGTGGTGGAAGACATGAGTGGGGGCCTGGTGGAGGCTGCCCCTGGTGGCTGGGGGGTGGGGGTGGTGGGAGACATGAGTGGGGGCCTGGTGGAGGCTGCCCCTGGTGGCTGGGGGGTGGGGGTGGTGGGAGACATGAGTGGGGGCCTGGTGGAGGCTGCCCCTGGTGGCTGGGGGGTGGGGGTGGTGGGAGACATGGGTGGGGGCCTGGTGGAGGCTGCCCCTGGTGGAGGGGGGTGGGGGTGGTGGGAGACATGGGTGGGGTCCTGGTGGAGGCTGCCCCTGGTGGCTGGTGGGTGGGGGTGGTGGGAGACATGAGTGGGGGCCTGGTGGAGGCTGCCCCTGGTGGCTGGGGGGTGGGGGTGGTGTGAAACATGGGTGGGGGCCTGGTGGTGGCTGCCCCTGGTGGCGGGGGGGTGGGGGTGGTGGGAGACATGGGTGGGGGCCTGGTGGAGGCTGCCCCTGGTGGCAGGGGAGTGGGGGTGATAGGGGACATGAGTGGGGGCCTGGTGGAGGCTGCCCCTGGTGGCGGGGGAGTGGGGGTGATAGGGGACATGAGTGGTGGCCTGGTGGAGGCTGCCCCTGCACTGCTGGGGGGTGGGGGTGGTGGGAGACATGGGTGGGGGCCTGGTGGAGGCTGCCCCTGGTGGCTGGGGGGTGGGGGTGGTAGGAGACATGAGTGGGGGCCTGGTGGAGGCTGCCCCTGGTGGCTGGGGGGTGGGAGTGGTGTGAAACATGGGTGGGGGCCTGGTGGAGGCTGCCCCTGGTGGCGGGGGGGTGGGGGTGGTGGGAGACATGGGTGGGGGCCTGGTGGAGGCTGCCCCTGGTGGCAGGGGAGTGGGGGTGATAGGGGACATGAGTGGGGGCCTGGTGGAGGCTGTCCCTGCACTGCTGGGGGGTGGGGGTGGTGGGAGACATGGGTGGGGGCCTGGTGGAGGCTGCCCCTGGTGGCGGGGGGGTGGGGGTGGTGGGAGACATGGGTGGGGGCCTGGTGGAGGGTGCCCCTGGTGGCGGGGGGGGTGGGGGTGGTGATAGACATGGGTGGGGGCCTGGTGGAGGCTGCCCCTGCACTGCTGGGGGGTGGGGATGCAGGGGGACATGAGCAGGTGTGCAGGGTAATCCCCTGTTTTGTGGGCTGCCTGCAGGGGCCGTGGAGGGTGTACAGGGAACACCTGTGAGGAGCCACCCAGCCTAATCGCGTGTGTGACTTCCCACGCACCCCTGTAATACACGTACAAAATCGCGTGTGATAATTCCCGCGCACCCCTGTAATACACGTACCTGGCCAAATCAAATGTGAGAATTCCCGCGCACCCCTGTAATACACGTACCCAGCCGAATCGCCTGTGAAACTTCCTGTGTACCCCTGTAATACACGTACCCAGCCAAATCGCGTGTGATAATTCCCGCGTACCCCTGTGATACACGTGCCCTGCCTAATCGCGTGTAGAACCTCACGCGTACCCCTGTAATACACGTACCCTGGCCAATCGCGTGTTAAACTTCCCGCGTACCCCTGTAATACACGTACCCTGGCTAATTGCGTGTATAATTTCACGCGTACCCCTGATATGCACGTTACCCGCTTTGCGTTCCTTGTTTGGCAGCCCTGTAAACTGGTCCAGGGTTAGCGCAGCCCTTTGCGATGATTTAGCGATTTTGATGGCTTTTCCTTGCGCGAGGGCGTTCTTGGGGGCGTTACTGGCGCTGCTGCAGGGTCGCTGCGATACTCTGCGCCACGGCTGGTTTGGGAGCCTAAAATCCATGAATACGCTGTGCGCGGAAATCGGTTTTAGTGCACATGCCTGGCGCAGACAATCGCACGCGGACACTCTGCGCCAGCCGCTTGCGACACTTTTCTGCGAAATTCTATGAATTACCCTGTAGATGTGGTCTAAGATTTTTAATCCAGCAGATATTTAAGTAAACATTGCCACAGTGAACTTTCTACTTGAGTTAAAACTTCATGGTGATTCCTTTTTACATGAGTGAACAAAATCAATTGTAATTACTTCATTTTTAAATGTTCTTGTCATCATATCTGCTGATTTTAGCATTTTTAGGTTTTGTATGCATTAATTTGACTGTATTTTAACACTTGTGAAGCAATGTTCTGCTGTAAATGTTGGAAAAATTGCATTACAAACGTTGATATTTGAAAAAGTTGTAATTAACAACTAAAACAAGTCAAGGAAAAAAGAATTGCGAGCATTACTTGATAGACTGCCCCTTTTCTAGTTTAAGAACTTTTTCTTAAACTTTCATTAAACTAGAAAAGTAGGGCTGCAGTCTAAGAAATGCATTGTTTATAAAGTGTGCAGTTTAGTTGAATAGCACATAAAAGGTACCGTATTGTTACTCCTTTTTATGACTGCTAAACCAGTGCTGCTGGGAGGTGAATCCCTCCACGTGGCTGCCCCGCATTCCTGATGGTTCCTAGGGATGTTGTCAAGCCATAAATCAGGCATATGCAAAAGCCGAAGCTTTCATATGCCTACAATACATTATTTATTCATCTGAATATGGTGTTGTAAGTGAAGTGTTCCTACATCATGGAGGAACACTTTCTTACATTTGTACGCACCTCAGAATCGGACCCAAAGTCTACACGTGTTTCGTGGCAAGCAACTTCCACAGTACTCAAGATAGCGTATTTGAGTGCTATTTGCTCATTTGTGGAGACATATACTTCTGCCGTCTGAGACATGATAACTTGGAAATATATATTTTTCAGGCTCTGCAGCATGCATCTTAAATCACTAAAAACAAAAGCCATGGGAGCCACATTTGTATTTACGGTATAAACTGGGAGACTAGTGGTCTTTGTTACAAAATAGGCCGAATGAGCACATTAAACAGCACTACATCATACAATAGCATGGAAATGAATGCACCCATTCGCACACATACTCACGCAAACACATATGCACACATCCGAATAAAGCAATCAATGGCTACTTAGCATGTTATAAAACACTGTATAAAGCCCTGTTAAGTCCCGCTTTGCCACGGTTTGCTGCTACTAAAGACTACAAGCTCCAACAGGTGAAGAACCAAGCCAAGACTTTCTTATAAGTGCTTGTTTGTGGAGACTTGATTACTGATACGTCTTTTTATAATTATTTAGGCTTTCCTGCACTGACCTTTCCGCGGAGCTATATAAACACAGACGCGCGCGCACCCGTGTAAAGCCCTGTTAAGTCCCGCTTTGCCGCTTAGCCGCGCTTGACGCAGTGAGTGGTGAGGGTTTAGTTTTTGGGCTTACTTTAACATTTTTGGCAGTCCTATATCCAATTCCATTATGAAGCGAGGCATTACTACCTTAAAATCGGGTATGCCCGCAGTAACGACCTTACATTGTACAAATGGCATAAGTCCTACACATAACTCACCACGTTCTTCTACTAAAAAACCCTTATTAAGCTCTACTCCTCGTATGGGCATTATGAAACCTAAACCAAAAAGTAAAGTCGAACTCTTACTGGGACGGACATTCGACCTTTTTGCCGAGATGCAAGGCACGTGGACTCTTTTGATTTGAACAATGGAAATTCTCCAACTGCATTACCTGACTGTGTTGAAAAAACAGCTGCTACAATAAAAAAAAAGTCTCTTCACATGGACAATCTGGCAAATATGACCCCGCGGTTGATGGAACAATTGGCGGGACAAAAATGCATGCGCCATCGACCGTTTCCACGGTCACTTTTGCAAAGGAAAATGTGTCCCTAACAGATAGCATTTTGTTAGATAATGTGCTAACTGGTCCTGTTGCATCATCCGCTAAAGTACCTGATATGTCCGCCTTGTCTGCGAATGATATCTCCAACTCTAAACTGTCCACAATATCTATTTCTGGAGATATGCCGGTAATTGATCTTGATACAAATGCTTCATGTTTCTCAGCACACACAATTTCTGAAAACTTATCCAAGTCCCCAATTTTATTCACAAATATCAGTGTTGCTTACTCAGTGGAAAAACTGTCATTTATTGCTCCAACACCTCGGAAACTTGGGGGCAATTGTTCTCCCGAGGTTGGTTTGGTTGAAACCTAAAATGTAAATACTAGTATTGTCTGACCTCAATGCACACTGCTATTCTTGCCTTGGCCAAATTGTTTGAAGTATTAGCTAATAAGGCAGATGTACATTCTAATCAACTTAATCAGTTACTATCTGGCCAACTTACGATCTCTAACAAACTTGAAACTTTCAGTGGACCTGTCATCTTGCCCTCTTTTAAAAGGTCAGTAGAATCTCAGACTTCGTTCCAATCTGATGTCCCTTCGCAGTGCTACCAGAGCATTCCGTTCATTTTAAATCCCATTATTGATCTGGTAAGTGCTGTAAATGAAGCCGCAGATGACCATAAAAAAAAACCTAACTATTCTCTTTTTGGTGGTATACATACAAATCCTTTTGATGTATCGGTGAAGTTGGGGCCCAATAAGGGTGCCCTTCCCAAAAAATCAAAAACATCAAATCTGTGGCTAGACGAGCACCCCAAACCAAATCCTTTGTTAAAAAATCTTTCAACTCCAGCAACAACTACTACAATTGCTTCAAAGGCCATAGCAAAAAATATCTGCTTCAGTCGCACGCAAAGAAAGCTAAGATTTTGCCGGCATCAAGCTCCTCTGCTATAGCTTATAGTCCTTTGAATGAGTTGATAAGTGCTGCTGTTGATATGTCTCGAGATGTTCCGAAAAGTCAAACATCAAATGGTTTTTGTTTCAAAACATCTTTGGCCCCAGGAGTTGTGAGCTCACTAGATCGCTGTAAAGAAATAAGGCATGCTGTGGATGAGTATATGACTTCCAAATCTGCTTTGAAGAAGTTGTCTTTTGCGCCATGTGAAACGGTAAATATGTACGAGCCTAATGCCCCTGTTGCACAGAAAGTGCAAATAACACAGTCACAAGTTATTGATAATACTGATTTAATACAATCTGTGACTCAGGCCCAATTACAGAATAAGATGAATGTTCCTGCATTTAATATTGCAACATCTAGTGATATGGAAAAATTGATTCAATCCACACTAACAACATTTTTTGAGGCCTCTGCCTCTTCTCAAGGTAATGAGTCTGTGTTAAGCATCTAACATCTAATGTTCATTCTAATTCAGCAAAACAAAAACCCTTGACTGTGTGTGATAAGCGTCCTGCAGTTCATACGTTGACTATGAGCTGTAGGTCCTTGCCTGCTACGCAATATAATCTGAACCGAGCCTCAGTTTTGTCCTTATTCAGTGAAATCCCCGAGCTCGATGACATTGGTACCATTGACATTGAGCAAGTGGAGTTTATTGATCTTTTAAAACGGTCTTCTGTGAATCTTTGGATAAACTTGAGGGTCGTAGTAAATGCAATTTGGGCTGTTAAGTCTCAGCTTTATGATCTTGGCTTTATTCTTCTGGCAAGTTCTGTTTCTTCAGATGGCTCACTAACGAAATCAGTGGACAAATTTTCAAAGCAACATACGAACAAAAATCAGGGCTTTTCTCTGCATACATGCAATTGTGATCCTAAAAATAACCAATGTTAGCAGTCTAATTTCGTAGAAACTCCTGTAACCCTGATTAGTTGGAATTCTCGAGGACATAGGCATCTATTGAACAATCAGGCCACGCATCTGTTAGACCATGATGTAATCTTGATACAAGAATCTTGGTTGACCAGTTTACCATCATGGAATAACAATGATGTCCTCTTGATACCTGCAGTCAAGGGTTATTCTGGGCGTCTGGCCTCTGGCCTTTTAACTGCTGTTAAGCAGTCTTCAACCTTAAAGGTGGAACCTTGGTTCTCTCCAAATGCCTTTCTTCAAATGACTAGACTTGTTGGATCAAGTTGTTCATGTGCTGTTATTAATGTTTACTGGAACCCTCTGGGCATCTCTGATGACAGGTTTCTGGAATCTGTGAACAAAGCCATCAATCTTATAATACTCGATGGACATTCAGACTCCATTATTTTAGCGGGTGATCTGAATCTTCACTGTTTGGGCCCAAGTTCTAAATCAGAAACACATTGTCTTGCCAAGTGGACAAGCTTTGTAGAATCCAGAAGCCTGTTTATACTAAATGGTTCCTTCCCTCAGGTTATCCCGCCTAGATCCACCGGGCATCGAGCTCATAGTCAGGGAATTATTGATTAGATTTATGTCAATGCGGGTATGCTGAATAAAATAAGATCATTTCAAGTAATTGCTACAGAAGCGAGCGATCACAATGCGTTAAATGCAATTTGGCTCCTTAAATCTAACACGGCACAAGAGAAACCCTGCCATATTACGGATTCCTATAAAGTAAATTCAGCTAGAAACAGACTGACGTGGACCCAGTCATCCTTGGAAGCTTTTAGGTCATGCTATGACGCCGAGCTGAAGTGCAAAGCTGCCAGGAAACATAATCCGGAGGTAGTTTACTATGATTTAATGCAGCCATTTCAACCAGCTTCAATATCTCATAAACAGAAACAAACTCTGCATTTACATATTTTTGATCATGAAATTAGAATTAGGAAATCCGCGGTTCGGGCTGAAAAGAGGGAAGCATACAAGCTCCCCGTTGATACACGATCAACAACTTTAACTCTTATCAAAACCAGATATAGGAATTGGTTGAGAGGGATTCAGGCTAAATTATACCAAAGTGATGGAAGCAATATGCTTAAACTTCCAGCGTCTAAAAAATCTGCACAGTCATGGAACATCATCAATCAGGCAACTGCAGGTCATCAGGTTGCTTTTTAAACTAATAATGTCACTGAAGAGATGTGGGTCCAATATTATTCTAAACTATTTTCGGCACCCCCGGTAGATCTAAGTAAACACAAGTCTGAGTTTTCACTTAACTTCCATCTATTTTTTGATAAAGACGACATTTTGTATTTCATCAAACACACAAGTCAGTCTAGAGCACCTGGCCCGGGTGGGTTGTCGAATGCACAAATTAAGCAATTTACGGACATTTGGGTGGAGATATTGTATCTCATTTTTGAAAATATTAATTTATCGAAAAAAATACTGATGTCCTGGAAACAATCCATCATTATCCCTATTTATAAGAAGGGAAATTGGGCTGACCCTGCTAGTTACAGGCCCATCTCTTTGCTTGATGTGCCTGGAAAGATCTTTTGTCATCTAATTCCGCGAGCCTTGAACACTTGGACCAAAAACTGCTTTAAGAGAGATCCTCTTCAATCCGGATTTGTCAGAGGTCTTGGCACCCTTCCTAACATCATTACTATTAATATGCTTAAGTGTCAATATGCTTGCCGGAAACAATCTTAATACTTTGCATTTATTGATTTCCGGTCAGCATTTGATTCAATAAACCGTGACCTTTTATTTCAAAAGTTAAAGTTGCTTGGTTGTCCATCATCTCTCTTGGCATTAGTGATCCAGCTACACACGGAGACCTCTATGCGTGTTAGATTATCTTTAGAAGGTCTTCTGTCTTCCTCCTTTGTCACTTTTTTGGGCCTTAAGCAGGGGTGCATTTTAGCCTCAATACTGTTTAACTTATTCATTTTTGATATGGGCAACTCTTTTCTCAGTATTGTTTCTGATGCTCCTGAATTGGGAGGCCAATGTATACCTTGGTTGTTGTACGCTGATGATTCAGTCCTTATATCACAAACTCCCAAGGGACTCCAGAATTTACTATCCGCTCTTTTTGGAATATGTTGAAACGAACCAGCTTATAGTAAATTTGAGTAAATCACAGATTTTGGTTTGTAGACCTCATGGGAAATCCAGAGTCAAGAGCGGAAACTGGTCTATCCAACAGGAATGTTTGGATTTGGTTTTGGAATACAAATATTTGGGGCTTTTCATACAAAACACTGTTTGTGGTAATAAATATTTGATCACTTTACACTCGAAACTCTCGACTTTGATCGCACAGGCCAGAATTCCTCTTTATAAGGGTATTACCCAAATTGTTCGAACACAATTGTTCGAATGACCCAATTGATCGAAAGTCAAGGGTCCGAATTGACCTTTGCACAATTGACCGTATATATATATATATATATATATATATATATATATATATATATATAGGGGGGTTGCGGGGGGTTTCCCGTATACATCCTTTATAAGTATGGGAAATTCACTTTGCAACACCTTTTAATGTTCTATGAGCAGAAAGTAATTCCTATTCTTCTTTATGGTGTTGAATCAAAGTTCTACACAAATGACAAAATGTGGAATACTTTGGAGGCGGGTTTTTGGAAAAGGGCCTTACATCTACCGAACTGCTCACCCATGCCTATTTTACGATTCGAATTAGATTTGAACTCACTAGCTAGTAGAGTTAAGTGGAGAATGTGTTCCTTTTTCCGTAAGTCTTTTGCTAGGCGTGGAAAATAATAATATCTTGAGCACGGTTGCGCTTCATTTGTCCTCCTCAAACCACGCATTTCCATTGAAATGGCGGAATTTAGTACTGAACACATTGGTAGATGCTGACATATCGTTACAGCTTCTAATTGAAAATCCACACCGCGCCAAGACAAAGTATTATCAATGGGATTGGATACAAAACTATGATTACTGTTTAAAATATAAAGATTTTAATAGCAATCTTTTTGGCGTTAAGCGGATGGGTCAAGTAGCAGCGTATTTACTGAAATGTCCTTTTGGGAATGTATGGAATACATTTTTGCGTCTTAGACTCAATTTATGGATAACTAGGGAAGTATTGGTGAGACGCAAAATCATTTCTCCTGACAAACTTTTGTCGGTTTTGTGAATCTAATACCGTGAGGGAAACCTTGCAGCATTTGATAGTATCCTGTCCCAATTTGAAGGAGCAACGTGTTAAATTTTTTACAAATCTGTTGCGATTGTATGAGCATTTGGATAAAAATCAGATATGGAGTATTTTATTTAATAGTATGAAATTCTTGGTCATAAAGGCTTTAGTGCACTTTTTGGAAGTTAATTTGCCTTGTGAAATTAATTTGCAAAATTAATTCTGAACTGTGAATACTATTTGTAAATATTCAAAGCTTTTCTGTGCACTCGAGAAATGTAATGTAATGAAATGTGAACATTTTTATCTTTCTATCATTTTTTAGCAATTGCTCATTATCTGATTTATCTGTTTTATCGGTTTTCTTTGTTGCTATGATTTTATTATTACTTTATTATTGAATGAAACTGGAAAATGTCTGTTGTATAATTTTGAAAAGTTGATTTATTCAGCTATATCAAAATAAATAAAAAAATAAAAAACACCCACATGAATCAATGCACAGATGTGCAAGTGTGTAGCTGTGCACTTAAACACATTATCAACACGTTTATATATGTGTGTTAAGGATTGGAAAATGTGTTTTTATTTTTGCCATACATTTGTTAAAACATACATAAATGCAGGCCAAGTTTCTAAACGCTTTGGTGCAGTGAGAATCGTAATTTCTTTTTTATGTGTGGCTTTGCAACTGCTTCTACAAGAAAGTAAGCGTGTAGTGCAGTTGCTCGGGGAGCATCAGAACGCGTCTTGACCTTCCACTGGCCTGCACTTACAGATGGCTGCCTCTCTTGGTCTCATTGCTGGGCGTAGTTCCAAGTCTTGCAAAAGCCAAGGCGACGAATGCATCTCAAGTCGGAAAATTAGACACAGCATTTAATTTGCGGTCTCGTAAGAAAGAGATGTGAAATTTTGAACTCTCTAGTAAATGACTCCAATTAGATGAACTCACATCTGGAAATCCACATGTGCCTCCCTTGCGCCATCGATCACAGCCATTTCCTTTACAATAGCTTTCTGGTTAGTAGGTGGTCATAGACACCAAGCCTTTCCGATTTGTCAGCCACATTTCTTTGCTTACATGCATATCACATTTTCTGGGTTCTGAAACTCAGAGGGGGTTTTAGATGTTTTCCAAATGTATCCCTTTAGATAAGGGTGTATGCCGGTTGTAGAGGCCCGAGGGGACCACACCTGCGTAATTTCTTTTTCTAATAGTGTGCATTATTGGGTCTGGCTATGGCGAGAGTTAGCCCCTAAAGATACATGTAAGAAAGGACTTGGTGTCGATCAGCTGCTCCGTGATGCAGAACGACAGCATCATGCTCAAAGCTCTGTTATGGTGGCAGCTGTCTTTCAGAAGCAAGTCGAGCTGCTTCGTTTGGAGAGAGTTCTTAAATGGTATAACTGCTGCTTTTGGGTTCATGCTGCTTGATACACTGTATTTTACACTTTAGTGCACGGTTATTGTTCTTATTTGTGCTACTTGGTAAACTGATGATTTTGTTTTGCTTTATTTCTGTCACGGTTTACATTTAAACTTTCATAATATATTCTATAACACTTTTACAAAACGGAAAAGGGAAAAACTTCCTATTTAAATCCAATTACTATACAAACTTGATCATTATCGTCCATACAATCAACAGTTCACAAAGAAAGTACTTTAAAGTACTGTTAGATGTTTTAAAATGCTTACAGGTGACTGGCCTGACTTGGAGGACCATATACAATAACATACAGAGCATTAACCTTTTTTTTGGAGCAGCAGTAAGATTAGGCCTTCTTGATAAATGAGAATGATCTATAGACGGGTCTAGGCTAACTGGACAACACAGTGCCACGTGCCTAACGTGCAAGGCATGCAAAAGAGACTTGCGAAAATCTATAGTTCATCTGTGTCAGCAAGATATCAGTTACAGCATAAAAGGAAGACAGCATAAAAACAACCCAATCACATCACTTAATCATGCATTTCTTTCCACCGGGATTAAGATTCGCAATTGTAGATGGCATTTTCTTCTTTTCTTACATAAATAGCACACATGTGGAGAGAGAGAGATTTTTCTCTTCCTTTACGTTAGTGATTAGATTTCCCATTTTTTTGTACTTTATTTAAACATCGGCAGACATTATGACAAGTTAACTTACCTATCTTAGTCATAGCATATAGTATCATAAATTCAGTATTTAGCGTTTTCCAACAGGCAAAAAATATAGCAAACTTAATATATTGCCATTGTAAGTGAAGAAAATTTACAATATGGCAATACGCCCCGAGCCGGCCGGACATTACTGCATAAGGTAATGCCACCGGGCCCCTAGTTAGACAGGACTTAACAAAGGCCCCGGGGGCATTACCTTATGTGGTAATGGCCCGCTGGTGAGGGGCTTATTGCCATTAGTACCCCGGCCCGTTAGACCGGGGTACTAATGTTTTTTCCCCAGCTACGAGACACGTTGCGTTTTGCAGCCGAAAAAAAAAAAAAAAGTTTTGAAAGGTTTTTTTGAAAATGCCCGCCGCGGATAGAAAACAAAGTCTGTTTCCTCTTTCTGTGGCAGCCATAGTAAACAAAGAAAATGGCTGCCATTGAACAGGGAGAAGGTACTAAGAGTAGTCCCTTCTCCCTTTCCATGGCAGCCATTCCGGAACGAAAATGCTAATGGAGATGGGAGCGAGCTGCACGCTGTTGCGTGATCAGGATTACCCTGTAGTAAGGTTCGGAATCAGCCAACCACAGGTAAGTGTTTTTCTTTTCTTTTGCGCGCTGTGTACTAAAAGATATTATTCAATGGCATTTCCATCACATTCTCAGGTAATATCCATACAGGAGCCAAATTTTCTCCATATGATTTTTGATCGACATGTGGATGCTAAGCTTCAGACATAAGTTTTTTCTCTGTCATTAGTGTAGACCAGATCTATCAACCATTCAGAGGGTGTAGGAGCTTTACTGGACTTCAAATGATGCAATGGGCATTTCTTAGCTACACTATATGCTACATTAAGAAATAATGGAAGTCTTACCTATATCACCTAGCAACTCTTTAGTCAACACAAATGTTGGTGGTATATCAGTGATGTCAGCAAGTGCTGCCGTTATCTGTGGCCAAAGCCCAAAATATGTGGGCAAGGCCAAAACATACATCTCCTGATCCATGTTCAAATTTCGCAATCTTAGACTGCATGTAGTGTAACCTTTTAAGAATTTTGAATTGAAAGAATAGATACCTGGCATTCAAAGACACTTCTTTAGTTAGGAAACAACACACACAAAGGCAGGTAAGCCCTTAAACCCTAATTCCCAGGGCTAGTAAATATAGAATCACAGAACAAATGTGGAATGAAGGTATTACTTAGACAAGAATAATAGAAATGCATGAAATGATTTTAATTATATCGCCGCCTCTGCTGGCTTTTGCCTAAACAGTAATCCACTGTAAACATAGTATGCCTAGCCAAACGTAGACAGCACATATATAAAGTGCAATGTGCATAAGATGCTTCCACAATTTTCAAATTCTGATGTGCAAAAAATGCTGTCACCTCCTAATGAATAAAAACAAAGGGCCTCATTCTGAATCAGGCGGTCTGCTAAAAAAGTGGCGGTAATACAGGATACCGCCACATTTACCGGACTGGCAAACTACGAGTTAGGTGGAGCCCCCCCAAAGGAGGTAAATCCACCAATGGCACCAGACATACAGTAAGTAAGGTGCCGGAGAAAGGAGAAACTGGCACCGATGTGCACCGGCCGTGCACCAAAGAATTGTCGGGAACACCGGCAATATGGCAACACCGCCACATTACGAGCCTCACCTATTTGGGAATAACACAGGCAAATGCTAGGCGGCAAACCCTTTCCCCCAGAAAGCAGGCAGTAAACAGCAGTAAATGCATGCAGGTGTGTTGAATGAGACCACAGGTGCGCCTAATGCATCCAGGTGCACCCAATGCAGCCCGGAGTAGGTGAAAAAAGGCCACACCTTCAACACACACACACTTCCAAACACCACAATGCTGCCACAGGCTGCAGTCAGCATTGAACTGCAGCTGCTCCAAGCCAACATAGCGCTGAAGCGGCTGGAGGAGCAACAGAGGGCCCAAGAGGCACCGGACAGGAGGGGGAGGATTCAGAGGAGGAGGCACCATGCAAGGCGTGCACCCATACCCAGTGTACGGGCCATGCCATGGACCCTCAGTGACATGCAAATACTAACCCTGCACCGCCTGGACAGGGAGAGCATAGCATATGTCCTCAGCATGATCCAGGGAGACATTGAAAGCAGGTTTGGCATCTGCACAGCCATAACACAGCTGGTGAAGGTAGTGTCTGCCCTGCATTTGCTAGAAACAGGCAATTTCCAGTATACTGGGAGTCAGCTGCACGGATTAGCACAGCCAACATTTTCCAAAATACTGGTGGAGGTGCTGGATGCACTCCTGCTGCATGTGAGACAGCACATTGCACTCCCAACCACCCTAGCACAGTAAAATGCCACTAAGGCTAGGTTCTATGCCATGGCAGGCACGCCCAATGTGGTGGCAGCCCTGGACTGTACACATGTTGAGCTTGTAGCACCCCATGCCCAGGAGGATGTCTATAGGAATCGGAAGCTGTACCACTCACTGAACATCCAGGTCACCTGTGATGCCGACCTCAATATCACCCACTGCTCTTGTTGGTTCCCAGGATCAACACATGATGCCATGGCATTGCGCAACAGCACACTACCAGCGTACATGAAGAGGCACAGAGGACAACGTACCTGGGCATTGGGTGAGTAGGATTCACAGTACACGGAGACTGGATTTGGGGGGGTAGACACAATGGTAATGAGTGGTGCTGGGAATTTCCCACCCCCTCCAAATATCAGTTGCTGTTGTCCACCGTCATGTGACCTGACAAACTGCACAGCACTGAATGCCCAAACTGTGCTACCCAAACTGCATATATACACACAGGACCACATGTACCACAATGCAACAGTGAGAGACACACAAAGAGCATGGTCCATCATCGTGCCCAGGCATGTGTGCATAGTTGAGCCTAAAACATGTGCATGGGAGCGACAAAGTTCCATGAGGAGTTCAACATGCCATTCACACCCCTGTACCAATGGCAACGTACAGATACAGCAGGGGCACCCATCACATGATGAAAAAAGTGACTCGGGTAACGCATGGTACTCTGCGTCAGCATGGGATGCAGAGCCACAGACAGACACAGTGCGTGACAATGACACATGCAAGCCACAGCACCACAGCATGGCACAGGAAGTCCGACAAATGGGGAACACACTCTGTTACTCAGTGCAGGACATTTCAATTTTATAGAAGTGCACCAGATGGCAAGCAATGGGGTGACCCCTCAGCAGGCAAAGACATGACATTTTAGCCAGATCAGTCCTGTGCGCCCTCAACCATGGCCCATACTCATGTGGCTTGTGTGAGTCATTGATCATGGTCTCTCCCCCCTACCCCCGCAGATCCTCTCACTGGAATGGTCCGCTGCCCCTAACAGACAGCACCATCAACTGATGTATGGATGACCCAATACCCATCCCTACCTTCTCATCACTCACCCATCCCTCTGCTCTGCTGCTGACACATGTGGCCTGTGGCCACATGGCACTCACAGGGTACCCGGCCCCTGCCTACTCTACACCACCACCTTCCCACTCCTTCACACCCATGCCCCAGCATGCACCATACCCGGTGCATGTACACACCACGCTTGTGTCTACCCCGGCGTAGCACCGAGCCAGTGTCCCCCACCGTGGCACACATCAGCAAACACTTCTGGTCCCGCAAGAGCACTTGCACATCCCATCTGTCCTCCTCCCCTGTTACATGCCCATCGATTTGCAACACCTGGAGGTCAGAATGCCACAAGGCCCATGTACATGAACTGAACCATGGTGTGAGTACTGTGCACCTCCTGTCCATTACCCATTTTTCCATGTTTGACATGCAAACACTATCCTGGTGTATCGGGGCAACCTAGTTCCAAGATAACATGCCTGACAGGAATGTACACCACTCATCCAATGACCCACATGCATTAAGGTGTAACGTGCTTCCGCATATGGGCACTCTACTTACACTGACGATTGTCACAGTGCTTGAAAGGTACACTCTTCCACTGTATCCACTGACATACCCTATGTCTGTCCCCCTTGCAGGTGACCCTGGATAACACAGCTCGAATGGTTGATGACCAATTGAGCGCACATTTGGCGTTTGGAAGGCACGCTTCCTATGTCTACATCGTACTAGGGGGCCCTCATGTACAAGCTAGACATGGTGGGCTAGATTGTGTTGGCATGCGCCATGTTGCACAACATATGTATTCGGCGCAACATACCCCTGCCCCCCGATGTGGACATGCCCCCTGTGAGGATGATAAAGGCGTGCATGCGGATGGAACACATGCTGATACTGCGCATGCAGAGGCCCGGCTGGGTCGCATCATCCGTCAGGAGCTGATGGAGAACTTTTTTTATGCTGCCTGCCATTTACCTGGGCAATGCTTACTTCACTGTTCTTTGGACACAATAAATGCATGCACACAATGATTGATGTCCATTCAAGTTTGCAAGTGTGAATTATCTTTTTATGATGTGAAGTGCGATTCTGGATATACATGTACTGTGCATCCCATCCCAATACCCATCCCAGAAATGCCCTACCCACTCAAAATCACCCAAAACACCATACCCACTCAAAAAAAAACTAAAGCACCCTACCCACTCAAAAATCCCAACAGTATGAATCAGCGTCACCGCCATGTCCATGCATTACCTTTGGGCACATTTGGCCTTGGGGTCTGACTCCTGGAGCCTTCTGCTGAGTAGGCGGATGGACCTTCACCTTGGTGTGCTTTCTAGTTAGGTGTCAGTGGGTATGTTCCTGTTTTAGGGCGCAGAACACTGTGCATGGATGTACTGCAATGCCAAATGCATGGCCTGTGATAGGGACAATGCTGCGGCAGATGAGGCATCTGTGTGCTCACGTACCCTCTGCCCAAGTGTCACCATGGCAGATGTTGCCTGTCCGAGGACGCTCGCCATGTGGCGGATTCTCCCCTGTATGGTATTGCGGATTTCCCGCATCTCAGTGAGTTGCTCACCAGCCACTGTGTGTATGTCCACCTGCTGGTGCTCAATCTGGTCCAGACATGCCCTTATTGCATGCAGGTTAACATCTGGCAGTGGTCACGGGCTGTGCGGGCTTGGGGGTGTGGCTGGACTGAATCCAGGTGTGGTGTCCCCCTCATATTGTTCATTGGATTTCATGGCCACTTCCTGTTCACCATTTTAGTCGGGCTCCTCAGAAATATCCACATGCAGCATCTGTCTGTGGCCATGGCTTAGGGGTGTGCTGGTGCATGCGTGTACTGTGTCTGCCTGTGCTGTTGTAGGGCACAACCCTAGTGTGTGCAGGTTGCATAGATGCTGGCTGGGCTGACGCTGCCACAGATGGTGGAGGCTGGGCTGGCACTGCCCGGGGTGGTGGAGGCTGGGCTGGCGCTGCCACTGGTGGTGGAGGCTGGGCTAGCACTGCCACATGTGGTGGAGGCTGGGCTAGTACTGCCTGGGGTGGTGGTGGCTGGGTGCCTGCAGCTGTTCCCACTGGTGCTTGTGCTGGTGTCGCCCCACTGCTATGCTGCCTGCTGCAGCTGGCAGTGTGTCTGGCTTGCGCAGGTGTGGTGCCTCTCCTGGTGGGCGGATGCGATGGTCCTGCCTCATCGGTCTCCGTAGAGTGGGTACCTGTTGGGGAGACGAGATGGGCTGTCAGCTGTCTGCCACATATATGCTCGGTCATGCATTATGCACATCCCATGAAGTCTGGCACACAGTGTTGTTGGGGACACGTGTCTCACATGGGTCTTGTTGCTTAGGTGGATGACCTTGCAGGGGTGGAGTTCATGGATGGGGGTACATGAAGGATGTGTGCAATGTTCATGCCTGATTGTCTATGGGGGTGGTACAGCCATGGAAGTGTGGACAGTGCGTTCCATGCCATGGACCAGCACACTTGGCTTACCCATTGCTTGGCTCTCTAATGGTGAAGGCATGCAAAAGGTGGGGGTGGGGGCGCACATGTACATACACTTGTACTTTCTGCCTTCTCTTTGTGCCCCAGCCCCGGCTTCAGCGCCTCCAATGTCCCTCATCTCCTCCATGTGCAGGATGCTGCTCAGGTGCTCCTTGCACGGCATGAGTGGTACTGGCTCCACGGTGCCTCCGCCTGTGGCTGTGCATTTGCTCCTATGCTTTGCAATTGCGGAGTAGACCTTGGATTTGAGGTTGTCCCACCTCTTGCAGCAATCCTTTCTCGTACGGGGGACCGTCCCGACAGCTGTGACGTTGGCTAACACCTCACACCATATGGCGCTCTTCCTCTGGCACCTTGTCTTGCGCTGCCTTGCACCAAACAGCTCCTTAGCCTACTGGAGCACAATATCCACCAGGGCTGTCAGTTCAGCATTTGCAAACTTAGGTTTGCGTTGGCGTAGGTCCTTGCCTAGGTTTCTGTGCTCCTCAGACATGTTTTTCTGGTGTTTCTGGGCCTGGATGGCTGTAGATTGCAGTGGATTCTGGATTTTGTAACGGCTGGTGGCCTACTTCCGTTTTTCGCAGCATTTCGGGTTCTGGCGCCAGTATTAGTGCCATTGTGGTGTTAGTGCAATTATTTGGGCGTATCCGTTAGGTACACCATTTCTTGTCCTCCAATGCCAAATGTTTTATCCATTCATCCATTGATACCACCAATCCGGTATTAACGCTTCCGGGTTTTGTGCGCATGCCCGTCTACTCGTAGTTAGGCGGGGTTTCCGCTGCACGCCCAGCCGGAGATGCTAATACCGGATTCTCTATATTAACAGATTTGTAGCGGATTACTCGGAATGAGGCCCAAAGTGTCCTCATATTGATTCACAGTATCCAATAATGGTAAACAAACCGACATGTAAGTTTGCTTCTTTTACAATCAAACAGCATATTTGCATTATGCCAAAAAAAGTCATGCAAGTTTGATTATGTTGCAGTCATAAGGCGTATGTTCATTATGCCAAAAGCAATGTTTTGAGCTCTGCAGGAGCATCTAATGGGGTTCCCTCCTTCCTAGATTCAACAATTAATTCATTGGGATTGTTTTCCTCAGGACTGGCTGCCAATGTCTGTGAAGAAATCAAACATTACTTAGTGGACATGTGTCTAACTCAAATTTAAATTACTGTCATTCAAAAAACTAAATATAAGAAAAGAAATTATATATTATAGAAATTAATATAGCAATTTCATGAAACACATATATAAAACAACCTACGTTTCTATCAAATAAAGTAACATATACCAAATTCAGACAGAAGTAGAACCAGCTTGTGGCCAAAAGAAATGGGGTGAGAACAGTCTATCTATCTAGCCACTAAAATACATATCAGTATGGATGACAGTAGAATTTAGTCATCATTTTCATGTATCAAAAACATTTATTTTACTTTTTTGCAATTGCATATTCAACTAAGTCTGCTGTGATATGCATTAAGACAAGCTCAATTTCCAATTGAGGATCGCTGCGTCGGGGACCAAATACCTGGGCATCACCCTATCACATAAAATGCATCAATTATACTCCCAAAACTTCCCGAATCTGTTGAAACAAATAAAAAGGGACATGGAAAGATGGAACCCATTATCAATATCATGGTGGGGGCGGATAACAGTTATCAATATGTCCATACTACCCAAACTCCTATACCTATTTCAGGCCCCAACAATAAGACTCCCAAAGACATTTTTTAAATCATTAACGAAAGCAGTCAAGGAATATATCTGGCAAGGAAAAACCCCCAGAATCTCAAGTTCAGTTCTAACAGCCTCCCGGAAAGACAGAGGATGCACATTGCCCCATTTTAGGAAATACTATGAGGCAGCCCAACTATGGGTACTAAAGGAATGGATCCCAGAGGACTCCCAAAAACTCTGGGTCGCCCAAGATAGGGCAGTGGCAACCACCCCAACAAGACATATGCTATGGGCTGGGAAGAAACATAGACATCCAAACCTACACATAAGCGAGATCATGCAAGCTGCACTGGAAATATGGGATGGAGCAACTAAGAAAGGTACCCTAACTAAAGACCCAGCCCCATTCATGCCTCTGTTTAGAAACCCGGTATTCCCGCCGGGGCTAGAGGGAAAGGCCTTTCAAAGATGGGAGGAAGCGGGCTGCTACATGATGGGGGCATGTATCAAGATCAACAAATAAGGTCCTTTGAAGATTGCATCGGCCTATTGCACCTAGAAGGGAAAGAAAGGTACAAATACGACCAACTCTTCCATTGGCTAGACACACCCAGAATACGACAGGCCGCCACCAGAGAATTAACCCCGTTCGAACAATATATCATGACAAATGATGGGACGAAGAAATTTGTTTCGAACACCTATAAGTTCATCAACTCCACAGAGGAGAAGATCACCTGGGCATACATTAAGAAATGGGAAAAGACTCTGAGAACGACGATTCCAAGGAGTCGGTGGGAATATACCTGGAGAATGATACCTAAACTCACAAGAGCGATACACACAAAAGAAATGTGGATGGAAATCCTACTGCAATGGCACTACACACCAGAAAGGCTCCATGGGATGTTCCGGGACTCCCCCAATCTATGCTTGAGAGCTTGTGGAGGAGAAGGAAATTGGAGACACATTTGGTGGGACTGCCCAAAACTACAACAATACTGGTCAGATGTGATGGCTCACATGGGATCAATGTTCCAAGGTGCTGGAGCTCTGGGAGAGGAGGTGGAATCCGAAGGACAAAACACTCACCAAATCACAGAAAAGAAATTTCATGGGACTTTTGGTTGGGGTATGGTTTGAGATAGCCCAAAAATGGAAGCAAAAAAACCCGCCCATTGCAATATACTGGATACGCAGAGCGTGGTCCCACATAACTATGGAACATATCACATACAACCTGCAAGGGAACTACCAGAAATTCAGGGAGGAATGGTCGGACACGCTGGAATACCTGCAAAGTGACTACATGGACCAATGGTGCCCACACAAAATAAGAATCCTTGATATGTTCAGATAAAGAGACAAAGTTTACAAACAGAAAGTATATACTGGGTGGACATCCCGGGGGGAGGAGGGAATGGGGCAGTTTGTTTAATTGTTTAAGTTGTAAAACTCAATAAAAATATATTAAAAAAAAAGACAAGCTCAATTGTACAATTTATCTTATTTTCGAATGCATATATAAACAAAGCATTGCAACATTAAAACTTGAAAGTGATCGATTTTGGCAGTAGCATTACATCTCTCTTTGTTATTGTATAACCAAAGTATGAAAGATTCCGATATTACAATCAATAGTCTGTAACCGTGGGCCATCATGACTGCAGAAGTAGACATCATGTACACAATTACATTTTCAGGTTTTTTTCAATCTATTCATTGTTGATCAGTTTTAATAGTGTAGTCAATGCCCCCATTAATCTAGCCCACATTAGTTCTCTCAAAAGAACCGTGTCTCCCAAATAAAATTTGCCGAAGATCTCTTTGCCTCGAAGGATGGACAGTATACAACTAAGTGTTTTAGCGTTTCATCCTGTAATTCATTAATACAGAAATGACAACCCGCTAACTTGTGGACTTCATTTACATTATTCCAATGCTTTATTCTTGATAGTGTGGGATATTGGTTTAATCTGTATCTAATATACAGCTAACAAGCCTTGTTGCATGGGAATAATTTTAAGTAGGATTTCTGTATCGTTCATTTTGCAGGAAAAAGTGCATATTCTTTATAGCTTTTACAATCGTGACACACCAGTCAGATTCATAGTGTCACGATGCCTGCCCCTGGAAAGCCAGACCAGGCCCAGCAACCCCGGAAGCAGGCATCATGCCACTTGAAGCATGCCCAAAAACCCCAGTTAGGGGCTGTTTGGCTACAGTCCTGGCGCCTATGGCGCCAGGCTCATAAGAATAAAGTCAGTCCTGGCGCCATGGACGCCAGGCTCATTACAGAAAACTTACCTGATGCAGACCATGCTGCATACCTACCTGATGCAGACCTTGCTGCACGAAGCCACAAGCCAAATGAGGCTTAGAGGGACTATTTTACCTCAGGGACTCCTTTCCTCTCGGGTGGGGCTGTGGAAGAATACTTACCTGGGACTTCTTCCAAGGCTATTTAAGCCACACCCGGACAGCCACACGTGCTTCACGTTATTCTGCTTGCTGCAGCATAACGCTCACCGTGTCTTCAGCAGCTCTAGTCTTCAGCCACGCCCGCTTCAGCCCTGGAACACCTGGAACAAGAAAAGTAGAAGGAGAAGGAGAAGAGGTCAGAAAAAAACCCTTACCTGAATCCTTGATCCAGCACATCGTCGATCTGGAAGAGAGAAGCCTTCACAGGTGCATTGCCACGCACCTCGCAGCGCCGCGCTGAACTCACCATCCGGGGGCTGCATTCCTTTACTCCATCGCGAACCCAGCATCTCCAGGCCATTCTTCAACACCTGGGGGAGACAAGAACAGATAGGTGAGCAAGGGCAATACAAACCTCCCCCAAAGACTTACCTGATTACCACAGGGGGGTACTCATCTCATCTCGGGTTGGCGCAGTCAATTCTGCATCACCGCCGGACCCCGGCCCCTAAGGGGAAAACAAGGACAATACACACCACCCCCAAAGACTTACCTGATTCCACAGGGGGGTACTCACCTCATTTCGGGTCGGCGCAGTTAATTCTGCATCATCGCTGTACCCCGGCCCCAAAGGGGAGAGCCACAATAGACTTACCAGGATCTTACCAATTGCCACTTGGAACTCTTCTGGTATTTTAAATCTGCAACCTGCAAGGAATCTGGCAGAGTGAAGATCAGACTTTTGAACTCTTATGAACAATTGGACTTTAGAGTCAATACTGGAACTCACCAATTCCTCCACACCAGTGAAGTAACTGGTCGTCTACGCGCCCCTGGGCTCAACACAGGATGGAGAGCTCATCTTTCCAAATCTTCAGGTGAGATTAAGAGGGGACTTCAGGAGTGTTCTGTGGGCAGACAAGGGGAGTGGGAAGGCGGGTTAACGCTCAGATTACGGGCGGTTAATTCCTTTTCTCCATTGCAGAAAGATATTCGTACGAGCCCAACTAACGAAGCTAAGTGGGTCTGTCCAGTTTGTCATCTCGGATCTATGTGTTACTCTGGTGGAAGCAACAGCGGGCCAGTCCAGATCGACGCCCCCGTGGGAATCAGGTGAGCGTAACAGAACGCGAAGCCTACCCACAAATACCCACCTGGGCGTCATGGAGACCTCGGAAACCGATCAGTTGGCCCAATTATTAGGGGAACTAAGGGCCGAAGTGTATTCCGCCCGCCAGGAAACCAATGCCCTCAGGAGCGAATTGATAGTATCAAAAGAATGAACTGATGATTTGGCCAGACAGCTATTACAAAGCCAGGCTGGACAAACACCTCTACCTGGACTCGAGGCCAGCCCAGCTCCGGTGCCACCGAGTAACCCGGTGCAGATAAACCTTCCTGGAGCCATTCCCTTGGCTCCGCCTGAACGCTTTGCCGGAGACCCAAAAAGGTTTGCTATATTCATGAATCAATGTCGCTTACACTTTTTATGTAGACCTGGAGCTTTCCCAAACGATCAAGCCAAGGTAGCTTGTGTACTGTCATATCTCAGCGGCAGTGCAGCGGACTGGTCCATTCCGCTAGTAAATCAGGATGACCCGATTCTTCGAGATTTCCAAGGTTTTCGAACTAGCATGGAAAGACTGTTCGCCCGACATTCCCAAGGACAGGCTTTGGATAGCGAACTTTTATCCTTACGGCAAGGTAATCAGGATCTTTTATCTTACATTGCAACTTTCAATAGATTAGTTGTGGAAACCGAATGGCCTGAAGCCAAGCGAATTACATTATTCCATCGAGGGCTTCGGGGGGAACTCAAGGATGTTTTAGCCCAAGTCGTGAACCCGCCTTTAGACTGTGCTGAATATATAGATTTTGTGGTCCAGTTAGATCACAGACTTCAAACCAGAAAGGCTGATCGAACCAAGTTTGAAAACAGGGTCTTGGTTAAAACCTACGTACCCTCTAAGGGGGTAGATGCCTCAGAACCCATGCAAATCGGGGGGGTTAGAGGACCCTTAACCCAGAAGGAAAGGGAAAGAAGACGGCAACAGCAATTATGCCTATATTGCGGAGCTACTGGTCATTTCCTTCAGTACTGCCCTGAGAAACCACCCAAGATAGGAGCAGCAGACGAAAACCACTTGAAACCTGACTCGGGAAACGATCACGCCCGGCAAGCGTAGAGGTCAGCTTGCCGAGCTTAAAGAAGGACACTCAGACCTCGCATTTCACCATACCCACGGTCCTTATAGATCCAGAGCAGCCATCACGCATGCACGCGGTAAAGGCGTACGTAGATAGTGGAGCCATAGGAAACTATTTGGACTACGGATTGGCTTCCAGGATGAATCTACCTCTCACCCGAAAGACCACTGTCGATGTCGTCACCACTGTTGATGGAACTGAAATTGCCTCTGGGCCCGTAACTCATTCCACTGCAGCGATGACATTGCTGGATCAGGATGGACACCGAGAGGTTATGGTGTTTGATTTAATCAAGAGTCCCCAGTTTCAACTGATACTGGGAATCCCTGGGTTGGAAAAACACAATCCCTGTATTGATTGGCGAGAGAAGAGACTAACCTTCCCAGAATGTGCTAACACCTGTTACCCAAAAAGAACTCTAAATTCAGTACTGGCCCCAATTATCCCAGCTGCCATACAATTACCTGCTGAATACCAAGACTTTCAGGATGTCTTTCAAAAGGAGCAGGCAAACACCTTACCACCGCACAGATCGTATGATTGTCAAATAGATCTCATACCAGGAGCACAACCACCTTGCAGCAGAATCTATGCCCTCACGGAACCTGAAAATCTCCACTTGCGCCAGTACCTAGACCAGTATCTTGCTAATGGCTTCATCCGCCCGTCCAAGTCCCCTGCATCTTCCGCTTTGTTCTTCGTGCCAAAAAAGGAAGGCGACCTTAGAACATGCATTGACTACCGCGCGCTGAATCAGATAACTATCAAGAATCGGTACCCATTGCCCTTGATCCCTGAACTACTAGACCAGGTAAAGAACGCTTGTATATACAGAAAACTAGACCTTCGGGGGGCATATCATCTGGTATGTGTCAAAGAGGGTGACGAATGGAAGACTGCTTTTCGCACCAAGTACGGATTATTTGAGTACCAGGTGATGCCTTTCGGACTGTGTAACGCACCAGCAGCCTTCCAGTTCTTCATGAACGATGTCTTCCGAGAGCTCATCGATGTTTGTGTAGTCGTTTACATCGACAATATCTTAGTATACTCCCTATCAGAATCCGATCATGTAAAGCACGTCCGAGCAGTCCTAGAAAAGTTACGCCAGTATAAGATATATGCTAAACTGGAAAAGTGCATCTTTCACACTACAGAAGTAGAGTTTCTTGGATTTATTCTGACCCCGAAAGGAATCCGGATGGATACACGTAAGGTGGACGCAATTCTTAATTGGCCTTCGCCAAGCTCAGTTAAAGGAGTTCAAAGCATGCTCGGCTTTGCCAATTTCTACCGCAGGTTTATCCCGGACTTCTCACACATTGTACATCCCATTACAACACTATTGCGAAAGAATAAACGCTTTACATGGACAGAAGAAGCCGAGAACGCCTTCCAAGAGTTAAAAAAACAAATTCACGTCCGCTCCTGTATTGCGACACCCGCGCCCAGAGCTTCCCTACATAGTGGAAACAGATGCATCCAGTTCAGCTATGGGAGCAGTGCTCTCCCAAAAGGATCCTGAAACTAACCAGCTGCACCCAGTGGCGTTTTGGTCAAGAAAGTTTTCGGCTCCCGAATTAAATTATGCTATAACCGACAAGGAACTGTTGGCCATCAAGTCCGCCTTCAAGGCTTGGCGGCACTATCTGCTGTGCGCCAGGCATACCATTACGGTCATCACTGATCACCGCAACTTACAATACCTAAAGGTAGCCAAGGCCCAATCTTCACGCCAACTCCGTTGGGCATTGTTCTTCGCCGAGTTTGATTTTGTAACAACCTATCGACCAGGTTGTAAAAATGGAAAAGCTGACGCCCTGTCCCGAATAGGAATGGGAGAAACAGAAAGAGTTTTAGAACCTGTACCCATAATTCCCGAACAGAGGATCCTTGGTCTGACATCCATACACTCTCTGGGGGACATTCAAGAAAAGGTCCATCAACTCTTTGATTCCGATGCCTTACAGGGCTGGGCAAGGAAAGGCCCAGAGTATTCTGTCACCAACAATCTACCTTATTACCAAGGCCGGCTATTTCTTCCACTAGAGGAACTACAGAAACTTGTCATTTCTCATTACCACGACACCTTGATAGAAGGGCATCCTGGCATTGCAAAAACTGAAGCCAAAATCAAGAAACAGTTTTGGTGGCCCACCTGGCGAAAAGATGTCAAGTTGTTTGTCATGTCTTGTGGCATTTGCGCTCAAAATAAAGGGGAAAAGAAAAAACCTGCTGGATTATTGCAACCGTTAGACATACCACCTACTCCTTGGCATACCTTGTCATTAGACTTTATCACGGATTTACCCCCGTGCAATGGTTATAACACCATTCTAGTTATTGTAGATCTTTTTTCTAAAATGGCCCATTTAATTCCTTTAAAAGGAATACCTTCAGATTCAATCCTGGCCAAGGAGTTCCTTGAAAATATTGTCCGCATACATGGCTTTCCTTCCGTGTTAATTTCGGACCGGGGAAGTCAGTTTATTTCACATTTTTGGAGGAAGTGCTGCCAGCTGGCACAAATTGATGTTAGGCTTTCAACCAGCCACCATCCCCAGACCGACGGTCAAACAGAGAGAACCAACCAGACTCTTGAGCAATACCTACGTTGTATGCTACATCAATCTGAGGAGGATTGGAAAGACATTCTTTGGATCGCTGAGTATGCATACAATAATTCTGTACACTCAGGAACAAAACAAAGCCCTTTTTTTACCATATATGGTCACCATCCTCGAACCTCAGACTTAGATTCTCCCCAGCATTTAGAGATGCCCGCAGTGGACCATCTCCACGCTATTATCACACAAGCCTTTAAAGAGGCGACTGCACATTTACAAAAGGCTAAGGATAAATACAAGAAGGATGCTGATCAACACAGGAGTGAAGCACCGCAATACCAAGTAGGGGACCAACTATGGTTAGCCACCAAGTACTTACCACTCAAGGGAACACAGACTTTTAACCCCAGGTATTTGGGACCTTATTCTATTAAGGCTATAATTAACCCAGTGGCCGTCAAGTTGGACCTGCCTGGTCATATGCGTGTTCATCCTGTTTTTTACATGTCTCTTTTGAAGCCTGTGCAACCAGGAACTAGGCTAACCACCCCACCTGAACCTATCCTCATAGACGATGAACCCGAATTCGAAGTCAAGAATATCTTGGACTCTAAAAGGGTGAGATCAAAACTCTTCTATCTCATTGATTGGAAAGGTTATGGTCCACAAGAAAGATCTTGGGAGCCTAGTGACCATGTGCATGCACCTCAATTAGGGAAAAGGTTCCATAAAGAATTTCCAGACAAACCAAGGCCGAGAGGGAGAACAGCTTTAGGAGGGGCCTTGAGGGGCAGTGCTGTCACGATGCCTGCCCCTGGAAAGCCAGACCAGGCCCAGCAACCCCGGAAGCAGGCATCATGCCACTTGAAGCATGCCCAAAAACCCCAGTTAGGGGCTGTTTTGCTACAGTCCTGGCGCCTACGGCGCCAGGCTCATAAGAATAAAGTCAGTCCTGGCGCCATGGGCGCCAGACTCATTACAGAAAACGTACCTGATGCAGACCATGCTGCATACCTACCTGATGCAGACCTAGCTGCACGAAGCCACAAGCCAAATGAGGCTTAGAGGGACTATTTTACCTCAGGGACTCCTTTCCTCTCGGGTGGGGCTGTGGAAGAATACTTACCTGGGACTTCTTCCAAGGCTATTTAAGCCACACGCGGACAGCCACATGTGCTTCGCGTTATTCTGCTTGCTGCAGCGTAACGCTCACCGTGTCTTCAGCAGCTCCAGTCTTCAGCCACGCCCGCTTCAGCCCTGGAACACCTGGAACAAGAAAAGGAGAAGGAGAAGAGGTCAGAACAAAACCCTTACCTGAATCCTTGATCCAGCACATCGTCGATCTGGAAGAGAGAAGCCTTCACAGGTGCATTGCCACGCACCTCGCAGCGCCGCGCTGAAGTCACCATCCGGGGGCTGCATTCCTTTACTCCATCGCGAACCCAGCATCTCCAGGCCATTCTTCAACACCTGGGGGAGACGAGAACAAATAGGTGAGCAAGGGCAATACAAAACACCCCCAAAGATTTACCTGATTACCACAGGGGGATACTCACCTCATCTCGGGTCGGCGCAGTCAATTCTGCATCACCGCCGGACCCCGGCCCCTAAGGGGAAAACAAGGACAATACAAACCACCTGCAAAGACTTACCTGATTACCACAGAGGGTACTCACCTCATTTCGGATCGGCGCAGTTAATTCTGCATCATCGCTGTACCCCGGCCCCAAAGGGGAGAACCACAATAGACTTACCAGGATCTTACCAATTGCCACTTGGAACTCTTCTGGTGGTTTAAATCTGCAACCTGCAAGGAATCTGGCAGAGTGAAGATCAGACTTTTGAACTCTTACGAACAATTGGACTTTAGAGTCAATACTGGCAACACCAATTCCTCCACGCCAGTGAAGTAACTGGTCGTCTACGCGCCCCTGCGCTCGACGCAGGATGGAGAGCTCATCTTTCCAAATCTTCAGGTGAGATTAAGAGGGGACTTCAGGAGTGTTCTGTGGGCAGACAAGGGGAGTGGTAAGGTGGGTTAACGCTCAGATTACGGGAGGTTAATTCCTTTTCTCCATTGCAGAAAGATATTCGTACAAGCCCAACTAACAAAGCTAAGTGGCTCTGTCCAGTCTGTCATCTCGGCTCTACGTGTTACTCTGGTAGAAGCAACAGCGGGCCAGTCCAGATCGACGCCCCCGTGGGAATCAGGTGAGCTTAACACATAGTTTTGTTTTTACATGCCCTGGTCGCGTACATAGATCAACGCAATTTACATTGTGCCTCATTACGACCCTGGCGGAAAGTGACTGACCGGACCGCCACAGCGTAAATAGCGTTTCCGCCATTGCACGAAGGAGCAAAGTGCGGCCCATTCCGACCCATCGGGCACGAGCACCACGGCATGGCGGAAGTGCAAAGTCCGCGATGGCGGAAATGACCCCAAAACGGCCCACACCGCCGCCGTACGGCGCCCTAGGTGCAATACCGCCACCCATCACAGCGGACACCGCAGTGTGCGCCTACCGGAAAGTATGGTGACCGTAAATATACGGAAACGGAAGCAAAAACATGGACCCGGAACGGGAAACATCCCGCCGTACACCTATAAAACCACAAAAACCACACAACCACTAAAAACACTACCCCGAGACACACCCCAACCCGTCATCCACCCTAGCGAAACCAAGAAAAATGGGAAAAGTAGCGAAGAAAGCGTGCGACCGCAAGCGGCAGGTCCACTTCTCCCGTGAGGAACTCACCGTGCTAACAGAGACCCTCCAGGAGAATGCTGCCGTCGTCTTCTCCACGCAAATGACCAGGACGGCACTTGCGAACAAGAAGGCCATATGGGCTCTGGTGGCACAGCGGGTAAGTGCGGTGGGGACCGCACCCCGCAACCCACAGCAATGCAGAAAGCGATGGGACGACCTGCGGATACGCGTCCGCAGCATACTCTCTGCCAACCGCAACATTGCCACAGCCACCGGGGGAGGTCCTGAATCACCCATCAAGTTGACCCCCTGGGAAGAAATCTGTGCCTCCACCATCGGAATGGAGAGCATAGAGGGAGTCGGAGGGATGGAGAAAGGAGTGCAGACATCCGAAGATTCAGGTAGGTGGGCCAGATAAAACAATGCTAAATCCACAATGTCCAATCATGTGAAGTACCATGTGTCCACATAGTGCAACAGAAACACATGTCCAGGAGAACGTCCACACACATCGCCCTGATAGCGCACTTTAAAACTCACAATAAATACATAAATAATTAAAAACACCTAAAACAACCACTACACGTGCAGCAGGCACACCCTAACTGCAGGCTGCCAAACAACTGCACCCTCACTCCACACACAAATGAAAGCACCTCCAAGGCCCCGACCCAAATCACACTCAGGTACCACCCCAATGCATGTGATACAATGCCATTCCAATACCCACAGACCCATTAATAACCCTCGCCCTCCTTTACTCCACCACAGGGTCCGATCCAAACGACGAGCATCAGGACACCCCTACCAGCACACCTGCAAAGAGGGCCAAGACCAACGGCCAAAGACCCTCCACCTCAGCTGCACGCATCAAGACACGGCAGCAGCACAAATCAGGTGGCAGCACAGAGGAGGGTACATCAACAGGCACCCCAGCAGCCAGCATGCCCACAACACCACCACCACAGGTCCCCCCAACGGATGCCACAGAACGCACTGCCTCTGGTGGCAGCAGCACCATAGGTGACACCCCATTGATGGCAGCATGCTCCGACACAGAAGACGGGGATGTCGAAGTCAGATCCATCCATGACCTGTCCCAATCCCCCTGTCTGTCCCATCCCGTACAACATGAGGATACCACGCAGGGGCACCCACAAGACGACGACTGGCCATCCCCCACAAGCCCTGTGGCAAGGCAACATGAGGACAACAGCCCCTCTGTGACACCCCCGCAAATGGCCATGGCCCAGCAGAGGCAACAGTCCCTCGACCAGTTAATCGTGCAACAGCAGCAACTGGCCACGCTCCTCAAGGACCATGCCGATGAATGTGGGGGCACTAAGGCAGACATAGAAACATCAACTGAGACACTTAGGGCAGAAATGGAGAGAAGTACAGAGACACTAAGGGCACAAATGGAGAGTAGCACCGAGAGCCTGAGAGTCCAAATGGAGAGAAGCACCGAGAGCCTGAGGGGGGAACTGCATGCGACGTCCAAAGACGTATGTGCCGAACTTGCCGCAGTGCGCCGTGTGCTCACTGAGCTCTCACAAACCCTTAGGGACATGCATGGACGTGAGCAGGCAGAGACATCATCCGTTGCAAGTTCCGTCCAGGGCAGCCCCCAACGTAGATCTGGGAGGAACCTGCGCTCCACAGGCAGGGGTGCCCCTGATACCCGCAGAGGGGGCTTGCAATAGCGACAGCCCACTGACAATGAGCATTTTTGGACACTGGTGTTCGGGGGGGAGGTAGGAGGGTGGAGGGGGTGTGTTGGGCTCACTTGGGTGGCGGGTCGATAGGGTGTTCAACATGATATCACATATGCCATAAACAGTGCACGATCAACCAATGAGATGTGTGGACAATGATCTTTGTGTACTAGGCCATCATAGGCGTACAGTCCATATTGTGCATGTACCAGACACACACAGTGCCACGAGTCCCGTGTCCATGTATCAGCCACCAGGCGTGAGTGCTAGAAGCATGCATCAATGAGATGCTGACGAATGTCACGGCCCTCCGGTGCCTCGCAGACTCCATGAGGTGCTGCCACATCCCCACCCTCATCATGACCATCATCAGGTGCTAGCAGTTCTGCGTCAGGGGGCATGGGCACATTTCTACGTACACACATGTTGTGGAGCATGACACATGCCATGACCATCTTTGCAACCTTCTCATGGCGGTACAGGAGTGCCCCGCCAGACCTGCTGAGGCAGCGGAAACGAGTCTTCAGTAGGCCGAATGCCTGTTCAATGACTACACGGGTACGTGAGTGGGCATGGTTGTAGTCCTCCTCATGCTGGTCCCGTGGGTTCCGGACTGGTGTGAGGAGCCATCTCTTCAGTGGATACCCAGCATCACCTGTATGTGGACGATAAACGTATGATGTGGAATGCCATTGCTACGTACGCACACCCCCCCCTTCCTGCCAGGTCATTGCCGCATCACATACCCCACATCATCATGCATGAAATGAGACTCACCGAGTAGCCAGGATCTGTTCCCTGCGTGTCGCTCCATGTAGCGTGGTATAGTGGAGTTCCTCAAGACCATAGAATCATGGGTTGATCCAGGGAATCTGGCACAACAATGTGTAATGATCCTGTTGGAGTCACACACCATTTGTACATTCAGGGAATGGAATTGTTTTCGGTTGCGGTACTGGGCCTCCATGGCATGTGGGACGACCAATTCCACATGGGTGCAGTCGATGGCACCAATGCAACCCGGTATGCCGGCAAGTGCATGGAATCCCACTTTTGTGTTGGTAATTTCCTGCTCCGAGCGTGGTAGAGAGATGTAGTCGTCTGCGTGCTGCAGGAGGGCATCGAGCACTTGCAATAGTGTCCGTGAGAACAGTGGCTGAGAAATGCCATGCAACTGTCCGACTGTGTGCTGGTAGGTGCCTGTGGCCAGGAAGTGTAGTACAGACACCACCTTCAGTAGGGGTGGGATGGCGGTTGGGCTATCTATCATGCTGACAAGGTCAGCCTGTGTCATGTCCACAATGGCGGCTATGGTGTCCCGGTCCAAACGGTAGAGGGTGTGGATCTGCTCATCAGTGAGGTTGAACGGATGTGCTCGGAGGCGTGGGATTGCGGGCTGCCTGCGTGGTGGTAGTGGCTGTGCTGGCGGCCCTTGCTGGCCCTGCCTTGGCCTCCTCCTCCTCCTGCGTCTCCTCCGTGCGGCCGGTTGTAGTTGGTGTTCGTCTTCTTCTTGGAGTTGGAGTACTTGCAGTGCTATCAGGTCCCCCAGGGCCAACATCGCGAGTCCTGCCGGTAGCATTTCGGTGTGGTTGTGGGAGGAGACCGGGTGTGCAATTCATGTGTTTTCAGGCTGTATGGCCTCCACCTGTGGTGATTCATTCCACCTGTGCAAGCAGCTCTCCCCTTTGGGCGAGCACGTCCCGCACACAACGCTGCAAATCGAGGAATGGCATCTTGCAAATGCAATCATCAATTTGTACCCGATGGCCGTGTAACATTTGTTGATATGTACAATCGGCTATGGTCCCATTGTTTCACATACAATCTTTGCAGTCGCGAACAGACTTGTGATGGGTCAGTGGAACGTAGTACTCGAGTAATGGTGGGCCCTCATGCATCACTGTACCGAGTTGCAACGACGGGCGGGGCGTCCCATTAGTGGGTGAAGGCAGTTGCCATTTTCACACACAGCCGCACTAGATGGATTAATTTGTGATTTCAAACGGCCACAGATGCCTTTTCGACGTGATGTTGCAAATGAGGAATTCGAAGGGCGGCGCTTTCGGTTTTCAGCTAGCGGCGAGGAGATGCCCACAGGTCTGACTGCAAATATAACGTTCTATTGTTCAATGTCCTTGAGACAGGGGCCATGGCGAGGAAGCAATGATTGATATGAATAGTTTGGGATGCGCAATAGCGACGTGGGCGATGAGGCCGGACGTTCCCAAATACATGTTACTTCACAACACTTGAATTACGGGCTGGGGCACTGTGGATTTTGCAGGCTGCATGACGCACAGACTCAATGGAAATTTCTAATGTTATGTGAGTAAATATTCAGGCGTTTTTATACCGGGATGAGGGAATGATGAATGGATGCATGGGCAGGTGATTTGATACAGGGTTTGCCATGTACAGGGCTTGTTGGAATCTATCCGCCTCCCCTGCGCTGTGTGATGCAGGGCTGCCATAGTGGGACCATCGTCTATCTGGCCTTGTTGATGTCACTCGCAGTCGCGGCCATCGCCGTGACTGGCGTTTACTTCCGCGTTGGAGTTTGAGAGGTCATGGGGGAAGGTTGCTTTAGTCCTTTTTTTGTGTTTATGGCCGCAGCTCCTAACGCGAGACGCAACGCTGCCGGGAGTATAAAATCCCTGCCTCCCGGCAGGTCATTGCGTTGCAACCCCTCTCCGTTGTTTACTTCGTTTCTGGGTCCTTCGCTCTTCCTCTGCACCTCGCTTTGGATTCTACTAGGGGTTATATTTTTTCCCCCACGCGGTTACTTCTCATAGGTGTCCAGTCACCAGTAACCTCCATACTTTGTTTCCCATTGCCATCCGCCGCCCCCCTTTAGGCGGCGTCTGCCGTGCTCTCTCTCTCTCTCTCTCTCTCTCTCGTTCTCTCTCTCTCTCTCTCTCTCTCTCTCGTCCTCTCACCTAGCTCTTGAGTCTGGTCATCGCGGAGGTTCGCTCCCGTGCTCCCGTGTTCCTCCGCAGTACCTCTCGGAAAGACTTCTACCTTCAGTCCGGACTTCCCAGCTGCTGTTTCCCTCGCCTACTCTCCAGGTCGACCGCTACAGTTGACGTTTTCAGCGTTTGGAGATCCTTCGCTTCCTCCTCTTCATCGGTGGACTACTGGCCTTCTGAGAAAAGTCTTGGCACCTCTTATCAGGGTTTTTTCCCCTAGTGGGTTTTCCCTGCTTTTTCTGGTTTGATTCCGGAGAGGGGGTCACTGTGCCGCTGTTCACACCCAGCGGCCACAGTGGCTTCTCTCCGTGACAAGCCCTCGCACCAGAGGAAAGAGAGAGACTACCTGGCACGTCGAGGCCTGCAAGATACCATCGACTCGGAAAGCCCAGGTGAGGAGAATGTGGGTACGGAGGGAACACAGTCAAAGGTACCCCTTAAGTCACAGTTGAGCCCTCCCTGTCTCGACGCGCCTTCAGACACTTGTGTCCATGCACGTTAACATTCCCATCTGATGGAATCTGTTTTGACTGACGCATGCACAGGTACACTCGTTTGTGATGGTGTTTACACCTCGATATAGATGGTTATGAGTCGCAAGTGGTTTTGGGGTGGTGATGATCCTTTGGAGTGGGCTAGCATGCATATGGCTTTGGATTTAGTGTGATCATTGAAGTGAGTTGTTCGAATGTAGTTCTGATGGCCATTCTGTTCTTTTTCTTTTCTTTTGGTTGACAGGTATCTCCTCCCCTTTTGCCACTGCCATCTGTATGCCACTCCTGCAGATGGCTTTTACTCCCGACACCTGCTGCTTCGTGTTAATCAGTGGAGCAGCATTACGATCTTATGGGACGATCGCCAATGGGCCACATGCCCTTACGCAGTACTAGTGGTTCGGAGCAACATTTCGGCCTTTCAGCTGGACTAGTGCCTCCCCATTGGGACGGCCCTGCGGTTCTGTGCGCTTCCATGTTGCCTTTTCGTACGTGAATGTGGCTCTGTGTACCATGATGGAACAGGGCGTCTCACAAGTAGTAGCTGGTCATTCCTTGCGGATGCAGCCCACAATGGTGATATGTGTTTTGGAGTTCATGGACTAATGGCTGTATGGGCTTGGTGATTTTGTTGTGCATTAAATTTCTATTCTGATATGGGCCGTGTAGCGTTCTTCTTTGCGAGTGATGTGGCATATTCCTATTTGGGGAGCGATGTATTGTGAGGAGATCTGCATTGGGTTCCAGCTTCGGAGTTTAGTTGCGTGGTACTGTGCTGGGCGCGTTTGCCTACGGAGCCCAGTGAGGTCAGGGATGGGGGCTGCCAATATGACTGTTTGAATGTTGTCATGCTCAGGGGCGGGGGATTGGGTTTTGTGTAACAGATGCCGGTCAGCCAGGTGGACTGGTGGAATGTTGTGCTTTTCGGAATATTGCTGGTCACAGGTGCCTGTGTTTGCGTGCGTTTCGGGGGGGGGGACTGTGGTCATGTCCATTGGAATGGCTTCTGTATTCATGCCATCTGTGCCCTGCAGCTCCCATTGGCCCCTCTTGTGATTCTTTTGTTCGTTGGCATGCATGGGTGACTTGTACATTTCACTGGTTGCATTGTGACTTCATTGCACCTACGGGGAGTTGTACTTTGTGGGCAGGGAGCGGTGTACAGGCACTCAGTGGGGCCGTTTACGGTTGATTCGCGATGCCGTACTTCTCACCATGGCGGAATGGTTCTTTCCGCCATGCTTGATGGCGTTAGGTACATGTCCGCTAGGGTCGGAATTCGCGTACCCTTGCGCCATGGTGGTATTTACGGTTTGGCATGGCGCGCACGCGCGTACTTGGTGCAGTTAGCGTTGGCGTTCACTACGGTGTCGCTAATGGATTCGTACTTTGCGGTGACGGGTCATAGTCGCACCGAGCGCTATTCGATGGCGGTATTGCATTTCCGCCATCGTTTTCCGATTTCCGCCAGGGTCGTAATGAGGCCCATTGACTTTTTCCAAAAGCCCTATCGTTTTTTTCATCAAATTTTGAATGGACAGGGGATATTTATCTTTTAACATCTTAGCAAATTCTTCTAATAAATAGTTACGGGGTGGAGATAGCATTTATAATTAATTAGACAGCAAGTTTGTGCCTTACCAAGGCATTGGGAATGGAATTAGCAAGACATAGAGTCCGCTTCCAAATCTTCCCCTGTATTTGATCAAGGGTTTTTTCCATATTGCCTAAGCACATGTCCAACCCGTATAGGATGATAGGTTCTATCTTAAGCATGTAGAAGTCTAAGCATGTAGAAGTCTAATATAGGTAACTTAGAGTATTTGCAATTTGTTTTATAGATGATCTTCATTTGAGACATAAGCAGAGTTATCTTAATGGCAGAGCTCCACGTATATAACAAAGCAATGTCACACAAATTATATCCCAAATATTTTAGGGCGATGGATCATGGAAACTATACATCCTCCACTGACCAATAAAATCGACATACCTTTTATTTCTATTGGGAAATATTATAATGCATGATTTGATGGCATTAGCATGGAGATTGAATTGTTTGGCATAGATTGAACATTTGTGAAGTTTCTGTTGAAGGCCAAAGGGAAATTTAATAAAAAGAATGATGTTGTCTGCAAAAGCCATCCATTGTCAATGGAGATGGCCTAGCTTCACAGGAAAACCGGCATTTACGGCCCAAACCTCATCAAGGTCCGAGATATATAGATTGAAGAGGGTAGCAGCCAGGTTACATCCCTGTTTTACTCCAATCTGTGTGGAAATAGGTGGGGTCAAAGCACCATCAGTGGGGATCCTAACTCTATATAGCATGTGCTGGAATGCATTTTCACTAACATAGACATCAGCAGTACTGGGAATCCCATTTTATACATTTTGTCTCACAGCAACTGTCGAATGACACAATCGAAGGCAGCTGCCATGACAATGTATACCATGTAAATGGGTCCAGTGTTCACTAATTTGGAGTGTGAAAGTATATGAGCTAACACTGCTGCATTTAAGGTTGTGCCCATACTCTTCGGAAAACCTACTTGGGACTTGGACAAAATATTGTGGTCGTGGATATATCCCTCCGTTTCTCTCAGAATGAGCATTGCAAACATATTTGCAGATACATCCTTGAGCGCGACGGGATGGAAATTGGAGGGCTGGGATGGATCACCCTTCTTAAAGATCGGTATGATAATTGAAGTGAGCCAGGACTCCACAATGGTACTTGTTAAAAAGATGTTATCAAATTTGATCTTGAATATCTGGGTCCACAAACCTGGGTCCTGTTCGATGATACAAGCAGGAAAGTGATCTGGACCAGCAGCTTTTGAGCATTTCAATTTACTTATAGCACCCTCAATATCCTCAACAGACCAGTTGCAATGACTAGCTGGGGGATTTAAGTAAGAAAATCCACTAGGTGTATCATATTCTTTAGACAGCTAATATTTATTAGATATATAAGCTGTCCAGGTGTCAGATGAAATCGAAGAACTCATAGTGGAGATGTGCGCAGAGTCATCATTTCTCAAGGTAGCCCAGACAGACCTTTTATTGTTAGAACATAGATTACTGACCATATTTCTGTTGTCTGCAATGTACAAAGATTTCTTGAGAGATCGCATGCCACCTTAAAGAAGCAAAGGAGTTATACCATTCATGTTGTGCCTGTTTCACCTACATGGTGGATCTCACTGCTAGTTTAGTAGTAGTGTGAGGATGAGGAGGAGTTTAGAAACCACTATTCATCCCCTGTACTCCTGCAGAGCAGACCTCATTTTGTCACAACGCTACAGAGATAGCTCACTATGTACTCTCATCACAAGCATAATAGAGTTTTCAAATGTTCTCAGAAAACAGAGATATTTGACTTCAACTTGAGTTCTAGAGGGTAAGATGGTCCAGAACAAAGACCCTGGTCTCTATATTCCCAGTCGCACAGTTTACCACTCTGCCATCGAGGGAACTTCATCAGTCTCTCTGACTGTGATCATATTTTTCAACTTGGGATCTACAGCGACTTTGAAATATTCTGGTGTTTTTCCATTTAGTATCTGTGCATCAGGATCCTTAATTTAAAGTGGACACAAGGTGAATAGGCTCCTAAATAAAAATACCTTACAAAACCATAATCTGATCCCTTTTCCTATGACCCCCCAGCCATCTCAGCACAACCTTTTGCACCACCTAAATGTACTGCAAATAACTTTTTTTATTCTCACAGAGTGAACATTACGAAAACCCAGACACAGGTCACCCAATGCCCCCACCACCAGGGCTCCTTCTCTTTTGGGGATAAAGTAGCTCTTTTGGGGGTAAAGGTTAGAACCGATTTAAGTTTATGAAGATGAAAAGACTGCATTGACTGTGTCATGAGGCATAGGGGCTAGTAACATCCCTGAATCAAAAATCACTCCCAGATTTCTTACCTTGCTCTTCACTTAGATCGCACTTGGGGAAAAACCAGTAGATAAGAGCGCAAAGGTAATTGTTTAGGCCCTGAGAAGCTTCCAAAAAGATCTCCTCAGTCTTATTAGCATTGGGCTGCCACCAGCTCTCTCACTTCCACTAACTCTCTCACTTCCACCAGCTCTGAACTGAAAGAACTAGACAAGATCTCGATTCTCTCTGGACCACCCTTCACAGATAGATAAATGTGCGTATCACTCTCATGTGAATGGCAAGTCAATCCAAAAGTGCCACTCAGGTGTAAAAGACAGCAGACATAGATATTAAACAGTACAGTAGAGAGCAGAGTTCAATGTGGCACATCAGTGTTTTTTTGAGGGTTCAGTAACCTCCAGCTCCAGCCTCAAACTTTGTGCCCTTTCGACAGGCCTCAGGTAGCCGATAGGCCTGCAATCTGACTAATTTGTCTAGAGTGGGTTTAATACAATGCAGAAAGGTGTTGGCATGGCCAGACAGATCAATACAGACAGCAGTGAAGAGCAGAGGCATCACTAGGGACGAGCTGGGGGAGATATAGGCCTGTGTGTTTTGGTTATAGCCCTGGATAGAAGCTCAGAGGCTACAGCCTGAAGGCTGGCTAGCTCTGAGTCCTGGGAGTCCTGACATTAGCGTAGCGCCCGATCTTTTCCAGACCTAGCAACACCCCTGGTGAAAATAGGTCTGGACATCAAGGGCCTGGTCAGGAGTCAGATCTTTTGGCATGAGATTAGTTTGCACTACCAAGATTTTCTCCCTTTCGTCTGGCTACAGGTGTGACATCAGAGCTGTCTTTATTGGGTTCCACCAGGTGGTGAGCCAGTTTACTTGGTGGGTTTGGGAAGACTTTCAGTGGTTATCCTTCTGTTATTGGTAGTTGAGGTAACGGAAAATGTGGAGGACTCAGTAGGGTCCATGCCACTTGGTCACAGGCTTATCCTCAGATGTTGGAAATAAGAACTTGTAGAGATGGGCACACTTTACCAGATTTAGTAAAATCAATACTCAATAATGTAGTACTCAAAATGTATGACAATACCCAGCTTTATTTAAAACACAGAATTTCGTCCGGGACAGCATACAAACAGCTCTCAACATTACAATAAATGTGAGCAGATTTTGTACTAACAAATCCTCAAGCAATGACCGTCACATTGCAATATCAGTTACAAAACTTATAAGTGGTTATGATTGGTTAATATCTTAAGCTATATAAAGAATACATAGGTGTTAATTTCCTCATTGGCTTATACATCTCTAATGGGTCCTCCTGAGCCCAACCCATCATAGAAAATAGTTTCACTACAGCATGCCACTGTCTGCTAATGGTGGGTGCTATTTATTATGGGCGGTGTGGCAAGAGGAATGTCTATTGGTTGGCAGTTTGCTCACCAAAATATGAGAGGCACAAAGGGTAGGGGAGAGAGAAGTCCCTGGTCTGCACTAATTCCAATTAAAAATACTCCCCATCATTCCCAGGCTATGTAGCCTATCTGTTCATTGTATGTGGCCTTGTGTATCATCTTCTGTCTGTGTGTGTGCAAGGGAGTTCAGCAGGTGTCTTATGTGCACTTGGCTCATAATGAATAGCCAGTGTTCTTCATGTCTTGATCACATGTTAGGGGACCGTGTTGGAGAATTAATGTCTTCCTATTTACTGGGTTTTTAGCTAATTCTAACGTGCATGTTGTACTCTTTGTGACCAATTGAGACACTCTTCATCTATCCACTACAGAGTCTTTTGGCATACTGACTGGACATCAATGGCTGGTTTTGCTCTTATTGAACCTTAATTAGCTTGGGAGTCTACTGCTTCTCGTCCTGGGAACCCGTTCTCTCATTCCTGTGTTCTGTACATCCATTACTCCCTTCCGGGCATCTGACCTTGGCCCTTGCTACGAACTGCTGTCTGGGCAGCTTCAAAGCTTCTAAAATAAATGTGTTTTTATGAATTTGGTACCTTGTGTCAGGCCTTTCTAATTCTTAGGCCTTTTGCGACCTCTGTGCTAGGAAAATGTGCTGCAAACTCTCATCCCAGAACAGGTTATCATGCCATGTTCTTTCTGGAGAGGAGCACCTGCTACCTTTTTTGAAATATTTACAAGGACCTTGGGGTTGGTCAACCTGAGTTACCTGGGGGCAACCAGACGTGGACTCCCTGCTCACTGTGCTCAGAGAGACACAGCTTCACCTCACTGATGAGGCCCAACAAGACTGAAACACGTGTATGGGGTTGCTGTAGGTACTCTTGTTCAGAGAGGAATTGCCATATCATTTCGGTGCTGGACTGCCCATGTGGGCAGGACAAAGACCGATATGCACATGGATATTTCCCATCTGTGAAAGGTACAGTGAGCAAAAAGCGTGTGCTGCAAACTCTCATCTCAGAACAGGTTATCATGCCATGTTCTTTCTGGAGAGGAGCGCCTGCAACCTTTTTTGAAATATTAAAAGGAACTTGGGTTTGGTCACCCTGAGTTACCTGGGGGCAACCAGACGTGGACTCCCTGCTCACTGTGGTCAGAGAGACACAACTTCACCTCACTGATGAGGCCCAACAAGGCTGAAACACGTGTATGGGGTTGCTGTAGTTACTCTTGTTCAGAGAGGAATTGCCATAGCATTTCGGTGCTGGACTGCCCATGTGGGCGGGACAAAGACTCTAGCGTGCCTAATTATCCTAATTAATCCTATTAGTATACCCAATAGTATATCAGTGTAATGTAGAATCTAGAACTGTACCTAATAATCTAATGTCCCCTCTATACAAAATTGAATCTAGAGGTAGACCCAATATCATCTCTGTGTACAGTTTAACTTAGAAGTGTACCTAATAGTACCTAATAGCCTAATATCATCTCTGTGTACATTTGAATCTAGAAGTGCTCCTAATAGCCTAGTATCATCTCTGTGCAATTGAACTTGGAAGTGTGCCTAAAACGTACCCCCACTGAATTTAGAACTACAATTAGAAAGCCCTCCTAAATCCACCTAAAAGCTTGTGCCAAGCATGAGTGCACCCATTCCACCAGAGCTCATCGGAAACAACCTCCGTGGACTGCACCCACTCCCCGATCTGCCTTCCCTCCCGTCCCCCCTGCCCAAAATCACCCCACCCTCCGTCGCACTCCCTGCCATTGCCCTCTCCAAACACCAAGCCAGAGGGTTACGATGGCGAGCCAACCACCCTAAGACCCCTTCTCCAGTGAATCCCACCACCAACCAGCCAACGTTAACCATGCCCGCTCCCCTCACTATCATACCTAGCACACCCCGCCCTGCAATCATCCACCCCCCACCTTGCCCTCAAACCCCCGCCACCTTCCCCCACCGACCGCAGCCTTTCCCCTCCCTAAAAACTGCACGCCTAGCCCTAGCAAGAACCAAAGCCCTCTCCCCCTCTGACCATCTACCCTCTCTCACACTCCAATCGCAGCAAACAAACTAAAGTGGAAACCTAACTGGTCCCCCTCAATCTCTCCGCACTCTTCGCCTCCCCTGTCCCGACCCACCACCTCATTCCCCCACTCACCTCCTTCCCCTGTAGCTTCACCCTTCCTGAAACCCTCTCCCTCGATTTCTCTCCAACTGCAACTCCTAACTGCCCACTCCCCACCTTCAAATCCCCCGAGCCAGACCGGATCATCCTAACACATGCAGCCACCCAATCCCGCCCGAAGCCCGCCAATACTGCTGCTCGCCCACTATTCCCATCGATCATCACCCACCCTACCCCTCTCCCTCCCCAACTTCCACTCTCTCCACCACCACCACCCCCTTCCGCTCCAGCTCCGAGACCAACCTCGCCTGTCGATGTGAACTGCATCCTATTTAATGCCCGATCCGTAGCAAAAAACTGACATTGCATCTTTGACCTCCTCGCCTCTGGCAAACCAGACCTGGTTTTCATCACCGAAACTTGGTTCTCTGACGACTTCGCCCCAATCGCTAATGAAGCCTTCCCCCACGACTACTCCCTCATTCCACTGAACCGTCCCTCCAGAGGAGGAGGAGTAGCATTCGTCTACAAGTCTCTCTTCCACACCTCAATCCTCGACAACCAACCTTCCATTCCTTCCTGTGAATCTCTCCTCGTCAAACTATCCCTCTCCCCGTCGCTCTCACACAGCTTCCTAATAATCTACAGGCCCCCTGGCTACGATAGACAATTTGCAAACAACCTCTGCGACTCTATTGCCACACTTCAACTAAACCATCCCAACCTCACCCTTCTTGGAGACTTCAACATATGGCTCGACATCCCCACCAACCCTATGACACACTCTTTGGTTGATGGCTTACACGTAATTAACCTCCATCCCCACATAAATGGTCCGACTCACTATAAAGGGCACACTCTTGATTGCATCTTCAGCTCAAACACCCGGATTCATTTAAACCCCCACACCCCTATCATCTGGTCCGATCACTTCATTCTCTCGTTTGCCATTCGCTCACCTGACCCCCTTCCCGTACTCGAATCTGAACCTCCGAATCTACGCAAATGCTGGAAAAAACTAACTATCATCCCGGACCTAGCCGACACGCTCCTCCAAGCTCCACCACCTACCTGCCAACTCAATAAAGAACTAACCCCTGATGCCTTTGACTCATGGCACAACGCATCTCTGATGCGGCTCACACCCACTTGCAAATCGTCAACCCGCCGTGGCCTCTTCCCCAAATGGTTCACTCCTGAGTTGAAGACTACTAAAAGACTATATAAATACCTAGAACGCAAATGGCAGAAAGACAAAACCCAGGAGAGCAGGGCCACCTTGGCCCGACACCTCTATCAGTACAAGGCCGAAATTCGGAAAGCAAAAAAAGCCCACTACAACTCCTGAATCCTAAACTGCAAAAACCCGAGCAAAGAACTCCACAAAATCATCTCCGAATTCACCAAACCGGCTTGCACCATGACCGTCCCAACCCCCCTCACAATCACTGTGCGACTCACTCTCCCTCCACTTTTACACCACAGCTCTCGAAAGAACAAATACTCTTGCCACCAAACTGGCTCTCTTACATCCACCAGGCTATACTTCCCCCATACCGACCTGCCCACCAGCTGCAACCACTATGCAACCAAAGTTCGAATCCTTTAGTCCAATATCAGTGGAGCAATTTCTCAAACTGCTATCTGGCCGCAAACCATCTGACTCTCCGCTAGACCCTTGCCCAGCCACAACCCTCAAAGAAATGTTTGTGTCCACCTGCGCAGAAGAACACGCAAGATCCATCATAAATGCCTCCTTTTCCTCTGGTAGCTTTCCTGACGCATTCAAAATGGTTCATGTCAAACCTCTAATTAAAAAACCTTCCCTCGACCCTCTCGAGCCCAAAAACTACCACCCCATCTCAAACATCAGGTTCCTTGCCAAACTCATTGACCGAACTGCCTACTCCCAACTAAATGCCTTTGTCGAAGCCAACAATCTCCTAGACCCCGCACAATCAGGTTTCAGAGCTCGTCACGGAACTGAAACCGCCCTAACCTCAATCTGGGATGACCTTAAAATGACAGCAGACTCCACGGGATGCGGCGCACTAATCCTTCTTGATCTATCTGCCGCCTTTGACACAATCAACCACTCAATCCTCCTAGACCGCCTCCACTCTCTAGGAATATGTGGAACCGCTCTTAAATGGATAGCTTCATTCTTCAAAGATAGGTACCAAATAACGATACTCTCCACCTATACCTCCCAAGCCCGTCCGGTCGACACAGGAGTCCCACAAGGAGCATGCCTATCCGCCCTCCTGTTCAATCTCTACTTGATCACCCTCCCACCAATAATTCGTTCACACAACATCCTGTGTTACAACTACGCCGACGACACTCAACTAATTCTAAAACTCCTGAACTCAGAACCCAACTCCCGACCTGACTTGGCTTCCTGCCTCCTTGACATAGAACTCTGGATGACCCAAAGCCACCTCCTATTAAACCCCTCCAAAACGGAAATCATGGTCTGTGGCAACTCCAAACTTCTTCCGCACCCACTACCCTGGCTAGCCGCCATGGGCAACTCACTGACCCCCTCCAACTCAGTGAAAAATCTTGGATGCACCCTTGACTCTGACCTAACACGCTCGTGCCAAGTCAACAACGTCTCAAAGTTGTGCCACTATCACCTTAAAACCCTTAGATGCATCTTTCCATATCTCTCCTTTCCCAACAGACTCTCCGCGGTCCAATCAATCGTTATATCAAGACTGGACTACGCAAACCCCCTATACCTCGGAATCCACGCCTACCAACTGAATAAACTCCAAAGGTCACAAAACGCGGCAGCCAAAATGCTACTTGCACTTGGCCCAAGAGATCACATCACCCCAGCCCTTAAGGCGCTGCGCTGGCTTCCTGTAAGGCGAAGGGTGACTTTCAAAACCTTATGCATCTCCCATCGAGCACTGCATAAAACCGGACCTCAATATCTTCAAGACAAGCTAAAACCCTATCACCCCCCACGCACCCAGCTCAGCCGGCCTCCTAGTCATACCTAAGACAAACTCAGTCAGGTTAGGCAGATCATCATTCTCAGCCTTGGCCCCACGCTATGGAACTCACTCCCACCCCACATCCGCCTAACCGAGGATTTAACGTCTTTCCGCAAACTGCTGAAAACCTGGCTCTTCCCCTAAAACCAACCCATACCAAACTAACCCAAACAGAATAACAGCATCTCAATGACACCAGCCCAACAAACAACCTGATGAGAGAATTGGCAGCTAGTAACCCCTAATATAAACTAGAAGGACAATCACAATTAATATAAACTAGAAGGACAATCACAATTAACCGAATAAAATAGACCAGAGCAATGTGAAGTGGTTAATAAGAATAAATCATATGGAAACAGTAAAGAGACTTAAACTCCTGAAATGGACATAATGCATGAGGAGCGAACGAAGTGAATGGCGTGGATGAAATAGTTAGAATGGATGAAGCAGGTGGATCAGATGAATAGGCTGAATGGAAGAATGCCGGAGTGGAAGAACAAATAACTATATAGCTCGAATGAGTGAGGAAATCAAATGAATATGTAGATTGGACGAGTGTATAGAATGGATGAACATGTTGAGCGGATGAGTGTGAAGAGCGGCTGGGTGCGTAGAGCGGACAAACGTGTAACATGGATGAGTGGGTAAATACAGAGAAACGAGTAGAATGCAGGAGTGTGTAAAACAGTCGAATGAGCTGAACGGTTGTGCGTAAACCGGATGAGCGTGTAGAACAGATGAATATATGGAGCGGATGAGTGTGTAGAGTGCATGACTGTGGATAGCGGATCAATACAGAAGTGCAGAGAGTGTGTAGATTGCTGGATCACATGAATGTACAGGCCTGGCGAATGTATAGAGCGGATGAGTGTATAGAACGGATGAGTATATTGAGCGGATGAGTGTATAGGGCGGATGAGTGTATAGGGCGGATGAGTGTATACAGCGGATGAGTGTGTAGAGCGGATGAGTGTATAGAGCGGATAAGTGGATAGAACGGATGAGAGTATAGAACGGATGAGAGTATAGAACGGATGAGAGTATAGAGCAGATGAGTGGATATAGCAGATGAGTGGAAGAGCGGTTGAGAGGATAGAGCGGCTGAGAGGATAGAGCGGCTGAGTGGATAGAGCGGATGAGTGGATAGAGCGGATGAGTGGATAGAGCGGATGAGTAGAGAAAGGGGACGAGTGGATAAAGGGGACGAGTGGATAGAGCGGACGAGTGTATGGAGTGTATGAGTGTATGGAGCGGATGAAGGTATAGAACAGATGAATGTAGAGATGAACATATAGAACAGGATATTGCTGCTGAATGCGTGAAATGCAGGAGTGCTTGAAGGGAATGAATGCGGGGGGTGGATGGGTGCGAGGAGCGGATGGGTGCATAAAGGGGATGAGTGCATAGATGTCATGATCTCTGCTTCCAAAAGGTCAGGGTTTTCCCAACTCCCTTGGAAGCAGATCCATAACCCAGGTTCCGAGTGCCAACCAGTCCCAATTGGGACCTTTTGGACCCAGTCCTGGCGCCAGTGGCACCAGGCTCATAAATATGCCCAGTCCCAGCGCTGGAAGCGCCGGGCTCATAATGCTTGGGTGGACTTACCTGCAGCAGACCATGCTGCTTACTTGCCTGCCAGTTGAGCCTCTGATCCTCTTCTGTTTGGAACTACTTTTCCTGTTGGGTGGGGCAGGAGCCACTCCCTAGATTCAGAACACTGGAACTCTTCTGGAAAGCAGGAACTCTTTTCTTACCTAGGCGTGGCTGTGGAAGGAGACAACTAAGCACTACAGGAGGCTATTTAAACCACACCCGATGGATGAATCTTGCTTTGCGTTATTCTGCATCCTCTGCAGCAGAACGCTCATCTTGTCTTCTGCATCTGATCCTGGGCCTAAGGAAAAAGGCTTACCATCCTGAATCCAGTCTTCAGCAACACCTATAAAGACAAGAAAGAACAGGTTAGCATTATGGTCTTCAGTGACAGCTCTTCACTTACCTGGTCCATCGGCTGTCACCAACGCCTCGCGGTGCATTCCGGCATCTGAAAGACAAAGGCTTACCTACTCTCCGTGCGCTCCGGAGGTCTTCACACTGCATTCCGGCATCTGAAAGACAAAAGCTTACCAACTCTTTGCACGCTCCGGAGGCCTTCGGCGCTGCATCCCGCATCTGAAAGACAAAACAAGGTGCGTTTAAAGACATTGGGGAACTTTAACATCTAACCAGTGGGTATTCCGGCACCCTGCAGCCGCTCCGAACTTGTACCTGCAAAATAAAAAGACAGTTAGAGCGCATCGTGAAGCAGGCAACAAGCGCTTACTTACGTGCTTCCAGGCGCTTCTATTCATCACACGGGCTCCATCTTCAACTCACTTCAGTCCGTCATCCGCCATCGCCGGAACCCTGCAAAACAAGAAACATCATTACTAAAGACTTTAAAGACATTAGAGTTACTCGAAACTTACCGTTCGTGCAGTAAACGACGGACAGCAGTCCTCTGAAGTCAAGAGGCCTGCTCCCCTTATCCAGTGAAGAAACTGGTTACAGCACCCTGCCCCGAGGCAGATGGAGAGCACGGCGTTCACTTACCTAAGGTGAGAGCGTTAACCTTTGGGGTTCTACAGGAGAAGAGAAAGGGAAGAAGAGAGAGACATTCAATAACACAGTTCCTTAATCCCATATTTTCTATCTGCAGGCATCTTACCCTTCAAGTCAGACATACAGTGCACAGAGGTCCAGCCCAAAGAGCCAGCCATGTGTTGCACATCACCTTTGAAGATACGGTATACGCCCAGTCAAGACTGGCGCCTCTACGGGAATCAGGTGAGCGTTACAGAACGCAAAGCCTACCACAAAACTCCCGTACAGGCGCTATGGAAACCTCGGATACCGACCAGCTAGCCCAGTTACTTGGGGAACTAAGGGCAGAAGTGCATGCAGCCCGTCAGGAAACGAACGCTCTAAGAAGCGAACTGATTATTTCCAAGGAGCGAACAGATGATCTCGCTAGACAATTGCTACAGTCACAAGCCGGACAGACCCCGTTAACCGCATCTGGGGGAAATCTTCCTTCTACATCCTCTATGAATCCAGTGCAGATCAACCTACCTGGGAATGTACCTCTGGCTCCGCCCGAACGATTTTCTGGTGACCCAAAGAGGTTTGCAGTATTTATCAATCAGTGCCGGTTGCATTTCTTATGCCGGCCAGCAACCTTTCCAACTGATCAAGCTAAAGTAGCTTTCGTGCTTTCGTACCTTAGTGGCAATGCGGCAGACTGGTCGATCCCTCTAGTAAATCAAGATGATCCGGTCCTCCATGATTTTCAAGCTTTTCAGCTCAGTATGGAAAAACTGTTCGCAAGACATTCACAGGGGCAGGCCTTGGACAATGAGCTTCTTTCGTTGCGACAAGGTAATCAAGACCTTTTGGCTTATATTGCGTCTTTCAACAGACTGATAGTGGAAACTCAATGGCCTGAGGACAAAAGGATTACGCTGTTTTATAGAGGTCTACGTGGAGAGCTCAAAGATGTGTTAGCCCAAGTAGTGAATCCCCCACAAGATTGTTCGGACTATATAGACTTAGTCGTTCAAATAGATCACAGACTGCAGAACAGGAAGGCCGATCGTTCCAAGTTTGATGCTCGAGTATTTTCCAAACCGCCAACTCCTTCCAAAGGAGTAGACTCCGGGGAACCCATGCAAATAGGGGGTCTGAAAGGTCCTCTAACACAAAAGGAGCGGGAAAGGAGAAAACAGTTGCAATTATGCCTCTATTGCGGAAACTCAGGGCACTTTCTTCGAGACTGTCCGGTGAAACCTGCCAAGAAGGCAGTAGGAGCTGCAGTTACCAAAGTTACAAACTCTGAGCAGGGAAACGACCTCGCCCGACAAGAATAGAGGTCCTCTTGCCGAGCGTGAAAACCAGTTCTGTGACCTCGCATTTCGTGATACCTATGGTCCTCATTAGCCCTGATAATCCGGATCGATTACATGCAATTGAAGCTTACGTCGACAGCGGTGCCATCGGCAATTATGTGGATCATGAAATGGTTTTGAGGATGAATCTAACTCTTTGTCCCAAGGCTGTAAAGGACGTCATTACTACGGTGGATGGTACGGAGATAGCCTCCGGGCCAGTAACGCATACCACTCAAGAGGTGACGCTAGTAAGTCAAGATGGACACCATGAGAAGATCGTGTTCGATGTGATCAAGGCCCCTCAGTTTCAGATTATTCTAGGAATACCTTGGTTAGAGAAACACAATCCTTTGATCGATTGGCGAGCAAGAACGGTCCAGTTTCCAGAATGTGTCTCTACTTGTCACCCTCCACCTGGTGTTGCACTGGCAGCAATTTCTTCAGAGACTCCCCAGTTACCTCCCGAATACCTAGAATACCAAGATGTTTTCCGGAAGGATCAGGCTAACTCTCTACCTCCTCATAGGTCTTATGACTGCCAGATAGACCTGATACCTGGATCTACTCCTCCTTGTAGTAGAATTTATGCCCTCACCGAGCCTGAGAACCTTCACCTTCGACAATACCTGGATCAATACCTGGCAAATGGGTTTATTCGTCCTTCCAAGTCCCCTGCTTCTTCAGCTTTGTTCTTCGTTCCAAAAAAGGAAGGAGACCTTAGAACTTGTATAGATTATCGCTCCCTGAACCAGATCACCGTTAAGAATAGATATCCGTTACCTTTGATCCCTGAACTCCTGGACCAAGTCAGAAAAGCATGCATATATACAAAGCTGGATCTTAGAGGAGCTTACCACTTGGTACGAGTAAAAGAGGGCGATGAATGGAAGACGGCCTTCCGCACCAAGTATGGGCTATTTGAATATCAGGTCATGCCCTTCGGACTTTGCAATGCCCCGGCCGCCTTTCAATATTTTATGAACGATGTCCTCAGAGAGCTCATAGATGTGTGTGTTGTTGTCTACATTGACGACATCCTCATTTATTCTTCATCGGAATCTGAACATCGGAAACACGTGAAAATGGTCCTCGAAAGATTGCGTCAACACAAACTTTTCGCTAAGTTGGAAAAATGTGTTTTCAACGTGACTGAAGTTGAATTCTTGGGATTCATATTATCACCTGGCGGAGTGCGTATGGATTCAAAGAAGGTCGATGCAGTTCTCAAATGGCCATCACCATCCTCCGTAAAAGGTGTGCAAAGCATGTTAGGCTTCGCTAACTTTTACCGCAGGTTTATCCCCGAATTCTCTCGAATAGTCCAGCCCATCACTGCCTTGTTAAAGAAAAACAAACGTTTTGAATGGTCTACCGAGGCGGAACAAGCTTTCCAGGATTTGAAGACTAAATTTATCTCTGCACCAATCTTAAAACACCCTTGCCCCGAACTCCCCTACATCATGGAAACTGATGCTTCAAGCCTTGCCATGGGGGCAGTTCTATCACAAAAGGACCCGGTAACCAATCAGTTGCATCCTGTGGCATTTTGGTCCCGCAAATTCTCGCCTCCTGAAATCAATTGCACGATTACTGACAAGGAACTTCTGGCTATCAAGTCTGCCTTTAAGGCTTGGCGGCATTATCTGCTGGGGGCCCGACACACCGTTACTGTGATTACGGATCACCGAAACCTGCAATATTTGAAAACCGCAAAAGCCCAATCCTCTAGACAACTCCGTTGGGCATTATTCTTTGCCGAGTTTGACTTCATAATTACCTATCGACCTGGTACAAAGAACGGTAAAGCTGATGCCCTTTCTCGGATGGGAGTGGAAGAACACTTGATCAACCCTAAACCTGTACCAATCATTCCCGAACAAAGATTTCTGGGTGTAATCTCCACAGAATCCATAGAGGAAGTTAAGGATAAAGCCAGGCAACTTGTAACTCCAGCAGACATACAGAATTGGCATCTGCAGGGAAAGGACTTTGCAGTAAAGGACAACTTATTGTATTTCCAAGAACGATTATACCTACCCAGCACAGATTTACAGAAAAAAGTAATCGCTTGTTATCACGATTCTTTAATGGAAGGACATCCCGGTATGGCCAAGACCTCAGAAAAGATCAAGCGCTACTTCTGGTGGCCGTCTTGGAAAAAAGATATCAGAGACATTATAATGTCCTGTGGAGTATGCGCCCAAAACAAGATTCAAAAGGAAAGACCAGCAGGCCTCTTAAGCCCTATTGACATCCCACCTCGCCCTTGGCATACGCTTTCTATGGACTTCATCACCGATCTACCTCCATGCTCCGGATACAATACGATTCTAGTAATCGTGGACTTATTCTCCAAGATGGCGCATTTCATTCCGCTCAAAGGCTTGCCAACAGCAGCAACTCTGGCCCGAGAATTTCTCAAAAACATCGTCCGGCTGCACGGTTTTCCTTCGGTTCTAATTTCGGATCGAGGTAGTCAATTTATTTCTCATTTTTGGCGAAGTTGCTGTCGGTCGGCTCAAATTGATGTGAGACTATCGACCAGTCACCACCCTCAGACCGACGGACAAACCGAGAGGACCAATCAAACTCTGGAACAGTATTTACGCTGCATGCTGCAACAAACTGAAAAAACTTGGAAAGACATCCTTTGGATAGCCGAATATGCCTACAATAACTCTGTCCATTCGGGAACTGGGAAAACCCTGTTTTTTTCTTTTGTACGGCAGTCACCCTCGAACCTCGGAGTTGGATCCCCTCCAAGATCTTGAAACACCAGCAGTAGACTACCTGCATTCTACAATCACCCAAGCCTTTAAGGAAGCTGTTTCTCACCTTCAAAGGGCTAAAGAACAATACAAGAAAGGAGCAGATCAACATCGGAAGGAAGCCCCTCAATATCAAGTAGGGGATCAAGTCTGGTTATCCACCAAATATCTACCTCTAAAAGGGCCACGCACATTCAACCCAAGATACCTTGGTCCCTATTCCATCACTACCATAGTAAACCCAGTAGCGGTCAAGTTGGACTTGCCCCCGCACATGAAGATACATCCGGTCTTCCACGTCTCTCTATTAAAACCCGTGCAACCTCAAACCCGACTAACTAAATCTCCAAAACCTATCCTAGTTGATGGAGAACTCGAGTTTGAAGTCAAAAGCATTCTGGACTCCAAGATCTCCAAATCTAAACTATTTTACCTAATTGACTGGAAAGGCTACGGACCCCAAGAGAGATCCTGGGAACCTGCTGAATATGTCCACGCTCCTCGCCTAATCAAAAGATTTCACCGAACATTTCCTGACAACCCAAAACCCCCGGAGGAGCCCGGTTTGGGAGGGGCCTTGAGGGGGGGTACTCTCATGATCTCTGCTTCCAAAAGGTCAGGGTTTTCCCAACTCCCTTGGAAGCAGATCCATAACCCAGGTTCCGAGTGCCAACCAGTCCCAATTGGGACCTTTTGGACCCAGTCCTGGTGCCAGTGGCACCAGGCTCATAAATATGCCCAGTCCCAGCGCTGGAAGCGCCGGGCTCATAATGCTTGGGTGGACTTACCTGCAGCAGACCATGCTGCTTACTTGCCTGCCAGTTGAGCCTCTGATCCTCTTCTGTTTGGAACTACTTTTCCTGTTGGGTGGGGCAGGAGCCACTCCCTAGATTCAGAACACTGGAACTCTTCTGGAAAGCAGGAACTCTTTTCTTACCTAGGCATGGCTGTGGAAGGAGACACCTAAGCACTACAGGAGGCTATTTAAACCACACCCGCTGGATGAATCTTGCTTTGCGTTATTCTGCATCCTCTGCAGCAGAACGCTCATCGTGTCTTCTGCATCTGATCCTGGGCCTAAGGAAAAAGGCTTACCATCCTGAATCCAGTCTTCATCAACACCTATAAAGACAAGAAAGAACAGGTTAGCATTACGGTCTTCAGTGACAGCTCTTCACTTACCTGGTCCATCGGCTGTCACCAACGCCTCGCGGTGCATTCCGGCATCTGAAAGACAAAGGCTTACCTACTCTTCGTGCGCTCCGGAGGTCTTCACACTGCATTCTGGCATCTGAAAGACAAAAGCTTACCAACTCTTTGCACGCTCCGGAGGCCTTCGGCGCTGCATCCCGCATCTGAAAGACAAAACAAGGTGCGTTTAAAGACATTGGGGAACTTTAATACTCACGTGCCATTACTCCTTTCCACATCTAACCCAGTGGGTATTCCGGCACCCTGCAGCCGCTCCGAACTTGTACCTGCAAAATAAAAAGACAGTTAGAGCGCATCGTGAAGCAGGCAACAAGCGCTTACTTACGTGCTTCCAGGCGCTTCTATTCATCACACGGGCTCCATCTTCAACTCACTTCAGCCCGTCATCCGCCATCGCCGGAACCCTGCAAAACAAGAAACATCATTACTAAAGACTTTAAAGACATTAGAGTTACTCGAAACTTACCGTTCGTGCAGTAAACGACGGACAGCAGTCCTCTGAAGTCAAGAGGCCTGCTCCCCTTATCCAGTGAAGAAACTGGTTACAGCACCCTGCCCCGAGGCAGATGGAGAGCACGGCGTTCACTTACCTAAGGTGAGAGCGTTAACCTTTGGGGTTCTACAGGAGGAGAGAAAGGGAAGAAGAGAGAGACATTCAATAACCCAGTTCCTTAATCCCATATTTTCTATCTGCAGACATCTTACCCTTCAAGTCAGACATACAGTGCACAGAGGTCCAGCCCAAAGAGCCAACCGTGTGTTGCACATCACCTTTGAAGATACGGTATACGCCCAGTCAAGACCGGCGCCTCTACGGGAATCAGGTGAGCGTTACAATAGAGGGGATGAGTGCGTAGGGGGGATGAGCGCATAGAGGGGATGAGCATGTAGAGGGGATTGAGTGCCTAGAGGGGATTTAGTGCCTAGAGTGGACTGAGTGCGTAGAGGGGACTGAGTGCGTAGAGGGGACTGAGTGCGTAGAGGGGACTGAGTGCGTAGAGGGGATTGAGTGCGTAGTGGGGGTGAGTGCGTAGAGGGGAGTGAGTGCGTAAAACAGGTAAATGGATAATACGTGTGAGGGCAGAAAGCAGATGAGTTCCTGGAGTGAACGAATGCCTGGAGCGATCGAGCACCCAGAGTGAACGAACGTGTTGCATAGAGCGGATGAGTGCATAAAACGAACGAGCACAGATTACATCTACGTACTGATGAGTGCGTAGAATAGAGGAGTACGTAGAGCTGCTGAATGCGTAGAGCATGGGCAGACAGGAGTGCATGCGTGGGGCAGACAAGAGTGCATGCGTGGGGTAGGCTGGAGCGCGCTAGGCGGACTGGAGTGCGCAGGGCGGGCTGGAATGCATGAGTGCGTGAGCGGACTGGAGTGTATGGAACTGTCTGGGGTGTACGGAGTGGATAGGAGTGCATGGAACGGACTGGAGCGCATAAGATTGTGTGACGTATATAGTATATATAGTATGGTCTGGAATGCAGAGAACGTTTGAAAAAGCATATAACCCATCATATCACACCACCACGCTTACTCTCTCCTTACATCACCACTCAGCTAGAACACACAGATACTATGACACCATTCGGTTTAACTGTTCCCATACCAACATCCACCGCTTACTCCACATTAGTCTAAGTAAACACTGCTGGTTACACCCCCCAGCCAGGCGTTCTCCTCAGGCCTAACGCAGCCACATCCTGTCTGGATAAATCCTGCCAGAACGAACACATACCCCTGATCTCTCGACCACCACACCTACCGCTAAGAAGCAGCTGCTACACGAATACCGCACGAGCTGCACACATACCCGGTGCTCACACGCACCTTTTGACTCCCTCTACTCTCTCTACTGATCTGAACTTCGTTCCCAAGGGCGTTCAACCTACCAGTGCCTTCAGACCATACCAATGGTATATAAGGCCCTATATAAATGCAAAATAACATAACATAACATATGCAAATGGATATTTCCCATCTGTGAAAGGTACAGTGAGCAAAAAGCGTGTGCTGCAAACTCTCATCTCAGAACAGGTTATCATGCTATGTTCTTTCTGGAGAGGAGCGCCTGCTACCTTTTTTGAAATATTTACAAGGAACTTGGGGTTGGTCACCCTGAGTTACCTGGGGGCAACCAGACGTGGACTCCCTGCTCACTGTGCTCAGAGAGACACAGCTTCACCTCACTGATGAGGCCCAACAAGGCTGAAACATGTGAATGGGGTTGCTGTAGGTACTCTTGTTCAGAGAGGAATTGCCATAGCATTTCGGTGCTGGACTGCCCATGTGGGCGGGACAAAGACTTATATGCAAATGGATATTTCCGATCTGTGAAAGGTACAGTGAGCAAAAAGCGTGTGCTGCAAACTCTCATCTCAGAACAGGTTATCATGCCATGTTCGTTCTGGAGCGGAGTGCCTGCTACCTTTTTTGAAATCTTATTGAACCTTAATTAGCTTGGGAGTCTACTGCTTCTCGTCCTGGGAACCCGTTATCTCATTCCTGTGTTCTGTACATCCATTACTCCCTTCCGGGCATCTGACCTTGGCGCTTTCTACGAACTGCTGTCTGGGCAGCTTCAAAGCTTCTAAAATAAATGTGTTTTTATGAATACGGCATCTTGTCTGAGGCCTTCCTAATTCTTAGGCCTTTTGCGGCCACTGTGCTAGGAAAATGGCTGTACTTATGCTCTTTTCGACTTTATGTTGGCAACCTATCTTTGTGTCTGTTCATTTTATATCCACCCTGTGCATCTGCCATACGTTGCTTTCCCTGCCTGTGTATGCTGCATCTTATCTGCCTAGAAGTCCATCTGCCCTAACAGTGTAGTGAGTCCCTCTCTTGGTATTCTGGAATCCACCTCCCTTCTATGTTATATTCAGCACACTCCTTTCTTTTTTTTTTAGACTGTATTTTTATTTCCATAAACATACAATATATGCAAGTGGCTTGTGGATGATATGATCCATACAATCATCATACATAGTGTATCTCCAGGATAAATAATTAGAGCAAGCAAAAAGAATGTACTGAACCGCACCGTCATGATCATGGAGCTATACAAGACCGTAGCCAAGCCAAAAAAACAACAAAAAGAAATGTACAATAACACCTGCTTGTGTGGTCCGAGTCCAGGACCTCAGTAATCTGCACCAGGGTGTGCCCCCATATCCCAGGGGCCCATGTGTGTGATGGGTCTTACATCTGCATGCAGACCCAGTCTCGTCTTCTACGGGGGCCTATCATCCGAGGGCACAAACAATTGCCTGTGACAGGTAACTCCAAGCAGCCACATCCTCACTGATCTCCTTCATGCCTCTATACAGTTCTGTATCATAAAGAAGTCTCTGCCATCGCCCATCTATACAAATCACTCCACCACACATCCACACTGGGACCCTTGCAAGCCATAGCATTCCTGCGTTCGGCCAACACACAGATCAGGTCTTTCATTCTGGTAATGTGTGCTGTGTACTTCTTCCCCCGCTGCAACATCCCCAACAGGCAGGCCTCAGGTGGTCAAGAATGCCTCTCAATACCCCTGTGGGCCACTTTGTCTGCAATTGCACCCCTGTACCTATGAACCAGCTGGCAGCTCCAGAACATGTGTGACATATCCGCCTCATCAGCCGCACATCTAGGACAGATATGCTGTTCCGCCTCCAGGAACTGGGAAATTCTTGGCGTGGTCATATATGCCCTATGCGTAACATATAGTTGCAGTAATTTGAAACGGGCATTCCTGGAGACCCTTCTGGTATAAATCAAAGCCAGGGCCCATTCCACATCTGTAAAGGTACTGCCCAGGTCCGTCTCCCACTGCAAATGTACCCTTAGAGCAAGCGCTGCCATCTTACTGGAAATCAATGAATATATTCTAGAGACAACATGATCCCCCTCAGACATATCATACATGGCCTCCAATATTGGGTCAGGCTTCATACTCTCACAGAGTGCAGGCCACCTTTTCCTGATCTCTCTCACCAGGCCTGAGTACAGCAGGAACCAGCCTGAAGTCAGTCTTAAGGTACCAAAGTCCACCATCTCCCCATCCTGTGACAAGTCTCTCACTGTGGCCACCCTGTTAATCTCCCATCTTTCTGATCCCCCTGTTGGAACCATCCCTCACCAATACCACCAGGGGAATGTTACGGGAATAGGGATTCAGAGGTCGGGCAGGCACGGAAGTGCACTCTCATGCACCCATGGAACCTCATTTAGGAAGTACTGCTTAATAGCGGGCTGCACCAAGCGAGTGTCTAAAGAAGGATCATCCGCAAGCCAGCTCGTGACAAACTGCAGATCTGCTGCCAAGTAATATAACTCAAATCGGGCTAATCAGACCCCCTCCCCCATCCCAGTAGTTCCAGTGCAATCTGTTCCACTGTCCCCCCAAACAAATTCCCTGAGATAGAATCCAACTTGATAAAAACACTTTTTGGGGATGTTAAAAGGTATGTTGACAAAGTGATATAACAGACACAGGATACCACCATTTTCAAAAGTGCCACTGTGCCAGTCATCGACAATGGGAGCTAACTCCAGAATGCCATAGACTTAACAATCCCATCCATAGCTCCCTGCATATCATGTGTATGTGAAGCGGGAAAGTCATGTTGGACATTCACCCCAAGGTATCTAAAAGTATCTGTCTCCCAGGGCAGACCTAGGTTGGGTAAGGAGACGCTACAGCGGCCCCGCAGCCAAGCAAGCAGTACTTCGATTTGCTAATGCGTATACCTCAGACCTCAGCAAATCTATCAATCGCGTCGACAAGGTATTGTAAATTGTGCTTCGGGTATGTAACATAGAGGGGCATATCATCAGCGTACAATTATATTAAAGGCCTATCCCCGTCAACCTGGTTGCCTGCCTCTGAATACTCTGATCTAAGGAAGGCTGCAAGCTGCTCCAACACTAGGATAAACAGCAATGGGGACAACGAGCTGCCCTGCCTAGTGCCTTTCCCCAGCGCGCACTCTTCTGAGATCTGTCCGCCTGTACGCACCCTGGCCGTTGGACCTGCGTACACTAGGCGAACCCATCACACAAACCCATCCCAAATACCAAAGTGATGCTAAGACTCATAACTAGTCCCATCGGACCGAGTCAAAGGCCTTAACAGCATCTAAAGAGGCCAACGCACATTCAAACACTGAGTTCTGAGTATTATCTATATTGTGGTGAAGCCTCCTCAGGTTCCATGTGGTGTTCCTGCCCGGAACATACCCTGTCTGGTCCTCTTGTATCAGAATCCCAATCACTCTCTTTAACCAGGTGGCCAGTAGGGACTTAAGAATCTTACAATTTTGATTGAACATAGACAGGGGTCTCTACAAGCAGTAATCTAGCAGTGGCTTATTTAGTTTCAGCACAGGGACTATGATTGATTCCCACAGGCTCCCCGGCAGCCTCCCTATCTCATACGCCTCCTCCAGTGTCTCCAACAGCCTGGGAGCCAGCCTCTCAGTGTACTCCTTATAAAATTCACCAGGCAAGCCATTCACTCCCAGGGTTTTTCCAGATGGCAGGTCCCATATTACAGTCAATAGCTCTTCAACTGAAAGTGGGGCATCCAATATCTCCCTCTGATATGGCAGGAGGAGAGGAAATTCTATATGGCACAAGGCTTCAGCAATGCCGTTGCCACAAGCCTCTGCACCAGCTGAATACAGGGTCTCATAGTATTTAGCAAAGACCTTGTTAATCTCCTCTTGCCCATGCCTAACGGTCCCCTTTTCATCTCTTATATAACTTATCGGTTCCCTCTTATGCTCCCTTGCACACAACTAGGCCAACAATCTCCCAAGTTTATCACCCTCCACATGTAGCTTCCGCGTATAATCTACAACGTCAAATTTGCCCAAGCGGTCCCATGCTGTTACACACTGCTGCTGCAGTTCGGCCAGATCCCCTGTTTCCAGTGCTGTTCCCGCAGCCCTCTCCACCAACAACTCTATCCTTCAGTCCAAAGCCGTAAGGGAATCCAGCATCTCCTTCCACAGCCCCCCACTTTGCCTATCGCCTCTCGCCGCACCACAGGCCTCCTGTGGCCTGTGGTAGCCACCCACAGCGTGTCTGTGCTATCCACACTACCACTGTTAATGTCACAAAAAAAATCTATCACTTCACCCAGATGTTCTCGAAAGGTTTCATCAAGGAGAGCCTCTGCTCATAACCTCCAAGTAGATATCGGGGGTTTGCTGCCCGATCTCCTCCACCACGTGGCCATCAACAGTGTATGATCAGAAAGAACCCTGGCCCTCTAAGCCACTTCTTTAAATTTCCTCAGTGACCTCCATCCCAAAAAGATATACTCTATGTGGGTGTGCACCCTGTGTGGGCTCAACAAATACAAATAGGACCTGTTCCCTGCATGCATCGCTCTCCATACATCTATCAACGCAAGGTCCTCCAGCAATCCCCTTAAGGCTTTTGCAGGGGAGGACAGGCCTCTTAAATGTATTATCTGACGTGCCCGTTGTCGAGTCCAAAGTACAGTTAAAATCCCCCCACTCCCTCAGATCCACAGGGTCCCCCTATAATGGGACAGCCTCGAGTGGAGGGAAGCAAAGAATAAAGTGGCAGCATGTTAGGAGTGTAGGAATTGACAATGCATACCTCCCTCCCACCAGGAGTCCCAGGACAAGCACGATTCTACCCTTGTCATCCCCTTGGGTTCCAGTATCCGAAACGGGACAGAAGTTGCAATCCACACCGAGACATCTCGGGCAAATGCAGAGTAGGGGGAACCACACAGCTGCCCTCCCCACTTCTCAGCAAGCTTGTTCTGTTTGTCCCTGGTAAGATGTGTCTCCTGTAATAGAGCTATCCCCACCCTGTTCTACCCCTCTTCCCCTGCCTGTCTGCCTCCCAAGCCATGTCCTCCACCTTAGCTACCCAGTCGCCCATCCATCCACAGGTGGAGCCAACAAACCCTTGCCACGAGCAGAAGCAATAGTAAACCCAAACAAAAACCACAACTGCCAAACACCCCAGCCCCCACCAACCCAATAGCTACAAGTGTATTCCGGCCTAACTGCAATCCACGCACCCTCTCTCTACTATCAGGTGACGTACTGCAGTCGATATCTTAAAACTGGTATCCCAAAAAGTGTTCAACGTCCATAGAAATGTGCCAGCCACAAACGCAGTGGGCAGCTGACCCCCCCGAAAAGGAAAAAGGGGTGTCAGTCGCTAAGCTCCCGCTTAGCCAATCCGGAATGCCCCAAAGTGGATATCAGTTATGCCTTCACGCAGAGCATCAGCAACAGTCAACGTTCATTGTTCCTCCGAGCTGGCAGCTGTGCAATTCCTACCGAAGCCATCCACTGTAATATCCTCAAAAAAATGCGACCGGCCATCATGCAGCACTTTCAACTTCACTTGATATATCAACATATAGCAGAGGTTGGCTCTCTGGAACCACTCTTTTGTCAAGCCAAACGCTGCCCTCCTCCTCTGCACCATCTGTGTATAATCCGGGTAGATAGTCAACTTTGAGGATGCTCTTTCTATCACTCCTCCCTCTCTGGAAAAATGTCAGTATCTATTCCCTGTCTTTAAAGTTCAGGATTTTTGCAATCAGCAGCCTAAGACAGTCCTCCAGCTGTGGTCTCTTAGCTAAATATCTGTGGGAATCTTCCACCATGAAGCTCTGTGTCAGCGTCCTGGGTCCCGCCTCCTGCAGCAGAAAGTTTTGCACATAGGAGGTAGGATCGCCCCTCCTCACCTTTAGGCAGACCCAGGATCCAGACATTATTCCTCCTTGCTCTGCCTTCAGCATCTTCTACACAATTCTCCAAGGCCTGCACCTTCTCCACCAACGTTGTGATCTCCACTTAATAACTAGCAGTATTGGTCCTATTCTCCTGTGAGATCCCTTCCGTCATGCCCAGCCGATCCACAAGGGAGCACACATCCTGCCGCAGAAGACCCACATCCACTCTGACAGCTTCTATCTTATGTTCCAAAGATGTTTGCAATGCTGTGATTTCTGCCAATATTCTGTCTTCTCTTTGCTGGTTCATGGGCACAGATGTGGACTCTCCCCCTGGGGCAGGGGTGCCTGGCCCGTGCTGCTGCCATCCTTATGAGTGAAAGCCTCCATGCTTGTCTGCTTGGCCCTACTCCTGCTGTGCTTGCCCGGCATTTGCTGGCAATATTAAGCAGTGGTATGCACTCGAGTTCCTCCAAGGTCGGGGTCTTTCACACTGCTTCCCCCTTCGACCACAGTCTTGCACTGTCTATGTCCCCCCTCATCCAAGTACAGAGCCAACCCACCCCTAATTGGATGAGCGTTGACTGTATGGAGGTACAGTTGGCCTTCGTCGCCTTAAATCACACCATATCCACCACTCTCGAATTTGCCCAGCCACCAGCTCTGGCGGCCGCAGCGTGCCTCCAGCCATAAGGTGCCCCTGACTAGGGGACCGCCTGGGACACGAGGGCTTCCTGCCAGGGATTTGCACGCTTGCCAGGTCATGTCTCCACTTGAAAGCTCACCTCAGCTGCCTCAGAGCCACTCCACCCAGGTTGAGTCCAGGTAGTTCCAGCAGTGCAGGCCAACATCCAGAGACAGAACACTGCCCCACACTGCCAACCAGTAATGTTCACGGCGTGCTCCAGTCATGGAATCCCCCAGAACCTCCCGATAGCTGCACAAAGGAACCAAAACTGCCAATGGTGGAAGAGTAGAACAGACCTCTGTGGCCCAGGAGACAGAGCACCGCCCCAGCTGCCGCAATCCTAGCACCTATGCTCAATGCCAAAAGTACAGTGCATGGGGGTCCACTCAGGTACACCTCCCACTGACTGTAATACAATCGTCAGGCCTTATTCTGGAAATGCTGTCTCTTTCCATGCAGCATGTATATATGTTAATCTACCAAGAGGTGAGAGAAATAATGCTGGGCTGTCTCCTAAGGCCAACTCACGCATCTTCTTCCCGCACCGACTGGCAGAAAGGGTCTCCAGTGGGAGCGTGCACTGCATCCCCAGGCTTCTCACCCAGCAGGTGATCCACGGGATTGGTGGTGGTGCAATCCTTGGTGGAGCCGCAGAAGAAGAGATGTTCCAGGTAGGGCCGCTCCCCCGCCATTGCAGCCACTGCCAGCAGCTCCCAGTATGCACCCAGGCACTCAGCGCTGCCAACATGTGTGGCGAGCACAACCTTCCTCCGCTCACCGGGGCTGCGTGTCATCCCTCTGCTGTCCTGCCGGCACAACGACCCTCTCCTGGCTGCCCAGCTGGCCAAACAGAGGCTGCTCCGCTGTCACGCCACAGCCCCAGGTTCTGCTCCGCACCCATCAACAGTGTTCTCTTACCCTCTGGCTCCATTTTTGGATTACCAGAACTCAGATAGCTTCCGTCACCCTCCCAGCATCACCACACAGCTCCCCACACCTGCACTGGGGCCAGTGCTTGGGAGTTCATTCCGATACCCAAATCCACTTCGTTATGGGCTCATCTGTTCAGAATCTAGCAGCAGGATCTCACAGATAGCACTGCCCACCGCCATTCAGCATACTACTTGTGCTTTCTGCTATCTACCAGCAATCCCTAATAGTGTCGCACAACCAAACTAATTCTTTATAGCATAGGTGTGTACATTGACTCTTTAAATATTGTTTCTTGGGATCTGCCTTAGCCTGTCTTGCCTCTCACTCCTAGACTAATGGGGCTGTATGGCTGCCTCAGCTGGTATCATTTCTCATCTGTATGTTAATGGACAGGAGTAGAGGCAGTAATTTGTACCTACATATTCATCTGCCCCATTACAAACGAGACATGGCCATCTACTTTGAACTTCTTTAACTTGGCTTCACTGTAATATAGGTGCTTCTGCTTGTAAAGTTTAGTCTGTAAAAGTTGGGCCAAATTGCGGATCATCCAGAGTATCTCCTGGTTGGTTTTCCTTTACTCTTTTTGGGGGTTCTCATCACTCCAATCCACCTTCAGGATATCAAGGACATTTAAGGTTTCCCCACCATAGACTTGTAGGTGGAAGCCTGTCAATTTTCTATGCAGCAAAAAGGACCCTTGGTAATAGTTTATCCCAATTCCTTGCATCCTCCGTAATCAATTTCCGAAGAAAGTTCTTTAATGTTTCATCGAAATGCTCCACTAGGCCATCTGTTTGGGGGTGATAGATAAAGGTTTAGACCGAGAGAGTATCTAGCTGAAATAATTTATTTATCACAGTCAGGCGGTTTCACCTAAATAGGATACCATGGTTTGTGAGGATTTCCTTCTGAACGCCTAGCCGTTTAAAGTGAGGTACTAAGTGTTTTCAAATATATTGTGTAATGTTCAGTTTCAGAGGGAAGGCCTGAGGAAAACAGGTTGCATAATCCAATAGAACTTGGATTTAGTGGTTCTTAGCCTTTGATGGAATCTAGGGACTTACCACATCAATTCCAATCTTGGAGAATTCAACAACAAAGAGGGGTGGGGGTTGTAGGATCATTTTACCTATGTCTTATCTTGATGCTGTTTGACACTGGGCATTCAGACAGTATTTTTTTTTTTACTTTACTTTAATGGGGCCTCATCACGAGTTGGGCGGTAAACCGGCGGTATTACTGTCGGGTTACTGCCCACGCTAATAGCGTTACTGCAAACCGGTTCGGCGCTATTAGCGCCGGATCAAGGGTTGGGCGGTAACTGTAATTCCCCATTCCCCATTGGGTCCATTGAATGGAGAATTTGCGGCGCAATTAGCCTGTGCTAATAGCGCAACGCTAATTCGGCCAGAAACTAGGAATTTTTCCGGCGCATTTACCTCCAGCTTGGAGCTGGGGGTAAATGCTGCCAGACTCGTGATTGGCAGACCCTTAAATGCGGCAGTAATAGCGTTACCGCTGCATTTAAGGGTTACCGCCCAACTCGTGATGAGGCTGTTTATATTTGTAATGTGCAACCAAGGACCCGTGGCCTTAAGGGTGCACAGCAAAAGACAGACAAATAGGACAAGAGCGCAGGTCTCGACCAGGGACCTACTTAAGGCTGGAGTGTTGGACAACTAGGTGGAAGCTAACAAAATAACAGCGTTTTTAGTTTTCTTTCAAAGATTCAGTGGACTTGATTTCCCTTAGGTCAGGAGGGAGAGAATTCCACGCCTTAGGGGCAGCTTTAATAAAGGCCCCTTTTAAGGCTTTACTGGTGTTGCAAGTTGATGTAGTCAGTCATTAGATCTAAGAGATCTGACATTCTGTTTCTCTGAGAGAGGATCCTTCAAATTGGCTGGCATAGGTCCATAACGACATGCGTAACCAAGAGCAGGTGGTATGGTACTTTTGCCGGTTCCATGTAATTTCATCGCGGGATGTTTTTTCGCTGGGTTTTTTACCGTGATTCTTTTGGATAAAAAACCCATCAAATTCTTTTTTGGGGGGGGGGAATCCCCCATCCCCTTCATTTTCTAAAAAATTAGATGGTTTTAAAAAAAAATCATGGTAAAAATCCCTGCGACGGAAGGACGTCATACCCGTTTGCCGCCACCGGCAGCCAGTGTAGACTCCGTCTGGCCTCTAAAATGTGATCTTTCCAATTAAGGCATTTGACCACCCTAACGGCACTGTTCTGGATCACTTGAAGGCGGTTGCACTCTGATTTCAGCATACCAATCAAGAGACTACTACAATAGTCTATCTTTGCTCCTACTATGGCCCTAGTAATCATCTTGCCATTTTTCTGAGAAATGAGTGGCCTTAGTTGGGAAGGGGTCGTTTTATTTAATAGGTTACTGACCTGCACCTTCATGTTAACATTCTGGTCCAGTACTATGCCAAGGGTTTTAACTTTCTTTTTCGCACCAATCATGCAACCAGCAATCGAAAAACATTCGAGATTGGTCTGACTTTCATTATCTTGTTCTGTGTGCCAACCACCATAAGCTTCGTCTTTTCTTTATTTAGAGCCAAGCCATTCTGCAGCATCCAAGATTGTATAAGTTCATAAACCATATTAATATTACGTTTGTCCGCTGTAAATGTTCCTGGAAGCGGGATGACACATTGAGTGTCATCTGCATAGTTTGCAAAAGCTATGCCATTCATCTCTAATAGATCAAAGAAGGGCAGAGTGAAAATATTATACAGAGACGGGGGGACACAGGCTCCCTGAGGAACGCCGTAGGCTAGACTAACCGGCTTTGCCTCCGCTTCACCACTGAAAACTCTGCACTGTCTGTCACTCAAAAAGGAAGAGATCCACTGAACGGCATTATCTGAAAAGTTGCCCGCTTCCTTCAACCTCGTGATCAGAATGGGGTGATCCACCAAGTCAAATGCTGCAGAAAGATCCAGCAGCATGAGAAGCGACGGTTGACCTTTATCCATAGAGTCGAGCAGGGACGTCATTTGGGGGTCGCCAGGGGGCACAGCTGCGACCCCTCAGATCTCCCTTGCAACCCCTGTGGTCGCCCTTGCTACCCCTAAACAAAATTTTAAATTTTTGTTTTATTTTTTTTAATGGAAGCTCCTGAGCTGTGGTCAGCACTCTTTGTTTCGGGAGTGGCTGGCTTTCTTGTTCAGGCCTCTGAAAAAAACGGGTTTCCACAAGTGTAACAATTTGAACAGTGATCCTAAATAAGAAAGAATAGGAATAACAAATTATTTGTCTTGTTGGAATTCTATACAATAAATGTTAGACTCATTAAAGGTTTAGTCTGTTCTTAAAAACCTCAATTTCCCCATGCGGATAAAAACTTCCCAAAAACATTTAGAGCAGAATAGGCATCCATTTCAGCCTATGTATTTTGCTTTTCACAAGTTACAGTTATACCATATTATTTTTCTGCTTTGGCTCTGTTACGATCATCACAAGATATTCCATCTCGGTGTCCTCAGTATCTTGACAAATTCCTTGTGCCTAAAAGCGTGTGCACAGTGTAGAAATCTTTGTCCATAGCACATAAAGTGGCCCTTGATTTCATTGTGGCCCAGTTAATGCTTTGTTGTAATATGTCCATCTTTCTTATCTCCCTGGCATGCTGTTCAGGATGTTTGTTTGTTTGTATGAGGTAACGAGTACAGAGAGAATGGGATGCTGTGTGAGTGTGCTGCTTGCCCTGTGCTACTCTAAATTCTTTAATAAACAGTAATGAACCCTCACAATGGTATGTATTTTGCCTTCCTGTGAAGCCTGAAAAGTAGATCCATGCAGGCTTGACATGTGGCCAACTTTGCACCAGACCTGCAGATGAACTGGCCAGTCGTTACTTGCTTAATGGTAACTACTACAGAGTGTGAGTTTCTTTCTGAATTTGAGAACATTCAGGCATTTAATTGCTCATTTTACTATACCTGGTAAAATAGCTATAGCCGGTAAGATAGTTCAGTGAGTTGAGCGCTCGCTACTGCGATGTGTGTGTGATCTGCAGGTTATAATCCCGGCAAGGCCAACTCAGCCTTTCTTCCATCTGTGGTCAATAAATGAGTACCAAACACAGGTTGGGTGATATTTTATTTGTTCTATATAAAGCACGTAAGTGCTTTATAATATTACATCATTATCATTTGGCCTTGGACATCTGCTTGCATTCTTAGTAATTTGGTAATATGGGCCTATAGACACTGATATTAAAGATGCATATGGTGATTCGTTCTTTTATGTAATGCATATAACATTACAGTGATATCGTAACAATATTTTTCTTAGTGTACTTAGGAATAATGCTATGTGATGCCACCTCCTGTTTTGTCAAGGGGTGAAAGGTTGTGTTCCATCGCTTCCCGGGATGTCAGTTTGGGTGTGGTCAAGTTACATCACTTTGTGTGATATCATCAAAGGTCAAGGGTCACAAGATGTCACTTCCGCTACCCCTGGCATTTTGGTGAAATGACATCCCTGGAGTCGAGTAACTTAGATTTCAATTCCAGGAGCACTGTTTCTGTTCCATGGCTTTGCCTGAAGCCGGAGTGATATTTTTTTAGGATCTGGTGAGTGTTCAAATGGGCTGAGATTTCGAACATAAGCCACCCGATCCAGGATCTTTAAGAGAAATGGTGTGTTCGTGATTGGTCTATAATTTGTGGCTATTCTCTGGCATAGACCTGGTTTCTTTCAAAGAGGAGTTATCCAGGCTTTCTTCATCACCTCTGGGACATAATTTTCCAAAAAGGATGCGTTCACGAATTTACACAAAGCAGTAATTAACGCTTTTATTATCATTGCTGAGCAACGGTCCCCTTACATCTAGTAGTTTTAAGCTGTTTAATGACATTGGCCAATACCGTCTCAGATAAAGGGGAGAAGTTGAATTTATGTTGAGAGACAGTCTCACCAAGAGTCTATAATTCCCTGACATCTGACGGCATGTTTAAGGTTAACTTTTTGGAGTCAATATCCTTCTTAATTTTTTCCAATTTGCCCATCATGGCGTCCTTGATTGAAGCACACTAGGCATAATTTTTTTATTTGGTGGTGGACCCTGGTCCAAATGTAGACACTATGGACATGTTCCTGGGTCTTGAATTTTAGATTTATAATGCACTACATGCAGACCAAAATGCATCAAGGCGTGAACATCAATGCTAACCAACACTAGGTAGATGAAAAAAGAGACACTGGGCCTCATTACGGGTCTGGCGGTAACTGTGCAGGTAAAACCGGCAGGTAGCTGCTGGACCATTGATGAATTACCAGCGCCTAACTTCCCGGTGCCACCAAGCTATTCCAAGTCCGGTGACCGGGAAGTCAGGCACCGGTAATTTTGTTAGTCCCCATTCCCATGGAGTCCCATAGGACTCCATGGGATGGGACACGGGAGCACCGACACCGTTAACAATGGTGCCGGTGTTCCCATGAGAACTCTGCGAGCGGGTGTTGTCTCGCACGGCAGGTCTGACCCTGACGGGCAGGACGGTACCCGCCCGCAGAATTGTACTGTGCCTGTCCGGTAACAACAGTGCTAGGCTTACCGGCACCATTGTTACCTAACCGGCACAGTTGTAATGGGGTGTAGTGTACATCAGAAGGCATACTAAGAAAACAACCCAGTGTTAATCGCCTTGTGGTATTGAATAAAGTTGTCCATGTCCTAGATATATTCAGATATATTTGGACAAGGCATTCCATAATCTGGGGGCTGCTACTGAAAAGCGAAGATGCCCTCTGTGCAAGACATTTGCTGTAGAATGATCAGAAACCTTTTATCTTTTGAGCAATGAAATCTTGATGGAGAGTATCTGTACATTTTCTTCAGTGTAGGGAACTGAGCAGGGCAGAGAAGCAATTTCAGCGTGTAAAATCTATCTAACAGCTGCATTTTAGACTCACTATAATTGTTTAATCTGATAAACTGGAAGACCTATTTATAGAGCATTGCAATAATCAATTTTAGAATTTATCAAGGCACCGACAATAGCAGCCATAAACTCACATTTTATTAATGGAGCTGCTCTTCGTAAGAACCATAGTTTGGAGTAAGCCTCGTTCACCACTTGGTTATTCTGAGTGTCCACACCCAAATCATGCTGCCAGTAGAAACCAAGATTTCTAACTTTAGAGGCATACTTCATGGGTATGTCAGAAAAGCAGCATCTTCCAGAAGATTATCTGGCTTACAAAATTAATTTTTAGGGCCCAATAAAATAACCTGTTTCATTGGGATTAAGCTGCAGTACATTTTTCGAGTATCCATTAAGACATTCCCCAGGTACATCGATCATCATATTGCTATCAGCTAGTTTCAAGTATATCTAGATGTCGTCTGCATAGGCATGCTACCCGATCTATCATAAAGCGGTCTCATATAGATGTGAAACAAAAGCAGGGATAATGGATAGAATAGGCTGTTATTTTGATGATAGATGGGGCCTAATTTCACCTGTTGGGCCCTGTCATATAACAAAGATTGGAACTATACAGACACTGGCTTCAGAATCTTAACATACTGCTCGAGCCAATGGATGAGAGTCAGGTGATCTAACATAACCAGAAAGGGGAAGCCATCCTGATCCACCTGTTATAAGATTTCATCCCAGACTGATAATAGAGCCATCTCTGATCCATGCCTAAGGCGAAAGTCTGATTGTAGGGGACTTAATAGGTGTTTGGTTTCGATGAAATCTTGTAATTGAGATGTCACTATCTGCTCAAAAATCATATCTAGCCAATGCAGTCCAGCGAAGGTTCTATAATTGCTGAATGTTAACGGATCTAAGGTAGGTTTTTTTTAAAAGAGGATACAACGGCTGATTTAAACTGGACAGGAACAAACCGTCTTCTAGGGATTTGCTAATAAGAATCAAAATGGGTTCAGCAATGATTTCAGAAAAGCAGCTAGCCATCAGGGCTGTTAAAGCACCTTCTGGGCATGCTGTGGGTTTTAGTTTTTTAACATTTCTATAGTTTCCGCCAGTGTGGTTGGTCAGAATGCGAAACTGTTACTAGCCTGATCTTTGCCACAAAGAGTTGATGATCTTTGTTTGGGTGAAAGCAGGATTAGACTGCTTTTAGATCATTTCCGCATTGAGATAGTCCTCTGAATATCTATAAAATGAGATACAAAGTAATCATTAAAATCTTTGCATTGTTTCTCCGAAATAGGAATCTGTTGAGACATAGCCTTCGGGTTTAGGATAGAAGTGCCAGTTTGAAATACTCAATCTTGGGAGCGATCCTATCATAGGTCCCTTATTGTAATTCAAATCTAAGACCCATGGAAAGTAGGACATGGCTCCTCAGGGTCATTGTCCACACTATACAAATCCTTCCCAGCTGACTCGGGGGGAGGGGATTGGGGAGTTTTATTGGTGGCGGTTGTCGTAGGTACTTGGGCCAACCTGGTTGTAGAAACCATGCATACACTAGGAGCGGGAGTGTTGGGTAGGTTTCCAGAAAAGGCTTTGTGGGGCCCACATCTGACACCATCTGTTATATAGTCGAATGGATTCTTCAAAGAGTCCAAACATAATCTTAGGTAAAACCTGCTTTATTTGTACGCAAAGTTTCCTCTCAATTGTCAACTCAAACTAAAGGTTTTAGGAGAGTCTTTTGTCAACAGTTTCACCAATTCAAGCACTTACTTGTGAAGTTCTCAAGAGTTTGGGGTTCCAACCCATCACTCAGTCTCTTATGTTCTTTCTCCAAAGTCCTCTGGCTTGTCTCCTGTTGATTGTGGAATTTTACTACAGCTGGTTCTTCCTGTAGATAATGATGTTTCTCTGCCAGAAGCCATAGAGACAGCTGGAATGTCTCTTCTTGTGGCAGTTAGCGCCATCTAGGATTGCTAGCCCAAGTTTCCAGAGAGGAGCTTGAGAGGGCACGATCACCCCCTCTCCTTGAGTCCTTCTCTTTGCCATCTGCACCACCTCTGTCCTGATCCTCCTTGATGCCATGTTATATGCTTGTCCGTCCTCTGACTCTGGGTTAAGCCCCTTCTGATCGGGGTCCTTCCTATAACCCTTGCCATGGGATATGAGCCCCCTCTCGCAAGCTACCACCTCGTCCCATTTATTTGCTAGTGGGTTCTCCCCTAGGGTGGATCTGGGTGTTACAGTCTACATGTGTGTATCCCGATTAGTGCAGCTAAATGATTGGTTGCTGTGGAATTCCCTCCACTCACCTGTGTAGCATATGTCTGATCCACCATTTTAGATTTTCTGTCTGCCACTTCTGCCGTGTTTGCAACATGGCAAGCAATATCATAATGGCTTTAGAGTTGCCATGAACATTTCTTGTAAGTTCAGAGTGCGGATATTGGTTCGCCTGGATGGTTAGGGTGTGCATTGCCCGCATGAGATCGTAGGTCCCCAGACTAGGCTCTTAAGGTGCTAGTTGCATTTTTGCCCAGTATGCAACTGTCTCCTGCACAGTGGTGGGGGCTAATTGTGGGTGACCATGGGATCCTAAAACAAATATTGGGGGTGGGGGTGCATCGCTTGTTAGAATTGAAGTAGTTTATCTAGTTTCAAAGAGAGTAACTTTAGAGTATCAGATTAGAGATTTATAAAACAGTGTTTAGATATTTTTTCAGGTGCAGGCGGGCTAGAGTCACAAGGCCACTTGGGACACAAAATTGTACAAAACCGGAGCTGCGTATTGCTGCGCAGTAAGCCCAAATGCACACTTAATGGAGCATAAGCTCAAGTGTTTAGTTATTACCACATACACAGATTGTTTCAAATTAATGAGAGTAACATACACTGGTCTTTAAAAACATAACAAAGGCATAACAAAAATCATGCAATTGTTACAGTGTTTATAGCAGTCACCTATAAAATCAAAGGACTTCCCTTGATAGGGTTGATTGTGTATTAACCCCGTAAAGGGCCTCCCTAGAGGGATCTGATCACCCCATGAGACCTTTGTCTCTGATGACTGCTATAAACACTGTAACAATTGCATGATTTTTGTTATGCCTATGTTATGTTTTTATGTTGCTTGTTTAGACAATTTTGTTAGAAACCTTATTATTTTTTTTAAAAACGTTGTTTGGTCGATTAAAATGTACCAAATCTCTAAATATTGTAGTATATATTGGTCTATACATTTGGTCTATTGAAATACATGCTTTGCATTGAATGGCTTTATGTAAATAGTACAGAATAATGCTCATTGACTCAGAAAAAGACCAGTTTATGTTACTCTCATTAATTTGAAAAAATCTACGTATGTGGTAATAACTAAACACTTGAGCTTATGCTCCATTAAGTGTGCATTTGGGCTTACTGCGCAGCAATACGCAGCTCCGGTTTTGACCATGGGTGTAACGCTCACCTGATTCCCGCAGAGGCGCCGGTCTTGACTGGGTGAATGCCGTATCTTCAAAGGTGATGTGTAACACACGGTTGGCTCTTTGGGCTGGACCTCTGTGCACTGTATGTCTGACTCAAAGAGTAAGATGTCTGCAGATAGAAAATATGGGATTAATGAACTGGGGTTATTGGGTGCCTCTCTCCTCTTCCCTTTCTCTTCTCCTGTAGAACCCCAAAGGTTAACACCCTCACCTTAGGTAAGTGAACGCCGAGCTCTCCATCTGCCTCGGGGCAGGGTGCCGTAACCAGTTTCTTCACTGGATAAGGGTGCAGGCCTCTTGACCTCAGAGGACTGCTGTCCGTCGTTAACTGCACGAACGGTAAGTTCTGGGCACTTCAAATTTCTTAAAAGTCTTTTGTAATGATATCTCTTGTTTTGCAGGGTTCCGGCGATGGCGGATGGCGGGCTGATGAGAGTTGAGGATCGAACCCGCGTGAGGAATAGAAGCGCCTGGAAGCACGTAAGTAAGCGCTTGTAGCCTGCTTCACGATGCGCACTAACTGTCCCTTTTATCTTGCAGGTACAAGTTCGGAGCTTTAGAGAAGCTGAAGGGTGCTGGAACACCCACTGGATTCGGCGTGGGAAGGAGTAATGGCACGTGAGTAATAAAGTTGCCCAATGTCTTTAAACGCACCTTCTTTTGTCTTTCAGATGCGGGATGCAGCGCCGAAGGCCTCCGGAGCGTGCGAAGAGCTGGTAAGCTTTTGTCTTTCAGATGCCGGAATGCAGTGCGAAGACCTCCGGAGCATGCGAAGAGTAGGTAAGCCTTTGTCTTTCAGATGCCGGAATGCAGCGCGAGGCGTTGGTGACAGCCGATGGACCAGGTAAGAGATGCGCTGCCACTGAAGACCGTAGTGCTAACCTGTTCTTTCTTTGTCTTTACAGGTGCTGCTGAAGACTGGATTCCAGGATGGTAAGCCTTTGTTCCCTTAGGTCCAGGATCAGAAGCAGAAGACACGATGAGCGTTCTGCTGCAGAGAATGCAGAATAACGCAAAGCAAGATTCATCCATCGGGTGTGGTTTAAATAGCCTCCTGTAGTGCTTAGGTTTCTCCTTCCACAGCCACGCCTAAGAAAAGAGTTCCTGCTTTCCAGAAGAGTTCCAGTGTTCTGAACCTAGGGAGTGGCTCCTGCCCCACCCAACAGGAAAAGTAGTCCCAAACAGAAGAGGATCAGGGGTTCAACTGGCAGGTAAGTAAGCAGCATGGTCTGCTGCAGGTAAGTCCACCCAAGCATTATGAGCCCGGCGCTTCCAGCGCTGGGACTGGGCATCTTTATGAGCCTGGTGCCACTGGCGCCAGGACAGGGTCCAAAAGGTCCCAATTGGGACTGGCTGGCACTCGGAACCGGGGTTATGGGTCTGCTTCCAAGGGAGTCGGGCAAGTCCTGATCTTTTGGAAGCAGAGATCATGACAATGGGATCCTCCTTTGACTGCCACTTAGGGCCCTCACTCACTAAATCGAGAAAGTTCCCGGCCTCCCTGGGTCACCCCACTGGAAGTTCCCAGAATAATGCAGGGGACTTTGTCACAGCATGCATGCTGTTCCTCCATCCTCATAACAAGTGTCTCCACTTTACATGCACTTTTAGCAACCTTTGACCTGTTGAATGGTACATTACTTTAAATACAGCCTACTATGTGCACAAATTGTAAACATTACATGTTAAACAATACCTTATGGGGCTAATTTTGTTAAAAAATGCCAATTGCATTAAGGTTCACTTATATGCAGTTTTCAACTTTCACTAAACAGAGTGCAAAATGACAAAGTAAATATAGTCTATCACATTTACTCTTTCTTTTTACTCTCCGTTTTGTGAAGAATTTAAATACTGCCTGCAAATTACACGTCCCAGATGGCATTGCTCTGCGTTTTTCAGTGTCTCGGTAGGCAGGCAGGCATTCCAAGCTGCAGGTCATGCCAAATGTTCCCTGGGTTTGGCTGGGGGGAAGATGGTGTTCCTTCCTTGGAAAGCTTTATCTTCACCTTACTGCCTGAGGACTTTAGGCACAATGGACCCCAATAAAGCTTTGGCAAAATGCTGCTTCTTCTGAAGTCCAAAAAGTATTCAACTGATTGGGGTGGCCGAGGGTAGGGTTCACCCCATTGTATGATCATTTTGCTAAAGCAGATTGGCTTATTTCAAGCCTTCTGTAAGGGGCCAATTTAGGCTGCTGTGACCAGAGTATTTCTCTGTTGATGCCAGCCCCAGAGTGCTTTCTCTGCAGGAAGTGGCGAAGGGGCATATGAAGTATGGGTGGCCTTAGAATTTCAAAGATGGTGGACTCCTCTCCTACTTGAAGCTTTTCACCAGGGCTGCCTTTTTCCCCTCTCGCCCTCGGACTACAGTACGTCAAGGAGTCTGCAGTCGTTATCTACCTGGTCTTATCATCCCATTGTGCTGGCAGAGCTCTCTTTGAAGCAGTGAATTCCTTTCTTCTCCAATGGAGGTATATCCTGCTCTCCTGGGATGCCTTCCCAGCAGAGAACAAAGGGCATCCGCTAGGGCTGAACCCAACCTGTGATGGGTGGGTCCATTCCCCAGACAATGCACAAAGATCTGGCAGCTTGAGTCACTGGAAAGCCAGTTGAATAAAATATATCAAACAGGTTTTGGCAATAATTCTATCTTCCCAAAGGCTACTATTCCAACCCAGATATAGATTACGTTTGGTTTAACCAAACTGCCACCAGGCCATGGAGATACACAGTTAAACAACCCGAACCTGCTTGCTTACTTTCAAAAGGATTGACGTTTTCATTCCAAAAAAAGCCAGTGAATAATGTTGACTATCATTGGTTCTAGATAGTCCCGTAATGAATCATTTGGAGGCACGTTCCCAGATTAGGTTTGAATGTTCCATCCAACTTGTAGAGTACTAGCACATGTGTAGCAGGATTGCCAACCAAAAAAAGGTTTACACTTTTTAGTGCACACATTTGGATGGTGCACTTTCTAAAAGTGAAGCCCCATTCCGGAACACCTGTCCTCACTGTGCCCCACCTCAGGTCGGTGCCTTATTCCTGGTGCAATGGCTAGAGAGGAAGTGGAGGTGCAGGGATAACCGGGGGCGGTGGTGGCTGCCAGCCACAGAGAGAAGTGGCGGGTGGCTCCGGAAGGAAGCCGCGCAGACAGGGTCACCGGGATTAGGGCACTGACCGGTGGTGGGGCATGTGGTGGGCAGGTCCCCTGTCTCGCCATCCTAACAGCATCCGGGACCATAGATCTTTCAAGAGCTTCCTTCCCATCAGCTTGATGCCCTGAATATGAACCAGAGGTCCGAAATGCATGGGCCACGTGCTGTCAACATTTTAATCAATAATGAATATAAAGACACCAATAAAACAATGGTTTAAGAGCAAGAAGAAGAGAAGAATCGTTCTTAACAAGAATTGAAACATTTATGAAATGTACATAGATTGTATTCTATGGGGACGCATCCAATCTCTTGGGAGGTTCCCAAGATCTGTTGGTTTGTGTAGTCTGTTCACCCATGTGAGAGGTGGATTTGGTATGCACTGAAATAGGTTAGTGAAGCGCTAAGTTACTGACTAGTTAAGTAATAGTACAAGCTAGGTTACATTGGGTGGTGCCCACCATTTTCTTATTTTTGATTTCATCCGAGTAGAAACCTAACATCATCAATCTCGAAAACACAGGTAGCTGTTTATCAGTGAGACTGTTTATCAGATCTGACTTTCATGGCAGAATCCATTTACTACTAAAATTTCAGAGTTTCCCGCTAACAGATGGAAATCCACCAGTATGCTTAAAAATATCCTTTACGCTTCGCATTGCAATGTTTGTGAAACAAAGTGTACTGATAAAGCTAAGAGATGTCGTTAGTATTGCTCACTGCGGGCATTGATAAAAGAAATACCTAAAATATGTTTTTCACTCGTCAATTTCAGCATGGAATCAAACGAGCTTTGACATAGATTATGTTAACTTGGGGAGCTATACGTATCGCTCACAAGCATGGTCATAGGTTTACAAAGCCTATCTTGTTTATGATATGGGGGTTCATTCTATTAAATGCACTGACCACACCAACACTGGAAAGACCATCTAGAATGTATCCAGAATAAAAGCTACCCTATGCTAGAAGGGCACCCGATCTACCCCGTGGTACTTCGAGACCATAACAGTGCAACACAGGCAGGCCCAGACCGGAAACGAGCGGGTGAGACATCCGGTCGATGGCGTTCGGCTGCAACTCCCAGATTTTTCCAGTTGGCCATGTTAGACGTCCGCAGCTCTTTCAGTCCGATTACATTTCTGTATTGTGTTATGTGCACTGCTGCATGTATAAGAGGAAAAACATTAACTACAATTACCAAAATAAAGGACTGTCACATTGGGCACTAGACAAATAGGAACACATGAAAACTGTGCAGTGCTAGGAAAGCCTTCTTGACATTAGCCGCCATATGTAGGATGGCATCTCCCTTTTGGTTGAAAATCACTGTCCTGGATTTTATCAAATGTCAATCAGTGACAGAAGAGTACCAAAAAAGTAGTGGAACTGTGACTCTGGCAGGAGACAGAGTAGGAAGTAAGGGAGCAACGTGCACCACATTTTTCCAGGGTTGCAGTCATGCTGGTTGACAGCCAATTGAGTTGAAATGGATTTCAGTTTAGCTCTAACTGATATCCAGTGATAATGTGGAGAAGTGTGCTTTAACTTTATAAAGAACAGTTCTGGAATGGTGAAAATGGTTGCAAAAAGGAGTGGAGCTGCTAACAGTAAAAAAATAAAATTAGAGGAACACTGCTCCCGACCTTTCCCGCTCACTTCGACCACTAAATGTCATACAATTCTCAATGCACAAGACCCTCTGTTTTGCTTTTCAGACACGTGTACTGAGGTTAGAATTACTCACCCTATTACACAGACTAAAAGTTCTTGGACTCTGAAAGGCAATAATGTACACTTAGACCATTAGTTAGAAAATAATTGGCTCTTTACCTGCCCTTTTTTCACACTCCATAACCACACGTATAACTAGAGAATAAATGCAACTAATTACATATGAATACATGAACAAGAATGAACATAACAAGTATACATTACAGGTAGGGGAGTTGTAGGAGAAAGCTTCATCTCAGCCATGACAACATTACCCATTCCCAAGGCAGGTATGCAGAGAGATCACGCATCAAAAACTAGAACTATTAGAGATAACCCTAACCATCATAAATGGTTTACTCCTGAGTTGGCTGAACTAAAGACCACAAAAAGACAAGAGGGACATATTTGGTTGAAAGATAAGACATCTGAAAACCTGGCAGCCTGGAAGCACAAGGCAAAGGATTCAAAAGAAGACCAAAATCGTGGAAAGTAAGTGCAGTTTTTACAACAAACAAATCCTCCAGGCTGGAAACCAAACCAAGGAACTCTTCAGATTATTTTGGTCCTGGGAGAAACCTGCAAGCACCAATCCCATCAATAACCCTACCAACGAAGACTGTAACAGAGTACAGAAAGCTTTCTCTGATAAACTAAAACTGTGCAAAGGAAAATCCAGGAGGAATTAACCAGGACAACCTTGCATGCCATCACTGTTAGTGATAAGGGAAATGACGAAGTGGGCCCCCAACCCTTGGGTAACGGGGAGCAACCCCCACAGAAGCCTCAAAGTGGCTGTAGATTCAGAGAGTACACTACTTCAGAAAGTCACAACCTTCTTAGAAAGATGCACCCCACAAGCTGTCCGGATGAGCTCCTCCCTTCAAAGATCAAGCTGGAACAGAAGGATATTTTCACCCCATTCCTCTGTAGATTTATAAATTCCTCTTTTCGATTCTGTCTCTGATAAAAAAAATGTTGCAGTTACACCATCATTTAAAAAAGCAGGATTCGACCCTAATGATGGAGCAAATTTGAGGCCAATCACGAATACATTATTGTTTCTGAAACTCATCGATAAAGTAGCCATGCTGCAACTTCAGGCCCACGTCTCAGAAATTGGTATCCTACACAGTTTCCACGGCACCGAGAGCGCTTTGTTGGATCTGCAGACTTACATGCTCTCTGGGCTGGACTCCAGCAAGTCGGGCTGCTGATGCTGTTGGATATGTCAGTAGCCTTTGACTTGCTGGACCACAAAATCCTATTAGATCGGATGGCCACTGTTGGGGGTGTGTCAGTGGTGGCCATCATCTGGCTCACATCTTTCCTCGAAGGACGCATCTCCCGAGTTCACTGGGGGAAAGTGAATCAGAGGCTGAAATCAACACCTGTGGAGTTCCCCAGGGGATGTGCCTCTCGCCACTGCTCTTTAATATCTATATCATCCCACTATGTCTAGACCTTGAAAATCTGGGCCTCTTTTTGTGCAACTACGCAGACGACTTCCAATTAGCACTAGAGATCAGTGAAGAACATGACAAAGATCAACAGGTGCTGGATTCAGTATACCAGATAGTGAAGAGCTGGATGTCTAGTAATTGGCTATGCCTTAAGGCAGCAAAGACCGAGTTGATGCTATACGGCCCTAAGCAAGCCAGACAGAAACTGAGCCCATCATACACACATTTCCAGATTGATGGCAGTCAGATCTCAGTAGCATCTAAGGTAAAGACTCTGGGCACCTACTTGGAAGCTGGCCTGGATAGTGGTGCACATGTGGATGCCATTGTGAAAAGCACCAACTACCACCTTAAGGTGCTTCGACAAATGGCTCCACTGGTTTCGGAAGACAACTGTAAACAACTGGTTAGGGCCGTAATACTCCCGAGAGTGGACTATTGCAATGGACTCCTGGGGGGAGACAGGAAGATTGACATTCAAAAATGACAAAAGATTCAGAATGCCACAGCAGTGCGCATTTTATATCAAATGAGCCACACTGAGCCTACCTCGGTGGCCAGAAAGACACTACGTTGGGTTCTGGTCTCAGCCAGAGTTCAGTTTAAGTTACTGACTACCTGCCATGAATGTGTTTTTGTTGATGCCCCAGCCTACCTTAAAAATAGGCTGAGAATCCACCAACCTAAAAGAAATCTACGATCTGCTAAAGCTTGTCTTTTAGAAGTGGATTGCGTCAAGAGAGCTCTAGGGGATGGACGTGCCTTCCACGTGCAAGCTGCATGGGTATGGAATACCCTTCCTGAACAATTGCAAATACTGAAAATCACTTGGATTTCAGAAAACAGCTAAAGACCATTTTGTTCGCATAACAAAATAGTTACCCTATCTCCCCCTTATGGCGCCTGGATGCCTTTGGGCTTTTGCGCTTTACAAATGACCTAACATAACAACATAACATAACATCAACTAACGGGGTCTGGAGCAGAGAGTCGCCCCTCTCAGCGAGACTTCAACACCTAGGGTTCCAATTCTCTGTCACCTCATTGGGACCTTCTCCTCTTAAGGGGGCAAATCCCTGCCCCTCGTAGGTTGCAGACTTTCCTCGGCCGAAGGACAGACAGCAAGCATGGGAGGCAAGAGTGGAAAAATCCAGACTGTGGAAAAACCCAGCTTGTCTTTCACGGTCTCATTCCCAGCACCCCTTATCAATGCACCTGCACATCTCTGAGTTCCCTCTAGGATCATCCTTGAGTGAACAATAAGCAAACTATTCTACACAGTGAACTCATCTACTTTGCGCTAAAATATTGCAACCGCTGCAAAAATCATGTTTGCTTCCTAACTGAGCTCGCAAAAACATAGACTTTCATCGTGGTTTGGGAGTGAATGTCCAAAATGGCCACGCACCGGCGCCATGTTATTTCGCTCATTTTCACGCATGCACTACACCTTTGCATTGGGCATATCTGCAGTGGGGGGGTTCCTATCACAGGATGCCCAAATTCAAGACTGCAGTATGGGGTTTTGGAAATCCAGCCCCATAAACAAGCAGCAACCCCTGGATACTACTTCCTCTGAAGGATGTGGCTGTAGCCCCCTCTGTGAACATATCACTGCAGATTCCGTGCTAATATCACTGAAGGTACTGCTGCTGATCCTTTGACTCAGCTCGAAGTCCTCCTGTGGGTTTCGCCACGACAGTTCAGATCCAGTACTTGGCCTGGCACTGCTGCCTGCGCAGGGCAGAGGCCAGGCTTCCGTTTCTGCTTAAATGTAGGGTTTCCCATGGATGGCAAGTGCAGTTGCAATGGCCATATGGTTGCCCCGTTCCTCTCCAGGAAACCAATCCTATGTGAAAATATAGCATGATTTACAGGAAGAAAGCAGCAGTGTCTACGCCCAACAACATGGGGAAATCCTGCTCTTTGCATTTGAAAAGAAGACAGATCTTTTGGCTTGGTCAATGCTTGTTTTTGCTGAGTTGTTATAACAAATCTAGCAAAATAGTAATCATGAAGTCCAAGTGCTAAGAGAGAACAGATGCTGTACCAGGCTGAACCATAACAATGGCCAGAGCTGAGGTGGATAAGGCTGCCATTTCCTCAGAGGCCAGGGCGGTGCAGGCGGACCTCCTTCCCACCAAGAGTTAATGCCAGAAATGGTCGTTGATGGAAGTCTCGAGCTGTTTGTAAGGAAAGCGGGTGGAAGTGTAAACAACGCTGAGAGAATCTATTTTCTGCAAACATTCCTATGCTTTATGGCGCTTTTAACCTTAGGGATGTATATCTTTAAAAGTGCAGGTTATTGTGACACTGGGAAAGGCAGCCAAGGCTCGGAATCCATCTTTAGTGAGCAAAGTCTAAAATAGGCCTATAACACTGCAAACCTTCTAGCGCATCGCAGCGTGATGTGGTCTGTCCAGGATCGTAAACCTGAGGGTTTAACTTTCAGGAACATAAACTGTTTGTCTCTAGGCCTGGCCGTCAGCTTAGATGCAAAGGTTAGGCCAGCTCTGGTCCACATGGAAAGAATTACTTTCTGTCTGCATCCAGAATCCTAGGAATGCTTTCATTTCATTCATCAACACACCTCAGATCAAAGAGTTAGACAAGCCTCCTTGGTGGAAGGAGTGGGGAAAGTTGCCGCTTCTCTCCATACTCTGGATAGACACTGATCGACACCCTTCCGATCTATTTCTGCTTAGCACAGTAGAGAATGAGGTGCACTTCCAACCTGCACAGCATCTCTCTTTCACTCACAAACACACACCCACTACCCCCATTGCCCCTACTGTCCCCACTGCCTCCACTGACTCGGTCTTTCTGAAGGACTAAAACAGTAATAAAGCAATACTTGGCAAAACCAGGGGTTTTGGCGTTTTATTGTTGTTTATAGCATTATATAATTAGCATGGGGGAAGGAATGAAAGCTCACAGGGAAGGAATTACAGCACAAGGTGGGAACGACTGTGCAAGGGGGGAGTATTGACAGCGCAGGAGGGCAAGGAATGACAGTGCAAGTGGGAAGGAAACAGTGCCTGGGGAAGGAATGACAGCACCAGAGTGGGAGGAATGGCAGCTCAAGGGGGAAGAATGACAGCAGATGGGGGAAGGAATGACGGAGCAGAGGGGAAAGAATAACCGAGCAAGGGGAAAGCATATGGTGGAAGAAATGACAGTGCAAGGTGGAAATGTGTTTGCTTTACCTTTGATGTCAAGTGAAAAATTCACATTAAGAAAGAATGTGCATACTGGCACTATTAATAGTTCCATTCTGCATACACTTTCATAATGTGACATGGCTTTTTTACTTGGCAGCAAGGGTAAAGCCAACATGATAAGTGTTATTACGTGGCAAGACTGGCCTACATTTCTATGTAGGCCAGCCTAGCCACGTAATAACACTGTGCATCAAAGGTAAAGCAACCTTTACTGTGCATCAAGGGTAAAGCATACAAGTTAAGTGTTTTACGTGGCTATACTGGCCCATGTAGGCCAGTGTAGCCACACAATACCATTTATTGCGTTTGCTGTACCCTTGATGCACAGTACTATGCATCAAAGGCAAGGCAAACATGTTAAGTGTTATTACTGTGCATTAAGGGTAAAGCAAACGTGATAAGTGTTATTACATGGCTAGAATGGCCTACACAATCTAGCCATGTAATAACATCAAGGTAAAGGAAAAAAGAATGCCATGCCCCAAAACCCTCCTCCAATTTAGCATCCCAACACCATCAGACAGAATCTCAAATGGTAGAGTCTACCAATCTCTAGAGACCAACCTGGGATTGAAGGGAATCCTGGGCTAGCAAGGGATGGCCCTTAGTGAGCCCCTTTACAATTCTGAATATAAAAACACTGCAACTGTCTTCGAGAGGTGCTGTATTCCTGGGACCATCTCTGACAGTGTGGAGAATAACATTGGCATTCGGAATTTTACTTGGAACATTGAGACATTTTTTAACAGCAAGATGTTTCCGATAATAAATTCCAGGAGTAGAAATCTCAAATTGTATTAATCTAAATAGCTGCATTGGGATGTGTGGGATAGTATGTTATGTTTTAGTATTTGTTCATGGGACATTTTGGACTGCATATAGAGCCGAAAAGCATCATGATTTTGGGCAGTATTTATTTTTCCAACATCATGGTGTGCACTTGTTTACTATTTGTTTACAAAGTTTATTAACACTCTGGAAGAACTAAAAAAAAGGTCTTAAGATGAATCAGTATATGAGAGTTGCCATGCATTCCCTTCTAGTTATGTATTATACTGAAATTAATTCCAATTTATGTTATAGCATTTAGATGTAAGCCGCAGTGTTAGGCAAGAAAGTATATGCACCATAACGGTGTTTATGTGGTTTCAATAGAATTTTAAAATCATTAAAAAACATAGAAAAATATCAAAACTCCAAAAGGGGGTAGCAGAGGAAATCGAAAGTATCTAAACTTTGAATCTGTAATGTGTACATTAATTTTGGATACGAAGATATGCATGGGCTACTTTTCCAGAAATCTCAATACACACCGTGATTTTCCACAGGTAATGGACCATCACGCTGTTCATGGAGACTGCCCCTGGGTGGTAGCGCTGCACAGTATAAATCAACATAACATGACATGTGATTTTCAAAATGGGGGTATGTGAAAAATGAAAACGCTGTGTAGAATGTTTTTTTGCAGAAGTGTAGACTACGAAAGACATTGCATTAGGGTGCAGTTTTCAGCAAAGCGTGGTAGGTGGTGCAAACTGGACGAAATGGTGTTTGTATTGGTCGATATTTCAAAGTTTTCATACACCTGAAAGGAAATGATAACCAATGACTAGGGAGATAGCACCACACAACTCTTAAAACTCAGTGAACAAACTTTAGTCGAATTGATGTTAAGATGCTGCAAAAATGCAACAAAACCTCTGAAATTCGGCAGGAGTTGGAAGCTACTCCACCTTAACTCTGAGTCCATCATTGAACAGTTCTAGAGCACAATGATATCGGTGATGACATCACATGTGACCTCAAGTATAACGTCATTCATCATATCATTGATGGGGAGAAGGGCCGGGACAAGGCAGAGGCAGCGCAGCCAGTGCTCTTAGTCAACCAGTCTGCAAGAGAACATGGCCTTGTACCAGTGATTCCAGCTCACACTTCCTAGGCATGCCAACGAGGGCGCTAATGGATGTTAATTTCTTCACCACGCTGCGCATGCAGCTTGCAAAATGGTGTGAGGAGTATGCAACTTTAGGTACATGATGGGCTTCCAGCTGTTGCACTGGGGTCTAAGAGTGCATGAACCATTAGGAAGAGGTTCTGTTTTCAGGGGGAAGGGAGGGGTTCTGGGGCCTAAATTGGCATTCATACAGGCGTATGATTTGTTCCAGTTGGTGCGATTGCATATGAAGGGCTATTCACTTGTTGCAGTAGGTGTGCTGGAGCCGGAGAGGGCATGCATGTTTGACCGCATGCTCTGTTCCCTGCATGCACATCTGGGGCATGAAGAAGAGGGCGGTTGTATTGTTCATTCTAGCAGCAGAAGTCTTCAAACTGTGGCGCGTGCCCCAGTGGGGGGCGCGGCCTCATACCCGGAGGGGGGGGGGGGAGCAAGAGCCTAGCATGAAATGTTAAAAAAATTAATACATTTAGATTGGAGGAAATGGCCATGGGCAGCTCATATCGTCAGACTGGAGCATAACACTGTCTCAGGCACCAATGAAAAAGTGGCCCGCAGTTGCAAATGGATATTCATTCCTTAAGTCACAGATGGTTTGAATAGTGCCCGAGGTTTTTTTTTTGTTAAAATGTAAGCAAATTGTGATATTTAAAGAATATTTATTCAGCAACAATGGTCAAAAATACCAACTGCATAGTGAAGTAACTCATCAAACTGGCCCACATTGGCCAAAAAAGTGGCCAATTTGGACTGGCCCACACTAGCATTTAGCATTTTTGGTATGGGCATTGCCCTATTGCCCTATAGGCCAGTCTGAGCCTAGCAGCTTATCCATAATTGGGGAGGGGGCATGCACCCATTGGCCCTCTCACCCATTATGGAGGAGCCGAGGAGCCAACCCAGTTAAACACTGAGCACTCCCTCAGATGCTTTTCCAGCTGAGGGAGTGCTCCTGGGCTGGCTGAACTGTCAAAGGGAAACATTGTTTCCCTTTTGACAGATCAGTTCAGTTCCCCTGCCACACATGCTCACTGAGGCATGCAAGGCTGGGGGTGTTTTACTTCATCAACCTTGTATAGCTCATTGGAAATGCTGTTTGAAGCACTGCATGTCTGTATGTGCGAGGGGGAGCTCATGCGCCTCCTCGCACATATGGACAGAGCAGCCTGGAGTGGGGTGTTTCAGCACCCCTGTGCAGGCCCCTGCAGAAGGTACAGTTATGTTAATTTATGTTTTATTTAAATATGTGTATGCATGCGTGTATGGTTGTGTTATGAGTGAGTGTATGGTGATGGGTGCTAGTGAATGATAGAGTGATTGCTCTGTGAATGTGTGTGTGTGTTTGTTTTGGTCTGTTGAGCTGATTTAGGAAAATGGGGGATAGAGGGGGGAAGGAGGGTTGTACAACAAATGTATTTTCAAAATGCCTTTGTTGCACAATCCCCCTACCAAAGTCTGCTCTCCTTTTGAGGCGCTGTGGAGCCCTGGGGACAGGGATGGCATTTTTTTTTACTGGATATCTATCATAGATGTCCAGTCAAAAATGCCATGCTTTACCCCTTAGCCCCCCGAGCGCCTTGCATAGCACACATTATCATGTTGATTGTGTTAGTCTCTGTGGGGCCTAGGGGACAGGGATGGCATCATTTACTGGACATCTATTGTAGATCCCCCCCATAGATCCCCCATCTATCAACGCCCTTTGATTGGTGCGACCTCCCTCACTGAGCTCGGTCGCTATGGCATATCTGGTGGTAACATTTATGCCCCGCCTTTTAAAAAATTCACCAGCCACCACTGGCAGTGGGACTGTGCTTGGAGCAGGGTGGGGGAGCCCAGGGACTGTGGTAGGAGCAGGTTGGGCAGGAGCCATGGGATAGTGGTGGGATCAGAGTTTGGAGAGCCCAGGGTCTGTGGTGGGCTGGGGTGGGGAGAGCACCGGGACTGGGCTAGGAAAGGGATGATGGAGTCCAGAGGCTGTGATGGGAGCAGGTGGGGGAGCCCAGGGTCTGTGGTGGGCTGGGGTGGGGAGAGCACCGGGACTGGGCTAGGAGTGGGGTGAGGGAGTCCAGAGGCTGTGATGGGAGCAGGGTGGAGGAGCCCAGGGACTGTGGTGAGCTGGGGTGGGGAGAGCACCGGGACTGGGCTAGGAGTGGGATGACGGAGTCCAGAGGCTGTGATGGGAGCAGGGTGGGGGAGCCCAGGGACTGTGGTGGGAGCCGGATGGGGGGAGCCATGGGATAGTGGTGGGAGCAGGGCGTAGAGAGCCCAGGGTCTGTGGTGGGGTGGGGAGAGCACTGGGTCTGTGGTGGGACGGGGAGAGCACTGGGTCTGGGCTAGGAGTTGGATGAGGGAGTCCAGAGACTGTGATTGGAGCAGGTGGGGGAGCCCAGGGACTATACTGGGAGTAGGGTGTGATGACAGCGCGAAATAGTTCCTAGCCATTTGGACTTACTGTCAGATTTGGCATTTTTGGGGGGGCCCGGCTTGCCCTCATTTTGCTCGGGGGGGGGAGGGGCAGGCCTGAAAAGATTGAAGTCCACTGTTCTATCCTGTCTGCTGGGTTGCATCAGTCTTTTCAGCTGTCGAGTTCAGGGTCATGGGGTGCATGCGTGGATTCGTGGATTTCACGGCAATGTTTCTGGTTATGTGCATATTTGGAGCATGTTTGTCCTTTCAGCTCGTGCTTCTGTGCCATACTGACATCACCTGTGAGTCAAGTGTGGGATCCTGAGAGCAGGTTGTTTCCTGATGCCATGTAGCATTTCACGCTGCAGACAAACTTTCTGTGTGTGTATAGCAAGAATGCACGTGCTTCCTTGCACATTCCCTGTTTGATGTGGTTGTGATGGTTTGACGTTGGTTTATGAAGTTAGGTGACGGAGAGCTGAATCTTGTACATGTGAAAATATCCTTCCAAGGTGGTGCTGTTTTGTTTGACTGATATTGTGTTGTATGTGGCTCTCTTGCTCGTCAGTCTGTGTCATATGTAGTAAACTCTGTGATGTCGTGTTGGACTTTTTTGTCTGGCGGGGTGATGGTGTATGGCAGGCGTGGTGTCCTGCTTCTTTCATGTTCTGGTTATGAGTGTCCGGATGGGGCGATGATACGCAGGGAGTCATTTTAATTTAAATCCTAAAGGCGAGCGGGGGGTTCTACAGCGGGATGACCAATAGGCGATGCTGTCCTTTTCATGGTGGCACTTTTACATGCCCACTCTCGCTGCTGCATCCTAACCGCAGCCCTGAAGACCGCCAACATCGCCTCCCCAACCCCCAGGGGCTTTGCATCAGATGACCCACGTCACTTGAAGGTTCCGGAAGGAGGAGCAGGCCTTAAACTTGTGGTTGGCCAGCCACATTCGGTCCTCAGTAACTCCTCCTTGGCTACCTCGGGCCCCGCAGGCCCATTCTGGGTCCCACCCTTCTGGCCCCCGCACCACCTCCTTGGGGCTTTCTGCCATATACTTCCATTTTCCAACATGTTTGTAGAAAAGTGTAATAACTCTCTCAATTAATTATTCCTGTGGGACCCACCTGCATTTACCAGGTGTTAATTTCCATCAGATTCTATATCAGTCCATTTCATTGCCACCAGCATCAAAAATACATGCTGGTTGTAATGAAACTGCATTTGTCTGGTGGAGCGAACAAAAGCAGGCTATCCTGCCCCCCCACCTCTTACGACGGAGAAAGGACTGTGGCAACGCTTTGCTTTGTTTGTCCCTCTTGCGTACTTTGCGGACTAACGACTCAGGCGACGACTAAAGATTTGCTTCATGGATTGCTCCCCTAGCTCCAGCATTGTGACCGATGTTTGTCTTGACCAGAAATGGCTTCAGAATGCGAAGAGAGACAATGCTAGGAATATTCTATCTGCTTTCCCGCATTATATCCGGAGCGACTATCCTGGAGCCGTTATTGTGAACTGAGGAAGCACTCCATACCCCTCCTTTTATCTTGACACAGTGTGTGCAAGTGTTCATTTTGAAGCCACCTCTGAGCAATGGCTACAAATTTAGTGGGTCTTTCTTTCCCCTGATGAAGACTTTTTGAACAACCACATGTCAAAACGGGTTGGGACTTGTTTCTACCTGGGTTCCTGAACCTTTTTGAAAGCCTAGGATTTTGAATTGAAAATGTAGGAAGAAAGCTTTGTATCCAATTGATGTTGGTTCTTTTTCGGTGTAATTTTTTCTCATAAATTTTGAATGAATTTGATTGTGATCAATTGAGTTTGGCTGTGTATATTTGACACATTCGGTATTGTTTTGAGTATATATGGTGATACTAGCGGGCGGTTCATAATTTATTGATTGTGTTTTCTCTGAAAATGATCTAAGATTCATTTCTAAGAAATCTTTTTATACAAAAACAATCTTGAATACATTTTTCTTTTACAAATATGACCTAGATTTTTTTTCAGTGTTTCTTCTGCCCCCAACTCTTGCCTGACAAATGGACGATAATTATGCAGATCCGTCAACATGGTGGTTGTAGCGTACTGCCAATTTCAGTTCCATTTTGAATGATCCACGAGACCCATGATCCCCACAGGATCGTACTTTAAGTGCTGTATTGTGAGAATAATGTTATCTATTATTCCAAGTATTTCTGAATTTGTTTCCCGAGCAAAGTCAGCCTCTAAAGTATTGTGCATGCTGGTATGGGTTAGTCACTTTAGTTGCGTTGTTGCTTTTAGCAGGAGAAACACGTGGCAATGTACTGATGTGTTTCGTATGTGAGAAGTGCAGTTGCTTCATTGTGCCTTTGGTATTATATGTGGTGACGTGGGGATGTGCCATGCATATGGGCATGGCTGCTGCTGGTCGAGATGTAATGTGAAAGACTGTGGGATGCCTGTTGACTTCTATGAGAGTGACTGTTGGGATATTTGATGGACTAGTGAAGTACCCTCGGTCATAAGGTAAGTCATGGATGAATCCGGACCTGGATTATTATAAAAGGAATGCTTGTTTATTATCTCTTAGTTACAGGTATGGCATGAAGTAGGAGAGTAGTATATAAGCATCCTTCAGGTTCATTTGTCTCACTCCAAGTGTCCCAACAGTCATTCCAGGAGTTCCCAGTACGCCAGGTTCCACATGCATCACATCATTCCATACAGCCTCATAGAACACAACACACTTATACGGATCACTACAACTAGTGTGCATGGAAGTGGGATGATGCCAACCTACGTCCTATGCTTACCTGTAACTAAGCATACGGCAAGCTTCCCTTTGATTCTTGGGATTGGAAAGAGGTCCTTCAATGGGATACCCAAGAGAAAACACATTTCTCCAGCCTTTGCCGTATTTGGAAGAAAAATAAAACAATATATGGGGAGCTGTACTAAGCGCTCATGATTCCAGAACCCGACTATGCAGGGAAGCTTGGCCAGAACCCAAGTGGCCTTGACCCACCAATGGTGAGTTAACCACAGCTCTATATGCCACAGAAATGATACCAGGTATGAATACACATATACATGTCCCTTTAACACAACTAATTAAGGCAAGGAATATTTAAAGTTATACTTCCTTAATTGTCATGATTAAGGGCATGCAACACTAGTTTCAACTGAGTGGTGTATATGAGGACCTCCACAATGCGTGCACTTGTGTAAACACAGCACTTGGACAACAAGTGCTAATGTTATACCAATCTGTTTGTCTTCCCCTTATCCCTCTATATAAATGTTAAACATACACAGGTGTAACAAATATGATTCATCATAGTGTCAAAAGAGTTTAACATTTCTTTACCAGCCTGTAATAAACTCGATTTTTTTAGGCTCAAGCAAAGTTAGGAAAGAAGATCTTCTGCACATGGCACTCTGGGAGTGGAAGCGGCATGCCGGATGCACCACACTTGGAACCAGTGCTTATCTACAGCGCTCCCCGTGAGTTTGGGTCATTAGTACAGCCACACAAGCTGCTGCATTTCATTTTCTAGCTCACCATATTAACCAGAAGGAAATCACATTCACAAATGGGGAAACCCTTACCAAGTGCAGACACCATTCCCCTCTTTTTATAATTCTGAGAGTAGTCTTCTTATTCGAGAACATGGTGTTCTGCAGAATACCAGAAACCAGCCCCTCCATTAATATTACTTCCCGTCACCCCTAATTCCTGGTGACCATTGGTAAAGAAAAGCAGGTACTGCAGACAGGTGGAGCAGTGGAGGAGGGAGGGATCAGTCAAGATCAGGATCCAACAAAGTCAAACTGCAGGATTTTGTGATGTGCTGATGTATTAGGACTATGGATTATGCTTAGAATTCAGAACATTATAGGTTTATGTTGATTAACACCCCTGATTATTAAGCACAGGTACATGTGGAGTGTTGGTCTGAATAGTTATTAGCAAGCACACTATGCAATGTATAGATGTGTTGCCTTTTATTAAATTTGTTTCTAGAACAATAAAATTGCTATTATAAAAGCCATTTACCTTTAAGAGTTTATATAGAAGTGGGCCTTTTGTTTTTTTTGTCTGCAGAACTTTTTGCTCAATCTACTTCTTTCATGTGTTTCCTTTTTTATTGGTCACCTCAATTACAGGTAGAAAGCTAAAGAAGTCGATAGCAGAGAACTGACATGGCCAGACGATGCAGGCACCCAAGTGACACAAAATATAGGGGAGCAAGAGTGGGCAGAGGATCAAGAGAACTGTTTTGCTGAACCTCCTCTTATTTCTTAGAAAACGTGTCATGCAAATTCATAAACATGTCTGTAGCGTGCTCCCAAGAGTGAAACCTCCATTCTCCAAAAGCAGTCACTGCTAGGCGACCTTTGCCACCCTAAATATGTACCCTGAACCAGTACCCCCAAGGGTCACAGAAAGGGAGAAGAGAGGGAAATCAAGTGGGGTTCTTGGTTTGTCGAGTATTACTCGTAGGTCAGACTATTTGTGGGCCTGGTGGCACATATACAGTGGATGCTGAAGGGTCATATATGTGACACATGGCCTGTCCAGCAGAATCCTGTACCCGGCTTTCAACTAAGAAATTCACCCATGACATGCAGGCAAGGGCCTTAATATGCGACGCGCCACCCATGCTGGATCTGACATTGCTCCACAATCCTCCTCCTAAATGGCTGGAGAAGATGGCACCTAAGATGGAAGAACACGCTTGTCAGAAAAAATGATCTATGGATATGTCAAAATAGGATAATACAAAATACCTGATGGAATGCTGGAGTCTGGCACTTGTGAAACTGCAACCAGCTGTGATCGGCCACACAGGGAGTCACGATACATCCACCTAGGCTTTGTACAGTGGGTAGGGAGCATAGCTTAAATATAATCAATTTCGATTGAGATTTCTTTTGATTATAGAAGATGACAGTACATTGCATCTCTCTGGGGTGAGGAGTCACCTCATAAAGGATGGAATGAGGAAGTCATTAAAACTGAGTGTGTGCATATGTTGAGATTAAACCAGATCGGTTTCAGTGAGGTACCCTGAAGTCCTCCACATGTCTTGAAATTATGCCCTATTAACTCTTGGACTAATGAGCTTGAGCTGGGTGAACTTTACATCACCTCCCACCGCTCTCTTGCATTACCTTTCTGAAGACAACAGAACAACGTGTTTGTCCTATTTCTAGATTCATTGCTATGCTTTTTTTGAATTTTGATATTTTGAAGTATTTAGCACGCAAACATGGCAGACCAAACCGCATTAAGGCGTAGTATATAATATTCAAGGAGGCCCTGCACTGAGAAAGTCTGAAAAGGAAAACAACAGCTTCACAGAACAGAAAGATTTCCACAAAGGATTTAGGTGATTTATTTTCCTGAGCTTTAAGGCGGAAGAGCTCCACAAGCATGGATCAGTCACTCAGAAACGGCATTCTCTTCTGTACTTACAACAGGATTTTGGAACCTTCAAAAATAGGAGATTTCCTGATATGGGGTTCATAGCCTGACACCTTTCTGTTGTGGAGGTTGATATTACTAATGATATGTATTGCTGCATCCTGGTCCGTGCGACTTTGAATTGATCAATTAATGTTCATTTGCAATAATTTGATTTCTTTTGCTTTGCAGTTCATAGCTGTTAAGACGGCCTGGGAAGTCCCAAATTACACAGAGGCTCTGGAGCCAGTTCAAACCAGAGTCAATAACGGAAATAGACAAAGTGCAAGGCAGAGGCCAGCTTTATTATCATCAAAATAAAACAGGGACAGCATACAAGCTTATAATTCTTGGCTTTCTTTACATGCTTATCAAAAACAAAGATTTATATATTCAACATTTGTTAATAGTGGTGACTACATATACATTCTATAGGGGTTACATTTCGAATTGGGTAACACTTGTCTGATGGCTCCTCCTGCGACTACATCTAAATTGATAACGTTAAAAAGATATTGTTTCTACAATATATAATTGGCTGGCACCATACTTCATGGGCGGCATACCATTGCAGATTTTCATTGGCTTGCTTCTTACTAACCAACCTTGGACAACTGACAAGTCGTCAAGACATGAGCCAGACAGGAGTAGGAGGAGAGAGGTCCCCAGACTGCTTTCCTTTCAATTAAAGAAGATACCATCCCTCATTTCTAGGCCATGAGCTAGGGTGATCCCTTTGTATTTGGCCTTCTGTGGCGCCTTGTATCTCGTGATATGTGTAAGGAGTAAGGCAGGTATCCTATCTGTGTTTGTGCTAATGAATAGATGTGTTCTTCAATTATGGGTCACATGGGATGGGGGCCGTGTTTGGCATTATTTCACCTTTCAGTTATTGGGAGTTAAGCTAATATCAATGTGAGTGTTATGTTTTTTCTTGACTCTGGGGACACTCTTGATTTATTCTTCAGGGAGTATTTTGCTTATAGTTGCCCTGCACCTGGCTTACAAAGACTGGTTGTTCTCTTATAAAAATTTAATTAGTCTGGGAGCATCCTTCTTGCATCATGGGGATTACTATCTCGTGCCTTCACTGCAATGCTCTGACCCACCCTGAATTCACGGTAACCTTGGCTGTGGTTGCCAGATCCTGCCTGGGCTCTGCATGGATCTGTATTTCTGTAGTTTCAGCATTGTGTGCTCTCTCGAAGCCTTGATGCCTCTATCTATCTGAAAGGGAGCAATAACTTCCATTTTTGAAAATATGGCTGCCCATTACTGTCGCGTTTCTATGTTAGTGATCTATATTCGCATGTCGTTCATGTTGCATTCAGCGTACACATTGCTTATGTTAGTATTCTTCATGTCTTATGGATGCTATGTTAATGTTCTTCATCTATAAATTAATTTGTTACCTAGTGTTCACGTTTTTCATGTTGAGTGCACATTTGCTTTATGTGTAATACATGCACATGTATTGTCACAATGCAGTTTAGCTGCTCTTGCCATCTTCAGCTTAGATTATATCGATCTCCTGCTGTTCCTACCTCGGATAAAGGTGGTACGGTTGTCTTAGTGAGTAACATTTCTTTACGATATTGGGCCACTGGAGGGGCAGAAGCTATGGATGATGAATTAATATGTCTCCTAACACTCTCCCCTCTGGTCAAGTCCTCGACCACACTCCCCCTTCTGGTCTCCCCTAGATAAGGCTCTTTGGTTATCCATATTTTAGTCACCCCCCTCAAGCAGACTGTATACCTAGCATGTTCATCCACATTCCAGGTCATATAACAGCATTCACCATTGCAATCACAATAAACCCAATGCTCAGTGTACTTTTGAGAGCCCTGAGGATAAATACATTTTGATCTTGCAGGGGCGATAGGGCTTTCTGTTGCTTGTGTACAGGGCAAGTCATCTGTTTGGGTATAGTGGCACAAGTGAGCATCCAGGTTTATTACTATTTTCATTCCTACTGCCTTTCTGGAAACCTTTTTGCATTGGCTTATTGCAACTCTTAAAACACAGAAGGCAAATATTCTAGTACTAAAATGGACATCAGTACTTTGAATGTGTTAGCCAACCAAGAGGGAATTCATGATAACAGGTAATTAAACCAGTCATCATCAGCAATATCATCTACCTCCTCCACCATTCTTGTGTGTATTTCTGTCAATGAGGCTATGGCCTCTGTGAGGTTTCCATTCTCCTCATCGTGGGCCTGTGTGTATGTGCAGCAAAAAGGCCCAATTTTTGCACACACCCCCCCTCAATGGCTGTTGTCATATCGAGAATGTACCTGTTCTGGAGAGTCACAAGTCTTATCTCCCTCAGTTCTTCTCTTACGGCATTAAAGCCAGTTACTGCTGTGTTTATTGTCTGCAGCAGCTCCCAGTGGGTTATTTGCAGCCATTTTGCATTCATGTTGGTTTGCAACCCAAAAGTATAGAGGGATGTAAAGAACATCTCAGTTCTGCCAAACAATTTGTGCTCATCTGGTATGGCGTCATATGCATCGTCCATTTTTACTGAGTTATTGCTGCTGCTCTTAATGCCTGCAAACGTGAGGGACCTCTTCCATCTTATGTGTGTTTTCATTTTGGGGAAATCCAAAATCAAATCTGTACTATCAAGGCTGGTGTACTTATTACCACCAGGGGGCACAGGCCTCCCCAATTTGGAGGGAGCTACATATAAACCCTTCTACCATAATCCCAATATTGATCCATTAATACAGCGTTGCCTGTTTTCATGCCTGGTATATAATGTGTTTGCACCCTTTCTTTTCCCTTTGATTCACTGGACTAGTATTCCTGTAACATAATATGGCATTTGTCACAGGTATTATGGGTAGGAGTCTGCTTCATTCTCTACCCATGTGAGCAATTTGGAATATTCAGTCCATTCTTTGAGGCATATATCATTTGCATTTTGCACCATCTCTACTGGTACAGTCAGGAGTGTTTGTGCTTTGCACTCCATCATCCCTTCCACCCACCCATCTGAGGTAAATACCTGTCCATATATTAGTAACTGGGGTCTATCCCAGCATCGAGGTATCTCTTTCCCTGCTGCATTTATGCACTGCAATAACTTATGTACCGTTATGTTAAGCTGTCCTCTATTTGGACCTTCTAATTGCATCACCTTAATTGTTCTTCCATGATCATCCATCATATCCTTTTGTTTTATACAACTATCCACATAAGGAAACATCTTTTTGTCATCCATCACAAGGTGGCCCATCTTCTTTATAACTGCCCCCTAGTTTTGCAAAGTGCTAAGAGCATGAGGCAGTATTCTGGGGCAGGTATTTCTGGGGCCACGAATGTCCTGCAAGTGCTCATTGAGTAGGGGAGGAGGGAACACACATAACAGTTCTCATCAGACATCCTCCTCCCTCCTTTGCTCATTTGCTGGTATCACACATTATTAGTGACATGGGCACAATTAGTAATATATTTGTTCACATGCCTAGAATCATCTAGCACAATTCTCTTTAGTCTCCTCATCTGTGGGTTTACTAGAGGGAATTCTTCTGGTGTTATTTCATCTACCATTGTTACAGCACGTCTGCTCATGTTTACTGGTATACAAGTGCTATAAACAATAGTTTCTCTTGCTGCAATAGACATTATTATATAAAGACTACAAAATGTAAACAACATTGCTATTATCATTATTGCTAGGGGTATCTACTTTCTGCACATTTCTACAAGTAACTTCACTTTGAGGTGCTAAAAGAGAGTAGTTTATGCATTATTGAATCAGGAAATATGTTTCTTTCGTATTTTTAAAAACAAGTATTCACAAGAAAAATGTCAATATTGAAAGAAAATTCCTTTCCAACACTATATAAGCCTTTATATTCAGTAGTAATATGGTGATGCTAATGTTCCAGGCTGCGAAAAAGGGATATGTGCTGATAAAAAAGGACAAGATCAAGAAAATTAAAATTACTACAGGGAACATCTATTATTTTCCTTTTACTATAGAAGTATCATGCTTTGTTTTAGACAAGTGTCATTAAAAGTACGTCGGACTGACTTGTCTGTGTATTTATAGAAAAAATCAATGTGGCCTCATTACCTGTCTGCCGGCCAGGAAATAAGGGTGCTGGAAGCAACGTACTGGCACCCTTTACAGACCGGCAGACAACGACTCCGCTTTCTGGGACCTCTGCGCCCGGCAGGTCTGACCTGCTGGGTGCAATGCCCCGGAAAGCAGAGTTGTCACGGAAGCACTGGCATCATTAGCAACGGCACAGTGCTTCCGAGTCCCCATTGCCGTGGATTCATATGGGACTCCACAGGAATGGGGATTAGCACTTTCTGCCACCTGATATCCCGGGCTGCCAGGACTTGTAATGTCCCGGTGGCACCAGGAAGTCAGGCGGCGGTAATGCTGTTACAAGGTTACCGCCAACCTCGTAATGAGTCCCAATGTGTCCTTTATTCTTCTTTTTGCTGATTGGTCCTCATCATAGACCTTGTTTGGCCTTTTCTTGGGTCTTATTCACCTTTGTGCTCAATGTTGGTGGACAGTGAGTTCTCTACTTTGTTGTGTTTGTCATCACCGAGATGCAACCAGGCACACCTTCCTTGAAATTTCAGTGGAGACTGTATAACTGCCTTCACTACAAACGGTCCATCGAAGTGGGGCTTGTGCCACTGTTATGTGAAGTTCCTGCACAGGATCATGTCCCCTGTAAACGGCACTAGTGCTTTCAGTAGAGCACTTGGATCTGTTTATTCATTTGCTTCATCAGTCTTCATTGAACCCCCTACCACATTCGTACCTGTTGAGAGACACATTTAAGAGATTCCATCCTAGCTGTCAAATAATCGTGCATTTACTTCCCTAACACAGTGGCAGCTTTCTCTTCGTCTTTTTGAGCTCCATTGGGTGGAGCAAGGAGTGTATGCATTCGGCATTCCGTCACCAGCTCATGTGGAGTCAGGTGATGGTCAGAGCCGGGCTGATTGCGAAGTGCAAATAGGGCTAAAGGAAGGCAATGGAGCCAACCTTTTTTCAGAGTCCCTTTAAGTTTGGCAATGCGCTCCTTTAGGAGGCCATTGAGGTGCTCACAAATACTGTTTGCCTGTGGGTGATAAGCAGACGAGAAGTTATGCTTTATACCCAACAGGAGAGTTATGTGCTCAAATACCTCATTTACAAAATGTGGTCCATTGGCAGACCGGAGCATTTTGCACACTCCCCACCTTGGACATACCTCACATATGAGGAACTTCGCAGCACATGTGGCATCTGGATGTGTGTATGGTCCTGCTCCAATCCATTGGGATTCTTCCAAAATTGTGACAAACCAGTCCTCCGAAATCAGTACAGTAAGACACTCTCTTGATGTGTTTGCTGAGTAGTGCAATTGGTCTGGTACTACTGTAAGCAGCCCTAGAGGTATGACTATTTTACCAGTGCTGTCCTGCCTCCACATCGCATCTGTCAGTGACAATGAGCACCCCCTTCTTTTTTTCCATAATTTTTGATCTTCTGGTGGTGCGCTGCTAAGAAATGTTGTAATTTGTGCTATAGGTAGCATATTAAAACCTTCCTTCATCACCATGTTGCCTGTACGTGTGTATTTGTTTGGTGCAGTCTCAATGTCAGATATTTCAGAAAAATATGCTGGTCTTTATGCTTCAAGATCGGCAGCCTTGTTGCTGTGAGAGTGATGGCAGATGGGGGTTGGACTGTGTCTATGAGTCTGTCCAATAGTGGCGCATGCTACACTGGTGTACCATCTGCGCACAAGAAACCCCTCTTCTTCCAACGTAACAGTCCTGCATGTGCTGTTGACATCACATAGGCAGAGTAGGAATACACCATTACTGCCACTTCTTCATGGCCTTCAAGTACCAAAATCAGCACTACAAATTCTGCCGCTTGTGCCGAGAAATGCGCTGCAATCGTCACTGTCTCAATGCTGTCTTCTCCTTTGCCTTCACTACTGCTGTGTCACTGTGCCTTTTGCCAGTGCTCTGGTCTATTGATGATGACCCATCAATGAAGAGAATTATCCCTCCTTTTCCTTGACATACATTCAGTGTACTTAGTGCAATCATGCACATTATCCACTTTCTTTACTGGTGCTGCTATAAATCTCGATGGATTTCCCACTCAGCACCTGACAATTTTAATCGACGGGTTTGATATAATTACTTCATAACGGAGGCTCTTCATGTAATCAATGTGCTTTTGGGCTTCTCAAGTATAGAAAATGGGCATGCTCAACGTATAATGTAACTATGTAGCCCATAGTTATACTGCAGATTTCTCAATCGCAAAGGCTGCTGCCGCCAATGCTTGCTCGCAGGGATAATGGATAATGACCTCTCATGACTGGATCTAAAATCCCACTCTATAATGCTAATGGTTTATGTACCATGGTAGTTGTCTGTGCGGGGACAGCCATCATCACTCCTCCATTTGAATGGGAGAATAAAAATAATTCCTCATTTTAATCGAGGATCCCTAACTTGGGAGCTGTGCTAATTGCTAGTTTCAATTAATCAAAGGTGTCTAGCATCTCGCCTGTCCAGCCTACAACACTGTTATCTTTCTGGGCATCCTTCAGTCCTTTTAAAAGTGGCCTTACATATGTGCTGTAGTCAGAAACCTATGCCCTGCAATAATAGCAAAGGCCTAGAAATTGTAGTAACCCTTTCACTGTCTCTGGATTGGGTGTCTTCATGATTGCTTCTGCTCTTTAAGGTGTCACCTTCCTTCCTTCTTTTTGATATTAGCTGGCCTATACATAGGACTTCTTCCTGGCATTATTTAATTTTCTCTTTGTCAACTTTGTACCCTTTCTCAGCCAATACTGTCATCAGATTTACTGAGTCTCTCCAGCACTCTTCCTCTGTGTTACTGCACACTAAAATGCCATCTACATATTGCATTACTGTTCTGTCAAGTTGAACATTTCCCAGGTCCATCTGCAGCACTCGGTTAAAGACAAAGGGGGATTCACAGTACCCTTGGGATAATAGAGTATGTTTTAGTTTAAACCCCCTTGTAAATTTGCTTATTTAAGTAACTTTGGGTCTCACCCTAAGTTACAAGGGGAATCTAGACGTGGACCCCAGGCTCACTATTCTTAGAGAGACACAGCTCCACCCTACTGATGAGGTCCAACCAGACCAAAACACGTGTCTGGGGTTGCTGTTGGTACTCTTGTTCAGGGGAGAATTGCCTAGCATTTCGGTGCTGGACTGCCCCAGGGCAAGACAAAGACTGATATGTTTGGGATATTTCTTCTCTGTGAAAGATAGTGAGCTAAAGACTCTAGGTAAGTCTCTTGTAACCAGGACTAATGTCTGGCAGAGGGACTCCCAGGACCCCCCTTGTTAATTTGTTAGTACACAATGTAATATTGGATGCATGAGGGCCTCAAGAGTTTTCAGGATCAATCCTTGTGGTTTGGTGGCTTATTTCCTTTGTACCCCAGGTCAAACTACAGAATGTTAATTCCTGACAGCCAAACCTGAGCCACGAGTGGAATAGTCAAGGACATCTCCAAGGAAGTGACTCCATGGTTGTAGCAGCTCTGATTAACACTCTATGACTGTGTCAACGCCTTCTATGCTAGGATGTCAGAATACCAACTGAAGGGACTGCAAAGACTGCAGAATGCAGCAGGCAGAAATATTGTTGGTCTAAAAAACAAACAGCCTTGCAACACCGGAGAACTCTGCTCAGGCTCCTAGTCCTCCAAGGAATCATTTGCCCATGACACCCATCTACCTACAAAATGACATGAAACATAAAGATGATGCCAGATTCAACTCCAGTGATCAATAGACAACCTACGCAACAGTCCACGGACCAGATACTAAAGAAAAGGGGATAGGCGAGTATCTGGAAAGGTCATTTCGGAGCCTCACCAATCTCATAGCATTTACATGACTACCAGTGCCCGTCTGAGGTCATGCAACCAACTCCAATGTAACCTTCTCACTTTTGTCAAGCATGAGCCAAGACCTCATCCATGGGCCAGCTGTATATAGCGAGACAACTGTGCAATGCTGAAGGTCCTCCCTGTCGTGAAACCTTTAGCTGCTCTGCCAAGAAACCATTCAATTTGTGGTGAGTGCAGCACAAGCAAATGAACATAAAGACGATCATTAGATTTCTCCGTAACTGGTAGGAGAGCCCCCATGGGAAGGCCTGTCTGCCTGAATATCATGATTTATAGCACCCATAGGGTCTGCAGGATGAGTGGAGAAGAGAGCTTTCTCGTCTGGGAAAAGCATGAGGTTTTTTGTGCCTTTTTCCTGCAGAATTTATACGATTTCCCAGTGGATTGAACTATGACATTAAAATCCGGTCAAATAGGTCTCTTTGCCGCATGGTCGGAACAATTAAATTCTGTTCTTATACATGAAGATTCAAGCTTCCGGTCTCTCAATAAAAACATTCTGAGTGTAAAGGTAAGGTCGCTCAGTGCTAAGGGATCCACTTGCTGGCCAGAGGATCCACTCATTACTGGGTGAATCCCATCACCCTGCTTTGCCCTTGCTTTCGCTGTCAGGCTAAGTGAGGGATCAGTAAGCCGTGTTCATCCAATCCAACCACCAGAATGTAGCAATGAGGGACAGGGCAAGACACTCACAGTAGGCAATAGGCTGCCACCCTCTTTGGCTTTTAGCAGAATGTAGCAATGAGGTACAGGGCAAGGAACTCACAGTAGGCAAAGAGGCTGCTACCCTCATTGGCTTGCAGCCTTCCACTCTCGGACATGATGGGATGTGCTTGTGTGGATATTGGGGCCACACTGAAGAGCACATGCCTCAGACCATTGCACGTGTGCAGAACAACACAAAAGCGTAGCACAACTAAATCTTCAGCTGAGTTTGGAAAAATAGAGGGAGATACACAAATGGGATCCTTTTCTACGTCCTGGAGTGTAAAGGTAAGGTATAAAAGCAAGATATTCGCCATTCACGCCTTACTTTTTTCTCTTCCTGGGGGAGATGGTCATTTTCTAAGTCCTGCAGATCGGTAAAACTGGCGGAAAAAGAGCCTGCTCTTCTAGGTCCACCTGTCCAATCTGCTTATGATTTCATGCTGGTGGAAATCCAGTGGATGCCTATGGAATCCGCATGAAATTACCACATGGTAAAATCAGGCAGATTCCATAGGAATCCATTGTAAATGACTTCTACAATCCTTAATTGTGAAAGCCATTTACACTTTCGCAAACGCAGTGACAAAGTAAAGTGTAATGGCAATTTTGCTTATATTTTTTGTCTTTACTTTTCCAATAAGCGGAGGAAAGGTTGAACATGGCATGGGGCTTACCTTTTGCACTTAAGTGCAAATGGCCTGGTCCCCTCCATGCAATTCACTTTTCAAATGAAAATACCTCTGAAGACCAAAGGTGATTTTGCATTTTTAATTTGGGATATTAGGTGGCGTTGAGCACCACCTATAAGCCAAAAATATTGCATTGGAGTACAGGTAGGAGGGAGATAGCATGTAAGGAGGGGCCCACAGCTTTTCAGTGTTGTTTGATTATTTACTCATCCATTGGCTGCCAATGGCCATGCAAATCCCTATGGCCATTCCGACCCACTACCTGCCCTGCGCTCCCAAAAACCCATCCTTGTGGGATCTATTTGAGATAGCTTTATCAAGAAGTATCATCAAACGTTAGCCTGCCAGTGTTATTTTTAAGCAGTATACTGATCGTTAATGGTTTCATTGCAGCTGTAAATGGCTACTGCTGTAATAAAAATGTCTTAACCAAGTATGCTGTCAACCATTTGCTGTATATCTCTTCCATGCACTGAAGTCCTGTTAAAACAAACAATGACAATGCCAACAGTTTCCTCTCAAGTTTACAGTTTTTGCGATCATACGGCCAGGTAGTACCATTATATCAGTGCCTAGCTAATGCCTATGCCATGCTCTACCCACTCACCTTAGGATGATTGTCTCTCATTTAGCCTTCCACAAAGCTATTCAAACAAGGTTATCTGTGTGCTTTGTGTGATACTGTACAGACTCCCATTCCCACATCTCGCTGTTTAGTGGCCAGATGTCGCACCATTGATTATCATAACCTACCCAATAGTGTATTATAGGCTAATATTGGAAATAAGATTTTTACTATTTTGCCATTGTTGTAACTACCTCTGTGTTGACCACCTGTATCTGTAACCAAGTAACCCTACGTTGTGGTGCTTCCAATGTAACCCTGAATCAAGCTTATGTACAATTTCCTGTAACAGCGCCTCAATGCCTTTGGGCTGTAGTGTGCTCTACAAATATAAAAAATAAATAAATGCCTATGCAAAAGCCCAAACTGTTGGCTTTGACAATGCTTGTTTTACCTCGTTACTTTTGTAAAAGTTACAAATTGCATGCAGGGGACCAATTAGCACGTAAGTGCTAACTTTGGCTGTCCCCTGCTTGCAAAATCATCCTTTGAGTGTTCTGCGGCAGATGGTACAGACAGCATACATTATTGATTTTCATGTTTCTCTCAATATACCAAACCACAGTTTTTTCATATATACAGCTTCTAAACTATTGGGAGCCGGAAAACCATTGGCACAGTGCCATTCAGTAATCTGAGTATAACCGTATGCCTCTCCTACACAGTATTCCATTGCCCCATTGCATAAACTTGTCACAGGTGCATATTGAATCAAGCGCTGGTGCAATTTTTGTCTCAGTGAAAATGTTGGGGGTGAAACTGCACTGCAGCGATGCAAAGTGTATCTAATGTGCACCCACACTCACATAACTGATCTTGGAAAGTTGCAAGTTAAATAAAACATAGTGGGGCTCACAACAAAAAAGTCTTTATAAAAAAATAAAAAATAAAACTTGTAAAACAAATGAAAGAGATAGGAACTTTTGTATTTTGTATCTGTTTCCTGAATCACTGTAGTGCCAAAACTCATCTGTAATCCAGGGGAAATTCAGAAAAACCAGCCAATGACGCATGCTGTCTCGGGTCTGCGGACCACGTGGAAGAGCAGTGGAATATATTGTTGTGTTTGTGTGTGTTTCCTGATTTCCCCAGTTCCCCCTCCGGCGTCTCCTACCTCAAATCATGAAAGTGGGGAATTATAAGCAGATGAACCAATGTGATGAAACACACACTGGACAGGCCAAGAGGACATCAGACCATATTCCTGCCAGGAATCCAGCTCAGATAAATGTGTCTCAGTTGGCCAATAATCGGGGAGCTGCTCAGTGCAGATGGAGTGCTCCCAGAGACAGCTGGCCATCACCAGTTCCCGACTGTGCACCTCTGGGTCTCTGGGGATGAAGTGTGATGAATGTCTCTGCTTTATATAGAGGTGCATCACCGAATGGGTATGCCGTCTCCACCACGTGATGCACTGAGAAACTCAACCTACTCGACTAAAGTACGCATTGTGAGTGAATTCTCATTGTGGCGGAGATGCAGACACATATGGTCCATTAAAAAAAGGAAAACAGATGTGTTTAGTGTTGATATAGCCATTCCCAGAATGAATGGGTTCCTATCTCTAGCTTTGTCCTTCTTCCCTGGCCGTCGTCCAAATCAAGTGAAGGGCTTTCAGCTCTGGAGACAGACATTCTAGTACAGCTATAGATAAAAAGCCGAATTGAGTCTGTTCCCATCACCCTGTATAACTACCCACCCCCGACCATGTCCTGTGTTTTCCAGCTCGAGGAACGCCAGTCACGCTGGTCAGGAAGGGAGCAATGGAGGGGAGTGAGGACTGTGTCAAGTGGGTAAGGATAAGCAGCCATTTTGAATACCATACCTAAGTAAACATTGCCTCCCTTCCACCTAGCTCGCCACAGTCCTAAATGATGGAAGATATACCTACGGACTTGGCTCAAGAACCAGTCCCGCAACAGGACTTTTTGTATGTATTACAAAGATGAATAAACCATGTACCAAATATGGCGCAGATGGGACCGCTTACTGAGTTCTGCAGGGTTGCGTGAATGTATTCAAGGCAGCCCAGATTGCAACGTTTGGGCCTTCTCCCAAAAATGGTGCAACACTCTGGTTTAAAAATGCTGCAACCAGCCTAAAGTGGAATATGCCGGTTTATTTTCTTTTGCCGGCTCCCAGAAAGGCACAAATATAGACTCTTCTGCAGTAATGAAGTATATAGAATAATTTATTGCAGAAAAAGGCACATAACACATTCAAGGGATACAACCACTCCTCGGTTATTGTGGATCTTGGTGGGCGATGGGTAAAACGATATCTTGATTCAGATCAAAGATGAATAGACCTTAAGAATCGATCTTGTATCTCCTTGTTTGTTTAGGTCGGCTCTGTTCATCAGAGATCTGATAGCGAAATTATATCTCACAGCCAAGGACAGTTGAACCAATCGCAGTTGAGAGCATTACCCCATAGTGCACAAGAGAGGCTAGAAAACGGAGTTAAATCCTCACTTACCAGCAAAGAGATAGATCACGCTCACGTGTAACAATGCTGACAAGCGTTGCACCTCGGATGCAAGCTTGCTTTTCCCCCTAGCACTTTTTTCCTGGGGGTTCTGTTTTGGCCTGCCAGGAGCATAACTTGTTATGGAATATAGCTGGTCTGGTGAAAAACCTGTCAGACCCTTCTTGGTGCAACTTCATTAGACAACATCAAATGATCTGCCTACGGGAAACATGGGCCACCGATACAATCAATATCCAGGGTTATGAAACCTATGCCATACCTGCCTGTAAGGGCCAAGGAGGGAGACCACGTATATGGGTTGATTCCTCACTGCAGGGTGACATTAAGGTGTTAGGGAATAGCTCTATTGATATACAAGAACTTCACATCAAATTGAAAAATGGTACTTATGTAATGTATAATTGGCAGCCCTCCTGGAACAGCGAAGAGCATCAGGTTCACCAGGTTGTCGTTTCAAGTTAACCAATGTACCTGCAGTCCTTGATTGGAAGGTCTGCAGTCCATTGAAAACTGCCATGGCTCCATCGAGTTGGAGGATTGAGCTGCCTCCCGGACCAACCACCTGCCAGTCTTCCTCTTGACATTTAGGGTCACATCCCATCTCAACCGGCTGACATCTGTCGGGATGTGCATATGGCCAGATCCATTCCCTTCAGCAGATTGTTGAACCATTATGTTCCACCATTAGATATTTCCATTCAGAATCCTTTGAAGCCTGAGGCAGCCCGATGTAGACTGATATCGCTATGAAGAGGGCACATGTGAAGTCTGGCTCAAGTTACTGTTGTGGAGCATGCTTCTATAACTCCCTCATTTTGCAGCCCGATCCAGACTGTTTTCAATTTGTGAGCATGCCAGAGATAAGACTGAAGAGACTTGGCTCTGATGACTGGCAAGAAAGCCTTCCCCAAGTCAATTCAAATGTTCACCCCAATGAAATGTAAGTTGGACATAAATGTGATTTCTGGAAATTTCCCTTGAAGCCATATGTCTGACAATGGTTTCATGGGTGGAAGAATTGTGCTAGGTTGATGCTTGCACCAACCAGTTATCCAGGTGGGAGTCCATACAAATTCCCTCTTTATTGGGGTAGCCCACAAATGGAGCCAGGGCCCTGGTAAACACCTGGGAAGCCAAAGACAGGACACATGGAATTACTTGTACATCAAAGCTTGATGATTTCACTTTAAACTTCATATGCCTTTGGTGACTCTCAAGAAGTAGGACGTGCATTCTGGATGATGGTTCAACAATTGACATAAGACTGTTTGAAAGTTCACTTTGAGTTTTTATGGTTACACTGGATCCTAATGGATTTAGCTCACCAGAATGGGGTGGGATTATGCACCAACAATACTTAGGTTTCTCACCTGAGCCTTAATTTCCTTTATACTCAATCCTATCCTCTCGCCTCTATTTCAGGCCCACCTCCTAGTTCGGTCAAATGGTCTGAACATTTCTTTCTGGGCTCAGGGACTTTCTTAGTAACTGGTGAAGTCATCAGGGTCACCCATTGGACCTTCTGGACCCACCTCATGAGTAACTCTGCCTGATCATTCGAAAGATGGGGGGGGGTCAAGCGTTGGGAACGGTACAACTAGTTCCAAATGTCCCCTCCTTCTTTGTTTTAGCAGACCAATCTCTTGATTTGGGCCTATATCTGACCCTTGTCCTGGCGTCTCCTTCACCACTTTGGGATCACTCTCCTGAGCCAGTACTTAAAAGTTGATGCCATCCCTCTCTTCCTCTGAACACATTCTCCATTTTTCTCCTTTTCCTGGGTTCCCACAGTATTTTTAGTTGTTGGTACACACCTGGTCATCAACCATCTCTCTCTTCTTCCTTCCTCTCTCTTTCACCACTTTCTTGACATCTCTTGTCCTACGGGAGGAGGAGAGATTGCCCTCCGATGGCTCCTCGTATCCCTCCTTTTCCACCTTTTTGTCTTCTTTTCCTTAGTTTTGCTCCTCACACCCCTTGTAAGTCTCCCCCATGCATCCCATTGCCTTCTATGCTTTCCCATTCTATGTTTTGCAGCCTTCTTACCACCGGTTGAATATTCCAGCTTTTCCTCCTCTCCTCTCCTCTCCTCTCCTCTCCTCTCCTCTCCTCTCCTCTCCTCTCCTCCTGCTTAGATGTTTCAACCTCTGCTCTCCCCCACTCCTCTCCTTCTACTTCAATCTTTCTCCCACTCTGCCTCTCCACCTGCTCATATGTTTTGCTTTCTCCTCTTTTCCCCTGCTCCCTCTTTAGTGCAGAAGAGACAAGTAACCTCGGGTTCACCTTCGATATATCAGGGACATTCCCCTTCCTGACCTGTTGCCTTGGTAGAATCTTGTAACTGTCATCTGTGCATGGCTTTTCACACAGTGCAAAGCAGTAGTTAGTTGCCCTTTTCTTGAAAGAAAGGGAGATTTGCACAGAGGATAGTCGTCTCAGTTGGCTTAGTATCACTGCTTCCTTCACATGGATTGTTTCACTGATGAGGTCAGCCATCAACTGTTTCTGGAAGATGAGGTCAGCTCAGATTATGTTTTGGTATCTCCCACAGTCCATAAAGGCAGTGATATCTTGGCCATCCAAGGCTACCGGTAAGTAGTATTTCTTTCCACCGATGCCTTGAGCTAGCATCTACAGCCCAGAACTCTTCCTGAGCTTCCGGGCTCTGTATTGGGTAAACTTAACTAGTGCTGATGGGCTTCTCTGCCAGTCTCTAAGGACAGCCCCTAGCAATTTGTTCCATCCTCCCACAGGTGTGACATGTTGGTGCAGACCTCTCTGTTCCATCAAGTAACAGCCCCTGTTCATGGTCAACTGCACCTCATCCAGGCCCGAGAGTGGTTCCACAGTGATGTCTAGCGCAAACTTAGTTCATGGCTCGGGAGGGACTCAAAACCTGTTAACAGTGGTCCAATCTCTTTCCTGGTGGTTAGGCCTACTTTTTCTTAACCACTGTTTTCAAGTTGGTTTGGATGTATCTCATTTGCCCTCTGATGTCTGTTTGCTGCCAAGATGGCGTGCTAGAAGCTGGTCTTATGGAACTGGTGAACAGCTCTTTGGGGGCAGTGAATTAACCAGCTGTTTGAGTGCAAGGACATCTGCTAACTGTTCCAAAGTCATTCAATCAATGCATTTGTTCCGAAGACTTTGAATCCTGTCTGAGAGCTGTCTGGGAGCTTCTACAGTCTGTTGGTGGAGCTTCTGTAGTTTTGGGCAGTGATAAAGAACTCTTTCTAGAATTCCTTGTTTAAGGTCATCATATGGTGTGGCTCATCCGGATTTAGGACATGATGGATGCTTGCAGTCTGTAACAGATTGCTAAACCTCCCCAATGTTCCTTTTCCCATTTCGCCAGTAAAATGAACAATTCAAATTTGATTGAGTTTGAATTTGAGGATGAACCAGTTCACCCAGTTACATTTTGACAGTATTTTCCAGCTACACTACTCTCAGCATGCCTTTAATCAGATCATGAATTTGAAATGCAAACTGGTTGAAGCTGTTGAACTCTGGAATGTGGTACACACTCATGCTGTTTGAATTGCTAGTTCCATCAACTACTCTGATCTCTCCTGCTACCTACCAATCTAGCGGTAAGAAGCTCAGACCTACTCCAATCCACTGGAGACTACCTTACATCCTAACGCTCTCTGACCGCTTTCAGTGCTTATCCTATATCCCGGCATTCCTGTGCCATTCCCGACCTCCATCATTACCTTACTTGTATACCCGCCACCCCGCTGGGGTTGCCCTTCATCTCCTGGGGGAGTCACGCTACATATTCACCTACTACGTACTCGCTGCCACCGAACTGCTAAACAGCATTGTTTACCTACTTAGAATCAGCTCTGAACTAACTTACCTGCTAAGTATACCCCCATGCAGCTCAACACCTCTGGCTGCATCTAATCACTGTATGACGCACGTATATAGACGAACAATGGCAACTGCCCGTAATATGCCAATCTAGGTGGGCTAGTGTTTTCATGCGTCTGTTTGAAAAATGCCAATTAAGCCCTCATTGTGAATATTCGAATCTAGGTGGCCCGCCTACTGCAATTGCAACGGCTAGTGCCCCATGTTCGCTCATTGACCACCCTGCAATCTAGTTGTGCCTTATGGTCGCTTATTGACCACCCTGCATTTTTGTTGTGCCTTATGGTCGCTTATTGACCACCCTGCAATCTAGTTGTGCCTTATGGTCACTTATTGACCCCCTGCATTTTTGTTGTGCCTTATGGTCGCTTATTGACCACCCTGCATTTTTGCTGTGCCTTATGGTCGCTTATTGACCACCCTGCATTTTTGTTGTGCCTTATGGTCGCTTATTGACCACCTGCTATCTTCCTACGCCCCACCTAGCACACAATCATGCCCATAGCCATCTGCAAGCTCGCCGCCACCACTACTACACTGCTCACTCTCCTGGCTACACTCACTGCTCACCAACCGTACACATCAATCCGCCCTCAATTCGCACTCATGCCACACAGCCCACCCCCAATCCAATACAACCCGCTGCCCCGGATACCTCACAAACTCATTCACATCGCACTAACACACCCCCTGCACCCTGCACCGCTAGAATGTACAGACTGGATAGACTCAGAGATCGCACACAGACCACAATATTCAGCACACAACCCCCACCCATTGAACTCAGAAACTACAGACTGAGCTCCCGTATCCTCTCCAAACACATCCCTCACATTGAACACCCTCTCACCCACAAACAACCACACACTAACCTAACCACACCCCACATTATAACCACACATAACACATCAGTCACATTTACCACCCTTACCTCCACAATCATACCTCACATCAAATGTGCCCTCCTCAATGTTCGATCCCTCCCAGCTCACGCATCTGATATTCATGACCTCATAACTAATAACAACATTGACCTGCTAGCCATCACAGAAACATGGTTACATGAAGCATCAGGCCCAGCCGTCACTCTTGCACTACCACCTGGCTTCACCATACTAAGACAAGACAGACCTGAACGAATAGGAGGCGGAGTAGTCTTCATCTACAAGGAGAATCTTCACCTCCGACTTGTTAGCCACTCCTCGACCAACAACTCTGACCTCTTATCGAGCAAACTCACACTGTCACCCAACAGCACCATCAACATTCACCTACTATATCGCCCCCCAGGCACCACCCCTGACTCTTAAGAAAGCATCATCCACATCCTCAGCAATAATATCAAAAGCTCCACCAAAACCCTTCACCTAGGAGACCTCAATCTGGGATTTAATGATGCTAAAGACAAATCTGCAGTCGCCCTCTCCAAAGAATTTAACGACCTAAGCTTCACTCCAAAAGTAGAAACTCCCACTCACGCCAAAGGCCGTATTCTAGACTGGGTCGCAGACCATAATTGTCTCTCCACTATCACCTCGATCTCATCATTGCCATGGACCGACCACAACTGCATCGAATTCTCGATCCCTATCACCAAAAATCACAAAACTCTGACCCCTGCTATCGCTGCACAAGTCAGAAGCTCTAAACACCTCAAAGAGGACAACCTGTGCCCATACCTCAACACCCCCAAACTAGCACCCCCCTTCGCAAACGACCCCAATATTCTGGCAGACATCTACAAAGATGTCACTAAAGCTATCAATGAAATAGCACCACTCGAATGGAAAAAAGAAAAGAAATCACTACACACCAACTCCTGGTTCACTGAAGAACTGCACTCAATGCGATCCCACAAAAGAGCAGCTCTAAAAAGCTGGCAATCCAACCCTTGCAACAGCACCAAAAATGAGTTCAATTTAATCTCCAAGCAATACAAAACAGCCACCACTGCTGCTAAAGCCAACGCATTCAACGCACAAATCTCTAATGCCAAATCGCACACTAAAGATATCTTTGCCATCTTCAACAAGCTCATCTCCCCCCCAAAACCCCAGATGAAATAATCAAAGATGAAGCGTGGTGTGCCAGCATTCAAACGGCCATGCTAAAGAAAATTGACCTTCTCCAAAAGAAAATCAAAGACCATTGCAAAGCACTACCTAAACAGACAAGTACCAAGCCTTCTAACCCCTCACCCTCCCCGTCCAAGCCCACCATACCTGACTTCATCTTCAGGGACGTCACTGAAACAGAAGTTATCAATCTACTAAAAAATCTCAAACCCTCCCCCTGCAAAGCGATATCTGCCCACCAAAACTCGTCAAAGACTGCACAGATTGCTTTGCACCGCTCTTTACGGCTTTCATCAATGCGTCTTTTAAAACGGGCATTATCCCTGCTGGCCTCAAAGAGGCTTGGGTCTGGCCCCTCCTAAAAAAACCTACCCTCGTCCCCCTACAACCCAACAACTACAGACCAATAACCACAATGCCATTCCTCCTGAAATTACTGGACAAAGCCGCACACTGCCAAATCCAGCACTTTCTGGAAACCCACTCCATCCTTGGAACTAGGCAATCGGGCTTCCGGAAAGGACATGGCACAGAAACAGCCCTGGTGGACCTAAAAAATCAGATCACCCAAATCATGGACAAGGGCAAGCCAGATCTCTTGCTCCTCCTAGACCTCTCGGCCGCTTTTGATCTAGTCGATCACAAGACCCTCACCTCACACCTCACACACTGTGCCAACTTCTCTAAAGAATCAACTCTATGGGTCACCTCCTTCCTAGAGGGTAGAGCCATGAAAGTCTTCTTGGACATCGCCAACACCACTCCCACGACAATCCACTGTGGAGTCCCTCAAGGGTCCTGCATGGCTCCCACACTCTACAACCTGTTCACTAAACCACTTTTTGACAAACTCGACTCCTACGGCATTACATACACGAACTACGCGGACGACACACAAGCACTTCTACCCCTCTCAGGTTCATACCACAATGATGCAAAGGCACTCCACTCGATATAGGCCATCATCCAGGCTTGGATGGCAGTAAACGGCCTGTGCCTAAATGGAGACAAGACGGAAATCATGATATTGGGTCAACAGAGCACCCTAGACAAACTGGACATACTGTACGCTAACTTCTCCATTGACAACTCCATCATCCCCGTCTCAACAGCGGTAAAGACTCTGGGAGTATACATAGACTCCTCTCTATCTATGAACAGACAAGTCAGCGCTATCACCTCCTCACCCGCCCATACCACTAAACTCATAAACGCCATCAAGCCTTACCTCTCCAAACCCAACTGCCTCTCCATAGCCAGAGTAACCATTGGAGCCAAACTGGACTATTGCAATGCCCTCCTAGCGGGCACATCAGCAAAAAACCTAAACAGACTACAAGTCACACAGAATAATGCACTCCGGGCCGCTCTCAGCATCCCAAGAAGAGAGCATATCTCCCATGCTAGACATTCAGCCCAATGGCTCCCGGTTAAAGAAGGGATCACACTCAAAATCCTCACCCTCACCCACAAATGCCTCTCTCTCTCTCCACTCCGTCCTATCTATCAGAGACCATCTCCAAACCATCCTCCATCCGTCCGACCAGGACGCAATACACCAACCTACTCTGCATCCCATGCATCAAAAAAGCCAAAGCTGGTGGCCTAAGCTTCCCCTACATTGCCGCCAAGACCTGGAATGCTCTCCCTGTAGACATTAGACCAGAAAACTCCCTCCTGATCTTTCGTAGGAAACTGAAGACCTCTTTCCTTGCACAATAATGTGACCCCTGCAAATCCATGTAAATATACTGCTTTGCTACTGTACAAATACCATTTCCCACTGTAAATAATGTACTCCTTGTTAATGTTGCTTTATTTGTATTGTATTTTTTGTAACCAAGATATGTCTTTAACAAGCGCCACGATGCCCACGGGCTGACGTGCGCTCTAGAAATCTGAATAAATAAGTAAGTAAATCATCAAGGCTATAATTCCCCAAATAAACATGGATTTGTGAGCTGTTTTCTTGCTGGGATGTAAAGTGGGTCAGTTCGTTCAAGAATGAAGAGTCTGTACCACAGGCCTGACGGATAATGTTAACAGCTTCATCACCGGGTATGTTAAGGTAGAGTTGAAAAAAGAGTTCCAATTAGTAACAATGAGCAACAGCTAAATATTACAGCTACTTCTCACCTAATGTGCATGTCCATTTAGCCTAAATGATGTCACAATTGCATTAAAAATGAAATGTGTTTGCTGCCATGTCACTCTGCATTTGTGTGTGTTCCAAGAGACGCCCATGATAATTGGTAGGGAAGAAGTACATTTTTGGGGGTTCTACTGTCCCTTCTAGGGGACACTTACAGTTTGTACTTTTTCCCTTTTTGAGTTTATCGAATCACTGATCACCTACTGAAGTCTCTATGTCAATGCAACCCTTTGTTAGTGTATGGTCCTATGATAACCCAAATGACTCTATAGAAGAAAATTCACTGCAGATAGTTTTCTTATATTGAACTGACAACAGAAAGTATTTTGGCCAATACTTTCACAACATACAAAACATGTCTGAGGATGCTTTTGGTCTCGTGCAGACGGTATGTGAGCTAGCAATTCGGACCGGACTGCCCCCTTGGGGTGAGACAAAGCCTGATTTGCATATGGTCTTTCCCCTTCTGTAATGGCTTGGCAGACTGAAAAACAACAGTCTGGAGGGTTGCCCAGAGCTGTGTCAGTGGTTATGATTGATTGAAAACCTTCCAGCCATTACCTTTAGATTTTGCTAGAATGAGAGAGACGCCATTCACAAAATGGTGCATCATGTTGGATTGCGCATCTTGCTCGCTGCCATGATGAAAAGGTTCTCCTGTAAAATACGAAATGCAAATAGCTGTGTGCACATCTGAGAACATTTTTCAACAAAGTAAAAGAAAATCCCACAAACTCTGACAATATCTCGGGCTTTGTAACTGATTCCCATGGCTGGCTTGTTAATGCTGAAGACATGCAAAGAACTGCATATATTTAAACAGGAAAAATGCAATAGGCCTGATTGCAACTTTAATGACACAAATGTAAATTCCTGTATCTATTCAGCTATTGCCTCATCAGGATGTAATAATATATGTGGAAAAATGCACATGGAAGTGGAACTGCACCACAAGTAAAAACAGTATGTTTACATCCACAAGAATTAATCAGGCCTCAGAAAGTTTATTGGAGTTATAAACGAGAAAGTCCATGGTTTAATCACTGTGCTGTGTTTCTAATATTGTTATCAGAATTGTGACTTCTAATATAAATTGAAGCATGGTGTAATGTAGGAGAAAAGCATGATTCAAAGTTGCATTGTATTTTGCCATGCTGTTCATCTCACTTTGAATGATACTGTATTTAATTTAACTTGAAATGAGACATGTAAAAGGTATTGAATTAGTTCACACTTTTGTAAGTTAGAAAGCTGTTTATTCCTTTCTGTTCTCCATGGTAGATACAGATGGACTTGACTTAGAATTAACCTAACCTCCAGAAACCCCAGCCACATCACAAGACAGAAGCTGCACAGAAACATTGGATTCAGTGTGTTCAAACTAATTGCAAGCACAGGCCTCATAGAACCCTTGCCATGTGGCTGGCTAATGCATAACTTCAACGCGACTTGCCACATTCACATCATTTCAGGCCCCTAATGAAATCCAAGATCATGAGAAGAATTTATCAGATATCCACGCAGAAGCTCAACAAACTAGCCTTGGCATGTATTAAATATCATGAAGACGAATGTGCATGGGATGCACCAACAGTGACCTTTATTGACAAAAGTCAGCATTTATTTATTTACAAACAGGGTAGGAAAATTATATATGTGGTGTTTTGACCCCAAAACTGAATCATTTCAAAATTCATATATCCATCATGGAGGGTCCTACCAACCTGAAACAAATTGCAGTTCTTAGCTAAATGTTATATCTTCCAACCTATTTAAAATTTGCCTGGGGCATAATGGAAAAAATGATGATAAAAAGGAAAATAATAGAATTTCTCTGGAAGTGCACGATGTACAGGAAGATTAAAGTTCTTTAATTATTTGTTAGGTGTTTATAGTTCAGTTACTACCTTATTGTAGATTTGTGCATGCCTACATAAGGAGGGAGATGTGTTAGGTGTTTCCTTTATAACAACATTGGGTGCATTAACAGTTATGCATGACATGGTGTGTTTACTTTCAGTGCACCCTTGTGCAACATTCTTGCTGACTTGTTAATTTTGTCTCCAAGAGAACATGCTAACAGTGTAGGTTCCATGAATATCTATAAAATGGCTCTGTGTTAGAATTGGGTGGAAGTGTATGGAGCTGGTGGAGCAGGAGGGCCTCTTAATCTGAAATAAATACTTTTGAAACTCACCTTTTGTCAGGTGTGGTGGATGTCCTAACATTATTCCTTCTGAGCTACAGGATATAGTTATATCTTATTTTATTAAACTTGCACATTCACATCTAGAGTTACACTATTAAAAATAAATGCCTCTTCATAAGTTTAGGAGTGAGTTTACCCCTCCCTTCTGCTCATGAGATTGCCAGAAGCTGCACTTAATCACAAGATGAAGGAAGGAGACAAGGATTATAAAATAGCTTGAACACAGATAGACTTGGTTGGGGGATTAACATTGAAGAATATTCTTGGATACAACTGGGAGGAGATGGCTGGGGAGCTGACACCATCTGGATGATTGGGTTCCTGGTAGGCTGACGAAAGGAGCCATTTCACAGATAGATGGTCAAGCCATATACTTGAGATTGATTTCAAATGTAGGTAGAAACACAAACATAATCCCAAACTATCCATACTACTATTTCCGGTGAATCCGGGGATTAGGGAGATAAGGGATGCCCCGAGTCTCTCATTTACATTGAGTACAAAGTGAGATGTAATTTCCTTAAAACCTAATGCTTTTTTTTATTGAGAGGCACAATTTAACCCTGACACTATTTTGGTGCAATTTAAACACAGAAGTGTTTTTGTAAAATTAAGACCCATTTAATAGAATCTGTGGCTTATTTTGGCATATAATCACACAGGCTCTAGTGCATTCGTGACACACTATTTTCTAATGTGATGTCATGCAAATTTACGACTAGGGGGAGACTAGCCATAAATTATAAGTTAGAGTAACAGAAATGAGCACAGGGAATTCATCCTATTCATAGAAAATCATGCAAATTGTTAAATCCCTAAAGTCCCTTACCTTGAAATGTGCAGGCAGACCGATGTGTAATGTGACAGGGAAAGGGTGCTTTAACATAATGCCCCTTACTGGTGAATATTACATTTCCAACTTAATTAAAAGGCAAATGAATAGTAATCGGTGGAGATCTTCACATATCTACAGTAAAATCTGTGCACACATAGGTAGATTGAAAGGTGCACACATTTATAGATTTAAAGTTACGTGCACATGTTCAGATAAAGCTGCGCATACATATTCTGAGAAGACTGCACACACGTGTTCAGAGGAGAGTGTACAATCCCTAAGATATTTATTTTCCCAATTCCAAACGTGTGGGAGTTAGTGGTTCTTGCCTACATTTAAATGACCTCCACAATGCAAAGGAGGGCCCAATTTATCACACTTATAAAAACCAATACGCCATAATGGAGTACCCAAAGTGCACGGGAAAACCCAGCTTTATTCAAAGCATTGAAACTCAACCGGGACAGTACTCAATCAGCTCTCAGCATTACAACGAGGGTGAGCGGTTTTCAGTGAAAGACACGTCATCCGCGTTGTCTTAATACAATCTGAATTACAAAAGTAATGAATAACTTGAATTGGTTAACATTGCAAAATACATATAGTATATATAGTGTTAATTCTATGATTGGGTTAGACATATCTGATGGCCCCTCCTGGACCTAACCCATTGCAGATACTGCTTTCATTAAAGCATTATGATTTCACTTGATTTGTTGGCTCTGTTTAATAGAGGTGATGTGGCATGAGGGATTACCATTGGTTGACCATTTCTTCAGCAGCCTGGGACAGTTTGACGTGACTTCAAGATAAGAGGGAGACATATTTATGGGGTGAGAGAAGTCCATGGTCTGCAATAATTCCAACTAAAAGTACTCCCCATCATTCCCAGGCCATGTTACCCTATCTGCTCCTTTGTATTTGGCCATGCGTATTATCTCGTGTCTGTGTGGGTGCCAGGGGGTTCAACAGGTGTCTTATCTGTACTTGGCTCATAATGAATAACCTGTGTTCTCTATGTTTTGATCATGTGTTAGGGTACCGTGTTGGAGAATGATTTTCCTACTATTTGCTGAGTTTTTAGCTAACTCTAATGTGCATGTTGTAATCATTGTGGCGACTTGGGACACCCTACATCTATTGTCTATGGAGTCTTCTGGCATACTATGCTCATGCACCTGGACATCAATGGCTGTCTGTGCTCCTATTAATTCAATTAACTTGGAATGTTACTGCTTTGCTTTCTGGGAACTGTTACCTTTTCCCTGCGTTCTGCACACCCGCTACTCCCTTCTGTACATCTGACCTTGGCTCATGCTACAAATTACTGTCTGGGCAGATTCAAAGCTTCTAAAATGAATGTGTTTTATGTATTTAGCATCTCATCGGTAGGGCTGCCTCAGCTGGTATTGTTTCTCACCTGTACTGTAATGGTGAGGAGTAGGGCAGGAATTAGTACTTGCATATTCATCTGAGATGGGGCAGTAGGTGATACCTGCATATTCATCTGCCCCATTATACTCCCTCCTCTGGTCGGATCATTGACCACCCCTGCAATTCTGCCTGTCCCATTATGGCCATCCTTTGGTATTCATATTGATCTCCCCTCAGGCTACATCCTTGTGCTAGGTATTCTCCTGGACCACATGTCATAAAACATCAATCTCCACCCTCTGCATAATCCACCCAATGTTCGGTTTAGTTGTGGGGGGTAACAGGACACATGAACATTGTGCCTGAGGGTCCATTAGGATGTTCCATTGGGTACATATGGGGTAGTTTATCTGTTTGTGTATAATTGTGCATTTGATCATCCACATTTACCTTTTTTGTTTTTTAAACCTTTATTTGTTATGGCAATTTCGAGAGAACAAAAGAGAGTTTGTGGTTCCACCAACTGTATATCCATAGCTATTCACAGTAACATCTTGTGCTAGATTGACCACCGTGTTTGTATTAACCAACCTCACCCCTATGGCTTAATGTACAGTACAGTATATTTCCGTTTCAATCTCCAGATGCCTTTAGTTTAGAGCCAAATATGAACGGTATTCCAACCAGATATCGCGTGGTCTAGCTGTGGAGGTAGGGTGTTCACGTATTGCTCTTTATTTTCTTGAGCCCAAGTCAGTGCAAGTAACCATTCTTTCTCACTTGGGGAGTTCGTATTTTTCCATTTCAGCAGGATGGATCTTTTGGCAATCATGCAGCCCATGTTTACGAATGCATGGTGTCTTTTGGACAGGGCGTTAGCTCGAATTCCAAAAAATGCACCAAGTGGACTCCGCTCAGCAGGGAGTTCACCACTCCGGACAAGGTGTCTAGTATTTTGTCCCAAAACTCTATTAACTGGGGACACTCCAAGAACATGTGTAGGTGAACTGCTGGTGCATGGTGGCATCTTGGGCAGCAGTGTTCAGTAGGTATATCTTGGTGAGCCAAGTGGCTGTATAGCATAGTCTATTCAGAATTTTAAATTGCATTAACTTAAACCTGAAGTTTAGTGACAACTTCTTGATATGAGTGCACTTATGTAGCCACTGTGCAGCAGTGAGATCTATACCCTTATCCTCGCACCAATGAGTGCGAGCCCATGATGGGGGGCGTCTTATTCGGTATCAATGTATTGAGAGTAGAGAGGATGTGTCTATAGTCGCCAGAGTTGGCTATGTACGCCAGTGTAGGTGTCTCAGGGGGTTCGCGTGGGTATCCTGGCCATCTAGCCGATACTGCTGAATGGATCCTATAATATTGGAGAAGCTTCCCTGCAACCCCCCATGTCCAGGCCTCCAGGTAGTAGGCATAATGAATTTCCCATCCGGGAATAGGTCCGTCAATGCTCTATAACCCAATCCCTCCCAACGCGCTTAAATTGCTCTATCCCACATTGGTCTTATTCGGCGAACTTCCACAGTGGGAACCAGCGGTAATACAGGAAATCTGCCCCTGTGAGGGTGAAAATTAATCATCACACTCTAAGTGTGGTTGCAACAGGGTCACATGGGCAGTCGTCTTTGTACTGTCAGTCAAGTACTATTGTTTTAAGGTCTGTATGTCCCGCTGCTAGTGATTCTAACTTGACGTAGGTAGGGGGATGGTCTGAAAGTTACCAGAATGAGGCGAATTGTGCTTGGGAAGCTATCCAGTAGAGTTCTACATGAGGTGCTGAGAACCCACCTTGTTCATATGGCAAGGTTAGCTCCACCCATATTTTACTAACTGCCCCGGAGTGCCATAGGAATTGCACAAGAAGTGTATGCAGTTTGACGAAGTAGGGTTTCCTGGGCCATATCGGCACGTTACTAAATATATATAGCACCCTAGGTAGTACTGTCATTTTAGTAAGAGAGAGTTTGGCAGCAGTGGAGAGCAGAAGTGACTCCCATCTGTTGAGTTTGTTTACAATGTGAGCCCTAACTGTGCCATAATTGTCTTGGAGCAATGAGGTGTGTGTTCTAGATATCACCACCCCCAAGTATCTAATGCGGTCCGGGGACCACCGGAGGGGAAGGTACCCGGGCGCTCGCAGATTTTATCTGTAAGTAGGAACATTTCATATTTGGAGCAATTAATAGTAAAACCGGAAAATTCACCAGTTTGTTTAATGTCCAATAAAATGGGATCAAGGTTAGTATGTGGGACTCTGACGTAGAGCAATAAATCGTCCGCATATAGCAAGATTATCTCTGGAGGGCAAACCAGTGGGATACTGCATCATCTGTGGTGCTCTTTGATGAAATACGCCATGGGTTCAATGGCGAGAGCGAATAGGGTAGGGGTGAGGGGGCAACCCTGTCGGGTGCCTCTTCCAAACTGAAACTGCTTGGATGTCCAAGAGTTGACTAGCCCCGTGGCCAGTGGTTGTGTGTACAAACATTTAATATAACAATATAACTTATCATGGTCGGGCCTAACCCCATCTTCCTCAGTGCAACCAGCAAGAATTCCCATGACTCCATATCAAAGGCCTTTTGAACGTTAATAGTCACCGCCACTGCCTCATCTTGGGGAGGGGGGGTCTATCCTGACCATGACGTTGAATAGCCATCTAATATTCAACGATGTTGATCTTCCAGGTATGAATCCGGCTTGATCAGAATGGACCAGGTGTGGCATCAGAGGGAGCAGGCGATTGTCAAGTACCTTAGCATAGATTTTGGTATCGCAATTCATGAGGGACAAAGGCCTATAGGAGCCAAATTGATTGCTAGGTTTATCTGGTTTAAGGAGTATCATAATCACAGCTTCCCGAAGTGATTCCCCCAGCAGTGAATCCCAAAGAGATTCCTCCCTTACGCTAAGGAGAATGGGGGCCACTACAGCCACGTATTCCAAGTAGAACTCTGACGTGAGGCCGTCCGGACCTGGGGCTTTCAGTTTGGGTAAGATGGCAATGACCGCCATTAATTTCTTCAAGCATGAAGGGGCTATTGAGTTTTCCCTGGTCTGAGCATTAAGGCGCGATAGCGGGATGTCCTTTAGTAGTGCATGTATGGCCTGTTCTCCCTGAGGTTGTTCTGCAGTATATAGTGCATGGTAAATGTCGCAGAATACCCCTACCACCTCTGCGTCTGACCACTTAGTGTTACCCCAGTCGTCCAGGACAGAGTTCACTTGGGACCATCCTCTGTCGGCCTGGACCAGTCTCGACAGTGTTCTCCCTAGCCTGTCCCATTCTCCATATCTCCTGGCCGCCTGTGGGTTGGAGAAGTAACTGACTTCCCTCATAGAGTGTGCATCGAATGTTTCCAATTCATTACATATTGTAATAATGCCTGGAGGTCCGGGGACCCGGAATATTCTGTTTCGAGCCTCTTTAGATCCTTTGCAGATATTTCTAAGTCCCTTCTTAAGCTTTTAAGAACCCACGCCATCCACCTAATATAGACTTTAAAGGCCTGCCATCTGATGCCCTGTGAGGTGGAGTCAGCTGCATTGCAGGCAAAGAAGGTATCTATGTCGGTCTTGATATCTGCTCGGAACACTATGTCTTCCAGAGAGGCCGACTAAAACCTCCAAGCACAACCCGTATTCATGCCACCAATCTTCAGTGCCGATATCATCAGGGAGTGGTCGGACAATGTATGAGATATAATGTCCACATCAAGAGCTTTCCCCATTAACGAGCCGGAGATCAGGAACATGTCAATTCAGGACGGCATATCGTGCACTGAGGAGTACAAGGTGTATTCCCTCATCAGTTGATGTACTAGCATCGCGTAGGTCCAGCATCTGTGTGAGGCACAGCCGTTGACGGGTGACTCTGGGTTGGGGTCTAGGTGCTGGGTTTGTCCTATGAAGTGTGCGATCTATAATCAAATTCATGTCATGCCCACCATATCACAGGTATTCCACAGTATACAGACGAAAGCGCCCCAATATGGTAAAAAAAAACTCGGGGGAGTCAATGTTAGGACAGTAGGTTTTTACAAGTATTAGTTTGGTACCTTCAAGTATACAGTGGATTACCACATACCTCCCCTCCAGGTTGATGTGTAGTTTTTTCCTTACACATTTTAGGGCCTTGTGTATAAGTGTCATGACTCCCGTAGACTGTGAGGAGTATAATGTGAAATACTTGTTTGCTCCCCATGCAGGGGCCATATTGTGACATGTGCTGTCTCTGGTGTGGGTTTCTTGCAAGAATAGGACATTTGCTCCATGTCTATGTAAATATGACATTATTTTGTGTTTTGGTGAAATTCCCCAGGCCCCGGATATTCCAACATAATATTTTCAACTGTTCGGCCATAACTGTTGTATTAAATAATGCATCACACTGTGTTCACTAATAGCCCAATATTCCATGTACCCTGGGACCAGATCCTCCATGTAGTCTGGTGCCACCCTTTTAACAGTTTCAACCCGTCAACACCCTTGAAGTGCGCAACTGGCGCTCAAACTCTTTATGGGCCTCCTCACAGTACCCGGGCCCTGACCCTCCTCCCCCTTCCCACTGCCTCCCCAACCGTGCAGTGTATTTGCCCCATCCACCTCTCCCCCAACTGTCACCCCGTTCCAACCTGGCCCGGGGGGCGTATTTCCCTTGTTGGGGAGATGTGGTCTTTCCCGCCCCTCTCACCACTCCTGCATATACGGATCTCACTTGTGCTGAAGGGGGATGCCTCCCCTCCCACCCAACTGTAATCTGTGTTAATCACCTACTAATTTCTAACAAGGAAGGCATGTAACCAAGCCTTAATGAAGTGCAAAGACTCAATTTTCGGTAAGCCACCAGACGCCATCTTTTACTAGGCCTGAAAATGATCTCTAAAAGCCTGTCTCTCCCTCTGCCCTGTGCCTCACACCGCAAACCCAGGCCCCCACCGCCTCCTGCCAGCTTCACACAAAACCTGTTCTCACGTAAGTTCAGCCAATTCATTGTTGCAACCTTAAGTGCCGTCCCAGAACAGGTGAGCTCAATACACCGTGTGAGACCAGAACAGGCCCCCCGCTGAGTGACCATTCATCTCCATTAACCTGCCCAATCCCCTTCTGACACCCAACCTGCCAAGCGAAAGTCCACCAGGCCCATGCCCCTCTGCTCTTTGATATAGATACACATCTGACCTCTCATACAACCTGACCAAACGAAGACACCCACGAGAGCCCTGACCTCAGACACTCATATATTCTTTCTAATCCTAACACGTGTCTATTCGTATCATGAGGTATTAGGTAGATCAAAACCTCCAAGATGGGCACCTGGGTCGGAGACTCTAGGTTTATGGGTACCGAGATGCAGAGGGTAGAATGCATACCTATAACTTGTCAATGAACTCTGAGAAGCACCCACATTCATACCAGACTTTTATGATTGTCATTTGTCTCATGCTCTCAGATCCTGTCATTGTAGATTAGCAAGTCAAGGAGAGTATCGTTTTTGTTAGCACAACCTTCACCTCACGGAGATGAGCCCAGTTGACCCACTTGCTGCAGGAGTGACACCCAAGCCACAGCCAATCCTACGTGGTCATCGTCTACACATCCATACTATATTATCGACTCAACCCAATTGTATTGTAGAATTGTGTACTTGAAACGTGATGTCATTTCTATCTCATAATGTGCTGCTCTTGTAATGTTTGGCAGAGCGCTCTCTGGGCAGCAGAGTTCGCCGCGTGCACAATTTATCTTACATAAATCTTTGTTCTACTTGCAATCCATCTCCTGGTCTCATTCCCTACTGGGGTGTGTCCATTATTCTGAGTTTTGGATATTGTGTCGGGGAATGGGCGCCTTCACCCTTAAATCCACACAAAGCAACTACAGTGTGGCACGCTGTTGCAGCTCGGCATCAACCATTGTACTAGGGATGTACCTTCTGGTATATATAGAGTGAAGAGGTGGCCGTTTAGTACTTTACACTGCTATCAACTCGTGTTGAGCCTGGGATTCCAGATCTGTAGATTAGGCTGTATGACCTCCTAGTCGAGCATATTCTCTTCAGCTGGATCGACTACCGGATTATCCTGGGGACTCTGAACTTCAATAAACTTCACAGCTTCCCTCGAGACATTGAAAAAGTAAAGTTTGCCCCCGAACTGGAGTCTTATTTGGGCCCGGGAACAGCATAGCATACGTTACTTTATCCCTCAAATTGTCAATGTTCCTGTTGCAGCATGATAGAAAAGTCAGGGAAAATACAGATGATTTGGGAGCCCAGTCTCAGTTCTTTCTTCTCTCGGGCTAACCGAAGCAAATGATTTCTGTCGCGATAATTCAGTATTTTTGCGATTTTGGGCATCGGGAAGTCGCCGGGTTTAGGCCTAGGGGCCAATGCAAGGTGGGTCCGCTCCACTACAAAGAAGGCATTGAAGACATAGTTCTGGGCGCCCCAAGAGGTCTTTAAGTAGATTTTCAACAGCCAGTTCCATTTTGCCAGTATGGGCGTCCTCAGGGACTCTGACTATTCGGATATTGTTCCTTCAGGAGCAGGACTCAAGGTCATCACATTTGTTTTTAACATATTTCATGTCTCTAGTGAGAGTAGTCACAGTATCCCAAAGCTCTTGCAAGTTGTCTTCATTGGCCCCAATTCTGGTTTCCGCCTCAGTGATTCGAGCTCCTTCATGAGTCAGTTGAGAATGCATGGATGTCACATTTGCTGTTATATCGTGAAGCTTCTCATGTACGTCAGCAAATCCCTTCAACATAGCCTCCATCATACTTGTCAGATCAGGTGCAGGAGCAAGACACAGGACTGATATGGCGGGTTCCCCTTGACCCTGGCTCGATTGACCCTGTTCATCCCTGTGCGCCGACCTCGCAAATTTATCCATGGTGCCAGACTTTTTCCCCCACCAGATCCTTTAGTCATGATGAGGTATTAGGGTCTTATTCCGGGAGTCCAGCAGCAAGTGCGAGCAGGCCCTGGTCAGATTGTAAGTTGGAAGAAACAAGTTCCCCATGCTCGCAGGGAGGGAGCCATTCGGCTGACACAGGTGATTAATGGGGCATCTTCCAGAGCCATGGGTCCCACCACCGCCAGGAGTGAGACTCACCACCACTTTATCTCCCCACCGTAGTATCCACTGCCTGCACTTTTTATGGCATAGGTGTGTGCCTCCAGGGGGGTGAACTACAACGGGGTAAGCCAGCATGTGCAGCGCTCCAGTTACCAAGGCATTGGGATCTGATATCACAGGATGGCAGATTCCACCCAGGATCTGGTGAAATGATGGGGTAAGAGGTGGGAATTCTCCTGCACACTAGGGCAGAGTTCATTTCCTGGCTCAGGGCCTGGGCAGTTCCTCAGTATTGGGGGAGCCCCTCTATTCACTATTTGGTAGTGTGGAGACTTGGAGCGCTGATATTCAGGAGGTGGGAGATTTTTAGCTGGGGCACCCCATCCCCAGCAGCCCATGCTCCGATACTGCTGTCAGCTGATGTGTGGCCAGGACTCTGTAGATCTGGATATGGTTGCCTGCTGAGCCGAAGGCAAACATTGTATAGTGGGGGAGGGGGTTCCTCACCTCTGGCAATGCCGGTAACCGCCCAAGGCCCGGGCCAGCCCTTGGATGTCTGAGCTGCCGTCAGCATGGCTCCTCCCATCGGGGATGTAGATGCATCTGGTGCACGGCCACTCGTCCAACGCTCCCGGGCCGTTATACCAAGGCATGTGGGATGGGTCTGTAGAGCTTCTTGCAATCTCTGCTCAAGGGTTCCAGGCTGGGGTGTGATACACCACGGTGTGGACTGGTGTACGAAAACAGCCTCCAAGCCGCACTGGGGAACACAGGCTGTTTCTTCTGCTTACTCAGCACGTGATCTTGTAGCGTGCAGGCCGGCCCACGCCAGCCACGTGCTCATCACACGAGTCAGTCGCACTACACAGCTGGCAATAGCTTAGCGTCCCGGGCCATCATGGGCTCATGTCTCGGACCAGACCCGCACCAGTGCTCTGCCAGCTTTGCCGTGTAATTGTAGCGCAATGTGAGTTTGGATATCACCACCTCTTTACAGGATGTTTTTCCATAACACAGAGCTCCTAAAATAGGCAGTCATTCCTCTTGGCTGCTCAACAGCGCCCCCCCCACATTAACTTTTATTGTCAGTTCCAGTGCTTTCTTGCTGGCCTTCTTATGTTGGTTCAGTGTTCAGGACACAGAATTCTGTCAGGACCAGTACCACTAAGGCCAGTAATATTTTGAATGCGTTCACCAACTAGGTGAGTGCTCCTGAAAACAGGTAATTAAACCAGTCATCATCTTCAATGTCCACCACCACTAACACCATTTTACTGTGTAGCTCATTTGAGGTCATTATGGGCTCTGTAAGGGACCCATCCTGTTAGTCGTTTGATGGTATGTACAGACATCAAGACAAGCCTATCTTATTTTATTTTGATTTCATTGCGCATTTATAAGGCACTTATACAACAAGTAAATTGGGTTTCTAACCGCCCACAGGGCAACAGGGGGGGAACATGGGTGTAAAAATAGATATAACACTGTTATATATCACTGAAGGATAATACTTTAAACTGATAGAGACCTAAGGGGTGGCAAAGGCTGTCATTTCCTTATCTGGTCCATGTAGTGGGACTTGCCAATAAACCTTGGTTAAGTCTAGGGTGGACAAATAGATGGCACTAGCCAATTTATCGATAAGATCGTCAATGCGAGGCATTGGGTAAGCGTCGAAGGCTGAGATTATGTTCACCTTTCGGAAGTCTATACAGAACCTGCAACTATTTGTCTGGTTTTTCCACTAGCGCAATGGGAGAGAACCAGGGACTGGTAGATGGCTCAATTATGTTGACATGGAGCATTTGCTCTACCTCTTTGATGACAATATTTCTACACACCTCAGTTAGTCGATATGGTTTAGGATGTACTACTTTGCTTGCAGGGTTGTGGATATGATGATATATTCATTTCACCCGGCCAGGCTCTTCACGGAAAACATCTGGGGATTGTTCTAGCAACTCAAGGAGATCTCATTGTTGAGTGTTAGTAATATCAAAGGGAGTGAGAGTATTTCTTAGTCACCTCTTCCGGTATCAAACAAGATAAGACTTTGGAATTAGACTCACAGATGTTCTCCTTCCACTCTTTAAACAAGTTTACATGGTAGATCTGTGTCTTATGGCGAAAGGTCTGGTTGAGTAATCTTATAATTACACGCACCTGTCTTATCGAATATGCCATATGGCCCATGCCATTTAGTAATAAGCTTGTTGTCTGAGGAAGGGAAATACCTTTTGCCCAAGGGAGAATGACCTAAGGCAGATTTTTCTGCCATACAATGCCTTTTGTTGACTTTGGGCGCTACCAAGGTGGTCTTGCACCACCGATCGGACAGCTGTCATATATTCATTTCACCCAGAGGCTGTCTGGGAGAGTGGTATTAGAGCTCCCAGGTCTCTCGAAGCATGTCTAAAACATCTCTGGCCTCTCGGCCATACAGTCATTCGAAGGGAGAGAAACCAGTGAAGGCTTGAGGTATTTTTCTTATGGCAAACAAGGCCGATGGATTCATATGATTCCAGTTGGTCCCGTCCTTGCCCACTAATTTCCTAAGAATGGTCCTAAGGGTCTTGTTAAACCGTTCAACTTATCTGTCCATTTGGGGATGGTAAACGGACGTCCGCAAGGTGGTTATATGAAGTAACTCTTTTTCCTCCCCCATGAGCTTACTCATGAAGGTGGTACCTTGGTCCATTAGGATTTCTTTAGAGAAGCCCACTCGAGAGGAAGCGAAGTAAATGTTTGAGTATCTGCTGGGTGGTTTTATTGTGAAGGGGAAATGGCTCTGGATATCGGATGGCATAGTCGACTATCACTAGCATGTATTTGTTCTCTAACATGGATTTTTCAAGGGGTCCAATAATATCCCCTCCCTGGATCTGAAAGGCCTCTTCCCCATGATTGTGGAGTAATAATTTCACTTCCCCTCTAAAATCAGGGTTGAGCTCCCTTGCCAGGACATCGATGCCAAACTTCCAAGCGAGTCCTGACTTGGGTGCCAACCTGATGTAGGTTCCGGGAGGTGGAATAAGGACAAGATCAGTAGGGATGAAAAGTCTTTCTTTTGCCGGGATGATTTGAGACTGGCTACTACAAAGATCCAACCAACCAAACCTTTGGTGGCCAATGTGGGGCTGGAAGGTCTATCACTTAATCACTCAAACGTCAGGGTCCCCCAACCTGTTTCAGTTGAGTTGCATCCAACCCCTGATACCATATGTAAGACAAGCATGGTATCAAGAGAGACACATACAAAAAGTCGCTGTTTGAACATCTTTACTATCAAACTTTGTGGGGTTGGTGTAACGCCTATCTGGCCCTAACCCTAAGATGATTGTTCCCTCAACTGATGCTTCTATGGGCCACCAATGTCCGTAAGTCCAAAACCAAAGTTTGTCTGTGTCCAAACCTATGCTTGCCCTCACTCTTAAACCAAAATGTGATAGGAGATATTCTTAAAGGAAAAATGGTGACTCAAAACTCAAAAAGAAAATGTAAACCGCTGCTGGTTTCAGGAAGTCTTACCAATAGGTGTAGTTCTGCCAGTTCAAAATAGTTCAACTCAAAAGGGTTGCCCTTGGAACCTTGCATGCAGGGCTCTTGCCGTGAGTAAATAGAGTTCACAATGTCTCTGGGTCTCTTGGAGTTCCCTTCCCCCAGCTTGGTCCTTTCATTTCCAAACAAAAAGTCATAGCTCCTGTTAGGCCTCTCAGGGCTCCCTTCCCCAAGTCTAGGCCCCTCTTTACACAGTCCAACAAACAAAGAAAAAGTTCCTCTTGTCAGGATGTCCCTTTCACTGTACAGTTTTTTCATGGGGTAGTATCTGAGTCTTTCGAGAATGCCAGGTTCTTTGCTCCTCCCAGGCATGACCACTCTGACCTATAACCCCTCTCCTTATTCTCAGGCACCTTTTCTTCCTCTATGCCTCTTTCACTCCGTTCTCTTCCAATTTACTGTGTTTTCTGCACACCTTCTTTTCTGATGTGCACACTTGCACTTACTTTCCACCTTTCTGTGCCAATTGCACAAGTTTCACCGTACTCTCTTGACCCTTAACCTTCTCTCTGTTCTCTCTTGTACCTTCATTTTCTCACTGAGCTCTCTTGCACCTTCATTTTCCTGTGAATGTGCTTCCTGCACTCTCTGTATTAATTTTGGGTTTCTTGCACTCTCTTTCTTGCTCTCGGGTTGCTTGCACCTTCTCTTGGATGTCCGTTCTCCTGTCTCTTTGCTGTCTTTCTTCCTTTTCGGGTCACTTGAACCCTTTTCCTTACTTTCGGGTTGCTCGCACTCACTTTTGGCTGTTTTTGCGCCGCCAGCGCACTTGCTCTGTCTCTTTATTTCTGCGCCTCGAGCGGCCTTTTCTGTTACTCTGCATTACTTTCTTCCCGCATCCAGCTTTCACTCTTCACTTGCATCGCTTTGCTTTTCCCTTTCTCTTGCTTTGCTTCACTTTTTCCCTCTTTTGCTCATCGGGCTGTTCACTTTTCTCAGTGCCACCCACACATTACTGAATTCTTTCTGGGTCACAAAACTCACCAATAGTAGCGTGGCGCCGGCGAGCAGGTCAATGGGTTTGGGTCGAGGTCAGGGTCTCACCACTTGCCCCTCTGACACCCCTAGGCCCTGCACACATCCCAGGGGAATGAGCCTTGGCCTAAACAAAGCTGATAGACTGCCTTCTGTCCCACTCTGGCTTCCGGAGGCACGGCTCCCTCGCCGCACTGCAGCCTCTCACACACACACCGGGCCAGCGTTTCGGCATCCCGCACTACACCGGTCCTTCTGAATTCCTCTCCTTGCATCCTACTGCTCCTTGGCCTCCTGGTACGATCCAGCAACCCCTGCTTGCTCATTGCTTCTGGCAGAACCACCCTTTTTGTGCTGCAGGTGAGAGTCTATTCGAGTCAGGTGTGCACAGTTGGGGAAAAGTACCTGACCTTGCCTGACTCTATAAGTGGGACAATTAAAAGGTATTAGATGGTAAGCCTCACTTTGTATCCCTATGTTGTTTCTATGGGCAACCCTCATTGCTCCTGATTGCCTCTTCCTCGTCCCAGTACTTATTGGAAATGGGGAGGGCAAAATGGGGTGAGAGTGGAAATACCCCATGAAGGAGAGCGGATTGGTGTATAATTAGGAAGGGGGGAATACCATGCCTTGCCAGGAATTCTCCTTCCAATCCCCCGTGACACTCCACTCAGGTGATCCTCCCTTGCTTGTCCACCCCCAAGGTCCACCCTCAAGGTCAGGATCCAAAAGTGATGGCCCTTCCCTGGCCACGTGAATGGAAGATCCCAGGGGAGTAGGTGGGAGAACACTGTCATGTTTCTCACAGCTGATACAAATCTTCTAAGCTTCTAGAATATTTGTGTTTTTATGTATTTAGCATCTCATCTGAGTGGTAGGGCTGCCTCATCTGGTATTGTTTCTCACCTGTATGGTAATGGTGAGGAGTAGAGGCAGGGGCAGGAATTGGTACTTGCATATTCATCTGAATTGGGGCAGTTGGTAATACCTGCATATTCATCTGCCCCATTACACTCCCTCCTCTGGCCAAATCATCGACCACCACTGCACTTCTGCCTGTACCATAATTGCCGTCCTTTGGTAGGCCATATTTTCATGACCCACCCACTCCTCTCAGGCTACCTCCTTGTGCTATTTATTCTTCCAGACCACATGTCATAAAACAGCAATCTCCATCCTCTGCACAATCCACCCAATGTCCGATGTAGTTGTGGGAGCACAGGACATGCACACATTGTCTCGGGGGGTTTAATAGGATGTGCCATTGAGTAAATATGGGTTAGTTCATCTGTTTGTGTATATCTGTGCATTTGATCACCAACATTTACTATTGTTGTTATTTCCAGTTCTTTCTTGCTGGCCTTTTTACATTGGTTCATTGCTATTTTCAGGACACAGAAGGCTGTCAGCACCAGTACCAGTATGGCCAGTAATATTATCAATGTGTTTGCCAAGCAGGTGGGTACCCATGAAAACAGGTAATTAAAACAGACATCATCTTCAATGTCCACCACCTCTAACACCAGTTTAGTGTGTAGCTCTTGCAAGGTCGTTATGGTCGTTACATCATCTTCAATGTCCACCACCTCTAACACCAGTTTAGTGTGTAGCTCTTGCAAGGTCGTTATGGCCTCTGTAAGCGACCCATTCTGTTAGTCGTTGTACAAGGCAAGCCTATCTTGGCACAAATGCCCCCTCCATGGCCGTGATGAGATCAAAAACATACCTATTTTGGAAAGTCATTAATCTTACTGCTCTCAATTTCTCTTAAATCGCATCGAACCCCTTCACCATTGCATTTATTGGGCCTGATCACGACTTGGCCGTTACCGCCAGTGGTATTACCGCCGGCGGTAATAGCCCTACCGCCGAACTCCCTGGCGCTAATAGCACCGGATCACGAGTTCAGCGGTAAAGTAATTCCCCATTGAGCCCATTTGGGAATGCCCCATTCCCCATTGGGCTCAATGGGGAATTTTCACGCTCTTACCGCTGGCGGATTTCCCACCGGCGGTAATAGCGCTAATTTTCGGCGGATTTCCGCCCAGCTCAGAGTTGGGGCAAAATCCGCCGAAGCCCTGATTCGGTGGACCCTTAAATCCGCCTGTATTAGCGCTACCGCCGGATTTAAGGGTTACCGCCGAAGTCATGATCAGGCCCATTGTCTGTAGCAACTCCCATCTGGTTATTTGCAGCCATTTGGCATTGGTTGCAGCTTGCAAACCAAGTGCAATATAGGAGGTGAAGAACATTGCAGTTCTGCCAAAGAGTTTATGTTTGTCTGTTATGTCATCATAGGCATCAATTCATTTTGCCGAAAAATAATTGTCCCTTTATGTTTTAGGGCAAGATACCTTTTCTTTCTGGTGCTTGTGCTTATGAGGGGAATGTCGCCTATCTGCACTTCACTTCGTGGCACCACCAGAGCCGGTGCACTTATTACTACTATGGACCATATGCCTCCCCAATTTGGAGGGAGCTGCATATGGGCCTTCGAACCTCAAGCCCAATAGTGGTCCATTAATACAGCTGTGCCCACTTCATGCCTGGTGGGTCCATGATACTTTGACAAACCTTGTTCACTTTTTTATTGGTATTATAGTTACTGATCATGCTTCATATTCAACCAGGTATGCAATTTGGAATATTCAGTCCACTCTTTGAGCCACACCATGTTTGCATTCTCCACAACCTCCCTTGGTGTTGTTATGAGTGCTTGTGTTTAACAGCCTATCATTCCATCTATCCATCCATCCTTCTGCGGTCAGTACTCTCCCTGCTATGTGTAACTGAGGTCTATTCCAGGAACTGGATATTTCTTTCCCTTATGTGTCGGTACACTGCAACAATTTATGGTCCTCTATTTTAATTTGTCCGCCTAGCGTGCTGAACAATATGTATTTCATTACCTTGTTTTGCGTTTTCGCACTAATCATCAGGGCCATTTGTTTTATGAAGCTATCCTCACAAAGGGAATCTGCCTTTGTGTTACCCATTGTATGATAGCATTTTTCCCCCTGGATTTGCCCTGTGGTGCATAGTGCAAGATGTAGTAAGCAATGTGCTCTGTGGGTTTTTACTTCTGTTGCTATGAACACTCGGGAGGCACTGATGTTGTGTGGAATGAGGGAACAAGCAAAACAGCTCTCATCAGACTTCTCCCTTCCCATCATTCTCATGTGCTGATACGACACGTTTTTTGTAATATGGAGGGAATTATCAATATACTGCACTATGTGGTTCATGTCATTTTGCAAACTTCTTTTTGATCTTTTAATTGGTGTGCTCACTTCAAGGGACATTTGAGTTATCATCCCAACTGTTGTTATTTTAGGGCCTATACTTACATTATTACCAATAAATACTGGTCTGGTTATAACATTAGTGTTATACCACTTTATTGCAATGCTATAAGCAAAGTAAAAACAACAGAATGCTAAAAGCAATTCCCGAATCATAATGGCCATCATAATGGCCAAAGAGTCTATCTTTTGCAGGTATCTATGTCTATAAGCCCATTTAGGCAATAAGAGAAAATATTTGATATCATTTAAAAAATGCATGCCCTCTTTTTTTTTAAAGTAAGTGTTCACAAGAAAAACCGAGTTAAAAAGAAAAGGATAATCATTTCTAAAATAATAAATGTTTTTAGGTTGAATAACAAAACTGTCCTACAAATGTTCAATACTCCTAAAAAAGGATACATGTTGAAGTAAAAAGCAAAGAGCAGGAAAAACAAAATTTCTCTTGGAATGTTTAGTATTCTACTTGGAACAGAAAAAAACTATACACTGTCTCTATTTGCTCCCTCTTCTTGCTGCCCGTTCGCCCTGGTCATCGCTTTCGTCAGACGTCTTTGCACATTTTCTTCTTCTGGTGGCTTAGTATCTTCTGACAGGTGGGACCTCACAACAATACCTCTTGATATCGCTAAGATGCAACCAAGCTCTCCTACCCCAAATTTATACTGCTGAAGGTGTTGCTACCTCGACTGCATACAGTCCTTCAAACCTCAGCTTGTGCCACTTTCTAGTCAAATCTCAGCAATATACATGGTCTACTGGGTATAATGGGAGAGGTTGTAATAAACTAACTGCATCAGAATGTTCATTTAAATCTTCGATGATTGTTGCTGAGGCCCATGTCTCACCTGCACTTAGAGATATATTTTAGAGATTTAGTCAAAGCCATCAAACATTCATGCATCACTTTACCAAGCACTGTTGTTGAATTCTCAGCATCTGTTCGGGCACGTGTGAGAGGAGAAATTGGGACATTCATTCTACATCCTGTCACCAGCGCATGAGGTTTCAGGTGGTGGTAAGAGCCTGGCTGATTGCATAAGGCAAAAAGAGCCAAGAGAAGGCAATGCAACCAATTTGTATGCAAAGTGTCTTTCATTTTGGCAATACATTCCTTCAAAAGGCTGTTTAGGTGCTTGCAAATTCCATTCGCTTGGGGATAATAAACAGATGAGAATTTGTGTCTTATTCACAATAAGGATGTAATGTGTTCAAACACCTCATTTACAAAATGGGGTCCGTTGAAAGAACGGAGCACTTTGCACACTTCCTATCTAAGAAATACCACTGAATGTGTGCAGGAACATGTTTCTATCCAGAGAGAAAAGGGGCATACAATCACTATCATGTATTGGTAGCCATTACAAGTTTGAAGCAAATTCACATAATCAATATACAAATGGTCCAGTAGGACCAGGTATTTCTCCTCTGACCATTCTTTTTTAAAATTCTTTTAACCAACTTTATTTTCTTCTCATGGACTCAATTTACCAACATACATGTGAGAAACAGTATACAATATTCTCGTCATTGGTCTTCTTTTTCAGTTCCCATTTTAGTCCTGCAGGATGGTCATAGGTCCATGAGTTTTAACATTTATAACTCCCCCCCAGCTTATGTTTACCATAAAATGGTTAATAATTATCCCCTTTCATCCCTCCCTCCCCCCAACTGGGCTGGTTCCGTTTTCTACATCATTAGCCAGTGCAAATGCAGTTTGGGCATTGTTTTTTTTAATACAACATTTTATTGGTTTTTGGAAACACAAAACATACAGCCCCGTACAGTGGGGTAAACAAAACTTCCCATTCCCGCTCGCCAACAACTCCTCACCATGGTCTACTACCAACGAGCTTCAAAATATGTCCCGACATTTTGTCACTTTCGTGCCACACCCACCAATTCATTTGCAAGTCTCTGGATGGCGCTACGGTTCATTATTATAGGTTACTTCTAGTGCGCCTCTTCCCAATTTTGCCATATTTTCTGCGCTCTCTCAGGGCACCCCCTGGCAGCATAAACCCTCTTTTCCATTGTTCAAAGCTCGGTGGCCTTTCGGAGCCCCAAAGTTGCGCTATGTTCCTTTTAAGTATCGCTGTGGTGGTAGATAGGAACGCTTTCTCATACCTTGTTAGATCAATGTCTCCTTCTATCCCCAGCAGTAATTGCTTTGGATTTACAAGTATTCTGTTTCCCATTACCCTTGACAGTTTGTCACAGCACTGCTGCCAGTATTGTTGAATGATGGCACATTCCCACAGAATATGATAATAGGAGCCTTCCTCCCTCCTACATCTCAGACAGTATGGATTCGTAGCCTTTCCCCACTTGAACAGTGCCACCCTTGGGTAGTAAATCCTATGTAGTATTTTCAGTTGAATTAATCTAAGCCTGGAGGAGATAGTCGATTCTCTGGGGTACATTAATGCAGTTACCCATTCCTCTGGAAGTATATCACCTACCTCCCTCTCCCACTTGGCTTTCAGACCTGACAGCTCTTTCGTAGCAAAGGAGTTAATAGCAATGTACATAGTAGATGTGACTTTCTGTTTAAGCAATTCTGGGAATACATTACGTTCTAACGGGGAGTAATCAGGTATGTTACTCAATTCAGGGAGGTGAGCCTGCACGCGTGTTTGAGCTGGATATAATGGTATTCTTCGTTGGGTGGGAGTGCGAAGGTGGCAGCCAGATCCACAAATGCTATTATTAAGTTTTCTTTCATCACATCACCAATTTACGTGATACCTCGTTGGGCCCCTGATCGCCATTTAGGGAGTTTGTTCACCTCCGGGAGATGTCTGTTGTTCCAGAGCGGTTGTGCTAGAGTTAGTCTTTTATCCCAACCTAGGTACTTATGTATATCTGCCCAGACTAGGGTTATATGCGACAACATGGATGGGTCAGTGGATCTATCTTTTTTCCGGTAGAGGAGGCTCATGATGGGCCTTTCCTGTGCGTCGGTGTCCTGTATTTTTTTATGCGGTAGAGTGGTATCCCCATGCAGTTTATCGTTCACTATTGCCATTTGACTAGCCCAGTAATAGGTCTGTAGCCGGGGGAGTCCAATCCCACCCTCCCATATGGATCTTTGTAAGGTAGTAAGTGCCATTCGAGGGTGCCCCCCTTTCCATAACAACCTCCTAAGGGTTTGGTCTATCCTATGGAACTCAGTGGGTGCTATGGGTAATGGTGCATTTTGTAGTACATAAAGAAAACGTGGAAGGGCCATCATTTTGAAGAGCGCCGCGCATCCCAGCAATGTGAGTGGTAGGGACATCCAGTGGCGCACATCATCTTTGAACCTGGTCGTTATTGGATGTAAATTTTTCCCTACATGGTCCGTTAGTTTATGTGTGATTTGTATACCGAGGTATCTGAATTGTTCCCTTTCAGTGAGGTAGGGGCATATATCTGGTATTGCATTATCTATATGCTTCACCGGGAATAGTATGGACTTTGACCAGTTGACGCGGAGTCCACTGAACTCGCAGTATCTCTCTAGTGAGTGCGATACAACGGGACAGGAAACTCGCGGGTCCGCCAGGTAAATTAACAGATCATCCACGTATTAGGACACCCTGTCCTCCCAGCCGTCCGCCCACCTGATGCCACTCCATGTTTGTGTGGATCTTAACAGGATTTGTAAAGGTTCAATTGCTAACGCAAAAATCAAAGCTGATAGGGGGCAGCCTTGCGTGTGCCTTTACCTAGTTGGAAGGGTTCACTCTTACTGCTACTGGAAGGTGGTATAGTAGTTTGACCCAGCTCATGAAATAAGGGCCTATGCCCATTTGTCGCATAATTTCCCAAATTGCCTCCCAGTGCACAAAGTCGAAAGCCTTTTCGAAATCTATGGACAGTAGGGCTAGGGAGTTTTGTAGCTTAGGTGTTTTTTCTAATGCTGTGTGTAATCTGTATATATTTTGCCTGGTGGATCTTTGTGGCATAAACCCACATTGGTCTGGGTGTACGAGTGTGTGTATGACTTGTTGCAGCCGATTGGCTAACACCTTCGCAAGTATTTTGGCCCTGCAGTTTATAAGAGAGATGGGTCTGTAGGAACTGCACTTGTCAGGTGGCTAATCTGCTTTTGGCAAAACTATTATTGTAGCCTTTCTGAGGTCTGGGGGGAGGCAACCCTGCTAGCGCGAGTGTTGAAATAGGCGTAGTAGTTGTGGAGAGATTATTTTTACACCTATTTTTTTCATATTTCGACAGGAAAACCGTTCGGGCCTGGGGTCTTTCCTGATTGGAGTTCTGACATTGCCCATGTTACTTCTTCCTCTGTAATTTCTAGTTCTAATAGGACCGCCTGTTGCTCATCTAGGGTAGGCAGGGTAATTTCTTCTAATATATCGGTTGGTGGCGGTGCGGGTGGTGCACTATACAATTCAGCGTAATATTTAGCAAATCCTTCTGCTATGTCCTGGTCTGTTACTAGTGGTTCTGGTACTTCTGTTGTTAGTTTCCTAACTTGGGTGAGGCCTAAGTCCCTGCACTCCAAACATGCCAGTATTTTCCCCGCCTTGTCCCCAGTTTCATATATTTTTGCTTGCATTGCTGCATGCGCTTGTTTTGCGTTGTCTAAGGCTATGTGCTGTAGTTGTTTCTGTGCTAACTGCAGTGCATGTTGTGTTTCGGGTAGATCATGGGCCAGGTGAGCAGATTCTGCGTTCTGCACCTTGGCTTCAGCTGCACGTACCGCTTCAAGGCGTTTTTTCTTGTAGGCTGTAGTCCAGGCTCTGATTTCACCTCTTAATACTGCTTTTAGTGCCTCCCATAGCGTTGTTGGGCTGTCCACAGAGTCAGTATTTGTTTCAAAGTATGTTTCAGTAACCTTTTGTATGTGTTCCACCAATTCCGGAAATCCCAGGTAATAACCATTCAATCTCCAGCTTGGTTGGGGGAGTGGCCTGTTGGTCCTAATCGTTAACATAAGTGGGAAATGATCTGAAATACCTCTGGGGAGCAGTTGCGCCTCACATGCCTCATGTATGTTACTCAGTGGTAGGAAGAAATAATCCAACCTGGTTAGCGAAGTGTGTGCACCAGAGTGGTACGAGTATTCTCTTGTGTTGGGATGTAGGGATCTCCATGCATCATGTAACCCCAGTGCGTTGGTAAATGTGGCGAGTTTAGTGCGTATGTCTGGGTTTCTGGATCGTACATGTGAACCATCCAGCTCTATGTTCATGACTTCGTTGAAGTCTCCTCCAATCAACGTGAGGCCTTCAGTGTTGTTGACAATTCGGGGCGTATTGTCGTTAGTCAGGGGGGTTAGTAGGTTAGGCGGTGCATACACAGCGATCATGGAGACAGTGCGTTCCCAAAGGGTTCCTATCGTGTGTACATATCTACCTCTCTGGTCCTAGGTGACCACGGTGGGGCTATAGGGGAGTCTTTTGTGTACTAGGATCAATACCCCACGTGATCCCATGGTGAATCCGGCGTGGAACAGTTCGGGCATTGTTGACCTGTGTTAGCGATTGCTATGGGCTCATTCGAGCTTCCATCCTTCCAAGAAGTTTAGTCCAAAATCTTTCTCATCAAGTTTGGTCTATGGAAGTAGGCTTCCATATTTGCAACTAAGTCTATAAATGGGTCCCACACTTCTCTGAATTTCGAGTATCTGTTGTCTTTTATGGCCCCCACCTTTTCCATTGCCAGGATGTGCCATATTTTAACCCATCAGCATGCTACCACTGGACTCCCAGGGTTTTTTCATCCTTGGGCCAGTGTTATTTTTGCTACATTTCGTAGTTGTGTGATCAGGGTTGCATTATTGCCTGTCTCTGCGTGGACCCCTGTCTCTGCGTAGACCCCTTCAACTGCAGTTCCAGCAATATTACCTTTAGGTCGTGTGGGAGTTGTCGCCCTGTGATGTCTCTTATATGCCCCAGTATTTCTTTCCAGTATATTTCAGCTTTAGGGCCGGTCCACCACATGTGGTATAGGTCCCCTCTGTTGCCACATTGTCTCCAGCAGCCGGGGGGGCAGGGGGTACGCAGGGTTCATTTTATTTAATCTGTGTGGGGTCAGGTACCATCTTTTTGTATAGCTTACTAATTGTAGTGCATTTGGATGCTTTCTGAGCCCTCTTCCAGATTTGTCCCCATTCCTCCTCCATGATTGGGGCTCCCATGTCTTTCTCCCGATTGTCTCTATATGAGATTGATCCTCAATTCGTGCGTTGTCTAGTGGCTTGTATATTCTTGTTATTGGTTTGAGGGCAGGGCCGATCTTACAAACGATTGCACCTCAGGCGGGAAGCATCATTGGCGCCACCCTCCCCCGTCCTATGATCTCATGCATGTGTCATGGGCTGAGCAGCGGGAGTGGGGACTATGAGTTGACAAACCCGAACAGGCCTGGCTATGTTAGTCTGCTTTTGCTCTTCATTTTTAGTAACAATGACCAGTTTGCTGCTGTGACTCAGGTCAGAGAATCAACAATTTCAGATCTACACTAATGTCATTCGTATGACCTCAAACATTTAGCCACTCTTAAAAGTTGATGAACTGGTCTTGAACAGTGTTACTCAAACCTCCAAGAGCAAGCACCAGCAACATACCCACCGATAGCTGTACAAGCCCATCTATCTGAGCATTAAAATACATGCATTTATGCAATATGTATTGCATCAAATATTTCACGAGATGTTAAATATATTTAGGAGCGACACACGTAAACAATATCACTACTCCATGTGAGTGGTAAAGTCTACTTTAAACATATGCAGAGAGTTAACATGCATGTACAATTCAACATAGCTCCCAATGTTAATGTTGGAGAGGTGACGTTCTAAAAGTATGACATTACAATGTGGACTTTACATTGAAACACACTGCAGTGCATTACCGCGGCAGAGAAATGGCAGTTCGAGTATTGGGGTTTGTTTCGCTCATGCTCGTGACCTCTCAAAATTCTTAAATGTTTAGTTCGTGATCGCTCATTTTAGCTCCCGACAACACCATGAACCTGTAAGGTCGCAAAGAAAAACGATGTCTACCATCCCAACATAAAAACAAAAACAATCAAATTCTTAAAGGGTGGAAGATGACCTTTTCTTGGGACTCGTTAAGTTTACTTTTTGCAAATTACTAGTCGCGTGCTGCTTGAATAACAGCGGCCCTTGCACATTGTGCAGTGTATAGACAAATTTAATTTCAAGGGACTTGGAGTACTGCGGGTATCAGGGGAAGCATCTCCAGTGTACCCCAAGCGTAGTGCGCTTTGCCCTCCACCCTCACCCTCCAGCCATGCAGCCCTGGGCTTTTTCATAATCTCCATTATGGTAAAGAACATTGTCCTGAGCTTGGGAGAGAAATGGACTATGCAGAAGGAGCTGCCTACCCAGGGTGTGTTTAGCTGCTGGTGTATCAAATGCAGAAATGGGTGGCATCAAGAGGCCATGCTCTGAAACATCTTTTGCACACTGTTTGGTCACACGACAGAAAGTGTGAGCAGGTGATTCCCCAACACTTGAACCATTCTTTAGAGACCTGGCTTTGATTAATGTGGTGTTAGCTAGTCATGGCCATTTCCCAGCATTTGTGTTAAAGGAGATCGGAAGCTGCACTGTGCAGGGTATTTTAAAGGCCATGAATTGGTGCTACAGCATGTCGCCCCCAATGGAACAAAGATAGTGAAGCATGCCTCCTACAAGTCTGGGTATTTGCATGATATGGAAGACGGGCCAACCGTTAACGGAGATGTGCAGACTTTGCTCAGCTTTTGGTCCAGTGCCTGCATCCATCCTTCACACCATCATTCACAAGGCTTATTCGTGTAGGTGTTTGTTTATCTCATTAAACTAGCGTGATTGCAATTCCAAAGAAAAAGAAGCACAACGACAAAGAAGAGTATAAGACAAGTCTGAGCGAACATTGAAATGTATGAAACTCTTGTACTAAAATAAAGTCACCAGTGCATGCCCAGGAAAGAGGGAACGACGAACAATATGCTCGGGAGCGGGAACTAGGGGGGCGTAGTAACCCCCAAACCAGCCCAAGCATGGTACCGGCCCTCAGGGCCTCGCCCTCGAAGTGTTTTTGGCCCGCCCAATGGACCGACCAACCCCGCTGGAACGTGCAAATGTCTAAGATCTGCTGACGTGACACTCTCCCCATGTCTTCCGAGAACCAGCCTTTTGATCTCCTGAGGAGAGTCCACCACCAGTGCTCGCTTCCTTTTTCATGACTACTTGAGCCTTGACAAAAGTGTCTAGCTTTCTGGCCTCCAGAGGCTGTTCTTGGATGGCCCATTCATCTCCGCAATACCATTTTAAAATAAATAAAACACCTATGCAGCAATAGGCCTCACCTGCGAGGACGGGAGCAGGAGGAAAGAACTGCTTGCCTCGGCAGGCTGTAGTTACTGCCGGGTTTCCTGAAACAAGGCCAATCAGCGAGGGCAGGATGCAGCAACTGTTTGTATTTGCTGATTGTGCTGCTGCTTGGCAGTGTGTGCTTGTGATGGGAACAACTTCAGGATTTAGTGACCCACTCGCTCCTCTTTTCTGTAATGGCCTGGGCCGACAACACCAGCCAGCCCCAATCGATCCACACTTCAGTGTCAATGCACGCCCATAGCCTGGAGGAGGGCACAACGCATGTGCGCCCATGGGCCTGGCTGGCGCCAGCAGCGCCGGCGCCACCTGGGGCCGGGGGAAGGTAATAAAGCAACAAATGTTGTAAATTTATTTCCCAATTGCCCAGCCTTGCCAGAGGGCCGAGGCCAGGCCTGTTTCTTGGCCCGGACGAAGCGGGCAACTGCCCGGGGCACAATAGCCCCGGGGGACGCAATGGCCCCGGTCCCTGGAGCCTCTGGAGGGGATGGCATTCCCTAGTTTGTGGGGCGGCGCATTGACGTGGTGAAAGTTCCGCAGGTCAGGTGCTGGAGCTGGCCCTTCCGACTGTAATGTCACGTAGTACAAAAGTACTCCCTCTGACCACTTTTGTGCCACTTGGGGTGGGGGCATAAGCACACCAATAAAAACACTTTAGGTCCCCCTGCAGCTAAGACCAGCCCCTTCCATCACAATGCAGACAGGAAACAGCTAATGGTGGCCCATTAGTCACTAAATGGTTTCGTGCTGGCATTGGGATGGGAGGGGAGGTGCTGTGGGCTGTGGTCAGTGTGTGTGCCTTGCAGGGACGCACCGTGGGCCCCGACACGGTACAAACGGAGACCCGTTTGGGCCCATGGTGCATCCCTGCAATCCCAGAAAATGGCCAAAATAATAGTTTAAAGCAGCGCTATTTCTTTCATGCCGCTTCTTTTCCAAACTATATATCAATTACACTTTAAACCACTTCCATGGCACTGGTGATGAGTTACTTCACTATGCGGATAATAGTTTTGACCAGTGTTGCTGAGTAAATATTCTTTAAGCTACGAACTGGGTTATTTATTTATTTATGCAATGTTTGTCGGGTACATGGAGACGGATAATTTATTTATTTATGCAATGTGTGTCGGATACCTGTATCCAACACACATTGCATAAATAAATAAATATGCAGGTACCCGACAAACATTGCATGAATAAATAAATAATCCTGGTCCATGTATCCTTACAACAGTCAAGACTTTACTGTATCAAAGCATAACCCTTGATTCCCATTCAAAGAATGTTAAAGTGATTGTTTATTGGGTTCATGTGTCTCCTTGCCATTGCCCTTTTGGCTTAGGTGCCCTCCAAACCCCCTTCAGAATCTTGTGTTCTTTGTTGGTTGTATATACTGCATCTTGTGCCATATTCATGGTCTCTTGGTTGGTGTGCCCAGTCCTCATTATCTGCAGTCTAAGTGGGACTGGGGCATACAATTGTCTTGGGCACCAGTGAAAAAGTGCCCCACCGTTGCAAATGGCAATTCATTTCTTGTGTGACGGACTGTTTGACTTTGGGTAGGAGTTCCTTAATGGTGTAGTTTGGGAATGGCACGCAGGGTGCAGTGGGAGTGGTGCAGGGGGTGCGGGGGGGCGCATGCCTAATGTTTCGCCCTGGGCACCAAATAGACTAGAAACTGCTGAGGTCACAGCCTGCAGCAGTGCCAGTGGCAGAATACACGTGTAACACGTTAGTTTCCTAACATTATAAAAATGAAGAGGCACATTCATTTTTATAATGTTAGGAAATTAACGTGTTACACGTGTATTCTAGCACTGCCCTGCCTGAGGGCCGAGGCTGCAGCCTGCAGCAGTGCCGATGGTAGAATACACGTGTAACACGTTCGTTTCCTAACATTATAAAAATGAAGAGGCACATTCATTTTTATAATGTTAGGAAACAAACGTGTTACATGTGTATTCTAGCACTGTGGACTGCTGGTGCAGTGCCCCCTAGAGGCACTGCACCAGCAGTGGCCCAGGCAGTGGCCCAGACTGACATCAGGCAGCTGCCTGGGCCGCCTGACGCAAAGACCGTCCCTGTTTGTGGGTCTGACCTTCCTGTAGGGTAAGCTCCAATCCTATGGGGGTCCTGGTGGCCGCTTTCTTAACCCCTTCCTGGGAGATCCAGTACCTAATTTGTATATAAGTGTACCTATTCCTTTCCCCTATCCCGAATTTCTACTTGCATTCCTCAAATTGTGATGGGGTTCCTTCCTGGTAAAATTCTTACAGGTGGTTTCTGCTCAGTATTGTAATTGTTCCATTGCTATCCTGTCACAAAATTAACTCTACAGGGACTAATGAACACCCCCTTTTTTCCACAATCCCTGCTCTTCTTGTGGCACACATCTCTGCAATGCCACAGTCTGTGTTACCAACAGTGTAATAAAACGTTCTTTCATCACCATGTTGCGTGCCTGTGTGCATTTGTTTGGGGCAGTTTCAATGTCTCGTATCTCAAGGAAAATTGCTGCCATTTTGACTTCTGCATCTGCAGCTTCATTGCAGCGGGAAATCATGTTTACCCTTCTTGTATGCGCTGCACACTTCATGACAATGACTGCAGAGGGACATTCAAGTTATTCTAGCATTCTCTCTTATAATGGTGCATGCTGTACTGGTGTGCCGTCTGTGCACTGGTAGCCTCTCCTTTTCCAACATGACAGACCTGAGTGTACTTTGTCACGTAGGCAGATTCAAAGTACACTGTTACCGTCACATCTTGATGCGCTTCTAGCGCTAAAATCATAGTGATCAATTCTTCCACTTGCACTGAAAAATGTGCAATCTTGCACTTTCCACCACCTCAAACCCACCATACCCTTTTGCCTTCACTACTGCATCCCACTATGTCCCTCATTACAGTTTTGCTGGTATACCGCTGGTAATTCCAGCGGGATAATGGCAAAACTGCCTTACCGTTTCTGCCACCCGATATCCCAGTATTAACGGTATATGATGGGTGGCGGAAACGCCAGTAAGTTCCCATTTTATGGATAGGATTGCCAGAATTACTGCCACCAGTAGTACCAGTGCAGTGATACCAGCATTTACTTGCCAGTAAAGGCTTGCAATTCCGGCATGCCAGGCCTGCTGGTAGATCACTGCCCCCACCAACAAAGCATTGTTTCCCTGTCCCAGAAAATGGTGCCAGAATTACCAGCATTTTTTCCAGCATTTGTTCCAGACCGGAACATTTATAATGAGCCCCTATGTCTTAATCCAAAACTTTGATATATCCTTGAGGAACCATACATGAAGATAATTATATCCCATTCTAGGGCATTTTCCTTTGCATGGGGCACGTCATCATAGTAATAAATGTGGGCAGTGCAATCATGTACATTATCTCCCTCCTGTACTGCTTCTGCTATAAATGTTGCTGGATTCACTATACGGCACCAAGCAATTTTGATTGATGGGTTTGAGATTATGAATTTATAGCCAGATGCTCTCTGGGTAGTCAGTGAGCTTTTGGGCTTTTCAAGAATGGCAAAAAGTGTATGTTCGACAATTAATGTAACTAAACACCCCATCGTTATATTGGACGATTTTCTATGGCAAAAGCCGCTGCAGCCAATGCTTGCTCACATGGATAATGGCATCTCATTACTGGATCCAGGATCCCACTGTAAAATGTCATTAGCGTGTGTCCAAGTGAAGTTTTCTGTGTGAGAACAGCTGTCATCACAACTCCATTTGAATTGGAGAACAGGAAAAAAATATTTACTATAATCTTTATCCCTTGTTTCAATTCAGTCCATGTAATTTCACTTTCCTCTTTCTGTGCTTCCTTCAGTCCCTCTAAGAGGGGCCAAGCATATGTGCTGTAGTCAAAGACCCATACCCGACAATAATTGCTGATTCCTAAAAATTGCTTCTGCTCTTTTAGGTGTCCTCTTCTTCGCTTCCTTTGATATTACCTGGCCTAAGTACAATACTTCTTCCTGAGCATTTTGCAGTTTCTCTTTGCCCACCTTGTACCCTTTTTCAGCCAATAATGTCAATTCCAATAATAATTCATTAGTGTTAGGAGATATCTCACAGGCTGTGCTCCCCCACACGTTAGTGTTGAAGGTGTTTAGAAAAAATGCATATGCCCACAAAATCTACTGGTAACAAATATATAGATATAGTCTCCGTCTGCTAGTTATAAAAGTTTATTCACAAACACTACACGCCAACAAGTGTTTCAGCCCTCTCTGGGCCGTCCTCAGGGCGTTTTACAAATGTGATAATTAGGATTCACTGTTAGAGAGAGCCCTGCATCATGTATCTTAGTTAGCTGGATATCATATCTTTTCTTTTTCCAGGGCTTTCAACTGTTACAAGCGTTTCAGATAGTGCAAGGGATAATGCTGTAATTCTATTTAAAGTTCATTAGTCGCTTCCCATTAGCCGCTTCAATGCGAGTCTGGGTGCTGTCTCCAGCACGTTCGTCAGGCGTACGCCAGCTCAGACAACACCCACATTCTTCTGAGGCATACGCCTGACGAACGTGCTGGAGACAGCACCCAGACTCGCATTGAAGCAGCTAATGGGAAGCAACTTCATAGGGTGAGCAGCTGTAGCCTTTATCCTTGTTAGCGTTACTGCAAAACAAACCTTTTTACAGCCTGGTAGATCTCTTAATCTGTTTACATTCGGTGTGTTCCTTTCTGGACTCATTGGACGTCTCTCTGGAAGCAATGGATACCTAAAGGCCTATTGAAGGCACTTGTACAGCTTCTTCCTCCCTGGTCTCCTCGCCATCTTCCCATTCTGACTGTCTTTCCTCTTCCTCCTCGTCTTCATTCTTATCTACTTCCTCAAATTCTAACCTTCTAAGGGTCTCTCTCACCTACCTCCCACTCACTATCTCCTTCAATGTATTTCTACCCATACCTTGCAGACACTTCCCCCAATTCTCTCTTCTACTCATGATATCTCTTCTACTCCTTTTTAGGCTGTCACTGTTCCTTCTTGTAACATTTTCATTCCCTCTGGCGGTCTATGTATGTCTGCTAATTATGTCATTAACTTCTTTTCGGTGTCCCTCCCTCCCTCTTTCTTTGTCTCATTTTCTTACTCTTTCTCTCTCTTCTTCTCCTTTTCTTTGTCTCACTACTTTTCTTTTTCTTTCTTTTGCCATCCTTATCTCCTTTTCTACCTATGGTCTGTTTCCATTCTCTAACACCTGTTCTTTAGATTCATCTCTGCCTTTTCATTCATTCATTCATTTTGTCATTTGTTATATCGTCTTTCACCATAATGTCACGACTCGCTCCCTTCGCTCCCGTTCCCGCCACTTGGGGGCATGTTTTGGGGTTTCTTCCCTACTGGACATTTCCTCCGAACCTTATGCTACAGTGTCCTGATGAATTGGGAGCGCTAAAACCTTATTTCCCAAATTACTTCCCTTCCGGATCCATTCCAGGTTTTTGGCAGCCAGCATGCTACTGCTGCTTTAATCAAATGACTATGCTTCCCAGAATGCCTGGCTCACTGCCTCACCTCCTCCCTTGCAGGACAAGGCTGGGTGGAGGATAGGCAACACCTGTGGCTGCAGGTGCAGCAGGCGACACGCCTGAGGGGTGTGCTCGTTAAGCAGCTTTAAAAGCCTCAGTCTGCTTCAGTCCAGCGCTGGTCATTGTTGCAGTGTTCCTGTCTTGACTGGTCCCTTGTTCCTGGTTCCTAGCTTTTGTGCCCAGTTTCTAGTTAGTGTTTCTTTTAAGCAGACTATTGGCATCAGACCCCTTGGCATTAGTGACCACAGTAAGAATCTGTGCAGAGGAGTAAGCTGTAGACTGAGGGCAGAAAACAGAAGATATGCAAGAAACCCCTCCATTCTTCATGTTTGAATCATGAAACTGTTCAATCTGAGGTAAAGCACAACCGGAGTCATGGGGTTCAATAACAGAGGTACTTGTGTGTATAAATTCTAGCAGTGTGTTGTTTTCCACTGCTAAGGCTTGTGCGGACATAGACTCTGGATCAGAATTAAAGACAGAGCTAGGATCAGGCAATGTACGATGGGCCACCCAGTGGGAAAAATACTTTGCACGTAAATACCCATTCGTGTCAAGGAGTTCATTTAAGTCAGGAGCAGAGATTCGATTTTCACGGGTAATTGTAAGGGAAGCTTTCTGTATAAACTTGTTAGAGGCCTTGCTGCCTTTCCTTCGTAATCTGGCCATGTTCAAACGGGAACAACGGCTGGTCATTCTGTCAGGAAAGGAAGAAGGCGATGGATATGGCAGGGGAAATGTGCACAAAATACACAGTAAACAACCTTGAATATAACAACGTGCATTCAATACCCAAGACTCGTGTATACCACTAGATGAAAAGGAATGTAGGGTAAGCACTTAGAACCTCCTTATGACTGAAAGGAAAGTCGGCAAACTCCTTACCCACTATGCTATTACAGATACTGACAGCGCTAAGCCCACGTAGAGGGCAAGCAGGGACAGAATCTGTAAGCTGACACTCTAGACGGTACTGAATAAAGAATTTGGAAACAGTACTCACAAGGACCGGAATGACCACATGAATGCCAGTACTCACGAAGACCGGAAAGACCACTTGGATGTCCGTATTCACGAGGACCGGAAAGACCACTCAAAAGTCAGTACTAACCCACAACCCTGTAAATCAAACAAGAACCCAGAAGGCAGTAAAGGCAAAGAGTGAGGATGACTAAATACCTAAGCCCAAGTCAAGAGGCAAGAAGGAATAGCACAGTGTGGAAAACAAAAGATAATCACACAGGAGCTAGTTACAACAGCTTCCCACACCTAATAATAAAATAGGAAATAAATGTAAAAGTGTAAAGGAAAACATGGCATGGATCCCAATAGAAGGCAAGGATCAGGAGCAGTGAAAACGATATCAAAAGGGAAACTGTCGCACCCATCCAAGGTGAAAAGGCAGGAAACTAAACCTGTAAAGGAAAGATTAATGCAACAAGTCTTTCAGTAGCAAATGACAATTTCTAGGAAACAGTGAACACAGGCAATTGGGCTACAGCAAAAGGAAAGCTCAGAGAAAGGCTGCCTGCAGACAGAGAAAGGAAGAAAGGGATTTCCAAAAGGCAGAAATCAATTAGGCATACAAATACGAATTCCAGGACAAGGAAAAAGAAACACTAACTAGAAACTGGGCACAAAAACTAGGAACCAGGAACAAGGGACCAGTCAAGACAGGAACGCTGCAACAATGACCAGCGCTGGACTGAAGCAGACTGAGGCTTTTAAAGCTGCTTAACGAGCACACCCCTCAGGCGTGTCGCCTGCTGCACCTGCAGCCACAGGTGTTGCCTATCCTCCACCCAGCCGTGTCCTGCAAGGGAGGAGGTGAGGCAGTGAGCCAGGCATTCTGGGAAGCATAGTCATTTGATTAAAGCAGCAGTAGCATGCTGGCTGCCAAAAACCTGGAATGGATCCGGAAGGGAAGTAATTTGGGAAATAAGGTTTTAGCGCTCCCAATTCATCAGGACACTGTAGCATAAGGTTCGGAGGAAATGTCCAGTAGGGAAGAAACCCCAAAACATGCCCCCAAGTGGCGGGAACGGGAGCGAAGGGAGCGAGTCGTGACACATAATTATGGTCCCAAAGTGCTTTTAGTTGAACGGCCTCAGAGGGACAGCAGTCCAAAGATGCTATTATGTGTGTGTGTGCATTTCAGCCATTAAAATTATGCGAGTGCTCCCAAGACCCTGCTAGTCACCCATGTCTAAATGGAGTGTGCATGGGCGCAGCAGAGGTATACTATGGACTAAAGGGGGGGGTGTGTTTAAGGAGATAGAAAGTTATGTGGGAAGCTACAGTTTGAATTTCTGTAGTTAAATGTAGCTTTATTCTTGTGGCAGAGGTGATGTGCAATAGAGTTTGTATTACATCTGAGTGCAGGGTGTGTGGAGTGAGACCATGCCTTCTGCTAAATTGCAATGATGTGGTGTGCGAGAGGAGAAAAGGGTTAGCTGTTCAAACACCAATGCCTACTTCCTGGGTTTCATCTGTGTACAAGGAGCAGTGTTACATTTCACAAGCAATCTAAGTGCTAGATGAATGCTTAATACCCGCCCTCAGAGAGGTACTTAGAGTGAGAGATTGCCATCCCTATTTCCTTCTAGTGCAAAAATAAGGTCCCCATTTCATGATTACTTGCAGCGTTACAGTGTTAGTGCTTTAGAGTTACATGCAGTGTCAACTACGAGTGGGGGGAGGGGGGTCCAAGGTGACTGATTGTCCTCCTACAGGATGATCAGCATGAGTTCCCACGGTCCCACAGTACATTTTAAGTGCGATGCATTGCTCACCCTCCAATCCCATATGAGTGCAATACCTGGCCCAATGTCAGGAATCGTTCCAGGTGCAAGTTCCTGGAGTGACTACATGAGTCCTCCATGTTTGCTTGGTGTCCCACAAAGAAGGTTGGGTGGCAGAGCAAAGCAGTTGAAAGGAAAGAAGAGGCTGGCAGCTGGCTGAAAGGCAGGTGCAGGAGTGTGTGAGGAGGGATATGGGAGGACTGCAGGATGAAACGTGAGTGCAAGAGGCGGGCAGCAGGTGCAGGGAGGTGGGTGGATCAGGAAGTTGGGGGGAACTGTCAGGTTCTGAAGGCTTTCCTCAAGGTCAAGTGATCCTCTTTGAGGCCAAGCACAAGTGGGAGGGAGTTCCAAACAGTGGGTGCGAGGACAAAGAAACAGACACAGAGGTGTGCAGAGCCTAATCTGAGGATTCTGGTGGGGGCGGTAGAGAGTGAGCTTGTTTAGTAGGAATTCCAGGCCTTTCATGTGAATTGCACAGTGGGTAATGCACATGGCTTTGAAAGAGGTCTGTTGGCTGATGGGCAGCCAGTGGTGTACCCTGAGTGCGGTAGAGATGTGTTCTCTGGGCGAGAGTGGGAGAAGGAGCCTTGCTGCAGAGTTTTGAATACATTGGAGCTTTCTCAGTTGGTACGTAGGTGCACCATTGAGTTTGAGTATTTGTTTGCCCTCCTATCCCTGGACCTTACACAATTGCAGTCCCATCCCCCTCTCCGTGCATGCCTCTCGTTCTTTGATCTTCTTGCTTGCAAATCATGCTGCACATCATATTCTACCTGCAGTGACACTGGTCTTTGTGCACCTTTCCTCCCCTTATGTTGTCATCATCACTGTATGCTGGGGGTGGAAATCCAGGGTTGATATATGGTGCAGCAGCCTTTAATGGCTATAGTTCCTGTACAGTCGAGGATGGGATACTGGTCAACGGAGGAGGAGGAGCTGTGGGCAGCCTGCGCCCTTCATCATGCTGGATAAGCATCCTTTCTTTCTTGCTCGGTTCCAATACCTCTTCAAACATCTTCCACAGCTTGTGTATACTTAATCCGTTCTGTAATTGTTTCCCCTTATGTGTGGCATGTAAATATGTGTACATGTGCTGCAGCGCCTCTTTCGAATGAGTACTTGAAGCCACGGCATAAACATCTTGCCAACTGTATCTTTTACCCACTGAACATGGAATTTGAGTTTCTTAACTTTGTGGGCCTCATTACACGGACGGCGGTAAGGGTTTACTGGTACCGGTCAGGGCACCGGTACCGGTAAACCCTTACCACCTTACTACGAGGTCCCTTTGCGGGTTGGTACTTTAACGCCTGCTGTTTAGCAGGCGTTAAAAACCAACCCGCAAAGGGACCAGGGTGCTAATTACAGTACCGCAATTTGCGGCACCGTAATTAGCGCCTTCCCCATTCCCATAGAGCCCTATGGGGCAAAAATGGGAATGGGGAAGGGCAATGGGGGAAGGGGGAATTACCGCCCCGCCAACCTTGGAATAGGGCGGTAATTCCCCTTTCCTCCAAGGCGGTGCCGGTATTTTACCGGCATGGACCAAGGTGCTAATGGCACCTTGGTCCTCCGCCGATAAACACAGCTTCAACACCCACTTACCTTTCTCTCTCCTTTTCCCTACCCTTCCCAAAAATGTTTTTCTATAACATTAACACACCCATGTCTCTCTCCGAGACCAAGTGCCCCAAAATCCCTCTCCAGAGAAGCACCCCAAAAATGCTGCTTGCACTCTAAACCACTTCACCTTATTAACAGCACAAATTCACCCTTCTACTGACACAAAAAAACACCTCTATTACCCTGTGCAATACCAAAACAAAATAAAATGGCGCCAACAATCATTAACATAATTCAAAAATATAGCTGTCTTCCCATTTTATGCAGGGGATCCTTCTCTTTTTTTTCTCTGCCCCTTAAAGGGGCTTACAGCTGGGTCTTTCCCGACCTTTGTTGGAAGTTTTCAATCTCTCAATATCTCAAATATCTCACAAGTCAATAATATACAAAACCCCACAATTCCAGTTTTGCTGTGCATAGTTTACACTCACATCCAAGGATGCACTGAGGGTCTTCGGCGTTGAGCCGCCTGTATTTGCCTGCTCTGCCCACTGCATCCAGCAGGGTGGCCTACAAGACGGGGCAGGGCTTGGCATCAATAGGGACTCCTGCTGACCTCTCTTCTCAGATGCGTGATATTCCGCTCTCCTCAGGCCGCCCTCGCCGTTCAAGGGGGATGCAGGAAAGAATCGTTGACTGTCTGCAAAACACCTAGGGAACCATCCCCTGCTACCAAATGTAAAGAAGGGCCCAATTATCACACTAATATAAAAACAATACTCAATAATGGAGTACTCAAAGTGCACAGGAAAACCCAGCTTTATTCAAAGCATTGAAACTCGGCTGGTACAGCAGTCAATCAGCTCTCTGCATTGTAGCGAGTGTGAGCAGTTTTAAGTGAAAGACAAATCATCCGTGTCACCACAGTACAATCTCAATTACATAATTTATGAATAATTTGAATTGGTTAACTTTGTAAACCACATATAGAGTATATAGTTGTTAGTTCTAGTTTTAGTTTGGTTTATTTATTTATATAGCACTACAATAATGGCCCAGAGGCATATGGTTGCTTTATTCAACAAAAACACAAACAAGAAAAAACACAAGCCAGCAAACAGCAGTACAAATCTTGGAGTAAACATAACCCCTGAATCAAAAAGTGAAACCAAAAGACATTCCAGAATTAAAAATGACAGCAGATCAACCCTAATTAGTTCAAAACAATATTTATCTTAAAGACTGAAAATGTGACATTAAATGTTTTGCATAAATTCAAAAAACAAAGAAGATTAGTCTGGCCACAACCAATAAATAATACAGTCTTTGTTTATTCCTTGGAACCAGTCTTTCACTTGAACCCTTCGAAGGAATCTAATATGTTGGGCTCTGACACAACCAGGGCCAACCCTGCTATGCAGACAGAATAGGACTTTGTTTCTCAGTGCTTCTCTGGTTTTCTGTCCCTCAGGTCTGTCCACATTAGTAATGATAACATTTGTGTGATCGTTGACTAACTTCCTTACTTTAGAGTCTGAAATCCTAGGCATTTTAGTTTTTTTAATGCAAAGCTTTTTTGAAAGGGGAAATTGGCCTGGTTATCACTAGCATGCTTCAAAATAGGAGTGTGCTGAGGAGAGACCAAAGAGACTACAATTCCAGGGCGGACCACCGTAACCACAGTGAAAGCTGGGCACGTCGCCATTGGTTGATATTTGTTGTTTTCCACACCACCATTTACCTTAATATTGCACACCATCGAAGTAGGTTGAACCAGTGCGTCCAGCATATAAGAATGTGCCTGCGTAAACATCAAGTTACATTGGCAAGCCTTGTCTTTACTCCGAGCATACACCTGAGTCTAGCAGAAAATATCAGACTTATTTGGAGGGGCTTGTGATATAATGGCAACATAAAGTCCATTCTGTTCTTACATTGATGGAGGTCAAAGAGGTTATGACCTGTCAAATATTAGAGCCCATTTGGCTATTATCTGATCTTTTGTTTTCAATATGAGACTGTGTAAGCACTTACGCAAAAATATTCCCTTTAGATTTCATGGGAGACTGCATTACTTTATCTAAAGTTTCTCGGAGTTGAGATGGATTACCTAAACTATCGGACCGTCCACAACTAGGTCCCACCCCCGGTAGATCCTCAAGAACCTTGACCAGGCCAGCTTAATCATGAAAGGATTCATAAAGGCTCCTTTATCCAGAATAGTAGTCAGTCTTTCATCTTGCGGGTGCTTCCACTCCTTTTCAAAACCTCAGAGACACGACTTGTATTAGCCATCATATGGTCAGGGGATGAGTAGTGTTCTTGAGGTATCAGTTCCAATGGTTTTCGCTTCACAGCTCTGTTAGTAAGTATTTCCAAAAGAAAGGGGAGAACACTACAAGCCAAATGATTGATCCCCGCAGATAATACATGCAAGAGATCTACTAGCAAGGGACCGGAAAGGGGAGTCAACACACACAGCTTGCACTAAACAATAGCTTGCGCAAATTGCAAACCAGTCAGACGGCAGGCAATGATTAGTTTTCGGTAGACATAAGCAGAGAATGCCCTTCGCCATAATACCCAGACCCCACTGTACTCCGCACTACTTAAGAGAAATCTTAATGCAGCAAAAAACAAGAAAAAGGAAGACAAAAAGTAGAAACTTCCAGTCCTAGAAATGAGCCACCCACCAACCAACTGGGCTACTCAGGCCATGCACCACAGCCAGGATACCACACATGGCTGGGACATTGTAAACCAGGTCCCTACTGGCTCTGCCCCTTACAGCGCTGCAGTGTTTCTTGGACATTGGAGATCTGGCTATGCTCTGGATGGAGGCTGGATAGAGGCTCACTGCTGGGCACCTCTAGGCTAGAGGAAAGGCCTGCGCACCGTTGTGGAAACCATCACACCGTCAAGCCGCACTGGTAGCAATTGTGAACAGCCGCTTCCGACAACGTAAGATCACAGGAAGGGTGATCACTGTTCCTTCTATATTGGGTTAGAGGTATCTGATGGCTCCTCCTGGGTCCAACCCATTACAGATACTGCTTTCATTACATCATTACAATTACACCTTATATTGGTTGGCCATTTATTCATCAACCATGGACACTTTGATGAGACCTCAAGATACGCGGGAGACATATGGTGGGGGAGAGAAGTTCATGATCTGCAATACTTTCAATTAAAAGTACTCCCCAGCATTTACAGGCCATGTGCCATATATGTTCCTTTGTATTTGGCCTTGTGTATCATCTTGTGTGTGTGTGTGCTAGGGAGTACAACAGGTGTCTAATCTGTACTTGGCTCATGGGAATAACCAGTGTTCTCCATGTCTTGATCACGTGTTAGGGGACCGTGTTGGAGAACGATTTTCATCCTATTTGCTGAGTTTTTAGCTAACTCTAACGCGCATGTTTGTACTCATTGTAGCCACTTGGGACACCCTTCATCTATTCCTTATGGAATCTTTTGACACACTATTCTCATGCACATTGACATCGATGGCTGTCTGTGCTCCTATTAATTCAATTAACTTAGCAAGCTTTGCGTCTGGGGAACTGTTATCTCATCCATGCATTCTGCATTCTGAATTCTGCATTATGTCCCTTCCGTGCAGCTGACCTTGGCTTGTGCTATGAACTACTGTCTGGGCAGCATCAAAGCTTCTAAAATAAATGTGTTTTGATGTATTTAGCATCTCACCTGAGGCCTTGCTATATTTCAGGCTTGCTGCAGCCTCTGGTCTGGGAAAATGGCTGTACTCCTGCTCTCCTAGCCTCCATATTGGTGACCTATATTCATCTCTGGTCATGTTACGTTCACCCTGTGCATCTGCCATATGTCAGTTTCCCTGCCTGTGTACGCTGCATCTTATCTGCCTATGATGTAATCTGCCCTATCAGTGTGGTGAGTCCCTCTCTTGGTATTCCAGACTCCTCCTCCCTTTTATGCTATATACAGCACACTACTTGGACTTTCTGCTATCTAACTATGATTCCTACTAGTGCCACACAACCTAACTAATTCTTTATGGCAGAAGTGAATACATTGATTGTTTAAAACATTGTTTCTTGTACTTTGTCTTGGTTTGTCTCCTCCTTCACTCCTAGACTCATGGCGCGGTAGGGCTGCCTCAGCTGGTATCATTTCTCACCTGTATGGTCATTTTGAGGAGTAGGGGCAGGAATTGGTACTTGCATATCATCTGCCTCATTACAACATGCATTCACAACCCCACACTCACAAAGGGGAGCCAAGTTGAATGAATATGTGTTAACAAATGCCATTAATTAAAGTAACGCAGGATAGCACAGGGGCAACACACGGGTCTTGGAAGCAAGACCACTCATAGCAACAGAGTTTCGAATGTCTGATCCGTATTTAGCAACCAAACTCAGGTATGGTATTAGGCGCATTATAAAAAAAACAAGTAAATAAATCAAAACTTTTCTCAGATACCATACTTGCTTTTATAGTGGAGAAATGGTTTTATATCAATATGCACGTACACTGGCTGATAAGCGGCAATCCTATTATTGAAGTATTTTGTGTTGCTTAGATAGAAGCAAGCACAGAAGGAGTATATTAAAATTGCCTAGTATCTTTTAGAGTATATTATATACCTAGAATTGATTATGGAAATTAATGTTTGTGTTAATTGAAATCAGCAAGATTTATGGATGCAGGGAGAATTTTGTTTTATTGACTTATTGTTTATGAGCCTATAACAGTGAAGTGATTTGTAATCACTGTGATATTTTAATTAAAACAGGAAGACATTTTTGTGCACAGTTGAGGCAGTTAATCTCAGAAGACTGCTTAGCAATAACAGTGGCAGACTCTATTCAGCACAATCCTTGATGTCACTACATGATAGAAGCAGCTAATCATGGAATAAGTGCTTCCCAACTCTGCCATTTGGACCTGGCCATAAAATGGCAAACAGCAGGAAAAAGGTGCAAGTGCCCAATCATATGTCGGTGTCTCACAAATCCCTGAGTGTGTATGCTCGTGCATGTCTACAGACAGTTCAGGGGAGACTAAAGAAGCTCTTACAGCTGCATTCTACAACCTACCCACCAGATCCTCACGGAACATCTGACGGCTTTAGCTGCATTCTCCAGCCAGGCAACCGCCTGGCACCAATCCTTCCTGGCTGGCCGAACCACGTGGGTCTTTTCGCCGGGGGCTTCAGCCCACCCCATCCCCATCCTCTGTGGCATCCCACAAGGTTTGTGCATCTCGCCAACCTTATACAATATCTTCACAAAGCTATTGTTCGACCGCCTTCATAATCTGGGTGTCACATACACAAACTATGCTGACGATACCCAGGTTCTCATCACCCTATGAGGCTGCTATGAAGAGGATTCCACTCGGATCAACACCTTAATCTGGAGATCCAAGCCTGGATGGCAAAACATGGCTTATGCCTCAACGACGAGAAAACCAAGCTCATTCTCGTTGGCTCCCAACCACGGCTAAACAAACCGGACCCCCGTTCCGCTTCTATCAACATAGACAGTAACCTAATCACTGTGGCCAAAGAAATTAAAACCCTAGGGGTTTATTTAGATTCCACACTCTCACTCAAAAAACAGGTAAACGACACAGCCCCATCCACAGCTCATACAAATAAGCTCATCAATGCCTGCAAAGCCTTCCTTTCACCTTCCAAGCTGCATCACATTAGCCAGAGCGCTAGTGCTTTCAAAAATTGACTACTGCAACACTCTCTTTCTTGGAACCTCAGAGCGCAAATTTAAACAAACTGCAGGTGCTGCAGAATAATGCCCTCAGAGCAGCTCTGAGTATCCTGCAGCACTCACACATCTCCAGATTCAGACAAGATGCCCATTGTCTCCCTGTATGAAACAGAATTACCCTTAGCTCTCTCATCATTGTCCACAAATGCCTCTCTAATGATGCCCCCAAATACTTGGCAGACAAGTTCAACAAACACACTTCAACCAGACCAACCAGAACTCTGTACGCTCATTGCCTATCCATCCCCAAATTCTCCCTAAAAAAAGCAAGCAGCTCCAGCTTCCCGGTCCCAGCTATGGAATGCTATGCCTATGAACCTTAGAGCAGAACCATCCTTCTGGCCATTCAGAGCAAAAACTAAGTCATGGCTCGCCAACAAGAACTCTACCATTGTCTGACATTCCAACCATTGGCTCACGACTGTACTTTTTCCTATATCTGCCTCTCGACCACCATGTAACCCGGTCGATTGCACTTACTGTTATTATCTTGTATGTCTATAATCTGTTGTAACCTGCTCTAAGTCTCCGGCGCCCAGTTACCTCAGGGTTCGGCGCGCGGTATAAATAAAGAAACTAAACTAAACTACATAGTGGCCTATGCACTTACAAAATGTCTGCTCTCATCCACACAAATGCCGTTTTGCTTTTTTTTTAGCATGAGACCAGAGCAGCTGCCCAGTGTGGGGTTCTTCTGCTGCCTTCTTTGACATTTTCCAAAGACATGCTAACAACTAGTACACAGGTTGTAAACGTAAGAGCACAATTCACACAACATGCCAAGTACTTCAGAGAGGTAGCCCGTCAGCCCCTCTCCTCCCTCCTTCTCGTCTGTGGTATAAATAGGTATTAAGGGGTGAGGAACCTTCTGTGACTCCAGGAGACCCCCTGTAGGAAACAGCTCACACCTTGTGCATTTGCTGATCATTGACAGCCCCTCCCTTCCCTAAGAAGGACAGCCCTTAGAATCTGGATGATCAAAGCACGGTGGATGTGTTTGCCCTGCTCCCCCCAATTTAGCTGTGCACAAGTAAGGAACCCCGAAACCCTTATTTAGAAAGGGGCCAGAGAGACTGCAAACTTGAGATGGAAGACTTATTGGAAAGCCTATGATATGCCCTAGCCCCATCACCCCTGTCTATCACTGCCAACACAGTGCTCTTCACCATCCTGCAGCCATCACCCTCCTCCCCTTTTTTAAAATGTTATGGTGCAGCACATTTTTTAGGAATCCCCCCTCCATCTTTTCTGCTCCGTATTTCATCATGAAGAATTCCCTGCAGCATTGCAGCGTTGCAGCATCACTCATAGCGAAGGCCTAGTGCCACGTCAAAACCTGGTGAGTGTGTGCCTGTTGGTGGCGGTAGAAGGGGGATTTTCTCTGCAGACTGTGTGAGAAGAGTTTGTGGCTTAAATGAGACAGCAAGGGCAAAATTACCAGGGATTCTAGCCCCTGTCGTGATGGGCAGAATTCCTAGCAGGCCACTGAGCACAGCTCCTGAGCATATGTAGAGTGCCAGCTAGCATGCTAAGCAAGTCAAAATGGGTGGCTCTGACCCCAAATTTCATGTAGCCCCTTCTTTGAACCAAAAGGTCTTGCCTCCCATAACCCTTAGCTGTTGCTTATGGTAATTGACTGGAGTGTACAGACTGCCTGGCCCTTACCCCTCGTCTGTCAACTCACAGATGTTCGTTTTGCTGCACATGGGATGCAATTTATTGGAGGGAGAGAGAGAGAGAGAGAGAGAAAGAGAGAAAGAGAAAGAAAGAAGAAAGAGAGATAGCACGGGCAGTGTGAGCTGGTGAAATGGGACCTGTTTGCATGAACCCAGTAGTGGGAGTGCATGATTTGCAGATTGTTTTGCCTTGACAACATGTTATTCAATGTGCATGTGTTCTGCATGTAAAGCATAGCAGAGCCCTCAAATGTAGATAGCAGTTGATAGATTATTTCTAATACCCATTCTCCCCGCAACCCATAGAATACAGCGTCCCGTGAACATTTCGGTACAGCTGTCACATAGTCAATGACATAGCAGTCAACTCTGTACCTGAACACGATGTTCTGCATGATTTTTATAATGTTTTACACTTGTCATCTCTGCTAGTGATGGAATAATCACCTAATTCTAATTACTATTTGCACGCAATGTAATGATCTTTTATTTCCGTGTTTGCACAGACTACGGACTTCAGAAGGGCCTTTTATCCCACAGTGCTTCGAGCCATAACAATGGCAGTAGACAATATACAAATAGCAAATAACACAACCTAACATAACGTTTTCTTGGTATAAAACTGGCGACCAACTTTTTTTAAAATTGACACAGTTCTTTAAATTCATTTTGAGTTTTGAGAAATCGCTATCTGTTTATTGTCCAGAATTGTGATGTGGGGCTGCATACAGGGGACATGAAATTAATCATGTCACCCCAATGGAGTCTATAATTTAACCATAAAACACATACAAATATCGTCACAGCTCCTAGGATTGGGGTGTTTTTTAAGTACCCCATTTTTCCACTAGCATGATTATATTGGTGTTGGCAGCTGTACATTTAGGTTTGGCATCAGGAGCGCAATGTACTTTATTGGTAGCCATACTTGTACTAATGTCAGTCTGCTCTCAGTAGTTCTGTTTTTGGGCCATTCCCTTGTCATGGAAAAACAGAAAGCAGGCCTACAACGGCTGTTGTGTTCCTTCTGAGCCCAGTCCTGCACCCTGTGTTGTGGTTTGGACTGGTATTAAACCAGTGGCTAGTCCTAGACAGGCCATTATACATACTGTGCAAACCTTTCTTTAGGTGCTGTGATGATTTCAGGGAGATTGTCACCATCCCCCAAGAGGGGGTGGGCTACATCGCCTTTGGGACATGGGAGGTGAGCCCACTATGTTTAGAACTCCCTACGGGACAGAGTAAGCAGGATCCCTCTGGAGGTGACTCTGATAGAGGTATAAGTCACCATCCCGCCCCACCCCCACGCAACGATTAATTGCATCAAAGAAGCCAAAGAATGTGTGGCCAGCGAGAGAGGAAGAACGCCAGTGTTGACAGGCAGAAAAGAGACGCGCACCAGGAGAGTGCAGAGTGGGGCATCTGACAGCCGACCGGGGCAACCCCAAGAAGTTCAGAGAAGGAAGATCTTCAGAAGGTCGATTCAGAGCCTGGCTGAAATGTTGGATAAGTGACTCCACACAGACTGAGCTGCAAGATTGAGGGAGAAAAGCCTCAGAAGGCGATGCATAGCCCAGCTCAAATGTCACGTAAACAACTCTGCACCAAACGAGAAACTGCAAGAATTAGGGAGTAGAGTCCCGGAAGGCATACATGGAGTCCAGCTGAAAATCAGGTGGCTTCACAATGACAGTGGAGCTGACAAGATTCAATGACCCTCCCGAAGAACACCATTCAAGGCAGTCAGATCCACAGGTGTTCAAGTGGAAAGGGAGATAGGCGAAAAAGAGAGAAAGAAGGAAAAGAATCCAGAGTGGGAGGAGGACTAAGAATGCTCCAAATGTCGGGATTGAGAAGGGGAAACCTGTGAAGGTGCAAAAGACTGAGAAAACCCCAGAGTGTGGAAGAAGTGGGAGAACAAACCCAGATTGGGAGAAGATGGAGAAAGACCCAGAGTGGGGAGTGTGAAGGTAAAAAGTCCCAGAGTAAGGAGAGACTGAGAGAAGCCCAGAGTGTGGAAGAAGCCAGAAAAGAACCAGAGTGGGGAAAGACGAAGTATACCCCAGAGAAGCGTAGTGAGAAGGGAAGAGGCCAGGTGTATGCATAGAGTGAGAAAGTCCCAGAGTGGGAAGTGAGAAGGGGAAGAGGTCCAGAGTGGGGGGGAGCTGAGAGAATCGCTGAATGGGGAGGAAGACACACTGAAGGAATCCCTGAAGTGAGAGAGAGAGAGAAAAAGAATCTCAGAGTAGGAGATAGAGAGTGTGAGAGGCTTGGATTGGAACAGCTGGATAGCATTCCACAACCTCAAGAACTATCTATCAGGAACTATGGGCAAAAGCCGATGCTGAAGGGGAGACAGCATTGTGGGTCAAAAGCCAACAGCCATCCCCTCTAGTTAATAGTCCCACACAGTTCCTCCGTGTTGTTTTATTGATTTATTTTGTTGATAGGGAAAGTGGTTAGGTTAGAGTAGGATTCGGGACAGAGAACTGTATTATATTTGTTTAGACCTCCTTATGAGTACCCTTTTGACTTTATAGGGCTTGGAGCCATAGACTTAGGAAAAGAGTATTTTAGATTTTGAAAGAAAAAGACTCTTGAACCATGCCTCATTGTCTGAGTCCTCATTCTGACCTACCACAGTGCCCTAGTGTATGATTGGAGGCTGGCTTTAGCCATCACATGAGTGTCAGAGTATATCTAGGGAAAAATACCTCTGTTCTGCTTGATTTTTCCTGGAAGGCTGCGTCTTTACTTACCTTACTTTACTTAGAGGATTATCAAGCCAAATAGCTGCTGCTGCAAATTTGAAACTGTTATTGGCCATACTGGCTGGGCTACTGTCGTATTGCCTTAGCTCCAGTTTGCATTTTCAGCTGCCGGACATCCTTCCTGAGCTTTCCTGAAACCATGGACCTCATTACGGGTCTGGCGGAAACCGTGCCGTTAAAACTGGCAGGTAGCTGCAGGGCCCGTAATGATTTACCGCCACCTGACTTGCCAGCAACACCGAAGCATTACAGCTCCGGCGGTCTGGTAAATCAGGCACCAGTAAAATGTTGATCCACATAGGACTCCATGGGAGAGGGGACCACGGAAGCACTGGCACTGTTAATAACGGTGCAGGTGCTTCCGTGAAAGTCTGTGGGCGGGTGCCGTTCTCCCCGACAGGTCTGACCCTGGTGGGCAGAAAGACACCCGCCTGTAGACTCATAGTTTGCTGGTCTGGAACCAATGGTGCCGGTGAGTTTACCGGAACCATTGTTTCCGGACCGACAAACTTGTAATGAGGGTACATGTCTGGGCTGTTTTACTGTGCTTTTTCATTTTACCACCTTGGATGTCTGTCTTGGTGTAGGAAGCTGAACTTAAATCGGTATATTAATTTTATTAAGACTTATCTAAAAAACACTTAAACACATATTAATTTAATTAATTCTAAAAGACGTTTTGCTAATCATACAACCATACATACACACTCTAATGCAATATTTGAATAATATATTGACGTGCTAAGAAATTAAAGAAGCTGATCAATTCATTAAACCACTTCTTTTCATTGAGTTATGAAACATTAACAATGTTATAAACCACAGTTCATTCCTAAATGTAATATCGACTATTGGTGCCTAACAATATCATTCTTCTTTACAAAAAAGCTTCCCATTTGTTTAATAGTTTCGACTTCGACAATTTGTGCGTGTCTTCATCAGGATTGGATGAACAGTAGCAACATTCTGCGAAACCCATTAGGTTCGCCTAGTGATTTGTATCCCAGTAGCTTCTAGTATAAGTCTAGTAAGATTGGATTTTCACGAAAAGCGAAATCTAAACTGATCCGTTCACAGCACAGGTCAGAAACACTTCTTGCGCCAGCAGAATGAATGAAAGATAACTCTTCTCAAAGTTTTCAAGGAAAACCGCCATCGCTTTAATACAAAGAGCCTTTCACCTTTGTTATAGTAAGGTCCTTCCGCTCTTCAGAGGCACACGGTACTAGACTGCGAGTTACTACTGCTGTAAATAAGATTCATCCGTTTCGTGACCGTGAGCGTATAAACTATGCTGCGGGATAGAAGGGAGACAAGTGCTATTCCATTTTGGATAGCGTTACTATAACGAAGGTGAAAGGCTCTTTGTATTAAAGCGATGGCGGTTTTCCTTGAAAACTTTGAGAAGAGTTATCTTTCATTCATTCTGCTGGCGCAAGAAGTGTTTGTGACCTGTGCTGTGAACGGATCCGTTTAGATTTCGCTTTTCGTGAAAATCCAATCTTACTAGACTTATACTAGAAGCTACTGGGATACAAATCACTAGGCGAACCTAATGGGTTTCGCAGAATGTTGCTACTGTTCATCCAATCCTGATGAAGACACGCACAAATTGTCGAAGTCGAAAATATTAAACAAATGGGAAGCTTTTTTGTAAAGAAGAATGATATTGTTAGCCACCAATAGTCGATATTACATTTAGGAATGAACTGTGGTTTATAACATTGTTAATGTTTCATAACTCAATGAAAAGAAGTGGTTTAATGAATTGATCAGCTTCTTTAATTTCTTAGCACGTCAATATATTATTCAAATATTGTATTAGAGTGTGTATGTATGGTTGTATGATTAGCAAAACGTCTTTTAGAATTAATTATATTAATATGTGTTTAAGTGTTTTTTAGATAAGTCTTAATAAAATGAATATACCGATTTAAGCTTATAATTGTCTGTCCACCTTCTTCAGTCTCTCTTGTTCTCCTGATACCATTTTTGTTCATAATGCTTGGTGTTACCTCTAGGTATCAGTGAAAGTTGAGGCTCCCACTTTGGGTTTGTTGGTGTAGGAAGCTGCCATCACCCATAAGGGTATTGGGACACCAATAGCCCACTTAGCATGTTTGTTTGGGTTATCCTTGGTTGCCTCCGCCACCATGTTCATCATGGGACTGTTTTCTGCTGGTCGGCTGCTCCTCTACATCCATTTATCAGTTGGACTCTGCTTTGTTGGTTCCCATGTCATCTAAGAGACATGTTTGCCATTGCTTTCTGTTCGGACTGGTGGGTCTCACTCCTAGGAAAACCGATTAGTCTTCTTTTTAGTTGTCTGGTTCATTGCTGGTCCACTTTTTAAGTCCTTAGGTGACCGGACCTTGGAAAGGGCTCATATTGAAGAAGAGCTGTACTCACCGAAGTCTCTGATGCAACTGTTCAGGAAGTACAGCAATGTGTGCTTAGCCCTGGGCCCTGGGTTGATGGGCTATTCATGAAACATCCCCTATAGGGTCCCCGTGGTCCAGGGTCAAAGTTTTCTGCCAGTCTCTTTCAAATGCATTTTGCCATAGACTTTTATTGGTTCAAATCCTGTTTGGCTGCATCTATTCCTGGGGCTGCTGGACATCGAACCTGGCACTGGAGCTCTTCAAGAGGGTCACCTCTGGCATCCCCACAGATCGTTGCTGTCTTCTCCACAGCTGTGGGGTAAAACTGGCACTTACCTTCCGTTTCCCAATAACCACAGCTGTCCCTGATATGTCCCTGTTATTTTCTATGGTGAACTTTTAAATTTTAAACTAAATGATAACTCATAATGAGGCCCTAGATCTTTATCATGTACCAATGATTTGATATGAAATTTTAGAGTCTCACATTACACTCCTGCTTATGAACAATGCCTTCTTACAATGTATATCTGAAAAATAATATTGTATCTATTTTTCTAGGATTGCAGTGTGTTGGTGCTTTCAGTCAAAGGGACTCATTATGAGGTTGGCAGTGAATCATCAGTAAATCTTCTGATTGGCTGGCAAATTCATTTACTGTTAACGCCACTTGGTTCCATTGTCTTACCATGGGATTACAAGTGGTGGCACAGTGGTGTTAGTCTCCATTTTGTAAGTCTGTAGGCCTCCATAGTTTTTTTGGCTGGTGTGTGGGAGCGAGGGGCCAGCAGGCCCATCTCATCCTTCACTTCTCAGTACAATACTCAGACCAAGTACCTCCAGTAGTGGGTTCGCCCCTTGCCCTTATGCAGTGTTAACTTTGGGTTACATTCGCGTAGATGGGACCACTGAGCAGGACACAGGGCATCCATTTTTGTACCCCCTTTCGACTCCATCTTGGTGACCAGGCCTCACTGCGATAGTACGAAACGCTTCTCTTCCTTTCCCCGCAGTGCCCAGGCGCAGGGCACATTGCCCCCACCCTTGTTCCCACTCTGACTGGAAAACTCCAAGGCTCCATTCTCACGCTAAAGCTGGAGGTATTTGCAACAACTAATAAATGTAACACATCACTCCTCCTCTGAGATCACTGTCCAGCATGTGAACCGGCATGAACTAAGCCCACAGCTCGTTCATCTCCACAAATTTGCCCTTGCCCCACACCCTCGCCAGTGGAAACTTACTGCCATTCTGACCCTGTGTCCCTGCAAGGTATACCTTTCATGTACCAGACCATTGCCCACGCCATGATGCCCACCGAGCAGACCCCCAACTAACATTAGACCCCTGCTGCAGTATATCGTGCCCAGTACTAACAAACGCCACATACCTGAGATTCTTGTAAGCATAAACCTACACTCTGGTCATTGTATTATAGTGGTGAAGATGCCTAACCTATGACTTGTATAATCCAAAGGTTACAGATGATATAAATACCTGTGTGACTTTTATAGAGACATGACAAATTACTGAGAGTCTTTGAAACACTATTATTTAGTGCATGCATTATAGAGAATGTATTATGTTAGCTTAGATAGTGACCACCCTGCTTCACAGCGACCTGACCTTCACCCATCCGGAGCACAGACGACTGACATCCTCCCGCCAACCGAGCAACCAACCAAGAGGACGAGATGATGCCCACACCTAAGACACCACCCTGGCTGACATATTCGGGTCCAACGTAGTATCATATGTTAGACGCATCATTGTACCTATAAAATGTACTGTAACATTAATTTTGCCAGAGCGCTCTCAGAGATCTAGATAAACTTTTCCTTTAACTCTCGCAGCCTGCTCTCTTTTGCCTTATTCCCTGTCCGGGGAGTGTCTGTTTTATTTTCTTGCATGTGTAAGACAGGGAGGGCACAAACATTTGGTGACCCCCTGCGACGTGATTTGGAGAGGTGCCTCGAGGTCGCGCCGTGCGGCGAGATCCGGGATGCCCCCCAGCAAAACCATCGCCTCTGCGGCCGACCAGCCTATGCGCACTACAAGAAAGGGTCAAGGTTTCCCGGTTGACGAATACCCGACTGAAAAGCTGCTTGCTGAGGCGGGCCACGGCTTGGTTGGGGTGCGGACCTAACTGGGGTCGGACCGCAAACGGTGACCCTCGGATCACCTGACTGAACACGTGGGTGCCGGTTGCGAAGGTTACCAAGGAAAGGTAAGGGGGAAATAGGAAGGGTACAGGTGGTAATGGGTTATAGGGAAGAGTAGGGCCTGTGTGAGTGATGATGAGGCTTTACTGATCTGTCCTTTATATGGCCATTAGGTTTCGTGAGAAGTGAAAAGAAGAAGAGAAGAGGTATCCTAGCCCGAACGGGGTAGAAGGCGGCGCCGCGTAGCATTGTCTCGTCCAGTGCAGATAATATAAGAGAAGATAAAGAGAAAATAGTAGGGGTCTCGTATATTGAATAGACTCGGAGTAGTTATTTAGAATATTCTTTTTCCGTGTAAGAAAGAGTTCTTGGGGAAGAGTAAAAGGGTGTAAGAGGTGGGGAGTGAATGAGAAGAGTAGGTGGAAAGGGGAAAGGTTTGCTAACGGGAACAAAGAGGAAATAAAAGCGCGCAGATAGTGCATGTGCATGTTACGTGTAATATGTTTTTCCATGTCCTGTCTATTGTTTTGGTCAAGAGTATCAAAGTATTGTAATTGATTTATTGGTAAAGTGGTACACATGTGAAAGTGAAATGTTGAATTTGTTGATGCATAAAATTTACTAGCCATTGAGAAACACTTGATACATTGTTGGTCTAAAGGAAAGGACAAGCGGGTGGAACGGGGATTAGGGGGAGAAAACATCGTCATGGGGGAATAACACCACTAGCTCATATTTGTCAACACCTTCCATTATACAGTGAAAAGATACAAAAGTACCATGATCAATGGTTGACAGAGATAAAAGGAGACAGTGTAAAGCCAATTTGGCCAGAAGGAGGGCCATTTGATAAGAGAGTGTTAGATTTAGTGCCTACGCACTTGCTAGCAAGATACAAGGGGAAGCGGTTACAGAATAGAAGGGAAGTGCTGGATCTATGGCGAATGTTCGAGGAGGTGACCCCCACAGCAGAGGTAGGTAAAGAAGGACAAACTGAAAAACAAAAATCACAGGAAGAGGTAAGCGGAACGCCAAAGGGCGAGTGCACAACAACCACCGCTTAGGGTGATACAACCAAAATATATCCGTTAATGACAAGACCAGCAGTAGGATACAGAGAGCCCCTGTATATTCCAGCATGTCCCACCCCCCACTCCCTCAAATGGAGCGGTAGCTACAGCACCACCACCCTATGACAAAGGAGGTCTGTATGGCCCAACGAGCGCACCTCCCGTGAATTTAGCACACTTGACAGGGGAATTAGACCGCCAGTTAGCACATGCATAAATGGAGATAACACGGCTGAGAGCACTCTGCGATAGGGTCCAAATGCTGCCTGGAGGAGGGGAGGTGCCTCCATTATCCATAGCAGATCACTCACCCCCACCAAGCACAACTGGGGAACTAGCACCAGCCACATCAGAGCCAGCACGATCCATATCGTCTCAAGGGACACACATACCACAAGGGCGAGAAAAAGAGTGGAGATCAGGGGAGTTCCTGTTCCATTTGAATGACAAACTAGTGAGGATTATACGTCCAACCACACCAGAAAGTGAGCGAGGGGAAGGACACAATGAGAATGGTGAGCAAGAGGAGGAAATAGAGGAAGTGTGGAGCGATCTAGACGAATACGAGGAAGGAGTGGCGGCCGTAGGGTCCCCACTAACGCATCATTTTGATGACATGGATCCACGTTACCCCCACGATGGCAGGGTAGATTAAGACAGCGAACAGGGAATATGTTGGTGAGCAAAGTCAAGAAGGGGACAGTAAGTAAAACAGGAAAGAAACATAAGTTACAGATGCCACTGATATATAAGGGAGCAGGTAGGCCGCACTATATCCCATGGGCCCAAATGGACAAAAATAACTTGTTGAAAGTTCTCCCTCCACTATCGGGAGGGGCTAGGAAATGGATACACGTGTTCGAAAAACACACGGCAGGGGTGCCACTGGCAATAGGCGATGTAAAAAGTTTGTTAGTATCGGCAGTCGGCGATCAGGCAGACGCAGTATGGGAAAAGGCAGGATTCCCAGGAGTGACAATGAGTTGTGACCGCCACAACGTATCACCGTTCAACAACGTTCGAGCGCAAGTATGGGGCGCATTGCTGCGTACGTTTCCAGACATTCCAGATTTACATTTAGTGATGCAGTGTACAATGGAGGAAAACGAGGATCCTATGCAATTCGTACTACGGGTGCAAGATTTGTGGAGAAGCGAGACTGGCACGGCGTGGAATCAGTCCACCGCCTTGTTCTATTTTATCATCAAAAAGGGGCTTCCGAAGGCGGTACAGAAGGCCTTGGATAAAATAGCTGGGATAGAAGCCAAGGGCTGGCCTGAGATTCAGAGTATAATTGTACACCACTGCAGGAGGATCAAAGAGAGAGACAAAACGCTGTAGGCAATGCAAATAGTAACTGTTTCGCAACGGCTGCAAATGGCGCACCTGCACCATTTTCCGGCGCGACAGTGGTCAGAGACAATGGGCCTCATTAGACGGAAGGCGGTAAGGGTTTACCGGTACCGGTATGGGCACCGGTACCGGTAAACCCTTACCGCCTTACTACGAGGTCCCTTTGCGGGACCCGACCTTAACGGCTGGCGTAGACCAGCCGTTAAAGTTGGGACTCGCAAAGGGACCTTGGTGCTAATTACGGTACCGCAGTTTGCGGTACCGTAATTAGCTCCTTCCCCATTCCCATTGAGCCCTTTGGGGCAAAAATGGGAATGGGGAAGGGCCATGGAGAAAGGGGGAATTACCGCCCCGCCAACCTTGGAATGGGGTGGTAAATCCCCTTTTCTCCATGGTGGTACCAGTATGGTACCGGCGGCAACCATGGTGCTAATTGCACCATGGTTTACCGCCTTCCGTGTAATGAGGCCCAATGTCTTTTCAGTACCAGGGCAAGAAAGGTATGCAGACTACGACAGCCCACAGGGAACACTTGCGTGTCCAGTCCTATCCACCACCCTACGTACAGAAGAGGAACCACTAGTGGGGGCCTAGATAGGAAACAAGCAGTTTATCTTCATGGTAGAATCAGGAGCAGAAAAATCATGTCTTATGGAAGGGCGGTTTCCGCTCTCAGGCAGGAATTTGGAAACGCAGGGGTTCTCTGGGGCTATTTTAAAAGTTCCTTACACTAAAGATCTTGATATAACGGTAGGGGGGAAACTGTATCACAAAGACGCGCCAATCAATTTACTGGGCAGATATTTGCTAAGCAAATTGAACATGACCATTTCGTTTACTGAGCGGGGAATAGTGTGCTCCACCCCAGGAGTATGCCCAGTACGAGCAATGTTGATGATTAATACAGGGATGAATGAAGTTGTGGAGCGAGGAATACCCATTGACATAGACATGTTTATTTATGGCATCATAGTATTAGCCCGAGTGGTACCAGAGATAACGAAAAAGGAATGGAGAACACCGTCAGATTTTATATTCCGCCCAATTGCACACACAGATGTTGTGCCAGGCACAATCATGTCCATAGACATCGAGGCAGTTCAAGTATCAAGCAAACGCATTGTGGTCATAGGATTGGACGCGCATGGGTGTGAGTGGAGAACTGTGTTATGCATAGACCCCAACATAATGCTAAGAGACATAACTGATGAGGAATTATTCACTGACAACGAAGATGACAGAGAGATAATAATGGAAATAAGCATACCATGTGACATCATGATTCAGTACAGAGAGGTACACAACCCACTTATGGCCAGCATTAATGCTCCGCCGACAATATTTGAGAAAGACATGGCAAAGGTGGCACCTGAAATTTGGACTACAGGCCCACGATGTAGGATTACTCCATGAGGTGACACCAATAAAGATAAAACTAAAACCAGGTGCCATACCGCCACGAGTGAAAAAATATCCCATATCCAGAGAAGCAGAAGAAGGGATTAGGGAAACAATAAATGCACTCCTAAAACAAGGTATTATAGTACCGTCAAACTCCCCCTGTAACACGGTTATCTTCCAGATCAAAAAAGCAAAAGGAGGGGCGTGGAGGATGATCCAAGATCTCCGCCCACTCAATGACATCATCCAAAAAGAGTTCCCATTAGTGCCTAACCCGGCATCAATACTGTGCAGCATACCCAAAGAATCAACATGTTTTACTGTGGTGGATTTGAAGAATGCTTTCTTCTCCATACCACTCGACCCAGGCTCGCAGTACCTGGCAGCATTCACACTAGGAAACAACAGGTATGAACATCGCAGACTCTCACAGGGGTATTGCGAAAGCCCCAGCATTTTCAACAGAGTATTGCGTGAAGATATTGGAAACATAGATGTAGAGAGCACCATTATACAATACGTAGACGATTTACTCGTCTGCAACCCCACAGAAGAAAAGTGCAGAGAAGACTCCATAACACTATTAAATGTGCTGGCTGCTAAGGGCTATAAAGTGAACAAAGGAAAATTGCAATAATGCCTGGCCGACGTTGTATACCTCGGACAGCTAATATCAAAAGATGGGAAACGAATACTCCCAGACAGGGCAGCTGCTATACGCAACATGATCATACCTAAAACAGTTAAAGAAATGCAAAAATTCCTCGGTATATGTAATTATTGCCGAGCATGGATCCTTGATTACGCAGCATACACACGCCCACTGCTACAAGCATTGAAAGAAGCATAGAAGAGCAGGGCCTCAATAAAATGGACACATGACATGATGGCTCAGTACTTTAGATTAAAGGACCTCATTGCGGATGCTCCAGTACTTGCGAACCCAGATTATTAGAGGGAATTTTTCTTATTTTCACACTGCAATGGAACACTGATGACAGCAGTGCTTACACAGAAAACATCATTAGGACACAAACCATTGGCCTATTACAGTGGAACATTAGATGCAGTGATGCAAGGACATTTCGCATGCAAACAGTCCCTCGCTGCAGCAGCTTTCGCCATTGAAAAAAGCGCCACAATCGTGATGGGATGTTCGGTAACACTATATGCAGAACACTCATTATTTGCAATTCTTGAGAGGTCAAAATCAACATTAACAACACAGAGAGCAACAGCGTATGAGATAATAATTTCGAGCCCCAACGTGCACGTTGTCAGGTGCAAAACAGTAAACCCAGCAACATTTATCACAGAACCATGCACTATAGAGGACATGCAGGAACATGACTGCACCACCTATGAAGGGGAGGGCGATGACATTCCCAAAGCGAGCGAAAATGCCCTGAAAGAAGGAGAGGTATATTTCATAGATGGGTCAGCATCGATAAACCCTGAAACGGGGGAGAAGCATGTAGGGATGGCTGTAGTACACATGGAGGAAGATGGCTATGAAACAATTGTCCAGATGTGCCTCCCGTCCCATTACTCCGCACAAGCAGCAGAATTAACTGCATTGATTGAGGCACTGCATACAGCCAGAGGATGCACAGTAACAATATACTCAGACTCAGCATACGCAACAACCACAGTCCATTCAGGGCTATCCCGCTGGCGTAGGAGGGGGTTCAGAAGAGCAGATGGCTCACCAGTACAGCACGTCACACTATTGACTGAGCTGATAGATGAATCAGCAGAACCATCAGTAGTGGCAGTGGTGAAATGCCAAGCCCATACCAACAACACAGACGCAGTCTCATTGGGAAATGCGGCAGCCGACGCAGCAGCGAAGGAGGCCTCGTATTTCAATACAACACCAACAATCGAATGCGTTGTAAAATCAGCCATTACAGAGCCATTGGAAGAGGCATATAGTAACACACCAATAGCGCAGATAATGGAACTACAAAGGAGAGCACCACAGGAGGAGCAAGAATTGTGGAGCAAAAGGGGGTGCAAACAATCAGCCACAGACCTAATTTGGAGACAGGAGACACAAGGAAAATTAGTAGTGCCAGTAGAGTTACTAGAGGTAGCATTCCAACAGCTGCACTTCCCAGCCCACGTAGCAAAACAACATATTGCCGATGACATCCAGGAACATTGGTTTGTCCCCAATTTACAGGAACATTTGTCAAAATTTGTAGTAGAATGCACAACATGCCAGACATACAATTCAAGAATGACGTTGAGACATTGCGTGGCACTCTGCCACGACCAGAAGGACCATTTAGAGAACTACACATAGATTACGCTGACATGGGAGAGCGATGTAACAGAGCAAAGTATTTAATTGTAGTGGTATGCCGCTTTTCCAGGTGGGTGGAAGCGGGTTCATGTCCCCACCCAACGCGAAGTGTGCAGTGAAGTTCCTAATGCGAGAGGTGTTTTCTCGATGGGGGATATGTGATGTGATAAGATCAGACAACGGCACACACTTTGTGAATGACCTTTTCAAAGAAGTGACGTCACTCTTGGAGTGAAACACAAACTGTGTTCCATTTATCATCTGATGGCGACGGGGTGGTGGAAAAGATCAACGGATTACTCAAGAGTAAACTATCAAAATTGTGTAATACACTGAAGAAAAAAACTGCTTACTCCTAGCACTGTTCCAACTCCGGACTCAACCATGTAAGGATCATCATCTGAGCCCCCATGAAATTGTCACTGGGAGGCAAATACATACACCACTCTCCCCGATTAGGTGAGCATCAGACGCACACAGGGCTACCACAGTGCTGGGGGAGGAATTTAAGGAATACCTGACCCAGTTAACACGCGCAGTACGCAGCATAGCGAAACAGATAGCACCACCTTTTACTGAGAATGTGGCAACTGATACTACCACACCAGCCACAGACAGCCCAAGTGGGCCGCTAATGCCAGGAGCACAAGTGTATGTCCGGAGTTTTGTGAGAAGATGGAATTCTCCCAGGTTTCACGGCCCTTATGAGGTTATATATAGTACAACCACTGCAGTGAAAGTCAAGGGATGTAAATATTGGGTGCACTTATCAGATGTGATGAGGGCACGCGATAGTACAATCCCCCAGGACGAACAGGAATGTGCTAGTAGCACTACAAATGAGATTGCGAAGTAATGGCAAAATTGTTTGACAAAAGGAATATGCAAAAAACAAAAGTTATAATATACGCCTTGTTTTCTCATGATCTACCTCTCTCTCTCTATTCCTTCCTCCCTTTCTTCCTCCCTCTCATTTCTTCCTTCTCTTTCTTCCTCCCTTTATTTCTTCTCTTTCTTTCTTCTCTCTCTCTCTCTCTCTCTCTCTCTCTCCCTCTCTATCTATCTATCTATCTATCTATCTATCTATCTATCTATCTATCTATCTATCTATCTCTCTCTCTCTCTCTCTCTCACTGTCTCTCTCTCTCTTTCTCTCTCTCTCTCTCACTCTCTCTTTCACAAAGGACTTAATAAAATAGATGTGTAATAAAAACAAGCAAAAGCAAATGTTGATCAAGTATGAAACTGAAATGTAAATACATGTATATATTGTGGTGACTTACCAAATTTGTATCGCCCCTCCAGGTGACAAATGGCCCAATGAACCACAATCGCGGAGAATCAATTAATGCTAGATAGCAATAGGGATGCCATTAGGGCTAATAGTTTTAGCAATGTTGAATGCATTTTAAAATGTGCTGCAGTCTTGTTTTCAGTAATGTTGTTTTTTATGGTCTGGTACTACACACTTATATCTTTGGTTAATGACATGCACAAGGGGGGGCGGGGCTAACTTGATATGAGAAGGTTTGCACCTGATATGGACTGGAGTAAAGACAATGTGGAAAGAAACATATGACATTGATGCTAATGGTACAAATGTAATGCAACCTCCAGAACACGCCACCACAGGCCCAACAAGTGTCTCCTTGTTACTTCCAAGTATAAATATGAGTAATGATTATGAAGTTAATGAATATGATGGCGACTATTATTGGCCAAATAATGTAGCTAACACAGTACACAGGCACAGACAATCATACACCCTACCTCATATTACGCTGCTGCTACTGATGAGTATACACATGCCATATTGAGCAACAATGACACAGCCTGGGCTGGAATGTTTCCAATACATTACAAAAAAGTGAGAAAAAATAAGGAGGGAGAGAGAAGGAGAAGAAAAAGGGGGGCGGAAGGGAAAATATACGACATTTATCATGACCTGGGGTTAGATGAAATAGAAGACCCCCGCCACCCTGATCAATCAAATAAATGGTATTCAGACATGAGTGCCACGGCGAAGCAAGCAACAAATGAAAGCTGCTACGTCTGTTCACTCATCCCGCATGCATCAGGAACACCGAAAATGTTAGTACCCCAGGAAGTACCCTCGTCGGAGGCCCAATGTTTAATTCATTTGGTTTTGTGCAGAATAAAAAGCACCTTCCAAGTGCACACCGTCACAATGAAAAAACTGGAAAATGAGAGAACATGCACAAGCAAGTGCCAAGGAGTAATATCCCTTAAGGAGCCATTTCTTGTCATCAAAGGGACGAGGTATGCAGAAAATAAATGGCACGAGGAAACTATCGAATGCAAAGCAGAAGCACTCCAAGGGCTATCCAATGACACCTTTCAATGGATAAAAGAGGTATGTGCCCCCATCTGGTCGCAACATTTCACAAAGCTAACGTGGGTCACAGCGCTGGAAAAACCTATCAAAATACAGAAAGAGGTACTACATGAACTGTGTTTCCCTGGGGAAGGAAGAGTGAAGATGGGGGAAACAAAGAAATGCAACAAGATGTTAATCATATCTGACATGAAGAAAGGCACTGCTGCACTAATGGACATGTACTGGATTTGCGGCAAACAAGCCTATCTACACCTCCCAACAGCATGGAGAGGTACTTGTGCCTTAGCCACCCTCCATACAGCCCTGATGGTAATACCAGAAAGCCATATCGAAGGAACGACGGGAGAATCGGCTGGCATATCGGCAGCAGGGAAATCGGCTGAACCATCGACAGCGCCCGAACTAATGATAACAGATGCTCCAGGTTACGAACTTTTGTCAGAATATGAACTAAAGAAAAAACTATCACGAAGTAAAAGATCCTCCAACTATATCTCATCCGAATCATCGAAACTCCTTGCTGAGATCCCGCAGAAGTACAAGCTCTTTTCATCAGCAGAGACATTTTTCGCCTCACTCCTTGTCCCGGGACTCCAAGCACGAACAAACGCCAAATGGTTGCAGATAGTGCACTGGGAGCTCATCCAACTGGCTAACGACACTGAAGAAGGGTTCAACGTTATAAAAATAGAGCTCCGTGCACTGCGCCTAATGACAATGCAAAACAGATATGTCCTAGATCTACTCACGGCAATGGACCGTGGTGATTGCTGAAAAATTGGGGGGGCGTGTTGCACGTTCGTGCCAACTGAAGATGCTGATAATGGTGCACTCTCACATGTGATAACAGCAGTACACAATTTAGGAGAGAGGATGAGAACAGAAGGAGGCGCAGAAGAAAGCACATGGTTTGACAATCTGTTCGGCTGGATACCATCATGGGTAAACGTGGCAATGAAAATACTCGTCCCCATCATCGTCTTTGTGCTCCTATTCTTCTGTGTGTGCCAACTGGGACTCCGGTGTTGTGAAAAGAGCATGCCTACCTCAGCTATGATGATGGTAACAATGGGCCGACCGACAACGGTAGCTACTATGATAGATTCACAAATACAAACAGGGGAATACACCACACCGCAATACAGGATGACAGACATTTACAGGCAATATGGGGACAGGGTTGATAACTTGCATCATACAATGATAAAGGAACCAAGGGAGTTGCAATGGTACAGAGAGGTATAGGTGGACTTAGATGGAGATGGTGGGATCTACTTGATGTGTACACCAGACGAATATGCAAGAAGAGGGAATAGCTTGAGAAGTGTATGCAGGGCATGGATGCCAATAAAGGGTACCCCAGCGTGGGACAAATCAGTTGCGGAAGCTGAGTTCTACCGAAGGGAGAACGAAAAGAATAAAAAATAAATATTCATTACTTTAGATGTAACGAAAGGGGGGAATGTGTGGGAGCGAGGGGCCAGCAGGCCCCTCTCATCCTTCACTTCTCAGTACAAGACTTGGACCAAGTGCCTCCAGTAGTGGGTTCACCGCTTGCCCTTATGCAGTGTTAACTTTGGGTTACATTCGCGTAGATGGGACCACTGAGCAGGACACAGGGCATCCATTTTTGTACCCCCTTATGACTCCATCTTCGTGACCTGGCCTCACTGCCATAGTACAAAACGCTTCTCTCCCTTTCCTCGCAGCACCCAGGCGCAGGGCACTTGGCCCCCACCCTCGTTCCCACACTGACTGGAAAACTCTGCGGCTCCATTCTCACGCTGAAGCCGGAGGTATTTGCAACAACTAATAAATGTAACACATCACTCTTCCTCTGAGATCACTGTCCTGCATGTGAACCGGCATGAACTAAGCCCATAGCTCGTTCATCTCCACAAATGTGTCCTTGCCCCCACACCTTCGCCAGTGGAAACTTACTGCCATTCTGACCCTGTGTCCCTGCAAGGTATTCCTTTCATGTACCAGACCGCTGACCACGCCATAATGCCCACCCAGCAGACCACCAACTAACATTAGACCCCTGCTGCAGTATATTGTGCCCAGTACTAACAAACGTCACATACCTGAGATTCTTGTAAGCATAAACCTACACTCTGGTCATTGTATTATAGTGGTGAAGATGCCTAACCTATGACTTGTATAATCCAAAGGTTACAGATGATATAAATACCTGTGTGACTTTATTATAGAGACATGACAGATTACTGAGAGTCTTTGAATCACTATTATTTAGTGCATGCATTATAGAGAATGTATTATGTTAGCTTAGATAGTGACCACCCTGCTTCACAGTGACCTGACCTTCAACTATCCGGAGCACAGATGTCTGACGTCCATCCTCCGGCCAACCGAGCAACCAACCAAGAGGACGAGATGATGCCCACACCTAGACACCACCCTGGCTGACCAATCCGGGTCCAATGTAGTATCATATGTTAGTCGCATCAATGTACCTATAAAATGTACTGTAACATTAATTTTGCCAGAGCGCTCTCAGAGATCTAGATAAACTTTTCCTTGAACTCTCGCAGCCCGCTCTCTTTTGCCTTATTCCCTGTCCGGGGAGTGTCTGTTTTATTTTCTTGCACGTGTAAAACAGGGAGGGCACAAACACTGGTTTACAGTAAACTGTAGTTCTGGATGGTAAATCCACCGATTTGTGGCCTTAGTGTGGAGGATTTACCTCTAGCATCTTGATGGAGGTAATTCCTCCCCTTCAGGGTCAATCTCAGAATTTGGTTGTGCAGTAAAAGGGGCATTAATTCCGTGATCAGCAAAAAAAGTCCCATTAATGGAATTGCCAACACTTTTGTAATACACTGCCAAACCTTAATGAGGCACTAAGTATGTTCTGAATTTGGTGGCTACTGGCTTGTGGTTTAAAAGTATTAAACCCCTTTTAATTCCTCTAGGTCCTAGCTAGACTGTAATGTGTGTATGTCATATAGGTTAAGACATATTGGGCCTCATTATGAGTCACCCGGTATGGAAATAACGTTGGCGGTAAACCCGCCGCCACCGTTGTTTCCATACCGGGTGATCTCGAGTCCTGGAGGCGGAGGTATTATTCCCTCCAGGTCTGACCTGGTGGGTTTAACACTACCCGCCTGCAGTTGGATGTGGAAACATCGGCACCGGCACCGGACCTTCTCCATTCCCATTGAGCCCCAATAGGGCTCAATGGGAATGGGTGTGAGAGCTAACAACGGCCGATTAAGACCGGCCCGTTGTTAGCTCCCTGGTCCCCTCGCGGGACCCGCTCTGGAAGTTGTATAACAACAATTAGCCTTCCCCTTGCTGAAAAACGTAACCCCTCTGTAAACGTACCTGATCTCTCAATATGATCCCATTCAGCTGGGGTCTGCAACCTTTAACTCTTCAGATATTCTGGACTCCAACTCCAATGATCCCTCATAGGGCTGGGCGATATATATCCAGTTTTAGAGATATATCGATATATTTTCAAAATCGATTGAGGATGAGACAATATCGTTAACATTGAGATATACATACATATAGGGCCTCATTCCTACTTTGTGGGTAACCACGCCGCTATTTGCGGCATGGCTGCCTCCAAAATCGTTCCGACTCCGGCCTGGTGAATGGAGTAATTACCGGTCCATTCCGAGGTCGGAGGGACCAGTAATTCCCCATACACCAGGGCCATTCCCCATTCCCATTTGAGCCCCCATAGGGCTCAATGGGAAGGCGGCAATAACGGTACTGTAAGTTACGATACTGTTATTGACCCCGGTGTCCCTTTGCGGGTCCCGTCCTCAATGCCTGTTAAAATCAGGCATTAAGGAAGGACCCGCAAAGGGAACTCGTAGTAGGTAGCAAAGGGATTACCGGCACCGGTGTCATTACCGGTGCCCGGTATCCCTTTGCGCCCTACTTGTAATGAGGCCCATAGACATTATTACATATACCACCATTTATTATTTACATTTTGATATTTACACAGTGGTGTGTATCTTGAAACATGAAGACGAACCCAGTATTTGCTCTTTATTTTGATCAATGTCTAACCAATACAGTTGCATGTAACATCTTCCATGTAGTTAGTGGATTACAACTGAGCAGGTGTCCAGACATTTGGTCGACCTAAAACTGGTCGAATGACATTTGGTCGACACAATTTGGCCGAAAACCAAATGGTCGAATTTTTTTTTTTAATTATATATTTATTTTTCGGGTTTTCGTTTTTTACAAAAATGGGTTTTTAGAAAAAAAAGGGGGTTGGGGGGGACCCCCCCAAAAAAAAAAAAAAAAAGGTGAAAATAAAAATAAAAAAAAATTCGACCATTTGGTTTTCGACCAAATTGGTTCGACCATTTGTCTGGTTGACCAATTTATTTCGACCAAATGTCTGGTAACCAACTGAACATTTAACCCACATAAACAGTATCGAGATATATATCGTATATCGCCATTCAGCCCCAAAATAACGAGATATGACTGTTGGTCCATATCGCCCAGCCCTAATTCACCATTGATTATGCTGGCTAGGACTGATGGGAGTTGTAGTCCAACACATCTGGAGAGCCAGAGGTTGCAGACCCCTGCCATACAGACTAGCGACTTGCTAACTTCCAAAGGTGTTTGTAAGTCCCAGTTTTGCTAGGATAGGAGCGTTATAGTAGTAGTCCCTGGGACAGGTCTTGGTCATCTTTTAGTTCCAGAGCACATTTCTGGCAGGTTCCTCCTCTGGCCCATGCCAGCTATTTTGCAAAGTGGGTAAGTGAACTGCAAAATGCATACATGTTTTTGATTCAGGAGCTTTTGCAGGGTTGAGTTTTTGGATCTGCAGTGGGGCCTTTGGACCAGAATGTTCACTGTACAATGCACAGCATTTTTAAAACTATTTTTATAAACTTTGAAGAGCCAGTGCAATATTTGATGTAAGCTTTCACTCTATTCTCCCACTTTTAAGTTTATCTTATGTTTGTGGGTCTCATATAGTGCACTGCTATTATTTTCATGGTGTCATTTCGTTTGGGACCTGCAAGGGAATGCATCAGGGTTGTAGGATCAGTGGTCGAGACTGTTTTGCTGTTGTATTGATGTTTGTGGATTGGAAGGAACCGGAAGCTGAAGTTCCTCTAAATAGTCTACATTTTAGTCCACTAAACATCCAGTCATTCCTGTAGCGATTAACTGCATAATTTTGCCAGTTTTTAAGCTATCACAATGTTGACAGGGAAGGTAACTACGGCAAACATATATAAAGTGCTCTGCCAAGGATAAACAGTGTGGGTGAGGGGTAAGAGGGGGGGGAGCCAGGATTACAACTCTAGTTTCCTCATTAAACAATTTCGCGTCTTGAATCCATGCCTTTAAAAGTGGTGCTCTGTGGGGTGCTTTTCAAAGGACAAAGCATTATTTTTGTATTATTTATGCGTATTATTATTATTATTAATATTATTATTATTATTGTAACACAGAATTGTTGAGGAAATCCAGCGCATTCATTCATGGTCGTGGAATTTAAAAGAAAGTCCATAGGAGAATGGCGGGATTAAACAATAAATGACACTGGAAAGAAGTATGATTGAAATGTTCTCCCTAAATGAGCTGATAAATGCGATTAGTGGACTGAGTGGGGGGAAGGCCCCAGGTCCAGATGGCCTTCCGATCGATCTATTTCAATATGAAATTACTGTCTGGGCCCCACTGTTAAAACAAGTATTTGACTATGTGGCAAGATCGGGGGATGTACCAATTTCTTGGCGCAGTGCGACTATTTTGCCGATTTTCAAAACGGGGGACTATAGAAAGCAAAAACCCATCTCATTATTGGATGCCCCTGGGAAATTGTACGCAAAAATGCTAAATACAAGTTTGCAAGAATGGACTGCTGAGAATAATGCTTTAACCCATTTACAGGCAGGTTTTCGTCCTGGCACTACCACTGTGGATCGATGCCTTCGATTATATGCAATCCTGGCCAAATATGTCACACAGCAATCAAGGATATATGCGGTCTTCGTAGACCTTCGCACAGCCTTTTTTCTCGTGAAAAACTGTGCGCAACACTGAGAGCTAAGAGTACCCAGAGCAACTTTTGCTTAACATCCAAGCATTACACTGTAATAACAGAGCTTCTGTAAGGTGGGGGTTGGATGGGAAGACTAGAGTACTTTGCGGTAGAAAGAGGGGTGAGGCAGGGGTGTGTGCTTGCTCCCCACTTATTCTGCTTGTATATAAATGCAATAATAGAGGAATTAATGGTGACTAGTATGGATACTCCAAAGCTTGGGCTTGATAAATTTCCAGCACTCTTCTACGTGGATGCCACTGTATTGTTATCTACTACACCGATGGGTTTAAAACACAGTCTGAAAATATTTAAAGAGAAATGTCAGAGTCTGCCACTAATATTAAACATTGAACAAACTGAAGGTTATGGTGACTAGTAGAAAGAGGCAGAAAAAGATCAAAATGAAAGCGGTAGTGGATAGCCTTGAGTTAGAACAGGTGCCCTACTACAATTATTTAGGGCTACAACAACGCTACAGAAATACAGTGGGAGAATCCAATGTTTTTTTAACAGACTAGGAAGGGGTGCTATCTCCCGACCATCAAATTGTATCAGGAACAAGGTAGGCCAGCGGCTATGTACGGGGCGGAACTGTGGGGTAATTGCCCGCTAGTTGTGCTTTGTGTAGCAGATAATAATTTCCTATTGAACCTACTCATGCAGCCGAAGGGAGCCCCGATGGCAAGTTTGAGATGGGAAACTGGCCTTCAACTGCTTAATGAAGTAATTGCTACCAAGCCATTGCTCTATTGGATTAGGCTTAGGAGTGCTCCCGAACTGGTAAAATACAGGGAGGCTCTGAGTAGACTGTTATTGGTGCCTGGGGCTAGGTCACTAGCCTGGCCTAAATTTGTTAAAAAGGGCTTTGAATAACTGGGTTTTATGGACCATTGGGTCAACCCGGAAGGTATAACACAGAGTGCTAAAGCCAATGCAAAAACTGTTTGTCAAGAGGTAATCATGATCTACCCGTTTAAAATGAAGGCGTAGAAATGCCTGGCGATGAAAGAACGCTATACCAATGCAAACGGCTTGTACTACGTTAAAAACAGGAGCCCCGTATGTTTTGTTAAAACAGGTTGCAGGAATTGAAGCATATTTGGATGGTATAACCCCAGCATATGCCCAGATGCTGTTTGTCCAGCTGCGCACTAATACCTTGAGGGTAGCTGAGTTTACCGTGAGCTGGACAGCGGCAAGGGAAAATCACTGTAGGGTGTGTGGTGACACAGTGGAATCCTTGAAGCACTTCCTTTGATTTGTCTAGGGTCTGACAGGCTGAGGAAGCATTATTTTCCTCCAATATTCCGATTAAAGGAAATTAGGACAACAGAAATGGCAGTAACTTTTTGTAGGAGTACCATAGTTGCGAACCTGTTTTATTGTATTGCTAAATATATACATAGGGCATGGTTGTATAGTGTTATGTCCGTATTACAGGTGCGCATGCGCTAGCCTCGTTCTGGTGGCACATGCGTGTAAGAAATAAAGACGGCCCACGAGGCAGTTGCCGCCGGGACCTTGGAACGATCAGACGTGCGTGTCCAAGTCTTCTTGCATGCGCATGCTTTGGTTCTAGAACAGGGCGGCCCGAGGCACGGGAAGCCCCATCACACTGGCGACGAGGCGGGACATGAGGAGAAAAACGCCCGACACGGACAATCGTGTTATTATGGGTATTTCATCTCACGTGCACCACGATCCTCACACGAGTGATGGCGGACATTTTGTTTATGGTGCTTAAGGCGGTTGTGGCCCGCGAGGGTGCTCGTGCGCTGTCTAAACACTGCGATAGTCGATCCTTGAAGTTTTGGATGTTCGGTAGTCTCCTCAAGTCGGACACGAATATAGCCAGGTTTGCAGCCTCTAACACCGTCTGAGGTGCCAGTGCGACCTGTGAACATGACGGACAACGAAGGAGAGGCCTCTGGATCAGTGAGGGAGGTGAGGAGACAACATGGTTCATTACAACCAATGCAAGAGTTTGACACCTCGGGCCCCTCCTCGAAACTAGGCCCGAGATGGCTCCTCTGGATAAAAAAACTTGACATGTTTTTTGCCGCCACCGGAGAAACAGATGATGATGCCAAAGTGGCAACGCTGTTGTACTCGGCGGGCACAGAGGTACTGCGCATATATGAATCTCTCACCCTACCAGCGGTAAACTACGATGCGGTCAAAACCGCACTAAGGGATCATTTTATTCCCTTATCAAACGTAGACTTTGACCGGTTTGTCATGTGTGGAGAGAAACAGCAAGATGAGGAGACATTGGATCAATTCTGTGCACGTTTAAGACAGCTGGCCACTACATGCAGATGGACGATGCCGAGGTAATGATCCGACACCAACTGATCCAAGGATGCAGCTCAGGGAAACTGCGGAGGCAGGTTTTGAGAGAGCCAGGCATGTCGCTGACACAGATTTTGGACAGTGGAAGGATCTACGAACTTGCTGAGAGTAGAGGAGCTAAAATGGACGCTGCTGCATGCCCAGGCAAGCTCGAGGAAGATTTTGCGGTTGGGAGACAATCCCAGACAAAGTCCAGGTGGAACCAAAAGAGGCAGGAACAGACATCTCCCCAAGGCAATGCGGTTATCTGTCAGTATTGCGGATACGATTTGCCACAATCGGAAGACTGTCCAGCCAAATCGAGGACCTACGGCAGATGCAACACGCCAGGGCACTATGCCCGGATGTGCAGAGTGGCTGCCCCAGTTGCCACACAGCGGGGACCTGTGAGGGTAAGCGGTGGATATAAGAAACAACGAAGTGTCGCTGCAGTGGAACAGGATGTCCAAAGACTCAACATCGCCGAGGAGGAGGAAGAGGATGAAGAAGTCTTTTTCATTTCAAGTTTGGCGACCGGGGCGAGAAACCGAAGACAACCGATGTGTGTAGTCGACATTCAAGGGGTCCCCACGCAGGTACTAATAGACACTGGTGCCTCAGTATGCGTGTTAGCTACCGAACACTACGAGGCCCTCCCAGGCCCCCTGCATTGGACCATTCGAGAGCGAAGATTTTCACGTTCGGGGGTGACACTCCCATGCCAATCAAAGGTGTGTTCGTAGCTCCTGTAGCCCGGGAAGGAAAGACAATCAAGGCAAGGTTCTTCGTCACGGACGTGAGCCCGCGGTCCCAGTTGAGTTGTGCAGCCTCGGAAGCATTAGATCTGGTCCATTTTGCGTGTGCAATTTATCAAGGTGACATAGACTCACTTCTGGAGAAATTCGAGAATACGTTTCAAGGGATTGGCCGACTAAAAGCGGAACCAGTGCGGCTCCACATAGATGAAACGATTCGCCCAACAGCATTAAAACACAGACGAATTCCATTCCATCTTCGGTCCCAGGTTGAAGAAGAACTCAAAGCACTCATCGATATGGATATCATCGAAAGGGTGGAAGGGCCGAGTCCGTGGATCTCGCTGATTGTGGTGGCACCTAAGCCCAAACAACCGGGCAAGGTTCGCATCTGCGTGGACATGCGGTTGCCTAATGCGGCCATCAAGAGAGAATGCCACTTGACCCCCACGATAGATGATATCATCAGTGAGCTGCAGGGGGCCAAGATATTCTCAAAACTTGATTTAAGAGCAGGATATCACCAGCTGGAGTTACATGCGGACTCAAGGTACATTGCGACGTTCACAACGCATGAGGGTCTGTACCAGTTTAAGCGCCTCAGCTTTGGGATTTCTTCCGCAGCTGAGGTGTTTCAGAATGCCATCAGGGGTGCACTGGCGGGTCTAAGGGGACTGATAAATATGAGTGACGATATCTTGGTCTTTGCCATCACACATGCCGAACACCTGAAGTGTCTAGAAGCAACCCTGCAGAGGCTGAAAGATCTTGGACTTACCTTACACCGGGAAAAATGCAAATTTTTCAGAGATCGCATTGGGTTTTTTGGTTTTGTGTTTCATGGCAATGGTGTATCCCCGGATCCGGACAAAGTCAGAGACATCAGCGAGGCCGCACCCCCCCAATCGCCGACAGAGGTCCGCAGTTTTCTGGGGATGGTGAGTTACTGCGGTCGCTTCATCAAGGGTTTGGCGTCCCTCTCTGAACCCCTCCGGGCCCTCATGAAAAATGACGCTGTTTGGGTCTGGGGTACCAAGGAACAAGATGCATTCGATGTCATAAAGAAGGCATTGTCAGATCAGGACACAGTGGCGTATTTTGTTCCTGCGGCTGAGTCCGAGGTGGTTGTAGACGCCAGTCCGGTGGGCCTAGGAGCTGTGCTGATGCAGAAAGACGTGAGAGGCGAGATGCTACCTATCGCATATGCGAATAAAGCCCTCACGGAGACTGAACATCAATACTCTCAGATAGAGAGAGAGGCCCTGGCCATGTTATGGGGCTGCAGACATTTCAGGTTGTACATTCTTGGGAAACCAGTAACTGTCATCACGGATCACAAACCGCTTCTACTGATCCTAGCGGGCATGTCCTCAAAACCTCCTCCCAGGATAGAAAGGTGGATGCTGGCCCTCATTGAATACGGGGTCAAGTTGGTGTACCGTCCGGGGACAAACAATCCAGCAGACTACTTATCCCGTCATCCTAACAGGGAGAGGGAAGGTGATCAAGGGGATGTGGCTGAGTGTAAAGAATTTGTACAGAATGTCGTGATAGTTGCCATGCCGGTGGCGTTGGACAGAAATCTGATGGCACAGGAGTCGGCAGACGACGAGGTGTTCAAAATCATCAGAGCTGCAAGTCAGAGCGGCGACTGGAGAAGCGTTCTACAGAATAATACAAGGAGGGAGGACAGGGCCCAGAGAGATCTTCAGGCACTGTGGAAAATCTGTGATGAACTCTCCACTTCAGGGGATGGGTTGCTACTAAGAGGCCGGCAAATTGTGGTACCCTGGTCGCTACGAGCCCGAGTCATAGAACTGGCGCATACCGGACACCAGGGAGTGGCGAAGACGAAGGCGAGGCTACGCACAAAGGTCTGGTTCCCAGATCTGGAAGCCCTAGTTGAGTGGCATATAAAAGGGTGTTTGCCGTGCCAGGCATCCAAGCACCCCCGATAAAGTCCATGGAACGAAGTGAGAAGCCGTGGGGCACAGTCCACGCTGACTTTGGGTCAACCGGGAGGGGCATGTACTTTTTAGTGGCAGTAGACCAATGGTCGAGGCATCCAGAGGTGGAGCTGGTTGACTCACACGCCACAGATCACACGATCCTTGCGTTTGAAAAGATGTTTGCCACGCATGGTCTCCCTGAAATCCTCTGCTCGGACAATGGGCCACCATTCACTGGGAACCAATTTGCACAGTATGTGAGAGAACGGGGCATACAATATCGGAAGGTGTCACCACTGTGGCCCAGGGTGAATGGGGAGGCCGAAAGGCTCATGAGGACCCGCAATAAGGTATTTCGTATAGCGGCCAACAGTGGGGTGGAACTGAAGAGAACCCTATTTGAGTTTCTTCGAGAATATAGGTCGACACTGCATCAGTCCACCGGCGTGGCTCCGGCCGAGGCTCTGTTCGGGAGATGTCTGAGGGGCCTCCTCCCGGAGGTAGAAGGTCGGGGGCCGGGGATCATAGACAATGACCGGGTGAGAAGGGAACGAGAAGCCCACAATGCCAAGGAGAATGAACGGAGAGGACTGCGAGAAAAGGACATATCGGTGGGAGACTCGGTACTGGTACGCAACCGCAAGCCAGAGGGGAAACTATCGCTGCCATATGAACCCCAACCGTGGGTAGTCACCCACATCAAAGGATCTATGATCACTGCGGCGAATGCACGAGGAACCATCACCCGCAACCAGTCCTTCTTCAAAAGATTTGACAGTCGGCTTCCCGAAGTGGATCCTAAGAGACCAACGCTGCAGGTGGAAGACGCAGAGGTACCGGATGATGACCCATCCTTGGATCCACCACCGACAGTCAGGACTCCACCGCTCAGCTCGCCGGCGGAAAGGAGGTACCCGGTGCGACAAGGTCGCACCATACCTGTTCGGCTCAAAGACTACATTCTAGATTCAGGCGACTGAACAGGTGACTGTCCGTGGCCCAAGAGACGCTATCCAGAAAGTTAAAGTTCATAATGTTCATGGTGTACCTGTGAATGTGGTGCAGTTGTAAGTTGTTGTTGCTTTGTTCAAAGAAAAAAAGGGATGTTATGTCCGTATTACAGGTGCGCATGTGCTAGCCTCGTTCTGGAGGCGCATGCGTGTAAGAAATAAATACGGCCCGCGAGGCAGTTGCCGCCGGGACCTTGGAACGATCAGACGTGCGTGTCCGAGTGTTATTGCATGCGCATGCTTTGCTTCTAGTACAGGGCGGCCCGAGGTACGGGAAGCCCCATCACACTGGCGACGAGGCGGGACATGAGGAGAAAAACGCCTGACACGGACAATCGTGTTGTTATGGGTATTTCATCTCACGTGCGCCACGATCCTCACACGAGTGATGGCGGCCATTTTGTTTATGGTGCTTAAGGCGGTTGCGGCCCGCGAGGGTGTTCGTGCTCTGTCTAAACACTGCGATAGTCGATCCTTGAAGTTTTGGATGTTCGGTAGTCTCCCCACGTCGGACATGAATATAGCCAGGTTTGCAGCCTCTAACACCGTCTCAGGTGCCAGTGCGACCTGTGAACATGACGGACATCGAAGGGGAGGCCTCTGGATCAGTGAGGGAGGTGAGGAGACAACATGGTTCATTACAACCAATGCAAGAGTTTGACACCTCGGGCCCCCCCTCGAAACTAGGCCCGAGATGGCTCCTCTGGATAAAAAAACTTGACATGTTTTTCGCCGCCACCGGAGAAACAGATGATGATGCCAAAGTGGCGACGCTGTTGTACTCGGCGGGCACAGAGGTACTGCGCATATATGAATCTCTCACCCTACCAGTGGTAAACTACGATGCGGTCAAAACCGCACTAAGGGATCATTTTATTCCCTTATCAAACGTAGACTTTGACCGGTTTGTCATGTGTGGAGAGAAACAGCAAGATGAGGAGACATTGGATCAATTCTGTGCACGTTTAAGACAGCTGGCCACTACGTGCAGATGGACGGATGCCGAGGTAATGATCCGACACCAACTGATCCAAGGATGCAGCTCAGGGAAACTGCGGAGGCAGGTTTTGAGAGAGCCAGGCATGTCGCTGACACAGATTTTGGACAGTGGAAGGATCTACGAACTTGCTGAGAGTAGAGGAGCTAAAATGGACGTTGCCGCATGCCCAGGCAAGCTCGAGGAAGATTTTGCGGTTGGGAGACAATCCCAGACAAAGTCCAGGTGGAACCAAAAGAGGCAGGAACAGACATCTCCCCAAGGCAATGCGGTTATCTGTCAGTATTGCGGATACGATTTGCCGCATTCGGAAGACTGTCCAGCCAAATCGAGGACCTACGGCAGATGCAACACGCCAGGGCACTATGCCCGGATGTGCAGAGTGGCTGCCCCAGTTGCCACACAGCGGGGACCTGTGAGGGTAAGCGGTGGATATAAGAAACAACGAAGTGTCGCTGCAGTGGAACAGGATGTCTAAAGACTCAACATCGCCGAGGAGGAGGAAGAGGATGAAGAAGTCTTTTTCATTTCAAGTTTGGCGACCGGGGCGAGAAACCGAAGACAACCGATGTGTGTAGTCGACATTCAAGGGGTCCCCACGCAGGTACTAATAGACACTGGTGCCTCAGTATGCGTGTTAGCTACCGAACACTACGAGGCCCTCCCAGGCCCCCCTGCATTGGACCATTCGAGAGCGAAGAGTTTCACGTTCGGGGGTGACACTCCCCTGCCAATCAAAGGGGTGTTCGTAGCTCCTGTAGCCCGGGAAGGAAAGACAATCAAGGCAAGGTTCTTCGTCACGGACGTCAGCCCGCGGTCCCAGTTGAGTTGTGCAGCCTCGGAAGCATTAGATCTGGTCCATTTTGCGTGTGCAATTTATCGAGGTGACATAGACCCACTTCTGGAGAAATTCGAGAATACGTTTCAAGGGATTGGCCGACTAAAAGCGGAACCAGTGCGGCTCCACATAGATGAAACGATTCGCCCAACAGCATTAAAACACAGACGAATTCCATTCCATCTTCGGTCCCAGGTTGAAGAAGAACTCAAAGCACTGATCGATATGGATATCATCGAAAGGGTGGAAGGGCCGAGTCCGTGGATCTCGCTGATCGTGGTGGCACCTAAGCCCAAACAACCGGGGAAGGTTCGCATCTGCGTGGACCTGCGGTTGCCTAATGCGGCCATCAAGAGAGAACGCCACTTGACCCCCACGATAGATGATGATATCAGTGAGCTGCAGGGGGCCAAGATATTCTCGAAACTTGATTTAAGAGCAGGATATCACCAGCTGGAGTTACATGCGGACTCAAGGTACATTACGACGTTCACAACGCATGAGGGTCTGTACCAGTTTAAGCGCCTCAGCTTTGGGATTTCTTCCGCAGCTTAGGTGGTTCAGAATGCCATCAGGGGTGCACTGGCGGGTCTAAGGGGACTGATAAATATGAGTGACGATATCTTGGTCTTTGCCACCACACATGCCGAACACCTGAAGTGTCTAGAAGCAACCCTGCAGAGGCTGAAAGATCTTGGACTTACCTTACACCGGGAAAAATGCAAATTTTTCAGAGATCGCATTGGGTTTTTTGGTTTTGTGTTTCATGGCAATGGTGTATCCCCGGATCCGGACAAAGTCAGAGACATCAGCGAGGCCGCACCCCCCCAATCGCCGACAGAGGTCCGCAGTTTTCTGGGGATGGTGAGTTACTGCGGTCGCTTCATCAAGGGTTTGGCGTCCCTCTCTGAACCCCTCCGGGCCCTCATGAAAAATGACGCTGTTTGGGTCTGGGGTACCAAGGAACAAGATGCATTCGATGTCATAAAGAAGGCATTGTCAGATCAGGACACAGTGGCGTATTTTGTTCCTGTGGCCGAGTCCGAGGTGGTTGTAGACGCCAGTCCGGTGGGCCTAGGAGCTGTGCTGATGCAGAAAGACGTGAGAGGCGAGATGCTACCTATCGCATATGCGAATAAAGCCCTCACTGAGACTGAACGTCGATACTCTCAGATAGAGAGAGAGGCCCTGGCCATTTTATGGGGCTGCAGACATTTCAGGTTGTACATTCTTGGGAAACCAGTAACTGTCATCACGGATCACAAACCGCTTCTACCGATCCTAGCGGGCGTGTCCTCAAAACCTCCTCCCAGGATAGAAAGGTGGATGCTGGCCCTCATTGAATACGGGGTCAAGTTGGTGTACCGTCCGGGGACAAACAATCCAGCAGACTACTTATCCCGTCATCCTAACAGGGAGAGGGAAGGTGATCAAGGGGATGTGGCTGAGTGCAAAGAATTTGTACAGAATGTCGTGATAGTTGCCATGCCGGTGGCGTTGGACAGAAATCTGATGGCACAGGAGTCGGCAGACGACGAGGTGTTCAAAATCATCAAAGCTGCAAGTCAGAGCGGCGACTGGAGAAGCGTTCTACAGAATAATACAAGGAGGGAGGACAGGGCCCAGAGAGATCTTCAGGCACTGTGGAAAATCCGTGATGAACTCTCCACTTCAGGGGATGGGTTGCTACTAAGAGGCTGGCAAATTGTGGTACCCTGGTCGCTACAAGCCCAAGTCATTGAACTGGCGCATACCGGACACCAGGGAGTGGCGAAGACGAAGGCGAGGCTACGCACAAAGGTCTGGTTCCCAGATCTGGAAGCTCTAGTTGAGTGGCATATAAAAGGGTGTTTGCCGTGCCACGCATCCAACCCCGTGGAAAGAGCACCCCCGATAAAGTCCATGGAACGAAGTGAGAAGCCGTGGGGCACAGTCCACGCTGACTTTGGGTCAACCGGGAGGGGCATGTACTTTTTAGTGGCAGTAGACCAATGGTCGAGGCATCCGGAGGTGGAGCTGGTTGACTCACACGCCACAGATCACACGATCCTTGCGTTTGAAAAGATGTTTGCCACGCATGGTCTCCATGAAATCCTCTGCTCGGACAATGGGCCACCATTCACTGGGAACCAATTTGCACAGTATGTGAGAGAACGGGGCATACAATATCGGAAGGTGTTGCCGCTGTGGCCCAGGGTGAATGGGGAGGCCGAAAGGCTCATGAGGACCCGCAATAAGGTATTTCGTATAGCGGCCAACAGTGGGGTGGAACTGAAGAGAACCCTATTTGAGTTTCTTCGAGAATATAGGTCGACACTGCATCAGTCCACCGGCGTGGCTCCGGCCGAGGCTCTGTTCGGGAGATGTCTGAGGGGCCTCCTCCCGGAGGTAGAAGGTCGGGGGCCAGGGATCATAGACAATGACCGGGTGAGAAGGGAACGAGAAGCCCACAATGCCAAGGAGAATGAATGGAGAGGACTGCGAGAAAAGGACATATCGGTGGGAGACTCGGTACTGGTACGCAACCACAAGCCAGAGGGGAAACTATTGCTGCCATATAAACCCCAACCGTGGGTAGTCACCCACATCAAAGGATCTATGATCACTGCGGCGAATGCACGAGGAACCATCACCCGCAACCAGTCCTTCTCCAAAAGATTTGACAGTCGGCTTCCCGAAGTGGATCCTAAGAGACCAACGCTGCAGGTGGAAGACGCGGAGGTACCGGATGATGACCCATCCTTGGATCCACCACCGACAGTCGGGACTCCACCGCTCAGCTCGCCGGCGGAAAGGAGGTACCCGGTGCAACAAGGTCGCACCATCCCTGTTCGGCTCAAAGACTACATTCTAGATTCAGGCGACTGAACAGGTGACTGTCCGTGGCCCAAGAGACGCTATCCAGATAGTTAAAGTTCATAATGTTCATGGTGTACCTGTGAATGTGGTGCAGTTGTAAGTTGTTGTTGTTTTGTTCAAAGAAAAAAAGGGATGTTATGTCCGTATTACAGGTGCGCATGTGCTAGCCTCGTTCTTGAGGCGCATGCGTGTAAGAAATAAAGACGGCCCGCGAGGCAGTTGCCGCCGGGACCTTGGAACGATCAGACGTGCGTGTCCGAGTCTTATTGCATGTGCATGCTTTGGTTCTAGTACAGGGCGGCCCGAGGCACGGGAAGCCCCATCACACTAGGGCGAAGTATATGTGATCTAATTGCCTGGGAAATTTTATGAATTTTATATGTATTTTTAGAGTGTATTATCGACATGTTTTTTTAGTAGTTATTGGGATTGTATGTTTTTATGTCTTTGTAAGATGCTTTGATGGTTGTCATACCGAATAAAGCAACTAGGGATGTAACGGTATTACGGTATACCGTTAAAGATACCGTGAACCACTTAATCGAACAATAATAACCGTCACATTGTTTATACCGGTATACCGTTCATACCGTTAAGTGTGCTTTTCAATCTAATTTGGAAAGGCTGCAGTAAGCAAGTGCTGCACAGTCTTGGTCTTGCACTGTTGGATGTGCCGTCTGCCAAGTAGTTTCAGTTGGAGCAGTTTTTAATGCCATTCCATAAACCACACGTGCCTGACACAAAATCAATATGTTAGCAATAGGAAGGATAAATACAGTGCCAAGAAGGAAGAGGGTTTACTTTGGGTTGGCGGCTTTGGGGTTTACATATTTATAATGGATAATGTTTTCTAAACATATGACAATGGGGGATTTCCCTGGTTCTATCATTGAATTTACTTATAATTAGTCTCTGTAGTCTCTGTGGGTATTCCCTGCTGCCATCCAAAGGGTAACATGTCTGTGATTACTGAACACCTTTTCGCCCACAAGTAAACTAAAGGCTGTAACATAAAGAGCGTGCGTGTGCGTGTGTATGCGCACAAGCGTATACTACCATCAGCCTTCATTGATCTGTGGCATGCAGGTTATCAAGATGGCAACATGTTCATCTTCACCAGTAGCCAGTGGGGGAGCTAAAAGCCTAAATGACCACTTAAGAAAAGCTATTCAGTTTGCTTTGCCAGTCGCAGCAGTGCTCCCCCTGCTCCCCTCCTCTCCTCTCCACACGTGTGTTTGTGTTTGGTGGAAGCAAGGGGTGGCATTACAGTGGAAAGTATGTTGAAAAGCCCAATTCTGGGTCTGGTTGCCTGGTTTTGCTTGTGATGATAAATCTGACAATTTATGACCTTTTAGAAAATATTTGTTAAGATTAGTTAGCTCCACCTGCTATACCGCGATAACCATGATATACCGTCATTTGGCAAGAAGGTTATTGTACCGTCATAAAACTAATACCATGACACCCCTAAAAGCAACAAAAACAAAAACGTTTGCAATGAAATAAATGATTTAAGGATGCAATGCTGCATCGCATATCAAGTGTTTGCTAGAAAAATAAATCTATATGTTTGGTAAATTAATATGAGCAAAGGACTTATAGCGTGTATTCACTCAGGTATACATTTTCCAAGGGGCTGTAGCTGGTAGCCTGGGAGCCCAACTGGTAAACATTGAATAGCATGCAAGCCAAATGGTCTACAGAGGCACCCCCGATAACAATGTAGAATCATGGAAATGAAGTGGACATCAGGGAGCTCATCGGGGTATAAGGGGAGAGAGCAATCAAGGATGTGAGAGAGGATCAGAAGTTGAGATTTCAAAGGTTGGAGGTGTGCCCTGGGATGCAGGGAGCTAGAGGACTATAGCAGCCAAGAGAGAGAGAACGTGTGCAGGAAGCAGGCATGTTCAAGCACTCTGTCCCTAGCAGTCTGAGATACTCTTTCATTTGTAGAATAAAGAGGCCTTAATTATATTCATGTCACTTTTTATATAGCGTTGCATGCCAGATTCCTCCCACAATTTAGCGGTAGGTGTAATCACCTAATTTAATTGTACTCTATTTCTTTACCTTGCAAGCATGAAGGGCTCAGTTTGCCCTGTCAGGAATAATAGCTACCTTATTAGGCTGACCACAGATGAGAGCCACCCAAGTGCAGATGTCGACGAGGCCCCCCTGCAGGAGCAGTATGTCCCATAAGCAATAGCTACAGCTAGAGTATGGAGTCAACCAGTTCCCAAAATCTCTCTGCCTGTGCCACCCTGGCCACACAACGGTAGCACACGCATTCAGCCGTGCATGTTTTAGTCAGTAGGGCCAGCCATTTCTTTTTAGTTGGGGTGGGGGAAAGCATTTTTTCGATCTAAAAGTATGGCCTTCCGTGTTGTAAATAGCTAATATGGACCAGTTTGCGTGTCATGTTGTTGTGGAGGAAAAGGGACACGGGCCCTTTAACGCCAAGAGAAAGTGGAAAGAGGAAAGGGGGGTGGGGCGGGAGGATGGGAGGCGGAAAATGGAACGAAGTTAGTTGTTATTAAATAAAGGTACAGTTAAGACGTACCCTGGTTCCGCGCTTTATTTCGGGGCCTCAAACACCCCACAACAACTGGCGACGAGCGCAGAGGGACCCGTGCCTGAAGAGCAGCCGGAGTTGCGGAGGGACCCGGCTCCAACGGTAGAGCAGCGGATCGACGTTGGAGAGGAGGATCCGGCGACACCGGCAGAAAGCAGCTAAGGGGACGGTGTCGGTAGCAGAGCTGCGAGGTCGCAGAGGGACCCAGCAGCGCCACTCCGGAGCGGGAAAGGAGACCCAGAAGACGGAGGTTAACAGTGGGGCTGGAGAGGGTCCCAGCGCCGCACACATCACGAAGACACCAGAGGCGAGAAGGAGCCCCAGAGAGACACAGGAAAGAACAGAAGACACGCGCCAGGACGCTGGAGGCGGGGAAGAGCCCCAGCGAAACGCCCAAGCGCCGCACACAACACGAAGACGCCGGAGGCGAGGAGGAGCCCCAGCGAGACACAGGAAAGAACAGAGGACACGCGCCAAGGCCGGAATCGAGGAGGAGCCCAGCGAGACGCAGCGCAACGCTGTCCCAGGAGAATAAGAGGTGCCACACGCACAGACAGGTACAGAACGAAAGAAGGGAAAGCAATCGCCCACACATCCAAGGCCCAGGGAAGGGAGCCAAAGGCACGTCAGAGACTAGATAAACCACTTGAAAGCGAGGACTCGTAGGCACATGTCAGTGCCAGCCATAAGCCACTTGAAAGCGAGGAATCATAGGCACACGCCAGTGCCAGGCCACTTGAAAGCTAAGACTCATAGGCACACGCCAGTGCCAGGCCACTTGAAAGCGAGGACTCATAGGCACAAGCCAGTGCCAGGCCACTTGAAAGCGAGGAATCATAGGCACACACCAGTGCCAGACCACTTGAAAGGAGTCGTATGCACACATCTGTGCCAAGCCACTTGAAAACGAGGAATCACACGCACACACCAATACGAAACACAAAATACTTGAAGGTGAAGAGTCAGGAGCACACCAGTGCCAAACCACTTGAAAGCGAGGAATCACACGCGCACACCAGTGCCATCTCAACTCGCAAACTTGACATCATAGACACAAATCAATGCCACCCACCCACAAGCAACGTGAAAACAAACATCAGCGACCATGTCACAGTCTGGGAGCGCAGCAGTAGACACCACAGCGCCTGCCACACCTGGTGTAATGGCCACCAACCCAGTCTCCTTCCTACGTCGCCCAAATCCGTTCTCACTAGAACCCCAAGAGAATCAGGGACAATGATGGCAAGAATGGATCAACGAGTTCGAAGAATTCATGAGGGCAGTAGGAAACCAGGACGCACCAAACAAGCTAGACATGTTCACAAATCTAGTCGGGAAAGACATAAAGAGCGTCATCAAGACCATTCCAGCAGCCGAAAGGACGACATACTCAAAATTCATCGAAGCCATCAACAGTTGCTTAATAGTCATCCCGAATAGAGACTATGAGCGCTACATTTTCAATCAGTGCACCCAACTGCCCCGGGAAACGATCGGCCAGTTCATACTACGGCGGGAAAGGGAAGGAAGTTAGTTGTTATTAAATAAAGGTACAGTTAAGACGTACCCTGGCTCTGCGCTTTATTTCGGGGCCTCAAACACCCCACAGCACATGTTTTCTTCGTGCCACTTATCCACGTCCCAAATAGCATCTAGGAGGGGGATGGGGTAACTGTAATACCTTGCATGCGAGTCAACTTGTGAGGAACCATGGTCCAGAAAGGCTTAATAAGTGGACAGGACAAGAAAATGTGGCCGATATTGCCGATACCGCCACATTGTCTCCAACATTTGGTTGTGGGGAGCAGTCTCATGGCATGAAGTTGAGGTGCATGAACCAATAATGGACTGTAATGTGTTATATTGGAGTCATTCCCTATCAATTAAGCCAAGCACACCCTTAGCGACAGAGAACAGGATCATGTGAGTGTATTCTATTAGGTCTAGGACCTTAACTGCCTGCCACTCCATATGCTAGGGTAGGTGACCAATACTCCAAGCAGGCTCTTACAGATATCCACACAGGATTGCATGTATGTTTGTTCCTGTGAGTCCGCATTCTATGCCACTGGGTCAGAGTGGGCCCAAGGATTGAGTCTTCAGGAGCTTGCATGGCAGAGTGGCCAGAACCTACTGAAGGGAGAGCGGGAGGAGAATCTGTAATTCCATAGTGTGAAAACTAGTGTCGTCCTCAGAGTTTAGCCAGCGCTTAGCCCAGCAGACTTGTGCTGCAAGGTAGTACATCCTCTAAGAGGGGAGGGCAAGACCACTATTTGCTTCAGAAGCCTGCAAAATATGTTTATTTTGGCTGGCTTTTTTAGAGCGCCAAATAAATTTAGCAATATGCCTATCCAGATCATCGAACATACGTTTGGACGGGGGCGTCGGTATCATTGTGGCCAAATATATCAGCTTGGGAAGTGCGTTAATTTTAAGTGCATCAGCTCTGCCAGTGAGTGACAGGGGAAGCATGTCCCAAGTCTCCAAATCCTGCTTGAGCTTGCTAAGCATAGGGCCATAATTCAATTACATATGTTTCCCCAAATCGAGGGATATTGAGATGCCCAGATATTTTATATGCCAACATTGTAGCCGAAAAGTGGCCACCCCTACCGGATCCCAGGGAATGTCCAATCGAAGGGCATTACCTCAGACTTGTTCCAGTTTATGCTATATCCTGCTACAGGGCCATTTTGTGGTAAGATTTTGCATATATGCAGAAGGGAACGAGAACACTGACTAATGTAGAGAAAATGTCATCAGCGTATAGCGATACTCTGTGTTCTTCGGATGCCTTCTGTGCCTGACCAGTGGGGATCTATACATAGTTTCACCACCAGGGGTTCAATAGTGAGAGCATACACCAGGGGTACAGGAGGGCAGACAGTGGGCATCCCTGTCTAGTACCAGTAAAGAGGGGAAATGGGCAGAGGTGTGACCATTAGTGGATACCGTAGCTCGGGGGCCATCATATAGAAGTTGTACCAGCTGCAAGAACTTACCCTGCAGTCCAAATTTGCAAAGAACCAAGAACATGTAGTCCCATCAGACCTTATCAAAAGCCTTCTCGGCAACTAAGGATAGGAACACATGCTTGTGGCTCAATGCACCTTCTAAAATATGCAAAAAACATTGCACATTATCGGTAGAGTGTCTACTTAGTATGATTCCTATGGATATGTTTGGGTATCAGAGGTTCCAAGCGTCATACCAAGAATTTTGCGAGTACTTTTGCATTCGTGTTAATGAGAGAAATCAGGTGGTACGCACTGCATAAAGTAGTGTTCCGTCTTTGCCGTCAACATAGAGGATGGTAAGTGCCCCACCTCCATCGCCTTCCAGAACACCTGTCCCAGTCTAGGGTCCATTGAGTCAGTGATTCAATCATAAAGGTTGCTCGGAAAGCCATCCGGCCCTGTCGCCTTACCCGGTGCGAGCCCCAATGGCACGCCCAACCTCCTTGTTTACAAGTGGAGCATTTAGAAGGTCCAAGTCAGGTGTTGATGCAGTGGGGAGAGGGAGTGGTTGCAAACAAATCCCATATCTGTCCTGTGTCACTAATCGGAGGAGCAGCATATAATTTACGATAGTACTCAGGTCCTGATTCTCCATGGGAGCTGCTGAACCCCACAATTCCCCTCAAGGTCTTCAGTCCCTGACACTCTATTAGTACGCCTCAGGACTGATCCCCCTGGGAGGGAAAGAGGAAATGGATAAAACATTTACCTGCTCTCCTGTAGATGGAAAAAGCACAACATGAGACTTCTGAGTATTTCTACGTCTTCTTCATTATACTGTGCATTTTTCCCCCATGTACCTTTCATACTTGTGCTTCTTCAGCTTGCGCCTTCTGGAACAATGTCAATAGGAAGCACTTTCCTTGAGACTTACTGCTTCTTTTTCGCTTAAAATGAGTTTTCTTCCGACAAATTATTTTCTATAACAGTTTTCTTTTCCTTCTTGTTCTGTTATCAACAACTTTTTTGGAGTCCTTATGTACTTACAAGCTCCAGAGTTGAAGATCCCTACTTGTGGCTCAGTATTTAATTGAAGCTGTCTCTTTAAATGCTTGAACCTCAAATCATATTTTCTTTTAAGATGTTTACACGTGTTCTGAGTGTATACCTAAACTAAAAACTATTTAATACTTTTACTTGTGTGTTTTATTTAGTTGCTGATTCACACGCGAACGACTTCTTCAATTCACTAAATGCTCCTGCTCCTGTTTTCCGTCTCACTTATTGATGCGCGCCGACGCCTCTTTCGCTCTTTCTTTCTCTGACTCAGAAGACCGCGTTTCCACAGAAACGCGACGCCACTCTAATGACAGGTGTGCCTAGCAACATTTAACAAAATGGTGGACATGTGCTCTGCCTGACGAGTCCTCGGAGGCCACTAAAAAAGGTCAGGCAACAACGGCTTTCCGGACTCACGCTTTTCTTCACACCATTCTATTATTTAATTGATCTAATTTAGCCTGTGTTCACTCAGCTGATTAGTTACTTTTAACGCATCTAGTTTTACCCCTATCTCTCAAAATGAATTTCTACTGAAATTACTTGCTCACCCTTATTAAAGATTTCACTCTATTTAAGGAGATGAATTCTGATTTGCAGATCTTAATAGTACTAACGCGTCAAACGTATTTATATCTAGTAAAACTTTACTTATACGCTGTGCAGCTCCAGTTTATATCTTCAGAAAAACTTTGAATGATTTCTTATGGCTCCTTATATGAAACAAATGCATTAAAACAAACTGCTGCACTGCCACCAATCTTTTTCCTCTCAGGCTCCTACTGCTCACTGCTTCATCAGAACTTCTGCTAACAGACTTTGGTCTTTCAGTGTTGATTTTCAATCTTGTTACAGACTTTGGTATGGGTCTTTTGTTCATAAATCTGAGAACGTGGGGACTGATCAATTTTGGCGATCATTGCATGGTGCTGAATATATTATAATAATTATGGCATCATTTGATATTTGGCAACTGTTTTTAACAACATTTGAGAATTTATGAGATTTTATGTGTAAACATTTGTCTGGATTTTGAGTAAAGATGTGATTTGTGACTTAGGTTTTATTGTTGTAAATTTACTAGCGATGGATTTGATCTTTTTATGTGATAAAGGTTTGTAAGAAATCATAATTTTCACAATTAAAACAAAGAGTAGATTGAAGCTCTTTCTCCGTTTCAACACCTCCACAGAGAAATCGTTAAAGACGTGTACTGTGGAACCCTCCACTTGGAAGGTAGCGACTCCCCGGTACGCCCTCAGAACCGCTACGTTGTGTTGGAAGTTGAGGAATTATGCAGTGATGAACCTTGGCCGGTCGCCAGAGTTAAGTTTCGGGATCGGAGCACGATGCGCTCTTTCTATATTATGTGATCGAGCATCTGGCAGTTGGAGCTTGTCTTGGAAGAGGCCATATAGGAAGCCTTCCATGTCAGCGCCTTCTACTGATTCTGGCACACCCACAAGGCGTATATTCCACCGGGAATGGGTTTCCTGGTCCTCAACTTTCAAGCCCAACCTCTTGACTTCCCTAATGAGGACATCCACATCCATTGATGTAATGTCTAGATCATGGGTGCACAACATACGGCCCGCGGGCCAAGTGCGGCTCGTGATGCTGCTGGATGCGGCCCGGCAGGGTTGAAGACTTTCCTAATGGAAGGCGGCCCGCAAGCAGCAAAGGTCGCCCTCCATTAAGAAAGTCTTTGTTTTCCTTGCCGGGCCGTGAGTCACGCAGTGTGTGTGTGTATGCTGCCAGGGAAGCTGGGGCTCAGTGACCTAATCTGCCCTGGCAGGGGTGCAGAGTAGGGGGGCTGCGGGGCCCTCCTCCCCCCCCCACCCACGGCAGAATGAAGTCGGGGCTGAGCAATCCCCACCCCCCCACGGGCCGCACAGAAGAGGGGCAGTATGGATGGCCCTTTGTTCCATCCATACTGTCTCTCTCTGGCGGCCCGGGTAAAAGCCGGAGAAAAAAGATGTTTAAAAATGGAGGGACGGATGCAAAGCATTTCTAAAAATCGTTTTGGGTTGGGTATACTTCTACATCTGTGCACCGGGGTGCACAGATGTAGAGGTACACCCAACCCAAAACGATCTGGGCAGTGCCAGAAGCCTCGCCAGCGTTCCAGGACGTCTGGGTAAGTACATGGTGGGGGGGCTGTATGTTTGTGTGTGTGTCTGTCTCGGCTCCGTCCTGTGTTTTTTGTTTTTGTATGTATGTTGAGATGCGGAGGTGGGGGTGTGTGTCGGGTGTGTATGGGTGTGTTTGTATTTGTATGTCTGCAGTGTATGTTGAGATGCGGGGGTGGGGTGCGTGTCGGGTCTGCCTGAATGTGTTTGTGTGCAAGTTCAGTGTATGTTGAGATGCGGGGGTGGGGTGTGTGTCGGGTCTGCCTGAATGTGTTTGTGTGCAAGTGCAGTGTATGTTGAGATGCGGAGAGGGTGTGTGTGTCGGGTCTGCCTGAATGTGTTTGTGTGCAAGTGCAGTGTGTGTTGAGATGCGGACGGGGGTGTGTGTCGGGTCTGCCTGAATGTTTGTTGTTGTGTGAAAGTGCATGTTGAGATGCGGGTGTGGGGTGTGTGTCGGGTCTGCCTGAATGTGTTTGTGGGCAAGTGCAGTGTATGTTGAGATGTGGGGGGGTGGTGGGGTCGGGTCTGCCTGAATGTGTTTGTGTGCAAGTGCAGTGTATGTTGAGATGCTGGGAGGGTGGGGGTGGGGGGGCTGAGGGGGTGGGGTCGGGTCTGCCTGAATGTTTGTTTTTGTTGTGTGCACGTTCAGTGTATGTTGAGATGTGGGGGGTCCGAGTCTGTATGCGTGCATGCTTGCGAGTTTGTGTGCTGAGTTGGGGGGGCTCGAGTTTGTATGGGTGCATGGTGTATGCTTGTGGGTTTGTGTGCTGAGTTGGGGGTGGGGGGTTCGGGTCTGTATGGGTGCATGGTGTATGCTTGTGGGTTTGTGTGCTGAGTTGGGGGGTGGGGGTTCGGGTCTGTATGGGTGCATGGTGTATACTTGTTAGTTTGTATGCAGGGGTGGGGGGTTGGGGTCTGTATGAGTATGGGGCATAGTGTTTGCATGAGGGGTGGGTGTCATGGGGCATAGTGTTTGGTTGAGGGGTGGGTGTCTTGGGGCATAGTGTTTGCATGAGGGGTCGGGGCCATGGGGCATAGTGTTTGGTTGAGGGGTGGGTGTCTTGGGGCATAGTGTTTGCATGAGGGGTCGGGGCCATGGGGCATAGTGTTTGCTTGAGCGGTGGGTGTCTTGGGGCATAGTGTTTGCATGAGGGGTGGGTGCCTTGGGGCATAGTGTTTGCATGAGGGGTGGGTGTCTTGGGGCATTGTGTTTGCATGAGGGGTGGGTGTCATGGGGCATAGTGTTTGGTTGAGGGGTGGGTGTCTTGGGGCATAGTGTTTGCATGAGGGTGGGTGTCTTGGGGCATAGTGTTTGCATGAGGGGTGGGTGTCTTGGGGCATTGTGTTTGCATGAGGGGTCGGGCCATGGGGCATAGTGTTTGCTTGAGGGGTGGGTGTCTTGGGGCATAGTGTTTGCATGAGGGGTGGGTGTCTTGGGGCATAGTGTTTGCATGATGGGTAGGGGTCATGGGGCATAGTGTTTGCATGAGGGGTGGGTGTCATGGGGCATAGTGTTTGGTTGAGGGGTGGGAGCCATGGGGCATAGTGTTTGCTTGAGGGGTGGGTGTCTTGGGGCATAGTGTTTGCATGAGGGGTGGGGGCCATGGGGCATAGTGTTTGCATGAGGGGTGGGTGTCAAGGGGCATAGTGTTTGGGGGTGGGAGCTATGGGGCATAGTGTTTGCTTGAGGGGTGGGGGCTATGGGGCATAGTGTTTAATAAAAATAGGGGGTTGAAAAAGCCTCCTGCCACACCACGCCCCACCGCGCCTACCGCCCCACCCACATTTACTTTTTGGCCCACTATAGCCATCATGTAAGGTACTTTCGGCCCTCTGTCAAAATCAGTTGTGCACCACTGGTCTAGATTGTCTAGGCGCTTATATGCCGCTTGTTGTCTGTGGTGGGCTCCAACTGGGCATGGAGGCATGCATTAATGTCCTTGAGCTCCTTGACAATGACTTGTACAGTCCCATTAATTTTTGCGTGTGTTGGTTCATCGTCTTCATCTCAGTGAGAATTTGTTGAAGCTGAGTAGAGATATCCATTTTTGCAGTGTGACATGCAGATCTGCGAAGACTGCGCAAACCAGGGTCAGAAGCAGTGGGATCCTCAGTCTCAGTGTCCAGGCCTGCTTGCAGCAAATGCTGGACAACCTCTTGCCGGGCTCAGGGGTGCACACAATCCACAGGAGGTGGCGTTAGTAGCTTATAGAGCAACATGTGGCACTGTGCTGGAAGGTTTATGTCCACAAAGCACACATGAAACTGGAGCCAAGTGGGGTGGTGGGCAGATGATAAGGCGATAGAAGGGGTTAAGCCAGTGTGTCTTCAAACAGAGGTTCCATGTGGTACCAGGGTTGCTAGAAGTGCACAAGGCAAAAGCGGATTAGCAGAGCTCAACGAGGACCACAAAGCAGCGTTCTGCATTGAGTATGTCTTCAAACAAAAATTCCAAGTGGCAACATGGTTGCCAGCAACACACAGGGCATTCACTGAATCAGCAGAACTCAATGAGGGCAACACTGCGTTGTCCTTCGGTCACAATCGGCATTCATATCGAGGGGAGACTTCCCGTACTGCCCCAGTGGGTGTATCAGTCATAGATCATACTGTTAAAGTATATGGAGCCAATTTTAGCAGTGCTGCTTTCAAGAAAACATTGTGTGCCGTAAGGTCTCAGCCATTGGACATTTTGAAATGTATGAATTGTGGTTTTCATTGTCCAGGGATGCTATTACGAGGTACAGCATCGCTCCCACATAGGTGGTTAGCAGGGGGAGCGCCTCCTTGGGCCACACTGGGCAGCTAGAGGTAGTCAGCCTCCTTCCTCAGAAAGCACGGCAAACCTCAGCGGATCGCTCTGATGTGCATCTTTAGCCTCAGACAGGCGACTTGCAAGGAGGGGCAAGTCCGGTATTCGGTCCGCCTCCAGGAGACGATGTGGGCAGGCTGAGTGGGGCCCGAGCTCCCGAGCGATCCCAGCAGCACCCGCAGATGCCCGCTACAAACGGGTCGGCCATAGAGTTAAGAAGCCAGGCAAGTGCCCCCAATGCGCCAACCGCTCACCGTGCTGTAGAGGTGTCTGCCAGTGGGCTCCTTCAATCTATTCAGCAGAGGATCCTCACTCGAGGGGTCGGAGCGATATAGGCATCTGTGGGCCACAGTGCCACACATCCGGAATGAAGTGGGCGGATTGTCTCCCTGTATTCCTTGAATGCGCTTCCCACCACCTCCACCCTGCTGGAGCGCCCAGGCCAATCTGATCATCAGTGTTGCAGGTCTGCAGCAGTAATCGGTATCCTCCTGAGCCCCCTCATGCCCACAGACACAGATGGACACTGGTGTGTTCGGTTCGGGCTCCCCGGTGGCTCTGCGGCGGCCTGGAATTCCCCTTTTATTTATAAAGCCTCAAAGGGGCAGCACCACACTCCTCCTTTTTCATTATGACAACAATGAACAAAGGAACATTACTTTATTCAAAACACATAACACACTGAAAACCAAACCCATAAAATCCCTTTAATAGCAACCACCCTGGATCTCTGCACCAACTGTCGGACCCTTTGGTGTTGCTCCGAGTTCACATAGTCGGTGAGGTGAGCAGGTTTCCCTTGCCCTGACCTCAGGGGGTACCTCCTGCCAACTTCCTGGATAGGGACTCCCTCGCTGGTACTCTCTCGAGCTGGGGAGCTGGGAGGTGGAGCCACACCCCCACCCTCATCTCGTACCTCCATCATGTCCCTGCTTTGAGCCGCCTCAGTCCTGGGCTCCCCCAGCCTCTTGAAGAAGCTGGCAATGTGAGTGGCAGACGCAGTTCCATCCGAGGCCATCACCATCAACCCCTTCACAGCCACCACGTCCATCGCCCCCGGCTCATATGTTAATGACAACTTCCCGTGGGGGTGCCGGTTCCTTACGAACACCTCATCGCCGGGAGCAAACTGCTGAGGCCTGATTCTCCTGTTCCGTTCCTTGCCTTCTTTCCCTTTCCACCTGCTGATCATCCTTCACAGCTGGCTCCTTCTCTCCCATCTTGGGTAACAGTCCTCTAGGGCACCTCTTGAACAGTGCTTCTGCAGGCGCCACCCCCCTGAATGTGTGCAGGGTGACCCGGTATTCATGCAGAAACTGATACAGGGCCCTTTTCAAAGACTGGTCTTGTCCCTGTGCGATGCGGAACACTTTGTTGAGGATCCTCATCATCCGGTCTGCCTCGCCATTGGCCCTGGGCCACAACGGAGTGACCTTCCTGTGGTGGATTCTATAGTCCTTCATCAGTTTGGCAAAGCTCTCACCTTGAAAGGGTGCTCTGTTGTCCAAACACTGTACCCTGGGCAGCCCATGAGTGGCAAAGATTTTCTCGACTGCCACCACCACATTCTCGAATGCCACAGACGCAATTAACTCCACCTCCAGGTACCTGGACCGCTCGTCCACGACGACCAAGAAGTGCATGTCCCGGGTAGTGGAGCCAAAGTCTGCATGTACCACCTCTCATGGTCGTCTCTATGGCGGGCTCCTTTTGGGCTGGTGATGCCGCCTGACACCACACACATGCCGCGATGAACTCTTCCACTCGCCTCTCCAACTCTGCAAACCAGACCTTCTGGCACAGCCATGTATTTGTTTTGGCCACGCCCTGGTGTCCCTGATGGGCCAGCTCGATAACCTGCTATATTTACCCCTGCGGGACCACGATCCAGTCGCCCCTGAGTAAAAAGCCAATTTCAGAGAACGTCAGCTCATCTCTCACCTTCCATAGCTGTTCCAGGGTGACTTTGTCCTCCTGTGTCCTCAGGGCAAGAGTGTCCAGCACAGCCCTCCATGACCCTTGCTGAATGGCCGTCTTCTGCGGCCGCCTGTTCCAAGTCAATCAACAGCACGAAGTTGGGAGTCGCCGCCTCCACCACCAGTTGAACGTGCGCATCTGCCTCCTCCGCACAGCTGTCAAGCGGCCCTCCCGGCATCCCTCTTGGATGGCGAGAGAGATAATCCACTGCATTGTTGCTCCCAGGCGGTACAAGAGGGAGACCCCATATTCCAGTAGCGCCAACATCCACCACTCGATCCACGTTGGTGGCTTAGAGGACGAGCCTGCCAGGATGGTGTCATGATTCCTTCCCCTCATGTCCCCAGCCCTCCAAGATCTCAGGCTGGAGCCAGGCCACAATCACCTACATGGCCCTCAAGGGCCTCTCCCTCCCTCCAAAGACCCACTTGGAGTCAGACTTGGCGCTTGTGGCACCAGACTCACTCACTTCCATAGGATAACATTGGGAATTGGACTTGTAGTGCATTGATGGGGACAAGATGGATGCCCCCACATATTTTGGTTCCCAGAACTACATGTGCAGTCTAGTTTTTTGGGTGTGGTTCAGCCAAGAGACACCTGGGATACCAAGAGACTATTTAAGCCACGCCCAGGCTGAGAAACATGCTTTGTGTTTTCTGCACCTGCAGCGTGACACTCACTGGCCCTCATTACGACCCTGGCGGAAAGTGACTGACCGGACCGCCACAGCGTAAATAGCGTTTCCGCCATTGCACGAAGGAGCAAAGTGCGGCCCATTCCGACCCATCGGGCACGAGCACCACGGCATGGCGGAAGTGCAAAGTCCGCGATGGCGGAAATTACCCCAAAACGGCCCACACCGCCGCCGTACGGCGCCCTAGGTGCAATACCGCCACCCATCACAGCGGACACCGCAGTGTGCGCCTACCGGAAAGTACGGTGACCGTAAATATACGGAAACGGAAGTAAAAACATGGGCCCGGAACGGGAAACATCCCGCCGTACACCTATAAAACCACTAAAACCACACAACCACTAAAAACACTACCCTGAGACACACCCCCAACCCGTCATCCACCCTAGCGAAACCAAGAAAAATGGGAAAAGTAGCGAAGAAAGCGTGCGACCGCAAGCGGCAGGTCCACTTCTCCCGTGAGGAACTCACCGTGCTAACAGAGACCCTCCAGGAGAATGCTGCCGTCGTCTTCTCCACGCAAATGACCAGGACGGCACTTGCAAACAAGAAGGCCATATGGGCTCTGGTGGCACAGCGGGTAAGTGCGGTGGGGACCGCACCCCGCACCCCACAGCAATGCCGAAAGCGATGGGACGACCTGCGGATACGCGTCCGCAGCATACTCTCTGCCAACCGCAACATTGCCACAGCCACCGGGGGAGGTCCTGAATCACCCATCAAGTTGACCCCCTGGGAAGAAATCTGTGCCTCCACCATCGGAATGGAGAGCATAGAGGGAGTCGGAGGGATGGAGAAAGGAGTGCAGACATCCGAAGATTCAGGTAGGTGGGCCAGATAAAACAATGCCAAATCCACAAAGTCCATCCATGTGAAGTACCATGTGTCCACATAGTGCAACAGAAACACATGTCCAGGAGAACGTCCACACACATCGGCCTGATAGCGCACGTTAAAACCCACAATAAATACATAAATAATTAAAAACCCCTAAAACACGCACTACACGTGCAGCAGGCACACCCTAACTGCAGGCTGCCAAACAACTGCACCCTCACTCCACACACAAATGAAAGCACCTCCAAGGCCCCGACCCAAATCACCCTCAGGTACCACCCCAATGCATGTGATACAATGCCATTCCAATTCCCACAGACCCATCAATAACCCTTGCCCTCCTTTACTCCACCACAGGGTCCGATCCAAACGACGAGCATCAGGACACCCCTACCAGCACACCTGCAAAGAGGGCCAAGACCAACGGCCAAAGACCCTCCACCTCAGCTGCACGCATCAAGACACGGCAGCAGCACAAATCAGGTGGCAGCACAGAGGAGGGAACATCAACAGGCACCCCAGCAGCCAGCATGCCCACACCACCACCACCACAGGTCCCCCCAACGGATGCCACAGAAGGCACTGCCTCTGGTGGCAGCAGCACCATAGGTGACACCCCATTGATGGCAGCATGCTCCGACACAGAAGACGGGGATGTCGAAGTCAGATCCATCCATGACCTGTCCCAATCCCCCTGTCTGTCCCATCCCGTACAACATGAGGATACCACGCAGGGGCACCCACAAGACGACGACTGGCCATCCCCCACAAGCCCTGTGGCAAGGCAACATGAGGTCAACAGCCCCTCTGTGACACCCCCGCAAATGGCCATGGCCCAGCAGAGGCAACAGTCCCTCGACCAGTTAATCGTGCAACAGCAGCAACTGGCCACGCTCCTCAAGGACCATGCCGATGAATGTGGGGGCACTAAGGCAGACATAGAAACATCAACTGAGACACTCAGGGCAGAAATGGAGAGAGGTACAGAGACACTAAGGGCACAAATGGAGAGTAGCACCGAGAGCCTGGGAGTCCAAATGGAGAGAAGCACCGAGAGCCTGAGGGGGGAACTGCATGCGACGTCCAAGGACGTATGTGCCGAACTTGCCGCAGTGCGCCGTGTGCTCACTGAGCTCTCGCAAACCCTTAGGGACATGCATGGACGTGAGCAGGCAGAGACATCATCCGTTGCAAGTTCCGTCCAGGGCAGCCCCCAACGTAGATCTGGGAGGAACCTGCGCTCCACAGGCAGGGGTGCCCCTGATACCCGCAGAGGGGGCTTGCAATAGTGACTGCCCACTGACAATGAGCATCTTTGGACACTGGTGTTCGGGGGGGAGGTAGGAGGGTGGAGGGGGTGTGTTGGGCTCACTTGGGTGGCGGGTCGATAGGGTGTACAACATGATATCACATATGCCATAAACAGTGCACGATCAACCAATGAGATGTGTGGACATTGATCTTTGTGTACTAGGCCATCATAGGCGTACAGTCCATATTGTGCATGTCCCAGACACACACAGTGCCACGAGTCCCGTGTCCATGTATCAGCCACCAGGCGTGAGTGCTAGAAGCATACATCAATGAGATGCTGACGAATGTCACGGCCCTCCGGTGCCTCGCAGACTCCTTGAGGTGCTGCCACATCCCCACCCTCATCATGACCATCATCAGGTGCTTGCAGTTCTGCGTCAGGGGGCATGGGCACATTTCTACGTACGCACATGTTGTGGAGCATGACACATGCCATCACCATCTTTGCAACCTTCTCATGGCGGTACAGGAGTGCCCCGCCAGACTTGCTGAGGCAGCGGAAACGACCCTTCAGTAGGCCGAATGCCTGTTCAATGACTACACGGGTACGTGAGTGGGCATGGTTGTAGTCCTCCTCATGCTGGTCCCGTGGGTTCCGGACTGGTGTGAGGAGCCATCTCTTCAGTGGATATCCAGCATCACCTGTATGTGGACGATAAACGTATGATGTGGAATGCCATTGCTACGTACGCACACCCCCCCCTTCCTGCCAGGTCATTGCCGAATCACATACCCCACATTATCATGCATGTAATGAGACTCACCGAGTAGCCAGGATCTGTTCCCTGCGTGTCGCTCCATGTAGCGTGGTATTGTAGAGTTCCTCAAGACCATAGAATCATGGGTTGATCCAGGGAATCGGGCACAACAATGTGTAATGATCCTGTTGGAGTCACACACCATTTGTACATTCAGGGAATGAAATTGTTTTCGGTTGCGGTACTGGGCCTCCATGGCATGTGGGACGACCAATTCCACATGGGTGCAGTCGATGGCACCAATGCAACCCGGTATGCCGGCAAGTGCATGGAATCCCACTTTTGTGTTGGTAATTTCCTGCTCCGAGCGTGGTAGAGAGATGTAGTCGTCTGCGTGCTGCAGGAGGGCATCGAGCACTTGCAATAGTGTCCGTGAGAACAGTGGCTGAGAAATGCCATGCAACTGTCCGACTGTGTGCTGGTAGGTGCCTGTGGCCAGGAAGTGGAGTACAGACACCACCTTCAGTAGGGGTGGGATGGCGGTTGGGCTATCTATCATGCTGACAAGGTCAGCCTGTGTCATGTCCACAATGGCGGCTATGGTGTCCCGGTCCAGACGGTAGAGGGTGTGGATCTGCTCATCAGTGAGGTTGAACGGATGTGCTCGGAGGCGTGGGATTGCGGGCTGCCTGCGTGGTGGTAGTGGCTGTGCTGGCGGCCCTTGCTGGCCCTGCCTTGCCCTCCTCCTCCTCCTGCGTCTCCTCCGTGCGGCCGGTTGTAGTTGGTGTTCGTCTTCTTCTTGGAGTTGGAGTACTTGCAGTGCTATCAGGTCCCCCAGGGCCAACATCGCGAGTCCTGCCGGTAGCATTTCGGTGTGGTTGTGGGAGGAGACTGGGTGTGCAATTTATGTGTTTTCAGGCTGTATGGCCTCCACCTGTGGTGATTCATTCCACCTGTGCAAACTGCTCTCCCCTTTGGCCGAGCACGTCCCGCACACAACGCTGCAATTCGGGGAATGGCATCTTGCTATTGCAATCATGTATTTGTACCCGATGGCCGTGTAACATTGGTTGACATGTTCATTCTGCTGTGGTCCCATTGTTTCACATACTATCTGTGCAGTCGCGAACAGACTTGTGAAGGGTCAGTGGAACGTAGTACTCGAGTAACGGTGGGCCCTCATGCATCACTGTACCGAGTTGCAACGACGGGCGGGGCGTCCCATTTGTGGGTGAAGGCAGTTGCCATTTTCACACACAGCCGCACTCGATGGATTAATTAGTGATTTCAAACGGCCACAGATGCCTCTTCGACGTGATGTTGCAAATGAGGAATTCGAAGGGCGGCGCTTTCGGTTTTCAGCTAGCGGCGAGGAAATGCCCACAGGTCTGACTGCAAATATAACGTACTATTGTTCAATGTCCTTGGGACAGGGGCCATGGCGAGGATGCAATGATTGATATGAATGGTTTGGGATGCGCAATAGCGACGTGGGCGATGAGGCCGGACGTTCCCAAATACATGTTACTTCACTACACTGGAATTACGGGCTGGGGCACTGTGGATTTTGCAGGCTGCATAACGCACAGACTCAATGGATATTTCTAATGTTATGTGAGTAAATATTCAGGCGTTTTAATCCCGGGATGAGGGAATGATGAATGGATGCATGGGCAGGTGATTTGATACAGAGTTTGCCATGTACAGGGCTTCTTGGAATCTATCCGCCTCCCCTACGCTATGTGATGCAGGGCTGCCATAGTGGGACCATCGTCTATCTGGCCTTGTTGAGCCCTCCCTGTCTCGACGCGCCCTCAGACACTTGTGTCCATGCACGTTACCAATCCCATCTGATGGATTCTGTTTTGACAGACGCATGCACAGGTACACTCGTTTGTGATGGTGTTTACACCTCGATATAGATAGTTATGAGTCGCAAGTGGTTTTTGGGTGGTGATGAACCTTTGGAGTGGGCTAGCATGCATATGGCTGTGGATTTCGTGTGATCATTGAAGTGAGTTGTTCGAATGTAGTTCTGATGGCCATTCTGTTCTTTTTCTTTTCTTTTGGTTGACAGGTATCTCCTCCCCTTTTGCCACTGCCATCTGTATGCCACTCCTGCAGATGGCTTTTACTCCCGACACCTGCTGCTTCGTGTTAATCAGTGGAGCTGCATTACGATCTTATGGGACGATCGCCAATGGGCCACATGCCCTTACGCAGTACTGGTGGCTCGGAGCAACATTTCGGCCTTTCAGCTGGACTAGTGCCTCCCCATTGGGACGGCCCTGCGGTTCTGTGCGCTTCCATGTTGCCTTTTCGTACGTGAATGTGGCTCTGTGTACCATGATGGAACAGGGCGTCACACAAGTAGTGGCTGGTCATTTCTTGCGGATGCAGCCCACAATGGTGAAATGTGTTTTGGAGTTCATGGCCTGATGGCTGTATGGGCTTGGTGATTTTGTTGTGCATTAAATTTCTATTCTGATTTGGCCCGTGTAGCGTTCTTCTTTGCAAGTGATGTGGCATATTCCTATTTGGGGAGCGATGTATTGTGAGGAGATCTGCATTGGGTTCCAGCTTCGGAGTTTAGTTGCGTGGTACTGTACTGGGCGCGTTTGCCTACGAAGCCCGTGAGGTCAGGGATGGGGGCTGCCAATATGACTGTTTGAATGTTGTCATGCTCAGGGGCGGGGGATTGGGTTTTGTGTAACAGATGCCGGTCAGCCAGGTGGACTGGTGGAATGATGTGATTTTCGGAATATTGCTGGTCACAGGTGCCTGTGTTTGCGTGCGTTTCTTGGTGGGGGACTGTGGTCATGTCCATTGGGATGGCTTCTGTATTCGTGCCATCTGTGCCCTGCAGCTCCCATTGGCCCCTGTTGTGTTTCTTTTGTTCGTTGGCATGCATGGGTGACTTGTACATTTCACTGGTTGCATTGTGACTTCATTGCACCTACGGGGAGTTGTACTTTGTGGGCAGGGAGCGGTGTACAGGCACTCAGTGGGGCCGTTTATGGTTGATTCGCGATGCCGTACTTCTCACCATGGCGGAATGGTACATTCCGCCATGCTTGATGGCGTTAGGTACATGTCCGCTAGGGTCGGAATTGGCGTACCCTTGCGCCATGGTGGTGTTTACGGTTTGGCATGGCGCGCGCGCGCGTGCTTGGTGCAGTTAGCGTTGGCGTTCACTACGGTGTCGCTAATGGCTTCGTACTTTGCGGTGACGGGTCATAGTCGCACCGAGCGCTATTCGATGGCGGTATTGCATTTCCGCCATCGTTTTCCGAATTCCGCCAGGGTCGTAATGAGGGCCAGTGTTCGGATCGGTCTCCAGTAGGCCTGCATCTTTCTTCTGCGCTCAGCTCCTGCAAGAACAAGAACACTGTTAGGAACAGACTTACCTTGCGGCGCTTCTGCCCATCATTCATCGCGCCTTCTGTTCTGCGGGCATCTTCGGCGGTGTCATTCCCATCCCGGCACGCCGCTTCCTAAGGAAAAGAACAGAAAAAAGGTATTAGTAAGCATTCAGCAAATCTTTGCTTATTTTTAAAGACTGTACAAGCTTCAAACGCTTACCTGACTCCCAGCCGCTCTGGGGGAACTTTGTCTCCAGAACTTCTCATCCATCTGCAAGAGGGAAAAGACATTCCAGGTTAGCGTGGAAACATCTAGAGGGGCCGCATACCGTGCTTACTCACCGCATTTCTTCTTCATAACCGATGTCCACGCTGAAAACGTTGCGGCACCTAAAAGACACAGAAAAATAACTCAGTTCAATACAAATACGAAAGGGTCGCATCGCGCATCGCGCTCTCACTCACCTTCCCCGTGGATACCAGGTGAGCGTTACATGGGGACAGAGGCAAAGAACAGGCAAAAATAAGAGAAACAATAAGGGTTTAGGGCAGTCACAAGTAATCAAAATACGTATTTGCATATGTACATGTCTATGACATTTTCAGGCGGGAAAGGCTAGGGTAAATTGGTGAGATGTAATGAGGGGCTGGAAGATGTCCTTTCCTTGGCTAATAAGTGGAGCTTAAGTCTGATATTAAATATTTCCTCTGTCTGATGGACTGGCTTTATTGTTTGGGGAAGGAATTCAAGTGAAGCAGGAGTAAGTAAAGAGTAGGAGAGGAAGCAAGTAGAGCATTGTCAAGTGTGATGGGAAACAGAGAGGTTGAGGAGAGAGGAGTTCAGCAGAATCTGGGAGGGAAAGTAGAGCGAAAGATGCAATTGAGGGGCAAGTCTATGGATATATTTGTGGACAAGGAGTAGGAGACGAGCATGGTGATGGTGTGCAGAGGTGGGGGATGGCCTTGGCAGTCTGTAGAGGGAGCAAGTAGCAAAGTTGAGAACTTTGTTTAGGGCAGAGAAGGAATCAAAGGGAACACTATGAAGAACTCTCGATCATTAAGTACATTTGCTGAGCAGAAGGGTATAGTTTGGTTGAGTGACGTTTGAGTGAGGGGCGATTTTCCTTATATTGAGAAGGTTGCTCCTGGCAACAGAGGCAGTTGCCATGATGAACTGAGGAAGTATTAGTTTGCTTTCAAAGATGATCCCAAGGTTTCCAGTTTTGGGTGATGGAAAAAGCAGCTCAGAATGAAAGGAGGTGGGAGATGGGAGATGGGAGAGTGGGGTTATCATTTCTGGCAGCTAGAAAGCTAACTTCCTTCATGGAGTAATTTAGAACAGGCAGTGTACAGCCATAGTAATGAATTCAGAGCTAGCATGGGTGAAGGAGGGAAAGGAGAACAACGCAAAGAGGTGGTAGTAAAAACCAAAGGATGAGATGGGTTGTCTCAGGGTGGAGGTGTCAAGAGTTAAGAGAGGATGGTGAAGGACTGCTTCTTTGGGGGCTTCCACAGGAACGTGTGTAAGGGAAGAGGTGTTAGAGTTCCATTATATGGAGAAGAAGTCCTCAGATCGACAAGAAGCCACTCAATCAAGTGCTTTGTCCTTGAAACAAACCAATGGAGCAGAGGTCCTGAAGGAGGGGGGAATGGCTCAAATTGTATAAAACTGTAGGATGGAGGAAAGATCAGACTGATGGGCAGTGGTTAGAAAATTGAGGAAGTGGGTGCAAGTGGTTTCAGTGGAGTGTTTGCTAAAGAAAGCTGATTGGAAGGGAACACATATTGGGCGATCCTCACCATACTCAGCAATGCAATCAAAGTCCACTCTCTTGAGGATATTGGAGTTGTGGGGTAGGAGACAGATGGGTCTGTAGAAAGAGGTGTTGTTGGATCAGCAGTGGGTATCTTCATTTTGGGGATGACAGTGGCTATTTTGTAGCAGGCATGGACAATGTCTGTGAATAGAACGAGCTTGAAAAGGAAGGATGGGTGAGAGGGTGTGACAGGTGCAAGCTCTACAACTGTTTGCTGTGTGCATGGGCTGCTAAGTACACATGATGGGTTAGCTGAACTGAGTATGGGTCAGAGCTTATTGGTACAGGTGGGGAAGACGTGGGATAATGATGAGAGTATGGGGGTGGCAAGAAGTGTAACAAAAGAGAGAGTGGTTGGGAAAGATAAGAGGGTGGACAAGGTGTCAAGTATTTTTGTGATTTTAAAAGAAAGGTACGGGGCAAAGTCATCAGTGGAGAAAGAGGAGACTGGTGAATGATTTATAGTGTGAGAACATAGCCCGGGGACATAGAAAGAGTCCAGGGAAGTGAACAGAGAGAGGGTCCAAGGTCTGTGTAGTAAGATGATTTGGCAGAGTCAACAGCAATGGTGACGACAAGGAGAGAGACTTTGTGGGCATTGAGAAGAGTAGGAGAGGGTTCATTGCACCAACAGCATATGTGGGGACATACGGTTGTACTCAGCTGTGGCATGGCTGGGTAGATCAGTGCTTGAGGGTGTGGGTAAGAGGAGGTGAATGAACAAGCAGTGACAATCGTAGGAAATAGTGAGTGCATTATTCCACTTAGTAGAGGCAAATTGAATGGGGTTGGCACGAGCGAGGAGGAGAGAGGGTTTAAAGGGAGGTCTTCTCTTGGTCAAGGCCTGGGAACATAGAGTCTAGTTTGGACTTTTGCTTGGTGGTGCATGAAGTGGTGGTTAGAGTGGAACGGGACTAGAATTGGTGAAAAAATAAGTCAGTGATCTGTGGGCGAGGGGTTGCGAAACAGGGAGCAGGGGAGAAGAGAGTGGAGGTTAGGAAGATGGGAGCAAGTGAGTTTCCATGGGTGTTGGACCTAAGACTATGTAGGCTGATCAGAAAATGGCCAGGGAGATTGAAGTCAAGCAGTAGTTGATGGGCCTCAATAATGTTGGAGAGATTCAAGCCATTTAGAAGGACCCTGGGCACACACGCTGGGATTGATTCAAGCAGAAACTCTAGTTGAAAGAAGAAGAGGTTATGGGTGCTGGTTGGGTTGTAGGAGAGGAGGGTGATAAGAGGGGTGGGAGTGAGGATTTTAACAGCAATATGTTTCAATGTCAAGGGAGAAAAGTCAAGGGGAGGAAGTTCACTGTCCCTGTGGACTACTGAGTAATTCGTCCTGAGTAAATCAGTGAGTGTTTAAACGACAGAAGGTGTTATACAGATGGGTGTAGTTTGACTGGGCAAGTGTATGATGGTGGCATATGAATCGTGAATTGTGTGCATCTTGTGATGAAGGAGACATGGATTCCAGAATGTGGCAGGTTTAGAGATCGTTAGGAATTGGGATCAAGGATGGGTGCAGATAGCTGTGTTCAATCTTCTCCTGCTCTGCATGTCAGCTTTGTGTCACTGGGTTCATTGTTACTTGGCTGCTTCAGCCACTGCCCCCGGCTCTCAATACACTCTTGCTGTGGGCTATCAGGGTCGGTTGTTGGTTAATTTGCAGCCTCGTCTATCTGTTCCTGGTCTCAGTTAAGTGCTGCTTTGGGCTTCCTGGATGGCTGTGTTTTACTCCACAGCCTCACCCACCTGACATTGGTCTCAGTACAGCAATACTGAAGCTTTCCTGTTAGTGCCCTGCAGGAGTGCCCGGTCTGGTCTGTATCGATGTGTATCCCCCTCGCTGGCTGCCTTCACCCAGACACTTGCCCCAGCCACTCCTTCCCACACTGGTCGACTGTGCATTAACTCCCAGGGGACTGTGAGGTTGGTAGGGACATGGGTAGTTTAGGGACCTTTGGGATGTATCTTTCTGGGGTTCAGGGTAACCTAAAGGTAAATACAGGGTAAGTATAAGCGCAGAGCCTTCCCTCTTGCTCCTGCCCTTCAGACCCTGGGTTGGCTGGCTGGCGCGAAGCGAGCGTTGCTCACTGTAATGTTTGCGACTACGGTCGCGGTCCTCAGGTACGTATGGGCCTCCAGTTACTTCACTAAAGGTGCGTGGTCCAGGCCGGCTGCGACACACAGGATACGACGGCACACAGGTAAGTCTTGATTAAACGCAGTGAACAGGTAAGTCTTGATTAAGCTTGAGTGTCAAACTTGCGATGCTTGCTAACTTGTTCTGTACAGTTACTAGGCTTACTTTCACAATGCCTTTGTCTTTCTTCTTCACAGGAGCCGAACGACTGATGGCCGACACCGCCCAGAGATGCTGAAGGAACAGAGCTGGACTCAAAGCGCAGGTGAGCACAGTAGGCAATGGGGTGGGCGGCGGGTGACGAACAAAATGGGATCTCTCGCAATGTTGCTTTGCTTTTCAGGTCCTCGGATACTGCAGGATCGACAACAGTCGGAGAAGCGAGGAAGAACCAAGTTGAGCAGACGATGAAGAACCAATGTCCAAGATGAGCAGCCCCACCGGTCGACTCCGGGTGCTGTTCGGGAAAAAAAAACCAAGAAAACAAATGCAAAGGCAAAGTCTTTACACAGGGGCGTGGATCCTCTCCACTGCTTCCCATCCATTTAAAGTCGTTCACTGATGTTCTGAGAGCAGGAGCGGTAAGCGAGATACTGCTCTCGCAAGAGCAGAAGAAACGCTAAGCACAGGGTGTGGTCCGGGCCGTGGTTTTATAGCCTTGAGCCTTCAGCTTTAGACTGCCAGGGGCATTGGTTCCTCACACGTGCTCGGCGCTCCTTTGCATGTGCTGGGTGTTCCCTCTCCTGTGATAGGCGCGCTGGTGCAGATTGCGGCCTGATTCCATCCTACACGCTCACGCCAGCCCGCCACCATACCTGTCCACCACCTCCCTAGCCTATCATGGGGGAAAACACCTCTCGCATCGGCCCGCCGCGCTGGGTCCATAAATGGGATTGTGACAGTTAGCCAATGCATTAGTTAGGAACTACACCACTGGTGGTTTGCTGCCTCACAGAATCAAACAGCAATTCTTCCTCATAATGCACTGGTTTTAAGGCTATCTCACTGAGTTTGTTACTTGCCACTCTCATTTACCGCTTGGTACACTCAGTGCACTGCAAGTGAGCACTGTTTCGCTGGGTTGTGTGCAACGTTTCAGCCTCGTTCATCTCATCCTCCTCTTAGTACATTGCTCATTGGGTTTGTCGCTTCCCTACCCCATTCTCTGCTTTCCACTGTCAGAGTACTGCCGTTGGGTGCTATCTCATCGGGCGTGTTAATTTTTAGCTCATTCACCAATTCCTCTTCTCAATACATTGTCGCCAAAGTGTGTCTCACAGAGTTAGGTAATTGACAATTGCGTTCAAAGCTTACTGTCTCTTAGGGCTGTCTCACTGGGTTGCCTGTTGCTTTTCAGTCTCACCCACCTTATCCTCCTTTCAGTGGTCAGTGCACTGCCGTATTGGGCTATTTCACTGGTTGGGGTGTAATGTTACTGTCTCGTTCACCTCATCCTAATCTCAGTACACTCCCACTAAGGCCTTTCTCAGTGGGTTGTGTGTTACTTTTCAGTCCCGTTCACCTCATTCTCCTTTCAGTAAAAGTGTCTTTTCGGTCTCATTCACCTTATCCTCCCCTTAGTACACTCCCATTAAGGGCTGTTTGACTAGGTTATTTTTATTTTTTGGATTTGTATAGAGCACTACAGCCCAAAGGCATCGAGGTGCTGTTACATGAAATTGTAAGGAGGCTTAGTTCAGGGTTACATTGAAGGCAGTCCAGCAGTAAGATTTTCTTAATTAAAAATTACAGGTGGTTCAGCTTGAGGGCTAAGTTCATAAATACAGTGTACTTTAAGCCTGACAGTGAGTAGTTAAAAAACATACACAGGTGGTTACATCTTTGGAGTATAATACATTACATGAAGGTTTCACACCAGCTGGTGCCGGTTGTGTTGCTTTTCGGTCTCGTCCACCTTATCATCCTCCTCTCCATACACTGCCATTAAGGGATATCACACTAAATTGTGTGTTACTTTACAGTCTTGTCTACTTTATGTTCTCAGTAATCTGTAGATGAGAACTAACGCAAACTGTCACTTTACAATCTCATTCCTTGCCTTTTGTGTGTTCATTTGTAATGATGTCCGCCTTATTCTGCTCTGAGTGCACTGCCACTAAGGGCTGTTTTATCAGGTTGTCCGTTACTTTTCAGTCTCGTGCGCCTCATCCTCGTCTCAGTACCCCTCCGCTAAGGGTTGTCTCGCTGGGTTGTGTGTGCTAAGGGCTGTCTCACTGGATTGTGTGTTACTTTTCAGTCTCGTCCACCTCATCCTCGTCTCAGTACCTTGCCGCTAAGGGCTGTCTCACTGGGTTGTGTGTTACTTTTCAGTCTCATCCACCTCATCCTTCTGTCAGTGCACTCCCACTAAGGGCTGTCTCGGTGGTTTGCTTGACAGTCTGCAGTTTAAACAAGTATGTCTTACCCTTGTAAATAACTCGGAGAGAATTCTTAGTTTCCGAACAAAAATGCCGTTAAATAGCAGGCAGATGTTTATTTCAGATCTTGGATCGTCGTTCCCTTTTTAACGGGCTATTTAATGACCTGGCCTCAGTGCAGTAGGCAATAAAGTTTTTTTTGGCCTGGCTAGGAGCACCTTGCTTGTTGAAGCGAATTCTGCAATGCAATACTTTCCTGTTTTTACAAGTCAACAGTTAACAAAACAGAACTATTAGGTTGCAAGTGACCTTTCGAACCATTGCTATTGACATCCTGAATAACATTTTAAACCCAAACTGTTAAACGTGTTATAGTTTAAGAAATTAATGAGAACATTTTAGGGAAAAACAAAATGTAAATAGGTCTAATTGTTATAGTCCATTAACGATGTTTCGAGTTGGGATTTCGACTTATTTCACAACAACTGATATCATTTTAAACAGGCAGTTACATATTATTAAACATATCTAATCCCAGCCAATGCTGGTTTTCATCCCATGGATATGAAAGATGTCTTGTGTACGGATTGGTCTTTAACGGATTTCAAGAACAGTACACAAATGACAAATATTGCACGTGTTTTAGTTTATGACTCAAAGAAGCATAGAAATCCAACATCCTGCTTCAGCTCTCTTTAACTGATACCTATCACTGGCAGTCACCTTCGCGGAAAGGCTGTTTCCCTCACCAGCGTATCTCTCCTTAGAGGGCGGTGGTGAGCCGCCTATCTGGAGAAAGGGGATAGAGGGAGAGTGGCTGACCCTGATTCTCATTCTAGCCCAGTGGTCTTCAAACTTTTTTGGCTTGGGCCCCCCTGAGCAGGCTGGGACCCCCCCAAAAATGCCAAATGGACAGTAAGTCCAAATGGCTATGAACTATTGCGCGCCATCGCCGCATCCTGCTCCCAGTATAGTCCCTGGGCTCCCCCACCTGCTCCCATCACGATTTCTGGACTCCCTCATTCAACTCCTAGCCCATTCCCTGGGCTCTCCCCACCAGACCCCAACCTACCACAGACACTGGGCTCTCCCCACCCTGCTCCCACCAAAGTCCCTGGGCTCTCCCCATCCTACTCCCACCACTATCCCATGGCTCCCGCTCATCCTGCTCTCACAACAGTCCGTGGGCTCCCCCCTCCCTGCTCCCAGCACAGTCCTAGGGCCTGAAGAAGCTGGCACATTTTTGAGTGAAGGGGGAGGGGCATACATTTTCCCCCCAGATATGTCCTTGCGACCGAGCGTAGTGAGAGAGCCTGAACCAATCAATGGGGGTTAGAGGGGTTATGAGGGTTCTCCCCCTGGGAATTTCTTTAAAATAATGGGCTAAAATGCTGCATTTTAGAGTAGACTTTTTAATTTAACAATTTTTGCCACTCTTACCTCCTATCTCTAAAGCGTATTAACAAGTCTTTTTAGAACAAGTGTTATCATGTGAGGCAGTAGAAACAACATGTGTACAAATCTCTTTGTAGGTGCCAGGGTGGATGTTTCCTTTTTTAGGCTCACTTGTTTTGGACCTGTAATGACTGTACCCTTTCAGTAGTACCTGTACACTCACTGTTGAACTGTCAAGCACCTCCCATTAGACATTAGACAAGTCACTACCATTTCAATACTGAAACGGTACCTTCACTGTAGGGCTAATACAAATGTGTTTAGTGTCAGACACACTTGTGTCACTTTTGCAATGACAGACATAGTTCAGTATTTTATTGATGGTGCCCTGTCCTGTGTCAGGTGCTTTTTTTTTCAAGCCATACCCACAGCAATCATCACTATTATTTATTGCACCAGTGGCATTCCTCTCTCATTTGATGGTACTTGTTTTAGTAATATTGCACTGATGACCTTGTAGTAGTTGTTATATATAAGATTGTCCTGGTTGAGGTGTTTGATTTAATACCGCAGTGTGAGTCGCCTTTTAGTATTGCAGTGCTGGTGTCTATTCCTGTGTGATGTAGGCTTGTTTCAACCCTTCAGTGATGGTTGCTATTCAGTATTTTATTGTTCATATCATGTTCTGTCTGGGGTATCTGTGGGGCACTTTTACTTATGCCCTCTCCTGTTTTGAGGTGCACTTGGTTAAGTCTTGCATCCATTGTCACCTTTCAATTTTGCAATGCTGGTGTCATGTGTGAGGTGAATTGATTGCAGTCATGTAGTTAGTGTCACCATCAAGCATTGCAGTGATGGTGTCCTGTCTGGTACAAGGCACACCGGTGTGAGTTGAAATAATTTGTCTTTGGCAAAAGCCACTTGGTGAATAGTGGTGTGCCTGAGCAGGTTTCCCCTTTCAAATCTCAGTTGGAGAAATTAAAGTTGCACCTAATTGTGATCAACAGTGCTCCCTGATTTCCAATGGAAAAAGCCCCACTAAATATATTGTGCACATATGCAACCTAGAGAGCAAGTGCCCTCTGCTATGAAATGAACGCTTGGCACCATATGGCTCCTTATAAATCACCTATAGGTATAACAACATTTTGAAGTGGCTGCTTGCGGCATCAAGTTACAATATAAAGATAAAATATAAAACTTATGAATATTTGAACTGAATGAATAAATTAATACATGTCTTTCTCTTTCCTTTATAATGCACTAACATGCAGTCTTTACAAACCTAAGCTTACATGATTAAACAAGTTGTGATAAAACCCACAATTGTGTTTTTTGTGTGGAAAGGAGCTAGACCTTTGCTGGTACTACCTTAACAGTGGGATCTGTCCATAAAATGGTGACAGCTGGCGAATCGTGTGAGTACCTGAGCATATGCATGGCAGTGGTTGGCAAACTATCTAATAGCCATAAGCCAAAGCTTGTATTGTTTGCCATTTTTTGTAACAAAAAAAATTATCAAAGCAAATTTCAATTTTTTTAAAAGTTTTCAAAAAAGTGTCAGCCTGAGAATAAAAAACACAGAAAACCCTAAATATGTTTGATCAAGCATATGAAGGTGGGTATCCTGTAGATAGACCTATTACAGAGCAAATCCCTTAATTTGCTCAGCAATCACCCTCTTTGTATGGTGCTCCTCCAATCATCTGCATTTTAAATATCACATTTAACTAATGTCATGGTTTAACGACCATGCAAGATGTAATGCCCAATATGATGGGGTGATAGGTTATTTTTAATTATGGCCCTGTTTAAAAACGGAGAGTTTCCACAATTGTTGAATTGGGGTATCTCGATCCCTATTTGATATCCCCTTTTATAAATGGTCAAATTGTTTCAGCAGTTCAATTCATTACTTTTTGCTGCTTTCTTCAGGACCCATACACAATGATTCAAAATTAGCATCACTCTTCTATGCTCAACAAGCACCCAAAATGTACTTGTGTATTCATATTCATCTTTATATTTCTGTGCTGGCAGCCGCCTCTTGTTTATCGTTTTATCACAAGCTCCATCTTGCATCAAAGAGTAAGAAAGGGCGATATAGGTGTCTGATTCACTTCTACTACGCCCCGTTAATGCGTACTCCATAGGCATCTGCATCTCCGCTCCGAGCCATGTGAGTGAAACTTAGGGGGTCATTCCGAGGTTGGAGGTAAGGGATAAACGATGCCAGTAAAGGCTTACCGGCATCGCTTACCGCTCCTGGCTATTCTGACCAGCCAAACCGCTATTAGCGGCACCGTAAATAACAGTGCTGCTAATAGCGGCATGGGCGCAGGCCATCATACCGGCAATAGCGGCATGCCGTAAACTGGAGGAGATCACAAGTGAAGCGGGCATGCAAATACCACCACACCCCTTTCCACACCAATATCAATACAATAGTAGCATCAACACTTCACCGGAGGACATGCATGCATTGCAACACCAGCAACAACACCAACACCAACATCAAGCACCACAGAGGAGACGCAGCAGGAAAAGGAGGGTGAGACAGGCCCAGCATGCCCCACCAGTGCAGCCAGCGTAACCACTCATGCAGCTCCCAATCCCAAACATCAGAGCCAGTCCCTCCAATCCAACCTAGCAGCACAACCACACCCTGTACCGTCTGGACCGGGACACCATCAACACCATTGTGGACATGATACACGATTGTCAGCCTCATTGAAATATGCACCGCCATCCCCCCTCTACTGAAGGTAGTGTTGGTGCTCCACTTCCTTTCCACAACCACCCACCTCCACACAGTGGGGTACATGCATGGCATATCACCACCCTCATCCACTTGCATCCTGAAGCAAGTGCTGGATGCCCTCCTCAAGCACACAACGGAATACATATCCCTACCACGGACTCCCCAGGAGATTCTTGAAACAAAAGGTGGCCTCCATGCCATGGAGGTAGTTTACCACGTTCGCAAACTATACCACTACAAACAGGTGCAGATGGAAGGTGACGCAAGCAAGAGTATCACACGTTGTTGTGCCCGATATCCCGGATCAACCACAGGAATGCTGCTTGTCACCATGGGAAAAATCAGCGTAGAATGCCTAACATTGCAGAGCCTACTGCCAACGCTCCCCATCAGAAAATCCTATAGAACACAACACATCACTAAATTTACACAAACACAGCTGTATGCGTACACAATGCATGAGCTACAAGACGGCAGAGCACACCGTGTATAATCTTGAAGATTCAACCCACACTATTATTCCATGGCACAAGACACATTGAGGGCCTAAAAATGGCGTGCATACAACCAGGTACATGTGCATGTGACCAAGGATAATCTGCCGACATGTGTGACTAGTACAGCTGTCCATCATCAATCGACTGACATATAGCTTTTTATGCCTCCCATGCAGGCGACAGTGGCTATCCCTTGATGCCATGGCTCATCACCCCTGTTCGCAACACACAGAACAGGCATGAGGAGGACTACAATCGATCCCACACCCTTACCCGTGTGGTCATTGACCAGACCTTTGGCCTGTTGAAGGCATGGTTTTGCTGCCTTAGGCCGTTAGGTGGGGCACTCCTCTACAGGCATGAGAAGGTGGCCAAGACCATCATGGCATGTGTTATGCTGCACAACATGTGTATCCGACGCAACTTGCCCCTGACCCCTGACATTGAACTGCTACCACCTGGTGATGATGAAGGGGATGAAGAAGAAGTGGCTGCACATCATTGCGGTGCCCGTGCACAGGAGGGATGTGCTGTGCGTCAGTCAGTGATTGCACAATATTAATGACAGACATGGTTGCAGAGGGTGACATGATATTCTGACAGAGGCCACTGGGTGTGTGGTTACGTGCACACTATACACTGTATATGAATAAATGACACATGCGCGATGATGAATGTCCACTCAGTTCTTGCTTTTGACACAACGGGTGTATTAAATATAACAATGATAACGATAGTGCAATAACCCTCAACTCCCCCACACACCCTCATACCCCTCCCCCACAACTCCCCCACACACCTTCACCCCCCTTCCACTCCCCGCACAACTCCCCCACACACCCTCACCCCCTTCCGCCTCCCCCCACAACTCCCCCACACATGTCCCATCAAGTCTCTAATGCCTACATGAGGCTGCCCAGACTATTAATTCTCACTCCCTGGATCAGGTGCCGGCATGTCTGGCTGGCGCAGGGTGCGTGATGACCTGCGAAGCGGGCTCATCTGGGTCGAGCTAGACGATGACAGTGTGCTCGAATTGGGTAGCCGGACGCCCTGCCTCCATGGCATCGGCTATGCAGCCTAGTATATGGCGCAGGGCGGAGACCTCCTCGCAGAGGCAGCTAGTGTTTTCGGCAAATATTTTGCCCATGGAGGTGGTGTTCTCAGAGATGGTCCTGCCTAGAGAGGCGATGTTCTCCCGCCACTTCTGCCTAGCCTGTGTGTTGTCCTCAACGAACTGCCGCACAAGGGCAGTCAGCTGATCTGCACGCTGCAGCCCTGCGGGTGCACCTGTGGAGGTGGATGGTTCCTGGGTGTCCTGCTCAGCCTGCTCAGCCTCAATACTTGCCATTATCGGACTGAAGTGCCCTTCAATTTGCTCCCACCCAGACTGCTGCAGGGTGGTGGCGTGGTCTGTTTCAAGGGATGATATTTGGGGGGATGCCAGTGGACTGGACGTGTGCGGCAGTTCTGATGAATCATCCTCAACGGGCACCCATACCTCATCCTGTGGGTCCTCCACAGCCTGGGGTGCTGTGGCTGCCACCTCCCCAGCCAAACTTGACTCCTCAGAGTGTGGTGCCTCGGCTGATTCCTCAGGCTGGGCAATGGGTCTTGGTGTTTTGGCCTCTACGGCCCTTGGCGGTACCGGTGTACTGGCAACCTGGGGTGTCTTGCCTGGTGGTGCACGGCGGCCCCTGGGTTGTCCCTTTGAGGTCGAAGGGCGGTTGGGGTCATCCCGGGACCTCTTCCGGGGCGTGGTCTTCGCAGGGGTTGCGTCCTGGCCATCGCTGTCATGGTCAGAGCCTGTGGGGTCGAAGAGAGGGACCGCATGAGTGATGTCTTGATAGGCATCATACATACATTTGGACATTTGATCATCCACACAATTGAGGGTAATAGGCATTTGAGTTTGGATGATCACGTTGTTTGATACATGGGTGGGTTATGCAGGCATACGTCGGGGTCACTCATGTTGGCCAAGAGCTATGCTATCTGACATGCATATTTTTTGGGGCCTGCATGCTGTGTTACTTATGGCATTTACATCTTTGTGTGGTATGTGTCAGGTACGGCATTGCCTTGCTGCAGGCATCTGCATGTGTATGTGATGCGTCTGCCTACTTTGCTGGGAGTGTGTGTGTTTTGGGCCATGGCTTGCCTGTTTGGACTGACATATTGGTTGACTTTCATCAGACTCTGCATTACAGTGTTTTCTTAGGACACTCACCTCCATCGGCCGATGTTGTGGCGCCACACTCCATCTCGCCGACACCTTCTATCCCCTCCATTCCAATCATGCTGGCGCAGATGTCCTCCCATGGGGTCAGGTTGATGGGTGAGCTGGGACCTCCTCCTGTTGCCATTGCCTGGCTCCTGTTGACGGAGAGTATGTTCCTTACACTGAGTCGCAAGTCGCCCCAGCGCTTACGACAGTCTTTTGTGGTGCGTGGGGTGTTTCCAAATGCACTAACATTCTGTGCCACAAGTGCCTAGATCTCCTTTCTTTTTAAGATTGCCTCCCTCTTCATGCTGTTGGCAAAGACAATCCCAGCATGCTCCTGCAGTGTCCTGGCTAGCACCTCCAACTCATCCTCATTGAAGCGCTCCTTGCGCTGGTGGGTAGCTCCCTTCTTAAGGGCCTTGAGCATTGTGGTGTGTTTGGAGAAGGTTTTCTGACAAACAGCAGAGTCCCACAGGTCCTGTATGCTGAGGATTGCAATGGATTGTGTTTTTAAAGATGGCCACCGTGCTCCTTCCCGTTCCTGTGCGATGACGCTACTTCCGGTTCCGCTTATTTACGGTGACCGTTATTAGCGGTGACCGCTAATAGCGGTCGCCGCTAATGCCGCATTGGTTCATGCCGGTAGTGCTATCTGCGCTATGCATGATGCCGCTAAGGGCATTTTTCATGCATTTAACGGCATGGCAGTAATGCCCTTACCGGCATGGCGCAGAGCTTGTGCCTGAAAAGTCGTAATAGCCCTCTATTAATGGGCTAATGACTGCAGGGACACACTATTTGCGCCATGCCGGTAAGGACCGTTATTTACCTCCACCCTCGGAATGACCCCCTTAGTCTTTCTGTGAGGGTGACTTAGCCATAATAGGTATCAATTTGTGTTACACATATTGAGCAATGGATGAACTCTGATGGCTCTAGTTGGGCCTCATTTGTGTGGGGATGTGTTTTAGTTTGCCCTAAAGTGAAATGTATGTACCATTTATTGCCAAGTTGTTCACAAAGGCGGTTTTTGCCCCATTTGATTTACAAAATATGACTTCTGATCTTTTAGCAGCCCATAATGAGAGAACTACAGCTGTTTTCACCCAGGTTGCCTCATGTGCCTTATCCCTAGAACAGAGTTGTTGATTGGATATGAGATATCTCAAAATACAAACACATCTTCTTTAAGCTGGGCTATTATGCAAGTCTATGCAAATAGGACACGCATACTCGTCCTCTCTGCTTAAGGGGTTACATTGACATCTTTTGGGCATTGATCTTCAGGAAATGCTAGATTTTTAACCTCTTCAATTTTGTGCAAGTATGCGTTTCCCTTTCCCCTAATTGTACTGTCTTGTGATATGATAAACTGGACTGTTTTAGTGATAGATAAAGAGGACTTTAGCTCTCTGCCAGACCTCTTTTATAATCAGTATGTAGAGGGGCACTGGTGCCAGTCAGTCGCTTAGTGATGCATGTCTGAGTGCATCATGGTGAAGGCTCTGCTATGAGATGACCATTTTGTGGGAGTGGAGGGAAGCTGTAGAATGTTGCCTTTAAGAATTCCCTTTGTCTTCCCTGCTTAGCTCATTTATATTTTTCCTATCTATGTGCTGCATTTATTATTGTTAATTGTATTGTTTTGTGAAGGGAGCAGGCTTTTCCATTGTGTATGGCTAAACACTGACGCATATATTTTGAGTAAAAAAACACGGCAACATTGCCCTTCGTCCACCTCAAGCTATAACATCTGTAGAGTTAAAGGCGGACACCTGCAATATTGCATCTCCCTGAAAATGAGCAAAACGGCTGCAGAGTGCATCATGGTGAAGGCTTTGATATCTGATAGGCCATGTTTTGGAAACAAGAGCTCCTTTGTAATTTGGCCAATTGTAGATTGTCTTCTCTAAAAGGAACTTCATTGTATTAGCTACAAAATGTGTGCTCTGGGGTTATTTGTAGGGTTGTTTACAGAGAAATAAAGCCCTCTGCGGGATATCTTGCAGTATCCTTTAGAGCGTCTGTGGTGTCTATCAGCTGCTCTGTGATTCAGAAAGAGAGTATTATAGTGAAAGCTCTGTTATTGTGTTGGGCATTTTGCAGAAGTTAGTTAAATCTTTAAATTGGGAAGATGTATTGAATGTTGCTTTTATGGGCTTCTTTTGATTTCATGACGCCTCACAGTTTTTCCACTTTTGTGATGAAGTACACCGTTTTTGCTATTCTTTTTCTTTTTCTTTTTGCAGCTTAGTACATTGATATTTGTTATTATAGCTTTACTTTTACTTGTCTATGGCTGCAAATGTTAGTCTGGTTACAAAATATAGTAGATAGTCTCCCGAATCACATTGATCTTCTGCTCCTTGATGCAAAGACAGTCTTTCATTTGGCTAGTGCATCTTATAGAAAACAATGTTTTCACAGGCGCCATCTTGAAATACTATCAGATCCATTATAATGGTTCTAGTCACTGTGGAGTACCCTTGTGTGTGAGGACTTTGACCAGTGGCATGTAATGTGACCAAAGATTATGGTGAGTGGGACTCTGCATTATGTTGTAAGAGACCATGATTGCTTGCAGATTAATCTTTATGGCTAGGTAGTCTAATTGCTTTTCAAAGTTGCAGGTGGGGGTATGGCTTCTGTAGAAACAACTTGGCAGGAGGAAAACATCTGTGTCTAATCCAAACAGTGGGTCTTCATGGGCTATGCAAATGAGACCTGAATGATTATCGGAGGATGCATGAAAGGTGCAGGACAAATAAATGAAAACAAGAATAAAGCAGCACTACAAACAGGTCTCTTGGCAATCTCTCAGACATTTTGATTTGGGGCACTGGGAATTCTCATCAATCTGTGGTGACCAGATTTTGAAAAAGAAAAAACCTGGACAGGCCAGAAAATGAAAGTAGAACTAGCACCCCAAGCCCATTCAAACTCCCAACACCTCTGTCGCATGGCGCTTCCATGGACCCCCTACCCATTGGATCACGCATTAAAAAAAATTCCAGCAATTCTCAAATATAGAAACTGCAAGGTTCCACAATTACACGTCAAGAGAGCGCTTTGATGAGATTTTGCTTTGATTGTTGTTACAAGCTTTGCTTTGCTTTGCTTTGCTTGTAGCTTATCCTGTCTTCCTGGTGCAATCAGTAGATGCATATGGTTATGAACAAAAAGGTTGCAGGTTCAAGGCTACCCTGGGATGCCTCACAAAGGTGATGCTGAGAAACGATTAATCATATAAAAATTGAATTGTTGCATCTCTGCAGCGGTCACCCACCCTTTCCCAAAACCAGACGTGATTTTTAAATTTAAAAAACTCTCATTGGGGGGGTGCTAGGGAGCCCAAGCAGCATGGCAGCTGCTGCATGAGCACCTTACTTTATCCGAAATCCTGATCAATATCCTGCAGTTCCAGGCAGAGGTTCAATCCGCAAATTGTGGGCGATTGGTACGAAGCGGGTACTCAACAACATGTGGAATTTTGGGGCCGAACGAAGTGGCAGGTCTAGAGCGCAGTGCTGGTGATTGCGGAGGAGAGCACAGGCTTTGCAACCTGGCTGAGAGGTCCATTGATCGCCGAAGCTGCAAGTAGACAGTGAGGCCGCATGGCAGAGGAGGCGGAGGGTGGCAGCTCTGTGGGTTTCCAGTGGCCGAGAACACCTCAACTGCCATCGGAGGCTAGTGGATTTGCAGTGCCGATCGAAGGCCCAGCAGTTAAGTGAGGGCTGTGGGGAGACCTGCATGGTCCGGGCTGGTGATCGCCAGTATGTGCTCCCAGCACAGGGGCAACCCCTCACGACTCGAGCAAGGTGGCGTGAAGAAGAGGAGCCACTGGGCGGAGAAGCTGGAAAGTGACAAATATTCTGGGCTCTGGAGAGCAGCCTGACACCCTATCACTGCTGTGACCAGAGTGTTGGGCCTGATGCCAGGACTGGTGGGTGTCTTGGCAGTTGAGAGAAGGATGGGCTGGCGCCCAATTGTGGCCTAGGTGTCCCATTGTGGCCTAGGTGTGTGATCACTGAGCCTAGGTCCTGGCCAGCAGATAGCCACTCAAGCCCTGTGAAGACCAGAGGGTGCTTCCTGTTGCTGTCGATGGAGTCTGTGGCACGCCTCTCTGCCTCAGAGCCAGCCTGAAGGACATCCGGTGGCTCTGGGGGGTGCAGAGAGGAAGAAGGCACACAATGAGGAGAGAGGAGTTGGACCAGTGGCTCTGGTGCTGCTCTGGAGGCCTGCACACTAACTACTACGACAGTGGATGACTGGAGGGCCCTGACCGTAGTGAGGTGCGGCAATGGAACACAGGCTGCCTTTGAAGAGTCCTTAGGCTGGGGGCCTAGAGGTGAGGGAGACCCCAGGCAGGGAAGATCCTGTTGGAGAAGTGGCCCCCGAGTGGCAGTGGGCCATAGCTATTTGGTGACAAACACACACGAGAGACTGACAGTGCTTAGTGGGCGCTAGTAAGTCCATTTATAGGGGGCGCCGGAGAGACCCTGGAAGCAGCTCCAAGCGCCAAGATGGTGAAGGGAGATAAAACAAAACTCCTGGGTTTTGAGGAGCAGTCGGTGGGAAAAAAGTTTAAGATGCTGGTGGAGGCCGGCGAGCCTGCACAGGACCCCAAGGAGGGAGCTGGGCCAGCGGCAGGATCCGAGGTGGACATGAGGGAACTCCTTCTGCATCTTAAGGAAGCGATAGGGAAATTAGACACCAAATTGGATTCCCTCGATACCAAGTTGGACCTGATCCATCTGTGTCTGGATAAACATGATGCCAGGATGGACGAGGCAGAGAACAGGAATTCTGGCCTGGAGGATGCAGTGGCGGCAGTCCCAACCAGGCTGGCGGCCTTTGAGATGGCGGTAAAGGTCATCACAGTGAAGAATGAAGATCTAGAGGGCCAGACGAGGCTCAACAATATACGCCTCATGGGGGTCCGAGAGCAGCAGGGGACAGGCCGCATGGAAGACTTTGTGGAGAAGGTGTGTGTGACACTTTTTGGGGAATGAGAGCCTCTCTCCAGTCTTCATCGTGGAGCAGGCCCACAGAATTCCAGGAATACGACATGTTCCGGGTTCCCTGCCGCATCCCATAATCGCAAGAATCCTGAACTACAGGGACCGGGACGCAATTCTCGGGATTGCCAGGCAGAAAGGCGACATCCCCTATGACGGAGATCGAATACAGATTTTTCTGGACTTCTCTGCCTTGGAGCAAGCAGTGAGGAGAACCTTTATAGGAGTGAACCACAGGCTCCGTGAACTGGATATTCGTTATGCGATGATATTCCTAGTGAAACTCAGGATTCAGTAAGTTGGGAAGGCACACTTTTTTGTCAATCCAGAAGAGGCTGGCAGGTTCCTCGATAGCCTCCCCAAGAGAGCGCCGAGAGGGGCTAGGTCGACCCACAGCCCATAGCATGAACTGGCGGGACCCTCCAATAATTAGTTATGATATGGAAGGGTGGTGGATAGCCGGCCTGACTTGAAGCTTATGAAACAACAGTCCGGGGGTGTACCCCATGAGTGACCCGCTGTGTGAGGCAGGGGATTGTTTCTTTCTGGCTTCCCAGGCAGGCAATTAAAGGTTGAGACACTGCGCATGGAAGTGATCCTCTCCAGCAGTTGTGGTCTGGAGGATGGGGCAATCCTGATTGACATGGGGTAGGTCCGGTCGGCTGGCCGAGGGCCACAATGGGGAGCCTCCTGAGGGGTTTGACATAGAGCAGGGAGTAAGTGCGCCATATGGTGGATCGAGGCTGGGTTGAGGCGCGAGAGTCCCGTGTGCACTCCACCATTGTAGATCCAGGGGGGCTGGGGGGATTGGGTGTTCTGAACATGCTGGGGTGGTTTGTTGGCGGAGGTGGAAGGGAGGGAGGGGTGGGGGGTTAGGGGCTGGTTTATGTTTTTCAGAGTGTCATCGAAGAAATGACTGGTGAAGTAGACCCACGGCCCGGAATTGGCTTGAGGGGGTCAGTTGCTCTGCGGCAGCAGGAACCAGGGGCTCTCAGTTTGTTTTTGTTATCACACTATGTAACTTTGGCACAGTCCTCGGGTGGTGGCCCGGGGGTCTTAAAAAAGGACCGGCCTCTCTGGGAGTGTGGGGGGGTCCGGAGTCAGGTGATTTGTGCCCCTGATGGTTTCTGATATTGGCAGAGGGAAGGGGTTGAAAGGCTTTAAAGTGGTCAACTGGAATAAAAGGGGAGGTGGATGCCCAGACAAGATCAGGAAGGTTCTCCTGTACATGAGACGCCATGATATTAAAATAGCATTCCTTCAGGAGACCCACTTAACTGGTCAGAGTGAAATTAAATGGGTGGCACAATGGAGGTGCCATAGATATTACTTGTCATACGCATCCTATGCGAGAAGGGTGGCCATTTGGTCCACAGCTCCCTTAGGTTTCGCCTGTTGGAGATGGCTTGAGACCAGGAGGGTAGGGCGTTGCTGTTGATCAGGTATATTGAAGGAGTAAAGGTTGCACTGCTTAACATTTATGCCCCAAATACGGACGACCCACACTACTTTAACTGGGTTATATCTCATTTACCCCCACAATCTGATTCCCTTGTTCTCTGTGGGTTTAGTGGGGTGGGGGGTACTTAAACCACCACTCTGAACTCTGCTGCTGTGACTGGGGCCTGGTCCTTTCAGAGTAATCCAGGGGCCAGTCCACCCCCTATCGGTCCCCCCCCAGTATCCCTTGCCAGCACTAGCCCTTGGGCTCCCTCTCCCGGGTAAACCCAACCTGGTCCTCCCTGTCCACTGCACTATGCGCCCTCACCCCTTTTCCACCTTGCACTTGCCGCCTTGGCCCACCAAGCACTTTAACCACCCCCCGTCCCTTGGGGGGAACCCCACTACAGCTCTTCTCCCTCTACCCCCTGTCCCATGCACTTAACCTGGTCATGCACCTGCTAGGTTGGATTTTCACAAGGCCAATATAACCGTTTTTGTTGTTATACTTTTTATGATTCCCACAATCCCCCCCCCCCCCATCTTGTCTTGTGGTGCCTGGAAACACTTGTGTCTAGGCGTCTTACACATGTACAATAAATAAATAAATGAACACTTGGACAGGTCCTCTGGGTGAGTACACCAGCAGTCTAGGGCCAGTCGGAGAGAGTTAGACATCTGTACCATTTATGACATGGTGGAAGTGTGGCAAGGGCAACATGCTACGTTAAGGGATTCCACATTCCACTCATGGATGCACCAGACGGTATCCAGGATTCATCTCATTCTGGTTTCTAGACAATTGAGAATACATCTGGGGCAGTGTGAGATCATGCCGAGGATGCTGTCGGATCACTCCCCGGTGATACAGTATGCCTCATCCTCGGGGTGGTGGCAAATGGGATGAATTGGCGGTTTAAGTCAGATGCGCTCAGAGACACAGGGCTTCATTACAAGTCCTGCTGTAACCCTGCCTGTGATGTAGGGCCTGGGGCTGGGCCACTATGCAAAGCATGGTGGACTGGAATAAGTAGACACTGACACCACGCAGTCGGGGACTGGAGCGGGAACTGCCGTTTGGCGGGCTCTCGCTTTTCTTTATTAACTTGCCCACATGACCTCTGTCACGTGGACATCACATCCCTTTTCAACTTTGGATAAACATTTAACATGTGAAACATTAAGGATCATTCAGGTAGTCATAACAGGAAGAGTGTCTTGTCTTGAAGGTGTGGCTGAGGGTCTGACTTGCGACATGGGGGCTGGCTCGTGGTTCAGCCTCTCTTGCGCAAGTAGATGCCATTGAGGACGTAGCCTTTCAGCCTTGTGGATGGCGCTGGTCGTTTTCGGAGTGCATAGTGTTTTCTCGCTCTCAGTGGGGAGTTTGGGGGTATGGCTGTGTTTCTCTCTTCCTCACATTGGTCTGGAGGCTTCCAGGTTGATTCTCTCTCTGGTCTTTCATTCATCCCCGGGCTGCTTTCTTGTAAGGGCTCGTCCTTTGTGGGGCTGCTGCTTGCCTTCTCTTCTTCCCATAGAGTCGGCAGTACTTTCTGAAAGTGTGAGACATTTCGAGTTACTGATTAATGCCCTCAGGTGGCTGAGGCGAGGCCGTGCTCCCGGTGGGATATCGTCCACAGTGCCGACTCATAGGGGAGGGACATCTTCCCTTTCTGGGTTCTGGTCTTTACCAGTACTGTGTCTCATACTTGGAGTTCTTTGGGTGCTGCTCTTCTGACTCAGTCTTCCTTGGCGTTGTGCCTGTGCCTTCTGGCTTCCACACTTTCTAGGTCGACTGGTTGTGGTTTCCAGGAGTGGTGTAGTGGTAGGCTCCCTTGGATGGGGACACCAAACATCATGGCTGCTGGGCTGATGCGCGTTGAGGAGTGAGGAGTCAACCGATAGGCGCAGAGGAATCTGTAGAGCTCTGGGAGCCAAGGGTGGCCTTTGTCCTTAGCGATTCTCACTGCCTTGTTAATGGATGCCATGAATCTTTCGGCATCCCCGTTGGTTTGTGGCCAGTATGGGGTGATGGGGTGATGGTGTATTCCCGGGCCGTCGGTGAAGTGTCTGAAACCTCTGCTTGTGAAGGGTGGTCCGTTGTCACACTGGATCGTGGATGGGATGCCATGTGTCGCAAACATCTTCTCCAGTGCTGTGGTGACAGACGTGGCGTCTGTTGAGGCGACTGGATCGACCTCCGGGTATCTGGTGTGCTCATCAATTGTTACGAGCAGGTATGTTTTATTCGCGATCGTGCAAAAGTCAATGCTGATGGTGTCCCACTTGCGGTTGCTCGGGGGGGTCATTCCATGGGCTCCGGCGGTCCTGGTCGGCGTGTGGACAGGCATGAGGTGCATGCTTCTACGAGGGCCATGACTTTGCGCTTCATCTGGTGGAGCCATATGCGTGACTTAAGGAATGCCTGTGTTTTTACGATTTCCTGGTGCCCCTCATGCGCCAGTCAGAGGGCCCTCTCGTGTAGAGACATCGGTAGCACGATTCTATGTCCTTTCAGGATCAGGCCATTCAGTGATATGGATACTCGTGGCGTACCCCAAAGAGTGCGTGTATTAGCTCCTGGGCCGGGGTTGTTCTCCGAGTGACAGCTGTCAGGAATGTCTTCCACTCCCCTGGCAGGATTGATGTTTTTGCGAGTTGCAGGCATGGGGCATTGTCTCGGCTTGTATTTCTTCCAGTGTCATGGGTTTAGGCCTGGCGCATGCGACTATCTGCCAAACGTGTTCCTCTTTTTACTTTCAATGCCTCGTGTTCAGTAGTGGTGGCTGGGCGAGGGTGGCCGGACAAGAAATCCACCGGATTGTCAGCGCCTACCCGGTATTGGACGTCTAAGTCGAACTGTTGTACTTGTAGCAGCCAGCGCTCGATCCTGGCGGGTTGTGTGGTGTGGTGCTGAGCCTCCGATGATGGGGATAAGCGGCTTATGGTCAGTTAACACCTTCGCTGGGTGCCCCAAGATGTACACGTGGAAGTGTTTGCACCCCCAAATGATTGCTAATGCCTCCTTTTCGATATGGGCATAATTTTTCTCTGTGGGTGTGAGTGCTCTGCTCGCGAATGCGATGGTGAAGACTATCCCTTCTTTGTCTCTTTGTGTCTGCACGGCCCCTAGACCAACGGGGCTGGCATCGACGAGCAATTACGTTGTGCGGTTGATGTCGAAGAACGCCATGCTTGCGTCGCTAGAAAGGGAGTCTTTGATGTTCCTGAACGCTTGTTCTTGTTCAATGACCCACTGCCAAGGCGCTTTTGCTTTTGGGAGTTCACGCAGGGGGGCAGCGGTGGTAGCTAGATATGGAATGAAACGACCACAGTAGGTGGCCATTCCTAAGTAACTCCTGACTTCCGTCGCTGTTGACGGGGCTTGTGCACTTTTGATGTCATTGACCTTGCTGGGGTCGGGGGAGACTCCATGCTCATTGAACACTTAGCCAAAGAAACTTCTTGATCTCTTTGCAAACTCACACTTCTCCTCATGGAGCGTGATCCCAGAGTCTTCTAGTCGTTGGAGTGTTACCGCCAGCCGTTCAGTGTGTCCCGCTTCTGTTTTTTCCATAGACCAGGATGTCATCGATGACGTTGGTCACTCCCGGCAGATCCTGTAGCACTCTACGTATCTCATTCTAAAAAACTTCTGCTGCTGAGGAAATGCCGAAGTTGAGGCAGCCTGCCAGATCGACGATCAGTTCATCTATTGTTGGCGTGATATCTCTTTCTCGCCCTATCGCTGCGTTGGGGAGGCACATGTCAATGCATATGCGAACTGCGTTCAGCTGTTTAGGTTTGGCTGTGACCACCATGGGGGAGACCCACGGGGTGGGCCCTGACGTCTTCTCGATGATCTTGAGGTCCTCCAGTTTGCTGAGCTCTGCTTCTACAGCGGCCCTCATATGGAATGGTACTCTCCTGTGTCTTACGACCCTGGGTTCATCGGTCTGGTCGATGTGGAGTTTTACTGATCTGCCTTTGAGGCAGCCAATACCAGTGAAGAGTTTCTTGTGTTTCTTTAGCAGATGCTCAATGTCTTCTGACTGGATGGCGAGGTTCAATTGGATGACCTCTAGGCGTTCTGCTGTCGTACAGCTGCGTAAGGTCTCTATTCCGGCGTCTACAACATGGATTCGTGTCTTGCAGCTGATGGCTCGGTGTGAGAGAGTTGTTTTGAAGGTCACGGGTATGTCCCCCACCAATATGGTGCATCGTCGTGACCTGGTCCCGATGTGATTGTTGCTATTTCCTGGTTTCACTGCTGAGATCATGTGCGCCCTCTCCTTTCTGTGGGTGCGGGGCCGCCTGTTGTGGTCAGGGGATGGCTCTCTCCTGGACTGATTGTCTTCGTTGCTGGAGCTGTCTGTGTTTTCGCCATCGATGGCGCGGGCGTGCCCACTTTTGCTGTACCATGTTCCGCCGGACTGTCTCCTTTGTTGGCGGACTGGTCTCTCTGGGTGCCTTGTGTGAGACTTGCGGGGTCCTGCATCATCTCTGTGTCGCAGAGTATTCTCCCTGTGTGTGGAGTCTTTGGTTTGCCTGGAGATCAGACACACCGACGCAAAGTGATTCTCTTTGCCACATTTGTGGCAGGTGGGGACATATGCCGGGCATTGGTCATTTCTGCTGTGCTGTCCTCCGCACCATATGCAGTCCTTCGGCCTGGTGCCTGGCGGTCCTGTGCGTGGCTTGTGCTGTCTTAGGGCATTGATCGTCGAGGTGTTGTTTTTCGAAAGCTTGTGTCTAGTGGTAGGCGGCTTATGATCTGTTCCATCTCATTTGCGTATTCATCTGTCCTCTCGCGTAGTCGTCCCATGGATAGGATGGTGTCAAGCGGGAGGTCTGTCTCTGCGAGGATGGCGCGTCTTCGTTTTTCTGAGGATAGTCCGTGTATGACTTGTTGTCTCACTGAGCATTCTTCGTTTGGGAAGTCGCATGACAGCGCCTTTTCCCTCAGGCGGCTGTGAAAATCATCTATGTTTTCCTGTGGGCATTGTCTGGCCTGGCTCATCTTGAACCTCTCGAAGGCAGGGCTGGCTTTCGGCTTGAATTTTCTCATGAGAACGTCCTTCGCTGTTGCATAATCTTCGTCAGTGCCTCGGTTTCATAGGGCATTGAAGATGCTGAGAGCCATTGTGCCTAAATTGAGCATGAGGAACGCTCTCTTCATTTCCTCATCATTGATCTTGCGAGTGTTGAGGGATAGTTCGAACTGTTGGATCCACAGTTCCCACCGAAGACCGGTTCGAGCCCCGAATGGCTGGAAGGGTTGCATGAATGTGCCTTGCGTGGTATCCGGCCATGTGCTACTGTCTGGGTTGCGGGCCTGCTGTCTCTGCGGCGTCGTAATGTCATCTGTCATGCTGACTTTGGCTCTGCACATGCTCTTGTTGGTAGATTCGGCTTCGGTTGTGGTCACCAGGCGTGTATGGGTGAGCCTGTTGTCCTCTGCCAATGCGTGGACTGTGGAGAGGGTTCCTGCGTGGCTCGGGCTTTCTCCGGGCTATGTGGTGCTGTTTGCGTGCTGGTTTGTGGTTGCGCCTGCGATGTGTGGGTTGCCGCTCCTGTTGGGCCCACAGGTTGAGGCTGAGTGAAAGAGTGTTCACTCTGGCGCGCCTTTCTTGTGGGTGGTGTTGTGAGCTTCCAATATGGCATGTGTGCCAGTTTCTTGATGTTGTAGTGTGTTGCAGGCCTACTTGGGCCGTGGTACTTGTGGCAGGCTGGGTGGTTGGCCTGCGGGTTGTGCCACTCAGTAGACTGTCTTGGGCCAGTGTCAGTGGATGTACGTTGTCAGGGCCTCTGCACACAAAGCAGTGAGGTAGTCCTGGCCCAGCGTGTGCTGCTGTGTGTGTAGTGACGGCTTTATTGTTTATTTTTTTCTTTGCCCGCATATTGCGTGAGCACCGGGAGTCCGGCTGGGGTTTGATGGAGGGCCAGGTTTGGCCGCAGCTGCAGGTGTAGGTGCCGCCTGCCCCGAACGGGGGGCGCGGCGGTGCGCAGCAAACTTACTTTGATGTCCATAGCAGCATACTTTTTTTTTTTTCTCGCGCTCCCCGGCCTTTGTTATCAGGCGCAAGTAACTCAGGGAGCCTGGAGCCTGCCGGGGAAGCATGGTTGCCAATCTTTGTTGTTGGGCGGTCCAGGGGATCCCGCCTCGTCGCCAGTGTGATGTAGGGCCTGAGGCTGGGCCACTACGCATAGCATGGGGGACCAGAATAAGTAGACACGGACACCACGCAGTCGGGGACTGGAGCGGGAACTGCCGTTTGGCGGGCTCTCACTTTCCTTTATTAACTTGCCCACGTGACCTCTGTCACGTGGACATCACATCGCCGAACTTGTAAATTTTACCGGCGCCTGACTTCCCGGTGCCACCAGGAGATTACAACTCCGGAGGCCCAGGAAGTCAGGTGCCGGAAAAATGTAAGTCCCCATTCCCATAGAGTCTGACAGGATTCTATAGGAGTGGGGACACGGAAGCGCTGGCACCGCTGCTAATGCTGACGGCACTTCCGTGAAGTGTTTGCTTCCCATGGCCGCTGTGCCTGCAGGGTCAGACCTGTCAGGCACAGCAGCCACAGCAGGCAAACACAGAGTTTGCCGGTCCAGAAATAAGGATTCCAGTGAGCTTACCAGCTCCCTTGTTTCTGGACGGGCACCCTTGTAATGAGGCCCACAGTCTTTAATTGTGAACACTTGGCAGATATGCAAGCCTTCTTCCTCAACAACTGCGGTATGGTCGAATCTCCCCGTATGTTGTGGAAAAAGTTTAAATGTTATTTCTGTGGGATCTGCGTAGAGAAGGAGGTGTGGATACTAAAATTGATCAGGGCAGAGCGAGCAGCCGCAGGGGCCAGACTGAAAGACTTTGAGCACCTGTATCTAGAAACCGGGGATGGAGCTACATTAGAGGATCTTAGGATGGAACGGATGCGTTTCAGGTCAATGCACTACCGGAGGTTTGATACTTACACGGATTGGCTTTGATTAGACAGTATGGGGAGGGACAGAAGACAGGGCCGAGTGGCGAGCTACCCAGGCAGATCACGCAAGGAACCCCAAGGGGGAACATGTTTTTGAGACAGTTGTGCATACTTTAGCAATCTGTATTCGTCCAAAGGGGTGTACTACGAGGAGAATATTGGGTGGTACCTTGGACAGGGATGTGACAGTGGAAGAGATTACAAGGGTTATTAAAGAACTGCCTGGGGGTAAATCGCTGGGCCTGGGTGGCCTCACAGGCGAATTTCATAAAGTTTACAGCTTTGTGGTGGCGCCACATCTGCTCCAGTTATACCAGGAGGCAGTGCAGCGAGGCACCCTCCCGCCGACACTCAGGTCAGCCACGATAACGCACAAGGAGGGAAAACCTGCAGACAATTGTTCTTCATATATAACTATATCCCTTTTTAATATGGACAACACCATTCTGGCCAAAATACTTGCGAATAGGCTCCTCCCTTTTATGCGAGAGCTAGTACTGGAAATAGCCTTGCCACCAAACAATGTTCTTGAAGGTAAACAATCCCAATCCAAAATGGTTGCCAAGGGAAATGGAAAGGAAGATAAAAAATCCCCTTTCTACTTCACTGGCTTTCAAGGAGCTGCATAGAATGTTTGAATGAAGACGTTGCAAGAGAAGCAAAGAAAAAAACTTTGAAAACAAGCATTGGCAGAGCCAACAGCTTTGATTTTTGCGTACGAATGTGATAGACATTTGCCAGGTACTGCCATAGTGATACTACCTGGCCATAAGAAGGCAACAGCTGCAATTGGTATGAACACCTGGGCATATTATGGCAGTACCTAGCAAATGCCTGTTATAGAGTTAAAATTGTTGGCTTTGCCAGTGGTTGTTTTTAACAGGTCACACCTATTGCAAAGAAATCAAATGGCTGAATGTGCACTTGGATGAGGCAATTTAATTTCTTTATGAGCTGATTTCTAACTTTAATTAAGTCATTACCTTTCAGAAGACCACATAAAGATAATAATTGCAGACCCATGAAAGCACAGAATTTGATGTTACTGCTTTCTAGAGCTAGCTCAAAGAGATCCCAAGCGGGTCTGTTTTGTGTAGGGAGGGGACGATAGTGGGTGAGAGTGTCCATACAGAGCAGCATGACCACTGACGGCCAATGGGTGGGGAAAAATCCAAACAGCACCCACAAGCTGGTTATCTCATATCACATCCCATCTCTTATTCCAATAGTGTTGCCTTTATAGGTGGTGCTTTCCCACCGTCCAATGTCCAAAACATAAAAAGCACATGAAACAGTCAGGTTAGGGAGAGGGAGAGGGGTGTAAGTGGACCACCAACTGCTTGCTTTTACCCTAGTTGTATCAACAGATACACCCTGCATTCTGCAACCAGATTGGACAACGCACCCACAGCAGCTGCTGCTAATTAGTCATAACCTAAACGTTGATAAGTTAGTTCTTTTTCCATAAATCACACTGATTCCTGGGAAACAATGCAAAACGGGTTGAGCGAAAAACACATCAGCGCAACAAAATTCAAAAGACAATAATCATGTATGGCTTAAAAAATGGAAAGAAAGAAATTAAATCAGCAATTAAAACAGTCCTTCTTGCCTGCTCTGCATTGTGGACCGGTGGACATTGTAGCTCCAGGGTTAAGTGCTGGCCTTCAACCTGGAGCCAACCAGCTCTTTGCAGCATTGCCGGTCCGATAGCACAGTGTGTAGAGTGCTCAGTTTGCAGAGTCCGCTGACGCAGGTTCAAATCCCGGCAGGGCCAAACTCAGCATTTCATCCTTCCGAGGTCGATAAATGAGCACCACATGTTAGGCAGAATCCTGTGCAGTGCCCTTAGGGACCACTACACACAATTAAGACTACAAGTGGTAATACAAGTTCATCTTTGGTACAAGCCTGTACTACTATGTCAAAGTGGTAGCAGTAGCGGACCAGCCAGGCTTATTTCAAGAGTAATGAGCAGTAGCAGAGATTACACCAAGGGACCAAAATTACTGTGACTGAAGCAAAGACTGACTCAAGGTTTCAGGTAAAAAATATAAGTACCTTTATTTTTAAACCATTTGTTATAAACACAACACTTCTATTAATTCAAAACCACATGTAAAATACACTACAACCAACCAATTCACTTGGCACAGTATAACTCAAGGTAAGTACCCTATGTTTTAACAGACCGGTGTTGTGAAACAAAAGACGTTACCGGGAATACATATGCGATCACTTTTTGACAGTAATGACTTTTCGGTCTTACTAAAGATACGCGTATCTGCGACAAGAAATGTTACTGGGGCAAAAACACACTTAGCACCTGAGTTACTCAGAGAGAGTTGGGGGCAAAAATCATAGGCAAAACTTTTGTCAGGGCAGACAGAATCAGAGAACACTAGTTGACAGGAATTCAAGAGTCAATAGGCCGGAGCCAGTGTCAAGTGGAACTGAGTTCCTGTTGTCGAGGATCACACAGTCGGACAGTTCAAGATTTGACGTTGCCAGGAGTACTTAGATATTGTCACAGAGGAAGCAAAAGTTATAAGAAGGAGGGAAGATAAGGGCAAGCCTTGTAGGCAGAGAAAAGGGATTCACCCTAACTCCTCGAAGCAGAACACAGTACCTTATTTCAAGGAAGAAGCTGGTGCCACGGCAGTTGTTCCTGGTAGTTTCCTGCAGACCCACGGTTCCTGGAGCTTCAGCAAGAAGGAGGACGTCTGGAGGGGTCTGCACTACGCAGGGATGCAGCCAGCAGCAGCGACGGTGAATAAAGGTGCGCTCCTTAAAAAACAGCAGAGGCTCTTCAGATGGCTATCCGGACCACTACAGCAGTGTGCAGTGATTTCGACCAAGAAGAGGATCCTCTGGCTGTGGAAGATGAGCTGGTTGACCCCACCAAGCTCAAGGGAAGAAGACTCCGGACTGGATGTTCTCTGGTCGTCGAAGTGTAGATAGCTCAGGACTGCAGCAGGGCTTCACCGGGAAGGGATAGTTGCAGCAGCTGTCTTCTTCTCCGCTTCTCTTCGGTTCCTTGTAGTTCCAGTGGCGACTCTGACTTTCAGCCCAAGAGTCCTGCCTTTTATGCGAAAATCCCCCATTCATACGGTCTGGCTGTCAATCACGCAGCAGCGGGGTTGTTCAGCCCGGACAAGCACCTCAGCCAATCATGGCAAAGTGCGACTTCTAGGATACCCTGTGAAGGGGGTGACTACACCCCTCCCTCACATTCAGCCGACCTAGACACCCAGGCGCCTAGAGGAGGGCTTCTTGGTAGAAGCCCACCAAAAGACAGTGAACAAAGAAGGCAAACCTGGTTTGCCGCGCAAAATAAAACACAAGAAGGACTTTAACAAAAAGAAATGGCGAATAAACCCGACCCGAGCCAAAAGAAAAAGTATTTGGTCAAGCAGGTTTATGTTCGAGGCTAATATAATAGCCTAAAACAATACCACGTTTATATAGCATAACCGCGGTAGAAAAGTTAGGGTAGATACCACTGCCACCAGCCAAGTCTAAATGTTAAAAGAGGAAAACAAGGCTCTAGGAGGTACAGATAAAAGGGCTAAGAAGTAACCCTTTCCAATACTCCATGTAAGATGGGGGTGCACTGGATCTGTGGTTAAATGACTATGGGCCTCATTAGGACCCTGGCGGAGAGGGTATTACGCCAGCGTAGTGCATGGCGTACCTCTCCGCCATACTACGAGTTCCCGTAGCGCCATGGAGGTTTTCTCCGCCTGGTTTTACCAGCCGGAGAAAACCATGGCGCTACGGGACCTCGTTGTTAATTACGCCACCGTATTTTACGGTGGCGTAATTAACTCCTTCCCCACTCCCATTATACCCTATGGGGCAAAAATGGGAATGGGGAAGGGCAGAATGGGGATTGGGGATTTACCGCTCCGCCGAGGTCGGAATGGGGCGGTAAATCCGCCAACCCCCATGGCGCTATCGGCGGCTTTCCGCCATGCTTCGCGGTGCATTTAGCACCGCGAAGTCCGCCTGGGTCGTAATGAGGCCCTATGTAAAGTTAATGGCAACTTTACCCTTTTCTGGGGGACAGTAGTCAGCCCCAGAAATGGAGTCGTGGGAAGTCTAAAAGACAACCCTGTGTCACTACACTGAAGGTGCTGTGTGACACACAAAAGAAGGGCGCTACGGAAGTGGTGTACTCCAGAGCCCACAATCACAAAAACAGATTTAATACACATGGCAAAACATGGGTAAGAGTGGGGGAAAAGCTCACACTCTTACCAAGTGAAAGAAAATAACTCCAGAAATCCAGCAAAGCTGCCGAGGGACTCACTAGGTGAGGGAAATTAGCCATTGAATGAGAATTCTCCCTAACACTCGCCCCCCCAGACTAAGGGACAGGAGGATTTAATCCACTCCTGGATGGTTCTCATACCTCTAGTCGGTTATAAACATCCTAGAGAGACCATTAGCATTTTGGTGGTGACTTCCTGCTCTGTGCTCAATGGAAAAATCAAATCCTTGTAGGCAGATTGACCATCTGAGTAACTTTGGGTTCCCCCCTTTCATTTGCATCAGCCATCTCAAGGGTTGGTGGTCAGTCTGAATGATGAAGGTAGATCCATACAAGTATGGTCTAAACCTCTTCAGTGACCGCACAATTGCATAACATTCACGTTCTAATGTTGCCCACCTTGTCTCAGGATCCTTTAACTTCTTGCTGATGAAATAAATGGGGTGTTCCCTACCTTTCTCATCCAGTTGACTAAGGACTGCACCTATACCTACATTAGAAGCATCAGTTTGTACAATGAAGGGTTGGTGGTAGTCAGAGGTTCTTAGGACTGGAGCTTGACAAAGGGCTTTCTTCAGAACTTCAAAGGCTTGATGGCACTCCTCATTCCACCTGACCTTTTTAGGGAATTTGGGAGAGGAGATGACATTCAAGGGAGAAGCTATGGTCCCATAGTTCTCTATGAAGTTCCTGTAATACCCAATGAGAACTAAGAAGGCTCTCACTTGGGTTTGAGTAGTAGGGGTGGCCCAGTTTTGTACAGCTTGTACTTTGCTAGGCAATGGCCTTATTTCACCCCCTCCTACCTCATGTCCAAGGTAGACCACTGTGCTCTGACCAATTTGACATTTGCTTGCCTTTATGGTCAGATGAGACTGTTCTAGAGCCTGCAATACATATCCTAGGTGTTCAATATTTTCTTTCCATGTAGGGCTGAACACTGCAAAGTCATCCAAGTATGCCATGCAGAAGTCCTCCATCCCATTCAGAACTTGATTGATCATCCTCTGAAATTTAGAAGGTGCATTCTTTAGTCCAAAAGCCATTACCTTGAATTGGTAGAGGCCAGCTGGGGTGGAGAATGCAGTTTTCTCCTTGGCATGGTCTGAATAGCCTGATGTTAGGTCAAATGTGCTGAGGTACTTGGCTGCACCAAGTTTGTCCACCAGCAAATCTGTCCTAGGCAAAGGATGGGCATCAGTCTTTGTGGCTGCATTTAGAACTCTATAGTCCATGCAGAATCTCAACTCCTTGGATCCTGCCTTTGGTACAAGCACAACTGGGTTAGACCATGGGCTAGTAGAGGGCTCTATAACCCTGAGATCAAGCATCTTGTTGACCTCATTCCTTATATGGGTTCTTACATTGTCTGACATTCTGTACCCCCTGCTTTTGACAGGCAAACAGTCACCAGTGAGTATATCATGTTGGCCCCAAGGGGTCAAGCCTGGTGAAAGTGAGAACAGGGAGGCAAACTGATTTAACAGTAATTTGCACTCATCCTGCTGGTCAGATGTGAGACTGGAAGAGAGATTAACTCATTCCACTTATTCATCTAACTGTAAGCCCCTGAGGAGGTCAGGCAGAGGTTCACTCTCCTCCTCCTCCTGAGCTGAAGCTAGAAGCAAAGCTCCTATGTCAGGTCTAGAGACACAAGCCTTCAAACGGTTGGTGTGAAAGACTCTGGGAGCCTCCTTAGGATCGCCTAAATCCACCAGATAGTTCACCTCTCCAAGTTTACCAACAACTTTGAAGGGTCCTATCCATTTGTCCTGTAAGACCCTCTGCCTTGTGGGGGCCATAACAAGAACAAGCTGGTCTTCAGTAAACTCAACCATGTTAGCCCTCTTGTCATGCCAATGTTTGACTAGAGCTTGACCAGCCTTCAAGTTATCACTTGCCTCTGCCATCATGTGTGACATTCTCCTCTGGAGTCCTATCACATAGTCAGTCACTCTGACTGCCTTGGGGGAAGGAACACTCTCCAACCCCTCCTTAATCAGGGCCAATGGACCTCTGACTGGATGGCCATAGAGAAGTTTGAAGGGACTGTATCCTACTCCCTCCTGAGGGACTTCTCTATATGCAAAGAGAAGGCATGGCAGTAGAAGGTCCCACTTTCTTTTAAGGGGTTCCTCTAAAGCACCTATCATGCTCTTCATAGTTCTGTTAAACCTCTCTACCAACCCATTGGTTTGGGGATGGTAGGCAGTTGAGAACTTGTAGGTGACTCCACAGGTTTTCCACACGGCTTGCATGTAGTGGGACATAAAATGTGATCCCCTGTCACCTCCTTAGGAAAACCTACGCTGGTAAAAATACCAAGTAGGGCCTTAGCCACACCCGGAGCCCTAACAGTTCTCATAGGTGTTGCTTCAGGATACCTAGTGGCATGATCCACTACAACCAGGATAAACCTGTTGCCTGAAAAGGTGGGAGGGTCAAGAGGACCAACAATGTCAATCCCAACCCTCTCAAAAGGAACTCCCACCATTGGGAGAGGCACCAAGGGTGCCACAATTTTGGCTCTACTCTTGCCAGAGGTTTGGCAAGTGTGGCAGCTCCTGCAGAATTTGTCTACTTCTGAACCCATTTTAGGCCAGTAGAAGTAAAGAGAGAGCCTTTCCTTGGTCTTCTTAAAACTTAAGTGACCAGCCAAAGGTATCTCGTGGGCTAACTGCAGAAACTGGAGTCGGTTCACTAGAGGTACTACAAGTTTTTTTGCAGTCTCCAGGGGTTGACTCAATCGGTTCACTGTAGAAGATGCCATCCTCCCAGTGCAACCTTTACTTCCCAGGCTCAGTCCCATTGAGCTGAGAAGCTGCCTTTAGGCTAAGACCTTCAAGGGTAGGACACTCTCTTTGTCATTTGCTGACATCTGCCCTGTTGGGCCCACCTTCTGCCAGTAAAGACTGCCGCTCAGGATGGTCAACAGGGTCAAGATCTCCTACCAGAGGAAGATCTTCTTCTAGATCTGATTCCTCAGTATCTAGCTGAACCATACAGGGTTGAACCTCACACTCAGCCTCAGCTGGTGGAGGAGTCACAGATGTGACTTTGGACAGTAGTGGAGATGTCTATCTGGGCACAAGGGTGCTTGCTGGGTTCTTGCTGGCAGACTTGGGTTTCCCCTTTGTCTCTTCCTGACCTGCAATAGCAGTAAGTAAGTCCTGTGGACTTGGGGTGATAGTTTCCTCTATCATGTCCCCAGGAGAGCCTCTCATGGTTCTCTCCCTTGCAGACCTTGTGAGCTCCTGCTCCATTTCTGCTGGGGGTCTGGGGGTACTAGATACAACTCCAAGAGTTTTAAGGTCATTACCCAGCAGGACCCTCCCAGGTACGTTATTTTGCACACTTACAGGTATTCTGACAGTCATGTCATTACACTGGATAAGAGCTGGTAACTGGGGAACCATTTGCGTAGGGCCTCCAGCTAACTTGGTTAGGTGTTTGGGTGCCTTAGCAACATCCTCCACCTTGAACAAACATTCATCAACCACAGTTATGCTGGATCCAGTGTCTCTGATGGCAGGGGTTTCCTGACCATTCACAAGAACACTATCTTTGTAATACTCTTTAGTATTATCTGGGATTAAGTTATATACATCTAGGTTATGTTGTTCCCAAAGACCCAAAGACACTAAAGAAGCACTAGCTGAGACTCTCATGGGCTCATCAGCTAGTAACTGAAAGTTTCCACTGGCTGTAGGTACCTCATCCACCTGGAAGAAGGCTAAGGAGACAGTTTGGACCCCTGAAGGTTTACCCTTACATCTGGGATCCCCTTTCACATGGTCAGATAACCCACAAACAAAGCATTTCCCAAATGCTCTCTGGAATGGGGGCTTGTTCTGACCTCCATCTGGTTTGGGACCAGATGGTACACTAGCCTGATTCGGTTTCCCTTGTGGCTTACCCTGGTTATGTTTGGGGCCCTCTTTTGGATTGGAATTATTGGAACTCTTTGTTGTCTTCCTTTGGCTGCTTTCCCTCATCCTTTTTATGAGTTACCCCAGAATCCTTGTGAGTAGCCCTGTTGGCAACCCACAAGTCACCAGCCTTAGCTAACTTATTAGGATCTATCTCATTTGAATCAGCCAAGTGCTGTCTAAGCTCAGGAGAGCAGACATCATAAAATAGACTCCAACATTACAAGATTCCTCAAACCTTCATAAGTGTTCACTTTGTAACCCTTAACCCAACCATCTAAGTTTTTCAAACATTCACACACCCAGGTAGCCCAAGGGGTACCATCATGCTTTTTGAGGGTTCTAAACCTCTTAAGATACTGGGAAGGGGTCTTCCCAAATCTAGCTATTAATGCTAGCTTCACACACTCATAATCCTGTTTATCCTCCTCCCCCAACTCCATTACAGCATCACTTGCAACAGGGGGAAGCCTAGAGAAAAGCCTAGGAATCAACTGATTCCCTGAGATACCTTGAATCCCATGATTGTACTCAAACATTGCTAACCAATCCAAAACATCAAGTTTAGTCTCATACATACCAATCATTTATTTTGGCATACGGGGTCTCTTAGGGCTGGATAACCCAGAAGACTCTGGGAGAGAAGCATTTTCTACAGACAATTTCTTCATTTCTAGTTCATGATTCAGCTCCATTTCTCTGAGCCTTAACTCTTGATGTTTCATGGCATTTTGTGTATCAATACGTTTCACTTCCAATTCAAGCCTCATTTTCTCAAGTTCAATAAACTCAGGAGTAAGTGTAGGACCTGTGGGGGTCCCTGTGGACAGAGGTTGTGCTTTCTGAGCAGGCAAAGTAGTTGTAGGGTTTCCTAACAAGGACTCATCTACTTCTTCTAAATTAACACTCTCAGAATCAGAAACATCAGTATCCACATTTGCTGGAGGGGTAGGCCCTTCTGACCCACTCTCCAGACTTTGTTTTCCCATTAAGTTTGCGATCAATTCAGATTTCTTTCCTTTGCCAGAGAGACTCCTCTCCCTACACGTGGTTCTCAAAACCTCAGCAGTGTAGTTTAAGAGACCCTCTTCAGTGTGGCTTTCCATGTTTGACATGATTTCTCAGTTAAATAGAATTAGTGGTGTTTAGCCTTGTGGTTAGTTGAACCCAAGCAATAGCAGCACTCTAAGTGTAATCACTCTACTTCCAAATCCTCACCGCTGTACACCAGTGTTAGGCAGAATCCTGTGCAGTGGCCTTAGGGACCACTACACACAATTAAGACTACAAGTGGTAATACAAGTTCACCTTTGGTACACGCCTGTACTACTATGTTAAAGTGTTAGCAGTAGCGGAGCAGCCAGGCTTATCTCAAAAGTATATGAGCAGTAGCAGAGATTACACAAAGGGACCACAATTACTGTGACTCAAGCAAACACTGACTCAAGGTTTCAGGTAAAAAATATAAGTACATTTATTTTTAAACCATATGTTATAAACACAACACTTCTATTAATTCAAAACCACATGTAAAATACACTACAACCAACCGACTTGGCACAGTATAACTCAAGGTAAGTACCCTATGTTTTAACAGACCGGTGTTGTGAAACAAAAGACATTACCGGGAATACATATGCAATCACTTTTTGACATAATGACAGTTCTGTCTTACTAAAGATACGCGTATCCGCGACAAGAAATGTTACTGGGGCAAAAACACACTTAGCACCTGAGTTACCCAGAGAGAGTTGGGGGCAAAAATCATAGGCAATACTTTTGTCAGGGCAGACAGAATCAGAGAACACTAGTTGACAGGAATTCAAGAGTCAATAGGCCGGAGCCAGTGTGAAGTGAACCGGGTTCCTGTTGTCGAGGATCACACAGTCGGACAGTTCAAGATTCAACATTGCCAGGAGTACTTAGATATTGTCATAGAGGAAGCAAAAGTTATAAGAAGGAGGGAAGATAAGGGCAAGCCTTGTAGGAGGAGAAAAGGGATTCACCCTAGGTCCTCGAAGCAGAACACAGTACCTTATTCAAGGAAGAAGCTGGTGCCACGGCAGTTGTTCCTGGTAGTTTCCTGCAGACCCATGGTTTCTGGAGGTTCAGCAAGAAGGAGGACGTCTGGAGGGGTCTGCACTACGCATGGATGAAGCCAGCAGCAGCGACGGTGAATAAAAGGTGCGCTCCTTAAAAAACAGGAGAGGCTCCTCAGATGGCTATCCGGACCACTACAGCAGTGTGCAGCGATTTCAACCAAGAAGAGGATCCTCTGGCTGTGGAAGATGAGCTGGTTGACCCCACCAAGCTCAAGGGAAGAAGACTCCGGACTGGATCTTCTCTGGTCGTCGAAGGGTAGATAGCTCAGGACTGCAGCAGGGCTTCACCGGGACGCGATAGTTGCAGCAGCCGTCTTCTTCTCTGCTTCTCTTCGGTTCCTTGTAGTTCCATTGGCGACTCTGACTTCCAGCCCAATAGTCCTGCCTTTTATGCGAAAATCCCCATTCACACAGCCTGGCTCTCAATCACGCAGAAGGGGGGTTGTCCAGCCCGGACCACCACCTCAGCCAATCATGGCAAAATGTGACTTGGGTTTCCTAGGATACCCTGTGCAGGGGGTGACTACACCCCTCCCTCACATTCAGCCCACCTAGACAGCCAGGCGCCTAGAGGAGGGCTTCTTGGTAGAAGCCCACCAAAAGACGCTGAATAAAGAAGGCAAACCTGGTTTGCCGCGCAAAGTAAAACACAAGAAGGACTTTAACAAAAAGAAATGGTGAATAAACCCGACCGGAGCCAAAAGAAAAAGTATTTGGTCAAGCGGGTTTATGTTCGAGGCTAATATAATAGCCTAAAACAATACCACGTTTATATAGTATAACCACAGTAGAAAAGTTAGGGTAGATAACACTGCCACCAGCCAAGTCTAAATGTTAAAAGAGCAAAACAAGGCTCTAGGAGGTACAGATAAAAAGGGCTAAGAAGTAACCCTTTCCAATACTCCATGTAAAATGGGGGTGTATTGGATCTGTGGTTAAATGACTATGTAAAGTTAATGGCAACTTTACCCTTTTCTGGCGGACAGTAGTCAGCCCCAGAAATGGAGTCAGTGGGAAGTCTAAAAAACAACCCTGTGTCACTACACTGAAGGTGCTGTGTAACACACAAAAGAAGGGGGCTACTGAAGTGGTGTACTCCAGAGCCCACAATCACAAAAACAGATGAAATACACATGGCAAAACATGGGTAAGAGTGGGGAAAAGCTCACACTCTTACCAAGTGAAAAAAAATAACTCCAGAAATCCAGCAAAGCTAGGTGAGGGAAATTAGCCATTGAATGAGAATTCTCCCTAACACCACACATCTAAGTCGCGCTCAGATACCTGAGGGTTCGTAGTGCTATATAAATGCTAAAATTTTTTTTTTTTAATTATTGCATCCCTGGCAGAGCCTGCCCAGCCCTTCATTCTCTTGAGCTCGATACTCTTTAAGTTAGGCTATAATAACAGCTCTTATATGAGGAATATGAGGAATCTGGCATTAAGTGCTTCATAAAAAGCTGCTATTATTGACACATGAGAAAAGTTGCTAAAAAGACATTTGAAAAGAAAAAAGAATAATTGACCGCATGGTATATGGACTTTAATCGTTTCAAGCTCAACCTTCAGAAAATGCCTTTGCTATTATTTCTGATATATTTTGAAGGTGCAAAAACTTGCAACGAGAGGAGTGGAAGTGCACCAACACATTTCTCAATGCCAATGGAACAGGAAGTGACCTAACATCTGTGACAGAAAACCATATGCTGTAGTGTGGAATCTGGAGTTTTTTTTTTAATTTGTGTTATGCAAAATGATTTGAGTTTTGTCTCCCAGAAAGTAAGCACTGCTAACCCAGGCTTCACTTTCTAATGATCCATCCTACAAAAGTAAAACACACATGTATACTCTTTATGGGCCCTGTCTACTGGTATACCAGCAGCTGCAATGCGATTTGGCAACATTGTAACATCAGAGTAACATATACATTCCTGAAACCATCAGCTGGTATCCAAATTATTCCATCAATTATGGACTGATTTTAACAGTGGGCACCCTCGCTTTAAACAATGCATAACTGTCTATCCCCAGGGCCTGGTGGCCGAACTTTATTTACATGTAAATATAAAACTATAGTTTGATATAGTGGCCTATGAGGAAATACAGTTAGAAATGCCAAAAACCCATCTGATGTAATTTTTTCATCAAACAGGTTTTCTATAACTCGTGCATCTGCCAGAGCCCTTTGTGTATTGCTGTGTGGGGTTGGGGGTTTCATCCACAACAGATGTTGGGCACGGCTCTGGATGCCTTTCTGTTCTCTTCTGGGAGGGCTTGAAACCTTCCCAGCAGAACACTGCATACCGCCATGGGTGAGGGTGGGAGCTAGGTACTTCAATGTGTTCTCTGCACCTCAGTGGGAAAGTCACACCAGGGGGATAATTACAGGAGCCCTTTTGATCTAGACAGACAGGAGAGGGGGAGGTACAGTATAGCTGAGGAAGGGATCTGTACACTGGAAAAAGAGACCCACCATCTTAAAAATGCCTTGACCGCAATTATTTTCTATGTCCCTCCCAGGATACAGACCGGGACCAAACAGGAGGCCCAGCAGACGGCCTGGCGGCGACTTGGGAGACGTTGTGAGATCAAGGAGCTAGTGGGGGCCTGGAATTCCGGCTCAGGAACTGAGATCACTGATGGAGAAACGCATGTCCCAGGAAACGAAGGAGGAAGGTACCACGGGCCATGCCACATCAGCACGCAGCCTGGGCACAAGTGCACTGGTGTTCATGAACATCAAGGGCCATACCTTGCTGCCGACCTGACAGGCCCACAATGAAGTGAATCCAAAGATACCAGATAAGAGAGGGAGACACCCCAGGGACATTAGGAAAAGAAAACACAGTGCACACACCTGCACCAGATCCAGTAGGGCTGGCCACGAACCAGGAATTAACACACAGCAAACACCCAGGAGCAAACCGCCTTAACTGAGTCAACAGCCAAGGAATCCCTAGGGGTGTAAGTTGGTCTGGGCTAGCCAATCGCATAACAGGGACAAGCAGAAAACGGAATATAGGAGAAGTTGTTGTTCTTTCTTTCCTTCCACCTGGAAGCTGACCCTGAAAGGACAGATGAGACTGTACATGGGCTTACTGAGCACATGCCAACGGCAGAGAGACCCTCAACGAGACACCAGCATTTACAGCCATACCTGCGGGAGCAGGAGCCATAGAGAAGAGAACAAGGACTACAGTGCTAACAGAATAAAGAGCATTCAAAAAGCGAGGTGTTATACCTTTTATTGGTATCAGGTAATATTATCCCCATATATATGGTCGCCGTAAATAATATTGCAGGGAAAAGGTTGCAGCGATATTATATGGGTGACCATATATATGGGGACAGGGGCAAATAAATAAATAAATCAATAAATAAATAAAGTTTGGGGGTTGCCGGGGTGTCCCCCTCATGTTCCATGGAATAATGTCGCCACAAAAAACGGCAATTTTTCGGCGATATTTTTGCATGGCGAGATTTTTGTGGGGACATTATTACATGGAACCCTTTTATTGGACTGATTGGAAATATATCATGCAGAGATGGAACAATGCAGTAGCTTTCAAAGTCCCATAGCCTTCTTCGTCGGACGGTGCACATGTTAAAGGATTAGCAAAGAAATACACATGTTACAGTTCATTCTCAAAGCAAAAAGAAAAAAAGTGCATTCTAAATTTAAACATCATTGGTTGCAGGAAAGGCATGCATGGTATGCAAGTCTGCTTGCCTGTCCTATCTAAAGGACAATACAACTCCTGGAAGCAGGGAACACATAACGATTTTCAGTGAAAAACTGTCACTTTTGTAGCTGAGAGTTGTATTGTAACATAAAAGCCTATTTATTTTACATGTCACTGTCAGGTGTAAAATGTTCAATAAGTTAGGCATGTGCAGTCTTAAAGTGGGCCCAGTAATTTCCTAAAATAATTCATGGTATTTTAAAACCATATTGAAGTGAAAGGTTTAAAAAACCATGCATTTGGAAATCAAGGCATTGTCCTCACACAATTTAAAATTGTGCAGACTGTCAATAGAATCAGGACCATAAAGTGATTTCAATAGATCTGTTAAGGCTTCCTGGCTGGAATGAAATGTAACACTAGAAAATATGTTCACCAAGTTTAACTGGTGTGGTCTCCAATATTACCCCAGTATGACTCGTGCTTCGCAATGGCTTCCTGGCTGGTATACAATGTGGCAAACACAAAATACATTACTCATGTTTGAGCCATCCCATGTCCACTGTTATCTCAGCAACTCAATAAAGAGCACAAGACAAGCCCTCTGTGCCACAGATGTACTGTATATTTCAGCCCCCTCCTAAACTCCTGCGCACAAGGCACTCCCAAAGCTGACATCAGAAGACAATCCTCTTGTTACAGCACCAAGAATTAGCCCCTTACACAAAGCATGGAATGGGTGAATCTGTGGTGTCAAAACTACTATCTAAGGGGATGAGACCCACTTTCCCCCTTAATTGAATCATCTTGAGTAATCATCTTTGAAACCGCCCGGAAGAACCACCTTGAAAAGAATTTCACTGGAAACTTGTTGAGGTTAAGACTGCCCAAGTCCCTAGCCGTTGGGGTGCAGAAAGGAATTCCAAGGTGGGATGAAGGCACTCCCATACCCACTTCATGGGAATATTTGAAAGTGACCTGCTGTTGGAAAAGGCCAGCATGCTGCTTGGAAAGTGGTACCAAGGACGCTGCCTCCCAAAGCGAAAAAACCTGCAAGTGTCCCTGGCAACCTTCCTGGCTGGGAAGGACTCATCTTTTACCCAGAGACCCTGCACAGGGTCTTGCACCATCCCAGGACCAAAGGGGAGCTGTAGATGGCTCTGTATGCACTTTTGAGCCAACTCGACCCGCTACACGTGCATTCAAACTGTTTCGAGACATTGCAAAGACCCAAATGGAGCTGCCTTTGCCACTCTACAATTCAGATTGCTTTGAGCACCTTCAAGCTATCCTGCTCAACGTCACCTGTCCATTTCCCAGCTTCTTCGAGCTTTGAACCATTGCCACTGCTGAAGCACATTGTGGCTGAACAACCATGCGTTGATGCACCCAGTCGCACCAGCTCGCCACTGAATTTTAATCACTGCGTTCATGCATTGAGCCATGGCCGAGCCTTTGAACCGTGTGGACCTGCACCTAGCCTCTTCTCCCAATCTTCTTTAGGCCTTGAGCCATTGCCATTTCTTAACTTGAACAATGTTTCTGAATCCTGTCGAAGCACCACGGCCGACTTGACGTCGACTCCACTCACTGAAAAGCGCACAGAAGCCAGGCTTGGCACTGTGAAGCCCCTGAAAGGTGATACTAAGGTATCTACAGTGGTTGTCCCCCCTATCTTTGATCTATGGGCCCTAGTGACATTGAAATCCACACTATTTACACACGACATATTGACAAATTCTTGAACTTGCTACAAAGACTACTTCCCTGCATATCCCTGTTAGTCATGCCCAGAGTAGTCCTTCCCTCCAAATGCCTGCATTATCTGCGTATTTTCTTACAGGGGTGGGAAGCTAGTGCTTTTAATAGTTTCTCATTCAAACCTTATTTTCGTAGAACCTAGATTGGCCCTTTATTTTATTTTGGTACTGGCTGCACTATTGTTGGTTGGATGTTTGCATGCTGTCTCACACCCTTTTCAAGAGTGTAGCCTGCTCTTGGCCCATGCTTCCATAAAGAGGCATAGGATGTGTACCATCCATGTTGTGCCTGTTTCACCATTAGGATTGAGATCATTGCTGGTTTGATAGTAATGTGGTGTTGAGTAGGAGCATAGAAACCACTACTCATGCCTGTACTCCTGCATAGTAGTGGCCATTTTGGCACAACATCCAACATGATTGTAGCTTCCAAGCCCTCAAATTAAAAACAACATACTGGATACAAAACGTAGAAAGAACAGGGTTGCTTTTTATTACCCACATCGCTTCTACTTTTGTTATTTTAGGTCATGCTTGTACCATGTACAGATATTAATGTGTACATATGTTTATTCCATGCATTTGGTTGGTTGCTCCGTGCCCCTTTTTGTAATAGCACATAATAACAGTACAATGAGGTAATATGATGATGGTCAGGAAGCCCTCCTGTTGGGGTAAATGACAGTATCTAAATGGGCCTCGTTATAGTCCTTCCATTCCAGCAATAAAGTGCCAGTATTTACGTATACTGGTACTTTACCGGACCGGCAGAGTATAAGTATGCCGTTTGTGGGTAACCAGACTTACTTCCAGCCAAGAGATGGAGGTAACTCAGGCCCCCACCGGCATAAAACAGCCAGTATTTATGGAACCGGTATTGCTGGTGCCAAGAATACTGGCAAATCCCCCCATGGAGTCCCGTGGAACTCCATGGAATCAGGATTTACCACCCTTTCCACCACCTGTCATATCCTGGTAAAATCGGGATGTCAGCCGGCAGAAACGGTAGGTACATTTGCCGGTATCCTGGTGGATTTTCTACCAGGATACCGGCAAACCTATAATGAGGCTGACATGGAGCCGTCCGTTGAAAGAATTGTTGCAAACAGATTGTCCAAAAAAGGGGAAATAGACAGGCTGGCACTGCCCAGTAGGGCAATGCCTGAAGGGTCGGCCCATCTGTCGATTGTGGTCCAGTTTGAAGCTTTTAGTTTTGGTCAGTGTTTTTGACCCAATGGGCCTCATTTTGAGCATGGTGATCTGGAAATAAGGGTGCCGGTCGCACCGTACAGGCCCCCTTTTTGGACTGCCAATAAATAAACCCAGTGTCGATGTAGGAACATCTTTGTATGTCTAACACGAGAATTCACTGGCAACAGTATTCTATCTCATATCTGCCGTGAGTGCTCTCGTTTACTATAAAACGGGGAACACGCTAATTGACCTGGTATAACAGCTTCACTTTGTGTGTTTCGTGTATGTCAGCAGATAGCGGTATTTTTCCATAACTTTGCAGGAAGTCCACCTTTTAACGTTTATAGTTTTTTTTTTGCTTTTTGGAAAACATTACGAGCATGTAAGCCTTCCCATTGTCCAAATGTTTGCAAAAGGGGAAACACGTTTACTGCATAGTCCACGGAGCATCATTTAGCGAATTCCGATTATGACGTCCAAAAGTAATCTGTGGATCCCAAGTGAAAATGTCGGACTAGTTCCGGAAGGTTCTGCCCAGCTGAGAGGTGCCGACGCAAAGCCCTTCGGATTCAGTGGCAGAGTGGCTCAGGCGCGCGTGCTGTGGAAACAGGGCAGTCATCTGGAAGGGCCTCGATGCTTTTCTACCGAACATTGCACAATGGTGATTATGCACTACGGAGCCTTTCTGACAGGCCGCTGTCACAGGGCCCTCGACGTATTACTCCTAAGGGGGCAGTACGAAAAACTCAAGAGCGGATCTCCGGCCCAACAGCATGCGGCCGGTCAGGTGCAGAGCATTACTGCACCACTTAAAATTATTAGCAATAGCTGAAAGAAGGCAATTTGCAAATTAATTGAGAAGAAAAACGAAAACGTCCCATTCAGAAGCCTCAAACAGAATGGATCTTTATTGGCAAGTAGCAGCTGAGGGTCATCTAGACAGGATGACAGCCTGGGGCTGCCAGTCAAATGATGAATGCAAGTACACAGGGACAATATGTGTTTTGTGGCAGCCAGCGGGCTGAGCCATGTCAGTAGGAATTGTGAGGTGATTTCACACAAAATCCAAGTTTTTATACCTCTTATTGCACTAACTGAAGGTGTGATGCTGAGATGTTACAGTGCAAAGCTTTCGAGGCCTATACCTCGCCATCAGATGATGTTGCAGAGCTAATGAGTAGCAAAGAAACCCACAATGGACAACTCTTTCTCACAGATCGTGTTTCGTTGGGTGCAGTAGGAATATGCATGACATTCCGGGCTGGAATGGCAAAATTATCTAGAGAGGCATAAATCTATCAGCAAAAGATGGTACACATTGAAACAGATTCACAATGTCAACAATGCTGAGACATCACACTTCAAGAAGGCGCAATACATTCATTAATCATTTGGAAGAACAGATAACGGACTGATCTATAAGTAACGACATAACATACTTTTCGGTGATGGGGAACGGTAATGGCACCCCCTGTAACAGTGACCCACACACCAAATAGAGCCAACACAATGGACCCAATTTCCTCATGCTGAATAGTCTGTACTCTCCGCGGGGCTGACATTCTGCCCCAGCGGGAACTAGACGTAATGTGCATTTGTGGCAGTGAAACTGAAGACTTAATATGACGCTTACATCTCACAGAATACTTCCTTGAACGGAACAATGCACAAAGGTCTCCCCGGATTATGATGGCACAATTCTGGAAAGGACACCTCTGCATTGCTGTAGCCCAAAACCTAAAACCTACACTGTCTCAGAAAATGTGTAAGATCGGACATACTCAAAGACAACCGTTGACTAAATATATATTCACCCCCCCAGAGAGAAGGGCAATTAGAACGTTCCAAACAAACAAGGAGATCATAATAAAACCAGCTGAGAAAGCTGTCACTATTGTGGTCATGAATACACAGAAACATAAAGGGGAGACGTGCAGACTGTTCCTTGACACAAATTATTATCGGGAACTGAGTGATGACCCCATCATGCAGTACAAAAAGTCACTGAAATAAATGAAGTCCACGCCAATTAGTATTGCGCAACACCTCCAACATCTGATTGTAAACAATCGGACTCCTGGGATATTATATACGCTGCTAAAGAGCCATAAACCAGAAAAACCTGTGCCACCCGATCATCTCTAGAGTCAAGACATCAACTGAAGCTATTTCTGGGCATATTGAATCTATCCTAATCCCTCTTTGATTAACACAAAAAATGTTTTGTACGGAGCACAACCTGTTTTACTCCAAGCGGTAGAAGTGTAACACCGATTGCACTCCTGGCCATGTTGGATGTCACCTCACTATATTCCAACATTCTACATGAAAATGCAATAGCTGCCTGCCAGAGACTGGGAGCCTCAAGATAGACACCCCACCAGATCCATCTCAGATTTCAAGCCATTCATATTCACACACAACAATGTATGCTTTAAAGGAAGACATCTCCTGCAACAACAAAGAACAGAATGATCATGGGCACAAAAATAGCACCTGAGTATGCCAACCTTTTCATGGACGATCCCAAGCAAGAGTTCTTACAAAAACAGTCCCAGAAACGACTAGCATGCCTGTGATACATTGATGACATTTTCTTGATTTGGACAGCAGGTGAAGTTCCTCTTAACCAAATCCATGAATCGCTAAATGGCTCCCCCTGGTGTGTAATGTTCACCATGGATTACTCCAAAAGGAGCAAACCCTTCCTGCACACCATTAGCTCTGTTGGAAGGAACAGACACCTAGAAATAATAGTTTTTTTTAAAAAAAATGTTTATTTGCGTTAACAAAATTAATTGTTTTTACAAAAACTGATGCAGCTCCTTTCGATCCTTCTTTTTGTTTCTTCTCCTTTCCTGGTTCGTGTATTTGTACAGTTACAGTTCTCCTACTATTCTTGGTTACTTATTTATCTATCATTCCCACTCTTGGTCTCTGAGTCAATTTTTTCCAGCGCTGACTGTAGGATTTTGGTAGTGGCAATGGTCCAAGCACTTCTTTGGCCACTGATCATACGCGGCCACCAGCTCAATTCTTCAGGGACCCCGTAAGGCCCTAAGACCGATTTTAAATAGCTTTCTCGTATTGATTGAAGTGCCATTGCATGAAGTTACTAAATGGCGGATTGATTTTGATTCAGTCTCCTCCTTGCATAGTCTGCAAGTATTCGTAATTACCAATTCTCTGATGAAGCGGATTTCATTCGTTGGCAATAGGTTCAGTCTTGCTCTGATAAAAAGATTTTGAAGTTTTTTGCTTGGGAATTTTTTGTAAATTTCCGCTGGATCATTGATTTTCCTTGCAAAGGGTGGCAGATGCCTTAGTAGCTTATTCTTTGCCGCATTTTCTTGAGTCTTGATCCAGTCTAGTTCTTCAAGTTTTTTTTTTGATTCTCAGTGGGTTCTGCAGCAATTCAGTCTCTGAACATGCAACGGATTCCAGCTTGGATTTTCTCTTTGAAGCCCAGGTAGTAAGCATTTTTGATCCGCCTGACGTGAGTTCTTTTTGGAGCAGGATATACAAAGGCGAAGCTTCCGGGAGCAAGATGTTTCTGTAGAGAGACATGCTGTTGTTTTCAGCCCCGGCCTCCATGGAAATTAGGCCTAGCTCTCTCCTGATGGCCGACATGGATGTGGAGTTCGGTAGAGACAGAAGTGATCTCCAGAAGAATCCTTCGATCTTTATCCAAATCTCCTCTGGGAGAGCTGGCATGGCTTCTGCTCCATACAATAAACTGGGAACCACTTTTGACTTGTAGTAGGTTAGCAGCGGAATCAGGGAGAACCTGGCGAATTTGTTGTCTAGCATTCGTGCTTAGGTTGCTGAAGATCTTGCTTTCGACCATATGAAGTGCTGCATGCACGTTTCTGAACGTGAGTTCTCCAGCATGACGCCCAAGTATTTGAATTCCTTTGCGACTTCAATAGGACTGCTTTCTAATTGCCATGACGGGCACTTCGAATTAGAGCTGGTTTTGTTTCTTGGATTTTTTCCCAAAATCATTATCTTTGTTTTCTGGACATTGATTTGCAGTTTGTTCGATTTGATGTAGCTTGCTAGATTGGTTAGTTGTCTTTGCAGGCCGAGGGGGGTTTGGTCGGCCAGGGTGATATCATCCGCATAAAGTAGTCTTCCGATTGCCACTTCTCCTATTTTCGGAGGAAAACATTTCGCTGTTTCTGCAGTGACATTGAAGTCTCCTAGGAAGTCAATAAATAAGGCCGGAGCAAGAGGGCAGCCCTGTTTTACACCCCTGGACGTTGCAATTTCTTCTGACAATAGGCCTTTAGTGTTCAGCTTTACTCGCATTGATGTATTCGTATGGAGGGCCTTTATTGGATTCAGTATCGCCTTAGGACAATTTGCGGCTGCCAGTTTGCTCCACAATAGTGGTCGGTCCACCATGTCGAAGGCCTGTGAGAGGTCTACGAATGTGAGGAACAGCTGTACGGCTCCATCTTGTGATTTGCTTTTGAGAGTACTGAGTAGCATGATGTTAACGATGGTTCCTGAGTTTTTCCGGAAACCCGCCTGAAACGGATCGATTAAGGCTCGTTTTCTTCAACCAGAGTTGAAATTTGCATAGCAGGAGAGAGGCGAACACTTCCCCTATTGCATCAAGAAGTGCAATTGGTCGGTAGTTTTGAGGGTTTGTCCTGTCGCCTTTTTTAAAAATCGGGGCTTATAAGAAACCCACAAACAGGAACAAATGCTTGCAGAGGGCAAACGTCCCTTCAAATCTCGCAAAGTGGTCTATTAATTGCAGCCATGCCATCTGGTACCAACGTGTATATGCCCCAACAGGAAGTCAAGGGACTATCAAGTCACCACACCCTGTACATCCATCTTGCAGAACGGTCTCTCAGATAGACACATTGACAGGTAATTTGATTGTGAGTTGAAAATGCCCAGAAAAAACCTCCTACAATATAGAAACATTAGAACTACAGAAAGAATACCATTGGTGGCCTCTTATCATTCAGTGTCAATGCAGCTGAATACAATTCTTAAGTATCTATAACCAATATTCAGCAGGGCTGAAGAGCTGAGAGACAATATCAAGGAAACTCTCATAATTGCATACAAGCAAACATGAAATTGTGCACCGTCCCTGACAAGAGGTGCATTTCCACTAGATCAAGAATAAGTAAGACCTGGAACATACCGATGCAACGATAGGGGATACAGAACCTACCAACTTATCTTCAAAGAGTCTGCCGCAACAGCCCATGGAACCACACAATACAAATACAAGTTACATACAATCATGTACACCTCATCCAATGCAAGAAAGGCCTGCAAGGGACGCACATTTGTGAAACGTGTCAGGAGCTTTGTGAAAGAATATATCTACATTTGTAAACCATCTTAAACCACAAAAGGGAAATAGCAGTGGATCACCACTTCACACAGGATGTACACAAACATTGCAGGGTCTGTTGGTGATGGGACTGAACGATGGCCTCTCAAATACCACTCACAAAAGTCTGTCTGTGCTCAAGGACTTGCAGATGCCCAACCTAAAAAACAGAGGTTTGAACCTAGACATAGCTTTTATGGAATGCTGTTGATATGATATGATGGGTTATTTATAACGCGCTTCATACCCAGAGGTTTCTAAGCGCGGACCCGGGGATCGAACCTGTGTTGCTCCGTGTCGTCTTGCTTCCAAGGTGAGCACGTTGCCCCTGAGCTATCCTCCCGAGACTCCAGGTGCCAATTTTGAGCTTGGGACTATCAATGCAATCACATCAACAGCACCAGAAGACAACCTGCAAGTATCACCTCCCACCAACAGCTATGGGAAACTACTATTCAGACACAAGACATCACCAGTGGCAATGTTCAGTGTCTAAACTCAAATGATTGGCACCCATTATTGAGCTTGAGGCACATGAAGATGACAGTGGATCTTACACCAGTCATACAGGGCTAACATGTTTTGTATCTGCCATGTTTTCTGCAAGCCAGTAAGCATTATCAAGTATGAGGCACACTGATGTAGCATTGGAAATTGTGAACAGATGTTGCAGTGGTCACTTGGTATGCATCTAATAAGCGTAAGGATTTCAATAGAAAAACTGAGACTGTATGAAGGCTGTGGAACACACACTTATCTCCGACTTAATGCTTCAGTGTGCACAGAGGATCAAGATGCCTTTCATAAGTTGTTTGGACATTGAAGTCACTACAGGTGAATGTATGCATGGTGCTGCCAGGACATGTTAAGCACACCTGTTAACATTTCTGAACTCCATGTGAGTAGATGCGAAGCAGTACACCCTGTTCTCGAGTTGTGTGCTTTGGAAATCTTAATTTCAATGCATTTTAGTGCAACGTGGTTATTTTTTCAAACTTACTGGGTCCCAGTTTTGGATTAGTTTTACCTAATTTTATGAATATGTGTTTATACTTTGCCATTATATTATGTGAAACAGTGTTTTATAAATAATGTGTGCCTTCTTGAAGTGTGATCCCAGCAACTGCTAGAAATGTGAATTGGATTCAATGTGTATCATCTTTTCTTGCCTTGTTCATGCCTCTGTATATAGCGTGACCCGCCAAGGCTTGCATTCCATCCATACTCCTGCTTCACCCAAAAAAGTTTAAAGTGAAAAGGCTTTTTTTTGTTTTGGGTATTAGGTGATGCTTAAGTACCACCTATAAGAAGAAACTACTCCATTGAAGTACAGGTAGAAGGGAGATGGTGTCTGAGGATGGACATGGAGCTTGTGAGTGCTGTGTGGTTATTTTCCCAACCATTGACCGCCCATAGCCATGCTAATCCCTATGGCCATTCCTACCCACTACCTGCCCCATCCTGCCCAAAACGCATCCTCCTTGGATCTCTTTGAGCTAGCTCTAGCAACTAGTAACATCACATTTTGTGTGGTAATGCCTGCTAGTGTTATTTTTAAACAGTCACCTGAGAGTGTATGGCTTAATTGCAGCTATAATTATGCAACTGGTGTAATACAAGTGTCTTAACCAAGTGTGCCTTCAGCCACTTGATTTTAAGCAGAATGCATATCCTCACATCTGCTCCTTGCATTGAAGTCCTGTTAAAACCAGGCATTGGCAAAGGCAATCATTTTAGCTTATATTTAGGTACTAGGTAGGTGATTGCCAGGCTACACCATCATATGCCCAGGTATTCATTGCATTTCCCAGATGTTGTCATTTTATGGCTAGGTAGTATCTTTGTGGCAGAGCCTGGGAAATGCCTATCCCATGCCCTCACAAAAGCCAAACATGTTGGCTTTGATATTGGTTTTTCTTTTTTCTATGAGAAAGAATTGTTCAGTGTTGGTTTCTTTGCTGCTCATTAGCTCTATGAGCATCATCTAATTAAGAGGTCTGTGAGACTTCGAAAGCTAATGCATTGTACCATCTCAGCATATATTTTCAGTTAGTCCAATAAAAGGTATCAAAATCTGGATTTTGTGTGATTTTGGACTGGAATAAAATGGTGTGAAACCTTTTTTCTGCACAAAGTGATTTTAAAGAGCCATAACACACAGGCCTAACGAACACTTTGTAATAAAGCACCTGTCTAATGCATGATAAGACTGTTGAACGTAAAACCAACTGAAGGAGGTTTTATGAAATTCTCAAATATCTCCTTTCCTGGCACAGTTTGTTAATCAGGAGATTTGCTAGGGCTAAAGTGTGTCTCCCCTCTTTCCATTTTCCTTTGTTTCAATTGAATTAATAGTGACACTAAATTAATCTCTAAGCACAGGACTGGGACTTGAACCTGTGTTACTCTGCGCTGACTTGCACCCAAGACAAACGTGGTGGCCATCAGCTATGAGTTATCCTCCGAGCCTGGGCTGAGGAAAACCATAGCACCCTCCAGAGTGCAACTCTGCCCTTGCAGCTGCTCAGCCCAGGACATTAATGAGGCACTTCCATGCATATATTATTAATTTAAAAAAAGACAACACCGGTTAAAACCTGAAGAGCATCACTAGGCTTATACAAATATTACCATTTACCTGAAAAATGAGTTATCCAATTTGCCTCTGCGGCAAGGCATTTAACAGTGAATCCTTCCAACTCTGCTGGTCATGATGATGTGGGCGCGGTTTTGGCCGTATCATAATTGACCTGCATCTGTGCCCTAAGGAAACTGTACACTGTAAAAGAAATAATTTCTTTATGAAGGCAGAGTGACTTCAAAAGAAAGTATTTCTCTTTATTTGTTTGAAAAAAAAGTGTTTTTTTTAGTCCGAGGTGGCCCCCTCCCAGAACATGTGGTGGCGCGGTCCCCGCACCGCGGGGGCAGCAGGGGCTCCCGCTACGCCAGTGATTGTGGCGTGCACATGTTTTGTCCAGGGCAATTGGAGGAGGGAGGCACTCATCTGGCCAGGCAACTATATCAACAGGTTCTGGTTGCATGCCAAGTACCAAACCTCAACAAGCGTTTTCCCCACAGCGGGGACAGTTTTTTGGGGGGGGCGCTTCACAAGAAGATGTTTCAGTAACGAGAATCACAGCTCATTTTTCTTTCAAAGTTTGGGGGCGGCATTCATTATCATCTAGCAAAAAGACTAAGGGCCTGATTCATGGAACGGTTTCCTATGGGATTGCGCCATTATAAAACACTTGAATCAGGCCCTAAGAATTGCAAGAGACCCACAGGTTCTGCCAACGGTACAGAGTTTCCACACCGTGTTTGCCTAACCTCCTTTTCAGGTAAATACCCCAGAAGGATTCCGTTTTCAAAACTGGGCCTGAGAGTCATTGCTGCTCAAGAAACAAGGGAACTCCTCGTCAAATGTGCCATAGAATCCACTCAGTTTTCTACCCCCAGGTTCTTAAGCAAGTTGTCCACTGTAAGGAAAAAAGACAAAGGTTTTCGAGCAGTTATAAACTTCAAGAAGCTCAAACAGTTTGTGCTCTACAGACATTTCAAGAAGGAAACTATCATTTTTTACAGGAGGTGCTGCATGCTGGGAACTACTCGATGCTATGCTTGTCTCTCAATGCTGTGTACATTCCAGTCCCTCCCTATATTTCCAATCATCCCCAGTTTCCCCGCTTTGCCAGTCGTTAGCCCCAGGGTGCCTCACAGAGCTTCTGAAGCCAGTTGCAGCAGCCTTATAAAGCCAGGGCATTCGGATGCTGAGCATTTAGACAACATTCTAATAAAGGCAGACAACCTTTACTCTACTTCAGGAACTACGATTTGCGGTAAATCAGATACAATTTGAAATTAGATAAACAATTGTTTCCCTTTGAGCGCAATTTTTTCTCTGAATATAATAAATTGTTTTCTCGTTACTCACGCCAAGTAAACAGGTATTTACAATAAATGAATAAAGAATCGATTCTGCATTAATTGCATGATTCATGGAATTATTTGCGTGAAAAACGCAGATTTGCGCACCTTTCTGCCCGAAAATCCCCATACTTCAAACAGGGATTTTCGGGCAGAAAGGCGCGCAAATCTGCGTTTTTCACACAAATAATTGCATGAATCAGGTTGTAAGTGTGTGTTAGTATCGTGACAATTATATGACAATTGATAGAATTGTCATCATCCCTTATGTTCTTGCTCCCAAATCATGTAACAAATGCAAAACAATGGTTTTCTAATTATCTTCTTATTATATACTGCCAACACATGGGCATGGGTTTCGCCCACCTGGGCTTTTTCAAGGCTTCCTTTAGCTCTATTCCTATGAAGTATTGATTAATAATTCTCGTCCCTTTTGGCATCAAATGTAAATGCTAATGAGACATAACAAATATTCCAACTGTACCGGAAGAGATATAAAACACCAAGAATGATAGAAATTGGGACAGGTAATGACAAAGGAAATGAATTATTAGCATGTACACATCTTAAATTATTATTAGTCAGTGAGTTATTCACATGGTGCCAAAAAATCAAATCCTCCTACCCTGATTAGGTATTCTTCACATTAATTGATCACTAACTAACGTTTTTCCACCAAATCACTGTTCATTGCAAGTATTTAGTACCCATCTAAAAAGAATCAAAGATAGTAGCGTAAGTATACTGTAAAAATATCTGCTCCAAATTACACAGACATCTTTCTATAAAGTAATCTATTGTTTAACCAATATTTAGATACTCACTTCCTTTGCGCATTAATACGCTATTCCTTTTGGTCTATTTAAATTCAAGATTTGTCCTACAGCTTTGCCTGTGAAGGTAAATTATACCTATCACCAATAGTACTAAATTTAACGTTGAAAGAAACCATCGTAACTACTTATTTCCAACATGACTACTTGATATGTTTTACTCCTACATTGGCTCATGTTCTATTTGCGTTTGAGCCACAACAAAATAAAATTACCAATATATACAGGTTACGCTCCCAGTGCAGTGCTGTGAGCTGGCTTGTTCGCTGCATTCATTTTGAGTACATGTAAATACAATGTGTGGTAATTACGCGTTGTCCTCCTGACGTTACTTGTAAAAAAAAATTGCTAAACGTCTGGTAAAAATGTGTTTACTTGGTGTGAATAACGAGAACACGGTTTATTATATTCCAAGAAAAAGTAGCACTCAATGGTAAATAATTGTTTATCTCATATGGTGTAATAGCACCGGGTTGCGTGCTACTGTTTGTCCATTGTAGCACCCACTTTCTTTATGTATTTTAATATTTAAAATAATACAAGCTGGATGGCGCGTCTGCCACTTTATCTGACAACCCAACTTTTTAAAATGAGAAAAGTATTCTTTCCCAACAAAGGACCATTTTGGCATTAGCATAAATAGAGTGTCAGCACCCCTACACCTCCCTCAGAACAAGATGCAGTGTGCCCTAGCACCTTGAAGCATCTTTTGTGCTAGATGGAATTACAATAATAGATCTTCGACCAAATAATCGGACAGACTCAAAGAGTATGGCAAAGTACTACTTTATTCTCACTTTAATAAAGCAGGGTCGACTGGCAGACATCGGACTGATGCTTGCACACTCACAGCCAGGTTTGATTACATGGAGGTCTTATACACCAATATGCGTCATCTATGATGTCATTCTACGTGGCAAAATACAAAACCTATCAAGGGAAGGGATTGGTGAAGGGAACATATCTACTTATAGAACATATAAGGATCAATCTTTCATTGGCTACCCCTTGTCGGTAGGACACGCATTGAACTATCTCTAAACACATGTACTACTGATTATAGCGGACAAAACATCAGTGGATTGGCTCCTGCAACATTGTATGTTAGGTGGGTGTCCCCCAACCCCACTGATTGGTAGGCATTCTATCCCAACCTTGGACTTTTAGCTCCTTATCAAGCATGTACGTGAAACAAAACATAGGTGCTGGATTCCCGTCAGACTACTCCCCATTTTCCCACATAGTCTATCATCTGTCATCAGTTGGCCATCAGCCAAAGCCTTCCATTTGTAGTTGACCTTGTTGCTACTCACTTTCCTGAAACATTCAAGAGAGTGTGAGCACACCACTATCTTAGCTTAAGGTTCTGATTAATAGCCTTTGCTTTCGATTTCTGAGTCACAATGGAAAAAACCACAAATTTGTCAATTTCAGCCTTTCATTTACTGCTACTTGATTTAATTATGCAGGGTGCTGTTTCTCCTCTTGGTCTCTAGATACTTGCTCACTCTATCTCATATGAACTTTATACACTTTTAATTAACCAGCAGTTTGGCTCTCACAGATGTTTTCGTCTTCATTCCTTTATTAAGAATGTCCCACATTCAGAACATATCCATGTACACTCTTTGTGCTTTGCGCTTATCCCCCAAAATAGCATGTTCACTCTGGGCCAAACTTGACTCATTGTCGGGTCTACTCACGGGGCTGTTTTTCTGGGTCTCCTGAGTCTTACAGCCTCGGCCTGACTCTGAGGTAGCTTAGTTAAATTCAACGTGCGCCGTCGCCCATTTTCCTAATATGGCAGTCCTTGCCACGTTATATATTCCTTTATAGCAAGCTTCTATATGTTGTCTTTCTACCTTGCGTTACTGCATATTTACAGTTATTGGCCAGTAAGTTACTTAGGGCCTCAACCAGTGCCGGTAAACCCTTACCGCCTTACTACGAGGTCCCTTTGTGGGAGCCTTCCTTAACGGCTGGTTTTACCAGCCGTTAAGGACGGGACCCGCAAAGGGACCTAGGAGGTAATTACGGTACCGCAATTTGCAGTACCGTAGTTACCACCTTCCCCATTCCCATTGAGCCCTATGGGGGCAAAAATGGGAATGGGGAAGGGCCATGGTGAATGGGGAATTACCGCCTCACACACCTTGGAATAGGGCGGTAATTCCGCCATTCACCATGGCGGACTCGGTAAAATACCGGCACAACCATGGCGCTAATAGCGCCATGGTTACCGCCGTCCGTGTAATGAGGCCCTTAATCTTCTTTGGATCCATGATTACTTTAGTTTTAGGTTCATGTGACTCTTAGTGCTTCAGTTACATAGTTTTTTTTTGTTTAACCAATTTGTATTGATTTTTTTGCAACAAAACAATATACAACAGAACTTGCAGTACATATCATAATATTTCAAAATTTAATTTCTCCTTCAATGTCTACTGCCTGCCCCTCTCCCTCCCCCCATCCGAGCTTACTCAACTTCCCTGTCTGCATCTATTTCTTCTAAAGGGGTACCTTTTCCTGTGTCCTCAGTGGAGTCCTGGTCGCTCGACCAGTCCTGGGTGGGCCCATACTGTGTGGCCACTGTCAGGGTAATTCATAGAATTTCGCAGAAAAGTGTCGCAAGCGGCTGGCGCAGAGTGTCCGCCTGCGATTGTCTGCGCCAGGCACGTGCGCTAAAACCGATTTCCGCGCACAGCGTATTCATGGATTTTAGGCTCCCAAACCAGCCGTGGCGCAGAGTATCGCAGCGACCCTACAGCAGCGCCAGTAACGCCCCCAAGAACGCCCTCGCGCAAGGAAAAGCCATCAAAATCGCTAAATCATCGCAAAGGGCTGCGCTAACCCTGGACCAGTTTACAGGGCTTCCAAACAAGGAACGCAAAGCGGGTAACGTGCATATCAGGGGTACGCGTGAAGTTATACACGCGATTAGCCAGGGTACGTGTATTACAGGGGTAGGCGGGAAGTTTAACACGCGATTGGCCAGGGTACGTGTATTACAGGGGTGCGGGAATTATCACACGCGATTTGGCTGGGTACGTGTATTACAGGGGTACACAGGAAGTTGTACACGCGATTCGGCTGGGTACGTGTATTACAGGGGTGCGGGAATTATCACACGCGATTTGGCTGGGTACGTGTATTACAGGGGTACACAGGAAGTTTTACACGCGATTCGGCTGGGTACGTGTATTACAGGGGTGCGCGGGAATTCTCACATGCGATTTGGCCAGGTACGTGTATTACAGGGGTTGGCGGGAATTATCACACGCGATTTGGCTTGTTCGTGTATTACAGGGGTATGCGGGAAGTTTAACACGCGATTGGCCAGGGTACGTGTATTACAGGGGTACACGTGAAGTTTTACACGCGATTAGCCAGGGCACGTGTATCACAGGGGTACGCGGGAATTATCACACGCGATTTGGCTTGGTACGTGTATTACAGGGGTGCGTGGGAAGTTACACACGCGATTAGGCTGGGTGGGTCCTCACAGGTGTTCCCTGTACACCCTCCACGGCCCCTGCAGGCAGCCCACAAAACAGGGGACTACCCTGCACACCTGCTCATGTCCCCCTGCACCCCCACCCCCCAGCAGTGCAGGGGCACCCTCCACCAGGCCCCCACTCATGTCTACCACCACCCCCACCCCCCAGCCACCAGGGGCACCCTCCACTAGGCCCCCACTCATGTCTCCCACCACCCCCACCCCCCAGCCACCAGGGGCACCCTCCACCAGGCCCCCACTCATGTCTACCACCACCCTCACCCCCCCGCCACCAGGGGCACCCTCCACCAGGCCCCCACTCATGTCTCCCACCACCCCCACCCCCCAGCCACCAGGGGCACCCTCCACCAGGCCCCCACTCATGTCTCCCACCACCCCCACCCCCCAGCCACCAGGGGCACCCTCCACCAGGCCCCCACTCATGTCTTCCACCACCCCCACCCCCCAGCCACCAGGGGCACCCTCCACCAGGCCCCCACTCATGTCTACCACCACCCCCACCCCCTAGCCACCAGGGGCAGCCTCCACCAGGCCCCCACTCATGTCTACCACCACCCCCACCCGCCAGCCACCAGGGGCACCCTCCACCAGGCCCCCACTCATGTCTCCCACCACCCCCACCCCCCAGCCACCAGGGGCACCCTCCACCAGGCCCCCACTCATGTCTCCCACCACCCCCACCCCCCAGCCACCAGGGGCACCCTCCACCAGGCCCCCACTCATGTCTCCCACCACCCCCACCCCCCAGCAGTGCAGGGTCACCCTCCACCAGGCCCCCACTCATGTCTCCCACCACCCCCACCCCCCTGCCACCATGGGCAGCCCCCACCAGGCCCCCACTCATGTCCCCCTGCACCCCCACCCCCCAGCAGTGCAGGGTCACCCTCCACCAGGCCCCCACTCATGTCTCCCACCACCCCCACCCCCCAGCAGTGCAGGGTCACCCTCCACCAGGCCCCCACTCATGTCTCCCACCACCCCCACCCCCCAGCAGTGCAGGGTCACCCTCCACCAGGCCCCCACTCATGTCTCCCACCACCCCCACCCCCAGCAGTGCAGGGTCACCCTCCACCAGGCCCCCACTCATGTCTCCCACCACCCCCACCCCCCAGCAGTGCAGGGTCACCCTCCACCAGGCCCCCACTCATGTCTCCCACCACCCCCACCCCCCAGCAGTGCAGGGGCACCCTCCACCAGGCCCCCACTCATGTCTCCCACCACCCCCACCCCCCTGCCACCATGGGCAGCCCCCACCAGGCCCCCACTCATGTCCCCCTGCACCCCCACCCCCCAGCAGTGCAGGGTCACCCTCCACCAGGCCCCCACTCATGTCTCCCACCACCCCCACCCCCCAGCAGTGCAGGGGCACCCTCCACCAGGTCCCCACTCATGTCTCCCACCACCCCCACCCCCCTGCCACCATGGGCAGCCCCCACCAGGCCCCCACTCATGTCCCCCTGCACCCCCACCCCCCAGCAGTGCAGGGTCACCCTCCACCAGGCCCCCACTCATGTCCCCCACCACCCCCACCCCCCAGCAGTGCAGGGTCACCCTCCACCAGGCCCCCACTCATGTCTCCCACCACCCCCACCCCCCTGCCACCATGTGCAGCCCCCACCAGGTCCTCACAATCCCCAATCATGTGCGTAATGGTCAGCCTCCACAGCCAAAAAGCCCTACCAAGTAACACATTCACCCACATGGAAATGAAAACACATGTTACACCCCACACACAGATTTTCAAATTGAATGGGAAAACACACAACATGACATGCATGAAACCAATGAGATGAAACCACACAGTGAACAATGGAAAAAAAATGTATTGGACAAAAATACGAATGGTAAAGAAAGAAAAATAACTACAATGTAAATGTGAAAAAATAAGCCGCACTGTCAGAGGCAGCTCCACAGGGCACCCAGGTGACTGATGGGTGGGAAGATGGCACAGAGGACGACTGGCGCGTAGGGGGTCCAGTTGAGGAGGGGGTCGGAACAAGCCCGATCAGACGGAGGAATCCGGTCTGGGTGACCTGTCCCAGCAGGCTGACGTGGTCAACGAGCCATTCGAGATGACGTGCAGTCTCTCCATGAAAAGACTGCAGGTCACCTCACATGGCCCGTTGACGCAACGCCACACCAGCCAGGACAGGCTCAACCCGGACCTGGATAGCCACGTCCGCAGGCAGAGGAAGGCCAGTTGACGTCAGCTCATCCCCTGCCTGGAAACGGGTCTGGACGTAGGCATCCCTGCTGGTGCAAGATGATGCAGGGACAGGATCGGGGACAGGATTGCACACAGGCACCTCTGCGGCGGCCTGTGCTGCCTCCTGTCCCTGGTCCTGGACTGCACCACTAGCACCAGTGGGATCCCCACCTCCAGACCCCGTCTCTGGTGCTTGCACGGCCTCCTCCTCCACCAGACCCCCCACCAACCTGGATGACTCCGTGCCATCTTCCCCTGTTGGGCCCTGTGGGGTCCCAGCTGCCCCTTCTGCTGCCGAGGAGTCCAACTCCAACCTCCGCCTCTTGGACCTCCCCCCGGCAGCTGCGGCCTGGGACGCGGCACCGGACTCCTCACTCCCCGACGAGATGACAACACGGGAGGGGAGCCGGGCCTTGCGTCTCCGGCTGGCGGTCGGATCCCCGCCGTTGTGCTCCACAGCACCTTCTCCGCCCTCTTCATCAGTTGACGCTGCAGACAGGGAGAAACAAAACACAGGCATCAGGGCACTGTACAATGGACACATACACACATGACAGTTGCACATGAGTGGCATTGGCAAACCTCAGACATGTCATCACAATCCCCAACACACATGTCATTGCAACTCGCACACATGAGCCATACCACAGCCATATCGCAACTGCCACCACCATCCATACACATACAACAGCATGAGCAGCCAAAGGTGACCCAGACATCACATGCAACACAGGAAGTGCACCACACATGTACACACACCACCACACTTGCATGCATGTGTACACCTCTGCCAAGTGTCGCACTGTTCAGACGGGCATCCATGTCACATCTGCCAATCAGGCTTACACATACCGCAGTCACATGCATCCATGTTGCATCACTGTTGCACCCTTGTCAAATACACACACATGCACATGTACACAGTGCTCATACATGCAGCCCAATACAACATACATGCGTGACATCACGGACATGTCTACTTACATACACATACATACAAACATGTGTGCACGCACAACTGCATTTGCCATGCAAGCCTACACACACAAGCACCATCCATGTCTCACACATTACAGCCCTCGCATGTGTCAGCCCCACGGCCATGTACACCCCCACCCATACTCGACCCCATACAAACAGATGTGCAACCTGCACAATACCGAATAATCACCACACGCACTGCTCACAATCAGGATGCATGTACACTCACCGCTCGACTCCAGACGGGTCTGCTTCTCCAGGACCTGGACGTGGAGCGCTGGGGATATGCATTCCAGGACCCCCATCTGTTCTTCCGACAAGTGGCCCCGGCGCCCCTTGGCATCCGCTGCCTTCAAGAGGCGCCGGGCCTTGTTCAGGGTCCTGGACCTGAAGTCCTCCCAGCGCTTCCTGACATGTTGTAAGTCCCGGACTGCCACCCCCTCCGCGTTGATGGCAGTCACGATGTCAGTCCAGATCCGAGTCCGTCCTTCCTTGTCGGCGCGGGAACTTCCGAAGAGGGCATCATACTGCCCCAGGACTTGCTCCACCAGGACACCAACTTCGGTGGCACTGAAGCTGGTGCCCCTCTGCCTCTCTGGCCGGGGGTTGTCAGTGGTCACAGATGGTGTTTGCCCCGACATGACAACCCCAGAGGCAGGAGTGGGTGGGCAACTGGGTCCTGGGGCTGGGCTGTGGAACGATGGAATTCCAGTCGGGAGTCTTCGGTACCAGCAGGGGTGGTCACAGCAACAGCACCCCTGGCTGATGTGCAGGCAGCAAATGGCAGTGCACGTGGGCAGCAGGCAGTCAGGCAGCAGCAGATGGCAGGTGGGAGCGTGCTCGGGGCTCTGGGGGGCAGTAGTTCGGCCTTCTGGGCAGGAGCGTGGTCTTCCGTGTGCTTACGCGTGGCCAGCTTGGTACGGAGTGATTTGGCACGTGAAAATCCTGCACGTCAGCGTGAAAATCGAGGAAAGGCCCTTAGCGCGTAAGCGCGTCAGCACGCATACGCGATTCTATTGGACCAAAGGCCCTCAGCGCGTAAGCGCGTCTGTGACGTGAGCCGCACGGGTGTTTCCCACACAGCACGTGATGACAGAGCACACGTGGAAAGACTGCACGTCAGAGTCTCATCGCGTGTGATTGGTGGAAATGGCCCTACACGCAGAAGTGACAAAGAGTGTAATTGGTGGAAATGGCCCCACACGCAGAAGTGACAAAGCGTGTAATTGGAGGAAATGTCCCTACACGCAAAAGTGACAAAGCGTGTAATTGGTGGAAATGGCCCTAGCGCGTACACGCCGCGTAAGTGACGCTGGACGTGTGGGCCTGTATAAAAGGTACGCGTAGAACACCACTTCCTTGTACGTGCTTTTCGTGGAGAGCGAGTGGGTGAATTCTGTACTTCTTGTCGTTTCACACGCGATTTACTTCACGGCGTTTCAAGTTCGTATTCCCTGTTACCTCTGACAGCTTTTTCTCTTCTTTCGCTTTTACTGGTTTACCTGGGCCTGTTCCCTCAAACAGTGTTCCCTTCTACTGTTGTCCTGTCTCCTCAGACAGCGTACAAATCTTCTTTTGGCGGGGGTGTTGCCAACCAAACGTGCTCCTTTTACACGCTCGTTTACCAGGCAGACGGTGAGTCACGCACGTATCTAACATCTGTGCTTGCCCCGTGTGTAGCCTACCCCTTCAGAGGTCATTCTAGGCTGCGTGTGACACGCATACGTTCATTCTTGTGTTTCTGGGTGCCACAGCGTAGTGCAGGTTTTTCTTTCTGCACACGTGGTCTAGGAGGGGTTGCGTGCACGTCATCTCCCTTTTTTGGGCCTCCTGTGCGTTGCGTGACCCGTCATCTTTCCCCAGGGGTTACATTCAGCCTTGCTAGAGCACTAGGGTACAATTACCATCTGGTACCCAACCCCTTTGACCCCCAATTGCCCAGGACAATAGTCTACATCCACTCCCATACGCACATTAACATCAGTGCCATGGCTGGGAGGCGAGGATTCCGTAAGGGTGGCAAAGGTGGAAGAGCCACAAGTGGTGGCCGTGGTGGATCCGGTAGGGGACGTGGTCGTAACTTGCAGGGTGAGCCTGTCCCCCCATGTGTGGAGGACCAGTCACGGGCACCCATAATCCCCCCCCTCCCCCCCCTCCCATTGAGGCTGATGTGGCTGACACCATCCATGCTCAGCCCTTGTTGGACCAGCCCATTGTGGCACCAGACCTGGCTGACTCCATGGCTGACTTCCAGGTCAGCAGGGCTACGACACGTGCGCTGGTGCACGTTGATGCCATCATGCCACGTGGATCTGGGGCAGCAAGGTCATCTGCTGCACCAAGGAGGCAGGGCGGAGAGGCTGCAGGGGCAGCTGCGGCTCCATCCACCCCAGCCCTCACACACCCAGCCAGGACAGTGTCGGTCCTAGTCCATGCTGCTGACATTCCCCCTGACACCATCACACTAGAGCCAATGCCTGCACCAACTCCCATGCTGAGTGTGCAATCCCACACTCCTGATACAGAGTCCACCAGGGCTCCTGCCCCTAGTGTCCAGAGCGGCGCAGGACACTCAGGATCACCACCACCTTCCAAGCGGAAGAGGAAGAGTGCTCGTGCCCCAGACACGGCTACACAGTCCGGCCCGTCCAGGAAGCCCAGCTTCACGGATGACGAACTGAATGCACTTGTCGAGTATGTGTCCGGACATGACAACAAGATGGTCATTGTTGCAGGATCCAAGACCACACCTGCACAATGCCAGGCACACTGGCAGACCGTTGCGGACATCGTAAGTGCCCTTGGAATCGTGAGGCGCACAGCCAATGATTGCTATAAGCGCTGGAATGACCTAAAGCGCAGGGCAAAGAGTAAGCTGGCCTCAAGTCATGCCGCAACTCTAGTGACTGGAGGTGGGTCTCCAGTAGTAGACATGGAACTCACTCCACATGAGTCAGTCGCTGGGACCTACGTCACGGAGGAACAGATCCAAGGCGTGGGAGATCTGGCTGATTACGAGGCATTGTCCGGTGAGTGCACATGCATGTGTGTGTCATACATGTGCATGGTGTGTGTGTGAGGGCTTCTGTTTGTGTGCCAGGTGAGAGTGTGTGCGCCTGAGTCGTATGGGTCAGCCATGTGCTTCATGCAATACTTCCTGCGCAGCTGCATTTGGCCATAGCAGTATCCCTTCTGCCAACAGTTGACATCTAGCCCAACTGCACGCCAGTTGCCCTTGAAGTGTCACCTTGCCACAACATATTTGCTTATTTTTCACTGTTCATTCAGTCAGTTTGTTTGCATTCCACCACTTTCACTAGGCATGTCGCTGTCCACTAGTCACATGTCTGACATGGGTATGGTAAAGTGGAGTGACTTTGTTACCTGGATATCATTTGTACACACATGTCCCTGTGCAATTGGACCATTTCAGACTGGCAGCTCCAGGTGAAAAATCTGACCTGTTAGAATTAGAAAAGCAATTACATGCGGGAACTGGACTGAATGAATAGGTGCTGCCCTCCTCTCCATCTTCACTCAATAGCAATGGTACATGCCATCTGTGTGATGGCATGTGTGTTTCACCTGGCAATCACAGGCCAATGTGTGATGCCACTGCCAGGCAGCATGCAGAAAATGTGTTCATCTTCCATCTTGGTGTCATCAGTGTGTGCCATTTGCCTGCACTTCATACGCAGTGAGGGTGCATGCATGGGAGGGTTTCAGTCATGTGGGACATGTGTCAATCAAGTACTGGTTCTCTTGCTTCTCAGCCCTCATTGTGTGCCATGGTGCTAATGCCTGTTTCCATTTCTTTGTTTTCATGTCTTTGCAGGGGAAGACGCACCTGATACTGCTGGGGTTGTGGAGATGGTGCAGACCCAGGAGGGGTCCGAGGGCCGACCAACCACCAGTGAGGGACGTGGTGTGGTGGTGGGGGAGAACCCACAAGTGCTGCAGGTCGTGCTCTCAAGGGGTGTCTCTGGCTGCACCTCCCCCGAGCTGTACTCAGGTGTTGATTCGGATGAGACCTACGTGCCGTCGCAGGTGAGTGTTCCAGGGAGGGATTCTGTTCTGTCTCGCCCACCTGCACCAGGGTCAGAACCCTCCATGGGGATGTCAGTGTTGGCAGCTACGCCTTCGGTGGTTATGGATGCAGGGTCACACTCCGCGACATCTGATCCTGTTCCTGGGCCAGCAGATCAGAGGGGGAATGCAGTCCTGCAGCCTCAGGCAGTGCCGGCACAGCAAGGCGCAGTTCGCCTTGCCCCAGACAGGTGTGGTGCCCGCCGACGTGGTGGCCGTACGCCACCCGGCAATACCGCATGGGAGCAATCCATTTACGGTATGGCAACCCAACAGGCTGCATCATCCGAGATGATGGCTCAGGCCATGGATAGGGTGGTCACTTCCATTGTCCCCCCAGAAAGGCTGATGGAGCGACTAGAGCAGGCAACCGACTCCATCTGCCAGTCACAGAGGGAGGACATGTTGGGGTCCAACAGGGACAGGCGGGCGGCACTGGCGACTCTGCAGGAGGCCATCTCCATTGAGTCCCAGGGCCAAAGGGAAGCCCTGAGGCAGGAGCTCCTTCACCTCAGGACGACTCTTGTTGAGCTTGAGGCTTCAACACACCAAAGGACAGAACAGCAGCTGGAGCGTCTCACCCGTACGCTCTCAGCTGAGATGCAGGCAACGAGGGCGGAGGTCCGGGCATCCCGTGAGTTGTTGCATGGGGACCTCCGCACACTCATCCTCCAGAACCAGACCTACCACACCCGCATGCTTGCAGCCATGGAGGAGCAGACTAGGGCCTTGCGTGGGCTGCCTCCCATAGTGCAACCACCTCCGGATGCAGCTGCACAGGGTGATAATAGCGACAGCAGTGATACTCCCACAATAGGGTAGCCGTGTGGGCCATGAGCCCATGGAGGTGTTTTATCTTCCCAGGATCCACGCAGGTGGGTTCTGGTGTGCATCCTGTCCTCGGACCTCCTGGGTGGCCTCCCCAACCCCCCCGGGCCCATCAATGGCCATTTTTGATTGTTTCTTATTTTTATTTTTATTTTGATTTCTTTTATTCCCAATTTTTTTGGGACGATCTGTTGGCTTCCGTGGTTCCTGTGGGCATACGCTGCATTGTGGCTGGGCACATGCAGGCTTGTAATGTATTTGGTTCAGATGCTTGGGTTTGAGTCACACACACCCCTCCTGCTTCCCGTTTCCATGGGCTTGCAAAGGGTGTGCCCAAGTGACAGTGAATTACACAGTGACGTTGGACTCCCATGAGCTGTGTGGGCAGTCTGTAGTCAATACTGTGTATACATTCCTAGTGCATATTGCTGTTGTGTTGTACACTGCATGTTGCATTGATGTGTAACTCTTCTTCTGTGTCTACCTCCCAATTTGCAGGTCCCTTCCTCATGTCCACACAAGGACCTCTAGTCTGGAGATGGGGTCCATGTTGGCAGCAGTGCACCTACAACTCTACATGGCGCCAACACTGCACAGTTGGTAGTGGTGGGAGACATGAGTGGGGGCCTGGTGGAGGGTGACCCTGGTGGCTGGGGGGTGGGGGTGGTGGGTGACATGAGTGGGGGCCTGGTGGAGGGTGCCCCTGGTGGCTGGGGGGTGGGGGTGGTGGGAGACATGAGTGGGGGCCTGGTGGAGGGTGCCCCTGGTGGCTGGGGGGTGGGGGTGGTGGGAGACATGAGTGGGGGCCTGGTGGAGGGTGCCCCTGGTGGCTGGGGTGTGGGGGTGGTGGGAGACATGAGTGGGGGCCTGGTGGAGGGTGCCCCTGGTGGCTGGGGTGTGGGGGTGGTGGGAGACATGAGTGGGGGCCTGGTTGACGGTGCCCCTGCACTGCTGGGGTGTGGGGGTGGTGGGAGACATGAGTGGGGGCCTGGTGGAGGGTGCCCCTGGTGGCTGGGGTGTGGGGGTGGTGGGAGACATGAGTGGGGGCCTGGTTGACGGTGCCCCTGCACTGCTGGGGTGTGGGGGTGGTGGGAGACATGAGTGGGGGCCTGGTGGAGGGTGCCCCTGGTGGCTGGGGGGTGGGGGTGGTGGGAGACATGAGTGGGGGCCTGGTGGAGGGTGCCCCTGGTGGCTGGGGTGTGGGGGTGGCGGGAGACATGAGTTGGACATGGGTGGGGGCCTGCTGGCAGGTGCCCCACAGTGCTGGGGGGTGGGGGTGCAAGGGGACATGAGTTGGTGTTCATTAGTTCAAGGAGACATGTGCCTTTGCTGGGGGGCATGCCCATGTTGGGTGGGCTGCCTGCGGGACATGACCAGGGATGCAGGGTAGTCCCCTGTGGTGTGGGCTGCCTGCAGGGGCCGTGGAGGGTGTACAGGGTACACCTGGGAGGACCCACACTGTCAAATCACATGTGGAACTTCCCGCGCACCCCTGAAATACACGCGCCCAGGCTATTCGCGTGTGGGACTTCCCGCGCACCCCTGAAATACACGCGCCCAGGCTATTCGCGTGTGGAACTTCCCGCACACCCCTGAAATACACGCACCCAGGCTATTCGCGTGTGGTACTCCCCGCGCACCCCTGAAATACACGCGCACCCAGGCTATTCGCGTGTGGAACTTCCCGCGCACCCCTGAAATACACGCGCCCAGGCTATTCGCGTGTGGAACTTCCCGCGCACCCCTGAAATACACGCGCCCAGGCTATTCGCGTGTGGAACTTCCCGCGCACCCCTGAAATACACGCGCCCAGGCTATTCGCGTGTGGAACTTCCCGCGCACCCCTGAAATACACGCGCCCAGGCTATTCGCGTGTGGAACTTCCCGCGCACCCCTGAAATACACGCGCCCAGGCTATTCGCGTGTGGAACTTCCCGCGCACCCCTCAAATACACGCGCCCAGGCTATTCGCGTGTGGAACTTCCCGCGCACCACTGAAATACACGCGCCCAGGCTATTCGCGTGTGGAACTTCCCGCGCACCCCTGAAATACACGCGCCCAGGCTATTCGCGTGTGGAACTTCCCGCGCACCCCTGAAATACACGCGCCCAGGCTATTCGCGTGTGGAACTTCCCGCGCACCCCTTGAATACACGCGCCCAGGCTATTCGCGTGTGGAACTTCCCGCGCACCCCTGAAATACACGCGCCCAGGCTATTCGCGTGTGGAACTTCCCGCGCACCCCTCAAATACACGCGCCCAGGCTATTCGCGTGTGGAACTTCCCGCGCACCCCTGAAATACACGCGCCCAGGCTATTCGCGTGTGGAACTTCCCGCGCACCCCTGGAATACACGTAGCCCGCTCCCCCAAGCCCGATCGCGTGAGGAACTTCACGCGAACCCCTGTAATACACGTAGCCCGCTACCCCAGGCCCGATCGCGTGAGGCACTTCCCGCGCACCCCTGAAATACACGTGCCCAGGCTATTCGCGTGTGGAACTTCCCGCGCACCCCTGAAATACACATAGCACGCTCCCCCAGGCCCGATCGCGTGAGATACTTCACGCGAACCCCTGAAATACACGTAGCCCGCTTCCCCAGGCCCGATCGCGTGAGGAACTTCACGCGAACCCCTGTAATACAGGTAGCCCGCTCCCCCAGGCCCGATCGCGTGTGAAACTTCACGCGAACCCCTGAAATACACGTAGCACGCTCCCCCAGGCCCGATCGCGTGAGGGACTTCACGCGAACCCCTGTAATACACGTAGGCCGCTCCCCCAGACCCGATCGCGTGTGAAACTTCACGCGAACCCCTGAAATACACGTAGCACACTCCCCCAGGCCCGATCGCGTGAGATACTTCACGCGAACCCCTGAAATACACGTAGCCCGCTCCCCCAGGCCCGATCGCGTGAATAACTTCATGCGAACCCCTGTGATGCACGTACCCTGCTGAAATCGCGTGTTAGACTTCCCGCGCACCCCGGTATACACGCACACGTATTTTTTGTCAGCGGGTGTCCGTGTTTGTGGGTACCCCTTTGCACGTCATTTTTCCTGGAGGGCCACAGTATGGGACATTCATCATGGCAGTATATAGGTGCTATTTGTTGGCGCACCTTTTGGCGCACATTTCTTACAGCCGCAGAGACGCTACCGCCTGCTTTCTTGTGGCGGTCGTGTTTGTGCCTGTGCGCTGGTTTGAGCGTGCGCTTTTTTCCCCTATTCTATTCCATGAATACGTGTTGTAGGCGAGCGTGTGGGCGTTCCGCGCACTTGTGCCCTGTACTTCCCCCGTGACGCCCACGTTTTGGCAAGTTGTTCCCCATTCCGAGTGTTACGCCCGTGTTCCGCCTACTTTTGTTGCGTGCGCCGCGCTATGTGCGAATTTCGCTGTGGCCTGTGCGATTTTCGCTGTGACCTGGCGCACGCTGTTAGATGGCCTGTGCGCCAACGTGCGCCGCGCACTTTTTTATCGCACATACGCTGGTTTTCTCGCGCACGGCCTTCCATGAATTGACGTGCGCTGCTTTTCGTGCGATTTTCGCAATTGCACTGCGATTTTCGCTATTCCACTGCGATTCGCACGTTTTTGCCCACTTGCGCCGCGCTAATTATTCGATGAATCGGCCTGTAAGTGTTTCCAGGCTGTCAGGGTTTCTGCTTCTTCCTCCTATCCTCTACTCCCCATTTGCTGCCATACTGCTGTTTCAGCTTCAGTCCATTTCTGAAGGTCTCTCCACCAGACCTCTATCATAGGTCTGTTGCATGCCTTCCATCCCATGGCAATTCAACGCTTGATGAGTATGTATGCCGGATGTATACGAATTGTTCGTTTGCAAATTGCTCGAATTACAATTGACCTTTTCACAATTGACCGAATTGTGAAGGTCAATTGTAACACACCCAACCCAAACCCTTCTATATATATATATATATATATATCTATATATATATATATATATATATATTACCAAAGCGAGATATATATATATATATATATGCGGTCAATTGTGAAAAGGTCAATTGTGACCCTTTAAATTCGTGCAATTGTGCATTCGAACAATAGCAAACGAACAATTCGGGTAATACCTGTATGCCAAGTCCTTTAATTTGCTCACATGTTTTAGTTGGCGTGGCCTAGGGAATCCTCCTACCAAACATACCCACAATGATTCAACATTTATTTTGATCCCCTTCTCATCTAGCCGGTGGGCTACTTCTTCCCAGAATTTCCCAATTTCTGGGCATGCCCAAAACATATGCGTCATCCCAGCGTTTTCTTCCCTGCATTTGGGGCATGTTTGCCGTTCTGCGGTCTTGAATCTAGCTATTCTTTGGGGAGTCATATATGCCCTGTGGGTTATATGTAGCTGTATTTGCTGTAGCCTTGCGTGTCTAGACACTTTCTTGTGGTACCCCTGGCCCGCTCCCACATCCCGTCACTCATGGGTACACCAGCCTCTTCTTCCCAGTCATATCTTAATTGTGCCACTTCCTTCCCCACTTTGGACATCAATAGTTCATATAGTCTGGATATCTCGTGCCCTCCTTCTGCTATATCAAATATCATTTTGATGGTAGCGTCAGGTTGCTCGTCTAATGTTGTTTCCGAACATGTCTCTCTGATTCGCGTACCATTCTGTTATATGTAATATGTTACCCTGCATACAACCCTGTTTCCTCCACCAACGCCCCGAATACCTTTATCTCCCCTTCTTGTCATATGTCTCCCATTGTTACAATTCCCACCGGTTCCCAGTGCTGCCTAATTATCTTCATTAGCTGCCCATCCCCTCCCGCTAATGCAACCAGCGGCATTTGTGGTGAACATGGGGCTGGGTTCTCCATGACCTGACAAGCTCTTTGCCATACCTTACCATGCCAGTACCAGCATCTCATAGCGCTCTTTCAACTCTAATTTGGGCAGCCATATCATTTTTTTTAGGAAGAACAGGGCACATTCTAGTCTCAACAATCTCGATTCTGAGGTGGGGTCTTCGGATAGCCACTTAGCCACATATTGTAGTTGACTAGCTAGGTAATAAATCTCATAGTTCGGCAGTTTTATACCCCATTTATCATGGGCATTCTGCAACTTCCAAAGGGCGATTCTGTTCCTAGTCCCGTGCCATAGAAATTCCCTGCATATGCTCTGTAGCTTAATAAAGAATCGCCTCGGTATCAGGTATGGTATGTTTCCGAAAAAATGTAATAGTCTCGGCAATACCACCATCTTCAGCAGCGCCCCTCTTCCCATCATTGCCAAGGGGAGCTTAGACCAGAACCTCATACTATTTTCGATTTTCTGTACCGCTTTCTCAGTGTTATGCTGGTGTTCTGCCTCTACTGTGTGATAAATGTCTACCCCTAGGTATCTGAACGTGCTTGACTCCCATAGTATTTGTAAGACTGGTAATTGATCGCGTGGGACTCCCGCATACCTCCCTAGTGGGAATATGCATGATTTTCTGGGGTTCACCGCTATTCCAGATAGCGACGCAAATCGCACCATCACCTCCAAGATATATTGGAGATTTTCTTCAGGGTATCGTAAGTACAGCAGCATGTCGTCTGCGTATAGCAAAATTAAATGTGACTCCCCTTTTATTCCAATCCCTATTACCTCGTACTGCTGCTTCAGGTATATTGCCAGGGGCTCCAGTGCTAACATATACAGCATCAGAGACCATGGGCATCCTTGTCTAGTCCCCCTGCTCAGTTGCCATCTTTCGGAGATGATAGCTCCCGTTTTGACTCTGGCTAGCGGTGCACTATACAGTAGTTTAACCAATTTGAGATACCCCAGTCCTATCCTATAGTTTGTCAGGGCTGCAATCAGCCAGGGCCTTTTGACAGAGTCAAAGGCTTTTATTGCATCCATTGATACGATTGCCATCTCACTGAGTCTTCTTTTGTGTGTTCTATGACCCGGTGGAGTCATCTAAGGTTGTCTGATATGTTCCTGCACGGGACATATCTTGTTTGGTCAGGGTGTATTAGTTTATTAATGATCCGTTTCATTCTATTTGCCAACACCGCTGTAAGCATTTTGCTATCTTGATTCACCATTGATATCGGTGTGAAAGATCCGCGATCCTTGCTTGGCTTGTTGGGGTTAGGGAGTGGGATAATAATTGCTTCCCTCAGAGATTCTGGCAGCCACCCTCTCTCGAATGCCTCATTTAGCATTGCTAGCAGTGGGGGAAGCACCTAGTTTCTGTACATTTTATAAAATTCACTGGGGAGTCCATCAGCCCCTGAGGTCTTACTGGTGGGTAGTTGCACTACCACCTCTTCTAGCTCTTCTAGAGTGATCGGGGCATCTAGGTCCTCACGCTCCACCGCGCTTATTCGTGGCAAGCCTATGTCCTCCAGTGTGTTCCTTATCTTCCTGCTGTTGCTCCCTTTTTCGTCCCCATACAGTTTTCGATAGTATTCAAGGAACTCTTGATGTATGCCCTCTTGGGTGTCCACCAATTGCCCATCTTCCCCTGTTATTGCTCTAATCGTGGGTCTGGGGGTCTCCCTTTTATACAACCATGCCAACGTCCTGCCCGGTTTATCTCCCCCCGCATGCTCTCTAAATACTTTTTATAGTTCAGATTACATAGTCTTTCCCAGAGTTCTGCACATTGCTGTTGCAGTTGGCTTATAGTTTCGGCACCCTCCTTCGCTCTACCCCCTCTGCCCAAGATTATCTCTAGTTTGGTTTCAGCTTCCCAGTATTCCTTTAGTATACCTCCCTGCAACCCTTTGGATTTGGCTATTGCTATCCCTCTCACCACCACCTTGATGTCTTCCCATAGTGTACCGGCTGACTCAACGCTCCCAGTATTGGTCTCAAAGTACCTTACAATTTCTTCTCTCAGATCCTCCTTAAACATTGTGTCTTTCAGTGCTTCAGCTCTAAGTCGCCACGTTGGCATCCTAGCCCTTGGGGGTCGGTATTGCCAAATTAGAACCAATGGTGAGTGGTCTGATAGGACCCTTGCCTTGTATTCTGTCTGTACTGTTTCTGCTATTACCTCCTGCAAGGCAAACATGTAGTCTAGTCTTGTGTACAAAATCTGTGGAGCAGAGTAATGCGAATATTGTCTGTCTTGTGGGTGGTGCACCCTCCGTGTCCCCTCTAGCCGGAGATCTGTCAACAAAGTCTGCAGGGCCTTGGCAGCAGGGGCGGGCCTGTCTTGTTTATTATCTGACCTGTCTAATTTCAGGTTTAATGTGCAATTAAAATCACCTCCCCAGATCACTGCCCCTAACCCCCCCATGTACAAGCTCACTTTGTTGTATAGGGTCTTAAAGTATGTTACTGTGTCCTGATTCGGGGCATATGTATTAATAATGCATATTTCTTTATTTTCCACCAGCCCTCGTATTGCCACCATCCTCCCATCCGCTTCAACTGTGGACTGTAGTAATTGAAATGGGACATGCGGTGCTACCCACGTGATCACCCCCCTGGCATAAGCCGAATATGTTGCCCCGATGACGGTCCCCCTGTCAGTCTAGAAAAATGGATACCTCTCATGATTGAAGGCAAACGTATTTTGGTGGCCGTGGGCCAACCGTCTCATGCACGATACGATAGAAATACAGATTTCCGAGTTTACCAATGAACGGCCATTTTGATTTAACAAGGATCGCCATTTTGTTTTCTAACAATTGCTCATTGCTTTCTGTTCTTATTGCTTCACAGCATATTTTCTGCTTACACTGCTCGACTGTTAATATTGTTGTCTGAACGTGAAAGGACAAGACCGCAGGGCCGCGAGGCTAATAAGAGTTCGTTGAAACACAACTTAGGCAGCGCCGGAAAGGAATCCCGAATGTAGCCTTGAAGCAGAGCCGCAGGGCATTTAATCATTTCACAGCTGCCAGCCAGTCTCGTTATATGGCAGAATATGTTAGAATAAAGCAGCTAAAGGCTTGAATTATGCTCTTCTTACGCCCCCCTTTTACCGAGCCTTGTAGAGCGTGTCAGCTCCCAGGACACGAATAGCACCTCATAGATAGCAAGGTCTGAAATGTGACTCTTCCCCCGTATGTAGCTCGCTTCCAAGAACAGAAGCACTGTGTTCTGTTCAACAACTAAAAGATGCCTCTGCACTTGCAAAATTGCATACTGTTACTAGAATAGATATTTGAAGGTGCCATAATTGTCGAAAGTGTCCATCATCACACCGAGTTCAAAGAAACCCAATAAAGGGGGGTGTTAAACATGTCACAGCTGATTGTATGATATGCATTTTGTATATATGTAACTGATGTACGTAATTCACTCTCTTGCGTCCCTCGAGGTCTAGAGATAGACGTCGCGGGGCGTGAGACCGCGTTGGCCAACTGAGACTTTGCTTTGCAATAAACCCTAGCTTTGGGAATACAACCTCGTGTCTGGCGTATCTATCGTGTGTGGTGACTTGCCTTGTTTCCATAGACGTGAGGGACCCCTAGGGGCCCCTTTCAAGATGGCGCCCGAATAAGGACCCTCCCCCACTTGTTCCATCGTATACATTGTAATTGAGTAAAGGCGGAGAACGACGAGGAGGGGACGATCGAACCGGGTTCAAGAGGTGTTCGGGGCACCCTGTAAAAGTGATGAGAGATTCCTTTGCAGATCTGCACACATCTGATCCCTCATCAACGTACCCGGCTAGAGAACAAGGAGGCAAGGGTCCCGAAACGAGGCGGAAGCCAAGAAACGGAGACACGACGTCATTGGTTGCGTCAGTATACAGACGACTTGTGTCCTGAAGGACAAATTGATTTATCAGGTGAGTCATTCCCCGATTCAAAGTAATCCTGATATTGGTTGAGAGTTGACTTTGCAAAATCAAATGCCCTAGGTAAGGTTGATTAACCAGGGGGAAGGTTGAAACATGCCTGGGGTATTGTCCACCCTAGCAGGGTTTTTCCGCTGTGGTAAACAATCTTTGGAAGATGTCCAAATTGCACCACCTGTGGGAACGCCGGCATATGAAATGTATGTGACGTATGGAGTGGAAGCAATAATATTCTGTGAGACTTGGCATAGGCAAACCAGAAAGCAACAAGACTATCAGTGGCCGATTAATGGTAGTTCTGAGATAGTGAGAATAGATAACCTGAAAAGGGTGTTGATAAGAAAGAAAGCGCGTCCTGCAGCATTTGATATTGTTAAGGACTGGAGAAGGGAAGCAATGCTCCGACTTAGAAGTAGAGCGAAGCATGCGCAGGCATAAATCAAAAGGTGAAGTAGCGGAAGAAAAAGAGGAGGAGGAGTGGACTGAGAGTCTAAGGAGGTCAGGTAGACGTGACCAGTTGAATATAGAAAAAATATACCCACAACGAGAATTGCACATAGCAGATGAATTGATAGAAAACATATTGATCCATACAAAACAAGGCCCAAGATCAGAAGCGAGGCCAAACACGTCAGTAACTATTGCCCAAACCCCGCCCGAAGCTCAAACTCTCCCTCCTGTAGCTCAAGCCCTCCCACATCCAGAGACCACGCACGTAACACTTCCTATTAGCCAACCAGGCCTACAGCAGACACTCCCCGCTTCTGTTGTCCCATCCGCACCTCCCGCCTTAGATACAGACTTGGTACCATCCGTCCCTCCCAGGGGTGAAATTGAAACCACGGGGGCGAGCGACGGGACTGAACAAAGTAGATGCACGAGGGTAACTCGCAGTGCGATCAGCAAAAAAGGAAGGTGGAATTACAACAACCGGCAGAAATGTATATAGACGGGAATGATGGGACGGCAGCATTGGCTTCGATGTATGACTTCCGAAGAAGCAACGAAAGACAGGTAGTGTTGGAATGTATGGGTGAATATTTGGTGGAGAGATGGAAACAGTTAATTGGGAAATTACCACCGCAGCGATTGTTAGATTTGAATGCATTAGCACGCTGTAGAGAGAGAGATGAGGAAGTGAGAGAACATGTATATGGACTTTTTGAACTTAAAAATGAATTAGATAATGATTATGATGAAATGTTTACTGCACCTGGGTACAGGGGTAAGGATATCGGGAGAGATAGGAAGGGAATGCAGGGGTTACATAATCAACGGCAGCAGTTACCATTGCCGGGGCAGAAGGCGATGGTGGACAAATTATTGTTGTTAAAACAGGGGGGGGAAGACTTGAAAGCATGCATACTGAAGACACAGGTGCTACTGCAGCAAGTAGTAGGACATAATGGAGGAAGAGGGAATGCACAAGGAAGGAGTAATTTGAATATGCATGGAGGGCCATTGGGACCAAATCAGTGTGCGTACAGTAAGGAGGAAGGACACTGGCGAGCGCAATGTCCACATCTGCAGAATAGAAATGGGTCTGGTCAGAGAAGACAGCATAGAGGGCACCAAGGAGCGAATGGACCAATTAGGAATAGTATGCAGCAGCACCACAATAATGGAGGTAATCAAAACCAAGCCCAAAACCAAAGTGCTCCTAACCAGAGTCAGGGTCAGCAAAACCAACAGAATGGAAACCAGAGTGGGGGAAATAGAGGGAAGAGTGGGAACGTTTTCGATACACAGCCAAATACGTATTACAGTAATAGTAGTAATTATACGTCGGATGACGTATTATTTCCCCAATAGGACAGCCCAGGGCAGGGGTCGGAACCAGTGTCTATTCCCATGAATCAGAGAGGACCCTACGTAGAAATGAGAGTCGGGAATGAGGAGCACCGCTTCCTTGTAGATACAGGAGCGCAAAAGTGTTCAATAGACCATCACTTGGTTCTGGATATACCACTGTCAGGGCAAAAGAATGTTTCTGTAGGGTTCGCAGGTACACCAGTAATAAACCCAGTGTCCCAACCAGTCCCAGTTACCATAGGACCATTCACTGAACATTGTCCTTTCCTTTTAACAGAAAATTGTGGGGAGAACCTGTTGGGATAAAATTTTTTGAAAAAGTTAGGTGCAGTTATACATTGCACAGCAGACGGGGTGTTCCTGACGATTTGGCCACAGGATGTCCCTGTGTAATAATTCATGTCTGAAACTTTACCAGTAGAACTAAGTAAAGTGCCAACCTGTATATGGGCAATGCATGACAACGATGTAGGATTCTTGAAAATAGAGCCAGTAAAGATCCTTTTGAAAGAGGGTGTTACACTACCGCGAATTCCCCAATACAGAATTTCGGCTGAAGGTGAGAAAGGATTGAAGAGTATTGTTACAGATTTGATGAAATTAGGGGTGATTGAAAAATTACAGGCAGTACATGCAATAGCCCGATTTTTCCTGTTTATAAAAAAGGAGGCAATGAAGTACCATATCGTTTCATAATTGATTTTCGCGCGCTAAACAAAGTAGTAGATCCCCAATTTCCTTTAGTCCCAGATGTCACTACAATATTGACAATGATACCTGTCTCAGCAGAATACTTTAGTGTAGTTGATCTAAAAATGCGTTCTTTAGCATTCCGGTGGACAAGGACAGCAGATATTTGTTCGCGTTCACATTAGGAGGACGATCATTTACATTTACGCGGATTCTGCAAGGATACACGGAAATTCCGAGTATTTACAGTAGAGCATTGAAAGAGCAGCTAGAAATGCCAGAATTACCAGTGGGTTGTGTACTATTGCAATACATAGATGATCTGTTGTTAGCTGCTGACACAGAGGAGATTTGTAAAGAAAGCACTGTATTACTACTGTCACACCTAGCGGCACATGGCCATAAAGCTAGTTTGAAGAAGTTTCAATATAATCGAAAGGAGGTAGCTTATTTGGGCTACCTACTTTCGAAAGAGGGGAAAAGGCTAACGCTAGAACGCATAGAAAGTAATTCTTGTATGCCTATTCCAAAGACATAGAAAGGAGTCAGAGCCATAATAGGCATGGCTTCGTATTGCCGACAATGGATCAGTAATTTTGCGTTAATTGTGAAACCGATGGTGAATTTGACTAGAAAGGATGCGGTTATGCCTTTACAGTGGAATGAGGAATGTCAGAGAGCGTTTGATCAATTGAAAACTGCATTATGTTCTGCTCCAGTTTTGGGCACACCAAATTATGAAAAGGTTTTTCGACTGTTTGTGTGTGAAAGTGAAGGATGTGCATTGGCGGTTTTGACACAGGAACAAGGTGGAAGAAATAGGCTGTGCGGCTATTTCTCTTCCGCGCTGGACCCTGTAGTGGGCGCACTACTACGATGTTTGCGATCTGTCGCGGCGGCTGCTGCGTCGGTGAAACAAACGGAAGGGATGGTATTGGGGCATACTTTAATTCCGATGGTGCCACATTACCTTAGACGTTCTATTAAATAGGACACAGACGCAACACCTCACCTCTGCTAGATTGACAAGATATGAGATTATCTTGTTCGCACCCCATATCCAAATTATGAGGTGTAGCGCTTTGAATCCTGCAGAATTAATGCCACTGCCCATAAAAGAAATTGGTGACAACGAATCACCCCCCATGATTGCTTAATGGTCACTGAGGAAGAAATGAAGGGGAGAGTTGATTTAAGTGACACCCCACAGAAAGAGCCAGATGGAGAGTTATTTTGTGATGGCTCTTGTTTCAAATTACCTGATGGCACAACAACTGCCGCCTACGCTATCACTACCCTAGAGAGCGTTGTAGAAAGCAAAAGAATCCCCTACAACTCGGCACAAGCCGCAGAGATAATAGCATTGACCAGAGCCTGCGAGATTTCTGAAAATTTGAATGTGAATATATATACTGATAGTCAGTATGCTTTTGGGGTGGTTCATAACTTTGGTCGACTTTGGGCTGAGTGACGTTTCTTGACATCACATGGTGCCAGAATTCAACATGGCCCTTTGATTGTACGATTACTGTCTGCACTCGCGTTTCCAAAGCGCCTAGCAATAGTGAAATGCGAGGCACATAAAAAAGTAACATGCAAAGTATGAGAGGGAAACGCGTTTGCAGACAGAATTGCGAAACAAACTGCCACTGATTTAAATACTCAGATGATGACAGTCCAGACCGAGGAAGTACCCTGTATGATAGAAGATGGAACTGCCACTGTCAAAGAAATGCAGGCCGAAGCCACGGCTGAGGAAATACAAGGGTGGGCAGAAGGCTCTGCTGAGTTAGAGCTGGAGGGTTGTTGGGTGGACAAGGGAACTAGAAACTGGATGTTGCCAAATTCTTATGTAACTGCAATGGTCACAATGGCCCACAGCCCTACTCACATCTGTGCGAAAAGATAATACAGCACTTATCTACAGTATGGCAGAATGTAAACATAAAGAAGAATGCAGAGAGGTTGGTGCGGAACTGTATCACGTGTTTACAACACAATGTAGGTAAGGGAACAGTGACTCCAATAGGCAGTTTTGGCCCGCCCTCTATGCCTTTTGAGGTAATCCATTTTGATTTCATAGAGATGGAGAGATGCCAAAACTTGGAATATGTTTTAGTGGTGATCTGTGCATTCAGCAAGTGGGTGGAGGCATATCCCTTAAAAGACTGCATAGCAATTAACATGGCAAAAGTAATGCTTAAAGAATATTATTCCCGTTTTGGCTTGCCCCGTGTCCTATGGTCTGATAATGGTCCACATTTTGTGGGCGCAGTGGTGTTACAGATATGTGCGGGTCTTCAGATTGATAAGAGATTTCATAGTTCAAGGCATCCGAGTTCGGCCGATCTTGTGGAGAGGCACAACGGGATCCTCAAGTCAAAAATAAGCAAGATATGTGCAGGAAGCAAGTTGAGTTGGGTGGATGCATTACCAATAGTGCTATTATGCATGCGTGCGTCTGTACAGGCTAGAACTGGGCTCTCCCCGTACGAAATCGTAATGGGGAGGCCGGAAAATGTTTGGTGCGCACCTCAGTCAAAACGACTTAGCGAGGTAGAACATCCTGTGCTTAGTACTTATTATGGCCTTTTAATGCAGAAATTGCGTTTGATTCATCAGCAGGTGCAGGAGGCTCTACCAGTGAGATACACTGGTCCGGGGCACGCGCTGGAGGCATGCGACTGGGTGCTGCTAAAAAATGTATAAAGAAAATCATTGTTAGCACCCAGGTGGCGCGGCCCCTATCAAGTACTCTTGGCAACGCAGACGGCGATACGGGTGGATGGACGGAAGTCGTGGATCCATGCCACCCATGCCAAAAAGATCCCAACTTCGCTGAAAGACTTGCCTGACCCAGACGACCGGAAAGAGACAGCGGTCCCAGAAACGAAAGAAACTGTTGCCAGTAAGCTGCCACCAAATGTGCACGAGCGAGAAGTGAAACTTGAAACTAAGCCTGAAACGATTGCCAAAAAGGGGGAAGGGCAAAGAGTGCCCCAACGTTGCCCAGCAGGATCTCCATCACTGTTGGCTGACTCAAAATTTGCATTGCAAATACCGGCAGACACTAAACGTCTACCCCTTTGGCGCCCAACAGCACTTGCCAGCACACCAAAGACCGAATCTGCATAACTGGCGCGGCGCTCACCAGCACCTACAGTAGCGCCACAGGCTGACTTTGAGCCTGGATCTGGAAGTGCACCGGCACTGTTCACGCATCACACAATACCAGAAGTGAGGCGATATGATTTACGGCCTCGAAAGACAAAGTGATCCACAGTTCTTTGGTGCTTATGTTAACCTCTGGTTCCGCTCATGGACGGAGAAGGAACTAGAGGTGTAGAGGAGAGAAGCGTGAGAATTGTGCAAGTAGGACAATTCAAGACTCTCGGCTCCTCGGTGCGATCATAAAAAGTACATGTGTCCTGAACCAGAGCGGACAAGCTGGGCGCACATGGTACTAAGGCAATAGATAACTGATCAAAAGTCCTCTGAGCAGTATGAGAAAGGACAAGTGATCTTGCCTAAAAACAAATAAGCAAATCCAGGCTATAAAGGACTGGCAGAACTGAACTATGACAATTCCGTTGAACTTATTGACATCAGAACAAGTGCAACAAAGAGAGATATCCACGACGAACTCTAATAAGGAAGAAGAAGGACGATGAGAAACATGTCGGGACCGGTTTCAGCCTCCTCCTGCACCGCTGCTGAGAATAAGTTAATTGTAAAGACTGTAAGCTTAAGGAAAACGCATGGTAAAAACAAAGGTATGCTGGCACTGACAATAATCATGTGCTTCATGAGTGTGGTAGCACCAATAACGACAGCCTTAGTATTATGGTATGTGGAATCTATACACCCATTTGGAATGTTTTTACCAATAGTTAATATATCCACTACTGAAAGCCCGGTTCAGGTGATTACTTATACCTTGTCCCCAATGGAAGAAAGACACAGAGAAGGGTATGGGAACAATACGCTGTTACTGATTATGAATATGACACATGCAATTCTAAAAAAAACAAATTGCTGGGTATGTGCCCATTTACCGCAGCATGCTGGGAAAGGAATAGGTTGGTATGTAAAGCCATTACCATTAAGTTCTGCATGTAGTGCATCCTTAAGTGCAATGTTCTATGGGAGACGGAATAAGAGTGGTACGGCTAAATTAGACAGAACAAACATGAATGAGTTTGAGGAAATAATTATGAGGCCTGTGGGTTGTTCCATATTCCATAAAGCACAAGTGATGACCCCAGAACCTACGAGGAAAAGTATGCGAAAAATAACACGACAAAATAGACAAGCTAGATTTTCCCCACCAGTTAAAACATCTGTGATGACGTTTTGTGTAAGAACAGGCGGGAACAAAGATGCAGTTCCCCCTTCTTACACGGTGAATTATAACCCGAGAACTGTCCCTTTTTGTCTAAAAAAGAAAGGCTCCTATTCAGTCGGAACATTTACTGGATGCATGAATACAGTGGTACTAAAATGGGAAATAGAACCAGTATATGTGGGAGATCCAGTCTATTTTATATGTGGAGAGAAGGCATATCCTTGGTTGCCCAGAAACTGGGGAGGTATATGTTACCTAGGTCTACTGTTACCAGGAGTGTTCCTCTTAGAAACAGCAGACATGGCCAGACTATCCAGATCTAGAACCAAAAGGAGTAGCAAAGGTGTTTTGATAGCGACTGACGTAGCAAAATCATTAATTCCATTCTTGTCCCAGATAGTGAACTCCGATAACATAAGGCAGCTGTCCAGAATACTAAAAGATACCATAAACACAAAGACACATATACTATTTAACATGATGTTGGAAGAAAAAGGAATTAGATTAATGACACTGCAAAATAGAATGGATCTCGATGTGATCCTGGTTGATCGTGGGGGAATTTGCAAGATTGTGGGATCAGCGTGCTGTGTATTTATAGATGACTATTCCACTATGATTTTTGAAGCAATAAAGAAAATGCATGTCCTAAGCTCCGAACTCCCTACTGGAGAAGGGGCTGGGGAATAGAGTCCTGGTTTTGGGGAATACTGCGTTCTTGGGGATGGAAGTTGATCTCGATATTAGTAGTGGTGTTTGGAATATTCATAACCTGCTGTTGTTGCATACATTGCCTACCATTAGTTTGCACTGAGGTAACTGAGGGATGTACGAAGGGATGTATACATATGATAACAAGAAGAAAACAAACTTATGGCCGGGATGACAGAGACACAAATGAAATGAAAACAGTGAAAGAATTGATGGCTATAGATATTAATTAAGATGATGATGCTTATAGTAGCATGCAAAACTCAGACATAAGTGCTTTAGACTTATCGTCATCAGAGGAGGACACAATAAATGAATGAGACATTTGGCATACGGCCAAAGGAGGGTTCGCTATTCAGGCGCCATCTTGAAAGGAGCCCCTAGGGGTCCCTCACGTCTATGGAAACAAGGCAAGTCACTACACACGATAGATACGCCAGACACAAGGTTGTATTCCCAAAGCTAGGGTTTATTGCAAATAAATAGTCTCAGTTGGCCATCTCGGTCTCAGCCCCGCGACGTGTATCTCTAGACCTCGAGGGACGCAAGAGTGTGAATTACGTACATCAGTTACATATATACAAAATGCATATCATACAATCAGCTGTGACATGTTTAACACCCCCCTTTATTGGGTTTCTTTGAACTCGGTGTGATGATGGACACTTTCGACAATTATGACACCTTCAAATATCTATTCTAGTAACAATATGCAATTTTGCAAGTGCGGAGGCATCTTTTAGTTGTTGAACAGAACACAGTGCTTCTGTTCTTGGAAGCGAGCTACATACGGGGGAAGAGTCACATTCCAGACCTTGCTATCTATGAGGTGCCATAAGAAGAGCATAATTCAAGCCTTAAGCTGCTTTATTCTAACATATTCTACCATATAAAGAGACTGGCTGGCAGCTGTGAAATGATTAAATGCCCTGCGGCTCTGCTTCAAGGCTACATTCGGGAGGGAGCTGGGCATTCCTTCCCGGCACTGCCTATGTTGTGTTTCAACAAACTCTTATTAGCCTCGTGGCCCTGCGGCCTTGTCCTTTCATGTTCAGACAACAATATTAACAGTCGAGCAGTGTAAGCAGAAAATGTGCTGCAAAGCAATAAGAACAGAAAGCAATGAGCAATTGTTAGAAAACAAAATGGCGATCCTTGTTACATCAAAATGGCCGTTCATTGGTAAACTCAGAAACCTCTATTTCTATTGTATCGTGCATGAGACGGTTGGCCCACGGCCACCAAAATACGGTTGCCGTCAATCATGAGAGGTATCCATTTTTCTAGACTGACACCCCTCCACTTCTTTTGGATTACCTCCAATTTTTCTTTAGTGAGGTGAGTCTCCTGTATTAGAGCTATATCTATTTTCTGCCTTCTTAGATACATCATGACCTTGTTCATTTTAGGTAGCTATTGAGCCCCCTGACATTCCAAGAACTTCAGTTACATTGTTACTTAATATTTTCATAACGTTTCAACATAGGTTCATATATCTTCTTCATGACACCACTTTGTCCTCGTCAGATTTCACTTTAACGTCCATCCATAATATTCATTGATGCACTCTGACATCTTGGCAAGCAACATCCTTCCATGTAGCTTTCTTTCAGAGTGAGGGTACATTCTGTATGGCTGTCTGAGTGTATAATGTCTCTCATACACTTGATGTGATATTGGAACGGTGCAGGGGGTATCATCTATGGCTTTTCTTTGATTTTTACAATATGATGGCGAAGAGGGGCGGGGAACTGGCAAGGAAGCGTTTGTCTGCTCCTCTACAGCAGTCTTTTAAATTCAGAGAATTATATTTTGTCTTAATACATTTAGCAGTCTTGATAAGCCATCTGCCCAGGATAATAGGTTTTCTGACCTTGTCAATAAAGGCCATATTCCAGGGGCCTCAGTTTTACAAAAATCTGCATAGATTAAAGATAAGTCATCTAAATTGATGGCTTTTTCTATATGGAGGCCTGGAATGCCCAGGCAAGCAAGGAAGGACAGGGTGCCATGCATGAAGACTCCTTGACTGGCAGGCGATGGTTCATGTGGGACTCTTTGGTCTACATATGTTAATTAGAGATATTTCCAAGAGCCTTTGCGATCAGATCCTTTGTAAAAGATTACCTTTGGTACATAAAAGATTACACCATGTCAAGACACTCATTACATCAACAAGTTGGGAGGGTTGCACTAAAAATCATTAGCATATTGGCGTTCTCATCATCCCAAGGACTCTAGTAATTGGCACCTCTTTACTTCCTTATGTCAGGCTCTGTGGTATCATTGATCCATTTGGGTCTGATGGACTTAGATGTTTTTGCGTCCAGGTAGAATGCTCAACTTCCCTGTTTCTTCAGTTGGAAGCAGGTTAGGACTGGGAAACAAAAGAGGCCCTGGAAATAATTTTCAAAGTGGACCAATATTACACATTTTTAGCAAGCCCAACTCTTTTCCTATGAGAGAATTCGGAATTAAAATAGGTTACCACACAAAAGAGGCCAGAGTGCAGAGGCCTAGCAGGAAATCTCCAGAGTTCCCTATAGGCAAGTCTACCCCAGGTTGGAAGCCAGCCCCCCAAGCTTTGGTGATGGATGTCTTTTTCAGGATTGGGAAAGAGACTTGCATTATGCTTTCCCATCAATCCCAAGGGTTTTAATCCTTGCACACCATCAGCAGTCCAACCTGGTACTGATAACTTAATTTTTCCCACTCCAGGCTTGTTTATTTCTCCTTCTTGGAACATTGCTCCTTCTGCAGATTTTCCGGTAATTCTACCTTCTGTTCCCCATCTATTGTGCAGGGACCTTCATCCCTGATGTTTGGCGGCTCCCTGACCCTGGTGGCTTGGAAAGTTTTGGAGGCAATCATGTCCATACCGGGCATTTCAACAGAAGATGCAAGATTCCTATAGTATTTTTGGGTCCCTGAAACATGCACACTGCATGTTTCTGCTTGGAAATATTGAGTTGGTTGGTGTCTGTCTCAACAACTGAATACCATTTGTATAGGACTGTTAAAGTTTACAGATCTACCATTGCTACCCAGCATGATATGATACAGAATAGGGTTATGGGCCAGCCGCCCCTAGTGAGCAGGCTCCTTCGGAGTATACTTTTTAAGCTCCCTCCGCAGCCTATGAACTCAGTTTGTGGTATGTAAATGTGGTGCTTTGTAGGCTCCACTATTCTTAAATGGCATGTACCATGCTATGAGGATCGTACGCGTCTTACCACATGGATAAGATATATTTTCTACAAAAAGAAGATGTGCTAAAAGGTGTCTGAACCAAAGGGTAATTAATAAATGGTATATCTGATAACCAAATTTCATAAATAAAAATTACAAATTTTATTAAACACATAGGCCCTCATTACGACCCTGGCGGAGGTCCATGGTGCAATTTGCACCATGGACCATGGCGCAGAGCTGCCAACTCCGCCATGGGGGTTGGCGGACTTACCGCCCCATTCCGACCTTGGCGGGGCGGTTAGTCCCCAATCCTCATTTACCCTTCCCCATTCCCATTTTTGCCCCATAGGGTATAATGGGAGTGGGGAAGGCGTTAATTACGCCACCGTAGATTACGGTGGCGTAATTAACAAGAGGTCCCGTAGCGCCATGGATTTTTCCGCCCGGAAAATCCGGGCGGAAAAATCACCATGGCGCTACGGAAAGTCTTAATCTGGCGGAGAGGTACGCCATGCATTACGCTGGCGTATACCCCTCTCCGCCAGGGTCGTAATGAGGGCCATAGAATTTTAGCATAAAATGATCACATTACATAAAACTAGATAAAAAACATAAAACATATGTACCACAGAACACAAGGAATATAGAAATGTGGGTTGATATTTCTAATATCTATATCAAAACTCTGTGTGATATTTCACCCTGGAATTATTTTTCTTATTTTGAAAAGGATTCTCTAAAACCCCTTTGTAGGCTCCTGCATTGGGGACCAAAACAACCTGTCCTTGCAGACTTAGTCAGCCAAGTTAGTCACTTCTGCTTGATCTCTTTTAAGCAGGTCTTGGACATAAGAGCCTTTGAGCACAAAGGTAGCTCTTTCTCTGCTTGGGGGTATCCTTTTCTATTTCACAACAGACCAAGACGGAATGCAGGTCAGTAACCTATCCCGCATTTCATAATTATTTCCAACTTGTGTGTGGTGCATTGTCTCAAAAGTTATGAAGCCAGTCTAAGGAATCTTAGGGGTAATTGTTACCAATTGTTTATTTCATACAGGAAGCTGCATAAGCCTGTGTCTTCACCCACACTCCTCATATGTGTTTGTTGGGTCATGACACAGTTGAGCATTGATTTGGGTTCCTTTAGCACATACTCAACCAGATGGGCCTTGGCTTCTAAGGCCTTTTGGACTAGTGGGAATTTCCAGGATGTACTTAGGGCAGCAAATTAGCAGACCTATTGATCATGTTTCTGTTGTTTTATCAACACTTTGAAGTTGCTTAAAAGGAAGTCCCAGTGCCCTGCCATCTAATGGTGATTTTAGAATATGACAGAATGTAGAGGTTTTATTAAGGGCATGGAGGTGAGTATTACCCCACCGAGATTTTGCAATTTTTCTTTCTACATTTCCCATCCTGATTTCCCTATTCAATATATTCAGTTTCAAGTTTGGTAGTGGTCCTGTTAACCTCTGATTCTTGGTAGAGGGAGCTCTGCAGGCTCCGGCATATTCCTGAGAAAGTCAATTCAGGCAAAAAAGAGAACTTGGTGTATGGCTGCTCTTCTTTTATGGCTACATGGGTTAAGACAGACGGGACATTTTCTATGGTTCAGAGAGGGATCATGGACATTGTAGTCCCTGTATCTAAGGAAAAGTTTTTTGTGAAATTTTAAAAACATTGTTTTCTGCGCTCAAAATAAAAAATATGTGTAATGCATGATACTCGCCTCTTTTTTCTTAATAACATCTTGACTTTCTGTTATATTCTAGCAACATTATCATTTTGCCATTTGTGAAAAAAAATTCAGGTGCTTTGCATCCTTCTCTACAAGATGAAACCCCCTCCCCCATTATTTTTAAAAAGGAACACAGGCTTCTGGTACCATGGGACGAATATATATATTTTTTGTATTTAAATTTGTTTTTTGTTATTTTAGGAGAACAACAAAGTATTGTAACTGCACAATATCTCACCGACAGTGGGTGAGTTAAATGTATGTGTCAAGTTATATAAAAGCAACAAGCGCACAAAATTGGGAGAAAGGATAGCTCAGGTGCAAAGCGTTTGTCTTGGAAGCAAGACAATGCGGCGCAACACAGGTTCGAATCCCGATCCCATGCTTAGAAACCACTCGCTGGTATTAAGTGCGCTATAAATGAACAATAAAATAAAAATAAAATAAATAAATACAGAAGGCTACAAAGCTCAGAGTCCAAGTCAATACTGCAGACACAATATAGCAATGAGCGAGAAGAGAAAGGAACAGCATAGGAATCCCAGGGCCCTCAGTCTCGCGGTTCATGTTAAGTCCTTATTGTGAGTTTTTGCATAAGACAAAAAAACACTTTACAAAAACTCCCTGCCTCCTGTCCTGCACTGTAAGGTCTATTTTCTTTATCAGTAATAAAGACCACATAGGGGACCACCATTTCTCCCCTGATAATGGTGCGGACCACTGCCCAAGAGACAAACCACCGGATCCATTGGGAGGGATTCCTCTGTGATGAGGTGGAAAGTGTGCAGTAGCTAATGCACCAGTTAGGGGCAGCGCCTCCAGATATGCATATATATGTCCCCACGCCCCCCACGCCCCTGCCAACAGGTGCTGTCACCCCCCGTTGCACCTTATGCTTCAACCTGTTGAAGGCAAGCGTCCCCAACCAGCACGATCCTCCCCGCAATGAGTGACAAGAAAGGACTCTCCCAAATCGGGAATAAAGCCAAGACAGAGTGCGGGTGAGCTTAAATGGGAGTTTATCAATCAGAATAGGGCATGCAAAGAACTCTGCAAACTCCGAGAGAGCTCTGTCTGACAATAGCAAAGACAGGCGTATATATTTACAAAAAACGTCATAAGAACCTACACACTATAGGGGGCACAAGTTCAATGGGATTGGGTGGCGACGACTAACTATAGGTGCTGCTGCGATGTGGTTGGCCGTGGCTGGAGAACGTCATTGGTCAGCCTCGTGGGTTGGGCTGGGCCTGGCAGGTTGGCAGAGTTCATCCGGGCGGTGTTGTTGTGCCCTCGCGGCCAGTGTCAGAGATGAATGTCTTTTCCTGACTTATTTGCCCTAGGCCATGCACACCGCAGTCATTCAGTCATTGCAATATTATCTTCTTTAGTAAATCTTCCAATAGGTTATTCTACAGGTTAATGCAACAAAGGAGGAATGCACCTTGTGAGGGGTCTGGTGGTAATACGTCAGGACATGGTTACCAGTGTCCTGTTGACCGGGGCCATAGGTCGAGGGGCTAAGCTTCAGGGCCTGGGACGGGCGGTACAGGTCTTTCTGCCTTGTTAGAAGTTGTTATGGATGTGCTGCTGTGTGTTGTCAGAGTGTTGGGTGTCCTGATTGCACAGGGCCATAAGTCTAAGATGATCCGGTGGGTTGTGGGGTTTACGAGGGGGCGCCTTTGGAAGTGTGTGTTCAGGCAGAGGTTTACTGCTGTGCTGTAAATAATGCAGGTGGCGGGCCGCGGCCTTGGGTGCTGCAGAGGGGGCTACAAATCTTTGAAGCAGCTCCAGTCTGATTGGGGGAGGTGGAGCAGCGCGGCGCGGGCCTCTGCTCTCATGTTTTGGCAGCCTTCACAGGGTGGGAGGGGGAATGGCCTTGCACGTATTCACAAAGGTATCTCCCTTGTGTGTTGCCGATTTTAGGTAAAAACATCACAAACATTTGAACACTCTATAATACTTATTCAAATCATTTTAAAACATGTATTTCAACTTTGCTGGATATGCCTCGATTATACCCAGTCTGAGCACCATATTCGTACACTATGTTTTAGCAACTACAGTATATAGTTGTATGCATATATATTTGTAGTAAGTGAGGTAGTAGTTGGGTTGGTGGAGTACATAGGAAATGACCCGCCACTGGACGTGACGGTGGTGGCACATAAGGGGCTTAGACATACACACATGACAAGTGCATTTCTTGCGCATCCTTCACATGAGTCCACAGTATGATTACATTCGTCTTCTCGTGTACTCTAGCAGCATTAGCTCGGTTATGGCGCAAAACCATGGAGGGTAGGTTTCCCAGTGATACACGTAAAAATAGATCCCTGGAACGCTCCTTTATTATTAGCACCCAACTGCAATGGTGTGGGCTCGCCATTGCTCATATCATGGAAGCATGCTTTCTTATGTTTATGCATTTTACAGGTTTTTGTAATATAAGAGATTTTGTGGAGAAAAGCATACTTTGCAAGTGGTCTTGGACTTTCTGCCACCTGAGGACCATTTTACTGTTCTTTTCATTGCCCAGGCCTGCTGGCCGGGTCATGCTGAGAGCGATGATACACTGCGGAAGGTGAACTGTTACAATGTTAGTGTATTACGCTAACTCATGTCCGTCTTGTTCGTGGGAACGGGCTCGCAGCGGATCTGCCAGGGTGCCGCGGCGACAAGGATAACTGAAACTTTCCGAAGGTGGGGGCTGCGCTACAGTGCGCTGAGCTCACACCATTTTTAGTAGACAAAATGGTTTCTGAGGCCTAGCTAAATTTAATACGTGCGGGCAATGTCTTCAGCAGGTGAGCCATCCACCACCTGGGCCCTGGTGGTAAGGAGGGGACGCCCGCCGAGCCATGGCCCTCACCTGGGGTGGAGATGTAGGCAAGGGGGGGGGGTCTTTTGGACCACTCCTCCCCTACATTTCCCCCCTTTTGTTACTTAAGTAACGAATACTTTAAGTCCTCCAGCTTTCTACATTCTTCTTCGTCCATCACTGCCTCATCCCATGCAGGTGTGCCTTTTATGGGCATCCATGCTCTGCACACCCCCCGTAAGCTTTCCCCTCTTCTGGCATATTCATCTGGGGTACAAGTCAGGTATATACATCCGCCAAATCTACCCACACCTCCTGGTACCATTCTAGTACACGGGGCTCTCTAATGGTGGTGTGCCACGCTTTATCTATGATATCTTTGTCGTGATAGATAGGCACTAGCTGATATCTTGGTGTGTCGTCTGTTCCTGTTTGTACCTGCACTTCCTGCATGTTTTGCATTGTCCCACGGGTGTTGCCCATTGTCACCATCATCATTGCACCACTTGGTACTGCGTTAGCACAAACTCGAAGACCCACCTGGCACAGACAAAAAATTAAAAGGAGGAACACCACAGCTGGCATCAAAAATTTCACAGTTGTTCCAAGCCATGAGGGGACCCAGGAGAAGATGTTATCGAACCATGTACTGTCTTCTGCTCCACCTTCCATTTTCATTTTTTCTCCTAGGTTGTGGACTGCTTCGATCACATGGGACAGGGAGCCATTTTCTGCGTCTTCAGAAGGTACAAAAGTGCAGCAGGCACTTCGTATTTTTCGGCAAACACCTACATCCATTGCCGTCAACAGGTCCAGGAGATACCTGTTTTGCATGGTCATCAGTCGTAAAGCCCTTAGTTCCACTTTTATTATGTTGAACCCTTCTTCAGTGTCGTTGGCCAGCTGAATCAATTCCCAGCGTGTTATCTGGAGCCACTTTGCATTTGCTCTTGCTTGGACGCTTGAGACGAGTGAGGCAAAGAATGTTTCTGCTGAGCTGAATAATCGATATTTATCTGGGATCTGAGCCAATAGTTCTGATGATTCCTTTGATATGTAGTTTGATGCACGTCGGTTACGGGTCAGCACTTCTCCCTTGTTTCCGGAAGACAGGACATACATTTGTGACTCCGCAGTGGGCTGGGCTGCACTCTGTTGCAGGCGTTCCTGTGTCTTTTTGCTCCCGTCGATGTGGCTTTCTGGTATTACCATTAGGGCTGAGTGCAGAGTGGCCATTGAGCAGCTGCCACTCCAAGACGGGGGGAGGTGTAGGTATGCCTGGTTGCCGCATACCCAATACGTGTCCATAAGGGCCGCTGTCCCTTTTCTCAGATCTGGGATGGCGAGTGTCTTGTTACAGTTCTTGTTTGATCCCATGGAGGTCTTCCCCTCTCCTTTAAAACACAGTTCATAGTCTATTTCGTTCTGTAGTTTGAAAGATTTTTCAATGGCGGTTACCCAAGTTAGTTTTGAAATGTGTTCTTTCCATACTGGTGTGCATGTTTCTTTTATCCACTGCAATTTCTCTGGTGCCACACCTCTCAGTGCTTCCGCTTTGCACATTACTTCTTCATCCTTCCACTTGTTGTCTGAAAAAAGTGTCCCTTGTATTACAAAAAATGGTTCCTCCAAACATACCACCCCTGCCGTTTTTGGGTAGCAAGTTTTCTCGTTCTGCAGCATTTTAAAAATAACTTCATGTGCCTGGAAGGTGTTCTTAATCCTGCACAGCGTGAGATGAAGGAGACATTGGGCATCTATAATTGGCAACTCGCTGGGTAGCAATACTTTGGGTGTACCTGAAGCATGAGGAATGAGGGAGCAGACATAACAGCTCTCATTTGTTGTTTGTTTTGCGGTGGCACTCATATCTGCATACCACTTATTTGTCTGGTGGGGGTGTCGTGGGTCTTCCATTTTATCTAATCCTAACCCATAGTACTCATCATACCTCCTCCTCCCGGTTTCCCTTCTCCGTCTGTTGTTCTTGTTCCTTATGTACTTCCCAGCCTGCTGGGCGAGGGAAAAAATAGGCCCCCCTTTCTCATTCCCGCCCCCCCTGGCCCATTCATCATATAAGATTTCGTGTGCTGCTAGCATCTTTTCCTTTTCGTCCCTGAGTTTGTCTTGCAGGTTGTTTTTTAAGACGGGGGCAGGTTGACTGGTGGGGGTATCATACAACCACGATATGGCAGACGGGTTTCGGTCATTTAAACTGCGAGCATTATACCTATACATCACTGGTGGGGACACTGTGTTGTTTTGCATTCCACCCTGTGGCTCTTTCTTCTCTGATATGATAGCATTGGATGGTGTGGTGTGATAACCCCATACAAGTTTAGTTCCATCCCATACCAGAAAATCACCTTCCCTCATATTGACACTTGCAGTTACATTGGTCCCAGTGGTGCTGTTGATCCCAGTGCTGTTAATCCCTCCCCCCTCGTTCATCTCGATAGAGATGAACGCTATAAACCAATATGTAACCAGGCCAAACATTAGCATAAAAAACATCGTAATGCACATAGATAATCCGCACTCATACGAATATCTGCATCTCTCATTTAATATTTCTCTCATTCTACTAATTCTATCCGTTGCAGGCTGCCTGTTAGATGCCATGGTAGTTCCTGTTTGAGATACAAAAGTGCATTAAGTGCATGCATGTAAACATTTTCGTTGGCACCATTAGTGCCGATATATATAGACGGGTAATGGAAGCGGGTAGGGTTGTAGGGAAGGGAATTCACAGACAAGGGTGTAAACAAGTCATAATTTGATCACTTCATTAATCACATATAAGTCCAAAACAAAAAAACTTTTTTTTTTCAGTAATACATATAAAAAGAGAATGTAGCAATACTTCATCAGTCACTTTCCCATTCATTCACGTTCATTGCTGACGCACACACACAAGTCAATGTTCAGACATTTTGTTCAGTTCAATTGGTTGCTGTTGTCTGTGCCTCCTCATCTGCCTCCTCTTGCACATTATTATAAGCTCTTCGCACATCTGTCAAGTGCATCCAGTACCTCAAGCCCTTCACTTTCACAGCTGTGGGCGTACAGAACACTACCTCGTATGGGCCGTGGAACCGTGGTGCATTCCATCGACGCACAAAACTCCTGACATAAATTAGTTCGCCCGGCATTAGCTGTAGCTGTTGCTCAGGCTCTGTGACAGACCCTGTTATGTTTCCCTCCTCTCTAGTGAAGGGTGGGGAGAGCTGCTTTGATATTACGCGCGCTGCCCTTGTTAATTTTTTCAAATAGTCCGTGAATTCTTCTCCCAATATCGTGGCGCTCCTGTGTGCATCTGAGTGTTCGCGCAGTGGGGAGTGTGCTGTGTGCATTCGTCTCCCAGTCACGATTTCGTGCGGGGACAAATGGTGATCTTTACTTGGCTGATTTCTCAGTTCAAATAGCGCAAGGGGCAGACAGTAGATCCAATTCTTTTTCAATGAAAAGCATAGTTTTGATAACCTGCCCTTTAGCAGTCCGTTCATCTTTTCCACTACGCCATTACTTTGAGGATGATAAATCGAACACAATTTATGTTTTATTCCCAATAATGCAGTGACTTCCTTGAAAAGTTCATTCACAAAATGAGTGCCATTGTCTGAGCGAATCACGTCACAAATTCCCCAGCGCGGGAATATTTCCCTCACTAGGAACTTGGCGGCGCTTTTGGCATCAGGTCGTGCACATGGTCCAGCTTCCACCCACCTTGAGAATGGGCACACAACCACGATCATGTACCGGGCGCCATTACACCTTTCCCCCATGTCTGCGTAATCAATATGCAGTTCTCTGAATGGGCCAATGGGTTTAGGAATTGTTCCCCGGAGTGTGCGTAATGTCATTCCTGAATTGTAGATCTGGCATGTTGTGCATTCCATTGCCAATCGAGACACGTGCTCCTGGAGACAGGGCACGAACCATTCTTCCTGTATTTCTGCTGCGATGTGCTGTTTGGTATTATGTGCAGGGAAGTGGAGTTGTTGAAATGCAATTTCTAGTAACTGGATTGGCATTACCACTTTCGCTGAGTTATTTTGCCGCCACAGCAAGTCTGTGCCCGACTTGCTGCACCCTCGTTTTGTCCACATCAATTTTTCGTCGTCACTAGCTCCTTCCTGTAGTTCTAGTATCTGTGATATGGGCATCATGTTATACCCTTCTGGGGGCTCTTCGTTTGCCTTACGCTGCAGCATGTACTCACCTGTGTCATATTTCTGAAAATAGGAAGCCTCCTTGGCGGCAGCGTCCGCTGCCGCGTTCCCCAAAGACACAACGTCTGTGTTGGATGTATGTGCTTGGCACTTCACTATTGCTACTGCAGTAGGGTTTTGTAGGGCCTCAATTAACTCTTTCAACAACTCTGCATGCTGTACTGGTGTTCCGTCTGCCCGTCGAAATCCCCTACGCCCCCATCTTGCTAGACCTCCATGCACTGTCGTCGTCATGTAAGCTGAGTCTGTGTATATTGTCACTGCACAACCCTTTGCTGCATGTAGTGCTACTATGAGCGCAATCAGTTCTGCTGCTTGTGCGGAGTAATGTGATGGGAGGCGGTATTGAACTAATGTTTCATACTCACCGTCTTCTAATCTCACCACCGCCATACCGACATGTTTTTCTCCCGTGTCCACGTCAATCGATGCAGACCCATCCACGAAGTACACTTCCCCCTCACTCAGAGCGTTCTCACACACCACTGTGTCCTCCCCTCTTTCTCATGTGTAAGTTGCGCAATCGTGGTCCTGCATGTCCTCTAGTGTGCACGCTTCTGTAATGAATGTGGCGGGGTTCACTGTCTTGCATCTCACCACATGGATGTTGGCGCTAGACAATATAATCTCGTAGGCTGTCGCCCGCTGTGTGGTCAGTGTGCTTTTTGACCTCTCAAGTATTGCAAATAATGAATGTTCCACAAACAATGTCACAGGGCAACCCATTACTATTGTGGCACTTTTCTCAATCGCGAACGCGGCTGCAGCTGATTGCTCGCACGCGAAATGCCCTTGCATCACGTCATCCAAAGTACCACTATAGTAAGCCAATGGCTTGTGTCCTAGGGACGTCTTTTGTGTCAGTACAGCTGTCATGAGTGTTCCCTTGCAGTGTGAAAATAGGTAAAATTCGCGTCCATAATCAGGGTTTGCTAGCAATGGAGCGCTTGAAATTAGCTCTTTTAATGATTGAAATGATGTGCTCATTTCTTCTGACCAATCTATTTTTTTGTTCTCCTGTTGTGCTTCCTTGAGTGCTTGTAGGAGGGGCCTCGTGTATGCTGCATAGTCTAATATCCATGCTCGGCAATAGTTGCACATCCCCAAGAATTTCTGCATGTCTTTCACTGTTGTAGGTTCTCCTACTGATCTTATTGCTTCTACCCTGTCGGGAATTATTCTTTTTCCATCTTTTGATATGAGCTGTCCCAAGTATAAGACCTCTGTCAGGCAGTACTGTAACTTCTCCTTGTCTACCTTGTACCCCTTGTTGGCCAGTAGAGTCAGGAGAGTTGTTGAATCCTTTCTGCATGTTACCTCGTCTTGTGCACACACTAATAAATCGTCTACGTACTGAATAATCGTACTCTCAACTGATAGGTTTCCCAAGTCTTCATGCAATATGCGGTTGAATATGCTCGGGCTCTCGCAGTATCCCTGTGGTAGTCTGCAGTGTTCATATCTTTTACCGCCCAGTGTGAATGCTGTGAGGTATCTACTCTCTTCCGCCAGGGGTATTGAGAAAAATGCGTTTTTCAAGTCTACTACTGTGAAATGGGATGCCACTTTCGGGATGCTGCATAGTATTGATGCAGGATTCGGGACTAGAGGGAACTCCTTCTGAATTACATCATTTAGGGGGCGTATGTCCTGTATCATCCTCCAAGACCCTCCTTTCGCTTTCTTGATTGGATAAATACATGTGTTACATGGGGAGGTTGAAGGCACTATTATCCCTTGTGCTAGTAGTGCATTTATGGTCTCTCTTATCCCTTCTTCGGCCTCACGGGACAATGGATACTGTTTCACTCGGGGCAAAATTGCTCCTTGCTTTAGTTTTATTACCACAGGTTGTACTCCGTGCAGCAGCCCTACATCACTGGGGCCTGTTGTCCACAAATTATTTGGTACGAGCCTCATGTCGTCATCAAAAAATGACGGCGGTGCTCCCACCACTGCCATCAATTGGACGGGGGTTTCCCTGGCTTGAATCAAAATGTCACAGGGCATCGCTATTTCCATTACTATTTCACCATCCCCTTCTGTGTCTGAAAAGAGATCCTCATCTGTTAACTCTCGTAGGGCGATGTTGGCATTTGTACACAGCACTGTACGCCACTCACATCCTTCCCTGTCCACTCCAATCACAGCGATCCTTTTCGCTGATACCTGTACAGCGTGCAAGTCTAATGATACCACTGATCCTGGTGCTGTGTCGGGACACACTATGGGGCGGAAGAGGAACTCCGCTGGAATCCTCCAGTCCATTCTTCTTAACTCTCAATAAACATTTCCTCATTTTGTGGCAGCCCTCGTACTTCCTGTGTGGTTGTGTAGGCTTGCACTACCAGCATCGCACGCAAGGGGCATATCCCGGGTGTAGAACACACTATTCCTCTCTCGGTGAATGATATGGTCATGTTAAGTTTACTCAGGAGATCCCTCCCTAACAAATTTATTGGTGAGTGTTCATAATACAGTAAGGGTGTCTTTACAGTTTTACCCCCCACTGTTACATCCAAAGCTTCTGTGTAAGGAACTTAAATTACAGCCCCAGAGAACCCCTGCGTCTCTAACTTCCGGTTAGATAACGGGAACCGGCCCTCTCTGATACATGATTTCTCCGCTCCCTAATCAACCATGAATATGAACTGCTTGTCTCCTATCTGCGCCCCTACCAATGGTTCCTCTGCTGCATTGTAGGTGGTAGATAGAACTGGACACGCAAGTGTTCTCTGTGGGCTGTCCTATGCGGGGTGTCTCATCGCCCCCCCCCCCTCATTAAAGACACTTCCTGAAACCACTGACATGCCGTTGTAAGGTGCTGGTGCGGGGGCCCCGTTTGCCGTTGTCAGGAAAAGGGTTACCTGGCGTATAATGCATACTGTCATTGTTTTGTGGGTGGTTCTGTGTTCTATACTGGTGTCCCTGTTGCTGCTCAGCATTACCTTGGCCTGGGTTCCTCAGTTGTTGTTGTCCCATTGGAAGACCATATGGGCTCCCCGGGTGGGGATGGCCATATTGTTCTACCTCTTGGAACCCGTTGTTGGATCTAGCTCTGCACTCCCTAGAGTAATGCCCCCACCTTCCGCAGTTCCAGCAACTCCCTTGTGCACCTCTAGGGCCCTGCCATCCATTTCCTCCCATTCCTCCGTATCCCGGTCCACCTCCTCTTCGGCCCCTGTACCCACCTCGTCCCCCTCGAGGGGTCCACTCTTGTCACTGCGGACCTCCGCCTTGCTCCTGCTCATTCCACTGCCGCTGTCCTGTTCCCGCCCAATTAGTTGCCACCCTTCCTTGTATTGCTATCAGCCCCTCCTCCTCGTCATCTCCCTCCCTGCTGTGTGGGAGCGCAGCTACTGCTGCTGCAACCTTCACCAACTTTGTCTGTACTAATTTCGCTTCGTCTGCCAATCTTTTCTGCGCCACCTCCTTCTCCCTTTCCTTTATTCGTTTACAATGGTGTACTATTATGCTCTGAATCTCAGGCCATCCCTTTGCTTCAATACCTGCTATCTTGTCGAGCGCCTTCTGCACTTCCTTTGGGAGCCCTCTTTTTATAATGAAGTAAAATAAAGATGTTGATTGATACCAGGGTGTGCCCGTTTCTGCTCTCCACATCTCTTGGACCCGGAAAATGTAATCCATAGCCTCCTCCTCGTCATTCATTGTACACTGCATCACTGACTGTAAGTCTGGCGTGTCTGGGAATGTTTCGCGTAAGGCATCCCACACCCTGGCACGCACTGTGTTAAAGGAGGCCCCATCATGGCGGTCACAGTCTAATGTTACTCCCGGGAAGCCGGCCTTAACCCATACTCTCTCAGCCTGGTCTCCCACTGCTGATACGAGTAAGCTCTTCACATCTCCTATTGCTAGGGGTACCCCGGCAGTATGTTTCTCAAAAGCGTATATCCACTTACTTGCCCCTCCTGATAACGGGGGCAATAGTTTTAATAAATTGGCTTTATCCATCTGAGCCCATGTGATATAATTCGGCCTCCCTCCTCCCCTATGTATCAATGGGAGCTGTAGCCTTCCTTTTGTCGTTGCATCTGCACCTGTTTTGGCTGCTGATGTTCCCAATGCTGCCATTTTCCCCACCCTGTTTCTTAATCGTCCCGCCCACTCATCATCCAGTGTTCTCAGTGAACATGTACCATCCACTCCTTCACTTCCCCCTCCCATTGCCATGCTCAACCTGTCGCTTTCTTCTACATCGTCCCTTATATCACATAGTAGTTCCTCTCTGTCTCCTATAGGCCTCTCTTCATTATCGATACCTCCTTCTCGTGCCCCTACTTCAATTATTCGCGTTGGTTCTTCCTCAGTTCTGAACAGTATCTCACCTTTTTTCCACCCGTCTTCAAGTGTCCTATTCTCACTTGGCGCTCTAGATGTGCGCCCTGATCTTGCAGCATTAAATGCTGTTTGTTCACATATGTCTCTTATCCTTGAGAGCTCATCTTTTGCTATTGAGAGCCTTGATTGTAAATCATCTGTTAGCTTTTCTATGTCCATCCTTTGTGTACTTGTCTGGGCTCGCTCCCTTGTGCTTTCATATGGCGGGGGTGCCGTTGGTCGGTGGGGTGTAGTAGTGGTCGGGGGAGGCACATAAGTGGGGTCACTGTACCCCTCTGCGGGCAAGGGTTTGTTCAGTATCGGGTACAAACTTATTACCTCTATTGGTGGCTCTACTTTTGACACTTCTTTAGTATCTTTCTGTATCATCAGTGGGTTGTCTGTGGTGGATGGTAGGTCAGGGTTTACTGCTGGTGCCTTAGGCGGTGGTATCTCTTCAAATAACCTCCAGAGATCAAATATTTCCCTCCTATTATGCAAGTGCTTTCCCTTGTATTTCAAACAAATGCATGTAGCCACCATATCCAGAACACTTTTATCAAAGGACCCTCCCTCTGGCCATATCTGGGGTAGCCCCTCTCCCTTCAGCTCTGTTATCCATTGATCGTGATATTTCTTAATCCGCTCCGCGTACCCTGGTAGATTCTTACAAATATGCGATAAGGGTGTTTCGGCCCCCATCTCTGTGCCCTCCTAGTATTTGTGTGTCCCTGTGTGTCTGCAACTACAATGTAGATGTATTATCAATATTATTTTTCATTTCTACTTCACATTCAATAATGGGCCCCTTTGTGCTCCCCCCCCCCTGCACAATACAAAACTGGCTGTACACAGTTTCTATTCTATTCTCTTTGGGGGGCACATACAAGAGCAACCCATCATTTATTTTGACAATATCAACCCGGAAATCAAAAAGATACCCACTCACTTCACTGTATCATTTTTGTCTTCAAAAAGTTCTATCCGGTCACACTTACCATGACCATTTAACTACTATACATTTATAGCCGTTTTACACATTCACAACATCAAAATGTCGTCTGACACATACGAGGTGCACACACCTCTTGGTAACACTCTATTCACAATTCAAGCTGCCCTCCCTTTCCTCCCTAGCCGGCTGTCCCTGACCGTCTTACTCAGATATATGGATGCGCGCATATATATATATATATTGGTCTGCTCTTCCCTCTTCTAGTAGGACTCTTCCCTCTTACTTTCTCCCTAAGCTTGTGCTACTCTCACTTTTTATTTTCCCCCTAACCCTAAAGAAAAGAAAAGAAAGAAGTAATAGCGGTCACTAATATATTCTCAGCGCCCCCTTTTGCTGGACACTTTTTATCTTATATTCCACTTCTTCATATATTCCCAGTACTAGTCAAGATAGCACTATGCGGCGCCGCCTTCCACCCCCTTTCGGAGCTAGGTTCCCGTCACTTTTATCTCTTATTCACCTCTTAATCCTAATGGCCATATGCAAAGAAAAAGCAAGGAAATTTTAGGATGATCCTTAGTAGATCTACGTACCCCCTCTTCGTTCCCTGTCCTACACTTCTTTCCCCTCTCCCTTTACAATCGCTCGCACTCAATACTCACGTGCCCGTCTTGAACCGATAGACTCCGAAACTGGGTCCGTCCAGGCAGTGTCGCCGTCAGCTCAACAGTCAGCCCCGGCTCCGGCAAGCGGTACTCAAAGGGGATTTTTCAACCGGGATCCCGTACCCTCTCTCTATTGAGTGCGCACTTCTTAGTGTACCTGTCGCCGTTGGCGGGCAGCCTCCCGGAGCCGGCTCACCGTGCGTATCCCTTTTCGACCGGAGATTCTCGTGCCAAAAGGGGACGGTAATGTTAGGTCGGGAAAGAATAATAATAATAATGATCACGTCGGGGTCACCACTGAAGGCAAGCGTCCCCAACCAGCACGATCCTCCCCGCAATGAGTGACAAGAAAGGACTCTCCCAAATCGGGAATAAAGCCAAGACAGAGTGCGGGTGAGCTTAAATGGGAGTTTATCAATCAGAATAGGGCATGCAAAGAACTCTGCAAACTCCGAGGGCGCTCTGTCTGACAATAGCAAAGACAGGCGTATATATTTACAAAAAACGTCATAAGAACCTACACACTATAGGGGGCACAAGTTCAATGGGATTGGGTGGCGATGACTAACTATAGGTACTGCTGCGATGTGGTTGGCCGTGGCTGGAGAACGTCATTGATCAGCCTCGTGGGTTGGGCTGGGCCTGGCAGGTTGGCAGAGTTCATCCGGGCGGTGTTGTTGTGCCCTCGCGGCCAGTGTCAGAGATGAATGTCTTTTCCTGACTTATTTGCCCTAGGCCATGCACACCGCAGTCATTCAGTCATTGCAATATTATCTTCTTTAGTAAATATTCCAATAGGTTTTTCTACAGGTTAATGCAACACAGGAGGAATGCACCTTGTGAGGGGTCTGGTGGTAATACGTCAGGACATGGTTACCAGTGTCCTGTTGACCGGGGCCATAGGTCGAGGGGCTAAGCTTCAGGGCCTGGGACGGGCGGTACAGGTCTTTCTGCCTTGTTAGAAGTTGTTATGGATGTGCCGCTGTGTGTTGTCAGAGTGTTGGGTGTCCTGATTGCACAGGGCCATAAGTCTAAGATGATCCGGTGGGTTGTGGGGTTTACGAGGGGGCGCCTTTGGAAGTGTGTGTTCAGGCAGAGGTTTACTGCTGTGCTGTAAATAATGCAGGTGGCGGGCCGCGGCCTTGGGTGCTGCAGAGGGGGCTACAAATCTTTGAAGCGGCTCCAGTCTGATTGGGGGAGGTGGAGCAGCGCGGTGCGGGCCTCTGCTCTCATGTTTTGGCAGCCTTCAGGGGGAATGGCCTTGCACGTATTCACAAAGGCATCTCCCTCGTGTGTTGCCGATTTTAGGTAAAAACATCACAAACATTTGAACACTCTATAATACTTATTCAAATCATTTTAAAACATGTATTTCAACTTTGCTGGATATGCCTCGATTATACCCAGTCTGAGCACCACATTCGTACACTATGTTTTAGCAACTACAGTATTTAGTTGTATGCATATATATTTGTAGTAAGTGAGGTAGTAGTTGGGTTGGTGGAGTACATAGGAAATGACCCGCCACTGGACGTGACGGTGGTGGCACATAAGGGGCTTAGACATACACACATGACAAGTGCATTTCTTGCGCATCCTTCACATGAGTCCACAGTATGATTACATTCGTCTTCTCGTGTACTCTAGCAGCATTAGCTCGGTTATGGCGCAAAACCATGGAGGGTAGGTTTCCCAGTGATACACGTAAAAATAGATCCCTGGAACGCTCCTTTATTATTAGCACCCAACTGTAATGGTGTGGGCTCGCCATTGCTCATATCATGGAAGCATGCTTTCTTATGTTTATGCATTTTACAGGTTTTTGTAATATAAGAGATTTTGTGGAGAAAAGCATACTTTGCAAGTGGTCTTGGACTTTCTGCCACCTGAGGACCATTTTACTGTTCTTTTCATTGCCCAGGCCTGCTGGCCGGGTCATGCTGAGAGCGATGATACACTGCGGAAGGTGAACTGTTACAATGTTAGTGTATTACGCTAGCTCATGCCCGTCTTGTTCGTGGGAACGGGCTTGCAGCGGATCTGCCAGGGTGCCGCGGCGACAAGGATAACTGAAACTTTCCGAAGGTGGGGGCCGCGCTACAGTGCGCTGAGCTCACACCATTTTTAGTAGACAAAATGGTTTCTGAGGCCTCGCTAAATTTAATACGTGCGGGCAATGTCTTCAGCAGGTGAGCCATCCACCACCTGGGCCCTGGTGGTAAGGAGGGGACGCCCGCCGAGCCATGGCCCTCACCTGGGGTGGAGATGTAGGCAAGGGGGGGGGTCTTTTGAACCACTCCTCCCCTACACTGTCCGGGGTAAGGTAGTCCCTTGCCAGAAACCAAAATCCCCATTCCCCTTTCCCTATATTGCACACTTTTGGTGGCTTTCTTCAGTCCCTTCCAAGCTTCCCTCCATCCCTCCTCCAGAATCTCTCCTCGCAGCTCCTCATCCCAGGTATGGGCATACGCTGGCAACTTAGCGCATACCTTAGTCCCTAACCCCCCATATAAACGAGATAATAACCCTGTCGAGTTGCTCGAGGAGAGAGTCACTTTCTCAAACTCCATAAGTTTGTTTGTTTATTTGTTTTATTCATTTATAATGCGCACCAGACCCGAGGGTAAGAGGGCGCAGCAGTACAGGGTATGCGGAGCTTAAAAGGGTTACAATAGTTACAAGTTGCGTTTTACATGGTGAAAATACTATAGATAGGATAGGCAGCAATGCAGTACATTATTATACAGGTATTTATACAGTATTATACAATAGGTTATATACAGGATATGATATTTATATAATGCTTGCCGGTGGTGTAGCATTGGGCAAACAGTACAGAGCAATTTATGATATACAATTTGTATCTACAATACAGGCAAGTGGATGTCAGGGGGTGCTGGTTAGTTGATCGAATGTTTCAAGTGATTGATGTAGTTGGCTCTGAATTTAAGGTAGGATTTCTCAGCGCGTATAGCTATGGGCAGTGAATTCCATAGTTGGGCTGCCGGGACGGGGAAGCTAGCACCTCCGGCCTTAGTCAGTTTAAATCTCGGAATGATAAGGGTATTGGCATAGGAACTTCTGGAGGGTATGGATGATCTTCTTTCTATAAATCTATCAGAGAGATAGTGTGGCGCCGCATTATTCAGGGCTTTGTGAGTGAGGGAGGCAATTTTCAGTAAGATTTTGTCTTGGGTCGACAGCCAGTTTTTATTCTGCCTTATCTTAGAGATATGGGTTCGTTTAGGGATGCCAAGAGCTGCTCTCAGGGCATTATTTTGTAGAATTTGTATTCTACGTGGGATGAATTTGTTAGCCCCAATATATAGGGCATTACAATAATCGAGTCTGGATAAGATGAGGGCTCTCGCTAGGATCAAGCAGTTCTCATCAGAGATGAAGTGTTTACCAGCTCTGATAAGCTTACATGTGTAAACTGTGGCTGAGGCCAGAAAATTCACCTGTTTGTTGAAGGAGAGTGTGGCATCTAGGTAGAAGCCAAGAGTCTTCACTTCCTTGGCAACATTGGTAGTGTTTCCATCGATCTCGAAGGCATGATATTTCTGCCCTAGTTTTTTTAGGGTGGAATGCGTACCTAGAATGATTGGCTCTGTTTTGTCATCATTCAGGCATAGACCATGACTTGCCATCCATGCCTGGATGATGAGATACACCCTATTTACCAAGGCCAAATCCTTGTTGTAATCCCCAGAAAGTGGGAGGAGGATCTGGGTATCATCTACATAATTAGTGTAGGTGATACCAAGAAGGTCCAGATCATCTAAAAGGGGCTTGGTAAATATATTGTTTAGTGTCAGAGATATTCAGGAGCCTTGGGGAACACCGCATAGGATCAGAATAGGATCCGCTGCATCTGAGGGGGAGAACACCCTCATGGTGCTTTGATTCAGGAAATAATCGACCCATAGTATGGCTTCTTTGGAGAAGTGAGCTGCAGAGTTAAGGTGGTTGCAAAGGAATTTATGGTCTACAAGGTTGAAGGCGGCCGAGAGATCCAAAAGTAGTAGGAGTGCTGTTTTGCCTTTGTCTCTTAACTCATCAATTTGGGCCTTCAAGTCGATGATAGCACTCTCGGTTCCATGTTGTGGGCAGAAGCTGGACTGCCTTGTTCCTAGGAGCTTATGTTGTTCTAGAAATGTTTGCATTTGGGTGTATGCTATCTTGTCCAGGATTTTTAGTAGAAAGGGGACTGTTGTTATGGGGCGGTAATTGGTGGGGATGATGGGGTTGAGGGATTGTTTTTTTAGTAGGGGCAGTACCCATGATTGTTTCAGGATGGATGGCACAATGCCCGAGGTGAATGAGGCATTCACGAGCTTAGATATGAAGGGCGAGAGTTCTCTGGCAGCATCTTTTATGAGTTGTGCCGGGCAAAGGTCACCTTGACAATTGGAGGGCTTAAGAGAGAGGATAGTTTTTTCCACCTCCAGGATAGAGGTTTCGATAAATCTGAATTGGCTAGTTGTATTTTGTTCCAGTGGGGGTGGGTTGGTGTTAAGTATTGGTGGTTGATTAAGGGAAGCTTTTTTAGCCGCAATTTTCTTTTGAAGCATGGTGACTTTGTTGGTCAATGTTTATTGTATCTCTGTGCACCAGGCTTTGTCTTTTGTGCATATATCCGGAGTGGGCGACTCTAGTTCTTTTAGAATTGAAAACAGCTCCCTCATACGTGAGTTGGCTGTGGCTGTGCGCTGATTATAAGAGTTCCGTTTGGCCAGGACAATTTCTTTTTCATAGTGTGAGGAGATTTCGGTAAGTTTATTTTTATGCTCTTCTCTGGGTGAGATTCTCCACGACGATTCGCAACTTCTTTTGAGTTGACGGAGGCCTTTTAGCTCAGGGGTGAACCATTTATTGAGGTGGTTTTTTGGTTTACTAGGTCTGAGTTTGAGGGGAGCTATGTTGTCAAGTGTGGAACGTAAGATTTTGTTATACTCTTCCACAAGTAACGCTGGGTTAAGGTGTTCATCTAGTTGGTTCAGGGTGGGTAGAATAGCAGGGATCACTTTGTCTTTAGTGATACTCTTTTTGTTCCTGGCCGGGCATGAGGGGGCCATATTGGCTGCCTGTAGGAGTGGCCTGATGGTGGATAAATCAAATGTAACCAGGTAGTGGTCCGTCCATAATAGTGGGGAGATGGAGGTAACGACTGCAGAGCAGTTATGATCTGCTAGCCAATTGAGGGTTCTCCCTCTGTTGTGGGTGGGTTCCACAATTTTTTGGGTTAGTCCCAGTTCCGTGAGGGTATTAGCCACATTGGAGGCATGTTTGTCTGAGGGGTTGTTATAGCCTAGGTTGAAGTCTCCCAGAATAAGTAATTGCGTGGAGGTTTTAAGGTTGGTAGATAATAGGCAGTTGATATCTTCTCCAAATGTACCCAGTGGGCCCGGGGGCCTATAAATGAGGTAGATGGTCAAGGTCTGTGAGTTATGAAGTGGGAGTTTGATAGCGCACACTTTGCAGGATTTGGGATCTGGAATGACAGTGGTTCTCATATTTAGGCTGATTTTGGCGATGATAGCAACACCACCGCCTCGCATATTATTTCTGTCTTGTCTCAGAGTGGTATAGCCGTCTGGGATTGGTAGAGATAATAAGGATCCTGCTGCCTCATGCAGCCAGGTCTCTGTGACAGCGAGGAAGTCCAATTTGTTGGACAGTATAATCTCGCAGGTGTCCGTGGCATGTGCTATTAGGGATCTGGCGTTTATTAGTCCACTTTTAAGAGGAGGGACTGCAATGGTGGTTTTTGTTTTAGTGTGGGGGGGGTAGGAGCTGTCTTAATTTTGCTATTAGTATTGCTGACTTGATGGGTTATAGTTCTTTTGTTGGCGACTGGGAGAGATCTGATCAGAGGCTCGTATAATCTGGTGAGTCTTGCTCTGTGCCTGGAATTTCTTCTGGTGGGTGGGCTGCAAGGGTTGCTTGGGCATTCGCTAATCGCTTCAGTCCTTGGTTTAGTGGTAATGGTGGTGGGGTTAACTTCCTTCATGGTGATGAAAGAGGCGATAACTATGGGAGATTGATTGAGTTGGTGATTCTTAAGAGTGTGGTGTTGGCTATTGTCAGCTGTTAGGCCGGTTGAGAGTGCTAGAAGGGTAATAGGCCAGAGGCAAAGTATCATAATGCTCATGGTGTATCAGTATAGGGAGCTGTCTTCTAATATTAGGGCAGCATTGGTATAGGGGTAAGGGCCCCAGATGGTTAATTAGGTATAACAGATATGGTCTGAGTTCAACAATTACTGGATAGCAATGCACACATGGGCTAGAATCAACAGTCAAAGGCGGAGCACAAATGGGATAAAATCAGCTATCAATGGCGAAGCACAAATGGGCTAAAACCAACAGTCAGTGTTGCAGCACAAATGGGCTAAAACCAACTATCAATGGCGAAGCACAAATGGGCTAAAACCAACAGTCAGCGGCGAAGCACAAATGGGCTAAAATCAACTATTAATGGCGAAGCACAAATGGGCTAAAATGAACAGTCAGTGGCGCAGCACAAGTGGCCTGAAAGCAGCAATCAGTGGCGAAGCACAGATGGACTAAAGTCAGCTATGAATGGCAGAGCACAACTGGGCTAAAAATCATCAAAGGCAAAGCAGGAATGGGCTAGAATCATCTTCAAGGGTGAGGCGCATGAAAGTTAAAGTTTACAGTCAAAGCAATGCACATATAGGTGAGAGTTCAACAGTTAATGGCAAGTCATATACAGGCTAGAGGTGGCATCTCTGGTCCAGCCTGTGTGGCTACAGAGGGAGTGGCAGAATGTTCACATAGATACGATTGGCAATGTAGCACATATAGTATGCACAATGACACAAGGCTGCAGGCAAGTGAGGCTAATTGCACAGCAGTGTTAGCACATGTATTAGGGCAAGAATCATAGTAACATCATGTTCATATTCAAGAACTAAGTGAGTAAATGGCTGTGGGCGAATGGATGGTGCGCATTTGGTTTAAAAGCACATTTTGGTATTGTATACATGATAGTCAAGGGCTACAGGTGGTGCTTAAAAAGGGCTAGCACTGTATTTATAGTCAGAGAGTGCAAAAGTTCACGGTGCTGGAGATCTTACCCGATAGCAGATTAGGTGGAGGAAGGATGAAGAGTGGATCCTGGTAGGCTCAAAACCGGCATGGAGCTTGGCCCTGGGATCTGTACGGCTCATGACAGGCTTGGGACAGGAGGCTGCCTTGTTGGGTAGCCTTTGTGGGTGGGCCGCCGTTCGCCTGCCGGCAAAGGGTGATTGGATAAATTAAATCTGTTGAACAATCACGGCAAGTCCAGCCTGCAGAGAGCCCAAGTGGCATCCATCTTGTTATGTGGCTGCATTGCCCAGTGCCACAGCTGCCAATATTGGTACCGTTCCCCCTCCCCAATCCTAAATGTGGCCTTAAATGACTCAAAGGACTGGATTTGCCCCCTTTTGAAACAGCTGAACAGAAAAATGCACAGCCACCTGCCCTCCATTTGTAGAAGGACACTCCATCATAGGACAGTTGGAAATCTGGGTTAAAATGTATGGGAGTAACCGGGGACGGGAATGAGACAAAACATGCTGCAAGATCGCCCCATCCCATATCAGGATGGTCATCTTCATAGACGGCAGCTCATACATGCTCAGCTGCCTACTAGGTCTGGGAAGCCAAGGCATATACCGATTCGGCTTACTCACTATCTCATTTTCCAGGTGACACCATCCTTTGGCAATGTTCGGATTAACCCAGTCATACAATGCTCTCAGTTGCACCGCTTGATAGTAGTGTTTCAGGCAAGGGAATGCCAGCCCTACCTTATCCTTTGTTTTGTAAAAGGTCACCCTGGCTTTCCTAGCCATCCCCTTCCTCCACACAAAGAACTCAACTTCCCATTGCACTCACTGAAGGGCCCACGGTGTGGGGGGGGGGGCGGTAATCTCCTCAGGTGATTCTTGAAAGGTATACAGGAGTAAGATGTTCATCTTGATCGAACCAATCCTGCTGAGCCATGAGACTTCCAGTGGATCCCAAGCCTGCAAGTCTACCCAGATAGCCAGAACATCATTGGCTAGTTGGCCTGGTACAACCCCTCACATTGCGATGTAAGGTAAATGCCCAAGTACTTGAGCGACTCCATAGCCCACCGAAACAGGGTTGCCCTCTGCAAGCGTTCTATGGTGCCCTGGTTACAGTTGATATTAAATTCCTCGCTTTTGTCCAAATTCACTTTAAACCATGAGGCTTCTTGGAAGTTCTCCCAGACCCGCAGGAGGAAGGGCACAGAAGATTCAGGCTTCGATAGCGTCAGGATGACATCATCAGGGAAAAGAGTTATCTTGTGGACCACACCCCCATAGGGTATGCACCTAATGCCCCCTTCTGCTCTGATCCTTGCTGCCAAAGGCTCTACTTCTAGAGCATAAAGCAACGACGAGAAGGGACAGCCCAGTCTTGTACTCCTAGTAAGAGGAAAGCATGCAGATAGCACTCCATCGGCAGCTACCCTACCCACAGGAGCAGAGTAAAGGGAGGAAACACTTTTTATAAAAATGTTCCCCGGCAGAACCTAGATAGCACCTCCTTCAGAAAAGGCCATTCAACCTGGTCGAATGCCTTCTCTGCATTCACACCCAGGAGCACCACCGGAACACAGGTTCTATGTACTATATTGATAAGGGCACCTATCTTTCTAACATTGTCCCTACTCTGCCGCCCTCTCATAAATCCTGCTTGTTTCACTCCTACCAAATACAGAAGAATGCCATCAATAGACTGTGATAACGCAACTAAGACAGACAGAAATGAAGGCATTCATCCTAAGGACAAAGTAGAAAAACCAAACGATTGGTGCTGGCTGGCCAAAGTGCTGAGCAGATCCTCTCGAAGTTAATGTCAAGTTGGGAAAGAGCAAACTTGTACAAGTTTGGGACATGGAACACCTGTTCCAGGAACATTGGCTTGACGGGTTAGACGTGGTTTACCTTCAGGAAACATGGCTGGATGTTTGCCCCCTGTCTGCTGGCTATGAGGTGGCTATCAATCCAGCCATCAAAAGATTGAAGTGTAGGCCTATGGCTGGCCTCCTATCTTTTGTCAAAAAAGTTTGGGTTACCGAATCATTAAATCAACAAATAAATCAGCGTATATTCAGGTAACAACCATTTTTACAATAAGAAAACCAAAGGAAGATGGTGGCCAATCCAACATGGAATAGACTTGAGCAGAAATCCATCATAGATAACTTATTTGTGTCTGAGAATATACACCAAAAAACTGTTTCTCTTCAGGTGATACCTATGCTTCACAGTGATCATGAGATGGTGATGATGATGGTATCAGCATCTGACAAGGGAAACCACACACCTTGGAACTACCCCATTATGGTGGATTCAAACAGGGTAAGGCTTAAACTCCAGGAAGAAGAGGTAAATCAAATAGCAAGAGCGTACATTAAAGAACAAGAAAAGGTCGAATATAGCCCCTTATTAACACAATTCGTGGGAAAAAAACACGGCCTAAGGAAAAACGCTTTTGTTGCTAAACATATATTGGATCTTGAAGTCTTGAAGAAGAAACGAGAAATGCGAGCAGAATCAGACAAACAACAAAAATGGACATTAAACTCTTTCTTTTAACCAAACGTGTAGCAAAACAAAAAAACAAAAACTGGATCAGAACACACAAAGCACTCATGCTACAAAATGATTCAGAGCTAATAATGCAAAAGATGGAAAATAAAAACTTGTCTGAACTTTGGAAAATAATAAATAATGAGGGTGCACCTCAATCGGCACTGCTGACAAAACATCCGAAACAGCATGGATAACGCGCTATACCGAACTTTACAGTACAAAGGGAAAATGGAAAGAACCCACCCTGCCAAAACTTGAGCAGTGGAACATAAAGTTCGACAGAGATGACATCTTGAACATAATTTAAAAGGCTAGCACTTCACGGGCCCCTGGCCCCGATGGCCTAACCAACTACACCCTAAAGAAAAACCCAGAGAAATGGGCCGACATAAGTAATGAGGTGTTTAGCAGAATTTCAATCAATTGCATAACCCCAAAATCCTTGAAAAGTGCCATTACTGTTCCTATATTCAAGAAAGGGAATTGAGCTAACCCGAAGGACTACCGTCTGATAGCTCTCCTGGATGTTTTGGGGAAAGTATACGCAATGCTCCTGCAACATAAATTACAAAAATGGATTGTGGAAAGTGATCACGTGGATCCAAGACAGGCCGGATTCGTGAAGGAAGTTGGTTGTGGCCTGAACTTGCTACTAATAAACCTTCTAAAAATGGAGGCAATAAGAACTGGGAAAAAAGTAAATTTAGCGTTCATCGATTTCTCGCACGCTTTTGATAGCATAGATCGGGAACTATTCTGGATTAAGATGAAGAACTGAGGCTGTCCTCCAAGCTTGTTAGCAGCAATTAAAGAACTGCACACCGGAACAAACATCAAGATTCGGTTAGACCAGGTGGGCACCTTAACGGCCGAGATTAACACCTTCTGCAGCGTAAAGCAAGGATGCCCCCTGACCTCTATTATATTCAATCTTTTCCTCTCAGACATTGGCAAAGGAATTCAAGGCGTCCACTCCTTTCCTCCAAAAATGCATGCGTCTTTGCTAAGTTGGCTGCTGTGCACCGACGACCATATCCTGCTGGATGCTACACCGATTGGGTTGCAGTGTAAAATGGACGCAGTGGAAATTTATGTGAGAAGTAACGGCTTGCACATAAACAAAGAGAAGAGCGAGATATTAACACTGCAAAATCTAAAGGCCTCCAAAAAATGCAACGACAAAAAGTTCAAATGGCACTTGGGAAGGAAGACATTAAGCACCGTAACAAACACCAGATATTTGGGAATGCAAATTAGTGCAAACATAAATGATGGCCCCTGGGCAGAGACTGCCAAAACAAAGTGTCGACAATTTGCATGCCAAGCAAGTATTTTGAACAAAAAGTACCGGAAATTCTCGTTGAAACCTGTGGCAAACTTTTATCGTCAAAAAGTGGTGCCAGCGCTAATATTCGGAGCTGAAAATGCATTTGACTGCTCAGACAAATTATGGTCTACCCTGAAAAACATATTCTGGGTAAAAGTGCTCCAGTTACCCAAGGGAACATCTACGGCCTGCATACGTTATGAGCTAAGCCTAACCTCTATTAACACATGTATTAGCTGGAACACTCTAACTGTTTCGGAAAACCACAATGGAAGATGCTGCTTCGCAGTTCAAAATTCTGCACAATTCTGGCAATGGTACCCCGGATTGTCTACTGACACTGTGGAATAACCGGTGTGAGGCCATTCTAGATCTCTACGAAATAGACCTGAAAACTCTAATCTGGCTAAAACCAAAGTATGGAGACTGGACTGGATTATAACTGGGGTTCAGAGAAGGAATAGTATACTCATGAAAGATGTGCCCAGTGAAACCAGAGAGCTTAACAGATTACAAAGATGTGTGGCCCAATTTCCTGATAAAGACAGAAGAGCCTTGTATATGTATTTCTGTCTCAAAGCATTTAAAACTAAAGACAGGATGAGAACTTGGTCACACAAGGGCGACTTGAATTTAAACTGCTGGTTCTGCGCACAGAAAGAAGAAACACTAAACCACTTCATGCTCTTTTGTACTGCATTACAATGGCAAAGGACAAAACATCTGGGAACTTTGATGAAAGAGAAGTGGACTTTGAGTGCTGAAAACTGGTGGCAGGTGATGTTTCATGGTGAGGACAAAAAAGAAATGTTTGCTTTAATCTTCTTCTTGGTAGAAGTAGAAAAGCTTTTAGCAACTACAAACGCAGAAAGAGAAGAGTGATGGAACTCTTAGCCCTCTTAGCTGTGACGATGGTATTTGTAAAGTGTTTGGACAACAGCCTATATAACTTTTGATCTTTGAATTAGACTCCTTACTTTTTCTGACGCTGCGATTGGATGATTGTTATCCTTTTGTACGGTTGATTTTCTTTTTTAAAGGTTTGAACAAACCAATAAAAATGAAATAAAAAAAAAGTAGAATGCCATCCAGCCTATTCGTACTATTTTAGCATAAAGTTTGATGTCAGCGTTAAGCAACGCAATCAGGTGGTACGAGGCACTGGCCACTGGGTTCCTCCGCTCCTGTGGAATCAGTGAGATTTTGGCCACGCCCATCGTGTTGGAGGACCTTCCACCTGTAAACATATCATTAAACAAGGTATGAAGCTGCGCAAGAAGCTATCCAACCCCAGTGCTTTGCCCAGCCTCAGAGAAGAAATTGGGTTCCAAATATCTTCTTTTGTGATTTCCCCATTCAGCAGGACCCGGTGCTCTGCTGTGAGCTCCAGCAGGGGGCATTCGCCAATGAAGCTCGACACCTTCACGGGCGTAGGGTGCTACGTAGTGTAGAGGGCTCTTTAGTACCCATCAAACTTATGCCTGGTATCCTTTTCTGAGTGCAACAATATGTCTCCCAGTCCTCATATCCCAGCAATCCTCCCTGCATTCACCTTCCACCTAAGTTTCCTGGCAAATATCTTCCCAGCTGTATTGCCTTCCTCAAAATACTTCTGATTCAAACGCACCATCGCAAATTACACTTTGACAGATTCTAGAATGTTCAATTGTCTCCTTGCTAATTGAAGGTCCCGAAAAGCTTTCTGAGATCCTTAGACCTGACCTTCCGGGTGAGGAGTTGGAATTGCTCCCTCCTCATTTTATTGAGCACCAAGGCCTTAGATATGAGAATCCCCTGCATGGATGCCTTGAAGACATCCCATCTGACTACTTCCTCCACTTGTCCGTCCGCGTTGTCCACCCAGTAGTCCTTAATAGCCACCTCGATCTCTGCACATATCACACAGTCCCTCAAAAGAGCCTGGTTAAGTTTCCACTGTCTGGATCTAGGTGTCTGTGGTGCAAGATTAAGGAGGATAGTCACAGGGGCATGCTCCGAAAAGTCAATGGTTCTTATTTCTGCCCCATCGGCTCCCGGAAGGAGTTCCTTGCTCACCCAGAAGTGATCAATTCTGGAGTATATCTGGTGCAAATGTGAGAAAAACGTTTTGTCACTCTTCTCCAGGGCTGGAGCCCTGCCACAGCAGCAGCCGAGTCTGCATCCGACTCAACAGCATTGCCGTATTGCTGCAGGAGCAGCCCAATATCAGAAGGCACCCTAGCCGCCTGCCGTTCACCTGACGACCCGCGGATGCAATTTACTAATAATTGCACCATTGAAGCACCCCTGCAGGCGGCCCCTGCACCTTAGTAGACACGGTACCCATTGAATCTACCCAGCGCCACGAGGGGCCGCCGAAGCTGCGCCGCAGCTGATGCTAAAATGGCTGCCGCTACAAACGTGCACCATTTGTTTACATTGGTTGCCTAGCAACCAGTACACTCGCATGGCCATAGGTGGAGAGGCAAGCCGGAGGCGGAAGATGGCCCACCTCGTCTAAGGCCCACAGAGTCGAAGGCACCTTCCTGTCTGCCCCTTAGCCTCACTCATCTCCTGAGCCGGAGCCCTGCCACAGCAGCAGCCGAATCTGCATCCGACTCGACAGCATTGCCGTATTGCTGCAGGAGCAGCCCAACATCAGAAGGCACACAGCCGCATGCCGTTTGCCTGACGACCTGGGAATGCAATTTACCAATAGTTGCACCATTGAAGCACCCCAGCAAGCGCCCCCTGCACCTTGGTAGACACGGCACGCATTGAACCTACCCAGCGCCACAAGGGACTGCCGAAGCTGTGCCGCAGCTGATGCTAAAATGGCTGCCGCTACACACGAGCACCATTTGTTTACATTGGTTGCCTAGCAATCAGTACACTCGCATGGCCATAGGTGGAGAAGCAAGCCGGAGGCGGAAGCCGGCCTACCTCTTCTAAGGCCCACAGAGTCGAAGGCACCTTCCTGTCTGCCCCTTAGCCTCACTCTTCTCCTGGGCTGGTGCCCTGCCACAGCAGCAGCCAAATCTGCATCCGACTTGACAGCATTGCCGTATTGCTGCAAGAGCAGCCCAACATCAAAAGGCACCCCAGCCGCCTGCCGTTCGCCTGACGACCCTCTGATGCAATTTACCAATAATTGCACCATTGAAGCACCCCAGCAAGTGCCCCCTGCACCTTGGTAGACACAGCACCCATTGAATCTACCCAGCACCACGAGGGACCGCCGAAGCTGCGCCGGAGCTGATGCTAAAATGGCCGACGCTACACACGATCGCCATTTGTTTACATTGGTGGCCTAGCAACCCGTACACATGCATGGCCATAGGTGGAGAGGCAAGCCAGAAGCGGAAGCCGACCCACCTCGTATAAGGCCCACAGAGTCAAAGGCACCTTCCGGTCTGCCCCTTAGCCTCACTCTTCTCAGGGGCTGCAGCCCTGCCACAGCAGCAGCCGAATCTGCATCCGACTCGACAGCATTGCCGTATTGCTGCAGGAGCAGCCCAACATCAGAAGGCACACAGCCGCATGCCGTTTGCCTGACGACCCGGGAATGCAATTTACCAATAGTTGCACCATTGAAGCACCCCAGCAAGCGCCCCCTGCACCTTGGTAGACACGGCACGCATTGAACCTACCCAGCGCCACAAGGGACTGCCGAAGCTGTGCCGCAGCTGATGCTAAAATGGCTGCCGCTACACACGAGCACCATTTGTTTACATTGGTTGCCTAGCAATCAGTACACTCGCATGGCCATAGGTGGAGAAGCAAGCCGGAGGCGGAAGCCGGCCTACCTCTTCTAAGGCCCACAGAGTCGAAGGCACCTTCCTGTCTGCCCCTTAGCCTCACTCTTCTCCTGGGCTGGTGCCCTGCCACAGCAGCAGCCAAATCTGCATCCGACTTGACAGCATTGCCGTATTGCTGCAAGAGCAGCCCAACATCAAAAGGCACCCCAGCCGCCTGCCGTTCGCCTGACGACCCTCTGATGCAATTTACCAATAATTGCACCATTGAAGCACCCCAGCAAGTGCCCCCTGCACCTTGGTAGACACAGCACCCATTGAATCTACCCAGCACCACGAGGGACCGCCGAAGCTGCGCCGGAGCTGATGCTAAAATGGCCGACGCTACACACGATCGCCATTTGTTTACATTGGTTGCCTAGCAACCCGTACACATGCATGGCCATAGGTGGAGAGGCAAGCCAGAAGCGGAAGCCGACCCACCTCGTATAAGGCCCACAGAGTCAAAGGCACCTTCCGGTCTGCCCCTTAGCCTCACTCTTCTCAGGGGCTGCAGCCCTGCCACAGCAGCAGCCGAGTCTGCATCCAACTCAACAGCATTGCCGTATTGCTGCAGGAGCAGCCCAACATCAGAAGGCACCCCAGCCGCCTGTCGTTCGCCTGACGACCCGCGGATGCATTTTACCAATAATTGCACCATTGAAGCACCCAGGCAAGCGCCCCCTGCATCTTGGTAGACACAGCACCCATTGAATCTACCCAGCTCCATGAGGGACCGCTGAAGCTGCGCCACAGCTGATGCTAAAATTGCCACCGCTACACACGAGCGCCATTTGTTTACATTGGTTGGCTAGCAAACAGTACACTCGCACGGCCATAGGTGGAGAGGCAAGCCGGAGGCGGAAGCTGGCCCACCTCGTCTAAGGCCCACAGAGTCGAAGGCACCTTCCTGTCTGCCCCTTAGCCTCACTTTTCTCCTGGGCCGGAGCCCTGCCACAGGAGCTGCCGAATCTGCATCCGACTCGGCAGCATTGCCGTACTGCTGCAAGAGCAGCCCAACATCAGAAGGCACCCCAGCCGCCTGCCGTTCGCCTGACGACCCTTGGATGCAATTTACCAATAATTGCACCATTGAAGCACCCCAGCAAGCGCCCCTGCACCTTGGTAGACACAGCACCCATTGAATCTACCCAGCACCACGAGGGACTGCCAAAGCTGTGCCGCAGCTGATGCTAAAATGGCCGCCGCTACACACAATCGCCATTTGTTTACATTGGTTGCCTAGCAACCAGTAAACATGCATGGCCATAGGTGGAGAGGCAAGCAGGAGGCGGAAGCCGTCCCACCTCGTCTAAGGCCCACAGAGTCAAAAGCACCTTCCTGTCTGCCCCTTAGCCTCACTCTTCTCAGGGGCTGGAGCCCTGCCACAGCAGCAGCCGAGTCTACATCCGACTCGACAGCATTGCCGTATTGCTGCAGGAGCAGCCCAACATCAGAAGGCACCCCAGCCACCTGCTGTTCGCCTGACGACCCGCGGATGCAATTTACCAATAATTGCACCATTGAAGCACCCCAGCAAGCGCCCCTTGCACCTTGGTAGACACAGCACCCATTGAATCTACTCAGCGCCATGAGGGACTGCTGAAGCTGCACCACAGCTGATGCTAAAATTGCCACCGCTACACATGAGCGCCATTTGTTTACATTGGTTGCCTAGCAAACAGTACACTCGCACAGCCATAGGTGGAGAGGCAAGCCGCAGGTGGAAGCCGGCCCACCTCGTCTAAGGCCCACAGAGTCGAAGGCACCTTCCTGTCTGCCCCTTAGCCTCACTCTTCTCCTGGGATGGAGCCCTGCAACAGCAGCAGCCGAGTCTGCATCCAACTCGACAGCATTGCTGTATTGCTGCAGGAGCAGTCCAAAATCAGAAGGCACCCCAGCCACCTGCTGTTCGCCTGACGACCCGCGGATGCAATTTACCAATAATTGCACCATTGAAGCACCCCAGCAAGCGCCCCCTGCACCTTGGTAGACACGGCACCCATTGAATGTACCCAGCACCACGAGGGACCGCCGAAGTTGGGCCGCAGCTGATGCTAAAATCGCCGCTGCTACACACGAGCACCATTTGTTTACATTGGTTGCCTAGCAAACAGTACACTCGCACAGCCATAGGTGGAGAGGCAAGCCGCAGGTGGAAGCCGGCCCACCTCGTCTAAGGCCCACAGAGTCGAAGGCACCTTCCTGTCTGCCCCTTAGCCTCACTCTTCTCAGGGGCTGGAGCCCTGCCACAGCAGCAGCCGAGTCTGCATCCGACTCGACAGCATTGCCGTATTGCTGCAGGAGCAGCCCAACATCAGAAGGCACCCCAGCCACCTGCTGTTCGCCTGACGACCCGCGGATGCAATTTACCAATAATTGCACCATTGAAGCACCCCAGCAAGCGCCCCCTGCACCTTGGTAGACACGGCACCCATTGAATGTACCCAGCACCACGAGGGACCGCCGAAGTTGGGCCGCAGCTGATGCTAAAATCGCCGCTGCTACACACGAGCACCATTTGTTTACATTGGTTGCCTAGCAACCAGTACACTCGCACGGCCATAGGTGGAGAGGCAAGCCGGAGGCAAAAGCCGGCCCACCTCGTCTAAGGCCCACAGAGTCGAAGGCACCTTCCTGTCTGCCCCTTAGCCTCACTTTTCTCCTGGGCCAGAGCCCTGCCACAGCAGCTGCCGAATCTGCATCCGACTCGACAGCATTGCCGTATTGCTGCAAGAGCAGCCCAACATCAGAAGGCACCCCAACCGCCTGCCGTTCGCCTGACGACCCTTGGATGCGATTTACCAATAATGGCACCATTGAAGCACCCCAGCAAGCGCCCCCTGCACCTTGGTAGACACAGCACCCATTGAATCTACCCAGCACCACGAGGGACTGCCGAACCTGCGCCGCAGCTGATGCTAAAATGGCCACCGCTACACACAATCGCCATTTGTTTACATTGGTTGCCTAGCAACCAGTACACATGCATGGCCATCGGTGGAGAGGCAAGCAGGAGGCGGAAGCCGGCCCACCTCGTCTAAGGCCCACAGAGTCGAAGGCACCTTCCTGTCTGCCCCTTAGCCTCACTCTTCTCAGGGGCTGGAGCCTTGCCACAGCAGCAGCCGAGTCTGCATCCGACTCGACAGCATTGCCGTATTGCTGCAGGAGCAGCCCAAAATCAGAAGGCACCCCAGCCGCCTGCCGTTCGCTTGACGACCCGCGGATGCAATTTATCAATAATTGCACCATTGAAGCACCCCAGCAAGCGCCCCCTGCACCTTGGTAGACACAGCACCCATTGAATCTACTCAGCACCATGAGGGACTGCTGAAGCTGCGCCGCAGCTGATGCTAAAATTGCCACCGCTACACACGAGCGCCATTTGTTTACATTGGTTGCCTAGCAAACAGTACACTCGCACAGCCATAGGTGGAGAGGCAAGCCGGAGGTGGAAGTCAGCCCACCTCGTCTAAGGCCCACAGAGTCGAAGGCACCTTCCTGTCTGCCCCTTAGCCTCACTCTTCTCCTGGGATGGAGCCCTGCAACAGCAGCAGCCGAGTCTGCATCCAACTCGAAAGCATTGCTGTATTGCTGCAGGAGCAGCCCAAAATCAGAAGGCACCCCAGCCGCCTGCCGTTCCCTTGACGACCCGCGGATGCAATTTATCAATAATTGCACCATTGAAGCACCCCAGCAAGCGCCCCCTGCACCTTGATAGACACTGCATCCATTGAATTTACCCAGCACCACGAGGGACCGCCGAAGTTGGGCTGCAGCTGATGCTAAAATCGCCGCTGCTACACACGAGCACCATTTGTTTACATTGGTTGCCTAGCAACCAGTAGACTTGCACGGCCATAGGTGGAGAGGCAAGCCGGAGGCGGAAGCCGGCCCACCTCGTCTAAGGCCCACAGAGTCAAAGGCACCTTCCTGTCTGCCCCATAGCCTCACTCTTCTCCTGGGCTGGAGCCCTGCCACAGCAGCAGCCGAGTCTGCATCCAACTCGACAGCATTGCCTTATTGCTGCAGGAGCAGCCCAACATCAGAAGGCACCCCAGCCGCCTGCCGTTCGCTTGATGACCCGTGGATGCAATCTACCAATATTTGCACCATTGAAGCACCCCAGCAAGCGCCCCCTGCACCTTGTTAGACACGGCACCCATTGAATCTACCCAGCGCCACGAGGGACCGCCGAAGCTGGGCCGCAGCTGATGCTAAAATCGCAGCCGCTACACTTGACCGCCATTTGTTTACATTGGTTGCCTAGCAACCAGTACACATGCATGGCCATAGGTGGAGAGGCAAGCAGGAGGCGGAAGCCGTCCCACCTCGTCTAAGGCCCACAGAGTTGAAGGCACCTTCCTGTCTGCCCCTTAGCCTCATTCTTCTCCTGTGCTGGAGCCCTGCCACAGCAGCAGCCGAGTCTGCATCCGACTCGACAGCATTGCCGTATTGCTGCAGGAGCAGCCCAACATCAGAAGGCACCCCAGCCGCCTGCCGTTCGCCTGATGACCCGCGGATGCAATTTACCAATAATTGTACCATTGAAGCACCCCAGCAAGCGGCCCCTGCACCTTGGTAGACACGGCACCCATTGAATCAACCCAGCGCCACGAGGGACCCCAGAAGCTGTGCCCCAGCTGATGCTAAAATGGCCGCTGCTACACACGAGCACCATATATTTACATTGGTTGCCTAGCAACCAATACACTCGCATGGCCATAGGTGGAGAGGCAAGCTGGAGGCAGAAGCCGGCCCACCTCGTCTAAGGCCCACAGAGTCGAAGGCACCTTTCTGTCTTCCCCTGTCCGCACCGGCAGCACGGCGCGGGACACTCTCTCTTGTTATATTCTTGCTACGACCACCCACGGACCTTCGTACAATCCTCACCACTCCTCCACATCCCCACTGTAATCTCTGGAGCACCAGCGCGCCCACTGGAGCAGAGGGACACCCAAAACTACAGCGACCACGCTACAGTAAGTAAGCACTGTCATGCCCTACTGCCTCAAGTGACTTAAACCACGACCAAATAACTTTCCTGGCATGCGAACAATACCCCCGCAGTTCACCCCACCGTCACTGTACCACAACGGGCGCTGCGTGCAGCGCCCTGTATTGTAGTCGCTTGGCCCTCCCATATGACCCTGCGAACCCCACTCGCTATTACTACCCAATCAAAATGGTATCACTGCTAATGCACTGCCGTCCAACCTCTGCACAATTGACTTATCTGTTACCCTACCTGCCTATCCCATGCCTAGTTGAAGTGAACTGTTGCCTCTGATCAGAATATGCAAAAATGGTTGCTGTTACAGCCGCCCCTCTTGATTAGCGCACGCACAGCTGACTTGAACTGTTGCCTCTGATTAGAATATGAAAAGTTGTTGCTGATACTGCCGCCCCACTTGATTAGCGCATGCACAGCTGACTTGAACTGTTGCCTCTGATCAGAATATGCAAAAGTTGTTGCTGTTACAGCCGCCCCTCTTGATTAGCGCAAGCACAGCTGACTTGAACTGTTGCCTCGGATTAGAATATGCAAAAGTTGTTTTAAACTGCCGCCCCACTTGATTAGCGCATGCAAAGCTGACTTACCTGCCGCACCAGCTGTTTAGTGCAGGCATAGTTGATTTAGCAACTACCTCACGCGACTAGACCAAGACCGCCAGTTTTGAGACAATGCTAACACTCCTAATCACTATAATATTTCCATTTTGCCTAATGCCCGATGCAGTACCTTGCAAAGGAGGCCATTTCATTATGGCTAATAATGGCCTAGCCAGGCTAGGATGCCAGCACTACCACTCTGTTCTCTGTCCTACCCCATTCCTACCTGCCTACCCCCCTTTCCCACCCACAAGTAACTACAATCATGCTACTAACCTAGTGACATCACGCTAGCTGAGCCTTCCTCTCCTATCTTAACCCACCTGTACACCTCACCCCCCCACCGGCACCAAAACCAACAACACAACCACACCCTCTCTGGGCACCACTAGACTCAACAGACTTGGAGCTAGAACCAGAATTAACCAGCAGCTCCCAGGCCCAACTCAACCGCTACCTCCCCCACCTCAGCCATGCCTATGCCTTACAACTGCCCAATCAACAATCTCGCTAACAAGTATAACAAGCCAGCTCTCACCCATTCCAACACAACCCAGCCCTCCAACCCCAAGACCACACCACCCTCTGACCATGTCCTCAAAACCAAAGGTGCACTTATCAATGAATGATCCCTCGGTGCGCATGCTACAGAAATTCATGACCTCATCATAGACTACCAACCTGATATGCTAGTCATTACTGAAACCTGGTTGCACCGGCCGCAGGCCCGCTACTAACCATTGCCATCCCACAAGAATACAGTATCCTCCAAACAGACAGGAACATTCTCCAAGGAGGTGGAGTGGCCATCATAGCTAGAACCTCTCTACAACTCAGAGCCTGTCCTCTAGAACAAATACACGGATACGAACTCCTATTAGTCAAACTCACCCCCAACCTGAAAACCACTACGAACTTCCTAGTAGTGTACAGATCGCCTAATAAAAATAGTCATCCCAAGATAGACATCCCTCTACTGCTTACGCCTATAATTAAGCCCAAAACAAAATGGACTATCCTAGGGGATATCAACCTAGGGTTTAATGACCCCGCTAATTCAGACGCCTCCACGTTCCACACAGCTATGACAGACATGAATTTCACACAATTGATTAAAGACCCCACACACACGAAAGGTAGAACGCTGGACTGGATCCTTACCCTGAAATTCGCAAGTCACGATCGATACTATCTCCCCTGTAGTATGGTCAAATCACTTCGTGATTAGCTTCACACTGGACCACAGTAATACCTACCATACCACTCCCAAACCACCTGAGACTTTTGAAACCAGAAATATCAAAACGCTTTCAGCAGATAATCTAGCCCCGGTCCTGAGCACATCCTTCGCCAACATCATACCTAACACCAATAATCCTAATTATTTAGCAGACTGTTACCAACAACGCTTAACTCAAACCATTGATACACAAGCACCAGTCACCACAAAAACGCGTTAACCCGACAAACGCTCATGCTTCTGGTTTGATGAAGAATTAGTCTCCCTTAGACGCATTAAAAGATCTCTAGAACATACACATAGGAAAGTCAACAACCCAGATTTTGCTAAGGCCTTCGAAACAGCCAATAAAACCTACAAATCTGTGATAATCGCACATAAAGCAAATGCCTTCAACCTGCAAATTACTAATGCTAACTCTGATAGTAAAGAGTTATTCTCTATCCTTAGAGAACTTGAGAATCCTGACCAAGCTATAGCACCGCATAATACCAGTAAAGCATGGTGTACCACCATACAAGAGGCACTATCCACCAAAATAATGCTCCTACAAAAGAAAATCGACAGTTAAAAACTCTCCTTGCCGAAAAAAACACTCATACTATTACCTCTACTCCCACCCCTACACCATCCTGCACCCCCTTCTACTTCTCCCCAGTTACCAATAAAGAAGTGTTAGACACTATAGCAAAACGTAAAGCCTCTAACTGCAAAGAAGACACATTTCCATTCCATCTAGTCAAGAAATGCGCCCACTTCCTATCACCCACCATCACCAAATTTATCAACGCCTCCTTCAGCTCTAATACTGTTCCCACCAGCATCAAAAAAGCTTGGGTGACTCCTCTCCGAAAAAAACCTTCACCATACCCCTTAATCCCCATCAACTACCGCCCAATAACCACTGTCCCATTCCTCCTCAAAATGATCGACAAAGTAGCATACTCCCAGATACAAAACCACCTAGAACAAAACCAACTATTGGGGGACCGGCAATCAGGCTTCCGCCCCAACCACAGTACAGAAACCGCCCTACTCGACTTGAAGATCCAAATGGATGCTTCCAGAGAATCAAACAAGTTATGCCTACTCATGTTACTTGACCTATCAGCGGCGTTCGACTTGGTCGACCACGACAAACTCTGCACGACCTTAGCTAATAACTTCAATCGGTCAGCCAATGCGTCCGATTGGATCAAATCTTTCCTTGAAGACAGGACCTTAAGAGTGGCCATTGGCAAAGAGTCTGTCGACCCAATACCAGTACCTTTAGGTGTACCACAAGGATCCTGCCTCTCGCCCACCCTATACAACGCCTACACCAAACTTCTATTCGCAGCATTGGATGCCATGGGTGTCATATATACCAATTTCGCTGATGACATCCAGATCCTCATCCCGCTAGCAGGTAACCACGAGATCAACACTCTACTCATCAACAAAATCTATTCACTTATCCAAAACTGGATGGCCAATAACAGTTTGTGTCTAAATAATGACAAAACGGAGCTATTAATACTAGGATCATCACCCAAAATAGCCTCCCTACCACCGATCTACTCCTCATTCACCAATGATGGCACAACTATCCCGGTACTGAAACAAGTGAAAACAATTGGCGTGTACCTTGACGCCACACTAACCATGACCAAACAAATCAACACTCTAGCCTCCTCTACCTCCTACACCTCCAAACTTATCTCCCTCAGCCGCAAATTCCTCACATCTAACAACTGTATTACACTAGCAAGAGCACTCATACTCTCCAAGTTAGATTATTGTAACATCCTCTTCCTAGGCACATCTAACAGCAATTTGGCCAAACTCCAACTCATGCAGAACAAAGCCTTACGAGCGGCTTTAGACATAAAAAAATCAGACCATATCTCCAATATCAGGAGAGCCAACCATTGGCTACCCATCAAATCAAGAATTCTCTTTAAAACCCTCAGCATCACTCGCAAATGCATTAACAACAAAGCACCTAAATATCTCCTCAACACAGTCACCAGGAAAAACCACACTAGACTCCTTAGATCAAGCAATAGTCAAAACCTCGATATCCCACGCTACAAAAGAGAAAAAGCAGGTGGTAGTAGTTTCAAAGTTCTTGCTCCGAGGCACTGGAATGCCCTCCCCCAAACATCAAAAACGAATCCTCCTTCCCACTATTTAAAAAATTACTCAAAATCTGGTTATTCAACTAGTCCTTGGACACAGAATCCATTTGTGTACACCCAACGCCACTTACCTTATATATACCTGCTTCTAGAAATGCTGAACCGTATTCTTCCTTGTAATCTACTGTGTTTTTATGTACTCTATGTTAAGAATGTATTTGCCACTGTCTGTAACTACGCCGTGATACCTCAGGGTCTGCACATACAATAAATGTAATAAAATAAAATAAAATAAAAAAGTGCTCGGGTGCGTGGGCCGCCAAGCTCCTACAAGGTCAGTGTCAACCATCTGCTTAAGGAGAGCCTCTGAAGGCCTCGTGGAGCTCCAATAGTTTCCTCTGGATGTTTCCCACTCAGAATCCATGGGCAAGTTAAAGTCCCCACCTACAATTATTTTCCCAGAAGCTAATACCTCTAACTCCCAGAGGCTAGCCCGTAATAAGTCCTTCTGCCCTGAGTTGGGCTTATAAATTGAGGCAAAGGTCATCTGTCCCCCCACCCCCAACAGCTCAGAAACAAATAATAACCTGCCAGAACCATCCCTCCTAGTGTCCCGCTCATAGAAGGGAACATTTCCATTCAACAAGATGCCCACCCCCCTTTTTTTCAGTCGGCAAGTGGTGAAGTATTGGAATAGGTAGTTATGTGACTGAAGTCTTGCGTTGTCAGCAGCCTTTAAGTGGGTCTCCTGCAGGAAGATGAAATCCACCTACTGGCGTTTCATCCTTTGGAGAAATATTGTCAATTTCCTAGCGGAATTAAGGCAGCTCACATTATATGTCAGAAGCTTCAAGCCCATTACCTAAATCTCAGTAGGGACATCTGATGCAACCACCGCAGCTCTGCTGTATAATACCACCCAGTAGCACCCATCCTTGCTACACTAGGCAGTAGCTGTGGCCCTTCCCACAGTGCTGTCCCTTGAACCCAGTTAATCATTTGCATACCCCAACCCAAACAAATATGAAGCAGAATGGTATGAACCAAAAACCAACAGTTAACAAATTCAAAGGGTGTAACAGCGGCCAAAATGAGAGCTTCTATCCTTCGGTTGAATTCTAACCTTCTGGACGAGCCTGCTGTGCGAATTCCCGGCCATCTCCATCTTCACTCACCCACCTCACGAGAAATGAGCAGATCACCCCACCCTGAACAGTAGTAAGTCTCTCAAGGATGCAGTGTGCTCCTGTCTGTCCCCTAATCAGCCAGGAGGGCCATGCAGGGTTTCCTTCATCATCTTTCGACCATGACCCTGCACCTGCTGCCATGTTCCTCTCTTGTCTTTCTATCTTCGGCAGACCCAGATCAAACCCCACAATTTTGCCAGCATCCTCCGGGGCCATGTGTCTTGTGAAGAATCCTACGTATCCCTCACTGAACCCCTGCTAAAGTGTTCTCCCAGAAGGCAAGGGAAAGAAAGACGCTTCCTGATCTTGACCTTAGGGGTGGTGTAATGCAGTAGGATCACCTGGCAGGAGACAAGGCCCAGGGTGGTGAGGAGATCCTGTAGGATGAGACGCAGTATTTATCCTTTGAAAGGGAAAACCTCTCAAGATTGCCAAAGCAGGTAATGGATTACTGCCATTGTGATGTATCTGAACCACATGTAAAATCTCTGGCTCTGGGAACAAATGCCATAAAACCTGAACAAGCCTTAATAACAAAAAGATCCTTCAAGGTATTTCAGGGTTAAAATCCTCCTTACACTCAAAGGCAGAATGCAAAGGAATCTAGAAATATTACCTGAAGTAAATTGCTTTCCTCTGTAACAACGAATTCTAAAGGTTTATCTTTAAATGATTCTAAGGGAAAGAAATCTACCCTTACAATCAAGAAGTTATTTAAAAGAACTAACTTTTTTGACAAAGACTACAAGTCCCATAATGCCACAGGTACTGGGATGAGGAATAGGACTGAAGAGTTATGCTGTAGCAGTAGTCAGGCAATGAAGCCTAACATCACACACCGGAAGGAACCTGGGAGGCATAAAAAGCCCTCTCAGGTGCAGGCAATGAGAAGGAGCTGGAACTGTGACTGGAGTGCATGCAGTAGTAGCAGAGGCAGAAAGAAGAAGGGACAGTGTTAGCAATTCAGACATAAGTGGGAGGACCAGAGGGACGCCGGAACGTGGATGCAGCAGATTTCACCTGCTTGTTCTGAGAGGGTCCTTTTGCTCCCTGTTCCCCCAAACTCTGAAGTGCAGAGGCTGCACAGCGGAAAGCGTGCAGGGAGGCTGCCTTTCCCAATGTGAGCCTAATTGCAAGAAATGTGGTGGAGACCAAGGCAAGGAGCTGTTGTGAAGCTGTGGGTCTCAGGAGAGAGAAGGGCTCCTTAATGGAGTGGCCGGACGGAGACATCTTCAGCGAGGAAGGGTGTGGGTCCAAAGTGAAGCACAAAGCAATAAAAGGTGTGCCAGAAGCAGCAGCAGCGTGCAACATGTGGAACAAGGATCACAGAAGCTGGTGAGTCAAGCCTGGTGTTCCGAAACCTTGCACGAGCACTGCCAGCAACAGAATCCATCTTAATATTCACTCGCGTATACAAGGGACAATGGAATAATAGCACTCGCATGTGAGCGGGCCATTCTCATTCACTCGTGTGAAGGGAAATGCTGAGAAAGACCATTGTTAAACCCTGGACACCATACTGAATTTCACCCTTTGCCTTGGCTGCCTGGGGAATCTTCTCCTTGACCGAATATGCATGAAATTTCATTATAGCACATCACATGGCTGGCCCCTGGAACCCTGATGGGCCGACAAGATGCACATGGTCAAGGGCAACACCACAAGTTGGAGCACCTGGGAAGGCCTTCTCAAAGAAACAGAGAACCCAGGCTTTCAGACCTGCCCCTTCTGTATTGTTCTCCAGTGCTCTGATTCTTAGGTTCTCCTGTTATCCAAATCCTCATTGGTTGTAAGGAGCTCTTCCATTCCTTGTCTAGTCCCCACAAGCTCCCCCTGAAGCCGTATGACATCCTCCGGCAGTGATTCAATGGCTTCCTCCACGTCTTGCACTCTAGTGGTTATCTGCTTCATGTCTATAGACAATTCTATCAATGAGTTCTTTATTCTATCTGTAGCTCCCAGTATTTCTTGCTTCAATGCCTGAAATATTTCTGACTTAAACGCTGCCATGCAGTCCAGAAGATCTTTCTTCATCAGGGGGTTCGTACACAGCTCCATCAGGGGGTTCATACACAGCTCACGTGACCACAAGTCTGCTTAACCTTCCCCCGGGGCTTCTTTCAGCTCCTTTCTCACCCTGGTTCTTCGCGGTGGGCTAAAGCAAAGTTAAGGAGTCTTGCTTACCCTGTGTCTTATGACATGACATGTGGCACTACCCCGTTGCTGCACGCTTGCACTTCCGCTCTGCTGCACCAGGTGATGTGATACCTGGGCTGCCCTGCGACCCATTCAAGGCCTGGCAGACCATGCAATCTCTGAAACACAGGCCCCAGCTGTGCAGAACAGGGGTCTTTTCTGCTGTAAGCACCTCCCTGGACATCCTATCCTGGCCGCTGCTTGCTGGCAGAGCCCTCAACTTCCATTGGCATAGGGCCCCATCCACCATTCCACTCTCCGTGCTCTAAGCGTGCAAGCTTGGCCCACCCCTGGACAGTAGACCTCAGCTATGGGACATGTGGCACTCCACCATTGCTACAGGATTGCCGTTCCACTCCACTTCACCAGCTGACACAGAACCTCTGAAGCTTGTCAACACATACAAGGCCTGGCGGATCCAGTGCCTTCCCAAAACGGGCCCCAACTGTGAAGAGCAGGGCCCTCCTCTGCATTCAGTGCCCCCTGGGTCTTCTCTTCGTGGCCAGAGCTGGCAGGCAGGCAGAGTCCTCACCATCCGCTGCCACCGGGGCCCCTTCCTCCCCTCCGCTCCCCACGCTTCTACCATGAGAGCCTGTGCCATCTCTGGTCAGTGGGCCTCCGCTTCAGGTCCCCAACAGTCTCAGGGCCTGTCTCACTACCCATGGCCGGCGTGGGATCCACTCCTGCCTCCGCCTCACACCCCGGCTTCCTCTTATTGGTAGCCTGCTCTGTACTCCCACGGGCTGTTCCCCAGCCCTCAGGGCACAGCAGAGGGGAACAGAAAAGACTGACGAACCTCAGGCGCCCCCTGCTTGGTACCCAGAGGGGGCCGGAAGCTCTCCCAGGCTTCGGTTGCGCTGTTCGCTTGGCAGCGATAAGAAACACTACAAGGGCTGCACAGCACATGGCTCACCGGAGCCCAGCATGCAACACTTGGGAGGGCCATGGGAACCCCAGATCGGGCCCGCTCAGTCCCAACAGACTCTTGGATTCAACAGGCTCGGGGCATGTCACTCGCTTCTGTGCTCCGGTGCTGAGCTGATGGCATGTGGTCCAGGGGCGCTTGAGATCTTCAGAATTCGACCATCTTGGGTGCCGCCGGCCACGCCTCCTGAAGAAGATATTTTAAAAAGGGGCCAATAACTTCCTATGAGATATGAGGAGCTTTCAAGGCAAATGTTTCATCATAAAGAAACTATTACAGGGTCTTCACCCAGTAGTAAACCTCAGAGAGTTCCATGCATCAGTGACGTACAGTCACTTCAAGATGGAGGGACTCCTCTTTTGAGGGCTACGTTATTACGAGGAGACTGGATGGTGCACCTGGACCTTCAGGATGCTCACCTCTTAATTCCAATTTACAGCCTTCATCATTGTCATCTCCACTTCATTTGGAACAATTATAAAAGTAAGTTTGTGTTTCTCCCTTTCCACCTAATATCACATTCACAAAGCTCATGAAACCAGAGATGGCTGTGTTAAGTGCATGAAGAATACATACATGTATCTCAACCACATGCTTCTGATGTCTCAGTACGTAAACCTATTGTTTCTACACCAATCCTTAGCTCTGATTACAAAACCCAGAGCTAGTAAAAGATACAATCACAAGAAACACATCTGTCTCCATCACAGCTAATAGTTCTTGGCTTCAATAGCAGCTCCTGATCATCTCCGTTACATCTAGCCCCGGGCAAAACACATTCAATCGAAAATGACATGAAGGATGCTTTTAGATCTTTCCATATTTATTCGGGGAAGCTAGCACACATTGTGGGCCTGCTCTCTGCTCTTATCCAAGCAATATAACTGGGATCAATGCATTGCAGAACTCTCCAACAAGATAAAGCATTTCCGTCAAAAAGGGGTTAATTGAATATAATAGTTTGTTTGGAGGAATGGCAGGAGCTGACTTTGTGGTTGAATCACATGTAAACCTGGACTGGCAAAGGTGTTTTTGTATTGACTCCCAATCAAGAGGTGCCATTCTCCTTGGGACTTGGAGTGGGGACATCAGACATGCCAACATGTGGGAGCCGCTGAGAAGGAGATTTCTACCACAGCAATCGGGAAATGTATTTTTCCCATGGGATTGCATCCTAAATCAGAGGGTTGGCATGTATGGGACATTGTGATAGGAAGCATTTGGTTCCCTCAGCAGAAGGCTCTCCGCATCCAATATATAGAGTTGTCAGAGCAGTTGGCGCTCAAGAGTCTATCCAAAGGACACTTGAATTGCTAAATTGTCTTCAGGATGGATACGATTTCAGCAGTTCAGTACATGGCAAGGATGGATGGTGCAAAATCAATAACATGTGAAAACATTGCATCTATTTAACACCTCTCATGAGAAAGATGTCTTATTTCCAAACACTATCGAGGAATTTCTCCACATGTTCTTGGATGAAAAAAGTTGAGCAAGGGTGTTCCTCTTTTTTGGTCGGGGGCTGTTGTGGGTGAGGAGATACATGTAAGAACACAACGGATTCCACAACCAGCTACCCTTCTTCCGAACACACTAGGTGGTTGGTAAATCAAAGACCAAGTAGCACACAGGGGCTATCAACAAACATATGTCAAGCCATTCGCCAGGTATCATAAGACAAACATATTTTAATTGGTATACATATTCACATCAAATTTAAAGACAATAAAAGAACCTTTCATAAGAGGTGTTATTCCATCGCGTTTGTTGAAGATAGACAATGTGTGAGCATATCATACACGTACAAGATTTATATATAGTTTATATAAGTTTTAGCTTTAAGTAGCAAGAATGTGTTTACACACAAACCAAAATTCAAACATTTGGCAAAGATAGCAAGGGAACTTTGCCATTTTTGTTTGGCTCAAAATATTTTATTTTAGTTCTTGCCGGATCTTAACAAGATGGCAGTGGAATAGATGTCCCTACATCTTTAGGATTGTTTTGGATAAGGGTCATTAGTTTGTGGTTTTTGTTTCCATGACACACTACTCTGCTCACACAAGTCCAGTAAAACATGCCGCAATCCCTCTCCACTCTGTGTCCCTCTCCCCTTTATTTCCCAATCACAGCAGCAGTTCTGGGCTCCTCCCTGCAGCCCGCCACCAATCCTGAACCCTTACTTAACTTTTTTTTTTCTCATTGCTGCTTCCGTCATGCCCTAACCTCTGCTGTTTTGGGCCACCTCCACGCTCTCGCAGTCACAGGGGTGGCCTAACTATGGCCCTGCTATTGTGGGATGACATTCTTTCACGTAGGGGAGGGAGGGGTCCATGTGGCCCACATTTCATCTTCATTTTGGCATGGGGACAACCCTGTGACTCGTGCGCATTCCGTGCCGAGACAACCCACTTCTCCCACCTCCCGCACTCCCCCACATAGTACTCTGTTTAGTTCCACCCAGCGCCCATTGAGTGCAGTGGGAGCTGCAGAAAGAGTTTTACGGCAAGTCAGAAGTTGCGGTTGGACAGGGTTCAGGCAAGGGCTTTGAGGGTGTTTTCGGGTGTGATGAGATCCTCTCCAGCGAATGCGGTTCAGGTACTTGTGGGAGAGATGCCGTTGGGGTTGAGGAGAGATGCGTTGAATATGAGATGGTGGGTGAAGTGCAGTGCGAAGAGCGTAGCTCATCCGGTGTGTGAATGTTTGAAGTATAATTGGAGGTTTGATTATTATAGAGATCGATGGAGGAGGAAAGGGGGCACTTTTGGGTTTCACATGTGGGAAAAGGGAGTGCAGTGGGGTGTGGGCGATTTGATGACTGTAACTGATACGGATTTGGAGAGATGGCCGAGGTGGATGATGGGGTCTCCAAAGGTGTGTTTGGAGTTAGCGAATGTGGTGTCGAAGAAGAGAGGATTGTGGAGTGAGATCAAAGCTTTGGGTCAGGCGTATGTGGCAGGAAAGGAAGGATGCAAGGTGTTTACAGATGGTTCGAAGGATCCTGTGTCTGGGAGAGTGGGTATGGCATATTATCTGGAAAGCACTGGGGAGTATAAAGTGGGACGATTGACGAATGATGTATCCATTTTTACGGCTGAGTTAGTGGCAATTGCATCAGCAATTGATAGGGTGTGCGAGTTGGGGTTAGATAAGGTGGTGATATTTTCAGATTCATTGAGTGGGTTGCAGGCGATTATGGCGGGGGATGGTGATAGGAAGGATTTGATTATGGATATCAGGAAAAAGATTGATCGGTGCGTACATGGGAGAATGGATTTGGAGTTGGCGTGGGTCCCCAGCCATAGTGGTATTTTGGGTAATGAGTTAGTGAATCTGGCGGCGGGTGAGGGTATGAGTAGGGGATAGGTTGATGTGAGATTACCTTTAAGTGTGGATGAGGTGAAGGCGGTGGTGGTGAGATGGGTCATGATGAGTGGCAGGAGAGGTGGGTGAGTGGGGCGAAGGGCAGGTGGATGTTTGGTCTTCGTGGGAAAGTGTCAGTGAAGGTGGATGCGGGGAGTTTGGAATGGAGGAGGGGGGAGGAGGTGATGCTGAATCGATTGAGGATAGGGCATGTGGGGCTGAATGAATGTCTGTTTCGAGTGGGGAAGTGAGAGTCGAGGGATTGTGCGGTGTGTGCGGTGCCTGAGACTGTGGGACATTTTCTACTTAGATGTGAGAAACATGTTGCAGAGAGAGAACTGATGAGGGTTCGGTTATCTGCGCTGGGCGTGGCTGAGTTGAGTCGGAAGTCTTTGTTGGGAGGTGATGGGGTGAGTGGCAGGAAGAAGAGCAGTGTGTTGTTGGATTTTGTGAGACAGACGGGGAGGTGGGAGGAACTGTGAGTTTATGTGAGCTAAATAATGATTGGTGGGTTAGGTGCACATCATCCTTTAGGATGGGGAAGCGCCTGCGTGGGTCCGCCCACGCTTTCGATAATTTAGAAGAAGAAGGAAAGAAGGTTTGTGGAATAATAACCCACAAACAGATGAACCGGTTGCCTTGTGACAGGCACCTACATTACAGGGGTTTCCTCAGAATTCTAGCCAGTTGGGGTACCCTGGAAGTGGACTTCTTTTCATCTCATTTGGAAACTCAATTTCCTCTGTTTTTCAGTTAGTGAGTGCCAGTGGAAGCATTGGCTCTGGATGATTTCCTGCAGAATTGAATGGGAATCAGAGCAGAGTCTTGTCTACCCTTTGCTATGTTCTCAAGACTGATTCAGCAGGAGACTTGCGTGGTTTTCCATAAATCACTTTTAGCCATCTCGAAATTGCTACCTAGCATTCCAACCAAAGGTCTCACATCTGCTCACAGATAAGAGCGGTGATTTCACAATCTAGTTATGATATGATATGATATGATAGGTTATTGATAACACGCTTAATACCCAGAGGGTTCTAAGCTCGGACCCGGGGATCGAACCTGCATTGCTCCGTGCCGTTTTGCTTCCAAGGTGAGCACATTGCCCCTGAGCTATCCTCCCAAGTTCTTATGGGTTTGTTCTACCTTCTACTTTAGAAGATTTCAGTAGTAACTGGATGGTCTCTGGACCTCCGCAATAAGCTGTGTAAACTGTTAAGAGAGCTGCAACGAAAAGGTCTACAATGAGGAACCCATGCTGCCCCCAGCACTTTGTGGATCATTTTAGAACAATTACCTTAAATACTTACCAGTAATCTTCATTACTGTGAGCCCTGCTCTTCCTCGCCCCAGTCCTTGTCATTGAGGAGAGCTACCCTCTTGAAACAGCACCTTCTTAAAAAAGCTCAGGTTTTCAAAATAAATATGAGTCATCAAGCTCCTCTCCTTGGGGGGCATAGACTATACTACTCTTCTCGTCCCCTCTAGCAACCTGAATGGTTGATCAACAAGCCATGAACAAGTCACGCCTACCCCAGGACAGGAGAGGAGGGAAGGAGGACTGGGATGAGAAAGAGTATAACACTGAGTCATGATGATTGCCAGTAAGTAGTCAGAGAACTGCCTCTTGATCCGTTTTCGTCATTGTAGACCTTTTCATTGAGGACATTGAAAGGATGTCAGGCTTCTACCAGAATAATAAGTCAACACCAAAGATACACCAATTTCAGACATTCATTGAGCTGACTGAAGCACAGCGGTGCCAAGATTCATGGATGGGTGAGACCTAACTGTGGCCAGGTGACACGTTTCAGTTCACGTGGCATCTTTCAATTCTGCCCATGATGTGGCCGTGCCTGTTCTTGACCTGATCTGTGAATGCTCCTGAATTGGAACCTGTTTTTGACGATAGGAAAACAATATTGCTTACCAAAGGAAGGAGTAAATGGTGTCTTTCCTTTGTAACCTGAACCATAGGCTACAAAAAGAGCATCTGAAGCTCAGGAATAAGCAGTGTAATCAAGGTAGATATGGACTATGCAGGCCACATCCAACAAATACGGCCTTCAATCTTATGGGGAAAACCTGGAAGCATCAACACCTGAGAGATGTGACGGGAATAATGATACTTTAGGAGTAAACTCAGATGAAGGTCTAAACACCAGTACCTTTGGGATATAAACAAGAGGAAAAGGAAAGTAGTACAGTGCCCACAACATTCCACACCAGCAGAAGAACAATCAGTGTCAGAAATGTTAATGATGCGTCCCCATGAGGTTAAATGGCCTTCATTGCAAAGAACTAAGAGTCAGTGGTCGGTCAAAAGAAGCTCTGAGAATTCGAGTCAAAGGGCAGGGGTGCATAAGGCAAAACCCCTGTAACAATCTCTTTATATAGAGTTCAGTATTCGAGTAGCCACCCTATGCCTCTCCTTTTGGCAATACAAAAGGCTTCCCACGTTTAGAGAACACATGTCACGTTCAGCCTACTTGCACAAACGCATGGAAACACAAAAGATTAATTATTATGAGCCTGTCATTCTGACCTCTGTGATGAAGTAACATTTCGTGGGTCTTCCTTTCCCCTGTGTGTGGTCAGAGAGGAAGTTCTCAGGAAGGAAGGGGAGATTCCCTGAGGCTGGTATGGACGAGAGTCAGGAGTGGAAGTAGGAGTGAACAAATAAGCTGGGTTTCCAGGAAGGAACTCAGTGTGTTGACATGAGACAGAGATTAGTTGAGGATGGTCCTAGCAAAAGCAATGCCCTGATGCAAACAGTATGGAGGAGTGCATGGGAGATGAAGATATGCTGCAGGCATCTATGGGTGCCGGGCCTCATGGAAGGTATTGGAGCCCAGTGCGGGGTGAGTCAGATGGAGTAGCGCAGACCCAAAGACGTTAAAGACCCTTGTGAATAGTTTGGATTAGAACTTCTTAGTTCCTCCTGCTGGTTGCCCCTTATGATTTCAGGATATTGTTTTTGGTCCCTCAGTCGGGGTGAAAGCTGCAAGCCCAGCAGAGGGAAGAGTAGACCCATTGTGGACTGGTGCTAGTTTTTAAATCATTGGTTTTCAGGCACCAAGCTCTATTGAGACTCATTAAGAAGAAAAGAACAGAAGGTTAACTTCAAAGGATACTTTTTGGACACCAGGGAAAAGGCGAATGAAGGAGGTGGAGGGGCAACTTGGAAAGAAGATAAAAGGAAAGTATGGGGCTATGGGCAGAGAGGGTCAGTGTTGATAGGTACCTTCAACTAACCTTTTAGAAAAGGAAGAAATACAGTTGAAAAAGCAGGCTGGACCTAGAGTCTGACCCAATCACTAATGAGTTGCCAGGCTGACTAGATATCTCACCAGTCTTGAAGGCTCTCCTCTAATAAGTTCAATGTGTCACCATGTAAAATGAGAGAAGAAGTTGGAAAGGAAGTCTTCCAGCTTCCAGGGTTGGGGTAGGAGCTAGCAAGCAGTTGATAGATGGAGAGAAGTTTGGTCAGATTGTTGAGACCCTGGAGGGGATACTTAGAGAAGAAATCCCATGTGGACTGGTGTGACAAATTGGATTCTTCTCTGCAGCAGTACAAGGATGAGTAGGGATAAAATGGCCCACTCAGCCCTCACACATCTACAAACTAACACACAAAGCAATCATAAAGGTAAAACAGGGACTGTTAAGAGATATACCTCCTTTGACTTTTCTGATTACGTGGGCAGAGGGAAAGCTATGCTCTTAAGAGGGGTGTGAAGGTGAACCAATAGTGAACCAAACAGTACAGTATCACAATCCAAAACAAAGGAGCTGACACATGTGCGATATAAATTCGAATGTGGCTGTCATGATCATAAGTAGTACCATGCACTATGCCTAAATTTTAATTTAGAGACTATCCTGACATCATCATGGGTTACTTATGATCATCATAGTTTTGTTACAGGGGTGCATGTCTTAAATGCAGTGCATGTGTGACAGGGACTTGTCTGCCACTGCTGCTACCAAATGGGCATCTGTGAACTCTGAACCTACTCTGTGACATGGGTAGAGCAAATGTTGTGAATCAGTGTAGTGATGCAGCAGGACACAGATACATATTGTGCTTTTGACATAGAGCTTCTGAAAGGGAAATCTGGTCAGCGTATTACCCTTTCATTGTTGGAACTACCTGCATAATTGTATTATTTAAAAGAAATCTAACAATAAACAGGGGCCTGTAGCCTTGCTAGATGCCAATTCCTCACCAGCTTTCTGGGTTCTCTATCTCTGACGGTAGAGGGGAACCCAGAAATACAAGCCCCCAGAAACAACCCCCCCCCCGAAAAGGGAGCACAGATAGGTGCTGCTGATTTGATTTGATTGTATCTCTTGCACCATGCAGGCCAAACAACATAGAAAACTTCATCTCCTCTAGGTGTAAAAGTCACTGAAAATCAGAGAGGGGATGCACATGCCATTGATGTTTGGGGAGTGTATGCTGGGAGAGGGGTCTCTCGGACAAACCACAGAGTTGGTGGTATGGGGCCAAGGGACATGCCAAAGGGGGTGTGTGTGTTTGTGGGTCATGCAGGGGTTTGGCGTTGGGTGGCATACTGAAGGTGGTTGAACACATAGGGGTGGTCATTGTACCCAACAATATATACTAAACTGCTACTGTAAAACATTTTCATAATTCTGCACCCACAATATATGCTAGCACTCCATTGTAAAATATGTTAATAATTCTTTACCCACAATATGTGCCTGCATTGCCACTGTAAAACACTTTCATGATGCTACACCAAAAATAAATGCCAGCATTGCCACTGTAAAACTCTCTCATGATGGTGTCTACAATGTATGTAAGTACGGGCACTATAAAGCACATGTTCATGATGGCTTGTGTTCACAATATATATCATCATGGTCTTATAAATGTATTTTTCAAGCTGTGTGTGCCCAAACATATGCCTGTATTGGACCAGAAAGCAGGTTCATGATGGAACCCTGTGGCTATATACCTGTAAAAGTGCCAGCAGAGATCATGCTCCCTCTAGCCAGATCTAAAAATTAATGTTTTAACTGCTTTTATGAAATCAAGAATCTGTAAAGAGGGGGTGTTCCAGATCATGGAAGTTTGATTTGAGAAATCCTGGCTGTATGTGGATTTAAAATACAGAATATCCAGAAAAAGGTCTGAGGATCGCAGACACCTCTGTGGATGGTAAAGGGGAAGTTTCATTGCAGTGTATAGAGGGGCCAAGTTATGCAAACATTTTTACCAAACAACAAATATTAAACTAGATTCTCCAATAAATAGCTAGCTGATGTAATTGCTGCATGAATAAGAAGATTGAGTCTGATTCCCGAAGACTGAAAATGAGTCGGGTGGCTTTGTCTGACTGAGATGTTTGAGCTGGTAGATGGAAATCCCACCATAGATGGAGTTTTTAATATATAAGGGGCCCAACCACCACCTGAAAGAAGCATTTTTGAAAAAAGGGAAGAGCCCGCCCGAGATGGGACAATTTAAAGAAGGACCCTTTGTCATCTGATTGACATGCACCTTCTTACTCAAGTCTGGTTCCCAAATCACACCCATATTATTTACCCTCTCAGCAAACTTAGGGTGAAGACCAAGGTGCAGGGTGGGAGGAAGGAGACAAGATGGATTTGGCAATAGATGGTGTGGGCCTGACAGCATCACCTCAGGTTTTCTGGAGTTTAGTCCACTGTCCCTTATTCATCCACTAACCAAACCAAGGCCAGAGGAATGGACACAGAAATTGTGGTTTGGGCTGTTGACATCCAGCAATATTTGTGTGACATATGCATATGAATTGTATATTAACCCGAGACTGTTGAAGGGGCACAGCAGTAAAGAGGGATGTGGATGGTGGGACCCCACAATGTATGGTGACTGCTGGGGTGCAGGAACATGATTGCTTGACATCTTGCCCGCTCCTGATTAGGAAAGAGCAAAACCAGTGTCCCGTGTGGGTCCCATGCATACTGACTGCTTTCATTAACCAGTCCTAATGAAGTTCATGGATCATGAAATTGAGAACTGCAGAGAGGTCCAGTATGATGAGAGAGGAGAGGTAACCATCATCTGCTTGCATGAGAATGGCATACCCTACAGCAAGAAGAGCCCCTTTTTCTGAGTACTATATTTTAAATCCTAGTAGGGGAGGGCCCAAGAAGCAAACCCCTTAGCACAGAGGAGTTCTCAGCAGGGGAGTAGGAGCACACAAGATAAAGCACTTTAAAGTTACTCATGGACATTATCTAAGACCCAGTTGGGGGCTACTACAAAGCTGATCATGACCAACAAGAGGCAGCCATTATTATTATTATTATTATTATTATTATTATTATTATTATTATTATTATTATTAATATTATTATTATGATCATTATCATTATTATTATTATTATTATTATTATTATTAGGGTATTTATTGAGCACAGGCCTAGCTTTGGGAAGCAACGGAGCGCTTTACAATCATAGGCGGATTCATTTTTCAATGGTTTATTAGAGATATCTACAAGGTTGGGTCAATCAAGTGAAATGCTAAGTAAAACATCAGTGACAGTTGGGGGGTGGGGGGTTGTCTGTGCTTGTAATAGTTCAAATCCTGTAGTTTGCAAAGTTTGTGTTCTGGACCCAGACAGATGATGACTCACAGTTCTGAATGCCCTAAGTGGCCCTTGTGCTTCTTTCTTGTCTCCTACGTTCACGATTCCTGATCCACTGACTCTCATATTCATTTGTGGAGTCCTCTGTTCTGGGGTCTCTGGGCCCGTAGTGCACCCACACATTAGGTTTGGGTATAGGTATAGGTTGGGGTGTGGTAGTAGTGAACATCATCCGAGAGCTTCCACCATAAAACAGATACTCTAGGTGGGCCTAGATGCTTTATTTCTATTTCCATGCCACCCCTGGGACATGGTCTGCTCAACAGATCGTCACATTCTTGTGCCTACTGGAGTCTTTATTACATCTCTCCTCTGCTACCTAACTTGTTTCTGCTATTTCATCTCCTCGATGCCCTGAGGTGAGGCAGGGTTGCTCCTCTTTTACCAGCACTCCTGCAGAGGTTCTCCTGACTTCTTTCATGCTTCTTCCTCTCTCCAATGCCTTCTTCACTCTCTTCCTAGTGTCTCCTTCTACCCTCTTCCAGCTCTGAAATATCTCCTTTTCTGTGCTCTTGGAAAATCCTTCCTCTTTCTTACATCTCATCCAACTTCGTCCTGGTGTTTCCTCCCAACCTCTTGTCTGGCTGCAACCTCTCCTACAACCTCCTCCTCCTGATGTTTCCATCCATGCTCCTCTCTGGCTATAATCTCTCTTTCAAACTTGCCCTTACTATTCTTATGTCCACCCTCCTATTTTCCTTCAATATTTCCTCCAACCTCAGCTATATTGTCTCCTCCCTTCTCAGTTCTTCTTTTACCAACGACCTCCTTCTGCCCCACCACAAACTACTCTGTCCTTTTCCTTTCAACCACCTGCCTTTGCTCTACCTCAACCTCCTATGTTCTTCTCCTGCGACCTCCATCTGCTTCACCACAAACACCTATCTTCTTCTCCCTCTTACAATTTTCCTCGATTCTGCCACAAACTCCTGTGCTCTTCTCCCAACCCCTTCTTCTAGCTTCAGTGCCTCCACTGTACTTTGTGACCAGCCACCTCTGTTAATGTTTGTTTATGTTTGTGTATATTTACAAAAGTACTCGAACCCTGAGGGAAGATAGCGTTATTATGGGAAATGTTGAAATAAGGCCATCATGTTTATCCAGACAGGCGAAGAGAGAAATTATAGGGATTTAGAGCTTTGTGGACTATACACAAGTTAGATTCAACCCTGCAAAACGGAGGAAGCTTGTTCCAAAGTCTGGAAACAAGCACAAGGTGCGACCACCAGCGAAGTTAAGTCTGAATCTACGAGGAGGAAGAAGCATAGCTGTGGAAGCCGGACTTGGTTGATCATTACTAGTACAGATTATTCTGTTCATAAGATACCTTGGAGCTTTTCCATAAATACACTTCTGAACAAGTGTGATGATCTTAAAGGAAATCCTGGCAGTTATAGGTAATACAAGTAACATAGGGCTGAAGTAATATGTGCATGAAATGGAGGTTCAAGACAATTCTTGCAGTGTTATTTTAGAGAGTCTAACATGTATAACAAAAAGATTTAGGAAGACCAGCCTAAAGGGAATTCCAGTTGTCCAACTTTGAAATTAAATACCTGCAAGGAGGTCCTGGCAAAGAAATGGACGAATAGGCCTAAATGATTTTGGATAGTAGGAAGTCGTGCTTACTATTTGATTAATCTGAATAGAGAAGTTGAACAAAGGGTCACGGTATATACCTAACAACTTCACCTTATTAAGAATGTGGAGGGTACACAAGTCAAGGGTGAACCTGGGAGGCAGTGAGATTGAAGATTGAAGTTGGGGGTGTGGATGTACTATAATAAGTTCCGTTTTGGTGGTATTAAGACTCAGCCAATGGTTTCTCATCCAAGCTTTTACCTTGGACAAAATAATGGACATAATAGTGTTGTGCCAATAAGGTTGAAATAAATCTGGGGATCATCAGCATAACAATAAAAGGCACCATCCATACTGGCAAGAAGTCCATGATACTGCTGAACATAAACACTAAAAAGCAAGGAAGAAAGAGCCAATCCCAGAGGGACACCATATTTAATGCTGAAGAAATTAGTCTACGCTGCCTCTCAACCTCCAGCTCCATTCACCCACACTACTCCTGAGATGCCTACAACTTTTATGGGTCCCTAGGCCATCTCCTGGGTCTGCTCTTCATGTGAGTCTTTGCATCCATGCAGATAATCAGTTCTTCCTTCAGCATGGTGCCTGGGGGATCTGTGAGTCCTTTCATCTGTGTACAGTTGGGTGACGCCATGTAGCTTGTCTCCATGGCCTCAGCCATCTTTATGTTCACCCACCATCTGGCTTCCTTTACCATTGAATTGGTCACTAAGGCATGGATCTTGTTCATGAATGAGTTCACTTCTGGGCTCTTGCAGCACCCACTCTACATGTGCTGAAGAATGGTGTGCCACCCAGGCAGAGGTGGAAAAACTAGAACACACCCATACCTCTATCACCTAGGTGAGCGGCAGAGGCTAGGTCTAGGCAACCACAAAGGAGACCTGGAAATCTGTCCATATTTGTGACAGTGTGGGCGATGGGGGAGGCTGTCAGGTCCCACCGTTTTCCTCACAGCATGAACAGGAACCAGGAACTAAACATCGCTTCCTGGTTCCTACACATGCACCCAGGAGCCAGAGTGCTCTAAAGTCATTGCCCCAGGCCGTCTGAATGTGGAGGGGTTCAGGAGCACCCACAAAGCATTTTCAGAGGTGTTGTTCCTCATCCTGCATCCCCACTACAAGGCTGGGGAAGAAAATCGCCCCTGGACTTGCATGGTCCATTGGACATATTCTGGGGAACAGAAGGGAGACAGGCCTATAATTGTCAGGGTTGTCAGAATCAGCAGAGACTTGTTTTAGGATGGGTGGAACTGTGGCTGTTTTGCAGCAGGCTGGGAAGACACCTAGTTCTAGGGAGATTAAAGCGCGAGAAGAGGTAGAAGTGGGTAAGAGATACAAAAGCCTTTACTGTTTTGGATATAAAAGGGTTAATAGGTGTGCAAGACAGGTTGGCATGCAAGAGAATGGGTAGCTGGAGAGAAGGAGCCAGTAAGGATAGAATAGGTGTCAGGGGGCGTGGTGAAAAGGGTAGGATGTAGGAAAGAGAGGAAGGCAATAAGAGTGTCACACATTTTAGGATGTGTCAATGAGAAGGTAAGGAGTGTAATCATTAGCAGACAAGGAAGAAGAAATAGCGTGAGGACAGGGGAGCAGCCTTGCCTGAAGGGTAGTGGTGAGTTTGTGGGGATGGAACGAAGATAGGTTTGGTGAAATAGTTGGATTTGGTCTAAGGCAGAAAAAGCACCTTTGCAACAGGTCAAGAGTGAAGAAGAATAGTCTTTGTGCCAGTATGTTAGCTGGAGAGAGAGTATGGTTTTGAGGCAGTGAATCTCAGTGGAAATACACGGCATGGGGCAAGGACTAGCAGGAGTTATGTTTAAAGATGGGTAGCGATGTTCAAAGGATGAGATGAGGGCCAGCTTTCTTGAAGAAAGAGACAAGGTGTGAAAAGAGATGGAGTAGAGATGACCTGACTTCTGCTAGATAAGGATCCATTCCTTCAGGTTTAACTCTTCATATAGTTAATAGGGAGTTGGAAGGTGAAGGCAGAGGAGGGTAGCAAACAAGGCAATGGATGGCAGATTAACAGAGATCAATGAGGTTATGGAAGATGATAGAAACATCTGCCCAAGGTGGATGCACTATGTGTTAGCCTGTCATGGGCAGTCAATGAGTGAGTTGAGAATTGAGTTAAAGTTGGATTGATGGGATTTTTGTAGGGTTAAAGTCAGTCTCCTAAGAGGGAAATAACTGGGAAGGTAGTCATGAAACAGGTCAAGATCAAGAAAGACAGAGTTGAGAGGGCTGGGAGGCTGCAGATCATGAGGACAGTGAGGGGGTAGGAGCTGAATGAGAGTCCACACCAAGGAGATGGTGAGCAAGTCAGATGGAGGGAAGGGGGTGATGGGTTGGCCTTCTTGATGAATAGTTCTCAACCACTCTGTCAGTCCTATCCATTTTTGGAGTGTGGAAGTAGCTACCAATGCTAGTGTGAAGGGCAGCAAATACGACAGTGACTTGATCAATTTTCTCAGTGACAGCCCTGATTGCAAGCTAGGGGTTAGAAAACTCAAAATTATCAATGAGGAAGGGAGTCTTGTGATAAAGAGATTGGGCCTTTCCAACACCCAAGCGTAAGTTTAGCAGGTGGCTATTCGGAGGTGGAGGAGTGAGTGATATAAGGGGAGGCAAGAAGAAAGGACAGAGGTGCATATTCAAATGGAAGCGCATGGCAAAGGTTGGGGCTGCAGCTTAGATGAAGTAACACAGGGTCACGAGTGACCAAATCGCAGTTGGACAGGGTCAGAAAGCAAATTGCAGTTGTAAAGGGTTACTTGCGACCAAAATGCAATTGTAGAGGGTCAAAATGCAGTTTTACAGGGTCAGAAATGAGACAAGCTACTGTTTTGGCAGGCTAGATATTCTTTAATAATATCATGGTAGAATATAGCTGCCCTTTTCAGGAGCATATGGTGGCTAGACGTTCTATGGTTTGGAAAATGGGACATTTCAGCAGCAGAAGGAAGAGGCAACTGGTCCAAGTGAATGAAACCTTGGTCGCCCAGAAGGTAATATGATCAAAGGTTAGCCCAGTTAAGATAGCTGATATGTGCAGCCTAGCACTTTGGGGCTCATTCCAAGTTTGGTGGAGCAGTTAAAAAAGTGTCAGCAATTACGCAACCACCGTTGTTTGGTGGTAACAGAATTACTGTAATTTTTACCACTCTGCAAAATTCTGAGTTTGCCGTGGAAGTGCAGGATTTATTGCCAGCTCCTCGGAAAACATCACAGACGGATAGGATTTACCCGTGCAGCAGTGCACAATACAACAGAATACATTGAACATTTTAAGACGGTATTCCCCTTTTAAAAATTAGAAAAGTGAAAAGATGGATAACCGTTAAAGTGCAACGATGAACGCTGCAGAAAACATTCACTGAAAAATACGATTATGGTCAAACACCAGTGAAGTGTGATTAATACCAAAATACCGATTTATAATACGATCACGGAGAGGCAGTGGAAGAATACTGTGCTGCTTCCATATGTCTTCATTGACGGTTTTTGACTTCACAACCATGAGGGTAAGCTACTGACATCGCCATCACGTCTGTATGTCGTCATATGTGTCCTTGAAGGTTCCAGAAATACTTACCCCTGAGGAATTTCTGCTTAATAACTGAAACACAGAAAGAAACATGTTGGGTTGGGGAATATGAACATGTTGTGAAAAAAAAATGAGACAACAAACAGTTAAATATTAAGATTTGACTGTTAATTCTGTTTCTGTAGAATTGTATATCTGTTTAACTTTTTAGAAACAAAGGGACAATCACTTGTTAAGTAAAGTATTGTCTTTTTTCTTCTTTTTTAAAATTGAGATGGTAATAGTATGATACTGAATTATGAAGAGATAATGTTAAGTTGCGTGTGTATGAATGTGGTATGTTTGGAGTGCGCCTTGAAGGAATGTTTTTTTTTTTATTTTATTTTTTTGTTATTTTTTAATTTTTTTTTTTGAATACTTTAAACCAATTTATTAAATATTAACAGAAGAAATCAGTGTAACAAAGAGATACAATAGACAATTATCCATACAATAATAATGAAAAATATATTGAGAAAAAAAAATGCATTAACATTTTTTTTATATATTTAAAAAAATAATAATAAAGATAATAATAAATAAATAAATAAAAGGGGGCAGAAAAGGTGTGATGCAAAAGTCAAAAAGCAATAGCAATTCATAACATTGACCTGAAAACAACCTTCTAGAAAACTTTGGCATAGCAACAAACCAAGAAGCAAAAGACATGAACATTATAATGAGTAAATTGAAACATGCATGTCTACTTATCTGAATCCGATGCCTTGAAGGAATGTTAAATGATGAGATATTGGGATCAATGAGATCCGAGTCCATTTAAGCGCTTTACAAAATTGAAGGATTGTAATATTGTGATATTTAAAAAAAATGTAGAATTGTCTTAAAGAATTTCAATTATGTATGAATTAATAAAATTATTATAAATAATTATTATTGGAATTGGTGTAAATTTAATTTCTTTGCACCTAACATTATGGGCCTCATGGCGGTAAGGGATTACCGGCACCGGTTTGGGCACCGGTGCCAGTAATCCCCTACCGCCCTACTATGAGGTCCCTCAGCGGGTCCCGTCCTTAACGTGTGGTCAGACCACACGTTAAGGAAGGGACCCGCTGAGGGACTTCAGAGCAAATAACGGTACCGATATTAGCGCCATGGCTACCGCCTACCGTGTGGCTACCGTGTAATGAGGCCCTATGTGTCAAGGTATATTGAGTGACGAGGCTTCAGAACATGTAACTCTATGATATTAGACATACAGACATGTACGGATATCTAGAGCATGCCAACAGAAACACTAATGCTGTGGTCTTTTTGTATTAAGCTATATATTCAGGTTCGGTCCAGGATAGACCACAACATAGAGATATTCCTGGTATCCTCTGTTACTTTTGTTTTTTACTGCAGAAGGAAGAGGCAACTGGTCCAAGTGAATGAACCTTTGGTCGCCCATATTTGGTAATATGGGCAAAGGTTAGCCCAGTTAAGATAGCTGATACGTGCAGCCTACCACTTTGGGGCTCATCCCAAGTTTGGCGGAGCAGTTAAAAAAGTGTCATCAATTACGCAACCACCGTTATTTTGGTGGTAACAGAATTACTGTCATTTTTACCACTCTGCAAAATTCTGAGTTTGGCGTGGAAGTGCAGGATTTATTGCCAGCATCATGTAGGCGATTAATCTTCCAAATTAAAGACAAAATTCGGTGGAATTACCACGTCAGAATAATCGATTGCGGTAATTCTGCCAAACCCCCAGGGAGTACTGGGGACTCCGGAAATGTGGACTAACACCGCTCTACCGACAATTATAATCCTGTGGCAAAACCACGGGATCAAGTGGCGAGAACGGTAAACGATTTTGACAGCAGTTTGGTGGAATTACCACTGAATTACTGCCAAACACGGAATGAGGCCCTTTGTGTTTAACTCTTGGGGTACAATGCTCACTATCAGGGATCCCAATAGATTGTGAGCTATAGCCGATGATCAGAGTATGCCATTCTCGAGGGGTTCGTGTATAAACCCCTAAACCTATTCATCTGGCAAAGTGTTTTATTGGTGAAATTGTTCTTCCATTGATCATGCAAGTGTCATTTCTCTGCTTTAGTTACGTATGTAGTGAGGTAAGTAGTGATGTATTGACTCACTACCATTCAATTATCTAGGTGTGTGTTCAATAAAATGAATAGCATCTGTGAATAGCTATGTATGTACACTGACCTAGAGTTATATGTGAAGTTTTCATTTAACTTGGGGCCAGATTACCCCATAATTGTATCCTTTGCTAAGGCACTTTACTCAATCGCTCTTCTTCCTGTTACCATTGTCCCGCCTCCTGCTTCCTCTTTCACCCTCCTTGCGCCACCTGCCCCATCACTTGAAATCTGTTCCCCGGATATAAAAGATAGCAGCACCATCTATGTCTTCAAATCTGACCGTAAAGCTTAAGGTCTTCTCTCTTGTAAGTAACAATATCCGCACCTACCTCATAATCCTACTTTTATAAGGTCATCCTTTCTCCAGCTTTAATCAACTGTTATATTTGTATATCCTATTACAAACATATGTTATTTGTCAGTGATGTCCCCACTCCATGTCCCCACTATGATCCCATGCAACAACTGGAATTCTCTCTGCTCATGTTTCACTTGGTCATTATCTACAGCCATTGTTGTAGGCTCATATACAGTGTTTCCTTTTTTATTTACATTTGAAACCACATTTTATTTGAGTTTCTTTCAAATGTGAACTGGTGGCATAACATTCACATTAAATAAGCATTCAACTTTCTTCAATAATATACAATAACATCCTCAGATGATCTGCTCATATGAACATTCAACCACGAAATCGTAATTGGTTGGCTTACCTCTTAATTCTTCAAGGCCAATCTGTGCCTGCCCATTGCCCAGTTTCTGTTAGTGGATCTTCAAACGCTTACATGACACTAACATATGAATTGAAAGAGCTGCTATCAAGACACATTATGGGCCCTCTAATGTATCCCCTGTTCTTATAAAACTGTGCATCCAATGCTAAAGAGTTATTGTCCCTATCACAGGCAGAATTGTCTCTCCAAACGCCTTTATCCAATATTGTCTGGCTAATCGCTCCGATGTGGAAACTCTTACCATCAAATGTTGTAGGCCGTGGACACTTTTAGTGGCATACCATTAATATGTAATTAAAAAGGTAGAATTAAGCAGCAGTAAATGAAAGAAGAATCTTAGGTGCAAAGAGTGCCTGATCTACCAAATAATTTAAATATGGGACCATTTATATCTAACTAGAAGGAAACGCTTGATACCTTAATGAAGTAACAGCAAGGGTCACAGTGGAATGGTTGCAATCTGTAAATCCTGGATAACCAAGGATTGCCCTATTTACTAATTAAGAATATCTGTATGGTTTGAAGTATTTCAGTCCAATAACAGAGCATGGAAATTGAAAGGGCCCAGCCCCCTTCTGCTTTTGATTGCGTATGTGCAGAGATTTATGGAACCCAGATATATCATTGAACTATAGCTTACAATTTATGAAAGACTGCGTGGAAGGTAACATTGACCTCCTAATGATATTAATCTTGTTGATGCTTGTTAAATTAGTAGGGACATTATTTCAATTCACAAGGTTTTCCCTGGTGCTTGTGAGAAGGTTGCAGAAATTCACCTTATAAAGCTTGTTTATCTTCTCTGCGACTCTAGCCCTAAATATGTAACCAATACCAGCGTGGAGATGTACATATAGACAGGAGATGGTATATTTATTTATTTTTATTTATTTATTTATTTATATTTATATAGCGCGCAAGTAACCCATGGGCATTGAGGCGCTGTTACTTGCAAGAGTTTAGTTACAGGCATAGAGTCATTCAGTGGTACATTATGAATTCGACAAAGCATAGAGCTGACATTTTGGTTGGTACAGTTGGTCATTACAATACAGTTTATGCATTAGGAACTTATGAGATGTATTCGACTGGTGCGAGGCATCTTATGTGAATAAGATGGTTTTCATGGTTTTACGGAAGGTGCTGAGGGAGGCCTCACCTCGGATTGTGGGAGGTAGGCCGTTCCAGTGAGTGGGTGCGAGATATGGGAAGCTGGATCCGCTCGCTCTGACTTTTTTTACTAATGGCACAGAGAGCATGTTAGTATATTGTGATCTGGTTGGCCTCATGGAAGAGACGGGATGGATCCTTTGGGAGAGGTAGTCAGGGGCAGTAAGGTGAATGCACTTGTGGGTCAGTGTCAGAGTCTTGAAGATGATGCTTTCTTTTATTGGGAGCCAGTGTGCTAGTTTTCTGGCCTCCGAGATGTGTTCTCTTTTGGCAATGCCTTGGGCTGCCCGGAGAGCACTATTCTGAATGATTTGTAACCTCTCTAGGTTTTTGTTGGATGTGCCTAGAAAGAGTACATTACAATAGTCAAGCCTAGATCCAGTGATGGCTCTGGCTATGTTAGTGCAGTTCTCACCATTGCACTTGGTGGAAGACAGGTGCAGGTGGGCACACAATAAAACTCTTTATGGGACTTTTTATCCTGGACCTGCCCCATACCTGTTTCCGGTGTTCCTGCGCTCCTTGGATTTCCAGATCTTGCCACGTGTGCCACGCTGAGAAAGGGGAGGCTGGTGTGGGAAATAGGTACCCAAGGGTCGTATCCTGCCATTGTAGGAAAAAACACTAGGGTACATGTGTACAAAATGACAGACAACTAGGATGTTGGTGTACGATCACTTTTGTGACTAGATGATGTTATATGAATATATATGCAAAATACACATGTATCAAGGAAGGTTGTAGTACTTAAAAAAAAAAACCAAACATGTAAAAGTTAACCCTGCACACAAAACCAAGCCGCTTATTCCAAAAATATATGTATTTCAATACAAAACCAACCCCGATCATAGTACTAAGCACCACCTGATGTGGATTTAGTACAATGGCAGAACAGGTTGAGGCCAAAAGAAGAGCAGCAGCGCAAATCCTGTTTAAACATGACCAAGCAGCCACTGTGGCCACTGTTGAAAGTAGCCTGCCGGCAAGCCTCACAGTACAGCAGAAGTTGGACAAACTTGAGAAAATAAAGAAAAAAGAAATCTCTAAATGGTGGGAGGCGATGACTCTTCAAACCTATCTAGAGGTCCAGCGCATTCCGAGAGGACTAAAAATCCTCACCATCCCCATCTTTGAGGACATAGATCCAAGGCTTATAGAGGAATGGACACAACACACGAACCAATGTTCCTTTAAAATGATTGAAAGTCTGGTTAAGTATGCTAAGCTGGACAGGATCAAACTCCTTAATGATATAGAAGAGATGGAAGACCTTCTTTTCACATCTGAGGATGGAGATGAATGCAAAAAACGTATGCCTCGAGTGGAGGAAAATCTGGAAAGGCATGAGGGGGAAATCAGAATGAGAAAACAACATAAATTCAAGCGAGACCGTTTGGACTATGAACAGGGTAGAATTTACACTTTCGCCAAACGGTTTGATGCCCCCATCAAATGTAGACTGGAACAAATCGCCTCCAACTGTCCACCTGCAGCAGCTACACTAGAAGAACCAAGTAGCTCTGAGGTGGAGACTTCAGACACAGATGGGCCTTCATCAAAAAGGCTCAACTTTTTAGAAGAGTTCAAACTTCTGCATCTAGACAGCTGAATGGAAAAAAGAGGGAGAGGACAGCCACCCGGACAAGGAAGAGGCACAGCAGCAATAGCAGGAAAATCAAGACAAGGAGGGGATGTCAGCACAAACAACCCACCCAGTGTAACCACACGCTCTGGAAATAAACCGAGGGGAAGACCATAGGGCACTTACAATTAAACATTTTAAACATATCTACCAGAATTCTGACTAACGAAGAACAATCAGTACTTTCTCTGGGTCTATCCTTTGCCCTACGTATGGTTATGATTATACTGCAACTAGGGTGGATCTTTTTAAATTCCTGAGAAAACTCAAACTTACCAAATTCTATGCCACTAAGGTCTATGACGGATCGATCAAGAAGGACAAACTTAGAGGAGTTATATCCCCCCTCACAGATAAAGACATGATCAGCTTATTCTGTCTAGCCAGTATGGAACAGCAAAATGAACGGGAAGATGATTTCACCCAGACTTATGACAACTCCATACTTGAAGAACAATTTGGGATATCCACGGATCTAACATGTCCTAGTCATCTCAAACCAAAATCTATTTTTTGTCCTAACATAACATGTGGACCTATTGATACCTTTGAGAGTCTAGTTATGAAAGAGCTTAATAAATTGCCTATCACTATACCATCGAACTCCAGAAATTTGAACTTTATGCAATATAAAGCTCTGAAAACATTGAAAAATGACCACTCTATTGTTATACGCCCTTCTGACAAAGGGGGTGGAATAGTGGTCATGGACAGTGCTAATTATAAGAAAGAAGCTGACAGACAATTGAGTGTGACCATGAATTATGTGGTAGTTGAAAACAAAGTATTAACGGAAACTAATATATTGTATTTCTCTCTGCTTCACAACTGGTGTGATAAAGAGCTAATAAGTGATGAAGAGTATTGGTTTCTAAAAAATCCTTTTCCTGTCACCCCGTTAATATATTTTAATCCTAAGATCCACAAGAGTCTTGTAGACCCCCCAGGTCGTCCCATAGTATCTTCGGTGGGCAGTCTTCTTGAAAATACCTCGAAGTTTCTGGATCACTTCTTACAACCATTTGTTACCAGCCTCAGTTCTCACATACAAGACACGTCAGATTTACTCATGAAACTATGAAATTACATGATATTAATTGGGAACCCAATTATCTGTTGGTTTCCTTAGACGTGGTCTCTTTGTATACATCCATTAAGCATGTAGCTGGGATCAATGCATGTAAATTTTATTTGGACACCAGATCCATCAGCTATAGACAACATAACATCATGCTTCTAGAAATGTTGCAGTTTTGTCTGGAACATGATTATTTTCTACATGAGGACTCTGTATACAAACAAACCCAAGGCACGGCTATGGGATCTTGTATGGCCCCAACCTATGCAAATCTATATATGGGATGGTGGGAGTTACAGATAGCATGGTCTGAGGAACAAGAAACATTCACCAAACACATAGTGGTATGGTATCGTTTCATAGACTATCTCTTTTTAATTTGGGAAGGGTCTGAAGAACTCTTGCATACCTATGTAAACTTGCTTAATGAAAATGATCTGAATCTCGAGCTCACATGTGTACAGGATAGCAAAGAACTAGTGTTTCTGGATGTCAACTTTCTGGTTGCAAACAACACATTAACCACTAAACTATATCGTAAGGAAACCAGTTCTAATTCCACGCTTCATGCACGGAGCCATCATCTGACAGCCCTCAAGAACTCGATTCCGTATGGAGAGTTCTTGAGAGCCAAGAGAGCATGTAGCACTGACTCTAATTATCAAAAGGAAGCCCAATACATAGGCCATAGGTTTGTGAACCGTGGTTACAAAAAGAAGGTTGTGGTAGATTGCTTTGAGAAAGCTAAAGCAATTAAGAGGCCAGAATTGTTCAAAAAGCAAGTAATTAAGAAGAAGGATGAAATTAGATTTATCAGCAACTTTAATTATCAAGCTAAAAACATTAAAAGAATAATGAGCAAACACTGGAATGTTTTGTTAACAGACCGTGATCTGACTAAAGTATTGAACACTGCCCCTAGTGTGGCATACAGAAAAGCGCCCACCTTGAAAACGATTTTATCCCCCAGCATGGTGATCACAGAACACAATACACCCGAGAGTCATTTTTTGATTTCTGGGAGTGTGGGTTTTCGGAAATGTGTAAATTGTAAGATGTGTAATTTTGTATCCAAGAAACCATTTGTAAGTTGTAATGGCCTGAAATGGAGGTACAAACACAAAATCACCTGTACTACGAAATTTGTAGTGTATGCTATCACATGTGAATGTGGGTTACACTACATTGGATCCACTATAGGAGCCCTGAAGTTGCGTATATTACAACACTACAGAGCTATTAAGAATGGGGACCTCACTAATCCCCTTACGGGCCATTTTATGGAGAAACACAGAGGTGATGTGAAAGCAATGTCTTTTGTGGGTCTTGCTCACATCCCAGTACATAAGATACTGGGAAATCGAGAGCTTAAATTAAGACAGCTAGAAGCTTCACTAATCTGCAAATTTGACACACTTAGACCCCTGGGATTGAATATTGATCCGGAAATGTTTGTGTTCTTACATTGAGTATATGACAGACCATTTCACATTGTAAAATTCCATATTTGAATTTGCAGTGTATTATGGGATGTAATTATGAGACAATATATGCGATTGTGAAATTACATGCTGGAACTTATGATGATCCATTTGCACTTTATTAGAAGGTCCCACTTATAATGTTGGATCAATTGCTGCTATCATTGCATTTTGCACTTTATTGTTCGCCTTGGCCCCTTATCATGACATTTATGCCGTTTACCATTCATAGAGCATATAGATTTGTGAAGCTTTCCCTGTAACTTTGATGTAAGGTTCAGGCGTTTTAAAGCACAACCTCAATTTTGAGGTGTGACTTGTCATGAAAAATAGGAAATTACGTTCCCCAACAGGTAATGCGCTGCGCCCTTCACTGGCTTTTGTTACGGGCACCCTAAGCCATGGGGTGTAATGGTTTGAAGTTTTCATCATGAGTGGTCAAAACAGGAACCATTTAATGTAATATCAGCGCATTTGCGCACATAAACACATTATTATTAATTTTGAGATTGTAAAGAGACACCAGTATGCTGAATTAGGCTGGTGATATGCAGCTTCTCCCTTGCGCTCTCTCGAAACTTTTCCCATACGGTATTTTGCTGAAACGGGATGTACTTACATGTATATTTAGCTATATGGAAATCATTCCAAGATGGCCGCTGTTGTATGTATGAGTTACCACGGCATTTCGGTGGTCACATGACCAGCAATTTTGAAAGCAAAAGGGAGGAGCCTAGTATAAAAAGAGAGTGTTTGCACGAATTTGGGAATAGAAAAGCCTGAGGAAGCTTGGTAAGCAAGCGGAACGCGTGGCGGTTTCCACCCTGGTGGCGTGAGTGTCCTTACAACCTGTTTTGTCAATGAGGGAAGCATGGGAATGATGCCTATCCCTTTTTAGCCATTTGGCAATGTTGGTTGCACAAGAACTTTTTGTATTGAAATAAATATATTTTTGGAATAAGCGGCTTGGTTTTGTGTGCAGGGTTAACTTTTACATGTTTGGTTTTACAACCTTCCTTGATACATGTTTATTTTGCATATTTTGAAATCCAGCCAAGATTTCTACCCTCAGCACCAGCTACATGCAGGCTGAGCACTATGTTGGCACATCATTTGTTTTTATATATATATATATATATATATATTACACGGCCACAGTAGTGGCCGTGTAGTTATGGTTAAGTTGCTCATCTCATAGGAAGAGCACTTTTTGGGCGGCTTATAACTTCGCTCCCCCTGGATGAATCCTCACCAAATATTTCAAAAAGAGTATATGGCCCACTCTTTTGCAAGGTCTGGTGAGGTTTGGTCCGGGGGGGCAAAGTTATAGGGGGCGTCCCAAAATTTATTTTTTTCCCATAGCCTGAATGGGGAAAAAACTTTGCTCATGCCTAGAACCCAAACCGCTGGACGGATTTTCACCAAATTTGCGGCAGGAGCAGCGGCTTGGTCCCGAAAGCATGCTTTTGTAAATTTGGTGAAAAACCGTCCAGTAGTTTTTTTAAAACAACTAAAAGTAGGTCACAAATAATTAGTGATAATATCTATGTCCGCTCCGCGGACACACTTCCCTGTTCGCTCCGCGGACAGGACACTGATTGGCTAATCGGCTTGCGTCATGTCCGCTGACATGCGACGTGTTCGCTGATTGGCTGGGATGAAGCGTGAGGTGCGTCTGATTGATTCGATGCGCCCGCCATCTTGGATCTGTGTTTGTTGTCCACGGACATTGCAGTAAAAACATATTAAAAAACACAACATTGCACTTGTCAAACTTATCTCTGGGGAGATGAGGGGTGATGAGGATGGGATGGGATATGGCTGCAAGAAGCAGAAAACAGGTGTTTTTTATGTCGAGAACATCACACGTAGGATCTGGAGGTGTTCCACAATATGTTCCTAAAGTACAGGCCAAAGAGATTGCATTTCGGCATTCAAGGGATGGAGATGTATAATCATGGAATTGCGTGCGATTTTGTTCCGAGTACACATACATTGTCAGAAAACATTGCCAGCGTGCCCTGTCCACCTAAAACAGAGCTCGTGGAACAGTTCAAATCCAGGTACAAATGATTACCATCTGTTTTTTTGATCAACAATGTTTTTAAGAAGTGTCCAAATAAAGCATTCAATTTATCTGTTAAAATGTATCCTCTTTGTTAATCAACTATTGCACTTATTACAATTGCCTTACAATCCCACAAAAGGGATGAGAACTAGGCTACATAAGTGAAGGAGTCCGTGACCTAAGCATTGAGGGAGCTATTGCAAGAAACACAGACTTTTTTTGCGTACTCTATACTCCAATGTTGGAGTATGGTGTATTCTGTCATTGCAAAGTTTCCCTACCCCTTAGCTGCGCCACGATCATCGAGCAAGGGCAGCCCCCACATTTTTCCTACTGTGTACGTGCAAAGGGCCAGTCTTAGACCAGATTGCACCCCAGGCAGGAAGCATAATTGACACCCCCCAAAATGTTGGCAGAGGTGCTAACTTCAGAGACGATGGGGAGGGGCAAACTTACTTGTGTGGGGGCATCTAACTTCTTTACACATTCTAATGAGACTATTCAAGTGCAGCTTCAATGTTACAATCAGTTATATCTCTCTTTCACTTATAAAACCACTCAGAAAGCACACACTTAAGCTCTGCTGTGAAAATGAACGGCCTCCTGCCCCTACACTTACAATCACTCCCCTGACATGCAAGAATGAACACCCATCTGATTTCAATTGCCTAAAAATGTATGCATACGATTGCAGGTACTAAAAATAAAATGTTTTACATTGCCAATTTCCGGTCATTTGTTAAATGTGTTGCTGTCACCACCATTTATTTTCTGTGCCTTGTCCTTCTAGGGCTCTGTTCGTCCTACTAAACATGATGAACAGAAGAGTATCACTGAAGCTGATCATGGGTATTTGCCTGGGCTCTGCTTGATACACTGAAGGTGAGGGGTTGGGTGCACATGGGTGGGTGGGTGGTCATTCTAAACGGTGGCTGTGCCCACCATTTATTCGCACCCTCTCATTTCTGTCTGATCTGGTGCTTCTTCAGTGCCTGTGTTTGCCTCGGCATGTGAGTGGGTGCAACACAATGATGGGTGCAGCTTTGTGTCTTTGTGTGTCCTGTGCAGTCTCTTAGCAGAACCAAGCAGCATGGGGAAGCCTGGCTTGGGGCACATTTAAGACAGATTGCAGAGTGCTAGGGAAGCGAGGACGACCCACAAAATATATAACCGCATGTGAGTGCTGTATCACTTCTCTGCACAGCGCTTTTAGCCTGCAACCTTCACTAATTTTCAAGTTGATTGCATTATTTCAGTGACAACACAAATGGTGAGGCAAAAACAGAAATGGTGGACTTGTAAACATATTGTTGCTTCTGCAGTCTGCAACCCCAATCTTACCTTGTGGTATTACAGAGTAATACTACATTCCGAATGCCCGTTCTTCTATATTGTTTATATTGGCGGCCCAATATTTATTAATATTAAATAGAAGCAATTTCAGGTTATTTTACACTCTTAATTAAAACGCTTGATGTTTATAAATTGGTGTGCTGGTGCTACACCCAGAGCGTGGCAAATAAAGGGCTATTCATGTCTGTGTTAAAATGTAATTAAAATAATAATGGAGTCAGACTGGCGCCCCCTAGAGCCTGGCACCTCAGGCAGCCACCTGCACTGCTTGATGCAAAGATCAGCCCCGCATGTGCATCAGAATTACAGTTCTCATGGATGCAGTGAGGCAAGTTGTTGCAAACTAAGAATGTATGTTGATTCTGAGTGAAGGTCACCAGCTTTGAATTTTTGCTTGCGAGCTAAGGAAGCCCACGCATCGGACACACAGTATAATGTTCAATAGTTTTTTGACCTTGAGAGAAAGGGACCATTCCGAAAGGATTTGAATGAAAGGAGGCTTGTGATAATGTAAGATATGATAAGGTTATGCATTCCAAAACTAGACTATGGAACATGTAAATTCAGTTAATGAAAAATCGTTGGTGCAAATGGAGTCTGCGTTAGGGTCTGAGTTACGCCAAGAGAATGGAACTGGTGAATATAATGTAAGTTTGATTTTCGACGATTTTATACCCGAAGGAGCATCAACTTATCATTATCTGACCATTATTTCTGGTTTACATTCTACTCATTTGTTCTATGTGGCATATTGCAATGAAACGCAAGTACAACCTTTGTGTGTAGTGGTCTTTCTAAAGTGCACATGGGCAGTCCAGCATCGAGGTGCATGTAGACCACCACTCGGTTCCCCCAGGTTCAACGCTAATATTTCATTAAAATGCCATTTATGACCACCTCGAATTGTGTACCACTTTCCACGTTGTTTTCTCTCTGTTGAGATTGTTTCATGTCTGTGCTAATCGTTAGTTTAAACTCTATGCCGAATTAATAAGTCAATACATAAATTGTAATAAAGATCGGCTAGTGAGACACATTTCTGTTATGTTTTCGAAACAGGTACATCCTGCCATTCTGCGATTGTCATAGATTCCAGATGCCAACTGACGGCATCTTTAATCGGCAGCTGCAGATACTTGTGAACAACTGGACATATTTGACTTTTTTTTGGGACGGTCGCCAAGGGCCGATATGCCCTTACGCTGTACTAGCGATTAGGAGCAATACAACATCCTTTATGGTGGTCTAGCCCCAAGTTGATGAAAAAGCCCTGGAATTCACTGTGCGACCAAAGCGCTTCTTTTACCCAAAACGAACACCTTGTGTACGCAAAAAGAACAACGCGTGACTCACGATAAACATTTTGGATCGCGAGCGAAGAAACAAATTTGCAATTTGATTGAATATGGCAATAGTCGGATGTTCTCAGAGCGTTTATTGTGAAATAAAAGTACTTTACAAATTGTACAGTCTTGTTGTTTCCTTTTAAAGTACGGTTTAATATTCTGAATTGTGACGTGCTGTGTGGCGAGTGGATGTGTGTTGATTTTTGGGTTCTGCGTCACGTAGTTTATTATGGGCGTGTTTGGCTACGCTGCCGAGGAACGTCACTGAGAAAGGTGGAGAATATCACTAGGTTTGGTGATGCGAGGCTTAGGGGCGGGGCATATGATTTAGTGACGTCAGGGCAGTTCACCTTAGGCCAATGCAGTAACAGATAAGATTAGCACAAGATGGCCGCGCCTTGCTGCCAGATTTCGCATGTTTAGAAAAGAGGAAAACTAAGGTAAGGTGCATTGGAAATGTTTGTGCGATCGATCAACGTATGTATAAAAATACATGCCCGAACCCTCGGGACAATAATATTTTCTGAGCATTGCACTTGTCAAACTTATTAAATAATCTTTGGGGAGGTGAGGGGTGATGAGGATGGTATGGGATATTTCTGACATGATTCCGAATGAGTTTACAAAGTTTGGTGGGATTCTGTCATGAGGTGAGAAAATTAGAGGGGGGGTCCCAAAATAATGTAATGGCTTATAAATGTGGTGCCATTTGGCAAATCTACATAAAGGTTTGCAAAAAGATTATAGATCTAGATATCAATGTTTTCGTAAAGTCTGAATGGATTTTGTCAGATGGGGGCTAGGTTATATGACGATTGTTTGTGCATTCATTTGACACTTTTGAAAAAATAAAACGTGGCTGGATTTCCAGCAAACTTGCGTAAGGCGCATAGGCAAGGACCTACAAGCATGGTTTTGCAAATGTGCCATTGTTTTATTATTTGACAAATGTCATAATGTAGTTACAAAAAATAGCGGTATACCTTTAGTGACTGAGGGGTAGCCTGTGGCCATGGGCAGTGGACAGATTGTCTAGTTCATGGAATAAGGTCATGATCTGGACAATCTGGCTACTGGCCATGCCCACAAGGGACAAAACATAGGATTAAAGTGGCCATGTTCACCTGGGACTAGCTTTGTGGTGAAGTTATTCGAAATTAGGATAGATCTGAAAGGGAAGAAAAATGTGCTTGTGGTAATATGGTCACAGGGTTCTCTTTTTGCCTTCTGCAGGCTGCCATGGAAAGTGAAGAGGGCCCTGTATGGAACCCTCCCCTTCTCTTTCCATGGTGGCCATCTTGGAAAAGGATTTTCCTTGCTACACCGGGACGCCATAGGCGTCCCGGTGTAGGAAGCAAAATCCTCTTTTCTAGCACCTCCGGTTTCCGCTTTGGGAACCTAGGTTGCTAATGGCCTTCATCCCCCATTTCAGGGGCTGGAAAGGGGGGATAATGGTCCAGAGACCTTGTTATCCATCCTCGCTTTGCTTGGGCTGATAACTTGGGCTGCTGGCCTGGTATCCACGTTCCAGTCCCTGGAACGGAGGATGAACGCCACAATATTCCCATTAGCATAACACAAAATGCAAATGGAAATGTTGGAAAATCTTATTGAGTGTATGTACTTTACTGAGAAATATAAAGTAGATGGAGTCTATACGTTTTTTTTTTAGTTCTATTTTTTAACTGTGAAAGGTGGTTCCTAAAGGAACATTTATTTTGTTTTTGGATGCATTTTTTTGGCAGGAGAGCTTAGAACGAAAGGTGGGGAGGGAAATGAGGGAAGAGGCACCAAACACTAATATGGAGGGGTAGGTGGACAGGGGAAAATGTTGCATGTGCGTTATTTCTAAGGTAGGGGGCAGTGTTTCTCATGCTCTTTGATTACAGCAGTAGTGGTGTCTCTTGGGGAGGAGGGATGGCATTAGCTGATTCTATTTTAAGATAAATAGCAGTTTTGCAAAAAGTATGTACTGTGTACTAGATTATTAATGGATGAGTAGGAATAGGTGTTGGAGCTGTGCAAGGGAAATTTTGAAGTTGAAAGTTCCTAAATCAGTAGAAAATGCAGTTCTGAATAGACCGCGAAGCACAGATCTTATCGTGAAGTGCGTACGGGTTCTCGGACACGTCATTATGCCGTGCGCCAGCATATGGTCATGTGGCACTCTCCGGAAGGTCTGCAATGAAGTCAGATGTTCGTAGACATTATGGTTAAGTTGCACTAATAAAAACCTATGAAATTCAATGAAAAAACTTTGTTAAGGGGATTTTATGGTTAAGTCGCGCTACTAAAAACCTATGAAATTCAGTGAAAAAACTTTGTTAAAGGAACGTTATGGTTCCAGGTAAAACCAAAAAACCCTGAAATTCGCCAGTTATGGTAAGCTAAGCAACCATAACTTGCGCCACCACCGTGCACTGCTAAGACTAACACTCAGGACATCAAAGTTGACATCACAAATGTCATTGATGACATCACATGTCTGGCTCCCTCTTTTTTCCTTTACTGACATATCTTAGCCAGTAATACGTTTGAACAAAGAAATCAAAAAGTACTATTTTTGTAGACTTATACTTCAAATATGTTTTTACAGTAATTCATTTGGGGTTCACTCACAGCATATGAAACATATACATAAGGAGAATACACACTTGAAATATACCAATGCTTTCTGTGTATGAAGACAATGGCCCTCATTAGGACCCTGGCGTTAAGGGGTTAACGGCGCCGTAAAAGGTGTCGGTGCCGTTAAACCCTTAACGCCTGATTACGAGGTCCCTTTGTGGCTCCCGACCTTAACGGCTGGTTTGAACCAGCCGTTAAAGTAGGGACCCGCAAAGGGACTTTCGAGGTAATTACGGTACCGCAATTTGCGGTACCGTAATTACCGCCTTCCCCAGTCCTATTGAGCTCTATGGGGCAAAAATGGGAATGGGGAAGGGCCAATGGTAAATCGGGAATTACCGCCCCGCCAACCTTGGAATGGGGCGGTATTTCCCCATTTACCATTGGCGGACTCGTTAAAATACCAGCAGCAACCATGGTGCTAATAGCGCCATTGGTTACCGCCAGTGTTGTAATGAGGGCCAATCAGTAAGGTTATCAACACTTTCTTATTGTTCTGCTGTTTTTTTATTACTGTACTTTCTCTGGATATGCTCATATTTGTATTCACATTACTCTCTTTAGGGTGCAGTCACATTATGTGATAGTTATACATAGGGAAGTAGTAGGTTTGAAGCAGAACAATCATTTCTGTGCATAAAGATAATGAGGTAGGTTATGAACAATTTCTGGATCTACTGCTGCTTTTTTGTGTACTTCACTTTCCCTGTATACACTCATATTTGTATGTGTTGTTGTGTCTTTGTGTTTTGTATGTAATAATTAAATTATATAGAAAGTGGGTTTCATTAGGTACTTATAACATGTTGCACAGTACACAAAACTCTAATAAGAAAGCATTTAGCATTTCACTATTTAACATGGGAAGATTATGAATATTCCACCTCCATCATGTATGCTGCACACAATGCTTATGTTTATACATGAGTACATTATTATACTGTAAAGAACTTCATAGTAGAATGCTATTTATATCAATGCATGGCTTAATGCACTACACAGCTCATGACATCGATTCCAAAGATCCTTAACACTTTTTTTGTCAACATTATAATAAGAATCCCTTGTACGGACTTTTCATGAAAAGTACATACACATGTGATGTCATCAGTGATGTCATCAATGACATTTGTGATGTCATCTTTGATGTCCTGAGTGTTAGTCTTAGCAGTGGACGGTGGTGGCGTGAGTTATGGTTGCTTATCTTACTATAACTGGCGAATTTCAGGGGGTTTTCGGTTTTACTTGGAACCATAACGTCCCTTTAACAAAGTTTTTTCACTGAATATATATAGGCAGTTCCGCGTCCATAAGCAGTTTTCTTATTTTATACAACAAGGGTAAACAATACACACCACTATTAACATACTCTAATATTAAAACCTATGTCTACCTACGCAACTGCATAAAAAATGTCAAAAGGATAAAAATAGTCTTTAAAAATATTATTACTATAAAGTGCACTTTATAATTTAACTATGTTCATTACTTCAGGAAGACAATCAAGAACTAGCCCGTAAGACACTGTATGTACTTGAGGGATGGGCGGATATTGCGCATGTATCGTGAACGGAGGATAGTACAGGGGCAACATGCTGGTCTTGGAAGCAAGACCAGGCAGAGCAAAAGAGGGTCGAATCCCTGTGCTTATAAACCGAACTCAGGTACGGTATTAGGCGCGTTATAAAAAACCAATCCAATAAAAATAAATATATGGATGAACTATAGGGTGGGCCACCCATGGTAAAGTTAACAATTGAGAAGGTTCACTACACTCATGATATCTGGGTAGATTCGCTATGTTATCCGCCTAGAAGAGCCTATAAGTATAGCCTGTGCTCCTTTAGCTACAATTTGTTGAAGCACAGACTGTTGCTGTCGCTAACTGTTTTATCGCAGCCACAAGAATCAACAGAGGAAGCCACTACCTGATCGGGCGCACATACATACAGCAAATCACCACCGAACTTGCTATGAACGTATAAAGCACCACTCGAGTGGACACTGGCTGCAGTCATGGCTATCTGCACACACCAGAATACAGCAATGACTATGCAAAATGTGGTCATGGTAAAAGGGGCTATATACATGACAAGTACAATACAATTCAATAGTGTCCACACTCTCTCCATGCAGCCTGACCAGGCTGCTTGAGCGATGCCTTGTGCAGAGAAGGTGCTCTTCAGTGCTCTGGTGCTTCTGTGCCTGGTCTGGAATCCCTGATCCACATGTACTGGGTGGCCCAGGGCAGCAGCAGAAGGGAGGTGGACCCAGATTTCTCACCCGGGCTGCGTTCTGTGTGCACCAGCATTCTACTTGTTTGACTATCCTTGTGTCCTATTGTACTAGTGTTTGTTTCTTTAGCGGTGGGATAGCTGGTTACCTCTGTCCCTCAACTACCTAGGCTTTTCCCAGTTGGACGTTGCCATGGCGCCAGGGAGACAGGGGATGTGTTTTACACTCTGTGTCCGGCAACCCAGGCACTGACGGTATCATCATGTCCCGTGAAGCAGGACCAGTCTGGTCACAGGATCCAATGAGGATTCGCCGAACAGGAGAAAATGCTAAATTCGGCACAGTAAAAAAAATGGAAAGCTAAAATGTCAAATAAGGGTAGCAGGAGTTGCATGGGTGTCCCCAGCTCCCCTTGGTCGACATTAAGGGGATTCAGGGCTGGGGCGGGGCAAAGAATGTTTTTCTTTTTTTTTTAAACGGACCCTGCAGCGAAGTTCTACCCCTCAATGGGGACTTGGGGAGGCGGAACGCACGTCACAGGGAAAGAGCCGTGGAAAGGAACAACAGGTAAGTGTGCCCAGGAGGTACGTTTTAAGGGTACGGGGGTGGTGGGATAGCGGGCGGGGGTGATGTGCATGATTATATCATGACAAATATTTCGAATTAGTGATTTTCAGATTCGAAATTTTCGTCAACTAAATAATCACGTACTTCCTGGATTTCTTGGTGATGACCTCTTTTGCCCTGTTTTCACAGGCCCTGCGCTTGGACATCCCTTTGGCTCTAGACAATCGGCGGTTTAGATCTTCTGGCTGGACCTAGTTTACAATCCTTGGATTGTGCTTTTGGATTTGGAATTTTGGACTCTGTCCTGTAGTTCTTCTGGGTTTTTTCTTTGCTGTTTTGTTCCTTTTTGTAGTACTCTACTGGATTCTCTTGAGGTTGTTGTTTTCCTCGATTTCCTCTTTCCTTCTTCTGTAGCTTGCGCCCTCATTCTAGGGACACAGGCACTTTTCTACGGGTTTTTAGAAGACACGTAGGGTCATCGCACATTCATCTCTTCTCCACGGAAGGACAAGTGAAAACTGGGTACGGGAGGGATGCAAGGGAGCTGTCCCTGTGTGTGTAACCCTATCCCCCCTTTCTTTGTAGACTGGGAGAAGCCGTGTTTTGCATCTTTTCACCAGACTCCTCCTCCCTGCAGTGGTTCAGTTTTGTTAGTGGGAGTGTGGTCCAGGGGAAAGTGTACCATTCTTCGGGGTATCATCCTCCCTTGACATAGGCACTCCCCAATACACCAGCAATTTTCTTATTTTATATAAACAAGGTTAATAATGTACACCGATACTAGCATACACTAATATTAAAACCTATGCCTACCTAAGCAGCTGCATAGAACATGATAATCACAGGATATAAAGTATGTTTTATAATGTAACTATGCACATAGGGTCCTTATGTGCTAGGCCGCCTCGCCAAGGTTGCCTGGACCTCAACCTCTGTAGGCAAGGTGGTCTTCAATGCTCCAGTGCTCCTGTGCCTGGTCTTGAATGCCTGGGCCACGTGTGCTGGGGGGCACAGGACTGCAGCAATAGGGAGATGGGCCCAGAATCCTCACCCGGGCTGCATATGCCAGAGGCAGCCTGATGTTGTCCTGATGGTGTGGGGGTCCGAGGGAATGAGTTCTGGTTGGACCATGCATAGCAGAGCGCCCCGTCCTTATGGCAGAGTGCAGGGGGCCCCAATGGGGGATTTCTGGGAGCGCCATGTATGTCAGGAGTGGCGCAGCACTACAGCAGCGGCAGGTATTCCACAGAGTTCCCTCATCCATGTCATGTGTCCCAGACGACCCTGGACAGCAGCAGTCATGCAGTGCTCTCCTTCCTGATGGAGAACATGGCGTAGATTTCAGAGCGGCCCTGGCCGGCAGTGACTAGATGGAAATCGCCCCTCCTGGCAATGGTGGTGCTGCACTGCATTGAATAGTGGGTTGCTGCAGTGCGTAGTGCCCTTCTGGGTGCTGCATTAGCTGGTTCCAGGCTGGAGCAGAAACAGCAGCCATGCGGCAATCCTCCTGGCAATGGGGTGCTGCTACAAATTCCATTCCGGCAGTATCAACCATGTACTTTTAAAAGGTTTGCTGAGCACAGCACTGGCTTAACCCTCCTGAGGGCCTGATTCTGAGCTCATGATAAAAGTGTGTGGACATATGACATTCTTTCCTCCATTTTCCAGCACCATCATTCTGGGGTGGGTAGGACTATTGGAGGGGAGATGTCGTGCTTTCCAACAATTAAAGCTGATAAAATCACACTTTGTGGGGGAAACATGTGCTCCAGTGACATTGCCAGCATTTCTTGATAGACTGACACTTTTCTAGTTGAAGAAAGTTTTTCTGAACTTTCATTAAACTAGAAAAGTGGTGCTGCAGTCTAAGAAATGCATTGTTTAATTAGGGGAAAAGCGTGCATGGTAGTTTAACACCACCTTAAAGGTACCGTATTTTTACTCCTTTTTTGTTGTGCTAAACCAGTGCCGCTGGGCGGAGAATCCCCGCAATGTGGCTGCCCCACATTCCTGATGGTTGCTAGGGATGTTGTCAAGCCATAAATCAGGCACATGCAAAAGCCGAAGCTTTCATGTCCCTGCACCACATCCTTTCTCCATCAGAATATGATGTTTGTAAGTAAAGTGTTCCTTCTTCATGGAGGAACACTTTCTTATATTTGCACGCCCCTCAGAATCAGGCACTGAGTGATGGTTAGGTCTTCTTGACTGTATTAATGGCGCTCTGCTCGTGCCAATATAGATTATACACCTTTCTATCTTTTGAAGGCTCCCTCGCGTGGAACATGCACAAACAATCCTACACATAAGCTGCAGTCCAGGGTTGGGATCACAGGCTTCAATATTTTCTTTTTTTTCAACAAATGCCTCGCAAGCCCCCAGCAAGAATGTGGGTGTTACATGCAGCTTAAATTGCTCCATCTGACTTTTGCTCAGCAGTACAATAGCCGGGCTAACTCCCAAAGCCTTACAGAATAGGATATATTACGCCAAACAATCTGTCCCCTTGGGTTTGTGTATCATGGGAGCAGAGCCTTATCTTATGAGTGTCTTAGTTAAATCTAAACCCCTCTATGTTAATATCTTTTCTACTCGTCTGAGTTAAGGTCAATGTAGTTATGTCTAAAAGGAGAGAAGAAAAGGGCATTTCAGTGGTGTACCACCGTTCATTCTGAATTGCTCGGATAGTCCACTGTTGACCATAACCTCTGATGATATGTTGTAATACATACGTTCGATATCCCTCCAGGCACTCAAGCACGTTCATGCATCGATGGAGTGCTCCGAAGACAGCCCCAGCGAACCCTGTCGAAGGCTTTTTTTGGCATCTCTTATCAATAATGGAAGTGAACTACAATTCCAGGTAACATCACATATACCCGAGAAAAAGAATGTGTAAAAACCTACTGAAAATGAAGCCTTTCATTTCCAGGTGCAGCATTTCACTTATTACCATAATTAAACTGCAAGCACACATTTTGGAAAAAAATATGTTGCAATTGTTTTTCATCAAGGAAATCGTGCAGTAGTATTGTTATCATGCCTGGGCCTTAGCTGACTTCAGTATGGTGGTAATATGGGCTTCATGCCACAATGGGTGAACTCAAGAATTGTTTAATATGTAATTAAACAAAGTTGACGACATTGGAGCTAGAAAAGGTCATAGACAGTTCTGTATTCGTCTGACAATGCATTTCAGGCCTGGGGCCTCCCCGTGATATATATAGTCTTTATAGTTGGTGTAGTTTCCCCCAATTGAATACCCGCCTCAAGACTCCTGACATGCTTCTGCAAATGTCCAACCACCCATGTCTATTACTAGACTCGGGCTGATTTCCTCTGAATAAAGGCTCCAGTAGACATGACAGAAGTTCTCTATAATGCCCCCTTGGTCCTGCACTAAGGTATTACCTTGCAATTTTAAATGGTGATAATTCTAATGTAATGTGCTGTCAATTTGCATTGAGTAATGACCCACCACCCTTTCTTTTCGGAAATCTCTCTTCTACGTCACCAACAGACTTCTTGATGATTAAAATAGTGGCTGCATGGATTGTTCCTACTTGTGTTGAACTGATAAAATGTTGTACCCATGCCACTTTGATCATTTTCTACTTCTTGGCTATTTGAATATGTCTCTTGAAGGCATATGAAGTCTATCGACATTCCAGCTGATGCTCCTTAACTCCTCCCTAGACATACAAGTGTATATTTATAAACTCTTTTTTTGTTGAATATTTTTTATTGGTTTTACATCTGAATATAACAATCAACATTTCAACAAACCCCGCGCCCCTCCCCCCTGCCTCCCTCCCTGTTCCCTCTCACTACCCCTGGATGGCGGACGTCTTCCTTTAGTTCGTCGTGTGTGTTCTCTTGCTCTTGCTATAATATGTTCAGGATACGGATCTTGTGCGGGCTCAATTGAAGCATGTGGTCGCTCTGCAGATATGTCAGGATGCTACTTCAGTTTGACTGGAATTCTTCTGGAGTCCCCTGAATTTTATACGTCATCCACTCCAATGAAATGAAATTCCATACTTTGCAGTGCTGTGCTATTGTTAGCCAGGCCGCTATTATTAACATCATTATACCTTTCTGCTGCTTTTTGTGTGTGTTCTCTGTGTCGGGTTCCAGAGGCCTGCCAGCCAAACCCTATCAAGGGCTTCAGTTCCCTGCACCATTTTCACTACTTGCTCTTTAATATCCTTCCAGAAGTTTGCAATGGCTGGGCAACTCCACCACATGTGTTTCCAGTTGCCCGGTTGCTGGGACCCACGCCAGCAGTTCTCATTGGAGGTGGGAAAGATAGTATGCTGTCTTTCGGGGGTAATATGCCATTGCAGAAGTATTTTTTGCCATGTTTCTCGCAAATGTATAGACCGCGTCAGTTTTGGTATTTTCCACCATACCTATTTCCATTGGTCTCGCGGAATTGGTTCTCCCAGCGTCCCCTCCCACTTCTTCATGTAGTTCCACCGCATCCCTTCTCCTTGCTCATTCAATAGATTGTACAGCTTCAAGACCGGCCTTTGAGACCCCATGTCCGTTGTCAAGAAAGTTTCGAAGTTTGTCAGCGCTCTTGTGGCAGCCTCCCTATTAGCCAGCCAATGTGCTAGTTGAAGGTGTTGATAATCGTCTAATGGTTTTCTTCCCACCTCCTGGAGGCATTCCCGGAATGTTCTGATTGCTGACCCCTTGTACATATCTCGAATTTTGATGCATCCCGCCTCTTTCCAGCTGGTGAAAGCATTGCGGTCCATCCCTGGTTGGACGTCTGGATTCCCAAACAGAGGTGTGAAGGGTGACGGGTATGTCGTCAGCTTTCCTCGCTTGAGTGCTGTGTCTAATGCATCCAAGCCTGCTTCCATGATTTTGCTGACTTTGGTGTTTGGGTGCCTGTATCTCTTATATCTCCAGAGTAGATTTGAAAGAGGGGCGTCACCCACTGCCTCGTCTTGTTTTGCCCAAATATGGAGAGGGGTTGTTAGGGAGAATTCTCCAGAATGGCTAATTTCCCTTATCTACTGAGTCCCTCAGCAGCTTTGCTGGATTTCTAGGATTTATTTTTTCACCTGGTAAGAGTGTGAGCCTTTTTTCCCACTCTTACATGTGTTTTGCTGTGTGTGTTTTAACATTTTTGTGTTCATAGATTGTGAAGCCTCACCTACTCCATAGGTATCATTTTTTACTGTGTATTACACAGCACCTTCAGTGCACTGACACAGGGTTGTCTTTTAGACTTCCCAACTCAGACTCCATTTTCTGGGACTGACTACGGTCTCCCAGAACATGTAAAGATGCCATTGACTTTATTAGTCTCTTTAAAAAAACACAGACCCAGTGCAAACTATCTTACATAGAGTACTGGAAAGGGTTAATACTTATCCCTTTTTGTCTGTTTCTCTTGGAGCATTGTTTTGCTCCCTTTTCATCAAGACTTGGCTGGTGACAGTGGTAACTACCCTATTTTTCCTACCGTGGTTATCTTAAATAACCTTGGTATGGTTTTAGGCTATCTTGGTAGCCTCAAACTTAAACCCGCTGGACCATATACGTTTTTATACGGTTCCGGCTGGGTTTATTCATCATTTCTTTTTGAAAATGGCTTTCTCATGTTTTACTCTGCACGCCAAACCAAGTTTGGTTCCTTTGTTCACCGTCTTTTCGCGGGCTTCTCCGCAGAAGCCCTCCTTAGGCGCCTGAAAGTCTGGGTAGGCAGGATGTGAGGAAGGGGTTTTAGGACCCCTGCCATGGGTTCCCTTGGTAACCCAAGTCACACTCCTGTTTGATTGGCTAGGTGACTGTCCCGCCAGGACAGCCACCCTGCTGTGTGATTGACAGCCAGGCTGTGTGAATGTGGAAAACCTGCATAAAAAGCAGGTCACTGGGATTGGAAAGGCAGAGTTACCACTGGAACAAAAGAACTGACGAGGAGCTGACAGAAGAGGACCCCTACAACGACTGAACGGCCCAGTGAAGCCCTGCTGCAGGTCTGAATCTTCAGACTCCAACAACAGAGAAGATCCACCGGGAATCTTCTTCTCTTGAGCTGGTGGGACCAACCAGTTTGCCCAAACTGCAAGCCAGGACTCCCTCCTCTGGTCGAATTTGCTGTACAGAGCTACAGTGAACCGGATAGCCAGGAAGTTTGGACCCTGCTTAGGTTTTAAGGAGCGCACCTTTTATTTGTTGCTTTGCTCTGCTGCTGGTTTAGTCCCTGGGCAGTGCAGGACCCTCCAGTCTTCCTACTTCATGTCAGTCTGACAGTCGCTTCAGGAACCGTGAGCCTGCAGGACCTGCTAGGAACGTCCGCCTCAGCTACAGCTTCTTCTCCATTTAAACGTACTGTGCAAATCCGGTTGTTCGTTTCATCCAGCTGCGGTGAAGGTGTGTGAAACCTTTTGCCAATCCGAGGGCTTGTCCTTCTCTACTCTTTAAACTAACTTTTCTGCTAACCAACTCCGTACTGTCACTTGTAGTCTTAATTGTGTGTGGTGTTCCCAAATGGTACTGGATATAATTCTGCCTAAGAGGGGTGTGTGCCACCCATTCCCTTATAACTCGTAACTGTGCAGCTTCATAGAATTTCCTGAAATGGGGTAGTGCCAGTCCACCTTCTTGTTTCTGTGCTGTTAGCGTCGTCATTGCTATTCTTGGCTTCTTATTTTGCCAGATGTAGACAGATACCATCTCCTTTAATGACCTGAAAAATGTTTCTGGGAGCTTTATAGGGAGTGTCTAAAAGAAGTAGAGGAGGTTAGGTAGGATGGTCATTTTGACCACCGCCATCCTGCCCCACCATGAGGTGTTGAGGGGGTTCCATTTCTCTAGCGTCGCTTTCAGCTGAGTAATTAGGCTCAGGAAATTTGCTGCATATAGTTGTGTCACTGATGACATCAGCTAGATTCCTAGATAGGTGGTATTGTTTGGTGCTATTTTCATACTGGTATTGTGGGACAGTTCATCAAGGTCCTCAGGGTCCATCGTCAAGTTCAGGGTCTCTGAATTATGTTTGTTAATTTTGAGTTCAGAGATGGCTCAGAATGAGTCCAGTTCCTGGAGTAGTGCTGGGAGAGATTGGTCTGGATTGGACATGGCCACAAGCATGTCATCTGCAAAGGCCATTGTTTTATGTTCTGTCTAAATCTAAATCTAACGCCCACATGTAGTCAACTGTCGATTGTGTTATATATGTGGGAGTGATATGTGAATCCCTGCTGTTGCCCCTTTTTTGCTCACCACAGGTCATGGAGGGTCAGTGTTTCCGAAGGTCTTCTTCATTGCCTTTGCGGGTGTATTTGCTTCCGAGCTGGCTTTGGTGCTCCTGTCTAGTTGGGGGTTCCACGCCACGTTTAGGTCCCCTCCCAAGATTTTATCCCCAGTCACGTATTCTTCGAGCGCCTCCAGAGTGCTTTTAATAAATCCCTCGTGTCCCGTGTTGGGGGCGTATAATGATGCCACCGTTAAATGTTTTTCTTCCAGTGTCACATTGACGAAGATATATCTTCCCTCCTTGTCCGCTCGGAAGTTCTGTACTTGCGCCTGCAGGCTATCTTTTATGGCTATGAGAACTCCTGCTCTCTTCACCTCCGCATTGGACGGATATATATATGCGAGGCCCCTCTTATTCTAGTTGTGGTTTTATCACTCCTTTTTATGTGTGTTTCTTGGTACATGATAATGTCCGCTCTCATTCTCCAAGCTTGTCTATCCAGTTTTTCTCTCTTAGTCGCAGTGTTCATCCCCCTGATATTCTGAGATAGGATCTTTATCTGGCCCATGTCTTCCTTAGCCATGGTTGATCTGTTCCATCATTCCTTCCTGCTTTGTCCTTTTCACCCTTCATGTTCCCTTGTCTCGATTCACTGCCGCCATCCCTGCTCTCCCCCCTAGCCCCTCCCTTAACCCTTCCCCTTAAACCCTTACCCCTTGAGGGGGGGGGGCTGGGAAACCGTTTGCACTCGGACGTATTGTCTCATGCTCCCGGTCCCATTTCCACCTCATAGTCCCGTTGTGGGAAGTCCTAAACCCCACTGTAGATTCTGTTCCCGCCCTAACTCCTCTATCCGGGCCTGCGGTTGACTGTTCGGGTGAGTCACAGTCCTTCCTTGCTAGTAGTCGTGGTTTAAGCGTGTGGACCTCACAGACTTGCAGTTCCCCGTTTTGCTGTGCGCTCTAGTTATTCTTCACTCCTTTGCCGCTTTTTGTCACTTTCGTCCATCCTGATGATCTATTAGGGCCCTTTATTCTTCTTTGTGGGAGGTCTTGGGTGTTTCGCATTTCACTCTGGAGCCCCAGGATTCGCTCGCCTTCCTCGCAGTTTGTTACCCTGTGTTGGGTCCCCTCCCAGGTGAAGAGGAGGCCGAACGGGAATGTCCATTTGTACTTGGGTGGCAACCAGGTGCTGAACCACTGGACCCATATTCCGTCTCTTCTGGAGGGTTGACTGTGCCAGGTCTTGATACAGATAAACTTCTTGGCCGTTTATTTGCGTATGGGTTGCAAACCTTGCCTTGCGCAGGATCTGTTCTTTTTGGGAGTAGGATGATATGGCTGCAAGGATATCCCTTGGTCTGGACCCCAGTTCTGTTGACTTCTTGGGGCCTACCCTATGGAGTCTGTCGATTCTAACCGGTGGCTCAGTATCATCTGCTAGGATTTCTGTAAAAAGTTGCGTTACAGTTCTCCGCAATGGATTCGGGCAGGTTCTTTATCCTTATGTTGGATCTTCCTGACCTGTTATCCAAATGCTCACTTTGGAGCTCCACACTCGCGAAAGCTGTTCCAGTATCTCATCTGACTTTTGAGTATCTTTCTCCACCTGTTGGATTTGCCTTTCAAGTGTATCTGTTCTTACTTCTAGCTTCGTAATGTCCCGCTTGACTTCCTGGAGTGATTGGTTCATGTCCTCCCTTAATGTTTTGAATTGTTCATGCACGGACATTAGTAGCTGAGATTGTAATTCTTTGAAGCATTCCTGCATGTCCATTTTGCTCATCATGCCCTCCTCCATGGTGCACTGGGTGGGGGGATGTGAGGGTCTGATACCAACTCCTCCATTTTGTGTTGGGAGTATCCAAAGCTGTCTCAAGTTCCGTCTTTGTTTTCTTTGGGGGGGGACTGCGCAGAGGCTTTCGTCCTCGATTTGGACATCAATGCATGTGTTGTTGGTTGCACCTGGGCCACGTCTGTTTGTGACTAGTTTCCCTTTTTCCGTGGCGTGGTGCTTTGTGGTCTCCTCGGATGTCCTGTGGCCCCAGCACTCTATCATCTTCGGGGGTGTGGAGGGCCCAAATGTGCCAAGGTCTTGTAAGAGGTCTTGGGTGGCCCACTGCTTCTGAGGTCTCCTATCCATGGACCCCTGGACCCTTTTATATAGAGGCCTGAATTGAGCAATTTCCTGGTGGTTGCATGTCTTGTAGCAAGTCTGCTGGTCTGTTAAGTGCTGCCCTGTGCTGGGACCCCCTCCACTCAGTCACTTATCCCCCTCCTGTTCGTACACACTGGGATAGCCAGGATTTCAATAATGTGGGGTACTGCGGTGGGGATGATTATGCCTAGAGTGCTGTTATCCCCCCCCATCCATGAAGCGTCATGCACTGGAATATCCCGTACTCACTGTGCTCCCATTCTGTTGGTCACCTCCCAGTCTCCCCGTAGAAGAGCAACGATTGTGCTCGGATCTTCTTCGTGTGCACCGCTTTTCAGGACAATGTGGGGCATTGAGGCTATCTGGTTCTATCTGTGTCTTCTGTTGCAAAGCCTTTCCTTTTAGTCTTTTTTCCTGCAGGGGAGCTAAATATCCAGAGCGTGTGCCCCGTTCCTTTAATCCCGGTGGCTGGGGCGGGCGGGTGTGTTAGTTGCCCTCTTGTTGCCCGCTCGGGGCGGCTATGGGCTTTGTTTGTGTGGGTAGAGTGCTTACTGTGTTTCTCTTCACGGGCCTGCCACCTGCGCTGCTATGCTATGGCGTCGGCGGTCCCCTTGCGCTGGTTTTGCTCACTCGGGAAGTGTTTGTGGCCGACTGCTGGTCTCCCAGCCCGCCCATGCCTTGAAGGTCCTTGCGTCTCTTGCGGGCCGTTGGAGGAAGTCAGAAGCCTGGGTGTGCCCCTGCGGGGCATGCTGCTGGGCAACGGGCGCTTCCCTGTCCTGTCTGTGGCCGGAATGAGCTACCCACCTCTTAGTGGGCACTCGGGCCACTGGGGATGCTTCCTTTCGGCCCGCATGTACAGTGCCCTCCGATGCAGTGATGGGGGTCCTCCCGCATGCCGCTTCTCAGGCGCCAGGCTGCTGCTCTCTGGCCTGGCTCCTGAGAACCCTCCCCTGTGGCTAGACCCTCCGATTCCGCCCTGTGACTGGCTGGAAGTTGCTGCCATAGGATTCTGAGCTGGACTGGTGCGCACTGTGATGTTTACTTTTCCCCTTTCCATGAAGCGCCTTGCAGCGGGTTGCTCTGTACTCACTGTGTTCCCTCTTGGTATCTCATCTCCTGGTCGCCTCGCTGTTGCCTCTTGGCCTGATTCGAGTCATTTGGGTGTGCATGCTACAGGGTTCACGTTTGTGTTGTCCCCGTGTGATCCTCGTCTTTAATCGTCCTTTTTGTGCTCTCCCTGCAGGGTTCTCCGGGTGACGCTGAGCGTTTTTGCGGCTCGGTGACTGGGGCCTGTCGGGTGGCGTGGCCGATTTGCTTGCGCTCTTTCTTCCAGGGTGGGGTTGCAGTCCCCGCGTGCGGGGGGGGCAACATTCGGAGCCCCTCTTTGTTGTCCTGTCGCCCTGTTGCTGCTCTGCTATGGCGGGGCCGATCCGCCCGCTCTCTTGGTGTGCTCTCTTGGAGTGCCTGTTTTTCTCCTCGGAGGCCCTGGTGGGTGTTGGTGGTTACCTCCGTTTGTTCTGGCTGGGGTCCTGAGGTGTCCGGTGCCCTCCGTAGTGGATAGGGGCACTCTGGAGTGCTTGTTGTCTTGGCTGGCGGGCTGGTGGCCTCCACTCCGCCTCCTGTTCACATTCTCCTGCGGAGGGCTTCTCCGTCTGGTGCTGCGGGGCGCAGCAGCCTAGCTATTGATTGGTGAGGTCTCTGTTTGCTCTACGAGGAGATTGTCCCCCACACCAACACAGCTCCTCTCGTGCACGGCCCACAAGGAAATTGTCACCCACACAGACACGGCTCCTCTCGTGCTCGGCGGTTCACTCCTCTGCTGCTATTTATGATACAGTTCTCGCTGCTCTCGGTCTTTGCCTGCTTTATTTAGGCTTGGACTTGCCCAAACTGCTAGTTTATGGTGCTTGATTGTTCGGCCCGGCGGAGGGAGACACTCAGGCATATCCTTCTCTTCCGGCCGCCATCTTGGAATCTATATTTATGAACTCCAACTATACTTCTTCGTATTGTATTACTGCTAACCTAGTTATGGGTGATTTTGATATGTTTTTGAAATGTTTAGATATTATGTCAATGTATTGTGTCGAATCCTAGTGTACTGTGGCTGTATCTATGTTATCTAGATCCCATGGAATCTATAGGCGGCCTCAATTGGTTTGATTTGTGATATCCCATGTACCTCTCCTCCCCACCAACCCCCACAATCTTTCCTCTATCTTTTAAATTAACCATCTGATTGTGCGTAGTCTACTGCTATAAAATTGTCCGCAGGCATCACAAAATAACGTTTTTAGCTTGGACTATTAGATGTTGCTTGCGACACCTATAAGTTCAAACTATTTCAGTAGAATACAGATGTGGAGAAATGGCATACGAGTAGGGACACAAAGCTTGTAGGTGCTGCTTGGTAATTTGCCCACCCATTGACTGCCCATGAGCATGCTAATCCCTATGGTCATTCCCACCCAGTTCGTGCCCCTCCCTGCCCAAAACACCTCCTCATGGGAATTCTTTCAGCTCCCTTTATTCAAGCATTACCATTCAACTTTGCACTCGAAGTGCCTGTCAGTGTTTTTTCGAAGCAGTCTTCTGATTGGTAATGACTTGATTGGTTAAACCCCTCCCCCACCCCGATTAATGAGAGAATGAGCGGGAGATGGTGGGGGTGGGGAACCAGGATATTTCCACATTTTAAAGCCAACATGACAAATGTCTTTTTTGTGTTTGGGCTTTAAAATGCAGAAATATGACATAGAACCCCCAATACATGACTCACTTCATGTAAAAAAAGACTTTAGATTTGCACCTTCTTGTTCTTTACAAAATAAATAAAGTTTGGTTTAAAGAAAAATGACTTTAGCTTTCACCCTCACATTACCCGCATGCCTATCCCACCGCCTCTTTAGTGAAAACAGCCTTATCACCTCAAATCTCACATTTCTCTTTTTTTACATGCAAATTACAGAACACTACATTTGTCACCCATGAACTTTGAACTGTACAGTCATATTTTTTATAATCCCTCCCTATGTCAGAATTGTCCAAAAGACTATGATTTCACGAAAACCGCAAATTAATCACACTTAATTAAGAATACCTCATTACTCATAAGAACAATATCACTGGTGAGAATAACAGGCAAGCTGTACAGTGAATCAGCGTGGGGCCCAGTCTAGAGAAAGGCAGTAGCAGAGCGGATTCTATTTCGAGGCTGAAATGACGTGCGCGCCTTGTTTGCTTGGAAACGTCTTGCTCTTTCAATGGCAGCCTTCAATCGGTAAACAGCGATTAACATTCTGAGCAGATCTGCATGGCTTGCAGGAGAACCTCTCAAAACAGCTGCAGACGCCTTTTAGGCAGCTGGTGCCTTATAATAATCTTTGTTCTGCAGCTTCTTCGAACAATTAGGCAATTTTATTTAAAAACCAATATTTTACCGGATCTAGTGCAATTTTATATAATTTATGTCATTCCTTGCTCCAAAAACTACATACAGGTTCAGAGCTGGCCCACAGAAGCAGTTGCCATGGTCACAATAAGCAATTATTTTGTTCATCCTACACAGAAGGACCTTTTATTTACTCATAAATTTAGTGACTCTTTTTTTAGTGTAAGCATTTGTTATTAAAGACCATATAGATTTTTCTTGGTTACACTGGTTAGGAATAAATAGAAAACATGAAATGTATGTTTTGGCTATATTCAAAAATGTCCAAAATGATTAACTGTCAAATCTACTGATCTATCTGTTCAACAAATAAACTTTACTTAAGGGACACATTGGGCCTCATAACAAGTCTGCCGTTCTGGAAATAAGGGTGCTGGTAGCGACGTACCGGCACCCTTTCTGGACCGGCAGACTACAAATCTGCTTTCCTGGGACTGTGCGCCCGCAGGGCTGACCTGCAGGGCGCAACGGCCCAGGAAAGCATAGTTGTCATGGAAGCACCGGCACTGTTAGACCGTTAGCAACGGTGCCGGTGCTTCCGTGTCCCCACTCCCATGGAGTCCTATGGGTCTTCACGGGAATGGGGACTGACATTTTCTGCCGCCTGATATCCCGGGTCGCCGGGACTTGTAATGTCTGGGATATCAGGCGGCGGAAGGTGGTGGAAGCAGTATTTCAGTCTGGCGGCTTATTAAGACCACCTTCCGTTATACCAGGTTCGTCAACACACTAAAATGACAGGGGGTTGGACAAGTAACATCACATGTGCAATGACAGCCCAGGAAGTGCTGTCACATGGCGTGTGATGCAGATGACATAAAATGAAGTTCTGTAACCACTCATTTGGCCTGGATGACATTGCAGGAAGTGATGTCACAGATCTACAAACATGTTATTAAGCTTACGATTCATAACATAACAAACCATTAATAAAGCAGTAAAGTACTATTTTAGCTATTAATCTTTGATAGGATGCTTGCTTGAAATAACTTGGATGGGGTCATGATATGAAAGGGGTTTCCCCAACAGAAACAATACAGTGCAGGGAAACAGTATTTATATGCCTTTAAAGCCTCATTATGCATGCTACTGCCATTGTATCCCAGTAATAGCCTCATATAACTGATATATAAAATGTATGCAAAATAAAGCACCATTTTCCAAGAGACTGCCATATCATAGGAAGTGTATCCACCCATATGAAGATACTACCGTGTAATGTCTGTTATAGCCTCCCATACCAGTTATAGTCATAATATGTAACGCGCAGCCTCACATATCTAGGTGCTGGCCTCACATGTCAACTGCTGACTACAATGCCCCAGTACTGCTACTTTATGCATCATAGGACTGGTGTAGTCACACTATACAGCGCACAGCTTCATAGGTGCAGGTGCTCTCATCAAATGTCAAGTGAAAGAAAGAAATGGAATACCAGTTAATGTCTTATATTTGTGTGCCTTGCATGTCCAGGTGCTGCCTCTATATGCCAAAAGAAACCTCACTTGCCTCAGAAATGCCATCTAATGGCAGCTAATACCTCACACAAATGATTTAGTCATCAGATGTAAGATGCAGTGTGGCACACACAGTTGCTGCTATTATACACCATGTGCCACAGAACTGCCATCCAATGGCAGTTAATCCTACATATTCATGCAATATTCGCCACATGTAATGTGGAGGCACGCATACCTAGTTGCTGCCATCGTAATCCAAGCACAGTCACAAATGCCCCAGTAATGCTATCCAGTGCAAGGCGATGCCTCATTTTCATGGCATAGTCAGTGGTAATCTGTGGTTTTGTCAACCACACTTACCTCATTTTGTTTAGTTGAACTCCTATTAGTCGTACGACCAACATAGATAGATGTCTGTGTATGTGTAGGAGGTGTATGGGGGAGGCAATGGTGTCGGTTGCGGGTTGGGGAAGAGGATAGGGGGGACCCACCCATTAAAAGAAGAAAAGGCATATGACCATCAGGGGTCAAACAAAAGACAACAAGGTAAGTGTGGCTGATTAAACCACACAGAACCATAGTCACCATAAATAATGGAATGGCTCACATGCAGGTCAGTAGTAGATGGAGCCCCTTTCGTCTTCAAGTAAATATTGATCGGTGGGAACGCCATCTTTGTGTCTTTACTCCCGCCCCCTTTTGACAGGCTTTTGATATGAATGTTAATATCAAAAATGTTTGATATTAAAAAGATATCCCAATGTTATCAAATGTGTATTTTTATAGGACGTTTCATATGCTTTGATATAAAAAGGGAATCATTTATATCAGTTTTATATAAAGTGTATATTAAAATGATTTTAATATAAAAATGTTATTAAAATGTTTGTAATATGGGAGAGCGTGTGTGCGCTGTTGCTTGGTCGAGGGCATAGTGAGTTGCAAGGACTTAGTCGGCTAGTGGGAGGTGTTGTTGACGCTTTGATGATACGGGAGTGGGTTGTGGCCTTGATGGTTTGACGTCATGATGTTATATAAAGCTGACCTTTGATAAGCCTTTGACAAATTTTATATAAACTTTATATTATTTCTATTTCTATTTTAAAAAATGTGCTATAACAAATTTGATTTGATATCAAAAATGTTAAAAACATGCATAAGAATTTTTTTATATCAAACATTTTTGATATCAGATTTTTTATATCAAAATTATATAAATATTTGTATATCAACATTTTTTACAAATGAATTAAAATTCAATCAAAAATGTATACAAAATAATTATATCAAAATTTAAAAAATATTTTTATATAAAAATGTTTTAAAAAATGTATATCAAAATGAAAAAAATGTTCTATCAAAATGTGTTCAAAATGTGTTCTAACAGATTTAAAAATAATGCTTATATAAAAATGTTAAAACTTTGATATCATTTTATCATTTAACATTAACATATCCATTTTTTAAATCAAAACATTTTTTATATCAAAATTAACAATTTGTATATACAAATGTTACAAACATGTTATATCAAAATTACAAACATTTGATATCAAAATTATATTGCATTTTTTAAATATAAAAATACATTTTAAAATATATCAAAATTATTTTGATAAGCCTTTGAATAATTTTATATAAACTTTATATTATTTTTCATATAAAGCTGTAATACATTTGATAAGCCCTGAATACATTGTATATAAACTTTATATAATTTTAATATAAAATGTGATTGAAAGGCGAGGTGGCACGCGGGTGGGCTTTAGAACTTGGATATATAGCTTTTTGCGGTGGGGTGGAAACACAGCACTTTCTGAGCTAACCAAGGGCTATTCAGAAAATGGCGACTATGATCAGCTATAACTACGACGCGGGGAGAACAACCTGAGGAACCCCTATGGATTTTATTGTTAATGGGGCAATGGAAGATGCTCAGGATTTAATGGGCGGTTATAAACCCGAAGAGTTTTGGGACAGTGACGTTGCGGTTATGGAGCAGCCATGTGCAGGCAATGCAAGCTCTGAAGACAAGGACTGTGAACCTATGGCGCTGCAGGCAGATGCGGCAATGACGCCAGAGACGGACCACGCCCCCGGAACCATGATGAAAAACAAGGGCATGTATGTATGCGGGGAAAGGATGATCTAGGTGACGACCGGGACTATTAACACTTATTGTGTTGGTTGTTCATACCAACATGAAAACACGGGTATGACAAATACCTCTGCAGTAGTGAACTATGTACAGATATCTATGTGCGGGCGAGTTTAAATCACTGTGGTTTGCTAGCCTTTCAACCTTGTAAAAGTTGATAAACAAACATTACTATATCTGTGCATTTCTATTTTCCCTTTAAGCGCTACGCTACATGCAAACTTACACTGAATTGTAAATAAAAAACATGATGCAGTATACATCTTGACGCCTATATAAAACACATGTATTATATATCACACACAACATAACTTTAGAAGTTATGATGAATCATTCAGCATATTGCATCCCATCACACCTGTAAAAAAACATTGGTTTGGCATTTGTTAGCAGTATCATGACACATGTTTTCAAAAATAGAAGAACAACTCTGCTCGTTGGGGCTTCGGACGCCTCTGGATGAATCAAAAGATCTTGACGCCTTGGGGCCCTCCACAGACACTCCTCAGGCCCCTTGGATGAATCAAAAACAACAATGTAAAAAAGAACTCCATGTTTCGTGACCCCCCAGACACTCCTCTGGCCTCTCTGGATGAATCAAAAAGAAAAAGAACAACTCCACGTTTCAGGGCCCCCCAGACGTTCCTCTGGCCCCTCTGGATGAATCAAAAACAACAAAAAACAACTCCAATGGATGCAAGCTGTAATCCAGCCATGCCCACTGATGAAATTACAAAACAACTCCTTAGCGTCGGGTCCCCAGAAATCCATCGGCCCATGGTGATGCACCAAAAACAGTGGATCACCCATCCTTGGATTGTTTAAAACATTTATGATTTGTTGAGCCCAAGAGAGCTAGACGGGCCACTGACAAATTCACAAAAGAACTCTGCAGCATATGCCCTGCAGATCCATTGGGCTTTACCACTGTAACAGCACTGTCAGACCCCATCCATGGGTCGTTGAAACATGCCAAAGCTATTGATCGTGCAAAACAGGCCCTATCCCAGAGCCCACAAGAGATCCAGTAGAGACAGGCAACCCATCCCGGTGCTCTCAAAACACTCAGAATGTGTTGACCCACACAAAGGACCATGCCCCATGGAGACCTTTTGATCACTTATTAGTCCCCCGGACATGCCGCCCTGCGTTACAAAAAACTGCAGAACCAAGCAGCCCTGGTGATGATTTCACAAAAGACATCTGTGGCGGCAGGGCCCCCAAATCCATCGGCCCTTGCTGCTGTAACAAAAACATTAGACCATGTCCTGAGTTATTAAAACATCCAAGGTTTGTTGATCCACAAACAGAAAGCTGCCCCATTCCAACGGCCTTGAGTTGTCCACCGCCGCAGGCTGTTTTTCCAGAAGTTCTCTGTTGCAACATCCAATTGTTACGAGCCATTTCTGTAAAAAACATAACAACATAGAGTCAGCATCAACATATTAAACCCGTATAAAAACCAAATACGGGGTCCTGAAAATTAAAATGTATATATATATATATATATATATATATATATATTAATAAATCTCAGCTACAGCACTTTGTCAATGTGTGATCTGCGCCACATTGGCAGAAGCGCCATTTTATAAAAATTGCAATTATATTCTCAGTTCCTGGCACACAATGAATAATCCCACAGTGCAACTCTTACATGTTTAAAAATGCTAACAATCTAATTCAGCCTTCACATGTTTTTCAAACACCTCTGTGCACGTGCACAACCATATTAAACCCGTATAACAACCAAAAACAGGGTCCTGAAAATTAAAATTTCAATCCATCAGTGAAAAAACTTTGTTAAAGGCACATTATGGTTAAGTTGCGCTAATAAAAACCTATCAAATTCAGTGAAAAAACGTTGTTAAAGAGACGTTATGGTTCAATTGGGCTAATAAAAACCTATCAAATTCAGTGCAAAAACTTTGTTAAAGGGACGTTCTAGTTACTTTGCGCTAATAAAAACCTTTCCATATTATGGTTAATAGTAAAATCGAAAAACCACAGAAATTCGCCAGTTAAGGTAAAATAATCAACCATAACTTGCACCACCACCATGCATTGCTAAGACTAACACCCATGACATTAAAGATGACTACATAAATGCCATTGATGACGTCACTGATGACATCACATCTGGCTCCTTCTTTTTTGTTAACTGAAATATCTAGGCCAGGTGGTTTTCATCACTGACAGTCAGAAACAGAAAATTCAAAAGGTACTGTATTTGCAGATGTTCCTTTCTCATATATTCTTACAGTACTTTCCTTAGGGTTCAGTCGCATCTTGTAATGCTTATACATAGGGGAAGAAGCAGGCCTGAAACCCAGCTATCATTTATGTACATCGAGATAACCATTTAGGTTATGAACAGTTTTTGAAGATACTGCTTCTCTTTGGGTTACTTTACATTCGCTCTATATATCACATATTTGTATGCATTGTGGTATCTTTATGTTTTGTTTGTAGCAGCACAAGTGTGCAGTAAGTGATGCATTATTAGCTAGTTATTACATGTTGCACAGTATGCAAAAGTCTGATACGGAAGCATTCACCATTTTACTAACCAACATTGCAACATTATAAATATTGCACCTCTATGGTGCATGCTGCAGGCAATGCCTATGTTTCTCTATGAGTAGGTTGCTGTACTAGAAAGAACACTGCAATGGAATATTGTTTATATCAGTACATTCTTTAGTGAAGTACGTAGTTCATAATACGTCTCGACATCACCCCTCACACTTTTTTTGCCAACATGATACTCACAACCCTTTGTAGGGACTTTTCATGAAAAATAACTGCACATGTGATGTCATCAGTGATGTCGTCAATGATATTTGTGATGTCATCTTTGTTGTCATGGATGTTAGTCTTAGCAGTGCACGGTTGTGGTGCAAGTTTTGGTTGCTTAGCTTACCATAACTGGCGAATTTCTGGGGTTTTTCAATTTTACTTGTAACCATAATATGGATAGGTGTTTATTAGTGCAAAGTAACTATTACGTCCCTTTAACAAAGTTTTTTCACTGAATTTGATAGGTTTTTATTAGCGCAACTTAACCATAACGTCCCTTTAATAAAGTTTTGTTCACTGAATTTCATACGTTTTTACAAGGATACCCTTAATTTGTATAGATGTACCATACAACATACTGAACCCCCTGGTCCCATGCTGATAACAACAGGGTCTGCGGACAGTGCAACTGTCCGTGGATCTCGGGTAGCATCCACACTGCCCAAAAGCTCAGGGGTTGTCTTACATTGTTTTAGCGTGCAGCAAAGACACTGAATATGTTTAAAGAGCAACATTTAAGTAAATTATAAGGAAAGATTAAGTAGGTCTACAAACTCTTTACTTATAAAAGCAGCAGTGCATTTGCATAGGATGTGTAACATAATGGAATGCACCAAGAAGAACAATAACATGTGCTTCCAACAGTATTACCTCAGTGCTGCTTTACATACAAACTGAGAAGCAACTGTCAGCGGGAGAAGTGAAACGTAGTGACAGCAGAACCGTACTAGAAAGTGGTAAGTACACTGTATTTTTTCCCATAACTGTGCACTGGATTCTGAGTACATGAGTAGTAAAACTTTTTCTTTCTTTTTTTTACATAGAAATGGCAAACACCCTGGATTGGCTTGATGAGAATTTCCCTCTTGATGAAATTAGTAAAGATAGTAACTCCAATGGTACACACTGCAGTTTGAAAAAATTGAGAATTAATACACATTGCTTCACATGTAACTGAAACATGTTTTTTTGTTTAACACTACATACAGGAAATGAAGTTAATGGCCCAGACGCACCAACTACTACACAAGTGCATGAGCACATAGAAACCCAAACTGACAATGCAGCCAATGAACTAGTTAGCCTGGGGGCAAAAATTGACCAATTGAATGACAGTTTTGCAGATTTAAAGCTACTTGTTCAAAAGCATATAATGGAAAATATAAAGTACCACTGCCCGACATGCACCTGTACCCCTTCCCCTGTCCAAGACTACCATCCCTACAATTCCCCTGTAAGCAAAGATGTTATGAGGAGACCTCAATCCCTTCCTGCCCTGATGATCAGCCTAATCAAAACCCCAATGCCCCTGTATATGTTTCCATTTCCGTTACCCCTTCCCTTTCCTAATTCTGTGCATTTGTGTGTGCAAATAAAGTTCTATGTGTATACTGTTGCTGTGTGTGTTTTCTTTTTTAAAAGCCCCGTTAGGAGTCCGCGCAGCGTGTGACTGTCCGGCCTATCCGTAATCAAAATGTGTTACGCTCACCTGGTCTCTGCCGAGGCATTGGGGCACGGTTGCAGCCCTCCCAGGGGTGAGGTCGCTCGGGTCCGAATTTGCCCTCTGCACTTATGTGGTGACTGGTGGTAGTAGGTGATGCTGTTCGGGACTGCTCCTGCGTGGAGAATAGGGGGCGTGAGTATGCCAGCTTGTGCTTCTGATTCCCTTCCAGACCCCTTCTCCCAAACCGTGGTACCAGTGGGATGCGCTGTCCCTGGAAAGCTCACCTGTTGATTAGTTTTGGAACTCCGTCCTGCGCTTCTGGCAGGGGCGCTTGTATGATCTGGACCGAGTTCCTTCACTGGTCCCTTGCACGTGGTAGTCCAGTCCTGCTGTGACTAAGCCACTATACTTCAGGTAAGTGTTCCTGTTTGCCTTTGTCTTTCCTCATCTGTTTTTGTTGTATTGTAAAGTTTGTTGTCTTGTATTGCTATCCGTTCCACCTTTGATGTTTGCTCTTTTGCTTTCTTCCCTTGCAGGTGATGTTGTCGGCCCGGCAGAAGCTGCGGAGCTCGAGGCGGCAGCCGGAGGGAATGAGGAATGAAGCTGCAGCAGTACTGTAGCTGGTAAGTTGTTAACTAGGGGGCGCACAGGGTTCAAATGTGGCACGGCCCTAGGACGGATGTTCTGATCTTGTCTTTCTTCTTCTTCACAGGGTCCGAGTTCGTGGATGCGGAGTGCGGTGCTGCCGCGTCAGGCATCAGGATCAAGATCACTGGATGTCAGGAGATGAGTCTGCAGATGAAGTGATGAAGCACTGGTTTCCTGCAGGAGAACGCCTGGTTTCAAAGGTAAGTAAACTGGTCCAAGCGGCAGTGAGTGTCATGTTGCACGCGAGTGCACAGTAACGCGAAGCACCAGCCTTAAGGATGGAGCAGCTGATATAGCTGAGCTCCTGAAGCCACGCCTACCAGGTTCAGCCTGCCTGCCACACCCTGCCACACCCAATGAGTTAGCACATGAACACCAGGACTAAGAAGCCACACCCAATGAGTCAGCACATGAGGATGTTCTCTGGAATAAAGCCTTTCAGCTCCTGGAAAGTTCTTATAAAATAAAAGCACTTCTGCACTGAAATAAAGTAAAAGCACTCCTACACTGAAATAAAGTGTTCCTGCTCACATTTCTTTATAAGCCTGGCACCAAAGGCACCAGGACTGAGTCCAGCCAGGGCCCCTGTGTTTATGGGTCCCAAAGGGACATAAGTGAGTCAAGTGACCCATTGCCCCCATCACTTGATGGTGTGGTTTTTGTGTTCTGGGGCCTATGGCCATGACAGCACCCCCCAACCCCCCTCTCCCGGGTGGTTCCCCCCTGGCCCTGGTTTAGTGGGGTTATTGCAGTGGAACTGCCTGATTAATCGTGGAGTGTGGACATGCTCACTGGGTTCCCAGGACCGATCTTGGGGTCCATAACCTTTCCAGTCTATAAGGTAGTATAACTTGGACCGGACCATCTTAGAGTCTAGGGTCCTTTTAACTTCATATTCTGGTTCTCCTTTAACTATTTCGGGATCCGGTGGAGTATCGATCCATGTACCTGGTCTCAATGGTTTTAGGAGGGAGACATGAAACACCGGGTGGATCCGCATGTGGGCCAGTAATTTTAATTTCATGGCCCCAGGGTTAATCACAGCCTTGTTAGTGTAGGGTCCCAGATATCTGGGACGGAACGCCCGTTGTCCTTTCAGGGGGATGTTTTTGGATGCTAACCAAACCTTGTCTCCGACTTAGTAGTTGGGAGCTTCCCTTCGGTGTCGATCCGCAAACTGCTTCTGTTTCTCTTTGGCCCTGGCAAGATGCTCTGCTGCTTCCTTAAAAACCTGGGTGATGGTTTTGTGTATGGTCGTTACAGCGGGCATTTCTAATGATTTGATTGGGTTGAAAACAGATGTCCGTGGATGTCGACCATATACTATGTAGAATGGGCTTTGTTCCGTACTGGTGTGAATAGAGTTGTTAATTGCGTATTCTGCTTACCAAAGTATGTCCTTCCAGGTGTCCTCGGTTTGTTGCAGCATACACCTTATGTATTGCTCGAGGGTCTGGTTAGTCCGTTTGGTCTGGCCGTCGGTTTGGGGGTGATGGCTTGTAGATAACTGGAGGTCGATTTTGGTAATTTTACAACACCTTTTCCAGAATGCAGAGACATACTGAGTTCCTGGGTCTGATATCAATATGGTAATTTTACAACACCTTTTCCAGAATGCAGAGACATACTGAGTTCCTGGGTCTGATATCAATATCGATGAGAACCCGTGTAGCCGGATGATCTGTTCCAAAAACACGGTAGCCAGACTAGAAGCAGTTGGGAGACCTTTCAGGGGAATAAAGTGGGTCATTTTGGAAAACAGATCTATGACAACTAAGATGGTATTGTATCCGTTACAGCAGGGAAGGTCTGTAATAAAAATCCATTTATAACGTATTCCATGGTGCTTGGGGTACTTCTAAAGGACGTAGCAGACCTGCGGGACTTTGTTTTTGGGACTTGTGTTGTGCACAGGTGCCACAGGTTGTGATGAACTGGACAATGTCCTTTCGCCAAGTTGGCAACCAGTCATTTTTCTTTAATTTAGCTTGGGTTTTGGCTATTCCCGGATGCCCTTCTACTAATGAATCGTGATAGTTTGCGATGATTTGGCTCTGTAATTTCTTATCCGGGATGTACAATCGTCCTTGGTAGTATGGTAGGTTGTCCACGATTGTATACCGGTCTCCCTTCTCTAGCCATTCCTGTTGCGCTGGTGGACTCTTCAAGTGTTGCAGGTCAGACTTAAATTGTCTAGAGTGGTGGTTGCGGCAATCATGCCTTGGACTCGTCCTTCAGGGATGATGGCCACGGGGTCTGGTGTAGTGAATGCCTCTTCTCTGTCACTCATGCGAGACAGGGCGTCCGCCTTTCCATTGCATACTCTGGCTGTAGAGGTGATGACAAAGTCGTATTCTGCAAAGAAGAGAGCCCAGCGGAGTTGGCGTGATGATTGCACTTTAGCAGTCTTCAGATATTGTAGATTGCGATGATCTGTGATGAGGGTGGCTGTATGTCTAGCTCCAAGAAGAAAATGTCTCCAGGCTTTGAACGCTGCCTTAATTGCTAGCACTTCTTTATCAGCGATTGCATAATTCAATTCAGGGGCTGAAAACTTGCGAGACCAGAATACCACAGGATGCAACTGACCTGTTTCAGGGTCCCGTTGTGACAGGACTGCTCCCATTGCTATGTTGGAGGCATCAGTTTCGACCATGTATGGTAGTTCTGGTCGAGGATGCCGTAGAATTTGTGCTGTGGTAAATGCTTGCTTTAGCTCTTGGAAGGCTTTCTCTGCCTCTGCGGACCAATTAAATTGTTTATTTTTCCGTAGTAAAGAGGCGATTGGGTGGACGATCTGGGAGAACCCGGGAATGAACCGGCCTTCATCTTTCCTCCCACACCCCCTGTGGTACCCAGACATAGTGGCACCACTTTTGGAGGCTTCTGTGGAGAAGCCCTCCAAAAAGTGGAACAAAGGGCTCGACTTGGGTTGGAGTCACAGAAGCGAACACAAACTCCATTTTGGAACCAAGTTTCGGCAAAAAATACCAACCAGTGAATTTATATTAATTTAATAACCGGCGGTATGTTCGAGGCTATATTAAAAAGTGGTAGCCTCGAACAATGGGAAAATCCCATAGGAATATATTCGCGGTCGAATATAAAAAGTAGTATTCACTGCCACCAGCCAAAACTCGGTCGTGGGGGACTGGACAGTGCCCCCTCGAACAACAGACCCCGGGGCAATCGAATTGCCCTGACCAGTATGTCCACAATATAATGGTTTGTACTGGCTCTGTTCACAATTTGAGACTAGTAAAGCCAATGGTGACTTTATATGCCCTGGGAGACAGTAGTCAGTCCCAGGGTATGGAGTCTATGTCTGGGGGTCACTACCACACCGCTGGGTTACGGCACGGAGGGTGCTGTGTAACCCACATACCAAAAACACATGAAGCCCTATGGAGTAAAAGACCCCATAGCCCATAAAACACATACAAAGTCAAAGGAACACCTCAAATAATGTCTAAGAGTGGGAGAAAAAGAGTCTCACTCTTAGCAGGAGAAATAAATAAACCCCAAAAATCCAGCAAAGCTGCTGGGGGACTCACTAGGTTTGGGAAATTAGCCTTTACACAGAATTCTCCCTAACACTCGCCCCCCTCAACCACCAGACTAAGGGACAGGAGGATTTAATTCACTCCTGGATGAATCTCGTACCTCTAGTCGATGACATACATCCGAGAGAGACCATCAGCATTTTGGCGGTGACACCCTGACCTGTGCTCAATGGTAGAGTCAAAGGTTTTCCTTTGTAAGCTATATGACCTACAAACCCTTTGAGGAACATCAGTCTTTTTAAAGTTATAGGGGATCTGGTTGACCAGTCCCTCAGAAGTTGTTACAACTTCTGAACCTGTGTTAGGCTTTTTCAAGGGGTCCTTATAAAGGATTCCCTTAGATCTAGAGGGGCCTCCAGAGGTCCTCACCACCTCTCTGTTGGGAGAAGGTTGAGTTTTAGGCCTCTTGGTTGTAGGGGATGGAGATAAGCAAGGCACATGTTTCTCCTTCCTCTTAGAACTACCTTTACCTACTTTAGGAGTTTCCCCCTTAAGACTAGGAATTGGGTTGGAGTCTTCTGTGGAAGGTCCAACAGTCTGAAGGTTTTTTGCCTTAGATTTTTTTTTCTGGGTTTCCACCAGCACTAAGAATTACCAGTTCTCCTAGGCCTAGTTGGGGTTCCAGTAGGTCTATCCACCTCTTCCTCAGAAGCAGGGGGAGTCACAGACTCTAAAACTGGGGGAACAATGATGGAGCTTGGTTGGGGCTCCCATTTCCCTAACATTTTAGCCTGAAATGTGCCTGGGTCAGAGGTCAACTTACCAACACCAGGGCTTGCAGTGGGGTTCTCAGTAGTGGTTCCCACAGGCTTAGAGTGGTTCCTTAAGGTGGCCTCTCTAGCCAATTTGGTTTGGTTCTGGGTCTCCATACTGGGAGGCCTGGGGGTACTGGATACTACTCCTAGAGTTCTTAGATCATTCCCCAACAGGACTCTCCCAGGCACCTCAGTCTGAACACTGACAGGAATCAACACTGTCATGTCATTACACTGAATGAGGGCTGGTAGAATTGGAACTATTTGGACAGGTCCTCCAGACATCTTAGTGGGAACTTTGGGTGCCTTAGCAACATCCCCAGGCCTGAAAAAGCTTTCATCCACTACTGTTCTGCTGGCCCCAGAGTCTCGCCTAGCAGGAGTATCCTGGCCATTGACAAGAACACTTTCCATATAATACATTTTAGAGTTTTCTGGTATGGAGTTGTACACACTCCTATTCTGATCACTAACCAGACCCATGGACTCTACTGTTACACTTGCTTGAAGACCCCAAGGTTCTTCAGCAAAGACTTCAAAGTGAGCACTAGCCATTTGGACTTCCTCCTCAGGATTGAAGGCTAAGGAGACTGTGCTGATCCCTGTAGGTTTACCCTTACATATGGGATCTCCTTTGATGTGGTCAGTGGCCCCACAGAGATAGCATGTTCCAAATGCTCTCTGAAAGGGTGGCTTGGCCTGACATCCTTCTGGTTTGTGACCAGAAGGTACACTAGCCTGTTGTTGTTTACCCTGGGACTTACCCTGGTTATTTTGTTGTTTGGGGCCCTCTTTGGGTTGGGAGGTATTAGAAATCTCTTGGTTCCCTTTTGGTGGCTGCTTTCCCTCATCCTTTTTCTGAGTGACCCATGAATCCTTGTGAGTAGCCCTGTTGGCAACCCTCAAGTCAGCAGCCTTAGCTAGCTTTCTAGGATCGAATTCCTTTGAATCAGCCAAGTGCTGTCTGAGCTCAGGAGAGCAGGCATCATACATTGACTCCAACATTACAAGATTTCTCATTCCCTCATAAGTGTTCACCTTGTAACCCTTAATCCATCCCTCTAAGTTTTTAAAACACTCACTCACCCAGGTAGTCCAAGGGGTGCCATCATTCTTTTTGAGGGTCCTAAACCACTTAAGGTACTGGGAAGGGGTCTTCCCAAACTTAGCTATCAAAGCTAGCTTCACACATTCATAATCCTTCCTATCCTCCTCCCCCAACTCCATTACCATATCAGTTGCAACAGGGGGGAGCCTAGAGAACAACCAGGAAAGTAACTCATTTCCTGTAATGTTCTGGAGCCCATGATTATACTCAAACAAACTCAACCAATCCAACACATCCAACTTAGGCTCATACATACCCACCAACTCCTTAGGCATCCGGGGTCTTTTGGGACTGGAACTCCTAGAGGATTCGGAGAGAGAAGCACTTTCCACAGACAATTTTTTCATTTGTAGCTCATGGTTGAGCTCCATTTCTCTGAGCCTTAGTTCTTGGTGCCGTTGTTCTGTTTGAGCACTAATTCTTTTGAATTCTAATTCAAGCTTCATTTTTTCTAGTTCCATATATTGAGGATTAAGTGTGGGACCTGGTAAAGGTCCAGTAGGTACAGCAGGCAGGGCAGGTAGAGGCCCAGGGGAGACAACTCTAACATCTTCCCCCTCCTCTTCTGCTTCTGACTCAAAGTTATCAATACTAACATTCATATCAATATCATTGCTGTTATCTACAGTTGCTGGAGTGGTAGGTTCCTCTGAACCACCATCCAGACTTTGGTTTGCTAACAAACTTTCTTTTAGCTCCATTTTCTTGCCCTTAGTCAGGAGGTTCTTATGCTTACAGAGAACTCTTAAACAATCAGCAGTTTTTGTAGCAATGGACTCTTGACTATAACTTTCCATAGTTGACAGGTTTAGAAAATAACTTCTTTAGTGCTAAGCTTTGTGGGTAGTTGCACTAAGGTATCTATAAGCACACTAAAATGTATACTCAATACAAATCCCACCGCTGTACACCAGTGTTAGGCAGAAACCTGTGCAGTTCCCTTAGGGACCACTGCAAAAGATTTAGGACTACAGGTGGTTGGCAGTAAACCAAATTGGTAGCAATCTGTACCACCCAGATTTACCTGGTAGCTGTGGCTGAGCAGTCAGACTTCTCTCAAGATGAGTTAGGCAGTATATAGAGTATACACAATAGGTACAGAGATACAGTAGCACAAGCAAACACTGACCAGAGCTTTGGTGTAAAAGTATATAATTATTTATTAAGACACACTTGTAAATTACACTAGCACACAAAGAGGTAAGTAATTTCAACACACAGCCACTATTATATATATATACAACCCTGATTACTTATTAGACAAGTCTTAATGAGAAACACCACTTATTTTCAGACAGAGGTGAGCGCTTAACATAAAATGGCACTCTAATAAGTTATAGAAAAAGGGAGGGAAAAGGCAAAGTTATGAAAGCACACAAATTTCAATACTTTTCTAAGAACCACAGTGAGGCAGGTTAGGCAAAGTCTACTGGAGAGCAAGGAAGTTCAAATGCCAGGCCCACTCTTAGAGAGAGCAAGCGAAATGTGTCCAGGATCACACAGTGGGGTTATGCCCAAAGAGTCTTTGTAGATAGTTGGCAAAAGATTGAGATCAAGTCAGGAAAAGTTAGTTAACAGGCCCCAGGCTAACCCAGGTTAGAAAGTCGAGGATTTACTGTCACCGTGAACAATCTGTCGCAAGGGAAGCCAGGCGGGACACCGTACTTGAAATGGGAAGAACGCTCCAGCGGGGGCAGTTGTTCCTGGCAGCGGTTGCAAGTCAGTGTTTCGTCCAGAGGAAGAGGAGGTCTCGACGTGGAGGAAAGATGAAGGTCGTTGCACTGCCAGGGAAGAAACCAGCCGCAGAGTTTCCCGGTTACAAGGTACTACCCTTTTCTTCGCGGTAGTGGTAAACCGTGGTATTCCGGTTGCCGGGGTGCTTGGCACAGGCAAGGCGGCCACGAGATGGTCCAGGAAGGGGAAAAGACAGGCAAACTGGTTATCCCCACCAGTCAAAGGAAGAAGACTCTCCGGGTTGGAGATCTCCTCTGTCGTTGGGAAAAGTGGTGAGACGGTTCAGCAGGGCTCCACCGGTGGTGTCGTCATTGCAGGTCGGCTCGGCTTCTCTCTCCTCGGATTCTTTAGGTCCTGTGGCGACTTCTGAAGTTCCAGTCCCCAAAGCCCTGCCTTTATGCAGAAAACCCCCATTCATTCAGCCTAGCTGTCACTCAAACATGCTAAGTGGTGAGCCGGGCGGCTCACCACTTGGGCCAATCACACAAGAGTGCAACTTGAGTTGCCGGGGCAACTCAGTCCAGGGTGCCTAAACCCCCTCCCACACCCCATGTGGTACCCAGACAGAGTGGCACCACTTTTGGAGGCTTCTGTGGAGAAGCCCGCCAAAAAGTGGAACAAAGGGCTCGACTTGGGTTGGAGTCACAGAAGCGAACACAAACGCCATTTTGGAACCAAGTTTCGGCAAAAAATACCAACCGGTGAATTTATATTAATTTAATAAACCGGCGTTATGATCGAGGCTATATTAAAAAGTGGTAGCCTTGAACAATAGGAAAATCCCATAGGAATATATTCACGGTCGAATATAAAAAGTAGTATCCACTGGCACCAGCCAAAACTCGGTCGGGGGGGACTGGACAGTGCCCCCTCGAACAACAGACCCCGGCAATCGAATTGCCCCGACCAGTACGTCCACAATATGATGGTTTGTACTTGCTCTGCTCACAATTTGAGACTAGTAAAGCCAATGGTGACTTTACATGCCCTGGGAGACAGTAGTCAGTCCCAGGGTATGGAGTCTATGTTTGGGGGTCGCTACCACACCCCTGGGTTACGGCACGGAGGGTGCTGTGTAACCCACATACCAAAAACACATGAAGCCCTATGGAGTAAAAGACCCCATAGCCCATAAAACACATACAAAGTCAAAGGAACACCTCAAATAATGTCTAAGAGTGGGAGAAAAAGAGTCTCACTCTTCGCAGGAGAAAAAAATAAACCCCAAAAATCCAGCAAAGCTGCTGGGGGACTCACTAGGTTTGGGAAATTAGCCTTTACAGAGAATTCTCCCTAACACCGTGGTACCCGTGGGATGCGCTGTCCCTAGAAAGCTCACTTGTTGATTAGTTTTGGCGAGCACTCCATCCTGCTGCTTCTGGCAGGGGCGCTTGTATGATCTGGACCGAGTTCCTTCACGGTCCCTTGCACATGGTAGTCCAGTCCTGCTGTGACTAAGCCACTATACTTCAGGTAAGTGTTCCTGTTTACCGTTGTCTTTCCTCGTCTCTTTTTGTTGTATTGTAAAGTTTGTTGTCTTGTATTGTCTTGTATTGCCGTCTGCTCCACTTTTTATTTTTGCTCTTTTGCTTTCTTCCCTTGCAAGTGATGTTGCTGGCCTGGCAGAAGCTGCGGAGCTCGAGGCGCAGCCAGAGGGAATGAGGAACGAAGCTTCAGCGGTACAGTAACTGGTAAGTTGTTAACTAGGGGGCGGGCAGGGTTCAAATGGAGCACAGCCCTAGGATGGATGTTCTAACCTTGGCTTTCTTCTTCTTCACAGCGTCCGAGTTCGTGGATGCTGTGCTGCGGCGTCGGGATCAAGATCAGTGGATGTCAGGAGATGAGTCTGCAGATGAAGCGATGAAGCACTAGTTTCCTGGAGGTGAGTATGCAGGAGAACGCCTGTTTTCAAAGGTACGTAAACTGGTCCAAGCGGCGGTGAGTGTCACGTTGCACGCGAGTGCACAGTATCGTGAAGCACCAGCCTTAAGGATGGAGCAGCTTATATAGCTGAGCTTCTGAAGCCACGCCCACCAGGTTCAGCCTGCCTGCCACACCCTGCCACACCCGATGAGTTAGCACATGAAGACCAGGCCTAAGGAGCCACACCCGATGAGTCAGCACTTGAGGATGTTCTCTGGAATAAAGGCTTTCAGCTCCTGGAAAGTTCTTGTAAAATAAAAGCACTCCTGCACTGAAATAAAGTAAAAGCACTCTTGCACTGAAATAAAGTGTTCCTGCTCACATCTCTATATGAGCCTGGACTGAGTCCAGCCATGGCCCATGTGTTTATGGGTCCCAAAGGGACATAAGTGAGTCAAGTGACCCATTGCCCCCATCACTAGATGGGGTGGTTTTTGTGTTCTGAGGCCTGTGGTCATGACAAAATTGAGGTATCCTATGGAGGTGTCTGTAGGACTCTGCGCCTATCCAGACATGTCTGCAAAGGTGTGATGTATCTTTAATTAGTTTGGGGACCCCACCCCTGCGTACATGTTGGTTGCATGCGCATAACATTCGCTGCTGTGTCCTACGGACAACGCACTTGTCTGACATGTCCGTAAAGTTGTGGCGTACTTTTAATTAGTTCAGGGAGCCCAGTCCTGTCCGGCGGACACCTAGGCAGATACGCATCTCGTCCCTGGGGTCCTACGAACAACTGGCCTGTCCGCCATGTCCGCAAGGCAGTGAAAAACTTTAATTAGTTCAGGGAGTCCACCCTTGTCCTGTGGACACCTGGGCACATGCGCATCACACCCTCTGGGTACTACAAACACTGCGTTTGTTCAGAACTGTCCGCCGCACGTGTGTCGCACTTTTAATTATTTTGGGGAGCACAACCCTGTCCATAGGACACCTAGGCACATGTGCACAATGGATCCCGCGCAATAGATGTCCTACGGACAGCCGTCCATTCACAAACGTTTACGATGCCACCATGTGACCGCACCCACGCTGAGCATCAGTCCTTATTCGCGAACACTGTCTGGGCCCCCGGATACCAAAAAATTGCTTTTTTGAGCAATACAAGGTGTTTTACTGTGAAACTTCACCCTTGCAGAGGTCCCAGACCATGCCCCTGATCTAGAGACTTTCTTGAACATTTTTAACCCAGCTTCGGGTTTGAAGTGTCTGCGAAACTCGCGACTGCCCGTGACGCGCTCCCCAGCACGCCTATGAAAGGTCACACCCCAGTGCTGGTCCTCATTCTGTTTTTGGATTTCCTGATTAAAGCACTCTGCCAGATTGCTGGATTGCTGCCTTACTGCTCCACATTGCTGGATTGCTGCATTACTGCTCCACACTGTTGGATTACTGCATTGCTGAGCTGCTGAGTTGCTTCCTGAATAATGGCATCCACTGCTGTTACATCTGCTGCATCTGGCTCAGCACCACCCCCACCCCCATCGCCACCTTCCCATGGGCCTGGAGAGGGGAACAGGCGTGATGATGCAGAGGATGAACAAGAAGAAGAAGAGGATGAGGCAGTGGAAGTCCCTACTGCCAGCTGCCGACGTCAGTCTTGGGTGTGGAGGCTTTTTACCACCGTTGGGGGGTAGCCAAAACTCAAGCAGCCAAGATTTGCTGCAATGAGTCGCAGCACACCTGGGCTGTACAGTTATGGCACCACCTCCATGCGGCAACACCTAAGATCCAACCACAAAGCAGCAGTCCAAGTTCGGAGGGTCGTCCCCTTCGAACAGGGTTGTAGGTTGAGTTCCACTACAGCATCCTCGACATCTGCTCTTGTCACCACAAGGGACATTCCTGTGGGGCAGCGGATTCCTGACTCAGCCTCACAGGCCATACGTATAGCAGTAGATCCTTACCTTTCAAAGGTCACTGTTTTGTGTGTGTACTGTGGCACAGTACCCTGCAGGGGTGATCAGTTCCAGAGTGGTTTCGAGGCTGCAGTCCGGGACCACAAATAAAGTGCCCCATACCTCGATGAGGCCCACCCAGCATCTTCCTTTCTCCATCTGCTCTTTCTTATCCCTGTGGTTGGTGACTCTTCCCTATCCTCCCTTCGCTTCCCTCCCTTTTGTTTTGTGTTTAAAAAAATCACAAAAAAATCACAAAACAAAAAAAAAGGCTATTTTCAATGCCACCTTTTACAGTTCAAAAATAGAAGTACCAAAAAATTGGTGCAGGCCCATGGGTAGTCCGCAAAGTCCATGGACTGCGTGATAGTCTGCAGTCTCCCAAAGCATGCAGGGTGTGGCAGCATGAAACCATTGCATTCTTTTCCGGTAAAAGTGGTGGCTCTGAAAAGAGCCTTTTTGGGGGGGTGTTTGTTCTTGGAGGTTTTGAAGTGGTCAACACCTACTGCACAAATACTTGCTATACTTGCAAGAATGGCTGCAAAGCATTTTGGATACTGCTCAAAAAAAGTGATTGCCAGCATAAGTAAAATGGACGCCACCTCTGTGGAAAATATTGGTGCCACGAAATGTAATGTTTTCATTATGGAAGGAAGACATACCAACACTTGCAAAAATTTGCAAACAGCCTTGTTGACATTGCACCTGGCTATCTCCATTTGCGGACCAAATGAGGAAGAGCGCAGTTACATGTGTCTCTTGACAATGCCTGAAAAAAATTACTCAAGAGTTTGGAAACATGTCCATGACATGCCCAAGTGCCTCCTTAATCGCAAACTGCAGAGAGATTCCAGTAATGTGGCCTTTGCCACTTTGGTTTCCCTAGACCCCAGTTTCAGCAAAAGGACAATTTAACAGCTTCATGTCTTCTGTTAGACACAATGTGAAAGGCAAATCGCCTAAGAACACATACTGATTAAAAGAAGTGAAGCATCAAAGTACATCAATGATTACAATGCAATCATTGCCCTCTTGTGGAATGCCAACATAAATGTGCAGTAGATTGCATGCAATTCCACTGCAGTTGCATGATATGTCACAGCCTACTTAAGCAAAGCTGAGAAAATAGAGTTGAAAGACCTCCGGGTTGACATATCATCTGACAAAACACTGTCACAAAAATGATACAGCTTTGGCATAAAAATGCTCTCCCATAGAGAATGTGGTTGTTACGAAGCCGCAGACTGTTTACCCAGCACAGCCTTATATGGGAAATCTGAAAACATAGTCTGGCTAAGCCTTGGTCCAGCTGTATCCAGAAAAAGAGTTCTCAAATCGTACCAAGACATAGAGAAAATAGCCAAAAACAATCCTAACAGCCGGGACATTTTGAAAAACAATGTATTGGACACATACTACCCAAACAGGAGCACCGCTTTGGAAACCATGTGCCTATACCACATATCCCAAAACTTCTCATACAAAAATAAAATTAAACCAGATGAGAAAAAAGGTAAATACATAGTCAAATGATGTGAGGGCAGCCTGGTTAAACTTACCAAATGCAGCCTAATTAATCATATGAAGCTATCATTTAAAACTCCTCAACATAGAGAACTTTACTACATGTCCCTACTGCAACTTTTTAAACCATGGAGAAAAGAAGAAGATTTATTGGAAACCCATGCTTCCTATGAAGATGCATTCCATGCGAGGGAAAGCACTATAACAGATATAGATTTCAAAAAGTACAAAAGCATGTTGGACAATGAACACCAACAAGAAGAAGAACTTCAAGCACAACTAAATGTAGACACTCCTGAAAGCAGTCAACCTTCTCTCACAGGAATCCAAGGACCACTTGGAGAGCCACTGATAGTAAATGAGGCAGAGTTAGCCATGACTGAAGTAGAAAACAACATGTGTCAATAGGAGGAATCTGAAGAAAACTTTTCTCTACTGAAATCACAACTGAATGATGAACAGTGTAGCATTTTCCTGGAAGTAACTAAAGAAATTGAACATGGTGTACAGCACGAAACTAAAACTTGTACCTGTCAAAACTATAAACCTGTACTCCTGTATGTAAGTGGTTGTCAGGTTGGCACATTCTTACTTACATTGGGTCAGGTGTTATATTGGGTCAGGTGTTACATTGGGTCAGGTGTTACATACATTGACATGTTCTAGGGTCAGTGGTTACATACATTGACATATTTTTACATACATTGGGTCAGGTGTGGCACATATGTAGTATGGAAGGGTTTTGGTGCGTTATGATTGGTTTTATTTTGATACAGACAATTTAGACCTAACCTTAATTGCAGCCTTTGGAAAAGGCCCCAAGCCAAGATGGAAGTGCTCAGCCTAAGTTTTGATTGGCTGGTGATTGTTTATAGGAAGGACAGTGAACATTATAAACTGCCTTTCATCATCGTAGCCCAGCTGAGAGGACGTGTGTAAAGCTGCTCCTGCTTAACTTGATCAAGGGCTTCAAGTTTCAAGCAGTCGAGTAGCTTCTTCCAGTATTAAACTGGGAAAGAGTTCGGAGTTCGTTTGGACACAGGACAGGAGTGAGAAAATTCCATTTTCAGGGAGAAGAACTTTTCTAAGACTCATTCAATAGATAAGTGCTTTCTGTTACTTCCAAGTGGAAGAAAACTTTATTACAAAACTATTCTAGTCTTACTTAATTTTTTGTAAAAAGGTTAATTTAATTGAAAAGGTTCACGAGCGCAAGCAAGTTCATCTTATCCACGCATAAAATGTAACGCGCGTGCATGTTTTCATAAGCTACGTGTCTCTTTAGAGCTAGCGCGTGTTTGAGCCTTTAAATAAAGCAATAGCGTGAGTGCAAGTGTTTTCTACGAGAGTCAACTGCGCGTGCGCGAGAATACTGCTATGTGGAACTAAAGCGCGTGTACGTGTTTCCTGCTACGTTGAACAATTGCGCGTGTGCGTGTTTTCTGCTACATGGAACAAAAGCACGTGTACGTGTTTCCTGCTACGTTGAACAATTGAGCGTGTGCGTGTTTTCTGCTACGTGGAACAAAAGCGCGTGTACGTGTTTCCTGCTACGTTGAACAATTGCGCGTGTGCGTGTTTTCTGCTACGTGGAACAAAAGCGCGTGTGCGTGTTTCCTGCTACATTGAACAATTGCGCGTGTGCGTGTTTTCTGCTACGTGGAACAAAAGCGCATGTACGTGTTTCCTGCTATGTGAAACAATTGCGCATGTGCGTGTATTCTGCTACGTGGAACAAAAGCGCGTGTACGTGTTTCCTGCTACGTTGAACAATTGCACGTGTGCTTGTTTTCTGCTACGTGGAACAAAAGCGCGTGTATGTATTTCCTGCTACGTTGAACAATTGCGCGTGTGCGTGTTTTCAGCTACATGGAACTAAAGCACGTGTACGTGTTTTCGGCTACGTGGAACTTTAGCGCGCAAGCGTGTGATTACTATGAGAATTCCCATCGCAAGTTTCAAGCTCTTCTTCATTAAGAGACTAATCTTAGCATACAAAGACTTTACCAGATTGGATTTTGTTGGAACTTCAATTACTTCATCTTAAACTTAATAAGTTGTTAAAGTTAATTGAAGAATAAGAAGTTACAGGAAAAGATTGCTAAAGCATTCAAGGACCTATCTAAGAAGGCTGAATGAACATTAAGTTTCCTGGCAACTAGTAAGGAAGTCTTATCTACTAAATCACTTCTCAGGGCATTTTAAGGAGAAGTACCAGGTATGGTTTTTTAAACTATTTAGTAAAGGATATAGTTTATGAGGTCAGTGACTCAATGAGTAAACATGGTGTTGTATATGCTTATGTCTGTACTACAGGTGAAGAACCAGCTAGTCAATAGCTTCCAGCCTGGTGTTTGTTATTTTATCCACTTTTCCCCCTTTCCCCTAGAGGTGTGGTATATAGAGCTGAAAAAAACAATTTAGAGCTCTGAGTACAACGTTTTGGGGGGATGGTCGGGGGTTCAGCAGCTTCCACAGACGCAAGATCAGAATCTCAGCCTGACAGAATGAAAGGCCAATAAAAGTAGTCTGCCCGAGCTGTTATGAACCCGATGAGACAACCATGGAGGCGTTGGGAGTAATGGTTAGAGAAATGCATGAAGAGTTACGGGTTGCTCATCAGGAATATTCAAATCTTAGTCAAAGGTTGAATGAGTTAAACTTAAAGGTAACTCAAATGCAAGAAGTAGAGGTTTCAGGGGGTGCTGGGTCTCCTCCTGAGTTGGTGAGAGAAGGGGAAGAACACGAACCTAGGCTTCTAAGTAGAGTGGAGGCGGTGGGAGGTTTAGGAACTTTAGTTATGCCTGTTCCTCTGGCTGCCCCGGAGCACTTTTTGGGAGATTCTAAGAAATTTCAAATATTTCAGACTCAGTGTGAATTGCATTTCTTAAGTCGTCCTGAGTTATTCTCCACGGATGCCTCAAAGGTGACATTTACGTTATCCTATTTATCTGGAGAAGCTTCTGCGTGGGGAAGTCTTTTGGTGAGTCAAAATAGTTCGGCATTGAATAATTATTCCCTTTTCCTGGCTGAATTTAAAAAAATGTTTGACAAGAGACAGGTATCTTTAGAGGTTGATGGTGAACTATTGGAGCTTCGTCAGGGAGGTAAGGAGTTGATTTCTTATATCACTCAATTTAGATCTCTAATTCTAGAGAGTAGGTGGCGAGAGGAGAAGAGGGCTTCTTTATTTTTATAGAGGTTTAAAGGATAAGTCAAAAGATGCCTTGGTGGGAGTTTTGGAGCGTCCTACTACTTTGGATGCTCTAATTGATTTGGTTGCGCAGTTAGATTTTCGTCTAACAGAAAGACGTCTTGAGCGTAGACGTTCTCAGGGAGATGTAAGGTTTCAGGGAAGGATGGAGAGGTCTAAGGTTGAGATGGTGAACAAAGAAGTGAAGTCAAAAGGGAATGAACAGCAGAGTCGGGTAAGGGGTCCATTGTCCAAGGAAGAGAAGGCTAGAAGAAGGGAGAATCATTTGTGTCTATACTGCGGCTGGAGTGGCCATTTTCTTGGAAACTGTCCTTTTACCCATAAGAAGATCTTCAGTTCTTCAGGCAGAATGCAACAAGTGGCTAACACTATACAGACAGCTGTTCCTCACATAACTATGAAGGTATCCTTGCTGTTTGAAAAGGTGATTTCAGGTTCTGGGCCAGTTATAATTGATTCTGGGGCTACAGGTAATTTTATGGACAAGGGATTGGCAAAGACGTTAGGGGTTCCCTTGGTGGCAAAGAAGGAGGTGGAGCAGGTCAGAGCAGTTGATGGAACATCTCTTTCTTCAGGTCCAATCACTCATACTACAGCGCTACTCGTGATGGAGTTGGCTGGAGGTCATAAGGAAAATATCTCTTTTGAGTTAATAGATGCTCCAATCCTGAACATTATTTTGGGTATGCCCTGGCTTACCCTTCATAATCCTAGAATTGATTGGGGTGCAAGAACTGTAGCTTTAGTATCTACTTTTTGTCAGGAACATTGTTTTTCTGAAGTTTGTCCAGAAGAGGGAGAAAGAGTTGTGAATTCAGTTTCATTTTTGCTTGCAGAAGGAGGGGCAATAGGTTTTGACATTGGAGCAGTTTTGGGTGAACTTCCTGCTTGTTATCAGGATTTTTGGGATGTATTTGATGAAAAGGAAGCTGGAGAGTTTCCTCCTCATCGGGCCTTTGATTGTAAGATTGATTTGGAGCCTGGGGCTATTTTACCTAGCAGTAGGGTTTATGCTTTAACAGAAAAAGAGAATGATTATTTGAAAGAATATTTAAAGGAAAATGTGGCTAAGGGATTTATTCAGCACTCTCAATCGCCGGCAGCTTCACCATTGTTCTTTGTGCCTAAATCTGATGGATCCCTTAGGACTTGTATTGATTATAGGGCAGTAAATAGAGTGACTGTGAAAAATCGGTATCCTCTCCCTCTCATCTCAGAAATGTTAAATCAGATCCAAGGTGCCACCATTGTTTCTAAGTTGGATTTACGTGGAGCTTACCATCTTGTACGAGTCCAAGAGGGAGACGAGTGGAAAACGGCATTTAAGACCAGGTTTGGACTGTATGAGTACCAGGTGATGCCTTTTGGTCTCTGCAATGCCCCAGCGGCTTTCCAATTCTTTATCGATGAGGTTTGTAGAGAATATCTTGATATCTTTGTTATCGTTTATATTGATGATATTTAGATTTTTTCTCGCGACTTAGAGGAACATAAGATCCATGTTCGATAGGTCTTAAGGAAATTAAGAGAGAATAATCTTTATGCTAAATTGGAGAAGAGTCAGTTTCATACTGATTCAGTAGAATTTTTAGGTTTTGTGATCACTCCAAGTGGTTTAGAAATGAATCCCAAGAAGGTGCAAGTGGTACGAGATTGGCCAACTCCAACTAAGGTAAAGGAGATCCAGAGTTTTCTGGGCTTTGCAAATTTCTACCGATGATTTGTTAAGGGATTCTCCAGTTTAGTAGCTCCAATTACTCGGCTTTTGAAGAAAGGGGTTCCATTTATTTGGGAGACTAAGGCCGATAAGGCTTTCCAGATTTTGAAGGAGAGATTTGTTTCCAGTCCGATCTTGATTCATCCAGAAACATCTAAACCATTTTTTGTAGAGGCGGATGCTTCCAATGTGGCAATGGGAGCATTGTTGTCACAGAGACATAATGTGACTGGGCAACTACATCCAGTGGCCTATTTTTCTAAGAGGTTTTCACCAGCTGAAGAAAATTACACCATTTCAGACCGTGAGCTTCTTGCTATTAAAGTTGCATTTGAAGAATGGCGACATTTCCTTAAAAGAGCACGTCACACAGTGATGGTATTAACTGACCATTGAAATTTACTTTGTTTTAAAAACAGCAAGAACTCTGACGCCTCGCCAACTTAGGTGGTCATTATTCTTCGCAGAATATGATTTTGTAGTAACTTTCAAGCTGGGAAATCAAAATAAAAAGGCGGACGCTTTGTCTCGGCAGTTTCCAGAAAGTGAAATTAAGTCGGGGAGTGAGCCAATTCCATTAATCGCCCTGAATGTTTTGTTCTTGCTGGAATTGAAAAGGAGAGTGACATTTTCAAGAAGGAACGGGAATGCATCTCTGAGGCGCAACTTGAAGATTGAGCTCGTCTGGACCCAGCTCGCAAGATTAAAGATGGTTTGCCTTATCGCGATAACAGACTCTATTTACCTTCTGTAGAACTGAGAGAAAAGATTTTGAAAGAGTGTCACAAATCTGTTTTGGCAGGACATCCTGGGTATCGGAAGATTTTAGAGTTGGTCAGAAGAAATTTTTGGTGGAATAAGATTCGACAAGATACACTTAATTATGTTAAGACCTGTGAGGTTTGTGCAAGATCAAAGAGCCTCGTTGGAAAGCCGTCTGGGTTATTGGAGCCTTTACCTGTTCCACAGCGACCTTGGTATTCAGTGTCCTTGGATTTCATCACGGATCTTCCGCAAGATAAAAGGTGTACATCGGTTTTGGTTGCAGTTGATTTACTCATTAAAGAGGCCCATTTTATACCGATGGAGGGAGAGGTTACCGCCGATAGTTTAGCTCACAGTTTTCTGCAAGAAGTTGTTAGACTACATGGAATCCCCAGTCAGGTCATCTCGGATAGAGGGTCTCAATTTATTTTGAAATTTTGGAAGGCTTTCTGTAAAAGGTTGGGAGTTGAGGTATGTCTTTCATCAGGTTACCATCCCGAAACTAATGGTCAGGTGGAAAGGATAAATCAAGAGTTGGAAAAGTATTTGAGGTGCTATCTACAGGCAGGTGAAGAGCTGGTGGATTTGATGTGGGTTGCTGAATTTGCATATAACAACTGCAGTAAAGATGCCACGTCTATGTCCCCTTTTTATTTAGGACAGGGTTTTCATCCTCGTTTTTTAAGTATTGAGGTAAATAGTGATTCAGGAAACCTTGAGGTGGAAGAAAGACTAGAAGTTATGAAAAGAAATTTGGAGAAGGCTAAAGGTGTGTTGGTGGAAAGTAAGCAAAAATACAAAAGGTTTGCTGATCTTAAACGAAAGGCGAGTCCTCAGTATTGTAAGGGAGATTTGGTGTTGTTATCAACCAAGTTTTTGAGAATTAAAGGAAAGAATAAGTTTAGCCCTCGTTTTGTATGACCGTTTGTTGTAGAGAGGGTGATAAATCCTGTGGCAGTTTGTCTTAAGTTACATAGACATATGAAAACTCACCCAACTTTTCATGTCAGTTTGTTAAAACCTGTGGTTAAAGGAACTAGATTAACACCTTCTCCTTCGGCAGTTGTGGTTGAGGAAGATGCTTCAGAAGAATTTTTAGTTAAGAGAATTTTAGATTTGAGAAGAGTGAGAGGAAAGTTGCAGTATCTTATTGATTGGGAAGGCTTTGGAACGGAGGAGCGCACTTGGGAAGAAGCAAGAGATGTGCATTCTCCTTGTTTGGTAGAAAGATTTCATAATACATTTCCTTTTAAAAGTGGCCCAGGGACTGGGCTTTAGGAGGGGGTACTGTCAGGTTGGCACATTCTTACTTACATTGGGTCAGGTGTTATATTGGGTCAGGTGTTACATTGGGTCAGGTGTTACATACATTGACATGTTCTAGGGTCAGGGGTTACATACATTGACATATTCTTACATACATTGGGTCAGGTGTGGCACATATGTAGTATGGAAGGGTTTTGGTGTGTTATGATTGTTTTTATTTTGATACACACAATTTAGCCTTAACCTTAATTGCAGCCTTTGGAAAAGGCCCCAAGCCAAGATGGAAGTGCTCAGCCTAAGTTTTGATTGGCTGGTGATTGTTTATAGGAAGGACAGTGAACATTCTAAACTGCCTTTCATCGTCGTAGCCCAGCTGAGAGGACGTGTGTAAAGCTGCTCCTGCTTAACTTGATCAAGGGCTTCAAGTTTCAAGCAGTCGAGCGGCTTCCTCTAGTATTAAACTGGGAAAGAGTTCGGAGTTCGTTTGGACACAGGACAGGAGTGAGAAAATTCCATTTTCAGGGAGAAGAACTTTTCTAAGACTCATTTACGAGATAAGTGCTTTCTGTTACTTCCAAGTGGAAGAAAACTTTATTACAGAACTATTCTAGTCTTACTTAATTTTTTGTAAAAAGGTTAATTTAATGGAAAAGGTTCACGAGCACGAGCATGTTCATCTTATCCACGCATAAACTGTAACGTGCGTGCATGTTTTCATAAGCTATGTGTCTCTTCAGAGCTAGCGCGTGTTTGAGCCGTTAAATAAAGCAATAGTGCGAGTGTTTTTTCTATGGGAGTCAACTGCGCGTGCATGAGAATACTGCTATGTGGAACTAAAGCGCGTGTATGTGTTTCCTGCTACGTTGCACAATTGCGCGTGTGCGTGTTTTCTGCTACGTGGAACAAAAGCACGTGTACGTGTTTCCTGCTACGTGGAACAAATGCGCGTGTGCGTGTTTTCTGCTACGTGGAACAAAAGCGCGTGTACGTGTTTCCTGCTACGTTGAACAATTGCGCGTGTGCATGCTTTCTGCTATATGGAACAAAAGCACGTGTACGTGTTTCCTGCTACGTTGAACATTGCGCGTGTGCGTGTTTTCAGCTATGTGGAACTAAAGCGCGTGTACGTGTTTTCGGCTACGTGGAACTTTAGCGCGCGAGCGTGTGATTACTACAAGAATTCCCATCACAAGTTTCAAGCTCTTCTTCATTAAGAGACTAATCTTAGCATACAAAGACTTTACCAGATTGGATTTTGTTGGAACTTCCATTACTTCATCTTAAACTTAATAAGTTGTTAAAGTTAATTGAAGAATAAGAAGTTACAGGAAAAGATTGCTAAAGCATTCAAGGACCTATCTAAGAAGGCTGAATGAACATTAAGTTTCCGGGCAACTAATAAGGAAGTCTTATCTACTAAATCACTTCTCAGGGCATTTGAAGGAGAAGTACCAGGTATGGTTTTTTAAACTATTTAGTAAAGGATATAGTTTATGAGGTCAGTGACTCAATGAGTAAATGTGGTGTTGTATATGCTTATGTCTTTACTACAGGTGAAGAACCAGCTGGTCAATAGCTTCCAGCCTGGTGTTTGTTATTTTATCCACTTTTCCCCCTTTGCCCTAGAAGTGTGGTATACTGAGCTGAAAAAACAATTCAGAGCTCTGAGTACTACATTTTGGCTGGATTGTCGGAGGTTCAGCAGCTTCCGGAGACGCAAGATCAGAATCTCAGCCTGACAGTGGTGAAGCTGGTTCAGGCAAAACATTCTTAATAAAAATCATCAGCAAGTTCCTCCAACAATTGACAAACAACAAGCATTCAGCTGTTGTAACTGCCCCCACAGGTTTAGCTGCCTACAACATAGGTGGTGTTACATTACACTGATTGCTACTCCTTCCAGTAGAACACCAAAACAAATTAGACTACTACAAACTTTCAGCAGGAGCTGCTATGGAGTTACGCAGAATTTTGAAACAAATGAAAATGCTCCTAATAGATGAAGTGAGCAACCTATTTTTAAAACCTTAGGACACAAAATGTCCCTTAACACACTTGGCAGCATAGGAAATGTAAATCTCTGGCAACATTTCCAATACAGAGAACTAACTGAAAACTTGCATCAGTCTTCAGACCTCACCTATGCTAACATTTTGAAAAGCATTCGGATTGGTGTGCTTTCTAAGGAATCACAGTCTATCTTAAATAGCAGACTCATCCATGAGCTATACGGGCATAACACATCTGCTACTGATGTCATGGAACAATTAGCACACACAAATGTAAAATGCCAACCCTAGCAAGCTGTGTACAATTCAATGAAACAATGTTGAAAAATGAAATGCAACCAATAGTGCAAATTTACTCCACAGACAAACTGGATGTTATGGCAGTACCTATGTGTTAACAAGCTACAGCATGACTAAATAGCTTAAAAAACTCTAACTCCAACACAGCTGGTTTGGGGAAAATGTTAACATTGTGTTTAAACTGTAGAGTAATGCTAAAGAGTAAACTTGATGTGGCGCAAGGTTTATTTAATGGAGCACTTGGTACAGTTGTTGGCTTCCAGACATACCCACACGACAACATTCCGTTTGTCAAGATCCACTTTGACAAACTTTCAGAAGTTAAAAGGATAGGACGCTCAACAGCCCGAATCCTTCTTTTCAAAGACATGTATGTACGCAGAGAACAGTTTTCTCTGTCTCTTGTATCTGCAATCAGTATTATTAAATCGAAAGATCTAACCTTAGATCAGGCATTGGTTGACATTGGCAGCACAGTCTTTAAAGATGGCATGAGTTACATAGCACTATCATGCCTACGTAAACTTGAAGGACTATTTCTTGCCAATGCGGATGCAAGCAAAATCAAGGCTGACATTCCTAGCATCGTAGAGTACAACAGACTACATGTTCTCTACACACACCATCTCAAAATGTACCCTGTAAAAGAAAACTAGTGCAAACACAATTTATAAGTGATCTCCCAACAGTACCACCAAAGAAATTGAAAGCAGCTGTTACACCATCAATTAGCACAACCACAAAAGGATGTAGTGAAAAGGCAAATGCACATCCAACTGCACAAACAAAGAGAAATACCTCTTCAAAAAAAGCAAGTGAAATTCCATCAAATTACTCAGACACAGAACTGGTCCATTCAAATTTTCCAACACAACTGGTGTATATTGCTATGCAAATGTAGCAATCAATGTTCTATTCTAATTGCTACCAATTGTTGAAAACATTTACTTGAACGGCGCAGACCAGTTGTGTTTGCAAATGCTATTCCTTCATAGAAATGCAACAAACAATCCTGACAAAACTTACAGTGTCTCAGGAATAAGGCAGGAATTAGACTACTGTGCGGGAATGGTGAGATTCACTATAAACACACAAGAAGAGCCACAAGAATTTCTAATGTACTTACTGCAAGTGCTGGAAAGCAAAAACATGCCTATAAATGAAATCTTCCAGATTTCATACATGTGCAAAAATACATGCACTCTCTGCAGCAATGTGGCGCGGGAACAAGTCCCTAATGAGCGCTTTGTGTATGTATCTATACCTAACTGTGAATCCATTCCATTTCAGCAGCTGGTACAAAATGCAAATCATGGCATATTATGCGCTACTTGCAATTCAGACAATCGTTCAATCTTACAGATAAACTTGCATAGCCAATACGTAATAGCAATGCTTTTACGATACATTGCAGATGGTACCAAAAACAACTGCAAGGTTACTAGCTTCACACATGGGCAAGTATCACTTGGCAAGAAAACCTTCACAACACCAGGCAAAATCTATCACATGGGTGCCACAACCACTGCAGGTCACTATACTGCATACATTAAAAAGAAATGTGGGTGGTTTGAATGCAATGATACTTCCATTACTCTGAAGCAGAGATTACCAGAAAATCTTGCAAATGCCTAGTTAATATACCTGAAACCAAAATGTACTCATTGATCTGCAAAAGTAGCATAGCCTCCTGCCCAATACCCACCAACAGATATGTATCTACAAACGAAAAATAATCTTCTGCCCTGTGAAAACTGGAACAATTTAGCTTTCACCAACTGGCCCATGAGTATATCAGTTGCACTCGACTCCTATACGTTTTTTCCTCAATGACCCAATGATTATAGTCACAGAAGCAACAACTGTGGAAAACACACACTAATATTGTTTCACTCATGGTACTTAAAAAGAAAAGTACTGAATATGAGGGTCTACAAACTGTCCTCAATCTAACTGTCAGAATAAGGCAACAGCTGTCTAACTATGCCCATACCATTGCAATAAATACACAACTGCATGTAACTGCACCCATAATACTGCAATGGCACTTGGCAATAGTGGAAAAAGAAAATCCACCAACAAGAATGAAGGTGATTGAAAACATACCCTGCAAAACTGTGAAACTGTTAACAGTTAGAATATGCCAACTCGTATCTAACAGCAACCATAATACTGCAATATTACTTCCCATTACTGCACAATTCAAAATTCACCAGGTCAAATAAAAGTTCTTCTATGGAAGCCCTACAAGACTTATTAAGTATCAACAACCAGAATACACCAACTGGTATCTTAGTACAACCACAGTACTACACTGTTACATCCAGCGGGCAAACTGCTAACATCGCCTTTCAGCAATCAAACTGCTACAAAACACAACAACTTTGAAACTACCAACAGTTGGAATACGCCAACATGTATCTAACTTCCCCCACAATACTGCAATATTAGTTCTCAATTGTACAGTACTTAGAAAATACCAACAGTAATCAAACAGCCTAAACAGATACTGTTGAAAAGAGAAAACAAATAAACAGTTACAATACGCCAACTGGTATCTAACTGCAACCATAGCACCACCACTTCCAAAAACCAAAACACATACACCATTTCAATTCCTCCTACTGCAAGAGTGCTTATAGCAGTAAAACCACATAGATGTGCAACTGAAACATTCCTGAAAGTACTGCACATGAAAAAGAGCGTGCCATATAACATCAAATGAATATAGAAGGCTTTTTTTCATCCTGCATGGATTTTCTTTTCCCAAAGACCCAATGATTATGCAAACAAACACATGAATTGGGCACATTACACAGTACACTTCTTTGAAGCATAGTACTTGTACTAATTAAGAGGGTCCACTAAGTACATACATGTCTGGAATTGTGTACAATACAACATTATGAAGTACCTTGCCTTACATGTTATGTTTTTTTTAGACAATAAAACAAAGATTTCTCTGGCATTTCCACATGCAACAAAGAAAATATGTGCCCACAGTGCCACAATATTCAAATGTGTTATTGCCACTTCAATGGTATTCTGTCCCCAAGTTCCAAAAAGGAATACAGCATCTCAAAAATACATACAATGAGTATACGCTTATTGGTGTCATGCTTCTTTGTAATGAGGAAATTGCATTTCTATACACATGTTTGTGCAATTCGTATGCCAGTGTCACATTCTTGGGTACATGGCCGTATTATGCTGCAGTGTTTGTGGACAGCCCTAGACTCTCGGGTGTATGGCCTACAGCCTCCTGCCATACACTCAAGAGTCTAGGGCCTGGCCACAACCACTGCAGCATAATTCGGCCATGCACCCAACAATCTGTCCAGAGCCCACAACCCACACACATAATACGGACACCACAGTCCCTATACACTTCTGTACTCATACAATTACTCTTTTTGCAAACAGTGGGCAGATTGTCATGCACCCAAAAGTCTAGCAGCAGCCCACAACCATTGCACCATAATGCACCCCCATGCACCCAAGAATCTCGCCATTGCCCACAACCCACACACACAATACAGGCGTCCAAGACCCTGTCCACATCTGTACACATACTATTACAGTGCTTGTACCCAATGTGTAGACTCCACAGCACCCAACAGTCTAGGTGCAGGCCACAACCACCACAGAATCATACAGCCATAAACCCAAGAATCTGGCCAGTGGCCACAACTCACACACATAAGGCAAGCAGCAGAGAGCCTGTCCACTTCTGTACACATACTATTACAATTCTTGCACCCAGTGTGCAGACTCTCATACACCCAGGAATCTTGGGCAGTCCAATAAGACAGTTGCCACATGCCCTGGCCACTTCTTTACACATACTATTGCAGTAGTTGCAACCAGTAGGCAGACTCCCATGCACCCAAGACTCTAGTGACTGGCCACAACCACCACAGCACAATACAGCCAAGCACCCAAGAATCTGCCCAGTGGCCACAACCCACACACATAAGGCAGCTGCCTGAGGCCCTGTCCACTTCTGTTCACATACTATTACAGTACTCACACCCAGTACACAAACTCTCATACACCCAAGAATCGTGGGGCAGTCCAATAAGACAGCTGCCACACACCCTGTCCACTTCTGTACACATACTATTACAGTACTTCCAGCCAGTTGGCAGACTCTTGGGTGCATCTGGCCATGCACCCAAGAATCTAGTAGCTGGCCACTACCACCACAGCATATTACAGCCATGCACCCAACAATCTGCCCAGTGTCCACAACCCACACACATAAGCCAGCCGCCTGACACCCTTTCCACTTCTGTACACATACTATTACAGTACTTGCACCCAGTGGGCAGACACTCATACACCCAAGAATCTCGGGGCTGTCCAATAAAGCAGCTGCTACATGCCCTGTCCACTTCTGTACACATACTATTGCAGTACTTGCAACCACTAGGCAGAGTCTTGGGTGCAAAGCCTCTGGCCATGCACCCAAGACTCCAGTGACTGGCCACAACACCACCACAGCACAAAACACCCATGCACCCAAGAATCTGCTGAGTTGCCACAACCCACACACATAAGGCAGCTGCCTGAGGCCCTGTCCACTTCAGTTCACATACTATTACACTACTTGCACCCAGTGTACAGACTCTCATACACCCAAGAATCTCGGGGCAGTCCAATATGTCAACTGCCACACACCCTATCCTCTTCTGTACACATACTATTACTGTACTTCCAGCCAGTGAGCAGACTCTTGGGTGCATGGCCATTCACCCAAGAGTCTAGTAGCTGGCCACAACCACCACAGCACAATACAACCATGCACCCAGGTATCTGCCCAGTGGCCACAACCCACACACTTAAGCCAGCTGCCTGAGGCCTTGTCCACTTCTGTACACATACTATTACCGTACTTGCACCGAGTGGGCAGACTCTCATACACCCACAAATCTCTGGGCAGTCCAATATGTCAGCTACCACATGCCCTGTCCACTTCTGTACACATACTATTACAGTACTTCCAGCCAGTGAGCAGACTCTTGGGTGCATGGCCATACAGCCAAGATTCTAGTAGCTGGCCACAACCACCACAGCACAATACAACCATGCACCCAAGAATCACCCAGTGGCCACAACCCGCACACATAAACCAGCTGCCTGAGGCCCCGTCCACTTCTGTACACATACGATTACCATACTTGCACCAAGTGGGCAGGCTCTCATACACCCAAGAATCTCGGGGCAGTCGAACAAAGCGATCTGTCACATGCCCTGTCCACTTCTGTACACATACTATTGCAGAAGTTGCAACCAGTAGGCAGACTCCTGGGTGTATGGCCTCCAGCCATGCATCCAAGACTCTAGTGACTGGCCACAACGACCACAGCATAATACAGCCAAGCACCCAAGAATCTGCCCAGTAGCCGCAACCCCCATACATAAGACAGCCACCTGTGGCCCTGTCTACTTCAGTTCACATACTATTACATTATTCGCACCCAGAGCACAGTCATACACCCAAGAATCTCGGGGCAGTCCAATAAGCCAGCTGCCACACACCCTGTCCACTTCTGTCCACATACTATTACAGTACCTGCAGCCAGTGGGCAGATTCTTGGGGACATGGCATGTGTCTAGTAGCTGGCCACAATCACCTCTGCACAATACAGCCATGCACCCAAGGATCTGCCCAGTGGCCACAACCAACACACATAAGCCAGCCACCTGAGGACCTGTCCACTTCTGTACACGTACTATTGCAGTACAGCTGTCTAACTATGCCCATACCATTGCAATAAATACGCAACTGCATGTAACTGCACCCATAATACTGCAGTGGAATTTGGCAATAGTGGAAAATGGAAATCCGCCAACAAGAATGAAGGTGATTGAAAACATACCCTGCAAAACTGTGAAACTGTAATCAGTTAGACTATGCCAATTGGTACCTAAAAGCAACTATAATACTCCAATATTACTTCCCATTACTACACAAATTAAAATGCACCAGAAAAAATAAAAGTTCTTTTATGGAAGCCTTTCAAGACTTATTAAGTATCAACAACAGAATACACCAACTGGTATCTTAGTACACCCACAGTACTACAATGTTACTTCCAGCTGGCAAACTGCTAAATAAAATCGCCTTTCAGCAATCAAACTGTTACAAAACATGACAACTTTCAAACTACCAACAGTTACAATACGCCAACAGGCATCTACCTGCCCCCCACAATACTGCAATATTAGTTCTCAATTGTACAGTACTTAGAAAACACCAACAGCAATCAAACAGCATGAAAGGATACTGTTAAAAAGAGGAAACAAATGAACAGTTAGAATACGCCAACTGGTATCTGACAGCAAACATAGCACTACCACTTCCAAAAACCAAAACACATACACCATTTCAATTCCTCCTACTGCAACAGTGCTTATAGCAGCAAGACCACAAAGATGTGCACCTGAAACATTCCTGTAAGTACTGCACACATCAATGAAACAGAGGGTGCCACATAACATCAAATGAATGTAGACGTTTTTTTTTATCCTGCATGGATTTTTTTCCCACAGACCCAATGATTATGCAAAAAAACACAGGAACTGAGCACATTGCAGAGTACACTCGTTTGAAGCATAGTACTTGTAATGTACTAATTATGAGAGTCTACAAAGTACATAAATGTCTGAAATTGTGTACAATACAACATTATGTAGTACCTTCCCTAACATGGTATGTTATTTTTATCACAGACAATGAAGAAAAGATTTCTCCAGCATTTCCACATGCAACAAAGAAAATATGTGCCTGCAGTGCTACAATATTTAAATGTGCTATTGCCACTTCAATGGTATTCTGTCACTAAGTTCCAAAAAGGTATACAGTGCCTCAACAATACGTACAGTGAGTATACGCTTATTGGTGTCATGCTTCTTTGTAATGAGGACATTGCATTTCTATACACATGTTTGTGTAATCCATATGCCAGTGTCACATTCTTAATTGTATGGCCGTATTATGCTGCAGTGGTTATGGCCAGCCCCTAGACGCTTGGATGTATGGCTATGGCCTACAGACTCTGGCCATACACCTAAGAGTCTAGGGCCTGGCCACAACCACCAGAGCATAATACGGCCATGCACCCAACAATCTTTCCAGAAACCACAACCCACACGCCCTTAACCCCTGCCAACAACCCCCATATCCCTTCCTCTCTCTAAAAGCAGCACGTCTCACCCTCGCAAGAACAGTAGCTTCATCTCCATCACCCTCTGACCCCCCTACCCTCGCTCACACCCCCATTGCACCAAAACCCGTGAAAAGTAGAAAACGAGCCTGGTCCCCCTCCGCGACTGCTTACACCTCACCACTTCTGCCTCAACCCGACCTCCAAATCTCTCCATCGCCTACCCCATCACAATACCCCCTGCCCTGACCCTGCTTCCACCTCCTCTCTCTCGACTTCTCTCCCTGCACACCGGACCCCCCGATCCCTTCAAGACTCACTTCAATTCCTAAACCCTGAATCCCCCTCACTCCCACACCCCCTCACATATCCTCCTCCGACCGCCTACTCTTCTCAGCCTCCACTGATGTAACCGATGTAACCGATGTAAACGCACCACTCAAAATCTGCTGGCACCATACACCCTCACTACCCCACCTCTCCCAGTCTCAACAACCCAGAATGTCCCACTGCCCCCTCCCCCCTCCAACCCCAAGCTCCTCCTGCTCACTTCCCGATGACCTCCATGACCACAACCCACGCCGTAGTCAACTGCATCCTTTTGAATGCCCGCTCTGTAGAGAAAAACAGATACAGAATCTTCAACCTCCTCTCCTCTGACAAACCAGACCTAGTCTTTATCACTGAAACCTGGTTCTCCGATGACTTTGCCCCTGTTGCACATGAAGCATTTTCCCCCGGCTACTCACTCATCCCGCTCAACAGACCTTCCAGTGGAGGCAGCGTGGCAGTCCTCTTCAAATCTCACTTCTCCGTCTCACTCGTTGAATCTTAGACATGCATTCTATCACGTGAATCCCTTCTAGTTAAACTCTCGCTACCTCTGACTTTCTCCCACAGCTTCCTACTCATCTACAGACCTCCTGGTTACGACAGACATTTCTCAAACAACCTCTGTGATTCTGTAGCCACCATCCATGTAAATCACCCCTCTCTGACTCTTCTAGGAGACTTCAATATCTGGGTGGACATTCTCCCCCACCTCATGTCCCATCCACTTGTCGACAGTCTTGATGCGCTCAACCTCTCCCTTCATATGAACGGTCCAACCCACTCTAAGGGGCACACTCTAGATGCAATCTTCAGCTCCCACAACCTGATTCATCTATCCCCCCATACCCCTCATCTGGTCCGACCACTTTGTCATCAGTTTCTCCATCCTCACCCCCATACCCTCCGACAGCCCTCCTGGTCTCCCCCCGAGACCTCAAATGCTGGAACAAAGTAAAGATCCTTCCTGACCTTGCCGAAGCCCTACTTCTTAGATCCCCTACAACGCCGCCCCCAGATAGACCCTTAACTATCAACCCCTTAAACTCTTGGCCCAATGAATCACTAATTCCTCTCATCCCCTCGCGCCCGCTTCCTGGCTCAATGGACCATCTCCCAAATGGTTCACACCCGAACTGAGGAACACCAAAAACAAAATACATCTGGTACGCAAATGGTGAGGATCAAAAACAGATCCCAGCAGATCCGCTTTCGCCTTGCACCATTGTAACTACAAAGCCAAAAGATTGCCAAAAAAGTCTATTACAACAAACAAATTCTCAACTGTGGAAACAGCAGCAAAGAACTCCAAAGAATAATTTCTGAATTTGTCAAACCCACTTGCACCTCTACCCAATCTGCCCCATCACAACCGCTCTGTGACTCACTCTTGCTACACTTCTACACCACCGCTCTTGACAGGATGATCCCTCTTAGCATCAAACTGTCCCACCTCTCTCCCCCAACGACAGAGCAACCCTACAACCTCCCCACCCCCCTCCGCCCTAATCCCGGATCCACCCACCTTCAACTCATTCAGACCCATATCCAGAGACTGTCAGGGGTTTTGACCCATGTTTGAGTTATTATTCTGCAACATTTGGGGCTGTGGGCTCAGAAAATCCAAGATGGCCAAAAAAGCCCACATTTGCGCCAGAATCCAGGAAAACCGTGCATTTTTGCGCACACCAAAATGGTCGCTGAACCTGCCACCCACCAGTGCAAGCGTGAAGGGCCAGGGGTGCCATGAGTGGAATGTGTTCCAAAGGAAAAACAGCAGTGCCTGTTAGCTCAAAAACACTTTGAAATCACCTTTGTTTCTCTGAATGCAAGCTCAAAATGCCTATTTTAAACATTGCAAGATATTCAAAAATCTCACTGAACACCAGCAGACATGGGGGATAGGGGTGGCTTGCTCAATGACCCAGTCTAAAGATCTTTTCTCGTGAAAATCTCTCACGAGCTGGGTCATTATGTATTTGGGTGAGGCATGGAAAAACGTATTAACAAATTCCTTACTGTCGGTGCGCACCCTTTTGGTAGTCTGCGCAAAAGCACGCTTTAACTCCTGCACACATTCTTGTGGGGCCTGCTCCCCACATTGCAAATTGTAGGCTGCCTTGCGAGCCTCTTGAGGATTTCTATGAACAGAAAAATGTTTCAAGATGGCCGCCCTATAGGTGGACCATTTTGAATGATTTTGGTCCTCCAGCCCCGCAAAGAAACTGGAGTATTCTAGGGAGAATGTCCATTTGATGTTCTGGATGCAGCTACTGCTGTCCTTCAAATGGAAAGTCTCCATCATTTGCTCAAAGAGCTCCAAGTGTTCCCAAACAGAATACTTGGAGTTCTTGTGATAAGGCGTGATGACACTCCTGATTGCCTTAATCTGTTTTAAGGGGTCCTTAAGCAAGGCCCTTTTTGCCTTATTGGCCTTTTTGGTTTGGGTAACCCTGGTCCATTCATCCTCCGACTCAGAAGCACTGCTCCCAGAGGTGCCCGTCTGATCTTCCAGGTTTTCCCGGATTCTGAGAGCCTGGAAATTGCTGGCAGAATGTGGGGACCTGGTTTCCTGTGTCCTGTGACGCTCAGAGGAGTCTTCAGATCCCTCCTTCCTACCAGGATTTGATGGGTACCCCCCCACTGACCTAACAGGGCAGAGGTTTTCAGGATGCCCTTAGTGGGCCTACTCTCCTGGGGTTCCCCACTAAATTGCACTGTGCTTGGGTGCCCATACCCGGATGCCCGCCCCTCCATTCCTGGGTGGTACTGGCCTATGAGCCCCAAACTTTTGGCTGGATAGTAATCTGCCATCCCTGTGGCCCTGTGCTCATGTGCGCCAGGGGACATAGGGGTGGCAGAGTCCAGGGACTGGGAGAGATGAAGGCCTCTGGTACTAGGGCTCCTGAGGTTATGCTCAGGTGTTTCCCTTTCCCAGCGAACTTCATCTCTATCAGCCCCTGCTCCCTGTTGCAATGCAAGAGCCTGGGCTTTCAGTTCCTCAACCAAGGCCTTACTAGACTCTATCAGTCTCTCCTGCATGGCTATCTGTTGCTGGAGCCTATCATTGTGTTGACAGAGAGCCTCATTTTCCCTCTGTGCTTCCTGGTTTGTCCTGGAATACTGGGCCAGTCTTTGCTGCAGGAGGTTTACCTCCTGAGTCCCATCCCCACTGGCCTGCTCCTTTCTTACCAGAGCATCTTCCACCCTCCGGGTGTGCTCTAACAAGTTCTGATGCTCTTTTTGGAGGTCACCCATTCAGGGATGACTACATCCCTGAATGCATCTGTATGGCTTTTTGTTGCTGGAGGATTCTCAGGTATCCTGGTCCATGGTGCAGATCTCCTCATCTGCGCCATTTGAGTGGACAAGAGTCTGGCAGCTCTTTCCCTCTCTTCGTACATCTTTCTACTGCTGGTTACAAATGGCCATGCCAACCAGCCTAACACAGGTCCGGTGTTTGGTTGTATTGTAGAACTGGTACTTGTCCCTTGCGTTGGAACATATGTGCTTGGTAATACAGTCTCTGCCATTTTGTTCTTCAGTTCCTCTTGCAGTTTCCTTGCTCTGGCTATGTGCGGAACTAATGGGTCTACTATCCGTTGTGTCCGTACAGAGAGTTTCTCAGAGTTGGCTCATGTTTTCTTAAGAGTTTCTGATATAACTGCTTATGTTGGTTTTTGTTTTAACTCTTCTTGTTTTCTCACATCTGCTGTGGAGTTTCTTATGGCAGGCAGTCTCTTCTTCTCTACTGCTTTGGTTTGTGGTTCTGCAGTCATTGACACTAGGCCTGTTTCGTGTGCATTCAGTGTTTGAATGCGTTTAGTTGTCAATGATATTACTTCATTCATTCCTTGGTGACCCTGTCTCTAGCCCTTTTGTTTGTCTGTGACCACAAGTGTGTGTGTGTATCATTGCTAATAACATCCATTTCAAGTTCATTCACTCCACCGTCATATCTTCTAGGGACTGGAATGACTCTATAAGGTCTGGGTGCTTTTGTGGGTTTTATGCATGAATCATTAGGTGGGTGCACTGAAATTGGAGTGCTTTGTGCACCAATAAAGAATGCAGTTCATTGTCAATGACAGTAAAACAATAATGAATATGATGCATAGGTACATTATGCCCTTGTAGGTCAGGCGGCAGCATTTTCTTCCAGAGAAGCAGGGGTGCCTCTCTTCTTGTGGGAGGACCAGATTGCTGCTCTGGATCCCTGTCTCACCAAATGTCAATGTTATTAGTCCCTTAACCACTATTGTCTTCTGAGTTCTGAGTTTAAGAGGGTCAGGTGTTCCACAAGTGTCCCCCTCTCACGAGTGATAAATGATCTCCTATGTCAGGATACAGTTCCTTTGCTAGACTATGGGAAAAATCAAAATAAAATAACACTTTATTGAGTCCCTTTACTGTGGTTGTTCAAAATAGGTAAGCCCCCAATCCACTCCTCGGATTTGCTTCAGTCCTGAGGACATATAGTACGTTGATCAGTGCGGAGGAATGGGGAAAAATACCAACAAATAGGACACGGGGAGTTCTTGACACTGCTTCCTTGATCTGTCCCTCGGCGGAAGGCTTTTAGAATCTCCTCAGATAGCTCTGATGATGGTTAGAGAATTCCACTTGGAGCACAATTCCGTGTATGAGCATTCCCATCTGTGCAATATTAGCTGGGTCTCTGATGAAAGTGAGGACGTCAACATCGATTGGTCTCCCCACTAGCTCTGGAAAGTCAGTGACTAGGCAAAAGAGGACATTATGGGCCAACCTGATGTCTTCTGGTGACAGGGACATTCGTCCTGTCTTGCTGAGGTTCTGGATTATATGTTTTCCCCTAAATGTGAACAATGTCTGCACTGTCCGGTCGCGTGGAGTGCAACTAGAATTATGATTTTATTTAAAAGATGGCTTAAATGTTCTGTATTTGCTGGGTCTCGAAGGAATGTGAGTGTATCTGTTGTTCTCCCGATAAGAGTTGGACAGTCTTCAATTATGCAAAAGAACAGTGTGTTGATGAGCTCCTCTATTTCAGCCTGTGTTGGGAACATATGATTCTTTCTCACTCTACTCAGGGAGTAGGATACATTGTTCAGCTATGGCATTGAGGAGTTGTCTTATTGTCTTTTTGTTTTCAGGATCTTGTAGAAAGTCAGTGACACTGGTGAGCCTCCCTACCAATGACCTGCATGATCTTAGCACTAGTTCAAAATAGTTGACCACATCCTTGGTGATGTTGCTACTGCGGGACACTATAAGTGATTCCGAATAGGGTCTCAGTGTGGAACGAGTCATGATACTGTGTTTGCTTCCAATGTAAGTGTCCTTAGTCAAAATTTGGCATATTCTTTTCTCATAAAAGCTTAAGTGTGCCTCAGTCCAAGGTTCAATAGTCAACAATCTGTGTTGTGACTTGCACGTGCAATTTTCCTCTTCACCCTGAAACTAGGATGCACAGAGTGTCTGTTTTTTAAGTCATTATCCCCTTTTTTGCTTAGAGGAAGTGTCCAATTTAAGCCACAATCTGCAAAAAGTTGTTTGTCTTTGTCTGGCTGGTCATGCGTCCTTCTTCCACGTCATGGATCTCGTCTCCACGTGCTGCGGTTCTTCCTCGTCGCTTGTCAATTCCTCTCATTGCGGTGCAGGTAGAGGACCTTCTCTGATGTAGGGTTTGATATCGCCGAGAAAAATCCAAGCTCTCCTGCCTTGTAGTTTCACTGCAGATGGAGTGCAGTCCCCCACTGTAAAAGGACAGTTGAATCTTGGCTCGTCCCACTTTTTCCTTGTATGATTCTTCACAAGGACGGCATCTCCCGGGAAGACGCATAAACCTTGAACTTGCTCTGTTGTAGTATCTCCTTCTGTGTTCTGTGCTGCTCTGAACCCTTTTCGTCGTTGCAACAGCTGGTCTGAAATTAAAGTAAGGCAAGATGTCATGCAGTTCAGATAGTTTTGCATTTCAGACCCTAAAACCTCTCCTGTTAACTGAGCATCACATCTAGCACTATCTCGGGGTGTCAGAGGAGTTCTCACTCTTTTTCCTGTGGCGATCTCGTGTGGCGTAAGATTATGGTCGGACCCGGGTTGGTTCCAAAGTGCGTACAGTGCCAGTGGAAGGCAGTGCAACCATCCCTTCTTTAGTGTAAGCTTCAACTTGGCTAGCCTTTCTTTTAACAAGCCGTTGAGCTTCTGACAGATCCCATTACCTTGTGGATGATACACCAACGAGAACTTGTGCTTTATACCAAGCAGCAATCTAATCTGTTCGAACACTGCATTGACAAAGTGAGGGCCATTATCTGACCTCATGACCTCGCATACCCCCCACCTGGTGAACACTTCTCTCACTAAAAATTTGGCCACATAGGTAGAGTCTGGGTGTGTACATGGACCTGCGTCAATCCATCTAGAGAATGGACACACCACAATTAAGTATCTGTACCCGTTATATACTTGAATCATGTCGATGTAATCGACATGCAAGTGTTGAAAAGGCCCATTTGGCCTTGGGATGACTCCTCTCATTACTTTTAATGTGTGCCCAGCCGTGAATTACTGACAAATTATACAGTTTACCATAAAGAATGCAACATGCTCCGCTAAATTTGGTATGAACCAGTCTTCTGCGAGTGTTGCTGCTAAATTCTCTTTTGTCATGAGCGCCGGGTAATGTAACTGCTCCAGCGCTATTTTTAATAGGGCTACAGGCATTACTGGTATATCAGTGCTGTCTTGTCGCCACAAGCTGTCAGAGGGGTTTAAAGAACACACTCGACGTTTCCACAGGTTCTACTCTTCTTGTGGCGCCTCCCCTTGGAGTTCCATTAGCTGTGTTTCCCCAAATTACTGTAACTTTCAGGTGCAGTTTGTGTAACCATCATTCGCTCGTGGGCATGGATAACTTCCACTTCCATGATTGTTTCGCTTTTGGATGCCATACGCTTGGCTTCCGTGTCTGCTGCTTGATTCCCACGTGAGATAAAATCTGTCCCCTTCGTGTGGGCAGTGCATTTCACAAATGCTATGCGCAATGGGAGCTGTACTGCCTTGATCAGCCTGTCCAGTAAGGCTGCGTGCTGCACTGGCGTGCCGTCTGCTCAGAGGTAGCCCCTCCTTTTCCAGCGCGCTAAGCCTGCGTGTACTCTCGACGTCACATAGGCAGAGTCACTGTACACCGTTACTTCCTGGTCTGCGCGATTCTCAATGGCGAGTATTAACGCCAATAATTCTGCAGCCTGTGCTGAATAATGAGATGGTATTTTTGCACTAAGGAGCACTCGAAACTCTCCATTCATTGTGTGCTTCAACACAGCAATGCATGTGCATCTTTGCCCTCATTTTGGTTGATTCTCGATGACCCGTCAATAAAGATGATCTCTCCTTCTGCCAAGGCATTTTCTTTCACCCTGGGGATTTCATCATAGAATTCTTCATAATTTGCACAGTCATGTATGGGCTCTCCTTCAGTGACTGGCTCTGCTATGAACATAGCTGGGTTTACCATCTTACATCGAACTATTTTAATCAATGGATTTGATATGATCACTTCATAAGCAGAAGCTCTCTGAGATGTCAATGTGCTCTTTGGTTTCTCTAGAATGGCAAATAGTGAGTGCTCAATGTACAATGTCATTGAGCAACCCATCACAATGGTTGTAGCCTTCTCTATGGCGAACGCTGCGGCAGCTAAACTTTGTTCACACGGGAAATTACCTCTCATTATTAGGTCCAAATTCCCACTGTAGTATGCCAGGAGCTTGTACCCCAATGTGGTTCTCTGTGTGAGTACTGCCATCATAACGCTGCCATTTGTGTGTGAAAACAGGTAAAATTCCTTTGCATAATTGGGATCCCTAGAACTGGTGCTGTGCAAATGGCTCTTTTGAGTTCAGCAAATCCTTTCTCCATGGTCTCAGACCATTCAATCTTTTCTTTCATCACTTGGGCCTTCTTTAGGGTTTGAAGTAAAGGCTTAGTGTAAAAGCTATAGTCGAAGACCCATGCCCCAACGTAGTTACATAGGCCTAGAAAGCTCTGCATCTGTTTTATCGTGTGTGGCTTAGCCCTGTTCAGTATGGCTTCAGCCCCTTCTGGGGTCACTTTCTTTCCCTCATGTGAGATCAGCTTTTCCCTCATGTGAGATCAGCTAGCCTATGTACAGCACTTCTTGTTGACAATATTGTAACTTTCTTCAACTTTCGTTTTGGATGGGGTAGGTGGTGCGGTAGGCGTCTCACCCCCCGCTGTGCATATATTAAGTATCCAAACTGTTGGTGGCTCCTCTTCCTTTCCCTGTTCATACATTTTCCAATGCTCCAAAGCGTTTTTCTAGCTTTTTGCCCATGTATGTGGCATGCAAATATGTTGCAAGACGGCTTTAGATAAGGACCGACCTTGTGGCCATGGCATAAAAATCTTGTGGGAAGTCCCTTTAACCCACTCTGTACTATATTTTTTAGATTGGGTGCGTGTTTCGGCAACTGTTTGCATAAGTGTGTCAATGGAGTTATATCCTCCATTCTTTAAATCTGTTCCCTTTTCTGTTATATAACACTGGTCAACACTTTTGTGTGTCTTAAACAGTTCCAACAATATGAGCGAGCACCAAACACTGCAAGCTAAAATCCACATTTTTCAAAACATTTTATACCTTCTGATTTACTCAAAAAACATCAATTCATATGCGATTTTATCTCAGATATTAAATTGCATAAAATTTAAATCAGTCTTCTCTAAGAATTTGTTTTACATATGACGTCACAACAAAAAACATGTAAGATTGACACTTGACAGACTAGATAGACACCAGCTGGTCACAGTTATCTCTGCCTCTAATCATTACCCCTTCATGGAGTCTAAACATACCCCTTTCACGACACCTTTAACCGTCATTGTAGTCTAATCGTTCCTTCTTTAGCTGGGACTCTGGGTACACGTTTCTTCTAGCCGCCTGTATTAAAAGCATAGGAATACAGCAAATCCTCTCACTTCTCGGGTGTCTGCACCGGAAACCTCTCTCTTCTCGGTTGTCCTCCCCGGTAACCTTTACCTATTTAATTATTCCCGAGTCATTATACCCTTATATATCCAGTCTTCTCTACTTCTAACTATTTTTTTGTTTTTTCGCGCCTCCCTCTGTTACCTTTTCCTGTTACTTGTTCTAAAGCATGCACTTTTGCCAGAACATTAGTCTTCTTCACTCCCCGTTCATGACCCTTGGGATCACCGCCTTCGTTACCACCTTCTTCGGTTTTTCGCCCGTTCAGCTACCTGTAGGAATAGTAAGGGATGCGTGGGGAACACAGGTCCCTTCAGGCCCTGTCTGCAGTCTCTTTACACTACTACTGTCTACAGGGAGGTTCACAGTCTACTCAGCTGAATCGCAAAGGACTCATGATATTGCCGAAGACCTAGAGTTACTTTATGTCGATGCTCAATAGGTGTCTTATTCAAATCAATAACCGATTATCGATAACCATCAAATCTCTTCTACCAAGTGTACTCATGAGACCCCCGGCCGGCCCAGAGAGCCGAGGTTTGCTTCGAAGTACTTTAAGACGAGATAGCTGCACCTTGAGATGGATGGGGGTGCAGATATATTACTCCAACACCAATCAATAAGGACAACTCAATGGTTTGGCAAAGGGAGTCTGTTTAATGACAAGTAAAAAAAACTGGGAGTCATGGCAATCACCAGTGATGCGATATTCCGTCACGCTTCAACTCCAACAAACTTCATACAAACAGTGACATTTATACTCAAAACTCGTCATAATTGACGTGTTACACTTAAAAGTTAACATGCAATTCTGTTGGCTAGGAAAAGTTAACTTTAATATAGGTACTATATCTGTATATGGTAACAGAGTGAGGGGATTGGGTAAATACTATCAGGTGGGCGTCTAAGCCCTTCCTTCAAAAATGACTACTGTAGACATCACTAAAAGTATGACGTCCCATTGGTTCTACTAACTATAGGACCCTAGATTATTTGGTCCATTGTGATTGGGTTGGCACCAACTCCATGCATAAATTTCCACTTTACTTAGCAGCACGCAGAATGGTCAGCCAGGTGCAGGGTACCCCCTCAGCTACCCAGCCTTCCTCCAATGAAGGTTACAATCAATCATTACTTCAAAAACTATGTCTCAATTATGTTACTGTGGTTGTCCTCGAAACTGCATCTTCTGTCTGGGAAAGTTCTGATATCTCTTCCTGGGTGAATGCCAAGCGTAGGTGTGAACTCGTGCTTCTCCTCACTCGGATGGTCATGTGATGCAGACACCGTGAATTTGCCTCGTTTCTCTCAATTTGTGCATTTAATTCTTATTGGGCTTGCCACCTGCTTACTCTTCCTTATCTTGACCTTTTAAAGACAGAATATTCTGTTCTTAAGTTTCAATTAGATGTAGCTACTGTTCATTCCTTCTATTGGTATGACCTTGGCTCTCCTGGCACGAGTTGCATCTGCTGTGTTTCGATTCAGCCGTCTCTTTTCATTTTGCTAGAATATGAATCTTGTCTTGTTTGGCCTCTAGTAACCTGAGTTGATTCTGCTTTAGTCTGCAAAGTGAAATTGCACTATAATGTGCTTCATTTTGAGGTACATTATGTATAATGGTGCTTGCTGCGCTATTATTCTACTTAGCATAGCAAGCTGCACTGTTTTCTTAGCTTTCTTGCGGTTCCAAGCATATGTACAGGCGTTAGCTGGTTAAATATCTTCATCCTGCTTACAGCTTAAGCTTCTTTGTGTTTCGACATCGTTCTCTTCCTTTGGGTTCATGATATCTTTATTCATGGTGTTTCATCTCTGTGTGTCATTTTTTGGTTGTCATTTCTTCTATCTGTGAGTCTGTCTGGGCTCTCGTGACGTCACCATTTTTCTTCCATTAAGGCCTTTTTGTTTTTTTCCGGGACGGTACTTAGGCAATCTTCATTTCGTCTCATTTGTTAGTAGACTTTTCTCAATGGATACCTTACTGTCCATGGTTGTCTGGATATTGGTACTCCAATAGGTGTTGCTCTTCTGATGGGTATTGGGCAGAGCCCTACTGTGGCTCTCTGCTGGTTTATTTGCTCATCATACGTCACATATTTTGGTGTGAATGTTCCTGGTACTTCAAAATGGGCGATGGGACTGTAGGCTTTATTTGGGACCTCCTCTACAATGTCATTATGTATCCCTCTGACCCCCTGTCGCTGTATGCCCAGTGCTCCGCCGCTGTGTGCCCCGCATGTCGCTGTCTTCCCCAGCCCTACTGTTCCAGTGATATCGCTATATATCCCACTGCCTCGAGTTCCTGTGATGTCGCTGTATGCCCCACAGTGCCCGTGTGTCGCTTGTAACCCTGCCTTCTTGCCCCCAATCCTGTCACTGCAATACCATCCTTCCAGTCACCATGTATCCCACTGGCCCCATGTCCTGTCACTGTTAGCCCAGCCCTCTAGTCCCTGTGATGTCCCTGAGTGCCCCTACCCTGCCAGCTCCCGTGTTGTTGCTGTGTACGCCTGCCCCTCAAGCCCCCCACGTAACCCTCTGGCCTCTGTGACTGTATGCCCAGCCCGCCAGTCCCTGCGACATCCCTTTTGTGCCCTACCACTCCAGCCCCCATGCTGTTGATGCATACCACCCCCCTGGTCCAGTGATGTCATTTTTTTACCCAACCCCTCACTTCCCCTCGATGTCACTGTGTACCCACTTCCCCTAGGTCCCCACGTTCCACTGCTGCCCAGACCATCCCGTCGCTGCGCCAATCCGCTGGTACAATATCACGCAACTATGTGCACAGCCCTTGCCTCCCCACGGTGACTCAGTACGCCCATCCTCTGGTCCCCCTTGATATAGCTGTACACCCATGCCCCTCTCATGTCTCATGTAGTGACTGCCTGCCCAGCCTCTCCAGTCCCCTATGTCGCTTTATACCTAGCCCCTCTTGTCCTGTAATGTCTCTCTCTACCTCTTGCCCCTGCATGCTAGCTGGCTGTTTGTCCCCACCACAGCCCCCAGCGATGCGTACCCAGCCCTTCCGATCCTCATGTACCATTCCTGGCATGTCCCCACTGTCCGTAACTCACCACTTGCTTCGAAGTGCATTATGCTTAGGTGCTTTATGCATGAACCATCATATCATATTACTACACTTACTCTCTACTCTACACCATCACTCAATTAGCTATAACCCCATATATTCGGCCTAGCTGCTCACATATGAACACTACCCCACAAACACCTCATCACGTTAATAAAACGCAGCTTTATCCCATGACAAATTGTCCTAGCTGCTCACATAAGCATCCTACAGGCCTAACGCAGCCAGAACCCAGTCTGGGTGCCCACCCACCAGACTGCACACATTCAAATGATATCTTCACCAACACACCTAATGCTAGGATGCAGCTACCATCAGGCAAACTACACCAGCTGAACACATAACTGGTGCACCCACCAACCCTATGACTCTAACTCTCTCTACTCGCTCTACTGACCTGGACTGCGGTCCCCGAGGGCGTTCAACCTACCAGTGCTTTGAGGTCATACCAATGATATATAGAGCGCTATATAAATGTCAAATAACATACATAACATAACATATAATACAGCTACCGGAGTCCCTATCCACTTCTATACACATACAATTACTCTTCTTCAAACAGTGGGCAGTCTGTCATGCACCCAAAAGTCTAGCAGCAGCCCACAACCATCGCACCATAATGCACCCATGCTCCCAAGAATCTCGCCACTGCCCACAACCCACACACACAATACATGCACCCAAGACCCTGTCCACTTCTGTGCATATACTATAACAGTGCTTGCACCCAATGTACAGACTCCACAGCACCCAACAGTCTAGGGGCAGGCCACAACCACCACAGCATAATACAGCCATAAACCCAAGAATCTAGCCAGTGACCACAACTCACACACATAAGGCAAGCGGCAGAGAGCCTGTCCACTTCTGTACACATACTATTATAATTCTTGCACCCAGTGTGCACTTTCATACACCAAAGCATCTTGGGGCAGTCCAATAAAACAGCTGTCACATGCTCTGGCCACTTCTGTACACATACTATTGCAGTACGTGCAATCAGTAGGCAGACTCTTGGGTGCCTGTCCACCGTCTAGTGACTGGCTACAAGCACCACAGCATAATAAAGCCAAGCACCCAAGAATCTGCCCAGTGGCCACAACCCACACACATACGTCAGCTGCCTGAGGCCCTGTCCACTTCAGTTCACATACTATTACAATACTCGCACCCAAGAATCTTGGGGCAGTCCAATAAGCCAGCTGCCACACACCCTGTCCACTTCTGTACCATACTATTACAGTACTTCCAGCCAGTGGGCAGACTCTTAGGTGCATGGCCTCCTGCCATGCACTCAAGAATCTAGTAGCTGGCCACAACCACCACAGCATAATACAGCCATGCACCCAACAATCTGCCCAGTGGCCACAACCCACACACATAAGCCAGCCACCTGATGCCCTGTCCTCTTCTGTACACATACTATTACAGTACTTGCACCCAGTGGGTAGACTCTCATACACCCAACAATCCCGGTGCAGTGCAATAAGCCAGCTGCCACACACCCTGTCCACATCTGTACACATACTATTACAGTACTTGTAGCCAGTGGGCAGACTCTTGGGAAAATGTTACGCACATCACGCTACCGTCCAGCCAAACAGCGGGCGCGTTGGTTGTCTGTGGACATTACCCGGCCCTCCGGGCCAATCAAAGTCCTGTTCACGGAGCAAACAGGGAAATGGGTCAGCAAAGCGGACCCAGATATCACACATTATTTTACACCTACATTTTGCCTGTTTTAAAGAAAAATACTGGATGGATTGACACCAAATTTACAAAATCACGCTTTCGGGACCAAGCCGCCGCACCTGTCGCAAATTTGGTGATAATCCGTCCAGCGGTTTGGGCTGTAGGCGTGAGCAAAGTTTTTTTCCATGGCGTCAATGGAAGAAAACAATGTATTTATTTATTTATTTATTTATTTATTTATTTATTACATTTGTATAGCGCACAGCAGCCCTTGGGCATTGAGGCACTGTTACTTGAGGGGAGCTTAGTTACAGGGAGATGGCACATGGGGAGAAGCAGTTGTACATTGAGCAAAAAGAGCAAGTATACATTAGGATACATATAATATACATATGAACATAGGTGAGTAACATCTATGTGGGATCACATTTATGTGGTGAGCAGGTAGATTATGGCTGTAGATAGTGGCGTGTTTCAGGTGAAGAGCACTGTTTTCATGGCTTTGAGAAAGGTCATAAGGGAGGCCTCACCTCGTATAGAGGGAGGTAGGGCATTCCAATTTGATGGTGCTAGATAGGGGAAGCTGGAGCCACCTGCTCTAATTCTTCTTACCATCGGCACACAGAGCATGTTGGCGTAGGGTGTCCTAATTGGCCTTGTGGAGGAACAGGGGTGAAACCTTTGTGAGAGGTATTCGGGTGTAGAGTGGTAGATTGACTTGTGGGTAAGTGTTAGGGTTTTGAGTAAGATTCTCTCTTTTATTGGAAGTCTGTGGGCTGCTCTCCAGGTGGCAGTAATGTGCTCTCTTTTCGTGATGCCTTGAACTGTGTGGAGTGCGTTGATCTGGATGACTTGTAGGTTGTCCAGGCTTTTGGTGGAGGTTCCCAGGAAGAGGACGTTGCAGTAGTCTAGCCTTGAGCCTGTGATGGCTCTGGCTATGTTGGTGTAATTGTTGGGACCCCTCCTATAACTTTGCCCCCCCTTGACAAAACCTCACCGAATTTACTATATAGATTCAGAGAGAGTGATATACCTTTTCTGCAAAGTTTGGTAAGAATACGTCCAGGGGGAGCAAAGTTACAAGCCGCCCAAAAAGTGCTCTTTCTGTGAGTTGAGCAACTTAACCATAACTACACGGAATATATGGATTGAAATTTTAATTTTCAAAACCCTGTGTTTGGTTGTTATACAGGTTTAATATGGTTGTGCATGTGCACATGGGTGTTTGGAAAACACGTGAAGGCTGAATTAGAGTGTTAGTATTTTTAAAAATGTAAGAGATGCACTGTGTGTTTATTCATTGTGTGTCAGGAATTGAGAATATCATTGCATCATTGCAACCTTTATATAAAGGTGCTTCGGCCAATGTGACGCTGATCACACATTGACAAAGTGTTGTAGTCGAGATTCACATACTTCTGCTGGGAAACTGGGATTTTCTTCTTTTAACATATGTTCGCAATTTTACCTTGCGGGCAAAAGATTAGAGCTGCACTCTCCACAGCAATTAGCAAACCAAACAGATTTGGAAAAATGAATTTGGGTCCACACCACTGTAGTCAGAAAATGTCTTCCTTTATTCTTTCAACCAGGGAAAAATCGTAGTATCACCAAAACATGGAAAACCATTTAAAATAAAAGAGACCAAAAATACATAGGTCCTCCCAAAGTGTAGCAATTATATTGCTGAGACGTTCACGCGTTCCGCGGCCAACTCGCCGCTTGCTCACAACAGTTTGTCTCATTTCAGAAACCCATTTAAAACATGCAGGAAAGACAGAAAGGAAATATATATACATTTTAATTTTCAGGACCGTGTGTTTGGTTGTTATACGGGTTTAATATGTTGTTGCTGACTCTATGTTGTTATGTTATTTACAGAAATGGCTCTTAACAATTGGATGTTGCAAAAGGGAGCTTCTGGAAAAAAAACCCTGCGGCGGTGGACAACTCGAGGCTGTTGGAATGGGGCTGCATGCTGTTTCTGGATCAACAAACCTTGGGTGTTTTAACGACCCAGGACAGGGTTTAATGTTTTTGTTACAGGAGCAAGGGCTGATGGATCTGTAGGCCCCGCTGCCACAGATGTCTTTTGTGAAATCATTACCAGAGCTGCTTGGTTCTGGAGTTTTTGTAACGCCGGCTGGAATGTCCGGGGGCCTAATAAGTGATAAAAAGGTCTACAATGGGCAGGGTGCTTTGTGTGGATTAACAGGTTCGGAATGTTTTGAGAGCACCGGGATGGGTTTGCCTGTCTATACTGGATCTCTTGTGGGCTCTGGGATGGGGTCTGTTTTGCATGGATCAACAGCTTTGGAACGTTCCAATGACGCATGGATGGGGTCCGACCATGCTGTTACAGCAGAAAGCCCAATGGATCTGGGTGGGGGGCATATGCCGCAGAGTTATTTTGTGAATTCATCAGCGGGCCCGCCCGGCTCTCTTGGGATCAACAAAACATAAATGTTTTAAATGACCCAAGGATGTGTGGTCCACTGTTTTAGGTGCATCAACCAGGGCCGATTGATTTGGGGGGCCCGACGCTAAGGAGTTGTTTTGTAATTTCATCAGTAGGCATGCCTGGATTACAGGTTGCACCCATTGGAGTTGGTTTTTGTTGTTGTTTTTGATTCATCCAGAGGAGCCTAAGGAATGTCTGGGGCCCCCGAAACATGGAGTTTTTTATCTTGCTGTTTTTGATTCATGCAGAGGGGCCGAGGGAGTGTCTGGGAGGGGCCCGAAACGTGTAGTTCTTTTTTTACCTTGTAGTTTTTTTATTCATCCAGAAGGGCCTGAGGAATGTCTGGAGGCCCCAAAACATGGAGTTGTTCTTTTTGCTTTTGATTCATCCAGAGGGGCCTGAGGAGTGTCTGGGGGGCCCTGAAACATGGAGTTCTTTTTACATTGTTGTTTTTGATTCATCCAAGGAGCCTGAGAAGTGTCTGGGGACCCGCAAAACGTTGAGTTATTTTGATTCATCCAGAGGGGCCCGAGGCCCCAACGAGCAGAGTTGTTCTTTTATTTTTGAAAACATGTGTCATGACACTGCTAACAAATGCCAATCCAATGTTATTTACAGGTGTGATCAGTGTTTTTACAGGTGTGATGGGATGCTAGATGCTGAATGATTCATCATAACTTTTAAAGTTATGGTGTGTCTGATATATAATACGTGTTTCATATAGTTTTCAAGATGTATACTGCATCATGTCTTTTATTTACAGCTTTTTTATTTACAATGCAGTATACGTTTTCACATAGTGCTTAAACTGTAAATAGACATGCGCAGATATAGTAATGTTTGTTTTATCAGCTTTCAGAAGCTTGAAAGCCTACCAATCCACAGTGATTTAAACTTGCCCGAGAGGCTCGCACATGGATATCGGTACATACTTCTCTACTGCGCAGGTATTTGTCATACATGTGTTTTCATGTTGGTTTGAACAACCAACACAATAAGTGTTAATAGTCCCGGTCGGTGCCTGGATCATCCCATCCCCACACACATGCCCTTGTTTTTCATCATGGTTCCGGGGTGGGCATCCGTCTTTGGTGTCATCGCCTCATCTGCCTGCAGCGTCATAGGTGCACAGTCCTTGTCTTCGGGGCTCGCATTGCCCGCACATGGCTGCTCCATAACCACATCGCCACTGTCCCAAAACTCTTCGGGTTCATAACAGGCCACTAAATCTTCAGCATATTCCATCCCCTCATACATCCTAAAATCCATAGGGGTTCCTTGGGTTGTTCTCCACGTGTCACAGCTATAGCTGATCATAGTCAACATTTTCTGAGTATCCCTTGGTTAGCTTAGAAAGTGCTGTGTTTTCTACCCCGTCGTAAAAAGCTCTATACCCGGGTTCTAAAGCCCAACCCTGTGTACCCCAGCCCTTTTAAACACATTGGACCTCATTACGAGTATGGAGGAAGCCATGCCGCTTTTAGCGGCATGGCTACCCCCATACCGGGTACCGGGTCCGGGATCCAGGAATAGGGAATTACTGGACCATGCCGACTTTGGCGGGCCCGGTAATTCCCATTCTCGGACCCAGGCCCGGTACATGCCCATTCCCATTTGAGCCCCCATAGGGCTCAGTGGGAATGGGGAGGATGCTAACAACGGGCCCGTTAATGACGGGCCCTTTGTTAGCATCCTGGTCTGCTAGCGGGACCCACTGCAGACCTCGTAATAGGGCGGTCCGTAATGAACGGTGCCCGTCCCTTACCGGCACCGTTCATTACGGGGCCACCTTAGTTGAAATGAGGCCCATTGTATATTAAAATTATATAAAGTTTATATAAAATGTATTCAGGGCTTATCAAATGTATTCCAGCTTTATATAAACATTATATAAAGTTCATATAAAATTATTCAATGGCTTATCAAAATAATTTTACCATTTTTATTTTTTATTTAGATGTACAAAATTCGATATAATTTTGATATCACATTTTTGTAATTTTGATTTACATTTTTTTAACATTGTTATCTAAAAATAGTTTTTAATTTTGATATGCACATTTTTTGGGATATAAAATGTTTGTAATTTTGATAGCATTTTTTTTAAACATTTGTATATCAAAATTGTTTTGAATTTTGATATAAAAAAGTTTTTGAAATACATTTGTTTTATTTTGATATAAACATTTTAAAACATTTTTATATAAACATTGTTTTTAATTTGGATATAACATGTTTTTTATATGCATTTGTTTAAATTTTGATATACAAATGTGTACATTTTGATATAATTTGTTTAAAATTTTGATATAAAAATCTGCTATAATTTTGATATAAACAATCAGATATAAATAATGTTTGATATAAAAGAAATGTGATGTGCATTTCTTTAAAAATTTTATGTAAAATTTGGTTTTTGATATCAAACATTTTTAATATCAAACCAAATTTTTGGATACCAAATGTTTTGTTTTGTTTTATTTTATAAATATAAATAATATAAAGTGTATATAAAATTAGGCTTATCAAAAGTCAGCTTTATATAACATCATGATGTCAGACAATCAAGGCCACAACCCTCTCCCGCATCATCAAAGCATCACCAACACCTTATGCTCGCCGGCTAATTCCTCATAACTCACTATGCCCTCGACAAGCAACAGCGCACACACGCTCTCCCATATTAAAAACAATTCAATATAAACTTTATATTAAAATCATTTTAATATAAACTTTATATCAAACTGATATAAATGATACCCTTTTCATATCAAAACATATCAAACTTCCTATAAAAATACACATTTGATAACATTTTGATATCTTTTTGATATCAAAACCTTTTTAAATGAAAATTCATATAAAAAGGGGGCGGGACTAAAGACACAAAGGGGGCGTTCTCAGCTCCAAAATTTACTTGAAGAGGAAAGGGGGCCCCATCTACTACTCATCTACTACTCAGGTGCAGTTGTTGACATCACATGGTCAGAGCAACCACAACTGCACAAGAAATGATAGGTAATGCTTGGGCCTCATCACAAGGTTGGCAGTATCCTGCGGTAATTGCGCTGGGATACTGTCAAGCAAAAAGCTTTACCCTTACTCGGTCCAGTGCTATTAGTGCCGGATCACAAGTAGCGGTATGGCGGTTAAGACCCATCCCTCATTGGGTACACTGGACCAAATGGGGTTTCTCTGCGCTATTAGTGCCGGTAGAATTAGTGCCGTGCAATTAGCACCAGGCTAATAGTGCTGAAAATGGCCAGAAAGTGGAGATTTTGGGCTTCATCACGAGTTGGGCAGTATCCCGACTGGGATACCCTCCAACTCGATTTGCTCATCATACGTCACATATTTTGGTGTGAATGTTCCTGGTACTTCAAAATGGGCGATGGGACTGTAGGCTTTATTTGGGACCTCCTCTACAATGTCATTATGTATCCCTCTGACCCCCTGTCGCTGTATGCCCAGTGCTCCGCCGCTGTGTGCCCCGCATGTCGCTGTCTTCCCCAGCCCTACTGTTCCAGTGATATCGCTATATATCCCACTGCCTCGAGTTCCTGTGATGTCGCTGTATGCCCCACAGTGCCCGTGTGTCGCTTGTAACCCTGCCTTCTTGCCCCCAATCCTGTCACTGCAATACCATCCTTCCAGTCACCATGTATCCCACTGGCCCCATGTCCTGTCACTGTTAGCCCAGCCCTCTAGTCCCTGTGATGTCCCTGAGTGCCCCTACCCTGCCAGCTCCCGTGTTGTTGCTGTGTACGCCTGCCCCTCAAGCCCCCCACGTAACCCTCTGGCCTCTGTGACTGTATGCCCAGCCCGCCAGTCCCTGCGACATCCCTTTTGTGCCCTACCACTCCAGCCCCCATGCTGTTGATGCATACCACCCCCCTGGTCCAGTGATGTCATTTTTTTACCCAACCCCTCACTTCCCCTCGATGTCACTGTGTACCCACTTCCCCTAGGTCCCCACGTTCCACTGCTGCCCAGACCATCCCGTCGCTGCGCCAATCCGCTGGTACAATATCACGCAACTATGTGCACAGCCCTTGCCTCCCCACGGTGACTCAGTACGCCCATCCTCTGGTCCCCCTTGATATAGCTGTACACCCATGCCCCTCTCATGTCTCATGTAGTGACTGCCTGCCCAGCCTCTCCAGTCCCCTATGTCGCTTTATACCTAGCCCCTCTTGTCCTGTAATGTCTCTCTCTACCTCTTGCCCCTGCATGCTAGCTGGCTGTTTGTCCCCACCACAGCCCCCAGCGATGCGTACCCAGCCCTTCCGATCCTCATGTACCATTCCTGGCATGTCCCCACTGTCCGTAACTCACCACTTGCTTCGAAGTGCATTATGCTTAGGTGCTTTATGCATGAACCATCATATCATATTACTACACTTACTCTCTACTCTACACCATCACTCAATTAGCTATAACCCCATATATTCGGCCTAGCTGCTCACATATGAACACTACCCCACAAACACCTCATCACGTTAATAAAACGCAGCTTTATCCCATGACAAATTGTCCTAGCTGCTCACATAAGCATCCTACAGGCCTAACGCAGCCAGAACCCAGTCTGGGTGCCCACCCACCAGACTGCACACATTCAAATGATATCTTCACCAACACACCTAATGCTAGGATGCAGCTACCATCAGGCAAACTACACCAGCTGAACACATAACTGGTGCACCCACCAACCCTATGACTCTAACTCTCTCTACTCGCTCTACTGACCTGGACTGCGGTCCCCGAGGGCGTTCAACCTACCAGTGCTTTGAGGTCATACCAATGATATATAGAGCGCTATATAAATGTCAAATAACATACATAACATAACATATAATACAGCTACCGGAGTCCCTATCCACTTCTATACACATACAATTACTCTTCTTCAAACAGTGGGCAGTCTGTCATGCACCCAAAAGTCTAGCAGCAGCCCACAACCATCGCACCATAATGCACCCATGCTCCCAAGAATCTCGCCACTGCCCACAACCCACACACACAATACATGCACCCAAGACCCTGTCCACTTCTGTGCATATACTATAACAGTGCTTGCACCCAATGTACAGACTCCACAGCACCCAACAGTCTAGGGGCAGGCCACAACCACCACAGCATAATACAGCCATAAACCCAAGAATCTAGCCAGTGACCACAACTCACACACATAAGGCAAGCGGCAGAGAGCCTGTCCACTTCTGTACACATACTATTATAATTCTTGCACCCAGTGTGCACTTTCATACACCAAAGCATCTTGGGGCAGTCCAATAAAACAGCTGTCACATGCTCTGGCCACTTCTGTACACATACTATTGCAGTACGTGCAATCAGTAGGCAGACTCTTGGGTGCCTGTCCACCGTCTAGTGACTGGCTACAAGCACCACAGCATAATAAAGCCAAGCACCCAAGAATCTGCCCAGTGGCCACAACCCACACACATACGTCAGCTGCCTGAGGCCCTGTCCACTTCAGTTCACATACTATTACAATACTCGCACCCAAGAATCTTGGGGCAGTCCAATAAGCCAGCTGCCACACACCCTGTCCACTTCTGTACCATACTATTACAGTACTTCCAGCCAGTGGGCAGACTCTTAGGTGCATGGCCTCCTGCCATGCACTCAAGAATCTAGTAGCTGGCCACAACCACCACAGCATAATACAGCCATGCACCCAACAATCTGCCCAGTGGCCACAACCCACACACATAAGCCAGCCACCTGATGCCCTGTCCTCTTCTGTACACATACTATTACAGTACTTGCACCCAGTGGGTAGACTCTCATACACCCAACAATCCCGGTGCAGTGCAATAAGCCAGCTGCCACACACCCTGTCCACATCTGTACACATACTATTACAGTACTTGTAGCCAGTGGGCAGACTCTTGGGAAAATGTTACGCACATCACGCTACCGTCCAGCCAAACAGCGGGCGCGTTGGTTGTCTGTGGACATTACCCGGCCCTCCGGGCCAATCAAAGTCCTGTTCACGGAGCAAACAGGGAAATGGGTCAGCAAAGCGGACCCAGATATCACACATTATTTTACACCTACATTTTGCCTGTTTTAAAGAAAAATACTGGATGGATTGACACCAAATTTACAAAATCACGCTTTCGGGACCAAGCCGCCGCACCTGTCGCAAATTTGGTGATAATCCGTCCAGCGGTTTGGGCTGTAGGCGTGAGCAAAGTTTTTTTCCATGGCGTCAATGGAAGAAAACAATGTATTTATTTATTTATTTATTTATTTATTTATTTATTTATTTATTACATTTGTATAGCGCACAGCAGCCCTTGGGCATTGAGGCACTGTTACTTGAGGGGAGCTTAGTTACAGGGAGATGGCACATGGGGAGAAGCAGTTGTACATTGAGCAAAAAGAGCAAGTATACATTAGGATACATATAATATACATATGAACATAGGTGAGTAACATCTATGTGGGATCACATTTATGTGGTGAGCAGGTAGATTATGGCTGTAGATAGTGGCGTGTTTCAGGTGAAGAGCACTGTTTTCATGGCTTTGAGAAAGGTCATAAGGGAGGCCTCACCTCGTATAGAGGGAGGTAGGGCATTCCAATTTGATGGTGCTAGATAGGGGAAGCTGGAGCCACCTGCTCTAATTCTTCTTACCATCGGCACACAGAGCATGTTGGCGTAGGGTGTCCTAATTGGCCTTGTGGAGGAACAGGGGTGAAACCTTTGTGAGAGGTATTCGGGTGTAGAGTGGTAGATTGACTTGTGGGTAAGTGTTAGGGTTTTGAGTAAGATTCTCTCTTTTATTGGAAGTCTGTGGGCTGCTCTCCAGGTGGCAGTAATGTGCTCTCTTTTCGTGATGCCTTGAACTGTGTGGAGTGCGTTGATCTGGATGACTTGTAGGTTGTCCAGGCTTTTGGTGGAGGTTCCCAGGAAGAGGACGTTGCAGTAGTCTAGCCTTGAGCCTGTGATGGCTCTGGCTATGTTGGTGTAATTGTTGGGACCCCTCCTATAACTTTGCCCCCCCTTGACAAAACCTCACCGAATTTACTATATAGATTCAGAGAGAGTGATATACCTTTTCTGCAAAGTTTGGTAAGAATACGTCCAGGGGGAGCAAAGTTACAAGCCGCCCAAAAAGTGCTCTTTCTGTGAGTTGAGCAACTTAACCATAACTACACGGAATATATGGATTGAAATTTTAATTTTCAAAACCCTGTGTTTGGTTGTTATACAGGTTTAATATGGTTGTGCATGTGCACATGGGTGTTTGGAAAACACGTGAAGGCTGAATTAGAGTGTTAGTATTTTTAAAAATGTAAGAGATGCACTGTGTGTTTATTCATTGTGTGTCAGGAATTGAGAATATCATTGCATCATTGCAACCTTTATATAAAGGTGCTTCGGCCAATGTGACGCTGATCACACATTGACAAAGTGTTGTAGTCGAGATTCACATACTTCTGCTGGGAAACTGGGATTTTCTTCTTTTAACATATGTTCGCAATTTTACCTTGCGGGCAAAAGATTAGAGCTGCACTCTCCACAGCAATTAGCAAACCAAACAGATTTGGAAAAATGAATTTGGGTCCACACCACTGTAGTCAGAAAATGTCTTCCTTTATTCTTTCAACCAGGGAAAAATCGTAGTATCACCAAAACATGGAAAACCATTTAAAATAAAAGAGACCAAAAATACATAGGTCCTCCCAAAGTGTAGCAATTATATTGCTGAGACGTTCACGCGTTCCGCGGCCAACTCGCCGCTTGCTCACAACAGTTTGTCTCATTTCAGAAACCCATTTAAAACATGCAGGAAAGACAGAAAGGAAATATATATACATTTTAATTTTCAGGACCGTGTGTTTGGTTGTTATACGGGTTTAATATGTTGTTGCTGACTCTATGTTGTTATGTTATTTACAGAAATGGCTCTTAACAATTGGATGTTGCAAAAGGGAGCTTCTGGAAAAAAAACCCTGCGGCGGTGGACAACTCGAGGCTGTTGGAATGGGGCTGCATGCTGTTTCTGGATCAACAAACCTTGGGTGTTTTAACGACCCAGGACAGGGTTTAATGTTTTTGTTACAGGAGCAAAGGCTGATGGATCTGTAGGCCCCGCTGCCACAGATGTCTTTTGTGAAATCATTACCAGAGCTGCTTGGTTCTGGAGTTTTTGTAACGCCGGCTGGAATGTCCGGGGGCCTAATAAGTGATAAAAAGGTCTACAATGGGCAGGGTGCTTTGTGTGGATTAACAGGTTCGGAATGTTTTGAGAGCACCGGGATGGGTTTGCCTGTCTATACTGGATCTCTTGTGGGCTCTGGGATGGGGTCTGTTTTGCATGGATCAACAGCTTTGGAACGTTCCAATGACGCATGGATGGGGTCCGACCATGCTGTTACAGCAGAAAGCCCAATGGATCTGGGTGGGGGGCATATGCCGCAGAGTTATTTTGTGAATTCATCAGCGGGCCCGCCCGGCTCTCTTGGGATCAACAAAACATAAATGTTTTAAATGACCCAAGGATGTGTGGTCCACTGTTTTAGGTGCATCAACCAGGGCCGATTGATTTGGGGGGCCCGACGCTAAGGAGTTGTTTTGTAATTTCATCAGTAGGCATGCCTGGATTACAGGTTGCACCCATTGGAGTTGGTTTTTGTTGTTGTTTTTGATTCATCCAGAGGAGCCTAAGGAATGTCTGGGGCCCCCGAAACATGGAGTTTTTTATCTTGCTGTTTTTGATTCATGCAGAGGGGCCGAGGGAGTGTCTGGGAGGGGCCCGAAACGTGTAGTTCTTTTTTTACCTTGTAGTTTTTTTATTCATCCAGAAGGGCCTGAGGAATGTCTGGAGGCCCCAAAACATGGAGTTGTTCTTTTTGCTTTTGATTCATCCAGAGGGGCCTGAGGAGTGTCTGGGGGGCCCTGAAACATGGAGTTCTTTTTACATTGTTGTTTTTGATTCATCCAAGGAGCCTGAGAAGTGTCTGGGGACCCGCAAAACGTTGAGTTATTTTGATTCATCCAGAGGGGCCCGAGGCCCCAACGAGCAGAGTTGTTCTTTTATTTTTGAAAACATGTGTCATGACACTGCTAACAAATGCCAATCCAATGTTATTTACAGGTGTGATCAGTGTTTTTACAGGTGTGATGGGATGCTAGATGCTGAATGATTCATCATAACTTTTAAAGTTATGGTGTGTCTGATATATAATACGTGTTTCATATAGTTTTCAAGATGTATACTGCATCATGTCTTTTATTTACAGCTTTTTTATTTACAATGCAGTATACGTTTTCACATAGTGCTTAAACTGTAAATAGACATGCGCAGATATAGTAATGTTTGTTTTATCAGCTTTCAGAAGCTTGAAAGCCTACCAATCCACAGTGATTTAAACTTGCCCGAGAGGCTCGCACATGGATATCGGTACATACTTCTCTACTGCGCAGGTATTTGTCATACATGTGTTTTCATGTTGGTTTGAACAACCAACACAATAAGTGTTAATAGTCCCGGTCGGTGCCTGGATCATCCCATCCCCACACACATGCCCTTGTTTTTCATCATGGTTCCGGGGTGGGCATCCGTCTTTGGTGTCATCGCCTCATCTGCCTGCAGCGTCATAGGTGCACAGTCCTTGTCTTCGGGGCTCGCATTGCCCGCACATGGCTGCTCCATAACCACATCGCCACTGTCCCAAAACTCTTCGGGTTCATAACAGGCCACTAAATCTTCAGCATATTCCATCCCCTCATACATCCTAAAATCCATAGGGGTTCCTTGGGTTGTTCTCCACGTGTCACAGCTATAGCTGATCATAGTCAACATTTTCTGAGTATCCCTTGGTTAGCTTAGAAAGTGCTGTGTTTTCTACCCCGTCGTAAAAAGCTCTATACCCGGGTTCTAAAGCCCAACCCTGTGTACCCCAGCCCTTTTAAACACATTGGACCTCATTACGAGTATGGAGGAAGCCATGCCGCTTTTAGCGGCATGGCTACCCCCATACCGGGTACCGGGTCCGGGATCCAGGAATAGGGAATTACTGGACCATGCCGACTTTGGCGGGCCCGGTAATTCCCATTCTCGGACCCAGGCCCGGTACATGCCCATTCCCATTTGAGCCCCCATAGGGCTCAGTGGGAATGGGGAGGATGCTAACAACGGGCCCGTTAATGACGGGCCCTTTGTTAGCATCCTGGTCTGCTAGCGGGACCCACTGCAGACCTCGTAATAGGGCGGTCCGTAATGAATGGTGCCCGTCCCTTACCGGCACCGTTCATTACGGGGCCACCTTAGTTGAAATGAGGCCCATTGTATATTAAAATTATATAAAGTTTATATAAAATGTATTCAGGGCTTATCAAATGTATTCCAGCTTTATATAAACATTATATAAAGTTCATATAAAATTATTCAATGGCTTATCAAAATAATTTTACCATTTTTATTTTTTATTTAGATGTACAAAATTCGATATAATTTTGATATCACATTTTTGTAATTTTGATTTACATTTTTTTAACATTGTTATCTAAAAATAGTTTTTAATTTTGATATGCACATTTTTTGGGATATAAAATGTTTGTAATTTTGATAGCATTTTTTTTAAACATTTGTATATCAAAATTGTTTTGAATTTTGATATAAAAAAGTTTTTGAAATACATTTGTTTTATTTTGATATAAACATTTTAAAACATTTTTATATAAACATTGTTTTTAATTTGGATATAACATGTTTTTTATATGCATTTGTTTAAATTTTGATATACAAATGTGTACATTTTGATATAATTTGTTTAAAATTTTGATATAAAAATCTGCTATAATTTTGATATAAACAATCAGATATAAATAATGTTTGATATAAAAGAAATGTGATGTGCATTTCTTTAAAAATTTTATGTAAAATTTGGTTTTTGATATCAAACATTTTTAATATCAAACCAAATTTTTGGATACCAAATGTTTTGTTTTGTTTTATTTTATAAATATAAATAATATAAAGTGTATATAAAATTAGGCTTATCAAAAGTCAGCTTTATATAACATCATGATGTCAGACAATCAAGGCCACAACCCTCTCCCGCATCATCAAAGCATCACCAACACCTTATGCTCGCCGGCTAATTCCTCATAACTCACTATGCCCTCGACAAGCAACAGCGCACACACGCTCTCCCATATTAAAAACAATTCAATATAAACTTTATATTAAAATCATTTTAATATAAACTTTATATCAAACTGATATAAATGATACCCTTTTCATATCAAAACATATCAAACTTCCTATAAAAATACACATTTGATAACATTTTGATATCTTTTTGATATCAAAACCTTTTTAAATGAAAATTCATATAAAAAGGGGGCGGGACTAAAGACACAAAGGGGGCGTTCTCAGCTCCAAAATTTACTTGAAGAGGAAAGGGGGCCCCATCTACTACTCAGGTGCAGTTGTTGACATCACATGGTCAGAGCAACCACAACTGCACAAGAAATGATAGGTAATGCTTGGGCCTCATCACAAGGTTGGCAGTATCCTGCGGTAATTGCGCTGGGATACTGTCAAGCAAAAAGCTTTACCCTTACTCGGTCCAGTGCTATTAGTGCCGGATCACAAGTAGCGGTATGGCGGTTAAGACCCATCCCTCATTGGGTACACTGGACCAAATGGGGTTTCTCTGCGCTATTAGTGCCGGTAGAATTAGTGCCGTGCAATTAGCACCAGGCTAATAGTGCTGAAAATGGCCAGAAAGTGGAGATTTTGGGCTTCATCACGAGTTGGGCAGTATCCCGACTGGGATACCCTCCAACTCGATTTGTGTTAGCGCCAACTGTCCAGCGGTACTAAAACCGGATCACAGGTTGGGCGCTAACTGTTACTCACCATTGGGTCCTTTGGACCCAATGGGGAGTTATCTGTACAATTACCATGCGGTAACACCGCAGAGGGTCATTGCACCAAAAATGGGAATTTTTCTGGCATATTTACTCCTAGCTCTGAGCTGTGGGTAAACACACCAGACTCGAGATTGGGCAGAGTGGTAAATGTGGCAGTAACACTGTTATCACCGCATTTAAGGGCTACCGCCCAACTCATGACAAGGCCCTTTTATCTCTAGCAAAAAACTGGAGGTAAGATTCCAAACTTTCCGCCCGACTCATGATAAGGACAATCCATAAATGCGGTGGTAATAGCATTACTGCTGCATTTAAGGGCTACCACCAAACTCGTGATGAGTCCCTAAAGTCTTAGAAGATATATGGAACACGCATGCAGACTGTCCCTAAAATGAAGAACACCCTGTCCCTATCCCAATGGAACTCTCCCTAGGAGACGGGTGGTGCACCGCCTATGTAAAAGGGATAGCAGAAAGGAATCTCCCTATCCAATGATCAAACAATAAAATATCAGATTCAGGTCACCAAAGTACCATTTTAAGACACAAAAACCATATATATGTGTCTTTTTTCCGAGTTACATTGACTAATCCTCTTATCTGGAATTTCTCCCTATGTTTTAATCACCAGTTTATAGAGGTAGTCCTGTCAACTCAAAACCTGGCTCTGATAATGAAAAGTACCCAATGTGCTCCTCAATGAGAGCAACAAAAACTAGAGGCTGATGCAGCTATCTAGCGATAAAACACATGATTTGTGAAGTGTACAGATATATTGAGTTGAACATCGTCATCTGCATGAGAAAACTCATGCCTGGTTGGGTCGACCAGTTTCGATAATCATAGCTATTGGGATCATCTTCTTCAGGACCATTCGTGCCTTTCTTAGGCTGTTACTCCTTCTCTGAATCAGCGTTGTGATGCAGGTGACACCTCCGCTTCCTGTGAGGAAACATAAGGCAGATAAAAAAGCAGGGTAATTATACCCCCTATGGTAGCATGAATATAAATAAATAACTGTGAGCTATTTTTGGGTGTTTATTTTTACTCTAATAGTTAACCAAGGTGCAGTAACTGCAGGATCTGCTCTTAGTATCCTTATAGTAGAACCTGGTTCATGCAGGGAAAGGGGTGGGAAAGTAGGATGCCAATATTAACCCAAAACTGATTGTATAGTGCCTAAAAAGCAAAAGCTCCTCGCTCTTGTCTAACATAACAAAGCAGACTACACCTCTGTGGTGTGAAGTAATCAGCATGCAGCACACTGCTATGTCAATTATTATCTCATGCAGAGATTCCTACCCGAAATCTGTGTAGTAGTTGTCTATCACGTTTGGGTAACACAGTACATCATTTGGTGTAGGATATATCTGCATCTCTTAACATCTATCAATGCAGATACAGGTGTTACACATATATATGCTGGCATAGCTTTTCTCTGTAATTTGATTCGTACTAGCTGTGGAATCCCAGCTTACCTTGGCAATTGCGTGGTTGCTTGCAACGCGTCTTTTTTCAAATACCAAGATGTATCATGCCGCGGCGCGTATTGTGTCTCAGTATTCCTATGGGGCACATCAAGTATAAAGTATTCCGTTCCTACTCTGGAATCTTGTCTTATTCAAAAGCTGCGTCTATTACAGCGGTACCGCTTACCTGCAGTATGTCAATACGCGAGTTTATGTTTATGTTTATTGGGTTTACATAGCGCTTTAATCCAAAGCGCTTTACAGTATAACAACAAGGTACAATAAAGAAAGAAGCATATATAAAAACATGAAGCAAACCAGTGAGACAGTATGTAGAACAATTTACTGAGGTGGAGGGGGAGAGGAGGTGGCTAGGAGGTTACAAATAACTGAATTGAGACCAATGGGTGAGAGGAAAAGTGGAAGGAGGGAAAGCAGATGGGAAGGGAACAGGGGAGTTGGGGAGGGGAGAAGGTAGGGAAGGAATGTCAGGGGGGAAGTGGAGAAGCAGGGCTTTCAAGGAGGTGCGGAAGGATGAGTAGGTGGGAATGGAGCGGATAGAAAGAGGTAAGGAGTTCCAATGTAGGGGGGTCAAGAGCTGAACGGAATGGAAGTGTGAGGAGGCGCATGGGGCAGGGGGTACAGTGAGTAAGAAGAGGTCAGCAGAGCGGAGTGAGTGGGATGGAGTGTAAAATGAGAGGAGAGAAGGGAGATGGGGGGGCGAGTTCATGTAGAGATTTGAAGACTAGACAGAGGAATTGAAATTTTAGCTGTGGGAAGAAGGGGAGCCAGCTAAACTGAGAGAGTGAAGTGGAGATAGAATCATAGGGACCGAGGAGACAGAGAGTACAGATAAAGGAGTGGTAGATGGATTTTAGGGGGGCCAGATGAGAGACAGGGAGTCCAAAGAGGAGAGAAGAGCAGTAGAAGAGGCGGGAGAAGATAAGGGAGGAGATAAAGAGTTTGGTAGCATGGAAGGTGAAGGAGGAGTGGATCTTACGGATGTTGAAGAAATGGTGCCGACAGGCACGAGAAGTGAGAGAGATGTGGTTAGAGAAGGAGAGGGAAGAGTCAATGTGGAGACCAAGTTTGCGAGCATGGGTGGAGATGGGGAGATTGGAAGGGGGTAAGTGGATGAAAGGAGGGGGGCTAGGGGAAAGCATGTTAGCAGGAAAGAAAAGGACTTCAGTCTTGTCAGTGTTGAGGGAAAGAAAATGTGATGACATCCAGTTTTTGATGGCCATAAGGCAGGAAGATAGAGTGTGGTGGAGGTCGGGAGTGAAAGAAGAGAAGGAGAGAAAGAGTTGGGTGTCATCCACGTAGAAATGGTGAGAAATTCCGAAAGAAGAGATAATGGGGGCAGGAAGGGAGGTGTAAAGAGAAAAAAAGAAAAGGACCTAGAACAGGGACCTGGGGGATGCCATAGTCCAAGGAGAAGTTGGAGAAGGTGCTGCCATCCCCAGGAGACAGCAAAGGTACGATTGGAGAATCCACGCATGCTCAGAACGGGCGTCTCTGTGGTCTGAGCTAGACTGTTGTGCATGTCACGGACAAGTAGTCCTTCTATTACTCACTCGCTCGTCGCCATTTTAGATTGGGGGACATGTCAATATTAATGTCGACTTTATTTACAACCGCTGTTGTTATGGCAAATGTGATGGACGTTAGCATCAGTATCAACACAGAATTCACATTCTACTTTGATGTGTGGTTTCATGTATTAAAGCTGCTGCTAATCCTCAGTTACAGACCACCATCTTGGATCAGTGAATCATGCCGTATCTTGGGCAGTCATATTCAGTGTGACTAACGGTGTCAGCTGCTATTTTGCATAATTGTATGTGAAGGGGAGATTGTATACTATGGCCATGACTAAGGCATGTTATTTTATGACGTGCAGTGTGAGCAATACTGACTTGAAGAGGTCATAGGAGAAATTGCCCAAGCAGCAGCAGTATTGGACCACCATCTTGAAGTGGGAATGGATCTCATATCTACCACAGAAGAATAACTGTGATATCTGTTTGGGGTATCTGCAGCTCTACTCACGTGTGTTGCCACCTGTGAGAAATACCGTTAATAAAGGTAAGCCAAAGTGGCTATCTTTACCTGGTAGATTGGCACAAGTTGCAAATAGGTTCAAATATGGGTGTATGAGTACCACCTAGTTGGAGTCCAGAATCGAAATACTTGAATGGTCAAGAACTCCTCTATCTTCTTAATGAGTGATATGCCTCAACAATTGGCACATATTGATTTCTTAGTCCATCTTTGACTATCAATATGTGACACCCAGTTTCTTATGGTGGCTTGCAGGGCCAGCTGGTGAAAGACTGGCTAGTGTGTGTATCATGTTTGTAATACTGCCAAATCATTCCACTGAATTTGTTCATTTAAACCACTGTTATGGGTACCCAATCTGAAGATCCAGTTCTGTTCCCTTCTGAGTAACATGTTATGAAAATTACCACCTCATCTCGGTGGTTGGATTTTCTCTATTACTGTCCAATGGAATTCATCTTACCCATGCCCTGTTTTGACAAAATGAGTCACAAGGGTGGCAGTGAGTTTCTTGGTACGTAAACATGATCGATGTTCGATCATTCTTTTCTTAACTTGTCTCATAGTCATACCGACATAGCGTAGATTACACAGACAAGTGATAAGATATATCACTCTAACGGAGTTACAATTCGTAAAGGATTTTTGCATCCATGGGGTTCTCAGTCCTACGTCGATTTGTGGCTGCGTTGTGTTTGTGGGCACATAGTTTAACCGTCACATGGGGCGTGTCCTGTCACTGGGTTACTGTTCCAGAGAGTGGATTGTGAGGAATCTTGGTTCTTATTGACTTCTCGTAAGGTTTTGACCAACGTATCTCTTACATTAGGTCTGCGTTTAAATGCAAACACTGGTTCTTGAAGGGGATGTTCACCTGTGTTCAGAATGGACCACAGTGACCTGATTTCTTTTTTTATTTTGTTAAGTAGTGGTGAGCATCTAAGGACAGCTTTGATGTTATCCCGCTGAGGGGCTTTGGGTTGTTGCTGTAATGTAACTTGTCTTAGGATGTTGCATGCTCGCTTATATGTCGTATCTATGATTTTTTTGGGGTATCCTCCATTGGCGAGTTGTGATTTCAAGTTTTTTCCTTGTGCCAAATAATCCTGTGTGTTCGTACAGAGTCTTCTATAACGCAGAAATTGCCCAAAGCGCAAATTGTCTCTTAATGCTTTGGGGTGGTAACTTGAGTATGTGAGCAACGAATTCCTATTGGTGTGTTTGTTTGTAGACCTTTGAGATTAATCATCCATTGTCAGTTGAGATAGCCAAATCAAGGAAATTAATTCTTTCTTTATTGGGCTCCATGGTAAATTTCAAATGCTCATTGCGTGTGTTCATCTATACATGTAATGCGCAAAGTTCTTCTTCGGTTCCCTTGAAAATCATAAACACGTCAACAGTTTAACGTCGCCAGATGGTAATCTGTTTCAAAAAAGGGTTAGTCTTGTGATATATGCAATCAGTCTCAAATGCGTCCACATTCAGGTTTGCCACACTGTGGGCAAAGGTAGCCCCCATTGCAGTCCCTGATATTTGTTGGTAAAATACCTTTTTGCATAGGAAAAAATTCCTTGTGAGAGCGATTTCTGCCAACTGTAAAATGAAAGTGGAAGGTACATTGTACAAGTCTATACCTGACTCCAGGATATGTCTCACCATGGATAGAGTCGTCTGTTGAGGGATTTTAGTATACAGTGACTCAATATCCATGGTTACCAGACATTCATTGTCTTTATCAAATATTAGGGTATCCAATAGGACAAGCATGGCCGTGGAGTCCTTAATGTAGGCTTTCATTTTTGGTACATTGTGTTTGATGAAGAAATCGACGTACTGGCCTAGTGGTTGCAGTATGGATTGGATGCCTGCGACAATTGGACATCCCGGGGGTGGTTGACTTCCTTTATGGATTTTTGGTGTTGCATAAAATGCCAGAACTCGTGGGTGTGTTGGTGAAAGGAAAGCTGCTTCTTTAGCACTTATAAACCCTTCTGCCTCTGCTTCTTCTACTATGGTATTGATCATGTTCTTGAGCAGATTAGAGGATCCCCCGGAAGGATACGATAGCTGGCTCTGTCCTGTAATAATGTGTCCACCACGTTGTTATAGTCAATTGTATTCATTAGTCCAGTGGCACCGCCTTTGTTTGCCGTTTTAATGGTTCCCGCTTCATTGTTGGCCAAAGTTGTAAGGGCTTCTAGCTGTACTTTTGTACAGTTGGCATGTACAAAAGGTATATTAGCCTCCATTTACCTATTTGTTTCAAGAGAGGCTGTTCAAAGGTGGTTGATTCAGTTGAGTTTGTGTGGTATGGAGGGAAAAATTGGGATGGCAACCTGAAGCCAGTGGTATCTTGTGTTTCAACTGGACTATCGTGAAAAAATTGTTTCAGGCGAATTTTTCTCATCAGCTGAGATATTTCTATTCTAGTCTGAAAGGGATCTTAATGTGCGGTGGGCACAAAAGATAAACCTTTCTGTAAGATTTCCTCTTCAAATTTAGTCAGCTGATGTGTAGACAGATTCACAATCAGGGAAATGTTGGCTGTGGAAGACCTCGACCTCTGCTGCAAGTAATTTGCGGCGACTGCACTTGCTACCGTTGCTTGCATGTGTTTGTCCGTTGATGACCTAAAAAAGGGGTGTTGTTCCCTGATGGTGCCTTTCCTTGGTTCAATTTGAACTGGACCCGTTGATTATCCGAGCTATTGGTTGATCCAGATGATGATCCTGAGTTTTGTCTATGTCCCCCCTCTTTGCATGCTCTGAAATCTGATTTGTGCTGCATCTAGTCTGGCCTGTTTCGCTTCATCAGAGAATTAGTCAGTGCCCACATATGGATAAACTTTATCGTGGGCGAACATTGAAAGGTCTTTTTTAAATTTTATATGTTATTTATTGAGATTGAAGTCCTTAAAGTCTTTCAATGTGGCTTCTAATTCATCCAACTTGATGTTTTAAATGTACAGAGCTATTTTCAGTTTCAGTGCATCACTCTTGTCATTGAGTTCCTTCATGAGTTGTTCAGTGACCGCTTTGGCCGTATTAATTATAAGAATGAGCCAATCTCTGGTGCATTTATTGGCAGTGTATGACCAGTCTTTTCTGAATTGCAAATTCTCAAGAAAAATCCGGGGTTCAATCCGGATTATTAGGCCATTTGGTGCAGCGTGCGCTCAGAGATATTCTGTCATTAATGCTTCATGGAGCTCAGTCCGAATTATTTTCTTTCTCAGAATTTCCATTTCGTTCCAATCATCCGAGTTGGAAGTGGCATGGGTATTTAGATCTACTCCAAGGATAGAGGGGTTAGCTAGTATTCCCTCAACTAATTCCTCGGCGAACGCAACATAGTTATTATCGGCCATGGTGTCTGTCTATGGAGGTACGGCAGCTAATTAGGAGACCCTATGGTTTTGGCTAATATTGGAAAGGGGCTGGGGAAGGAAGGATGGGAAGCTACTTAATTCAATGTGGAGCTTCAACTTTCTGGACAACTAGGGTGTATGGTACCCGTGCCCAAGGGCGAGAGATATATTTCAAGAACAATGGATGTCCCAGGTCATGTAAAAGCCCGGTTCGACCAGGCCAGAGACTGGATCCATTGCCTTAGACTGGAACGAATACTGGATCTCGGACAAGAATGTATCTTGAATAGACATAATATTCTGAATCTGTGCCACTGTGTTCCACTTCTCAGACAAATATCATCGAACAATCTCTCAATTATTGAATTTCCAACAGAAGACCATACAGACCTGGTGATGCCCCAACTCAGCTCATCTGTGGTGAAAAACCTTCTCCTGGAAGCCTCCTCAAGTTTTCCAATCTTCGGTTTTGACATCCAGGAGGTTTGAGACTCAGCTGCCCTGGGCGAGGAACCCTCTAACAAGGTTTCACTTCAAACTTCGGGTGAATGTTTCTCCAGGAGAACTGCACCAATGCAAGAGGATGCACCTGCCCAAGAAAGGTGGATTTTGCTGATACGATCTGAGAGACTCCCAAAAGGCCCAAGGTTGGAAGACCCTCCAAAACTGATACATAAAAGGGAAAACCTGACCTTAACAATTAAGTCAGATGGGTTAACTCTAGGCAGAGGATCCGTCTCCTGTAAAACCGCAACCTCAATCAGAAGTGACTCAATTCACCAGGCAAGGTTCCCTGGTCCCTCAGCGTCAGAACATCACATTTAGCAACTACCGGGGAAAGAATAAACAAGGAATGTTCTCACCTTAGTTTCATGTAACATGAGAGGATTAGCTCACCTGACAAGAATTGGCCCCACCCGCTGGGCGGAAGTGGACTTCATCTGTTAGCAAGAGGTATGCCTATCTATGAACCCAACACTGGATGGTTTTGTTTCTTTCCTCAACCCAGCGGTTGTGCATTAGGAGGGCCATCCATCGGCCTGTCTCCTGACCTTGATAAAGATGGGTTCGAACTTTGAGCCACTGCTCTCAGTTAACTTTGGCCCCTTTATCCAACTAACAGTAATGAAGCAACATCCTAACAGTCTCACAACATCTCACTCAGCCACCTAACATCTAGGTTTGATCAACTTATACTGGAACCTGAAGACCAAAGAGGTGGAAGGCATTTTTACGTGTCAAACACCTGGGAGAACGCCTCAATCTTCTTGTGTGCGTACCTCAACTTGTCGTCAGAGGAAGAGTGCAAAGAAGACAATGGGAAGGTGCACAACACCTCGGCTGCAAAATCACAAAGAGGAACAATCTGGAACCAATGAATAAAATCCTGTGACTTACACTGTTTTAACGGTGCCTTTGAAAAGGGGAATAAATGTAATCCCATGTTGCACGATGGCCTGCAATCATCAGTCATAGATTACATCTTCGCCTCTGGAAATCTGGTGATATTAAAATACTGGAGGCCCGACATATGGACCAAAGCGATCACAATCTTTTAAAACTTGACTGGTACTCAGAGGAGCCACGACGGAGGAACTTCCACCGTTGCCCTTTGGAAATAGAAAACAGCACCTCGAGACTCAGGTTAAGGAAGAACGACGTAGCCAAAATAAACAGTACTCTTCAGGCCCAGGTAACACACTCGGATGCTTTGCCACCCACACTTACACCCGACTACCGACTACACTACACTCCTGGTGGAGCACCGGAAACCTATGTGGGGCCTACATGCCACACAAACCCCCCACAGACATAGCTACAATGTGCAACTTGCTAAGAAAAAGGCAGCATTGAGAAAGGAAGTGAGGTGTCTTAAAAGAGTGGCCCCACCAAACATGACAGAGGCCATTGCAAAAATGACGAAAAACTACAAAAATCAGCCAGTTTCTACAAATACGATCTGATCAGGAGAGATGCGCAATTAATGTTGAGAATCCTGGCTCAAAAGAACAACACAAGGGAAATGTGGTCAACTATCAACTCGACCGGCCTTAATCAAAATGTATCACTGATAAATGGAGTAGCAGAAGGGAGAAGGAATTACTTTTTTCCTACTCTATTTGCTGACCCAAACCCTACTATCCATTTTCAGGGAACTCACCACTGGATATTGAACTACAATCTTGCGGACTTAAGACCTCTAATCCAGAAAATAAAACTCTCAAGAGCACCAGGCCCGGTATTTCAAATAAAATGCTGAAGGATAATCAGAGGAATGGGCAGGGATGCTAGACTCAATCACAAAGAAGACCATTGCCACCAAAAATATTTCACCGTCTTGGAAGGGCGTGACAGTAATACCAATCTTAAAAGCGGTGACAGAGAAGACCCAGGAAACTACCGCCGGCATCTGGTCATTGCATCGAATGCCAAACCGTCGAATGCCATACCATAAAAAAAATGCATTGATAAAAAAGCATTGAATGCATTTTTTTAAATGGTAAAGGATTAAGTTTAATAAAAATTGGTTTTAACGGTTAAAAAAAGGTGGTTTGGGGGAACCCCCTCATAAAAAATTTAAAAAAAATGCATTCAATGCTTTTTTTTTCCTATGTATTTTTTTCTATGATATGGCATTCAACGGTTTGGCATTCGATGCAATGACTAGGAACCACTACCGCCCGATAGCGCTTCTTGACATCCCAGGAAAACTGTACGTGTCACTTCTCTTGAAGAGACTGAAAGAATGGGCCGAGGACCAGGGTGGTTGTGACCCCCACCAATTGGGCTTTGCAAAGGGCCAGGGAACATCTACCCCACTGTTCCTACTTGTGCGCCTGAAAAACAAGATGCTGAAAACATCTTAAAATGTATACTTGGCATTCGTGGACTTCTCAAAAGCCTTTAATAGTATTAGTAGACACATGCTGTGGGAAAAGCTGAGGAACTGGAACTGTCCAGAAGATTTGGGGGACCAAATAAAAGAACTACACATAAACACTTTCATCAGTTTGTCTAAACACAGTCGGCCCCCTTAGCCACAAAGGTTTGACGAACAGGGGTGTAAAACAAGGCTGCCCCCTGGCGTCATACATTTTTAACCTCTACATCTCCGACCTTGTAGATTTCATGAAATCGTGCAGAAGCTTCCTCCCAAAAATCAGTGGAATGGAAATCTTGCACCTCTTCTACGCAGGCGACCTAGTCTTGATGGACAGAATCCAAATTGAACTTCAAAGACAACTCGCTAGACTGGAAGCCTACACAAGACAAAACAAATTAATAATCAATATTGGAAAAACAAAGATTATCCAACTTCAGAAACAAAACAGCATGCAGCAGACATTCAGCTGGTCTGTTGGCCGAAAGAAACTTGACATTTTACCCAATATTAAATATTTAGGAATTCAGATCTCCCCAAACGGTCTGGACAAGGAAAAAACACTTGCACTGAACGAAAAGATCAGAATCCTGTCTAACGAGGCAATTATATTTAAATATAGATTCTGCAACTACCTGTTCCACCCAGTCATCAAATTCTACCAAGCCAAGGTGGTTTCCATCATAACCTGTGGTTCTGAGGCAATGTTTTCCATACAGGAGAATTTAGGACCCTTGCTTGAAGGAAGGTCTTGGAAGCGAATGCTCGGCCTACCTAGATCCACTCCTATCTATATAATACACAGAAAACTGGGCCTGGTTTCACTGAAGACAGCAGTTGAATGGAAAAGACTGTCCTTCTTTCGGAAATACGAGATGCTGAGGGCCCCGGCCAGTTACGAAGCTATCAAATCCGAAAAATCATCTGGAAAGATTGCAGCGGGAGTTGCCTGGGACCAAGAATGTAAAGCTCTTTTGAGTGTCCTGGATGTGCCAGTTGAATATCTCCTTCAAAATCCGGAACGAGTTAAAAAAATGATGGGAAAAAGACTGGATTGTTACAGGCGAAATGGTGAACAAATATAAACCTCTCCATCAATTGGCAATGGAAACCATTTCATACGGACGAACCGTGCCTCATATCTTGAAATGTCCAGACGCCACTTACTGAGCCAACTTAATGAGGTTCAATCTTTTCCCTACAATAGAAGTTTTGGCGGCAAGAGCCAAGGGGAGTAGCCTACCGCCGACTTGTAGATTCTGTAGACTACCAAATTCACTGGAGTCCTTACATCACTTATTTACCCTCTGTCCATGTCCCACTGAAAGAAGAACTAATTACTTTGCTAAATCGGTGGAATCAACAAGATTGGCTGATGAGTAGTGCTCAATGATTCTGAGAGTAGAACGAGTCGGACCAACAATTGCAGCAATACCTTTTCTAAAGGAATGTCTGAACATCGCTCACAAGTACCAGTTTTGATACCATCTCGGTCACAACATGTGCAGTACGTTTCATGGTTGTTTACTGGCCCACCCCCTTCCTTGTGAACATTTGGAACAAGACGGTTTTTGATAAAAGTTTGTTTTCAACTCAAGATGCTATAAAAAAAAAAGGGAGATGGTGGTGGAAGACCAAGAGGAGGAGATAAATAATGTAGAGCAGGAGGAGGATACACAATTATAAGGGGGTAGAGTCAACAGGCTTCCCTAGCCAGTACCGTGATGGGTGGTCGGTAGGACCTTGCAAGAAGAATACTGTGTCGGTAGTTAACCATAGACAAAATCACCACAATATGCATGAAACAATGATCAGCATTTATTTGCAAAGAAAAGAAAAGTTTTGTCTGAAGGAATTCTTATGTGCCGTGGCACAACACAAATACATATAAAAGTGCATGTATACTCTGCACGGTGGTGGGTTAGTAAAAGGTGGTTACAGAACATTCAGTGTATCGCCATTGTACAGTGAACACTATTAAGTTGATAACAGTCTCTTATACATATTGTTCAAGATCACAAAATATCAAACAGTGTCACAAGTTGATGACAATCTCTTATGTATATTGTTCAGGGTCACAATATACCAAACAGTGTCGACACTTAGATGTGTGTTTCTGGTTCGGTAATTGGTTGGCGGAGCGCAGGGCTGGTAGACATGAGACAGCGCTGCAAGATGGATACCGAACTGTCTTCAGGACGTGTGCATCAGTGGTCAAAATATGGCGTCATCCTACAGTGAGATGGACAACTAGCGTTAAAATGGTGAATTTGTCTAACATTAGTGAAAAAAAGGAATGCAAGGAACACAAGACCTACCAGACAAAGGATAAACGCTCTGGCTGTAGTCCGTAAGTGGGGACAGCTGCTTAAGATGCGGCTAGGGCGGAACTGCATAAATCAGGCGCTCGAGTCTATAATTGAGAGGAAGGACTATTAGGAAAAAGGGCATAGAAATCATGCTCTTACTAATTGCTAATAGCTCAAAAGTACTTCAAAAAAAGGGGGGCACACGCCCCAACGATAGTAAGGACGAGGTGGACACTAAATAAATGAAGTGTGCATGTTGCAGTACAACGTTATTTCATATCTACTGAGTATATGAAAAAATTGAAATACGGCTAGTATGTGAGACCCTTTGACTTCGTCGGCAGAGTTAGCAACAATGGGTGCCGTGACATTGATTCTAGATATGGGCCGGAAGTAGAGTGCCGGTAAGATAGTAAAATGGGGTCCGAGGGGAGTGTATCGGACGAATTTTGTAAAACGGAACACCGAAGTGCGGCCGTGAGCTTACCTATTAGTTAGCCAAGTGAACTGTGTCAGTCGAGATCTGTGCGCAAGCGTAGTGGACAAGCCTCGGTATAAGTCGAGGTATTTGTCAGTGCGCATGCGCCGGGGAGTAATGTCTACGTAGTGCGCCAGTGGGCCAGCCCATCAGGTGCCGTATACTAGATCAGTTCGACAGCGTTGAAGAACATGATTGAATATCCGACATTGTGAAGCTTGCCATTAATCTGGCATGGAAAAATACTGTTTTAACCTTGTATTTTACATGGTGTGTCGTTTGAATATGCCATCTGTGTGCAATAGATTACAGTCACACATAACCCCGTAGATCTGAGGTTGTGCGCAGGCGTGGTGGACAAGTCTCAGTGCGAGACAGCATATTAGTGGCTGTGTATATGCCGTGCGCCTCTATGCTAGTTGTCCATTTGTTATTAATACAAAAAGGCAATAATAACAACATATTAACAGAACAATTCAGATAAACAATGATTTGTGATCTTGTATTACATTGTTTGGCCTGTGGCAACAAAAAGGGAATTATTACACTTTGTTCTAATCAATATATGTCATTGGCAAGGTAATTTAGACACATTGAGAATTGTTTAACAAAGATACAAAAAGGGGACACAGATCTCGGAATCGGCCAGAGGAATGGTTTGAGGAAGAGCACCAAAAAGCTATAATAGTGTAGTCTTTGGTGTGGCGAAACAATGGACTATTTGTTAAAGAAAATATTCCATTCGATCGAGATATTGAGGCCATGTTTCACAGAGTCCAAACGGTAGATCCACTTTTGTTCGAGTTTACGGAGGGCTAGATCTCTATCGCCTCCGCGGAATGGATTTCGGACTGTTTGTAATATTGCCCAGAATAAGTCATTGTGAGTGTGTTTCATTTTCTTATAATGTGCCACCAAAGGTTTGTCATCGACCTGATTTCGTATACACGATCGATGTTCACATATGCGTTGTCTGATTTCTCTTTTTGATTTGCCTATGTATATCAGGTTACACGGGCACTTTATAATGTAAACACACCATTTGGTTTTACAATTGGTGAAGGAATTGAGTGTCCACGGATTTCCTTTGAGGTCAATGGTCTTGATGTTCGCTGTTAGGCTGCAGACAGAACAGTTTCCGCATTTAAAATGGCCTTGCACCGGTGGTAGCTGCCATAGTGTGGTTTGGGTGTTACTGATGGTATCAACCTCAGTGTATGTATGTACAAGGATGTCCTTTAGATTCCGATTGCGTTTGAACGCAAAACGTGGTTTTTCCGGTTTAAAGCAATCTGTATGTAGCTTATCCCAGTGTTTGAGAATCATTTTACGTATAGAATTACTCATGGGGGAAAAAGTGGTAACGCAGGTCATTTTTTCTTTAGATTGGTTTCTGACAGTTGGGGTGAGGCAGATATCTCGGTTGGTATGTTTGACTCTTCTTCTTGCCTGACGGATGATGTGGCTAGGATACCCACGTTCTTTGAGCCTAGTTGCTAGTTCTTTACTTTTCAGATCATATTCACTCAATGTGGAACAATTACGTCTGATACGTAGAAATTGGCCAAAGGGCAGATTCGTTTTGAGGCCCAAGGGATGGGAACTTGAGTACTCTAACAAAGTGTTTTTGGAGGTTGGTTTGCGATATAACGTAGTATTCAAGGAATTGTCTTGATTCTTGGATACTTCTAAATCTAGAAAGGGAATCTGGTTTTTGTTATAGTCAATGGTGAATTGGATACAGACATTTTGGGAGTTTAACCATTTCAGAAATAAGTGTAGGTCCTCCTCTGTGCCTTTCCAGATCATAAACACGTCGTCGATATATCGTAACCAGCAGCCAATTGAATTCTTGAAGGTGTTGTGTTCAGCGTAAATAGAGATCTTTTCAAAATTGTCCATGAACAAATTTGCTACATCCGGGGCAAAAGTGGCGCCCATGCTGGTCCCATGGCACTGTTGATAGAAGGTTTGTTTAAAAATAAAGTAGTTTTCCATTAAGGCCAAACGAATGCATTCAAGGAGAAAAGCAGTCGGGGGGTCCATAGATGTTCTGGCGTCTAGATAGGTTTTGAGCACTAGTATGCACTCTTTTTGTGGGATACTGGTGTACAAAGATTCAACGTCAAGTGTCACCAGTAGGTCGTCTTGGTTCGCTTGTAGGGTGTCTAATTTCCTAATCATTGATGTGGTATCTTGAACGTATGAAGGCATTTTGCAGATGAATGGTCTCAAAAAATGGTCTATGTAGATAGACAAGGGTTCCAAGACTGATCCTATACCAGCCACAATGGGCCTACCTGGTGGATTTGATGTGTTTTTATGGATTTTCGGAAGTAAATAGAAAGCCGGGATGATGGGATGGTTATTAATTAAGAATAGTTTTTCGTCATCATCAATCCAACCTTCTGCAAGTGCGTGGCACATCAGGCTAGTTACTTCTGATAGAATCCGAGATGTAGGGTTCATAGGTATTGGTCGATAGAACTTGGTGTTGGACAGTTGTCTCATGACCTCGGTTTCGTAGAGAGTGTTGTTCCAGAGGACAATGCCCCCACCCTTGTCCGCTGGTTTGATCAAAAAAAGTTTGTTGTTTTCTAGAGATTTGAGGGCCAACCTCTGTTGTGCTGAAAGGTTATTTTTAGAATAGATTGGTTTGTCAAATAGATGATGCATCTCTGAAAGTATGCGATTTTCAAAAGATAAGATCTCAGGACAGACCATCGAGGAGAGTGGCGTAAACGTGGACGGTGGTCTTAGGCCTGTAGATAATGGCGGTTCTTTCTCTGGACTATCTCTGAAGTAGTAGCGTAACCGAATGGTACGGAAGAATTTGCGTAATTCGGCTTCTGTATTGAATTTGTCTGCACTGGTGCTGGGTATAAAACTTAGGCCTTTACTCAGGACTTCAATTTCATTGGATGATAATACATGATCACTCAAATTGAAGATGGGGATTACCATGTTTGTTGCGGTCGTGGCACCCAATTGCGAGTGCGCATTGGATGTTGGCCTTGGTAACGGGTTCTCCCTCGTTGTCCTCGCCCTTGAAAACTTGAGGCCTGTGGGGTGTTGCTTTGTCCAGTGCCAGTTGAATCTGAATCGCTACTATGCGAGCTATTGGAAAATGTGACAAACCTATTCTTTTGTTGTCTTCGTGTGTTTTGTCTGTTGGCGTTGACTTGTGAGTTCAACTGATTGTAGTATCCTGGGACCAAATAAGGATATGTTTTTTCCTCCTTGTAGTTTTTTATGTCATTCTGTAATTTCCACAATTTTTTATCGATGGTGAATTTTTTGAAAGTTTTTATTTCTTCTTCAATCTTGTCCAGATGTGTTTTTATCTCTGGTATAATGGATTCAGTTTTAATTTTATCTTCCAGGGTTCTCAGTTCTTCATCTTGTTTTTTGGTTTCCTCTTCAGCTGTTTCAATCACCAAAATGACCCAGTCGCGGGAACATTTATTGCCAACACCACTGAATTTATTTAAGAAACGGGGGTTATCAAGAAAAACCCGGGGTATATTTTTTACTTGTAAACCTTCCGGGATGACCCCAGCTTTAAGGTACTCTAGCATGAGTAGCCCATGAGATTCTGTGCGGATCGATTTCTTCTTCTTTTGTAACAGAATATCCAAATCATTGAGTGCCGGATCTTTCGCCGGTGCTGCCGGTGGTATGGTTGCACCCAGCAGTGATGGAGTATCTAAAAGTCTTTTGTATAGATCATCGGAGAAACTGACAATATTTACATTCTCCATTTAATGTATATCAAAATAAATGAGGCCCAACAACCAAGGGTTGTCCAACGGGAGAAAAAATATATGGGCAAAGGAACCCTCTTTTTTCGGGGGCCTGACTCTTGAGGGTAGAAAAGATACACAATTATAAGGGGGTAGAGTCAACAGGCTTCCCTAGCCAGTACCGTGATGGGTGGTCGGTAGGACCTTGCAAGAAGAATACTGTGTCGGTAGTTAACCATAGACAAAATCACCACAATATGCATGAAACAATGATCAGCATTTATTTGCAAAGAAAAGAAAAGTTTTGTCTGAAGGAATTCTTATGTGCCGTGGCACAACACAAATACATATAAAAGTGCATGTATACTCTGCACGGTGGTGGGTTAGTAAAAGGTGGTTACAGAACATTCAGTGTATCGCCATTGTACAGTGAACACTATTAAGTTGATAACAGTCTCTTATACATATTGTTCAAGATCACAAAATATCAAACAGTGTCACAAGTTGATGACAATCTCTTATGTATATTGTTCAGGGTCACAATATACCAAACAGTGTCGACACTTAGATGTGTGTTTCTGGTTCGGTAATTGGTTGGCGGAGCGCAGGGCTGGTAGACATGAGACAGCGCTGCAAGATGGATACCGAACTGTCTTCAGGACGTGTGCATCAGTGGTCAAAATATGGCGTCATCCTACAGTGAGATGGACAACTAGCGTTAAAATGGTGAATTTGTCTAACATTAGTGAAAAAAAGGAATGCAAGGAACACAAGACCTACCAGACAAAGGATAAACGCTCTGGCTGTAGTCCGTAAGTGGGGACAGCTGCTTAAGATGCGGCTAGGGCGGAACTGCATAAATCAGGCGCTCGAGTCTATAATTGAGAGGAAGGACTATTAGGAAAAAGGGCATAGAAATCATGCTCTTACTAATTGCTAATAGCTCAAAAGTACTTCAAAAAAAGGGGGGCACACGCCCCAACGATAGTAAGGACGAGGTGGACACTAAATAAATGAAGTGTGCATGTTGCAGTACAACGTTATTTCATATCTACTGAGTATATGAAAAAATTGAAATACGGCTAGTATGTGAGACCCTTTGACTTCGTCGGCAGAGTTAGCAACAATGGGTGCCGTGACATTGATTCTAGATATGGGCCGGAAGTAGAGTGCCGGTAAGATAGTAAAATGGGGTCCGAGGGGAGTGTATCGGACGAATTTTGTAAAACGGAACACCGAAGTGCGGCCGTGAGCTTACCTATTAGTTAGCCAAGTGAACTGTGTCAGTCGAGATCTGTGCGCAAGCGTAGTGGACAAGCCTCGGTATAAGTCGAGGTATTTGTCAGTGCGCATGCGCCGGGGAGTAATGTCTACGTAGTGCGCCAGTGGGCCAGCCCATCAGGTGCCGTATACTAGATCAGTTCGACAGCGTTGAAGAACATGATTGAATATCCGACATTGTGAAGCTTGCCATTAATCTGGCATGGAAAAATACTGTTTTAACCTTGTATTTTACATGGTGTGTCGTTTGAATATGCCATCTGTGTGCAATAGATTACAGTCACACATAACCCCGTAGATCTGAGGTTGTGCGCAGGCGTGGTGGACAAGTCTCAGTGCGAGACAGCATATTAGTGGCTGTGTATATGCCGTGCGCCTCTATGCTAGTTGTCCATTTGTTATTAATACAAAAAGGCAATAATAACAACATATTAACAGAACAATTCAGATAAACAATGATTTGTGATCTTGTATTACATTGTTTGGCCTGTGGCAACAAAAAGGGAATTATTACACTTTGTTCTAATCAATATATGTCATTGGCAAGGTAATTTAGACACATTGAGAATTGTTTAACAAAGATACAAAAAGGGGACACAGATCTCGGAATCGGCCAGAGGAATGGTTTGAGGAAGAGCACCAAAAAGCTATAATAGTGTAGTCTTTGGTGTGGCGAAACAATGGACTATTTGTTAAAGAAAATATTCCATTCGATCGAGATATTGAGGCCATGTTTCACAGAGTCCAAACGGTAGATCCACTTTTGTTCGAGTTTACGGAGGGCTAGATCTCTATCGCCTCCGCGGAATGGATTTCGGACTGTTTGTAATATTGCCCAGAATAAGTCATTGTGAGTGTGTTTCATTTTCTTATAATGTGCCACCAAAGGTTTGTCATCGACCTGATTTCGTATACACGATCGATGTTCACATATGCGTTGTCTGATTTCTCTTTTTGATTTGCCTATGTATATCAGGTTACACGGGCACTTTATAATGTAAACACACCATTTGGTTTTACAATTGGTGAAGGAATTGAGTGTCCACGGATTTCCTTTGAGGTCAATGGTCTGAGTAATTCTATACGTAAAATGATTCTCAAACACTGGGATAAGCTACATACAGATTGCTTTAAACCGGAAAAACCACGTTTTGCGTTCAAACGCAATCGGAATCTAAAGGACATCCTTGTACATACATACACTGAGGTTGATACCATCAGTAACACCCAAACCACACTATGGCAGCTACCACCGGTGCAAGGCCATTTTAAATGCGGAAACTGTTCTGTCTGCAGCCTAACAGCGAACATCAAGACCATTGACCTCAAAGGAAATCCGTGGACACTCAATTCCTTCACCAATTGTAAAACCAAATGGTGTGTTTACATTATAAAGTGCCCGTGTAACCTGATATACATAGGCAAATCAAAAAGAGAAATCAGACAACGCATATGTGAACATCGATCGTGTATACGAAATCAGGTCGATGACAAACCTTTGGTGGCACATTATAAGAAAATGAAACACACTCACAATGACTTATTCTGGGCAATATTACAAACAGTCCGAAATCCATTCCGCGGAGGCGATAGAGATCTAGCCCTCCGTAAACTCGAACAAAAGTGGATCTACCGTTTGGACTCTGTGAAACATGGCCTCAATATCTCGATCGAATGGAATATTTTCTTTAACAAATAGTCCATTGTTTCGCCACACCAAAGACTACACTATTATAGCTTTTTGGTGCTCTTCCTCAAACCATTCCTCTGGCCGATTCCGAGATCTGTGTCCCCTTTTTGTATCTTTGTTAAACAATTCTCAATGTGTCTAAATTACCTTGCCAATGACATATATTGATTAGAACAAAGTGTAATAATTCCCTTTTTGTTGCCACAGGCCAAACAATGTAATACAAGATCACAAATCATTGTTTATCTGAATTGTTCTGTTAATATGTTGTTATTATTGCCTTTTTGTATTAATAACAAATGGACAACTAGCATAGAGGCGCACGGCATATACACAGCCACTAATATGCTGTCTCGCACTGAGACTTGTCCACCACGCCTGCGCACAACCTCAGATCTACGGGGTTATGTGTGACTGTAATCTATTGCACACAGATGGCATATTCAAACGACACACCATGTAAAATACAAGGTTAAAACAGTATTTTTCCATGCCAGATTAATGGCAAGCTTCACAATGTCGGATATTCAATCATGTTCTTCAACGCTGTCGAACTGATCTAGTATACGGCACCTGATGGGCTGGCCCACTGGCGCACTACGTAGACATTACTCCCCGGCGCATGCGCACTGACAAATACCTCGACTTATACCGAGGCTTGTCCACTACGCTTGCGCACAGATCTCGACTGACACAGTTCACTTGGCTAACTAATAGGTAAGCTCACGGCCGCACTTCGGTGTTCCGTTTTACAAAATTCGTCCGATACACTCCCCTCGGACCCCATTTTACTATCTTACCGGCACTCTACTTCCGGCCCATATCTAGAATCAATGTCACGGCACCCATTGTTGCTAACTCTGCCGACGAAGTCAAAGGGTCTCACATACTAGCCGTATTTCAATTTTTTCATATACTCAGTAGATATGAAATAACGTTGTACTGCAACATGCACACTTCATTTATTTAGTGTCCACCTCGTCCTTACTATCGTTGGGGCGTGTGCCCCCCTTTTTTTGAAGTACTTTTGAGCTATTAGCAATTAGTAAGAGCATGATTTCTATGCCCTTTTTCCTAATAGTCCTTCCTCTCAATTATAGACTCGAGCGCCTGATTTATGCAGTTCCGCCCTAGCCGCATCTTAAGCAGCTGTCCCCACTTACGGACTACAGCCAGAGCGTTTATCCTTTGTCTGGTAGGTCTTGTGTTCCTTGCATTCCTTTTTTTCACTAATGTTAGACAAATTCACCATTTTAACGCTAGTTGTCCATCTCACTGTAGGATGACGCCATATTTTGACCACTGATGCACACGTCCTGAAGACAGTTCGGTATCCATCTTGCAGCGCTGTCTCATGTCTACCAGCCCTGCGCTCCGCCAACCAATTACCGAACCAGAAACACACATCTAAGTGTCGACACTGTTTGGTATATTGTGACCCTGAACAATATACATAAGAGATTGTCATCAACTTGTGACACTGTTTGATATTTTGTGATCTTGAACAATATGTATAAGAGACTGTTATCAACTTAATAGTGTTCACTGTACAATGGCGATACACTGAATGTTCTGTAACCACCTTTTACTAACCCACCACCGTGCAGAGTATACATGCACTTTTATATGTATTTGTGTTGTGCCACGGCACATAAGAATTCCTTCAGACAAAACTTTTCTTTTCTTTGCAAATAAATGCTGATCATTGTTTCATGCATATTGTGGTGATTTTGTCTATGGTTAACTACCGACACAGTATTCTTCTTGCAAGGTCCTACCGACCACCCATCACGGTACTGGCTAGGGAAGCCTGTTGACTCTACCCCCTTATAATTGTGTATCTTTTCTACCCTCAAGAGTCAGGCCCCCGAAAAAAGAGGGTTCCTTTGCCCATATATTTTTTCTCGAGCAGGAGGAGGATAAAAACATAGAGCGGATGAGGTAGTTGAGAACTGAGGAGAGGAGGGTTCTAGGAAGCAAGTGCAAGAAGAGAACAGGTCATGCTCCAAAATTAAGAAAGTGGTTAGTGGTGAACCCTAAATACAAAGGGGTGGGCCGGGATTCTTTAGATGAGTAAGCACATGTCAAGGTGTTGAGGAGGTTCAGGTGAAGCCAGGGGCCAGGAAAGATAAAAAAAGGGGATAAGAAGCAAACCCTTAGGTATGAGCACTGTAATGAATCTAATGATATAATGACTCCCGTTCCGGCAGTGACCTTCTCCCATGTGGCCAGGGGACGGCAGCCGCTACCTGATCCTGACCCTGAGGGTGGCTATATGAAGGAGGATCACATGGGGGGGGGAGAACCTATGGGAGGGAGTGGTGGGATCAGAGGCTGAGACATGGTATCCCCCTTTCCCCTTGCGGGATGAATCTCCCATACGTAACACCCTAATAGCCTATTGTGATGCTTTCCCTGCTCCCTCAAAGGAGAGTGCTGAATTTCTCCCAATTCAATCTACAGAACAACTTTCAAACACTAACTTGCTCTCAGAATATGTTAAAACTGTTCCTCCAATGTTTTTGTGCATGTTAGTGAAAAGGAACTAGTGTTCCCAGAAACACGTTAACACTGCGACAAGGAAGAGGAATGGAGGAATGCAGAGCAGGAGACACACCAAGCACAGGGAACGCTCTAGTTGTTGGGAGTGTGCACCTGTGCCTGTGACACTTAAAACAGGATTGCCAGAAGAAATGGCAGACTGCTGGTTGGAGTGGGCTGCTGCCCTTTGTGCTACTGAGGGGCTGAGAGGAGAATGTTGGAGCCAACCAGCTTGAATTTTTATCGGAGAAAGGCTGCACGAAGAAAATTCCATGTGGGAATGCTAGAAGCAATTGCAAGGAGCCTGGGATTTCGCCAGTGGAAAGAAGCAGAAGGACACTTCACAGAGACCTGCAAGGATAAGAGAAGCCCATGCAGGAAACCTGAAAGCCGAGCAGTGCGAAGAAGAAAGCATCCGGTGGCTGTCATCAGCGGTTTGCCAACAGAGCAGAAAAGACCACAAAGAGCTGGTGAGTCCGTGCTGGGACAAGGGGATAATTGGGGCGTATTGGCGTGAATGCCACATGTTAAAAAGTGAACAATCCAAAATGAATAAAGAAGGGAAAAAGTTTGTTAACACAGAAAGCAAGAAAGTAAAAGTACATTTACCACAGAAGTGCATCTTTCAAGTTTACCCCTATGTACAAAGAATAAGAAACAGTAACAAGTAGTATTTGCTGGACAATGTGAATTAACCGTTAAGCTGGGGTGTTATCAAGATTGGAAGTGTGAGTAAAACACCAACAAGGCAATATACTATGGGCACAAGTAATCAGACAAAAGGGCTAATGTGGTGAATTGTCAGAAGTGGAGTTGCAGAGACAGGCAACTACAAGATCGTGAATACAGGAAGCACTGGCCGGAAAGCATACCTAACAATTACAAGTGTGTGAGTAAAAGAAGCCCTGGCAGGAGTGTACACCAGGCAACCGCAAGTGTGTGATATAGGAAACAGAGAAACGCTGGCAGGAGAGTATATCAGGTATCCTGACAACCCAAAGGCCAAAGATAATTATATATGACTTTGATTGATCAAGAAGAGAGACAAGAACTGTTACTTTCGAAAAACTGTGAAGAAGAATCCAAGGGAACGGAGACTCCCTTTGGATTAAGGATCAATATCTTTGAGAGACTTGGTGTTGTATTTATTATTTCCTTTTCCCGTTTGAAAATGTTTGAAACACTGAAGGCCAAAGACACTGGGCCTCATTTTGAGTCGGGCAGTCCGGTAAAAAGTGCTGGTATTCGCGGATACCAGCACTTTACCAGACCGCCCGACTACGGGTTTGGCGTTGGGGCACTTGGGTTACCTCCTGCTAAATGCAGAAGGTAAGCCAGGCACCCTAACGGCCAGAAAAGCCCTCACTACGGTGGCAGTAATGATGGAAAATCTCCTCATGGAGTCCTCTGGGACTCCATGAATGGAGATTTACACCGGACCGCCGGCACTCGTAATACGGCAGCAATGCCGCCGGACCGAGTGCCGGTAAAGGTAAGTACCAAATGCCGGTATCCTGGCAGCTCTACCGCCAGTATACGGGCATATTTGGAATGAGGCCTGTTATCCTTTTCACCTTAAGATGTATTTCCTTAGGATGTGAGGGTCAGAATAGTACTTTGGACACAGGATGGTTTTATTTTGGACATTCTGAAACTGACAGATCCTTAGATTTGAGTTTAGGTAGGGAAACACAGCTAGCATAGGCACAGCGAGGCATTGTCCCAATGCTTTTATTTGATCAATAAAGGTTTTTTGCCAAAACCATGTCTAACTTGTGTCCACGTTTCATTCCTGACTCCTCACAAAACATCATGAAATATTGTGGATTAGCACAATGTTGAGTGGGTAGCCAACAGTGGAAGGACTCAGGACACAGGATCTGAAAAGAAGCCCACAAGGAAGTCAGTGGGGATAGAGGGTGGGGGGCCTCCATTTTGCATCTGACTTTGGATGTTGGTCCTCACCCTACTCTAACTCAGGCATGCCCGCCACACATGCCACGAGGGACTTAAAGAAGAGGCACCAAATGTACTCAAGCCATCAACCAGTGCCATAAGAAAAGCAGGGAGATCAAGAAAAATCCCACTAAGGGAGGCTGTGACTGAAGGGAAGAGACATTTCTTTTGATTGAGTTTTTTTTATTTTTTTATTTTTCCTACTTCAACCACAAAGCTATAAATATCTCAATTAATGTGAAACAAAATAAATTGCTACCACACAGTTTGGGCCATGTAAGGTAGTTTAACCATTGGTCTCTCCACTGATTAACAAGTGTTTCGGCCCCTGGCCTTTTTCAAAACCGGACATGTGGTGCTGGTTATTCATTTAAAGTTCATGTATTTGATTGAACACTGAACTGTTACAATTTGGTTGAATATGGATTGTATCACGGAGCTTAACAATAATTTCTGTTCATTATATTTTTCACTTTCCTATCCCCTTAAAAATCTGCACCCACCTCCAACCCAACCCCTATTTCTCTGTCTCTACTCATTATAAATTTTATTTGGTTTATTTGTATAAATTGTTTTGGTATAGTAAATGTCCGGTTTTGAAAAAGGCCAGTGGCCAAAACACGTGTTAACCAGAGGATACACCAATGATTAAACGACCTTACCTTGCACAAACTGTGTGGTGGCAATTTATTTTGTTTCACATCAAAGAGAGCAGTGGGTCTACTCAAAGCTGCTCACAATGCGACAAGACACTCGACCTTGAACAAAGTTACATATCAACCCACTGATTCCAAGTCGCAGAAAGATCCACCTCATCTTAACCCACATCAGTGAGAATATCTCAAATAAACCTTGAGAAACACACAATTCCTGTATTGTGTCTTTGTGCGATAGCCACTCGGCTTTGTGAAAGGGTTTTCACCTACTATCAACAGGCAGATTAGTCTGGTTGGAATGACATGTCAATGCCGAACACCTTTTGTATTGTTGTACTCCACTGCACACTTTTATCTTGAATACTTGAGCTCTTTACTGTAAGAACTTGCTGCATTTGCAAAAATCTGCAAGCTTCGGTATGTGGCTATGTAGCCCTAATGTTGCATGCATATTTCTCTATCTAGAATCTAACTGTAGCTTTCTATAGCTCTTGGTGATATATTGTAACATGCAGATAGATGAGTCAGTACTGTCTGACTCTCTTTGTTGGTGAAAGTATTGCTCTGTTAGCTTGCCCTGCCAGGTTCCAAATTATTGCTCTCCCTGAATGATTTCTCCTTGGATAGTTTTGGAGGACCTGCATGCAAGACCCAGTGATTACGTATGAGTTACACCAGCAATTTGGTGTCTGATCGCTAATTCCATTCATCTGTAATCACCACTAGGAACAAGGACTCTATTCCCTACTGCGGCCTTGTTGCCTGCTTTGTGCCACTGGTGCATACTGCATGCAAGACCTGGGGATAATCAGGGTGTTGGCAGGCTTCTTTGGTATGGCACCATTGCCTCTCAACCATCATTAAAGTTAGGCGGGCCCAAGGGATCACTCCCCTCTATTTCTAGAAAGTCAGGCGGTTCAGACTGAGGGCACCACTCCACCCCACATCATACCCCAGTCATGGGTAATGCTAGGAGACCAAAGTGTGCATCTGAAGTGGCCCTTGGCAGGTCAGGCGTACTTGGAGAACACCATGAGGTGCTGAGCCACTGTCTTGGATGGTTGCTGTGAGACAGGCATGGTATCAAGAGAGATCCAGACTCAAAAGCAACAGTTCAAAAACCTTTATTGAAGAACTTAGTTGGGTTGATGTAATGCCTAACTGGCCCTAACTCTACGAGGGTTGTTCCCTCAACTGATGTTTATAAGGGCCGTTGAAGTCTGCAAGTCCAAAACCAAAATCTGTCTCTGTCACAACCTATGCTTACCCTCACTTTTAGAGAAAATGTGATCTGGGATCTTCTTAAAGAAAAATAGTGACTCAAACAGAAATGTAAATCACTACTAGTTTCAGGTGGCCTTACCACCAGGTGTAGTTCTGCTTCTAACTTCTAAACCCCCTCTTCACACTTTGTATCTTTTCTCTTGTCTTGCTTTACTTCTTTCTTTCATTCCACTTTGCAGTGCAGGCTTTCTTTTTACTGTGCCTCTTGCACACTCCTCTTGCTTTATTGCGCCCCTGGCACCTTCTTTTCACTTTGCTGTGCACCCTTGCACTATCTGTTCTCTCCTCTTGCTTTATCGTGCCCCTGGCACACTCTATCCACTTTACAGTGCAGCCTTACTTTCTGGTCGCTCGCACCCTCTCTTCTGCTAGCGGGTCGCTCACACTCTCTCTGTACTTCCTTTGATTTTCTACGTCACTCTTTCTGTCATTCAGGTCACTTGCACCCTCTCTTTTCTTCCTTTGACTTTCAATGTCGCTCTTTCTGTCTTTCGGGTCGCTCGCAGCCTCTCTTCTGTTTTCAGGTCACTCACACCCTCTCTTCTGTCTTTTTCTATCTTTGAGACACTTGCGCATCTTGTTTTCCTTGCTTCCCTTTTCTGTGCCGCTTTCCGCTTTCACATCTCTGCTCCCTCTCCAGCCACACGCACGCCACTGGGTTTTCTCTCTCTCGCCTGCTACAAAACCCATCCAGCACTGGCAAGCAGCTTCTTGGGATCTGTGGGGCCAAGGTCAGGGTTCCACCACCTCCCCTCAGATACCCCTGGGACCAGCACACATCCCAGGGGAATGAGCACTGGCCTGAATACGGCCAATAATCAGCAACTCGCCTCACACCGGCTCCATGGAGACACAGCTCCCTCGCCACACTGCAACCCTCCAGCCACACAGGGTCAGCGTCTTGGCGTCCCGTTCTCCTCTGGGCTTCCCAGGCTTCCCATACTGCAGCCTCCACGCTCCAACAAGCAACCCCAGCTCGCTCTTTTTCTCTGGCAGAACCACACCTTTTATACCCTAACTGAGGGTAAAGTGGAGTCAGGTGTGAATGGTTAAGGTAAACTGCCTGACCTTGCCTGACTGTATTAGTGGGACAGCCTAGTGGTGTAATGTGGCAAGCTTCTCTCTGCTTCTCACTGTTATGTCTATGGGTAATCTTCACTGCTCTTGATCGCCCCTTCTTCATCAAAGGGGAGGGGGGATGGAATGCGATTGCAAAATATCCCATAAAAGCTGAAGGAAAGGGTTTTGCTGTGTAATGGAAAAAGGGGAAATACCATGTCTCGCCTTGAGGTATTCTCCTCCTAATCCCTAATGACCCTCCACTCAGGTGATCCTCCCTCGCTTGTCCTCCCCCGGGTCGGGATCCAACAGTGATGGCCCTTTGTTGGCCACCTGAATGGAGGATCCCGGGGAGTAGGTGGGGGAATACCCTCAGGTTTCTCACAGTGCTCACTTTAAATCCAATGTGCTTATTGAAATGCTTCAAGTGACAGAACATGCAGGGAAAAACAATTTTGGACCGTCCAAATTAAGTTGCCCATCCATGGAGCGAGCAACTCACTCCCAGGGCACCATGGTGAACATATGCCACCAGTGTAATTCCTGGTCCATGCATCATCATTTTTTCATTGTAGACAGAAAGAAAATGCTCTAGATGTGAACACTCAGATTCTGGGATGTCCATATGCTTAGGCTAATGTCCCTCTGGAGATTTTCATTGGCCCAGGAGCAGGCCCTAAGAGTTACATTCAGCCTGGAATTGTGGGGACATTTTCCACAGTCAATATCCTTTGATGGCCTTCCTGAAGCCACATCATGATCCTGAACTTGTACATTATCACCAACACCGGGAACTGACCTAACCTCCCTTCAGCATCCTTGTGAGTTTGGGTGTTTGGCTTGGACTGTTTATAAATGTTATCTCACTATCTGTACTATCTATAGGTTGGAGTCATCTGCATGGAATGAGTGGTTACATTTGTTGGACCTTTCGCCCTCCACACTTCAGAGCCTGTACATCGTCACTTTGACACCTTCTGCCCCACCAGGTGCAGTGACTACCAGCATCATAAGTGAGCCAAACAGACCTAACATTAAGGAAATAGCAGTGCCTCCTTCGGAGAAGGAAAGTAAGGTTTCAAGCTTTGATACTGATGTACATGAGTGGATTTCTCACACAGACATTCAACATGTGTATTGATGCTTGGTGCTGCTGTTTACATGTAACATACATTCTTGCCCCCAGTAATACATGTTATGTTAGCATTTTGCAAATATGGATGACAAAGTGAACTAGGGATGTCTGTGGAAATCGGCTGCAAGCACATACTTTCCCCACTGTTATGTAGTTGTTACTGTTAGAAGTCAGGGCTGTAGCCCATTGTTATGTCCCCGACTCCAGACCGATGGGTCGGCGGGAAGTAGGGAAGGTGGGCCTTGGGCTGCAAGCCCCCACTGCACAGCTCCAGTGGGAGCAAGAAGGCACAGACACTCGTGTGTTGCTGTCCTGCCCCGGAACTGCCCATGCGGAGCGGGGCAGGGCTTTTATTGTGAGCGGATATAACATTCCTCCTTTATTTTAAACAAAACATCAACAAATAAACATTGCTTGGGCAAACTGTTCTAACCAGGGAATAGGTAGTCTCTTGAGCGGGTCTTCTACCACTCATAGTCTCTGAGTTTGGCCAGAGGCCGGGGCGCAGTTCTCAAACTATAACGTCCACCTCTGGATGCAAACCCCTGGCTCCCCTCGGGTTGCTCACCTTCATCATTCGGCTCACCCAGTTCTGCTTCACTCTGTGATTCCTCCATTCTGTCGTCCATGGTTGCTTCATCTTCGGGGTTGTCATGTCCCTCCCCCGTGGGCGGGTCCTCTTCTTCCTCTGGTTGCGGCTCGCCGTCCGTCCAAAGATCCTTTGGTACTGCCTTGAACCAAGACGCATTTCTCGTTACTTGTCTTTGTCCCCTCTTGGCTGTTATCATGGTATTGGACCTCTGGCTTACAGTCCAAGGGACGGCGTCATATTGGGTGTCTAATTTTGATTTTGATGGGTTTCTCACCATGACCACTTCACCAACTCGGTGGTGGGACCTCTTGGCATTCCTTTTATTACTCATGTTTGTGTTAGCTGCAGTCCTCCTTAGCGCGGTGTGTTCACAGTCATACATGTCTGTGCTCCTGCTCGGATGCTGCGGGATGGATGAATTGATGATTGTTCCATACATCATATCCGCTGGCGGTATTCCCGTTGTGCTGTGGGGGGTTACCCTGTAGTTCCTCAGAAATCTGTATAAGTACACTCTCCAGGGACTTGGGTTGACGTGCGACAGGCACAGTACTTTATTCACAGTTTTCATGAAACGTTCAACGTCGCCATTGGCCTGTGGCCATCTTGGCATTATGTGGTGGTAGCGGATGTTGAGTTCCTTGAGGTATCTCTTGAATTCCTCTCCTTGGAACGGTGGGCCGTTGTCACTCCTGATCCTCCTTGGCAGGCAATGCATTGCAAACATTTTCTCGATTGCGGGTATGACTGCCTCTGCTGCCGTGGAGTCGACAATTTCGACCTCCGGGTACCTGGAGTGGTCATCGATCGCCACCAATAAGTATGTGCCTTCCTGTATTTGGCAGAAGTCTATGCTGATGGCGTCCCATCTAGCGGACCCTCGCTCCGCTGACACTCTGGACTCGGGGCTGGGCGGCGCCCCGTTATCTGGCATGGAAGGCAGGTGTTGACTAACTGCATGACTTTTTCATCGATATGGGGGAACCAGACGCGGTGCCTTATTCGGGCCTTGGTTCTCACCATCCCCTGGTGGCCTTCATGCGCCAACGCCACTACTCTGTCCTGTAGGCTTGCAGGGATGACGGTCAGGGTGCCTCGTAGGATGAGTCCCTCTTCTGTGATGGATAGGTCTTGTCTGACTGTGAAGAATCCCGTGAGGAATTCTTTGGCCTCCACTGTTCTGTTGTGGATGTTCTGTAGGAAAGACTTCCATCCCCCCGAGATGATCGTGTCTTTCACCAGATCACAACATGGGTCACTTTGCATGGCCTCTACGATGTCTTCTATTCCGATGGCTCTTGGCTTCATGGTGTGTATCACCTGGCAAATGTGTTCCTTCATTTCTTCCGCTACGTGTATTTCCCCTGGTGTGGCCGCTCTTGGGTGTCTCGATAGGAAATCTGCCGGGTTACCACTGCCTGGCTGATATGCTAGCTCGAATTCATATTGTTGTAGATGTAACAGCCACTTTGCGATCCTGGCAGGGGGATGTGATGAAGTGCCTGTGAAGATCGGGAGTAGTGGTTTGTGGTCTGTATAGGTCTTGAATTTTCGGCTGTATAGATATATATGAAAATGGCGGCAGCCCCACAGCACTGCGATGGCTTCTTTTTCGATATGGGAGTATCGTTTTTCCATCGGTGTTAGTGCGCGGGATGCATAGGCAATCGGCATTGATTCTCCTGTATTGGCCACCTGTATGAGGATGGCTCCCAGACCCACGGGGCTGGCGTCAACATACAGTTCGGTTGACAGTGCAGGGTCTTGATATGCCATGGTGGTGTCTGCCGAGAGTGATGCCTTGATGTGTTCGAACGCCTCCTGGCAGGTGGGCCCCCAAACCCATTTCGCACTGGCTTTGGTGAGTTCCCGAAGGGGTTCCGATAGTGTGACCAGGTTCTGGATGAACCTTCTGCAGTAGGTAGCCATTCCTAGGAAACTGCAAACCTTCATTGGTGTTGTGGGCGGTGAGGCAGCCTGGATGTCCGCCACCTTTTGGGGGTCCGCCGAAATGCCTGTGCTGTTAAAGGTGTATCCGAAGAACGATATTTCTTCCTTTAGGAACTTGCATTTCTCTTTGTGAATTGTTAACCTCGCACTCTCTAGCCTGCTGAGTAGCATGTGGAGCCTTTGCACGTGTTCTTCCGTGTTTCCTGCATGAATGAGAATGCCATCACTGATGTTTAGGACCCCCGGAATGCTGCGTATCACCTCCTGGATGGTTTGCTGAAACACTTCGGCTGCCGAGGAGATTCCGAAGCTGAGACGCTTGTATCTGCGTAGGCCGATGTGAGTAGAGAATGTTGTGATGTACCGGTAATCACAGTGTAGTTTCAGTTGGTGATATCCGGCGTTCAGATCAACCTTTGAGAATTTCTTGGACCCTGTGAGAGCAGCTACTATTTCATCGAGGGTCGGGGTGATGTAACGCTCCCGTTTTATTGCTGCATTGGGGAGGCGCCCAATCCCTTTGAGGAGGTCGGGTATTTCTTGAGAATGTTGTCGACATCTAGTGCTTCAGTCACTTCGCAAATGAAACTTATCAGTCCCAGGTCCTCTGCTGCGTCTCCGCACAGAAGGCACTCAATGTCTGCGTTTACTACGTAGATTTTTGACTGCATTGATTTGTCACCCTTGCTGAGTGTGGTGTGGAATCTGCCTATTATCGGGAGTGGAGTTTTGCACCCATATGCAAACAGTAGCGTGTCCGTCGATTTCAGGGCTGGTTGGGGCTTTAGTTGTCTGAATGCGGTCAGCGGCATGACGTTGATGGACACCCCTGTGTCTATAGTCATCTGCATGTCTTGTCCTTGGATCGCTACTTGGCATTTTTGCCTTCGCAGTCTCCTTTTGGGTGTTGTGCTTCCATAGTTTAGTGCTGAGACTAGGTATACTTTCTTTCGTTTTTTCCATTGGTCATTTGCATCTTCTTGCTGGGTGTGTGTCGCATCGTCCCCTTCCTCCTCGGTCGACAAATTTGCGGTTTTGACACGGCGGGCGCTGGCCTGTTTCTTTTTCTTTCCCGCATTTTTGTCCTGGGGGGTTTGCGGTTGTTGTTGTGGCAACCCCGATGATCTGCACACTCTTGCGTAGTGGTCTTTTCTGCTGCATGCTCTACATGTGGTGCCTTGTGCCGGGCAGTTGTATCATCCGTGGCAAGGCCCACAGCACCACCCACATTCTGTGGGTCCTGGGGTTCTGTGCTGCCATCTGGGGTGTGTGCTGTTTCCACTGGCCTCATCCACCATGTATTGGTGAATCGTGATTTGGGCCACGGTTGTCATGTTAAGGGCTGGCTGGAGTTTCTGTAGGGTCGTGCCCATGTGTGCTGCCCTGACATGTGCCAACTCCCTCTGGCGGCCAAGTTCCAGGATTCTGGTCAGGGATATTCCTTTTTCGCTTAGCAGCATCCTCCTTAGCTTCTCCGAGTGTATTTCATTTATGAGTTGGAGTCGGATTTCTTTTTCAATGTCCGTGGATTCGCATGATATCACGAGTTTCCAGAGTCTGGTGTGATAGGCATCCAGTGTCTCATCTTCCATTTGGATGGTGGTGCAGAATATAAATGTCTCATAGTCCGGATTGAGCTGGGGCATGAAGTGTGCCGTCAAAGCGTCCTTTGTTTGTTGGTCAATGTTGAGGCCGTCCGTGATCGCCAGTGAATTGAAAATGCGTAGAACCTCATCCCCAACATTTAGTAGGAGGTGCAACCTCATTTTCCTTGATGTGGTAATGTCTTTGCACTCCATGGCCATCTCGAACTTTTGTATCCACAACTGCCACCGTGGGCCAACCAATGATGGGTCTGTGTATGGGTCAAACAGGTTGAGTGCAAGGGTTGACCCTTCTTGCGTGCGTGCCTGCGGCGTAGATAGCGACAGGTTAGCAGTCATTCTGGAAGGCGTGCCGGGCCTGGGAGTGAACCTGCCTGATGTCATGTTTCGTGAAAGCAGCGCCTGTAAGTGCGCACTTGTGGCAAGTGTCCTCTCACCTTTGAGTGCTGTTGGTGAGTCCTCTTGGTTTCCGTGTCGTGTATCCACGTGTTTGGCTCGAGGCTTCTTCTTCCCCCTTTAACCATCTGCTATCTGGCGTGATGTTTGGCGTGAAGATGTCTGCCCCTTGGTGTTGGGCCACACCATGCCAGCTTCTCAACCGCGGTTATGGGCACAGTCAGTAGCGAATCCAGCGTGTGTTGCATGGATTGTTTCAGGTAGTTCAGTGCACTTTGAATGAAACAGGAAAAACATGTTTTTTTTTTTCAGGTGGGGGTTTTGGGTGCCCCCCACCGTGGTTCCAAAAATGTCGCCCTTGCCTGGGGCTTTATGTGCTGGGCGGCGGCGTCGTGTGCCGTTCAAATTGCTTCCCTCGTCGCCAGTGTTATGTCCCCGACTCCCGACCGGTGCGTCGGCGGGAAGTCGGGAAGATGGGCTTTGGGCTGCAAGGCCCCGCTGTGCCGCTCCAGCGGGAGCAAGAAGGATACGGACACTCGTGTGTTGCTGTCCTGCCCCGGAACTACCCACACGGAGCGGGGGCTTTTATTGTGAGCGCTACGCGGTGACGCAAGGCGGATATAACATCCATCTCGTGTTATTTATCAGTCTTGCCGATGGTCTAAAGCGTTTCTTCCACAGTTGGTCAGGGAAGGGAGATAATGTTGCAGCCATGTTGCCTGGTGGTAAGGGCGTCACCAGCAGACCAGGGCAAAAAATAACCTAGGCTACAGAAGAACAGAGAGACTAAGTTGGATCAGTTTGCTGCTATCTAGTTACAGTGTTTTGTCTAGAGTTTATGCATACACTGTGCGTTTGTGAGGTATATGTTCAGGGTGCGTTTCCTTACAGCTCTGTGTCCCATTTCATTTTCAGAAACCTTGTAGTCTCTGCAGAACAGGTGAAGCACACTTCCTCACAAGACTAACACCAGGGGTGTGTCACCCAACCTCCAAATTAGATGTTTACTGTTCTTTGACTCACTAAGTTAACATTCAGGGCCCAATTCATAGAATATTTTGCGCGCTGAATTGTGATTTTGCGCGCTAATCAGCATGCAAAACTCCTTTTGTTGATTCATGGAAAGGACTTTGCGTGCCTTTCCATGGCTTTGCGTGGGCCTGTGACATCTTTGTGTGAAGTCGAATGCTACGCAAGAGACTCCACCAGAAATGTGGGAGGGGCCTACGCAAGGATATAAATAGGGGGTGGAACTTGCATATTCCCCATTTCCCACGCAGAATGATGAAGAATAAGGAATTACGTGGGCCTGTTGAGGGACGGGCCATGCACAGAAACCACAGGCCTAGTCAAGCGCAAACATAACCAAATGTATGGTTTTCACCGTGCAACTTCACGTCGGGGAAAAGTCACATGCGAGGCTCGAGATCTCACCACCACATGATAGTACATGCACATTTTAAGGTGCAAAGGAACCAACACTCATAAAGCACGCAATGCACACCATTCCAATGTCGGTCAGCCACAATGAATGCAGGAATACTAGGAGCCATCGTACATGGACACAAGGAGGAGGAGCTTGCGGAGGCCCCAGATTTTCACAGCATGCACCACACTGTTTTAGATGCCAGATGACCAGTTGTATGTAAACTACTCGTTCCCACCCCATGTCATACTAGACCTGCTCAGGGAGTGGGAGGACGACCTTAACTACCCCATTATCTGCTCCCATGCCAACACCCCCCTGGATACATTACTAACAGCACTCCATTTCATAGCCACAAACTCCTTTCAGCGCACCACTGCCATAGCTGGTGGTATATCTTAGGCCACACAATCCCACTCTCTCCACCAGGTGTTGGCCTGCATAACATCATGTGCATGTGTGCGTTGGCACATACACATGCCGGCACACTTCAGGAAAGGCAGAGAGTTTGCCAGTAGTTCTATGCTGTAGCACATTTCCAACATATACCATATACTTAGAGCAGTTGATTGTACACATTTTGAGCTATGCCCCCACCGCAATTGACAGAGCCCATTTACTGCAATACTGGCATTCCATCAATGTGCAGGTCATCTGTGATGCAAATGGAGTCATCATGCAAGTCAATGACAATTTTCCTGGCAGCACACATGACATCTACATTTACGGCCAGTCACCACTCTACCAGGCCCTGGCATCTGGAAAATATGGCAACACCTGACTCATTGGTTAGTAAGACATGTTGCACACATGCATACATGCACATGACACACTGAACAACAGACCATGACAATAAATGCCACTAACAACCATTGACACATTTGCTGAGGACAGTGCCTACCCGCTATCAAGATTCCTGCTCACACCATTCAGCAATCCTGCTACACTAGCTGAGGTAAGATACAATGCAGCACATATAGCCACTATGGGCATAGTGGAGCACACATTTGGGGTGCTTAAGTCATGTTTCCGCTCCCTTGACCACTCTGGTGAGGTACTGCTTTATGCCCACCAGTAGTATGTAAAATCATTGTGGTAGCATGTGTCCTGCACAATGTTGCCACACGGCATGGAATACAGGTCCATATGCAGGAGGGTCATCACCCTCAGCCACAGGAATCACCCTTGCTCTTGGTTGGCCAAAGGGCACAGGGAGAGGCTGCATACAATCAGATTGTGCAAACATACTTCTCATGAAAATCAGCCCCTGTGGAGCACACACAGTGAAGCCACATCTCTGGTGCCATTAAATGATGACTTGGGGCCAATCCTACATGCCCATAACAACACCCTGAGAATGTGTGTCTGGGAGACGCAAACTGTGCGTGGCCATAGCTAGATAATGAACTGGTAAACACACTGACACAGTCATAGCAACTGTAAACAGTGTCCATGTTGCACACACCAAAGCATACAACACAAGCACCGTAATCCCTGACCACTTTCACATGGCCACCAACAACAATAGTGCACACAGACCCACACCAACACACAGGAGAGCATAAGTAAGAAGGCAAAGCACAAAATGCAACCCGCAACTAACAGATGCGTGGACTGCCCAGGCCACCCTATACGTGACTCACAGCAATATACAGCTTGAGTGGCCACCCCATTCCCTCACAACAATTATGCTCACAATACACAGGTACGCAGGAGACGCTGCCCGCTGACACATAGCATGCAACACAACTTTCCACGCTCCCAAACCTTTAAGAATCAAGGATCAGACACTCTGCTGCAAAGCCCTTGCAGGACTGGGCCACGGTGTTGTGCGACTCAAGTTCACAGAAGACACTGCCTGACAACACATAGCATGCAATGCAATTTTCCACGCTCCTGAGCCTTTAAGAACCAAGGATCGGACCCTCTGTGGAAAAGCCATTGCAGGACAATGCTGTGGTGTTGTGCGACACAGGTACAAAGGAGACGCTGCCCAACGACACGTAGCATGCAACACAACTCTCCATGCTCCCAAGCCTTTAAGAACCGAGGATGGGACCCTCTGCAAGGCCCTCGCGGGACAAGTCTGCAGTGTTGTGCGATTCAGGTACGCAGGAGACACTGCGCAACGACATGTGGCATGCAACACAACTTTCCACGCTCCAGAGCCTTTAAGAACCAAGGATCGGACTCTCTGTGGGGAAAAAGCCCTCACAGGACTAGGCCACAGTGTTATGCAGCGCATGTATGCAGGAGACGCTGCCCGATGATACGTAGCATGCAACGCAGCTTTCCACATTCCCGAGCCTTTAAAAACCGAGGATCGGACCCTTCCAGCAAAACCCTCACAGCAAATGGCTGCGGTGTTGTGCGACGCAGTTGTTTGGTGGTGATGGGGTAGCGGTGCAGATTGTGAGTGCGGACAATGTCACCCTTCATCTGCGTCCGCATGGTAAGAAGGTGCGGTGAGGGAGAGTAGCATTACATCACTCCACGCAACTCCCTGACCTTGCGCATCTGTCCCATTCTCCCTCTTGCCACATGCGCATCCCCCTTGCAACTGTTCCCGCTTCCTTGCGCGTGCATCTGCCCTTCTCCCTCCCCCACGTTCACTGTCAGCACAACTTAGGCCTCGCTTGCGCCTGCCTGTGCACCCGTTCCCCTCCCTTTTTCCCACTTGCGTTCCTTCGCAACTTAGTCTCCGCTCCCTCAGCCTTGCGCATCCTTTTCAGGTTGCTCCCCACATGACTTGTCCCCACTCCCTCGGCCTTGCGCATCCTTCGCAGCACTGCTCCCATGCAACACTGGCCTGCTTCCCTCCTCTCCTTCCTCTTCGGGCTCCCCTGGGCCGCAACCAGTGTTTTGTTCCCTGCTTGTATCTCTGCACTACACGCCCTTTTGCAATGTGACTATTGTATTGTCATTCCACTGCATCGCTTGCATTTACCTCATACTTCCAGATCTCCTTGGATTCCAGTGATTGTGTATTTTGTTTTTGTAGTGTTACCATTGTATTGTTTATGTTCTGCATTGTGTGCATTTCTCTTCTTCCCCTCTAGGTACCCTAAGACTACAAGCTGTGTATTCTGTATTGTACTTACATTCTCTCGTCCCTGGAGTACCATTGTAGTTTACATTTGTTGCTTGCACTGTTTTCTCCATTCACGCTAGGGCCCCGCAAGTTTCCAGTATTCTTGTTCTGTGGTGTACTTACTTGTTGCCCCCTCTATGATGTGGGACCCTTCTGTGCCTCCCCCTGTTTTCCCCTAGTGTGTGAACCCCCTCCCCCTCCTGCTTGGGCTGCCCCCACTCCCCTTACACTCCACCCACACCCTTTATGGTGCTCTCTGTCTCCCCTATCTTCTCTAACTGCTATTCTATCGACTATCCTATCCCTCTCACTAAGTCTGGTAGAAAGAAGCTCAAAAGGAACACCCTGGTCTCCAACCCAGGCCTCCCTATCGCTGATACATACACCCGTGCTTCCTCTAGATAGACTCTCTGTTCTCTCTCCTTTTTCCTCCTCTCCCATTAATGGTGGCACCCGGGTGGAGGTCCTCCTGGCCCCCTTCCACTCCTCGAAGACCATCATTAAAATGTACTTAAATGGCACCATCTTGGTCCAGGGCCCTCAGGCCAATCTCTTCATTTGCGATAGATGCTTCCCACACCTTATTAACATCCTTCCTTCTCCTGCTACTCTAACCTACTCCTCTCTGGCTCCTCTGCCGCCTCCTTCCTCCACCACCTCCCTGGTACCCTCTGCTGCTTCTTTGGCTGCTCTGCTGCCCCTTCCTCTGCCACCTCTCTGGCACCCTCCACTGCTTCTCTGGCCGCTCTGCCTTTGCCTTCCTCTGCCACCTCTGCGGCACCCTCCTCTTCCTCTATGATTACCCTGCCTCCTTCCTCCTCTGCCCTCCTCTGCCCATTCTTGGGCACCTGTAACACTTCCGCAGGGCATATCTTATGCCTGTACCCCTCCACGGAAGTCTTGCAACGGTGGCAATCTGCTCCACGTCTCTACTCTTAACTCTTACTCTGCTATCAAACACTCCTCGGACATCTGCTGTCTCCTCGAAGAGCTTGATTTGCATGTACTAAATCTCACTGAGACCTGGTTCACGGCCAGCTCTGTCACAAGTTTTCACACACTCCTCTCTGACGGCTACAAGATCTTCTCTAAACCCAAAACCAACCGTCCTGGAGGGGGACTAGCCCTGAACTTCTTGGAGTGTATCCCTGCTTCTGTCATTCCTACTCCTTCTTTGAATGCCTGGTCTGCAGGGTCTATATCTCTCCTGGCCTCTCTCTCACTGAGGCCACCATCTACAGGCTGCCTGGCCAGGTCATCCTCTTCCTCTCTGAGTGGGCTGACCTCTCCTTCTCCCTACTTGCTTCTACTTCTCAACTTCTCCTCCTTAGAGACCTCAACATACACTTGGATGCTTCTAGCCCCTCCTTGGGACTCTTTTGCAACCTTTGTGACTCTCTCTCTCTCTCTCTCTCTCTCTCTCTATCTCTCTATCTCTCCATTCTTCCCTCTGGCCCGATTCACTCTGCAGGGCACACCCTGGATGTTCTGATCTTGTCAGACCTTCCCCTCTCCAACCCTCTCACCACTCCGCTCTCTTGGAGTGACCATGTTCTTCTCTCCTCTCACCTGTCACTCTCTGCCCCTCAGGTTAAGCCGACCCAGCACTGCCACCCACCTTCTTGGTCATCCGGCCCATGGACAGTGTGTCAGTGGAGGCTTTCAACGCTACTTTCTCTCCTCCTACACCTTTTGCTGACTCACACTCTGACACAGCCCCTTTCAACCTACATTTCTCAGTCTCTAACACTCTGGATGTCCTTGCCCCTGTCATGAAGATCTGTTAGCCTGCATCCAAGTGAAACTCTTAGTATGATTCCGACCTTGCCACCCTTAAGCGCAAGTGTAGGGTGGCTGAGAGGAAGTGGAGGGCATCAGGCTCATCCTCTGACAAACTGGCCTGCCACCTGCTCCAAAGCCAATACAGAATCTCTGTTTTTGCAAGAAGAAAGCCTACATCCAAACCTGCATCTCGGCGGCCTCTCACAACTCGGCCGAACTTTTCAAAATCTGCAGGGAGCTGGCCAATCCTGCTGCAGTCTCTACCTCTCCTGTTCCTGCTCAGGCCCTTTGCACGGCTCTGGCATCTCATTTCACCACTAAAACTCAGGACACCCTGTCCACTCTCTCCTCTTCCTCTACCTCCTCTTCCTCTACTATTCCAGGCCCCTCTATGGCCGTATCTCCTCTTCCTTTCTCCTCCTTCTCCCTGTTCACTCTCGACGATGTTTCTGAAAAAAGTCTGATCTATGAAAATCTCCTCAAAGCAGGTGCTCCCCTGCTCCTCCAGAACCATTAAGGACCACATCGACACCCTTGGCCGATTTCTGAAATCAATCATTTGCCATTAGAACCTTCCCCTCCCTCCTTAAGCACTCCCTTGTTCAACCTCTCCAATCCTTCCTCTCTGGCTAACTATCGCCCTAATCTCCATCACTCCTTTTCTGGGCAAACTCCTGGAAAAGCTGGCCATCTCCCAGTTTAATCTACATACTGAATCTGATGGTTGTCTCCATGACCGCCAGTCTGGCTTCAGAGCATCCAGAAGCATGGAAACTGCTCTCCTGAACACACATAAAGACTTGATCTCTAATCTAGACTCTAACCTTCATTCTCTCCTCATTCTCCTTGATCTATTCTCTGCTTTTGACACAGTGAACCACACCATCCTGCTCAACCGCCTCAGTGACAACCTTGGTATCTCTGGTCAGGCCCTAGCCTGGTTGACCTTCTTTCCCTCTGATCGACCCTCCCAGGTCCAACATGGGTCTTTCCTCTCTTCTATCGCTCTCTCTACATGTGTTGTTCCCTAGGGGTCTAACTTCTCTCCTTGGCTCTTTAACCACTATCTTCCACCTCTGGCCCACTGCATCTCTACCTTCTGTTCTAAGTTTCAGTGTTGTGCAGATGACACCCAGCACTCCTTCAGGCTCCACTCAGCTTCTTCTGCTCCTTCTCCCATGTCTGTCCGCAATTCAGGAATGGTGTGCCTCCAGTGATCTCTGTCTTAATCTCAGTAAGACTGAGATCCTCTTCAATGGGACACCTGCTCCCACCTTCCCTCTCTCTCACTCTGGCCACCCTCCCTGGGCCCTCTACCTGCACCTTCCTGTGAGGTTAAAAACCTTGGTGCCATCTTCGACTGCACCTTCTCCCTCTCTCCTCACATCTCTGACGTCTCTAAGAAGTCCCACTATCATCTGCACCTCCTCAGAGGTATTCTAAATTTTCTCACTTTCCCCCATACACTCACTGTCTCCAGAGCCCTGGTCCTCTCTAGGATGTACTATTGCAACAGCCTCTTTCTAAACCTGCCTGTCTCTACTCTTCGCCCTTTACAACTATTCCAAAACAGGACTGCCAGACTAATCCTTGGACTCAATCCCAGGGATCGTATCTCTTCAGCCCTGAAATCTCTCCACTGGCTCCCTGTGGCTGCAAGGATCAAGTTCAATACCCTCTGCATCGTTCACAAGGCTTTCTGGGGCCAGGAACCACACTACATCCAACATTCTCTTCCTAAGCATCTTCCTTCTAGAGCCCTCCACTCATCCACCTCCAACTCTCTGAGGGGCAGATGCTTCTCCAGGCAGAGAGTGGGGGTATATATCTGTCCTCGGCTGGGTCCTCCCTCTGGAACAACATCCCTGCCTCTCTCAAACTTGAGTAGGACCACCTAAGATTCCGGAAGCAACTCAAGACCTTCCTTTTCGCTTCCGCTTTCTCTCTCCCTAGCTGATGTCCCTGTCTACTGTACCTGGCCACCCACTGAAGCTACAGCACCAGGCTCCTGCACAACCAGTTGCCCTTGCACTGTCTCCGGGCCTCCCAATCACTTAGGGACTGTTTCTGCAACCCTACAGTCCCCCGACTCTCTGCACCTATGAGTCACCTCCCTCGCAGCACACTTACGAGCTCCTTTGCACTCACCCTCCACCCGAACTTGCACATTCTGAATGACACAAGGCCTAGTAAGATCGTTGTTTTGTACTGCATCTGTCTTCCCTTCCTTGTCTTCTCACTGCTAGAAACATTTGTGTACAGGCACGTTATAAATGACATATCATATCATACTGAATGTGAAAATTACAGGTACACTACAAGAATGATGCACATCTCACCACAAACCTTTCCCCAGAATGCCTCAGTATACAAAAACACAAGGTCAGAGCAGGTAACACATCCATGCACCCAACAACACTGCAACATTTGCCCCCCTGAGCGCCATGCAACAAATGCAGGCAAGAACTCTCCAGCCACCCATCACTATGTGTCCCTGCACCCAAGCAGCCAGACATGCCCACCTCAGGCCAGTGCAATTAAAACACCCCACACAGTGACACCTTCCACACCCACAACAACTACACTGCCTGCCCCGCTGAGTGCCATGCTGTGAAGGACCAGGTACCACTTTGCCCTTGTTCTGGTAAGGGGTTATTGTGAACACTCTGATTGGGCTGGAGTCAGAATGACACTGAGAAGACTCCCAAATAGAGATCACTGAGAGGTTGGAAACCAAGGATCCCCTTGGAACCACTCCCAATGCCACAGTACGGCATTCCCTGATTAACGTGGACAGTGCAGTAAACACTGGCAGGGGTGCTGATGATGAAAAGTCCAGGATGACGGAACACAACCATCTCATCAATTGCAGTGAATACAAATTCTGGCAGAAGGCAGCTGGTCAAAGAGGTAACATTCATACAGGAAGGCAGGGCACAGAGGCAACCGGCATAAAAGAGACAAGCAGACAAGAGAAAGGAATGAGAAACAGAGGTCAATGCAGACTGGCACACAAAAGGGAGCAGGGAACAGGCAAGAGGAAGGGAAGGTAGAGTTCAGAGGGACTAGATTGAACAAGGACCAATGAGCTGGGAATTGAAGGGAGCGTTAAGATGCACTGAGCAGCTGTTAACAGGCAGCAAAATATCTTCCTGTGTACCGGGTATGATACATGTCCTCATGGCAAACAACAACACCAGGCCAATGGCGTGTGCCTGGTGACTGTGGTGAACATGGTATCCCCTACATGGCCTGCAATGCTGTGCAGTGTGTGGATTTGTTTCCGGAGCGCACTCCCAGAAGGGGAAGAAGTACCAGGAGCGGACTGCCCACGTTGGTAGACATGCCATGAAAAGCCGAGTGAATGGGGTGCCACGCTGCAGGCAAGACACATGTAAAAACTGCAAGCAATCACTCACCAGACTCCCATCACCATGTGTCCCTGCACCCATGCAGTCGGACATGGTCAACTCAAGATAACTCAACAATAAACACCCTAGAGTGACAGCCTCCCTCACAATAATCAGCCTGCAACAGTGCCCCCTAATTGCCGGGCAAAAAAAGCAAGCATAGACTCACCAGCCTACCATCACTATGTGTCCCTGCACCCATGAAGCCGGACCCGCTCACCTCTGTGCAAGGCAAAAGAAAATCAACCCACATAGTGCCAGACCCCTGCCACCAATGACACCACAGAATGTGCTCCCCTGAGTGCCTTTAACTTACTTGCACAAGGTATCCATCTGTCTCGCATCCACAGCATCACCCCTGAAACAACATTCTAAGCTTGCAAAGACATGCATTTCATTAAAGTAAGGAAACCGGACAGCCATGACAACTGCCATATGGAACAAGGTAACTGCCATAGACTACCCAGTGTCAATGTTCAGAAGTGCAAATAACAGAGCGTGAGCAACTACCTTACAACAGCAAAACTCATCAACGGAGAAATCACTGGCAGATTTCAAGCACAGCACGACATTAAGTCTGTAAACAGGCGTTAGTCAGCCCCTGGATGTGGGCACAAGTGGGGCCATTGATTGCAGGCATACAAGTTCTGCACACCCACTGTCAATTGCCACATCTGCCTTTGGGTCTCCCATGGATGCAGGGGAGGAAAAGAACACCAAGTGTGGAGGTGACGTCTAGGTAGTGGAAGTACAAGTGTGGTAACTGATGTGAAGGATGACAAAGGGCAAGAGGGAGAGAGGACACAGAGTGATGAATGTGTTACTGCGGAGTGGAGAGAGAGAGGGGATAGGGGAATTGTGGTGCCAGGAGGAGACTGGCTGGTGGGGAGATGAGGAGAGAGATGGTGGCCATTACAGTGAGTGAGGGCAGAGAGAAAGAGAGAAGGTGGTGAAGAGAGGAAGACAGCGACAGAAAGACAGGAAAAAGTGCTGCATAGTCTGAGAGCGTGGAAGGCACATGGATGGAAGAATAGCACATGTTGGGGGTGAGGAAGGACATAGTGGATGAGGGAGAGGGAAAACTGGGAAACAAAGGCCACCTGTGAAAGGGAAATCCTCAGCTCTTTATCACAAAAACCACATGCTCATCTCACCATGGCATGTAAACCAGAAAGAGATCCATGGTCGCAACATCCACGCAAATAGGTTCCTTCAACCACATCTCCAGGCTCTGCACCAACCACCAACCCCCTTGTTGGACAACACAGTAAATGGACATGACAACAATACCCAGCTGTAAAGAAATGGTGGCATCCCAAAACTCTTTGCTGAAGATTTGGAGAAGCAAAATGTGTAGAAAACTGGAAGAAATTTGGGGCTCGCTTAGGTTGCTACTTGATAACCCTATGTGGATCAAAACTAAATTGAAGGATCAGGACAGGATATCTACTTGGAAGCAGCGGGAAAATACCAATCGGTTGTATACATGCGGCCGGAACCACGTAAATTGGACGTCGTGTGTGGATATCTAAAACAATTTCTGGATAAGAAATCAAGAGACCAATTTCTTCGAATTCGTCTCAATCTCTACCCAACAAACAACATACAAGTGAGGCGGGGTTTGTCCGAAAACAACAAGTGTTGTTTCTGTAAGAACGATTCCCTGGTGGAGACATTAAAGCATCTAATCACATCTTGTCCAGCACTTAAGGAGAGACGTACTAAGTATTTTAGACACCTACTATCTGATTTTCAGACACAAGAGATATAATTATGCTGGTCTGTGTTGTTGGAAGGGAGTAAGACTTGTCATGTGGTAGCAATGGTTAACTTTATGGATCAATTGTTGGTTCATGAGAAATCATGGAAGGAAAGAATTTACTTATCTTTGAATTTTATTGGATAAAGGAAACAACAGAACTATTCCTTGCCTTCGGTCGGGGCTTTAATCTGGAATGGATTTCTTTTTCCTTGACTTTTTATTTCAATCTGGTTTGTTGCTAAAACATTTTTTCAATTTTATGCAATAAAAAAGAAATACCCAGCTGTTGTTTCACCCTCCAACAGACCACACGCCTTGGATGAGACAGTTCCAGTAAGTGTGCAGGGATCATAGGGCGCACTGGTAACACCTACAGAGACAACAGATTAACAGAAGCTGGGGAGAGTCGACGATGTACCACACATGTATGTGCCCACAATGTACACACACACACACCATGCAGTCACTCACAGTGCTGGATTTGAGCAACAAATAAAGGAGAAAAAAAGTCATGCAATACATCCAGGTGGAGAGATCATACCGAAAACAACAATGAACAACAAGTGGCTGTATTGGGGAACACAGGTAAAGTCTGTCAGGGGTACACATGGGCAAACCAGTACAACCCTAGATGCACCAAGTGTGCCAAACCTGTCCTGTGGAGTCAATGGAAACACATGGCCATATCTGTGTTATCAGAGGCAAGGACATAAAGGAAAGCAGCCGAGGTTGTGTAGACCTGACAATGGACATGTGTGTAAGATGTGGAATTGTAGCTGGGCAGGTCATGTGAGCGGATAAGGAAGTGGAGTGGGCTCTGGCCCAGGTCAAAGGGTAGTGTGGACAGGGAGTACACCTGCAGGGCCCCATAGAACACATGGCGGGATAAGGGTGGCAGTAAAAAGACATCATACGATCAGTGAGGCAAGTGGTGAACAACCAAAAAAAAGAGTCCAGATGCACAGAGGATTCAGGACATGAGTGAGGTTGTTCATAGAAAATGTGGCAAATACTGACAATGGCTCAAGTGTGATATGTGCTGCACAATCCCAGGCAAAGATGGGACATGAGTGGTCACATTGCATTTGGGTCACCTTGGCATTGCCATTGTGCCATGTCATGTTTCTTGATATGTGTCTGTGAACAGCCGTCTATGTGATGTGTTGACATGTGAATGTGTTGTGACTGGGCTCATCATTGACCCTCGACTGGTGTATTGTTTTCATGGGAATTGCATGGGTGTGTGTATGGCTGTTGCTGCATTGCTACAGGAGTCATGGCACAATCCCATTATTTGGCTGTCAATTGTGTAAGTGCAACCTTAAAAACAATGCACATTCATGGATGTGCAAGGGTACCTACACACACATGCATGTGGACCAACACATCTGCACTGACATTCACTGTGACTAAATAATTATACCCGCAGAAAGCAAATGTGTGAGAATACATGCAAAGATTGTGGTGACCACTAATAGAGATATTACATGATTGACAGAGCTGCCCTGATGTGAGTGCCCCATCACCCCCACCAGAAACTGTGCCTCCACATTTGTGAATGGAGAGCCAGTGCCTGGCAGAGGGCATGTGGACTAGGGAGGTGAAAGGGTGCAGGGTGGACCCCCATAGAATGCAGTAACTGGATGAATCAGGATCACTGAAACAACATGGGACATTGTATGTCACCAGCCATAGTAGCAAATCATGCATACTGTACATCTGTTCAAAAAGACTACCAACCCATTGCTACCTGCACATGTGATTGTGTTGTAATCAAGTCAACCATGGCAGTTCACACTGCTGTGCATGGTTGCCTCTCCAGTATTGCACTCATTATTCCCTTGAGAGGGCAATAGCACATCTCTCAAGATCGGGAAAAAAGAACCAGTCCATCTCGTACAGGGGAAAAACAACATAAAATCAGAAGAATGTGTCCATCCCGATCAAGGGGTCAAAAAAAGAAAACTCAGACTACCCTGGTCAGGTTCAAAACAAAAGAAATAATCTCCATCCTGGACTGGAAGTTAAACAAATTCCACCGTGGAGGGTTGGGGTGTGGGAGGAGGGTGAGTGTCCATATCCACATAATTTGACCACAACAATCAACAACAAAAAAACAAAAACAAAGATATAAACCCTCCTTGGGCTCATGGACATCACAGCAGAGGCGCTGTTTCTGGTTGAGCCATGGTAACTTCATGTTACTGTGGATGTTGTGTATGCCACACATCTTTGATAGTGTTGACTGATGTCAGTGTTCTATGTCACCTTTCCCACAGTAGCTAAAGCTGGCAAAGAGGGGGGAAGCAGTGCTGTGGAGCATGGAAGCAGGGAGCGGGCCACCAGACCAAAGCGCAGACCCCAGTCACTCCCCCATGACGCCTCCTCTTCAGGGAGTGATGTGGCTGAGGCAGCATCTGGACCATTGGGCGTGGCTGCTGGGGGTAAGTCCCAGAAGGTGGAGGAGGCAGTTGAAACCTCAGCAGCGGTGGGACACAGTGATGGCACAAAGGGGCCAACCACGGGGAAAGACACCCTGGAGTCATCCAGGTTGATGGTGGTGAAGGTGGAGGAGATGGCCATTGCCTGAAGGTAGTGGCAGAGGCGAGGGGGGCAGGTGGGTGGTTTCAGGACTTGATGGGGCTGCCTGTGGTGGTGACAGAGGTGAGGTGGGCTGGTAGGTGCTGTCAGGACTTGAGGGGGCTCTCTGGGGGTACTGGCGGAGGTGAGGAGACCTGGTGGGTAGTGTCAGGGCTTAAGGGGCTGCAATGACTTAGAGGCATCTGCCAGTCCTTTGGGCACCTTGGGAGTAGGGGAGGACGGTCTCCAGTTTCGCTGGGGTGCAGTCGTTACTTTCGATGGACCTTGTGCAGTTTCGCAGGGCTGCAGCTGTTACTTATGTGCAATTTTGCCAGTGTGCAGCCTTTACTTGCAGCGAATCTTGTGCAGTTTCACTGGGATGCAACCGTTGCTTACAGGGTGCCGCATGTAGTTTCGCAGGAGGGTGACCTTGGCAGTTTCGCCAGGGTGCAGCCTTGATTTACGGGGGACCGCATGCTGAATGGTGGGTCAGAGGTGGACGCGAAGGTTTTTGCAGTGGTTGGTCTTTGGCAATGGTTTTGGTTGTATTGTACGTGCAGAGTACTTTGCAGGGTCTATGCGCTTATACTATGAATTGGGCCCTCAGAGGGTGTACGTACACCAGGCAAAACACCTGTTTGTTTGCGCTCGTGTGTTCCACCGTACATGGTCTGCAACCGATTCAGTAGAGCCCATTTTTAACAGGAATCGCCATGTGGGAAACCATATAATTTTTCAAAGAAGGCATTAGAAGATGCACTCTTAAAGTTGGTAAATCAGCTTACCTAAAAACACATGCACACATTTTTACAGGAAGTAAAATGTCATTTTCAGAAGAAAGAAAGCAGAGAAGGAAGGGTGAGAGGAGACTACCCAAGAAAACGGAAGGGAACTGAAAGGAAAGTTGTGTTAAATAGGCAACTCTCTAAGCCCATGCATGCTGCTTGGAAGTTTGCACGCCCACACAGACCATGGACTCCCCTCACTTAGCTCTGGCACTTCAGCGCTGTTATTTTTAAAGCTGGGCATGATTCAAAAAAAGCAACACGCACGCACAAGCGAGGCAGATATAGCAGCATTCTTTTCATCGGTTGTCATGATCACTGTTGACGTGGGAACCCACCCAGGCAACAACAGGGCTGAACGTTCGAGAGGTTTCGTTTCTGTGCAGATTTGCGTAACAGGCGCCAGCGTCAGACTGCAGGATCAGGCTGGGGCATAACATTGTCTCGGGAACCAATGGAAAAGTGTCCCACAGTTGCAAATGGCTTTGCTCCTTTTGTGAAGACTGTTTGAATAGTATACAAGGGGGAGTGTTTTCATAAAATGTCATGGAAAGTGCATTTTAAAGAGATTTATTCAGCAACTCTGATCACAAGTACTAGCCGTGTAGTGAAGTAACACATCAAACGGGCTCACATTGGCCAATAAAGTGGCCCACGTTGACCCAAACAGTGGCCCACAGCAGCATTCTGCGTTTTCCTTTTGGGCATTGCCCTGTTGCCCTATAGGCGAGTCCGAGCCTGCAGACTGGGCAGCACTTGCAGGGAGAAAGCCTGGGTGCTGGTCAATCCCTGACACTGTATTTAGAGGGGTGACTCTTGAGAGGGTTAATGGAGGTGGTGAGTGATACAGAGAGAGAAAGTGGATATGTTTACATTTAGTGATACAAATGTTAAACTGTACACTTACATGTCTCTACGTGACAAACGTAACCTCTCCTCCCCCGCTCGTTTCCACAGAGAAGAGCGAGGGGGGATTGTGTCGCACACGAGAGCAATACAATCTACACGAAGCCGGAGAAGGCGCATGCTGGAACTGCTATGCCATGTCAGTATAACAAGCTCTCGCGCGCATGGCAGCATTTCGCCACTCATGTAATGTTAATATGCTATCGTGGTGCAGTAAATCCCCACCATACTATACTTGCCAACCCTACAGATTTAGGCAGTAGGCTGTTGCTTTTTAAGCATCCTACCGCCTACAGATTTGGGTGACCGATCCTACTGCTTTTTATGGTGGCAGGAAATGTATGTGCCTCTAAGGCAGGCTGCAGGACAAAGCATGCAACACATTAATTAGTCTGTGGGCTGGTAGATGATTACGTTGATTGGGCTCAAACCAATCCACTGACCTGACAGCTGTGTGACTCTGCCCTGCACTCTGGCCAGGACAACCCTTAGGTGAACCATCAGTGAAGGCAAGTGGCAGAGTGTAACCCCATCACACAGCATCTGCCTATCAGACTCAGGGGGGGCATCAGTCTCCATGTCATTCAGTGTTGAACTTACACAGCAGGAATACATATGTATTGCCAGGCTGCTGCTACAGGGCAGTGGCAAACGTTGCCTACCAGCTCTGTGTGATTACCTTCTGTGAAGTTAGGTAATTGAATATGGTGTTAACTTTCCATTCAGAATTATACATTTGTAACATTTGAACATCTTTCCATGTTGTGCTGTTTGATGGGTTGTGTATTTTAGAACGCTTCAATAGTGCCAACAATGTACGTTTTGTAATTTCCTGTGATGTCAATGTTATGCGTATTATTATTTTTGAAACTTGAAAAATCCTACATCTTTTTGGTCACAGAATGTTGGCAAGTGTGACATTCCTCCCAGGATTGTACTGTGCCCCCGCAAAGGGAAGCCACACCTTTGTCTGCTGAAAGAAGGAAAACTAGCGAGGGGAAAATGAGGGGGACATTAGGTAGTCCAAAGTTAACTGGAGCGATGCAGCAAGGGAGATTGTTTTGTGATAACCTGCATGTATGCCAGTCGGAGCAGAGTACCTACTGTGCCCTTAATCTGCTTGGCATCTATCATCAGTGCATTCTTTAATAGTCTCTTCCTTTTGATAGTCTTTCTGCGCGTTTCAGTTCCCGTACGAAATACATCTTTACAAGTTCAGCATATTAAGTGTAAGCCTGGTTGAATTGGGTCCATTTTAAAATAAGCATGCATTGCGTGTTATGCAAAAAATAAAATGGTTTCTCTGCATGAAAGTGAACACCCTTTTCCATGTTTTTGTGATGTGTGCATCACGTTCCCATAATTAAAAATGATCTTCCCAAAGTCCCGTTGAAAGACATTTTTGCTGCAAAATTGCATTATTTTTTCTTGAATGCAGGGAAATGCCTCGTTCTAATTCACTGTCTGCCTCTGAAGCCAGTATGTTTGGAAAGCAGTTATTGCCAGTGCAATGCTGCATTACAAACATTCTAATTGGCAGAGAATAGGTGAATAATGACACCCACGTGTTAGTAAAATCTTGAATAGCCACAATATCTAACAAAACATTATTTTGGTCTTTAAGCATATTTAAAGGAGGGTGTGGTTTCAATGGGTGAAATCGTGATATGCCAGGTGTATTGATACTGATATTTTATTTCTATCGCGCTCGTGCACAAGTGTTTCAGAGCGCGACAAGGCAAGGGAGGAGAACAGGGGAGAACAAAACAGCGGTCTTACTAGGCCCAGTGACATTGAGAACGCGCAAGTGCATGGGAGAGAGGGAGCGGAAAAGTGCATGGAAGGGGGGAGAAGTGGAGAGTGCGGAGCAAAGGAGAAACAGATAAATAATAATAAATAAATAATAAAGGCAACAAACAGTGGTAGTGCAGCCAGCAATTTGCAAGTGCTAGGTTTAAGGCAGCAGACAGGGTAGGTCTGATAAGTGCAGGAAGAATGAAGGTGGGTGCTGTATGGGTACAGATACAGACCCCAGTGCAAGGGGTGGCTGGGAGGCAGTTCAGGAGGGTGGCAGGGTGAGCAGGTACCTGGGCCCGCCCGGAGGACAGAGGGTGGCCAGGTGCACGGTGCCAAGAGAGAACAGATCAGCAGGGGAGAGGGGGAGCTCCAAAACCAACATGGGCCAGTGGACCCTCCATCAAATGCTGCTACAGCCTCATATGGCCAGTTACTGCCACCCTATGCAAGGTATAGCCTTACACGCCAGGTTTAGTCAATATATAGTAAATACAGCCTGGAATGCCCAGGTGATGCCATACAATGACAAACACAGTCTCTTATGTCCAGTTAAGGGGAGGAAGGATAGCTCAAGGGCAATGCGTTTATCTTGGAAACAAGACAACATAGTGCACCACAGGTTCGAATCACGATCCCACGCTTAGAAACAAATCTCTGGTATTAAGCGTGTTATAAACAAACAACTATACTGCCACTCTATGGGCCTCATTACAAGTGACGTCCCGCCAACCAGGGTCAGACTTGGCTGGAGGAACGGCTCCCGCTCGCAGACTTTCACAGAAGCACCAGCACCGTTAAGATGGTGCCTGTTGCCCAGCACTCATGGGTTAAAGAGTGCTGCCCCCACCGTTGTGGGGGCGGAGTTAGTGACACGGCGGGAGGAGGAAAAGGGAAAGGGGATTATGGGAGAAGGCGCGCGGAGCGCCAGTTAGAGTGGAGATACGGTGAATAAAGGAAGTGTAATCCAACCTCCGTGTGTGCGCGTCCTCCTTTGGCTCGGCCTCTCCGAGGCAACACTGGCGACAAGGCTTCTCCTCGCGCGCCCACGGAGTCCTCCACAGCGCTCCGCTGCTCCTCCTTTGGCTCTCCGCCACCCGACGCGCTGCGAGCGCACATAAATCAATCCGTTGGCAGGCCGCCAACGTCCTCGGCCGGAACGCCCTGGGCCTCCTCCTCTGGCAGTCCGCCAACGCTTCTCGCCCTGAACGGCGGGGCCTCCTCCTCCTCCTGCATTCCGGCGGCCCACACAAGTGGAAGCCCTCTTCAATCAATCCGTTGGCAGGCCGCCAACGTCCTCGGCCAGAACACCCTGGGCCTCCTCCTCTGGCAGTCCGCCAACGCTTCTCGCCCTGAACGGCGGGGCCTCCTCCTCCTCCTGCATTCCGGCGGCCCACACAAGTGGAAGCCCTCTTCCTCCTCGCAGTACTTCAACAGCACGTCCTGATTTGCCTCCAGGCCTCATCCTTTCATTTTACAGACACCCTTTTCTCCTCGACTCCTCCAGAAAGTAAAGAAAGACGTAGGTAAATCAAAGGAGCCCGCAGGACCACCACACGCCTCTGGCACAGCGCAACACAGTGCAGGGAAGTGCTCTGGACACCTGCTGTGACACCCTACCCACCGTGAGCCGGTGAGTCTGCTATCCAACTACAGCACCAAAAATATATTGTGTCCGGCACCATGAGCACGCCAGCCTCCGCGTCAGGGTCCAATCCAGGATCGCCTACGCCGGCTCAGGTAGTGCAGCCGATTCAACTGCGACTACCACCCCCTTTCACCATGACCCCACAAGCCACGAAAGGACCCAGATGGACTGACTGGATGGAAGACTTCCAGCATTACGTCAGGGGATCTGGGGATGGAAATTCCCCCAACATCAGAGACATCTTCCTTAATCTGGTAGGGGGTGAGATAAAGACTGTGGTCAAGACGATTCCTGCAGCTGAACGGAACACCTTCAAGGACCTAATAAAAGCCCTAGACAAACTTCTCATCATAGAAGTCAATCGCGACTACGAACGCTACCTGTTCAACAAGTGCACCCAAATGCCACAGGAAACAGTTGATGAATTCATAACCCGCCTAAGAGTAAAGGGTGCAAATTGTCAATTCGACGCATTCTCTCTGGAAGAAGCCATAAGACTAAGGGTCATTGAAGGTTGCCTATCCCCTGTCCTCAAGAAACAACTCTTGAAGAAACCCCTCTCCATTCAGGAAATGAGCGAGCTCGCTCGCATACATGAAAGGGTTGATGCTCAAGCCACATCCATGGCCAGCCCGAACAACCCCAAACACGACGCTGCGGAACTGATCGCAACCATACAACCATCTCGTCCAGGCGACAGGGGGCCACAGCCATACAGACCTCAAAACGTCCAAACACCCCGCCTACAGAGACAATGTTATCGCTGTGGGATGTCTTTTCCGCACGCGGGATCGTGCCCTGCTCTGTCTCAACGATGCACAAACTGCGGAAGAGAAGGCCACTTCCACTCGGTGTGCAGGGAAGGCGTACCATTTCCTCCCGCGAGACCCCAAACGCCAGTCAGGACGTTTGTCCGCCTGCCACCTCCCAGACACTTTCAACCCCGATATTACCAACAAAGCCAAGGACAAAGGCGATACGTCAGAGCAATTGACGAATACCACATGCCGGGATTCCCACCTCAGCCAGAGCAGACTGATCGGACCAAATACTTCACCGATGAATATGACCATCCGCCAGAAGAATATGGGCCTGAACCTCTCTACCAGGAGATGCAGGGAGCTGCATATGATATGCCATATGACTCATACGACCACGATGAGTTCGTCAACCTCATACTCGACACTGAAGAGGCCAGAGAAGCCCCGAAGATCCCCATCAAAATGGGGAATAGACAATTCCAATTCATGATTGACTCAGGTGCTACCGTTAACATTATGGGCGAACAGGACTATGCCATGATACCGAACCCACCTGCACTTCAACAGTCCCGCTCAAGGATATTTCAGTGGGGTGCCACCACCCCCCTACCGACAGTAGGATGCTTCACACAACGTTTTCTCCTGAATGGCCGGAAAGTAGACACAACAGTACACATCATCCGGTCACTTGCTAGAAGCCGATGCCTGCTCAGCTACCACACGGCATCCCGTTTGGGGCTAATAGAAATACACGTGAAGGCGGGAGACTCCATCACTGCGACCTCCGAAGACATGAACGCGAAAGATACAGTTGGCGCCATCGCATGCTACCAGATGCAGAACCTGGTCACACAGGCCGACATCACAAGAGACTTCCCCAACCTCTGCAGAGGGCTGGGCAAACTCAAGGCCCCCCCCATCCGACTACACATTGACACTTCAGTGAGGCCAGTACCGCAACACCCCCGGAGAGTGGGTTTCCACCTACAAGGGGCAGTATCAGATGCACTCCAACAACTATTGTCCGATGGCATCATTGAACCAGCCACAGGCCCGACTCCATGGGTCTCCCCACTCGTGGTGGTACCAAAAGAAGGAGGAAAGATCCGTTTGTGTGTAGACATGAGGGTAGCAAACACTGCCATTCAGCGCGAGAGGCACCCGGGCCCTTGCATCGAGGACATGATCGTACAACTGAACAACGCCCAGATGTTCTCCAAACTCGACCTCAACCAGGGATACCACCAGCTGGAGCTGCACCCGGAATCCAGACCCATCACGACATTCGCGACCCATGATGGCCTATACAGATATCGGCGTCTTAATTCCGGCATCTCATCAGCCGCGGAAATCTTCCAAGAGGCCATCCGGCAGGTGATCAGACCAATCAAAGGCACACTGAACTACAGTGATGACATCCTTGTTTTCGGTTCGTCGAAAGAGAATCACGACAAAGCCCTGCTTGCTACATGTGCAGCACTCCAAGAAGCAGGCCTCACCCTCAATACTGCAAAATGCCGGTTCAGCAGGACCAAGCTCAAATTCTTTGGACACATCTTTTCCAGCGAGGGGATGCTGCCGGATCCTGACAAGGTCGAAACCATCACCAAACTGGAGGAACCACGACAGGTTGCTGACGTCCGCTCATTTCTTGGCATGGCTGGCTACTGCGCGCGGTATATACCGCACTACGCGTCCCTCACCGACCCCCTACGGAAACTCCTCCAGAAGGACACCGTGTTTGAATGGACTCCCGCATGCCTCCAGGCTTTCACCGACATCAAGCGGGCCCTGATGGAAGCACACCGCCTGGCGTACTTCAATCCCGCATGGCACACTGAAATCGTGGTGGACGCGAGCCCGGTGGGCCTTGGCGCCATCCTATTACAAACGAGCGGGGCGGATGTCCACCCGAGACACGTGGTCGCATACGCGAGCAGAGCCCTGTCCACCCCAGAACTGGCCTACTCCCAGGCGGAAAAAGAGAGCCTAGCCGCCGTCTGGGCGTGTGAACACTTCCATGATTTCATCATTGGGAAAAAGTTTACTTTAATAACGGACCACCAAGCCCTGCTCTCGCTGTTTGGCAACCCGCACACCAAGATGCCGCCGAGAATAGAGCGCTGGGGAATCCGTTTACAGGAATATGACTACGATATCATTCATCGTCCCGGGGGTGACCTTAACCCCGCTGACTACCTGTCACGTCACCCAGTGGGGGCCCCACTGACCCGTGAGGGAGACGTCGCCTATATACAGTACATAGCGTCGAACTCGCTACCACCGGCGTTGTCCCTGGAGAGAGTGGCCGCCGCATCCGCTGCTGACCCCACCATGGCACTCGCCATCAGCCTCACACTGTCCAGCAAATGGAGAGATCACCATAGAGCAACGCTGGCACACCCAGGAGCGCGCAAGCAAGAAATTGAAAGACTGGCCAAGGTACACAGCGAATTGGCCGTCAAGGACAACGACATCCTCCTCAGAGGGTGCAAAATAGTCATTCCCGCCACGCTCAGGAATGAAGTAGTAAGCACGGCCCATGAGGGTCACAGAGGAGCAGAAAACACCAAGAGGCAGCTGAGGCGCCATGTTTGGTTCCCATTCCTGGACGCGGCAGTGGAAGAATGGGTGAAGAACTGCCACGCCTGTCAGTGCACCGCCCCCGCGGAACATCCACCCCCGCTCCAACACACACAGATACCCGAACGGCCATGGGAACGGGTAGCCATGGACTTCTATGGACCCACGGAAGAGGGTGATTACCTTTTGCTCATAATAGATGAACACTCACGTTTCCCAATCGTCAAAACGGTCACCACCACCGCATTCCCCCAAGTAGCAGCGGCGGTGGAAGAAGTGTTCAGCGAGTGGGGGATCCCCAAAACAGTCAAATCCGACAATGGACCCCCGTTCAGTGGACATGAATTCGGAACACTAGCAGAACATCTAGGGTTTGTACACATGAAGATAACTCCTCGCCACCCGCAAGCAAATGGGATGGCCGAACGATTCATGGCATCAATCAAGAAAACGAGACAAAGAGCCAGAGTAGAAGCGGTCGACCCACACCAGGCGTTGTGCCGACTTCTACGGGACTACAGAAACACCCCTCACGAAGCCACCAACAAGACACCCGCCGAGCTCATGCTTCGCTACAAAGTACGAACCCGCATACCGTACAACCCTGCCGATGAGGAGCCGCTCGACATGGACGTGCTCCGAAAGGATGCAGAAGCCAAAGAGAGAGCAAGACGTGAGACGGATGCCCGCCGTCACGCAGTGATACAAGACTTCCACATTGGAGATGAAGTACTTGTCCAGCAACCGACACCCAGAAAGTTGCTGGACAAGTACTTCATCTCCAATCCGCGGTTCGCTCCAAGTCCCATGAGAGTAACCGCAGTGAAAGGCACGATGGTGACGGCCGAGGATCAAAGCAGAGCTGTCACCAGGAACTGTCAACAATTCAGACACTACTCCAGACGAGAAGGAACAGAGCCGCTATATCGGTCGGCCTCTCCAGAGCCCCGAGAGCCGCAGGACGACTTGTGGGTCCCACCAGGAGGAGACCCAGGAGGGACAAGCAGAGAAGTGAGGACCACAGAACTGCAAGAGGCAGGTGATCAAGAGGAGAGGCCACGGAGAACTGTAAGAAAACCCACGAGACTTGTTGAAGAATGTTGATCTCGATGTTTGAATATATTGTTCGGGGGTGATGTTGCCCAGCACTCATGGGTTAAAGAGTGCTGCCCCCACCGTTGTGGGGGCGGAGTTAGTGACACGCGGGAGGAGGAAAAGGGAAAGGGGATTATGGGAGAAGGCGCGCGGAGCGCCAGTTAGAGTGGAGATACGGTGAATAAAGGAAGTGTAATCCAACCTCCGTGTGTGCGCGTCCTCCTTTGGCTCGGCCTCTCCGAGGCAACAGTGCCGGTGCTTCCGTCATCCGAATTCCCATTAAGTCAAATGGGAATGGGGATTAACAATTTACCGGAGCCTGACTTTCCAGATCGCCGGGGTCGTAATCCCCTGGTGATGATTCCGGCAAGCCAGGTGCTGGTAGTAAATATTGCAAGTCTGGCGGCAACCTGCCCTATGCCTCACACGTATTGCATAATTATCATATATAAGTTACAACCTTTAATGGCCCTCATTACAGGTCCAGCAGAAACCGCGCTGGTAAAACCGGGAGGTAGCCACCGGATCTGTAATGATTTACTGCCGCCTGACTTGCCGGAATCACTGGGGCATTACAGCCCCGGCGGTCCGGTAAGTCAGGCACTGGCAAAATGTTGATCCCCATTCCCATGGAGTGCCATAAGACTCCACGGGAATGGGGACCACAGAAGCACCGGCATCATTGACAAAGGTGCCGGTGCTTCCTTGAAAGTCTGTGGGCAGTTGCCATTCCGCCCGCCAGGTCTCGCCCTGACGGGTGGAATGACACCCGGCCGCAGACTCGTAATTTGCTGGTCCGGAAACAACGGTACCCGTAAGCTTACCGGCACCAATGTTTCCGTACCGACAAACTTGTAATGAGGGCTAATATTTGGTTGCTCCCATCATATGATAAGTGTAATGTCAAATAATGTTATACTACTCAATGACTCCTATGCCTGGTAGAGTCAACACATGTAAGGTACAACCTCACATGCCCAGCTGTTCTTATCACAGGTCAAGTGCAGCCTCAGACGCCCCAGAAGTGCTATTTTGTGACATGTAAAGCATTCCCTTAGAGGTATATCCCCTCCTGTCCATCATTTACCTAGTGCAATAAGAGCTGCCTCACTTTTTTTATTGAATGGCAGGCAAACACTGCAATACTCTATAGAAAGTGTTACCAAGCTCAACGAAGGATGGAGGGCTGAGTGAGCCTGCCACCTATGCCAAGCGCAGCCTGGAATGCCCCAGTAGTGCCATCTCATGCTGAGTACAGCCTGCATTGGCAAGTATAACCACACATGTCCTGGGGTCCCCATCGTATGCAATGTGCAGCCTCAAATGGCCCAGTACTGCAATATTATGCTAAGCAATGCCTGCAATTTGGGGGATTGCTCTAGTGTCCAGGTGCTGCTATCATTTATACCACAGTGCCAATGGGACAATTTAGCGAAGGTGGAGGTGGCTGGATTGTACAATTTGTGAGGAGCTCTAAGACCCATTTGAAGCAAACAAGACATTGGACCAAATGCCATGTTCACCTAGTGCGCCCAACTCTATATGTGGACCGAACTGAGCCCTGCTCTTTCCTCTGGGCTTTGTGTTTCCCCAGAGTCCTGGGCATTGTGGTTGGCACATTACCCATCACCAATAAATAAATAAATAAATACAAATTAATTGCCCTTTTCCGGTACTTGTGGATCAATGCAGCTTCCCACAAGCACTTGTCCAGTTTCAAGAGTTCTGCCTGAGCAAATCTTTCAGCATTCAACGGTTATTTTATTTATTTATTTATATCACTTGTATAGCGCACTAAGCCCATACGCATCAAGGCGCTGGCTACATGCATTAGAATTGCATAAGTGTGACATAGTGCTGGAAGAGTTTACAGGCTTACTCCGGTCCTAGCTGCCATGGATATCGGAGGGTCTTTTCAGCAGAGATCCGAGCAGGTATTTCTTCCTCCCAACTGGAGAAGGAAGTTGTAGGATTACTTGTCAGTTCTTTGCCCCACAGCCTGTTTAAAGTTCAGAATGGTATGTGGTATGGTGGCTTAGACACCCATTGTCTATTAGGTGCAGCTACATGCCAAACGCGTGGTACAGCACCACTTCAAGAATGATCATCCACGTTCTGGGAAGTCTGAACTCTTCATGATTGCCTCGAAAGGGATGTGATATTCTGTGTGCTGGTGCCTAGTCCCAAAGAACCTAACCTTCAGACATGAGTCAGTCCCAGTGTTCACACCATTGTTGACCTTAGGTGCCCGGCTGGAAGGACGGGAAGCTACCCCTTGGGATCAGAATACAATGGACATGCATTGTAACTTCTCGATTTGCAAGCAACTGATTGCCACCTACTTATCCTGTAGTCATTTACTCTGCTGTAGGTCTTCTGGTCCTCAAGCGGACTAACAATTAAGTAGAGGAGAACTATACCAATTGTCCAGCAAGGGAGGGCTTAGCCTCACTCTGTGGTAAAACAGGCACATACGATTTGCTTCTGGTTGGACAACCACCTGTGCTCCCTGGTAAACTTTCATTTGCTTGGAATAAAGAATATTTGGATGGGGTATCTCAGCACGTTTGCTCAAATATGTTCTCAATCCAAATCTTTTGAGGATACAGCGGCTAGACTTTTTGCAACAGAAGATGGCACTCAGCTTGTTCTGTTGCAGAGTTCACTGACCTTTGGAATGGAGATGGGAATGCTTGAGCAATAATATGGGCCAAGAGCCTCTTGAATGCCTTCATCTCCCAACGGCACCTCATTCCAAAGGTATATGCAAAATTCCATTGGTACCTAGACATCATTGGTTCTTAGAGGACACCAATGGCCTGCAGGAGAAGGTATTCAACTTATTTTGATGGTCCAACCATCATTGCCGATGATGCTCTCTCTATCAGGAAATTTGATTATCTTCCTCCACCTGTGGCATAGAGGCTTGAAAGGTAGATGGCCAATCGAAAGGGTTCTCTATGGAGTTGTTAATTTAGCTGCCTCAATGGGTGACATCCGCATGTTGGGGTTTTAAGGGACTTCACCCTATTAGTTTTCTCTATTCCAGACTTTCTAAGTGATAGTGTTCTGTTTGGTCTGGCTTTGCCAAGCTTTCAGACCCAATAAGCAGCTACCAGAGCCTTCAGGTGAGTTTGCATACAAGTCGGAGATCGAACCAGATGCCGTTTGACTCTCTCATAGATTTAATCTTCATCATCCAGTCAAGCCACCTTGCCCCACTTACCTGAATGGGACCACACTCAGACGCAGCCTCACTTATTTCCCCCATTATACGCTCTTGCAGGTGGTTGAGGGAATTCTTTGTAAGGCAACAATTTACTTGGAGGCTGAGGTTACTGGGAGATCTCCTAGATTATGAACCATAGATAATGTTGCTCAGAAGTGGATCCTATGTCCCTGCCTATTGTTTGCTCCATAGTTGATATTACTGTTTTTCTTCCCTGAAACCATTCCCTCCTGTTGAAATGTTTAATCTAATGTAGAACAAAAGGAGGGGGCCCTAGGATCGGAACCAGCCCTGCTGACCTCTAGTTTGATATAGTAAGCGTCTGAGCAATATTGTTGCAAGGTCACAGGGTAGTGTTGAGGTGAAGCCCACACCTCATTTGTTTGGGTAATACGGGGGATTTCCTGGATACCTTGCATCTGTTTTTTAGTTTCTTTAATAAAGAAAGTGATTTTCCACACAGTTTTCTGGATTTTTCAGTGCTTGGTGCATAAGTTAAATATTTATTTATAAGTCATTAAGTTATTATGTGAGGTCAGCCGACACGTGTTTCAACCCTTGGGTCCTTTTCAAGGCTAAGTAGATTTGTCCGTGTCCCCTTGTGGGGTTCTAGTTCATATAGTCCGATAATTTGCCTGTAATTACAGCTGGGCTCCTGAGGGGCCCTGTGTCTTGCACAGCGTTTCTACATCGTTCCGCCTGCGGTCGAAACACGTGTCGACTGACCGCACATAATAACTCAATGAGTTATAAATAAATATTTAACTTGTGCACTAAGCACTGAAAAATCCAGAAAACTGTGGAAAATCACTTTATTCTTTTAATCGAATGTAGCCTGATCAGTGTCATCTCGCTCGTGTTGATTCCTATGTGTCAATTTTGGATCTACCTTCAAAGGTCAAAAACCCTCCATGACAACCCTTAGCCACTGGATCTATTTTGGTTTATCTGTATGATATTATCGGAAATCCAGTATAATAATAATGTGATGCATCGATTGAGAAACCTAGGTTTCTTTTCTCTTGCACTATGCAAATACTGTTCACTGTATCGTAATTAAGGTGCATTAGAGTATTTATTTCTTCTACATTTCTCTCTTTTCTGTCTTGACTTTTCCCTTTTTATACGGGCCAACGTGCAGGTTTTCATTAACACAGTAGGACCACTATATATCATAAGCCTACAGCTCCCACTAGCTGTGACACTGTATGTCACTGTATGTCCTATGACAACAGCTCCCCCTAGGAGAGCATTCTGTGGGTTTGGACAGCCTCTATTGCACATGACGGCATTGGGCAAACATACATCTGGCCTTTTATATTGTAGTGTGATTATTTTATTTCTATTTGCCTGCTTTTATTTATTGCTCTGTAAAAGAAATCAGTTGCAACTGACTTTGTTCCACATTTATGCAAATGAAAATTGAAGTCTGATCTTGAAAGCCTGTAATAGATGCGCAGAGCGCTAGGCCTGTACATATATCAAGGTAAGGTCTATTTACACTTTTAATACAACTGTAGTAGTTGCTTAAAAACGCCTGATGCACCCATTGAATTGGTCACTTTCAAAGCGAATCAATTTACATTCACACCTTGTGACGAATTGCCATCTGGCAAGAGTGTGAATGCCCTGGTTTCTTTTTATTTTTAATTAAATAATAAAATTCCATCTCTGAAAGGGAAATCTGCTAATCAGATTCCCCTTTCATAAGGTTCATGCCAACCACATAATATGTACTTGTGCCCTGTTGCATCAGTATCCTGATTTGCGGCACCTGCTCTACCAGGGGGTGCATTTGAGATATGCACCCTTGTTCCAAAACATTATTCTGAGGATTCGGTCCTGGTGGTATGTTACACTGTAAATATCAGTCACACCTGAGTTAGGGTGTGGTGACCAGCATCTCTCATAGTCATCCTAGCAACATTAAATTAATATCACATGTGTCAGCTCTGTGAGTCCAGTTAAGCTGTGGAAGCGTTATGTGTATTTGTTCCAGACTAGACCCTCCCTCCCCCTGCCCACTGGCAGGACTGTAGCCTTGAGGATTTCCTCTCTTTGTTACTTTCCCCAGGGAAAGCCACTCCAAAGGAAGCTTGCCTGGAAACAGGAATCAAAGGGCTGACCTTCACAAAGGGCTAAGCCTCACTCGAGGCTGCTGCATTTCTAAATACCTTTAGTTCTATTTAAAAGGGTAGGGCGAGGATAGTGTCGACAGGAAAACATATGTACAGTGGAGGAAGACTTCCAGTATCTCGTTTCTCTCTGCCCCTCTCTCTCTCTCTCTCCTTCCTGTCCGCTCCACTTTCTCTAGAGCAAATCACTTTCGGTGTGATGTCAGAAGGGCAAAGTTCATTCATTTCAATAGCAGGAATTGGACCACTAAAGCAGGCTAGCTTTAGTCCAACCACCTGTGGACTTTAGTCTTTAAATGAAGGGGTCCCACGCTACTTCTTTGAATCATCGCTGGAATCCCACCCTGGAAGAAGATTTTGCTGGACACTGCCGAGAGAGCAGTCCTTTCTAAAGTCCTCCATTTGTGAGGTTAAGGCAGGTGGTATAAGGCAAAGACGAGCTCTGTTCCATAACCATCAAAATGGGTCATTAGGGGTGAAGTCTGCTGCTGGACCCAGACCTGTTTATCTGCCAGGCACCCTATTGCCTATGACGTAGGACCTTGCCATGTTGCGCTGAAGTTGTGTGCACAGTCTCCCTTGTGCTTAGGAGCCCAAGCAAAAAAGACTAACTGTCTCCTGTCTCCTGTGTACTCACAGCTCCTGAATGCCAGAACAGCCAAGATCCCTATGTTTGCGATGCCTATCAGCTGTGAGCTGTGATTCAAGTGTTTTTTTCGATTCCTAACAATTGTCCAGGACCCTTCAAAGCTGCCTTCGGCATCATCGTGCTCCAAACCGCTGTTTGTCACACAACACCGTTCGCCACTGCACCACACCAGTTGAAGCCTGCCGCTAGCTCGGCTCGAACCAACAAAGTACCACTGCTTTGCTCCTAGAACCATTCGAAGCAACAGCATTTTCATTGTCACTTCTGTAAGTCGATCAACCTGACCTTGGTATCCCCCGAACAGCGACTGCTGCCCTTCCTTACCGGATCGACTGACCTGCAAATCCTGGTACCAACTTGACCGCAGACCGAACTTGGTGACCGCCTGATCTGCACTGCTTGTGTAGACACTTCAAGATCATTGCAACTGCTGTGTCCTCGAACGAAAGAGAACATGTGAGTGACACAGAGAAGCCTGGTTCGATGCTATCGAGCCACCAAGACATTTGCAAAGGTATTAGTGACTGCTGTCTGCACCCTGCTCCATCTTTGGGCCCTAGAGACTGCATAGACCATTTTAATCCCTTTTGAAACCTAGAGAAGTATCTTTTCTTAACATTGTGTTCATTTAATTGCCTTTTCTCCCTGTGTCCCATTTCCGAGAATGCTGCATCATTTCTATCTTTGCATATTCTACAAACATTAGAAATAATAATGTTAAGGTAATTACATGAAACATATCAATACATTTATAAAATATTATATTAAAATCAAATATCATGGTAACCTTAACTCACCTGGTTTTGTTTTGTAACATTTTAGCTCATGTTGTAAAATGTTTTACAGTGAAGGTGATGAAATTTGTTTTATGAGTATTAGTTTGTGTTTGCTAAACACATGAAACCATTTGTATAGATTTACGTTTTCAATGCATATTACATCTGAAGTGCTTTTGTTACTATTTACATTTTGTATTATTTGGTAAAAACTTTTTTTGTTGAAACTATATGTATGTTTTTTTTATGTAAAGTCTGACTATTGTAACTTAAATGTTAATTACGTTTGTAAATTGTATAAATTGGGTATATATTGATGTTTGTTGAAATATGTGTTAGTAAATAGTGTTTATTATATTGTAATTGTTTTTTGTTTAGTGTATATTTGATTTTTATGTGTAGTCTAGGTTGTACTTTATGTTAGGTTTATTGTTTACTATATTATACATTTGTAATTTTAAAATGTCATTTGTTTATTTTTTATACTCCGAATTATAAAATTGAAATGTTTATGAATGTAGTGTTTTTGTAATTGTATGTTAACGTTTATTCTTTTTGTTTAAGTGTTGTATGTGACTTATATATAAATGATGATTTATGTTTTTAATTATATGGTATTTTTGTATTATAAAATATGTTATGGTTTCTTGTAAGATGTATTAACAGTGTACATTTAATTACTTTTTTGATACTTTTTCATTTTAGAAAATGACTTGTTCATATGCATATAAAGCTTTTTTATTATATAATAATATATGGTGTTTTTAGGTTTGTGGGTGAGTTAAGGTTACCATGATATTTGATTTAAATATAATATTTGTATAAATGTATTGATAATAGTTTTCATGTTGTTACCTTAATGGTATTATTTCTAATGTGTGTAGAGTTTAAGTTTTTGGTAGTTTAACCTTACCTCTTTTGCACATTGTTAGAAGAAAATGTGTTTGCAGTACCATAATTGTTTATGAAAGGGTTTAAAGTACTCTTACATTTGGTAAATTATGTGTTATAATTTATTTAATTGAAATATATTAATGTTGGATGTAATTGCGTTATATGTCTTATTTAGTTGTGTAACATATAAATGATTCATATATGTGAACTTTGTAATTTCATGTTTATGATGGTCTCCACATTGCCCCTTACCACCGTCTCTTAGAGCCAATGTTAAGAAGAAACTTTGCAAAGGAAACAAATAATACATACATTGAAAAATATCCAGTTATATTTCATTTACATGTAATAGTTCACAAAAATAACAATAAAAGGTTCTTGTTTTATAAAAATTATAACATGAATACTTTATTGTAATTGTTTCATTTTTTCTGGATTTCATTACACAAATCACCAGATTTTGAAGAGCTAGGTAAATATATACTTACATGCTATTCATAATAAATAAATATATAATTGGAACTTTTAATTTGCTGTAATGACTTACTTGTTTTATTAGGTGTATTAACATTTTGTAAAGTTACAAAAATGTATAATTAAGATAAGTATTGATTAATAGTGTTTGTGTAAGTTGATTTTGTTGTAAAAAGTATGTACTTATTTACTGTATCAAATGTCTTGTTGAAAGAGTAAAAATATGTAATAATATCTCATTTTTAAAAGCATATGTACATTTTAAGAAATAGGAAGGGGTGTAGTACAATATCAATTGTCTCACTTTCTATATGTTTTCTTTTAGTAATATGTTTTTTACTTTTCCTGACTACATTAGAACTGTTTTTGATTGCCCGGCAGTCGCATTTAGGGAAACGTCAGGCGCTTCAGCGCCGGTGCTTCCGTGGCAAGCCGGTTTTCGCCAGTCCCGCCGGATTTACATTTATACTGCCTCCTGTTTCCACCCCAGGTTAGGTAAGAAGTTCAAAGTATGGCGTTTAACCGCAAATCTCTGTTTAGCAGCACTACATTATTTAAATCATTGTGACTGTTTATATTGTTTTGCTAATTTCACTTCCCATGCCTCCCTGAGATCCGAGTTTTACGTTGTGCTTTTTGCCTTATATTTGCAAGCCTGAATATTGCTTTGTTTGCTGTGCATTGCTCGCGTGTTGGAGGATTTATAAACTCCAACACTGTAGAAATCAGCCTGCACGTAGGTCTTGACTCTAATTTAATTGTTACCTTCCCTGCTCGTTACACTTGTTGTGACTCCATCTGCTTGGGACACTCCTTTGGACCACGGCATGCATCCAGCTGTTATATTGCAACTACCGGACTGATGGCGAACTACATCTCCCAGCAGCCCGGCAGTCGCATATAGGGAAACGTCAGGTGCTTCAGCGCCGGCGCTTCCGCGGCAAGCCAGTTTTCGCCGGTCCACGCTGGATAACGGCCTTCAGCATGGAGCACTGTTCTCTACATCTGCCAGGACTTCGATCCTGATAATTCGGAAAACCAGGTATGGGATAACTGGAAGCATGCAAACTCCTGGCCCAACTAAAGCAGCTACACCAAACAACATTGGTAAGACAATTCCTTGAAGCCAGACATGATCTCAGGCATACATCACACTTGGGTACCACGCCGCACACCCATGACCCAGTTTTCCCTTCCAACTCCCCCATATCTAGCAAAATCCATTGTGCTATTCCACCCATCCTCCCCAGTCACCTGACACAGTTACCGCCAAATCAGCATAAATTACACCCAAAGCCAAGGAGGTTAGACTCAAGGACACCAAAATAGGACTCCTTAAACACAAGATCTTTGAACAAAAATGCACACGGCATCCATGATTATATCATCCATGACAAACTCGATATATTATGCATCATGGAAACCTGGCTACAAGAGCCGGTAGGACCCAAAATCGATGTTGTAGTTCCTAAAGGATACAACATCTTCTATAAAAACAGGGAAGTCGGCAGAGGAGGAGGTGTGGCTGTCATAGGTAATGGAAATCTAAGCCTCTTTCCCTCACCCCTACACTGTAATGACTGTGAGATAATCATGCTGAAAATGGCAACCTCGAAAAACAGTAGTATTAACATCATAGTCCTATACAGACCGTCCTCCTCAATGTCAGACTTTAATGACGAGCTGGTCCATTTACTGCGAACCCTAAAGGGACCCAATACAGGCACGCTGTTACTAGGAGATCTAAATAGGTGGAAAGGAAACCCGCAAGATAAAGATGCAATCTCTCTCGAAAAAAAACTAACCACTATTGACTGTCAGGTCTTGAACTCCAAGCCCACATGTATTAGCGGTAACCAACTTGATTGGATTATTTCCAATAACACTGATATTACTAAACTGGAGGCACATCCATGTATATGGTCTGACCATTACAAAATCGAGCTAATCCTCACCCCCAAAGAAAACATCAAAAAATTGCATAACACTCCAATTACCACCCTTAGTCGAAATCTTAAAAAAATCACATCAGAAAATCTCGAGCAAGGCATTGCTCACATTCGGAACTCTATTAAGGATGAAGATTCATGTGAAAAACTGATAGCCACCTACAATGACCAATTCACAAGAATTCTTGACCAATATGCTGCCCTCAAACAAAAACTTGTTCGGCCCAATAAAAACCATCAGCACTGGTTTAATACTGAAACCAATGGCTTAAAAAAGGCAAAGAGAAAAGCCGAATGGAAATGGTCTAAAGACCCCTCGGCTATTAACAAAGATAATTGGAAAAAGTTAGATCAGACTTACAGAGAAAAACTTACACTGGCATAAAAACCTATTACAACGACCAAATCAACTCAGCAGCCAACTCAACAGGTAAACTTTTCCAAATCCTCAAATCAGTGGATAAACCTGCCACATTATCCCCTCCATTTCAGCCGTCTCAAAGAGACTGTGAAATGGTACAAACAGCGTTTCATAACAAAGTCTTGAAGGCCCGAGAGAAAATCCAAACATGTTCCACAACCAACCTATCCTCATCTCAACCTACTTACGAAATCAAGCACGCTCATTCAACTCTAAGCAAATTCCAATTTACTCAAACCACAGTAAAAGAAATAACCAAAGTCCTTGCATCCACTAAGTGCACCTCTTGTACGGAAAATATTAGTCCTCCCAAAATGATTCTTGACAATCTGGAGCTTTTTGCCCCATTTCTATGTAGAATGGTAAACTCCTCCTTTAGAGACCGCAAGGTACCCACATCCATTAAGACAGTGACACCACTGGTAAAGAAACCCGGCCCAGACCAACGCGACCCAGTCAATCTCCGGCCCATTACTAACTGCAACTTTCTCTCCAAGATTCTAGACAAGGTTGCCACAGGCCAGCTGCAGAAATACATTGATCAGAACAGTTTACTGCACGTCCAACAGTCGGGCTTCAGAGAGGCCTTGAGTACAGAATCAGCCGTACTGGACCTCCAGTCCAAAATGCTGGAGGTGATAGACAAGGGCAAATCTGGACTATTAATCTTGCTGGACCTCTTGGCAGCTTTTGATTTGTTGGATCACTAGAAGCTCTGAGAGGCCCTAGAGGAATCAGGCAACTGTTCCTCAGATGCCATTGAATGGATAGCTTCTTTCCTGGGAAACAGGAGCTCCAGGATTCAATGGGGCAATCACTCATCGGCCGCTCAGCAGGTAGACTGTGGAGTCCCTCAAGGAACAAGTTTTTCACCACTGCTATTTAACATGCGCTGCTTCTGCACCCTCCTGACCAACTTGGGCATATTCTTCACGAACTTTTCAGATGATACACAATTGGTTTTAGAACGGACTTGCTGCCACTCTAAAGACAATGATATGCTCAATTCAGTCTATAACGTCTATAACTCCATTGAAGCCTGGATGATATCCAACTGGATGTGCCTCATTGGAGGGAAAACTAAACTAATGGTCTTTGGATCCCCCCAAGCAAGAGCAAAATTAGATCCTGCTTATGCAACCTTCCACATTAAAGACTCACCAGTAGTGATCTCAGAAAAAGTGAAGACTTTAGGCATTTACCTGCAGGCCTCACTGAGAGCAGAAGCACAGGTGGCATATCTTAAAAAGACTTGTCAATACCATCAAAGACTGCTAAAACAAATAAACCCCCACCTGAGTTAACAAAACAGCTCCAATATCGCGAGAGCCATCATACTGTCCAGACTCGATTATGACAATTCCCTTATGCTAGGTGCCACCAAAAAATGCCTCAAACAATGTCAAACCATCAAAAGCAATGCCATAAGAACAATCACAGGCAAATCCTATAGAGACCACATTTCCGATGAAAGGAAAACCCTCTACTGGCTCGCTATAGAGGGCCATATTTCCTTTAAGTCCATGTCCCTTGGCCACCACTATCTAAATGGATCCACCCCCGATTATCTCAAAAAACAAATTAGACCCTACGTACCCAGCCAAACATTAAGATCAGGAAACAAAGGGCTTATCCATACTGGACAAGTAAACAAATCCAATGGCTTGGGCCGAGCCTTCCCCAGTCTAGCCTCGACCAAATGGAACAGACTCACACTTGATTTTCGACTTGAGCCCAATTATCTGATATTCAGAACAAACCAGAAAACGGCTCTCTTCAAGTAACCATCCTGACCCAATTCCGACCGGTCACCTGACTGATTTGACCTGCTTGTCCCGTCATTTTTTGTTGTCCTATATCTCTGTGTTAGTGCTCTGATGCCTATGGGCTGCGTCGCTGTATAAATAAACAAATAAAATAAAATAAAAATAAAATAAATTTGTTCATTTGTTCTATTTCTATAAACATTTTTAAAATATATTTGCACATGTCTATTTCATATATATGTCACAAAATGGCAGGTTTTCCTAAATTATCTTTTTGAGGGTTACCCCTTCTTAAATTTGCTAAGCAGATGGTCCAAAGTTTGCACGTGATCTGGCTGAGGAGTTTAAAAGTAGTCCCAAACCTAAGATCTTAAATTGAAAAATTGCATTTTTCCAGGGGTAGTTATTTTTCGGATGTTTTTTTTTCTTTTGCTAATAACAGAACTTAAAATGCTTGTATTAGCATCAGCAGTAGGGGCATTTTGTTTTGATGTTTCTTCATGATGTGCACTTTCTGATCTACAAACTGAGGAAGTATTAGTAATGTGCAAATTATCCTTTTTTCCCTTTTGTGCACCAGAGCACTTTTAATCATCAGAATAACACTACTTGAAATAGTAGGAGTTAAATTGGTTTTTGATAATTTTACAAAAGTTGGCACTGTTGCAATACAAGTAGGTCTAAAAGGCAAACTACTTGTTTTATGTGTATGTATGACAGACATTTAACATTTGAAATACAAGTAGTAGATGTGCTAGGATGTATTTTGTTTTTTGTTGACTGAATAAAAGTACTTTGCACTGTTGAAATGGTACTAGTGGTAGTAGGTAAGACATATTTTTATGGACCCTTCATAATCAAAGTTTGCATTTTTAAAATAGTACTAGTAATAGAACTAGGGAATGTATTTATGTTATTTTGGGGAATTTCCAGACTTTGGACCATTATTTTCCTGCGTAATAGCATCTTTGATTATTGAAACATTGCGAGAAATGGTAATAGGCAATGTAGGTCGATTTTCACTTTCAATGAGAGATCAAAAAGTGCGTACTGTTAAAACAAGTGTAATTATGACTGACTAATTTATAGGTGTTTGGCATGGTGAATTAAATTGATGAGGTGTGGTATAGGCAGCTACAGTAGTAACATTGGGAGTTTTAAGAGGAATATTTGTATTTTCGGTAGTTTGTTGTAAATCATTTAAAGGACATGAGACTGAAGGAAAGACCTGATGAGAAGACTGCTCAAAAACAGGAAAACAATGCATGCATAGTTGTGTATTATGTTCAATAATTACTAACTAGTTTTATTGTTTATTAACCCAAATTTACATTTAGAATGGTTAAATAATTGCTTGCATGCTTTTAATATGGGCTTTTATTGTTCTGAACTAACAAGTTTCACATTTTCAATACTAACTTATTTTAATTTATAATAATATGTTAACATAGACTTACCATGCTGTAGGTTTTTTTCAAAAGGAAACTGGCTGTGATCCAGTTGGACTGTAATGTTGTCTTTGGTATATTGAACCAGGGAAAGGAAAATGTTTCTGTATTAACTTGATGTTTATGAAATATCTCTTCTACCAGTTCTCCGGTAACATTACCAATAGTTGGTACAGTTTACATATGGTCAGTGTATTTTGAAGATATGTTTTTAGAACTTCCTGTTCACTAATGATGTGTTTGCTTTTGTTTACCTTTTGGGTAGGAATGTTTGTGGTGTTTTTCCTTATGATGTTTACAGCTTTTTTCATGCCTGTGGTTTCCAGATGAAATTAAATAACAAAGAACAATTGTGTTTAGCAAAGGACTATGGGCCTCATTACAAGGTTAGCGGAATGGGTTAACGGGCTCCGCTAATGGAGGCGGACCCGTTGAACCCGTTCTGCGAAATTACAAGGTCCCCTCGCGGGACCCGGTAAAGATGCTGAGTAAAACCAGGCGTCGTTACTGGGTCCCGCAAGGGGAAGCGGGAGCTAACAACGAGCCGGTCATAATCGGCCCGTTGCTAGCTCCCTCTCCCATTCCCATTGAGCCCTATGGGGGCTCAGATGGGAATGGGGAAGGTCCGGGCCCGGGTTCCCAGAGGGAGGAATTACCGGGCCCTCCGAACTCGGAATGGCCTGGTAATTCCTCAATCTGGGAACCCTGTAATGGAGCCCGGTTTGGCGGCAGCCATGGAGCTAACAGCTCCATGGCTGCCGCCAAACTCGTAATGAGGCCCAACGTCTTTTGACTTTTATAATGTTTTTAAATTTTTGCATAAAATGTTTTTGTTTTTTGGAACCAGCCACAATTTTGTTGTAATTGCTTGTTTTTAAATAAAAAAGGGCAATTTTGATTTATAAAGGACAACACTGTTTTATTTTTATTGCATTATTAAATGTGTTTTAAACATACACAATTGGGCCCAAATTACTAAGAAGATACGAGTCGTAAGTCCAACTCATAGCCAGAATGATTCGCAATTTACGCAGAGGTAACTTAAACCTATTTATGAAAAGGACTTAAGGCAAAAACATAGAACGGCAGATGTCAAGAAAAAGCGCTTATGTCAAAGTGGATCTTCCGTCAAAGAAGGAATTCCACTAAGACGGAAATGCATAAATAATCCCAAGAAGACATAAAAATCAACACCTCTACTAAATAATTACCGAAAAATACACAACACCACAAATCACCACGAAGCAAACCGAGAGGAGGATGTACACACAAAACCCAACACCCGTCCCGTAACACACCATAGAACACATGGAGCACACATACTGCCACATCATATGTCGAACCAATACAAAAATCCTGTTAACGAAAAACACACCCATGCTAAACACACACACCATCAGCAAACAATAAACATATGAACCCCACACACACAGCTGCAGAACATCACACACAAAGGACAAACCAAGCCATACAGCGATGATGCACATTAGCACACACATCATGACTCCATATATCCCTGTATGAAGGCACACAGTACCATTCCACTCCTCCCACCTTAGGGGATGTATCCCTGCGACCTATTGAGAGTGCTCTACATGAAGAAATGGCATGATGCTGCAGCTGCTGCACATCACCCGAGGAGGAGACGGAGGGAGTGGGTCTTCCAAACCAGGGTCACCCTCTTCGGCATGGCTGACACAGAGGACTAACAAAGGTATTACTTCCTGTTGCATGTCATCATGGGCATGTTGCAGGAGTGGGAGATTTGCACCCCTCCACTGCACGTTCACATTCCATCAGGGCACATCCTGGCCGCCCTGCATTTCTTCATCACTGGCTCATTCTAGAGTGCCAGTGGCATCACTGCAGTCATCTCACAGGCCACACAGTCATACGCCCTGCACCAGGTCTTGGCATGCATCATATCAAACAGCTGATGCCATGTCCACATGCTGTCGACCCAGGACAAACAGACAGGTGGCACATGAAATATGCACAGCGCACGGATTCCCCCTTGTCATCGGTGCCATTGAGTACATCCATGTCACAGTATGCCCCCCAGGCAATGCGTACATCTACCAGAACCCGCACAGCTGGTACTCCATCAACGTATAACTGGTCTGCAATGGTGGTGGGCTGTTCCTGGATGTCAACACCAATTTCTCAGGCTCCATCCACAACAGCCACATATTCCAGGTCACCAGCTTGTGTGCAAAGTTGGAAGCCAGACACTAGGGAGATATGTGGCTGATATGTAAGTACACAAACCCCCACCACCTTCCACCACAGACACGCAACCGCATGCAGGCGCACAGCTACATGACCATTGCAACACATGCACACATCACTGTGTTCACACAAAGTCAACTAGCATGCATCCAACACAAAAGACAAAAGGACATCCAATGCGCACTGACACCATTCATGCCCTTATTCACACAGGCGAGGCAGGTTATCTATTGCGCCCCTACCTCATGACACCGTACAGGTGGCTTGCCAGCTTGCAACATGAAAGGTACAATAGGGCACACACAGACACCAGGGGCATCATTGAGCGGTCCATAGGCCTCCTGAAGTCATGTTTCAGAGGTCTAGATCACTCGGGGCATGTTCTCCTGTACAGGCCACGTGTCTTGTGTCACATCATACATGCCTGTTGCATCCTGCATAACATTGAAGTGGGCTAAGGTGTACATGCAAACCTAGCACCTGACCTAAGCCAGAGTCAGGTACCAGGCCACTGACCTGGGGGCAGCCCAATGCGACAGTAGCATGAGGGAGCGGCTGACCAACAGCTTCTTCACATGAGCATGCATGCTGCCAGAAATGAACAGTGACCGCACACAAGAGGTCTATGATGAAAGGATGACAAGTGTCAGTCACGGCCTTCACACACTCACCTGCTGGAGACACCCATGGAAACGGACATCTGGCCATGCCAACACATAGAAAACATGCACGCCTCTCCACACACACAGTCCCACACAACACAACAAAGTAATTGACAGATACAAACAACTATTCCAAAATGCCAGTACTACACAAGCCCAACATCCCATAAGGGATGAACATGGAGTAAGCAGGGATCAACAGCAACTCCAGTGTACATAGCACCATTCAAACCACCATGTACAACTCAGAACAACCAGATCCACACATACACCCACACCACCACATATGCGCCCTACATGACATGTCACAGATGACCAGTCATCTTCATGCCGTACCCACAACAATGTCCAATTGCGCACAATACATCACAACACAACTACAGTTCAGTAGAACAGAGTTTGTTCTCAGGGAGAGGAAATTACTGATGGGCCCATTGGTTAGTACTCAACCCCCAAAAACTTGTAAGACAAGATAGCTGCACCGAGTGAGGATAGGGTGCAGGACTTACATACTCCAGCACAAATAAATTCTAAGGACTCAGTAAATTGGCAAAGGGAAGTCCATTTAATGATACATACATCAGCTTATGGAAATCAGCAGCATCGCGAACACCTGTCTCGCCCTGACTTCCCCGAACTTCAGTACAACAGCCTCTTTTATGGGCAAACTTCGTCATCATTGACGTACACTTCTATAAAAAACCATCATGCAATATAATTGATTGGGAAAGGTAACTTAAGTATAGGTGTTATATCTGTATATGAAAATAAAGCATACGGATTGGATAACTCTTATCGGGTGGGCGTCTACGCCCATCCCTCTACAACACACGTGAGTGACGTCACTAAAAGCACGACGTCTTATTGGTTACAGTCTCTATAGGACCCTAGATTACATGGTCCATTGTGATTGGGCAAGTTACACCCCTAAACATAAATCTCCACTTTTATTAGCAGCATGCATAATAGACACCCTGGTGCCTGCTGTCCCAAGATTCACCCTGCCTCCCTTCCATCAATCAATGGTTTAGGGCTATGTGTCAATTAGTTGGCTGGGTATGGCCTCGGATCTGTAGTCTCTTATCAGGAAAAGTTATGGCACCCTCTGGTTCTGAATGACATGAGGTGGTGGTACATCTTTGCACCTGTCTGGTCACGTGTTGGTCCACTGTGAATCTGCTTCAGTTCTCAGTCTTTTCGTGCATTTGATTCTGTGTTCGCTTGGCCACCTGCATGGGCTTCTCTTATCTTGACCTTCACGGGCGGACTGGCGTGCTCTGAAGTTGGAGCCTCGTGAGCTCATGCTCACCTCCCCTTCTCTGGTTGACCTCGATTTCCCCGGCATGAGCCATCCTTTGTTAAGTTTCGATCCCACTCTTTTCCTCAGCTTGGACCTATATGTGAAACTCAGCCAGTTGGGCCTGGGCCGCCTGGGCTTTCTTCTGCTCAAACAAAATGGAGTTGCACGTGTACATTGTGCTGTATTGAAGTAGACATATATAGTTGGCGCATGTCGCTCTATTGTTCTACTTAAACATTGCAGGCGGTATCGATTACTTAACATCTTGCGTTTCAAGCTTATTTATACACGTTCAATAAGGCGGTTGCTTCCGTCTTGTCTCTTGGCACCATTCTCATATGTTTCACAGTGTCTCTCCCCTTCGTCTATTACAATTCTCCCCGCAATTGTCGATACTGTCATGCATAGCTTTCAGTAGCCACTTCTGGTTGTTCTCGGGGCTACCTAGGCCCTCAGTCTCAATCTCCATTGGCCTTCCATTAAGGCCTTCGGGGTCTCCTCGTGCACAGTCTGTAAATACTCGTCGTTTCGTACCAATGGCAGGTACGGTTGTCTGATTGGGTACTGTGCTGCCCAGGGTTGCCTGGTTATGGGCATTTCAACAGGTATTGATCTTCTAATGTACACAGGGTAGCGGCCCATTGCCGCCCTTTGTTGGTTCAGCTGTTCCTCGTACGTCACATACCACGGCGAGTACCTTACTGGCAACTCGCACTGGGGTGCAGGTCATATCTGGGACCTCCTCTACAAGTTCAAACACTCCCCAGTGCCGTAACCAATATGTCACACTTGAGGAGCAACACAAAGATATTGGCTGACTTGACATGCTGTGCGTAATGTGGAGTATATGCCATCCACCGATGAAGCATCCGCCACCCACCCGTTGTCCAGAAACAGGCTATGGGAAGAAAGCAGTACATAACACTCTCTTACAGGGTATTTGTACAGAAGGGGCATGGGTACACTGGAATACATCAGTTAGCGCACATGGTGAAAGATCCATTAACTTATTGCATGGATCTGGTGTCATTACACACGGCTGTAACCACTGCCAAAATGACATCACATGCACACAAGGACAACTGTTGGTGCACACTACATGTGTGCAGAAGGAACAGGACAGAGCATTCAATCGGAGCAGGAGTCTGAAACTGCTCCCAAGAAGTTAGCAAAGCATACATCCCACCACCCACAATTGCACAATGAACAACTGGAACACTGTGTGACTGCACTTTGGGATGCACAGATGATGAACCACGACTTGGTGAAGTGACAACAAGCACCCAAGGAGATGATCTGGTCCCACCAAGTACAAAGTCGAAAAGGCAGACACAACATCATCAAACAATGAGGACAGGAGCACACAAGTGAAAGTAGATTCCAATGCAATAACAACAAGCAACTGTTACTGCAGGCTACAACGAGCTGAACGTCAGCAAGTATTAACGTATGCAACCAGAGAGAACCCACGACTCATGATGACAGTACATGGCTGCCATTGAGGGCACTGATAGTGAGGGCTCACACACCGAAACACGCTGCCAACAATACATGGCCTACCGTCCCACGTTCCCACAGGTGTCCCGATGAAAACGGTACCTCACATGTGTGGGTGCACCCACCTGGGCACCAAGGGGAAAGCCTAAAAGACCCCTAACCCCAAGTCTTTTCTGAGAGCTGAATTTCATGGTTTTTGCAGACGGGCACACCATACAGATATGGGCCTCGGGTGTCCAAGCCACCAAGGAAAACAGGGAAACCCATGCATTTCCAAAAAGAGGACAACCATTAGAATCAGCAGAGGTCTGACCTGTGCAAATCGGCCCAGAATGTATTACCCAGAAACCCTGGCAAAGTCCAAAATGTGGCAACAAAACCCCATTTTCCACACATTTCACTCGGCTCACCCATCGAAACATGCCGCCAACAACACATGGCCTATGGCCCCACATTCCCACAGGTGTCCCGATAAAAACGTTACCTCACATGTGTGGGTGCACCTACCTGGGTGCCAAGGGGAAAGCCTAAAACACGGGTAACCCCATTTATTTCAGCACAGCATCATTTCAGGAATTCTGCTCATGTGCACACCCTACAGATTTGGGCCTAGGGTATTGAAGTCAGCAAGGAAAACAGGGAACCCCATGCATTTCTGAAAAGAAGACACCCGTGGGAATCCAAAAATGTCTGACTTGCGTAAACCTCCCCAGAATGTATTACCCACAAGCCCCGCCAAAGACCCACATGGGAGAAGGGTGCCCAAGGCCAGGGATATTACCGCTGACTTTGCTGGAGCTCTGGCTGGCCTGAGTTACAGCTTCTCCCCACCAGGGAGTCCCGGCAGTGTGCCAATACCTCCGCGAAGGGAAAAGCTGTAATGCAGCCCAGCCGCAACTCCAGGACGGTTGGAGGTATCTCCCCGGCCTTGGACATTCATGCACCATGTGGGTGTACCGTCCCCTAAGCACAGTGGCAGCTCCAGGGATCCCCGGCAGGATCCCCATTCCTCCCCAGTGGTGACACCTATAACGTAGCGTAGCTAGAGCTGCAGCCTGGGGTTGCAGACGGACAACCCACATGGGAGACATCCGCTCCCTGGGAAACACCAATGTTCTGCTGGCATGGGGGGCAATTTGTCACCTGCCCCTGCAATTGTGTCCCAGCCCACCAAAATATCTGCCCAGATGGCCGATTCCCACCCACACCACCAACAATCAGGCCCCAGTCTCACCCACCCCACTGACAGTGGGCCCTAACCATAGAATAATAAAAAACAGTACTCACATAACATTGCAGCTGCTGAAGTAGAAATAGCTGTAAACAAAACAAAAAACATGTGTTACCTACGGTCACACCAGCAAAAACAAATCAATACTTTCCAAGAATGCCCCCCTTGCAAGCCATCCCTTGTGGTCTACTGAACCTCACCCCCCCCAGTGAAAAACCATTTGCCCCTTCCTACGGGCAGATATCTGCCCCCGGGGAGGGCTGCATGAGGTGCCCCCCACACTCCATTTGGGGTGGGGGAGAAGCCCACCCCAAAACGTCGGACAGGCCCCCAATGGATGGGGAAGTAGGGTTTGGGCACCCTGTGGCCAGATTGGCACACCAATGTGCCCATCTGCGCCAAGGCAAGTTTGGTAAACAAAGAAAAACATTGAAAATGGCAGGCTGCACTTAAGGGGGTCGGGGCCTGAGGGGCACCCTACACTGCCGGGGAATTTTGTAATGTGAAGGGGATGCACCTCTCCACCCCCACCCCAATTGGAGGGGCGGCGCATCTCACGTAGCCCTCCCTGGGGGCAGATAAAGGGGGGGGCAGTTCTGCACTCATCCGTGGGCTCAGGTATCCCTTCCTCGGAGCAGATATCTGGCCCCAGGGAGGGCTGCAAGACATGGCCACACTCCATTGTGGGTGGGGCAGAGGGGGTCACCACTCTGTCCTATTAGAAAATTCCCCGTCGGTTTGGGGTGGGTGCCCCACAGCCCCCCCTAAAAGGTGGTCCACCATTTTCACTTTTTTCCTTTGGTAACCCAACTCCCCTTGGCGCAGAGGGGCACATTAGTGTGCCAATCTGGCCCCAGGGTGCCCAAACCTTACTGCCCCACCCACTGGGGGGACTGTTCCACAATTGTTGGTGGCCCTTTCCCCCCTCACCCCAAATGGGTGGCGGGGCACCTCATGCAGGCCTCCCTGGGCCTTCTACAAATGGCTGCGTGAGGTACCCCCCCTCCATTTGGGGTGAGGGCGGAAAGGGCCACCAACAATTGTGGAACAATTGTGTGGCCAGATTGGTACACTAATGTGCCCCTCTACGCCAAGGCAAGTTTGGTAAACAAAGAAAAAAATTGAAAATGGCAGGCTGCACTTTAGGGGGGCTGAGGGGCACCGTAAGCCGCTAGGTAATTTTGTAATGTAATGGGGAGTGACCCTCTCCCCCCACACCAACTGCGGGGGTCATCTCATTCAGACCTCCCTGGGGGAAGATAAGGGGGGGCATCTCATGCAGCCCTCCCTGGGTCAGATGCCCCTTCCTAGGAGCAGATATCTGCCCCCAGGGAGGGCTAGAAGGGGTGTCCCCATTTCCCCTTGGGGTGTGGGGGAGAGGGCCACCCCCCTTTTCTGTAAAATAAATCCCTGGTGGCTAGTGGACCCCCAATCCCACCCAAATCTCCCTTTTGTTTTTTGTTTTTTTATTGTTTTTTTTTGGTTTTCATGTTGCCCCCTTCCCTGGGGGCAGATGATCAGCCATCTGCCCCCAGGGGGCCCTATCCTGCAGGCCCCATCCTTTGGGGGGCCTGCACAGTTATTCCTGGTGCCCCCCAATTGAATGGTGGGCCACCTCATGTACTCCTGCCTGAGGGCAGGAATCTGCCCCCAGGAAGGGCTACAAGTGGTGGCCCCCCTTTCCACTTGGTGTGGGAGGGGGGCCTCCCTGGGGGCGGATGATCAGCCATCTGCCCCCTGGGTTCTGCACATATGTGCCCCCATGCTTTGGGGGCTGGGGGGAGAGGGCTGCTTACTGTAAGCAGCCCCCGCCTCCCCCCGCCTCTCAGACAGATCCCTGGTGTCTAGTGGGCATTGCTGGGCGCAAATCGAGCGTTCTGCGCCCTATTCGCGCCCAGGAATGCTTTCACAAAAGGTGTCGTTAGAAAGGGGAGAATCTCCCCTTTCCAACGACACCTCCCTCGATCTCCGGCTTGAAATATCGAGGGGGAGAAAGGTGCAGACTCACCTTTCATTTTCACCGCAGCAGCCCGAAATGGCTGATGCGGTGAAAATTACTTTCACTTTCAGGCCGGTGTGCATTACACACGCCGATGTGAAATTGAAGGTAATTCAGCCCCCTGGCAGTGAGGGGGGACATAGCCCTCACATAGCCCTGCTGTTGGATTACTGCTTTGCAGGGATCGCTCAAAACAACGTGCCAAAAAGCACGAGCTATCTCGTCCTTGGCACTACCAAGTTCATGTCAAGGACGAGATATCTCATCCTTGGCACTTAAAGGGTTAAAGTCATATTCATTTTAGAACTCAGAATACTGTGGTTTGCTTATCCTTTAAAGTAATATTCATTTCAGCACTTCAACATGTAATGGTTTTCCTTCGATTTGAGGTTCTGTTCCCTTTTTGGGTTCCAAATGTTTTAATTCTGTTTGTTAATAAGGTTTTGATTCAGTTTGGTATTCAATAATTATAAGTTTTACTTACGATTAATTTTTGCTTTATCTGTTGTTCAATATTTGCCCATTCTGCTTTAATTGAATTTCTCAGTGTTTGGAGACCTTTGAAAAAGTTTTTCTTGACACGGTGCTATCCGATTTTACTGAAAACCTTTTTTTGAGGCATTTTTTAACGAAACGATTTTACAGAATTTTTTTTTATTTGAGTTTAGGAGGGAGAATACCCTCAGATTTCTCACAGCACCAGCATGAGCAGCAACCACCATGTACGACACACAGATTTCACATGTTCATGGCACCAGGGGCAACTGTACACTTTATTGCAAATCACGCAGATCACATTACAGAGGTAGTATGTGTGTGTTGGTCACTGTGCATAGCATTGCATGCAGGCAAATCAGTCCGCACATGTCACTGTGCATAATCAACAACGAGCTGCAAAACGGGAGGTGAATGGCAGTCAATCCTCAGAAAAATCCTTTTTCTGGGACAAATATACCAGAACGGCGACAGACAGCAACAATGTATCCAGGTACAAAGAGAGATGGGGCACAGTTAGAAGCCAAAATGGGACATGAGACCCCATCCCTCCCCACAGCTTGCAGCACGACACATGCATGGACACATGCTAGTAAAGAAGTGTGCTTAAATCAGATCTAGAGGTCCCGAAATATAAACTTGTGTCGACATCCTTGCCGTGTGCACAGGTCCCATGCTGGCCTTGTAACACATAAAGGCATATGTTCATGCAAGGGCTCACAATGAACACAGTTGTTCATTGTGAGACACACGTGTACATGCATACCCGCAAAGGTACCCACCGGTACTCCGAATGTATCCTGAAGTGGAACAGCCTGATGTCAACAGAAAACACCCCTTCCAGACCCTCTCAGCTAAATACTAGCAGGACAAACGAGGAAACCCATATTCATAGTCGTCCGGCGAAAGATTCATGACTCCCACACAAATTCTAATGAGGTATCGGATGTACGACTCCTTCTCCACTAATCATTTGAGGTAGGTTGTAATAAACAGTGTGTCCTTTACTGTTGTAGAAAAGCCTTTCAACCCACAAACCACAAGGTTGTCGTAAACAAGGCCCCATTATCAACATAGTAGGCAAGTCCAAGGTCAGTGTGTTCTCCCAGTAAGTAGGCAGGTCATGGCAGATGCACACAGGAATGCATGGCACCTAACAACATCTTGCCCTCAAACCCAAGATGTTGTTTGGTGCCATGCATTCCTGTGTGCATCTGCCATGGCCTGCCTACTTACTGGGCAGGCCATGGAATACTATGTGCATGACCCATCCATGTGGGAACCTGCTGTTGCTGGCTGCATGTACTGTCTCACCAATGTATGGACACGACGCAAGATGATATACACCCATTCATGGGCAGACCACCTTGGCTGCAAATTCCACTCACAGCAACTGCGTGACCTAACGTACATATTTGTTTTGTGCCTATACAGCAAAATGGTGTTTCAAGGTGCATCAAGACAGGGAGGGGGAGGTACAGGGGAGAAAAAACAAAACAATAAACTTTCTACTAGGTGGTCTTGAGGCATTCATGCAAGTGCAGTGACATGAGAAGGGGAGAGGGGAGATGGGGACGTGTAGGATGGGGAGGAACAGGGAAGAGAGACAAACAATAACGTTCCTACTAGGTCATGAGACAATTGAGATTGTGCAAGTGTAGTAACAGAAATGAGGGCATAGAGGGAGGGGAAGTGCAGGACAGGGAGGAAGGAGTAATGCTGAGCGGGGAGGGAGTTGAGGGGTACATTAAGTGCAAGTGAGCAGGTTCAAACACAGTACAGGCTTGAAATGACGAACAACAGTGTATTGGGTGCACCATTTGGGAAAGCCTCACGCTATGGTGTAGGGGGCTATATTAAGTATGCAGGTACGTTAGGCAGGTAAAGTGGGTAAAATGCAACAATTAGGCTAGGTGCACAAAATGGGAAAGCATCTCTGCATGATACGGGGGGCTACATCAAATATGCAGGTAGAATAGGTAAGATGCAACATTAGGATGGGTGCATGAAAAGGGAAAGCCCCAACTCATGATACGGGGGGCTACATCAAGTATGCAGGTAACATAGGTAAAATGCAACATTATGGGAGGTGTACAAATGGGAAAGCCTCACAACCTGATAAGGGGTGGCAGCATCGAGTGTGCAGATAACATCAGTAAAATGCACCATTAGGCTAGGGGCACAAAATGGGAAAGCCTCACAACATGAAAAGGGGGGCTACATCAAGTATGCAGGTAACATAGGTAAAATGCAACATCAGGGGAGGTGCACAAAATGGGAAAGCCTCACAACCTGATAAGGGGTGGCAGCATCCAGTGTGCAGATAACATCAGTAAAGTGCAACATTAGGCTAGGTGCACACAATTGGAAAGTCTCACCTCATGGTATGAGGGCTACATCAATAGACAGGTGCAATAGGTAGTACAGAGCAGGGGCTGAGAGTGTCAAACTGATGGTAACAGGTAGATTAAAAACAGCTTGGGCTGAGAGTGTCAATGCAGAGTTATGAAGGCAGCGATGTTGCTAGGTCCCATCCAGGAAGTTGCTGCAGGACTAACGGGGTTGCAGGACAACAAGTCAAGTGTTACAGGCAAAGCAGAGCATGGGCTGAGAAAAAGACAATCCAGTGCTTACTGCTACCACTTGTTGTGGGGCAAGTTCAGTGTGTAAAAGAAGGCCTCATTTGTTGATAGCAGCACTGGGAGGCGCAGTTATTCCACAGCAAGGTGAGTGAGTAGCACTAGGAGAGACAGTATCGGAATCCAGCCAGATCGGGTAAAGTGGAGCAAGTAAGTGACAAGGACAGTCGAGCAGGCCGTTTCATGCGAACAGTGAAGCACAACGTGGACACACTGCCTCTGTTGCTGGACTACTCACCTGACATACATGTGGATGCACATGCGTATCATGACACATTCAGACAAACACTGACATTCCACAAAACACACCTTTCTTGACCATGTACAAGATCACACATGACAAAATGTACAGGAGTCGTGGATGGCACACGAAAAAATGTATATTCAAAAGTACATGTAGAAAAAAATGGGGTAAATGGTGCATGAGAACATGGCGAGGGAAGAAATGAATGTACGTGTGAGTGCAGGTAAATGAAACATACACAGTGAATGTGGAACCCACAGATGGAGCCACTTGTACAAGTGGGCAACGTAAACATGAACTGGAATAAACAAAATACAAGGCACACTGTGCAGGGAGAGTGAAATAGGATGGACACAATAGGGAATATGAATAACTAACACTGTTCTCTCTCTGACCCCTCATATTCACTGTCCCTCAGAACTACCACCTTAATTCTTCCTCCACCTCACCATGCAGGGGCCACTGGCTTGGCGGGATGGAGGAAAAAGAGAAGGAGGTGCCCACTGCCTGTCCCCGCTGTCCACCCCTAGGCATAGGTTGAGTTGAAGTGGCCAGGAGCTCAGGGCACCTGTGAGGTGAAGGGGCTGTCTGTGTCAGCGAGAGACTTTGTTGGATGACACAGACAGCATTATTGATCACCCTCAATTCCCCTCTGTCTGACCGCATTTCTGCTCTCAGCCCTGTGACCTCCTCCCTCAATGCTGTCTGCTCTTGGAACTGATGCTCCCCTGCTTCCCTCACCTCCATTGCCACCTCTTGCAAGCCCACCCTGATGACCTGCAGGACTCCCATCAACTGTTCATTGAATTCCACACTGTCACCTCTAGGTGTGGGGACCTGAACCATGGTGACATTCTGCTGGTCCCCGGAAGGTACAATGGCAGCCGTCGCTGGGGCGGGCAAAGTTGGCTCCAAAGGTGGGTGAGCTGCAGCCACCAGAGATGGCCCAGGTAGCACATTTGGCATTGTGGTCCCCACTCCTGCAGGTGTTGCAGGACATGGACGTGTCCGATGCAGAGTGGCAGGAGGGGTACACTCACTGCCCACTCATGCTGGGCCAAGCTCTGCAAGGGGGGCAGTTGTGACAGGGGAACAAAGACGTGAGACGGTCCACAAAGGGGTGTTGGCCTCATCCAGGTGTCTGCAGGACACACAGATGTGGTGGGGTACAGGTGGAGCAGGAGGAAACACATGAGCTGCAGCAGATGGAGCTACAGTAGTACCTAGGGGAATACGTGGCCCTGCATACCCTGTCTACTAGCGCTCCTGTGGCTCCTCATGCCACACCTGGGCATCCACCTATGACAACTCCACCTTTGTCATACTCCTTCCTGTGGGAGTCCTGTGGACGTGTCACAACTCTGACACACTGGCATTGTCCTTGGCCATGGGATCACTGGCAACAGAGGCTGCAAGAGAGGAGAAGGACACATGATTCAAGGCACACACCAAGGACAATAACAGCACATACATGCGGCATACACATTACATCTACATAGGCAACAGACACCAGACCCATTTGCACATGCCAACAGCAAGCCAACGCTGCCCTGCGTTGGGTGTTTTGAGGACATGCATGTTGCACACTCGCCGGGGCAATGCTAGGCTTGTCATGAATTACATCGACAGGCCGTAGAAACCAATAATGCAGAGGACATCTACCGGACATATGCAGGTTCCTGTTGATCTGCTGGACCCTGTGGTAGTCTTCCGGGCAAATCCAGCATAGGACCTGGAGATCCGGGGCCTGATGCGGGCATGCAGCATGGTCCAGGATGGATCATCTGGCCCCACATCCAGCAACTACTGTGCATTGATGCCAAGGACCCACCTGAGGATTCTCCAGGGCTTCTTCATCTCCTTTAATTGCCCTGGGAGACCCAAAACACACTGATGTGTCTTGCTATCATGGCCCAGGACTTGGCACGTGCTGCCAACTTGGTGTGCAGTGAGCTACGACAGGTGAGGTCCCCATATTGTACAAGCACCTCTGCCCCTAGGACCTCCACTCCTGTTGGATGAAGTTGGGGTTTTGCAACCCAGGATGTGAGAGGAGTCATCATCCCTGGGAGGTGGAGAATCATCCGTTGGTGTTGTGGGGTTCAGGGTGGTAGGTGCTGACTGCATGGTGGGAGCATCCATGGCTATAAATGAGGCAGGGGCTCTCTTCCCACTTAGGTACTCTGCAGGTCCCATGTGGCTGGATGTCCCCCTCATCCCCCTCTTCCTCGTCTGGAGTCAGGGGTGATCGTGCATGGGAGAACCCACATTGTCCTCGGCTGGGGTGTTGAGGACATTGCGCATGACATGGTGAACCTGTGACGGTGGGCCGGGTAGTGCCCTGCTCACCCGTGGTGCACCCCCCTTATGGCTGCCTCTGGTGGTAGAAGCACCTGCATCCACCGCTTTGGGCTAGCTGCCCATACTCCTTGTGACCCCCTCCACAGAAGGTATGGTCCCTCCTGTGGGTCTGTGTCAGCCCTACCTTCATGGCACCTCCTGCTCCCTTTCATGTCAGCTGTCAACCATGTGTACTGTCACAGTCACCCTTTATGTGATGAGGGGGCCTATGGTTGCTAAGTACGCTCATTGCAGGCATGGAGCTAGACTGAGCCGGAGGTTACGACATACGTTGTCGGGCAAATTGCATCTGGCTGGGTGCTTATGTGGTTTGCACATGTATACCCGGATACTGGCGTGGACACGTGCACACATGCAGATGCCCAGGGGCATGCAAACCCATGCTGTCATGTCTGTATCCAAGCCATATGTGCCACCTCTACTGGGAGGCATCGTTTGATTTTGCACACACTGAACAGACAAGACAGTGCCCTTCACTAGGTGAGTTGTGCACATGCTGGGGATTTGCATCTTTCTGCATGAGTTATGCCATCAAGTATCACCTGTCCATGATGTGCTTTGTGCAGCAGACATGGCCCACTGGTGTGTATTTCTGTCGTGATTATCATCACATCCACTCAGGGGGCTGACTGTTATTAGTGGCTGAGTGTGTTGGCTTTCACACCAAAAGTCATGTACATGATAGCTATGTGACACAGACAGGCTGATGTATGTTTGGAATCATGAATTTACATTGTGTGGGATAAAAGGTGTTGCAGTTTTGCCTGGAGCGCTGAATGTCTGTTGTTCTGGTATACACAACTTGTAGCTCTGTCTTCGTGTGCATGAAAAATGTTTGTATGACTTTACCACCAAACATGTTCAATGTTTGCGTATGCTGTTTGGCATGTCCTGCATCTCCTTGTATGCACATGCATCATTGTCCTGTTACAGGTGTGTGTGCCACATGTGGAATGTGTCTGTTGACTGTGTGTTGTGGTTTCTTGCATGTGGAAACATGGCCTGTGGTGGACATGGACACTTTTGTGTCAGTCCTGCATGTGACATTGGGCTTGTTCAGCCTATATGCTTAAGGTATGGTAGTGTATGTGGGGATCAGTTTACAGATGTTGCTACAAACGGGGATAGGACTGCCATACTGCTCAGCATCTAATGTCACTGTGATGCGTGGATGTGTTGAATGGACACATTCCAACTGCTGGAACAACTGAGGGGTACATGGTCCATTGGCATTGTGCCGGTCGATATGTGCAATGTAGGTGCGTGGATGTGGCAACTTGTTCACAATGTATCTGGCACCAGCCCTCCACCTACACACTCACTGCTTCCCTCCACACATTGTCAGGCCATGCCTTGCAAGTCACGACAGACAAGTGTTCATGGTGAAGAAAATGTGTATCTTGTGCAGTACATTCAGTTGTCACGTGCAACTGTGTGGTGCTGTACAAGGGGCAGTGGGGGATGTGCATGGGTGTATGTGATGGTGCCACATTGGAGGGGTGTTCAGGATTTGATGGCACGTGTGCCAGGGGGTCTAGGATTGGGGGAAGAAGGGGTGGATCAGCCTGGGATGCTGGGTAGACCAAGATTCCGTCTTCCTAATTGGCTTGCCTGCCTCCAGGCTGAGTGGCACTCTGGTGAGTGGTTGGCCTGCGTGCAGGTTGTGGCACACGAGGCAGGATGCTAGTGGTCTGCACAGCCCTTTCCACCATCTCGGGTCTCCTCATAGGTGCGCCGGGCATCATCAGCAGCTAGTCAAATCTCCATGACTCTCCCAGCAGCGGCTCTTGCCCAGATATTTGGGCACGGCACAGGGAAAGGCACTGTGTTGAGAGTGATGGTGGGGGAGGTGATGTGCGATGAGTCTCCAATGCTGGTGTTCTTTTCGCATTCCCCTCGCTTGTGCGAAGAGCATTCTATCCTCTGCCAGCACCTCTGGCATCGCCTCCTCTGCAGGCGGAACAATTCAGAGAGCCACACACATGTCTGCTGTTTGTGATTCTGCCTGGCCCTCCTCCTGTGTGGGGGAGATATGGTCCCCCAAGTGCTCCTCCTCCTGGGCCTCCTGGGTGGATTCACTCTCGACAGTCAAGTCTTGTTCTCCATCCTAACTGCTGTCAGAGCGTTCCACAGAGACTTCCTCTGTCATCACAGCTGCACAGTTGAAAGAAAAGGAGACATGTCACTCCATGGCACAGAATGGATGTGAACACATGAGTGACATTACCTTTGCCACGTGTTGCTACATATTGGCATGCTTGTGACCCTTAAGCATCTTCCCATTGCACCTTAGGTCACCCCACTGTTGTCATCCATGTAGCTATGAGACCCGTAGACATCTTCCTGCTGCCATTGGCAATGAGTGGTGCATGTCTGGGCAAGGTGATGATGTGTCAGGTTTTTGTGTGTGTCAGTACTGTGGCATCCCCATTATTGTTTAGCTGGTTTTGTGATTGCATGATGGTGCGTTGCATGTGGTAGCTGTGTGCCATTTGTCCATGAGCCTTGATGGCTACCTGTTGTTGGGGATGTTTGGCTCCTCTAGGTGTAGTGTGGAATATGTTGCTTGTTGGCAGTGCAAAGTGGCACACGTGTTGGGGTTGAATGCTGCCTTTAGTTGTGAGTGAGACTTCCAAGTGACTGTGTTTTGTGTGTTTTTTGTGGATTCTGTGACACAGATGTGGGTGGGCGTGCAAAGATGATGTTCTTAACATAGAAGTCTGTGTCTGTGCATCGTAGGCCATTGCACACCTCCCTGGGGATCAGACTCAGGGTCTTCTCTTCCCTGGGCGCCATTGACAACCCGGGGTATGGTGGTTCACATCTGGAAGCTTGGGCCACGTGGAACTCAGTGTACTTCAGTTTGACCCTCCATTTCTCGTCTGACCACTTCTTTTTTATTTTACCCCAGGTGTGTTGTTCGATGCCCAGGGCATTGAGTTGTACCGTGAGCCTGAACCAGTGTGCATGTCACTGACTGCGTGCGATATCCAGGCATCCAGAGGATGGGGGTCCAGTGGTTGTGGATGAATGCCACCATCAGGTCCACCTCACCTTTGGTGAAGTTCATCTATTGCCCAGGACCTCCGTTGCAGCGTCCATCTTTCTGGAGACCACCTCCTCTGCAGCGATTGGGGCCACTTGTGTGATAGTATCTATTGATTGTGAATGGTGTAGGTGGATGCGTTTCACCCTGATTGCAATGTGTGCGTCATTCATTTTGGTGTTTTTTTCCATGTGTACTGCATCTGTTAAGTGTGTTTGCAGGTGTTGTGACTGTCATATGACCATGAGTGCATATTTTTCATAGTGTGCACCTTGTTTGCTGATTATAGAGTGTTACATGTGTTGTCACGTCATTTTGTGTGTTTGGTATGTTTGAGTCTTGGTATGTTATGGAATGTGCCTGTGTCTCTGTGTGGTGTGTTTGTCCTGTGGGTGCTGTGTCTATGTTTGTTATCTTGACACCGTCATAGTGGTCCTGGTATTTTTGTGGCATTTGGCATATGTTCCGCCATTCTGTGGCATAAATTCCAAGTCAGGATGTGCGACATGCAATGTGCACACATCGATGGCGGGCTTTCCGCCTTAATTTACCCTTTCCTGGCCATGTGGTATGGGCGTTACTGAGGGTGTGTCTAGTGAATTGTGGACATGTCGGAGGGTGTGTGTCTGTTTTTGGTGCGCATGTCAGTGGGAGTGTCCTTTCATTTGGGGGTGTCGTGGGAGTGTCCTTTCATTTGGGGAGAGTGTGATGCCCAAAGAGTGTAAGAATGAATGTATTTACTAAGCAAAGTCGGATCTTTGGAGATGTGTGTGGAGTGTCATAAGTTAAACCATGATGTTGGTGGTATAAGTGTTGTGCGCAATGAAGGTAAGTGTGTGGATTTGCATGGTGATGGGAGGGATGTTTGGTGAAATTGTGTGTTGGTGCACAGGAAAAACATCTGCGGGTGGTATGAACACATGTTCGTCTTGTTTGTCTTAGGTTTTCATTGCCGCAACCACTTACTCTGGCAGAGGTTCTGCCGACGGAAGTTACATGGGGTGTTTTGGGGTGTATGTGCTTTTTCTTGGTGAATCAGTTTTGATTTACGTCTGATTTTGTGCTTGGTGTAAGAACCACCAGATTTCTGTGTCTGATTTTGTAAATTTGCTGATTTGGATGTGACTTGCATTGCATGTATGCCAAAATTACTTTTTTTCGTAACTTACACATAAAAAAGTCATAGTTAGTACATTTTGCCCAATTGTATTTTAATCTTATTGGACAAAAGACAATTTAGATTTACTTTTGTTGACTTTGAAAGTTTGTGTTGTACCTTTTTGTTTATTTGTTATTACAGTAAATTGTACTTTATGATGCTGTTTATGTATTTTCTTTTTTCTATTTTGCTGAATTGGATATTCATTCTGTATCAATGTTGATGTTTCACCTATAAAAAAGAAACACGTAGTTATAGTAGTAAAACATGTTTATGTTAATGTAAATGTAATAATTGTAACATTGGTATATTTATTTATTAGTGTAAAAAAGTAATGTCACATTTGGCAAATTATTTTAAAAGATTTATATATGAATTAATTTTTTCTTTTAATAATCACATTTGTTAAACGTTACATAGTGTGTTTTTGTGGTCATTTTTCGAACTATATAAACAGTTGTTTGTGGCAATAGGGAAAAGATATTTAAAAAGTAATATAACCTTTGCAACATTAAACATCTATAAATGAAAAATGTAATGTGATTATTGAAATGTTGAATCAAAAATAAGTACAGTATGCAATACAGTAGGCAATAATACACATTTAATAACTTGCATACATGCATAATAAAATGTTCTTTAAGAAAAAAAATGTAAAGAATTAAATGTAAACCATACACACTTTAAAAGTATACGCTTAAATTATTTAATTGATGCAAGTGATACATTAGTACAAATGTAAACGAATTGAAATTATGTAATGTACACATTGTTGCAAGTATGGCATTAAGCTTATATAAGTAATTATTGAATGCTTATTACGATAAAAACGTGACACACTTTGAAAAAGTTGAAGTGCCAAATAAGGGTGCATTTTCAAGTAACAGAATATTGCCATTAATATGTTTATAATGTGAAGCGTACAGTTTTGTAAACTTTACAGTATGTTTAATCTAGGTACAATTTTTCATTAATTGCACGCTACTAATGTTTTACATACTGTTTAGCGTACACACCTGTTGAAGCTGGAAATCATATCAAGCGTACAAACTCATTGAACCTATAATAGTACGCTACTGCATACATTCTATTTTACTAACCTGGCTCTAAAGCAAATGAAGCGTACAAAGTAATTGAACCGGTAATAGAAATTAACATTATTGTACTTTACTAGTGTTATGCATACAGTAGGTGTGAACAAATGCATATTATAATTGCAAGGACACTTGTTAACTTTAAAGTGAACCATATGGATATGTTTCTATATACTTTCGTATTTGCAGTTAATATTTAACAAAGTATGGTTTTTAGTACTTTGCTGATTAAAAGGTGTCCAAATTGTATGTTACTAATGTCATATGTACATTAGGGGGGAAAGAACTGTATGTCATAATTACCCAGACACTTATTACATATCAAGTGTACCCAATAGATGGTGTTTAATAGTACACACCTGTCGAAGCTATGAAGCATAGAAACTTGCAGAACTCGTATTTGAAGTTAATAGTTAGTGCCATATAGCATTACAAAATAAGTAACTGAATTACAGTACACTTGTTAAATATTATGTGTACCTAATATATGGTTATTGAACGTACACACGTGTTGAAGCTATGAAGCATATGAATTAATCGAAAAAATAAATAGTACACTACTGCATATGGTTGTATTTGCAGTTAATATTTATTTCCATATAACATTATTAAATAAGTAACTGAAAGGGTAGGTTTTCATTGTTTAATTGCTCACTTAGGAGTAATTGTTCCATTCACTGGTAAATGTAGATTTTATAATGAGTATTTTACTAACCTTGCTCTGTAGAAGTGTCCAAAGAAGGGATTGACACTTTGAAATTTGCTGAAATAACAAAAGCATACAGTAATTAGAAATTGTACAAGTTTAACATTATTCATAATACTAATGGCGATTTTCATAAACATTTTGGAAACATTTGTAAAGAATACTTACCTTGCATCTGCACTGGTCACTGTCTTCAATTGAAGTGTACAGTAGTGTTATTAGGCGTTTTTGGGTGTGGTTAAAGCATAAATGGCATGTGCGTTTGTTGTGAAATAAGTTTGGTGCAGTGTTTCTTTAAGGCCATTGGTGATTACTATAGAAACATAGAAGTAGTTTACATTACGCATGCACTGTTAGTAATTGTTGGCACATGCGTATGTGCATTAAAGAGTACTACACTGCAATTCATTTTTTAAAGCTGACATTGCAGTTTCTGTAAAATGGAACAATTAAGAGACATTCCTCCTTTGCCTTTTGTGGTAACGTGGGCTGAGGGAACGCTATGCGCTCAATAGGGGTGGGAATATTATTCAGTAGTGATGCAAAAGGTTTTAGCAAATTAAAATCTCACATCAATGTGATACATTTAGCTATCTACATTTGAACATTGTTTCCTAATGGAACATCCTTTAACCTTGAGCTCTACATTAACACAGCCTGTAAGGGAGGCATGGTGTCACAAGTAGATACTGACACAAGAGTTGTACCTTTATAAACCTTTTTTGTTAGACCTATCTGGCCCTATAACTAAAATGGGAGTAATCTTGACCATCGAATAATAAAGAAACAGTCCTAGTCAGTCTTAGTCAAACAATAAAGGCCTACAATAAAAGCCTATACTAACCAAAACCTAATGCCTACCCTCACTCTAATACAAACTAATATGACATAGAGATATGTATCTAAAAGAGGAAACATTTGTGGTGAAACGAAATGTCAGAATGGCAATATAAATCAGTATTATTTCTCATCCCCACGTTGTATAGCACAGGGTTATATGGAACACTTGATGGATGAACACACTTTGGCTTGCGAACAAAGTTAGGCGGCTTGCTCTGCCCTCCAGAGCCTCTTGGCCATTCAAGTCTGAGTCACAAGTTCACGGGTCTAACCTCTCCAGTTGCCATCACCCAATTCCAGGTCACCCTTCAAGCTTCTACACAGTTTCAACAAAAAGTTTCTAAGTATAGTATTTGGTCGCAGTTCACTAGATTCTCCTCAATCAGGCTCAAAGCTTTTCTACTTGGTGATGATCCCTTCCCCAAGATTTCTTCACATTCCACACATGGGCTTCCCTCCGTCGGGTTCAAAACCACCTTTCGTGTTTTGATTTCGCTGTCGAAAACGTTCAAAACTGGCAGGATTTTTGCTCTCACCTCCACATGACCACTTCGACTCTCCTTTCTTTCTTTACTTCCACTTTACATATTATCCTTCAGTTCCAAAGTCTCTTGGAAAATGTACTTGCTACGTCTGACTTGCTTTCATATCAACTGCTTCTAGATCAAGTCTTTCAAACTTTTCTTTCATGCGGTTTTGTGGTTACTTTCTTTCTCTCGCTTCCCGCTGCCTCTGCAGCTTTAAAACATTTCACAGAGACTTTCGATTGGGAAATCTCACTTCGCCAGACCACTCTGCTACTTTGTATTTTGTATTCACAGTTCTTAATAATGGATTCACTTTCTCTCGCATCTTATCAGCGCTCGCATAACCTTCATCCCTCGGATACTGTCACAATCATTTCAATTAAACATAGACCGGGCTTTCTTTGCTTCCCTCAACTCACTGGTCGTGTTAAGATGCTTTGTGTCTTTCGCGCCTTTGATATAGTGGTCAAGGTTGCTACCACTGCCGCTTCTGCGCCTCCTCAACTCTGTCGGTCACCTGGGAGGGTGGCTGGTAACCTTGTAGCACTGGGAAGACTCTTTCCGCTTTCCAGCTGGACTGTTGTGCGCAATTCTCATTGCCTTTCGGGAATAATGATCTCTGCCCGGGGCACCAGAGGGGGGGCTCTCTGGCTTCCTTCCCCTTCGGTTCAACCCCTCGGGTTGTCACCCTGGTTCGCCATAGACCTGGAGGAACTGCTCCTTTTAACCATGTGGGGAGAGTCAATAGGTATTAGGTGTGCGTGATTAAAGTCGAGTGCTTGACCCTGCCTGATCTCGTTAGAGGGACATGTCCAATGTATTGCATGGGTGGTAATCCTTTCAGCCTTAGACCTCCTATTCCTCGGCTCAATGTTTGTGCAGGAAAAGGGGATAATTGGGAAGTTGGCATATCCTAAAAAATAGGACTGGATAGGGTTATTGGGAAAGGGAGCTACCGCGTCTCACTATCGGGTGTCTCTCCCCCACTTCACGAGGACCCCTCACCCAGGTGATCCTCCCACACTTGTCCACCCCCAGGGTCAGGATCCAAAGGCGATGGCCATGCCCTGGCCACCTGAGTAAGGGATCCCCATGGTCTGGGCAGTGAAACATACTCTGGTTTTTCACCAGCCACATCTCCTGCGTGTCTTCAACATTTTTTTTGTTTACTTCAGGTGTGTTGCACCACTACAGATGCATTAGTGCAGGCCAGTCAAAAAACCCTGAGACATCCCAGGCGGTGCTTTGAATGAGGGCAATCTTCGTTTTCATTCCTGATGTTCCATCATCCATGCATGAAACAATGATTCTCTTCGCAGCCCCACAGCCTGTTCGTGGGTGTCATTTATATGCCAACCAATCATATTCTCTTGTGGGTCTGCCACGTTATACAGCAATAAGCATGGCTGTGATGTTGTTTTGTACGCTAACTAATGATTGAGTGCACACCTCTGTTTTAGGGTAAATTAAAAATATGACTGGGTCTCTTCAGAAATTGTAGGGCTCTGGGGAGAAAAATACAGCTATGACACAAGTAAGCCGTTTCACAGATGTCCAGGGGCCGGGAGTGTCCATCAACATAGGACACTGTTCATGTTTTTGTGGTGCTGTTATGCTCAGGATGTGCTGTGCTTGTATATAACGAAAAACAGCCAATATTCATCTCGCAGTCACATGTTTAAACCTATCATTTATAATGATGGTTTAATTGACAAGGCATGGACAGTGTGTACGACTTCCAGTTGGTAAACCCACTTGCATACAATATATCTAGTACATGCTTGTAAATCATCATAAAGATTAAAATTCCAGCACTAACAACGTTGGACAGGGTTGTTCAAGCATGTAATGAAATGCTAGTAGTGAGCAATAGGCACAGTGTCCCAACGCCTGCAAAACAGGGTTCATCGGCTGCCGCATGCCTACCAACAAAGGAGCACAGAACATTGAATGAAAAGAAAGAAATAGAAATCTCTAAGGCACAGAAATAAAGAATTTGCTATGGTTGGTGGAGATACATAACAACACGAACAAGATGTGTATATACACACCGCTTGCAACCCTCTCAATGCCTTATTCATCAGAACGTGGTTTCATGCATCTTTGCCTGTGCACATGTATGAATGGTCTGAAGCACCAGACCCCCACACGTGCCACTTGATGTCAATATGGTTCTGAGGAATTGCACATGACAGTGAATTTAAACTATTTTTATTTTTGGTAAGACGCTACAACCTACCACTCAGCCTCTGAGATGCGTCCCAGTGCCCATATGTCCGTCATGACTCAGCTACATAGGTCATAGTCCTTGAACCTAAAAGGAACCATAAAAAAGTAGTGCAGATTATAGCACGTCACTGATTGATCCCTACTTCCTGTGAGGCTTTCTCATAATAGCCTCCTGGGTTTTGAGGCTCATACACTTATCACTCATCAGCTATTATATTTGTTCTTTTATAACACGCTTAAATACCAGGGATTGGTTTCTAAGCAGGGGATTGGGATGCAAACCTGTGTTGCCCTGCATTGTCTTACTCCTAAGACAAAAGCGTAGCCCCTAAGCTATCCCTCCTCACCAACTGGATCCTCGAACTCCAGCCATTGCTTGTATGCCTCCACTGGTCTCCTCGCTTGGCTGTCCTTTCAGTTTATTATAGAACACAGACATTCACAAGACTTTCTCTATCCCTCCCCATCCTCACTGGGGCCTCCAGGGGTTATAATTGCGCCATTCTGTTAAATTACTGTCATTGCGGTTGGTTCAAATAGAATGCTGTCTTTTCCGCTTTTATGTCAGTTCCTGGAGAGACCTTTATTGCCAGTTGAGATGTCTGGCTGATTCGGCTTTAATTGTTTGCTCATTCGTTTGTTGTCCTTTGTACTACTTGTCTTTGATACCGCCCGCTTTAAGTCTATTTGGAGTCCACTATGCCTTGGTCCTTATTGTGGATGTTAATCCTCTCCCCTGAAGGAGAATGGCTGGATTGAACTCTGACCAGAGATTGAGATGTCATCTGGATCTTAATCAAGAATTGGATCATATACATTTGATTACCCAACTTCTGTTCTGAAGTCACCATCATCCTTTACTTAAATGTCCTCATGAATCATTCCACATCTCCACCCGCCTGCTGCCAGCTTGGTGCAATTCTGACATGGCGTTGGTTCAGTCAGTCCTAGTTGGTTGGAACATCTTCCCCTGCAAGTGCGCTCCATTATCTGTCTTGATGACCTTGGGTGTGCCTAGAGGAGTTGCTTTATTCTAACAGCTGCAAACCTGCTTATTTGAACCTCTCTGTACCACCATTAGGAAGAGTCTACATTGGGGTGAAGGAAAGGTCCCTGCTTACAGCTCAGTTCCTATGTATAGGGTGCGCATTGCTGTGGGCTGATCGCCAGTGCTGGTAGTCTGACATGTGTAGCAGGGTTTAAAGGCCTCCTCTACCAGGGTGCCTACAGAGGGAAACCACACATTCCCTTTTAAATTGACCTTTGTCTTCGCCCTCCTTACATGGCCTTTATGCACCTGTCTCTTTGTGGGGGATGCTGTCGTGGTAGAACTTATTCCCGGGATCGAGAAAGCAGCATGTCTTCTCCCTATAAAAACAATTGTCAGACCCTTGCTTGTGATGATACCACCATCTTGTTTTCAGTTTTCTGGTGTAGTAGTTGATGCACATGATTGTTGACTGGTCTGAAATCAGTGCATCTACGCTGATTTGCTAGCATCGGTCCAGCTCTGTTTCTTCTTCCATTTCTTAACTCCTCAGGGCCTGTGTGGGTGCCATCGCCACCAAAAGTCAACTGACTGATTGCAGTGAATCTGCTACAGTGCTCCAACTTTAGGAACGTGTCGCAGGTGCCTGGATAGGAAGTCAGTGGGATTTTAAGCCACCTGCTGATAAGCGAGTGATTGCATTTTTCCATGGGGCCGAGAATCAAGGTGCAGGGCCTTAAAAATGGGTACCAGTGTTTTTTGCAGTCCTTGATGACAGTGCTTTCTGATCTGTGAGTGAATAGGTGAGAATGCTTCATCTGGGAGTACCTCTGCTCTGCCAGGGGTAGAGACCTACTCGTAAACTCTACTGTCATGTGTACCCTTGCACGTCCATTTGCATGAGAAATGCTCCCAGCACACATGTTTGCATCCTCCACAATTTCCAAAATGTGCTCACGTCAAAGTGCGTCATTGTCTTGTTGGCCAGCAGTACATCTTTAGTTTTCAGAACTGTTTATTTGTGTTGCACCCACTAGTCCCACTTGCACGCTGTGCAGATCTGCTCTCTCATTGGTTCTGTCATGGTGGCTAGCTTGATGGATGCATTGGGCTGATTAAATTGCCATTCTTGGAACGCTTCTCATTTCTGAGATTGGTTGTTGAGGTGGCGGTGCCTTCATGTATCTGTGTTGTAAAGTCTCTTAGTGCTCATTCAAGCAGGCACTCACACACAGACCTGCTGTGGAGTCTCAGGTTCATCCAGGAAAGCTTTATTGTACATTATGTACAGTATATACAGTATCCTGTTACTCTTGTAGTATATACAGTGACATGGAAGACAGGACAGGGAATGGAATTGGGCTCTACATACATATGGGAAAACCCACTGGCCATTCTAACATCCCAACTCAGGCCCCCAACTGACACTCTCAGAACATTCACTCACAGATCCACTCAACATTCTCCTGAGCTGCATTCATGCATCAACATTCTGACAACAAGCACACCTGGCCAGTGACATCACATTACAAGACTACATTACAACATCTCACTTTCATACTCAGACACAAACCACACTACATCACAACATCTCCCTTTCATACCCGGACACAAACCACAACAAATTGCCTTTGTCGGAGGCAGCTGTTATTCCATCGCTCTTGAATACATGCGCCAAAAGATTACAGTCCTTCTCTGCTGTATTGAAACCTCCCTCTACGCAGCATGAGCCTGCAGTTGGGTACACTGCCCTAATCCACTATTTGCTCCCCTCTTCAGTGTGTGATTACTCCAAAAAGTCATCACTGGCCTTCTCTATGCTTCAGGGTCCCAGTAGGATCCTTCTTGATTGTGTCCTGTAAGATGTCATCCAAAGGATGCCACTTGCATCCTCTTCGCCATATGCAAGTCTAGAACACAGTGAGACACTAGGTCTCATGCCTCCTCCTTCAGCTAATGATATCCTGGACGTGGGTCGAATGTTGAGAAGGGCTTGGATCCTGGTGTGCCTGTGATGAGGCCGTCTCGTGGCTCTGCATTACCATGTCCGTGCATATGAACCCTTTCCCTAGTAGATTTGCAGTCATGCTCTGTCTAATGGTGGACACCCTAGTGGTAGGTATATGACATTTCATAGGTTCCTGTACCTCCCCATCTTGCCTATTGGTTTCTGCCCCTTAGCTCCTTGCAAAGACCCCTTTTGGAGATCTGCAGCCTGATCTCCCTTCCTTTTGAGGTAGCCAGTTTCTTACAATGGTTATTCGCAGCTCCCCAGTAGGTCATCCATCACTGAGGCATACCGTTGTAATGTGAATTGCATCAACTTCTAAAAACCAGCCGCAGATGAGCAGTATTCCTGAGTGCATTTTAACTGCAAACATTCTTTCTTTTGTGACTTGACCCTATGACATTTCCTTTTTGTGACCCAGGTTCCAATGCAAATATTCATATTTTTGTGGGCATCGTTGCAGATGTTGGAAATGCTTACATGCCATTGACCAATGCCCCTGTGGCGAGGATTGCAGGCATCCCAGCTCCCAGAATGTTGGTGATGTGCCCCTTCTTCGTCTTCCAGTGACCTCCTCTATGGCTGAGAAGCGACATGTGGCTTATTCAATTCATGACGTCACATTCTAGCTTCTTGAAATCCTCTACTCTTGCCTTCTTGCACATGTCCTAATATGGAAGATTGGTTTCCGTTAACACTTTTACATCAGTGTCTCACTTCTGAGATGTTTGTAAAAAGGTTTGATTTCCCTCTGCTCCTGGGGTCTGGACCCCCGTGCTGCACATTCATGCACGCTTGCTGGGGGGTGGGCCATTGAAGGCTGGCACCTTATCATGCGTGCGCTCCCCATCAATATGAGTGCATTGAAGACTCCATGGAAGTGGCATGTTAGTCCACCAATTTATGATTTCTTGCCATTACTATTATTTCCATCAGTGAGATTCTTGGCTCTCTCGGGATGTGCAGAATTGCATTCTTGGACCACCTGTGCACTGATTTTGCCTTCCGTGTGATTCACTTGCCATCAGCTCCAGGTGCCCTACTCTCGCCTTCTGTGGCTGGTCTAAGGGGGAACCTTTGGATTTCAGGGTTCACTTGAGGGGGAATGTGTGCTCCGGGCAATAAACTAAATTCTTCTGGGACATCTTCTCTTCCTCTACCGGTGGTAGCAGTAGCTGGCAATTGCGTTACCATCATTTTCGCTTGTAGGTCGGGTTTGTTTCCCCACAGATGTCTCTTCATGGCTTTCCTCTCTGCCTGATCTTTCTTCTGCTTCCTGCTTCCTGCACACCTGCTCCTCTGCCATTTTCAGGGCGGCTTTCTCTTCCTGGTGGAGGCCAACTTTCCCCCATGTTTTATATTTCTGGAAAGGCAACCTCTTGCGTGTCCTACTACAAAGGAGGACATTTTACTTCTGGGTGTCAAATGGCCAGAGGGGACCTGTTACGTTTTCACATTGCAAACAGGTTCCCTTCGGGTAATTTTCATCAATTGCAATGCAAAGTGCAAAAGGGAGGTGCACAATGGTGAGGAAGCTCCTTAATGCCTCCCTTTGCACATCGCAGCGCAAATTGAGTAAATGTTACCTATCATTTACTCATGTCAGGAACCATTCACAATGGATTCTTTTGGAATCCACCAGCTTTTTGCGGGTGAAGAAGCAGGCGGATGCCATGGGAATCCATTGGTTTTACACCAGCATCAAAATGTCATGGTGGTAGTGTTTTTAGGACCCGGAGGGGAAAAGAGAAGCAGAAAAGTAACACCCATTCTATGCCCTCACTCTGCTTCAAAAACCAGAAAAATGCTGTGGTGATTAAATAAAGGTGTGAACACAAGCATAACACCTGTACTCCTTTCTTTAGTACCCTGATTAACGCTCCAGGACTTGTAAAAGGAGATCCAGTAAAATACCCTGGCACCTCTCTTGTTGCTCTTGAATAGTTTGAATCTTTCCAATCTTAATATTCACAGTGGGCTCACTGAGGAAGCACCAACATGCACGATGAATGCTGGGAGTTGTGGAAAGCCTGTTGTTCCATTTCTGACAGCCCTACTGGCAGGGACGTCATTTCACCAAAATATTAGGCGTAGCGGAAGTGACATCACAAAATCCTTGACTTCACTGATGACATCACAGGACGTGATGTCATTTGACCCTACCCCCAAGTGACGTTATGGTAATGGTGGCACACAATTTTTCGCCACTTGCCATCACAGCAAGTGGCATTATCTGCTTTCATTGTAAACTGAAAGAAGATCCAGAGGGCATGGTTTTGTAAATCCGTATAAAAATATTTATTTAAAATGATACAATAATTGTGAATTAAAATCAATCATGAATACATCATAGACAAGGACAATTAGATTGCAGGTAAAATCACATCTATAAAAGTGTGAATGACATCAATCATTCCCACACACCAATCCCCAAGGGGAGGTAGGAAAACACTGTGCCCATGGCAGTGGAGTACTCGCACCAGAGGGTAGAAACCGACATCCGTACATGCTGAGTGGACGAAACTAACATGACTCTATGTTGGCTTAAAAAAGACTGAATGTTACCTAATCTGCTGACTCCTAGCTTCGTAGACTGAAGATGGTAGGACAAGGGACATGAAATAATTGAAGCCAATTTAGTAGCCGCAACATTGTCTAAAAACCATTGCAGTGCAGTTCCCATGGGGTTCCACGGACAATTAGACTCACCTTGCTTAATTAAATTTAGACGGTCTGTCGTGGGTATAACGTTGTCCTCAAACAATTGAGCTTATTGTCATAAATGCCGCGTGTATAACACTGCAGGCGACGGGAACAATTGGCCTCAAGCAGTTGAGCTCATGGAAGCTGAACACTCCATGTTGATTGCGCTACAGGCGATCCAAAAATTTGATATATCTAAAAAAATCAAAAGATGGAATAAGGTCATATGTCCACAAAAAGCTATCAAAATCTGAAGGCCATTGTATACTAGCAACGGGACGCTCGCTTGGTGCCATCCCCAACTGACTATAGGATATGGGGGGGAAAGGAGCAGTGGGCGCAGTGGTAGACTGTACAATAAAGAGTGCCAAAGGGGTGATCCACATTGCATGGTAACCATATATCGTAATAGTATGGGTAGCGAGACCTTCCGCAAATCATAGATAGTACTGGGCCGTCTACACGCTAGAAGTGCTTACATACAGAGAATACCTGCCGGAGCGGCACATGTGTCTGAGGCCATCTAATTCCTATCACTTGTATTGCATAGCACGGCGAAATTACTTGTCGATGTTCTTAATTAAAAACAAAAGTATCAAGTATCAAGCCGTCTGCACAGTGTAAGTGCCTACATCTGGAAAATAACTGCATGGGTGATAACCCACATATATCAGAGGCCATCTGAAAGCTATCGAATATATAGCAGATATATAGGAAAGCCCGGCGAATTTACCTGTGAGTGACCTTGTTAGCGCTCTGCTTTCATACACAACTTGAATGACACCTTGCACAACACTTCGGCCATAAAAACGCAACTACCTTTCATGAAACAATTCGCATTGCAGCTACACACATAATGAATGATGAATGAGAAAACTGCACCAGCGTCCCCAGATAAAGTGGGTGGGGGGCGGGGGGGGGGTGAAAACAGTAGTAGCATGCATCCAGGGGCAGAGTCTGGCAAGGCTATGGGCCGATCAAGGGCTAGTCAAGCCCAGAGAAGAGCAGTTCGGGGGTTCATGGTCATGCAGAGGAGTTGAGGGGACCCTCTGCAGCCAATAGCAGCAAAGCCGAGAGCCCATGATGGCATGAGATGAGCCATCTAGAAGTAGGAGAGTTTCACTTTCTTACACTCTAGTGCCTTTGGGGTCCACACCCACTACCCGCCGCAGTCGCTTCCACAAACCGGGTGACGCATTCCTATACAACCTGTATTTTAAGTATTTGTGGTGTTCTGTTTAATTGCAGATATCGAATTCACATTTTAAAACTGTTCTCTTCAGAACTGTCATTTCCAGTAGATTTAACTTTAAGTTACAGGTTTGTACAAATGAACCACAATTTGCTATTATTCCAAACATATAATGCGAACGATATACTGTTAAAATGCGAATGCTACAGTATATCGTCTACTTGTCTTTGGACGAATCACTCATTATTGGAAGACTGAAGGAGGGGCGGAGGCAACCCAAGCCTGGGGTGTAGTGCCCTGAATCTGCACGGAGCTGCCCCTTGCCCACCTGCACACACCCGGCTGGTGCTGCTGCTGGCTGCACCCAGAGTTCTGTGCATCCCTCATACAAGGGTTGGCAACGGAAGTTCACCCTCACATGCCAACTCTTCGTTTAGGAGGAGTCTTAAGATTTATCAAAATTACAGGCCAACTGGAAAATAGATCTCTGCTTATTTCTTAAAATGTCCCTAGAAGTCTGAAAATGTTGTCACGTGGGTCTACAGGTGTGCACAGCCAGTCCATAAAGTGGTAGGCGTCTTAAAACCAAATATCTATCTATCTATACACGCACGCACACCAGGATTATATAGATGAGCATTTCTTGCTATGCATGCATCTCGCAGCCTCCCAACCTCCACAACTTTTTCATATGAGCATCAGCTTCAGATTAGCAAATTGCCCAGGTCTAGGCACGCCCGCTTGTCTATGTGATACTCTGTAACCTTCTAGCAAAATGGAGTCAGAATACTAGTGCATCTTAAAGTCCCATCACTAACAAAGGTTCGGGTGTATACAGACGATGAGTCAGGGTTAAGTTGCTGGCACACACATCCAAAAAATCATGGCACTGAAAATCGTTTTAAGGCACACTATAGCAAAACATACATATGGTGGACATGGAAAACGAACGTTAATATGAGACCCGTATCTTTTGTGTGAGCTCAAGCACGCACATGCGCAGTGCCCAACGTGCCAGACAGGGTTCATTATGCACAAATCAGAACTCCTGGAATTTGTAAAAATATTACGTTTCAGACTGAAGTTTGAAAACAGGTGCAGCCCAGAGACGTAATTTCAACAAAGTGCCAGGGGTAGTGGAAGTGACATCACACAATCCTTGACCTCTGATGACATCACCGGAAGTGATGTCATTTGACCCATACCCTTGGGAGAGTTCATAACTATGTATGAAATATTTACAGTAGCGCAGGGAAAGCAGCACACTCAAACGGCATCCCGTACTCTGGGCACTCGTTACCGCATACATGCAAACATCCTGAACAGCATGCCAGGGAGATAGGAACGATAGACACATTAATACAAAGGCCCTCATTAGGACTCCGGCGCTAAACCATAGTGTTATTAGCACCATGGTCCATGCTCGAGTCCGCCATGGAGAAAGGGGGAATTACCACCCCATTCGAAGGTTGGCGGGGCTGTAATTCCCCCTTTCTCCATGGCCTTTACCCATTCCCATTTTTGCCCCATAGGGCTCAATGGGAATGGGGAAGGCGGCAATTACGGTACCCCAAATTGCGGTACCGTAATTGCCAACAAGGTCCCTTTGCGGGTCCCTACTTTAACGGCTGGTCCAGACCAGCCGTTCAGGTCGGGTCCCGCAAAGGGACCTCGTAGTAAGGCGCTAAGGGGTTAACGGCACCGCAGCCTTTTACGGCGCCGTTAACCCCTTAGCGCCAGGGTCGTAATGACCCCAAAAGAATGAATTGTGGCACTATGAAATCAATCAAGAGACACTTGATGTGCTAGCGGTCAAACATGTCTACACTGTACACAAGCTTTTAGGCACAAGGATTTTGTCAAGTGACCGAGGACACCGAGGTGGAATGTCCTGTGATGATCGTAACAGAGACAACGGCATAAAAAAAACATGCTATAACTGCAACTTGCGAAAAGCTAAAAACATATTGTTTTTGTCTGCATTCTGAATTTGTGGTGTTTAAGAACAGACTAAATCAGACTAAATCCCCCCTGCCCCCAAAGTGTGCCTAAAATAAACCTTTAATGAGACTAGCAGTTAATGTATAGAATTCCAGAAATACTATTTGTTATTCCTATTCTTTCTTATTTAGGGTCACTGCTCAAAGTGTTACACTTGTGGAACCCCCTGTTTTTGTAAGAGGCCTGACAAGAAATCCTGCCACCGCAGAAAAAAGGGGCACATACCGCTGGCCACAGTCCAGGAGTTTCCATTAAAAAAAAAAAGAAAACAACGGGGTTTTTTCTTGTTTTTTAGGGGTGGCAAGGGAGACCACATGGGTAGCAAGGGAGACGTCAGGGGTCGCAGTTGTGACCCTTGGCTATCCCCAAATGACCCTGTGCACCCGTCCCCCAGCCACGTGCTTACCGGCTGCAGAGGACAAATCTGTCAGTATGACACAGCACTCTGCAAATGCACCTTAATACTTATCTAAAAGACCTCTTCTACTAAGTTCAGCCACAATCACGTTCTGTGCAATATCATGGCACGCGCGGCTGATAACTGACTGAGAAAAGGAACGGGGTTAGGTGTCAACATTTTCTCCCAGCACAACGCATCAAACATGGCAATCGGTTAGCTGCTGGGACAATTGTAATCCTTGTCTTACAGCCCAGCTCTCTGTGGAAATGCACCTGCATGCTTAGGTGGAACTGCTACATCCCAACATCCCAACAACTCCGTTTTGGAAAAGCACCCACATTTGGAACAGGTTTACACACACTCGTCACAACGGGGCACTGAGAGACGTTCAATTTTTGTCAAGTACTTGACCCTTTTACACACCAGTTACTAGCTGGAGGTTCGTTAAAGTAGTTGTTTTGTTTCGTATTTTGCATGGCGGAGACCCACAAATTAAGAGTTACATTCAGTAAATGCACCAGGGTTAGGCTACTGCGCTGACACAGAAGGCGCGTGATCACTGACATTGTGTGTCAGAGCTTTTCGAGAATGCAAAGCCATCTTGGCTCTCCACACTAAAGGCTGGCTTGCCTGCATGAACTTGCTTTGAAGCCTCCTATATTCCTAACATAGGCGTTCGGCTTGTTGCCCAGCTTAGAAACCTAAATGGGTGACGTAGGCAATCTGTTTTGGGGACTTTCTTTTCAGTTGCATGGATGTGATTGGCTGATCTGTCCGGTGGGTCTCTAGAGTACACCCTGGGCGTGGCTCATGCCAGTGAAATTGGCAGACCCAGCCTCATAGGAGAGGCATTGGTCTGTCCAGCAGAGCATCAAGCCATTGTGTGTCCTTCATTTAAAACAAAGTTAATTCCTACCTTTGAAAATGTCCGCACAGCACCTCCATTGCTCACAAAATTGGGGTTGACTGCCTTGTTGGGAACACAGTGGAGTTTGGACGGTGAGTACAATGGTGGTGACTCCATAACAAATATGTAGCCTTTAGCCCCTCCTGATCTCCGGATGAGCTCATGGTTGCTAGGCAACCATGACCTCGGCTTGAGAACAAAATACAGTTTCAGATACAGTGGCACCGTGCCACGCCCATTGCCCAGGCATAGCTGCAAGCAATCTGGAGCTTGCACGTTTTTAAAAATAGTTTGTTGAAACATTAAACTATTTTTAAAAATGCACAAGCTCTAGTCCAGGGTCAGGAGTCGCTAAATCATGCGAGGGGTCGCTGGGGAGATGGCAGTGGTGGGTCTTGCGACCCCTGTCGACCCTCAAATGATGCCCCTACCTACTGGATTTACACATTTTCTCTTTAGTTACCTGCCTTTATGTCTCCTTAATGAACCCTATGCAAATTAACAAGGGGGGGGGGGTCCTGGGAGTCCCTCTGCCAGATATTAGTCCTGGTTACGAGGGACTTACCCAGAGTCTTTAGCTCACTATCTTTCACAGAGAAGAAATATCCCAAACATATCAGACTTTGTCCTGCCCTGGGGCAGTCCAGCACCGAAATGCTAGGCAATTCTCCTCTGAACAAGAGTACCAACAGAAACCGCAGACACGTGTTTCGGTCTGGTTGGACCTCATCAGTAGCTAATGGCACGTTGAATCGAATTTAGCACATACATGGCTCTGGCACGCTTTTTTTTAGGTCTTCCTATTTGATACGAACACTAAACGGCATTTTTCTACCATTTCAAATGATCTGCATACAATTATTATCCTGGGCAATTAATTAATCTTATAGCGTCTAAATTGTTCAAATTACCGGTCCCTAGTTTCAAAATGGTCAGTCCCTAAAAAGGTTGTATAGTTCTCACTTCATAAAATCCTTCCTCATGGTATAAATGACTACAGTGTTACTTCATATGTAATCATAGCGTCCTATCCCATGCAAACTACATTGGTTTCTCCAGACCAGCATGCTGTTCAAGACTGCATGTATCATCTACAAAGCAGTCACGAGTAGCACACCAGCGTAGGTGGCAGCTAGATTCCACACATCTGGTGGCATACAATCCTCGCGCTGCAAATCGACCAACCAGCTTGTATCACAACTCGTCCACAAAGAGAGGACCGGCAAACAATCTTATTCTTGTCACGCACACAGCCTCTGGAACTCAATCATGGTAATGCCCTCAGAATTCTCCAATTTATCTCAAAACATGGCTTTTTCAACAAATGCCCAACAACTAATCCGAATGGACAAACATACCGATACACAGACATAAACTCGCACTACTGTTGAAAGATGCAATCCCAAACGCTGGCTACGCTATGCTGCTCCCGAGCTAGGTCCGCGCTTAAAACAATAAAATGAAGAAATAGTGACCATTGGTATATTACAGATCACAACATCAAATGTTTACTGGCTCACTCATGCCAACATCACTTGAAAACCATGGCCCTTTTCTAATCTCAGTCTATGTTCGGTATGTGCTCCCTTAAGCTAACTTCTAATCTGCATGCACGATCTTTGGTACAGCGGCTTCCTTATTGCTTCAAATCTGTCTGCTGAATCCATGCTTGAGCACGTATACATTCTGTGAGGCTGCTAATCAGAGTTCGGTGTCTGTGCTCCACCACAGTATGTACACCTTTTCTATATGGCTACGGCCTGTGTACCTTTCTTGTGTCTGGTAATGTTAAAACGTGTTCTGTAAATGCCTTAGAACACAAGCACCCACATCAAACAGCTCATGTTGCCCCTGAAATGACAGTTTTGTATTATTCTGATGAAGGGAGTAATGGGGCTACAAGGGAGTTTGCATGCTTATATAAATCACTGCCAGAGTAACATATCAAGCTAAAGGTTGCAAACATGACAAGAGGTGATTCAGGGGTGCAGGGGAGCAGGGGCAATGGGGTGCCATCAGAGATGATTGGGCCCCTCATTTTTTCTTTTTGGACGGGGTCCCTAACGGAGTCTGAGCCTCGGTCCGCAGAAAACCTTAATGGTGGCCCTGACTGGCTGCAGAAAACACAAGCTGAGCAGATCTGTTTTGACCAGGTTGTGCAACAGCTGTCTGAGACACCCCTCACCTCCCAGAATAAAGCCTTGCTTCTGAGTGCTTTGCGATGATCGAAGCGGAGCAGGGCCTGGCATTGGGACCTCACGAATGCCTTGTTATCAGCAGCACATACATGTAAATGGGAAGCTTTGGGCAGCTGACACAGCACTGAGTGCAGAATGAGACATTGGGCCTCATTACAACTATTCCGGTCCAGAAATAGCTGCCGGTTGCTCCATACCGGCACCTTTTCCTCAACCGGCATATTCAGAGTAGCGATGCCGCTAACACCATCACGGCAAGTGACCTACCGTATCCGGCAACACTGTGAACGTAATCTGCAGAATTAACATGTCCGCCATGCCTGAGACACTGGCATGGTGGTAGTATGTGCATATTCCAAGTACCACGTACACAGAAACACTGGCATGAAAGTGGCGGTTGCACCGTGATGACCGCGCTGGAAACACTGGCGTCACGGACCAGGCCTTAAACAATATCAGGTGTGCAGAAACAGGCCACAAGTGGCCCAAATCAGCCCAGGTGGCCACCATGAACACTGAAAAAGCACAAATGGACCACTACCACATCCCACACCCCTTCCAACACTACCATGCTTTCAGCAGCAGTAGCAATAACAGAGCTGGAGGCTCAGCATGCAGGGATACAACTTGAAGAGACACAAAGGCAGAGGAGGCGGCTGAGTTGCATGAGGAGAAGGAGGGCCATCATGGCCATGCAAAATAACAATGGCCTGTATGTTGTGCCCCGCAGGCAGCCACCCATTCCACGCATAAGGGGCACAACCTTCAGCCTCAGCCAAACCCAGATCTACACCCTGTACCGACTAAACAGGGACACCATCACATCCATAGTGGACCTGATCTACGATGACTTCTTCAGCCTCATCCAGATCCGTACTGCCACGCCCCTCTTGCTCAAGGCAGTGTCTGTGTTAAACTTCCTTACCACTGGCACCTACCAAAAGACTGTGGGTGACCTGCATGGGCTATCCCAACCCTGTTTTTGCGGGTCCTCTTTCAGGTTATTGATGCCCTCCTGTGGTACGTGTGTGATCACATAAGCCTACCCAGAACACCTGACCAGGTTAATGTCACGAAAACTGCATTCCATGTCCTTGCTGGCATGCCCAATGTGATTGGTTCATTGGACTGCACACATGTGGAGCTGGTGGCCAGGCATGCTGTTGAGGCAGTGTACAGGAACCGTAAACTATACCACTCCCTCAATGTGCAAATGGTGTGTGCTGCACACCACCTCATCACCCATTGCTGTGCAAGATTTCGGTGATCAACCCACTATTCCATGGTACTGAGGAACTCCACACTGCCGGGGTACATGGCATGTCACAGCGGAGAGTGTAGCTGGCTGTTGGGCGAGTGTAATTACCAAAGCATGTGCACTGTGGAATTGGGGGGGGGGTAATACACCCAAGCCTACCTGACTGTTGGGTGAGTGTAATTACCAAAGCATATGCACGGTGGAATTGGGGATTGGGGGGCATAATACACCCAAGCCTAACTGACTGTTGGGTGAGTGTAAGAACCGAAGCATGTGCACCCTGGAATTGGGGGTGAGGTGTAGTACACTCGAGCCTACCTGGCTGTTGGGTGAGTGTAATTACCAAAGCATGTGCACGGTAGTATTCGGGGGGCACATAATACACCCAAGCCTACCTGGCTGTTGGGTGAGTGTAATTACCAAAGCATGTGCACGGTAGTATTCGGGGGGCACATAATACACCCAAGCATACCTGGCTGCTGGGTGAGTGTAATTACCAAAGCATGTGCCCTGTGGAATTGGGGTGGGCCAAAATTATCTGCAGTGCATGTGTGCGATGCAATGTTCGACACACAATTAGCATGCCTGAGTTGAAGAGCATGACTCGCATGTGTCAAATGGCCAGACGGAGCATGCGCATGCATAATAACATCAACGCTGCACTGAAACATAAAATGCACTACAGGTACCAGACTGCATCACACCAATGTCCCAAATCCCTTCAAAAACACACTGTGCACAACCCACACCACCTGCAGCACAGACTAATCATTCAAATGCAGTACAACACCCCACCTCCAAACCACGAGCAAATCCCACAGCATCTAGCCAGGTCACCTGCCTGTTCCAAGTGCACATACACATATGCATGTGACCAGAACGGCAACAAAATAGCTGGACCTATGAATGGATGGTTGATATGACCATCATAGGACATGGACATCGAAATCAAATCAGAACACGCATTAGTCTGAGTTGTGTGTGTCAAAGTGAAAGGGTCATAAGGTAAGGTGGGTGTGAATGGGCGATGGAAAAGTGACAGCAAACCACCCATCCACAACGCATAGTGACAAAGCATATTGCCTGCTTAGCAATCATTAGCCTGTCATCGCTTTCCCAATCCAATCAATTCCTATGCACCCCTCTGTGTATACATCCACATCCATCATTTTGCCAGATTCATAGATGCTCGTCAACCACTCCCATGCAGCACATCATGTACATCAAAATGCAAGTATGCCTTCACGCATGTACTCAATCTCTAAATAAAAGCAAATCTTTTTTTGCACGTAAAGAAATGTTATCACCTGTGATAGCTGTGTCTAGCAGGTCTGCGGCCCCTGGCAAGGTCTGACCTGTCAGGCACGCCAGCTGTGGCAGGCAGAATTCTATTGAGCAGGCCCAGAAACAAGCCACCTGGTAATGTCACTGGCACACTTACACCTGTACAAGACAAAATTGCCCCTCGCCCATGTCATTACATTGACATTGATGAATGCAGACAGGAATCCGTCAGATCACTGATTCTATGCTACACTGTCCATACAATGCATACACATCAATTTCCATTGACAATGCGCATGTTACCATGCTCATCTATGACATATGCTAGGTCTTCTGCAAATCGCATGTAATAACTTGCATTAGTGAGTGAACAATACAGGCCCCACAATGATTTCCCCTCTCTCTGTCCCTCCCATGCAGGTGATGCTGATACCTCTTGATGCTATGGCTGAGGACCCGCATGAGACCACCACAGAACCAGCACAAGGAGGGATACAACCGTGCTCACATCAGGACATGTTGTATGATTGAGCAGAATTTGGCCTGTTAAAGGCAAGGTTTGCGCTGCCTGAGCAGATTGGGGGGGCATCAATGTACAGCCCTGTGAAGGTGGGCAAGATAGTCCTGGCCTGTGCCATGTTGCACAACAAGTGTATCAGGCAAAACATACCACAGCCTCCGGGCATGAACATGCACCCACCTGATACGGAGGATGAGAATGACAGTGATGAGGAACTGCCATTGGCACATTACAGGGATGCCATGAACGGCCGTGAGGCACAGGATGCACTGATTAACCACAATTTCTGAGCACATCACGCAAACACATGGCCTAGGACAGCTAACACACTCAGCACTGTACAGGATATAAATCATTCACACTAAAAATGAATGTCGTCATGATTTCAATGCAACACCAAGAGTAATGTATATGATTGAAAGATAAACCAATGTGGAACAACAACAACTACCCAAACTATCCCTACTCACTCCCCAATTGTCCCTCCACACTCCGCCTCCCGAACTATCCCTCCCCACTCCCCCTCCCCAACTATCCTCCCTCCCCAACTATCCCTCCCCATCCCACCAATCCCCACCCCTCCCCAATTATCTCTCTACAACTCCTGTCATGTTGTCCAAGTAGTCCTTGCAGAAGATACATAGAGGGCACATGTCTGTTGTGAGCCTGTTCGCATCCCCGCTTGCTATCTGGCGTGCAACAGGGTGTAGAGGCGGACAGGCTCATTGAACGTCACCTTGGGCTGCTGGGCACAGAACTTTCAGGCGTCAAACTTGTGGATGGTGTGTGGGCCTGCTTGGTGGGCCGTCTGTTGTGGAAGGCCTGAAGGCACATTGCTATTGTCTTGAACCCAGGGGTCCTTAAATCAGTAACATGTCATGCAAAGGATGGGATGCAGAATAACTCTTACACCAAATAATCAAACCGACTCAGGATGTTGGCAAAGTCTCATCCGACTGTTTTAATATCAATTGTTTAAAACAGGGAGTTACAACAGATATTGACGGACGTTTGCTCGATCTTTCAAACATTTTGCATAAAAAATATATGTATATACTAATAATTTGTCATACATGATATCATACTACGTGGTAAATAGGAGAAACCTACAGGGTTTTGTGATATGCTCAACAGGAACATCTAAGTATACTTTCTATAAGGGATCGGGTTGTGATTGGATCTCTACAGTCAGGTGGACAATTTATGCCCACCACTAGTACAAGTCAACTTCATCAGTTATTAGATACACGGTATATCATTCACTCTCAAAATATAAGGTCTTTCATTATATGGCCCTCTATAATTGGTTGGCATGCTTGTATCTTTCTGGAACATTCAGCTCGCTAGCAGCACGTAAGCTAGTACCCCAGGTGCCAGTGGGTGGACTTTGACCGTGTATCCCACCCAATTAGCCCAATAGCTCTTCACTCATGCCTTCTGCCATTAAGATTGTCTTTGAACTTGGCCTTGCAAAGTACCCTTGCTCCTGAGAATATATGGGAGTACAAGCACACACTTATTACAGTTCTATTCCTATTTTCATCCTTGACTCACGTGACAAGTGACCATATTTCAGCAGTTTTGCAGCATTGAATTGTCTTTAATTAATAAACTTGGCATCCATGGTGTTCTTTCTTTGTGCCATAACAAGAGATGATTCAGAATCTCACGGTTTCTGTTCTTCAAGGACAGAAAACCAGTTCTTGGCCACTCCATCCTTTGACACTAGGCCAGACAGCTCTTCCAGGCCTTTTCATGGTCTTAGCTTCATGTTGCTGCGACCAAGCTTTCCAATCCTTCTTTCTCTGTGGGTCTGAGATTACTAAGTATGTGACACTGATGTCCAGTTTCTATATAATGGCGGCACCGCCTGCAGTCTATTCACTATGTATAGCTACCCTTTAAAATTACTTAGTCTACTTGCGTTTCTGCATCTGTACCGTTATTAAACGGCTTGCTTTTTCTGCAGTGCTCTTCACACGTGCAATCTTCATGCTGCAGTGCTCTTCACATGTGCAATCTTCATGCTGCATATGAAAGTTTACTCAATTCTTTATTTTGTCATCCGATTCCATATGGTCCATACATCCTTTTCTTCAGCCATGCTCTCAGTGCACCACGCTCGCTTCTTGTGACGTCACCAACTTCTCCTTCTCTCATTTTCATATTCTTTCGGGGTTCTCCTCCAAGAGATTGTCATCTCTACGGGGATGCATAATATAGGGTCTTCTCAATGGATACCTTTTCTGGAAGACTCTTTGTAGAATAAACACAATCACTGGTGTTGTGCATCTCATGACTTTTGGTTTCCAGGATATAAGAAGTATGAGGTGGGACTTCCTGAAGAGGCATTCAGCTGCTCCTCTACAGTCTCGGCAATGGAGGACATGACACTATTGTCCTCTTGTACCATCCTTGCTATCTGGAAGATGGCAGTTGTGAAAGGTCCAAGGGCACGTGCATTTCGCCGCCGACTGGCCTGTACACTCCCCTGCATCAACTGCGCCTCCCGGAGGTGCAGCTGCACTAGGGCAACTAAGGCATCCTCACGTTCCTCGATGAGCCGGAGTCTGCCATCCATTTCCTGACACTGGGGAAGGGTGGGTGTTGTGGGGTCATTGGGTCCATCGGGCTGAATCCTAAAGGCTCATAGCTCCTGTGGTCACTGGTTTCCCCTGTGTCGACTCCACTATTGTTAGCTATGTCCTCTGCACTTGATAGATGGGCACATGTATGTGGCTGCTCTGCTGCTGGTGGTGGTACTACAGCAGCTGGGGCTGGCGGGATGGCCACAGCTGTGGTGACTGTGATGGTTGGTGCTGGCGGGATGGCAGCATCTGTGGTGACTGTGATGGTTGGTACTGGCAGGATGGCCACAGCTGTGCTCAAAGTGATGGTTGGGGCTTGTGGGATGGCCACAGCTGTGGTGACTATGATGGTTGGGGCTGGTGGGATGGCCGCAGCTGTGGTGACTTTGTGGTGTCCTGGGTGGTGGTACGTGGTGTCTGACGGCAACTGGTGCCCCTTGAGGTGCTTGCCTGGGCCACTTCATTGTCAGATGATATGCCTGAGGGAGTCAGAAAGGCATGTTGTCAGTGAACAGTGTGGATTAATGAAGCAGAGATTCATGCATTATATAGGTTGTGGCTGTGCTGTGTCAGGGACATTGCGTCATACATGGAATGGTGCACACATGCTTGTGTTATGCGTACTGAGCGGCTGGATGAGTAATGTTTGTACATGGTAGAGTAGTGCCCTGGGGATACTGTCGTGGTGTACTGCCACTTGCTGGGTATGGTGTCGGGGGGGGACATTCACGCTGTGGGATGTTTGGGTGGGGAGGGGTGTGGTATGGATGGGGTAAGCATTGGCTTGCTACCTGCACCAGATACGGTGACAATGGTGCATTTATGCTCAGGGGTCGGACTGGCTGGGACTAGTGGGTCACATGGTGACTTTGTGTGCAACGGTGGTCATTTGTGGGTGGAGATGGAGCTTACCACTGCTGGGATTGTGCGCCTGGGGAAGTACAGCAGGCACACAAGCAGTACACTGTGGCAGGGTGATATTTGTCTGTGTGGGAGCAGATGCATGTTCAGTTGGCAGTACAGGGTGCCGGTGCTGGGTTCTATTTGTATTACTGGGATGGGTCATAGTTTGGTGGCTAGGATGTATGTTTATGTATGCACCCAGGGTGTTGTTTTCTTGTGGGGGGGCATGCAGGGTGTTTTTGGGTTGTAGACGATGCAATTACAATTTCTGTAAAATATGTTGGTACAGTGTTGGGATCAGGATGGCCTGGGAGGTTGATATTACATTGGTGTTACGTGTACTCATTGGCCTCTTTGGGTGTCTCGGCTCAGGCCTCCACAGCACCGACCCCTTCAATGGACTCTAGGTGCAGCACCCTGCTGCACTTCTCCTCTCAGGGCATCATACATATTGGGGATACACTTCCGACACATGTGGCCATGCCCTGTCTCCGCTGGGCGGAGAGGAGGTTGCATACCCTCAGGTGCAGGTTGTCCCATCGCTTGTGGCAGTCTTCCACTGTGCGTGGGGTTGTGCCGACTGCTGACACCTTCTGGACCACCTCCTCCCAAATGCTCTTCTTGAGCAGCTGGGTTTGTCTGTGCTGATCATTGATGAAGAGCTCTGGTGCATGGTGGACAATGGGGCCCACTAGCATGTTGGGCTCGGACTCAGAGAAGCCTGGCTTCTGCTTGCGGGTCTCACAGACTCAAGGTAACATGCTGGCAGTGGAGTTTGTCTGGTTAGGAGAGGTGGATGTCACCATTGTTAGCTATGTCCTCTGCACTTGATAGATGGCCACGTGTATGTGGCTGCTCTGCTGGTGGTGGTGGTACTACAGCAGCTGAGGCTGGCGTGATGGCCGCAGCTGTGGTGACTGTGATGGTTGGTGCTAATGGGATGGCCACAGCTGCTGTGACTGTGATGGTTGCAGCTTTGCTGACAGTGATGGTTGGGGTTTGCGGGGTGGCTGCAGCTGTGGTGACTGTGATGTTTGGGGCTGGCAGGATGGCCGCAGCTGTGGTGACTGTGATGGTTGGGGCTGGTAGGATGGCCACAGCTGTGATGACTGTGGCAGTTGTGCCAGTGGAGGCTGTGGTCCATGGTGTCTGGCAGCGGCGGTGGCTGGTGCCCCTTGAGGTGCTTGCCTGGGCCACTTCATTGTCAGATGATGTGCCTGAGGGAGTCAGAAAGACATGTTATCAGTGAACAGCGTGGATTAATGACGCAGAGATACATGCATTATGTTGGTCGTGGCGGTGCTGTGTTGGGGACATGGTGTAGTGTGGGTGAGATTAGCCATAGGGAGTATGTTGGCTAGGGACAGGGAATGGGAGGGATTACAACTGTGTATCCCTTCTCAAATGGCATCTCCATTGGAAAACCATTACAGACCCTCATTCAACGCCCATATTTGAAGGTCTTATTAATGACAATAGTTTTGGCTTAAAGGTAGCACTTTCTGCACCACCTAATAGCCCAAAATAAAAATACATGTGTAGAAAACATAGCAATACACTAGTAAGGGTAGACCAAAGGACCTTTAACAGCAACATACTACAACTGTAGCACATACTTGCTTATTAGTGGAGATCTTTACAAAATGTCTGATCCTATGCATGAAGAAGCTGTTTTGCTAATTTTTCAGGAAGTTGCCAGTTTCTTCTATGTGTTGCATATCTCAGTCTTTAATTAAATCTGCTGTTTCAGTGTGGGATACAGGGAAGACAATGTTGAATTATTTTTGTAGTCACAAAAAATATTTGTCAGTGTTTAACCATGAATTACATGTGCAAAACTGCACAGCACCACCTATTAAACACGTGGCGGTGGACTGCACAAGCACAATGAAAATGATAAATTGGCATAGAAGCGTAATTCAAGCATAATTCAACAAACCTCTCCCCAATGTAGCAAGTTCCACTAGCAGCACAAATGTGAAAACACATCAATACCAAGCAGCAAAATAAAAATAAAATAAAATAAGGCCTTCAAAGCAATATTCAGCACCTTTACTAAATAATAGAAATATGTATATGGAAACAATATCAATACACTAGGCAGGGTAGAGCAAATGAGCTCTTCCAGATTGTACTCTAAATCTCTAGTCCAAACCTACACTGTAGCCCATGATTTTTGAAAATGGCAGATGTTGCACACTCAGGAGCCATTTTTGCAAATTTTACAGGGAGTTAAAAGCTTCTTTGTACTGAACTTCCTCGTCTTTATCCTTATCAGCTTTTTAGCATGGAATGGATGGAGGGCAATGCTGCATCGTTTTTGTAGTCACAAAAATATGTTTCACTGTTTAGACATGCATTACTGCTGCTATACTGCACACCACCACTGATTGACCACATGTGGCACTGGACTACAAGCATAGTTCAAACAATTTCTCCCTCATCTAGACAGTTCCGCTAGTAGTACACATGTGAAAAATCATCACTGTACTAGAGAAAATGAAAACAAAACTTAAGTCCATCAAAGCACATTCTGCACCTTTAGAAAATAATGAACATACATAGGTGGACAAATGTCAATGAACCAGGCAAGGTACATCTCTTACAGGCAGTATTATAATGATTTGTTATTTTTATAGCGCTTTCACCAAAGTGCTGTACATACAAATGATCAACCAACTGAAACTGGTACACATTTATTGACCTCAGAAGTATGGAAGGCTGAGCTCGCCTTGCTGGAATTCAAATCTGTGACGTGCAGATTACACACATATCGCAGCAGCGAGTTCTCAACCTGCTGACCTATCTTAACAGCTATCCTACTTGCATTCTATAACTCAAGCCCCAGTTTACACAGTAGCCAAGGCCTTTACAAAATGGCTAATCCTATGCACGTAGAAGCTGCTTTGCTCATTTTTCAGTGAATTGAAAGCTTCTTCTTTGTATTGCACATCTCCCTGTTGAACGTAACCAGCTGTTTTACCACAGGATTGAGAGATCATGTTTATGGTCACAAAAATATGTGTCAATGTTAGCCAGCACCATCAATTACCCACTTGTAGTACTGGTAGCAAGGAAATACAAAGTGCACTTAAAGCATAGTGCAACAACTCAAGCTCTACCCCCAAAACAGACAGCTAAACTAATAGCAGAAAAGGTGGGAACACATAACTATACCAGGCAGAATGAAAACCAAATGTAAGCCCTTAAAGTAACATTCAGCACATTTTTACCAGGTCAAAAAGCTGCACTGGCACGTGCAAAATAGTCTCTGCTGTTCAGAGATGAAGAAAGGACTGCATAATTTGCTCGGCTATTTGCAGCCATTATGCAGTGGTTGCAGCAAGCTGCAAGGTCCCCACTAAGAAGAATAAGAAAGGACTGCAGACATTTCTGAGCCATTATGGATTGGGAACTTACTTCACATGTAGTTTAATAATATAAAAAGACGCACCCTTAAACAATAATATACGTAATAACACCAGGAGAATGCAATGCAGTTCTGAAGTGCAAAACATGCTAATGTAAAAAGCAGCAGAGAAACCAAACATGATTTAAAAATCTTATTTCACAAAACTTGCCCCTACGTAGACAGCTCTACTGGCTCAAAAAAATGGCTGATTTTGGAATTGTGTTTCAGCAAAATGCACAGGTCATACTTGATGGAGCAGCCAGCCTCCTTGTTACCTAGTACCTGCAAAAGGCTGGTCTAAAGCAAGCTCTCTCGCTGCAGTGAATAAACATTGGCAAAGCCAACAGTTTTGCTTTAAGTGTAGGCATGGGATGGGGATTTACCAGCCACTCGCATAATGGTATTCTATGGCAATAAGTTAGCAACAGCTGGAAAATGGTGTAATTACCTGGCCATATGATGGCAATGCTTGGCAACTGCCTATCTGGTACCTATACACAAGCTAAATCTGTTAGCTTTGTTAACGCATTTTAACAGGAATTCAGTGCAAGGAACAGATATAACTGAAGGCATGTTTGGTTAAGAAATGTTTATTACAAAAGAAAGTATTTAAAGCTGCAATTAAGCAATAAACTCTCAGCAGACTGCTTAGAAATGACACTGAAAGGGCACCGTTTGATGTTACTGTTTGATGGAGCTAGCTACGATATCCTGGGATGTTGTGTTGGTGGGAATAGCCATAGGGAATAGCATGGCCCTGGGCATTCAATGGGTGGGTAAACATGCAACCAACATTCACGCGTTGTGTTTCCCTCCTCACATGTCATCTCCCTCCTAGATATGCTCTAATACAGCAGTTTGGACTTATAGGAGGCACTTCATCACCACATACTAGCCACAATTGGAACTTGGCTTATATAAGAAACACCTATTTAAGAAAAAACGCATGTGAATTACATTAAAATTAAAAGTGGGAAAAATGGACAAATAAATAAAAATCAGAGTCTAATGAAAAAAATGAATTCCCAAGAACACCTGGCATGATGAAGCCTACATTCCAGTAGTAAATGACTCTAAACATCTGGAGATTCTTAAATCTTAAAGACACGAGAACCCTTACTGCACTAACGAGTGGGCCGCAGTGTGCAGTGCACTGATGTACAAAAGCTCCTGTGATTTATTTCAAAGGCAGCAAAGAACATCAAAAGGAGCATGTTCATTTCCAGTGGCCAAGTACCCACTGCATGGCAATGGCTCGAGCGAGTGTCAAGCAATACAAGTTCACCAAAGGAAGCGGGGTGACATAACTATGGGCAGGTTTTAATAAAGAGTACGTGCACTGCTGGAGCAGAGGGGGAAGGAAGAGGGTTGGAGGTTGGGTTTCTGGTGAGGCCATTTCACATAGAAAGTGATTGGAGGTAATCACTGGCCTGCACAGGGTCCCGTCGGTGTGGTACCCGGACATGGTCTGGGAAGTTGGCCAGAACAGTGCTTTCAGCCCTTCATAATCTCAGAAATAGACCACTGGAGGACTAGTTGCCTGTGTCACTACAGCCAGTAGGACAAGGGAAAGCCCGTGCCTTCCAGTTTTAGTGTGAGTGCATTACCAGTTTAAGAAATCAATTTGTCACAGGTACTACTCAATCCGTAGAACCAACATTGCAATGTCAGATGAGCCCAGAGGTTAAAGTGAGTGGGAACTAACCGGTACGACATTCCCTTCTCAGGGCAATCCATGATCGTTCCCTTACTTTATGTAACCCAAACTACCATTTCAGGACAGCAGTTTCTTTTTAAATGTTGTGTTATCTTCTCTCCTACTGAGGATTTGAACCTGAGCCCTGTCCATAACAAGACAGTGTAACATGTCGCTGCACTATCTTGCATGCCTTGATTGTTGTTGTTTTTTTTCAATAGACTGCTTGGGACATAAAACGCATTCCCAAGCAGCCAAAACGTCCAGATATGCATATGAATTACTTTAGGTGCAGCAGTGTTTGCAGGTAATGGGAGGAGTGTGTAGTCCCGGCCATCACCTTTGGGTCAGAAGCAGGGTGGAATATTGATGTCTTGTTTTGGCAGAAGCTGGAAGGTATTTTCTGGCAACGTGTTTTGAAGCTTCCCTCCTATATCTCGATGATTCAGATAAGGTATGAACTTTCATTAAACTCTCTTCACGCCTGCGTCATGTGGAAATCTCTAATGGCACTGCGGAAGATGAACTTGATTCCCACATTGCCAGCATTTCAATTTTTTTCCATGAGACCAGGCTCAGGAAAATCAAAACTTTTAGAAGAGTGGAAACAAATCATGGAATTAATTCTACTTGGCGCTGATCTGACTTTGAATGACCTTATAATGAGACCGCAACCTGCAAAAAAAAAGTTTGAACATTGGTGTTGGATCCAGAACAATGACCAACGTCTTAAGATGTCGACTACCTTAGACTCTGGAATAGGAGCGCACAAGTTAAGTGTCCCAAGTCGATACTTAACAAACTGTCCCTCTCGACATCACCGTGACCAGTTCCTGAGATTTCGTTCAAACGCTGTGAAAACCAAAGAGATGCTGTGGCTTCGTCACTCGAACGAAGTAAACAACAACATGTGTCGCTTCTGCCTGAAAGAAACTGAAACCTCTGAACATCTTGTTACTGAATGTACGCAGATCATACCAAAACGGATGCTGCACTTAGGAAACCATATCCCCGCGATCTCAAGTGGCCGAGATTGGTGGTCTTTTGCTGTGGCTGGTCATTGTGTCAAACTGAGCTGTGCCGTAGTCGATTTTGTAGACTCATTACGACTAGAGCCAAACTTATGACCAATCCAAGACCACCGTCTTCTCGGGCACTTAAGTTAGAGCAGCATATCATGCATTGTTTTAGTAAAATTTAAGAATGTCATCATGTTGTAATAAAAGTCTGATGCCACAGTGTTCGCACTGAGGCATATTAGACTGATGTTTCAATAAAAAAATAATATATATTTTAGGTATTTTTGTCTCTACGCTCCTATTTTCCATCTAAATTGTATTCTGTCTGCTATTTTTTGTATCTTTTTGACTTTCTGGTTAAACTTTATATTCTTTTGGGTTTTTTCTTTTTTTGTTTCTCTTTGGTCTATTCTGTTAATTTTGTTGATTTGACTAAGTCCTATCTAATGGCAAAAAAGTTTCAATTGAAACTAAATGTAAATAAAAAAAATGTTAAAAAGTATTCCCATATAAAACCATACTCATGTTTGCTTTAAGATTTTTTTTATAGTATTATTACTTCCACTGGGCACAACATTGGCTCTGCCAATATATGCCAGGACTCCTATGTAAGAAACATACTCCCGTTGGTTTGGCCATTAAAAGTGATATTTCACAATAGGAAAACCTGTCCAAACTGGTTCCAATGTAAGCCATTCTAGACCCTTAAGAACACTTATGCTTGATGCAACATAGATGCTCACCTAATAAAACGTCATGCTGCAGTAAAAAATGCACAGGCTGCTACACCAAAACATCAGTCAAGCAAGGTAACACTACTTATCATGCTTGCTTTTTTAAAGATGCAGAGTAATAAATGTCATGCCACAGTAAGCAATGGCTAGACTGACTGCATCAAAATGCCAGTCTAGCCAGATAATGACACACATGAACCTGACGCTGCATGAAAATACCAGTAAAACATACGTCAATAAAGGATGTGGCAAAAATGCTCCAATGATCCCAAGTCTCCCATGTCCTTACACACACATGCATCCCCTTTAACCTACCGGTCACTCACCCACACATCCCCTCTCACATTCACCCACACTGGATTCGCCACACAGGCACACACCAAACCCCACCCATAACATTCAAACACATGCTACCACGTTCATACTCATTCACCCACCAGTCACTCACTCACACCTTCTCTTACACCCACTCATTGCATTATCTACACAGGCACACACCCATCCACTCTTTGCATTCTCTACACAGGCATGCAGCCACCCACCCAGAACATTCAAAAACACACGTCACATCACATCACTTCTCATTCACCCACCAATCACTCATACCTTCTCTTATATCCACTTATTGCATTCTCTACACAGGCACACACCCACCCATCCACCCAGAACACTCAAAAACATACAGCACATCACACCACTTCTAATTCACCCACCAGTCATTCACACCTTCTCTTGCAGCCACTCATTGTATTCTCTAAACAGGCACCCACTCAATCACCCAGAATATTTAAAAACACACATCACATCACATCACTTCGCATTCACCCACCAGTCACTTACACCTTATTCTTGTAGGCCACCCTTGGCTCCTCAGTGCTGCTCACAAACTGGAATGAGGAAGCTGCAAGAGCTTCCGGGTTCCTGTATGTGAGCTGCAAGGAAGCCGAGGGAGAAAGGGGTTGGAGCTCAACGTAGTATGTGACATGCGCCACATTTCACGGTCAGCTCCAACCCCTACTGAGCGCCTCCCTAGCCCAGCCTTCACCCTGATGGGTGAGAACTGGGCCGGGGATCCACCAGACATGATGTGGCGGAACCCCTGCACCGCAGCGGTCCCCGCTACACCAGGAGCTTCTGTTTTTTAAAGTTGGAGTCGCAAGGGAGTCCCTATGGGTTGCCACTGTGGCATCCAGCGGTCGCAGTTGTGGCCCCAAATGACGTCTCTGGGAAGAAAGCCCTCAGACATAGAGTAAGGAGGAATAAAGGCTACAGAAATTACCAGACAGGGAGTGGGAGGTGGGAGGTGCACAAACACAGAGGAGGGACACAGAAACAGTTTTAAAGTCGGATGTTGGCGGCATTGACACTGGGCAAGGCAGAGAAAGAGGGCACAGACACCAGGAGTTACCAGGACAGGTGGAGCAAGAAGGGGGCGATTAGGAAAACTGACTTTGAGGCCTTAGATGGTCTGATTTACACTAACTCAGTCTGTCACTTTTTGTTTTCAAACAAGGCCGGTTCTAGAACTCGTAAGTCTCTGCAGCAGCAACATATGGGCGAGGTCCCTTAATTTGCATTTGTATTGACCTGATCGGAAGTGACATCACAAGTAAGGAAAGCAGCCTTTGATACTCGAGAGCATCATGGGAAGTTACTGTACAAGACGTCTCCACTAATGCTTGGCTAAAAAAATGCAAGAGCTAAATTTCCGAACCCAGTGAAAGGATACACTTTGTCAAACACTGGACTGCAGTCACAAAAGATCAGAGGGGATATGCACCATAAGAAGGAAGAGAATTGTTTTCAAACACCATTACGCATGAAGCAAAATCACGATTCTGCTCTTTGTGTCTGTGTTAAACGTACTGGGTATTCGACTCCTCTTGCAATGAAAAGCGTGTCACGCAACCAGATTGTTTCCATCTCCCTGTATTTCGCTTTCAAAACATACAATTATAGACAGGATGTTTTTCTCTATTTTTTGCTTACAGCAGCTGTGAAAGAATGATGCTGTGGACGAGGCTTCCGAACTTCTGCTAACAGCACAGATTTTCAAATGCTTCTCTTATACTTCCGGAAAAAAGCAATCAGGGGTAATTTGCATGCGCCAACAGTTTCTTTACAAAACTTTGTCCACACAGGCTACATGTGCCGGGCGAGCAAGGCGGACTTGAAGACCATACAGACTCTTTTATACAACTGATCGTCAACTCAGTGAAGCAGAGGCAAGCGGCAGTGCTCCCTCGCCTTTACAGGGGAACGGATGAGTGTAATAAAGCATGTTCCTGAAGGCAGCAGGTAGGTTCATAAGCTTCTTTATTAAGTTACAGTAGTAATCAGGTATCATCAGGACAGTAGGTCTTTAGGAGCAGGAGAACAGAACACACTGGCTCCCAACACCCAGGTTACGTGGCTATAACTGCTCGGCTGGAACACAGGCACACTCATGTAACAACATTCCAACATTCCAGGCACCCACATGACATTCTCACCATGACATCACTCAGCGCCATCACTCAGTCCAAGCCAGCAGGAAGACACGACATAACACACCTCACTTCTACATATATACGGGAAAAATCACATGCAACCTCAACCCAGCTTACATCTGCTGGCCGTACCACACGGATACATTCACTCACACCTGATAGTGAAAGCTTGAGATATGGAAAACCAAACCGGTGTAACAATCCAACCAGCAGCAGGTCTGCACCAACATTGCTACGTCCGCAGCCAACAGAAAAGCTCTCAATACCTTCCACCCTCAACTGCCATGTCTGAGCACTGCTTATCCCTGTTTGGGTCTACAAACTACCATTCAAAACCAACCGCACAAAAACTCGACACCTTCCACCCACCACTGTCACCGGTGATTCTCAGATGTGCCAGGTTCGAGCACTAGCTGCCCCTCACCAGGCCGTCACGCAGACCTGCTGCACAATATGAAACTAATCAAGCCACCAAAAACCAGACTTAAGCTAGAAGTCGTAAACCACGCAGAATGCCAACAGCGGTACCACAACACACCAGGAACACCCCTCACACACACACGTATATACACATTGGGCCTCATTACACGGAAGGCGGTAATCCAGGGTGCTATTAGCACCCTGGACCATGCTGGTAAATTACCGGCACCGCCTTGGCGGAAAGGGGATTTACCGCCCCATTCCAAGGTTGGAGGGGCGGTAAATCCCCCTTCCGCCATTGCCCTTCCCCATTCCCATTTCTGCCCCATAGGGCTCTATGGGAATGGGGAAGGCGCTAATTACGGCACCGCAATTTTGCGGTGCCGTAATTAGCTCCGAGGTCCCTTAGCGGGTTGGTACTTAACGCCTGCAAGAAGCAGGCGTTAATTCCTCCAACCCGCAAAGGGACCTCGTAGTACGGCGGTAAGGGTTAACGGTCACCGTTGCCATTAACGGTGACCGTTAACCCTTACCGCCGTCCGTGTAATGAGGCCCATTGAGTGACAGCACCACACACAAAGTGTTTCAGAACTCTCAAACATAGCAACATCAGTCCCTAGCTAGTCTGCTGGCCAGCCAGACCAGTTCACAAAATGTTTAGACCCAAGGGTATATACTAACTCTCATGGCATTTAGTGATTGTTCTTGTTGTAACGATCTGCTTACATAGAACCAAACATTGAATTTGTTACCGAAAAATATTCTTTATTTTATATCATATATGGAAAGAAGGTGAATACAAATTACCCTCCTTCATTAAAAATGCATGAGCTCAATCTATGCTAACAATTAAATGCAATTTGAGCAGAACCACACCACCCAACCAACTAAGACCCATTCTGTAACTCATATATCCCACATTATTCATTCATATTCATGGTCCATTCATACAGTGCAAAAAATGTAAAGTAAACCATTTTTAGAAAAAACGAAAGGTCTTGCAACTCGACCCAAAAGGACAAAGTGCTATTTTCACGTTAAATGCACCAATTCATTACAATGCTGGCACATATCAATTATCTAGTTTTTATATAAACATTCTCCATAGCAATCATAGCGACTACCCAATTAGTGTAGTCCGGTGGAACTTAAACAAGTGTCGACTCAAGTTTCGGCTTGGTACTGTCCATGGTTTCTGTACCCAAGCCATCTTCAGGACATAAAAGAACCCAATTTGGGGTCACATTGGTGTGTGTTGCCTGTTGCCAATTTAGATGTTTAGATAAAGAACATAAGGGAAGGAAGAGGAGAGTGGGAAGGGATGGAGAAGGCGATATGGGAAAGGAAGTGAGGAGGAAAGAAAAAGAAAAGGGGAATCATTATAAATTACTTCTAGAGATCACCCATTTCTCATTGCTTGTAACGCGGATATCGTGACAAAAAATAACACCAACAATGGTCAATTCTATTGTGTTTGAAGACGTATGTAAAAGGAGAAGAACTCGCAAAGGCTCCACATCGATGGCGGTGAACCCCGATCACTCACATCTGCAACCACCCGGCACCGCAATGGCACCGCAATTTTGTGGATCTATTTAGGTACCCCCTATTAGGTATTGATAACGATGCAGTATTAACCGCAGCCAGACCAGGCCCAACAAGGTCGAGCTCTACTGAGTACGACAACTCTCCACTTCCTATACCAAGAACAGGGTGCAGCAAAAGGTGGAAAGCAGTTGTCATGTTGACCAACACAAGCGAAAACTCAGTAGACAACTTGGATGTTCAACCTATCGAGAGGTGCCGGTCAACAAAATAATTACATTTTCTAACGTAGACTAGGCTCGAGATAATCCACATAAGCATGTATCTAACAATAAGACGCTCTCCACATGGAAGCTGGTGCAGCCCATCCACACCATGACATGCTACGTTCACAGTATATATACTTACTAGCAAACTCACTAGATAAGGAGCACATGACTAACCAGACACACAATGGAGTCCCAGCAATCCCAAATTAATGGAGCGTCACTGACACCGCTGAGGATTGGTCAAACAATTAAATAAGAGACAGGGCTCACACACCCACTTGAGCCCCATCTTCACCACAGCACCTGGTACTAAATCATGCATTACTCAGCACTGGCACTAGTGCAAAGATGTACTATGACTAGGATAACCCACACAGCCATCCCGAAACATTCTCTACAAATCTCAACAATACAATACAATACTTTGGCTGCGCATAACCCTACAATACTTTGACAGAGCATAACATAAAAAGATTCTCATCCCTCACAACTGAACTGCAGTGTGACAGGCATCCCAAGCACACCAGCAACTCAGTAAAATGGAATGCAGGAGGCGTCCATCCCACACCAGTCACAACAACTAAAATCCGGCCAATAAAAACACGTGCACCCAAACATGATTTGCATGCTAAGCGTCACACTTACTCTCTAAATGGTCAAAAGCCATCTCTTACCGTTAACACACAACGGAGCCATTCATCAGACATACTTTATTTATTTATTTATTTATTTATTCATTCATTCATTCATTCATTCATTCATTCATTCATTCATTCGTATTTGTTTTTAGTTCATAAAAGAACTTTTACAAATGAATACAACAAATTAAAATTCATCTTTCCAAAATAATTTTGCTATTCTTTTCATAATCTTAAAACAATCATATAAACTCAAATCAATCAATATACAATCAAATAATCTGCTAAAATCAAAATAAACAATATCAATCAACACAACTCATCACTAGAGATAATCTTCAATGGTTTTGGTTTTGATTTTGATTCAAACCTTCAAATGCTTTTCAATCTGCCGCCGTAGTCGGTAAAGTGCTACAACCAGGGAATCAGAACTCGAATTAAGGCACTTATTCCACAAATCTCTAGATCTAATCGTGTCGTATCTACATGTAAGCTGCTCCAGAATGTACATGTATATTGGGCCTAATTTCATACACTCAGTAAATACATGTTTAGCTGTTTCTAATTTATGGGGGAGTTTGACAAAACCTCCGCTCGGGAGGAAGTTTAAGTTGAGATCCCCGTACTGTGAGAAGGGGGAGCTGGTTGGTATGCAGTAGTAATATCAGATTGCAAACTGCTGGACTGGGGCTCTGCAATAAATATGTTTGAGTCTTCAAATATCTATGAGTAACATTTGATACATATTTATAGTTCTGCAAGGTGGATAATTGCGTGTAATTTTTTGTCCAGTCCCACTGTTCAATCTTTCTTTTGAAGGTCTCGTTAAGGATTTCATCATTTTGACCAGATTCAAAGTCAGGAACTCAATTTAATTGATCAAAAATCTCCTCATTTAGATCCACAAAGTTCCTGTACCTTTTTCTGGGTTCAGATTTATAATGTAACCCAATTTTTGTGAGCAAAGGACATTTTGGATCAGTTTTTGGTTTAATATAGAGTGCTCCTCTCTTTCTCTGTACCTGGCTACTTAGGGAAACCAGACCCAACTCCAGCCTAAGGGTGTGTAGGGAGGTAAATTTAAGATGTTACGCCAGAAGAACCCTTCTAGGCAATTTAACCAAGAAAAGTCTCTCATTGTTAACACCTCCAGCCCATAGAGTAATGCCGGGTAATAACATTGTTTATATAAGGTTATAATTAAGCAATATGACCCGAGCGGCGGGGGCATTACCAACTCAGGTAATGCCCTGGGGCCCATAGTTATAACGAAGGCCCCGGGCATTACCTGAGTCGGTAATGCCCCCGCCGGGAGGGTCATATTGCTATTAGTACCCCGGCCCGCATTATATGCGTGACCGGGGCACTAAAAGCAAAAAAAAACCACCAAGAAAATGGCCGCCGGGAAAGGGAAAACGGGAGTCCGTTTTCTCTTTCCATGGCGGCCTTCGGGAGCGGACGCGCTGGGAACACAAGTGTTCCTAGCGCGTCCACTCCCGAAAAAAAAGAAGCAGAAGGTAAGTGGGGTTGGGAGGGCGGGAGGGAGGGGAAGGGGGGAGAAAAAAAAAAAGTACCTTCGTCCCTGCCAGGGGACAATGAAGCCTCCAGCTGTGTGGAGGCGCGGAGTCTCCACACTGCTGGAGGCTGCCATCGTCCCCCACCAGGGACGCAGGAGCAAGAAGGTAAGTGGGGTGGGGTAGGGAGGAGGGAGGGAAGGAAAAAAAAAAGAAAAACAAAAGCTTACCCGAGTCCCCAGCGGGGGGCAGAGGCAGCCTCTCAGCCGTGGGAAGGCTCGGAGCAGGGATGGCCCCGCTTCGAGTCTCCTCATTGGCTGAGGGGCTGCCACGCCCCCCGCTGAGGACAAGGCAGCTGGAGTCCCGGCCGAGAATCAAAGGATTCTCAGCCGGGTAAGGACCCGGCGAGAGCCAATCAGAATACGTGTTGTATTCTGCTTGACTCTCGCCGGGTACTAATCCCCTTTATGGTGTACCCTGCTGTTTGTTTGGCAAATTTATTAACAATGTAGGCTAACTGGCAGGCCTTTCTACTTTTGACTTCCTTTGTGTAGGTGTAATCAGTGAACGTGCTCATGTCTAGGGTAAAATAAGTGTAAGTATTACCAACATAATCAATGATGCCCATCGATGTTACCGTGACTGTACGGATTATTTTTTTCCCTGCCACAAGCATGCCCTTTATCTTATCTAAATGTATTGTCAATCCGTTTTCTGCACCGTATACTACAAAATAAGTATGATCAAAGATCACCAGGTCGACAGCATATAACATGTTGGCGACTCCGGTGTTTGGTGAGCAGCATGCAGGTAAGTCTGCCAGATACAGATTAAACAACAAGGGAGCCAGCACACAACCTTTATTGACTCCCCTGCTTGCCCCCGCCGTATGGGCTGCCTGCTTTAGTCGCTACTCCATTTCATTGGCGTTGAGGCTAGTTAGTGTGAAAAGTTCAAGCAAGGCAACGTGCGTAATGGCAGGGGTAGCCTTATTTATATGTTCACCGGACCAGTGGATGCGGTTTTCAGCGTGATTTGTCCCTAGGCCTCCATTATAGGCTTGCCTAGTTTTACTAGTAGATCTTCCCATTGTCACAGACAAAATAGCGTCGTCACTGAACCCAATGGGAAGTATGGTGCAACCTATATCATTTTCTAAGAAAGCATTAATTCCCAGAAATAATCGAGCATAGCCTAACTACTGCCATTTCCCCAAGTGTCATTCCCAGGGCAGTCCCCCAATGGTAATTTAAAAGGGTCACCTCCTTTTCTTTGAAGAAGGATACGCACTATTTGCCTTGCCTGTTTAAGGTTTTTTGCAGCATCACACTCCTACAATTAACATTCCCAAAGGGGGCGCATACTTCGTCATCTTTAGAGCAGACATGTAGGTCTCCCCCCCAATAGCATTGCTTCATGACCCAATTACCCGGCCCATTCCGTACAGATTATTTCTATATAGGCAAAAATGCCATCAATATTTGAAGAACCAGTTGGAACATACATATTCAATATTAACATACCTGTATACACTTCCTCTTCACAATATGTAATTTCCACAGAAAGCTAATTTCCATTAGTGTCTTTTAGAAACAATTCGGTGGATCTCAGATTTTGTTTCACTCCATATGGTTGACCACGAGGGTCTTTCTTCACCACCTCTTCATATAAATGGTAGCCATCAATTTGTATTGGAGAGACCAACCATGTTTCCTGTAGTAGAAACACATCAAAGTTTAAGAGAGTATCCAAAGATAAATCTATCGCCAAAGTGTGTGAATGACCCCTAGTGTTCCAAGTAGCAATTTTACAAGTTCATTTATTTTCTACTCCCTGCTTTGTGAGGATGTTTTTAGCCACTCCTAGCTGCATCTGTTTTCATTCTGTTCTGCTGCCGGAGCATCACCTTTATTACTGCATCCTTTAGACACTCCTTTTCATACATTCTTACACTTTTCACAGCAAGGGATGACAGGGAAAGGGATATGTGCTTGACTATCTAAAACATAGCCTAAACTTAGAAATAAATTTAGAATGATATAAGCGTATCAGTTGCACAGTGGTATAGAGGAGCAGCTGTATACATCTGCAGGAAACCCTGCCCTCCCTACCTCCCCTGTATTGGAGACATGAGACTGTGCCTTGCCTGAAACCAGCTACCGTACCAATACTGCAGCAAGTATTTGGAAGGAGATACCCCTTTAGACAACCCTTTCGGATGTACCCCTGAAGTGATGACAACCTACAGGAGGACCTAAGAAAATTAACTGATGACATCATAAGAAAGTGTGCACGACGTCCTACGATACTGACTGAAGATAAGGTATGGATGCTAGAGGACGAATGACAAAGTAAAAGAATTGAGTAAACTAATCAAGGTGGAAAAGAAGATTATACGTTAGCAAAGTGTTGCAGAAAACACTTCTAGACACTCCTTTTCATACATTCTTACACTTTTCACAGCAAGGGATGACAGGGAAAGGGATATGTGCTTGACTATCTAAAACATAGCCTAAACTTAGAAATAAATTTAGAATGATATAAGCGTATCAGTTGCACAGTGGTATAGAGGAGCAGCTGTATACATCTGCAGGAAACCCTGCCCTCCCTACCTCCCCTGTATTGGAGACATGAGACTGTGCCTTGCCTGAAACCAGCTACCGTACCAATACTGCAGCAAGTATTTGGAAGGAGATACCCCTTTAGACAACCCTTTCGGATGTACCCCTGAAGTGATGACAACCTACAGGAGGACCTAAGAAAATTAACTGATGACATCATAAGAAAGTGTGCACGACGTCCTACGATACTGACTGAAGATAAGGTATGGATGCTAGAGGACGAATGACAAAGTAAAAGAATTGAGTAAACTAATCAAGGTGGAAAAGAAGATTATACGTTAGCAAAGTGTTGCAGAAAACAGAAGGTCAATACATTTACAGATGCTGAAACGCAAGGTAGATCAAGTCATCATAGAGGCTAGCTAGGAGTAGTAAATAGAATGTAGGCGAAGGCGCCATTGTACAGAAACTGGACATTGGTATCATGAAATAAGTAAGCTAGAAACCATGAAAGGAGAGGGGATAGCTGTGTTGCAGCCAAATAGCAGGCTCATGGAGTTGCATGGGAGGCTGCCTGGCCTGAAGTCAAGATCGTAGAAATCGAGGTCATCTATACCCTGAAGAAGAACGAGTGTGCAGAAGATGAATCTGCTCACGTTAAGATGCAAGAAAGAACACGTAGGTTGCCATGTTTTCATTCCTTTAGAGGATTTAGAAACTGAAAAATGGACCATATTGTGATCTGCTGTCACGTGAGCCAAGGATGGAAATAGAGCTTGAACTTGGAGTCCCAGACACGATAGTGAGGGCGCTGAATCCGTGCATTCTCCAAGACAAGAATACTCTACAAGGCCAAGTACAAAGACAATTTCACGGCAGAAGGCATGGGTGATGAGAGATGCTGGGCTAATTGGGTGGTGGGGTAGCTTCATGTCCTATCTCCCTGCTCCTGGGTCTGGGCTTACGTGCTGATAAATGAACCAAATGTTCCAGGCATGGCACAAGCGTGCCAACCAATTGTATTAGTCTGTATAATGAAGGACATTATAGCTTGTAAGACCAATGATAAATTGTGTACCTAATGTGTCTGAAATTACATGTTTAAGAGGTAGGCATAAGTTGTCCACCTGATAAAGGACATCCAGTAATAATCCTAGCTCCTATATAAGTGTATATCTAGATGTTTCCCTTAACCAATACCAACTCTTGATAGGTTTTTCACTATTGCCATGTAGTATGATGTCACCCTGATGCATAATTGACTATAAGAAGTGTATTTTTTTGTGGCAATAATTGAGAGACTGAGTGTACATCCATTGATGTTCGTTGTAACCTCCCTGTTTTAGATATTTGTTAATAAAACAGTAACTTGCCATCTTCTTGAGTCTGTTTGAATTATTCTGGTGTAATCCCATCCATTACATATGCACGTTCCAAAAGGCCATATGCTCAGTAGGGTTCCATGAAGTCAAAATCACTTGAGTTAGTACTCTTACAGTTGTAACTTTGTGGAGCAGTTTTAATAGATCTGAACAATTTATCCTTTTCTTATTTATAGCAGGGGGCGGGGGTTCCAATCGTAAGGACCGTTGAGTCCAAAGCTTTTATGGGCTCTCAGATTTATTAAGATTTTGCTTATCATGTTGGAACTCCTCGTCAGAATACACCCAGATACCCTGAATTAGATGTTGAGGTTTGTCTGCTTATTTGGACTCAGAATTATTCTGGTGTGATACGATCCATTGCATATGCACTTTCCAAATGGCCATAAGCTCATGTGGTAGCAGAGGATGGTTTGGCTTTAGAGTTTCGGACAATTGGGCATCGTCTGCCATTAGCTGAAAGATCATGGAGTTTTCTGTGGAGAGCGGCCGATAGAAATAAACTTGCAAGAAGAATTGAGGCGTGGGCAGTTCCCTCTTTGAAGAAATCCTTGCTCGGTTTCCACAGGCGCTGCGCGGACGGAAGGCAAAGTGGTCGGATTGGAGAAGGAGTAGATACTGAAGGCCTTGAGTTGATTAACTGATGTAAGTAGACTAAGGAAAATGGCAATATAAAGGGGTGGGATTGTGATATTTTTGGTAATGGGAAAGTTTGGGTAGTTAAAGGAATGCCTAAGTAATCCTATTTCAAGGGAAGTGGAAGAAGACATTTCAAATTCCAATTGGAATATTACCAGAAAGAATGCGCACAGTCAGGACTGTGAAAGGTGATGTCTTAAACCCTGTACAGGGTAATATAATTGGAGGTGGGGGAAGAATACCTCTTACTATAATTAGGTTATAGAGAAAGGAAGGTGATCACAGGGGTTATTAATGTATATAGGGTTACTGTTTTAAGTATAATTTGTTGTGTTAACTTTTTAGAAGTAAGAAGTTGTAGAGAATGGAAGTGACGCTGTTTTGGGTTAAGGTGTTGTAAACGATTTGCGCCAATCAAAAGACGGGTAGGTTGTTGAAACAGAACAAGATTGAGCAGTGATTGATGGTGCTTGCTCATATTTGTTGTTTTGCGACTAAAAGTGGTGTCTTGATATAGAGAGAGATTTTATTAACGATCTGGTAAGTACCAGCAGTCAATTGTGACTTGTTATTATGGAGGACACTCCTCTCATGCACCTTTGTAAGACACTACCCAGACATACACCCAAGCTCAAACAGTACAGTACAGAATGGGTAAAGAGTACAGCTGATAAAATGTGTATGCCATGGCCACAAGGGGGATCATTGTCAACAGCAGTATTACAACACATGGCTATATATGTGCACACTGTGCACACGGAAGAAATTAGAGAAAAGACTGTCAGTTTTAGAACTTTGGAAAATGTACCAAAAGGAGAAAGATGACCCGCTGGATGCTTAATCAGCATAAAGGGGAGGGCATTGAGCCCTCAGCTCCTTTTACTTTGCCCAAAATTAAGAGCGTGAATACAGACGAGATAGGAGTTTATCCTTTAAAGGAATTAAAAGCAGCTGCAGGGTCTAGTAACCCAACATATGAACCACCCCCTTACAGTAGTGACGATAGTCCAGAAGCGAGCAAAAGGAAGGAAGATGCCTCTGCGTTCATAAAGGAGAAAGAGGTTAGACATCAAATATATTGAGAGATATAGACAGAGAATTTAAGAGATGGAAAAGAGAAAAGGATAGGGCTGATGAGGTTATGCTCACACAGAACGAATGGATAGGAGGACAGATATTAATCAAGTTAGATGGGAAAATCATTGAGGACGTTAGGCAAAGAGAAGACAAAGACGAGCAAGAAAAGAAGGCCAGGGAATGAGAAAGGAGATTAAGGGAGGATGAGCAAGGAAGAAAAAGCATGGATCGACAAGAACAAATATATAGGGAAGAACAAGAGAAAGACAAATAGCGGGCAGAGGAACAAAGGAAGTATGACATTAGAAGGAAAGAGATATGAAAGAAAAAGAGAGGACGAAGAAGCATAAAAGGTGAAGGAAAAGAGTTTACAGAGAAGGAGAGATGAAGAAGAATGAAGACAGGCAGTGAGAAAGGAAAAGCGAAGGCAAGAGGAAGAAAGGGCAAGAAGGGATGCAAGAAATCAAAGAGAAGTGGATGAAGAGCTAAAACAGACTAGAAGGCAGGGAGGTCTTGATGCCAGTCTTATTCTTAAAGAATGAATAAGACCAAGCGATGAAATACTGGGGCAATGGGACAAGATAGGTGAAGTTCCCCCGATGAAGTAAAAGAGTCAAGTAATACCTACAGTAGCACAGTTAGAGAAAAGATATAATGCAGAAAGTATTGGAGAAAGGATTCATAAGATAAATCAACAAATAAGGCAGGACAGCGAGCATAGGACTCGAGGGAGCGGTAGTTGATACCAGATACCTAAACTATGGGATGAGGAGGAAAACATGTTTGGTGGTGAACACTGAGCACTGTCCTTGAGCAGACTCAATTTAGACAGAGAAGAAGAGGATGATAGTTACACTAGTTGGGGTCCAGCAATGTCAGACGAAGAAAGAGAGTAGGTTGTGAGATGGAGAGGGAGAGGGTACGTGAGTTCTCGTGGGAGGTCAACAGATAGATGAAGAGGTAAGATTGTCAGATCTGGAACACCCTAAGGAAAGGACACAAGATCCTATACCACATCCCGAGCCTCTTGGAAGACGATCTAGTAGTGAGAGAGAAGGGTCTCCATCATATGTGAGTAGGTTAAGGTAGTTACCAGCACAAAGACGAATAGCGACGATTATCCCGGCCATAGATACATTAATAGTGGGATCTGACTATGGGATGGGGTTCTCACAGTTCCCCTTGCAATAGAAGGGGGGAGTAAGACCACAATATATTCCATGGCCTCAGATGGATAAATATAGCTTAAAATGCAAGCCCCCTAGTTTGATTTCGGGGGCTCGGAAATGGATATACCAATTAGAGAAAATGATAGGAAGAAACACGCTGGCCATAGGAGACATAAAAGGTCTATTGGCAGTTATTCTTGGAGAGAGAGCTGACAACATATAGAGACGAGTAGGATATGCTGGTGTGACAGGACAAAACACAGTGCATGGTGGGGCACAATTTAATAATTGCAGGGCAGATGTTTGGAAGGCTCTCAGGCTACAGTATCCTGATACATCAGTTATGGGTGCAATTATGACACGTAAAATGAAGGAAGATGAAGACCCAATTGTTTATATTCAAGATATTCAAGAGAAATGGTAGCTTGAAATGCGTGAACCGTGGGAGTGGGAAAAACAGTGGAAGTGAAGCCATGGGCTGACATACAGTTAACTATTGTGCATCCTTGTCGGTTATTACAGGGGTAGAACAAAAAGAAAGATGAAAATAGAAAGATTGAGGAAGTCAATTTAGTGCAGGCGAAATTGTTGAAGTGTGCTACAGAAGGGGCAGTATTGACAAGTGGAGAAGGAGTGGGCCCGCAAGAAATAACGGGTAGGTCACAGGTGAATAATGCTCACCCAATTGATTATGGTGGGTATGGGTTGTGGCCACGAGGTAGAGGTGTAGGTTTCAGAGGAAGAGGAGGCAGATTTCAGAACACCAAGGTGGATTTCAGAACAGCCAGGGTGGATTTCAAACTGCCCAGAATGGAAGTCTAAATAGTCAAGGAGGGTTTGCCAGAGGGCCACCCCCAGTGTGTTGGAATTGTGGGATGACAGGGCATAATCCGCACATATGTAGAAGCCGAGGGAACGTGCAGCAAAATGGACAACCTTTAAGAGGGGGTCAACTTATCCACCGCCATACAGCACATAAACATGAGAGGGCTTTGACCAGGATCACACATCCTATCAGTCACAGGTGCCACCAGCACAGCAAGCACAACAGCAGGGCTTTGTGCAAATGCACCCACTGCAAGGACAGTCACAACAAGCACTTATGCAAACACAACAGAATGTGAATAGAGAGCAAATATTAACACCTAGTATAGGGGTGTCAATGTGGTAGCGGGAAACCCTTTTACTGGGACAGGGATGAATTTGTACACTAAATAGTACAGCTCACAGGGTGACTTGATGTGATCAGTACTATCTGTGACACCAGATCCCCAAGAGGAACCAAGGGTTGATGTGACGCTAGGAGGCAAATCCTTTTCTTTTCTTGTAGACACTGGGGTGACTCGCTCTTGTAAAAGAGAGGGAAAATATCCAATGTCAGGTATTTCCATGAATGCTCAAGGATTCTCTGGAGCAACAAATTTAGCTCCTTTTACTGATAAATTGCCTGTTTCTATAGGGGAATGTGATATGTCTGTCGCCTTGCTATATTCACAACAGACGCCAGTTAACATCTTGGGAAGAGATTTGATGACAAAACTTAACATGACAATTTCATTCACTGATCAAGGAATAGTGTGATCCACTCCAGGAATACACTATTTAAATTTGGGAGAGTTTATACTGGCATTTTACGGGGCAAGTGGCTCTACTTGGAGTCCCGGTAGATCAGGAAGTCTTCATGTATGGGGTGAGCTTTTTATTAACATGGCTACCTGGTTTAGTAGGGAAGAGTGTGAGAATACATGATGAGTTATTGTTTAGACCACAAGTACCTATGAATGAGGAAGAAGGGCAGACTATTACTATAGAATTGGAAGCAACTATAGTACAAGGTGAAATAACTATGCTTGAAGGAGTAGTTGATGAAGGCAGGACATGGAGAACAGTGATGGCTCTTGAGGAGGGATACAGATTGACTGGCATAACAGATGAAGATATGTACAGAGATGAACATATAGATGATGAGGTAGTATTTTTTATAAGCATTATGTACTGGATAAAGACAGAGAAAAGAGAAGTCCCACAGCAAACCGCGATAATGCGGCAACAACCAACATTCTTTCAGGAAGACCTAGAAAAGGTGCCAAGTGTCCTTTGGACTATGGGCCCATATGATGTAGGCATATTGAAGGGAATACGAGAGAATGATATACAACTCAAGCCAGGAGCAATTTTACCACAAGCAAAACAGTACCCTATGTCTTGAGAAGCTGATGAAGGCATGTTTAAGACTATTTCAGCACTGATGAATCAGGGCATCCTAGTGACATCGGAATCCTCATGCAATATGGTGGTGTATCTGATTAAAAAATCCAAAGCTGTCGGCCGCCAGGGGGCGCACGGATGCAGAACTCCTCCGTGTGAGCTCCGCTCCCCTAACCCCCAAAAGTGCCTTGAGCCCCCACTTTTGGCCCCCCCACCCGAGCAACAACGACGGACGGAGCCCCCTGGACCTGGCCCCCGACTTCTGGGCGAAACTCCGACGAAAATCGGAGCGATTTCTCCTGCGAAATCGCCCCGACAAGAGCCGCCCCCTTCGGGCCTCCTACGCAGCACTTCCTCGGAGCGCCGAAGTTGCGCGAACTCGCGTACGGCCTACTCGGCCTCCCGCACTCCGAAGCATCACCCCAGTCGACCGCTGCCCCCCCTCCAGATCGCAGGGAAGCTTTCGGGAACCTCGCGGACCGGCTATCGACAGGTCGGGTGAGTGTCTCCCGCCCGCACTACGCGTGCGCTTTCCAGGGCCCCCCGGAGGGAGCCCCCATTTCTGAGTACAGAGACTGCCGGCAACGCCACCCCGTCAACGGAGGGGCATCCCGGACCTGCAGGAGGCGAAATCCCTTACCACCCCCATCCAGCAGAGAATCGCCCCCCCCGCACTGCAGAGCTTGGCGCGGAACTCCCTCATCAGCCAGGCAACACTTCGGACGGGGCCCTGCACCTACAAGCCTGACCCGGGCCTCCCCTAGCCCCTGAAGGTTCACGGGCACAATCCAGACAGGCCCCAAAGGCCACACCGGCACAGGGCAGTGGAACCCGAGTGGCTGAGGATATTAGACCAGAGGCCACCACCGGAGACGAACAGTACGAACGGAGGGTAGTGCCCCTGATCCCAGGGCGTGTGCCTCCTCCCGTCGCCCACTCCCGCTCCCCAGGATACCCGAGTCACGCTCCCGTCCCTCACGCCGACAAGCAATCGGGCCTTGGTGCTGAGGGAAAGGCCCCCATCATAGGGGCGTGTGCCTCCTCGCACCCACACACCGTATGAGCACCCGCAGCAAACTCGCCAGGTTTGCATACATCTCCCCAGATCTGGACCCCGATACCGATGGAACAATGGCGACTGAGCACCCCGAGGCGGGTACGGCGGCCACCAAAGGGGACATAGCCGCCCTCCTAAATGAGATCAGAAGCATGGGCGCAAACTTAGGAGACAAGCTCGACAGAATGACCCAGCGGGTCGATAACATAGAACAGAGGCTTGAGGGGGTCGAAAACAACCAGGCCTCGACCGATGTAATGGAAACCCAACTGAACCTCAGAATGAGCAACATAGAGAAAAGAGAGGAAGACATCCGACTGAAAATTGACGATTTAGAGAACAGGGAGCGCCGTAATAACCTCCGCTTTTTTGGGATCCCGGAGCGCGAGGGTGAGACAGAATCAGACCTTAAACACACCATAAATGATATCATTAGGATACTAGTTGCCGATGAGAATGTGGACGAGCTCGCAGTTGAGCGGATACACAGAGCCGGTGGCCCACCAGGGGGCCCGAGATCCATCCTCGCCAAGTTCCATAGATACCAAGACAGAACAAGGATTCTCACGAAGGCTCGATCCGCGGACTCCCTCACCCTCAGCGGGGCCAAGATAACTATCTTTCAAGATCTTTCCTCGCTCACGTTGGCTCTACGACGTCTCTGTAGCCCCCTCACGAAGTGGCTCACGGACCGAGGCACGAGGTACAGGTGGGGATACCCCTTCTCCCTCAACTTTGAGCACGAGGGCAGACGAATAGCGCTCCGATCCGAAGACGACATCCGGAACTGCATTGCGGAGCTCCTGGGCCCGGACCCGCGGGAGGAAACACAGAACGACTCGGCACGGGATGGAGAGAGAAGGAGACCCCAGGGCCCGAAGCGGAATAAAGTCAGGGGAGCAAGAAAATATAGACGTCCCAATGACTCCCCGGACGTAAATGGATGAGACGGCACCCACCCGTCACTTGCCCTGAAGAATCTTACTCGGGACCCATGGGCCAGGGAGTTGGTACTCGGTGGTAGGTCAACGTCATGGGCCCGCCGGACACCCTATATTGTGCACTTTCTACTGTTGTCATTTCTGAAGATCGACCGGCGAATGACGTCCATTGTACCCACACGTATCGTTGAATTTTCTTTTCTTTCTCTATTGTATACTTAAGATAATTGTTCTTGTTGCTTGTTATCCTGTGATTGATGTTCAGCAATCAAATGGGGGGGGAGGGGGGCTCAGAACCATGATACGCTACCATGGGGGGAGGGGGTTGCGAAGCTATAACCCTCACAGGCGGTCCGCCGAAAGGCCGGCTGAGTGCATCTGGTCCAACGCGGACGCCATCCACTTCAAGACTCAGTTTCACATGGGGTTGAAAGATGCAGTACTTAGATTGAAACCGAGAACACTGGGTATGATGAACAATACCCGAAGGGAGGGGGAGGGGGGTGGGTCGATCACAAATTCGATGCCTCGCGAGGCACGAACCATTTATCTATGTACTTCCACTGTGGCAACTCATTTTCGAAGACGACGCGACACACATGATGAACACGCTACTTGCAACAATGTCCACGAAAAGTAACGTAGCAGGTGACAGGTACGGCACCCTTAAAATCGGCACTCTCAACGTCAAGGGCCTCAACTCCCCCACCAAGAGGTCTCTTGTATCTAGGGAATTCAAGAGGGCAGGCTTGGACGTCCTCTTTCTGCAAGAGACTCGATACTCCAGAGGAGAAGAACGGAGAGTGTTACATCCCAAACTAGGCTCCGAACACTGGGGTTCTGGCCCCTTGAAAAAGGCGGGGGTGGGCGTCCTGATCAACAAGGCCCTACAATTCGAGCTAATGAGATCCTGGTCTGACGTGAGCGGAAGAACTATTGTCCTGGTGGGCAATATACAAGGCACCGCTGTCACGCTCGCATCCATCTACGCACCAAACACCGGCCAATCCCGGTTTCTTCACCAAACGATCCCTAAGGTTATGACTGAGGCACAAGGCGAAGTAATCCTGGGTGGGGATCTTAATACGTGGATGGATCCTGAACTCGACAGACAAGCTGGCGACCCCCCCGCAAACACTCCAGTCATCGGCGCACACTCGAGGGCGGCAGATTTGATGGAGGTATACAACTTAACAGATGCCTGGAGACACCGGAACCCGTCACGCGCAGGCTACACCTTCTATTCGACCCCACACGCCACGTACTCCAGGATTGACTATATATATCTAACGCCTGCACTCACAACGGCAATGACGGACACCGATATATCTCCGGTCACCTGGTCGGATCACGATATGGTGACGGTCACACTGGATCAGATGGCCCTCCCCCGGAGGTCAGTCAAATGGCGCTGCAATGAATCGCTTTTCAGAGACTTGGCTTTTCGAGAACAACTCGAACAGGACATCACCCACTATTTTGAAGAAAACAACACAGGTGACATCTCCACGAATACAGTCTCGGAGGCGGGCAAAGCCACCTGGAGAGGGGTGCTCATCAGAGAAGGTGCGGCCAAAAAAAGGGAACGACAATTGATAGAGAATAGGTTACGGACTGAAATCACCCAACTGGATCAATTGGCACAAACCGCGACTACGGAGAGGCTACACAAGATAGAACAAGCCAATGCCAAAAGGGAGGAACTGCGCCAACTCGAAACTGGAGCCATTGAGCATCGACTCCGATGCCTAAAGCAGAGGCACTATGAACACGGTAATAAGGCGGGGGCACTACTCGCTACCAGACTCCGAGGCCAGCGTCGCGAGAGGTGGGTGCCCGCTATACAAGAAGAAGAACCACCCAGAGTCCGCTGCCCCCCCAATATCCCTGAAGCCTTTGCCACGTTCTATGAGAAGCTCTACACCTCACAGGATGCCCCCGGCCTGGAGGCAATTACGGATTACCTGTCGGCGGTTACCATGCCTTCTCTCCCAGCCGATATTGCACAGGCATTGGACTCCCCCATTACAGCAGAGGAAGTTGAATACGCTATTAAAAGACTCCCGACAGGAAAAGCCCCTGGGAATGACGGTTACACGGCAGGATTTTATAAGACCTTTCAAAGTACCCTCCTCCCCTTCATGGTTGAACTCTTCAATAACATCCTTCATTCTGGAGTAGCCCCCGCGTCCTTCTCGGAGGCCCTGATAGCAGTAATCCCCAAAGAAGGAAAAGACCCGAGGTATTGTGCCTCATATCGTCCGATATCACTGCTAAACATCGACGCCAAAATATACACAAGAATCCTCACAGCCCGTCTAGAGACGCATATGCCCTCGATGATCCACAACGACCAGGTCAGCTTTATCCAGGGTCGACAAGGCGCTGACTCCACTCGTAAGACCCTCCACCTAATACATGAATCAAGAACATCTCCGGATATGCCAACATTGCTCTCAATCGACGCGGAAAAAGCATTCGACAGGGTCGAGTGGCACTTCTTGGAAGCCACGCTGAAGCATATAGGCCTCGGACCAGTCCTCCGTCGAGCGATCAAAGCTGTCTACTCGACCCCGAGAGCCTCAGTGATGGTGAACTCCCAATTTTCGCGCTGGTTCCCACTAACCAGAGGAACGAGACAAGGATGCCCCCTTTCGGCGATACTCTTCGCGCTGTCCCTGGAACCACTAGCCAGAGCTCTCCGGGCGGACTCTGCTGTGGAAGGTATCCGAGTGAACGGAAGGGAATACAAGTTGGCCCTGTATGCGGATGACATCCTGCTGCATGTACTCAACCCCCTGTCGTCAGTCCCGCGGGCGATCCAGCTCATCGAAGAATACGGAACACTATCTGGTTTCAAAATCAATAGGTCCAAGTCCATCCTCTTCCCGCTTAACGTACCCTCCCCTGAACAACAAAAGGAGTTGGCACACCTCGGCCTGACCATACAGGAATCAACGCTGCGCTATCTGGGGATCAATATAACAAGAGATCTTACACAGCTCTACGAGGCAAACTTCCCCCAGCTCCTAGCTGCCCTAAAGACTGACCTACTGAAATGGAAGCCGCTCACAATCTCCTGGATGGGACGCTTGAACGCTATCAAGATGGTAAGCCTCCCACGCTTTCTGTATCCGTTTCAGGCCCTTCCAGTCACGATCCCAGAACACTTCTTCAGACAGGTTAAGAAAACCATACTCGACTTCCTCTGGGATGGGAGAAAACCACGAATAGCATACGATGTCCTGATACTACCGAAGGAGCTCGGAGGCGTAGGTCTTCCAGATATAGAAATATATTATCAGGCAACGCAATTGAGGATCCTGGTCCCACACCTAAGAGACAGGAAGGACCTCCAGTGGGTCCAGCTGGACAATGACTTTCTCCGCAACGTCACCCTCGCAGAATGTCTATGGGTCCCCAGGAACAAGCTCGTAAAACCACTACGTGAACACCCGATACTGGGCGCCATGTGGAACATCTGGAAGAAGGGTAAGGCTATGACAGGAGTTACAACATGGCCCTCACCCCTGAGCCACCTCTGGTCACCTGGCATCCGTGAGAAGATCCCCGAACACGCCAGGTATCAAGCCTGGTTTGATGCAGGCCTAGAAAGAGTCGGTCAGCTGTGGAGGAAAGAGAAATTCATATCAATTTCGGATCTGGAAGACGCCCTCCAAATTCACCCGATCCCGATCTTCCTGTACCTACGGCTGAAAGGGGTGCTGTCAAGGGAGGAATGGAAAGCCACCACGCGCAGAGACCTAACGCCCTTCGAAATAATCTTAGACACGACCACTGCGACCAGAGGGTTGATATCCAGGATGTATCGAGCTCTGATCACCAAGGACCATTCCCCGATCCTCCGCCTCAAAGGAAGGTGGGAAAAAGATTTCGGCAGGGAGTTTGACCAACAGGCCTGGGACCGGATATGCCACACGCCCGCCAGAGTGTCTATTGCTACTCAATACAAACTGCACGCTGTAAAGCTACTCCACCGTTGGCAGTATGATCCGCTTAGGCTTTCAAAGATGTTCCAAACCTCCGACCCCAGATGCTGGCGCCATTGCGGAGCGAAAGCAGACTATTGGCACATGTGGTGGGGGTGCCCTAAAGTGCGCATTTACTGGCAGGAGGTTCTAGGGTGGATCAAGCGACTAGATGGCATAGACAGAGAACCCTCCCCCCTACTTACGTTGTTCGGTCTTGAGGAGGACGATGACGAATTGGTTCATGTGAAAGGACTGGTATCCCCCCTCCTTCTAGCGGCTAGGGCGGCCCTAGTTATAAAATGGAAATCCCCACGGCTGCCAAACGAGACAGATTGGCTGAAAGTTGCCACCAATATCTACACAATGGAGAAGATAACGGCGGCCCTGCACGACAAGGCCGCGAAACACGAGGAAGCGTGGAGTGACTTCGCAAGCCATTACATGTCAAGACCGAACGCCCACCCAACACCTAGCCAATAAAGGCATTCACCAACTGCCTTCCACGATGTATGAAAAATGAGATCCTTATCGTCCAGAGGTCCGTGCCTGTCACACATCTGATCATGCTACCAACGATTCACGATTCGCAAAGACAACGACTATCAGATGTTGCCGCGTCGCAAGTTTCTTCAGACTATAGCAATCATCACGCCACGGAAGCGTTATGAGCAATAAAAGGGGAGGGAGGGAGGGAGGGAAGGGGAGTTATATAGTTCACTCGTCCGGAGTGGACACACGCTTGACTGTATTGTCTTTGTAATTACGCTATTTGAATCTGAGCTGGGAGAAGATGCAGTAGCGATATATGGTTCCTATGTATGTTTGAATTTGCTTCTTGCTCATGATTCACCTTTGCTGTTTAAAACCAATAAAGTTAAATTTAAAAAAAAAAAAAAAAATCCAAAGCTGGATCGTGGCGATTTATCCAGGACCTGCGCCCTTTTAAACAGATTATAGAAGCTGAGTTTCCATTAGTTCCTAATCCAGCGGCAATATTATGTAGAATTCCATTTGAAGCAAAGTGTTTTACGGTTATCGATTTGAAAAATGCGTTTTTGTCGATCCCATTGCACAAAGACTCACAAGACCTTACTTCCTTTACATTCAGACAAAAGGGACTAAAACATACTTGTTTACCTTAAGGTTTTTGTGAGTCCCCCTTAATCTTTAAAAGGATCCTACAGATCTGGGTAACGTTGAACTCAAATGTGTGGTAATTCAGGACGTAGATGACATATTAATTTGCAGTAGGACAGAAGAAGACTCTGTTCAGTTAATGACTATATTGGCAGACAAAGGATACAAGATAGACAAGGAGAAATTACAGTATTGTCAGGAAGAAGTGTTGTATATAGGCCAGTTAATTTCACATGAAGGAAAGCAAGTGACACCTGAAAGACCTGAGGCTATCAAGAAGACACCAAAGCCAAATACAATGAGGCAAATGCAGCAGTTTCTGGGCTTATGCACACATACCAAGCCACTTTTGTAAGAGATAAAGAAAGCACAAGTTGGTAAGGAAAAGATGGAATGGACTGAAGAAATGGAGGAAGTATTTGAGGAATTAATAAGAGCAATCTGTGCAGCACCTGTTATAGGGCTTCCCAACTTGAGCGAGGAATTTTATTTATTTTGCCACGCAAATGGGTCAGTAATGACAGCAGTATTCACACAAAGAACAACATTAGGATAAAAGCATTGGCATACTGCAGTGGGATTTTAGATCCATTTATTAGAGGACATTTTGCATGCAAACAAACTTTGGCTGCTGCCGCATTTGCAATTGAGAAATCCACAAGTATTACCATGGGCTGTTCCATGATTCTCTGCGTGGAGCATGCCTTATTTGCCATTTTAGAGAAACCCAAGGGTACATTAACATCACAAAGAGCTTCAGCATATGAAGTAATGGTTTCTAATCCAGCAATTAAGGTAGTGAGGTGTAAAATAGTGAACCCAGCCATGTTTGAAGCTCAACCTCCTTCTTCTTTGCTGCCCCTCAGGCTCCTTCTACACGTTGGCAGGGCGTACCCCTCCGCAGAAGACTTTCAAGGTTGTCAACCATCTCCATATTGCCATTCTCAACTCTCGCTCAGGTGTCAAACACTCCTCTGACATCTGCCGCCTCCTGGAAGAACTTATTCTTGATGTCCTCGGTCTCACCGAGACATAGTTCACGGCCAGCTCTGTCATGAGCTTTGACACTCTCCTCCCTGATGGCTACAAGTTCCTCTCCACCCCCAGATCCAACCGTTCTGACGGGGGTGTAGCCTTGATCTTCCGAGAGGATTCCTGCCTCTGTCATTCCTATGCAGGCCTACTCCTCTTTTGAATGCCTTGTCTGTAGGCTCTCTCTCTCCTGGCCACTCTCTTACCATGGCTACTATCTATCGGCCACCTGGTCTGATCACGTTCTTCCTCTCTGAGTGGGCATACCTCTCCTCCTCCATCCTGGCCTAGACCACTCAACTCCTCCTTCTTGGAGACTTTAACATCCACCTGGATGCTTCCTGTCCCTCCTCTGGACTCTTTTGTGACCTCTGCGCTCTCTCTCTTTTTCTATTCTCCACTCTGGCCTGACTCACTCTGCAGGGCACACTCTGGACGTTCTGAACTCCTCAGGCCACCCCTTCTCCATCCCACTCACCACTCCTCTCTCCTGCAGTGATCACCTACTCCTTTCCTCCCATCTCTCCCTCTCTACCCCCTCAGGCCAAGCCAACTCCAGCACTGCCACCTACCTTCTCGGTCCTCCGACCCATGAAGCATGTGTCAGCTGAGGATGCAACTTTCATCCCCCTGCTCCTCCTCTGGCAAACTCACATCCTGACACAGCCCTTTCCATGCTCCACTCTTCTATCTCTGATACTCTTGATGTTCTTGCCCGTGTCATGGGGATCCCCTTTAAACTGAAAGTCAAGTACAACTCCTGCTATAACTCTGACCTCATCACCCTTAAACACAAGTGCAGCGAAATGGCTAGCTTCTTGTGCAAGCTCTGACAAACTGGCCCACCGCCTTCTCCAAAGGCAATACCGGCTCTCTGTCCGTGCTAAGAAGAGAGCCCACATCAGAGCCTGTGTCTCTGCAGCATCTAACAACTCGGCTGAACTCTTTAAAATCTGCGAGGAGCAGTCCAATCCTGCTGCAGTCCCTACCTTTCCTGTCCCCTATGAGGCCCTCTGCACAGCCCTGGCTTCTCATTCAAACAGTAAAACCCAGGACATGCTGTCAAACCCTCTCGTCCTCTCCTCCACCTCTCTCTACTCTCTCCTCTACCTCCAGCCCCGCTGTGGCCACCTCTCCTTACTCTTTCTCTTCCTTTACTCTGTTCTCCCTGATGAGGTTTCTAGATAAGTCCAATCTATGAAAGTCTCATCAAAACAGGTTCTTCCCAGTTCTTCCAAAACCATCAAGGACCACATTGACACCCTTGTTCCTGTCCTGGCTGACTTCTGCAACCATTCCTAAGCCAATGGATCCTTCCCTTAACCCGAAGCACTCTCTTGTGCACCCTCTTCTCAAGGAACCCTCAGCCGACCCCTACTGCCCGGCTAACTATCACCCGATCTCCATCACTCCTTTCCTGGGCAAACTCCTGAAAAAGATGGCCATCTCCCAGCTTAATCTTTACACTGAATCAGTTGGTTGTCTCCATGACCATCAGTCTGGCTTCAGAGCAGCCAGGAACACAGGAATTGCTCACCTGAACATCCATGAAGACCTATTCTCTAACCTTGATTCTATACTCCCCTCTGTCCTCGTCTTACTTGATCTCTCTTCTGTCTTTGACACAGTCAACCATGCCATCCTGCTCAATTGTCTCTGTGATAACCTTGGTATCGCCGATCAGGCCCTGGCCTGGCTGACCTCATTCCACTCTGATCGACCCTCCCAGGTCCAACTTGGGTCCTTCCTTTCCTTTATGTCATTCTCTACCTGTGGTGTTCCCCAGGGATCTAACCTCTCTCCCCGGCTGTTCAACCAATACCTGGTACCTCTCACCCACTGCATTGCCGCTCTCTGCTCCAACTTTCAGTGCTATGCAGATGACACTCAGCTTGTTTTCAGGCTCCCCTCTGCTACCTCTTCTCCTTCTATCATATCTGACTGTCTGTCTGTCATCCAGGAGTGATGTGCCACCAATGATCTCTGCCTTAATGCCAGTAAGACAGAGATTCTCCTCATTGAAACACCTGCACCCTCCTTTGCTGTCACTTTCTGGTTGGCCTCCCTTGGCCTTCCTCATGCTCCCGCCTGTGATGCTAAGAACCTCGGGGTCATCTTTGACTTCACACTCTCCTTTTCTCCTCACATCTCTGATGTCTCTAAGAAGTCAAACTACCAATTGCACCGTCTCAGAGGTAGTCTTCCTTTCCTCTCCTTCCTCCAAAAGCTCACTGTCTCTAGAGCTCTGGCTCTCTCTAGGCTGGACTACTACAACAGCCTCTTTCTAAATCTGCCTGCTTTTACTCTCCGCCCTCTGCAACTCATCCAGAACAGGACTGCGAGACTTGTCCTTGGCCTCAAGCCCAGGGATTGTATCTCTTCAGCACTGAAATCTCTACATTGGCTCCCAGTAGCTGCAAAGATTACGTTCAAGACCCTCTGCATTGTCCACAACGCCTCCTGGGGCCTGGGTCCTCAATACCTCCAACTCTCTCTTTGCAAATACCTTGCTACTCTAGCTCTTTGCTCCTCCACCTCTAACTCCCTCTGGGTCAGTCGCTTCTCCAAGCAACAAGTTGGTGGTATATCTCTATCTTTGACTGGGGCCTCCCTCTGGAACAGCCTCCCTGCCTCTGTGAAACTTAAGAAGAACCATATCCGGTTCTGGAAGCACCTCAAGACCTTCCTCTTTGCTTCTGCCTTCTCTCTTCCTCTCCCCTGCTGATTTCTTGTCTGATACTGCACTGGTCAGCTGGCTACCCTCAGATTCGGGCCCAGGTCCCTGCCCGCCCAGTTGCACACCTGCACTGCCTCCCAGCAACCCTTGCACTTGGGTCTGTATCTGCAATCCTACAGTCCCCCTACCTGCACTTTTGGACACCTGCTGTCTGCACTTACCCTTGCACCTGCTGGCCACACTTCTTGTTATTATTTTGATCCCATGTACAGCACTGCCCCCTCCCCTGGCACTTTTCACATCCCCTGCACTTGCGCAATCTCAATGTCACTTGGCATAGTAAGACCGTAGTCTCTGTCCTCCCTCTGTTCCCCCTTCCTTGCCTCATCGCGCCTTGAAACACTTGTGTATAGGCACATTACAAATGCCATATCATATCATATTATATCACGAAGGTGATCATGTGCATGACTGTTAAAATTATGTCGAATTCTATTATGATATACCCCGTGTGAAAGAAAATAGAAAATGCTCAGGCGGGAGGATGGATTCTCTTTATTGATGGTTCTTCGAAAATTAATCAAAGTGGAGAGAGGCATTCATGCTCTGCAGTTGTAAGACACAGATTAAATGGTGAATTTGAGGTAGTGGTAAGTACAAGACTACTGTCTTATTTTTTAGCACAAGCGGCAGAATTGGTAGCGCCTATTGTTGCGCTCGATAAACATGAAGGGCACTAAGTGACGGTGTACAGTGACTCTGCCTATGTGATGTCCACCGTACACGCAGGACTGTGAAGCTGCAAAAGGAGGGGTTACCTCTGTGCAGACGGCACTCTAGTTCAATATGCATCCCAATTGGACCGGCTCATTAAAGCACTACAACTCCCAGTAGACATAGCGGTCATAACATGCACAGTACATACTAACCTAACAGACTTTATCTCTCACGGAAACAAAGCTGCAGACATAGAAGCCAAAAGAGTTGCGTATTCTTCAGAACTTTTGAGTTTTGATACTGAAGATACTAAAGAAATTTCAATAGAAGCATGTTAATACGAGAGGGGTTTAATATGCTGTCAATTATGCAACTAATAGAGATTCAGGGTAGAGCCCCACAAGAAGAGCAAGAGCTATGGAAACATAGGGGTGTTCCTTATCCTCCACAGAAGCATTATGGAGACAGGAAAGCACTGGAAAGCCAGTGATCCCAGCGGCATTGTTGAACGTCTCACTTGAGCAGCTGCATTACCCCGTGCATATAACCAGAAATATTCTTGCTGCCACGATTGCAGAAAGACTGATTTATTTCCAATTTATTGGAACACGTGGCAGAGTTCACAGTGAATTTCATCATGTGTCAGAAGTTTACTGCTGGGCATACACTAAGAACAATCAGAGGAGTAATACATCTATCGAATGGGCTGTTTCAACATTTGCATACTAATTACGTTGATATGCTGCAGACATGCAATGGATACAGAAATCTATTAGTGGTGGTGTGCCCATTCTCCAGGTGGATCAAAGTCGGTCCTTGTACGCACCCTGATGCCACTTGCACAGTGAAGCTTTTAGTGCGCAAAGTATTTCCAAGATGGGGTGCGTGCGAAGTACTAAGATCCAATAATGGACCACATATGTGAGAGACTACACAGCCTCCTCAAAGAGAGGATAGCCAAGATCAAATTACCCCTTAAGAAGGAATGGCTATATTGCCTACCTCCATATATGCCCTCCAAAATCAGCAAGGTTCAGACCACCATCTTACACCCCACAAGTTAGTGATAGGGCGGTGCATGAGGAAACCTTTTACACCTCCATCTAGAGTCAGGATTGATGTCCAGAGTGCAGCGATGCTCTAGGTGATGAAATGCATAATTATTTGACATGTATTTTTTATTTATTTGCATTTATAAAGCGTTCAATGGCCCTGGGGCATCGTGCCGCTGTTACAGAGTGCTTGGTTTACATAGGTAACACAACAGTAGTGAAGACATACTATAAACAGGTAACATTCGATGATATCAGAAAAAGAGCGTACATTAGGCTGTTGCTAGGGTTACAGAGAAACAGCATGTATATGCAGGTTAGTTAGGTACATTTAGCAGAACAGTAGAGTTTTTAGCTTTTTGCGGAAGGTAGTGTAAGATCTTTTATTCCTTAGTGTGGTGGGCAGGGCATTCCAATTTTTTGGTGCGAGGTGCTGAAAACTGGACCCTCCCGCTTTGGTTCTTTTGAATGTGGGTACACAGATCTGATTGGAGAGGTGGGATCTAGTAGGTCTGTTGGAGGAGTTGAGGGAGATTCTTTCAGATAGGCAGGGTGGGGCATCTGATGAGAGGCACCTGTGTGTGATGGCCATTGATTTGAAGAGTATACGTTCCTTTACCGGTAGCCAGTGGGCATCTTTCCTAGCTTGAGAGATATGTTTCCTTTTGGGAATGCTCAGCGCTGCCCTGAGAGCACTGTTTTGAGTGACTTGAAGTTTATTTAGGTTTCTTCCAAAGGTGCCCAGGAATAGGGCATTGCAGTAATCCAGTTTAGTGCCGACTGTGGCTCTGGTGATGGATAGGCAGTTTTTGGTGAAGAGAAAGGGCTTAACTGAGTTGATCACTTTGGTGGTGAGTGCGGCTGAGGAGGCTATGGCGTTGACCTGGCGGGACATGGATAGTGAGGAGTCTAGGTAGAAACCTAAGGTTTTAACAGTCGTGGAGACTGTAAAGGTGGAGTTGTCAATGCTGAAGGTTTTATATTGAGGTGGGAGCTTATTGAGGGATCTCAGTTTTATCCCTGTTTAGGGAAAGGCTATTGGCGGCCAATCAGGTCTGGATGGCTGAGTAGATTTTGGTTTGGGCTGCTGCATCTTCTTCATAGGTCCCAGTTAGTGGAAGTAGTATGTGAGTGTCGTCAGCGTAATTAGTGTATGCTATGTTGTGACAGTCGAGATCATTGAAGAGCGGGAGGGTGAATATATTGCAGAGGGCGGGGCAGTGCATGAGCCCTGAGGGATGCCACAGTGGATAGTGTCTGAGAAGACTTTCATGAGTCTTCCGTTTATGAAGAAGACGACCCAGGTGATGGTTTCTGGTGAGAAATGTGCTTCATTTTTTTAGGTGCATGCCTAGGATATCATGGTTGACAAGGTAAAAGGCAGCGGACAGATCCAAAAAGAGGAGAAGTGCCAGTTTGCCATTGTGCATGATGTCACCAAGTTGTATTTGAAGATCAAGTAAGGCTGACTCAGTCCCGTGTCCTGTTCGGAAGCCTGACTGTCTTTTGCCTAAAATGTGGTTTGCTTCTAGATATTGCTGGATTTGCAAGTAGGCGACTTTGTCCAGAATCTTAATCAATAATGGCACAGTGGTGATGGGCCTGTAGTTATTGGCAATTTCTGGGTACAGAGTGTTTTTTTTTTAGAAGGGGGCACACTCAGGCTTCTTATAGACTGTCTGGAACAGTGTTGCAGTTGAAGGAGGCATTAATGAAGGACTTGAGAAACGTGTTTCTGTGCAGTCTTTAATTAGTTTGGCTGGGCAGGCATCTCCTTTGAAGTTGGAGGGCTTCATTCTGTTCATTATCTCAATTACTTCGAGTTCAGTTATTTCCCTGAATTTGAATGGAGTTATGGGGGCTTTGGTGGTCAAGGGCACTGCGCTGGGGTGATCATATGATCTGTGCCAGTGGTTGATTTAATGTGATGTGACAGGTTCTTGTGATGCTGCTTGATTTTTTCTTGCAAGAGTTCATTTTTATTTAGTAGGGCAGATTGTATTGTGTTACACCAGGTTTGGGCTTTGACAATGTCTTGAGATTTGGTAGCTGTTGTGGTCATTTCTTTGAAAATGGGAAAAGCTCTCTGGATTCGGAGCTAGCATTTGTAATTCTTTCATTATAGGATGCTGATTTGGGTGTAATTATAGCTTTTTTGTATTGTGAAGTTACTTTTTTTATAAGACGATAGCGCGGCTGAGGAGGGTGACCTCTGCCAGAGGTTCAGTGCTTTGCGTTTCTGAGTTCTTTTACTTCAGTGGAGAACCAGGTGTTGGAGTGTTTCACTATTTTTGCTTTTTTTCTTCTGTAGAGGGGCAATAATATCTATTGCGGAGCTGATGGTGTATTTGTAGATATCTGCTAGCAGCGATGGGTCTGAGAACTCGAGATCTGTAGTGAGGGTGCTGAGGTGTGGTACGATCTTATCTTTGGCGAGGTTTTTTTGGACTTCTTGCCAGGGCTGGGGGGATAGGGTTGGGGATAGGGTTGTTAGCCTTGGTGGGAGCTGTGGGGATGAAGAAGTGAATGAGTCGATGGTCGGAACAGGGGTTGGGGGTGATGGAGCTGATGTCAATATCACAATTGTGGTCGGCTCTCCAGTCAAGGATGCGCCCTTTGTTGTGCGTGGGCAAGTTTATTTTTTGGTCAAAGTCTAGTTCCTGTAGGGCTAGGGAGAGAGTTTTGGCTGGTTTGTCCTTTTTATTGTTGAATCCAGGGTTGAGATCACCTACAAGGATGCTTTTGGGGGTGTTTTTTAGGTTTTCTGCTAGGAGGTGTGTGAGGTTCTCCTGGAAGTCCAGTAGTGGGCCAGATGGGCTGTAGACCAGGTTGATGGTAATGGTGGTGTTGGGGGAGAGGAAGATTTTTATTGCAAGGGAGTCAGTGTTTTCACCCAGGTTGGATGGAATTTGTCTGGCCTCTAGGTAATCTTTCATGATGAGTGCCACACCTCCTCTGACGCGGGTGAGCTGGTCTTGCCTGATGATGGAGTAGCCCTGTGGGATGGCTAGGGTGAGAGCAAGGGCCTGCGGCGCTATGTAGCCAGGTCTCGGTAATAGCTAGGATATCAAGGTCTAGGTTGTTTATAGGTTTGTGGATTTCAGTGGCATGTGCAGGGATGGATCTGGCATTAATCAGGGCATATTTCATGCAGTTAAGTGTCCGGGTTACAGTAGGGGTGGTGTTTGGCAGTCCAGGTATGGCAGGGTTAGGAGGTGTCATATCTGGTGTGTGTGAAGCTGGCTTAAATGCATGTGTTGGAGGGTCTGTTACCTTGGATGAATTTGAAGGCGCCTGGTCTAGGGTGCTGGAGTATTTGGAACCGAGACCCAGGAGTTGGTTTCTAATGTAAGTGGATCTTCGACGTGTGGTTGTGGTCGGTGTTGGGCAAGTTGCTATGATGTTACATTTTGTGAAGAATGAGAGTAGGAAGTTGGTGGGGGGATATTGGAGGGGAAGGTGTGTAGGGCAACTGGCATGTTAATCTATCAAGGGTGTTGCAGCATGGTGGGAGTTTGCATGTAGGCGTTGAATTTGGGCAGCGAGGTTGGAGAGTGGTACAAGTGTCAAATGCAGAAGGAGTGCAAGTTGCGTGAGAATGTTGCATTGTGGGCAATTAGGGACAGGACTTCTGGCCTGAGGGTAGGTCAGGGGTAGCAGGTGGAAGTGCAGAGGCTGACAGGGAAGACACTGCGAGATGGCTTAACAATTTAAAGCGGGCAAATTAGAATTTAGTGGATTGCACAGAGAGTTAGCCGGTAGACATGTGCAGGGTAGCAGAGTTATAATGGCAAAATTATACAAGGGAATAACAGATAGGCAAAGTCAGATAACAGCACTTAATGGATTACACAGAGCTAACAGATTGACAGTGGCATAGTAGACAGAGGAGTAGCATAATGGCAATTGCAGATTACAGATAATGTATTACACAGAGAAGATAGCAGATTAACAGATGCAGGATGGCAGATTTACAGTGGAATTGTATACAGAGGAGTCGCATCGCGGCAGCAGTTATTGGCATAAGACGTGCAAGTTAATGCAGAGAGCTGATAGTTCGTTCAGGTTATGACAAATAGATCAGGAGAGAGTCATGCAATGATATGTCAATGTGGCAGTGGGTTTCATTCGAGCTATAGCTCTGTGGATGGCCGTGCCGTACATACAATAGTAGCCTATGAAGGGCGCATCACTTCGAGGGGGTTAGGCGGTAATAAGGCCTGTGCAAGGAGTAGGGTACTTCACAATGGTACGCAGTGGGGCAGTTAAGTAATAAGGCGTGGATTGTGCTTTCCGCACGGGAGAGGAGTGTGAAATATTTATGCCGGTAAGGTAGCATGGTGGGAGGGCAGATGGCTGAGGCTGACTGGGCCCATGGATGGGGAGAACCAGCTGATTAACAGATTGGGTTTACGGCAGTAGGTAGTTTGATCCGTAGTAGTATGAAAGTGTGGCCGAACAATGTAGATCCCACGAGGATGTGGCCAGTCAAGAGTACTTACAGGTAGTGATGTCCTTTTCCTCGCAGCATGCGGTCCATCAGGACGTCCGACACAGACAGGCACAGACAGGCCTGGCCCTTAAAGCATGGCCCTTATTGCGTAGGCCTTGTTCCGGCTAACACCTTCCGGCACAGCTGGTGGCTGTCTGATGCGGGCTGTAGCCAATCCAGTTGAAGTATGGGCGGGAGTGTATTGAGGTTGCTTAGCAACCAAACATCTAGCAGGAGGCAGCCATTTTCGGCTGCACCAAGCTTGATTCAGACATTTTCATAAATAAAACAGAAGATAGCAGGGTTAAGAGTGTTGCCAGAGCAGATGCTTCGCAGATGGGTCTGTAGCTCGTGGCGCAGTATCTTCTGGGCGGCAATGGTGTGGCTTCTGATTCTGGACCTTTTCCTGCAGGATCGGCGAAGGAACGGGGGCTCCTGTTGGCTGACTACCAGTGTTTCTTTCATTGCAGATCAAGTCAAGCATCGGGGGCAGGGGTCAAGGAACACAGAAGAGGACAGTCCTGTAACCAATCCAAGCAAACTATTGCCACCACCAAGGTCATATGTTGGTGACCAGATGCTTATTAAGAATTTCACCAATTAATGGCACAAGCCTAGGTTCCATGGTCCCTTTTGTGTTGAGGAAGTCTCCCCTTCTGCAGTTAAGGTATTAGGAAGAAGAGCTTGATTGCATTTAGGAGATGTGAAAATCTACAAAGGCGAGACCCTCCCTCCAGCACTCGTAGACGAGAAAGCAAGGCAAAAAAAAAAGAATTTCTGCATGTGCAGACTCGATCGGTGACCATGAAGAAGGACGATAAAACAGCGCGTGGTTAGCAAATATTTTGTTTGGACTGGAATTCATTACACAATCTTTAAAATTGTAGCAGGAAGTACACAGGCTTTCAGAGAATTGCAGAGGTTAAAAACATACTTTCTAGACAATTCTGATTAGAAACTGGAAGAGAGATCGATACCTAGATTCATTTTTAGGAGAATTTCTGTTTCAATGATAATATAGGATACCCATAGACACTGACACACATTGGCTTGTAGTTGATATTTTTGTGTTTATACTTCAGTCCTACCCTGCTCTTGTTAGGAGAGATGTTAATATTCACATCTTTCTACATGACTCTAAAAATGGTGCTGTGATAAGAAGGCTATTAATCGCGATAATTGAGCAGAATGTATAACTATGAATGTAAGCGTGAACATTTATATTAAAAATGATTTGTGAAGAGGATAACGTGATTATAGAAAGAGCAAAAGTTCAACAAGTACTGGGATAGCACACCAAATGTTTCTCCAGACTTCTATGCCTGATATATGTATGCCTGTGTATTTGTGCTATCTTTCAGTAGCTTAGATTTCGAAGTCTCTATTATCCAAATCGCCCCATTGAAAAAAGTACTCCTATCATTTTTCCAAGTATAAGTACAAATGATGACCATTTCCTTAACCTCTGTGGGCATGTCAGGTGACACAAGAGGGATTCAGAAGAAGATAACCAGGTGATAAATACTTATCTTGATAATGCAGCGCCCCTGGGGAATAATATGTGGCATCAGCAAATGAAAAAGGTGGGGTAGAGAACATCTGATGAGAATTGCTATGTGTGCTCTCTCATCCCCTATGGAATGAATACAGTAAAAACCTTCATTCCAAAAGAGATGTCAACACATGATGCAAAGTGCCTCTATCATCTAGCAGCATGCACTACTAGAAGACAGTTTCAAGGGAGGTGGGCAACTTTGCGATGGAGGTCAAGAAAGTAATTTCCATACCAGGATGATTATTTCAAGACAACACAAATGGAGAAAGAGCCTGGATTGACAGACAGGATGCATGTGTATCCTGCTGGAGGACAAGATCACCATATGGGAGCTACTGCAAACAATGAGTGCCACTATAAAAGGTTTTAACGCCATAAAAGAAGAGCTGAGCGCATAAGGCTGATGACCCTGCAGAATAGATATGTTCTTGACATGATTACCGTAATGGAAGGAGGTGTTTGCGCCAAGATCAGGCCATCATGTTGCACATTCATACCATCTCATGATGGTGAGAATGGGACCTTGATGGAGGCCATATCAATGTTGACAGATCTACACATAAAAATGCTGGAGAAGACAGAAGCCATTGGAAATGATAGTTGGTTCGCAATCCTGTTTTCCTGGATTCCTTATTGGATGGCAAACTTATTGAATTTCCTTGGAGCAATATTGGTGATAATGATATTTGGATTCTGTATGATAAGGATAATAATTGGACAATGTAAGAAAATAGCCAAGAAAGCAGTAGGAATGAAGATTATCATTGATGCAAAGGATGAAGCAGAAGACAAGGTGCTGACCGATGATGCCATCAGAGACTACATAAAGCAAGTATTGTGGCACCCGAAGGAGCTAAATTCTGGTATCCAAAAGATCATAAGAATGACATGGGGTGTTGAGTCTACTGTACCCGAATGGACAATGTAATAACATGACCTGGAGTGTGGATAAACACATAAAAACAGCAGGCATCCTGGGAGTGGTGACGAACATATGGACACCCAAGAAACACTTCTTCAAGAGAAGATACAAAGAAGGTGAAAAACTTGAGGTGGTTGAGGACTCGACCAGAGGGGAGAATGTAGAGGTGCAGCTGTATACATCTGCAGGAGACCCTGCTCCCCTACCTCCCCTGAATTGGAGACATGAGACAGTGCCTTGCCTGACACCAGATATCGTACCAATACCGCAACAAGTATTTGTGAGGAGATACCCTTGAGACAACCCATTCGAATGTACCCGCAAAGTAATGACAACCTACAGGAGGAACTCCCTGAAGGTCTATGAGAAAGAGCTAAGAATATGAACTGATGACATCATAAGAAAGTGTGCACAACATCCCAAGATACTGACTGAAGATAATGTATGGATCCTAGAGGACGAATGATGAAGTAAAAGAATCGAGTAAAATAATCAAGAAGATTACATGTTAGCAAAGTGTTTCAGAAAACAGAAGTTCAATACATGTACAGATGCTGAAATGCAAGGTAGATTAAGCCATAGAAGAGATTAGCTATGAGCAGTAAACAGAATGCAGGAAAATCCGCCATTGTACAGAAACGGGACATTGGTATGCTAAATGAACTGAATGTTCCAGGCATGGCAAAAGCATGCCAACCAATTGTATTAGTCTGTATAATGAAGGATTTTATAGCTTGTAAGACCAATGAGAAACTATGTACATAATGTTACTGAAATTAAATGTTTTAAGAGGTAGGCATAAGTTGTCCACCTGATAAAGGACAGCCAATAACAATCCTGGCTTCTATATAAGTGTTTAGATGTTTCCCTTAACCAATCCCGACCCTTGATAGAGTTTTCACTATTGCCACGTAGTATGATGTCACTCTGATGTGTAATTAGGTATAAGAAGTGTATTTTTTGTGGAGATCATTGAGAGACTGAGCGTACATCCTTTGATGTTTGTTTTAACCTCCCTGTTTTAGATAATTGTTAATAAAACAGTAACTTGCCATCTTCTTGAGTTTGTTGGGTTATTCATAAGATCAGTAGGGTTCCATGAAGTCAAAATCGCTTGTGTTTAGTACACTTGCAATTGGAACTTTGTGGAGCAGTTTTAATAGCTCTGAACAATTTATCCTTCTCTTAGTTATATTGGGGGGTAGGTTCCAATGGTAAGGACCTTCGAGTCCAAAGCTTTTATAGGGCTCTCAGGTTTATTAAGATTGTGCTGATCATGTAGGATCTCCTGTATCAGTCGTCTGAATACATCCAGATACCCTGGACTAGGTGATTGGATAGACACTCTATTCTGGCTTGCGTAACGAGAATCGCTAGAATTTTAATTATGATCATCCACCGAATTTCCCACAGTACCTTCCCACCCTCCCGAACAAGCCAACTTGTTAAACTTGTTAAAGTTCCGGCATTCCTTTGAAGCCTTTTTTACACCAAAGTTCTTTCTTTCTAGACTTCTTAGATTTGAGCTGCTCGACTGAAGCATTAGTCAAATTTAACGGTTCATTGGGGAGTGGATCGCTTATCAAAGTCGTTTTTGGTGTTTAGCCAGCCACCTCTCCTTTCGTGTCAGATAAATAATTGACTCGTCCTCATTTTCTACCGAAATGTGTTTTTCCTCCAGGCTCCCTTTCATAGTGATATGGGTGTCCTCCTGGTATGTTATTTTCCATATGAATTTGATCTTTATCAAAACAGGTGTTACTCTTCCCCGAAGCAAACTAGTTAATGACAATATAGACTCACCCTAGTGTTTTAAGTCTTCATGGATAGTGCTGCATAATTTCAATTGAATTTTTACTGCCAACTGCAGCACTCCCAAGGCTCGAATGTGCCCTGGCACTCACATCACTGATGTTACTGTTGCTTGAATGGTTAGGTTGCGCCATCACTTCCCCACTGAGGTCCTCGCCCAGCTCTGGGTATACATTTGGAGTCACAGACATTCTTTGCGATTTTCCCTGAGTAATAAATAAGGGTTAGGTTATCGGTACCCCCTCATTCACAATAATGGAGACCTCAGTTGGGGTATTTGTGAGTATTTGCGGCATTGTGGCCCCCTGCAAGTAATAACAGAGTTAAAACAATTAGTTATTGTCTATGATACTAAGGTTGGAGGCAAAGCGGCTAAGATTTTCCAACAAGGCCACCCTCTATACCCCCTTTTTGCTGGTTCCTCTATTGACCTCCGCATCAATATGGGAAAAGGCTGTTATTTTACCTTGTGAATGTACGTCTGGGCAATCAGAGTTTACTACCCCCTCCCCTTGCCGCCACGGGTAGAGCCCCATGGCTAGAGCCTCTTGGATTTTCATATTACTCACTTTGCTCCCTTGTAATGTCATTTTTGTATAGGGTTTGCCCTTCCTTAGATTTTAGTTTCTGGTCTTGTTCACCACTTTCCCCAGCATTTCTTTGAACAGGGCAAAGTCACAAGTCTATCTTTAAACAGTGAGAAACATGGAGCTCCGTTTTAAACAGTATGGCAAAAAATCAGTGTGTCTCTTTACTTGCTTACCCTTCAATTACGTTTGTATGTGTGCTTTCCCTTACGGGGGAGAGGTAGATGAGAGGGGTGAATGTATGACTGCCGGTACCTTTCCTGTCCCCAACGGACCTTAAAAGACCACTCTGTCTCCAATCAGCATCCACACGATGCTCTGTGCTCTAATGCGATCATTTAATGCTTGCAGAAACACACAGCAAGAGTAGCACCTCCTCCGAGCTGTAGTCACTGTGAACAGACTTCACATGGCCTCGGGACCACAATTGACTGCTCTATCCAAACTCAGTTTCCACACATACATGTGAAATTTGAACAACAAGGAGACATTCCTATAAAGGTGAAAGACTAATGCATCACATGGCTAAAAGTCAATGCTGCTTAAAAGCAGCTTATTCCTGCAAGTCCTCAAGAGGTTAAAACTCACAGTATCTTAAGCAACCATACACAAACACACTTAACAAATTCATTTTTAATGCAATATGGTAAACTGCTAAAAGTACTTGCTGCTTAATTGCAGCTTCACCTGGTAATCTTCAAATGGTCAATACTGAGATAATAACACAATCACCTCCCAAATTATACAGTCATAACGCAGCCTGTACACCATCAGCACTACAAAATGCTCCCTTGGTTACATGTACCATGACAACATGTGCTATAAGACCAGGCCTTCAAATTCTCAAGATGTTAGACCACCTAAAATTCCCAAAATGTTCCACATAAAAATCAACCACAAGCACGTTTAAATGAATGTAAACTGTCTTCTACCTGGACAGCACGAAACATCGCTTCCCAATGTTCATTCTTTCCCACCTGTCAGGTGACGGCAGCCCAGACTACCGGCCCATCATGGAAGTAGAATTTCCTCTCACTAGACTGAAAGCAGGAGGAGCACACAGAGGAACCTGCAATCAAGCACATTGCAGATCGGATCGAGACAGTGATTTCCATCCAGCATGTCCACGTCACATAACCTGGACATAACACGTACTGTTCTCTACATTAGACATCTTGGAAACTCCAGTTCATGTCGATGCTGCAACAACGTTTCAACTTTCTCTGGGGGCATTCCAAGCTTCGCCAGTTCCCCAATGAAGGAAGTGACGTCACCATTCGCTCCCAGAGCAGCGAGCCGAAGAGAGCTCACCATGGCCCAATGGCTGCAACACCTGTGTTGGGGCGCTGCTTCTACCTGAAGCGACCCCTCTGAGAAGGCCCTGCTTGCGCAGGAAGGATACGCGGGAGCCGGGTATCATGCAACTTCCTTTATTCAATACATTAGCGGAACTGCCGAACCTGCCCTCGTCCTTCCCCTGACGTCACGTCCGGGACGTCATGTCCTGTGGGACCCAACAGGGGTCCGCCCACACAACGATGTGGGCAACCTGACAACCTGCTCTCTGGGCAGACTGGTACCCTATTGATGTACGTCCAGGGTGATGACACCCTGATACTCACATAGGTAACTCACGGCATGCTGGTCTGTGGATTATATCGGCAACGTAGCCTTCCTTTCCATAGGTTTGTTTTTCCATCACAGCTCTGCAAGTAACTCTCCAGGCCAGACCAGAGCTAACCTTTGCAGCATTTCAGGGGGAGTAGTGGGCAGTGCAGGGCACCCGTGTCTTCCTCTTCACTCTCCCTGCGTGTGCGGCTGCTCTGAGATCTGAAGTCGCTCGCCTGCCCCTTCTGGCACCTCTGACTGAAGTTCTATCAGAATCTTGAAATGGAATTATATGTTGCCATGTTACAAATAGCACAAATTTGCTAAAAACACATAGAATCATCAAACATTATCAGAATTCCATCATTCAATATATGAAAATATTCGCCATGATGTGCAGAAACGAAAAATATAATTTTGTATCAGGGTAGCATAGATAAGCCAGCAACTAGCGCTTTCAAATTAAACTGGCTTCTCTTCAGAAAGATGGAGCTTCCTCCCACCTTTTTCGTCATGTGAAAAACAAACCACTCATCTGTGACAAACCAGGGGTGGGATTAGAGGGAAATATAATGGGATATCCATAGGACAGAAGGAGGTATTGGCTGAGGAAGAGAGAGAGAAGGGGACCCGGCTGCAGATTGCAGAGCAAGAGAACAGACTCTTAGCAGCTGACAGACCAGTCCACGAGACCTGTCCATTGATAGAAGGAAGCCAGAGCAGCCCATAGAGGGATGACCAGCCAGCACCCGGAGATTGGTTCCACAAAAGCTTCCTCCCTGAATTGAGGGTTTGCTGACAGGATGATGTCTGCCTGACTGGGCCCCTAGCTGGTTTTCCCCCCAAAAAAAGAGACTTTAGATCAGAAAAGGTAAATCAGTCCCATCCCCCCCTGCCTTTTGAAAACTAGGTACAATTTGGGAAGATAAGCTAAGTGGGAAAGAAAATGGGGTGTACTTTAAACACACGTGATGATAAATGCATGCCCTGTTTTCCCTCATATATATCTATATATTGAATGCAAGGTGAGAGGTTGTACTTTAAAGGCCTAACTGACTTTGCAGTGAAAAACGAACTCTAAATTTGAAAGCATTTCGGCTGCTACTTTAAGGTGGGATTGCCTTTGTAAAGCAAAGTATTCTTTGCAAATATAATTAGCAGTCGAAGCTGGTGTTGAGTCACTGTGAATCATAGTGCAAACCTAATTACTATTACCTGGGAGGATAACATGCTTTGATGCAGCCAATCTAGTCCGAGGTATAGTCTGGATATGTGTGTGAGGAAATGCATGCTGAAAGAATACATTGTATTTATTAGGAACTGTGCAAAGTGCAAATCCTCTGAATTCCTCTGTCTGTCAATGCCTATGCAGAGGCAGGTGTAGTGTGGGAGGGAAGAGCATTTTCAACTAAATAACTGGAGAACCAGTACATCTCCAGCCCCGAAATATAAATACACTGAAAGCCATACATTTAGGCACCGTTTAAAGCTGTATATGTTTCTGGATAGAAAGGAATGCATTCAAGTCCATGCAAAGACACACACACACACACGCACACACACATCCTGATATAATGAAAGCTACATTTACATGTCTATAGAGAACTGCACACACATGCAGGAAACATACTGTACATGTGGGTTCAGAACCGAAAATATAGATTCTGAGCACAGTATTTGTGAATGCAAACTTACAGGACCCAATGCAAACAAGTTGCCTTTTTTCATGGAAATGGCTTAGCACATAGCAGCCCTATGTTAGCCGGTCCTTAATACATTCCATGTACACAGGGGAGTTGATGCAATGATATTTTTGAATTTGAGTAATGTCAATTTCTCCAGCACCTCATTTGTCTTGATGTCGGGGAAAATCAAATGCTTTAACCCTATGTGAAATGTTACATTGAAATGTTAGTAATGTTCATAAGGAAACCCTTGCTAAGAAGCATCTTAGTGTGCTTAGATTTTATTAGACTATAGCAGGTTTATATGGCGATTGTTGTGATTGAAAGTGGATGCTGTTGATGACTTATAATAGCGAGATTCATATAAGCAGGCCATATTTAATTTTGGTTTAAATAATAGTTTTATATACATACCATGCTGAAGTTGGCTCCGGGGTAAAGCTGGAGACTGGTTTGGTTTAAGTTGCTTCAATTAGATGCCATTTCCCTCTTCTCTTGCGAAGATGCGTATTTCACAGACAAATCCAATGAACCCAGTGAATCGAAATTATTGGAGACCAGTAGTCCTGATTCCCTGGTTCGTGGTACATTAAAAGGTGTTGCCAATGGGCTTTGAGAAGAACTACCAGAAGAGTACCTGTCATTGAATCTGGAAGTCCTACCCTAAATGCAGTCTGTGGAATTGCAGCTTTATCCTGACCCTTGCATCATTCTCCCAGACATCTGCAAATGGGAGCTGAGGAGAGCGTGGGTGAACCCAAAAGTGTCCGAAGGATGCTACAGCTCCAACTCGAGAATACGTTGGGAGTTCTGGCTCGCGAACCTCAGCGAGCACCCAGCTGTGTAACTCCCAGGTGGTTCACCGGCCTCACTCCACCATGAAGCATGTGCAGTTTTGCAAAAGTGCATCTAGTGGGCAGCCTGGGGAGTTTGAGGTTTAATACCATTTACCGATTCAGCCCCTCAAGGCAGAAACTCACAGAGAACACGGATCCTGTGGAGTCCACGCAACACTCAACTTCTGCCCATTTGGTGATTTATGAGGAGTTGACAGAATAAGACTCTGCTGAGAATAGTGAGCAGAAGGAGCCCTACTCATTGGATCATATATGTTGGGGAACAGAGCAATCGGAGACCCTGTCAAGAGCCTGTTGGTTAGACACCGAACATTTGAATCTGTCTCCTCAGGAGAGTTACCCCGAATTATGTTGGGAGATCAAACTGATACATAGGAAGTCATCTACAGGCAGGACATCTGACTACAAAACCCCCAAACTTCCAATGTGGAGTTAGCTCTCTGAGGGCCTCTGTCATTGAAGGAAGCAAAGGAGATGGAAGCCCTTCCGAAAGCCTCACATCAAAAGTGTATCTTGATTTGGCCAGACTAAGGATGAGCTACCAAAAACAAAACCAAAGCGGGCAGAGAAACCAAATGTTGAAACAAGGACCTTAGGGAAATTGTGAGTTGCCACTAGGTTGTTTAGCTATTTCAACCTCCACTCCTGACGGTAACATCCAGGGAAGTGGGGCCCATGGGAATCCTAACAACGACCCATGGGTTAGCTTGGAGAAAAGGGAAGAATGTGTGACAACATCCCTTCATGTCCTTTCTGGTGGATGGTGGGATCGCCAAGGAGACCAGGTGCCACCACAAGCTACGTTATGCTAGGCACACAGACAGTGTGGAGGGATGCCCTGGCTATATCCACCATGCTACATGTAGGAGTTGGGAGCTTGTCACATTGCTGCCTTAGAAGCTCCTGTTCCTTTAAGGGAATCAATTACGAGGGATGGTGTTGCAGAGCCGGCAATGGTTGCATGCTTGTCTCCCGTTGTGCAGGTGCAGAAGCCAGAGGGGAAAGAGCAGGACCTAAATTAAGATAGAGAGCTTGAGCATTAAACAAGTCACCACATAAGGTCTCCACACATACACATAAGACCTGTCAGGTTAATTGAACCCTACCAGGGGCAGGGACAGAGTGTAGCAAACTTAAAGAAGTCCCCCAATGGTGAAGAACTAGCCAATCCTCATTCCCACATAAAAACTGCAAGCCATTCCCAGGGGTTGGGCTCATCAGTAAATCTCCATAATGGTTACATAAGGAGGCATACCCAAATTCACTTAGGCAGAGACAGTCTGGGACGCGGGGTCAAGGCAAAAATGAAATTAAGATTCTCTTGCAGAAGCCTGTGGGGGTCCAGGATGGAGGTCATTGGAGGTGGTTGGTCAAGAGAGCAGAAGGTGCTGAAGCATGATACAGGAGGCCAGTGGTGAAACACAGGGGTCTAGGAGAAGGAAGACCGAGGAGGCTTGGCTAAGGAAACGATTGTAGACTTGAGGGAACACCCAGGGAATTGGGGAGAACAAGCCCTTGGGCTGTGGCAGAGGACAATTCAGGGCGATGGGGAGAGAATGACCATGGGGACTGGGTAGAGTAAGACCCAGTAGACTGGAGAGAGAGAAAGACCAGGGAGGTGGAGGAAAGGGACCCTTGAATAAAGAAGAGAAAGACTTAGAAGGTTGGGGAAAGAGAGCTAAGATGATGGGGAGAGGCCCATGTGGTTGGAAAGAGAATGACCCTGGAAATTGGGGATAGATAAACCCAGGTGGATGGGGAGCGAGAGGGACCCAGGAAGCTAGGGAGAAAGACACAAGAGGTTGGGGATTGAGTTAGAGGGAGACGTGAATGGTTGGAGAGGTAGAGAGAAAATCCCAATAGGCTGGGTGGAGCTAAACCCAGGAGAAGAGAGAGAGAGAGAGATATGATATGATAGTTTATTTATATAGCGCCTACACACAATGTGTGTCAAAGTGCTTCAAGGCAACGGAGGGGACAAGGGAAAATACAATGACATTCTTACAGACCATGAACAGTAAAGATGTGAAATTAACTATCGTACTCGGCCTGACAACATTTCAGAGAGTGCAAGAGCTAAGACATATATAAGGAAGGGAGGGGCAGAGTGGGAAGGAAATGGAAACAGACAGGCGACTACCATACTAGGCCTGGGGACATTTCTGGGAGAGCCGCAGAAAAACAAAAGGTGAGGGAGAGGGCTGCAGAAGGGACGGGAGGAACAAAACACGTGACTATCATACTAGGCCTGATGACATTTCAGATAGTGCTGGAGGGGTGGAAAAAAAACAAGTAAGGGGACGGGGAGGAGACGGACGAGGTTGCTATCATACTAGGTCCAGAGACAATTCAGATAGACTAAGTGCATGGAAGAAAGTAAGGCAGACCATCCACCTTAAAATTTGCCATTTCTCGCAATTGCCGCTATAAATCATTAAATGAGCACGAAAAAGACACGTTAGCTTAGTGTGTCTTTTTTCGCACTCATTTAATGATTTAGAGGGAACACAGCTGACTGCTGATTGCAGCAGCTTGAGGGTTAACACCTCCGGCTCTGCGTTGCAGGCCCAGGATTCGGGGAGGGTCACGCAGGCCTGGTAGCTGCACAGCATTTGGCTGTGACCCCAGGCACCTCCAAGGCTCTTTGAGTGCCCGCCCTGCCGAGCTGACAGAGTTGGTGAAGCGTAGCCAGGTAAGCACTGGCCTGTCCGCTCATCTGCCCCCAACTCAGAGCACCCAAAGAGGCCACTGGACTGTTTTCATTACTGGCGCTCGACAGGAAAGTAAATTACTTTCCTGTCGAGTGCCGGAAAAGAAAGCATAAACTTAATGCTTTCTGCCGCTCGTCTACAATTGGTATCATGCAGCCCAGCCACAAGGCTGGGCTGCATGATACCAATTGAAGACTCTCGTAGCTGTATTAATTTCAAATTGCTTTACAATTATTGTAAAGCAATTTGAAATCAAGGCTGGGCTGCATGATACAAACGCTCGTAGCTGTATTTGTTTCAAATTGCTTTACAATTATTGTAAAGCAGTTTGAACCGAATACAGCTACGAGAGTCTTCAATTGGTATCATGCAGCCCAGCCTTCATTCAAGGCTGGGCTGCATGATACAAACGCTCGTAGCTGTATTCGTTTCAAATTGCTTTACAATTATTGTAAAGCAGTTTGAAACGAATACAGCTACGAGAGTCTTCAATTGGTATCATGGGCTGCATGATACCAATTGTAAAGCAATTTGAAAACGAATACAGCTATGAGTGTTTGTATCATGCAGCCCAGCCTTGAATTAAGGCTGGGCTGCATGATTCCAATTGAAGACTCTCGTAGCTGTATTCGTTTCAAATTGCTTTACAATAATTGTAAAGCAATTTGAAACGAATACAGCTACGAGCGTTTGTATCATGCAGCCCAGCCTTCAATCAAGGCTGGGCTGTATGACACCAATTACGCACAAAATTGGGTGTTTAAATTTATGAAAGGCAAATGCCATTCGTCCTGTGCAATTTTGGTGGTTATGCAAAGCCAATTTAATGATATATGCTTATTTCACCTTGATATGCTAGTTTCTGATGACATCACATGCCATTGCATTTGTTGATGAGTCCCCCCACTTTAATTTGTAGGACTTGACCCCTGGTAGTGTTGTGATGTCATTTCTGTTTGTGGGTGTGTTAAGTCACCATGTGTGGGTGGCATAACCAAGGAATGATGACCACCCAAGAGAGTTCATTGTTTGGCTAGGTATTATAGGCTTGCAGTTACTGCCACTGCATTGCCCCTGTGTCTTGGGCCTCACGGATTCCTTCCATGGAGAAGTGTAGAGTTGTTCCCCCTCTCTCCTGGGGTCATAGGACAAGCGAAAAGCAAACCTATGGGCTTCAACCAGGGTTACACGTTTGAATTCAAGCCTATCTGTTTATTTGCTTTCCACTTGTCTGCTGGAAGTAGTGGCGCAGCACCATTTCCATGGAGCTGATCAGGCAATATCCCCCCTCCCCCACCACAATCCAAAATGTTAGGCTGTGGTGACTCGACCTGGCTGTCCTACAGAGCGTGGCCAGACAGAACACATTTTGTTCCTCACTAACAAAAGCCTTGCAATTACTTGGTTTTAGGCTAAAAAAGATGTTAAATGATATATTTTTCAACATTAGAAAATGCCGCAAAAAACGCAGTTGTGTGCCGCAATTTTTTTCTTTTTTGTGCCGCAAAATTTTCTATTTCATGCCGCAATTTTCTGGAGGGTCTGATTAGACTGGCATCTACAGTCACTTCTGTGCAGATGTTTGGGTTGAAGTAGGCCATGCGTTCAGCCGAGGAAATGTCTTTCGTTATTTGTGCAAATGCCTCCTCCAATTGCTGAGACAATAGGAATGCCCTGCCCTGCTTGGTGAGTTCCCTGAATGGGGCACTGGTGGTCGCAAAGTCTTAGAGATATTGGCTGCAGTAGCTTGCCATCCCTAGGAAAGACCTCACTTCACTGACATCTTGGGGAGCTGAAATCTTGGAGATGGCAGCCACTTTTCCTGGATCGGGGCACATGCCTTTGTGTGGGAAGATGTGTCCATAGAATTTAAGGCGAGACTTGCGAAACACATACTTATCCTTGTTCAGTGTGAGGCCGGCCTCTCAGAGTGCCATGCATACTTGGTGGAATGCCTGATCCTGCTGAGCAATGGTGGCTCGAAACAACAGGATATCGTCACTGTAGTTGAAACAGTTGCTAACCTGCCTAATCACTCTCTGCACCCTCTCTTGAAATATTTCAGCTGCCGAGCAGATGCCAAAACTGAGTCTCTTGTATTTGAATAGTCCAATTGGTGTGGCGAACATGGTAATGTAGCAAGACTGTTAGTCTATCATGATCTGATGATAGCCTTTGTTCAGGTCAAGCTTCGAGAACACTTTTGCCCCGTTCAGCAGGCTGATAATATCATCCAGGTGCATTCCAGGATGCCTCTCACGCCTGATGGCCTTGTTTGCTTGTCACATGTTCACACATATGCGTATCTTGTTGGAGGATCCTCCCTTGGGTACGGCCATTATGGGGGACACCCAGGGTGTCGGACCGTCAGCCGGTTTGATTATTCCTTCCTTCAGCAACCATAGTATTTCTTCTTTAACGAGAGGTGAACTGGTATTCTCCTCGGGTGCTGAGCCATGGGCACAATGAATTCATCAATGTGAAGTGTCACTGGGTCACCCTTGAAGCATCCTGTAATAAGGCACTGTCCAGGCTTGCTTCAGTTACTTCTTAGTAAGTTTACTTCAGTTCTTAAGTTACATGTTACAAGTTCTAGATATCAGGTACAAGACAATAACACCGGCACCCATCACCCAGGAAGGGAGGGACCAACTGACTTCACATGGAACACCGACCACAGCATTCTCCCATTCATACATCAACATTCCACAGGCTCTCTCGTGACATCATCAATCACATGGCAAACCACATCAGACTCAAACAAGTATGTCACAACACATCTCCCTCCTTACCGAACACACTCACAAACAAGTACTTCACAACACAACTCCCTCCTTACCGAACACACGCATAGACAAGTACTTCACAAAGCATGTCATCACATAAACACCTACATGACACACCCAGTCCAAACTACCGTGGATGTTCTACAAGAAAATCCCACAGCTATGCAATTCCAAAACTACCCCTGAACTTCTCCAAACACCATCATTATAAACACTGATCTCCTTCCATCTGCCCCTGCCATGGACACACTCTAGACTCACACTCTAGACACATACCAGTCCAGATCCAACGCTATACCTACCCAACAATCCAATAACCTACAAAAAAAGAAGTTTGTCCTTCCGCCCGCCCCCGCCACAGGCGAGCCTTCAGGCTGCCACCCTGAAGAATTACTTGCCATCCTGACTTATTACTAGACATCCAGGATGACAACGGAATCACCATAACTAAACAGAATTCTCATTAGAGCACTACAAACACCACTAGGAACTACCCATCAATATGCATGCCTCACATACACAAATACACAAATGGACTGAGCCAAACGGGCAAAACCCTACCACGCCAAGATATTCAGATCCTCCAATAACTTAAAAATGCTGGCCAGCCATCTTCAAGACCACCGACAAAACATGGGGTTGACCTAACCACTCATCTCAATGGCAGAGCTATCCAGTCCCAATAATCGAACCCTGACCTGAAGAATAATAGCCAGGATTGACACTTAACACATAAAGCTAAACAAATCACCATGCAACTCTTCATCGTGAACAGCATCTTTAACTTTCACCATTCTATTTACTGGAGGGCGTCACCTACCAGTAACACACTTCATCTAACTCAATCAACTGTCCCTTAAGATAAGAGTCGACTTCTGCTAACATTGCACTACTGCCATGCCAAAAATCACTCGACTTACAGCTCCCATTCTCCTGAGTGCAGTTCTCACATACCACTCACTAACACTCCTGACAAGGGCGCTACCCCCAGGACTTACTTTTCTCACAAATATAACCTAAAAAAAAACGCTGCCTCACAATAGTCACTTATCCAAAATGCTATCTCCATGGCCTAGTAGTGCATACGACACTAAAACCTATAATTACTAAAGGAGGATACTACTATAGGGGCGCTACCACCTAACATTAATCAAACACCGATGCAGAGGTACTACCTCCTGTTAACTCCAACAGAGGCGCTACCTCCCTAATCTCTGTAGTGAATACCTCATGCTAACCCAACATTGCTATAGGAAAGTTACACTGCAGCAGCATTCCAGCAACATTCATAAACCATAAACAGAGGCGCTACCTCCTATCCTTAGCGGTGCCAATCACTGACTAAAACACCTGCATACCACACTCAAGTTATCGTTACGTATCATATTGAAACGGAATGCCTACTTTCTTCATGGACATACAAAGTTCATATCACCACCAATAGGCTTCTTATTCACTCTCACACTTCTCAGACTATGTGAATAATACATGTGATATTTCTCATAACAGATTAAACTTTTAACTAAAACTCCATCTCTAGCACAATTCCTTTCCTTGTCCATGGTCTGTCTATGCTAGACCTAAATGGCTAAACGTCCATGTTGTTAATTTAACAACCTAAAACCTAAAATTCCTCAAAAAGTTAGACTAGCTCATTCAGGCCCAAATAAGCTCCACACCATACTAATTTGCAATTAACTATGCACTTTACTCTATAATGTCCAATAGACCGTGAACCTGCAAATCCTCAAAGTTGGTTAGTAATCTAACTTAACGACATACTTTAACGTTTACCAATCTGTAATCGTACAAGTAATCATCAAACAAACACAACACCACAGTAAACCCACTCATCCTAGAATTAACTTCCAAAAGCGTTGTGCAACTCATATCTTCAACACAACCACAATGGCAGTTCACACTCTGGCATATGATCGAATTGCTATTGCATTTCCATAATACATATCCACTTACAAAAAGTGAAATACATTAATACAATCCCTTTAACTTGCACTACCGCATAATTGGTTTACATCCCAATGCCGGTATAGTGTACATCTAATACTTAAACCCGGCGACCTTTACATTTACTGCATAACTCGTTGCTCATCATACTTTCACAACCTGCACATGTCACCTTATTCGTTGGCCGCTTCACACACCTCAGCTACTGAGGTGGAGCGGCATACCTTCTTCACGAGTTGCCTCTAAACGCCTCTCTTGCCGAGACGGTGCAGCATAACCAATAGACGCAGCAGTACCTTGAATCCCTTCCGGATACAACCACGTGACAGCGTCACGTCGCATCCACCAAACAAGGTTCTTTACTCGAAGACTGCCTCTCTCACTATCGCAGCCGAACTCACTGCCTGAAACCCCATACTTGGAATTGTTACCTAGACAAGCAGCACCTACACCTTCCATTTCTGGAACACTACACACGAGGTTGCAAAGCATCTCCAACACTGATTGTCTATGTTGTGACGTCATCATTCACTACAGGTCAGTATGGCAGTGATGAGCTCCTTGACCAACTGTCACACACTTATACTTGCTCCCTTCGCCTTGTTTCTGCAGCAATCTCATCTTTGGGAGTCTTTACATATGGAAGATTCAGTTCATTTATCTTCAGGCGGAAACTCTTCACTTAGCATTCCGCTTGGGCCTTTCCAAAGCAGGAGTTTTCCACCTTTTGGGTCTCAGCATTCACACCAGCACCGTTCTCAGAAGAACTGCTTATAGTTCCTTGTGTCCAGACTTAGCACTCCCAAAGCCTGTGGGCTACTGGCCCGCCACAATAAGTTCAGGAACAACTTTTCTCATATGGACCTTCCAACTTCTTATGCACTTGGACCACTTCCGTCTTCTTATGTCTAAGGATGCAGCACTCCCTATAACCTGTGGGCTGCGGATCCTATCTGTTATGGTCCATAATTCCTCCTCCCTTTTCCCCCCCTGGTTGATGGGTAAGCTTATTTGGGGGCGGTGTTGTCTTTTTCTTCTCTCCTGGTCTTGATATCTACTGCACCCCCCGCAGCAGTCCACTTCAGTCTCTGTCTTTTCTTCTTCACCTTTTCCTGCAGCAGGGTCCTTCTTTCAGAGATCCTCGTCGCCAATGTAATAAGGCACTGTCCAGGCTTGCTTTAGTTACTTCTTAGTAAGTTTACTTCAGTTCTTAAGTTACATGTTACAAGTTCTAGATATCAGGTATAAGACAATAACACCGGCTCCGATCACCCAGGAAGGGAGGGACCAACTGACTTCACATGGAACACTCACCATAGCATTCTCCCACTCATACATCAACATTCCACAGGCACTCTCATGACATCATCAATCACATGACAAACCGCATCAGACTCAAACAAGTACTTCACAACACATCCGATGCCCTCAAACAAAGTTGAGAAAGCTTGTGTGACTGACAGTCCATTTTGCATGGTCTAGGACACAGCCGCATTTTCAAGAGCAGTGGTGGCCCTAGTAGGTTGCTTCCAGGGACCTCCCCTTGCAGTACATGAAATTCAGCTTGAGAATACTTCTCCTTGTAAAGGATTGTTGTGGAGAGCTTCCTGTGGCTCTGCACAGGCACTCTCGCGGCCCACTGGAGAACTCTGAGATCAGATAATCTTAACTGGAGTGGAGATGCCATCTTGCGATATTCCGATATGCACATGATGTTTAGGGTGGCGCCAGTATCAATGAGGAACTTAGCCTGGTGATCACCCACTAGTAGAGTGATGTCACCCTCCGATGTTGAGGTAATTCCATCTATCATATATACATACTCCCGTGGGGTGCCATCTGTAAATGGTGAGGGTGACGGAGATCTTCCTGTCACTTGCCTGACGTGTCTCACAAGGTCTCTCCTTGCGCCTGCATCTCTCCTTGAAGCATTACTGCGTGTGCCAGACTCCGACCTGTATGGCATGGAGCTGTACCCCTGCAAACGTCCGAGTGGTAAATTGCAGATGACCGCTAAATGGTTCTCTCTACCGCACTTGTCATAGGCTTGCCCAAAGGTAGGGCATTTCACTCCTTCCTGGTGAGAGAATTGAACGCCACACCGGTAGCATCTTCTGGATGAAGGGAACCCTGTGGGCGTGCTGTTGCTTGCAGGCCTCACTCGAGCTGGTGCTGCTGACGAGACCTAGTGTGCTTGTTCTCGTCCTGGAGTCTTAGTGGTTTCTATTTGCAAAGCTTGCGTGTCTGCTTGTTGCTCTGTCCTAGCCATTTGTAGTATAGTTGCCAGAGGCAAGCGGTCCACATAGTAATTCTTTCCTGAATGATGAGGACAGGCTCCCTCCTATGATCCTCAGTCTGATGGCTTCCTTATTCGTGAACTTGTGAAATTTGCTGTGCGCCACTAGTTTGCAAAGGAGGTTGGTGAAGGCATCCATGCACTCAACTGCCATTTGGCATGCCACATTGAACGTGTGTCTCTCGTAGTCAATGTTGCGCTGGGGGTTGAAGTAGGTGCTCAGCGCTTCTTTGAGGCCTTTGTATGTCATGAGGTCTTCAGGCGGGAAGGTAGGAATAAGATCTTCCACTTCATCTCCCACCAGATTCACCAGCAGCCGCCTAGCAAGCTTGTCGGGTGTGATTTCATTGTGGGCATGTAAGTAATTTTCAAATCTCAGGATCCATCTTTCCCATTGGGGCCCCAAGGCCTGCTGGTCACCCATGTTAAATGGTCCAGGCTGGCAAAAAGCTGCAGCGCTTCCTGTTTCTTCGGTTTCTCACATTTTGGTGGTCAGCAAATTTGGGCTCCAATTTACAACCTCATCTGCAGTGTGTGTTGCGAAAAAGATTTCTGTATTGTCTTACTTTCAAAGGAGGAATCCCATCCTTACTACCATTGTCTAGTTCATGTGGGTTCTTTTAGCTTTGGTTCTCAAGGAGGACAGCATACCGTGAGGCACAGGTTCATATACAACAGGCCCAGGCTTGTAATGAAGCCAGGAGCCTTCAGTAGGTTGAACCATCTCTTGCAGCGTACTGCCGCTTCCCGGGCCCTTTACTGCACATGTGCGAGATTCGCACATGCTCATTGGCCCATCCATCGGAGCTCCAAGGCTCCATTAACTGTGTCCTTGCCAGGACACTACAGTGATGGTATCTTTTTACTGGACATTTATAATAGATGTCCAGTGAAAAATATAATTCCTGCCCCCTATGCCCTCCAGCGCCAATTGCAAACTGTTTGGCTTTTTACCTAATGTTTTTTTAAAGCATGCTCTAAAATGAAACATTTTAACCCATTATTAAAAAAAAAAAATCCCCGGGGAAAAACCCCCCAAATTACCCTTGATTGGTTCGGACTCCCCCGTTACATCTGGTCGCCATGGCATATCTGGGGTAAATGTTATGCCCCTTCACTTAAAAAATTCACCAGATGCCTCTGGCCCAGGAAAATTGCTGGGAATGGGGTGGGGGAGCCCAGGGACTGTGGTGGGACCAGGATTGGCAGGAGTAATGGGATGGTGGTGGGGGCAAGGTGGGGAGAGCCCAGGGTGTGTGGTGGGGTGGGGAGTACCCAGGGACTGGGTAGGAGTGGGATGAAGGAGTCCAGAGACTGTGATGGGAGCAGGTGGGGGAGACCAGGGACTATACCGGGAGTAGGGTGCAGTGACCACGCCCAATCGCTCATAGCCCTTTGGGCTTACTGTTCATTTGACATTTTTGGGGGGGGCCCGGCCTGCCCATATTTAGCTCGGGGAGGGGGGAAGGCCAGGCCTAAAAAGTTTGAAGGCCACTATTCTAAAGTATGAAGTGACAATCTCTGGGCTCAGTAGCTCACAGTGGCGGGCTGTCTCGAGAAGGTGCAGCACAGTCCAGGCCGGCATCAGTCAGTGCTGTGTGGCGATACAAGTTAGGGAATCTGGTTAAGGCAATTATTCTATAGAGTCTAATAAGCTTGTTTGTGGCTGTCTAATACCGCAAGGGCCTCTAGGATAGGGCCAGACTGAGAAGTAAAAGGAAATACAGTGGCTGCAAGGCGCGTTTCCCGCAGGACTCATTAATGCTAGTTCACTGAGGATTGACCGCAAGCGAAAACCCCACGAAGTGGGTTAATGTGGCAGTAGGTGGGGTTCCCCCAGCAAACGGAACTTCCAATTTAATTATAAAAGGCACATTGCCGCTTTTTTAAATCCAAGCGAACGGCAGTTCGGTCCTTTCTGGCGCATCTTTTCGGTTATTTCAGTTTCCATGTTGCTGTGTGTGCATATGAACTGTGATGTGGAAACACTTGTGTACAGGCGCATTATAAATGCCATATCATATATATTGAGGCGAGGGGCAGCCAGCAGTAGGGTCTTTACCAACACCCTCCACAATGGCTCATTGGAGCGGGAATGTAGACTAATGGGCGTCGCCATTTCAAGCCCGCAATGGTATAAAGCCAAGGACTGCGTCTTCCTCTAGCTGGATATTGCAAATTACGGGCTGGAAATTCAATACTGACATCTATTGTTTCAATGCACTTTGCCGCGTCTTTCAAGACATTAAATGAACCGTCCATACTGCAATAATCATTTCGGCTTTGGTTTCAGCTCTTTGGAGCGCTGTCTTTCTTCGACAGACTAATGGGGATAATTCCGAGATCAAATTTGTGTCGGCCGGATGGGCAGCATCAGGAAAAGTTTTAACAAGATTTAATAGCAGTAAGACGCAACGTGCATTTTGGCTAAGACGTGTTACATTTTCTCTGCAACTTATTGTGGGCTCCAAATTGCCTCAGTGTATAATGTTTTCTTGTATGCTCCAAAGTGCCTCGTGTTTTCGTCTTGTAGTCCATTTTCAGTCTTTCGAAATAGTTTAATCCTATTACATAGAAATTCAAGACACTGCTTTACATTTATCTACCGCTAGATGGCGGTGTCGCAAGCAAAATCCTTCTTTCCATTTTCGCAGCAGCCACAATCGTAGTTTAATCTGCAGCAAAACAGCATTTTAAGGAAACACATTGCAATTGGCTTGTGATGCTACGAATGCAGAGTAATGATAAAACAACAAGTTGATTTGTTCACGGGTGCCACACTCGGTCCCCACAGGAATGATGGAGAAAAGGAGGGACGCCTTGAAACAGGTTACCAGGTTATCACTGCATTCTTGCGCTTCCTTCTTGGTTTTCTGGTGCTTTATCTGCCATGCTTCCTGTCAATCAAACGGCTCGGGTGACAGTGTTGTATTAAGAAAGAGCCCACATTGTCTTATATTAGAGCAGTTGCGGCTCCAGACAAGGTGAGGTAGCATACGCTTGAAAAGCTTTGAAATATGAAGATTGCTCTACCCCATGTCCGGCTGAAGATGTGTAGCGGTTCTTGGGGGCTCAATTTGAAAGGATATTTACCCCCCGCTTGCCTTAAGAGGGGAAAATGCGTCTGAGGCGTTTGTCTGGTGTGAATATTAGCCTGTGTCGCATCTAGATGGAATTGTGAATATTGGCATGTCCGCACTTAGATAGAATTGTGGACATTAGCCTAAGTCGCATCTAGATGGAATTTTTGAATATTGGCATGTCCACACTTAGACAGATTGGTAAATATTAGCATGTCCACACGTAGATAGAATTGTGAATATTGGCATGTCCGCACTTAGATAGAATTGTGGACATTAGCCTACGTCGCATCGAGATGGAATTGTGAATATTGACAGGTCTGCACTTAGATAGAATTGTGAACATTAGCCTACGTCGCATCTAGATGGAATTGTGAATATTGGCATGTCCACACTTAGACAGATTGGTAAATATTAGCATGTCCATACTTAGATAGAATTGTGAATATTGGCATGTCCACACTTAGCCAGAATTGTGAACATTAGCCTGCGTCGCATCCAGATAGATTTTGATTGAAGGCTAGCATGCCCACCCCCAGATGAAACTTGAAGGATAGCATGTGCCACACTTAGAACTGTGAACACCAGCCTGCGCCGCTCCTAGATAAGATTGTGAATGTTAGCATGCCCACACCTAGATAGAACTCTGAACATTGACCTGCACCGCTTCTAGATAAGACTGTGAAGGCCAACAAGTGCCACACTCAGAGAAAACTGTGAATGTTAGCATGCTAAAGGTCAGGTAACCCACTAACCAATATAAACTCAAACTCTGCATACTTATCTCACTCAAAACTCACACAACCATCTCTAGCACCACAAGCCGCACGCACTTCAAAACACTGCAACAACACATAAGCCGGAGCAACAGCACACGCGGCCTGTCACCGATCTAATACCCGCACCAAAGCTCAGTGTATGGTGTATACCGAGCTGAAGCTGCCAACAGAACACCACTCCTCTCACTATCCTACTCCCTCTTCACCTTACTAACCCATCCCACCTTATTGTTTACTGATCCAACAGAGCGCCCGGGGACCAATTCCGTTGGTGACGGTGCGCGGTACAAATACCTTTAACATTTAACATTTAACATTTAACATTTAACATAGATAATAACGGGAGGTGTTTCCCAATGAAGACTCTCATTGGAGATGTCCCTGGTTTTGTCATTGAGGTTCCATAACTTGAGTGCCATCTTGAATTAACTCTTGTCGCCTCATTCTGTGACACAATCATTGAGAAAGATATAGAGGGAGGGCGTTAGTGGCTGCTGATTTTCATGGTTTATTGGCCTCTGCACAGAAGAACAAAGGAAGGGTGCTACCCTGAAAGCTGAAATCACAAATGACCACTTATGAAATGGTTTTGAGCTTTATCTTAGTCGCAAGGATCCCCCACCCCCAATGTGTGGGGCCCATTTGAATTGCAATGGTTGAAATACGCTAACACTGGTATGCAGGGATTGTATCAAATAAAAAATAACGACTAACATTATTATCTAAACATTTTTTGCAGAAAAAAGAGAATTTTTAAAACTATATATGTTTGGGGTGGGGTAAGGGGTTAAAACGGGTGGGGAGGGGGTTGGGATGGGATTATAAACAAAGAGAAATTGGGGCAGGGGGCAGGAGGGGCAAGTCCAATTTTCTGGCTGATGCCTATATTTAGTTAAACAAGTTTTTCTTATTTTTTAATTCAGTAAAATCACATGTAATCACTAACACCAGGCATCCATACCTCTTTGTGGCATTATGCTGCCAGTCTCGCTCCTTTGTGAGGCTTTGCATTTATATGTATGTATATGCAGGTTTATGATTTATAATGCTGAGTGGAAATAGTTAGCTGTCATAGTCTGAATGTTGCTTAATACTTCCCCGGTTGGCACACAATCCACAAGGATGTATACTGACCAGGCAATGTGTGCTGGCTGGGATTTTTCTACGAAGTGATAGCCCCTCCCATGCCCTTAACAGAGTTACAGACATGCAGGGCAGGGAACCAGGGTCCAATTCTCATATGCGCAAGTACAGCATCCACTTGCATAAGGTGTCATACGTAGCAGAACATACGCTATGGTAATGCACATAAGTTTGTGGTTGTTGGCAGCCATTGGGCGTACGGCTCACACATGCCCGCTACACCACAGTGCATTACACGCATGAAAAGTAGGCGAAAAATCAAACTAACACAAAGACAAAATGGGTATAAACAAGGCAGGAGAGGACTGGCAACATTTGTTCTGGAGGGGCAAGTCCAATTTTCTGGATGATGCCTATAATACAGCAGCCCCAACTTCCAGAACAACTAAACTCAATACCAACCTCTCCCCTACCCACACATTCTCAAGAATAAATGGTAGACATTGACATTACCTTCCTTTTATGCAACATATTTTTCAGTTATGTTGTGGTCCCTTAGGGACACGAGCCCCAGGGAACCTTTGATACATATCAAACAGAGTAAAATAAATTCACCAGGATAATCGAATTTGGTGAATTGGAAATGCTGGGATTTGAGCATAGGTTTCCTCTTGTCCCAGTTTGCAATTTGACAGGAGGCTATGTTTCCGCCCATCCATCTTTTCTTTTAAAACAGTGTAAAGAGGTGGGGAAGCTAGAGAGCTATTTGGTAGAGCAGAGCCATAGCTGAGCTGGCATGGCAAAGGACCAACAGCTGGCTACCTGCTTACCCGCAACACAAGCCCCATACCTGCCATTCTTCCTCCCCAGCAACACCACCCATAACATGTAAACCTCACTTGGCCTCCTGTATCCCTGCCAGTACACTTTATATAAACGGTCAACATTATAATTATTTATGGGATAACACTATAGATTATAAACCCATATGAGTGAGACGTTAAGACAGTTAAGGAAAATAAGACACAGTGATGAAAAGCGATTTGCATACGATCACTTAAAGTGTGAAGTGTGAAAGGACAGGATTTGAAGCCTGGCCACCTGGCTCCACAGTTTCCATTTTAGACACAAGGGGAGACATAATTTTCTTCTCTTTCATCCTCATTATTAGGACCAACAAAACACTTTCTGCAAAGTTAATCAACTTCTAAACTAGTACACTTTTCAATAAATCTGTCTATCAAAGCACCAAGTCATATGAAAAAGAAACCTGGCAAAATATTACAGACGTCTTAATTGAAAGACAGAAGAAAAAGGCTGAGCCTGTCCCACAATCAGGCGCAGTGGCATGCAGGTTAGGCACAGATCTGAACAACAGTCGCTCAATCTGTAGAAATGCTTTTCTAGAATTGTACCTCTGTCTTATGGACCTTATTTCCCCTGCACATTACCTTCTGATGCCCTTCCCTTGCACCACAGTCTCCATGCCCCTTCACCCCCTTCCCTAACATAACATGAACCGTCTGACCACTGTTCCCCTTTTGCACATTCCCTTAACCTTTAACTCCATTCTCTTGCCTTACCTCACTAGCACCCCTTCCCTTGCCCAACTTGCTAAGACACTGATTTCTTTTCAATCACCTCCTTCCATTGCCCTGACTCACATGTAGATGGTAGACCACTTTTGTTTGGATTTTCAAGGAAGCATAGGTGAACATTTTATTTTCCAAGGACCATGGGTATGGGGTGAATAGCTCGGCAATTCTGATATCCCCCTCTCACCACCGAACACATGTAATGCATGACAAGGTCAGAATTGACCCTTCTGTGCATACAAATGTTAAGTAGTGGTATGAGCCACTACTGCACCTACAAAGTGAAGGTGGAAATGGCTGAAAAGAAGGTTTAAAAAAACACATTTTTATGTTACCACCAGCGTAGGTGCTATTTCTAAAATATCTCCAGAGGTATTCCAGAAATACCTCTATTGGTGGTAAACTCAGAAACAGCACTGGCAGAGTAGATAACTTTCTCCAGAGGCATTTCATGATTAAATCTGTCCAACTCTGAATAATCTACTTGGTTTGTTGTCTACTATTAAGTCATACCTGAATGTTACATCTTTCTATGCGTGTTTTCAACTCTGCCCAAATGTGAGTACCACCAGCAATCCAACACCCATTTCTGTAACCACCCTAGTCTCGGTAGGATAGCTCATGGGCAACGTGCTCGCCTTGGGAGCGAGATGACACTGAGCAACACAGGTTTGATCCCCGGGTCCATGCTTAGAAACCTCTGGGTATTAAGCATGTTATAAATACCCTATCCTATCATATCATATTATACAGTAATATCCAGTATTATACAGGGTGCTATTCAATTCTTTTGGTAATTAACTCTCAAGTGATCAAGGAATTCACTGGAGCACAGGGGGAGCATTCTCACAGAATGACAGTGAGGACAAACACTAATAAGATATGGGCCATTACTTCTTTGACAAGTAGGGGTAATGATAAGCTGCTTAGCATAGTAGTAACAGACCAGGCTCATGGGCTGCAGTGGTAGCAATGTGGTAAATCCTTCTGTGTGCAAGTGTAGGTGCTGACAAATGTCTACTTCCGCTCCACTGGGTACTACCAGAAGGCATCTCATAACCTAGAGAATCATGGTGCCTAAACCAGAAACTACACTGCATTGCAGGCCACGCACCACATAATGTATGTCTACAGCACAAGCGTCAAGTGTGCACAGCATTGTAAACTTTCACAGAGATGGGTTCAGTAGAGTGTACAAGTGAAGCCATCCCACCACTCCACCACCCCACCAAACAGACCACGTGTGCTCCAATAGGCATAACCGGAAAGCCATCAATATGTCGGACATCTGCAATGCAACCGCATTGACATTGAATTTCTTCTTAAGAGCAATCCACATTAGCCACAGCTTCAGCCAGTCCACAGTAGCTGAACATCTGGAGGTAGGAAAGTACAGTGATACGTGGATCACAGATAATTCAACTGTAGCCCTACCCCACACAAGACAGTACTCCTAGCACATGTTCAAGACCAGAATGGCGTAATACCTATTACCTTGCCACCTTGGACGTCAAGGCCCTCTATACCTCCATTCACCACAAATGGGCAACCGCCTCTATTGACTATACCTTTAGGAATGATTCTGCCTCATACTACAACCAAAACCAAATGCTGAAGGAAATGTTACAACTTACCTTGGATCCAAACCTTTTTACGTTCAACAATGAGATATACCAACAAACTAAAGGAGTGGCTATGGGCACTAAATACGCTCCAGCCCTAGCCAACCTCGTTATGGGCATGTTAGAAGACAGAATAGTATACACAGCCCCGTTTTTTCTCAACAAGGTTAAATTATGGACGCGGTATATTGATGATGTGTTCTGCATCATCGATGGATGTACTGATGAATTTCAAGATTTTGTCGATCACTTGAACAAAAATTGCTATGACATCCAGTTTGTGGGAAAGTGTAATAACAGAAGTATTAATTTCCTGGATTTGACGATACTACCAGATGGTAATCAGCTACACACTAGGACATTTAGGAAACAGACAGAGGTTAACTCCACGCTTTATGCAAGCAGCTGTCATCATCATCCTATAATCCGGAATATACCATTAGGCGAGTCTATTAGAGCCAGACGGAATTGCCAACTGGACAGCAATTTTGAAGAGGAATGTTCTTTATTACGACATTGTTTCAAAAACAGGGGTTACTCAGATAAATGCATCAAATCGGCTTACAAGAAAACTAAATGTATGCAACAGCAAGATACTCTTCAACCTAAATCGGTAAAAAGTGCAGATGGTATAATTGGACCAAGTTTCATAACACAATATTGCAGGGACCATCGGCAGATCCAACAAATTTTAGAGAAACACTGGTATCTTTTGAAACTTGATGAACATATTACTAAACTGATAGATGTGAGACCACGTATGACTTTCAAGAGAGCTGGGACTCTTAAAACAATACTCAGTCCATCTTTGCTGCCGGATATTGAACAAATGAACCGCACAACTTGATTGTTTAGCAATTTGAGTGGTTTCAGGAAATGTGGTATGTGTACACAATGTAGGTATGCGCACCATCAGACCACTAAATTTATGGATTCTCATGGCAAACAATGGCTAATACAGCAAGGGATTAATTGCAAAACCAAATTTGTAGTGTACGCTATCATTTGTGTATGCAAAAAGATTTACATTGGTAGCACCAAAAGAGAACTGAGAGTACGCATTCGCGAGCATCTGGCCAAGATTGGCAGTCAAGACACTTCATTGCCCTTAGCAAATCATTGGCAAAACTGTCATCAATTGCACAACAAATCGGACATTAGATTTATAGGTCTGAAACAAGTGATACTGAGCAAACGAGGAGGAGACGGATTAAAAGCTCTGCGACAGTCTGAAGCACGCATCATTTGCTTTTTTAATTCTACTAATACAGGTCTCAATAATGATAATGCGATGGCTTCATTCCTATAGGATTTTTGTCTCTTCTAAAGAGTTGATGATTTGAATCATGTGTAACAGCATGATAGTACATAGTAACTTGTTCACTGCATTTATTATTATTCTGTGTTTGTGGGGTTGTGGGAGGCGTAGTGACACTAGCCACACTTAGGGATTTCACAGGACTCTTCTCACTGCATACTGCTCTTTCAAAATTAATGGGTTTTGTAATAGTACAAATTAATGAAACATTTACTCTAATATGCACTTTTAAACAACTAGTTGATAGCGGAAATGAGGACTTTACTATTTGTATTTCTATTTTGTAGTTTACTATATTACGGTATGAAACAGTATACTCTAATTTATTGTTTTAGATGTTATGCGGGCTATAATGAACTAGTCCTCTAACATACAATTTGTAATTTATGTTAATACGTTTTTTAGAGTACTTGTACTTTGGAATGCCTGTATGCATAGCTTGCCCTTTAAGGGGGTGGCAACGGGCAGTGATGTGATTTTGGAGAGAGTTATTTGTGGCGAATCGAGGCTGCTTTGCCTCGTAGGAAAGAGATCGCCATGGTAACGCATTGTTGCGTTGCCGTGGGAACCTAAATACTTTTTAAGCCCTTCCAAAATGGCGCCGACTACTTTCACCATTCGAGCAGCCGACGCAAGGGATTTCTGAGCAGCAGAGTAAGTCGCTTTATCTTGATCACTCGCGTATGCGAGTTTTGTATTTGCTAGTGAGATCGCATTGATACGGCCTATTGTAGAATTCGACAAGGTGCCTTACCTTCAATCAGGTTTCTTGTTTAATGTGACGGTGCCACGAAACGCTAACTCCCACCCCGCAATGTGGTATGGCATCCTGCCTGTGACGTGTTCTCATACCTTTATGCAATTTAGTCTGTTTCACTTCTTACGAGAGGTGACCCACGAGGTGAACACTAGTTAGTTAGACTAATTTGGGGTTATTGTAATTTTTGTGTTTACAGATTTTCTACCATTGGGATTTGTCCCTATTATTATTTTTCGGACAACAGTCGTACGGATTAAATAGTTTCATTATTGGGTAAGCTCAAGTTATATTACATTACGTAATTATATAAACACACTTAGCAACATTCTTATCAACAACTGAACTAACGGGCATTTTCTACTTTTGTCTGTTTTTTTAATTTTCGTTTTATGTGTACCCTCATTTGTTATTTTGTTATTTTATTTATTGCTATTTTGACATGGAATGTCTCATATTACTGTGCTATGGCTTTATATGGTTACATATGTCTATATTATGACATTATTTTGTGTTTCTTGAACCTGCTTAATCCTCCCCTTCACCAACCCTTGTTTCTCTGTCTAATCTAAATATGTGGATTTTTCAATGTTTAATCTTCATATGTCATATGTGATTTTGAATTATGATGTTAATGTCAATTTTGTCATTTTCTTATGGCTTCAGTTTAAACACTACAGCCCTGATTTGATGAAGGCTCGTGGGAGCCGAAACGCGTAACCAAGTAGAGGGCTTTGCAACAGATTATGCAATTAAACAATCAAGTCTTAAAATGGCGCTGAGTCCTGGAGTTTCCTGTTTTTCTTGTTACTTTGTAGACGGTATGGGCTTCATATCCATCCAAATCCAGAGACCCGCGACAGTTGATGACAACTAATGCAATCAATATTGCCTAATTTCCTGACATTTAATAGGGATTGTAAGGAGTCGCCTGCTAGAGCAATTTTTTCACAAATAAACCCCACAATCCTACATGTTCAAGACCACACTATGCACTTACACCAGCACACACTCCATCACATGAAGATATACACGTTACAAATACACGAAATGCACTTAGCATGTCATCACATTGTGTGCAACTTGCACCCACCGGGGTCACATTGTCAAAAAGGGGATGCTGTACATCCCTTAAGGCTCATACGAAGGTCAACCACAGCTGCCCAGACTAGGTGAAACTCAACCCAATGCCAAATGTGTGCAGGGATTGAGCACACATTTGGGATGCTGAAATCCAGGGCCTGGTGCTTCGACCACTGTGGTATAGTGATGTTGCATAAACTACAATGGGTTTGCCTGATCATATTGGCATCCTGCATTTTTCAATAGTATGGCAGTGCAGCATGGACTTCTCGTGCAAACTAATGATGGCTTGCACCACACCCACAGCCCTTGCCTGCATGTATATTAGGCCCGGGTGAGGATGTAAACATTGTTAGGGACTGCCCGCTCCTGACACATTTCTACTTGTACACTGTACATACAACAGTGAATGGGCTGAACACCTGCACCTTGTTAGTCAATGATGACATGTGGCATACCACACGCTTAGCAGCACCCACAGCTTGAAACAGGCACCTGCCTATGGTGCCAGCCAATAACTACCTTGCGTGCATCACACTTGCCAAGTCTGTATGCCACACCTACCAGCCTATGCTACATGAACCTGATGTCGCAAAACATATAGGCAACATGCCAACAATCTGGATAGATACCACAATACAATCCCCACATGACTGTGCACACCTTTGATTATTATTATTATTATTATTATTATTATTATTATTATTATTTTTATTATTATTATATTTATTGAGCATGGACCTAGCTTTGAGAAGAAACAGAGCACACCTTTGATTATTATTATTATTATTATTATTATTATTATTATTATTATTATTATTATTATTATTATTATTTTTATTATTATTATATTTATTGAGCATGGACCTAGCTTTGAGAAGCAACAGAGCCCGTTACAGAAGTATACAATAGTACAGATGCATAACAGAGTGCTTTTCAGAGGTAACAACAGAACAGATATACAGCAGGGGTAGGATTCAGACGGACACAGAAGAAGAGGGAACAGCTGTACCGGGTGGCCTGGGCATGAGAGGGGCGGACGCGTTTAGCAAGTCATGTGGTGCGGGGGGGGGGGCGATGTGATGGCCTAGGTGTTGAGGAGGACGGACGCCTTGAAGAGGTGGGTCTTAAGTTATTTTCTGAATTGTAGGCGCATTTGGGCAAGTATGATGCTGACGGGAGGAGGTTCCAAAGTCTTGGGGCGTAGGCAGAGAAGGCTTGTTTTCTGGTCCTTTCCTTTTTGCAGCAGCGGATTTCAATTCTGCCCTTGGACACCCATCTGCCATAGCATGAAAACAGATGAAGCAACATCCACCGCCCACCCCAATCCAAGACTGGGGGTACACAGAGCCCAATCAATCATGAGAAATGAACGTCACACACCAGCGTACACCAAATACCATGTTTTGTGTTGCTGCTGGAACCTCATCCTGAAGTCCCATTTCTTTCAAACATTGTGCAACACACTTGAACAATGAGCAAACCTGTGAGTGTATGGACAAGATTGCATATGTAATGCAGTGCTGCATGCATACTGTATACTTGTTCTCACACGTAAACTGATGACCGAGGGGTACAGTGTGACAACAAACATTGTAAACCTTCACCCTATACAGGATGGGAGAAGAGCAGCAAAAACACACATGCAAGCCTTTGTGTGTGCATACACACATGGACATGGATGCTGCTTGTATGCTGCATATATGGCAAAGGCACTGCACTGCAGACTGCTTGATATGTGATGTGACATGTGCTACACAGTGCATCCAAGACCGCAGGCACACTGGAGGGGCAAGGCAACTTCCTCTAAACCTTGAACATTGAGCACTTTTAGAACTGATTCTGGCAAGGACACCACTGCCTGAAGATAAGAGACACACAGGGCTCCAGATCTGAGAAGATGTTGCCAAAATCGGAAAAGGCGGATGCCTCAACTTGAGAATGTGGTATGTACCAGATGAAGACATAAATGAGACCAGTAACAAGAGCTCTGATGATGTAAACCCTTAAAAGGTCCCCTGTCCTCAATACTCATTCTACTTGAGCTTTCTGCAGCCTTCAATGCTGAGGACCAGCCACCCTCCTCCAAGCCCACTCCTACCTTAGCCTGAAGCACAGTGGACTTGACTGGGTGACCTCCTACTTCTTTGACCATCCCGTCTCCATAGCATGGAACACTAGCACCTGCTCTTCCTCCTCCACACCCCTTCCAGGGGTAGTCCCTCAAGAATCAGTGCTTGACCCACTCCGCTTCACCCAGTATTACTCTCCATGGTGAAACTAGACATATCCTTTGGGTTTCAATACCAGCTCTAAGCCTACTGCACTCAGATATTTGTATCCTTTCCCTCCATCTCCCCACATATCACCAACTATCTAGCTCTCCAACACTGGATGGCTTTTTGATATCTGATGCTGAACTCCTCTAAGATGGAAGTAATCTTTCTCTTTCTGCTTCCAATGGAAACCCCACTCTCCTATCTGCCCTCTCCTTCCCTCTTAAACTCTGCACTCCATAACACAGGGCCCTCAACCTGGAGGTTCTCTTTGACAGTAACCTCAGGCTCCAACAAGTTGTCATAACTACTGTCACTGTGAAGAGGTTAAATTCCTCAACATTAAGTAGATTCCCTTACACCTCACGCACCACTACACTAAAAACCTAATTTCTACACTCGTGCTCAGCAAACTGGACCAATGCTCAAGCCTACTCTTTGACCTTCTTCTAAACTGCTTTTCTCACTTACGCAGAATTCTCAGCTAAACAACTCAAACTTTTTAGAACCTTCCAAGATCCTCCTTCCAGTTACCAACACCATGTTGGATGGCTTGTCATGCAAACATTTCTCTCTCTTTAAATTACTTCAAATGAATCAGTGGTCTCATCCACAATTTCTTACCGACACCATCTGTCTTTAGTCTCCCTCTTAATCTCTGCGATGCTCCTCCCTCTGCAACCCTTTTTTATCTCCCAACCTCTCGCTATTTCTTACCGCTTTTGCGCCTTCTTTCTACTTGCACCCCAGCAATGGAATCCTCTCCCCTCAGCAATCAAAGCCGGCCAGTCAGTAGAACCTTTCCAAACCTGACTCAAACTCCACTTGAATTGTTGCGTGTTTGCTTCTTTAATGGAAATATGTGATTTTTCCAAATAAAAGTGATTCATTGATGATTGATGTACTTCACTTGATGGCTGGTGAGGCGGCTTCGCCTACGCCCTGCCTATTCGTCACAAACAGACTCCCGGCGCACGTCTCCCGACACTGTCATTCATGACTGCAAATATTTTCATGAATATATTCGGTGTCCCATCCTACCTGATGCCGATTGTAAACTATATTGATATCTGTTCCCCTGTCGCTGTCCCCGGTCCACGGCCTACTTTTTATTACTCCCTTAACACCTGGTGTACTCTCATCCCACAACCATGGAATATTGCAAGGGCACCACACTCAAGGAATTCCCTTCATCAACTGTAAACATATCTTGTGTAAGTGATTTCGGTCTGAAATGACATCCTTAGTGTTCAATAAATACAAGTGCAAACTACAAATACCTGCTCTCATGAAGAGGATCTGGACCAGACATCAGCCAGACACCACTTTGGATGATTAATTAATTTATTTATTTTCTGGTTTTATAAGGCATGAATGAACCTAACTCACGGAGAGAATCCAAGAGCGTGCAGCATATAAAATGGCAATGCATTCAATTGGACAATCCATAGTATAAATCAATGTCGGTCTAAAAGTATAACGACCAGGATGTAGACAATAAAAGCAACAGCTCAGGCGTAACGTTAAAATAATTAAAGACTGCTGTACCAAAATGATGCCTATCCAAAAGTCTCAAAAGAATCATCAAGTTGAGGCATTGCTCCAATGGCAATGCTTAAAAAGAAGGGCTTTCATATTTTTGTGTAAAATGAATATGGGTAGCTGAGAAGCAATGAGGAAGTCCAGGGCTAAAACAGGAGAGACTCTGCTTTCGTCGAAATAAGTCAGCACTAAAAACGTGCTTGCCGCTTGCAGGCTTGGTGTGTGACCACCTATTTATTTTTAATTTCCTTCATTTCAATAATCAAACAGTAGTTAATGTGGCTGAAAAATCTGTGACAATCACGTACTGAATACAAACGTTGTAATGAATGACATTCAAAATAAATCGGTGGTCTCCAAGAGACGTCTCAAGCGACAAGCACGTGTTCAGTGCTGGCTTATTTTCACAAATTCGAATTACTGACCAGGCTGAACGCTTTGAGAAAAAACTAAAATGTCAACATTTTGAGTACAAGTGGTTTCATTTAATTTTTCATGAAGAAACTGCTTTGTGTTTTCTCTTTATTTCCTCGGGGTATCTCCAACCTTTAAATATTGTTGCTATGATTTTTTTGCAGGACTCCAGAAAATGATGACCGCACCTGCTAGATAAGTGGGTTGGCATTTTCTTTTTGCATCAATTCATTTTGCTGCAGCACAAAAAAAACTTGGTGTGATTTCGTTGCAATTTTTTGGGGGTTCATTACTAAAAGGATAAACTAGAATAATAAAAGGGGTGAGGAAAGGTAACAAAAAGGACAGTCAGGATAACTTCTTCCCAAGGTTTCTTGGACTGGACCTAAGGTGTGACAAACTCAAAGATTGCGTTTCCTTGAAGCTCAAAAGAAATGGCCGTTCTTGGAGACAAAACAAAAATCCAAACCAAAAGGAAGTTCTCTGGTTTCAAAGCTCAAACCCCATGCCTCCTCACGAGAATCCTACAGGCTTTTCCATTAAGCATCACGCAATCATGGTGACCTTGAATCATGTTGTGCCCATCTACGACTTGAATCCTGGCTTGCACTTGCTGATCTCTTGCAACATTATGTGTTCAGTATTGACCTCTGCAACTGGTGTGCTCTCTCACCTTCTTATGTGCTCTATAACACTGTATTTCGCCGGCTTTGCTTCTTCTTCTCTTTCACAACACTCACTGCTTCCCAGTCTTCTCATCCTCGCCCTGTCTTTTCCCTCTCTCCTCTCCCCTCACTATATTCTATGCACTTACTCCATCAGAATTGTCATCAGACCTAGTATGATAGTTGCTTGTTTGTTTCACCCTCGGCCCCCTCACCTTTTGTCAAATCTCCAGCACTACCAGAAATGTTGTCAGGCCTAATAAGTTAGTCGCTTGTTATGTTCCTCTCCCTCCCCTAACCCCACTCTCACCTTTTGTCAATCTCCAGCACTGCCAGAAATGTACGATAGTCGCTTGTCTCTCTCATCTCCTACCTCCTCCTCCCTCCCCTCCTTACCATTGTCAATAGCTCTTGCACTATCTGAAATGTCGTCAGGTCGAGTACGATAGTTGATTTTACATTCTTAATGTCTGAAGGCCTTGTAAGAAATTCATTGTAGTTTTCCCTTCTCCCTCCCTTGATTTGAAGCACTTTGAAACACGTGTGTATAGGCGCTATACACATAAACTATCAATATCAATATCAATTACGTGGCCCTGTGCTTCTTTCCAAAAGGACCAGTATCCAATATCCCCTCTAAATGAAGTCTCTCCATGGGATTCTGTGCCAAGGGTTCATCGTATGCATATGTCCAAAACATAGAAAGCAATGAATTGAGGCTAGGAATCACTGAGGTTACGACCCAAGGCGTCCTGCTTGTCTTAGGCTGGTTGGCCGGACTATTGGAGGGGGTATATCGTGATCTAGAATCAGGGTTTTCGAACTGTCACCCAACGTCCCCTTCTGGCTAGCCTTCTTGCCCTTATGCAACAATACTGTTCCATGGGGATCTCCCTCCATTGCCTTATCTTCCCTTTTAAGTTATTTTGTGCTCTGCATTTTTCTCGCCTCCTCATCACCCTTCCACATGCTTGCATCTCACCCGGACCACACTAGTCCACTAGAGGTATACTACATCTGGGGTAGCTTCCCTCTATTTCTACTGATGGCTGTACCTACACCTCCCCCATCAGCTACTCTTTTTACTTATGTCTCTCAGCTTTTGTCCTCCTTCTTTCTCCCAAGCCCTTCCTCTTGGTGTTTCCCCTACACTTTCTTGGATTTCAGCATCCCCTCCTTCAAATTGTCACTCAAGCTCCTCCTGTTCTTTTGCCACCTCCCACTGTTCTCTTAGCTTGGGGTCCATATTTCAGGAACAAAAGACCAACTGTATGGTATCTGGCCTGTGAAGGCAGCTGCCACAAGATTGTTCTTGTCAGAAGCCCCCCCCGAACACTTGCTCTGCTGCACAATCTTGCCATCACCCTCTCCCTGCCCCCTCCACTTACCTGCTATGGCTACGGCTTCTGGGCGTGTACCTGGAACCCTGATGCACAGCATGTCGCGGTTCTGTCCATCTCTTTGCGCGTCATGCTTCAGGCTTCATGGCCAGCAGACGGCAGATGGCTCTCTCGCCTTCTCTTTCTGTAGATGTCATACCATTTCCTCCTGTTCTCTCATCAATGCCCCCATTAGATGTTTCACCACCTTCTCCTATTGTTTCACCACCTCCTCCTGTTCTCTAACTCCACCTTCTTTTAGATTTCGCATCACCTCTTCCTGCAATCTTACCCATGCCCTTCTGCAATGTCCTCACCTTCTTTTTTAGGTGTCTTTCGCCCTCCTCGTGGGCCCTCAGAAACTCATCCTGCTCTTTGAGCACCTCATTTGTTAGATGTCCAACATGTCTTTTTACTCTTTTGCTGCCTTTCCTCCTTTTATTTACACCTCCTCCTTATCCTGCTCTTTTCCTCCTCATCACTCCTCCCAAATCACCCTTTTTGTCCTCTTTCAAGCCATCTACTTTCTTTCGTCCTCCTCACTGCCAGTCAAATCGTCTCCTCTCCTCCTGTATCTTTCTCTAAACTCCCCTCTCCTTTCAAATGCACCGTCTCTGCACCTCTGTTCGTGCCAGACTCCCACATCTTTCTGACAAACCCTTCAATTATTGGAGCGGTCTGGTCATTCCACCAAGGTCACCCCACTTCAATCTCTAGCAAATGCACTGGATAATAATTTGTGGCCTGGTATTGGTTGATTTGATTTTGTGGTTGGCAACCTGCTTGCACTCTGGGTTCCTGTGCTACTTGCACATGCATGCTGTCAGGTCTACAGAGTGCAGTAGTGCATGTTTGTTGGGTTTCTATGTTCCAGAGCAGTAGCACTAGCAAACGGATGTGTCTAAGCACAGGGCTTGTTATGTTATGTTAACGGAATTTGTAGAGCGCACATTCGCCCAGGGGCATCATGGTGGTAAAGGAGCTCAGGACAGTTTAATATCAGTATAGGAGTGCTAACTAAAAGAATAGTGTCTTCAATTTCCGCTGGAAGGAAAGGTGATAAGCCCCCAATCGTAACTCAATAGGAAGTTAATTCAATTCCAGGTGCTGGCTGCCACAATGGAGAAGGCACGACCCCCGGTGCGGGTGCGCCTGAACCGAGGGACGGCTAACAGGAGAGCGGAGCAGGAGCGAAGAGAACAGACCGGAGCATATTGTACAAACTTAGCTTGTAGATACTCGGCTCCAGTGCCATAAAAGTCTCGATGAACCATACACATGGACTTCAATTTCACATGGGCTGCCACAGGGAGCCAGTGGATTTGCCTCAGCAGGGGGGGACATTTGTGCGCCAAAAGGCGGACGTAGAACAGATCTGGCAGCAGTGTTTTGAAGGAGTTGCAACCGCCTGAGTAAGTACATGGGCTGGCCCAAGTAGAGGGAATTACAGTAGTCAATTCCACCTATGATCAGGGCAGCTACCACCGGCGCTTGAGACATAGTGGGGATGTAGGGGAGGACCTTCTTCAAAATCCGAAGTTTAAAATGACCAGTCTTACACACTGCGGCCACTTGGTCTTCCATTGTGAGGGAAGCAGAGATTTTTATCCCCAGATTTCTTACGGATGAGACAGGGGTGGGAAGAGGGTCCAGGAAGGTGGGCTAGAAATCATTTGTCCAGACCAGGTGGGGGGAGGTGCTACCCACAACCAGGCTTGCAATCTTCAACTGGGTAGCCCGTGTGATCAGATGTTGTTCTCCCGCTGGGTCTGTTCTGTAGTAGTTCTTCCACAGTCTTTGTGATGCTCAGGAGTCTATTCGCCTCTCTCCAGATTTCTTAAAGGGTGAACGATGGTTGTTGATGACTTGTGACAAGTCCTTGCTATTCCCTTAGCAAATGGCGAGGTTGACCGGGGCTACTACGTACATGCCCTGGGTACTGCATCACATAGCGGGTGGCAGTACCAAGTCCCAGTGGTCAATCCATCCCTAAAATCCAGAGCCAGGCACGGCACTTTGTCACACAACGCCATGCAGCAGATAGCATGTCCCAAATCAGATCCAAAGCTCATCCAGCACGTGAGTGAATGTCAGGCAGCACATACATTGGACAGCCCTGGGTGCACAAAGCACCACGGACCATATGCCTAATGCTTTGGTCAAACATTCACCTTAGCAAATACCATTTTAAACAAATTCCACTGCCCTGAGCATTAGCTCTCAACGTGCACCCTGATAAATAAACATTGCAATAATAGATCAAGTACATGGAGCCAGATGTGCAGGGACATGACTCTACCTGTGTATTGGTGATGTAACCTATGAGTGTTTTAAGACCAGCCCTCATGTTGGATACATGCTGCCCTTGTGTACTTTGTCACACCCTGACAGGTCAATGTTGAAAGTTACAATACGTGGCATGCGCATTGCAGCACAGTGTTTAGTAGGCAATTCTTCTCTCATGCTGTTTTATGGGCATGGTCACATGTTCATGCAACAGCGAATTCGCAATAGTCTGACAAGGACACCAATGTGACTGTGTCATAGTTGAGTCCTCACACAGAGGTGTGTAGCTCGCTGTGCAGTTCCGCATTGTATGCACAGGCTGCTCTAATGTCAGGTTAATTGTTGCAGGTGTTTGGCAATGAGAATGACCCGTCACATCCGCCATCATCTTTATGATTCTTCATAGGTCACATATCCCTGGCAAATGCCATTCATGGAGTCTATATGAAAGTACCAGGCCAAATATTGTTGAAGTGCATGGCGGGTGTCTGCGCATTGAACAGCCACTCGTGATTCCCTTTCCCCTTCTCCACAAGTGGCAGGATGGAGACTCCACAGGGAGGTGGCCAAGCACCACGATAGAGGCAAGGGCACGTGGCCACGTCAGCAACATCCATCACAGGGCAGCCAGAAATGGCCAGTGACATTCTCTACTACCACTACAATCACACCCCAGTCGCCAATCGTTTTAGCAGGAGATAATCAGAGGCAGTCTGGGCCATCTGCACCATTATTCCCATTCCACTGGTTAAGTAGGAACAAGCAAGAACACCATGCACTGCCCCACTGCAGGAGGCTGATCTCAAATCCAACTCAGAGGCTGCAAAGTATGACATGGATACAATGGTGGGCAAACAGGAAGCCGCAGACGGGGAGATTGACATGCTTGGCCAGCACATGCACATCATGTGCACTCAGCTCCAGGTTATCACAAAACCCTTGTGAAATATGAGAAACATGATTGCACTTTCATTCTTTGCTTCCTTGTGCTGTCATTCCTTCTCCCTTGTGCTATTATTCCGCTCCCACTAGCGCTGTGAATTCTCCCTACTTGTCTTGTGAATCCTTACTCCTTGCGCTGTCATTCCTTCCCCCATGTGCTGCCATTCTTTCCCCCTTGTGCTGTCATTCCTTCCCCCTTGTGCTGTCATTCCTTTCCCCTTGCACTGCAAATTCTTTCCCTACTTGCGTTGTCATTACTTCCCCTTTGTGCTGTCATTTCTTCCCTTTGTTCTGTCATTCCTTCCCCCTTGCAATGTCATGCCTTCCTCCCTGTATTGGCATTTCTCCCCCTTGCACTGCCATTCCTCCCCCTTGCGATTTCATTCCCCCCTTGGGCTGTCATTCTTTCCCCTTGCGCTGTCATTTCTTTCCAACTTACTTTGTAATTCCTCCCCCTTTCCCTGTCACTCCTGTCCTCTTGCACACCTTGCACTGTTATTTCTTCCTCTTTTTCGCTATCATTTCGCCCCTTTGCACTGTCATTCCTTCCCCTTTCAAAATCTTAAATATTAAGATTGCAAAAGTTGCCAGACATCGTCTCATGAAAGTCATTCTACAGAAGGCGTCTCCTCTGATACAACGCTTCCTTAGTTGGTGGATGCTGCATAAAACATTCATCATAAAGTCCTATGTTTATCAGATAACGTTTATAAGCCATCACCCTGTTGTCCTGCAGCCTAACCTCTGTCAATGCATGCCTAGACAGATGCTTACATTTGCTTTATCTATGTTGCTAACCTTCCCCTCATTAATGATGTATGCTATTATTCTCTTTCTTGGCTCCAAGATTCCCTTTTGGCATACATTGGCCCTCATTACAAGTCTGCCGGTAACCCGCTGGTAGCACCGTCCGGTTACCGGCAGACTTGCCTTGACGTTTCCGCTGCCTGTTATCCTGGTTCTACCGGGATATCACAGACGGCGGGGGAACAGTAAATTCCCATTCCCATGAGCACCGGCACTGTTACTAACAGTGCCGGTGCTTCATTGAAAAGGTCAGGCCTGCCGGTAGTTCACAGCCCCTAGCGGCAGAATCAAAGTGAGCCGGTCCAGAAAAGGTGCTGGTAACGATGTTACCAGCACCTTTATTTCTCGACCGGCTCACTTATAATGAGGGCCATTGATCCTCATACATTAAGAAAATAATAGATGTAGAAAAGTAAATAAACAATATGAGGATTTCAAGGTGAGGGGTCTAGTTCCAGGTAGGGCTGTGCAATGTTGAGGGACTTCGTCTAGGCACACTTTGTGATGTTTACTGAAAAACATTACAAACGGGTTTTATGGGCATATAGGTACACATATGCCATAATTAGCATGACAAAGGGTGTTATGGGAGATGCTGTATTTTTTCCCCTCCATAAACAGATGTAACCGCAGCAAAAATTCAGCGAACATTATTTGCCAAATGAAAGAAGTGGGTGTGAGGAATTCGACCATCCACTGTGCGCTCGCCTGGGCTTTTTTTCATTTTTGAAATGAAAATGAATGATGGGAGATCAGCCTCCGAAAATAGGTGAGGCCATTCTGCACACATTTTCCCTGTTCCCCGCACGACAAACGTATAGTCACAAGTACTCCGGGAGGACACAGCCTATAGGTGCCGTCCTCCACTGTCATGTTCAGCTGGAATGTGACAGCCACGGGTGCATCAAATCATCTCAAGAAAGGGGAAGGTGACACCTTCCTCCCTCCATGTGCAGCCTAATTAAAATATCAAAGGCTCCATGGATCTGCCTTCCTATTGTCTAAACTGCTAGCGGCAGTGCTTACGAATAGGAGTTAATTGGAACAGGCCTGCGTCAGACTTGATTGCAGAATGGACAAGAGGAAGGCAGTACTAACAGCTCTTGGATATGCAATGTGTCAACTTGAAGCGGGTTCCCACCCCTCTGTATGAAGGACAGTGGATGACATGTCTGGGTCCACTATTTACTGTAGGCAACCCCTGCTGAGCGGACCCCTTTCAGGGGGACGAAGTATGTGATTTAAGGAAGACAGAAGTCTGTTCTCACCACAAACTTCAAGGGAGACCTGCACTTTGATCAAGAGCCACGTAGGACTCAGTTAACCAGAGAGACACTTTCATCTACAACAGACAGGAAGATGGGTGGGACTTAGTAGTACATGTTGTCACCTCTTACCTTTCCTGTTGCAAAGCACTCCGTGCCTGACCTCACGCATAACAACAGAAGATTGTTGGTAGGGACCCAGGATTGGTTCATTAAGGTAGGCTTAGCCTGCAGCAATCACCGGGGCCCATTTGGCTTTAAAAGAGGGCTGAGCTCTTCACTTAGCAGATCATCCGAAGACTTCGAAAGGAGTAAGAAGAAAGACTCATTTGGAGCCTGGCTGAAGGCACAATCTGCCTTACATCTTCCACCAGTGAAAGAAGGCCAGGATTTCCAAGAAGAAAGCACGATCGCTCCTAAACATCTCCCAGGGAACCGAAGGAGATACTGGATTCAGAGGACCTGTCCAGCAGCTCCAGAACCGGTACTCAGCCAGCACACAGCGTGCCCTGCTAGGTTCTGCAAGCAAACCTCTTAGGTGGGAAGTGCCAGAGAGTCTCTGAACAAAGGACAGGGCCATTGCCTGCAAACACCCTCCTCAGCTTTGAGTCGTCCACCTTAATGGACAACACAAGCCCTGCGAAGAAGCTAAGAGGAGTGCCACAACAAGCATCAACCAGTGTCCATCTTTTAAGGACATTTTAAAGGCAGCCGAGCCCTCGAATCGTGACTGACTGCACCACTGGCTGTTGTCATGCTGCTGTCGCAAAAGCTCGACCAGCGTTTCAGATCCACCAACCAGCACAGAGACAATGATTCTTAACCCTGAACCACTGTGTAGGCCAGCCAGCAGCCGTCCGTCCAGCCTTGTTTGCTGAACTGCCTGCCGCCTCATAGCCGCAGCTGTCTCCCGTCTTGAACTCTGTCGCATGAGCTGCAAAGTGTCCTGGAACCGACTTGACGCTGTTGAGCATCAGGATAATTTCAAGCACCAAGTACATTGTGGTTCTGTCCCACTGGTCCATCTCCGAAAGCCCCTAGTGACATTTGCGACCCCTTGCTGCCTTGGTGCTGAAACCTAATAAACTTGAAATGTTAAGACTGATTGCTTTACCAACTACTCTCCTGTCAGTACCCAGAGTGCATCTCTTTCCTTTGTGAAACTGTCCTCTATGTTCCTTTACAGGGTGGGCTGTATTTTGTAGTGTGCTAGAACTGTCTGTTGTAATAATAATAAAGTAGATATTTGTATACTACCTTGACTGGGCAGTCACTTTTATCAAAGGGTAATAATTGTATTTTTGTGCAACTAACCAACCATCCACAACCTTGTGGAGAAAAGCCTCCATTCTGCCCACGTTACAAAAATTGGACAAGGAGGGTTAGAATTTGCTTGTGTTTCTAATCTGTTCGGATTCTTTCTGGTGTGCTTGAGGTATGGGCTGATTGACGGTTTGGAAACCGATATTGATCCCTGGACCACAAGTGCCCCGGAAGTTGATTCGACACAATGGGTGCAGAAAAATATCCCTGCAAAACAGTTATCCTTGACATATGTCTTGCAAACCAATTACTTCCATGTCAAATAGACAATAGTGACAAGCAAGCTAGGTGCTCCAGGTAGCAAGCAGCTAAATAGTGTACACTTGTTTTTCTCTTGTGGCTGGTGTGGGAGCTGGTTGGCTACATCCTCACGACTCGAAGAATCTGGATGCAGCCATTGTTGTGATGTTTGACCCACATATTTATTACTGATTAAATGGCAGGAACATTACTAATTACAACTAATCGGTGAACTTGTTTTTATGTTTTCAAACTCTTGAGGGAGGGATCGATCAGCCGGTGGGGGTGGTAGAGGATGTGGCCAGAAACATGTTTCTTTGATTCAATGTTGTCTTTGCAATACGTGGTTTGTTTGTGTGTGTACATTACATCAGAGGAGGCAGAGGGAGAAGGACAATGCCTGAGAGGACCTGCAGGGGTAGGGTATAGGAAAGCGGCAGGGGTTGAATTCTGAATTGGAGGTGCTGGAATTGGAAGCTGTTATCAGAGACGTTTTTATGGGAGGGCAAAAGGGGCACTTGCCCAGGGCCTCCAGCTTGGAAGTGGCCTCATAAGGCTAGCTGATCTGAAAAAGTAGGATTCCATTGTTCACCAGACTTAAATAGCACATGTCAGGATGTTTTATGGGGCGCTGCTGAAGCTCTAACCCATTGCCTTTCTGTTTTGGTAAGTGCATTCTGCCTTGATCAATTCATCATGTATTGCTTTCTGTGTTCACTGTGGTATACATAGGACAACTCTGTAGCATTCTTTCCTTCCTGTGGGAATTATGTTGATCATGTGCAATAGGCAATGGTAAAATGCATATTGATAAATTGAGTGCCATAATGGTTCAGAGGTTAGCTCAGTGTGTGAAGCACCCATTGAAGAGGTATGTGTTCATATGCAAAGTAAGAATATCACATTGCAGCCAGGCTGGCTGAGACTTTCCTATGTCTGAGGTTTATGAGCCTGCCTGCATATGTTCTTGGTTTTTCAGAACAACATCTGCTATTATCAGCAATGCACCAGTACCTGATCGGGGTTGCTATAAAAACTAACATATCATCTGTATGGTGAAGTTCTAGAAATTGGTTTGTTCAGATGGGTTGTTGTAAAACCTAGGCAATCGCCTCCAACGATAGCATAAACTGTTAGTCCAAGAGGTGAATAAGTATCCAAATTCAAGATTATGGAACAACAGCGTTCATGTTTGTATCCTGGATTTGCCAGCAGACGATACAGTGATCCTGGTCAAATAATCTAATATATCTTACATTACTGTGCTGTCTTCTGTGAGGTTTGCCTTCTTGCATGCTGCTGGTATCGTTCAGCCCATTACTTTTGGTTGAGTGGAAGGGTTGATAGACAGATGAGAGCGGACCATATGTTGCAGGCCTCAGGCAAGCATATTTTAAAGTCTGCTTGTTTGACACAAAAAAATGGTTTGCTTTTTGGTAAAAGTCAAAGGTTTTTATGCATGTTTATAAATGAAAATGTCACAAGGCATTGTTTTAGCAGTATTTAAAGATTTAAAGTACAAAAGACAAACCCAGATTATTTTTGTTAAATCACATCGATTGGCATGCTGGTTCTTATATACTTCCCTTGATGATGGAGAGAACTAAGCTAGAATCATTCTCATTTTGCATAACACCCTTCTATAATATTTTGTTTAAACATGGTAATGTTTGGTAATGTGATTTGAGTACTTTCCAAGTCCGTTTTTTTAATAAAATGAGATTGTTTTAGTTCATGATAAGAACTGGAAAAGAAACTGTTCAAATGCAGAAATTGCAGAGTTGGCACAAATCCCAGGTTCACCCCTTCACCCCTTAAACAATGTGTGATCCTGGGCATCTCATTTAATCCTGTATTGCTTAACCTCCTTAATATTTATTGCAAGTCCCTAAACCTTTCAAAATTGTCAGCCCTTCCAAGTGATTTCCTTCTCATGGTATGATCTTCATAAAAGCCTTATACATGGTTTCACTGGCCCTCATTACGACCCAGGCGGTAAGGGGTTTACGCCGGCGTAAACTTCGCCGACCCTTACCGCCTGAGTACGAGTTCCCGTAGCGCCATGGCGGATTTAACACCTGCTTTTAGCAGGTGTTAAAATCCATGGCGCTAAGGGACCTTGTTGTTAATTACGCCACCGTAATTTACGGTGGCGTAATTAACGCCTTCCCCACTGCCATTATGCCATATGGGGTAAAAATGGGAATGGGGAAGGGTAAATGGGGATTGGGGACTTACCGCCCCGCCAAGGTCGGAATGGGGCGGTAAGTCCGCCAACCACCATGGCGGAGTTGGCAACTTAGCGCCATGGACCATGGTGCTAATAGCACCATGGTTCTCCGCCAAGGTCGTAATGAGGGCCCCTGTGTTAATAGTGAGCATATTTATATCGCACACCACAGGCACTTGTTCCCTTGATCTTTAATGGCAACACTATTTGAAAATCATATCCCACTTCTAATCTCAGTCTGTCTGGATAAAGACACCTTCCTGGCAGCTTCTAATCTGCCTCCACTATCCATGCTACGGTATGTGTAGCATTCTCCTTCCTTCCAATTGGGGGTCTCTATCCATGCATGCGCACTTTTGCATTCTGTGAGGCAGCTAATGTGGTGTGTTCTCTGTCTATTATGGGTTACATGTACCTTTTACATACGGTCCTGCATTAATACTACATCTACCTTTCTGGATGTTATTGATAAAAATGATCCTGTATGTACTGGAACAGTAACCCAGTAGACTGCTAACGTTGGTCTTCAAATGCTACTTGTTTATCATTCTGATTAGAGCAAGACTGAAGAGGGCAAGGGGACTAAACATGCTTATTATGCTTCGAGACAGCATATCAAACTATAGGTTGTGAGCACGACGAGTGGGGGGCACGACCAGTATTCTTTATCCCATAATTCCTTTGGTTTTGTGGAGGGGGGCCCCAAAGATGTCCGTGCCCAGGGCCCCAAAAGTGCTTAAGATGGCCCGGCTGTTATGTTTGTTCAGCCATGCAAGGGCGAGGCAAGGTGCTTGACCATTAATGTACATACATATTTAAAAATCCTAAGAAGGTGTAGAATAAAGAAACAATAATACATTTTGGAACATGTTTTAAATATAGGTATATGATTTTTTATGTAAACAAAGTATTGTACATGTTATATTTATTCTGTATGACAAACGTTATTTCTTTCTACTACAATGTCTTAAAATCGTTTTTTCCTTTGCTTATTATTATGAGCAATATTATGTGTGGCACTGTGGCATTTTTCATGAGTGACTACTATATTTTTATTAACTTTCATTATTATTATTTCTGATCAATATTGCTACTCTGTCACTTTGGTACGTTTAACAAATTACTACAATTTTGTATTCACAGTATTAATTATTATTTCTGATCAATATTATTTATTTTATCTATTAATGAATTGTTACAATATGTTCACTCACCTTGACTATTATTATTTCTGATGCATATTATTATTGTCACTGTAGTACGTTTCTGAACTACTACTATTATTTCTACTACTGTTTGTACACTTTTTCTGATCAATTTTTCATTGTGGTAAGAATTGCTAGTATTGCTTTATTACCTTGGTTATGATTATTTATTATCAATATATTTTGTCACTTTATTATTTATTAATTCTGGTCAGTTTTGTCAATGTTGTATTTTAGATGAATTACTACAATTGTATTATTCGCCTTATTTTCACCTTATTTCTATTATTTCTAATCAATATTATTTTTGGCTTGGGGATATTTTTCATGCATTACTACTGAAAAGCCACACCATCTGCAAAGTGACAAGCGAGAGATGGGAAGTGTGCCCATCATCTCCAAGAAAGCCACTCTGGACTCAAACCGTCTCAATTCTTCATAAAACTGCAGCTCGCCCGGTTCGGCGCATCCACCAGTAGCAAAACCACGAGTAAACAAGGAAGTGTTGCTGCCTTTGAGCCCTAGGCATCATTTGACTTGGATCGTGGAGAATAGAAGGTGACAGGCGCTGTAGTTTTGGAGACTATTACTGGTGGCAGTGTACAGTCACAGGAGAAAGGGCAAGTAGTGGGCAAATGCAAGAAGGCCCAGGTGTGATTTCAGCCAAGACAATTCCTCAGAAGATGGTGGGAGTGGTGGCGAAAGTGAGGGAAAGGTAAAGGGCAACTACTCCTCATATCCCCACTTTCAGGCGATGATGATGATGATGCCAGCGACTGACTCTGCAACCCTTTAGGCAATGGCAAAAGGTAGAGGAAAGATTCCCTGTTGTACTCCAGTTAGGAAGACAACAGTGCTTCTGCTAGCCTTGTAGTGTAAGTGTGACTGGGGAGCAACAGAAGCACAACACAAAGCAGACATCGTCAATGCAACCCATCAGTTTAATTGTAATTCTAAAATCTGTATATTGGCACATAAGCATCATCACATTACAGAAACAAGTAACAGGAGATCATGGTAGCAAGGTACAGAGTGAACTTCAACATAAACCAACCAACAAACTGGGCATCAGTCTCACAAATAAAGTGGTATATTGGTGTTCTAAGGGCGAGCCAAGGGGCCCCAAACATTAATCCCCACTCGGTGGACATAAGCAATTCGAAACCAGCTCCCCCCAAGACTACACCATCTTCACAGGCTAGGGACACCTTTCAAGGGGGGGTTTGGGGGGTGAGAAACCACACCATCCCCGTCTATCAGGAAAACAACTTAAGAAAGGGATCTCAGCACTCATGCGGGTTTGTCATCAGATGGACCAAACATGCCTAAGAGGAGTGCATTCCACGCCTCTGTATTGGCAGTGCACTCCCTAAGGTCTGTCTGCATGGCTCTGTGACACGCTGCAGTCTCAGCAGTACGCCACCGCTGGATGTCTTTCAGCCATAGTAAGTGGTTCGGCCCTCCCTTCTGGTTTCATGCCAGCGCAATTCTCCTTTTTGCAGCCCCACACATGCCAGAGCCATGAGTTTAAAGATACATCTCATTTTGTTGGGCCTACCATAAATCCCCAGCAAGCACTCAGTCGGAGTACACTTGAACCTGGATATGCCTGCTTTTTCAAGTGTTAATTGGACTGACAGGCGACCTATCAGCACCCTTATTGCTGAGAAAAGACATTTAGCCAGAGTAGGGCAAGTAGTCCAAGTACAACTGGAAGCACATGGACTGCAACAGACAGCAGTGTAACGACCCTTGTGGTAGGTCCTTCTTCTATATTTTCCACTTGAGAATCTGACAGCAACACCAACATAGGAAGCTCTGTATCTGACTTTGCCACTGTGAAAAGCTCACATCAAAGACCTGGGAGTTTTTTTACTATTGATAAGGACATGGGCCAAATTGCAATCTGCACACTTCGCCAAAAAACATGTGCATTGTGGGAAGCCGGCCCACATTATGGCACTGGGGGATTGCGGATTCACTTGGAAAACAATCATCAAGGGGAACTGGGTGCTCAGCAGGAAAAGAGCAAAAGTGGGTAGGTTGCTGAAACCTTTTCTGAAGGGAGCGTGCTCATGCTTGAGGAAGAAGATGATGATGGTGAAATAAATGATAGAACCCCTCAAGATGTGCACAGAGCATCAAACACCTAGGCCCCCGGCACCCTACTCCAGGCGACACAGCAATGACCACTCAGCTCATTTGTAGTCATCATTTAGTGAGCCAGGTACCTCTGCTGGCAGGTCTGCCAGCACTCTGCCAGTATTCCTAAAGCATCCAGAATCAAGACTGCTTTCACCAAGTCTACAAATTAAGAATCCTTTTGTTCCTTTTTACAATGGGAAGTGGTACAACATGTTGGCAGTTCAACTCCTGTCCTAGTCTTTGGTGGACACCAAAGCATACTAGGAGTTTACAAAAAGCTTGTTGTCCAAAATATCAAGTATAACACTCTTGTTTACCATTAGATGCACTTTTGGCCAGTGAATATGTTGCGCAAACGCTGTTACGCATGCTTATTATGTTCCACGGAATGCACTTTAGCGAGTAAGACACATCACGGATGGATTCATGCGTCTCAATTATTCAGCACATATGTATTGTTGAGAACTATTTCACGCAGATACATACGTGCAAGGATTTTTAGCTGCAAGCAGAACTGATGAGAAATAACATCAGCTATATGCAGGGGGCAGGCAAAGAAATGTGCCACCGGTGTCGTGAGAAAACATGTGGCAAACATTGCAATATTGCATTGTGAGGAAGTCGGAACCTGCACACAATTACGTCAGTAGAACAATACCAAGGGCCCGATTCTCATGTGGGTGATAAGTACCGAAAAGGTCGGAAAAAGTGTTAACAACCTTAGTTAAGACCTATTCTGAAGGTGGCGCATTCTTCTGAGATCGGTATGAATGCGCCACTTTCGGAATATATGTGGCGGTTGCTAGGATGGGTTGGAAACCAACCTAGCAACCGCCACATTCGTTACCTACCATTTAAGACAGGTATACTTGTGGCACTCCTCCACTTTTTAATGTGTGTTAAAATGGCACACATATACGGTAACATTTCGGTGCCGGTATTGTGGAGGAGTGACACAGGAAGCTGGTCGCAGTGCAGGTGGGTGGGCAAAGGTTTATGGTTGGGGTTGGGATGGTGGGTGGGTAATTTGTAATGTAATATGTGGGTAATTGTGAATATTGGCATACAGCTGGCACATTGTTTTAAAGCATGTGAATAACAGATTTGTTGTTAGTAAGGGTGTTCTCTCAGCAGCACTTTCGTAAAATAACAATTTTGTCGTTATTTAAGGAGAGTACCGCTGAGAATTTCCATTGCGTCCGTTGTTGCCAGAAACAGATGCAATGAAGGTGGCGCACTGCCCTGCACTACGAGGACGCACAGGACCACTTGAGAATAGTGGTGGAACCTGGGTGTCTAGATATGGCGCAGTGATTCACGCTCTTTAGCACGCTCAGTGCGCCAACATCAGAATCGGACCCTCGGTGTCTGCACTCATTCTATATGAAAGCATTGATTGTCGGTGCTGTTTAGAACCCTGCTTTGTTAGATTTCAAAATGAATATTTTAGTGTTCCATCACATAGTCCCTGTGATTAAGCACAACATGTCCATTGCACGATACATGCGTGCGGATGTGCTTGCTTTATCAAGCACCATTAGTGAAGACTATCAAATAAAAAATGTAAGCACTTGCGAAAACCTAATACAAATAAAAATACTCGTCTTCGAGCGTAACTCGGACTTCAAATAACTACAGCACGGCTCACAATGAAAATAAAGTTGCTGTAATCCTGCTGTTATTTCAAAAGGATCCCGGAAGTCAAACTTTGGTAAAGAAAGTAATCACAAATGTCAGTGTTTCTTATAGGCTGGCCAGCCAACAGGGACATGATCATTGGTGCTAAATAAACATAGTAGATTGAATCTAGTAAATAGGTACGCATCGGTGCATATGTCAGGCTATTATAGTATGTACTATAGTACTATGTACTAGCATGCACTAAGTTGCAAATGAAAAGCATTCCGTCATTGAAGGCTTACCTTCGGTTCAAGACGCCTGGTAGCTTAATACAGTGCATCCTGGGAGAGACAGATTGTGGCTGTCTTGCATCCAGCATGAGATAATCGATAAAACAAATGATTTAATGTATATTGCGCTTGATGCTGGACTCCAGCCTCTATGATCGGGACAGGGTATCGGCATTGTCTTGTTTCCAAGAAGAGCGCGTTGCCCCTGAGCTATCCTCCCAGTCATCAGGAAGGTGGGAAAGTGCAGCTTAGCTAGTAGCTCAGCATACTGCATCTTGAGAGATGTCCATTCTGGTCACATGGTAACCAGCATACCAGCATCGGGAAGGCAGGTGGTGCTGGTTCCGGGTCTGCCAATTGCTGTGCAACTTGGAAGATGGCTCAATGTCATCTGTCATAACACAACCTGCAATGTATATTTTGGGATTCAGATCTTCTAATATAATTTTCCAATTACTGGTCTGGCAATTAATCAGCATGCAGAACGCTTTATCTGCTCTCGTAGGGATGAAGTGAACTCCATCTCTTCTCGGCAGAGTCTCCTCCCCCTTAATCATGAGCTAACAACCAATATAGCCCGCTGAGGACTCATCCAAAAGCCTTAGTGGGCAAACCCATCTGCTTGAGTCCCCTGATGGATGGGGTGGCTGGAAGGGTCTTCCAGTCCCGATCTTTCATCCCCAGGATTCTGCAAACCCCCGGTTCTGTGATCAGACAAGATGGGTATTAAATACCGGGCTGTAGTTCTACCCCACCCCGCCACCGTCGCTCAAACCTAAACATGTAAACAGTGGTTATTTTCACTGCGGTGTGTGGGTTGATTACGGGCATGCGGGCACTGTTGGGCTGAATGACCTTCTAAGCAGCAGTTGCTCCACCACTCTGTTGTTTGAGCATGTTGAACAGATGAGTAATTCCCCATTTCAGTTTGAAGAGGACGAGCTGCTATGGAAACCGTAGCAATGTCCTAAGTAAAGCTTATTCTCAGTTTGCTTGCTGCTGAATAGTTATCAATGTTCAAATGATGCTCATTAAAGTTCGTTATTACTGTGTATGCAGGATTTTTCAGAACTGTAGTCTTATGGAGAATATATTTGCATTTTTCAGAGGCTTGGTTAAGTTCCCTATCCTCTTGATAGTCTAGATCACTTTGTCTTGAAAGCTCTATTTCTGATCCTTGCTGAGCGCGTTGCGTGCATCCCTTGGTAATCACTTTCTTGTCTAGCTGTTTGCTCAAGGCGCTATCCCGGATGCTGGTATGGGATCGGGGGTTGCAGCTGATTTCTGGTAAGGGGTTTCCATGGAATATAAAGCAAAGCACATGCATGAGATGGGCAGGGCCTTATACATTTTCCAGAACACATCGTGGAAATCCAGTGTGAAGTGGGAGCTGCTGCAAGATTTGAGAAATCCTGGCATCCATCTTTGGGACAACAATACTTAGGTACCGATCAGCATTGTTCTGAAGTTAGGGCTCATGGACCCGATGACAGAGTCACACATTCCTTGCCCCCACAGGATGCAAAGGAGATAACCTGACCTGCAAAGGTTCCATCATTTTCCTAAAAATGGTTGTGGCCTCCAATGTAATCACTACATCTTGCCATGAGGCCTTCATCACTGTCCTACCAGGCTGCTTTTCTTCCTTTATCTCCCATATCACCGCAGCAAACTGTTCCATTCTTCATCCAATCTAACCTTACCTAGAAGAGGAGTTTCAAGCTGGGCTAAGAATTCTGTAATGCTGCACCTACTATCCTGGGGCGGAGGTACTTCTGGCCTCTTCTATGTGGGGTCTCTTTTCTCTCAATCACATGGTAACTTCCTCCCTAAAGAGCTTAGAGAAGGCTTGGAGACCACACCAGGGAGGCTGGAGACTAATAGCTGGAGGGTTTAGCATTGGCCAGATACTTAAATTACACGAGAGTTGATAAATCACGGCCTACATTTCTGGAACATTGCAATTGGGAAATGTTGTCCGGTTAATGCTCAAGCTCAGTCTGCAACCTCCCCAAATGTTGTCCGGTTAATGCTCAAGCTCAGTCTGCAACCTCCCCAATGTGGCCTGCAAGCCTTCTCTAATCCCTTCCTTGAGGCTCATTGGCCTTTGGATGGAACCCACTGAGAGCCCTTTAGTCCCTCAGGACCCTTTTAATATGCTCATAACCCCCCTGATTATTCCTTTAGAGAGGCAACCAATGGGCATTCTAGGCTGTCGCAGGGCAGCCATTCCCAACACATAGGTCAGAATCTACAACCGTTGAAACTCTCCATATCAAAGAGGGCATCAACCTGGCTACCAGACACAGGGGCACTCGAGGAAAAAGAGAAATAACGTGGACGCTTTAGCATAAGTTTAAAGCTGATCATGGATCATCAATAAAGCCAGCAAAATGATTAAGACAAACGGCGAGTCGCTAAGGAATAGTACCATCACCGACAATTATTGCAGGAGGTTGCCACAAACAGTCACATACATTATTTCCATTTTTCCTGTAACTAACATCAAACGTTTAAAAAAGTGACCAATTTCAAAGCAAATATTAATTAATGTTAGGCGATGGAGTTTTTGCCACAATAATTTACCACTAATGGAGTTTTGATGAATTTAGCAAGATTACTCATTTCTGAACTTGAGCCCTGAAGAAGAGCTATGCTTGAAACACATGTAGGCTCATTGGTTCACCTGCTATGTTTAAAATTTAAGAGATTAAACAAGAAGCGTATATGAATATTAATTTGAAGTGAAAAGTTTAATTAAGAATATAATGGAAAACACGAATAATGGGTCCCTTGCTGTGAATAGTAATTCCCAAGATAGATAAGGATATGCGCAGATTGTGTCAAAGAAACCAATTGTATGGCAACGTTTGTGGAATAATGCGGGTATCTAGGGCATGCCAAATGATACTGATTACTGATAAAGGCTTGTGAAGTGCAAGTACTCTAACTTCCCAGTCAGAAAATGAGATACGATGATACCCCCTCCCCCTGCCAGCCACACCGGGCCCATGTCTGTCAGTGGGCGCCTCAGGGAAACTGATGAGAGATGATAGGTTTAAAAAGTTATCAGACGATGCTGCTGACTGCTTAAAAGAGAGCTTCTGGAACTGTGCACTTTGATTTGAATGGGTAGATCACTGGGAATTTCAGAAGTGCAGCAATAATACTGCACTTTTAGAGGAGAGGGGTCTTAAGCTCCACTGCTTGTCCAAGGGCAGGAGTGCCCACCTTCAGGGCTAGGCTGAGTGATTAACTTCGCACCACTGTAAATGTGATGTTTTCAGATATGCGGCTTAAAGAAGACTAGCAAAGTGCATCTTGGGACATGTAGATTCTAGATTCATAGATTCCAGCGTTATGAAGGTAGAAAAGTGAGTATTGCAGCAAGGCATAGCTTGTGAGATTTCATTTCTAGCTGCCTGATATTCGACAGTACAACATCAGGGCGGTTTTAAAGTGCTTAGTCTGCTCTGGTTCTGCCAGAAGCTTAGCACAGTGCATCTTAAGGGAAGCTGGCTCTAGCTGAAATCCTCTATTACAGGCCCATCTCTTCCGGCAGACAATCCCTTCACTGGCTCTTCACCACAGACCGGATCTAATTTAAGACCCCATCCATACTACACAAATGCCTCTTTGGCAAAGCACCTTGTAGTAATGATGACCTCCGGTACTCCAGGTAAGTTCTTAGTGTCTTTATTGTCCTTGTCCTGTACTCCTCCACAAGACACGGGGAAGGTAGGGGACACAAGATCACAAGGGAAACACCAGGCTCATCCCCACACCCATCGTCTCTGCTCACAGTTTTCTCTCTCTCTGACCAACCGTCACCCAGCAGAACACTTCCACCACAACATTCCACTAGCAGGTGACCTCACACACACTGCTCAGTCAGCTACTATGTAAGCTAGATTACTACACACCTGTCTACTTAAAGTCCCGTATCATACCATACAAACCAGGACGCAATCTCCACTCCACCAATCTGGGACTCATAAATGCTCATACATTTCAATTTAAAAGAGCTAAGTGCCTGGGTAGCGCTTTCCCGACATTGGCAGCACAGACATGAAACTTCTTGCCCATATGGACCAAAACGGGAAAACTTTTGTAACCTCTCTGAAGACCTTTTTTCTGATAATTAGTGCCCTGCACAATCCATGGTGAAATGGACCACCTTCCCATGATTACAGTTTGAGTCCTGCCTTTTTTTAATGTTCGTCTTGCGAGTATATGTGCCCCCAGATGCCCGCGGGTTGCTGGCGCTATATAAGTATATAAAATAAAAAAAAATAGGGGGCGTGGCTAAGCGCTGAGGAAGATGGCAGCTTAAGTGAGCTGCTCCACCTCACCTCATAATATGCATTAAGTGAAGACCGTTTATTTTTATTTTTTTTTCCTGCCTACTGCTTACCTTTGGGCGCCGCCTGCGTTCCGCGCTCTTTGCAGGTCTCCGGCACAAAGTTGGTCCGTGAGAGCCGTGCTGACTTCAGGCGCGGAGCTCTTGAAGTCAGCCCCGTGTACGACGCTGGATGTGCGCCGCCCCTCATGAGGAGAGGAGCAGTGTTGCATATCAAGTGACGTGCCGCCGGCTTCGGCCGATACGAAGTAAGCGTGGAAACTCATCTCCGGCACCACCTGTGGACATAATAAGACGGCAGCTGCTAGAGAAGGTAAAAGAAAGGGAGAAAAGGAAAAAGGGGGATTGAAGAAGAGAAGAAAAAAATATTTAATTACATATTTTAAACACTAAACAAGAACAAAATAAGAGGAGCTATAAGCCCCTCAACTACAAGAGCTAAAGTAAACGTGAGAAGAGGAGAAGCGGAAGTAGTGAAGAAAGAGAGAAGGGAAAAAAAATAGCAGAGAAAAGTGAGAGGAGAGTTAAAGGAGCAGGAGGTGGATACTGTGTGAAAAAAAAGGAAAAAAGAAAAGAAAGACGAAAAGTTAAGAAGGTGAGAGGTGTGAGGGGGGAAGAGTTGTTTAGAAAAAGAAAAAAGAGCTACAACTAACTGATTAGAAAAAAAGAGGGAAGGAAGAATAGAGATCATTTTTAAGGTAGTGGCATAAACCTCACCCTCCCTCTGTGTGTTTTTGCTCATAAGGTCCAATTTATTAAGCCAACTTTATTGACTCATGTAAGGCTAATCATTTATATCAACATGTAGCTCTCTCCGTGAATGCATCCAACTAATTTATACAGTTTGGTATATCAATGTCTAATTCCTTTGCCTCATTGCAGACTACATAAGTGCTGTCTACTGAGCACTACTGCCTTAATACTATATCTGCTGGCTTTGCTTCCTGTTACCTAATACACCCACCTAATCTCAACTGACTAAAGTAGTGGGACAGATTACAGTTATATCTTCCTGTCCTTCCTTGGAAACATCAAGATACGCCTTATTACTCAGGATCTGCTCTTTATTATTCTCTGTCAGGTCATTTCGACCCCTTATTGTTTAAGGTTTACAGAATGCATAATATGGAAGTAATAATTGAAGATTACGAGAAGCTATAAAATCTGATTTAGGTGCTCAACCATTGTCAGCAAATCTAACACAGCATTGATCTACCTTGTTATACGAATACATATCTCTCTGAACTGCCTACATATAGGACTCCAACAACAATCATCAAAATGACTACCAATAAAGCAAATCAAAAAAGCACGTCCACAGTAAAAGAATCCATCGCCTCATCAACAAATCTTAAAAGACCCAAAAGTGACTCACCTCCTCCACTCACTATCTCTGACCCCACCATTAAAACTATTCTTGCAGAAATAAGAGCGTTTAAGCCATTTATCGAAACTACTAATATAAAACTGCAACAACTGGATGAAAGATGGCTGGGTTTTGACAAAAGAATGGGAGAAGTAGAAAGAAGAGTGGGAGTCGTGGAAGACCTATCCCCCAGAGTAGTAAAATTGGAAAAATCCATCAAAGAGCTCCAAAAACATAATGAAGATTTAGAAAACCGCAGCAGGCCCAATAACCTATGCATCTCAGGCTTACCGGAAGGCTCTGAAGGATCAGATCCCATTGTGTTTCTACAAAAGTTTCTTCCTCGCATCCTACATCTACCCTTGGAAACGGTATTTAATATAAAGCGCTCACAGAATTGGTCAACTAATGGCTCCCACTGCATCTCGTCCATTACCCAGAACACTTATATTATACCTCTTAGAATACTCTCAGCTTCAGCTCCTTATAACGTCTGTCAAAGAACGTAAGTCCCCCATGTGGCATGGGAATAAGATATTCATCTCTCAAGATGTGGCCAGAAGCACAGCCCAACACAGAAAAGTTTTCTTGTCCTTCGTCCTGCTCTAAAACAGCTTAATATCCGCTGTGGGTTATATCACCCTTGCTCTTTTAAAGTAACCCACGAAGACCGCACACCTGTGTTTGATGATCTTACTGATCTTAGATCCTTTATTCAATCCATCAAAGGTGATGGCATGGACACACCCTCTCCGGCAAGTACCTCAACCTCATCTGTAACTTGAAAATATGACCTTATAACATGTACTGATTCTTGTTTTCCCTTGTTTTTCTTCTTGTCTCATATTCTCCTTACTTGATACTATTCACTTAATGCAATCTATATCCAATCACTCTAACAAATTGAGGCGGGCGCCCTTGTAGCAACCTTCTTCCACTGTGGTTGATCTTTTTCCCTTTTAGTGATCCGGTAGGTGTTACCTATCCTCATTTGATTCTCTCCCGTTCATTTTCCTATGTCCTGTTTGATCTCTAAAGCAACTCTTACCCTTCTGTATATACTTTTTCAGTTTATGTTCAAACTCCCTTCCCCTATCCCCTATCCCCTATGTGTTATCCTTCTGTATCACTCTATGGGTATATATGATTTAAGTAACATAACTGTTAACCTGACATTGATATGGTACTACTGCTATTTAATGCATGTCTATCACTTTACATATGATTAAATGATATGGAACATTAAAGGATGTAAGAATCCCATCAAGAGATGTAAAATCCTATCTCACCTAAATAAATTTAAGCCATCGGTAGCATGTTTACAGGAAACTCACCTGTCAAACAAAGAAACAATGAAGCTCAAATCCCTTTGGGTAAAAGAGGTTATTTCCATTCCAGCATTATCCAAAAAGAATGGTGTAGCCATTTTGATTAGTAAAAAAACTACACTTTAAAATCCTAGATCAAGAAGCTGATATAAATGACATATATCTCCTTATAATGTCACAGACCTCATTTACATATTTAAACATACATCTATGAATGTTCTAGATCCCAATAAGGCATCTATTTCAGCTCTACAAGCCTTTCTCTTCCATCATTTCAAAACCCCAAACAAGTGTCTCTCCCCTCTAATATGGCACAACAAGAATATTGTTTCGTAAATCTTGGATTAAAAAAGGTGTTAGATTCATCCAACACATCATAGATGACCAGTCAATCCTCACCTTTCAGCAAATGAAATCCATATTTGCCATACCCAAAGTGGACCTTCGATACTATAATAAATTAATTAACTCCTGTTTAGATGCACTTAATCAATATTCTAATGAGATCCTTTCTCCAGATCCCTTCAGACTGCTACAGCTCACCATGTGCAATTATGTTAGGGCTTCAACATTTTATAGTATGCTCACCACCTCAACTTTTGATGTCTGCACTATTCGTTTGAAGTGGGAAGAGGACTTGGGTTACAGATTTGATGATCATATATGGTGCCGTTTGTTTGCTAAAATCAAAAAAATATCTGTTTCTGCAAACATAACACAACATTATCTCTTCTTCTTTCATAGAGCATTCATGACTCCTGCCAAACTAGCAAAGGCTAATTCAAACTATGATGCTAAATGTTGACCATGTGGTATAACTCCTGCTTCATATATGCATATGTTCTTTGAATGTTCATTCACTTGCAGATTTTGGAAAAACATTTGGAGCATTATTAAGCGCATATTCTCTGTTAATATTCAGCTGTCCTTTTTAAATATTTTCCTAGGAAGCATTGCCATAACAACTAATATCTCCCTGGACTCAGCCAAACTTTAAGATGTATTGATCTGCACAGCCTTGAATTGCATAACAGCCAATTGGAAAGAATCTCGATCTCTCTCCACCAAAGGATGGTGGAACTCTGTTTGTAATTTACATAAAATGGAACTATGTATGGCTAAAGAGTTGAATATAATCCCTAAATTCAATGCTAAATGGTCCTTTTTCATCTGATACCTTAACTATTTCAATGTTACTGCTCATGGTGCCTGAATCTACATACCTATTTTGAATTAATTTGATATGAGTGGATAATCTCATCCATATGTTTTTAATATAATATTTATTATTACTGCATAAACAGTTTGAACAAATATAACTTTATACCCATCTTCCCCCTTACTCTCCTCCCTTTTGTTTCATGTTTGTTAGTTGTCTGTCTACTAGTATGTTTCCCCAGCATTCAGTTTCCAACTCTCCTCAATTTATTCTCATTGCAGATTTGATAAAATAACTTATGTTCCATTTTTTTTATTGTTTCAATAACATAAGCTTTGTGAACTTTGCAAAATCATACAAATGGTTTAATAATGTTCTATGCTTCATTACCTTCTTCACTTGTTATTATGGTTTTTCTATGTTTATTTGTATTATGTAGTTCCTCTAAATATCTGTAACATGCGAAACACATATGTTATCATATCTTAATCAAAATAATAAAAATTATTAAAATTTAAAAAAAATACAGTGTTGGGAAGGCTGGAAAGGCTAAATAACTGTTCCCGCTCCTCCCCTCGGCCAGCATTGTGCATCTTGGAAGATGTAGTTTCTGGCTGCAACAGCTTGACAACTTCTATAAGGATGAAAAGTGCACATTCCACTTTCAAGCCTCGGTAGCTCTTCAGTGTATCTTGAACTATACAGTCTTTGAATTAATGTTACCTGGCATAGCAGCATCAGGAAAGTTGAAATGTTCCAGCGATGATGGCTTCAAATAGCTCAACACAGTGTTTTGTACTGAATGTAGTGTTTGGCTCTTTTTCAGGCTAAACGGTTCAATCCCTCAGCCCCCCCACCCCGTACCCTCCCAAAACCTCCTCCACCCACTGCTGTGACCGCATAACCCAGAATGCATTTTCAAAAGTGTGGAGTACTATGAATTGCCACCAAGAGAGTGAGCTCTAAAATGTCCATATCACTTAAAACCACCAACCCAGTCTCCTATTGGTTGAGGTCTGAGGGTGGCTTAGAATCAGGCCTGGGAGAGTGGCACATGTGTAGGGAAGGAAGTGAGAATGTGGGTCAGATTTGGAACCATTTGATGGCCAACTTCTCCTGCATTCTGAACTTATGCACAGGCTACTTCATGGAAGGAGAGACACAGAACCACCAATGAAAATTGCCACACCTTACGCTGGCATCATGTGACTTTTTATGACATGCCGGAGCCATCTGTGATGTGTTTTTTCTTTTGTTTTTCCAGATACAAATGGTCTGTCTGAGAGCTAAAATACTCTTAAACATAACCTAAAACAAGGTATAACATTATTATAAAAGCAAATTAAGTGTTTTCAAGATTTAAAGTCACCCACGATAACACATAGAACTAACCTTCAACGCACCCTCAGGAAAACCTGCATACAGAACAAAAGGCCAATACATAATTGCAAGGAATTGCCAAATTCACCATACAATTCACCACGCCGAGAGAGACGCAGTCTCCGAACGATCTATGTTAGAACACCACATATTTTGGTCGAAAGTAAAATGGTCGACTTTTTTTTTTACCAAACCTTTACTGCAAAATGTGGGAAGAGACAGACCACAGTCCACGCACAGTCCCCCCACCCCTGCACCCAAAAAAATGGGTAAAAAAATGAGACCAATTTACTTTTGACTAAAGTCCTGAGCACCACTCCAACACTCCCCCATTAGCAAAGCTATTTGAGAAAGAGTTGCTCCCATCCCAGCAGATTCAGCTGGAACAGTGATTTAATGCTTTGGGGAGAAAAGACATTTTGCCCAGATGTCATGAGAATTAAGCTGGAAGGGGCATCACATCTGGGGCACATGGGTATTTTGGTAACAGAGAGACTCCTTTGGAGTAAGAATTTGAGGACGGGCATGGAGTAGGTGATGTGTAGGGCGCTGTCGAAGTGCAGTGTATGTGCTGGCAGCGAGCAGCTTGTCCTGTGGTACTAGCGCACACAGTGGATGGAAGTGGCTCCCTTTGATGCTATGAGGGGCAGAGTGGTTGGCATGAGGCTGAGGTCCCAGTGACTGGTCCATCACAGGGTAGATCCATTTATAGATGGGGCCTCGTTATGGAGGAGCGTGGGGGCTAGACACGCTAGCCATGTGATCGCCGGAGAGCTACTGATTAGAAGGACTTCGAAATTTTCTGAATTGTTTCAAATCCTGCACGCGAGGGTCTCTGCGATCTTTGTGAGTGACAAACTTATGCGGAGCACGGAGTGCTGTGAGTCAGTGGTCTTAGGGTTATGCAACTGTCCAGAGAGGTACTGTGGTGATGGGGCCACTGGGATAGTGTTGAATTCTGAAGGTCCCTCTGTGGGTGTCAGAATGAAGTGAATAGCAGAGTTGTCTCTAAACTACATAGGTTGCGTTGCCATGGGAAGTATGGAGGTATTTCATCCTGCGTGTGCTCCCTGCAGCAGCACTGTTTAAAGTTCTCTTCTAGGTGTTCTGGAAGTCTCTGCTTCCCAGAGTTCCCCGAGTGTCAGGTGCTCAAGGAAATCTGTGGGGAGAGATATTTCCTCCTGTTTTGACGAATAAACGTTTATACTTGTAGTAGCTGCTACACGTTCTATTAGCATGTTGCGAGGGCATCATGGAATGTGGAATGCAGGGGTTCCTGTAGTGTAGTGTAGTAGTGTCCTGGCCTTGTTGTGACTGGAGGCCGGGTGGTCCAGTCGTTTGTGCAATGAGGATCACTCATCTAGTGAGGAAGTCTGCTGGTCCTCATTTTAACCATGCCGCTGCGCTCCTCAGTGCAGGAGGGAGGTTGAGCGCGGTAGCGGCAATACCCATTAAGAAGACCGCTGCGTTTCCCAGTGCAGTAGGGGGTCGAGCGCGGGGGGCGGCAAACACCGTTGAGAAGAGTTTTGCCCTGTTGTCTGCCTGGCGCTGGGTGGTCCAGCGTTGTAGCTGTCGTTACGGGCTGCGAACTGAGGGTCAGTGTTGTGTCTCCAGGAGATGTGAACGCTGCGTTGCAGAGAGTGAAATGATGACGTGTGCACGCCATCACAGAACTCTCGGGTGAAAGGAACGGGACTTCAGGAGATGTCCGGAATGCTCTGCGTGCTCAGAACGCAGGGAACGTATTGTCAGTGCCATTCCTGCTTCCGGAAGTAGGTCAAGACTTCCCGTTTCCCTGGCAATCAGGAGTTGTGTTACGACAGGCGGGCGGCGGCGCACGGACAGTAATAACAGTGCCGTTCCCTTTTTTGGGAAGTGTTTCAGGCCTCCCAGTTTCTATGACAGCCAAGGATTGTGTTACGGCAGGCGTGCGCCGTGCGCAGAAATGGTGGTGGAGATTTGATGGGAGTAGGACGTGTTGATCGTGTTTGAACTTTTATTAGCAGTAAGGCCAGGGTGTGGCATGTCGCGTGTACCTGTTGTGGCCTACTTTAGCTTTTGTGTCATATGTTTGGCCAGTATGGGTGTTAATATGGGTGTGAATGTTCATGTTGTGGCCTCTTATATGCAACGTTAATTGCTAAATTATGATGTTGTTTGTTGTGTAGTAACATGTTGTTCTTACAGGATGGGTTCGGAATTGTTTGATTACAATGTTGTGTCTGTTAACAGGTTTTCTTACATGAGGTGTCCGGGAAATGTGTCGGAAGATGTGTTATTTGTGAAGTAATGGAGACATTTGATTTTATCGTTCTCGGTATTTAACAGGTGGTGCAGTTCCGGGACTTGTGGGAGATACTGTCTAATATATGTTGGGAACTTATTTTGCGTTGAACTGGGTTGGCGTATTTTTTTTGCCAGTTAAGCTTTGTGACAATTTTAGCAAGATCGTTTTTCAAGAAAAGAAATGTTCTGCAAATTAGCACATGCCTGTGTGTGAAGACTCCAGCACTAATTATGGTGTTGTGTTTTATCAACATTTGCCGTTGATTAAGAGCTCTAGTGATATTTTCATGTGTGTGTGTCTTTTGTTGAGGTGTGATTGTGGGTGCGAGTGTGTATCTTGTGGTGCGTCTGTGTGGTAATCACTGTGGTAGCCTATTAGGTGCTAGGGGTCCCACTTTAGGGTGATGTGTGCCATTTTTTTGGACGTTTTTGGTGTATGTGACCACTGTGGCAGCCAGTCGGTGCTGGGGTCCCACATTAGGAGGTGGTGTACTTAGTTTGGCAGGGACTAAGGGTCCCGGGGTTTTATAGGTGCCATGTACTTGGCAGGGTCTAGGGGTCGTGTGGAGTGTAGTGGTGTCTGTGTGGCAGGGACTAGGGTTCCTGTGGTTGTAGAGGTGTTCTGTGTGGCAGGGACTAGGGGTCCCGTGGTATTAGGGTGGTGTCTAGGTTGCACCGTGATATAGGGGACTTTGTAGATCCTTTTGGGAGCTTGTGCGTTGTTTCACAGGGACTAGATTTGCATAGTATTTTCAGGTTTGGTTGTGGTCAGAGTTAATATGTTCCCTGATTTAGGGAGTTTTGGGAACTGATGTTGTTAGTTGTGCTTGTTGTTGCTCATTTGAGTTGGGTTAGTGCCTGGCGGTTTCTCTTTTGAGTTGGGTTAGTGCCCGGGGGTGGCAGCCCTAGTGCCCTGGGGTGCATACTAGGGTGGAAGGATGTAGGTGCACTGAAGGGTCGTGGTTGTTAGGTAGTATATCTGTTTTTGGGGACGCTGGGGTGTGGCAGGCCCTAGACTTCAAGGGGCAGCTTGAAGCAGGTGGAGTGCTTGTTTTATTGTTTTGTTCCTCGAGTTGTAATTCCAGTTCAGTTGAAGGGAGGTGCAGCCCTTACTACATGTCGGTGGGTTCCTCTTTTGTGAGTTTATTGGTGGACAGTGTGTAGTTAAAGTGTTGTTGGTTGGATCTGTGTTCCTTTTGGGTTGGTGTCGTTGAGCAAGGTTGTGTTTCTACCTACCTTGTGCTTCTGGGTCTCATTAGTGGGGAGCTAGTTTTCAGTGGTATCAGTGCGTTTTTGTACCTTTATGGTAGTGTAGAGTGTTTGTGCTCTGTTGTTGGCCTTGGTGTGTGAATGGGCTTCATGTGGACCGTTTCCCGGGGTTGGGTCTCGTGTTCTATGAGCTTGGGTGTTGCTGGGGCAGGTACGTGGTGGCCACGCGTATTCTGTATTGGTATGGTGTAGGAATGACTAAGACTCTAATTTTTGGTGCTTTCCTATTATTAAATGAAGGGAGGGAGAAGTGTTATAATGAGTGTCTTCCCTCCTGTGTCTTCCCTCTATTCCATTTACCTCCCTGTAGTGGTGATGTCAGTGGAATGAGGTGACGTCACTGTGTTTAGAGTGTTGTCATCTGAATATGTGTTCCATGGGGAGCAGTTGGAGATAGAGAGCTGGCTGGCAAGGATGTGCCGTGTTCCTGCTGTGTACGTAACTAATAAACACATATAACTTACCTGCTGTCTCAGGGGTGTTGATGACAATACGACATTGTTACATATTGCCCTTTTATACAGTCAAACATTGAGTCTGTCCTCACTGACAATTGGGCATGCGCACATCTTGAGACCATCACACAGCCCCATCCGTACTACATGTGCTATCTTGATCCATTAGGATCCTCCATTGCATACAAAGCCAACCACTTACGTCACAAAGACGGACTATCCCCTCCCTATGCCTCACTGCTTACCCTTAATATTTCTTAGTTTTACACAGTCAGCTATTGACTTGGCTTTCTGGCCTGACATTCCCAGAATTATTATTCTGGGGTTTGTGTTAGAACATTAAAATATAACTCTGAAAAATAAGCCTCCACGCTTCAATAGTCCTCTCCAGCACATGTTGAGCACATCAGACGTCCACTCACCATCATGAACACTACCTACTGAGATCTATGACCCTGCCCTCACAGAAGGCTTCCCACTGTAACAGACACCATGGAATTGCCCTTCGAAATCTGCATTCCTTCTCTGATCTACATGAGCTGGGTCAGCATGCGGCCAGACTTTCACAAACGTCATTGCTTGTTGATGTTTATAACGCAGAGATAAGCCAGTTATTGGATAGGCAGGCCCCCAATAAGCTGCGAAATGTGAAGGATAAGCCTAACCATCAAGAGAAGTTTTCAACTGAGCTGGACCAGCTGAAAGCAAAAAAACGACAAGCGGAGCATATCTGGCAAAAAGATCAAAGCTCCACTAACAAGATACTGTGGAAAGGCAAAGAAAAACAATATAAAGAAAAAGTCACAGAAGCGAAACACAATTATTATAATGATTTAATTAGTAAAGCTGGGAACCAAACAAAAGAACTCTTTAGAGTCTTTAAGTCTTGGGAAAAACCCAGAGCTATGACGCAGAGTATAAATCCCTCGAAGGAGGACTGTGAATGGCGCAACAAGCATTTGCAGATAAACTTCTGCTTGCCCAGAGCAAGATCAGGAAGGAACTCACAGTGCGGGAAATAGCCACAACCGAAAGAAATCTTAGAGAAGAATATCAAAGTAGACTAGGTGAGAGGCTTATACCTGGTCAAAGGACATTAAATCAGAGTATGCCTTCCAGTAGTTTTAGTTTTAAGGAGATAACTGGTCGGGGAATCAAAGAGATTCTCAAAAATATGAATCCTGCTAAGTGTCCGGGAGGACTTCTATCCTAAAAAATAATTTTTGAACACCAGGATATGTTTATCCCATTTCTCTGTAGATTCGTCAATGCCTCCTTCAAGTATAGTACTATTCCGCAACTTGTAAAGGATGTAGCAGTTATGCCCTTGCTTAAAAAACAAGGGCTTGATCCAATGGACACAACAAATTTGCGACCAATTGCGAATACCATGTTTCAACTCAAATTAGTGGACAACGTTGTGGCTTCACAACTTCAGACACTCATGGAAGTAGCAGGTATTTTCTATAGGAAGCAGTCAGGTTTTAGATGTGCTTATGGCAACACAAATGCTGGAAACCTTGGAGAAAAGTGGACTTTGGCTGCTGACCCCTTTAGATCTTTCAGCAGCCTTTGATATCTTAGACCACCTGCTATTATTAGAAAGGCTGAGGGTGACAGGGGGACTCTTTGAGGAGGCATTAAGTTGGATGAGATTGTTTTTGGAGGAGCGCCGATCTAAGGTGTACTGGGGAGATCATGCATTTTAGGCAACTTGACTGATGTATGGAGTCCCGCAGGGGGCTTGCCTTTCGCCCCTGCTCTTCAATATCTATATCCAGCCATTGTGTCAGGAGTTGGAGAGTTTAGGATTCTTTTTCTCCAACTATGCTGACGACTTTGAACTCACAATGAAATGGAAATGTTATGGAAGATCAGGAGAAGCTCAAATACATATACCAAGAAATTAAGAACTGGATGTCCACAAACTTATGTTTGAATGCATCTAAAAACCGAGCTAATGATTTATGGCTCGAGGCAAGCAAGGAAAATGCTGAGCCAGGTCTATGAAAGCTTCTTCATAGAAGAGAATCAGAGGATGGTTGTGTCATGGAGGTAAACCTCAATGCGGATGCACATGTTCAAATGATCAGCAAAAAGACCAACTATTATCCGAGAATTCTTAGATTGATTACACCAATTATCTCGAAGGAGAATTGTGCCAAATTGGCGAGAGCTGCCATTCTCTCACGGTTGGACTACTGCAATTCCCTCTTAGGGGCACTAAGTAAAAAGTCTATCCAAATTCTTCAAAAAACACAGAATGCAGCGGTATGCATTGTATACCAACCACCACAAAAAGATCCAGTATCTGCAGCCAGGAAAGAGCAGCACTAAAGAAGCGACTGCTTGGTTCAAATCCTTCTTAGGACCACGTAGCATGAGAGTAAAAAAAAAAAATGTCTTTTCCATCGCCTCTACTCTCTTATGTGGTGTTCCTCAGGGATCTTGCCTATCACCATTAATTTTTAATATCTATTCTCGTCTTCTCTGCGCACTTCTGGCAGCTATAGGCATATATTTTGCCAACTATGCCGACGATACACAGATAGTTATTAAGTTAACCGGTGACTACTACCAAGATCATGAGCGTATTAACCATATATTTATGGAAATCCAGCACTGGATGGCCACAAACTCATTGGCTCTCAATAATGCCAAAACTGAACTGCTCATCTTGGGTACCCCCCAACGACTAAAGAGATTGGATGCTAAACATGAGAAATTCCTGATTGGCCAAAATTCCATCCAAGTCTCAAAAAGTGTTAAAACACTTGGAGTCTTTTTTGATCCCCAATTGTCTTTCAATCGATAGATCAGTTACCTGAAATCCTCTTGCCATTTCTATATTTAGCTTCTTTGGCAAATACGGCCCTACTTGTCGAAAGAGAATCTTGCCCTAATTGCAGCATCGATTGTGAACTGCAAGTTAGACTATTGTAATAGTCTCTTTATTGGCACATCACAGGCCAATCTTAAATCTTTGCAGGTGGTTCAGAACAGTGCTGTGCGGGCAGTGTTCGGACTCAAGCGTAACGTGCATATTTCTGAGGCCAGGCAGAGCCTGCACTGGCTACCTGTTAAACAACGGCTGCAGCACAAGGGCCTGTCTATTGTATTTAAATGTCTGCGGGGCGATGCCCCTTCCTATCTTACAGTTAGGATAAAAAAGAAGCCTATTGGTCGTACATTACGATCTAATCATGGCGTCTGTCTGATCCAACCCTTGTCTTCATTGAAGAAAATTGGGTGTGCTAGTTTCAATCTCCGGGCTCCTGCCTTGTGGAATTCCATTCCTGTATATCTGGCTGAAAGTAACTCACTAGCTGTTTTTAAAAAACAGTTAAAAACGTACCTCTTTTATGCAAATCAAGGCTAATATCTCTAGACTGCCGCACAAATTTCTCTCACTTTGCCTCCTATAACATCCACGATATTTTGTGTAGGCTCTTCTGGCTGTTTTACTTTGGCCTATTATGTCTATATGTTTTTCTATTCTTCTATTTTGTTGTTTGTTTAACTTTTCATGTGCTTCTTTCTCTTTCTTTCTCTTTTGTGCATAGTAAAAGACCTTAGATAGATAGATAGATAGATAGATGGATGGATAGATAGATAGATAGATAGATAGATAGATAGATAGATAGATAGATAGATAGATAGATAGACTGGCTGCCGGCGGCAGCCAGAGTTGCCTTTAAGATACTGACGCTTGCTCACAAGTGTATCTTGGGGACTGCCCCCCTGTATCTCAGAGAGAGGCTGGCATTATACAAACCTATGAGAAACCTGCGATCCACAAAAGCATTCCTCTTGAAAATCAATCGCGTAAAAAGAGCCCAGGGAAGAGGTCGCTGCTTCCCGGTTTTAGCAGCCCAAACATGGAATGAACTACCTAAATCCATGAGAAAAGAAGATAGTCACACGGTCTTTACAAAAAAAAAAAAAAACTTTGAAAACCAGGTTATTTGAGTAATGTTCTGGAACATGGGAATGTTTTCCTACTTTTTCTGTAGCGATCAGCGCCTGGACGCCCTCGGGCTTTGGCGCCATATAATGGTGTCACATAACATACCATCCGCCACTATTATTCTGCTCTCTCTCGTTCTCTCTCTCACACACAACACCTGATGTTCATACCCGATTTTCCCTTTCCTCTACTCCTTTCCATGTGTTGCTCCCCTCCTCAGACCACGGATGGACATCCGGGTTGGGGCCATAATCTGTCACCCTAGACAAGCCTTGGAGCCAATGCGTAAAGAAAACCGAGCTGCTCCAGGAATGCAAACAACACACCCCAACACAAACCAAAACTATTGCCAAAGATCAACCTTTGCGCCTATCTTCGCATCCACCATTGACCCACCATCCAGCACCCTGGGGAAGCTGCAAGCAGTACCCTGTAAGTTAGAGATACAGCCTGGCAAAACTGCATGCAAACCCTCAAAAATAACTGCTGCACCCCAGCAAAACTGCACACTGTCCTCCGTAAGCAACCGCTGCACCGCTGCAAAAACTACTCGCGGTCCTCTGTAAGTTAAGGCTGAACCCTGTGAAATTGCAACATGGACCGCTGTGAATAAAGGCTGCAGCCCTGTGAAACTACGCTTTGCACCCTGTAAGTCAAGGCTGCACCACAGTGAAACTGGTGACAGACCCCTGTAAGTAATGGCTGCACTCTTGCGAAACTACGCATAGCACCCTGTAAGTAACGGCTACACCCCTGTGAAACTGCATGAGGTCCCCTGTAAGTCAAGCCTGCACCACTGTGAAACTGCGCATTGTCCTCCGTAAGCAACGGCTGCACCCTTGCGAAACTGCATGCGGTACCACGTACGTCATGGCTGCACCCAAGCGAAACAGCAGACCGGCCCCCTACTCCCAAGGCACCCAAATTGCTGGCATATACCCCTGTCATAGCAGCCCCCTCAACTCCTGACACAACCCACCAGCCCCCCCCACCTCTGACCCTACTCCCAGGCAGCCATCTCAAGTCCTGACACCACCCACTAGCCCCCCACACCTCCAACACTACCCCAGACAGCCCCCTGACAGTAAACCTCCCTCCCCACATCCCCCTCACCTCCGGCAATACCCCCAGGCATTCCCCTCAAGTCCTGACACCACCCAACAGCCCTCCTCACCTCTGACACTATCCCAGGCAGTCCCCTGACAGTACACCCCCTCCCACACACCCCTCACTTTCAACACTACCCCCAGGCAGCCCCCTATAGTCCTGATACCACCTACCAGCCCCCCTCACCACTGACACTACCCGGGCAGCCCCCTCAAGTCCTAAGACCACACTCCAGCCCCCCTCAACTCTGATACTACCCCAGACAGCCCCCTGACAGTATACCCGACTCCCCACATCTCCCTCACCTCCAACACTACCCACAGGCAGCCCCCTCAAGTCCTGACACCACCCACCAGCTACCCTCACCTTTAACACTACCCCAGGAAGCCCCCTTACAGTCCACCTCTGTCGCCATACCTCACTCACCTCTGGCACTACCCCCAGGCAGCCCCCTCAAGTCCTAACACTACCCACCAGCCCCCTCACCTTTTACACTACCCCAGGAAGCCCCCTCAAGCCATGACAACATCCACCAGCCCCCCTCAGCCACTACCCCAGGCAGCACCCTGATAGTACACCCCCATCCCCACACCCCCCTCACCTCTGTCACCACCCCCAGGCAGCCCCCTCAAGTCATGGCACCACCAACTAGACCCCCCCCCTCACTTCTGACACTACCACAGATATGCCCCTCCAGGCCTGACACCACCCACCAGCCCCCCTCACCGGAGACACTACCCCAGGCTTCCCCCTTACAGTCCACCTATCTCCCCATACCCCACTCACCTCCGACACTACCCCCAGGCATCCCCCTCAGGTCCTGACACCATCCACCATCCCCCCCACCTTTGACACTACCCTAGGAAGGTGGTCAGTCATAATTTCGAAAAACAATGTCGAATGACAAAAATGTCGAAAAAACAATTTGAATTACGTTTTTTTAAATTATATATTTATTTTGGGGTCCGGGAGTAAAAAAAAGGGGTAAAACAAAAAAAAAATCAAAAAAGGGGGTTTGGGGGTGAACCCCCCCCTTTAAAAAAAAAAACCTATTGAAAAAAAAATTCGAGTCATGATCACATCCACCAGCCCCCCTCACCTCAGCCACTACCCCAGGCAGCATCCTGACAGTACACCCCCTCCCACACCACCTTCACCTCTGACACTACCCCCAGGCAGCCCCTCAAGTCCTGACACTGCCCACCAGCCCCCCTCACTTCCGCTACTACCCCAGACAGCCCCCACAAGTCCTGATACCACCCACCAGCCCCCTGACCTCTGCCACTACCCAAGACAGCCCCCTCAAGTCATGACACCATCCACCAGCCCCCCTCACCTCCAACACTACCCCAGGCAGACCCCTCAAGCCCTGACACCACCCACCAGCACCTCTCACCTCCAACACTACCCCAGGCAGTCCCCGAACAGTGCACCCCCCTACCCATATCTCCCTCACATCCAACACTATCCCCAGGCAGACCTCTCAAGTCCTGACACCATCCACAAGCCCCCTCACCTCCAACACTCTCCCAGGCAGCCCTCTCAAGTCCTGACACCACCCACCAGCCAGCCCTCACCTCTGCCACTGCCCCAGGCAGCATGCTCAAGTCCTGACACCACCTACCAACCCCCCTCACCTCTGACACTATCCCAGGCAGCCCGCTCAAGTCCTGACACCACCCACCAGCTGCCCCTCACCTCTGCCACTGCCCCAGGCAGCACACTCAAGTCCTGACACCACCCACCAGCCGCCCTCACCTGCGCCACTGCCCCAGGCAGCACACTCAAGTCCTGACACCACCCACCAGCCTCCCTCACCTCGCCACTACCTCAGGCAGAACCCTGACAGTCTCCCACCCTACAAGTCCAATGTGGAGCTGCAACTTACCTCAACCTCTCTGGTATGCTTCTACCATGAAGCAGACGTGCCACATGTCCACCACCAACACGATCAACTGGTAGCGCTGTTGTTGAATCCAGGACTGGAGGAACTCCTGTCACTCCCTGGTAGACCTGAATCTGCAGCACCTCAACTGGACAGCACACTGTTGCACCACCTACACTGTGGCCACCCCATGTACATCTGACGTGTGAATGCAATGAAAAGTGGCATGTGCATATTGGCCATGTGTCATTGCAGTGGGCTCAAGGCACAGCAAGTGAATGCCTGTGGAGGACAGAAGTACACAGAATCATAGATTGGGCATAACCACAAAGAATGACTGGGTGCACTACAGCACATGCAAAGGTAGCCCGGCTGGTAGGGGTGACAAAGTCCCAGTCAGGGAAGAAAACATGACAGGCCTGTGCATGGGTGATGGGAAGCCGGTCAGAGAGTGTGTGACTCAGTGAGATAGGAAATGTGTAGCGCCACACTCAACCAGCAATCATGGGACTAATCTGCATTCCAGATTGTGCATGACATGAGAGCAGGCAGTGTGTGACTAATGATGTGGGTGGGTGACCATGACATGGGAGTGACAGAAATGAAATGTCAAATACACAAGTGATCTGTCCAGGCCACCCATCCACAGTGAGCCCACTTCCCAACACAGCACCCACAATGCCAAAAAGCTGCTACAATAAATAGAGTGTGGGCACATACACAATCCCAAGAATGTGCCAAGGGGACACCTGAACAATAGTGGACTTTAAATGAAAACAATGCAAAAGAAACACCACCTCCAGTAGCAAATGTGCAGAGGAAATACAAATGACACCACATACTACACACAATGAAAACATGTGTAAATACACATGAACAGGTGGCAATCCATCCCCAATGAGAGACAACAAAAACCATCACAAGACACACATCACCACAATCATACCCGTATGTACCCCCATCACACACACAAAACTGAAGCCTCCACGCCAACAACACCGACACACTGACGCCAAACATGCAGTTCCCCTTCACACGGAATAGAATATGAAAATCATCCAGTGCACCCTCAAGCTGTTTGATGGCCACACCCTCACATGCCAGGCACATGGGCACCCCTCCACCAGCAAACATCACAACATCAACATGACACACACAGTCAGGCCACAATACACATGACCGACAATGAACAGATGCACTGGAAGAACATTAAAAAATCAAATGCGTAGAGAGACAAATAGACTGCACGAAACGTGGAATGAAGTGATGTAAAACCTGTATTGAAATTTAACTATATAGATGATAAAATGGAAGGAATGTCATGAATGTCTGGGGAAGAAAAACAAAGCAAGCCAAAAATTAAACCTAATCCTAAATAATTATTTACAAAGGCAGCGGGTTAGTCCTCTCCAATCTCAGACAACCTTTAAACCACAGCTGTGTCGCAATCAACATCCTCCTCCATCAGGCGGGCTTTTGTTGTTGCCTGGAGGGCTTGCAGGGTGACCACCATCTGTTGCTCCCCCTTCTCTGCTGAAATGCAAGTTTCCTCCGAGATGGCAGCCCGCCTCCGTGCTTGTTGCAGCACCACCTCAGCTCTGGCCACCATCACTGTAGCCTCTCTTTCCCACTGCCTCTCTTGCACCAGCTGCCTCTGGTAGTCCCTGAACACAGACAACAAAGTATGCATGCCCCCTCTACGGTCTTCCTGCCTTTAAGGTGCCACATGCCTCCTCGGGGTGCTAGGCCCTGTGACAGTCTGCCTCATCATGGTTGCCATCTGCTCCCGCCTTGCAGAGTTCAAGTTGTGTAGGTACGCCTTCCGCCTTGATGACTGTCATCGGGGGCGTATGGCACCTGAACTGCTCTCAGGTGCCTGCTGACCCTCCACTGCCTGTGTCTGTGTTGGTGCTTCTCTAGGCAAAGTGACCACCTCATCCGAGGTTGAAGGGACTCCTACCTCAGGCAGGGGCATTAGCACAACCGGACGGGGCGGCGGTGGTGGGACTAATGCAGAGGGGGCCGTGCTGGAATGTGTTGCAGAAGGCACCCTGGAGGATGACTGTTTCACAGAGGAGGAAGTCGAGGAGGGGGTGAATGCAGGGAACAGTCCAAAGAGCCTGCCCGAGTACATTGGTGTTGCCAAAAAGGCCATGAGGCGGCACAGCTCATTGTGATGATGTACAAGCATACTACGAGTAGTCTGTACATCATCACTTATGACTGTGGTCTGCCTCGTGAGACCAGCCAGCAGGGGCAGCACATGATCCCGGATTGACATATCGGCCGGAATGGAAATTCTAGTCTGGGTGTAGGTATCCCTGGAAAGGTGGTGCATCCGATGGCCCGGGACAGAATTTTGTGCAGGTACCTCCATGGTAGTCTGCAGAGTATCATGCCTTGGGACAGGGTTACAGCATGCACACTTTCCTTGACAAACCCATCTGATCCCATTGGCTGGCCTGCAATGGCCCCCTCCATCAGCCTTGATGACTCTAGGATGTCTTCTGCCATGGATGGCCACTGTGTGGCATCACCATGTCCCACCGATGCTGAGGTGTCACCTGCCTCGTTCACCACCTGGGACTTACCCTCAGCAGCCACGCCTGATGGTCCAGGCACTCCCTCCGCCACATCGCTTCCCGAAGAGGAGGTGCAACATGGGAATGGCTGGTGTCTGTGCCTTGGGATGTTGGCCCGGTCCCTGCGTTCACGCTCCACAGCACTGCTTCCAACCTCTTCACCAGCTGCAGCAACTGTGGGAAAGCAGACATAGAACATTGACTTCAGTCAACAGTGTGAAAGCATGTGTGGCATACACAACAGTTACATTAAGTTACCAACGGGCTAACCAGCGCCACACATACGCACGCACACACACACACACACTTCCCCTGGAAACTGCACTGCTGTAATGTAATGTAAAAAATATTTATACACCGTAGACAAGGGCCTGAGGTAATCTAGGTGCTAAACAAAGACACAGTGAAAGCTGAACAGATAGCAGGACCAGGATAGATAAGTCTTTAGGCTCTTGCAGAATAGAAGACATTCTGAGGTTTCACAGAGATGACTAGGCAGAGAGTTCCACAGAGTGGGAGCCAACATTGAGAACAATCTTATCCCCTGCCCGAGCCCTAGGGAATCTTGGAACACACAGCAAGTTTTGAGATGAGGACCAAAGAGTTCTAGTGGGTTTATAGAGAGTTAGCTTAGCCCCTAGAAACTTAGCACCAGAGTTATGAATAGCAGGGTGTACTAAGGACAGTGTCTTCAACTTAATCCGGCTACTGATAGGGAGCCAGTGCAGATGACATAGTAGGCCCTTGGAATGTAAAAGTCTAGGGACTCCAAGAGCCAGCTGGGCGGCTGAGTTTTGTGGAATTTGCAACCTGCTTAACAAGGCCTTTGGTTGTCCATGATAGATACCGTTGCAATAATCAACGGAACCCATTATAGAAGAAGTAACCACTTTGACCTTAGAATCAAGTGGAAGAAATGGTAAAACATTTCTAAGTATTTTCAGTTTAGCAAAACCTGATTGACACACAGAGGAAATGTGGGCTCCTCTAGATCCACTAGTCAGAAGTTTGATTCCAAAACTATTGGCTGCATAAACTTTCTTGGGGCAAGGCCCTAAAGAGGCTGGCCAGTAATCTGTAGTCTACACTGACCCCAGGGCAGGGGAGCCAACCATAAGGACCTCAGTTTTATCCCTGTCCAGTTTGAGCCAGTTAGTGGCCATCCAGTTTCCAACTGATGAGAGGCAGTCCTTTAACCGTGACAGGGGATCCGAGGCGGGAGCATTTAGGTGAAAGAGGATCTGCGTATCATCTGCATAGGAATAGAAGTGCACCCCATGGTCTTCAATTAAATTGGCCAGTGGATGAAGGTATAGATTAAATAAGAGAGGAGACAATGCAGAGCCCTGAGGGACTCCACATGTTACTGCTGTAGACAAAGATTTAAGAGGAGGAAGAGATGCAGTCTGGCATCAGTTGGCCAAAAAAGAGGCAAAACATCAAAGTGACAAACCTGTCACCCAGGCTTTCTTCAAACTCTGATGCAAGATCTAATGGTCAATGGTATCAAAAGCTGCAGAGAGGTCAAGGAGAATCACAGCTCCCGCTGAATAACAGATTCAGTGCCCATGCAGGTCCGAAAGCCAGATTGAAATGGGTGCCAAAGACAGTTCAATTCCAGAAAGTCTGAAAATTGATGGGTAACAATTGCCTCCATCAATTTCATGAGCGCTGGGAGTAGGGAGATAGGTCGATACTTCTCCACCACTGAGGTATCAAGATGAGTCTTCTTCAGCAGTGGTCAAATGACCGCATGTTTTATTGGTATTGGAATCATCCCTGTTGAGAATGAGTGTTGTAAAGATGCCATAAACAAAGTAATAGAATTATCTGAAACCCACTCTAGGGTCAATGATGAGCACAGTCATGACACATTCACATGTCAACATAGCACATAGACGGCAGTCCACAGACACATAGCAAGAAACATGACATGGCACAATGGCAGTGCCATGGTGACCCAATTGCAACCTGCTGCATTGCCATCAAGGCATGGCACAGGGCAAAGGGGTGGGCAGGGAGTCAACTAGTAGGTTAGCCAATCATGGAATGCATGTAAACACAGATGGACCGGGTTACTGCTCAGAACACATTGGTGGCAAGAGAGCCAGCGGGATGCTCAATCTCAGTAGACACTCATGATTGGACTACGCACAGCATGGCCATACAAACATCTGTTTGGGCATCTGTCCTCACAATTACATTAACCAACATGTCTCCTTGACAGCCTGACCTGTAAGCATGCAATACATACATGCAAAAATTGCAGAGGCATAGGTGAGTATGCTTTAGCCCCAAACACATACACATGGCATGATCACAGGTCAACTCAGACTTCACATGCAGCGGGATGACAGATCAAATCAATGTCCCTGAAAGGTCAATGCTTCAACATGAGATTCACCAACATCCATACACACATGTCACCTCCAGACATTGAGGGTGGATGGCTACACTTTGTAATGGACCACACAACAATATATCCTTCATGCATGCCCATCACATGGGCACAACATCGGAATCTGGCACCCTTACAGTCCAAGCATGTGCAACCACCAACTGACATTGCATGAGCATGTTTGGCGCAAGTCTACAACTATGAACACTGCACATACCAGCGCATACCCAATCAACAGATGTATTACATCACACATGGCGAGCATTGTCAGGGGGCTGCATGCCGCTTGGGATCACTGAAACACACATGCTGCATACATAAGAGAGTAACTGCAATCATGAAGGTCCATGCACAACACACGTGCACTGTAGAGCAGTGCACTACATGGTTACTCATCATGGACCTATTGGGAGCCTTTATGGTGTACATCAAGTAAGCCTCCTTGGCAATGAGTGTCATATTCCACAATAACCTAGAGGGGCTGTCACCCCTGGGTGTGACAATTAGCGCTGGTTACTCCACTAGGGGTATCATTGTCCACTGGTATTTATTGTGTATAACAATGCACCAGACCCTCCCACAGGTTCACAGCTGGACCACCATAGTGCAGTATGTGGTCTCTTCCCTAAAGGGGTTGTCCCAGTAGGGGAGACACAAGAGGTGAGCACCCACGGGTTGAAGCAAACAAATTATCAAGATTATTAATGAACTTTGGGTGTGATTCCACCACGGGGAATAAGTGTGTGGTATGATTTGTTTTCACTCCACCAATATGCCTCGATTTGGCATGCCAAATTCACACAACGTAATAGGTAATTATGCAAGGTGTGCCTGCCCCACATGTCCACACATGTACCATTACAATTGGTGTTACCATGCCATTCATCACCCTAGTCATGTACTACGTCATGACGCCACAAGTCACATGACTACGGTGAACATTGAAGTACGCCCGATTGTGAAAATCATTTGATTGCGGATCATACTGAAGAGACGTTGGCCATTTATCGAATAGACCAAGATCCATGAAGGGTAAGCAGCTGGGTTCTTCTCTAAAATATGACTCTTGGGAATTTTGAAAGGCAATGGTAAGATCATACAGGACGCCAGCTATGATGTGGACCCTTTCTTTTCAGAGTTGTTATTTATAACAGACTGGTAGAACTTGCTTCGGGGAACCAACATCATTATTGTTTTGATATCACCGGACCAGGGCTGCAATGACTATATGATAGAGGACATGTATTGACAGCATAGATTAAGCAAACAACATGTTTGTCATGCCCAGGTTGGGCACAGACTAAGTGAACAATAGATCTGGCTTGCTATAGATTGCATATTGAGTACCTTGGCCTGACTGAACTTTCACACCAAGCATTAGTTGGGAGGATATAGGTAACTGTTTTCTTGCAAAGAGATTCACTTACACCATGGCACATTACCATTGTCATTGTTCTTGTGCTTGCAGGATCCACACTGCATGATTCACACCCATTGAGAACATGAAGCGCCAATGTGAATGCAGTTGAAGGCTGCAGTTGTAATGCATAACACATCATGCTCTAAAGTGAGAGACTCCTGGTGAGTATAGGGACCCTTAGGAGCCTGTTTGAAAACTGACCTGTATCTCAACTTGGGTTTTGTGTTTGTTTTTGAAACACCCCATGAAGGGGCTGTGAATAATTGGTCCTTGTAACATGTGCAATAATTGTTTTTTAGGCCACAATCAAATGCTAGTCCTTATCTGCTGAGAAGGAAGTGACCGCAGAGCACGTTAGGTATAAAACAATCTTGTACCCACATCAACAGGCTGGTGTGGTGTTGGGCCTCTTTCAACTGTGGGAGCACCAGGGTCACTGGGGGACTGTTGGTATTCACCATGGATTCTCGTGCACATGTTGAATTAAAAAGGGTGGCTAATGACACTCATGTGTTTTAGCTGTTATTTAAATATATGATAGATATAGGTTGATGATATTTTTTATGTACATATGAAAAAATATTTTTTTGTAGAGTGCTGTCTGTTCCCTGATGAAGACGTGGTGAAATTGTACCCTTTAGGTCGAAACAGAATGGTCCTGTAATACCTGGAAATGTGATTATCTCTTACCAAAAATCAATTAAGATCTATTCTAGAAGAAAGAGAAAAGCATACACGTTTTGAATATTGTCGAGGGTTTTGTGATGTTATGTAAGTGTGATTGATGAGCTGTATGAATGTGAGTTGTAGATGTGTATATGATTTTCGGGATGAGGGCAGACTACCCAGCTGATTTGTGAGAATGATGTGTGTCATTTTCCTTATATATATGTTGTTTCACTTACATTCAATTATTGTTCTTTGTTATTTATTCATGATTTAGTTCATATATCATTTTGTATCAATTTAAATACATATCTTTTTATACTGTTTTATAAATTATGCCCTCTGGATTTCTGATTAATTGGACTCTGTAATTTCCTATTCCAGAGAGTGGGGATTTCCTGTTCTTCAGTTTCATACTCACCAGCAGCATCCAGACGCCGTTGCCACTCACAGATCTGGGGACATATCTCCAGGTAGCCCTCTCCAGGACCAGCATATTGGTGGTAGAAATCGTGTAGCAGCCTGCACGTGGCACTTCCACGGTGGCACCGGCTTCGATGCCTGCTAATGCCACTCAGTGGGTCCGGGAGTTGAGGTCCTCCCATCGCTTGTGCATGCTCTTCGGGCAACTGTCTGCCACCACCTCCACATTGATGGTAGCCGTGCTGTTCACTCAGATCTGTTTGCGTCCTTCAGCCACCCTCTGCGTTGCTGGATTCAAGACGGCATCACAATTCTCCAGGACCAGATCCACCGGGATGACAACTTCTTTGGAGATGAATTTCGCAGCTTTGCCTCGCTGCCGTGGGGGTACCACTTGGTGATGTTGATGATAGCCCAGACATGGCAACCCACGAGGTAGGTGTGGGTGGGCAAACTGGTCCTGGAAATGGGTTGTGGCTCAGTGGTGGTTGAATGGAAAGGTGGGAGACTGACAAAGCAGAGGAGGTGGTCACAGGGCCAGACACAGGAGCACAGGCAATGGTGGGTCAACAGGGGCTCCAACACAGTGCAAGTGAGCAGCAGGCATTCACTCTCACAGGCAGCAGAAGATGGCATGGTGGGAGGCAGCACAGGGCAGGAAGAGGCAGTAGAATTGGCACTGGAAGCAGGAGAACGGGTGTCGTCTGTGTCTCACATCGTAGACAGATGAATACAGGATAAATGCCCTTAGAGCGTAACTTGCATGTTACACATCGCGCCTTGAAACATTTGTGTATATGCGCGTTATAAATGCCATATCATTTCATATCATATTACAGTGTATGGATTACACCTACGTGGCTCACGGCAATGATGGTGATATTAGAGGGGTGCAATGCACATCACTGGTTGTGCGTGTGAAGGTACGAAGATGGATGGGTTTTGCAGACAGGTATTCGGGAGTGTTACACAAGCCGATTCCTTCAAGTAACACGTAGTGCATTTTTCTTTTTGGGGGTTGCCTCTGTGCATATGCACAAGTATTTTTGTCCATTTTGAGGCATAGAGTGTATCGCGTATGCTATCTTTTTTTTAGGGGTGCCTCTGTGTATCAGGTACTGCTTTTATTCACCTGTTCGAAGCTTTCCGGGTATCGCGTATGCATTTTTCATTTAGGGATGCCTCTGCATATCACGTACCACTTTTTTCACCTTTAGGAAGCTTTCTGGGTATTGCGTGTGCATTTTTTGTTTTTGGGGTGACTCTGCATCATTTTTTTTCATCTTGCGGTGCCTTTGAGCCTTGCTGAACCACGCATCTATGTAGTATGTCACATAGACCCTTCCCTTCCTCATTTGTCTTTGACAATTATATTAGTGTGCTTATCATTCATTATTTGTGCTTGCACCATGAGTGGTAAGGCCCCAAAAGGGAACGGGAGAGGATGGGCATGTGGGAGGATACATATGTGCCAGCCCCAGGAGGTGGTGGTGTGCCTCAGCCCACAGGTGACCCGACACCTGTACATGGACATGGTTGGGCCGACAGGTGAAACAGAGACTCCAGAGACTCCACCCCAAGACACGGCACAGGTTAAGGGTCAACAGAGGAAGAGGCGCTTCACTGATGAGCAGTTTCAGATCCTCGTGGACTATATGAAGGATCACTATCATGAGATGTACACCTTTGCGGGTAGCCCCCATACTCCTGCATAACAAATAGTACATTGACAGCATGTGACAGAACTCGTCAATGCCTGTGGTGTGGAGAGGCACACTGCTAAGAGGTCTAGAAGTGGATGAACAATCTCATGCAAAGGACCAAGCAGGAGCCGAGTGACCACCTGGCCTCTGCACTGGCCACTGGAGTGGGGTCCGCAGAGGATGAGCAGTTGACTCCAATTGAAGAGGCCATGAGCCAACTCATTAGCAGTGAGCAGGTGCACGGGATGTGAGGTGTAGGGACCTAGGAGGACACATCTGGTGAGTGGCATTTGTGTGCACATGTGTGCATATGTGTGAACAATAATGGTTGACCAACCCATATATGTGGAGTGGTACAGCTGGCTGCAATTGTCAGCCATCCATGACCAATGCGTGTGTACTTCTGTCACATGACCTGCGTTAGGCGAGGTGGCTTGGTGGTTCCTATGCATGGCACATGTTTGTGTAACAGTACACATCTCTGTTTATTGGGCTTCACAGCAGTGCCAGGACTTGTATGCAGGGTTGTGACTAACCAAATTTGTGCACATTGCAGGACCCCATGGTGTGTCCCCCTGATAGGCACATATCACCCCCAAGCCACACCTCTGTGTCACACAAAAAACATACCTCCTCATCATCAATGTACCATTGCCACACTAATGTGCCCAGTCACTTTCCATTGTACATGAGGCACATGCAATATATGATATTGAGACACAGCAGTTGCTGCTGAGGTGCATGTCTGTTCTGTCACCTGCCCCTACAGAATGCCCGGTCAGCATGTATTTCCAAGGTACCGGTACTGACACACTGTGTTGTGAACAGCCTGCCGGGCCAGAGTGTCCACAAGCCATGGACCTGTGTTGTAGGCATTATGTTGAATGCACTTAACTTGTATATTAAATGGGGAACTTGTATATTAAATGGGGTGACACTAGTCAAAACATAGGTTGAATGATCTGATTGTGTGTCATCAAATAATGGTGGACAGTTATGTACTCTTCGATTGAACTGTCTGACGACAACCCATGAGAAAGGTTTTGGGGATGAATGACAACAATGTGTGTACATGTCTGCTTTGCAAGTCCTGAATGTGCATGTTGCTATTGACACTGTGATCATTGTGCTCTACATTCAAATCAGCAGTCTGACATGAAAAGAACATATGTGGGGATCTGTCAATACATGAATGTGCATGTCAGCTAGTAACATTCATCTGTGCTAGTACCATTCATCTGTGATGCACGGCTCAGTGTGCAAAGTCACGATGTGTGATGCATGTGTGTCCAGCCATTTTGTGTCTTTTTGCATTGTAATGTGCATTGTCAAGGTACTCATGACTCGTTATGTTGTTTTCGGTCCATGTGCAGGTGATGATGCATTGGATCCAGAAGAAGAGGAGGAGGAGCTAGTACGTCAATCCACCAGTGGAGGAGGTGGTGTCCTACGAAATGAACATTCAAAGGTGCTACAGGCAATCATCAGTCGTGCAGGTGACTCTTCAGACTCCTCTGATTATGCAAGTAACATTTGAGAACCAGCTGTGGATGATTTATTGAAGCACTAGGAGGCTGCTCCAATGGACAGGTTGGATGGGGCTGTTGAGTCTGCGGATGTGCCCCATGTCTGCAGTGGTTACGGCGGCAAAATCGCAGTCCCCTGAGTTGGGGTCAGATTCTAGGACTGCTGCCCAATGGCAGATTGCAGACCTGTAGCCAATGACAGTGTTTCCACTGCGATAGGCCTGGACCCCAACATCCCATCGCCATCAGCCATGCACACGTGATGGACTTGTGCATGCTGGAGAGACAGTGTGAGAGCAGAACATGTTGCATGCAGCCATCCGGCATGGTGAAAAGTATCAGGACATTTCTGGGGAAACGAATCACATGGCCGGGGACATACATTGCATGGACAGGAACATCTCTACACCTGCTGACCGTGATGCACATCATCTGGCTTCTCAGGGTCAACAGCAGCAACTGGTGGCCAGCCTGGAGAAGAAACTGCATGCTGAGATGTGGTCCTCGACGCTCTCTGACAAACTGGGCATGGAAGCCAGAATCAAGGGGCAACAAGCTGATCTAAAGTGTCTACAGAACTCCATGCATGCAGATGCAGTGGCACATAGAGAAGCCTTAAGCAAGAGATGTTGGCATCTAGAGACTTTCATCGCTGTAAAATGGAAAGTTTGAGGGCTTCGCTGCATGAGGAATTTTCTGCCGCGAGGTCCCAGATCCGCGGAGAGATGGATGCCTTGAGGCAGACGCAGTCCCAGCAAGTGTATGCCTCAAGGGTGAGCACATATGTGGACTCTGTGGCCATTTGTGAAGAAGCGCATTGTGACCTCACCGCCTTTGGGATGCTGGTGCATGCATCTGTATCACGGCTGGCCCTAGCCAATGAAGACCAGGCATTGGCACTCCATGGACAGGATGCACTGCCACCACCAGTGGATGATCCACCACAGGATGGCAGTCACAGTCCACCCATGCCACTTCAACCAGCTGTGCCGTGATGTCCATGAGCTCATGGAGGGATTTTAAATATTTTGGTTTCAATGGGGTTGTATTTTTTAAGGTCCACTCACATGGACACACACCCTCCCCATTTCCCCTTCAAGGTGGAAATGTGGAGGAACACTTTCCGGTCGAGGTGATGAGGGAATCACATCAGGGCAGCTCAGTCAGCAGGTAAGGTTGAGCACTGTCAATCATGTACATGTCTGTTTTAGGGTGCACCACAATCTTTGCGTGCACTCTCACTAATTTGTTTTTCTGCAGGTGCCGTCATTTAGTCACAGTGAATGTCAGTGCAGATGTGTGTTTGTCCACATGCATGTGTGTGTATGTACCCTGAACATCCATGTGTGTGCATTCGTTTTCAGGTTGCAATTCCACACATGACAGGTGACTCATGGGAATGTGCAGCACTTATTACACTTGAGCCATTGTCAGTATTTGACAAATTCTCCGACATCGTCATACAAAACCTCGATTCGCTGTGCATCATGACTCTGCATTGTGATTGTTCACCTCTTGCCTCAATCACTGTTTTGATGTCTTTTACCTACCACCCTTCTCCCCCCCCCATCTCATGTGTCCTACGGGGTCCTGCAGGTGTACGGCCTTTCTACACTACTCTTTCACCAGTCCCAGAGCCCACTCCACACCCTTATTCAATCACATGACCTACCTAGCTGTGATTAAACGTCTTACACACACATCCATTCACAGATCACCAAGTCCTTGGCTGCTCCCCTTCATGACCTTGCCTCTTGAAACGCAGATATGGTCATATGTCTCCATGCAGTACACAGGAAAGGTTTGACCCACTTGGTGCAACTAGGTTCATACTGGTTTGCACATGTGGACCCCTGACAGCCTTTAACTTTGTACCCCATTCAAGTCACTTATTGTTCATTGTTGTTTTCTATATGTTCTCTCTTCCTGAATGTAATACATGACTTTATTTTCCATTAATTGTTCTAATCCAGCACTATGAGTGCTTGCATGGTATGTGCGTTTTTCATTGTGGGCACATGCATGTGGTACATTGTCCCCTTCCCACAGATGTTCATCTGTTGTCACTGTAGGTGTTGGCAGTGCACCCTATGATCCCCACCCCCATTCTGGGAATGTCTAATTCATGGTGTGTGCTCTGTTGGAGGGGGAGGCAATAGCTGGAGATTGATGTCATGCCCATGAATTGTGGTGTCCAACAGGGGGGGTTGGTGGATGGTGCAGAGTCCGGAGTTGTGATTGAACAGATTTATGTGTGTGGATGTTGCGAAGATGGGTCTCTCTCTGGTGTACATGCCATGATGTGTTGAGCATGTTTTTGTGATAAGAAACTGAAGATTGGCCTTTTCCAGTCTGACCTTCTCCCTCATCTTCTATTGTCCTTCTTTGCCCCAAACATGTGCTATTTTTCCATCATTGTCTTCCTCTCTTCATCCCCTTCCATGTGCCCTCACCCACTGTAACAGCCCCCATCCCTCTCCTAATCTCCCCATCAGCCAGACCTTTCCTTGCTTCCCAATTCCCATCTCTCTCTCTCTCTCTCTCTCTCTCTCTCTCTCTCTCTCTCTCTTTCTCCACTCCGCAGCTACCCATTCATCACTCAGTGTCCTGTCTCCTTCTTGCCCTTTGTCATCCTTCACATCAGCTCCCACACTAGTACTTCCACTCCTTAGACCTTCACCTCATTACTTGTCCTTTTCCCTCTCCTGCATCCATGGATGACCCAAAGGCACATGTGCCACCTGCAGAGGCGTAGCCAGGATTGTCTAGCAAATGGGGCCTGATGCTAATTTAGTTGGGCCCACTGCACTGACAAAAATATCTGTAAATTCCCACACAGCGCTGCTGAGTGGGCATTTACAGATTTTGGGTGGGCCTTGCCCCTCAGGCCCTACCCTGCCTACGCCTCTGGCCACCTGACAGTGGTTGTGCAGAACTTGTATGTCTGCAATCAATGGCTGGAATCGTGCACGCATCCTACCCTTTCCCCTCACTCTCTGGCCGGCCTCCCTTGGACCTCCTCCTACCCTCCCCCCCTGCGAGGCTAAGAACCTCAGGGTCATCTTTGACTCCACACTTTCCTTCTCCGCCCACATCTCTGATGTCTCTAAAAAGTCAAACTTCCTACTGCACCTCCTCAGAGGTACTATGCCTTTCCTCTCCTTCGCCAGAAGCTTATGGTCCCCCAAGCTCTGATTCTCTCTAGGTTGAATTATTGCAACAGCCTTTTTCTAAATCTACCTGCCTCTACTCTCCCCCCTCTGCAACTAATCCAGAACAGGACCAGCTGCATGGGTAAAGGGGGCATAAGGGGTTGTGAGGATGGTGAGTCATTGCTTGCATGTTTCTTTATGTCATGCCTACCACACAGTATCCCGTTCACTCCATGTCTACCCATGCTGGTAGTCCACTCCTAGCGTTTTGGCTCTGTATGGGGTTGCACTCCACAGTCTACTCCACACCCAGCACAACATGGCAGGACATTTGGGGGCTGCACTATATTCTATGACAAGACTGAAGGCGAGCATTATGCTTCAACTTCTTTAATTCACTACTTTTCAGCAGTTTCAACAAAACCTCAAAACCATAACAAAACACTGAAAACAGTCTGAACAGACTTTTCCTTTTTTAGAACTACAATCCCCATAGTCTCTGTAGTCCATCACTCTCCATGCCCAGTAATAACCACTTCCTGTCCCTGGGCTCCTCCTCTTCTTTTACGGCTCTTCAAGCAGATAAGTACTATTTTGGTTCTCTCCCTACTTTATGTGGAAAAGTTGTAGTTCCAGCGCATGTAGGGAGATATAGCAGGCTAGAGTAATCAGAGAGGTTGATTCTATGAGATTTTAAATCAACAGAGCTTTATTGCATGTGTATGTGTGTTTTAGCGCTGCGGCGCGTTGTATAGTGTATCTGAGCGTTTTTCATCGAGATTAGCGAGCCCATACGTTCGGGCACCCTTGCCGCGGATCGTACTCTCCGTGCCGTATGACCGGCACATTAAGGGATCCATCGCGATCAAGGAAAAGCTTTTGCGATCAGAGGATCGCGCGGAGTACGGCCCGGCTCTACCTCTCCCTGCAGCGAGGGAGTCGCACGCCGTATTGTGGCCCCCTCCCTCGAGGAGGCGGAGTACGAGCGGCTGCACAAAGAGATTGAATCCTCTCGACCCGCACCTTTGCGGGGGCGGAGCCGACGGGTGCTTTCGCTTCCGCAGTCGCATTTGCATATGCGACGCGTAGCAAAGCACACACGAGAAGCCGGGCCCAGCGGTGATACGGCAGTAATAAGCTGTGATAGCAAAGACGAGGCCTTGCCTCTTCAGGAGCAGTGTTACGGTCGCAGGAGCGGCTTATAAGCACGCGACCAGAAAGCGATACGCACAGAGACAGCTACAGCTGTGGAAAAGCCTCACAGGGCTGATAGTGACGGAGCAAAGTCACTCGGATCGTGCCTCTTACAAGAGGTCTGACTGAATACAGCCCATCCCAGGCTTTGATATTTAAATTGCAGCCACACAAAAAAAAAGAAAGAAAAGAATAATTTTGAGAAGAAAAAAAAAAAGAAATAAGAATAATAATAAAGAAGGGGCGCACATACAGTCCCTAGAGCGTCTATAGCGAGAGGGCGTGCAGTGACACCCGTTTGGGTACTTCAGGCACACAGCACCCACGCAAGATGGCCGAGTTTGAATGGAGCGAAGAGGAGCAGTCGTCAGAGCTGGCTGCCAGCTTCAAGCAGGTGCTGGGAAGCTCGCTTATAGATGCGGTGGCTCAGGGGATGAGACCCCTGCAAGACAGGCTGGAGTCCCTGGAGGCGATGTTACACCAGCCCTTAGACAGTACCGGACGGAGAGGAAGCACGCCTGCCGAACCCTCTGAAGCAGGGTCTATGGGGAGTACTAAGGCCTGAAAGAGGAAAGCCCCTCTTGACCCCCAGGGCCCTTCGGATGGGGCAGAAAGAAAGGCCCCGGAGGTCGTCGACGCCTTCGCAAAGCTGCGACAGGCATTTTTGCAGCGTCAGACTGTGCCAGACCTCACGACCCCCACTCCAGGGGAGGAAGAATATGGAGAAGAAAGCCCAGGCTCCGAGGAAGAGCCGGAGGAAGGCGGATCTCTCTTCCAAGAGAAAGAGGAGGAAATTGAGATCAAGCCTAGCGGATGAAAGAGAATCCGCAAAGAGAAACACCTCGAGAAGGTGGAAGAGGACATGTTTGATCCGGACAGCATCCGGAACCCGAGATCCTCGGACTGGCAGCCCTCGCCAAGAGTGGCGCAGTATATGACAAAGAGGTTGCGGAAAGCACTGGACAAAGAAGTCCAACAGGGGCTCCGAGAGGAATGCCCGAGACCAGATCTCTCAGGGAAGGTGGCCAAGATGCCTGAACTGGATCCTAAAATGTTGACCTTCGTTTCGAAAACTAGCAAAGACCCTCGGAAGGGTATCGATAGGTCTTGGAGGAGTTGCCAGGAGAAGGTGTTGGACCTGGCCGGGCCTCTTGCAAAAAAAATGGACCTGGCAGAGAGAGCCAAGGATATCGGAGAAGAGGTGGATCCCGATGCCCTAGCTGGTTGGGCACAGAGAGCGGTGTGCCTCCTAGGCAACGCGAATTGCGCCATTGCATCGGAGCGCCGGAGAGGCCTCCTACTGAAGATAGATTCAAAGCTAAGTGACTTAGCGTCATACGAAGCCAGAGAAGCGGCACAAGGACTCCTCTTCGGGGAGACGTCCGGCAAAGAGATGGGGCACTTCGTGGGCACCTACGGGTCTCTGGAGAAGGCGCAAGCTTCTATTTGAAAGATATTTCCCAATCAAGTTTTTGGAGGGACCAGTCGCCACAGAGGTCGCTCGGCTGGTCGCAACCAAGGGGGAAGAAGACCTCAGAATCCCAGGGCCCAATACTGGGAGAATAGGCAGCAGAACTCCTTCTTCCCATCCAGAGGACACTTCCCAAGAGGTCGTAGAGGAAGAGGAGCCGGGTGTGGACAAGTATTCACTCAAGGTGAGAGCGGCGTATTACCCTCCAGTGGTGGGGAGAACAAGCATGTTCTTGAGAAACTGGTGCGAGCTTTCCAGCGATGCCTGGGTGCTGCAAGCTGTTGGGGGCATGCATTTAGAGTTTGTTCAGACACCCGTGCAGGAGCGCAGGCCCCATCAGCAGCGTGCAGAGCAGAGTCTTCTGGATCAGGAGCTTCAGCTGCTAGCAGCAAAGAACGCCATAGAAAGGTGCCCGAGAGAACCCGCGTTCATAAGCAACATGTTCCTGGTGCACAGAAAAGAGAAAGTGCGACCAGTTATAAACCTAAAGGAGTTGAACGGGTGGATAGTATACTGCCATTTCAAGATTGAGGGCATTCACCAGCTCCGAGACTCGCTCAGGGAAAAGGATTGGCTGACGAGGCTAGACCTGATGGATGCTTACCTGACTATCCCTATGGCGGAAGAGTTCAGAACTTTCCTAGCTTTTCTCTGGAAAGGACAGCACTGGCGATTCAAGACTATGCCCTTCGGGCTTGCGTCAGCGCCATGGGCCTTCACCAAAGTAATGAAGCCGGTAGCTGCGGCTATAAGGGAGAAAGGAATAAGGATGATCATTTATCTAGACGATCTCCTCCTTCTGGCCGAGGAGCGAGAAGCCCTCAAGCCCTCAGGTATCAGACGAAGTGGGTCCTGGACCTGCTTGCGTCCCTAGGGTTCTTAGTGAACAAGGAGAAATCAGACATCGTACCGGCGCATAGGCTAGACTTTCTGGGTTTCATCCTGGATACCAGAAAAGCAACGCTCGAGCTTCCGGCTCAAAAAATCTGCGACATCAAAAGGGAAATAAGTGGATGTCTGCGGAGCCAGACAGTGTCCCTCCGAACTCTTGCGAGGATCGTAGGGCTATTAGCGGCCTCGATTCAGGCCATTTTCCCAGGCCCTCTGCATTATCGAGCACTGCAAAGGCTAAAGATAAGGCATCTGCAGCAAGGCCTGAAATATCATCAATCGGTTCCGCTAGATCAGGAATCCAAGACGGAACTGGAATTGTGGTTGCAGAATATGGACGCCTGGAATGGTCATGCCATTTTCGGAGACAGACCGGATCTAGTCATAGAATCCGATGCCAGCCGGCTAGGCTGGGGCGCAAGGTGCGGAGACCTGCAGACAGGAGGGAAATGGAGCAAGGAGGAGCTCCGCTTACATATAAATTGCCTAGAGTTGCTAGCAGGATCCTTTGCGATCATAGCCTTCACGAAGGGGAGGATGAAATCAGGTGTACTGCTGAAAATGGACAACATATCAGCAGTGCGGTACATAAACCACCTGGGCGGCACCAAATCCAGGATGCTAGCCGAACTAGCGAAGGACTTCTGGCATTTCTGCCTGCAGTCGGAGACGTCTGTCACAGCGGAATATCTCCCCGGGACGCTGAACGTCATAGCGGACTGGAACTCTCGCTACCTCACGGATTCCAGCGATTGGAGGCTGGATCCAGCAGCGTTTTGGAATATGACCGAGAGATGGGGACCAGTTCACATAGACCTCTTCGCATCGCGATTGAACGCGCAAACCGCAGAGTACTTCAGCTGGAGGCTAGACCCGGAAGCACGAGGGACTGATGCGTTCCTGCAGGAATGGGTCGGAGGTCCACACTACACGTTTCCCCCATTTATGATGCTGAGTTCTAGCGAAGTGTCGGAGGGAGATGGCGGAATTGCTATTAGTAGCGCTGTGTTGGAAGTCGCTAGTGTGGTTCCCAGCTCTCATGGAGCTAGTAGTAGATTACCAGAGGATGCTCCCAGAAGGAGAGCACCGGCTCACGGACCTAGCTGGGTCGTATCACCCTCTGAGAGTGAAGGGGGCTCTCCCGCTCGTCGCGTGCAGGATATCAGGAGACGCTGGGCGCTGCCAGGCATTTAATCTCAAGCTGCACAGCTCATCGCAGAATTCTGGTCTCCATCCACTAGGAGGAGCTACGACGCAGCTTGGGCCAAGTGGACGAGCTGGTGCAGAGGGAGAAGTCTTCATCCCGTTTCTGCGCCTGTAGTGGCGATATTGAACTTTTTAGCTCATTTGTTGCAAGACGGAAAAGCATTCCGTACCATAGGAGTGTACAGGTCCACCATATCAGCGGGGCACCTCCCTATCGAAGGGGTACCAGCGGGCGAGCACCCAGCAGTAGTACGGCTTATTCGAGGAGCAAATTTTAGAGTGCCTCCAGAACCTCGTTATAAGACCGTCTGGGATGTTCTATCAGTGCTTAAGCTGTTGGAGAGTTGGCCCAGCAACAAATATTTATTGCTGAAACAGTTATCAGGAAAGTTGGCGATGCTATTGTGTTTAGTGTCTTGCAAACGAGTGTCAGACGTAAGAGCACTGGATATAGACAGGAGGTCATTTGGTCCAGAGGGGGTGACTTTCTCTATTGTGGGAAGGACTAAGACGGGAACTGAGTCAGTGCACTACCCATATTTCCCAAGCAGAGCTAAATGGTGCGTAGCAAGCTGCATGAAGGAATACGAGAGTAGGACAGCGGAATTCAGAGCAGCGAGTACTAAGCAATTGCTGATAGCGCTCAGAAAGCCCTTCAAAGGGATATCCACAGCCATGATAGCCAGATGGGTTAAAGAAATCATGCTTGCAGCAGGAATAGACATGGAGAAGTATGGGGCACATTCAGTGCGAGGCGCAATGGCGTCTAAAGCCTTTACGACAGGAGTGTCTCTTAGAGATATTATGTTAACAGCAGACTGGTCAAATGATCGAACTTTTAAAGAATTTTATTTTAAGCCAACTGAGAATTTAGCAGTTACGGTGTTGGGAAGCTTTGAACAAGCATAATGCTCGCCTCCAGTCTTGTCATAGAATAAAGATTACCCCTGTTATCTGCGCAGGGAGTATTAATTCTATTAAAGACTAGGAGGCGAGCATTAAATTCCCACCCAATCCATGTATTGTATAAGAGATTATGCGATTGCATAAAGTAATGATATCATTATAATGTCAATACATGGACGCCACCCTGATTTTTCTGCTTTCTTTTATGTCTAGGAGAGGAGCAGAAGAAGAACTGATGTAGGAGGTTAGTGACAGGAGTCGTCTGGAATCGAGGAAGTTCGATATTTGGTTGGAGTGTTTCGAGTCGTTGCCAGTTGCAAGGCTTAGCGTGAGGTTCGCAATGAGACTTTCAGAGCGAGTAAAAGAGAGGAGGAGCCCAGGGACAGGAAGTGGTTATTACTGGGCATGGAGTGTGATGGACTACAGAGACTATGGGGATTGTAGTTCTAAAAAAGGAAAAGTCTGTTCAGACTGTTTTCAGTGTTTTGTTATGGTTTTGAGGTTTTGTTGAAACTGCTAAAGAGTAGTGAATTAAATAAGTTGAAGCATAATGCTCGCCTCCTAGTCTTTAATAGATTGGCCTGGGCGCGTGTATCTCAGGGGTGCGCGAGAAGTTCCACACACGATTGGCCTGGGCGCGTGTATTTCAGGGGTGCGCGAGAAGTTCCACACGCGATTGGCCTGGGCGCGTGTATTTCAGAGGTGCACGAGAAGTACCACACGCGATTGGCCTGGGCGCGTGTATTTCAGGGGTGCGCGAGAAGTTCCACACGCGATTGGCCTGGGCGCGTGTATTTCAGAGGTGCACGAGAAGTTCCACACGCGATTGCCCTGGGCGCGTGTATTCGATAGGTGCGCGAGAAGTTCCACACGCGATTGGCCTGGGCGCGTGTATTTCAGAGGTGCGCGAGAAGTTCCACACGCGATTGGCCTGGGCACGTGTATTTCAGAGGTGCGCGAGAAGTTCCACACGCGATTGGCCTGGGCGCGTGTATTTCCGAGGTGCGCGAGAAGTTCCACACGCGATTGGCCTGGGGGAGCGTGTGCGTGTATTTCAGAGGTGCGCGAGAAGTTGCACACGCGATCTGGCCTGGGGGAGCGTGTGCGTGTATTTCAGAGGTGCGCAAGAAGTTCCACACGCGATCTGGCCTGGGGGAGCGTGTGCGTGTATATCAGAGGTGCGCGAGAAGTTCCACATGCGATTGCCCTGGGCGCGTGTATTTCAGGGGTGCACGGGAAGTTTCACACGCGATTGGGCTGCTGCGGGTATTTCAGGGGTGCACGGGAAGTTTCACACGCGATTGGGCTGCATGCGGGTATTTCAGGGGTGCGCGCGAAGTTCCACACGCGATCTGGCCTGGGGAGCATGTGCGTGTATTCCAGGGGTGCGCAGAAAGTTTTACATGCGATTTCAGCAGGGTACGTGTATTTCAGGGGTGCCGGGGAGTCCTACATGTGATTTGGCAGTGTGGGTCCTCCCAGGTGTCCCCTGTACACCCTCCACGGCCCCTGCAGGCAGCCCACACCACAGGGGACTACTCTGCATCCCTGGTCATGTCCCGCAGGCAGCCCACCCAACATGGGCATGCCCCCCAGCAAAGGCACATGTCTCCTTGCACTAATGATCACCAACTCATGTCCCCCTGCACCCCCACCCCCCAGCATTGCGGGGCACCTGCCAGCAGGCCCCCACTCATGTCCCACTCATGTCCCCACCACTCCCACCCCCCAGCAGTGCAGGGGCACCCTCCACCAGGCCCCCACCCATTTCTCCCACCACCCCCACCCCCCAGCAGTGCAGGGGCACCCTCCACCAGGCCCCCACCCATGTCTCCCACCACCCCCACCCCCCAGCACTGTGGGGCACCTGCCAGCAGGCCCCCACCCATGTCCAACTCATGTCCCCACCACCCCCACCCGACAGCACTGTGGGGCACCTGCCAGCAGGCCCCCACCTATGTCCAACTCATGTTCCCCAACACCCCCACCCCCCAGCAGTGCAGGGGCACCCTCCACCAGGCCCCCACCCATGTCTCCCACCACACCCACCCCCCAGCAGTGCAGGAGCACCCTCCACCAGGCCCCCACCCATGTCTCCCACCACCCCCAGCAGTGCAGGGGCACCCTCCACCAGGCCCCCACCCATGTCTCCCACCACCCCCACCCCCCAGCACTGTGGGGCACCTGCCAGCAGGCCCCCACCCATGTCCAACTCATGTCCCCACCACCCCCACCCCCCAGCACTGTGGGGCACCTGCCAGCAGGCCCCCACCCATGTCCAACTCATGTTCCCCACCACCCCCACCCCCCAGCAGTGCAGGGGAACCCTCCACCAGGCCCCCACCCATGTCTCCCACCACCCCCACCCCCCAGCAGTGCAGGAGCACCCTCCACCAGGCCCCCACCCATGTCTCCCACCACCCCCACCCCAGCAGTGCAGGGGCACCCTCCACCAGGCCCCCACCCATGTCTCCCACCACCCCCACCCCCCAGCACTGTGGGGCACCTGCCAGCAGGCCCCAACTCATGTTCCCCAGCCAACATGTCATCACAATCTAGATCCCTGGTCCCTATGGTCAGCCTCCAAATGCAAAACACTCACCCGAGTATTGCATCCACCCACTCAGAAATGTCAATTACATGACAGAACACCAATTGCAAGTTTCGAAACAAACACATGTCCCTCACATACACCCAATGGGTGTCAGTGAATCTCAAAACCCATATCATGATATGCATGAAACCAATGAGATGATACTACACATTGAAGTTCGATAAAAAAATATGTATTAAAGGAAACATAAATAGATTCAAAAATAAAGAAACAGAAATGGGAATGTACAAAAAAGAAAAGAAGCATGTCCGTGAAAAAAAGCAAAACCAAAAATCATAATCCAAAGTAATGGTGTCCAAAGTCACTGTCCACAAAAGCAAATCCAATGGGAAATAATAATTGAAAGCCATTGCTCCATGGCTAAATTGTGAAAGAAAAATTAAATCCAACAGTGAACTATGTACAGACGAGCAAGCCAGGGTCCATTATCCCAACAAAAGAAATGAAACCTATATAACAACACTAACTAATAAAATAAACTATATACAAAAATGTGGCCAATGTCCAAAAGGTCCAAAATAAATCAAAAAACAAAGGAAACCTAACACTACCTACATAACTATGTACAAGGGCAGCGGGCTAGTCTGACGGCTCACTTTTGGGTGTCCCGGCCCAGGGCATCATCGAACTCCTGCTCAATGTCCCGGAGGCGGTCCTCCTCCATGGCCCCGAGGGTCCGCAGGGCCGTCGACGTGTCCACCTCCAACCCCCTGCAGATTGCCTCGAGGCACTCGGCCCGCCTCAGGGCCCTCCGCATGGAGTTCTCCGCCCTGACCATTGTGAGCCGTGCCTCTTCCGCCCGCTGCCACTCCGCATCTATGGCGTGGCCCAACCGCTGCCACACGGAAGACACTCTCTGTCCTGGGTCCTCCTGCCCTCCGGCCGATGCCTGCCCCTCCGATGTTGAAGGCCCCGAGCCTTCATGGCTCCCACCACGTTGCTGCTGCTGCTGTGCCTCTGCCCGTGCACTGTCTCCTGCTGCCTGCACATCCTCCGCCGGCTGGGGTGCAGTCGTTGATGTGGCCACCCCGCTGGACGTCCGACTCCCGACTGTGGCAGGGATGCCTCCTCCACCAGCCTGGCCGCACCGTCAGAGGCAGCTCCACAGGGCACCCAGGTGAATGATAGGTGGGAAGATGGCACGGAGGACGACTGGCGCGTAGGGGGTTCAGTTGAGGAGGGGGTCGTAGCAAGCCCCATCAAACGGAGGAATCCGGCCTGGGTGACCTGTCCCAGCAGGCTGACATGGTCAACGAGCCATTCTAGATGACGTGCATTCTCCTCATGAAAAGACTGCAGGTCACCTCGCATGGCCCGTTGACGCAACGCCACACCAGTCAGGACAGGCTCAACCCGGACCCGGATAGCCACGTCCGCAGGCAGAGGAAGGTCAGTTGTCGTTTGCTCATCCCCTGGACGTAGGCATCCCTGCTGGTGCAAGATGATGCAGGGACAGGATCAGGGACAGGATTGCACACAGGCACCTCCGCGGCGGCCTGTGCTGCCTCCTGTCCCTGGTCCTGCACTGCACCACTAGCACCAGTGGGATCCCCACCTCCAGACCCCGTCTCTGTTGCTTGCACGGCCTCCTCCTCCACCAAACCCCCCACCAACCTGGATGACTCTGTGCCATCTTCCCCTGTTGGGCCCTGTGGGGTCCCAGCTGCCCCTTCTGCTGCCGAGGAGTCCAACTCCAACCTCTGCCTCTTGGACCTCCCCCCCGGCAGCTGCGGCCTGGGACGCGGCACCGTCGCGGACTCCTCACTCCCCGACGAGATGGCAACATGGGAGGGGAGCCGGGCCTTGCGTCTCCGGTGGCGGTGGGATCCCCGCCGCTGTGCTCCACAGCACCTTCTCCGCCCTCTTCATCAGTTGACGCTCTACAGTTGGGCACTGTACAATGGACACATACACACATGACAGTTGTACATGAGTGGCATTGGCAAACCTCAGACATGCCATCACAATCCCCAACACACATGTCATTTCAACTCGCACATATGAGCCATACCACAGCCATATGGCAACTGCCAGCACCATCCATACCCATACAACAGCATGAGCAGGCAAAGCTGAGCCAGACATCATATGCAACACAGGAAGTGCACCACACATGTACACACACCACCAAACTTGCATGCATGTGTACACCTCTGCCAAGTGTCGCAGTGTTCAGATGGGCATCCATGTCACATCTGCCAATCAGGCTTCCACATCCCGCTGTCACATGCATCCATGTTGCATCACTGTTGCACCCTTGTCAAATACACACAAATGCACATGTACACAGTGCTGATACATGCAGCTGAAAACAACATACATGTGTGACATCACGGACATGTCTACTTACATACACATTCATCCAAACATGTGTGCCCACACAACTGCATTTGGCATGCAAGCCTACACACACAAGCACCATCCATGTCTCACACATTACAGCCCTCGCATGTGTTAGCCCCACGGCCCTGTACACCCCCACCCATACTCGACCCCATACAAACAGATGTGCACCTGCACACTACTGAAACATCATCACACGCACAGCTCACAATCAGGATGCATGTACACTTACCGCTCGACTCCAGACGGGTCTGCCTCTCAAGGACCTGGACGTGGAGCGCTGGGGATATGCATTCCAGGACCCTCATCTGATCTTCTGACAAGTGGCCCCGGCGCCCCTTGGCATCCGCTGTCTTCAAGAGGCGCAGGGCCTTGTTCAGGGTCCTGGACCTGAAGTCCTCCCAGCGCTTCTTGACATGTTGGAAGTCGGGGACTGCCACCTCCTCCGCGTTAATGGCAGTCAAGATGTCAGTCCAGATCCGAGTCCGTCCTTCCTTGTCGGCGCGGGAACTTCCGAAGAGGGCATCATACTGCCCCAGGACTTGCTCCACCAGGACACCAACTTCGGTGGCACTGAAGCTGGTGCCCCTCTGCCTCTCTGGCCGGGGGTTGTCAGTGGTGCCAGATGTTGCAGTGCCCGACATGACAACCCCAGAGGCAGGAGTGGGTGGGCAACTGGGTCCTGGGGCTGGGCTGTGGAGCGATGGAATCCCAGTCGGGAGTCTTCGGTTCCAGCAGGGGTGGTCACAGCAACAGCACCCCTGGCTGATGTGCAGGCAGCAAATGGCAGGGCACGTGGGCAGCAGGCAGTCAGGCAGCAGCAGATGGCAGGTGGGAGCGTGCTCGGGGCTCTGGGGGGCAGTAGTTCGGCCTTCTGGGCAGGAGCGTGGTCTTCCATGTGCGTACGCGTGGCCAGCTTGATACGGAGTGATTTGGCACGTGAAAATTCTGCACGTCAGCGTGTAATTCGAAGAAAGGCCCTTAGCGCGTATGCACGTCTGTGACATATCGCACACGGGCGTTGCTTTTCGTGGGGTGCGGTGCATGTGTTTTGCAGGCGTTGGGGTTCACACGCTATGGGCTACGCGTTCTTATACACGCAAGGCAGACGGGTGAGTGGTACCCTGCTCCCAAAGGCCCGATCGCGTGTGAAACCATCCGCAAGCCCCTGAAATACACGTACCCCGCTCCCCCAGGCCCGATCGCGTGTAAAAACACCTGCGAGCCCCTGAAATACACGAGCCCAGGCCCGATCGCGTGTGAAACTTCTCGCGCACCTCTGAAATACACGCACACGCTCCCCCAGGCCCGATCGCGTGTAAAACCACCCGCGAGCCCCTGAAATACACGTACCCCGCTCCCCCAGGCCCGATCGCGTGTAAAAACACCCGCGAGCCCCTGAAATACACATACCCCGCTCCCCCAGGCCCGATCGCGTGTAAAAACACTCGCAAGCCCCTGAAATACACACGCCCAGGCCAATCGCGTGTGAATCTTCTCGCGCACCTCTGAAATACACGCGCCCAGGCCAATCGCGTGTGAAACTTCTCTCGCACCCCTGAAATACACGCGCCCAGGCCAATCGCGTGTGGAACTTCTCGCACACCCCTGAAATACACGCGCCAAGTCCAATCGCGTGTGAGAAACTTCTCGCGCACCTCTGGAATACACGCACCCGCTCCCCCAGGCCCGATCGCGTGTGAAACTTCTCGGAAATGTTTCGAAACAAACACATGTCCCTCACATACACCCAATGGGTGTCAGGGAATCTCAAAACCCATATCATCATATGCATGAAACCAATGAGATGATACTACACATTGAAGTTCGATAAAAAAATATGTATTAAAGGAAACATAAATAGATTCAAAAATAAAGAAACAGAAATGGGAATGTACAAAAAAGAAAAGAAGCATGTCCATGAAAAAAAGCAAAACCAAAAATCATAATCCAAAGTAATGGTGTCCAAAGTCACTGTCCACAAAAGCAAATCCCCAAATCAAAACAATGAAAAGAAATTCATAAACATGTATAAGACATTTTCTTATTGAATTCTCATAAACTCTTACAGTTGTGAGTTCTAATAAAAGACTAAGGGCCTGATTTATAGAATTTCGTGCATGCTGAAAAGTGACTCAGAGCACTGTTCAGGGCGCAAACTCCTTGATTCATGGAACTGACTTTGCATGCATATCTGTGGCTTTGCGGTGGTCCGTCAACGTGTTTGCGTGCAGTCTAGTGCTGTGCACGACACTCCACACAAACAGGCCGATTCATGGGAGGAGGTGGTGAGGTGAGGAGAAGAGAGTGCTGGCCCGGGCGAAGGATTATGTGGACAGGTGCTGTGCAGGAGTTCCTCTCGGCGTGGGCAGCACAGTGGATTCCTGAACCCCTGATTAGCCGTGGGCCGCTGCTCAGAGGACCATTGTGCAGAGTTACCTTCAAGGTTTGTCATCTCTGGACATATGTTTAGCAGGGGTTGTGGCGACACAGCCTGTCTGCCCCAAAATCGTTCTTTTGAATTGCGAATGTCACCGAAGATGAACCTTTATCAGCTGAGAAACCTAACCTTTGCAGTGCTTTTTTTCCTCGTCTCGAGACAAAGAAGAACAGCGGGAGCTCAGTTACGTTTCCCTCTAAGCACAGTGCGGATTGATGAAAATGTCCATGCATTATACCAAGTACATTGGACATTATAGATGTGGCCAGTGGGGTATCAAGGCATGGTGAATACCACATGTACAGCACAATATGTTACTCTAGTAGTGCCCCAAAAATACACTGCAACCTGCAAATGGGCCTCAGTGGACCACCTGCCAAGGTTTCTGGAAGTTGCTTATGATCTTGATCTGTGATCTATGATATGATCTTATATGATAGGTTTTTGATAACGCGCTTAATACCCATGCAGCAGTGATCCCAATCATAAAAGTGAAACAGGCAAGCCCAACATGTATAAATTATTTTCACTCTTTTGGTAGCGCAGTCTGAGGGCAGCCTATACCCTTCAGGAGAGGTGTGAGCTGATACAGTTGCAACACAAAAAACAATAGTACTATGTTCCCAAAATACCTTAGTTCTTGTCTTTCGGATCTCAGCAGAGCCAGGCTTTTCAGCATCATCAGACCAGAACCATGGGTGCCTTTGCGCTGGCATGGGGTCAAGTCGGAGAGCAGCAGTGATGGGCCCCAATGATGCAGTTCTGTTTGGCAGTGGTGCTGATTTGCGGGTAGAAAACGCTGGGAACAGTAGGCTGTGCCAAGTGGATTGCACTGGAAGACTCAGTGACCTCTGGGCCCGGACAAGGGAATACTTGCCTTTGGCGCTGTGCAGGCTCGGCTGACACAACACGGCATATGGTTACGGCAAAGATGTCAAAGCTTCAGCATTGTCATTGAGCAGAACTCTGAAGTTCAGGGGTGGTGGAGCGTTGAGGTCCAGAATGATTATGATGGTGTCAATGGGGCCAGCGCTGAGCAGCTCAGCTCAGGAGGGCCATGGCCTGTGTGGGGCCGACAGGCCAGTGGGCAGACTGCAACAGGCCTGCTCGAGCCATCCTGCTATTTATACAAATCTCAGGCTGAGCATGGCCTGATGGGAGAAAGGAACTGCGCTACAATCTGCTCTTCTTCTGGGCTCTGCCTGCTGGAGCTTCCGCCTACACGTGGGACAGGCAGCTCCGCAGATGCTCAGAGCCTCCGGGGGTGTGGGGTTGGGGCTGGGTCAGGGCCTGTCTTCTCACCCTTGCTTAGCGGGGCTTCCCAGAACTGACCCAACCCCTGCCCTCTTGCATGCAACTCATACTTAGCTGGCAGGGGAGAATATGATCTCAAGGGCAGATCTCCCAGGGTGAGGCTTACTCATTGCACATCGGATTTGCTGACCCCTGCTATGTTCCCAAATGCAGGATACACGACTGCATTATTTCTGGTAGTGGGGGACTGCATTCGCGCTCTCCCCCTGATTTATTGGTGAAAGAAAAGGTAAAGTGTGCACTAGGCCTGCTAGGTTGCATACTTTAAGATTGTGCTCACATTGCGTTTCTTCAATTAGGTTCACCTTTAGGTGATCGCTTTTCCACATTTTATCTGTTGAATTCAATTATGCTTCTTTCATCACCACAGAAGTAATGTGTATTACAGAGATAAGCTGCCATATGTATTGGGCACACTGCACATGCTCAGGCAGCATCAATCATGCTTTGTACAGGACAATGCTGGCCTAAATTGGGAACAGCCAGCATAGACATGTTGGTACAGGGGCATATTTTGGGTATAACCAGCATGACAATGTGTTACATCAGTGACAGTGCTGTCTTACACTGTGGACACATTGATCATTAAAATGTGTTGTGTTGTAAAATGTTCTTTTCTGCTGTTGGTGACATGGAATTTTCATGTTCCCCTTTAGAACTGATTGTACACTTATGGCTTTTTGGTCACCTTTTCGGCTGTAAAATGCACCATTTCAACCCCATATTTGAAAAATAATTCTTGGGTGGGTAACCCCCCCAAATCCTCCCTAGAACCTTGTAGCTCCCTCGCTACGCTCGGTCTCCCCCACTATTTCAGAAAAATATTAACACATAGACACTGAAAGAAATCACAAGCAACTAACCTTTGATCACTGCCCATGACACCAAAAGCTATTTTTGGGACTGCATGGCTATCACTGCCTGTGATGCTATTGTGTCAAAGGTCACACAGTATCGCTTTCTAATATACTGCTTTGGCTGAGGTTGTTGACTTTTGGTGACAAAAAGTTAATGCTTCGGCCCCACATTCAAAAAGGTTGGACAAGCCTGGTTTACAGTAACGGTTCCACAAGTTACATTCACCTGACCTGATCAGAAATTGTTGGTAATCTGAGGGAGATTGGGGGATGAGGAGGAGAGTGTATGCATGAGAGAGAGAGAGTTTTTACATGCTTGTGTGGTTGCAGTAGCACATTTTTGAATATTTACGTAAACGTCAAACGTTTTTGCTTTCACGCTTCAAAGGAAAACGTCCAGGGGAAGAGCCACACTCTTTCTGCATGCCAGGCTCTTCGGTTAGTTTGTGGCTATTGTAATTGAATCACTGGTTCAAAACCCTTGAACTTTCAATTGCATTTAAAGTGTTGTGCGGTTGGTGAAGGGTCAGCCTCATAGCAAGGAGCAGAGTGGAAAAACAAAGAGCACTCTGCTTTTAACTTGCTGCGCCTAATGATGGACGGCTCCTGAAGAGCACTGGGGATTCTGCATATCACAGGAGTGCATGTCGGCCACCTATGGATTTCTGAATTATTAACACACGGTTAACCATTACAGAAGGAACAATTGATAGGATATCAATATTATTAATTATTTATTGCCTAGAGCAAAAAGGCAGAAGGGAAATGAAGTACTTACCACTCGTTGGTAAGGGTGGGCCCTGGGAGAGGCACTGGGCTTGCAGCTGCTTAGCTCACTAATTGCTTTCAGAGCAGATTACCTTAATGCGCCCTGCCAGATCTGCGTGCGTTAGTGGCCTCGACCCTGGATGCTGTGTGCAGTGCGCCCTGGCACCGCCAGTGCACATGCCGTGCAGGTGGCTACCGGGAACCGCAGGGCACTGGAGTGGGGACATGAAGAAGCATTCTGCAGCCGGCTGTAGACATGGGATCTAATGCATCAGTGGGTTTTCCGGCGAAGTTAGAAGTTAAGCATCATTAGGCGAGCGAGCTGGAGAAGTTGCCAATGAGAGGAAAGAATGGCTTCATGGGGCGCTGAACCCAAAGGGGCAAAGGGGGAACTGCCCCTCCCTTCTACTGGCTAGCGACGGGGGCAGGACCTCACTTTTCTTCACAGAGATGTTTAAAGTTCTCTGTTTGCCAGGGTACAGTGAGACTGTAGGCAGTGTTCATGTCGCTGTAGAAGAAATAAATGACGCTTTTAAGTCATTTACAGCAACTGCATTCCTGGAGGTGCATTGATATTGACCGGTAACAGGGGAGTGTGAGGCACAAAGCGTCCACTAGGTAGACTGTGCCTTTTAAACTAGGCCTAGGTAAAGAGGCTGCCCAAAGCTGATGACACCCAAGTAATATACACGTGGTGTTTATGTAAAGACAGACGAAGATATGAAGGAGTAGGAAGAGAAAGGTAATGATCCGTAGGGAGAACAGTAGAGGGGAAACTCCAGAGATGTACATCTTTCTAAGAACAGAGAAGGGCAGAACATAGGTCTTTACAGAATGATGGGTTAATTAAATAGCGCTTCCGCCAAAGTGTTTTCCAGAGAACATATTTACATTCAATACCACCCAGCCAAAGTTAGTACTCATTTATCGACCTTGAAAGGATGAAAGGCTGAGTCGGCCTGCCGGGATTCGAACCTGCAACCTTTAGATCACACTCAGATTGCAGCAGTGAGCGATCAACCCGTTGAGCTATCTTACCGGCAGAAGACTCAGATATGAGCTACATCATAAAATATCCAACCCTGTAAAGCATCAATCTCATGCAGTAAATAAGGCAATGAGCTATGAGAGACAGAAGAAAAACGATGGTAAATAAAAAAAAAGCAAAATGTAATGATAAAAGCAGTAGCATAAACATAAGACACAACCGGCCTCAAGCAGATGATCAGTTGGCAACACATAACTATGCACTCACACTTGCAGCACTCAGAGCACCAACATGCCACAGAAAGTGAAAAATCTGAGCTATGACAAGACCCAGTAACAAATTCAGAAGGTGGCTGGAAAGCGATGGAACCATATGGCACCCTGTTATGGGTATGTCGCTGTAAAGGAAACATTTCCTGAATAATCACATTTCCCTCTGTGGGTTTTATTGTTCGCAGATGTTACGAAATGTCTACTGCTCTGCAGGAGTACAGGGATGTGCAGTGTCTAAAGTGCCTACTCAGCCCACACTGCTAATAGACCAAGAGTGATCCCAATCATAAAAGGTCAAACAGGCAAAGCCCGATAGGTATAACTCCTTTGCCTCTTTTGGTAATGTGAGCTGAGGCGTCTAGTCAGCGTCGGGATGACTCAAAGAGCAGGTAGGCGGTTTGAATTACTCAAAGTGCTGAAGGCAGCACTGCAGGTCCTGTAGCAGCTCGATGTGAGTCAAGCACTGTTGAGCCAACTCGAAAAGAGTGTTGACGCAGTAGCCAGGCGTTACGCTGCTTTCTGGGCTTTGCAGTCTTGAGAAACCAAGTCCCTTGGCTCAGGTGCAAGGCGAACTCTTTCATCTGTCGGGAAGGTTTGTAGAGGGCACTTGCAGGGCTTCTGTTACCTCCAATGGCAATGTCCTGGGTACCAGTGCTTCAGCTGCATTAGGCCTTGTCCACATAGCAGTTTCAACCCAAATGTGCCCTGGGAATGGGTAGAGAGAAAGGTTTTCCTCGTCCTTGGAGCTCATGACCCTCACCTCTATAACAGAGGACTTTGAAAGAAGGATTTATTGGATCCGGATCGGGAGTATGATCTACTCCAGAGTCCAAAGACGAATCCAATAAGAGGGCTTCCACCTTATATAGGCAAGATGCTACAGTGGACTGGCCAAGAGCAATTCTGCTGTCCTGGTCCAATCCAGGCTGTTGTAACGAGTGTCCTGTTGCCATACCCAGAGTGCCTTGTCCACAGGAGGTATGGAAGGGAAGAGCAGGAAGTTTGAGAGCCCTTGCAAAATCTAAAATGGGGATATCCTTCAGTGGACTGAAATTCTCCTTGTGGAAACTCGAACTCCACCCCCCTTCCTAGGTCTGACTACTTCAAAAGGACTCTAGTAATCAGCACCTTGGTTTGAGATGGCCATTGTCATTGTACGACTGTCTTTGAAACTCTGGTTCCAAGGGGACCTCACAGGGATGGTTCCTTTTCCCTGGAGGAAAGTGTTGACTCTCCTCAGGGAGATCAAAGAGACCTTTCCTAGACTGGACCCAACATGGTTGTTGTGGGTACACCCATGACAGATGGCTAATACACAATGAGCCTTGTCATGCATGAATCACTGCTCAGACAGCTGAAATCCCTGCGTCCCCATTTCACACATTATGTGATACCAAGGAAATATTTTTTACTGACTCTACTTAACATTCATTACCAAAACTGAGATGGCCCCGCAGAATTCTGTTGAGTGTGTGGGATAGAGAAAGTCTTACCCGTACTCAATTAAGTAGTAAATCAAAATCAAATCTATTTTACATAATCAGATTATTTGACAAAATGCCATTACAAGCAATATAAAATACAAAGATAAATGTGTACTATAATACAAGCCAAAGTTAAAATAAGACAACAATTACATTAACAAGTCATTGCATGAGTAATAGCTAAAACATTATACATTCAACCCTAAAAGCCAGCTAGCAGCCATTAATAAAAAAAACCTTTCCAAAGCAAGGGATACCTCTTTGCATCCTACAAAGGTAAAACATAGTTTTTTCCTCGCTCTTATCCAAAAAGCACTACACATAAGCTTTACATATGCAATGCTAAGTGCATTGAATTTAGCACACAGAAAAACCATGTGCTGCAGTGTCTGTCAATATACACATGAACATGTGTGTTCGTCCAAATACACACATGCGTACGTACACACCCACCGCGGCTAAAACATATAATTTCCCAATTCTGGCTCTACAGGCCGCCTTCAAAGGTTATGGTAGGGAAGGATATTGAAGTAGCGTTGGCAACTGGCAAATGTGTATGCTGCTGGGCTCAGTGGATTTAATAAGCTCTATAGCGGGCAGTTGATTGTTTATTTCAGTTCAACGCTGCCACTTAAGCTGATTCCTATTTAATTTCTGTATGGGGTGGCATCCATGTTGAAAGAATGACATTTTTAGAAAGATTAACTTTGTCCGCACAGGGTTCTTTGGCAGAAGGCTGCGTTCTTCAGAGAATACATAGACAATCTGATTGGACTCGTAATACACTCTGGGAACAAGCCTTGACAAAGTGTTCTCTCAAGGTAAATTAGATCAGAATTTACGAGGTCAAGGGCCTAGTGCTCAGCAATCAAAGCTTTTAAAAACTTGGCAGATGACCTATGTCTGCGAATGAGACATTATTTGCAATATAAAATCATAGCGTCAGCAACAGTCAAAACATACTATATTACCTCTGCTGTAGAATGTATTCTCTGACAAAGAAGTAGAGGGGAGATAACTTGGCCCAAGAGCAGCCCTAAGTCAGTAGAACAAGTGACAGTAAAACCTGTGCTACATTAAGCATCAAAATAACTTCCTTTGGGCATGCATTAGTTAAGTGGATAAAAAGCTTTAACATTGCAGTTATTAAGTTATTAATCTCAATTGCACAATAAGGGTTAATTATTATTATTATTATCTTTATTGTTTTGGTTTATATAAACCTTTACAATTATACAGAAAAGAAAAAATAAAATTACAAGTATTGACAGAAATTCCATAATTCAGAATATTAACATCGATAAAATATAAAACCAGAAAAGGATAAACACTTCTAAAGAGGAAAAACATTTGAACAGAATTCTTAAAAGGTAAACCATTAACTTTGCTTTATTGTACACTGACCATAACCCAAGTTGTATTGAATGTGAGCGAAATCTACTGGCACAATAAACAATTCATTTCAGCATGACCTTCTTGCATCAAGTGCCCGCTTTGGGATGTTTGTGCAGCTAACATAAATAAATATCCCATACTGGCAAAGAGAACTAGCCTTTCATCAACCAACAGTACTTAGCAGCAGTAACCCTCATGTAAATCATTCTAGTGCACAGATATTATATAAAAATGTGAGCACATTGATTTTCAAAGCAATAAAATGTCCATGTAACATTTCGTTCCATAATTTATCCCCATCTACATTCGATGTATCCGTTACAAATTTTGAAAAGCATTCAGTTCTTTGAAGTGCTAGCTTGGGACAAATCAGTAGTAAATGCAGCAGGGTTTCTTTTACATCAGTAAGATTACAGAATCTACAGCCAACCTTCCCTAACAGGTTTAAACCACGGCTTGTCAAGACTTCATTTGAATTCAGCACATTGAACCTGAAATGCATCATTCTGTTCCTGAACAATCTAGAGGGATATTTTGCTAAATAGTTTTCAGGTTTTGGGAACCATTTCCAATATGAAAAAGCCAATCATAGGCTTTCACAGTTTCTTTGACTTTACCAAAATTTCTTAGAAGGGTCACATTTGACAAGCAAACTTTCATCAGAGTTAGTTCGCAATCCCTTATAAGTGAAGACATAAAGTTTCCCTCTTCCGCAACTTTCAAATGCCAGTATATTGAGTCTTTTAATCTGCGGTCATACATTTTCGGAGCAAGGCTAGTTTTTTTGTATACATAATGCAGGAAATGGAAGTTAGGCCTTATTCATATATAATCATTTCAAAGGGAATACATTTTGGTATGTAAAATAGAAATTTGCGCCAAATTAGGGCTTCAAGCTTTCTCAGAAAGGGCGCAATTGATACAGGTAAAAACTCCAAGCCATAAGTTATATTTGGTAAAATCTTTAGTCTATAGAATTGAATACACGGAACCAGCGTTCAATTTACCAAATTGTCTTTCTATAGACTTCATCTGATTCGTGATTTTTTTTGCTTTCATTAAAAGATTGTTTTTCCAGGCCACATTAGAATAGGAATTGTACACTGTGTATCTGAAGAATCTTAAGGCCAATTGACTCTTGATCTTAATACCACCACAATTCCATGCCGAGAATGCGCCCGACACCTTTTGGCTTCCACCATGAAAGATAACTGTTTTAGTTGGATTAATTTTTAACTTTTGCTCGTTAATAAACGCCCCAAAGTCTGTGATTAATCTGTGTAGGCCTATTTTAAAACCATCTATCAATAAAAAATCATCTGCATAGGCTATCCATCTAATTGTGATCGCGCCCAACTTTATGCCTACCAGACCACTCGTGTTTAGTTTCTTTCCAGCTTCTGCAACGTACAAGTTGAATAGAGTGGCTGCTAACCTGCATCCTTGTTTTAGACCATTAGCAGTAACGATTTTATTGGATAACAACCCTTTATTATTCAACCTCACTCGCATGGCGGTATTAGAGTATAGATGTATAATTACATTCAGCAAACCACTGTCAATACCTAAGGATACTAAAGTTTTCCATAGCGTGGGTCAATCAACTAGGTCAAACGCAGCGGTTAGGTCCATAGAAGCTACATATAGATGTTCAACAGTTTTTAATTTTACTGAACTCATTATTTGGTGCAGGAGAAGACCACCAGCATCAGTTCCAATATGTCTTCTGAAGCCTATATGTCTACAGTCTAGGATAGATTTTTCATCCATCCATAAAGTGAGTTTCTCCAGGACTATGGCGTCAAAAATCTTAGATTCAATGTTCATGAGAGTAATCGGTCTACAGTTCTTTGTACTCATCCTGTCCCCTGTTTTATATAACAGTAACACATATGACATTTTCCATGATGGTGGTAATTCTTTTTTCCAACATATATCACTAAATAGTAGATGCAGGAGTTTGGACCAGAAATTGGAGTGACTTTTCATAGTTAGAAAAGATAAATGATTCGGACCAGTGGTGGAGGTAGATTTTGATTTATTAATGGGAATAAGGGTTAATTTAGGTGGCAATTACTGTTAAATCCCCAATATGGTCTTTAGTCGGGCAATCTTTGCATAAAGTACTTCCAGTAACCCTTGCACTTGAGTTGTGGGACATTCTGCGGTTGTTAGAGCTCACCCATTTCCTTCCTTAACCTCAATAACCAAACTACCATGAAGTCTCTCTCTTGGTGAAGGAACTGACCTTGTACATAAAACATTGTAAGCATTGAGAAACAGCAAATCTCTGAGCCACATATCTTGAAAAATAAAAATCTTAAACTTTCTGATTTAATCCATTAGTTCTGGGTCATCAAAATGGCATTCTATCCCACCAGTGTTCCAAGAGAGATGTCCTAGTGGCCGAGGATTTCTTGGTAACGTCTCCAAGAAGGTGGTGGCCTTCTTCTGAGTTTGAAAGAAGAGCGCTTTTCCCTCATGTTCAATGCGCAGCTTAGTTGGAAATAACATGGTGTAGTGGATGCCCCTATTCCTCAGTTGTTTTTTGACTTCGGTGTACGTTCTCCTAGAGGCCTGCACTTTGTTCGAAAAATCCAGAAAGAGTTTGATCGTGTCTCCTTTTTATATCACTGTCTCCTTTGTATATCATCGTCCCCTTTTCTCGAGCTTTGCGGAGGGCCACGTCTCTGTCACAGTAATTCAGCATGCGGGCTATGATCGGGTGGGGTGGCGCACTTGGAATCGGCCTCCTTGCACTGGGTATCCGGTGTGCCCTCTCAACTATGTATACCGCTGAGAATTCCTCCGACCCCAGTGCTTCGCGCAGTATCTCCTCCACAAGAGGTTCCATGTTTCTCTGCTCCACTGACTCCGGGATTCCGATTATTCAGAGGTTATTCCTTCTTGATCTGGATTCTAGATCATCCTTTTTCTCTGTGAGCTCCTTCAGTGCCCTCACTCACTCACATCTCACCGGCCACCGCTGCAGACTCGTCCTCCACTCTGGACACTCTCCCTTCCACCTCATCTAGTGTTTCACTGTGTTTATCCATGCAGACTTGCATGTGGTCGACTTTACAGGTGAGAGTGTCAAGCTTCCCGTCCAGGCACTGTATGCTGGTTTGCAGCTGAGTGAACATCGCCTTAATGTCCTGAAAAGCTCCTGCCGGGTCTTGTGGCGCCGTCAGGTTCTGATCCTCTGGAGTGTCCTCCATCGATTTGTTGTTTCTGGCTTGGGAGGGTGTATCAAAGTGCAGTTTGGACTGCTGTTTACCCCCTTTGCCAGACTTGGACATCTCCGTCACTTGGAGGGCTTTGTAGGATGGATATATTTATGATCAGGTGTTGCTCTCTCCCAGCATTTGTCACCTCTATATCTGACAGATGTCGTCTACGGAGACTCTCCTGGTCCCTGATCTTCCGGTACCAGTGGCAGTTTCAGGAAGTTGTCAAGCTGATGAGGGTTCTCCCAATGTGGTGCTGTCCTGAAGTAGTAGATTGATATGGTGTCCACCTTTATCCCTTGCCAAGCACCTCTGCCACTCCAACTTTCTCACTAGACCCCCGATCATGTGGGGGCAGCGTCTCAGGCTCTCTGTGGATTTGTCTATGCCAATGTGTAGTGCCTGTGTGTATCCTTAATCCAAGTGATGTGACCTATAGCGTCCATAAGGTGCTGCTTGGACTTCACTGCCTATCTGACAATACAGACACTCCTGCGCTCTTATTCTGAACTCTGTTTCTCCAGTCATCTGAGGAAGAGGCTGGTTTGCTCCTATATCTAATTTGCACTAGTGCCCACTGGTGGTAGGGTGCACCTGATGGTGAAGGCGTGAGTTAGGTCAACCCTGATGCAGCATCAGGATGTACTCATGGTCCTCCTCGTGCAATCACAGCGTTACTTGCAGGGCAATAGCAGTTTTGAATTTGTGTAGCATACACTGCAAGCGTTTTCCCAAGGGTATGCCTTCACTCACCATCCATCCTGGCCAGCCCCATCTCTGGGCAGTGGTTTATCCACTCCGACACCTGCCTTTCTAGGTTTATCAGGATTTTTGGACACTGTAATCCCGCCATAGCAGGCATCAGCATTCCAAGAACAGAGTTCCCTTAATAAGGAGGACTTCTCTCTGTGCCTTTCTCTATTCCGGTGTTGCTCCATTTCGATGCATGCGGTTTGCAGTATGTTGAATATGTCCGCAGCTGTTGCGGACTCCGAGATGGGTGCTGTGTGCTTTCGTGGCCCCAACCTTTCTGTGCTTCAGGTTGTCACTGGCGGTGTCAGGGTCTGGATGGCCTCTGTGTTGCCTATGCTTTATTGCTCTGCTCAGTGTTTGCTATATGGAGGTGGACCGCCCTACCAGCCATTAACCGCAGTACATTGCTAGAGGCCTCTGTGGCCGCAGGTATGCTGTGTGTTTCCTCTTCGGTCCGTGCTAGAACGGCCCGGTTACAGCCACCGGTAGGAGCCAGTGTTTCACCTACCTGCCAAGTGATCTCGCTGATCCGGGGGCAGCTGTAACCACGCGGTTGCAGCATCATCCCTCAGGTCGCAGCGGGCCGCTCAGAGCATAAAGGGCCCCCATTCCAGGCCATGAGGTGTAGTCAGGGTGTCAGGCACTTTTTGTGTTACTACCCTATGGCCGTTGATCATCAATGTATGGCACGCTGAAAAGTCACTGTTGCAGCTCCTGCGGTAACTGTCTCTGAATGGGCAAGCGTCACTGCTCCCCCTTGCCCGCGGGGGTGTTTGCCCTCTCCTCAATGTCCTTATTGCATGTATATGGCCAGGGCAGGGCTCCAGCGACCAGGTCTCAGTCGGCCACCGTCACGCTCCTTGTGTGCGAGTGCACCAGTTATCAATGCCCCCACGGGTCTTCTCCTGTGTTGCACTGAAACTTTCAGGATCCCGTTGTCCCATCCTGCCAGTGGGTGCCCGCCGGTTCTTGTCGAGGTTCTCCGCTCCCCGCCAATGCCGGCAGCAGGTTGGAGGTGTGTCAAAGTGCACACCCAAAGCTGCTCCTTCTCCCCCACTCCAGGTTAGCATGCCTCAGGCTGCGACACGCAGTAGCTGGGAATGAACTATGCCACGGGCAAATCGCTCTGAAATTTCGCCACAGGAACGTCTCAAGCTTGTCTAGCACATCATCGTTATCACCAATGAGGATGTTAAAGGGAAAACCCCCAGATATTTGCCGGATCTATGTGGGTGTGCTGGAGCTCACTGGCTCGCGGCCATCATGGCAGGCCTCTCTATCCCCTCCCCTGTGATTAATCCATAGTTGTTCACACTTTGTTAGTTGTTTTTCTATATCACCCCCTCGTGGGCTCATGTATACCTACTGTATATAGAACCAGAAGATTTGATTTTCTGTATCTATTTGCTGCTGAGATTCCTCTCCTAAGTGTTTAAATTTGGTCACACTACACATACATTAACAATGTTCCATTATCTGATGGTTTCCCGATCTCCTTTTCTTTCCAATGTATAGTAGATTACTGGTAGATCTTATTACATACACTCCATTGCTACTATGGGAATTTGTGGTTCCTCTAATTTCCCAATTGAAATAATTATGGCTAAATGTTTGAACTGTGTCTATATGTGAAGCAGGTGCACACTTTTCATTTGGTATTTGTGTAATAAAGTTTGCTTCACAATGTTCTTTTTATTTAATGCAACCAGGCGGTTTTGTTACAACACACCCTTCGTTTTAATCGAATGTCAATTTTTCTTAATTCATTTTTTGGTTTTATTACTAATATGGCTAAATAACATCACACAGAATAGGTGATCTTGTTGTTTTTTACATTCTTCTCTAGGCATAGATCTTGCAGTGTGTTAGATGCCCCCTGTTTAGCCTGATAGATGATTTATATTTGGAAAGCATCTAACTTTCAATCGTTTTGACAGATCTTGTCTATGTCTCTCAAAGGCATCGCTTTCTGAACAATTTTTCCAAATTCAGAAAATCTGGCCATACGTTAAGGCAGTTTTTAGATTTTGCTGATGAATTATCATTAAATGTAATAATGTTTTTTTATCTGTTGTTCTACGGTATAGATCAGTAATGAACCAATCGCCTGCTGCCTTTATGTTAATTTCTAGAAAGGGGACAGCCTTGTAATGTATCTTAATGGTAAACTTGATATTTATAGCTACTGAATTGATCCAATCGAAAAATGTGTCAGTACTTTATTTGTACGTCACCATACACAAACACGTCATCTGTGCATCTACACCAATTTTGTGTATAAAGTTTAAAATGACTATGTATAGCATTTTTCACAGTCATACATGTAGAGGTCGGCTATATCTGGTGCAGAGATGGCACCCATGCTTGTTGGTTGTATCTGTTGAAAGGAATTGATCTCTATGCAATTTTGCATTTCTGTCAATGTAATTTTCACCAATTTCATAATAAAATGAGTTGCTACCAGGGATAAATTGGGCGGGTATTTACAAAAATCTTGATACTTGGAGTAACGCTCCTTGTGGAATACTTGAATAATGAGCCCAAACATCGATGGTGGTGACTAGAATGGTTCTACTAGTTGTATCATTGCAGTTGTGTCCTTTATATAGGACTACAACAAATCATAGAACTGCTGTCAATGTAAGCAAGTAGAGCTTGATGGATGTCTAGGCAGTGTGCTTCTTCCTCAGAGGAAAAAGATGCAAAAGAAAATGGCTGTAAAATATTCTGAGCCATATGAAATTTTGAACAAATGTTGTGGTGGAAAGAGGGGTCTTAATTCAAAATTGAAGCATTAGGTTGAATACCAAACTATGGCCCATACAACAGAAATGCACCAGTTTCCTCATTTTTGAGGGAAGATGTGATTGCAACCCAAAAAATACCACCCTTAACAATAACTGATCATCACATATGCTCTCATTTCAATTTTTAATCACATTGAAAAATATTATTTCCTAAGTTTACACTACTACGTAATATTTAATTACCATCAAGGACAACATGTAGGTCCTATAATTCAACAGATACATCTGCAATGAAGTTATAAACATTTGCACTTTTCCAAACAATGACCATTGGTACACAAATACTGATTAACACTATTCCAAACAATAGCCTACACGTGTTTCACTCATAATGCAGTCCTTATTTCCGCCACAAACTGGTGAGCTTCTTCAGGGATTTTACTTAACTATCAATCAATTCAGTATTTCCTCCCAAATTAAAATGTCTAACCATTTTTAATTCATATGCAATCAATATTACCCATATTGGGAAGAGAGAAAAAGACAGACGAAGACATCTGTAAATCGTGAAACAAAATTCTAACATCAAAAGAGATTTTTATTAGGGCTTAATTCGAGGAAACAAGGGAAGGTATAATTCTATATTTAACTTGGTAACTCATAGTTAAAGAACTGACTATTAATATTCTCATGCCTGGGGTGATTCTGTCTAGCAAACCTCTCTGAATGTCTAAATAAATATTTCTGCTGTTTTCCTCCATTTTTAGTAAGTCTCTTATCTAAATAAATAACAAAAGGATGTGTTTAGACCTATTGTAACAACAGTACACTTCATAAACCATTTTTACAATATCATAAGTATATCTAGATTCACCTGAATTTACCAAGTGCTTGTAAGCAATCTGGGATGCAATCCTCGTGTTTGTGGTAAATTGCAGCTGCCATCTTTTTTGATTTTATAGTATAAGGCCATAAAACTAGAAAGCGGAATTCCCATAATAGAGGTAGCAGAGTGCCATCTTTGATTTTGTTAACTAAACTCATCTGTATCCTCATTCAGTTTGCAAACTATCCTTCTATTGTCTTATGTTAGTCATTGAAACATAAGTTAAACAATGAAAGTACTTCTTTTCACAATACCAATGAAGACAGTTGCACATGCCCTCAAAAATCAGCAGTATCCATTCTAAATTGATTTCATGTGGTGCAAGGCTTTCAATGAACACGTAGGAACCTATCAAAAAGTATATAGTTCATTATACTGAATATATCCTCTACTACTCTACTGTTTGAAAAAAATAGATAATTTTTGCTTCCTATTTATGCAGGTTATTTTCTACATCACCTCCGCCTTTACCAGGAGTAATTCTTTGTATACCAGCAGATTTAACTTCTTTGATGTTCTCATTCTTATGTTCTGCTTTCCTATAAAGTGCCAAAGTGCTCTTCAGGTCCCCAGTCTTCATGGAAGGTATGTGTTCATTAATCCTTATTCACAAAATTATTTTACGGCTACCCATATATAGTGTGTTACAAATACATTTTATTACATAAATCAACCAAGTGCTGTTGCAATTTATGAACTGATTAACACAATGTCCATTTTCACTATCATCCTTCATATTTGTGATTTTATTCAGCGCCTGATCACACATATTACCATGTCAACATTTGAAAAAAACATTCAGTGGTTTCCCTAGCCACATATCAGATTTGTGTTGTCTCTTTCTTCAAATGACTCAGACTCAATAGGTCCTACAAAGTTTTTGCCTTTTTGAAAATCACTCTGGGTTTGTCATTCAAGTAATTGTAATGCTTTTATCTCACTAACAGAATATCCCAATGTTCTAACAGTGTTTTATACACTGCAGAACTATTTCAGCTGTATGTGGTAGCAAACAATACTTGTTCCTCTATAACTCTGTCTCTTTTTTTGTGGTACCATCAACTTGGTATGGTCTGATAAATGTTTGTCTCTTAGGATTTTATCTGTGAGTTAGTTCTGATAACCTATATTGAGGAAACTCTTTTGTAATAATTCACATTAAAAAAAGATAATCTTCTTCTTTGTTACAGTTTCCACTAGCTCGTATGAACCCACTCAAAGGTATATTATCTATGACCCTTTTATTCTGGCATCTACCGTAAAGTAGTGTTGAATTTGCTACAATATCTTTATGATAATGTTTTGATTTAATTTGATTATCTTCTGTAAAAATAAGTAAATCCAAAAAGTGTATCTCTGTTTTGTTTGCCTTCATTTCACATTTAGGCCCTGATTCATGGATTATTTGCACCAAAAAAACAGGATTTGTGCGCCATTCTGCCCGCAAATCCCCATTTGTTAAACAGGGATTTGCGGGCAGAATGGCGCACAAATCCAGTTTTTTTCGGCGCAAATAATCAATGAATCAGGGCCTTAATCCCAAATTAATTGAGATTTAAATTATCGAAGAATGTTTGTACTTGATCTGTATTGCCAGACCAAATTACAAAAATATCATCTATGTATTTTACCCATAATATTACCTCCTTAATATGTGTAGGTTTGATGTATACATCCTCTATCCAAAAATATGTGAATAAAGGAACATCATTTATACCATTGCTTGTCCAGGTCCAAGCTCACTTTTTCTAGTCCCTTGTGAATAATTAAATAGGATATTGCCTTCATTGGCTCTTGCAAGCCACCAATTTTTGTATTTTACATCTTCTAACCAGCCCATAAATAAATTGGCCACTGAAGGGACACAGTTAGAGTCCCTTGCAAATCCTAGTACTTCTTTGTATAATGTACTGTTGAAGGTAAAACTATGATTGTGAAGAATAATTATAAAAGATCTTTTATCATTATCGATTCCTTAAACAAATAAGCAGCTTTTTTTCAAATAAGAATATTCTCTTGCTTTTATTGCCAACTCATGTTTTAAGATGTGTATAGGGAAACCACATCTACGGTCATCAACATGTAATTCTCTGTCCATTTACCTCCATGTATTTATTATATGTATAACATGCATACTGTCTTTTATATATGACAGAGGGCCTCATTACGACCCAGGCGGTAAGTTACCGCCTGGGCCGTGACTTTACCACCATGGCGTAAACTACGTTTACGCCATGGTGGTAGGCGGACTTACCTCCCCATTCCAACCTTGGCGGGGCGGTAAATCCCCATTTTCCCATTTTCCCTTCCCCATTCCCATTTTGCCCCATAGGGCATAATGGGAGTGGGGAAGGCGTTAATTACGCCACCGTAAATTACCGTGGCGTAATTAACTCCATGGTCCCTTAGCGCCATGGATTTTAACACCTGCTAAAAGCAGGTGTTAAATCCGCCATGGCGCTAAGGGATCTCGTACTCAGGCGGTAAGGGTCGGCGCTGTTTACGCCGCCGTAAAACCCTTACCGCCTGAGTCGTAATGAGGCTCAGAGTCTTTGAACCATGGGGTTAAGAAACACATCTCCAAATTCCGAAATTCTTTCCGCAGTTTAATCAATTCCATTAATACTTGGTCTTACATATGGTAATAGATTAAGGGGCCGATTCATGGAATTAATTTGCACTGAAAAAGGGACGCTTGCGTGTAAAACGCGCGCAATCGCCCAATTGTCAATTCATGGAACACAATGCGCTGGGCTTACCGGAGACTTGTGCTGAATCCATGTGGGTCAAACACGTTGCTGCGACACCATCTAGCGCAGTCACCTAAAAAGGAGGTGTAACATGTGAAATGGGGAACAACAAGCGTAAATGTGGGCGTTACGACGGAAGTACCACAGCAAAACACTCACAACGCCATCAGGCGCGCTAACAACACATATTCATGGAATCAAACAGAGCTAACCGTTGTGCGGAAAAAGACACGCTAATCCGGTAACACATCCGCCAAGCGATAGCAGGCATAAGCGCCACTGCGCACTAAAAACAATGCATAAAAAGTGCATGCTAAAAAACAATGTGTATACAGCTACGATGAATGTCCCATTTTTCGCAGCATTGATTACGGGACACTGCAGAAGGAGGAGTATAGCTAGGGCATGCATTTGTTTTACCCAGGACCAGCCTTTTTGTGATGCCTGATGACCAGGTCTATAGCAGGTATAGGTTTCCAACTCATATCATATTAGACCTGGTCATGGAGTGGGAAGATGACCTCACCCACCCTGTGCTCCCAAGCACTGAGCCCCTTGGAAAAGATGCTCAATGTACTGCATTTTTTGGCCACTGTGTGATTTCAGCGGACAAATGCCATAGTCGGGGGCATTTCACAGGCCACGCAGTCACGCTGCCTACACCAAGTGTTGGCAATCATGACTGCATGCCACTCAGTCCACAGGCACATATACAAGCCCAGAACACCTGCAGAAAGACAGGCCGTGGTCCAGGACTTTTATGGGGTGGCACACTTACCTAAAGTGCTCGGTGCCATCGATTGCACCCATGTAGCCCTACGTCCACCTAGGGCCACAGAGCACATCTATCGCAATCACAAGCACTGGCATTCCATCAACGTTCAGGTTGTATGTGATGCCAAGGAAATCATTACCTCTGTGTATGCCAACTATCCAGGGTCCACCCATGATAGTTTCATATACAGAATGTCACCCCTACACGAGGCCCTGGAAGCTGGGAGGCATGGCAACACATGGCTCATTGGTGAGTACAAATGGCCCTGAAAATGCATGCATGTCTCACACACACACATAACCACACCACTGACAACCCATCTCACCTCTACAGGGACAGTGCCTACCCTCTGAGCATCTAAACGATGATGCCAATACGGAACCCCACCACACCACCCCAGGTAAGATACAACGCAGCCCATATTGCAACTAGGGGCATAGTGGAGCACACATACGGAGTGCTAAAGTCATGCTTCCGCTCCCTTGACCACTCTGGTGGTGAGCTACTATATGCACCACCAGTAGTGTGCAGGATAATTGTGGCAGCATGTATCCTGCACACCGTTGCAACACAGCGTGGTGTGATGGTGGACATGGTGGTGCCCCCACATCCCCAACCAAATGCACAGCGGCTGTGCATGGGAGGGGAAAGAGCATGTGGCGAGGCTGCCAGTACCCAGCTTGTGGCACAATTTTTCACCTAAAATCCAACCCCTGCAGAGTGCACATAGGCCTGGCACATTCCAGGGGACAATCGATGATGACAACTGGACAATCATCTGTCCCAACCTTAACACCCTCAGAATGTGTCCTTGGGAGTGCTACATTGTGTGAATCCCTTAGTACTAAAAGTATCTCAATCTGGTGTGCACAAAAGTAGCACATGGAAGATGTAGCATGTCACTAACACCGTGGCAAAGTGCACCTCTAAATGCCGGTATGTCACCTAAACCATCCCACATTCCATGTCACCTGGCCCCCACATCTTGCCATGGCATGCAATGTCAAAAGTGTAAATCAAAGGCCATCACTCAACTCCACTGTCACAAAGTGCTCAACAATCAATGGAACCAGTTCATAAACAAGTCTCTCTCACACATCAAACTATCAAGGTACACAGGGACACTAATTGGGCAGTGCAACATGCAAGATACACAGGCAAGAATAGTGAATAGGTCTGACAGTGACCAATCATAATTGCACAAGTGCAACAACATGTCGAAACCTGCACATGCCACCCTTCCATCATTTTTTGTGGCCCTGATAACTAAATTAGGCACAGAAGCACATACAGACTGAACACAACAATAATACAGATAGGGAAGCCAATAAATGAAGATGGAACATGATCAAAGGATGGATACCAATGTACAAACAAAAAGGGATAGCAACCATGCACTGGACATACAATCATGAATCCCACCAGGGGTGTATACACAGGCCGGACCTGAGACTGTCCACAGATAGAAAGGAAGGCCAATTTGTCTGTGTAAATTACTTCCAAACACTGTCTTCCTTGCAAGCCCATGGATAGGGGAAGCAGGAGTGGCATATGTGTCTGGACCCAAGGCACAAACACCAAAACGAGACAAGCCTCTATGGGTCCAGCTGGAACCTACAGTGGATGCCCTCGGATGCCACACAAAGCAGCACACTGTCACATAAATGCACAATAGACAAAAAAAAAGAAAAAGGCCATGGTGGCCGGTGGTCGGGGGGCACCCAGGAGGGAGGAGGTGCAGGGTGCATGTCAACGCCCACATGTGTGGATGTTTAAAAAAAATCCTTCATGTGTTAATGGGCTGCAGGGCTATGATGGAGTGGGAGACCTGTCGCTGCTGTCGCCACCCTCTGGTGCTGCATCAGAATGTGGTAGTGGAAAGGGAGGATCACCACGTATATCCCTGGTCTGGTTCTCCATGGCAGTGGCCATGCGAGACTGAGATGCTTGCATCTGCAACATGATGGCCCGGAGGTCTCCATGCATCACGTCACGGTATGCACAGAGTTCCTGTGTGATGGTTCGAGTCATCATTTGCATCTGATGTTCATACCGTCTACTGCTGGATGTCTCGAGTGAAGTCATTGTAATCCTGAGGGACCTATACTCTGACCTCAGGGCTTCCCTGTGGGCCCGACCCTCTGCAGACAAGGATGCACGCAGAGCCCTCAGTTCTGCCCATCGGCTCATGTTGCTGGCCACCATGTTCAGCCTGTGTGAGCGGCATGTGGACCGCAATGCCTGCCGCTGGTTCTCCACCTGTCTTGCTGGGGGTATCATGGAATTGGCCACAATATCCATCCCCTGAGCCAACATCTCACATGAAGCCTGCTACTGTTGTGCAACAGCATACATGGACTGCTCCCACACAGTATCACCAGCTAAAACACGGCCACCGCGTTGGCAGACCCCATACCTGCCTAGGCCAAGGGAACCATTGATCAGATGACGGCCTCTGTGGCTGCAGGACTGCATCCCTCTTTGATCAGCTGCCCCAGGACCAGGAGTCAATACTGTGGAGTGTGACCCTGCAACCGTAACCACCACAGATGGACGTCCTGACACTGACTGGCCCTGTGAGCAGTCATCCCTCCTCCAGACGTTTGGGATGCAACAGCACCCGCATTCGATGCACTCACCTGCGACACCACAGAGGTATCCATATCTGATTCACCACCAGAGCCATAGGCTTCCTCAGAGGCGGACTCAGACTGAGTCATGGCCAGGATGGCCTGTAGGGTATTGTATGAACAGACTGAAAAAAAGGTCTGACTCTATGAAAAGTCCGAAAAATGCATACCACCAAAGGTTCGAACACCAAAAGTGTGAACCTTTGGTGGCATGCATTTTTGGTAAGTAAAAAAAAAAGACTGCATGGTCTGCAGGGGTGTACCCCGCAACACCCCACTCACCATGCTATACAGTATAGTGAGCAGGGTTTGGAGGGACAACCCCCACTGCACACCCGACAAAGGAAAGAAATACAAAAACAGGGGCTGAGGTTGTCCCCCGCAACATCCTGCTCACTATACTTTATGGTATAGTGAGCAGGGGTTTTGGGGGAAACCCCTGCAGCTGTGCCATCATAAACCCCCCCCCCAAAAAAAAAAAAGAAAATGACCCTGCAGCGCCGGTTCCTGATCACGGAAGTGAAAGGGAACTGGCACCACAGGGACACAGTGTGAAGAAAAGGTAAGTACGGTTTGGTTATGTTGGCGGTGGGGGTGTGTAGAGGGTGTCGGTGGGGATATGGGTATGTAGTGGTTAGCAGTGTATGTTCGCATGGGAAATGTACAAACCTTTTGAGGTGCGTACATTTCTCATGCAAACTTTTCCGTCACTGACTTTTACGTGATGGAAAAATCATGCAAATCCAGCCTGTAGCACCAGTGGATCTTCATGGGCTACCACACCACGTCCTCCACTGGTGGATGGTCGTGGCTCAGTATCCTGTTCCTCCTCCACCTCCTCCTCCTGCCTCATCACCTGCACATGGACCATAAAATAAAAGAAGAACCATGTAAATACCATAGCCCACACACATAGGCATCGCAATGCCATCATGCAACACATCAACCTGCCATGCCACAAACTCCTGCACCTATGCAGTGTCAATGCAAGTGAAGGGTAGCATGAAAGCAGCCATGGACGTGTGTGGAAGGGCTAAATGCAACATGTAGTGCATGATGCAGAGCACCTGCTACACACATGAGCACCCGACTGGCATAGTTCATCCACCAGCATCACAGATGAGAAAACACATATGCCACGTAGCATAGTCATGCCTGATCGGCAATACTGCATGAGATGGAACTTGCTGCCTACTGTCCCAGAGCCATGTACAATGTATGTGACATGACATGTAAATCACAAACTCAATACACACAAGTGTCACACTGTGCTACAAAGGATGGTGGAATAGAGTGAAGCCAGACACACCCATCCCAGGGGGCCAGGTCACATTGACATCACGCGAGTGAATAGGCATGGTGAAGGTGAGACCTGGGGTTGGAAGTGGGAGTGGGCAGTGCAGTACATGGGAATGGCATACCAATCAAATACTACTACATAATCAGCAATTAAAATGCGGTGGGCTGGTGGAAGTGTATGTGCAGACATCAGGTGTCAATTGCTGCTAGAGGGTTGTAGGGAAACAGTAAAGATGGCATGGAGGCAGTGCATGGGTACAACTGGAGGCTCACAGGCCCGTGTCGGAGATCAGAGTGTGGCCAGGTGACTAGTGCATTCTCTCAGTCATCCAGGACTGCAACAGGGGAGAGGAGGTAGAGAAAGCAGAACACATGAGGGAGCATCATAAGTGCCCCCAGACCCACAGAAGGTTCACCTCCAGTTCCATTGAGGCAGGGAGGCTGTAGCAGAGGGAGGTCCCAGCCTAAGATAGACATTAACCACCAACTAATTGTTATGAGAAGTAACTGACCCTGAGGGGTTAGGAAAGGGATGATCAAATACCATTAGAAGGAAGCAAATTGGGTAGATGGAGTTGAAGGAACTGCAGCATCAGGACCCATAAGGCCCTGTGGCCAATGTAGAGCGATTGGAAATGAACAGTCACAGTCACTGGGAGCCAGTGCTATCATCACAGTCCTAGGGAGACACAGTACCTGGCACCAAGACAAAAGGACACTCCCCACTGTCCAGGTCAGGATGAGTTGCAGAGGGAAGAGAGTAGAGGCACAGAAATCTGTGTATAGCCGTTGCACTATCCCACCATAGGTATGACCACTCCTCTGGAGACAGTGAGCTACTGGCGGAATGAGAGGAAAGGAGGAATCCCCCTGAAGAGGTGCAGCTGGCAGGGTGACCTCTCTGAGATGTCTGAGATGTGCGGAGAGAAGGGCGAGTGTGGAGTGCAAGATTGTCACAGGCTTGCCGCCATCACAGGTTGGAGCAGGAAGAGGGCCAAGAGAGCCTGGACAGAGAGTGACATGGAAGGAGTGAGCAGGTGTGATGATGGGCTTTGTCATGGTGAGCAGCACATTGTGCGTATGCAGTGTGCAGGACAATGAGCACGTGTCAGTCCACCATGACATGGTTCACCCATGGCAGTCATGTAAATGCAGGCAGAACTGCCAGACAATCATTTCACTTCATCCAATCAACATGGAAACACTTGTGTATAGGCGTGTTATAAAGGCCATATCATATCATTATCATACACATGTCCTGGACACACACACATCACCACTCACCAGACATTTCCTCGTAATTAGGCAGTTCTCCCATGCCTTGGATCTGCTCCACATCAATCATAGCACCTATGATCTCCTCTTGTGAAGTGAGTTCTACGTCCACTTGTGATGGCCCACCTCCAGTCACCAGAGTAGAGGTGTAGTTGGCACCCATCTTATCTTTGGCTCGGCGCCAGAGGTCATACGAACGCTTCATTGCGTCAGAAGCTGAGCGCCTCTCAAGGCCCAAGGCGTTAATACGAATGGCGACACACTGCCAGTGGGCCATACGCTGGGCAGGCGTACAGGTGCTCCCTGGCCGTACAAGCATGCCGTCTTTGTGTTCCTGCACGTAGTCCACGAGGATCTGGAGTTCCTCATCACTAAAGCTCCTCTTCCTTGACGTGCGGGACTCCTGTGCCGTGCCTTGGGACTGAGCCTGTTTGCCTACTGCACGCTTTGCCTTCTTTCAAGCTTGAGCAGACCTTGAGTGGCTGGACCACTCGGGTCAGTAGGTGCTGGAGCACTGGTGGACTGGGCTGTGGCATCACCCACTGATGTTGTGACTGTAGGTAGCCTTGCAGGCATCTGTATCTGGGTGCTGGTGGCTGGACCTTTGTCCACAAGTCTCTTGGCCTTGGAGACATGGACATCCACCCCAGGTTCTCTGCAGGCTTGGGCGGGGACCACTACAGGGCTGGCTTGGTGAACCTGAGCCTAGGTGGTGTTTGGTGCAGCAGCCCCTGCACCTTCCTCACCCTGCCTGGTGTGGACCACAGGTGCTGGGGACGACAGCATCAGTTGCATCTCCCTGACCCCTTTGGGTGGAGGGCATGGCTCTCCCTGCACAGTTCGGGCACCTTGCCCACCTCGGTCACCTCCGCCACCTCCGCCACCTCGTCCACCTTTACCTCCCTTCCCACTAGTTGCCCTCCCAGATATGGTACCGATGGATTAGTGCAATGGGAGGTGCAGCTATCGATTGTCCTGGGCAATTTAAATGAGGGGACAGTGTATGTGATGTCAAACGTACCAGTGTACCCTAGCAAGGCTCAATGTAACCTATGGGGAAAAACTGAACGTGCCGCGTAACCCACAGGCACCCCGAATATGAAAAAATGTGTATTGATAATGATAATGATGTGTTATTTATATAGCGCCTTAATCCAAAGTGCTTTACAGAGCACATATTTACATACAATATCATCCAACCGAAAATGGTACTCGACCGACCTCTCGGTAACCCACGTGTAAAGGAAAAACCTAACGCAGTACGCAGTGGCACCCAGCAACACAAAAAATACATACGCGAAGGGCACCTAAACTATAGTAATGTTAAATAAGGGGTTACGTGACACACAGGGGCAGCCACAGAAAGGAAAATGCGTACGCAACTCGCCGTCAGCCTCAAAAGTACACGCAGAGGCAATCCCCCACCAAAAAAGAGGCTTGCATGCAGTAAAGAGAACGCATGGAACTGAAGTCCACACGTCCGTCCGCTATAACTCGCGGAAGCGTGCGATGGTCTCCGACGCTCTACTTTATCCGGATCTTAAGTTACACTCTTAAGGCCTTTCCTCTGATTATACGCTAACGTGCTGTTTCCACACGTGCAGAGTCACTCTGTTTCTGGCTTGCCACGTGAGTGACACAGAAGACCCACTCTCCTGCCTACCAGCCAATTTACCTGCCTCCAAGTGCCCTGGGCTGCCTTCTACGAGCGATCTGCTACTGGCTGCCCACTCTGTGTGCCTGCTGCCCACGTGTCCTGCAATTTTGGTGCCTGCTGTACAGCCATTGCCAGAGCTCCTGTTGTTGGACCTGTGACCACATCTGTTGATCCATAAGACTACCGACGTGCCAGACCACAGCTCCACAGACCAGCACTAGGACCACCTTGCCCACCCACACCATGTCTGAAGCAACATCATCCGAGGCAAGTGGCAACCCCCCGGCAGCGAAGCAGAGGGCTGTCAGCTTCTCAGCCAGGGAAGTTGACATCCTGGTGGAGCAAGTCCTGGTGCATCATGATGCCCTCTTCCCCAGACCAACGCAAGTCGGCAAGGAAGGACAGATGAAGATCTGGACGGACATCATGAGTGCCATCAACGCGGAGGGGGTGGCACCCCGCAACTACATCCATGTCCACAAGCGCTGGGAGGACTTCAAAGCCAGGACCCACAACAAGGCCCGGCATCTCGACAAGGCTGGCATGGACCAAGAGGGGCGCCAGGGCCGGTTGACCACTGACAACAAGCGGGTCCTGGAGCGGTTGTACCCGGCACTGTACGCCCACGTCAGGGAATTGGAACTCCGTCAGGAGTCGACTGGTAAGTGTCCATGTGTACTTGTCCACCATAGTGCACGTGCATATTGTTGTATGGTTGGAGTGTGCAATTTGGCCTTATGTCTGGTATGTCTCTTGCACAGATGTCTGTGTGCATGTCCCATGCAGTGATGCATGTGTGTCCATTCCAGCATGTGTGACATCAACAATGTTTCTGTTGCAATCTGTGATGCGCGGCAGCATGTTACAACGTGCGCATGGTTGCATACATGTGTCTGGATGTGGCCATGTGAGAGGTGTGACAAATGTGTGCTTTTGGCAGCATCATGGACATGCCAACAATCCTGGATGGTTGTTACTGGAGCATTTGAATGTGTGCTTGACTCTTGCTGCCAATTTTAGCTTGAGTGGACTCTGACGTGGTAGTTATGTGGCCTACTTCATTAATGTCAGATGATGTGTGTGAATGCAATGTGTATGTCACATGACGCATGTGAGGGACTTGCACAATATTGAGGTCCTGACAGTGGCTTGTCCAAGGACGTGATTGTCTGTTGTGAAGGACACGCATGATTGTGCATGTGTGTTAATTGCGGAGTTGTGTTGTGGAGGTTGATGATGGTTGTGACCTTTGACAATGCAACTCATGTACATTTGTTTTGTGCAAAACAGACGTATGTTCAGTTGCCTGATGTTTGTGTTCTATGTCTCCCTATCCACAACGACGATGGAAGAAGAGGGCGGAGAAGGTGCTGTGGAGCAAGACAGCAGGGACGCCTCCACCAGGCACAGACGCAAGGCCCAGACATGCTCCCAGGAACTGTCATCTTCAGGAGGCAAGACTCAACATGGCCACGGCAGAGATTACACTGCGTCGGGCAGAGAGGCGGGTGGAGGTCCTCGAGGAGACTTGCAGGGAGTTTGAGAGGAGCATGATGGAGTCCCTGCAAGACCTCGAGGGGGAAGTCGAGGCCCGCCTAGGGGAAGTGGACGCAGTGTTCGATGATGCCCTTGCAGAAACTATGAGGGAGCATGGTGAGGAGATGGACTAGCCCGCTGCCATTGTATATAGTTCTTTAGGTGTAAGTGTCATTTATTTTTCACTTTTATTTGGAGTTTTTGGACTTTGCTCCATATTTTGTACATAGTTCTTTTTTTTTAATAGTATTTTAAAGTATTTCTTAACATGGTTTGGGACAATGGACCCTGGTTGTTTGTACATAGTTCTCTTATTCGCGGATCATTTTCTGTTCACCAGGGAGGAATGGTTTTCTTTTCATTTATGTTTTCATTTTGACTTACATGTATGGACATGGACCGCATCTTTGAGTTAATTTTGTTTTTCATCTAAAGTTTTTCCGTTTTCACAATCTTTTATTTATTGATTTGTTTCATGCAGATTTTATTTATTGATTTGACTAAGTATGGCTTTCATACTGATTTTTTATATATTTTTCACCCTGGAAATCAAAGCGGTGTCTGGTCTCAATGGTTTAGAGCAAGTTTCACTCTTCCTTAACTCAGTTCTGTGTCCCTGATGCTGACCAATGTTGTTCATGTGTGTGTACACATGCATGCATGTGTGATTTTTGAATTCCAATCCCATGGGGCATGTTCTGGGGAGCATGACCAATGGATGGGTGTTAAGGTGCACTTGGAGTGTACAGTGTGTGGTGGCATTTCATTTCACATGTGCAGCATGAATGTATATTGCTCCACAGTGTTTTGGGGTCAGGGGTGTCCCATGAGGCAGGGGCTGCCTGCAGGTTGCCGTCACAGGTGTTGGGGGGGAGACATGAGGTGGGGCCTGTCTGCAGGTTGCCGTCACAGGTGTTGGGGGAGACATGAGGCGGGGCCTGCCAGCAGGCTGTGGTCACGGGTGATGGGGGTGCCCATGTGGTGTGGGCCACCTGCGGGCTGTGGTCATGGGTGATTGGGGGGTCCCATGTGGTGTGGGCTGCATGTGGGCTGTGGTCGCAGGTAATGGGGTTCCCATGTGGTGTGGGCTGCCTGCGGGCTGTGGTCATGGGTGATGGGGGGTCACATGTGGTGTGGTCTGCCTGCGGGATGTGGTCACGGGTGATGGGGGTACCCATGTGGTATGGGCTGCCTGCGGGCTGTGGTCACGGGTGAGGGGGGTCCCATGTGGTGTGGGCTGCCTGCGGGCTGTGGTCACGGGTGATGGGGGGCCATGTAGTGTGGGCTGCCTGCGGGCTGTGATCACAGGTGATGGGGTGCCCATTTGGTGTGGGCTGCCTGCAGGCTGTGGTCACGGGTGAGGGGGGGTCCCATGTGGTGTGGGCTGCCTGCGGGCTGTGGTCACGGGTGATGGGGGGCCATGTGGTGTGGGCTGCCTGCAGGCTGTGATCACGGGTGATGGGGGTGCCCATGTGGTGTGGGCTGCCTGTGGGCTGTGGTCACAGGTGATGGGGGGCTCATGTGGTGTGGGCTGCCTGCGGGCTGTGGTCACGGGTGATGGGGTGCCCATGTGGTGTGGGCTGCCTGTGGGCTGTGGTCATGGGTGATGGGGGCCCATGTGGCGTGGGCTGCCTGTGGGCTGTGGTCACGGGTTATGGGGGCTGGAGTGTGGCTGTCCCGTGAGGAGGGGTCAGCTTCCAGTGGATTTGTGCATGTTTTGCGGGGTACGCGCTGAGTTTCCACACAATTTGGCTGGGGTGTGGGTGGAGAGATCACATGGGAACTCATTGCGTACCCCAGATGCACCCCAACAGAATTGCGTGGAAACTCATTGCGTACCCCGGATGCACCCCAGCCAAATCGCGTGGATACTCATCATGTACCCCGGACGCACCCCAGCGGAATTGCGTGGAAACACATTGCATATTCCGGACGCACCCCAGCCAAATTGCAGGGAAACTCATTGCGTACCCCAGATGCATCCAAGCCAAATCACGTGGAAACTCATCACGTACCATGGACGCACCCCAGCCAGATCACGTGGAAACTCATTGCATACCCCGGTTGCACCCCAGACAAGTCGCATGGAGACTCATTGCGTACCCCGGACGCACCACAGCCAAATCATGTGGAAACTCATTGCGTACCCCGGACACACCCCAGACAAGGCGCGTGGAGACTCATCACGTACCCCGGATGCACCCCAGCCAAATCGCATGGAAACTCATTGCAACCCCGGACGCACCCTATCGGAATTGCGTGGAAGCTTACAGTGTACCCCGGATGCACCCCAGCGGGATCGCATGGAAACTCATTGTGTACCCCAGACGCACCCCAGCTAAATCAGGTGGAAACTCATCAGGTACCCCGGACACACCCCAGCCAAATCGCGTGGAAACTCATTGCGCATCTCAGACGCACCCAAGCGGAATCAATTGGAAACTCATTGCGTACCCTTTTTGCAACGGATTTTCATGCGATTTGGCTGGGGGGGGCTGTATGCTGGCCCAGGGATGATGCAGAGTCTTGCGCTGTGTTAGGCATTTCGCTGGCTCTTTTACTGCATGTGGGGGCATGTTGGGGGCGTTACTGGTGCGGCTTGATGTTCCTTGAACCATGGCTAGTGATGCCTCAGTTGATCCATGAATACGCGTGCCACGCAATTGTTTCTTTGCGCCGCGGCTGGCGCACGCGTGGCGCACGCTCCTTCTCGGCACATGGCGCTTGCGCCTTTCCTGCGCTGGATTCTATGAATTGGACTCTAACGGTTTATGCACTTTAGGAAGAAAGTATATTGTCAGGGTAGTAGGATGCTTCTTCATCATTTGTGCTTTCCATTTTTTTTAGTAATTAGACCTTCCAGATACCAATACTCAACGTTTGGTTGAATTTAATATTTACCATTTTGCCTTCACCGTGATTGATGCATACATAATTAACTGGTGTCTTCAAATGGTTTTCTCCAATATCTATGTATTTTATTATGCTTAAAAGAACAATATTGACACCTTAATCCAATCCAATTGTTTAATCACTAGATCCATATCATTTTGTAGAATTTGTTAATACATGTTTCTCTGACTTAGTAAGCTTCTGTTTAACATACGGTTTGTGTTTATGCCATTCATCCACTAGCAGAAATATGTCTTTTGAAACCTGTTTTTAAACGATTTCTGTCACACCATCTTTTGGTACAGGAGGGGCCATGAATCTAGATTTTTGTTTCAAAATAGGGTGTTCTGTAGTACCTTGTGAAATATCAAGTTCTTCTAAAATATCTACAATTTGTAACCCATGACCTTTCTTCAAAGAAAGTAATAATCTTGTGTGTTTTATGTCTTGTATCATTTGCATAGATATTTCTGTACAAACAGTAGATTCTACAATTAACTGTTGTGTTTAGCTACAGAATGTCTTCAATTTAGGTCTCCTACAGAATTTATACAAATCAATGTATACATCTACGTAATCACATTTAGTACTTGAGGCAAAAGAAAGACCTTTGCTAAGAAGGCATATTTCATGTCTGTTCTGAGATTTTTCTATTTGTCAGATTAATTATTATCATAATCCCGGTCTAATGTCATTGCCCTTTTATTCATGTTTTAACCCCTTGGGCTGTATTGGTTACATCTTTAGGTTCTTTTCCATTGTCCTTTCCCCCTGCTACCTCTTTCTTTATATTTAACTGCATTTTTCATCGTGTCATTTCCATTTCTAAAAAAGGAACTTTTTTCGCTATTGTTTGAGATCTATGGCCTCTTCTAAGTCTTTTAATTTCTGCTACACAGGTTCTTTTTGGTGGAAAATCCATCCCTCCGTTGTGGCTCTTCTTTACCATTTTCTCCACTTTCCGCATCTAAACTTACTGGTGTTGTGTAATCGCTATTTGTTAGGAAAGATTTTGATTTGTGTGTAATTTCCCCTCCAGTTATGAACCCCACAACATTTTGCTGTTGTCTGACCATCCTAGCCTGACTTTTTCCAGTGGAGCCCAGCCTTCTGCTGTACTCCGCTGAGCTTTTGCTAATTTTGTTATGGGGAAACTGACATGCCCTTAAGAAAGTCAGTACTGGGAGATTTTGTTGCCCTTAGTCTTTCACTTTGTTCCTATTCTTTAGCAACATTTTATCAGTGCACAAAGTACCTTCCAGTACAGTTCACTAGGGTCCTCTTTTCATTTCTAGGCCCTAGACACCCTCAAAGCATTTTTCAGTGAATATACAAATGTACCTTTCACAGAGCTGGTGGCAGCTGTTAATTTTCATGTATTTTTAACCCTTCTCTATGGTCCATAGCGCGTTTAGTGCGTTTGGCCCAGGACAGTGGCCAGTGCCTAAAATGGCAATGCCGCAAGGTGCTTTGTTCTGTCCTTTGGCCTTCTTGTCCCTTTAATATCCCCAGGTCGAGCAGACACGAGAAATTCCTTATTTGGTCATGCAGGCCCCTGTGCAAACTGAAGCTTTTGCGGGCTTCTGCATGGCTTGAGTATGTGTGTCTTCAGCATGTGGGCTGGACTGTCTAGTTCCAATACACATTCTAGGTGCCAGGATGTCTGCTGTGCTGGGAATGACTGGGACCACCATGGTCTGTGACTAGTCCACATCTGGGATGGCTGTATGTGAGCCGATCTCTCATTGGGTCCTCTTTGTTTTGGGGCGAAGGAGATTCTGGATATCAGAAGGCATCTTACACCCATTCCAGGTCAATCTTCTGAGTTCACAATGAACTTAGTGAAGGAGCCAAGTATCCTGAAACCAAGAAGCAGAGCTGAGGAAACGCTGGTGACCCGCTAAAAGGGTTGGCACTCTGAATCCGGTGTCATCCTGTTGGACCCCCTGTTTCTGATCAAACCTAGAAGGTCTGCAAAGGCGCTTTGACCCATTGGAATAGTGGGACTAACTATTCTTCGCACCTCCAACTTAACCTGTAATCAAGCCTTTTTGGAAGTGTTCCTGGACCGCCCAGTGAACTGAATAGCTTGTACGGGACCTTTGCCCTGGAACCACCCGGTCTCGAGTTGACACTTGAGCATTTTACAACTGTAAGCTCTGGGTATAAGGCACTCTCCCACCGAGTTTCACCTAGCGTTCCTAGGTCTGGAATTAGGACAGTATGCCTGAACCCAAGAAAACGCGGTCACTGTGTCGCCCAGCTGTGGTGACGAACTTTGTGGGTGCCTTGCTGCTGTGCCCCCCTGTGCCCTCAGACTCACTGCAGTGGGATTTGCATGATCCCTTCATCCAGAATGGAAAAATCGCCACTGTTCCGCCACAGAATCATTCTTGGAACGCAGACCCTGAAAGATGCGAAGCCGCGCAACTGCAGAATTTAAACCTGCAACCGAAGTGGACTCAACTGCCGAAGTTTGATCTGGAGCGGACCGAGGTTCAGTGAGTACTTGCAACGCTTAACGGTGCTCCATGGGGCATTCATCAATTTTTAAGAACAAGTGTCACCTGAGGGTCGCTTTTCTTTATCAAGGTAGCCTGTGCTACCAAGCTATTCCCAACTCTTGGATCCTGTTCTGCCCTCTTGGGGAGACCCTTCTTGAATAGTGGGAACTCATTGTTCATTGCCTCACCCACCTTCCTGAGTCGCTACAGACCCTGCAAGAGACCCCATTTTGACTTAACCGCACAACTGTGTGCACCAGCACCAAAAGTAATTTTGAGTGCAAGGCTTCACTCATCTTAGGGACAGTACTGCCCCTTAGGTAGGGTTTGAATTGTGAAGGACTGCCTACATGATATTTGCACTATATGCTCCCTTTCTTTGCCGGTTGTGTGCCCATACTGTGTACTATTCCGTTAAGCCATTGGTGACAGTATGTATGTTTAATAGTTAGTGTGGTGTTGGTTTTGTTATTACTGCTGTATATTTCCTTTGTGCTTGATTTAAAAGGCCTTTAATAAATGTATTCGTATTTTTTATATATACACCTGACAGAGTGTCATTTGTAGTGTCATTTACTCTGGCTGCTCATTGTGGGCTTCTGATCACCCTCACCCCTCCTGAGACCTAGTCTTGACTGCCAAAATGCTAACTTGATTGGTCTGGCTTGTCCAGAAGGTTACCCTGTTCCAAGAAACTAGGCTGGCCTTCTGAACCTCTGCCCACCAGGTCAGAGTTCAGAAATCCATCGTAACACTATTGTCTTTAGATTCACTAATGGGCATGTTGGTATTATAGTTGGGTTGTTAGGTGTAAACCCTATTCAGTCCGTTTTAAGTTTTCTTCAATTTGATTTCGTCTTGAACATGCCTAAGAATTTCTTCTAATGTATTTTAATTTTTCTTAATTCTTCCAGTTTTATCAATTTTCGCTATTTCTCCATTAGTTCTAGCAATTCCCTCTTCTGCTTTAGCATAAATAATGTTAGCATGTTGTATGAGTAATTTTAACATAGTCATGGATGTCTGTGTGTGATTTTCATCTCACGACCGTGCCAATTCCTTGTTGTTGCCTTCATATAAATTTTGAAAAATATCTACCCTCAAGCCTCTAGGTAACATACAATGATCTAAGTATTTTTCAGTGTAGCTATCTCGCACAATGTGGCTATTTCTTTTTTAGATAGATTCTCTTGTCTATAGAACCCTTCTTGTAATGTTATAGTTTACAAAAACACCTTGTGTGTAAGTGCCACCAGTGCCTATTGTGAAAACTCAAAGTAGAAGATCTTTAGAGATTGCAGTAGGGCCACTGCAAGTTAGACTGATAAATGTCTTTGATTGAGGCTCTGCCTTTCAATTTCCATGCCATCCATAGCCATTTGCTACTCAAGCCACCCCTGATATGATTTTCCGGATCTTGAGGAAGGTATTGAGGTCGAGGGGAATAGAGGAACTGCATAAAGGATACTCACTGCCACTGCGTGCTCAGGGAATTCACACACCAGCCTCGTAGTTGCTGGAAACTTGAGAAGAATTGGGGTACCATTGTGTTGTCATGGGAAGCAATTATTTCTACGATGGGATAACCATAAAAGATGCGAAGCAGTTAGCAAACCTCTGGCCAGGACAGCTCCTGAGAAGGAGGGACATCTCTGCAAAGAATGTTCACCTACACCCCCCACATATACCCACCTATACCGCTGGCAATTCATGTAGGCTAAGGCTGTAATATTACACATTTGTCCTCATACTGAAGTCCCATGGTTAGATAGGATGGAGTGCTTTAGAGCCGGGAAAATATCTGCCAGCTCGCTCCAGTGCCAGGACATTACTAATGTCACATGTGTCCATTTGTCCACTTATAGCTCATTCAGCATTACCCCAATGCCAGGTCTCTTGCATCTGTGGTGATTACCCGAGCTGGGGTGTTTGAGAGGAAACCCCTTCAGAAGGCCTGCTGCTATCAACCACTAATTGAGCTCCCTGGGCCAAAAACAAACGGCATCCAATTGAAAGCTGGGGTCGGTGGCCTCATTGTTGTAAAGGGTGGGACAACAGAGGCCTGAGGTAAAGGCTACACAAAGGATCACAAGTACATGGGTGTCATCTACCCTGGGGCCTAGAGCTAATGATATACCAGAGCCAGCTGTTTTTATAGCAGCTTCATACAGTGCTTTTAATACGGCCATCTGATCTTTTGGTAGAAAGACTAACCCAAAGCGTCTTTGCATTGAAGGTCAAGTCCTGGGATGGTATCCAGTTTGACTTCTTCCAATTATTCAACTGACCAAAACTTTGTCGAATCTGGCCCGTGATCTGGGTGGGTTGGACTCCCAGGTTATTGAAAGAGCCTAAATCAATTAATGGTCCTAATATGGAAGTGTCTAATCCCCTATTGATGGAGTAATGTGTTGATAGGTGTTATGATTTTTGTGGGATTTCTTTTTTTAAACTTTACTTTTTTATTAGCATTTGTTAAGGGAACAAGACATAACAGTGTTGTTTTCAAATGACAAACCACATAAAAATCAACATTCCTGCTCCCCACCCCTCCTTGCCCATCCCCCTCCTCCCTGCATCCTCATAGGTAGCACACCACAAATCCCTTTCTCCCTGCCTACTAGAACCCCAATAACCCCTCCCCACACCCCTGGCCTCTACACCCCATCTCTAAACTTGTCCAATAGTGCAGAAACCCATGTACCTTTGTCTCGGAGAAACTGTCCTTTTTGTGTCTCCACTAGCGTGCATCGGCTCCCTCCAAGGTCTCCCACCGCCCCCCCAGCGACACCACCACTGCTCAGGTGCCTGTATTACCTGCTGAGTTCTTCCCTTCCAGCCTCCACTTCAGCGTTAGCACAATCCACTCCGCATAGAAATCACTTAGCCTGTCGTGCACTATGGCCACAGCTTCTCCATTACCATCATACTATGAACCTTCACCTCCCAAACTTCTTTTGATGGGAGTGTTTCCCTTGTCCAGCTCTGCGCTATGGCCAATCTCCCCACTCTCAGCACTGCTTGCCACATCCTGGGGAGCCTATATTCCTCCCTGTCCGTTGCCAGGACCCCCAAGAGCATTTGCAAAGAGTCCAAGCCCAACCCGACTCCTGTGACCTCCTCCATCCAGCTAAGCATCTCCTTCTAGAACACCTGCACCTTGGGACACCGCCACCACAATTGGGCTAGAGATCCCTGCTGCCCACATCCACTGGGACACATGGGAGAGGCTCCCTAAAACATCCTGGATAGCTTCAATGGGTCCCTGTGCAAACCCATCAACAACTTGAAGTTATGCTCCACTGTGGAGATAAACAAACCATCCTGAAAGGCCATCTTGTAGATTTGCCCCCATAGCTCCACTGGGATCTCCTCCCCCACCAGGTCCACCCAATACCTCTGGAATGCTTGCCTTCCCTCCAGGCAGGCCTTGTTCATGGCTTTATATAGTCTAGACAAGATGCCTCTTCTTGTGGCAGAGACATCTACAACCTTCTCAATGGTAGTAAGCCCTCTTGCCACTGAGCCTCCCCACTTTGGATCCGTTAGTAGGCCCTTAATGCAGAGGTACTTAAACACTGAAACCACACCCTTTCCCAGTGGCCCTCGGAGTTTCCAGGTCCAGAAAAACCCTGTCCATAAACATTTTTCCCACCCTTTCCAATCCCCGTCTCACCATTTCTGTGAGCAGGCAAGCCCCTGACACCCGAAGTAAAATTGGGGGACCCACACCAAGGACATTGGGGAGGGCCACGTTGAAAACTGTGGCTACCCTCGTTGTCGCGCCAAATGGAACAAAACATTCCCAAGGTAGTGTGGGACCTGGGACGTTCTGGGATGGCCCCAGATGGGGACGAGAAGTAGGCCCTCACCTTCAGTGGGTGGGCTACCAAATCTTCCAAATAGGTCCAATACATCCCTAGATCATCCCATATATGCTCAAGCATCACCCTCAGCTGTGCTGCCTTGTAGCACAGTCACATGTCAGGGAACCCAAATCCTGCCCTATTCCCCCGTCCATTTTTACCTTTAGTGTCTTGTTAGCCCAGATAAATGTTTGAAGTTCTCCTATGATTTCTAGAAAGAACCTCTCTGAGAGCTGTCTCAGGATAGCTGTAAATAAGTATAGCAGTCGAGGGAAGTAAATTCATCTTAATAGATGTCATCCGTCCATATCAAGTCAGCATAAAGGGGTCCCACATTTTCAGATTTGCCGTCAGCCATGTACGGAATAGATCATAGTTAGCTGACACCATCTCCTCTAGGTCCCTAGTCACCTGAACACCCAGGTACCTTATGCCCTTGTGGTCTACTCTCATGCCTTGGTATCATTTCTTGGAATCGAGAAGGGGACTGTGCTTGAGTATCGGCATAATGCACAATTTCCCTACATACATTTTAAGGCCTGAGAGGCTGCCATATTCCGTGCTCTGTGTCATGAGCACTGGGAGTGAATGCTGGATGTCGGTGAGGTATCCCAGTATGTCATCCGCGAAAAGCAATTGCTTGCACTCAATCTTCCCATTGCCATTGCCCTTGATCTGCCTGTTAGGGAGAATTCTTACACGAGTGCTAAATTCCCTCTACCTTAGAGCCCTCCAGCTCTATTGCTATGTTTTGGGGCTTTGAACTTTTCATTTTCAATGTGTTTTACTTTTGTGTTCTTTGGTTAGAGTTTTAAAACAACTCCATAGGCATCATCTTTTTCTGTGTGTCACACAGCACCTTCAGTGCAGTGACACAGGAATGTCTTTTAGACTTCTGAAGGTTTAAATACCTTTTCTGGGACTGACTACCGTCTACCAGAGCATGTAAAGTTAAATTGACTTTACTAGTCTATTTAAATTTACTGACCCAGCACACACTATCTTACTATTGAGTGCTGGAGGGGTTGCCTAGCTTCCCCTGAGTCAAAACACTCATGTAACAGTCAAATGTTACCCTTTCCGACTTTAAATGGCTGGTGGCATTGCTTTAGATCAACTACCGTGATTTTTCCCGACTGCTAACAACGGTAGCTAAAAATCGGGTCAGCCATGTTTTTCAATATGGCGCCCAAGACTTATCTGTAAAAACAGACTCCGGTCATCTTTTTTGCCATTTCTTTTAGGAAAGGTCCTTCTTGTGTTTGTCTCTGTGCACCAAACCAGGTTTGGTCCCTTTGTTTGCTGGCCTTTGGCGGGCTTCAGTGCTGAAGCCCTCCTCTGGCGCCTGAGTGTCTGGGGTGGACAGGATGTGAGGGAGGTGCCCGAAACTCCCCATGCTTAGTCTCCTAGGAGACTTGAATGCACTCTGGTTTGATTGGCCGGCAAGGACAGCCACGCTGCTGTGTGAGTTGCAGCCAGGCTGGAATGAATGGGGGGAAAACTGTTTAAAAGCAGCTCTCTGGAACTTGGAAAGCAGAGTCGACCACTGGAATGAAAGAACTGAAGGAAGAGGACTGCTGCAACTCTTGGACGACCGGTGAAGCCCTGCTGCAGGTCTGAATTGCCTGAAACTCCAATCGACAGAGAAGCCCTTCAAGGTTAACCTCTTCCCTTGAGTTTGGTGGGAACAACCAATTCGTAAGCCACCTGGACACCGTCCCCATCTGGTCGAATTTTCATCAGAGTGCTGTTGAAAACCGGATAGCCAGAGGGAATTTTAAGGCACTCACATCGTAAACCGACGTCTTGCTAAGCTTTTGGCCTCATCCCTGGGCAGTGCAGGAACCTCCTGACGTCCTCCTTCTTGTCCCCACGACTGAAGTTCAGGAACAGCGAGATCTGCTCGAACTGCCAGAACAACTGCCTCAGCTAAGAGCTATTCTTCAATACAAAGGTACTGTGCTAACGCGGTCTGGAAATCTTTTCAGCCATTGCGAGAGTTTGCCTTTGCTCTGCCTATGAATGTATTTTGGCTGTCTATTCTTATAACCTTGTCTTTTTACCCCTTTATTAAGTATCTGAATTGCCATTTTTGCTCCCACTTCAGTGGTGCTAAACTTGTTCATTTACTTACCGGTTGTGTATTTGTGGTTTATTAGTGTGTGATATTGAGCTGCTCTTGCTAGTGTAATGTTTTCTAACTGACTTCTTTTACCAAGAAACCTTGAGTAAGTGTTTGTTTTAATCACTGTATTAGTTGGTCCTTTGTGTAACTTATTCTACTGCTCACTTAAACTCTTGAGATAAGTCTGGCTGCTCAGCCATTGCTACCACTTTACTGTGTAGTACAGGCTTGTACCAAAGGTGAAATTGTGCTTACACTTGTAGTCTTAATTGCATGTAGTGTTCCCAAAGGGTACTGCATGAGATTCTGCCTAACAGTGCCCATTAGAATGGATCGCAATTGCCAGTAGCTCCATTGTTAGGGCATAAGGTAGCAGAGAGAGGCGGCACCCCTATCTTGTTCCTCTGGTCAGCGTGAACACCTCTGAGAGTCCCCCATTGACATTGACTCTAGCTCTGGGCTTATTATAGAGCTTCGGTACCCATCGCAGGAAGTTCGGAATGACCCCCATCTTCTTCAGGATCTTCATCATGAAGGGCCATTCGACTCTGTCGAAGGCCTTCTCAGAGTCTAACGATACCAAACAAGCATCCAGGTCACCCTCCTGTGCACCATGAATCAAATGTATAGTCTTTTGTATGTTGCCAGAGACCTGTCTGCCTCTGATGAAGCCCACCTTGTGTCCATGTACCAATTTCGGCATTCTCCCCACTAGTCTCGTTCCCAGGACTTTCGCTAGAATCTTTACGTCACTGTTAAGGAGAGAGATGGGTCTATAGGAAGTGCACATACTTGGGTCCTTTCCCTCTTTCAGAATTGCTACCATCATTGCCAATATCGTCAAAGGCAGAGCCTCCCCCTGCAGACATGCGTTGTGCACCTTAACTAAGCATGGGGCCACCAATGACCTAAACAGCTTATAAAACTTAATGGTGAACCCATCTTACCCCGGGTCTGTTCCTGCCTTCATACCCTTAATGGCCATCAAGACTTGCTTAACACTTATAGTGTGCTCAAGGTTCACCATCCCATCCTGGGTAAGCCCCAGAATGGATAGACCCCTCAGGAAGGCATCTATTTGTGACACCTCCCCGGTCCATTCTGACACGTAGAGGTTGCTATAGTACTTTGCAAATTCATTTCCAATACCCTTGTGGTCGAAGACGAACCCAAACTCTTTGGTCCTTGTAGCACCAAACGTTCTCTGCTTCCTCTCTTCCATCAATCTCCATGCCAGAATCTTGTCCGCTTTATCCCCCCTCTTATGTTATTTCTGTTTCAGGAACAGAAGCTTCCTTTCCGTGACTTGGGTCATAATGGCCTTTAACTGTGTTTTATAGCGCCGGACCTCCTTCGCTTCTGGCGGAGAGATATTGTTTCTCTGGGGTCGCCCTGGCTGTATTTGCGCTATCTTGTGCCGTAGAATGCTTTCCTTCTTTCCCCTCTCTTTTTTCTTTTGGGAGCCTATCCTGATCAGCCCCCCCCCGGATGGTTGCCTTGAAGCCCTCGGACACAGATTGGAACCTCACCTCTTCTGTGTCATTAAAGGAAAAATATTCCTTAATTCCTGCAAGCAACTCCTGTGGCACCTGCATATCTTTAATTAGGAAGTTGTTATATTTCCAGTTCCCCCCCAGGTCTCCTCCCCACCCCATGTCGACCGAGACTCTAACCATATCGTGATCAGACCATGGAATTGGGGCAACCTGAGTTTCCAGAACCTGCGCTTTCAGGGTTGCATCCACCAGAATCAGGTCAATGCGTGAGAATGAATTGTGGACCGCTGAATAAAAGGTGTACAGCCTATCCCCTTCCACAGGGGTGAGAGGGATTCAACCAGGCCCAAACCACATTTATTTGTCTAATGCGTTCTGATTCCCCCAACCCTGCCCTTACTGCTGGTCCCCCCCATCCTCTTGTGGTCCTTCACCGGGTGTAGCACCATATTGAAGTCCCCACCAACCATCAGCTGAACTTTCGCAAACTCAATCGGTTTATCCCGAACCCCCTCCCAGAAATCACCATAAGCCACATTTGGAGCATAAACTGAGCCCAATGTGAGGCGAGTGTTGCACCATAAGCCTTTTACAAACACATATCTCCCAATGGTATCAGCTAGAACCGATTCCACAACAAATTCCAGTCGGTTTCAGATCAGGATTGCCACGCCCCGCTGTTTCCCCACATCAGAAGCCATGATCACTTCTCGCAACCCCCGGGATCGCAGTTGGGCCTCTTTGCCCTTGGGCCAATGCATTGCCGGAGGCACATCTAATTTTGCCCGCTTGAATTCACGAAGCACCATTGATCTTTTATTTGGCAAGTATCGGCCTTTTGTATTGAGGGAACAAATGCTCATCTCACCCGTTCCAGGCTTAACTCTGCCATCGAACCACCACATGACTCCCCCTCCCCCGAGACATTTCCCTCGATGGGCCTCCGTCCCCGGAACCCATGAAACCTTTAACCAACCATGAATCCATGCACACTGAACTTTACTTAACAAACCCAACACTTCCTTCCCCTTCCCGCCCCCCTCTCACCCCTCAGCATCCAACCCCACCCAGATTTGGAACCTTAGACAGGATCAAATCACCAGTGGTCCTCCCGGACCCAGGACCATCTATTAATCAAGCATTTTACCTTGAGCCCCTATTTCCGAATACCTCTAATCACCTCCTCCCCTTCTCATCACACTTCACCAGTGTCCTACCCTAAGGGCCCCACCACGCGTTCCTTACATAACAACATCCCCATAGATACCCTTACCCAAAGTGCTCATCGGTTTCCCCTTCCTCCCGGGGGAGTGTTGAGTTTTCTGAACTTGTCCATCCTTCAGTTGGCCGCTGCTGCATGCTCTTTCCATCGCTTCACCAGGACCCCTTGGGAGGGGCTGGGAGTCCCCCATGAGTTTGGTGATCGCCCTTTGAATCTCAACTTCCGTTATCAGTCTGTAAGAGTAGCCCTTGTACTCAAAGGATATTGAGAAGGGGAAGCCCAATCGGTACCTCACTCCGTTGTCAGTTAGCTATTTCATCAGGTGACTGCATTGCTTCCTTCTAGTCAACGTAAAGGCCAACAGATCCTGGTAGATAGCTATCTTTGCAGGCCCATAGGTCACTGGACCCTCCTTCCTCGCCCACTCAAGTATCTTCACCTTTTCCGGGAAGTAGTGGAGCCTTGCCAACAGAGTTCTCGGTCCTCCCTCTCCACCCCCTGCTAGGTGCGCTCAATCGATCGTGGGCCTGTCGACCGCTTGAGAGCAAAACAGGATTCTCAGTACCCCATGAGCGACCTCTTAATTTCTCCCTCGTTTTCTCCCTCTCTTTCCAGGAACATGAAGAAACAGAGGTTGTTCCTTCATTCCCTGTTTTCAAAGTCGTCCATTTTTAATTTCACTTCGGTCTCTCTCCTTTCCAATCCGGAGAGCCTCATATCCACCTGTGTTTCCAGAGTATAAAGTGAGGTTTTATTGTTCTCCAGGCTTTGAACCCTCTTGTCGATGGAGACCATTCTCCTGTCCATGTATCTAACCTGAGGCCCAGTGCTGAGCGCATTGCCCTGATTTCCTACATCAGTGCTGCTATGTCCTTCTTGGTGGACACTGAGTCCTCCTCCATTTCACTGGCTTGGGTGGCCAAGGTCTGAGGTGCACCGGATATGGGGGTTTGAAATTAGAACCCCTCGAGGGTGTTTCTCCGGCTCATTTATTTTCAGGCTCCCTCTGTAGCCCCTTCAATATCCTGCCCGTCCTGCTTCTTCCCGATCAGTTGTTCAGTATTGGTACTGCCTGGTTTTGCTCCCGGCCCACACACACCCCACTCCATTCAGGCAGGCGGGCTAGGTCCAGAGAGGACAGGTCAGGACCTCTCTCTTCTTTTTGTCACCGGCCCCCTCTGCTGTGTCTCATAGTCTCTGTGACTCTCCCTCAGGGGTCCTTGACTCCTCCCTCGCCTAGCAACTTGGACATTCTCCCCTCCTTATCGCATGGCACGCTCCTATGGCAGACCTTGGTTCGGCTGTGGCGAGGCGGGCACATGGACCTTTTGCAGCTGAGGGGACCCTCACGTCACCTTCTGTGCCATGTGCTCGTCCTACCTATCTCAGGCTTTGTCTTTCCTTTTAGTGGGGAGCAGGGCCGGGCTGCTCCCAATTAGCCGTAGTTCAATGGGGCGTTGTTAGCTTCCTCAGGTCTTGGAATCCCCTGGGCCCTTTTCACTATGTTCAGCAATGGCCCCTCACCTCTTCCGGTTCTCCTCCTCTTCCCCTGCTCCCCGGACCTCTATCTCCTGGGGTGCAACGCTGCGGGGAGGCATTCAGTCCTACCTTGCTCCGGAACTCACAGGTGCACTCTCCTGTCCTTCAGGCCTACAAGAGTGGACTTCCTCCCCTCACTTCACTGCCTTTCTCCTCACAGGGTCTGGGTGGTGTTTCCCGGGGCCCCCGGGTCACTGCACCTGCTCCTGTCTCCACCAAAATTGCCCCCACCTCCTCTGGGCAGGATGCAGTGCCGCCTCCTCCTCATGTCTTGCGAGAGAGTAGCTTCCCACGTGGCACCGTTGCTTCGGTGGGGACCCTCCCCCACCTTCTCAGGGGGGCTCTGCTATGCCCTGTTTCCCCTGCCGGGGTTAACTGCTGTGTCTCCGCGGGCCTCCATCTGCTTGAGGAGCCAACCGCCTCCTCCTCCAGTTGGCTCCATGCTTGTGCTCCCACAGCAGGCAGCTCACACCTGGTCCCTGGGTCCGGGGTGCCCCACCAGCTCCAATGGGTGTCAATATGTAGCTCCTCTGGGTGAACTCACTAGTGGGATCCCCCTGGTCTCCAGTGGGGGTTCTCAAACGCCCGCTCCTCCTTCTGCATTTAGGCTTCTAGACACTTCTCTGCCGGGTGTCTCCAGCTCTGCCCCTCTCCCCCCTCGCCTGAAGGTCTTCCCGTGGGGTGTTGTAGCCTCCGCCCCCACTGCTGCAGGGCATAGATGGCCCTCAGTTATGTCCTCCAAGGCGCCACCTGCGTAGGACCTGGCCCTGCAATCCCCTGTGGGGGCCCTCCGCACTCACCACCAGCCCAACGGGGCTTCTTCTTTCATAGGCGCAGTGTCAATCAAGCCTCCAGGCCCGCTCCTCGGTTCACTCTCCAGGGGATGGTGGTGCACTGCCATGCGGCATGTCCGCTGTCCCGGTGCACACCCCCGGTGTCACGTCCCTCCTTCCAGGCCTCCTTCACGCGGGGCCTGTGCGGTCCTCCCGCGGTCTGTAAATCCTCCTTGCCACCTCCGTAATTGCCGTAGCTGTCAGCACGGCTATCTCGGCCACTCGTCATCCAATCCACTCCAAACTTGGGGTTGGGGTGTCCCAAGCTTGTCTTTCCTGGTTGGGGTGATCGTTATTGCCTGGGGGCGGGGCAAAGGGGGGCTCAGTCTCCCTTTGTGGCACCAGGCTCGGGAGCTGAAGCAGCTAGCAGCTGCACACCATGCGCCCCCTGGTGGCCTCTGTTTGTGGACATTTTTTATGGCTGTCGTAAGGCCGAACAGCAGCACAAGATACTGCTAGTATGGTTCCCCACTGTAAAGTGAAGAATCCAGTGGTGTGTTTACCTGAGTTCCAAAGAGGAAAGTATTCACCTGTTGCAATGAGCAGATGGATCAGCATTCAGGTCACAATTTTGCACCTCCTCTGTGTCCACAACTAGAGAGAATCCCATGTCTTGCCTCAGTACCAGTGATATGATTGAATGTCATTCGAGATTGAATTCATTTGTGGTAAAATTCGTCAATGCCCTCTTCACGAGGTCCTTGTTGCTCAGGCACGGTGCCTCACTCCTCTCTGCATTGCAAGCCAAAGGCGCAATCCATTCAAGATTAGCTGCTGGCCAATCTGCAAGCTCTGAGATACCCCCAATGAACAATTCTGAGTACCCAGGCATCCTGCAGTTGCTACAGCCAGACCTCAATAAACGATTTCATACATCCTCTGCACAGGGAAGCCTTTCCCACCACAGGACAGTCATGAGCACTGAGTTTTCAACTCCTGTGGGGGATGACCTTACGTGACCATGTGTGAATGACTCCTTCACCTTTGATGCTACTTTCCTCGTAATACTGTGAACTGGACCTTGAATGTTGAAGTAGATAAGTAGGATTAACAAATATTTTAGGTGTATGTGTTTTCCATCCTACAAGACACTATTCACATTTTCATCCCGATTATCTCCAATCAACTTTAAACCAAGGAATGATATCGCAAATGCTTCATTTCTTCAATTTGGTTCAGCATGCCAGTCATTATGTGTCTTTGCCCCATTGATAACAATGTGGCTCCCATTATTGTGGCCGAGGATCTTATGCCATCACATTCTATATCCTAGAGCTGCTCGATCTGCTGGGGCATGATATTGAAAATAAGCAACAGAATTGAGACCACCCTCAATAGCGTAGTAAAGATCTTTGCAAATAGCACCTTGATAATGTAGGTGGTGGATGAACTGGCATGCAGGTAAATGTGAGATCCTTTATATTTTTTCTTAGATCCGCTGAATCCCTAATGACTGTTTCCTCTGCTGTCATTGAAGGTCAGTCCATTAAGATGGCAAGGAGGAAATGAACATCCAATGTGATTGGCATAGATTATTCTCTTGTTACTGGGTACATTTTACAAATGAAACAGGTCATAGAAATATTTGTATGAGAGCCTCATATTTTTCGCCCACCAGGTCAGAGTTCAGAAATCCATCTTAACACTTCTTATGGCTACCTTTTTCCCTACATGGGCTCTTTGCAGTGGCCATTTTACTCTGGCGTGATCCTAAACTGTAACCAATGTCAACAAATGAGTTTAGGGTGTAGAGTTGGGTGGGGTGTTAAATATATACATGCATACCCAGAAGGCAAACAACCTTCATCACCAATTTTTACTTATAGCTTGAGCAAGCCTTAATTATCTGTAAGGGCCATTGCAGGTACATAGTAGAGGCACCAGGGGATCAGTTGGCTACTCTGCAATGAAAAAAGCATGCTGAAGTGTTCCGTTCTTGCCTTTGTGTATCCACCATATTCTACAAGTTACTTTTACCTGTCTCTCCTACCAACTATCATCGTCTGCTTCATAACATCCTCCAAGCCACTCAGTGTAGCTGCTACTTCTCCCAACACTTTTAATCTGATGGTGACCGAAGCTGTAATTAGGGAAAGGCAACAATGTAATCTTGCTTTTAATTTCACTACTTTTCCCATTATGGGGCAAAGTAGACTTCCCCATCTCTTGCTGGCCACCTGAGCAGCTGGCGTCATGCATCTCCTCGCAGTTACTCTACCCACTAGCATGGTTATTTGTCATTGCCCTGGCCGTTGAAGGCCACTCCAAAAAAAGACCATATTTTTGCCACCTTGCAGTGGCCTACAACAGGTGGGTTTCTGATGCCATCTGTTGGGTTCACTCTCTGAAAGCCTTTGATATGTGCCTCTGGCATCTCTGACCCAAATTCGCCTTCCCACCATGCCCAGTAATCCATGGGTGAAGGTTTCACCCCCAGAACTGCCCATGCACCACCCCCCGACCCAGGCCCCCTCAACCTCTGCTAGGGCCCCATCCTTGCTTATGCATCACCAAACATTTCATGTTTATGCATTATGTAGATCAATTCTAATTCCGAGAGATACACCTGTGGCAGCTCCTTGTTCAGTGGCTTTATGTACAGACTAACCCACTGATTGGCCTCTTCAAAAGGCTTCAGTAAAGCAAAAACATTCCCCAACCAGATGCTCCTTTCTTGGCAGAGGAAAGGATCTGTGGCTAATGATTGATCGCCTTGGCCAGTGTTTGGAAGGAAATTTACCTCCAACCCCCCTAGGCGCTTTAGAGTGAGACGAGTCCCATAGATACACATGCAATGTACCAGGAGGGAGGGGGCAGTGATTCAAAACTCTGCACAGACACAATATTAAATATAGATGCATAGATTCAGTGTACACGTATAAGGAGACGCCATTTTTGTAGTTATAGTAGACACATTCGGTCCTTCCTTGGCTGCAAGATAAAAACAGGCCGACGAAAGAAACCTGAACAGGGCCAAGCCCTTATGGGAGAAAGACCCGCGCTGCTAATTCCCATAAGAACTTCCCTATGTTCCTTAACTGTTGTCCCAAAAAGGAATGCGCCCTGTAAGGCCGGGAGACAGCACCAGGCACCTCACTGGGCACATTCATCACAGCCAGGCCAAAAGCAGACCTCCAACCCCCACCCAGCCCACCAGGAGTTATGGCACCCACAACTGAGCCAGTCCAAGATCCCTGAATTCTGCGATAGTAGGTGACCTCAGACCACCAACTATAAACCCAGTGGTCATAAAAGATCTGAAAGAACACAACCATTTCACCTTATTTCATAATGACTCACTTTGTAATACAAAGTACAGGGAGGAATAAATTATAGCCAAAGCGAAGGTGGAAACCTTGGGTGCGGAGGGTATGATATGAACTGAGTGAAGAATGTGTGGGTCAGCATGATCTTGAGGCTTCCCCTGTGCCATTCCCAGAGGTTTCCAGGTGCACGCCATAATGATAGAGTAGTATTGTCTTACAATAGTAACTGATGAGGAACATGACCTTCATTCCCTGGAGAGATGAGCCCAGCTGACCCCACGTGATGGAAGACGGACAGACGGGGCTGGGGCCAATTGCACCCTGGCATCCCCTATGGAGCACTACCATGTATAGGGTCTCATCAACCAGCCACACAGGTTTCTACTATATGTATGACATAGTAATGATGATGTGTTGCCTAAAGAACTTCTGATTGTACTATTTTTCAGCAAAACGTTCGCGAGCAGCAAAGTTCTTTGCTGGCCTACTTATTTTTTTGTGCTATCAAAACTCGTTATCCTTGCAGGATATCTCTTGCCCTTTTCCCTAGCGGGTTGTATTTTTTTCTGACGTGAGAGTCGTGACGTGATGGCAAGCTCATGAGCTTGCCATCACCATCTCATAAGCCTACACACTATCCGGACTTGCCCCACGTAAACAGCAACTGCGGCAGCAGCGGAAAAATCCCCAACAGATACATTTTCACCCCATCCCTACCTCATCCCAACCACATTTGGTGAATGCAGCAGATTCAGACATCTTCATTTTATTCAACTCTATTCTAAAATAAACAGCGCGCACAACAATGCTTTGCTGCACTCTACCCCCAAAATTAATTGGTGCCTAAGTCTTCATTGGATTTCTCCCTCACCTACAAATTGTGCACGCGACAAAGACTGCTTTGGTGTACTCCCTTCATGTACTTCCCTTCCTTCAAAATTCATGTGTGCCTAAGACTGCTTTGGCATACTCTTGCACCAACAAAATCCATGTGTGTCCTGAACTGCCTGGGCATACTTCCTGCCTACCTAATTCACATGTACCTAAAACTACTTTCGCATACACCCCAGCCTATAAAATTCATGTTTGCACATAATTGCTTTCATAATTGTTTTGGCATAATATTCCGCCTAAAACATTCTCGTATACTTAAGAATGCTTTGGCATACCCCCACGCCTAAAATATTCACATGTGCCTAAGACTGCTTTGTCAGACTCTCCTACCTAGCCAATTCTTGTGCGCCTAAGGCTGCTTTCAAACCTCACCTGCTTACAAAGATTCACATGTGCTATGACTGATTTGGCTTCAGAATTCACATGTACCTAAAACTGCATTGGAGTACTCCGACAACTACACATTTCACATGTGCCTAAGCCTGATTTGCCACACTCTTCCACCTACAAAATTCATGTGTGTTCGCCTTTTCCTGTTTTGTTGTGCTGTCTCTCCACTCACAAATCAAATGCTCCCAACTCTCCCCAACATTCCTACTTAATTCCCTACCTACCTTCCCTAACTATCCAGAGCTCTATAATGCCTGTCACCTTTGAGCCGATGTGTGCTATGTTCAGAAGAGATAGACTACTGGAAAACCAGTGAAATACAGCAAAATCAGCACCCACCAGCACTCGGCACCACGAGGCCACATCTATGCCATGCAAAGAAATAACATGTCTATAGTGGAAGAGACGAAACATATTTTCTACTGTTAAACGGATGTGTTTGTGTAATGCAGACAGAAGCAAATCTCAAGCAGAGCAGCGCCGATTGTCTTAGCCATCGGTGGGGAAAGTGACAGCACCAAGCACCCAAAGGAAGTGCAGAAACCCCAGGCTTACAGTGCGAGCTATACACCTACCAGGGAAAGAAAAGCCCTAGAGAAGACAGACTTCTTGTCGCATCCCCCTTCTAACGTGGGTTCAACAGGGGAAGAGCTCAGGAGGCCACTTCAGCGAGTGGGTTGGAGCCATTTTGTAAGGAAGCGAAGCAGGACGGGTGGACCACCCAGTAACCATCTTCACACACGCTCCTCCATGTGTGGTACCTATTTAACAGTAGCACGCGCGCGCCAGCTCACACACATGCACCCCTGATGGTCTTCAAGTACTCAAAAAGAATTTGAAATATGAGCAGAATAAAGTGAAGCTCACCCTTAGAGACTCAAATACACAACTGCATTGTTCGTGGTCTGATGAAATATACATGCGCGGTGGTTTAAGCTACATAAAGCGACCACAGCAATTAAACACACACAGAAGAGCACTCACCCTGTGGGACGTAGGACAGTTTGTGTGGTCTGATCAAAAGCATTTGGGCATTAAAAGCAACCTCGTTCTTTTTTTCTACGGCTTCCTAAGCTGTCACATTAGAGTCATCAAGTTGACCACAAGTTAACAAAATTACCTTGCACAGCCCACTCGAGCCTAAAAACCCACCCTCGAAGCCGTGAAACCGCACACATGAAAGCAGAGTGCCCGTAGGCCGTGCCGACATTTCGCTGATTTTGACAGCAGAGATAATTACCACATAAGCACGGTGACGCGGTGCCTTGATTTCTAAATGTTTTCCAAGCCATCATTAGGCAGCCGCACTCGCATTTCAGTTCCAAGTGCTATTTACCGCGCGTCCCTCCACTGTTATGCAAATCTTTTAACACGATGCAGCTGCCGGCTAATGACAACGTAGGGATGGGGGTTGTCACTAATTTTTCCGTACAGTACAATAGCCCATTCTTCAAGATGGCAAACCTATTTGTTTCCGCAACCCGGATAAAATTATACACTACGCGGGCAAGTGATATAAATGAAAAGCACATGCATGGTGAACACCTGCAGATATTCCGTATTGCTCTGATAATTAAATGCTGCATTGCTAACCCTTTGTCTGAATATTTTCAGTATGCACATGTTAAGTAAAGCACCGAAGGATTGTGCTATCTATAGTCATGAAAGTGAACATGTGTGGGTTTGTGGCTTGGCGAATTCCACACCGTCGTTTTCACCAATATGCACCAAATTTTGCATAGTTACCTGTTAGGACTCTCCAGCCATTACTGGCTACATGACATTTGAACACCCCATCTCTTTCCTTGGATTTCAGCACCTTAACACGTGAGACAGTTGCCTGAAATCGGCGAAACATTTATGTCTTCGTGGAAGGACCGGTTCTCAACCCTGGAATGCACGGTTTCTGGGACATTTGCACCACAATGCACCGCAACAAACTGCAGCACCCCAGGGTCAGACAACATGCAGGGAGTGAGCATAGTAATTGCAATTGTAATTGTTTATTTGTAAAGCACTTATACACAAGTGAAGTGCTTTGAAGTGCTTCAAAGTGTTTAAAAGTAGGTTCCAATATGTAGCAGCTCACCAACCCTTCTGCATCCCTCCAATGTCTGGCCCGAGGTATGTCTGCAAGACACAAACGCCAATTCTCAGTGCAGTTTACTTCAGAGTGCAAAGCACATCAATCAATAGGCAAATCGCAGCAGCGACCTACAGGATCATTGATTTGCAACAATTGATGAGAGTGTTGTCATGTTGGTCCACAGAACCCATTCAGAGATTGTGTACTGAAGATGGAAGGTTGACATCCGGCCCTGTTCTGCCACCAGCAAAATACTCAAACCAGAATAAGAACTAAACACGATATGGCCGCCGATCGTACAAGCTCACACCAACCCCCACTGCGCCTACGATGGCCAAGTACAGTGAAAGATACCCTCTTAGTCAACCTTACAACCCAAGAGCAGTACGAACATTACCTAAGGTGGAAGAAAACCCACAGGATGGAACCAAAGACAACTTTGTTGACAGTCTCGACTAAAAGCGCCAAGAAGCCATTCATCCAGTCATTCGAGACAACATGACATAGCAGCGTTAGACATGAAGCACATGTGCCATCCGCACATTGGGAAACAATCACGCACCCAAACACACGAAGAACACATGCGTACAGTTCCATATGTTAGTGTTAGAGGACAGTTACATGTACATAGTGCCTATACCTTTATTATTTTGTCATTAGCTTGTCGCAGCAACACAGAAACCGCAAGAATCAAGAAGATCTCATGTAAACGCTTGCAGATGCTCACATGCAAATAACCCTACAGAAATACAGGAACACTTGAGGGACTCGGCAAACCCGGAACCCACTAACGTATGGATACTATGGAAAAGCACATACAGTGAGAAGCCAGACTATGGCTTAGGAAATCACAGAAGAACTGATGGCTGGGAACAGCAGCGGTCTCATGAGCCAGACAGTGGCTGGCAACAAAGTTGTTACAACCAGAGCCGAAGTTGGATGAAGGGAAAGGAGCACTCTCATAATTGCGGTGGTTCACATGCAGGTATAATGCTGACACATATTTGCACATTTCACCTTGAAAAGGTACACTCCGAGCTGGGAACCAAGTTGAATCCCAGGCCTGGGGGCTATCAGTTCGACTAATCACAATGTATGGCCCTAGGGGTGGGTAGCCGGGGCCCCCAACCAATCATCAGGTCCCCATAATGTAACATTTAGAAGTAGCATTTTTTGGGGATGGTCCAGGCCTGACACCTGACATGGGAGGACCAGTGAACTAACCCCTATGTGGACCGCTATAAGGGAACTACCACTCAACACCCAATCACAAAAGGTGATAGGTTTCCTGGCGAACGGGCCAGACTATGACTTCGTCAACTGTAATACAAAACTTGCCTGCGAGCCAGTGTTCTCTGAGCTGTGCCTGGATTTCTCTCCATGTATTAATCCCTGATGGTTTGTTGGCTGTAATAAACCACAGTTGAACTTGCTGCCTGTCTCGACTTGTGTTCCTTTTGGGAAAGGGAAGGAGTTAGGCCTTCCATGAGTTCACAATCTCCTAGCAACCACTCTGCTTGCCTGGGAGTTCTCCCCTAACAAGTTGGTAGCAGAGGTAATAGTTTGTGACGTCAGCCCGGCAAGAAGCTGCCTCCGAGGCGGTCAGACCAGAAAGGCTGTGGGACTGTCGCTGGCATTGCGAGACAACCGGGAAAGCGCAAACCAGAGCAAGGTCATCAGGAGTCGTTTCGAAACCATCACGCCCACAATAGGTGTAGGGTCCAAGGCAGACCAGAAGGGCGAGGCGAGCGTTTGACGGGGAACCAGCAGCCGAGCAGCGTCAGCGAGCACGGAACGTAAGCATTGGTCCAGAGAATTAGCAACTGGGGCCCACGGGAGGGTGTTGAATAATTGTTGGGAGGTGGGAAGTATTGTTAGTGTTAATAGTCTGTTTTAGTATTATTAGTAGTGTTAAGTAAGTAAGAACTTGAGCGGAGGTAGACATCCCTTTTCTATGTCTAGGCAGCATTCAGTCTTCGAGGTAAAAGGTTCTGGCGAACAATCTGGACTATGGATTTGAAAGGCTTGGATTACAGAAGTATGTAAATAAAGAATACCTGTGAATTGAGCGGTGTAGCTAGGGGCATAGATGACGGTATTCCTGTGACGGTTAGCTGGTGCGATCCTAGATTGCGGAAGGTGAACTAGCTGGTTAAGTCTCCTGGAGAGAGGCGTTTCACATGTTTGGCGATGCAACTGGTGCAGTTAGTCACAAGAAAATAGAAGTGTACACTGCCCTGGAGAGGTGGGAAGACAGCTGTAGGGTTTGTGGGGTTGTTGGGGAATTTTGAGTGGGAGTACCGGGTCATTATTCTGTGTATGTGTAAATTGTTTAACTATTTGGTTCGAGGTTTAGCTTGGTGATGTCATCCTTAGGTCGGTATACAGGACGGAGAGTTATGACGGTGAGGAGCGAGTGTTGTGGATTTGGGATTGTTAGAGAGGTGAACAAGTGGCGGTGCGCAGAAGGCGCATGCGCAGGATTGTTGTGGTGTGCCGGAGAAAGGCAGCAATTGTGAAGGAGGGGCTGTACGTGTAGTAAGCCGTATGAGGTGCAGAGCAAGCAAGGCTTATAACAATTGAAATATATTACTATTGCAGTGTAACCTTTTTACCCTGATAGCGGATTCTCGAAAACCTCAATTAGAGGTCCAGTAAAGCCATAATGTGTCCAATGTATCAGGAAATGGTTGGGGGGAGTACCCCGCATTCAACACCTTTGTAAAATGTTGCCACCATACAAAGATATAATTGTTAAATATAGAATACAGTGGTCCAAGAACACTGAAGGATAGATAATGAGGCCATGGCCTCCTAACAGCAGTTTCCCCAGGTAGGTGCAAGATTCACTACTGACACACAGAACACCTACAAGGGGAAGAAATTGGCAAATCGCATGGCAATATTTGAGCTATGGCGCATTTTCCAGGAGGAGGTGGGAGACCGTCAATGGATGATGAACTAGCAGGAGGTAAAGGAAGCAGGGTCTGACCCTTCTGCACTTCCCTGTAACCCTCCTAGCGTAGTATCCGATGACACAGATCATGACCAGGGAATATATCCATTAAGGGAACTAAGGGTGGCAGAAGGGTACTCAAACCTAACATATAAACCACCACCATAAACATAAGAGGAGAAACAGTGAGGTGCGGGGCAGGCTGCCAGAAGCACCGAGGCAAATGAGGAGGGATTGCAGCGCGCAAAGGCAGAAGTCGAAAGCATAAGTACGGAGGAGTGGATAGCAGCACATATACTCTTGAAACTTAAAGGGAAGACAACAGGGGTAGCAGAAGGGGAAACAAGGGCCATAGATGATTTGGAAAGGGAGCAGGGAAGACTTGACTGGGCAGTGGGAGAGGGACAGGATATAGAAATTGGAACTGGAAGAAAGGGAACGGAGATGGGAGAAGGAGAAGGAGTTTATGGATAAGGAGTAAGCAGAGAGAATAGAAAGGGAACTGAAAGAGAAAGAGAGGGAAGATGGTGGAGAAGGGAGAGAGAGAAGGAGGCACAAATGGCAGAGTGGAGAAGGCAGATAATAGAGCAAGAAACCCTCAAGTTTGAAGAGAGAAAACAGAGGAAGTTGCAGTCAGACAGGCTTGTGAGGGAACAAGCGCAGAAGGAGGAGGATGAACGAGCAATAAGGGCATCTGGTGAGCAAGCTGCACTAGAATGGGAGAGGGAAAGACGGGAGGGAGAGAGGTGAATAGATCCGGATAGCACAGATATACATGTGGACAGCTCGGTAGGGCATGGCGCAGAACGACTAGGATTATGCGAAGGGGAGAGCTAATATAATTTAGTGGACATCGATCTTGATTTAAAGCATAATGCTGACTCTGCATCACGGAAACTGAATTTTTCAGATTACCTTTGCAGTAACATGGACGTAGGGTCTGACAATGATGACAGACACAGCAGAGACGAGGGGGGAGCATAGCAAACTCTACCTCACAAGGACAGGTGAAGGGACATCATGTGAATGCAGGTCTCATGGACAGAGGGAAGGAGGGTCCAATCTAGTTGAACAAAAACAGCACACGATCGACTGGTGCACCACACAAAACACATACATTAACAGACTAAGGAATCTTCCAGGGCGCAGGAGAGAAGAGACAGCACTGGCACATTCTAGAGGACGTTGTCAAAAGCTCATGAAGGGAACAAACAAGTGCCTGCACTAGAACCTGTAGACATATGCACAAACATTGAGCATGAGAGAGGGCCTAATCAGATCAGACAGTATCGAAGAACACCAGCGGAGACGGCAGAATACTCACAAATACCCCTATCAGAGAGGGGAGGGACAAGGCCTCACTATGTACCCTGGAAACACACAGACAAGGAAAATGATAAATGCAGATTACCCTCATTGAGTGCGGGAGCTGGGAAATGGATATATGAAATGGAGAAGTTGACAGCGGGCCACAGGCTTGCAGTGGGTGATGTCAAGGTGCTGTTGGTATCAATATTAGGTGACGCGACTGATGACATATGGAAGAGGGCGGGGTTCCCTGGGGTCACCCTACAAAACACAGCACACGACGGGTCACCATTCGCAAATTGCAGAGCAGCAGCGTGGCAAGCATTATGGACACAATACCCAGACACGTCAGACATAATGGCTATTACGTCATGCAAAATGCATAACGATGAAAATCCTGTTCAATACATTCAAGAGATTCAAGAGCTTTGGCACCTTGAAAATCGAGAGCCATGGGACAAAACAATAGCAATCTTTTATCACATCTTAGTGCAGGGGTTGCCAGAACCTGTACAGAAGAGTTTGAACAAATTGGTAGGGATGGCCAGAAATACAGCTCACAATAGTACATCATTGCAGGTTGTGGCAGAAGAAGGCCAAAGAAAGGGCAGAAGAGAGAAAGGCTGCTGAGGTTTAGTTAGTTCAAAAGAAATTGTCAAAATATGCCATGGAAGGGGCAGTAATAACTAGTCCCAAACCACAGACACAAGCACCAGCACCACACCAACAATATCAACAACAGCAACAATACGCAGTGCCCATGGGAGGAGGGTACATGGGACAGGGCGTGTTCCAACAGGGTTTCCGAGGGAGTGGAGGTTTCCAGAGGGGGTGTGGCTTCAGACCACAAATGCAACAACATCAAGGTGGTTTTCAGGGATTCAATCAACAAATGCCAAAGGGATTGGGAGACTTTTTGGGGGGTCTCCCAGGCCAAGGGAGAGAACCACCCCAGTGCTGGACCTGTGGGCAGCTAGGGCATATTTCAAGATTGTGCCGATTTATAGGAGCACAATAAGGTTGGGCAGATCAGGGACAGCCGAGCTATCAAGGAGGACGGAACGATTATTCTTACGCCAAAGGTACACAACAACAAGGAATGTTACAGAACACACACCAGCAGATACCACAAGCACAAGTACAGGTACCGACTTCAAGACAGGTACAGACACCAGTGCCACAAATGGCAGCACCACTACCCCAATATTTCCAGGAAGCACAAGTTCGGGGAAGCACACAACAGTTAGCACAAATACAGGACTGTGACACCATGGAACCCATGGACACAGTGGCGACAGTGCCAGTTAGACGGATGGGTGGGGTCATCATGGTGGGGAACAACCCTTTCACAGGGAACAGGATATCATTGTTTCTGCAATAGGACAGCCCACAGACAAACGTGTTGTGTCCCATCCTGTCAGTTACACCCAATCCTGAGGAGGAACCTCACATAGAGGTGGCGATAGGTGAAACAACATTTTCCTTTCTTGTTGACACTGGGGCGACTAGGTCATGCATTCGGGAAGGGACATTTGTGTTGTCAGGCGATGCCATGAATACTCAAGGATTCTCTGGGGCTCGAGAAGTGGTTCCTTTCACTGATAACATCTCTCTATCTATAGCAGATCACGACTTATCTTTACCTTTGCTCTACTCTAGACAAGCACCTGTAAACCTGTTGGGACATTACATCATGAGCAGACTAAACATGACCATCTCATTCATGGACAAAGGCTTAATATGCTCCATAGCAGGAATACACATGTTGAATGTAAGACAGATTGTTCAGGCATATTGTGGGAGCACAGTGCAGAGGGGGGTGCCATTGGACCCAAAAATGTTCCAGTATGGGAAAGATATGGCAATTGCATGCATGCCAGGCATTGCAGGGAAGGTACGGGGGGTGTCAGGAGAGTACCTGTTCAGACCAGAGACAATACTGGATGAGCCAGAAGGAACAATAGTGCCCATATACATCGAGACAGTTTTGGCAAGGGGGGATTGGATTGCAGTACACGCAACAGATGTCAAAGGGAGGGCGTGGAGAGCAATAATTGCAGTGGCAGAAGGGTGCAGGCTAACCACAGTAATGGATGAGGAGCTCTTTAAGGAAGAGAGATTGGAGATGGAGATGATGTTCAAAATGAGTGTAAGGTTTTGGTTACAGATTAATTACAGAGAGGTTGCACAAAGAAAATCAATGGCGCTGAAAGCACTGCCCACATTATGGGAGGAGGGCATGACCAAGGTACCCGATAGTTTATGGACCACAAGTCCCTCTGTTGAGGGTGCATAAAGAGCATATGGGAGTTAAGATAAAGTTAAAATATGGAGAAATCCTACCACCAGTAAAGAAGTATCCCCTAACAAAGGAAGCAGATGAGGGTATTTATGAAACAATCAGCGCCCTCATTGAGAGAGGCATCTTGGTGCCATAAGAATCTCCATGCAACACCTCAGTGTACCCTGTACGCAAGGCGAACAGGGGGTCAGGGAGTTTTATTCAAGATTTACGCCCTCTTAACCACATTGTAGAAGCAGAGAATCCAGTAGCAGCAAACCCAGCAACAATCATGTGTGGCATTCCAGCGGAAGCCACCTACTTCACTCTGATTGATTTGAAAAATTCCTTCTTCTCTGTGCCATTACACCCAGACTCACAAGATTGGACCAGCTTTATGTATCGCAACCAGAAGTGGAAACATACCAGGCTGCCACAGGGGTACTGTGAGTCACCATCCATTTTTAACAGGTTGATTCAGATGGATTTAGGAAACATTGAAACAGAGAGCACAGTGCTACAATACGTAGATGACTTCCTGATTTGTAGCAAGACAGAAGAAGAATGCAGGACAGACTCAGTACACATGTTGACAGTGTTAGCTGATAAGAGGTACAAAGTGGACAAAGTCAAACTCCAGTACTGTCAAAAGGAAGTACTGTACATTGGGCACCTGATATCCAAAGACGGCAGGCATATTGCCCCAAAGAGAGCGCAGACAATACACAACACACCACAGCCTAAAACAGTGAGGGAGATGCAGCAATTCCTGGGGTTTTGCAACTATTGCAGAGCATCATTTTTCGATTACAGCACATACACCAGACCACTCTTAACTGCACTCAGAGAAGAACAGAGAGGAGCCAAGTCACTGACCTGGACATGAGACATGACTGAAGCATGCAATGAGCTAAAGGAAGTGATATATACAGCTCCAGTGCTAGGGACCCCAGACTATCAAAGGGAATTCTTTGTATTCTCACACTCTGACGGTGTAGTAATGAAGGCAGTTCTGACACAGAAGACAAGCATGAGCCATAAACTGATTGCTTACTATAGTGGGCAACTTGACCCAGTAATGAGAGGACACTTCGCATGTGAGCAATCTCTGGCAGCTGCAGCCTTCGCAGTAGAAAGAACATTTGCAATAACAATGGGGCGCACCACCACCCTTTATGTGGAACACGCCCTGTTTGCTACACTGCACAAAACAAAGAGCACATTGACCACACATAGAGCATCAGGATATAAGATAATACTATCCAAGGCAGGATTAAAGATAGTAAGATGCAAGACTGTAAACCCAGCACTATTCATGGCAGATGTCTATCAACCAGGGGATTGAGCTCATGACTGCACCAAAAACATAGAGCGATTCAGTGAGACAGGCAAGGTGGAGGAAGACGCACTTGAGGGGAGACATGCTCTACATTGATAGTTCTTCAACAATTGATCAAACTGATGGGGTCAGGAGGACTGGGGCTGCTCTAGTGAGGTTGAAGGAGGACGGGACAAATGAGGCAGTTGCGAGTGCCTGGTTACCATCTCAATAGTCAGTGCAAGCAGCCGAACTAGTGGCCCTCATATTGGCCCTACAACACATCATAGGTAAGAGGGTGACAATTTACTCTGATAGTGCATATGTCACATCAACAGTACATTCAGGATTGGCACGATGGTTCAGGAGAGGGTACAGGAGAGCTGATGGGACCCCAGTACATGTGCTGCTGTTAGGTGAACTGATTGAAGTAATAACATACCCACAGGAGTTAGCATCGGTCAAGTGCCAAGCGCACAACAAAGGGGAAGACGCTATCTCAAGGCAAAACGAAGCAGCTGATTATGAGGCAAAGTGTGCATCATATTTTGAAAACTTGTGACAACTGACGGAGAGGCCCAAAGTCCTGTGAGGGGTGCAAAACCTGGTTTTGAGAGAAGGGTACCATTACCTACCAGAAACTCAAATTATGGAACTGCAGGGAGCTGCACCAAAGGAGGAAAAGGAACTATGGGTAAAAAAAGGGTGCTCCATGTCTACCATAGATTCCCTATGGTGACAGAACAACACAGGGAAAGTGGTTTTATGCTCACCTGTATCCACGGGGATGCCACCCAGCGCTGGTTGGATGATTTGCACTCTCAAACCCTCTCCCGGTCCCTTGGTAAGGCCTCTGGTTAAAGATGGGTCTGCAATATAGGAGAGCTGGATTCAATACCAGAGTGTCTTTATGTTTTCCCACCTCCCTTGGCCTCAACTCCTTCCTCCCCCTTGGGCCCTCTCCTCACCTTAATATTGTAAAAGGTGGATTCTCCGTCCTGCTCCTCGTGGCAGGGGCGCGTAGATGTGGGGGGCGAGCAGCGACCAAATTACTTCACTGGTGCAAGCCCCCCTGTGGGATTCCAGGCCTGCTGCGACTCCGTGGGATTGCTGCTTTACAGTCCTTATATGCAGTTCTTATGTTCCTCTTAGTTCGAATAATAATGTCTTGCTTCTTTCCTTTTAGGTATAAAAAGGTACTTTGGTGTTGTCATGCAGTTTGAAGATGAGCATGGGCTGGTAGGCGAAAGCGCGGTGTGCCCAATGCTGTCCGGTGAGTAATGCGCGATGAGCGGCGCTGTTTTGCCTTTTGTATTGATAACCTATGTCTTTTCTCGCTTTGCAGGTTGCGATGTTCCTCGCCTAGCGCCGTAATGTTCCAGCAATGATACTGACCAGGAGATGACTAACCAGGTAAGAATTGTGTGGCTTTCTTCATTTGGGAGGAAACGTGAGCAAATGCTTACAAATGCTGTCTTTCCTTCTCCTCTTCCAGGTTATGGTATTGCAGGATGCATGCAGTGAGTGGAACTGAAGTCGGCTATGGATGAAGACAGGTTGCTGTTCCAGGCAAGTTTCATAGTGTTGTTTCTCTCTCTGCAGGTCCTTGGTTTCAGGTAAGCTGGCATCAAAGAACTGGACACGGTGAGCGTACGCTGCCCACAGCAGAATAATGCAAAGCATGTTCTGCTTTTTGGGTGCAGTTTAAATAGTCTCAGGTAAAGTAGTCCAGGTAAAATAGTCCCAGGCCTGCTACACCCAAAGCAGTCCAGGTAAAGTAGTCTCAGGCCTGCCACACCCAAAAGACTAGACCGCATAGCTCAGTTTGGTGTCCAGTTAAAGTACCTAATACAAAAGCATTGAATGCCAAAGCGTCGACTCAATTTGACCTAAAACCAAACGGTTGAATTTTTTTTTTTATATATATTTATTTTTGGGTTTCCGTTTTGAAAAAAAAAGTGGTTTTACTACAAAAAAGGTGGTTTGGTGGGGGACCCTTTGGTTTAAGGTCCTTTTGATTCGACCCTTTTGGCATTCGATCCTATGCATTTGAAACTTTCACCTATAACCGCTCAGTTCCTTGTAACTGAGCTATGTTTGTGCCTCCATGTTGGCTGAACCCTCCCAAGTTAAATAATCCCAAGTAAATAGTCCCATTCTAATGTTGGTCTTCATGATGGTTATGAGCCTCTGACTCCAAGAGTCTTGGATGAGGTTTTAAGGCCTTTGACCTGACCCTAACTGGAAGGCTGACTTGCCAGTGAGGGCCAGGGGCAAGGGTCATGACAGCACTCCCCCCAAGGCCCCTCTCACGGTGGCACTTCTGCCTGGTCCTGGTTTGGCTAGGCAATTCTGTTGGAACTTTTTTAATTAAGCGAGGTGCATGGATGTATTCACTAGGTTCCCATGATCTGTCTTGAGGGCTGTATCCCTTCCAATCAACTAAGTAGTATAGTTTGGATCTGGTGTATTTTGAGTCTAGGATATCCTTTACTTCAAACTCTGGTTCTCCGTCAACTAATACTGGTTTTGGTGTGTTGTAACCCGAGTACCGGGTTGTACCGGTTTCAGGAGTGATGCGTGAAACACAGGATGAATCTGCATAGTGGGTGGTAGGGCTAATTTAACTGCCACTGGATTTATTATTGATTCAATAGAATAAGGTCCCAGATATCGGGGACGAAAGGTCTGAGTCCCTTTTATGGGCACATATTTTGATGCTAGCCAGACCTTGGGCCTCATTACACAGATGGTGGTAAGGGATTACTGGCACTGGTAAAGGCACCGATGCCTGTAATCCCTTACCGCCCTACTACGAGGTCCCTCAGCGAGTCCCGTCCTTAACGTGTGGTCAGACCACACGTTAAGGACGGGAGCCGCTGAGGGACTTCAGAGCAAATAACGGTACCGCTAATAGCGGTACCGTTATTTGCTCCTTCCCCATTCCCATTGAGCCCTATGAGGGCTTAACTGGGAATGGGGAATGGGTCCTGGAATGGGGACCTACCGGTCCCGCAAAGGTTGGAATAGACCGGTAAGTCCCTATTCCGGGAACCTGGACTCCGACGGCGGTAGGGGGTAGCCATCGCGCTAATTGTGCCATGGCTACCGCCTACCGTGTAATGAGGCCCCTTGTCTCTAATTTGATAGTCAGGGGCTTTACTACGATGTTGGTCAGCGAATTTCTTTTGTCTGTTCTTGGCTTGGAGTAAATGTCCTGCTGCTTCTTTGAAGGCCTGGGAAATAGTCGTTGTGATGCTGGAAATACATCGGAGGGCCTCTGTATCCTTGTCCTTTACTGCCTTTTATCGTGTTTTCCGCGCAGGAGTTCATGTGGGACTCCTGGCGGTGCAGCTCTCTCTCTTGGTTTGGTGAACAGACCCATGGGATACCCGTATGGCACCCATGGCTAGGGGTGCAACCCTGTGCCCCTGGTGTATATTTTTGGGCACCTGTGTGTGACCCACAGAGCAGTGTGGCAGCTACGTGCTGAATTGACTGGTGCCCTGAGCGTCCTCCATTTTTGGATGCCCAGGACCTGTCATTGGAATCGGTAGATTCCTGATGGAGACAAAATGGCCCCCATAGCCTCTTGCCTTCCATCGCCCGTTACCTTGATGTTCCCGAAGTCCCGGGAAGCCCTGACTCTGTCCCTTCCCCCTGACTCTCCGTCAGACGTTCGCCGACCCGTGACACCTGCCTTAAAAGGGAGGGCATTCAAGAAGGGCCGTCAATTCCCTGACGAGGAACGCTACAATGCTAGGTACTTTGGGGTTGCAGAACTATTGGGAAGTCTAGTGTGAACAATATATGGACTGGGCTTGTATCTTTATTCTACAGGTTGCCCAGGTGGGGGGATCTCCACACAGAGCTGTGTTTAACGGTAGGTGCCAGTATTCTGCCAAGTGTGCAGCCATCGTGCTTTCCTTCGTCTCTCTTCTGCTGGTTTCCTCTTTATTGATCTGTGTGACATTTTGACCACATAGTTGATGCACTTTAAAGACATCTAATAATCGTTGTGGTACCACTTTAGAACTGTATATATTTACCATTGTTGATTTTCCGAGCACACAGTGCTTTATTGTGATATTGTATATACTTTGAATATTAATTATATAAAGACTTTGTTTTAACCGATACAGTGTGTGGACATTCCTTTGTGGGTGCTTGGGGACTACACTGTACTTAAGAACCAACCCGCATCACCTCCCGAGAGGCTAGGCCTTGATTGCTCGACCATAGCTACCAAATAGAAAATCTTGGCTGGGGTCCTCTGTGCCTCTCCTCTACCATATAGAGAGCAGAAGTACAGACACCCCCCACCGGCGTCTTTACAGTCGTATGTCGGGTTTTAACCACTGGCATTTCCAAAGGGGTTGGGAGATCCAATTCTGAAGTACGTGGATGTCTACCATATAGAGTGTAGAAAGGGGTTTGTCCAGTGCTGGTGTGTAATGAATTATTATAGGTATATTCATCTATCCATAACACCATAACAAGTCCTTCCAATTTCTTTCCACTTGATGTAACATGCAACATAAGTAATGCTTGAGGGTTTGGTTTGTTCTTTCTGTTTGGCGATCTGCTTGAGGATGGTGACTTGTGGATAGTCGAATGTCAATTTGGGCCATTGAACAGCATTTCCTCCAGAAGTTGGATATGAACTGACTACCTCGATCTGAGATCAAGACCGATGGAAAGCCATGTAGCCTTACGATTTCCTCCAGGAATACATTTGCTAAATTGGATGCATTTGGAAGACCCTTAAAAGGAATAAAGTGTGTCATTTTAGAGAACAAGTCTACAACTACTAAGATGGTGTTGAATCCTTGACTGGGAGGTATATCTGTAATGAAATCAAGGGACAGTGTGTGCCATGGTGTGGGAGGAATTTCCAATGGTTGGAGAAGACCTGCTGGTTTCTGCTTTTGAGACTTGTTTTGTGCACACACACCGCAATATTGGATACATTGTATGATGTCTTTACGCCGTGTGGGCCACCAATAGTTTTGTTTTACTTTAGCTAGAGTTTTGGCAATTGCAGGATGACCTTCAATCAGGGAGTCGTGATAACCCGAAATAACCTACCCTTGTAAATCTTTACTTGGCAAGTATGGATGGTTCCTAAAATATGGTAACTGGTCTTTAATGGTGTAATGTTCTCCTTGAGTACACCACTCTTGTGAGAAAGTGGGATCCATTAAGAGTTGGATCTTGTTTTGGAGTTCACCCTGTGTCATTGTTGTCGTAAGACCCAGGAGTTTGTCTTCTGGAATGATTTTATCAACACCCATGCGGGACAAGGCGGCAGCCTTTCAGTTTCGGACTCCTGGTGGTAGGAGATCACATAGTCATATTCAGTGAAGAAAAGAGCCCACTGCAGTTGACGGGATGATTGAGCCTTTGCTGTTTTTGGGTATTGCAGGTTTCGATGATCAGTTATGACCGTGACAGTATGTCTAGCACCAAGGAGATAGTGCCACCATTCCTTGAAAGCTGATTTTATAGCCAAGAGTTCTTTGTCTGTGATAGCATAGTTGAGTTTTGGGAGGTGAGAATTTACGTGACCAGAAGGCCACAGGGTGTAACTGGCCAGTTCCTGGGTCCCTTTGTGAGAGAACAGCTCCCATAGCCATGCTAGAGGCATCTGTTTCAACTATATAAGGGAGGTCTGGCGAGGATGCCATAGAACCGGAGCAGAAGTGAATTTCTTCTTAAGTTCTTGAAAGGCCTTCTCTGATTCTTCCGTCCAATGGAACTTTTTATTGTTTTTTCTCAATAGTGATGTAATTGGATGCAGTATTTGGGAAAAATCTGGGATGAATCGGTGGTAGAAGTTTGCAAAGCCCAACATACTCTGGATTCATTTAAATGAAGTTGGTGACGGCCAGTTAAGAATGGCATCTACCTTGTCCCTATCCATTCTGATACCTTTTGGTGTGAGGATAAACATGAAAAGAGCATTTTTCAAGTTTTGCATACAGTTTATGTTGGTGGAGTTTATTAAGGACAGACATGCCTGACATGGTCTTCTTTTGTAGCAGAATACACTAAGATGTCATCAATGTAAACCAGGGCGCAAACGTCGATTAACTCCCGCAAAACATCATTCATAAAGTACTGGAATGCAGCAGGAGCGTTGCAAAGTCCAAAAGACATTACCTGGTATTCATACAAGCCGTATTTGGTACGAAAGGCGGTTTTCCATTCGTCTCCTTTCTTCACTCAAACAAGATGGTACGCCTGCCTAAGGTCCAGTTTGGTATAGATTTGGGTGTCTTTGACTTCATCCAATAATTCAGGAATAAGGGGCAGCGGTTAACAGTTTTTTACTGTGATCTGGTTTAATGCGCGATAGTCGATGCAAGTCCTCAAATCTCCTTCCTTCTTTGGTACGAAGAATAAGGGACTGGCTGCTGGTGATTAGATGGGCGGATAAATCCATTTGCCAGGTACTGATCAAGATAAGATTTCAAATGGAGGTTTTCTGGTTCAGTAAGTGCATAGATTCGACCACAAGGAATTTGCGCACCAGGTATGAGATCAATCTGACAATCGTAGGGCCTGTGCGGTGGTAGAGTATTGGCTTGTTCTTTCTGGAACACGTCTTGAAAATCTTGGTATTCATTTGGTAGAGTACTAGTCACACATAGTACAATCGCCGCCGTACTGGGAGTAGCAGATTTACATAAGTCTGTTTTCTCCTTTTCTTGGTAATAACAGGTGCGAGCACAGTCATCGGAAAAGGTCAACTTCTTGGCACGCCAATCTATTAGAGGGTTGTGAGCTACCAACCATGGCATCCCTAAGATTAGTCGAAACTGAGAAGCTTTGATGAGATCGAATGTAATACATTCTCAGAGCCCATCCTGGCACAGTAGGGTTAGTGCTGCTGTGCATTGGGTTACTGGTCCGGAAGCTATTTCTGTCCCATCAACAGTAGTAACTTTTTCAGTAGTCGAGCATAAGGGAAGCCCCATCTCTGCTGCCAGATCTTGGTCTACATAATTCCCAACTGCTCCACTGTCTATGTATGCTTCGACAGCATGCATCCGAGACGGTTGTTGGTGATTGATCAAAATTACTGGTAATGCAAAGTGTGAGGTCTGTGGTTCATCCTTCTCACTCGACAAGCGGACCTCTACGCTTGCCGGTCTTGGTAGTTTTCCGACTCCTTGTTATTATCTTCCTTCTCTGTGGCTGCAACAGTTCTCTTTGGTGGTTTCACTGGACATTCTTTGAGGAAGTGGCCTGATTTTCCACAATATAAGCATAATTGCTTTTGCCTTCTCTTATCTCTTTCAGTTTTAGTTAAAGTGGGCCTCCGATTTGCATGGGTTCTATCGTGTTTTCCAATGTACATGGAACATTCTCCTTTGACCGGACATACACAGCTCGAGTGTCTAACCTTATCCGGTCCGCTTTTCGGTCTTGTAATCTGTGATCTAATTGCACCACAAGGTTGATGAATTCTCCACAGTCTTGAGGTGGGTTAACCACTTGAGCAAGGACATCCTTTAGTTCCTCTCGTAGACCCCGATGAAATAGTGTGGTCCTTTTTTCCTCGGATCACCCAGCTTCAATGACTAGTCTGTTAAATGTTGCTATATATGTAAGCAATTCTTGACTTCCTTCACAGAGTGACAAAAGTTTGTTGTTTTATGCTTGGCCTTGGCTATGACGAGCAAAGAGTTTTTCCATTTCCATCTGGAAACCCCCAAAGTCATGTAACAACGGGTTATCCTGACTTACCAATGGTACCGACCAATCCGCAGCACTGGCACTCAGATATGACAAGACAAAAGCAACCCGCGCTTGGTCGTTAGGAAAAGCCCCAGGTCTGCAAAGGAAATGAAGACGACACTGGTTCATGAACATTGCGTACTTCTTGGGGTCCCCTGTAAATCATTCAGGTGGAGCTAAAGGAACTGCCCAGGAAGGGTTATTTGTACTGCATTGGTGGAAGAAGTTGGTTTTGGTGCTGGCGGAATGTTACCAGGCAATGGGGTCTGTCCTGCCTGTGATTGGAGCAATTCTCTACTTATTTCTTCGGTAGATCCTTAGTAACAATCAAATCCCTCCTAAGAGCGTTGGTTTCTTGCCTGGCTGAATGTACTTCAGCACGTATTTGTCCCAACAACTGAAATAACTGGTCAGTCTCTGAAGTCTCCATGACAGCCAGGTGGATAATATTATTGGGGCTTTGCGTTCTGTTACGCTCACCTGGCATCCACGGGGACACCACCCAGCCCTGGTTGGATGATTTGCACTCTCGAACCCTCTCCCAGTCCCTTGGTAAGAAGGCCTCTGGTTAAAGATGGGTCTGCAATATAGGAGAGCTGGATTCAATACCAGATTGTTTTTATGTTTTCCCACCTCCCTTGGCCTCAACTCCTTCGTCCCCCTTGGGCCCTCTCCTCATCTTAATATTGTAAAAAGTGGATTTTCCGTCCTGCTCATCGTGGCAGAGGCGCGTAGATGTGGGGGGGGTGGTGAGCAGCGACCAAGTTACTTCACTGGTGCAAGCCCCCCTGTGGGAATCCAGACCTGATGCGACTCCGTAGGTTTGGTGCTTTACAGTCTTTATATGCAGTTCTTATGTTCCTCTTAGTTCGAATAATAATGTCTTGCTTCTTTCCTTTTAGGTATGGAAAGGTATTTTGGTGTTGTCATGCAGTTTGAAGATGAGCATGGGCCGGTAGGCGAAAGCGCATTGTGCGCGATGCTGTCCGGTGAGTAATGCGCGATGCGTGGCGCTGCTTCACCTTTTATATTGCTAACCTGTGTCTTTTCTCTCCTTGCAGGTTGCGATGTTCCTCGCCGAGCGCCGTAATGTTCCAGCAATGATACTGACCAGAAGATGACTAACCAGGTAAGAATTGTGTGGCTTTCTTCATTCGGGAGGAAACGTGAGTAAACGCTTACTAATGCTGTCTTTCTTTCTCCTCTTTCCAGGTTATGGTATTCCAGGATGCATGCGGTGCCGGATGATGGAGTTCGCACCTTCAGGTGAGTGGAACTGAAGTCAGCGATGGATTGAAGACAGGATACTGTTCCAGGCAAGTTTCGAAGTGTTCTTTCTCTCTCTGTAGGTCCTTGGTTTCAGGTAAAATGGCTTCAAAGAACTGGACACGGTGAGCGTTACGCTGCCCACAGCAGAATAACGCAAAGCATGTTCTGCTGTTTGGGTGCGATTTAAATAGTCTCAGGTAAAGTAGTTCAGGTAAAATAGTCCCAGGCTTGCCACACCCAAAGTAGTCCAGGTAAAGTAGTCCCACGCCTGCCACACCAAAAAGACTAGAACACATAGATCAGTTCCTTGTAACTGAGCTATGTGTGTGCCCCCATGTTGGCTGAACCCCCCCCAAGTTAAATAATTCCAAGTAAATAGTCCCATTCTAATGTTGGTCTTCATGATGGTTATGAGCCTGGCACCAAAGGCACCAGGACTGACTCTAAGAGAGTCTTGGATGAGGTTTTAAGGCCTTTGACCTGGCCCTAACTGGAAGGCTGACTTGCCAGTGAGGGCCAGGGGCAAGGGTCATGACAAGGGGTCATGCCACTTGTACTACTGAAAACAGCATTAGAGCAGTTGCATCATCCAACACACACAGGGAAAGCGGTCATTGCTGCATGCATTGGAAAATCATGGTTTTGTCCAAATTTGAATGAACATGTGGCAAATTTCATTAGCACCTGCTTAACCTTCCAGCAATTAATGGCTGGGCACACCCTTTGAGTTGTGAGAGGAGCCAGACCCGTAGGTCCACTTTAGCATCTCCATGTTGACTACGTGGACATGATCCAATTATGTCAAGGATACCGCTACATGATAGTGGTTGTCTGCCCATTTTCAAGGTGGATAGAGGCTGGATCCCATGCACATGTTGACGCACTGCGGGCAGCCAAGTTCCTGGTCCGGGAAGTACTCCCAAGATGGGGCGTTTGTCAGGTCCTGCAGGTCTGAAATGGCCCTCACTTCACCAGCGAAATGTTCCAACACATCTCTACCCTGCTAAGAATAAAACAAAAATGTGCATGTGCGTACCACCCACAAGCAAATGGAGTGTGTGAACGCCTCAATGGCCTCCTGAATGAGAGCATTTCTAAAACCCAGCAGAGTACCAAGAAAAACTAGCTTCACAGTTTGCCATTGGCATTTTTCAAATTGCGCAACAATCCAGGGTCCGACCACCATTTAACGCCCCACGAGGTGGTGACGGGACAACGCATGCATCTTCCACTGTCTCCTTCCACTACAGCACTAAAATACTGTGAAAATACTGCTGAGATTTTGGGTAAAGTAATGTATGACTTTGTCACTTCACTGGTTTCTAGCACTTCTTTTATCTCTCACCATATACAACGGACACAGGGCAGGCCTGAAGACGACAAACAAGAGAACACTAACAACACAAGACAAGAGACAAGCAAGGAACATTTAGTACAATTAGGAGACCTAGTTCTCCTAAAGAACTTTGTGAGGAGCTGGAATATGCCCTGATTCACAGGACCTCATGTAGTGGATGCTGTGACTGATCGAGTCACTGACTGATTGTTTGCTTAGAAAGAAAAACTGTCTGGAACCACGTTCAGGACGTCAAGCCCTGCAAAGCATTGGCCTCACCCAGAAGCACAACTGCAGAGATCAACAGGGCCAACTCTGCGACTACCGATGATCCACAAGAAAGTGCAAATGTCCAAGAATTAAAGACTACTGGCCACCCCATGATCAGACGCTCCCATGCGGCTGAAGCAGCCACAGCGACACTGGTGCAAATTGACCAGTGAAAAACATTGTTCATTGTCTTGTTTATAGGCACGTTATAAATGCAATATCATATAATATCACCTGCAAGTTATAAAGTTGCTACTTGAACATTCTCGCAGCCTTGACAGCTGAAACACAATTTAACCTTTTCCTTTCTCGCACATGCAGGATTGATGCGAATGTTGGTAGAATTGTTAGGGAAGTAGCTTGATGTTGCCTTCCGTTGACCACCCAGACGCATTGTCCAACCAATTCGTACACTCTATAAGGAGACCCAGAAATTTTAGAGCCTCCACTCAAGTATTTTTCCTGGTATTCATAAAGTACTTGAACCAAGCTTATCCACAACTTGAACACAGCGCATACCCCGTTCTACCCACAATAAGAGACTCATCCATAAGAAAAGTCTGGGAGGAAGTATTTGCCTTTGCTATAAGCGATTATTTAGTTCACAGAGCTTAAGGTACTGACAGCTATTAAAACAATAGCACTTTCCTTGCGATATTTAGGCAGGGTACTTTATCATCCCATCAGCTGCTCGGACTAATCAGAATAAGTGGTCACAATGAATAAAATAAACTTTATATTAACTCTTGTGTGTTTTCTGGTTCCCACTGGAATAATGGGTACTGTCCTATGGCAGTTGTATTTTGCAATGCATGCTACCGCTGTGACCCATACTAATGTTCCTCCGACCCAAGCAGCAGGAACTACCATGTCACGTGGAAGAGAAGACACTGCTGATAAGGTAAGGAGAGGTAAGCGCAGTGTTGATGCAGACATGAAGGGAGTTGACACGTTTCCCACAGACACAACACGAGTAACAAACAACATGTGGTACAAGCACTTGTCCAAAGTTGGTAGGGATACCACATGGGAGAACTGTTATGTCTGCTCTTTAATCCCCTACGCCATGAGTGCTTCCAGAACCTTTGTTGCAGCAGAAATACCGACAGCAAGAGCACAATTTTTGATGTACCTCGCGTTGTTCCAAAAGCGAGGCAGGTTCCAAGGAAAAAAAGCAACATTGAGGTGGATGTCAAAGGGGACCTTCCCTTATGAAGATAATTACATCAAGACACTAGACATGATGAACAATTACTGGCAGCTCAATGAAGGGCTGCAATACATAACGGATGGACCAGGAAAAGGAGGCACCTGACGATCACATTGAAAGACTTGCCATGTCCATGGACAAAAGGGAAGTAAATAGGAGGAGAGCCCGGCTGCTGGGAGAGACCGCAGATATTGATCTATGGACAAGTATATACTAACGATAGTTGGGAAGACGGAGTGGTGGGAAGCAAGGCACTGACCGTAGCAAAGTCAGCAGTAAACATGGTACAAGAAGAAAATTACAAGTGCCTGAAGGAATGGGACAGGAGTGCAAAGCTGGTGACATGGCTGGAGAACGAAGCTAGGCCAATGTCACTAATTCCCCTGAAGACGCCTGTCCTGTATTATCAACACAATGACAATGAAGAGGTCCGTGAAAACGAAGGATGCCAGAAGATTGAAACAATCCCGGCAATGGGAGCAGGAACAACAGTGCTTATGGGTCACTATTGGGCTTGTGGATCTAAAGCATATGAGAAATTGCCACCTGACTGGGAGAAATATGCTCCCTAGTACACATCAACATGCCCTCACTAGTGGTACCCAAGAAAGACATGAAGCTTGATGACTTCCCAAAAATGGAAAACAACAAAAGAAGGAAGAGGCCCAAACAGACAACGCAGACATGCAGAAGGGACTGAGCAGAGTGAAAAGAGGGGGGAATTACTTCTCCGGCAAATCAGAAGCAGCATTGGATGCATCACACAGACTGTTCAGTAGAGCACAAATGTTCTTTGCATTGCTGATCCCTGGAATACAGATGCACACTAATGCCAAATGGCTACAGATCACTCACTGGGAGTTGATGGTAACCATAAACTCAACCACGAATGGGGTCAATGCCATAAAAGAAGAACTCAGAGCAATAGATTGGTGGCGCTCCAGAATAGATACATCCTGGATCTCTTCACAGCAATGGAAGGAGGAGTCTGTGCATGAAGATAACGGAACACTCTCAGACGCAGTTGCACAATTGGCCCAGATGCATGCGAAGATGGAGGACGAAGCACGTGGGAAGGATAAAAGCTGGCTAGGATATCTCTGGTCTTGGATACCATCCTGGCTGGCAGAAGGACTGAAGGTGATAGTTGGAGGTCTGGTGCTAGGAGCAGCATCCCTGTGTGGGATCAAGATATTCTCATGGATACTAACATTGAAGGTGAAATGGATGATATTGTGCAAGAAAGAGACAGACTAAAAGAGAGGATAACAACATGTGGCCTATTTTCAGCTGGAATAGAGTAGACAATCCACGTAACCCAAGGAAATATGAAGGGAAGTGGGTTTGGTGCAAATCTAAAGGAGGGTGTGCCTATATGTACTGGTCATTTGACGATCATGTGAACTACTACGGACATCTCGCAGGGATCACAAAGATATGGCGACTGATAGACGATCCACGGTTTTATCATGATGTTGTCGACAAGAGGGGGGACTGAAGAGGGAAGGTCGAAATCCAGCCCTGTTCCCCCACCCGCAAAATACTCGAACAGGAATAAGAACCAAAGACGATATGGCCGCCGATCAGACAAGCTTGCATCAACCCCCTCTGCGCCTATGATGGACAAATACAGTGAAAGATACCCTCTTAGTCAACCTTACAACCCAAGAACAGTACGAACATTAGCCAAGGTGGACGAAAACCCACAGGATGGAACCAAAGACAACTCCATTGACAGTTTTGACTAAAAGCGCCAAGAAGCCATGCATCCAGTCGTTAGAGACAACACGACATAGCAGCCTTAGACATGAAGCACACGTGCCATCCACACATTGGGACACAATCACGCACCCAAACACATGAAGAACACATGCGTACAGTTCCATTAGTTAGAGGACAGTAACATGTACATACTGCCTACACGTTTATTATTTTGTTATTAGCTTGTCGCAGCAACACAGAAACTGCAAGAAGCAAGAAGACCTTGTGTAAACGCTTGCATATGCTCACATGTAAATAACCCTACAGAAATACAGGAACACTCGAGGGAACACTAACCCTTCAAAGTTTGAACATGGTTTCCTCATGTAACTGCTCTACACATATGGACAATCCAGAAGTGGTACTCATGTATTTTGAAACTGTGAGATTAAAATATTACATATGGATAAGGCCCAGGTCCCTTATAAACTGTCATGTAAAGTGCATTTTGTGCGTGAGTTTAAAAGCCATTTGCTTTCAGGGTATATGAGCCGGTCATTTCTTAACCTCCAAGAGCTTTCCTCTACTGCCCTGAAGACACAGGCCTGGGTGTCAACTATTAATCAAAGCCATCGCTGAAATATATAGAAAGAAATACATTGCTTAAATCGAAACCACAGTGAAAAACTGATAAGGCCATGCCTGTTCTTGCAGCAGACGTGATCTTGCAGTCACAATTCCCATAAAATGTCCATTAGGGTTGCTATCAGGGCCTGACAGGCTTTGAAGAGGGATAGGCTAAGATAAAAATGTGCCAGCCTCTGCCTAGTCACATGTGTAAGGATACATGACACTTAGAGGAACAAGGGTGGGGGCTAGAGTGAGCGAGGCCTGTGAAGGTTGTAGTTTGATTAATAGAAAAATACATTTTATTGCATGCAAAGGGCAGCGTAGATGACACAACAGTAATTCCAGACTTTTATTCAAGGTGACAGTCACCCCATTTGAACCATGTGCGATAAACATAACTAAAGTTATTAATGAAAATTTGATTTAGGCCTTCCCTTGATTCCGAGAGATTTGAAAGTTGGAGTGTGGATGAAGGAAATAAGAAACAAGAAAATTATGAAGGGGTATATTTTTCACTGAAACAGCTCCTGAGAAAATGAAGAATAAACCTATTTCTGCATAGGAAGGGCCTGCCGACTTCAGATTAGCATCATCTGATTTGCCTTAAAACGTAGTTCTCAAAAATATATTCATACATGTAAAGATTTGAAAATATAGGGTACTTGCCATGTTGATGAGTTTTAAACATGCCGAGCCCACTGTCAAATTGGGATGCTGAAGCTTTCTCCTTCCACAGCTGTCCTCAACTCACTTCCCGGATCTCCTTGTCCTATTAGCACACAGGTGGGAGGTGGGTAGAGAAAAGTAACCAATCCATTTCGCGGGAATCAGGACAAGTTTGTGATGTTATTTGTCCTATAAGTAGATCAGTTTGCATTAGAACTGTTTTTTTTTAACTTATTCCGGGAGGCAACCTGCTGCTGAACTCTTGCGAGAAACATTCCAGCAGAAAGGCCTAAATCTTGCAGTGGAGACAGGAACCAGGAGACATAGACGCTGACAGGGAGTCCTTGGAGGATTCAGAGGAGACAATCCTTGACTGACCCCTTGCTGTCACAGAGGGGCCCTGCGGTTCCCTGATGCCCATTCCAAGGCCTCTCCTGTAAGTAAAACTATCCCCAAAGCCATAGACTGTGTAGGCCCTGCAATTTTCAAGTATTGTTCTAGTTATTTCCCTATAGCAAAATATCCTGTTTGTTTGTGTAGATCCTTATCATATTTAATTAAAATAAATCAATTAATTCCCCTATTGAAATCAAGGGATCTGTTTGTTGGCATTCGACACCAACAAGCTCTTCCCAGTGTGTTGTGAGCCAGTATAGACATAAAGATCTGCCAAAAGAATTAATCCCAAAACCCTGTTTCCATGTGAGTGTGCAAAAACGAAATTCCCCATTGATCCTCTTCATTTTAAATCAAAATTGTGAAGCTCAGTAGTGCCCTTGCATGTGCAGGGTGCAAAACAGAATTGCCCCCTTGCTCCCACTGTGCTCTGACCAGAACCACAAAGCCCTGCCTGTTCTTTTTAGGTGTGGCAAAACGAATTTCCCATTGCTTTTCTTTCCCTCATATTGCATCTGTGATTAGATTCCCACAAACAATTTTCCCATTGTGGTCCCACTCTCTGCCGCTGGCCTTCAATTCAGAGGGGTCAAGTCTCATTGATGTTTGGAGGGTGGTTGTTGCTGGGAGAAAAGTATCATAGCCAAATCCACAATCACTCTTTGTCTGGAATTGTTCTTTTTCTGTATTGGTGGGTGATTTAAAAAGAAATAATTGTGACTGCATATCTTGTGTTATCTCTGTGTTGGGGCTATTACGGAAGTAATTTCTGTTCTGGTGTTGCCACAGTCTGGGTGGCTGATGTTAGTCTGTTTGCAAAATTTGGTTTCATATATTAATAAATATCTATATTCTTAATGCACACCGGCCTGGATCCTAGTCCATTGTGGCACTGGGTATTTGTTGGGGCCGGTGCAAGACGGGTTGGAGGCCTTACCAAACAGAACCTGAATAAAAATCATAGTGATTTGTTGTGCGCCACATTCATTGGGGGAATGCAACTCCCTGAGCTGAGTGTGACCATGTAATAAACTGCGAAAATGGGTGGAAAGTGGAGGGATTTACCTCCAGCTTGAAGCTGGAGGTAAATCTCTATCTTTCTGTCCAAAGTTGGGATTGGGCGGAGAGGTGATGCAGTGGTAACGCTATTACCGCTGCATTTTTGCCACTCCACCCAACTCGTGATGAGACCCTTTATATGGGTTTTTCCTTTGCATTTTAACAGTTTAAATATGCCCTAAACACAGGTTTGTGAAATTGTTATTTATAAAACTGCGGGAAAAAAATCTGAATTGTGCAAAGAAGAAAACTGTTTTTTGTGTCAAACGAGCAGACCTTAAATTATGCTTGCCAAAGGCCTATGCTTTTTGGTCCATTCTATTCCGTTTACTCAAATGTCCTACATAAAAAGAAAGATCTGGTAATGGGCTAAACAATGCCACCAGCATATGAGAAGAAAACCTTTTCTCAGAAGACAGCACAGTAATGTCAGTGATTTGATGATTTGTCCAGGATCACTGTATCATCTGCTGGCAAAGCCAGGATACAAGCATGAGTGCTTTGGTTCCACAGTCTTGAATTTGGATGCCCAATCACCTCTCCATACTAACACTTTATGCTCATCTTTTGGGTGGCTGTCTAGGTTTTAAAACTCCACTTCTGAACAAACCAATTTCTAGACCTTCACCACATTGATGCTGTTTGTTTTTATAGCAACTGGTATCTGGCACAGATTTATTGCTGATCATAGCATATGCAGTGCTACAAAACAAAGTAAATATACTTGCAGGTTTTTTCAACTTAAGACATTGGAAATGCTGCGTTTGCCTTGATGGAATTTGGTATTCTAATCTTGCATATGATCACAGATCTCTGCAATGAGCGCTGGACCCGTTCCATGTGTTAATATCCCTGCAAAAATATCGCCATACAAAAATATCACCATATTTTTGCGGCAATATTAAGGCATGGAACCTGTGGGGTACACCCCCGCAACCCCTGTGTTATTTTAAAGGGAGCGGGGGACACCCCTGTAGCGCCCACTCCCAAAAACCCCAAATATTATCCCCAATAAAAATATCGCCTATGGCCATTCCTGACGACCATATATACGGTGATATTTTTGTTGGGGATAATATTACGTGATACCGCTTAACTAACTGAGCTATCTTTTGAACCATTGCCACACTTCAATGTATCAATATGCATTTCAACTTTGGCTGTTGCACATGATCCACATACTACCCACACAAAAAGGTAATAATGCAAAAGGCAAAAAAGAAACGAGTAAAATGGGCCACTCACCCCCGTTCTCCTTGAACAAAAGGAGCAGGAGTGTCATTTTGCCCCCATGGACATTATGTAAGTGTTTAAATGGGGATCTTTGCAAGTGCAACCAAAAATGAAAATAACAAAGAATCCGCATTGAGGAAAGGCAGCCTTAAATGGCAAGAAAATGCAAAATGTGTACGCCCTCACTGGGAACAGCATGGCTTCTGCCTCCTCTCCTGCTGTGTTCAATGTTGGTGAACTGTTAACGTGCACCTTGCAAAGCTAGCAAGTGCTACTCACTGCAAGATGGGAAGGCTGCATCGTCACCTCAATACTTTAAGAAGTGGACGCAGGGAGAACGGAACTCCTAGGATAAGGCATGATGGGGAATTTACCCATATATTTGAACGGCAAAAACTATCAGGAGATAACTTACAACTGATCAATTAGTATATGTCTGGCTCTGAAGAAGGCCTTGGGCTGAAACACGAGTCGGGAACGGCCACTATTATAATAAATCCAGTCTCAACTGTCGCAACTTGTGTAGTGGCATTCATTCTTTGTGCGTATTTGAGAGGGCGGTGGGAGCACTCTTTGCTCGTACGTAGTGCGACAGTGAACTTCAACCATACGTTTGTTTTTTCCTAATCACTGGGTATCTGGCGCGACGGTACCTTCCCTAACCAACCCACAACCAAATATGCATCATCACCTCAGCCCTGATTGTGGGGACAGTGGACATCCTGTGCGTGTTCTCCTTTTGCCATTTACTCGTTTCTGTTTAATGTGTTAGCATTTCTAGCTTTGATGTTTTTCATCTCACTGTATATGGCTGGGTGGGAGAGATGGCAAGAGCATCAGTAACTGGACTTGGGAAGGGGTGAGGAAGGAAGAAAGACTGATGAAGGGATCAGGGAGTAATGGGTGGAGAGAGAGAAGGAGGGATGGGAAGAAGGGAGGCTGAGGGAGTGTGAGTTGGACAGATGGAGGGAGAAAGGGGAAACAAAATTAAGCATTTGCGGGATGGAGAGGGAGGGGAAGAAGCAGAGGGAGCGACAAATAGGAAAAGATAGAGAGAGAGTTGGTAAAGGGTAGCAGGATTGAGGGAGATTGGAAGGAGGAGTGAGATGGGAGGGGTAAGGAACTGCAGGTGCAGAGGGCCGGATGCAGAGATTCTGCAGATACTCACAGTCGCACTTAACGATGCGTAACACCTGCCCTCAAACATTTACACACAGGCAAAAACTCTGCGAATAAAAGGTATGAACCAGAAAAATAATCAATACTTCCGCAGACATTGCAGTGATCCAGGAATGGATTCTCCACCCTCAAATTGGTTTCCGCAGAGCCATATCCTTTCTGAAGTGCAAGGTCGGTCAGAGATCCTCCTTGTAAGGGGTCGAGAAAACACCAAGCAATCAGTGTGGCTTCCACGCCACCTCCCAAATGTAACTCTGACAGTCAGAGATTCCTGTAAGCTTCCCAGGGATGACATCAGGGCCTTTCAACTTTTTCATTTGAAATGGGCCCGGAGCGTTCGGGGGGCACACCATGTTGGCAGTCTTGTGACACAGCAATATGGCCCTTTAATAAGGGAAATTAAATGTGTGCTTTGAAGCACACACGTTACAGGCTGCCTTTGATTTCACCTTCAGGCCATCACCTCCCTCGTGCCCCTAGTAGTATCCAGCAACCTTCTTACCACCTTGTTGCATTTTTACTCCAGTTTCCTCAACATCAGCACCCTGTTGTCAAACGGTGATTGGTCGTTTTTCAGTGGACATTTGGTGTTTCAATACCCAGCTGGCTGCCTATCCATGATAATCTGCAGCTCTTAAACCCCTCGCTACATTCTTCTGACGCCATTCTAATTTAAGTAACCAACTATTGCTTAGGACGGTTTTCCCAGCTGTAGGCAAGGGGGCTTCAACACATCATTTTGAAATGGGCCCCCACCAGCCCGGACAGATTTTCAGACAGCGCTGCAGTTTCCTACTTCTTTGTTTACACTTCTCCTAATCCTTACACCCCATGGTCACTCGTTTTACTCTTAATTATGCAGGTATCTATGCAGGGATGGTTACGTGTGTGACACAAGCTTCCATTCTCAGCGGGCAGGCCTGTGCTTTATATCCAATCACAGAACATTGGTGCTGACTGGAACATCACTGCTGTCTTGACTGTGAGGCAGTGGCCTGACTGGACATGTATTAGGGCCTACCTCACTCCACTCTTTTGGTCAGATGTTGGGTCATCAGCATTTCTTGCTTTGAAACTGTCATTCTGATATTGATACTGCATCTTTCGGCCATGGACACCCTAATGGACGAGTTTATCAGATGGCAACTATACGTGAAAACATATTTGCATGGAAAGATTGCCTGTAACAGCAGTGATTTCAATAAACTGTGTTTTACATTCAGAATGCATTTTTTGTACTAGTCCCCTGAATGAAACGCAAAGCATTCTATGTCAAGACGGAGGCAAGCATTATGCTTCATCTTCTCTATATTCTACTCTCCAGCAGGTTCAACAAAATAACAGAAATTTCAAATTTTTCTTTTTGAAAGAAACTTTTTTCCCCCCAAAAACTCCATGTCCCATCAGTCTCTGGTCCTTGTAGTCCCAGTGTCCTGGTCATGTGACCTAGTCCTTCCTCTTCCTGTGTTTCTCCTCTTCTTTTCCCGCTCTCCAGAGATAAGTTCACTTTTGAGTTTGCTGCGTATCATACAGCGTTTGAAGTGATTATTAGAGATGTTAGAGATGTTTTGTGATACTAAGACTGTTAGCCCATATTGGCGTTGAAACTGTTTCATAGCGCAGGGACCGTGCAGCGTTTTTAGCAGGATTTGTATAGAGGGAGAGCAGCCGGTGGACCTGTGCCGCACTACCGAGCACCTCAGGGGCTCACCGGCGGCCTCCGTTACACGCTCCGCGATCGCCACGTTCGAGGCGAGAAGCCCCCACCCTTGTGGGGGCAGAGCAACTCTCCGAGAGCGAGGAGTCTGCTCGCAGAGAGCGGAGAGCGCAGCCCACACCCTCGCAGGGGCGGGGCTTTCCACTAGAAAGCCGCCAAGGCTAGTTGAGGAGCGCAGAGCCCCATCCTTTGGGCAGGAGGGGCCTAAGCGCTTTGCGGGCATTACGCTCCGGTCTCCCGAGTCAGACAGTACGGAAGATTTGTGGGAGAGCTTTGTTGCTAGATTCACACACACGGAGCGAGATTGAGTGGTAAAACCACCTAGAGCATCACACAGCTCAACTTATACAACTCAGTGAGCACAGTGCCCAGTACTACATATCAAGAAACTGCTTTTGCAGATCAGGTGCAGCCTCAGTCGAGCAGCAGTGAGTCAGTGGACATGCCCCTACACCTGGAAGGGTACTGTTAGGCACCTACCACCACAAATTATGGCTGAATTTGAGTGGAGTGAAGAGGAACAGCAAGCTGTTTACTCAGAGGACCTGGCCTATAGTTTTAAAGAGGTGCTGCGGGACTCACGCATTGAGGCAGTGGCTCAAGGGGTCAGACCCCTTCAAAATAGACTAGAAACACTTGAATTGTTTCTGAGCCAAACAGGCAAAAAGCACCATACCAAAGCAAAGCACGTCCACAAGGGTCGCGCCAGAGGACCCACAGGGGTGTAATAAGGCCTGGAAGAGCAAGAACTCTTCTGACCCGCCGAGCCAATCAGAAGGGGCGAATCCAAAAGCCCCAGAGGCTACCAATGCTCTTAATAGGCTGCGAGAAGCCTTCATAAATAAGTCGGGGTGCCAAGCCTCAATACCCCCTACCCAGGGGAGGATAATATGGGCGATACGGAAGAGGTTTTCCCTGAGGAGGAACCTCTAGAGTCTCCAACCTCCTCACAAGAGGAAGCCGATAAAGAAGGGGATGAAGGAAGTCTGCCTCCACCGAAGAAAAGTCTGAGAAAGCTCAATAATTTAGAGGACCAGGAGACTTCGGATATGTTTCATCCAGAGGACATCTGGCACCCGAAATCTTCAGAATAGGTGCCATCCCCGAGAGTTGCAAAATACATGACCCAAAGACTGTGCAAAGCGCTGGAGAAAGAAGTGAGGTAAAGAATGAAGGCAGAGTGTACAAAGTCAGAACTGCCAGGGAAGGTAGCAGAAGCGCCGGAACTGGACCCGAAGATGTTGGCCTTCGTAACCATTTCTAACATAAACCCCAGGAAAGGGATCGATCGCTCATGGCGGACTTGTCATTGAAAAGTCCTGGATCTAGCCAGTCCACTGGCAAAAATCATGGACCTAGCAGAGCGAGCGAAAGACACTGGAGAGAAAGTAGACCCAGGAGTCCTAGCGAACTCGGCACAGAAAGCAGTATGCTTATTAGGGAATGCCAACTGTGCCATATCATCCGAGCGCAGACGAGGGCTACTGCTCAAGATAGACCCTAAGCTAGGGGACTTATCAAATAAAGAAGGCGAAGCAGCGCAAGGGCTGCTGTTCAGTGAGACCTTTGGTAAAGAAATGGGGAGGTTTGTAGGGACCTATACCTCCCTGGAGAAGGCGCAAGCCTCCATAAAGAAGATCTTACCCGGAAGGGTTTTTGGCGGGACCGGTCGGTATAGAGGCCTAGAGACCTATCGCTACCAAACATCCAGAAGGCATCAATCCAACAGAGCCTAGTACTGGGAAAACAGGCAAACAGACACTTTCTTTCCACCAAGAGGTTGTTTCCCCAGAGGAAGGCGAAACAGAGGCCAAGGAAGAGGGCAAATCATCCCCGCAGGTGAGAGTTTCCGCATATCCGCCAGTAGGGAGGACAGCGAAGTTCTGGGAGAACTGGCGCACACTTTCCAACAACGCTTGGGTTTTGCAGACAGCCAAAGGCTTGCGCATAGAACTTACACAGATCCCAACCCAGTACCAAGCCCCCCGACCAATAGTTTCAGCACTAGCAGAGAAAGATTTGCTGCATGCAGAGCTGCAGAGACTAGTGGAAAAGTGAGCAATCGAACCGTGCAATGCAAATCCGAGATTCGTAAACAATATGTTCCTGGTCCACAGGAAAGACAAAGTGAGACCAGTGATACATCTGAAAGACATGAATAGTTGGGTAGTCAACAACCATTTCAAAACGGAAGGTACCCACCAGTTAAGAGACACGCACAGACAGAGTGACTGGCTCACGAGGATAGATCTGAAAGATGCCTACCTTACGATACCAGTGCACGAAGATTACCATCCCTTTCAAGCGTTCGACTGGGACGTGCAATTATGGCAATTTGTGACAATGCCGTTTGGACTGGCATCAGCGCCCTGGGCGTTCACAAAACTCATGAAGCCAGTGGCAGCAGCGTTCAAGGAGAAGGGGATACGGATCATTATCTACCTAGACGACATCCTGCTGATGGCAAGCAGCAAAGATACACTCCTCTACCGGACCAACTGGGTGGCGAATCTCTTGACGTCCCTCGGCTTCCTAGTGAATCGAGAGAATTCCGAAATGAGACCAGCGTAGAGGATAGAGTTCCTAGGGTTCATCATAGACACCAGGACAGCAACCCTGGAGCTGCCGAACAGAAAGATACGAGATGTAAAAAGAGAGATAAGGAACTGTCTCAGCAGAACAGTTATCTCGCTGCGAACAATTGCACGAGTAGTAGGCATATTGGCAGCGTCAATCCAAGCGATATTCCCAGGGCCACTGCATTACCGAGCGCTCCAGCGGCTGAAGATAAGATACCTTCAGCAGGGCTTACACTACCACCAACTAGTGCCCCTAGATCAAGAGTCCAGAACAGAGCGAGAGTGGTGGTTGCAGAACATGGAAGCATGGAACGGGAGAGCCATTTTTGGCGACCGGCCCGACATAGTAAGAGAGTCAGATGCCAGCAGAGCTGGGTGGGGAGCCCGTTGCAGAGAGCTCCAAACAGGAGGCAGGTGGAGTTTGGAGGAACTCAGGCTGACCATCAACTGTCTGGAGCTGTTAGCCGGATCATATGCGATCAAAGCAATCACAAAAGACAAAGTGAATTCATGTATCCTGCTGAAAATGGACAACATTTCAGCAGTCAGGTACATCAATCATTTAGGAGGGACGAAGTCCAGATTATTAGCGGAGATAGCCAAGGGCTTTTGGCACTCCTACCTAAAGTCAGGAACCTTAGTAGTAGCAGAATATTTACCGGGCTCGCTGAATGTAGTAGCAGACTGGAACTCCAGACACCTAGCAGACTCCAGTGACTGGATGCTGGCCAGAGAGATCTTTCGACAGATAGAAGGGCGCTGGGAACCGACTCACACAGATTTGTTTGCGTTCAGACTGAACGCGCAGAAGAAAAGATTTTTCAGCTGGAGGCTGGACCCAGCAGCAGTGGGAGTAGATGCTTTTCTGCAAGATTGGAGAGGAGAGATGCTCTACGCATCCCCACCTTTCAAAATGATAAGCAGAGTACTAGCAAAAGTGCGCAGAGAAGCAACAAATCTGATAGTGGTAGCTCCGATATGGAAATTGCAAGAATGGTTTCCGGCACTCATGGAGCTAGTGACAGATTACACGAGAATCTTCTCACTAATCCAGTTGGGTAGTTTCACCCTCTTAGAGTGAAGGGGACGCTACCGCTGATGGTGTGCAAGATAGCAGGAGACGCTGGAACCTCCCGGGAATTTCAGCGCAGACTGCAAGCCTCATCACTGAGTCATGGGCCCCTTCGACTAGAAGGAGCTACGACGCAGCGTGGAACAGATGGTCAAGATGGTGCAAAATGAGAGGTGTTCATCCCGTTTCTGCCCCTTTAGTAAAGATACTGATTTTTTTAGCAGAACTCCTGTAAGATGGGAAAGCCTATAGAACAATAGGAGTGTATAGATCCGAGATATCAGCGGGTCACTCACCCATAGAAGGAGTGCCAGTAGGAGAGAATGTAGCAGTAATTCGACTTCTAAAAGGAATAAGGTTTAGGAAGATGCCACAACCGAGGTAAGAGTCCTTATGGGACGTGGCAGTCGTACTAAAGTTGCTGGCAGAGTGGCCCAATGATAAATACCTGTCGTTAGACAGACTGTCTGGGAAATTAGCGATGCTATTATGTATGGTATCATGTAGGAGAGTAGCAGACGTCAGAGCGCTGGAAGTGGATAGGAAAGTATACGGACCAGACAGAGTGACTTTCAATCTGGCCAGTAGAACGAAGACAAACTCTTCCACGATAACTTACCCTTACATGAAAGAGCATCCGAAGTGGTGTGTGGCCGCATGCCTAAAAGAATACGAGAATAGAATAGCTGAGCTGAGACTATTGGGGACGACCCAATTGCTGATAGCGCGCAGGAAACCACACAAAGGCGTAGCACCAGCCACCATAGCGAGATGGGTTATAGAGATTATGACCCTGGCAGGAATAGATATGTCAAAATTTGGAGCACATTCTGTTAGGGGCGCAATGGCGTCGAAGACACTGGGGCAAGGCGCGACTTAGCAAGATATTCTGAAAAGCAGCTGATTGGGCTAGTGATACTACATTTAGACCAATTAACATGCTATCAGAAGCTTTGGTAAGAAGCTTTGAACAAGCATAATGCTCACCTCTGTCTTGACATAGAATGAAGATTCCCCCTGCTAATAGCGCAGGGAGCTCTTGATTCTATTAAAGACAAGGAGGGACGAGCATTACTTTCCCGCCCTAAATACACGGGAGAGTTAAAGTAGTGATGGATACGTTTGCTGTGATGTATTTCAGAATGACTTATATGAATTCCTCCAAGAATTCTTCCCAGAATTCTGCTGCCCTAACATGTACTGTTGTTTCTGCCATTAGGAGACGAGCAGAAGGACGGCTGAGACTGTACCAGAAGTGAGGGAGTCACGTTGAAAGTAACCGCAAGTTAGAATGCGAGAGATCGACTTGACAGAGCTCAAAGTTCACAGACTATGTTGATCGGGTTGGCAGTTCAGTTTGGAAGCAGTCAAAAAGAGGAGGAACACAGGAAGAGGAAAGACTAGGTCACATGACCAGGACACTGGGACTACAAGGGCCAGAAACTGCTGGAGAGTAGAATAAAGAGAAGATGAAGCATAATGCTCGCCTCCTTGTCTTTAATAGAATCAAGAGCTCCCTGCGCTATTAGCAGGGGGAATCTTCATTATGCGGTGCTACTTTAGACACCTTACAACAGAATCCCATGTTTCAACCAACAACTTAAAGGTGTTACAAATAGTGCTACCTCTGGCTCCAGGGGTTTTTCTGTAGTGAACGCACAACATATGTATACCACAGTACACACAGAAGGCATTACAGGATGAATTGAGCAGAATGTACTTGTCAACAACAGGTTTAGAGCCTCAGCCGTCGGCCATAAAATATCCTGACATGTGCTATTTTAGTTTGTTGAACATTGGCAACTGACTTTTGCTCAGGCAGCCTTAAGGGTCCCCCTCCAAGGTGGGCGCCCAGAGCAAGTGCCTCTTTTTCCCTCCCATAAAGATGTCCATGGAAATGGGGCATTTTTTAGACCAGGCTTCCACAATGCAGGGCTGCCAAATCGGACCATGTACACAGCATGTTCATATTGGCGCTGATAGGGGATGGGGATACGACACAGGAGTAACATTTATTAAATGTGGAATTACATATCAATGGGCCCATTTTCCCAGTGGATCAGTACTCCCAAAACAAGAGATCATGACATGAGACTACACCGGGTAAGGCAAATGACCAAGAACAGAAAACAACGCTTGAGAGAGTAAAAGGAATGCATAACACAACATCCCAATTTAACTGGTGGAGACAAACACAAAATATACATCCAAAATATCCAGCGCACACTCAAACATTAAGAACTATTGACAATGCTTATGGTTTGGGCTTTTGTGTAGGCCTGGGAAAGTCACTTGCCAGGCACCGCCATTGTGGTATTAACTGTCCATTGATGCTAGGAGGTGCACAATGGTGCAAGTACCTGGCATCTAATAGCAGTGCCTGGCAAATGCCTAATATTTACACACAAGCCAAAACTGTTGTCTTTATCTATGTTATTTTAACAGCACTTCAGTGAAGGACATGCAGAGTGCTTATAAATTGAGTGGCTGAAGGCAGACCTGGTTAAGAAATTTTTATTACACCAGTAGCATGTACTGCTCCAATTAAACCATTAGCTCTCAGAAGACCTCTTTGGAAAAACACTGGCAGGCACTTTGAGTGCAAAGTTTGATGCTAAGTCTTGATTAAAGCGAGCTCAAAGAGTTTTCATGAGGAGGTGTTTTGGGCATGGAGGGGCAGAAATTGGGTGGGAATGGTCACAGGGATGATCATGGCCATCGTGCCCGTCCTCATATGTCATTTTTCCCTAGCTGTACTCTAATGCAATAGTTTTGGCTTACAATAGCCCAAGCTAAAAAAGAAAATCGGGGCCAATTGAAATTCGTTTTAGGAAGAGCGGCCATTGACACTGGCAGACATCATGGCATGGCACATGCTGTATGCCAACAATTCACCTGCTTCTGTAGAAAGAGTCCCATTTCTCTTTTTAATGTTTGTTCCTATTGTACGTTTTCCATGTTTACGCTACGCCCTGAATAATAAAGTGAGGACAAAAAGTGTATTGAGACTGATGGGTCGGATGGAGGTTAACATATTTTTTCCGTGGACCTGCAACACTAGGGGGACACGCGAAAATAATAAAGAAATTGTAGGTACGTGAGGTCATGTTCACCTTCTTCATGTCCGGTTCCAGCGATGTTTTAACTTCCCCCGAGACTTCACAATGCGGAAAGAGTGATCAATATGGCTCCTCTTGCCTCACATATATTTTGCTAGAGGGGTGATTTGTGGCACTAGACTAATTTGCTTACATTACTTAGCTCCAATTCTTGACACTTCTCATTTTTGTGAATCTTTCAGTGAAACCAATGGCTTGCTGAATCTGAATTTCACATTAGAACCTTTTCGTGAAACCCACGTTCAGGAGAAATGAGGACAAATGTATTCTTCTAATGTATTTACTGAAAGTCTTATAAAGTATACACACATGGCCACACGGTGGATTTGAGGGAACGCCTTTTTTCTAAATTACACTGACACAAGACAACAGAATGTGTGCACTTGTTCTGTGCATCACATGATGGCGCGGCTGCCAGAATTACAACGCAGACATGATTTAGTTATATTAATACCATAAAACACAGTGTACGCGACATTCATACTTACATTAAATGTCTTGAGGCCAAATGGAGGCATGTGTTTGGCACCTGCACTGCGCAGCACGCAACATGAACCCTGGCTGGCCGCTGGCCAATGACCGTGGAGCTGGGGCTGTGCAGGGTGAATGACGCCCTGGGGCAGGGAGGATGTCGCCGGTCCTGGTGATGGATAGCGATAGTAAAGATGCAATTAGCAGTGTGTAAAGCTGCAGCACTGAAAAGGCCCGTGAGTTATTAGGATCCTCGGCCGTTGCAGCTGTGGTCAGACCGGGGAGAGGGTGGAGTGCATAGTGACAAGGCACAACATGTTTACTCGGATTCATCGAGACGTATGCTGTGGGGTTTGTGGGGGTGTTGTGGTGCTGTGCTCGGTGCTGGGGGAGAAACATAAACTATTGAAAGCTGCCTGAGATTGAAAGCTGGGAAGCTAATGACAGTGGAAAGGGTTGTGTAGAGCAAACAATCTTGATAGAACGGGAAGCATATTGGTTGCAGGGTTGTCCAACTCCAGGCCTGGAGGGCCGGAAACCCGACAGGTTTTCAGGATATCCCTCATGAATATTCATCAGAAAAAATGTGCATATATTTAGAATCATTGTATGCAAATTTATCTCATGAATATTAATGTGGGGTACCCTGAAAATCCAACATGGATCCAGCTCTCCAGGCAGTTGGTTAGAGCATTCTCAAAAAACAAGTTATCCACCCCTTCCAATTTGCTTAAAAACAGCCTTTCCAAGCATTGAAAAATGTATCAAGTAGACAATGGGCCTCATTACGAGTGTGCTGGTTATGGTGAAAATGTTAGAAGAGATGCCAGTAATACCAGATCCGGTATTTTTACCACACCGGCACACTCCGAGTTTGCCGGTAGGGGCAGTGAACTACTGGCAGGCCTGACCTGCTGGGAGTTCAGGCTCCTACCAGCAAAGAATCGCCTCAATCATGGCGCAGCACTACCAGTGCCGGTTATTGGGACAGACCCATTCCATGGAGACCTATGGAACTGCATGGAATTGGAATTTACCGCCGTTGCCGGCACCCGTAATATCCCGGTAACACCGGGATTTTGGGAAACGGTAATGGTGAGGCATGTTTCCCAGTAACTCGCCGGTACTACAGTGCAGTGCCCATACCACATGCTATCTCATACAGCATGTTGGGTGCATTTTAATGTTTCGGTTGAGAGCTCATAAACTCTTTTACAGACCGTGGCATTCTTACCTGGGCTCTGCTTTCAATCAGCTGCTCAGAAAAGCATAAAGCAGTTATGGTTGGTCCATGGCATCTTGCCTTTGCTTACTTGCCCACCACGGTTCCTCCTCTACACCTCTGTAGCCTTGGCATGAACCAGCAGCCACAGCTTCCGGATATGTGTGGTGAGAGATTCAGTAAGTGGCCCAGTGAATGCCCTTTTCCACCAGCGCCTCTTCCCTCACCCCATGTGTTGCATCCTATCTTCTGCATGTTGTGCTGAGGCCCTACTGTTCACAATGATGGCAGTGGTGCTCAGTGTGGAAGAGGTGACCTGGAGCAGGAGTCACTACTGGACCACTAAGCACAAGGCGCCAGTGGAGCAGCTGCAGGGCTGGGACAAGCAGTTGCTCTCACTACATACAACCCATTGCTGCATACCCTATATGCTGTGTAACTAGCCCCCTCCCAGCCCCCCACCTGTGCTCTAGGGATTTTTTTCACTTCTCAAAACAGCTCAAAGCCAATAACGGCATGTGCTTGTCCACAATATGTGGAGAACTATAAGTCTTTTTAGTCGGAATGTGAGCAAAGACTAGGCCAGTATAGGCCTCAGGGGTCCCTGGATGACATCAGCTGGTAGTGGAACCCATATGCATATGTTACTTTAAGTCTGTGAAGACCTTGCATGGCTCAGTTTCCTAAGGTGCTGGCTGGTTGCAGGTGTTGTGTGAAGCTGGACTGCAGCCTACAATCATCTCCATGTGCAAAAAAAGTGGGCATCTCCAACAGAGAATGTTCTCCAGCTTGGCGTTGCTTTCATACTTCTAAATGCCCTAAGACGCAAATGATTGTGGTCTCTTCTTCCACTGTTACCCACCAAGCCTAGCAGTGTGGAGCAAGCTACTTTATGGCTTAGTGAAAGTCCAAAATCATGGTGAGAAATCAATTCATGCTGACCTCTAGTTCTCAACCGCTTGCGACGGTAAAAGACCCACCTATTGCGGGGCTGGGGGGCGGCCAAGGCGCAGAAGTGGCAGTTGGTGCTGGCAAGAACTGGTGTCACTGTGGGGGGGGGAGTCAGCTTGGCTTTGCGGGTTTGGCCTGGGAGCGGGGGCGCAGTGGCACAAAAGTGTGTAGATCCGCAGCTCTGTGCATCTGCAGGAGATCCCTCACCCCTACCTCCCATGTATTGGAGACATGAGATCATGCCATGCCTAACACCAGCCATAATACCAATACCGCAGCGAGTATTTGAAAGAAGATACCTATTGAGACAACTGTACCGAATGTACCCTCTATGTGATGATAACCTACGGGAGGAAAAACCTGAAGGAGTATGAAAAGAAGCTAACAAATGAATTGATGATATCACAAAGAAGTGTGCACAATGTCTCAAGATAAAGAAGTATGACAAGGTATGAACCCTAGAGGACAATCAATGACGCAAGAGGTAAAATGCACTATTGACGTAGACAAGAAGAAACCTACGCAATAACCAAGATGTTGAAGAAAACAGAAGTTCAATACATGCACAGATGCTGAAACGCTAGATAAATTAAGTCATCATAGAAGCTAGCTATAAGTAGTGAATGGAATGCAGGTGAAGCCGCTATTGTACAGAACCTGGAGATTGGTATCATGAATTTAGTAAGCTAGAACCCATGAAGCAGGAATGGAAAACTGTGTCGCAGCAATAATAATAGGCTCATGGAGCTGCATGGCAAGGCTGTCTGGCCTGGAGTCAAGACTGAAACAACCAAGGTCGGCTATCTATTCTGGAAAGGAGCAAGCGTGCACAGGATGAATCTTCCCATGTTAAGGTACAACAAAGAACATCAAGGATGCCAAGTTTTAATTTATTTAGAGCCTTTAAAACCTACAAAATGGACCGAATCGTGGTCTCCTGTCATGTGAGCCAAGAATGGAAATAGAGCTCAAACTTGAATTCCCAGACATGATAGCGGGTGCCCTCACTCCTGTGCATTCCCAAAGATGATAATACTCTACAAGACCAAGTACAAAGACAATTTTAGGGTACAATGCATGGGTGATGAGAGCTGCTTGGCTAATTGGGTGGTGGGGTAGTTTCATGCCCTATCTCCTTGCACCTGGGTCTGGGCTTATGTGCTGCTAAATGAACCGAATGTTCCAGACATGGCACAAGCATGCCAACCAATTGTATTAGTCCATATAATGAAGGACCTTATGATTTGAAGACCAATGAGAAATCATGTATCTAATGTTTCTGAAATTACATGTTTTTAGAGGTAGACTTAAGTAGTCCATCCGATAGTGAACAGCCAATAACAATCCTAGCTCCAATAGAAAAGAATACATAGATGTCTCCCTTAACAAATCCCGAGTCTTGATAGGTTTTTTTTACTATTGCCACGTAGTATGACGTCACTCTGACATATTTTTCATATAAAAACTATATTTTATGTAGAGATCATTGAGAGACTGAGCGCACGTCCATTGATGTTCGTTGTAACCTACCTGTTTTAGATAATTGTTAATAAAACAGTACTTTGTCATCTTCCTGAGTTGGTTCCATAATTTTAACTCAGGATTACTCTTGTGTAATCCCATCCATTCTATAAGCACGTTCCTAAGGGACATATGCTCAAAAGCCCAGAATAAAGGGAGGCCAGAGTGAGAAGGAGACATTATTTTCTGCCTTACCTAGGAGTTTGTGCCATCATGGTTCCGCCACCGGTGCCCATTCTGTTCTGGCCAATTGCCTCCCAGTGTTACCTTTTTGCTGCCTTCTGAAGCGAGATTCATTATTGTCCCGTCTGCCTTGGCTGCTACACCTGTCTGTAAGAGGATTCAATTCAACACTACAGCTAAGTCAATGCCTAGTCTGGGATACTGAATGGAAACCCTTATTGATATATCTTTACGTCCAGTTCATGCGTTCTGGATGACTACCCCTATATAACACCCCTCTCTTGGAATCCCCCTGACCCCACTGAGCCACGAAGTAGTTCTGTTTTGCAAGTTTAAACGGTTTATTTGGTAATTTAAACAATATATATATATATATATCACACTTTATAATAAATTAATAATTGAATATCACACTTAATCTGAGCAGTAATCAATAATGGATAGTCCGGCACTAGCACACTTCTTTATAATCAATGATGAGTGGTTATAGGATGGATACGATAGCAACAATACTTTTATGGTTTCAAATGGCTGCAATGTGGAACGAAATGCAGTACAGAAAATAACTTGATAGGATTTCAGCAAAAGACAATGTAATCACTTTCTTGGACAATTCACCCCCCCTTTTATGCACTGTAAGGAGATGAAGATGACACAGTTCTTAGGAATGCAATCAAATAGAATTCAGTTCAATTGCCCCCCAGCAGCTTATACAACAGATAGGAGTTTTGAAACACAGGCAAAATGCTTTGAATATGGTGACAATGCAGTGAGAAATATGCTGAAAATGGTTTTAATTCCCTTTAGGAGGTTCAGGGTGAGTGAAATATACTTGGGATGAGTTCAGGCTCACTTTAGCAAGGATCTAGGAGTAACTAGCAGGTTAAACGAATTTTTGACAAAGGAAAGCAACGAAGCTGCTGTTTTCACACGTGGCTGGATTTTTAACCAAATTGCAAATCGCGGTAAAATTCGTGAGTGCGAGAATCGTGATTACGGCAAAAGTATGAGGAGTAGGAAGTCGGTTCTAGGCTTGTTGAAAAGCTGAGATTCTAAGCTTTCAGAGGTTCCAGAGATACGGACGTAGTTTTTCGGATTTGAAATTTTAGAAGTTCAAAGCGGCAGGTTACAGCTTGCAGCTAGAAATTGACAAGTGACAGCTTTGCAAATGACAGGTGACAGTTAGGAGGCAGTTCTGGTTAGATTAAAATGGATTGAATTATATTATTTTAACTTAGAGATTGGTTCTGCACATTTCTGCTAGGTACTCACAATATAATTTTAAAAGGAATGGGCCTCGCCACGGATCTGGTCAACAGGTTTTCTTCACTCGCCACGGACGGTTTCTGCGCACAGCGTCTGGGTCAGCTCTACTCTGCTGGTCTGGTCTGGGTCTCTGGTTCTGATCAGGTCTGTGGGTCCGGATACAGTGGTCTCCGGTTCAGCTGGTCTCTCTCTGGATACAACAGTGCTCTCGGGCAAATGGCAAGAGTTCTTGCAAAGAATTCAAACAGCTCGCCTGGCTGTGAATAGTGGCAATGATTTGAGGCCTGCTAAAGAGGGATTTAGCTTGTAGTTGACCTCTCTGCTACAAATTCTGAAGTAAAGTCTTGGTCTCTGAAGGTGGATAGATTGAAGTCTCTATGTTGGCTCTCTGGAGGTTGATGGAGGTAAAGTATGGATTTTCCCGTTAGAGCGTCCCGCAGCAGATGGAATAGAATGTCCCTATCTGTCCTGACTGTCTGCTTTTATGTGTTTTGAAAGTGGGTGGAGAGGCTAGCTTTCTAGGCCCTACCCCTCTCCACTTGTCATTGGCCACTTCCTCCTCTTCCCCTTGATTGGGGGAATGAAATGAAGCATCATCATGATGAGGTCTGTTTATGATACAGAGAACCCACCCCTGTCAACTTTACACACAATCTATATTTGACCTAAAGACATATTTCATAGATACACAGTGGTTTGAAATTACATGCACCCATCACATATCATATGAGGTATACCCTGTTCAAACTCTGCTCTTCCTGGAGGCTTGGGTTCAAAAATGGCAACATATTTTACTTTTTGGTCGGGTTACCAATATTGGATTTGTCCCCGCATTTACACAAATGTTCGCAAAGCATGTGGGCATTAGGTGGTGGAGTGTCAGATTTTTAACATACATACATTTAGAGTAATATCCTCTTTTCCGCTAAAAACCCCCCTGAACATACCACCGGGTCCTAACACGTCTTCAAATGTGCACAGAAAAATCACAAGACTAATGATATCACTTATAAAATTTTCACAAGTCCGCTCTATGAATGATCCATCTTTTTAGATTTATGTTCTGGCCCCAAAGGGGTGTGGTTTCCCAGGTCACATGGTGTAGAAACCAGTTTATCCAGTTTCTGCCAAGCTCAGAGACCCTGCCCCTCCCAGCTTCTGCCAAGAGGAAGCTATTTTACGGTCCCCTCCTGTGGGGGTAGATGTCAGGCAGAATTCAGTTCCTTAAGCCAGGCCCCAGCTAATGTCACTTCTAGTTACCCAGTTTTCTGCATTCAAATAAACTAACAATTTTTACACATGCAGCTAGAATGCTGATTCTAAGTTCAAAACTATGACATTCTAACAGTTACCCAGGTCACATGGTGTAGAAACCAGTTTATCCAGTTTCTGCCAAGCTCAGAGACCCTGCCCCTCCCAGCTTCTGCCAAGAGGAAGCTATTTTACGGTCCCCTCCTGTGGGGGTAGATGTCAGGCAGAATTCAGTTCCTTAAGCCAGGCCCCAGCTAATGTCACTTCTAGTTACCCAGTTTTCTGCATTCAAATAAACTAACAATTTTTACACATGCAGCTAGAATGCTGATTCTAAGTTCAAAACTATGACATTCTAACAGTTACAAACTATGTGACACTCAAAAGCAGGTCACCCAGTTAATTTAAACATTTCGATTTTGGTGGTTTTAATCCAGTTTCAGTTAGGCTGCTGACATGCATAGCTCAGCCAGTTTTGTTATGAACATTGTTTTGGGCTCTTCATCTTCCCAGATTTAGTATGCACACATACTTCATTCTGCCAGATGTCCGCTGGTGTTCAGTGAGATTTTTGGATGCGTTGCAATGTTTGAAAATAGGCATCTTGAGCTGGCATTCAGAGAAACAAAAGGTGATTTTAAAGTGCTTTCTAGCGAACAGGCACTGCTGTTTTTCTCTTTGGCACCCCATTTCACTCATGGCTCTTCTGACCCAGCACACCCACACTGGGGGGTGGCAAGTCAGGCGACCATTTTGGTGTGCGCACAAACTGCGCGCTTTTCATAGATTCTGGCGCACATGTGGGCTTTTTCGGCCATCTTGGATTTCCTAAGCCCACAGCACCAAATGTTGTAGCATAATAGTCCAAACGTGGGTCAGAACACCCAACAAACCCCCCCGCCCGACTGCACTTGGATTGAGTCGTGGGGATGTCGGGTGCTAAGGATGTTGACCCACGTGCTGGGAGGTCCGCATCATCTTCTTCCAATTCCGCAGATGACAAAGTTCAGCATCCTTTCCTCCATCAGGGGTGGATCAGTCGGTTCTCCTCGCCGGTCCTGATGGGAGTATTGGGCGGTACACTGGGCCCCTTGCGTCTCTGCTCCCGGTCTCCGGATCGTCCTCCTTGGCCAGTCTCCAGGTTTTCTTTCTCCTAGGACGCCAAAGGAAGAGCGGCAATACCTACTCATGGACATTTCTCCCCCACCATTGATATAGTGGGGTGGCATATATATTTTAGAACTCAACAGATATGAACATGCACATTTTTTTTAAATTAAGAGACAGCAACACAAACTTGAGGAACACAGAATTTGAAAGGCTATAGGTAGGATCTTTTAGGGTTGGAATTGAATTACTCTGGAGCGGTACCCTCTGGGATTACCGAGGACTCCTCCAGTTGCTGCAAAGTGTGCCTGGGATGGCAACACTTCAACTGGTTTATGTGGACCCACTTGTCTTCCCCCTCTGCCAAACCGCCTTTGGGGATGCGGATCTTGTAGGCCACAGGGGAGATCTTGTCTATAATCTCAAAGGGTCCTTTCCATGTAGGCAAAAATTTCCGCTGTTTGGCCTGGTTCCTTTGAAAATTGTATAGATAGACCCGGTCTCCCACCTGATATTCCTTCCTGGAAGTTTTCAGGTCAAAGTGGGTCTTCATGCTATCAGCTGATCTTTCTAGATTCCGCTGAGCATAGGCAAATGCATGTTGAAGGTGTTTCCTTAAATTCTCCACATACTCATGAGTTGTGGAGGCATTTATCAATGTCTGCTCTTGGGTCCTGTAGAGCAAATGCTGCGGAAGCACCATCTTGCGTCCAGTCATCAACTCAAATGGTGACATTTTGGTCGCAGATGAAGGGGTAGATCTGATGGCCATTAGGACCAGAGGTAATCGGATATCCCAACTTGTCCCAGAATCTGCCACAAACATCTTTAATATGCTCACAATGGTTCGGTTATATCTCTCTACTGCCCCAGAAGAAGCTGGCCTGTAAGCAATGTGTAGCTTTCTCTTGACCCCCAGTATCTCCCACATCTTTGTCATTACTTCACTGGTGAAGTGGCTACCTCTGTCAGACTCAATTCTGTGAGGTAGACCAAACCGAGAAAAGATGTGGTTAATCATCAGGGCAGCTGCAGTTTCTGCCTTGCAATTTGGGGCTGGGAGACATTCCACCCACTTGGTAAACAAGCATGTAACGGTCAACATGTACTTGTTTCCTCTAGTCGAGCGAATCACAGGGCCTACAAAGTCGATTTGTAAATCTGACCATGGCAGTGTCATCCCCCTCTTTTGGAGAGGCGCCCGGTGTGTGAGGGATGTTGGTTGACATTGTGCACACACAAGACAACCCTTCAAGTATTGGTTGAGGTCCTGGCCCATGTGTGGCCAGTATGCAACCTCTCTTAAGATTTCCAGTGTTGTGTGAAACCCCCTATGACCGGCGGTGGCCGCATCATGGGCATGACTTAACATCAGGCTTCGGAATGAGGTATGAACCACCCACTGATCGTGGCCAGCTTTCGATTTCCTTACCAACAAACCGTCTTGGATTCGGAACATTTTTGGACATTTCATCAGCACTCTTAGGTCCTCTTTCCCAATGTAATCGGTATCCGTCAGGGGAAAGTTCTCAGGGTCCTCAATGTGCTGGTAAAACTTACCAATTATTGGATCCCCCTTCTGAGCTGTAATTAAATCAGCATCAGGGGTCTCCTTACTCCATTGTGCAGTGGAAAGATCCTTGTGAGCATTTGTCTGGGACCTAGTGATAACAGTGACCTGGATTTCCCCCAACAGGGACTCAATCTCAATTAGATCCCCTTGGATGGCCCCGGTTTTGGCCAGCTGATCAGCTAAGTCATTTCCAGTTTTGTCTGGTCCCTCTACTTTGGAATGACCCTTGATCTTTTTCCAATAGATGGTCATCTCATTCGAGGTGACCAGATCATCAATGTTTTGGATCAACTTCCCATGTTTCAAGGGTTTGTGGTTAGCACATAACATGCCTCTGGTTTTCCAATTAACCAGGTGCTCCACGAACCCGTTCCGTACATAATCCGAATCTGTGATTATGACCAGTTCATGGAGTTGATGCTGGACAGCAGTGAGGATGGCCTGATGTACAGCCATCAATTCTGCCACCTGACTACTTCGGGGACCAATTTTGTATCCAGCGGAGGGTTCTGGGGACTCATTCACCCATGCATTCCCTACGCCGGCCACCAGTTCTTTCTCCCCGTTGTTGTCAACATGGTAAGAGCATCCATCCACATAGACAGTGGGCATTCCCTCACACTTGTCTTCTTCAAAGACTTTGTGTGGGGAATTAAGGTATGCCTCTGTGTTGTCCTTGATTTTTAGACTTTCGTCCTCGAGACAGTTTTCTCTGGCACAATCATGCAAGTCAGCCAGACCTTGCGCGAGGGGACTCTTCTTGTTTTGGCCATATCTGACCTCCACAGGAAAGCCTTGCATTGACAGAATCCAGGAAGTAATTCGGGAATTACTCACATTTCCGGCCCGGATTCTGTCACTTTGGAGATATTGCAGAGGCTGGCGTGGGGTCTCCACTATGATGTGTTCCCCCTGGATAAACGGGTGGTAATTCTTCAATGCCCACACCGTTGCCAGGAGTGCCTTCTCACAATCGTTGAATTTTTCCTCCACAGAGGATAAAGTTTTGCTCGCATAGGAGATTACTTTATTGACCTTGTCATGCTTTTGGTATAATACTGCCGTCAAGCACGTATCAGAGAACCCCGTCTCCAGGAAGAACTCCTTGTTTCTGACAGGGTAAGCTAGGCAAGGCGCTTGTAAGAGGCTTCTTTTGAGCTGCCTTACTGCCTCGGATTGTTCTGGACCCCATTCCCACTTGACCCCCCCCCTTCAAGAGATGAATCAGGGGTCTGGTGATCTCTGCGTAGCCCTCAATGAACTTTCTGCTGTAATTAGTCAGTCCAAGGAGGCTCCTTAGTTCCCGCAGAGTTGTGGGGTCTTTCAGTTTCTGAAGTGCTTCCACTTTCTTTTCCTGGGGACAGAGACCCTGAGGAGTAATCTCATGCCCCAAGAAATTAACACAGGTTCTACACCACTGTGCTTTCTGAAAGGAAAGTTTTGCTCCGGCGGCCCTCAACTGGGTCAGAACATAACGGATCTCCGCTATGTGTTCCTCCACAGATGAACTTTTGATGAGGACATCATCTACATAAGCCAGGTTACCCCTCGCACCCAGGTCGGGCACGGCCTTATGTAGGAAAATGTTGAATTCATTGCCGGAGTTGAGGTATCCGAATGGAGTCCGGGTCCATGTATACTGCTGGCCCCCAAAGGTAAAAGCCAGCTTGTATTGGTCCTCCCTACTGACCGGCACGGTCCAGTATCCATTGGTCAGGTCTATTGCAGTGAATACCTGTGACCCCTGGATCTGGGCCAGCCCTTGGTCAATGTAGGGCAGAGGCCATCAGGAAGTATGGACCCGTTTGTTGAGCTCCCTGAGGTCGGCACAGAGTCTCCACTGGCCGTTTGGCTTCAATATTCCCAGCACCGGATTATTGAAGGTGCTGTGTATTGGACGGATTATTCCCCGGGACTCAAGGTTCTTAATTATTTCAGTAAGGGACTCCATTGATGCGAGAGGCAAGCGATATTGCTTCACAAACACTGGAGTCATGCCAGGGTCCGTGGGGATTGTTGTTGTGTGGATGTCGGTGCGGCCACAGTCATATGAGTCTACCGCAAAGAGATCTTGGAAATCCAAGAAAACTTGTTTCAACTTTTGCTTCTGTTCCATAGTCACACAGGCATCAGCTAGGTTGACTCTCTCTTCCACCATCTGCCTGAAGCCTGGACTTCTGGTTTGGCTATCTCAGCGGCCTCCTCCAGCTGGGTGGAGAAGTCCCTGGTCAGAGTGCTGATTTGGACTGGAGGCCTCAGGTGGGAAAGGCAACCCTCATGGACCTGGAAAATCACCTCATCCCTCCTGAAGTCACACGTCACATCTTCCTTACCATAGGGGCAGGAAGTGTACACCAGGAAGTTCCCCCCATGCCGGGTAAAAATCCTGTCTGGTGTTGTATTGTCCTCACTGTCACTGTCAAAACAGTCCTTGGGGATTGGTCCTAACAGTTCATTTCCTAAATCGATGGAAAAATGTCGGTCATCAACCGCCATTCCAATAATGGTGCCTGCGGCTAGAGTAATACTATTTAAGTCGCTGTTATCCACCTCTATTAGAATGGTGTCATGTTCTATGTTGACTAATGGAGTTGGGTTTACCCCTAACCCTTGCTGCTGGAGAGAAGCGTTTAGATGTATGTAAGCATCAGGGTTTTTCAAATGTTGTCCTCTTTTAACTTTCACTTCCAGGGAGAATTGTCAGGTCCTTTCTGGGATGGTGACTTCCTCTTTGATCTGAATTTCAACTGCATAAGGTAGCAATTGAGCTGACCTAAATGCTTTTTCTGGATCATCAAAGCCCATGGGATTATCCGCTAATCGGGACCAAGCTTTGAAGTTTATTAGGTCCAAACTAATGGCAAAGCGATTGAGAATGTCACTGCCCAAGTAAAAGGCGGCAGAGACGTCTCGCACGACCCAACAATTATGGACTATGCTCTTGTTGCCAATGGAGATTTTGAGCATACACCTGCTTGGCAGGAGATGTTTGGAATTAGGTGCTTCCAGGTCCATTTCCCACTTGTCTATCAGTTTGTATGTGGGAATGGCTGGATCTTTTGGGAGTTGGCGGAACATGGCTTCGCTGATGAAGCTCTTACCGTTGTTCACACACACTCGAGCGAGAACAGAGTCCTTCCCATCATTTAACTGGACAGGGATGAACAACTGCTCTCCAATTTGCTGAATGTCAGCCAGGCTCTGAGCTGATTTCACATCTTTCTGGAGTATAGGAGTGGGAGTTTCTGATTGTGGATTAGTAAAGAATTTCAGGGTGTTTCCTTCCAGTGTGGAATGCCACCTTAAACTGGAAGGAAGGTTGATTTTCAGAAATAGAGAGGACCCCCCATCACCAGTCTGTTGTCCTACTGCTATTACTGTCACGTCTGGAATTTGTTTGTTCTGGAAGTGAAATTCTACTTGGTCAGATTTTTGTTCAACCATGTGGCAGATGCCGTTTAAACTAACATGGTTGACACTCTGTTTTAATTTTATTGGTCGGCTAGTCTGGGTCCAGAGGACCTTGTTTACACAATCTATTAGGGGTGACAACCTTCTCAGGAAGTCATTCCCTAGTAAACAAGGGGTGCCCTCTGGAGTCACTACTATGACCGGGTGTTTCACCTTGTGTCGCCCAATTTTAATGTCCAAGTCTGCAGTCCCCTCAATGGGAATTTCCTTCCTGTCAAGGTTCTGCAGTTGTCCAGGAAGAGAGGTGAGAGGAATACGGTAATTCTCCCCCCTTCCGGCATTTAGTTCCTCAAAGGCCCTTTTGGACAGAAGGGTAGCTTGGGATCCAGTGTCCACCAGTGCCAACATTGTACCCTGCTCCTGTACTTGTACCGGGGCATAGTATCTTCCCTCCTTCTCCTCAAGGGGGCACAGATAATGCACATTTTTGGACAACTGGTGGGCTAACTTTCTGGTTTTGGACATTGCTAGAGAAGAGATTTGGGCAGAATTCTGTGGAGAGTCTTGGGAATCTGAAAGAAAAAGTTGGCAACTGGAGATCAGAGCCATTGTGGGTTCGCCTGGTTCCGGTTCTGGGCCGCCCCCCCCTTTTTGGAGGCAGTCACCAGGATGGGTTTGAACCAGGGGATTTTGGTATTGTGGGTTCTGGGATGAGATGATGGGCGGCGGTAGCTCAGTCTCCATATCTCCCCAGTCTGGATTGGAATCCCTTGGGACCCATTTTTCTTTGGGAGGATTCCCCCATCTCTGAAGGAGAAGATCCTTTTCCCAGGATCCTCTGGGGATCCCTCTCCTTCAAAGTGGAAGATCTGTATTTCTTCCACAAAACGGGTCTGTTTAGGCCCTTTGTTTCTCCTACCCCCCCTCTGCTCCTTGGGAGGCAGGCTTTCAGGGGCAGGAGATTTTGTTTCCGGTTCCTGGTTTTCCAGGGGCTGTTTACAAGTTGGGAAGGAAGCTTCCTCCAAGGCTTTACACCCCCCTTCCCCTTGTGCCTCCTCCCTGGGAACCGGTGGGTTGTTGGGGTGCTGCCCCCGTCATTGCTCTGGAGCACCAGGCCCAGAGTTTGGTGCATTCTGTGCCGGCATGCCCATCTGAGGGTTCTGCTAAGCCCTTAGCACGCGACCCAGCTCCTGTGCTATGTTCTGAACCTGGTGCTCTAACTGGGAAACCCGCTCAGGCTGATACGGGGCCCTGTTTTCTCCCCTGGGCTGATCCCGGGAAGGGTAGCTATCCCTTCTCTGGTAATATCCCGGATTGGGAAGATTTGGGTACCCCTCCACCCTTGGCCTCCCCTCTCCCGGATTAGGTTGTCTGGGCTCAGGGAATTGGGGAAAGAAGGATGGATGATTTTGGGGTTGGAAGTTGGGTGAATACCTGGGGAAAAAGTTCTGCCCAGGATTTGGAGAATTTCTGCCCTCTGGTGGGAAGTTAGGAGGGAAGTTCCCTGGGTTAGGTGCTTGGCTGGATCCCCCCCTTGGGCTGGAGGAGTCCACACATAACCCAGGATGGGTCGATTTCCCTTGTAACGGGGACTTACATAATCAGGAGAGCGAGGGACCCCATTTGTGGGGCTGCCTCCTTGGCTCCCTGTCTGTGACTGGCCCGATGACCTTCTGGGCCTAGCATTATTAGGTGCAGGTAGGTTTTTAGGCCCCCCCCATCTCCAAATCCAAAACAGGGGCAACCTTTACCTCTGCCACCTTGGCAGCAGCAGGGGTGCTGTTGGTTTTGGGGTTTTTGGGCTGGTTTTTGTTTTCCACCGGTTTCTGCACCTCGTAGATGCGGGTGGCTTGTTCAATGACCCATTCTAAAGATCTTTTCTCATGAAAATCTCTCACGAGCTGGGTCATTATGTATTTGGGCAAGGCATGGAAAAAAGTATTAACAAATTCTCTGCTGTCTGTGCGCACCCTTCTGGTGGTCTGTGCAAAGGCACGTTTCAGTTCTTGCACGAATTCTTGTGGGGCCTGATCCTCCCACATTGCAAATTGTAGGCTGCCTTGCGAGCCACTTGAGGATTTCTGTGAACAGAAAAATGTTTCAAGATGGCCGCCTTATAGTTGGACCATCTTAAATGATTTTTGTCCTCCAGCCCCGCAAAGAAACTGGAGTATTCTGGTGAGAAGGTCCACTTTACATATTGGATACAGCTTTGGCTGTCCTTCAAATGAAAAGTCTCCATCATTTGCTCATAGAGCTCCAAGTGTTCCCAAACAGAGTACTTAGCGTTCTTATGATAAGGCGTGATGACACTCCTGATTGCCTTAATCTGTTTCAATGGGTCCTTAAGCAAGGCCCTTTTTGCCTTATTGGCCTTTTTGGTTCGGGTAACCCTGGTCCATTCATCCTCTGACTCAGAGGCACTGCTCCCAGAGGTTCATGTCTGCTCTTCCAGGTTTTCCCGGATTCTGCGAGCCTGGGAGTGGCTGGCAGAATGTGGGGACCTGGTCTCCTGTGTCCTGCGCCGTTCAGAGGAGTCTTCAGATTCCTCGTTGCTGCCAGGATTTGATGGGTACCCCCCCCACTGACCTAACTGGGCAGAAGTTTTCAGGATGCCCTTAATGGGCCTATTCTCCTGGGGTTCCCCACTAAATTGCACTGTGCTTGGGTGCCCATACCTGGATGCCCGCCCATCCATTCCTGGGAGGTACTGGCCTATGAGCCCCATGCTTCTGGCTGGATAGTAATCTGCCATCCCTGTGGCCCGGTGCTCATGTGCGCCAGGGGACAGGGGGGTGGCAGAGTCCAGGGACTGAGAGAGATAAAGGCCTCTGGTACTAGGGCTCCTGAGGTTATGCTCAGGAGTTTCCCTTTCCCAGCGAACATGGTCTCTATCCGCCCCTGCTCCCTGTTGCAATGCAAGAGCCTGTGCCTTCAGTTCCTCAGTTAAGGCCTTATTAGACTCTATCAGTCTCTCCTGCATCGCTACCTGTTGTTGGAGCCTATCATTGTGCTGGCAGAGAGCCTCATTCTCTCTCTGCGTTTCCTGATTGGTCCTGGAGCACTGGGCCAGTCTTTGCTGCAGGAGGGTTACCTCCTCAGCTGTGGCCCTATTTGCCTGCTCCTTTCTTGCCAGAGCATCCTCCACCTTCCTGGTGTGCTCTAACAAGTTCTGGTGTTCTTTTTGGAGATCACCCAGTCCCTGGAGGGCCAGGTGATTTTCTTCCATTTTCCTTTTTAATGGCAGACTTCCTGGCCTAAGGTATCCCTTTCCTGACCAAGAGCCTGCATCTGTGCCGCCAGGTCGTCCCTTTGCCTTTGGAAGGCAACAGTTTTCTGGCGCTCCTGGTCAAACTCTGCCTGGGTATCCAGGTCTTTCAAAATCAGTTTATTGCTTTCTGCCTTCTCCCTATCTAGGTGGCTTTGCAGGGTGACTACCTGCTCAGCACATGCCCTATTGAAGTATAACTGTTGCTCCAGCTTTTTCTGGCTCTGCAGTAGGGAGTCCAAACCTTCTTGGTACTCCTTCTGCAAGGCCAGACATCTGGTATCCTGGTCCGCCTTTTCCTGTTGCAGCACATCCATATCCTCCTTTATTTTAGTGATGTACCGTCTGCTGTCATTTTCTGACTCCTGGCTCCTGAGCAGCCTCTGCTCAGAAGAGTCCAGATCAGATTGGGCCTTCTGTAATGCCAGCAGTTGCCTACTCGCCAGATCTTGGCCTTCAGCACATTTGTCCTGCATGGCTCCCATATGTAAATATAAATATGCCGCTACCCTGGCAATCTTGTGGTGCTCATCCTTGGCCTTCGGGGCCATGTATAGTTCACTCAGGGCCACATGTAGGGGACCCTGATCTCCCCATATATCTGACCCTGTTTCAGTGACCTGTTGCGCGATTGCCTGCAACCAGACCGTTTGGTCCTGATGATTCCACTCACCTCTCACAAATAGCTTATGTAAGAAGTGTTCTCTGGCTATTTTCATATCTACCAAGGTCGTCATTCTGGAATTTGAGTTCCTTCCTGACTTACAGAAGTTTATATTTTATTTTTGCAAAACAGACCTTTTCCTTAGAGCGTTCCTTTGAGGAGTGCTTAACAGCGTAACACAGCGTGGTGATCCGACCGGATATGTGTATCTGGTCAGCTGGCACACTGTATTAATCTGCACAAGTGATAGATCTAACCCAAACGTCCGGCTCAAGCCCCCAATTTGTAAGAGGATTCAATTCAACACTACAGCTAAGTCAATGCCTAGTCTGGGATACTGAATGGAAACCCTTATTGATATATCTTTACGTCCAGTTCATGCGTTCTGGATGACTACCCCTATATAACACCCCTCTCTTGGAATCCCCCTGACTCACTGAGCCACGAAGTAGTTCTGTTTTGCAAGTTTAAACGGTTTATTTGATAATTTAAACAATATATATATATATCACACTTTATAATAAATTAATAATTGAATATCACACTTAATCTGAGCAGTAATCAATAATGGATAGTCCGGCACTAACACACTTCTTTATAATCAATGATGAGTGGCTATAGGATGGATACGATAGCAACAATACTTTTATGGTTTCAAATGGCTGCAATGTGGAATGAAATGCAGTACAGAAAATAACTTGATAGGATTTCAGCAAAAGACAATGTAATCACTTTCTTGGACAATTCACCCCCCCCCTTTTATGCACTGTAAGGAGATGAAGATGACACAGTTCTTAGGAATGCAATCAAATAGAATTCATTTCAATTCCCCCCCAGCAGCTTATACAACACATAGGAGTTTTGAAACACAGGCAAAATGCTTTGAATATGGTGACAATGCAGTGAGAAATATGCTGAAAATGGTTTTAATTCCCTTTAGGAGGTTCAGGGTGAGTGAAATATACTTGGGATGAGTTCAGGCTCACTTTAGCAAGGATCTAGGAGTAACTAGCAGGTTAAACGAATTTTTGGCAAAGGAAAGCAATGAAGCTGCTGTTTTCACACGTGGCTGGATTTTTAACCAAATTGCAAATCGCGGTAAAATTCACGAGTGCGAGAATCGTGATTACGGCACAAGTCTGAGGAGTAGGAAGTCGGTTCTAGGCTTGTTGAAAAGCTGAGATTCTAAGCTTTCAGAGGAAAGTTAAACCAAGTTCCAAACGGTTCCAGAGATACGGACGATTAAATAAAGGTAGTTTTTCGGATTTGAAATTTTAAAAGTTCAAAGCGACAGGTTACAGCTTGCAGCTAGAAATTGACAAGTGACAGCTTTGCAAATGACAGGTGACAGTTAGGAGGCAGTTCTGGTTAGATTAAAATAGATTGAATTATATTATTTTAACTAAGAGATTGGTTCTGCACAGTTCTGCTAGGTACTCACAATATAATTTTAAAAGGAATGGGCCTCGCCACATATCTGGTCAACAGGTTTTCTTTTCTCACCACGGACGGTTTCTGCGCACAGCGTCTGGGTCAGCTCTACTCTGCTGGTCTGGTCTGGGTCTCTGGTTCTGATCAGGTCTGTGGCTCCGGATACAGCGGTCTCCGGTTCAGCTGGTCTCTCTCTGGATACAACACTGCTCTCGGGCAAATGGCAAGAGTTCTTGCAAAGAATTCAAACAGCTCGCCTGGCTGTGAATAGTGGCAATGATTTGAGGCCTGCTAAAGAGGGATTTAGCTTGTAGTTGACCTCTCTGCTACAAATTCTGAAGTAAAGTCTTGGTCTCTGAAGGTGGATAGATTGAAGTCTCTATGTTGGCTCTCTGGAGGTTGATGGAGGTAAAGTATGGATTTTCCCGGCAGAGCGTCCCGCAGCAGATGGAATAGAATGTCCCTATCTGTCCTGACTGTCTGCTTTTATGTGTTTTGAAAGTGGGTGGAGAGGCTAGCTTTCTAGGCTTTCTAGCTTTCTCGGCCCTACCCCTCTCCACTTGTCATTGGCCACTTCCTCCTCTTCCCCTTGATTGGGGGAATGAAATGAAGTGTCATCATGATGAGGTCTGTTTATGATACAGAGAACCCACCCCTGTCAACTTTACACACAATCTATATTTGACCTAAAGACATATTTCATAGATACACAGTGGTTTGAAATTACATGCACCCATCACATATCACATGAGGTATACCTTGTTCAAACTCTGCTCTTCCTGGGGGCTTGGGTTCAAAAATGGCAACATATTTCACTTTTTGGTCGGGTTACCAATATTGGATTTGTCCCCGCATTTACACAAATGTTTGCAAAGCATGTGGGCATTAGGTGGTGGAGTGTCAGATTTTTAACATACATACATTTAGAGTAATATCCTCTTTTCCGCTAAAATCCCCCTGAACATACCACCGGGTCCTAACACGTCTTCAAATGTGCACAGAAAAAACACAAGAATAATGATATCACAAGTCCACTCTATGAATGATCCATCTTTTTAGATTTATGTTCTGGCCCCAAAGGGGTGTGGATTCCCAGGTCACATGGTGTAGAAACCAGTTTATCCAGTTTCTGCCAAGCTCAGAGACCCTGCCCCTCCCAGCTTCTGCCAAGAGGAAGCTATTTTACGGTCCCCCTAATAAACCATCTGCCTGGGCCCTGGAAGGCCCATTGTTCAAGAGGAAGCCATTTATGGCCTCCCCCCAATAAACCCTCTGCCTGGGCCCAGGACAGGCCTTTGTTCAACTGCCTGTAGCTGCTCCACCCCTAATCTAATCAGAGAGGTGACAACTCCTTTTGGCAAGGGGAAGAGTGGCTGAGCAGGTTTTAACTCCTGTGGGCGTAGATGTCAGGCAGAATTCAGTTCCTTAAGCCAGGCCCCAGCTAATGTCACTTCTAGTTACCCAGTTTTCTGCATTCAAATAAACTAACAATTTTTACACATGAAGCTAGAATGCTGATTCTAAACTATGACATTTTAACAGTTACAAACTATGTGACACTCAAAAGCAGGTCACTCAGTTAATTTAAACATTTCGATTTTGGTGGTTTTAATCCAGTTTCAGTTAGGCTGCTGACATGCATAGGTCAGCCAGTTTTGTTATGAACATTGTTTTGGGCTCTTCATCTTCCCAGATTTAGTATGCACACATACTTCATTCTGCCAGATGTCCGCTGGTGTTCAGTGAGAATTTTGGATGTGTTGCAATGTTTGAAAATAGGCATCTTGAGCTGGCATTCAGAGAAACAAAAGGTGATTTTAAAGTGCTTTCTAGCGAACAGGCACTGCTGTTTTTCTCTTTGGCACCCCATTTCACTCATGGCTCTTCTGACCCAGCACACCCGCACCGGGGGGTGGCAAGTCAGGCGACCATTTTGGTGTGCGCACAAACTGCGCGGTTTTCATAGATTCTGGCGCACATGTGGGCTTTTTCGGCCATCTTGGATTTCCTAAGCCCACAGCACCAAATGTTGTAACATAATAGACCAAACGTGGGTCAGAACACCCAACATGTCGCTGGTCAGGATTTCCAGACGGATTCTGTGTTCTTTCTTCAGTTGTGGATCCGTGGTCGTGGTGCCCAGCCTGCGGGAGAGCACAAGTCAAGGTAAGGAGCAGAGGCGAGGAGAGCGGGCAGTTCAGCAGTATTCACGGTTCTGGGCCTGTGAGTAGGGGGACACCGAGTGAGCCGGGGTGGCGGTACGGGCAGAGAGAGTGTTAGTTTATGGTTGCAAACGTGATTTTGGACGATTGCTACAGTTTCAAAGTTTTTGCCACCGTTGCATTGGAAATTGCACCCTCAGCACTCGGTTGTCTTGGCAACAGCGTACTCGTTACTTGAAGTGCTGGGTTATTACGCCAGAGGTCAGGATCGCGCTAGAAGCAAAGTCTCTAAAAAGCAATATCTGTTATTTTAGTTTAGCTCCGCACATGTGTTAAGAGGTTCAATTTTTCTGCAAAGAAGAGCAGTTTTGCAGAGTGTTTTTTTTACGGGACAGGGACAGAGTGCTTTATTGCTGCATCACTTGTTGTTGGGGAGGGTTCAGTGAGTTTTTAAGAGTTGTTATCTTCTTCTGATCACAGTATAAAAAATAAATAAAAGAGGGATAACTCTTGGGATTCAACATGGACCCAGCCAAGTTGGCAGCCCTGTTCTCTATATTATAGGGAAAGGACTTGGATGTGGTCCTTGCTTCCCTTGCTCACAGTACACCACCAGTAGGGGCTAGTAATGGGATTGTGCAGGGAAATAGTGTGGGGGAGGCCCTTCCACTGGCTTGGCCACATCAGAAGAATGTTGCACCCATGGCAGCATTTCCACCACCAAAAAAGAGGAGGGGGGCACACAACCAAGAGCTGCTACCCCACCTGAGGTGCTGGTGACATTGGAGACCACTTCAAAATACCCCAATCACGGCACACAGTGAGGGGGTTTGTGTATACTGGGTTGGGGGCATGGCTAATACCCGTGCACCGCAGGTCACAGAAGTGGGACAGGGCTGCGCCGAAATACCAGGAGCACCCCTGCCCACATAGGTGCCTGCTAGCCTTCCGAGTGGGGGGGCATAGCGGGTGGGTTGCCCACAAGGGACCCTTTGCGTTCAAACAATTGGTAGGGTGCAAGTTATGGCTATGGGATGCCCCCGCCTGGTACTCTTGGCGTGGTTGCAGGATGCCCACCCGTGGGTAACTCTGAAGGAGGGCAATGGCCACCTCAGCAACACACTTGGTTTCCTTCAGCGGCAGGGCCAATAGTCGGTTCCCCATGCCAGGGCATGGGAGAATGGGGGACAAACCAGGCCTTGAAAAGAGGAACCCATGTGGGACAGCCGGGGTCGACCAGGTGGGCTAGAAAGGGTCAGCAGCCCAGGTACAAGTGCCGATGGGGGCAGCAATGGGGTCTGGGGCCCAATGATGGCAGGCAATGATAGTGCCAGCAGGGGCGGTCATGGCAGGTGGTAACCTGCCGGGGCTGCATGCGCCCCTGTTGGGGACAGGGAGCTGGGAAGCACAAGTGGGGTTGCTGCAAGATCAGCTGACAGTTTATCGGGGGCGGGAAGGATGAGGTTGCATCTGCCCCTGTTCAGGCTTCCACATCAGGTATGCTTATGTGGCACATGTCACAGGACACAAGGGATAGACTATGATGGAAAGACAAATGTATTGATTTTTTTTCTCTGCTGGATTACAGGAGGGTATAGGAGTCTAAAGATGCAAGGGGGGACCGAAAGGAGAAAACATTCTTTGTGGAGATCTGTGGTCAATTGGGCAACAGGTTTCATGATATTCTCTACGATATTGTTAGAGAAATATCCCTGAGCTTCATCAAATGTTGTGGTCTTACGCCACTTAATACTGTCCATGTATTTGTGTCTTGGCTGATCTTTTACGAAAGGTTCAGAAGCACCAAGGTGGTTATTGCTCAGATGAATTGGGGTACTAGGTCTATGGATCTGTGGGCTAGCTGCACTGTGGCACGCATGATGACGAACAAGGGACCGGGCACTACAAGACTGGCGCAGCGCTTTTGAAATGGCTCAGGCTCAGGGGTTAACAAGGGAGCCTGTTGGGCCTTTAATAAAGCCTTGTACATGAGACCCGTCTGCAAACTTAAGCATGTCTGCACATTCTGCAGGATGCTTGGGCACGGGGAGGTCAAGTGCGCCAAGCCCAACAAACAGCATAAGCAGGGGTGTGACCCTAGGGGAGCCCCCGGCGGGACTGCCCACGCTGATCTGGGGGCTTTATTGAGGGCTTGGGCAAATGGGTACCACAGGTGGCGGGGGGACGCAAGGTTGTTGGTCGAGGGGTTTTGTCAGGGTGTGCAGATCCCGGTCGAGAAGTTTATTATGTCCACCCCCCCCCCCCCCCCCGGTACCCAGAGATCATCAAACAGTCAGCCGGGAACCTTAATGAGTAAAGTAGAAAAGGAATTGAAACTGGGGGAGGGTGGAGGCCCCTTCCCCTCCTCTCACAAAATGTGTGTGTTGTCCATTAGGCATTGTCCCAAAGAAGGAGCAGGGGAAGTTTAGGTGGATTCACATGTATCCTTCCCAAAGGGGGCATCAATGAATGATGCACATAACAAGGACTTGTCTTCTGTGAGGTATGCTTCATTTGATGGCGCAATCGCGCAACTGTGGCAGCTGGGCAGAGGAGCACTGTTGGCCAAGCAGATATGGAATCTGCTTTCCGCCTGATAGTGGTACACCCCAATGATTACCATTTGTTGGGTTTCCAGGTTGTGAAGAAATTCTATTTGGACAGATGTATGCCTATGGGGTGTTCTATCTCCTGCTCATATTTTGCGACAACCAGCCCTTTCTTGGAATGGGTGACAAAAAGGGTATGTAAGGTGGCGTGGATGCTCCCTTAATTGGATGATTTCCTGTTCATGGGTAGACAGGGCACGGATCAGTGTAGCAGGGCACTGCAGGCATTTCGGAAGGCAGCAGCAGTTCTAGGGGTCCCCTCGCCACAGAAGAAACGGAAGGGCCAATGACATTGCTCTGCTTTCTGGGCATTTAAATAGATTCTGAGCAGAAGGTGTGCTGGCTCCCTCAGGACAAGGTCCGGGGTTTCATGGAAGCAGTGGCCACCTGTTTGCTGGCAAAAAAGATGACATTAGGGCAACTACAGAGCCTGATAGGTCAGTGCCACTTCGCCCTGCAAATAATGCCGATGGGGCACCCCTTTTCGTGGGCCATCGCCGGTGCAATGCCGGGGCTGACTAAGTACACCATCACACGAGATTATCTGCGGTGCTCAAGCAAGATATGGTGGACTGGGACAACTTCCTGTCCAATATTAACGGGCCCCAGGTATGGCCTATGGAAGAGGAGAGTAGTGAGCAACTGGGGCTGTACACCGACACTGTGGGTTTTGGAGACATTTTGGGTGGTAAGTGGTGTGGTCAACGGTGGCATCCCAGCTAGGCTAACAGCGGGCTGACCAGAAACACAACTTTCTTGGAATTGTTCCCGATCGTGGTAGCATTGACCATTTGGGGTGATGAACTGAAGAATAGAGGTGTGGTGTTTTGGTCAGATAGCATGTCGGTGGTCTGCTCCATTAACAGTCACAGGGCAGCATGCCCAGTGTAAGTGAGATTGCTGCAGCCATTGGTGTTGATATGTCTTTGTGGAAATGTGTGCTTTGAGGCTAAACATGTCCCATTTTAAACTACAGGAATTCCAGCATTCCCTACCGGTGGCAGACCCAGCGATGATGCTGTTTCCCGAAACACTTTGGGGGCTTGGCGCCCAGTGCTAGCCTTTCTGGCGCAACCTATCTTTCACGGGGGATGACAGGGTGCACCTGTGGCTGAGAAGGTCCAAGACAGATCAGGAGGGTAGGGGCACAAGGATCACTATGACACTCCATTGGAGAACTGAGATCTGTCCTGTAAGGCTATTAAGGGCCTTCATTCGCCCCATGGGAGGACGGGATGGTCCACTATTTATGCACAGAGAAGGCTCAAGTCTGTCTAGATATCAGTTTAGGAGGGTGTTCAAGAGGTCATTAGCAGGGTTGTGCTCGACGGGTTTGGCTTCACCACACATTCGTTCTGAATTGGTGCAGCCACCACAGCCGCAGTTTACCGCTGTTGGGAGAAACATATTAAGGGTATCGGCCGCTGGAAGTCCAGCACGTACAAGGGTTACATTAAACTGCACCTCTTATGCTGATGCATTTCTTTTCACAAAAGGACGAGGGATGGAGGGGTGGCTCGCAATCAGTTGACTTGCTGTGTGGAGAGAATCTCCCCCGATGGTCCCACTCTAACATGTCTAACATACTCAGGGCTGGAGTGGGAACCAAAAGTGGCCATGGATTTCTTTTTCAAAACGGCCCCATATTTTGCCAAAGGAGCGAGCACAGTGCATCAGCCCAACCCTTCTATGGAGGGGTTTGGGAATATCCCCCAACAAAATGTTGACTAAAACTAGTCAAAATGAGTGCATTTAAAGCATGTTTTAAGCATATATAGATTAAAAGTCATGTTTTAAATAAGTTCATACTTACATTGTAAATATGTGTAAAGCCAATGCAAGTATACAAAAACTAGAGTGTGGCAGTGCTGGTACTTTCCAGAAAAATAATTCCCACCTGACATCTCCTTTAGATTATAATGTCTGTAATCTTCTGATTTCAAGCAGAGTGCTGTATGTACAGCATTGCAACTCGTGGTTGAGTTGCCCCCTTCCATAATGGTTCTGTGTAAAGTGCTTCGCCGCTTCTTAAAGCACGTCTATGCTCTATCCAGGGCTCCACCTAAGCTACTCACGTGTCTATTGATATTCTTGCTCACATGTCTTAAACTTTAGTAGTGTGTGCAAGTGTGAGGCAGGCCAAAATGTGGGAGGCTGTGTGGGAGACCCCAGTCAAAGCCACAGTTTTGGACCAGGGAGTCAACAGACCTGGTGGGGGTGCATTGTGTACGCAGACCGACTAGGTCCCCGCTCTGGTAATAACAGGCAGGCTACATGGAAAGGTAGGAACACAATGAAGGCACCAAAATCTTTGCAGAAACCAGGAACAGATGTATTACAGGAAGAGGAGTAAACTCATTGCCAGCAGGATACATTTGACACACTGGACTAGTAAGGCACACCCACTGACATGGAACCCGGGGCCTGGGGAGTATTCTTGGATATAAAGGTGGGGAAGGGACACCAAGGGAGAAAGGGAAGGGTTGTAGAAGGGGGCTGGTAGAGATGGTGAGGGGGGAAATTAAAGAGATCCCGGTGCAGAGACTCACAGGCGGACAAACACAGGGGGACAGACACACAAGGGGACACACACACAGGGGGACAGACAGAGACACAATGGGGACAAAGAAGCAGAGAGGGACAGGGAGGCACAGAGAGGCACGCAGGGGCGGGGGCAGAGGCTGAGAGGCCAGTAGAGAGAAGCAGGGGTAGAAGAGAAAGAGAGGCCAGGAGACCCACTGGTGGAAAATAGAGCAGGGTTGGGGAGGAAGGGAACTAGGCGAGAAAGATAAAGCCAGACAGGGGAAAGGGTACCTGACAGAAGGGCTTCTGCAGCCTCTGCCCCCAACCCACATCAGCACACCACATTACCAGCAGCCAAGGAAAAAAAAGAACTCCAGCCCTCTCTCCAGAGGCTTATATAAGACTGCAGGTCCACAACATGTGGTTTCCAGGGGAGATGGGGTGCAGGACAGGCACACAGTTTCAGGTAGCCTGCCCCATCCCTTCCCTTAATAGGGAAAACTCAGAGCCAGCCTCCCCATCACAGAAACACACATGTGGTTGCCTGGGGAGGTAGGGTGCAGGACAGGCACACAGTTTCCATAGCAGGCCCAATCCCCTTCCACAATGGGGAGCAACTCAGAGCCAACGCCCCCTGCCCAGAAACACAACATGTGGTTGCCAGGGGAGATGGGGTGCAGGCAACTAGTCCGTCTGTTCATGTGGTTTTCAGGGACAAGTTGCAGTTAGAGTGTAATTGTAGGGAGGTTAGCTTGGTGACTCAGGATAATTACAGGGTGGGCTTGCCAGAGCCAGTGTTTGCTGGTGGGCAACACCGGCACACTTTTTTTGGGCACCGACACTACTTGTGATTTAATTAATTTAAATTTAAAACTCAAGTTCCACTGTTGCTTTTTTTTTTCAGGCGTTGCTTCTCCGATGGTGGCGGCAGCGCTTGCATTTTTTTAATTTCTTGTGTTGCGAACTTGCGCCATGGGTCAGGTGATGTGTCGCCGTGCCTGCTGCCTGCAGTGCCTGACAACGTGCAGCACGCAGATCAGCAGGTCATGACAGGGTGATGGTCACAGCCGTGAGCGTCATGTAACTGACACAGCCAGGCCGTGTGTGCCAGCCAGGCAGGGGGCGCAGGTTCAGCCTCAGTGAGTTTGCGACCACACCCTGGAGCTGGCTGGTGTGCACGGGCTGGCAGTGGGTGGCACTGGCAGTCCAGTAATCCTCGTCCTCTTCTTGCTGTCCATGAACCTGTGGCCCACCGTCTGGCGTCTCCTCCTCGGATCTAGCTCAAGCACGTTCGCCGACAGGAGGCTGCTGCGTACTGTAAGCCCAGCTAAGCTGTAGGCTGCTTACCTCAACGTGGTACAGTGTGGCCTGCCTGTCAAAAACATTGAAAAAATCCTGGTTCAGGTAAGGTCCCTCTTCATTGGGTGATATTTAGTAATATTGTGCACAGATAAGTATTGTGGGATGTGCTGTTTTGTAATTTGAAACTTGTTAGGTACTGTAGTCATGTGGCCTGGAAGAGCGTGGCCTGAGATTACATGGGAGTCACGCCGCCGCATTTGCCTGTGTAAGTCTGGGGCACCCTGTTTTTCTGGTGTGTCTACTGGGAGCCTGAACGTCTTCCAGTTAGTATGGGAAAGTATCTAAAGCATTTGTGATCCCTTCATCACTGGGATCAATGGCATTGTCTGTGTTGGCATGTGAACATTCTGCGCACGTGGCTTTTTTAACCGCAGGATTTACGTCTGTGGGTATCTGAATGACAGTGGACAAGGGTTTACCTGGCACCCACACCAAGGGAAAAACTGTCTGTCCCTCCTCATTGGAAAGTTGAACATGGTGTAATCATGTTTTCTTAAGGGAGAAAAAACAGCCTGCCTAACCCATAATGGGAGCCAAAATAGAGTCTACACAGTGTTGTGTCAAAGCCAAAACAGAGAAACCTGGTTAGCCTTATTTACCTAAGATCAATAACTATTTAATTTGCACCTCATTTCAAGGGGACCAGCAGCAGCATTTGAAACCGTTCAAATTTGCTGCTGCAAAAACTCGCCGATTCTGGAGAATACTGGAACTAGCAAGCCATTTTGTGTTGGAACAGATTTTAACTCGGTGTGCCCACGGGGTGAGGGGGAAGAGTATCACACTGTTAAAAGGCTTGCTTTTCGGCAGTCAATCCTTTCTTCACACTTCATGAACAAACATGTACAAACCCTTCCTATGAAGGAATATAAAATGATGTTGAGCACCCCCTCGCAGTGACCCAGAACGGCTCGGGCAATTATGCAAAGAAATGCCATCTTGTTTGTAGAACTCCCGTTTTATGACAAGAGATGAAGCTAAGAACCCGTTTCCCTGGCACCTGATTAATACAATTTTTCTCATGAGGGGCCCTGGCGGAAACTCGAGAAGTAATGCGCTGGGACTTCGGCAGAATAATTACCCATGTGCCTCTTAACTTCGCATCTGGTGAGTTTCCCAGATGAAAGGGGGTATCCCCAACTGTGTGTTTCCATGTCAGACAGCCTGAGTTAAGATCTGCATCTCTCAGCATCGCTTCTGGTGGGTCTCGGACTGACTTACACATCCATCCCATACGCTGCAGATTACAATATGCAAAGATCTCACGACTTCAGGGACAGTTTCAGACTGCAAGCATAAGTACAGTTAGTGAGGGATGGGGTCCCCTGGACTCAGAGATAACTCATACACCGAGCATGGCCATGTCAACAATGCACCCAAATATGTGAAGGGGTTTTCCAGGCTCCAAACATAATGTCTTTGTTATTGTCTGATTCTGTACCTCACAATGTGTCAGTCTATGACCCCCCACAGAGGGTCTTCAGGGCAGGCACGGAAAATTACACCCTCAACGCATTGCCTTTCTCCAGATTCAATTTCAAATAATGGTAGCAACCCAGACCAGAGGGCTAGAAATTGGGAGCTCTATCCAACATGTTATTAGCAGGATAGGTGAGGCCAGAAAGCACATTCTTGCTGGCTTTCTAGCACTCTCTAGCATCTAGGTCTAGCACTGAGCCGGCATGGGCCACCTGCTCGTCAGGCCGCGTCTGCTGGCCCCGGGACCGGCATTAGGGGGCCAAATTTTTTTGGGCCCTGGCACTTATTGTTTTTACAAATTAAGCACTGCCCCCACCCCACCAACTGTCACTGGGTTTCAGGGGAGCAGAGTAAAGATTCAGCCCTACGTGGCAGAACAGGTTTTTCGACAATGGGAGTTGGCAGGCTTACTGCCCAGTGTGCCAGAATCAAGTACAAACTATAGTGATTGGCAATGTGGGGACCAAGCACAGTGAATACAGGACAAACTACACACACAGGGCACTTGACAGAAATATACAGCAAGCATATGTTGGAAGGGAGAAAAACTCTGTTGTTTTGTTCACTTTTCAGGGGAGCTGGAGCCGCAAAGCAAAGCAAAGCAGGAAACATGAAAGTCACGTAAAGTCAAGAATAATACATTTGGGAAACATGATAGCCGTGCATAGCCATTTGCACAGTGAAGAAATCAAGCATTCTACCATAAACATTTCCTTGGCCAGCAATCGCTGTAAGTGTCACAAAAAACTATTTTACAAGCAAGGAATTTGAAAAGCTTGGAACGGCTTTAATGAACTGCTGCAGTGAAAGCTGGAATTCTAACTTTTGCTGGCTCAAGCAGCAGGCATTGTGATGTCACAACTAAAGGGTAATAACTGATTACGGAACAGTTGTGATGCAACTTTCACATTACAGGTCAGTTGTGATGTCACAACTAGGCTGTAATAAGAACATTTTTTCCAGCATTTTTATACGGATATTGCAGATGCTATGAATACATTCAGGTGTAAATGTTTGGCTTTCTGGGAAGAGAAAGACCGAGCTCGTGTCCTTCGAGGCCAGGCTGTTTTGACTTCTCGCAGAGCTAGGTGCTGAAAGTCCTCTGCCTGCTGTCTTAGAGTTTGATCGATGGTGGATTAGGCTAATGGTTGGCACTGGTGGAGGCCCACTGCATTGTTCACTTCCTGGACGGTGTAAGAGGCTGGTAGGCCTCCCCACCCACCTTTAAAGCTCCCTTTCCTTCCTGTGGCAGGGGTGGAAAATATGAAGTGAACAATTGACCTGTGGCTGGAAGCGCTGGCTGCTGATTTACTCACCCTTTGACTACATCAGCTTGGAGAGCTCTCCCTGTGCAGGATACAAGACTCTGCTACGACGTCACACTGCAAGGCTGCATGTGGTTGTACTGACTGTGCATAGCTAACACTGTCCTCGCTACAATGTTTTGCCCTTGCTCTACTGATTTCATGTCACGGCTTTGTGCAAACTCACATTGCCCCACTCCCCACACCCCACTGCAATATTTCTTTCAAGCTCAGACTGTCTTCAGTAAAACACTCTCTGTACAAGCTCACACTGCCCACTACAAAGCTTGGTCTAAGGAAAATCACACTGCCCTCAATACAAGACTTTGAAATGGCTGCCACTGACTTCACTTTAATGCGTCATACAAGCTCACCCTGCCCTGACTGCAAGGCGTTGTACACATTCCCACTGACACTGTCCGCAAAGAAAGGCTTTGTACCAACACTGGCTGCCCACATTACAAGGCCTTTTACAAGAAGCACTGACACTGCTCCCACGCTACAGGCTTTAACGGTTCACTTTCCTCTCACTGCAACACTCTCTGGAAGCTCACTGTCCTCGTTACATGGATATGCACATGCTCACACTATCATTCGTGCAAGCTCGCTCTACCCTCATTATAAGGCTGTGCCGGGCGCGATGTCTAGCTGGCCTCACAGGATCTGCAACTCACACTGCTCTCGCTACAAGGCTTTGTGCATGCTTAAACTAACTTCTCTTCAGGGCGTTGCACAGTCTCACACTGCCCTCAATGCAAGGACTTCTACAAGACTTTCCCAAAATCTTACTGCCTTGCCTTCATCGCTAAACTGTTACAATCACCCGGCCCACACTACAACGGTCTGCGTAAACACAAACACAAACATCATGCAGCTGGTATCGTCTCGTAACGATACATACTCATACTGATACTACTGTGTCGCAATTTGACTCTGTTTGTAAGCACGGTGCACGGCCTTGCAGAAGGAAAAACGGGCTACTATGGCGGGCGAACATGCCAACGAAAGTGGCATGGCGGGCGCCGCCCCTTAGTCGGGGCTGCCCAGCCGGCCTCCTCCCCCCTCCTCCTCAGGCACGTCAGGGGGGCGAGGTATGGAGGAGCAGGAAAGCCCGCCCCCGGAAGAAACAAGGATCGAGGAGAATGAGGGGCGGGGCAGGGAACCGAGGGAGAGGAAGGCCCTATAAAGAGGCGGGTCTTCCAGGAACTCGTCCATTATCCCTCGGTTCCTGCCTCGCCGGATCACGCATTTTGTTCTTCCTCGCGACATCCCGTTTCAAGAGCAGATCTTGCTTCCTACCTCCTGTTTGTTGCTGCAGTTCAAAGGAGAAGGAGTTGGAGAGGCCGGAGAATCCACGTTCCTGAAGGAGGGGCCTTGTTTTCTTGTGGAAGGAGGTTGAGGGCAGTACATTTGCAGACAGGTATTGGTCAGGAGTGCAGCATGGGAATATCAAGGCTGGGGGGAGTGGAAGCGGGTAGAGTGGGTGGCCAGTTCGGGTGGCGGGGGAAGACAATGTTTGCTGCGTTGGGTTGGGTCGGGGCTGGTATATAAGGCAGGCCACATTGGGTTGCATCAGGATCGTCACAGGAATGGCTTATAGTAGTGAGGTGGGGGACGTGGGCCGGGGAGCTGGGCATTGCGAACGGCAATTTCGAAAATTAGGAGATTTGTGCAGGCCTACTGCGTTCCAAGCAGTTACATAGCAATTGGAGGACAGCGATCAGTGAAATAATAGGTATATGCAGGGAGGAGTTTTGCTGTGGCATCCAAGCAGAACAGTAATGCACTATTTCAGTCCAGCATGCATGCTACGCCGTGTCCAATGTGTCAGGCACACCACGTATGTCACTGGTCTAGCTTCGCCAATGTTGGCGGGTCTCCGCCGCGCACAGTGTCCATAGGAGAGGTGGTTGCTCTGCTGTCCGTGCTAGTCTTCTCTGGGGCTTCGTCCGATTCATTCTGCAGCCCCGGGAGCCCCCACCGTCCGCTTGTCCACCATGGCCTGTACTGTGCTCCAGGCCAGCGCAGCCTCATTCATTGGACAGCGCGTCCGGGGACCACAGACGGCCACCATTTTCCTGGTCTCTCGAGTCGCCTGCTGCATTTATCTCCATAGCTCTGGTTCATGGTCTCGGATCCTTGTGAGACTTCGCTCTCCGCGTGCCCATTCTATTCACACGTTTTTAGCACAATTGCACTTGCATTGATCCATGTGCACGGCAGGATCATTGAGGATCGGCAAGACTCTAGGTCACGTCCTATTTCATGGCTGCTTAGCCAGCCCCCCATTGCAGTTCCAAATGTTAGTGTGAGAAGGATTGACAATGAACTGGTTCGGTTGACCGCATGCAATGGGTACCTTCGGGTCACGGAGAATGGACTACAGAGGGGCCCAGGGACATTTCTCCAGGATGGGGTTCACCTGCCCCAACTGGTGGCTAGCTGTTGCTTTAGAACTTTCTGGCTGTTATAAGGCCATTTCTGCAGGGGGCGGGGGTCACATAACAGTTGGTCCCCTCCCCAGTGGCAAGTGGAGAAGGATCATGTGGACACCGAGATTCCCTGCTGATGGACACTGGAGATGGAATAGTGTTTAGGGGAGGGCTCTGGGTGCCACAGCTTCATAATGTTTGAACAGCCAACGGAGGGTCCCGGCCGGAGAGGGACAGGAGGGGGGATCAGTTGGGGGTCGGTGACGTATGGCCTGCCTCCTGGTATCGCCCCCCCAACAGGGGTGTGGTGGGGAGGCGACAGGTGCCTCACCACCATGCACCGCCCTTGGCGGCAGAGACTCATAGTCCACCTGGACCACCTGTCAGTTGGAGAATATGATGCTTTTTGTTGTTATGGTTAATATACAATATGTAAAGTCACATTTGTTGGTTTGCTAATGATTTGATAGGTTAATAAAAAATGTGGCCCGAGCGGCATCCATACCTGGGTTAAGTGTGTTTCTTCTGCCATGGCACTGCCTGTCAAGGATGGCACTCTGTTAAGAGTGGCGCAGGGCACCCAGGTAGGGTTTGGGTGGTTGTGCCTAAGTAAGCTGGACAGATAAGTACACACACAGCTGAAAGTAAAAGAGAACAAAGGGTAGGCAAGTGTAGCAAGGAAATAAGGTACAACGGATTGGATTCCCTCTTTGGGTGTATGCAGATATGGGAAGAGTGTTCCACGGACCTTAGGAAACAACTCTAGCCTTCTGCAAAGTTTGCTATAACAGAGGCCCACGCTGTTTGCTCATGGCTGGGAACAACAGCTGTGGGTGTCTGTAACACAGAAACAAGACAAGTGAAGGGGCAGGGGTTGCTTGGCGGAAACCACCAGACAAGCCCTGTACAAAAGGGTCTACAAACAATACAAGAGAAGACGATAACAGACAAATCCAGGAATAGGGAAGTCGATGAGCAAACTGAAATGAAAGGAAAGCAGTATAACTGAACTGAACAGAGATAGAGAACTGAGAGTTGAAAACGAGAAAGATAGCAAGGGAGCAGCAGTCAGGAAACAGAGGGGCTGCAAGTAACTGAAAGTAATAAATGCAGGTAAACTGTTGAGGATTGCAGAGGACTGTAGGGTGAAAGGTAGAGAGCTCAGAGGAGCAGGACAGTAAGGAGCAAGCCCAAAGGAGCAGGCCTGTAAGGGAGGGAGCCCAGAGGGTAAGGGCTGGAGGCAGCGGAGTGAAGCAGGCTGCAAGGCAAGGAGCCCAAAGGATAAAGGCTGAAGGCAGGGAGCCCAAAAGGCTAGGGCTGTTGGCAGCAGGGTGTAGCAGGCTGCAAGGCAGGTCGCCCAGAGGAGCAGGGCTGAGGCAGGGAGCCCAAAAGGCTTGGGCTGAAGGCAGCAGGGTGTAGCAGTCTGCAAGGCAGGGAGCCCAAAGGACAAGGGCTGCAGGCAGCGGAGTGAGGCAAGCTGCAAGGCAGGGAGCCAAAAGGACAAGGGCTGTAGGCAGCGGAGTGAGGCAAGCTGCAAGGCAGGGAGCCCAAAGGACAAAGGCTGTAGGCAGCGGAGGGAAGCAAGCTGCAAGGCAGGGAGCCAAAAGGACAAGGGCTGTAGGCAGCGGAGTGAGGCAAGCTGCAAGGCAGGGAGCCAAAAGGACAAGGGCTGTAGGCAGTGGAGTGAGGCAAGCTGCAAGGCAGGGAGCCCAAAGGAGCAGGGCAGCAAGGAGTAAGCCCAGGGGAGCAGGGCAACAAGGAGTGAGCCCAGAGGAGCTGGGCAGCGAGGCACTGGAAAAACAGGACTCAGAAAAAGCAGCACCAGGATGCAAAAATGTGTAGCTCGAAGCAAAAAGATGCTGGAAGGACTCTTAATGCAAGAGACTGAGCTCCTGCAGGCAGCCGCTTTTATACCGCCCAGCCCAGCACAGAGGCAGGCTAATTGGTTGCACCTGGCTCAGCACACCTGCAGACAATTGGCCACCTCCCTCTCTGTTCCTGAGCTGGTGGAAGCAGAGCAAATTCCTAGGGCTTCTGGGAATTGTAGTTCTGATGAAGAAAAATAGGAATAGCCAGGAATAGATGGTTATAGCCAAGTGCATTGTGGTAATTGTAGTTTTTTGGGAAAAATAAAAAAGCACCAAAGTCTTGCAAATGGGAAATAAGTTCCAAAAAGTGAATAGCGGTTGATTCAAGAGTTTTCTGTAGATAAATGAATAACAATTTGTCCATATTGATCGCCAATGTATGCGCCCATGGTGCAGGCATGACACTGCCCCCATGCAGTGCCCACGAAGGCAAGAGACCTGTCTATCACAGAGATGCCGGGTTGGAGCGGCCAAGGTGCAGAAGTGGCGTTTGGCGCTGCATGGCGCCAGCAATAACTGGTGTCACTGTGTTAGTTGGGGGGTGGGGCGGGCGGCTTCACTGGCTTTGCCCTGTCGGCAGGGGGCATGGTGGTGCAAAAGCACAGCATAAACGGAAGCCAGAGAGAAAGTGAGAGATTATTCTCTGCCTTACCTCGGAGTTTGTGCTGGCGTGGTCCTGCGCCTGTGCCTGTGCCGTTGCAGCCAATTGCCTCCCAGTGTTACCTTTTCCATCCCACCCACCCTGAATTTAGGAGTTTGGGGGGGCAACATGTGGGGGAGGATCATGTGGACACTGAGATCCCCTGCTGAGGGACTCTGGAGCTGGAATTGTGTTTAGAAGAGGGCTCAGTGGGCCCCCTTTCATAATATTTGACCAGCCAGCGGGGGGTCCCAGCAGGGAGCTACTGGGGGGCGGTAACAGGAGGCAGTTGGGGTCGGTGACGCATTGTCTGCCTCCTGGTATCCCCCCACCGAGAGGGGCATGGTGGGGAGGCGACCAGGACCTCACCACCATCCACCGCCTTTGGGTGCAGAGAGTCACGGTCCGCCTGGACCACCTGTCAGTGGTATCGGGTAATAATGCCGCCATGAAAAAAGTCGTCAGGTTGGCGATTTACATTTTTTTATTAATGATGCCCCCTCCAGGCTATCAAACACTTTCCCCAAATATTCTAGGACAGGAGGTAATAATATATAATTATACTGCTAGAATATTTGGGGAAAGAATTTTGGGAGCCAGGAAAAAGTCACCAGAACCTGACGACTTTTTCACAGCAACATTATTACGTGGAACCCCGTCAGTTTGAGGATATGATGCTTTGTGTTGTTATCGTTAATATGTAATATGAAAAAAGTCACATTTGTTGGTTTGCTGATGATTTGATATGTTAATAAATATGTGGCCCGAGCGGCATCCATACCTGGGTTAAGTGTGTTACTTCTGCCCTGGCACTACGCCCTTGCAGAGCCCATTACCCTGAGATCGCTTCACTCTCTGCTCCCATTACTCACATGGCCTGGTAAGTGAGCCCGGCCCAGGAAGAAAGGGTGCTTCGGAATATCCCTGGTTCTAATGCACAATCAGCGCCTGCATGAGCGTTTCTGGCGGGGCAAGGGTTGGAGGGAATTCTGAAGGCGGCTTATAAGGCAAGCAATTTGATTTATTTTAAACACATTCTGTTGTTATATAATAGAGCACACTTGCTTATGCAGTTGCTAATTTGTTTTAATATTTCTTAATATGAGACTTGATCCTACAATTACATTAAGATTTTACCAACTAACACAATGAAAGGTCGTGATTTAAATATAGATATGAAGGCGAGTATTATCCCTCCACTGGTATCCAGCTTTACCAAAAAAAATGTTTACCCAAAAAATATTACCGAATTTAATTTTCTGTATTTTTTAAAAATAGATGGGGGTTGGGTAAAGGGGTAGAAGGGGTACATGGGTACATGGGTACATGGGGTAGTTGGGGTGACGTTACAACTAGAAATGAACGGGAGGCTTATGAGTTTTCCTGCAATGCAATGTTGATCTACTGTCATCCATGTGTATGCCATGCACTAGGATGTAGAGTTTGGTTTGTGTTAAATCCTTATAAAAGCGGCCAATGCCTATTAAAGACATCCTGCCTGTCTTTAATAAACTCATAACTTCACTTTAGATGGGAAAAGCTGCTCTATCCTGTAGCGAGGGGGCTCCCTTCTCACATCTGGACATATTACTCACAATCTTGAAAAAATGAAAAAGCATAACAACAAGGCATGGTGAAGGCACCATAGAAAGCCAGATTCGGATTTTTTTTTAATGGAATGAAATATATGTTCGGCCCTGTGGATAACTCACAATTTAAATGCTGCTTAACCAGGGGACAGCCTGCACCATAAAAATACGAAGCCTTTGGCAGGGCCGACTCAACCCTTCATCCCACCTTTGTCGAGGAATTGAGCAGTACCAAATTCAGCTAATAATATAACCTGTTGTTATAGCGTTTTAAAGCTGGAGCAATCTGTCATGGAGCACTATATAACCGGTCAAATAATAACTATTGTTATTATTAAATGTTAAATTGCCTTTACACTTTTATAGCATAATACATCATTTTACTAAATCGTAGACTGGAATGAAATGCGAGCTCCATGAAACGCTGCATGCTATATCGGAGCGTTGCGCAGTGGGTCCCACCGTGCAATCTGCTTAACACGAGAAAGACATGGCGGGATCAATGCCAGATGGGTAATAAAGATTGACGAGCTGCGAGTGGGGGGCTGCGATGTAGTGTAGTATCAAGTGATTCGTGATGGATTTATTTCCATACTGTAGCTCGTCACTTGAGAGCCCGCCATGTAATGCACGGCTCGTGTACCTGAGCTACCAGTTTAATATTAGACACACATTAATAAAATATTCATGCACATCTCAAAGCCAGTCTCTTAAAAGACCGAGGACAGAGATGAAGGATTGGGAGAGTTGTGTAGTCTGGGTATTTGCTGTGCCTTCGCGTTTACGCGGCCTAGTAAAGTGATCACCTGTTCTGGTTCTTTCGATTCGTTTTTTCATTGAACAGGTTACTTTATATTGCAACTCCCACAGACATAAACATTCAGAGAGTGGTTCACTTAACAATTTGGGAGAAGGTGTTCTATAATTCCAGACCTAAAAATGTGGCAAAGCAGTTTTTGAAAGTGAAAATACTTCCAGGCTCACCATTCTGGGAGTGCATTTCTTCCATGATAAGAAACATGGACGTCACTAGCCGGGTAAGAAGACAGGTAGGGGTCTCCTGCACTCTACTTTTCAAGTCTGAGAAGAAGAAGGTGCTGAAGGTTGCACATGGATTTGTGGAAGTCCCCCTCTGGTCGTAGGGAGTGGATGGAGGGATGTGGGGGAATGCTCCAGGAAATTGAAAAGGCCATCTGCAACTTTAAGAACACCTTTGCGGCTCCACAAATGGAAGTCATATTTTAAACAGAAAGCCACGTATGGATATGAATTCCTGACCCTAAGTATTTTGGTCTATTCTGGGCTTCAGAATGTCTTTGAAGGGCTTAACCAAACCACTGCATGCAGAACTTGCCCGTTATTCCCACTGACAGTGATTCAGTGGCGAAAGCCTTCATTGTGGCCTGGATGACGTGATTATAATCAAGGCACGACCTAATTCAGTAACCAGCGGAAAACTAAAGGTCACACTTCCTGTAGATACCGACCTCTCAACAGAGAACTGCTTCAGCTAACCACCAATTTAAAAATGGCCCTTTAAGGCACAACTATCCAGAAGATCACTCAGTTGCCACACGCAGCACAATTAGAGGAACACATACATCCTGCAGAAAAACACAGAAGCTTTCAGCCACACAGGGGTCAATAATGGGAGGATCTCCGTGGACTCCTGTGTGTAGTCTACAGCCATTGGCCCGTCTGCTGCAGATCATGCACTCTATCATGTCACTCTGATGAACAGACAAAAGGCTTTGACCACATTGGCGATACTTAATTGCCTGGGCATCCTACATCATTTAATTCTACTTTCCGATCCTCCTAGAAGGTCTAGGAGCACCCCAGCATCATCTCTGTATCTGGTGTTGTTTTACAAATGAACTCATTATGGGATTTCCGGGAAAGTCTTGACATGGGATTACACTCTTATTCCGGTAATGACCTCTAACCTCATATTAAAACATTTGGTAGTGACACAAGAGACACGACAATGCATTTACGCTAGCTGTCCTCTAAAGTTGCTAAACCAGCGCTTTTGTTGATAGAATTGGGGTTCGCTCTGCATTCCTAGACCCCCCACTTTAAAGAGTCCCCCTAAAAATTAGGAACTTCATTAAAAGCATGGACTGAATTCTTGCAACCAACTGATACTTAAATGCCATTATAAGTGGCAGGCTGTTAACTCCAGCTTGTATTTACTCTTCAGGCATCCAAAATATTTCCCAGATCCATAAAAAAGTAAGGAAGATACCAAATGTGATCCTAGGTAACACTGAGTGCAGGACTACAGGAAAACACCACCGCCATATGACAGCGATATAAGCCAGGGATTATAGCACTCCACTAAGACATCAATGTGCAGCCTGCAGATACAGGTTAAAATCATCCTTGCAGGGCTAACCCAACCCTGCATCTTTCCAATGTCAACAAAAAGTGTAGGATTAAATTGGGTAACAACAAAGAACACCTGTTGTTTCATCACACGGAGTGGTAGGAACCTGTCAGAATATCTATTTATTATTTATTTATTTATTTATATACAGGAGGAACAATGCTATTTTGATCACAAAAGAACGTGCAATAGATAAGACATCGGATTTGACGGGAAGTGGTCAGCTTCTTACAATGGGGTGAGTTTGAAGAACATTCTGACCAGGTTGTGGAAGGGAGTAAATGGAACAATCACCGGGGATGAGTAGACATACATAGATTAAGGACAATTAACTCTGGACCTTTTTAAGTGCAGGTGGGTGGTATGGCCAACTGTGCTTGGGATGTGACCATAATGGGTGAAGTGCTAGAGTGAGGCAGAGGAAGTGAGGGACAGAGGCGGGGTAGAGTTGAGGAAACATTTTTAGCTTGCAGGCAGATGAGAGATAGGTTAAGAGGGTAACTCCGAGGCAAGGAGGTAGGCTTTTACTTTGGTTTTGAACAAATCTAGTTGGACTGTTTCTCGGATGTCCGGGGAAAGAGAATTCCATGCAAGTGGAACAAGAAGAGAGAAGTAGTGGAAGCGAGAAGAAACACTGGGAGGGCAAGGAGCCACAATGGCAGTTGAGGAGGCAGAATGGAGATTATGAGAAGGCTTGTGGAGTTGGATAGAGGAGGATAAATACAACGATGCCTTACGATAGATAGATTTGTGCACCAAGAAAAAATATTTAAATCTGGCGCTGTTTTGATTTGTCAGTCATTCAGCCAGGTGACGGTACAAGGAAGTAGGTGTGAAGTGAGGGAGTTCAAAGAAAGACCTGGTACTGAAGTTAATGATCTTGTTGAGAGGATAAAAAGCATAGTTGGAGAGACCAAAGAGGATGCTGACATGGCAGTCCAGTTTAGAGAAGACAAAAGTGGTTAAGAGATGCTTGCTGGTGTTAAAAGAAAGGAGGTGCCTGATTTTCCTAATGTTTAGGAGGTTGTGGCGAGCTGCAGTTCTTGTTTTGGAGATGAACGTTTAGAAGGTATGAAAAGGGTCATAGATGAAGCCGAGGATTGTAGCTGAAGAAGAGTGGGGGAGAATGTCAGGTGGGAACTGGATAGGCAGAGGAAGAGAGAGAGAGTGCAATGCCATCCAATATTTAATGGCAGAGAGATTGTTTTAAATTCTGATAGAGGGATCAGAGGAGAGTTCAGGAAAAGAGAAGATTTGTCTGCAATCCGCAAATAGTTGGTTCGAGAACCTAAAGGATGAGATTAGTGCCCCAATAGCAGAGGTGTAGAGTGGAAAGAGGAGTGGACCCAAGACAGAGCCTTGTGTAACACAAACAGTTAGAGGAGTGAGTTGAGAGGTACTGTTGCACCAGGAGACAGAGAATTGGTGAGGTGTGAGGTGGAATTCAATCCAGGCAAGGGCTTGATCATGAATCCCAAGAAGAAAGAGGAATGATCGGCAGTGTCAAAGGGAGCATACAGGTCAAGGAGAATTAGCATAGAAGATAAGTTGAAGTGCTTAGCAGAGGTGATGACGTTGTATACATTCATGAGAGCACTTTCTGTGGAGTTGCAGGAGCAGAAACATTCTAGGTTGTGGATGTCTAAGAACCATGGTTGAACACAAGCCTTTTGAGCACTTTAGAGTAATGCGGAATGAGAGACACAGGGCAAAAGATAGCCATAGGTTTGGGTCAGCCCCTGCTTTTATAGGAGAGGGATGACCGTGGCTGTTTTGAGAATGTGCTGTCTGAACACTCTATGCTATTATATCATTCAAAATCATATATTATTCAAAATCTGACTGCATCAGTCCAGAAGCAAGAAAAGTGCCCCCTTTACCCCGGTTCTGTGAACCTTGACTGGCAACTTGTTTCTTTTAGAGTCATGTTAGTACGTCGATTGCTTACTTGCAATCTCCGTTGCACTGAGTCATACTCTTACGCATCACAGCGGATTAGGCAAGGCCGACTCCGGATACCGGTCACCAAGCAAAGGCTTTCTTTTTGAAAAGCCATTGTGGCTCTTCCCCTTTAGGGAAGTACAGGCTCACGTGCCCATACACCCAGAATCTCCTCTATGTCTATTAGTCACTCCACACAGCGTCAAAGTTTGACAAAACATATGTGGCAGAGGCACAAGGTAGGACTTTGATGAGGAAGAAAAAGGGGCAGTGCAATAAACATTACCTGTAAGCAACCGGGCAGTAACCCTTCGTCTCTCTTCCTCATCCTATCCCTTATTGTATGTACATTAGCAATACAAACTTGGAATAAATATTCAAACAACAGTTTGCTGCAATATATTTATTCAACGATGTGTACGGTCTCCTGGTTTGCTGTTTTTTACATTTTACTCATAAATACAGAAAGGAACCATTATGTTTTCAATATTTATTTATTAAAGATAGGAAAAAAGGAGTGCCTATCTTTCCATGCTGTGAGCCATGACTTACTGCTTAAGGCCAGAGAGGCTGGCGGCTTGAAGAAAGTAAGGATTACATGGTTTTTGTAGAAATGCAGGTTACAGGCTTGTTTATGTTACTTCTTCTTAAGTTTATTGCCAATTCTTAAGTTACATATTAAACAGGACACTAAGACATCAGTATAGACATACACCGGGTCCCATCACCCAGGCAGGGATGGACCAACTGACTCTAAGTAGGACACTCACCAAGGCATTCTCTCACTCATACATCAACATTCCACATGACAGTCACATGACATCACCAGCCACAGCAGATTCAGACAAGCACTATATAACACATCTCCCTCCATTACTGGAGCACAAATACAAAGGCACGCAGAACACTAGCACTCCACAAACAAGCACATCATAACACATCTCCCTCCTTAACACATACATACATAGCATGCATGGGCTAACAACGAACACCTGCACCCATCACAAATCAAGCCCACACCAATGTGCCAGCTCCACACGAGACTCCCACAGCTATGCAAATCCGAAACTGCCCCTAAACATATCCAAATAACTTTCCATAAAACACAATTCTCCTTCCGTCTGTCCCTGTCACAAACAAACTCTAGACTTACACTCTAGACACCTACCAGCCCAGATCCAATGCAAAATCCAACCAACAAACCAATTCCACCATAAAATAACTTTTAATCTTCTGCCCACCCCCGCCATAGGTGAGCCTCCAGGCTGCCACCCTGAAGCACAACCTGCCATCCTGATCCACTGCTTGACATCCAGAATGACAATCGAATGACCACAACTGAAAAGCGACAACTCAGCGAAAACACCAACACCAGGAAATATCACACAATCTGCATACATCCCATCCTTGTCGCCAATGTAGAAATGCTGGTTACACGCTTCTTTATGTTACTTCTTCTTACGTTTATTGCCAGTTCTTGAGTTACATATTAAACAGCACACTAAGACATCAGTATAGACAAAGATTGGCTCTCATCACCCAGGCAGGGAGGGACCAACTTACTCCAAGTAGAACACTCACCAAGGCATTCTCTCACTCATACATCAACATTCCACATGATACTCACATGACATCACCAGGCACATCACAAGCCACAGCAGATTCAGACAAGCACTATATAACAGTTTTTAAAGCCAAAGTCATCAATTCCATCGGGCAGCATATTCCCCTTGGAAATGCTTTTTTGACACGTGTCTTTGTTTGCTGTAGCTGGACAGGGAGCCCTTGTATTGGTGAAGGACTGCAGAAGACACAGCAGTGAATTGGGAACTTAGTTTGAACGTGCGCACTGTCTCTGGTTAGTCCAGTGTGAATGTTAGCACATAGAGGGAGTGACTTGGCATGTGTTTTCAATTGTTTTCTCCTCCATTTTTCAGAGAAATACACAACTGTGAGGGTCTATGCTGATTTGATTGGTACCTGTTATTTGATGCTTGCGCCTTTTCCTGTCTCAGTGGGGAACACCAACAGTCCCTTTCCAGGACACCTCAAAATCTAAATATTGCTTCCACCTGCACACAGCAATAATGGCCTTGTCACTTTGGTATAACCCTGCCAAACAATCTCTGTCAGGCTGCTACTTACATCTTTGCATATACATTGGATACCTATTCATATATGCAGTGGACCCCCATCCCCAATACATTAAGTGTGTCTCTGTTTGGTGGGTATTTGTTCCTGATTATATCCAACTAAATTGTATTGAACGGAAAAACCACAAAGCACAGGCCCAACATGCATGAACAGAACTGGTGTAACAGGGCCCCCTGCAGCCCCCGTGGTGCGAGCGGGGGGAGGGGGGAGGGGCGCTAGAACACATTCTGGGAGGGGGCCCCACTTGAAGAAAAAAAAATGAAAACAAATATTTTTTCAATTTTTTTTTTAAAAAAAATCTTTTTGAATTCACTCTGCCTTCATAAAGAAATTATTTCTGTAATAGAAATAATTTATTTATGAAGGCAGAGTGACTACAAAAAGAAACTTTCTTTTTGAAGTCCGAGGGCTCCCCCAACCCCATGACATGGAAGACCCCCGGCTGGAGGTCTCCATGTCAAGGGGTGTGGGGGAGCCCTATGAAAAAAGAAATAGTATATTTTTGAAGTCACTCTGCCTTCATAAAGAAATTATTTCCGTTATGGTTGGGTCCTTAACGGAAATCATTTCTTTACGAAGTCAGAGTGACTTCAAAAAGAAACAATTTCTTTTTGAAGTAATAGGGCTCCTTTCAACCCCATAACGTGTGCGTATGTGAGTGTATGGTGAAAGGGTGTACACTTAAATGTGTAGGTGGCTGCCTGTGTGAGTGTATGGTGAAAGGGTGAACACAAATGTATGGGTGCCTGGGTGTGCATGTGCGTGTATGGTGAAAGGGTGCAGACTTAAATGTATGGGTAGCTGCCTGGGTGTGCCTGCATGGTGAAAGGGTGCACACTTAAATCTATAGGTGACTGCCTGTGTGAGTGTATGGTGAAAGGGTGCACACTTAAAGGTAGGGGTGGCTGCTGGGGTGTGCCTGTATGGTGAAAGGGGGCACACTTAAATGGATGGATGGCTGGGTGTGTGTATATGGTGAATGGTGTCCGTGCTTGTGTTCAGGGGTGCAACAAACCTACATTTCGGTGGAGCTAATCCTTCAAATGTTTGGAGAGGTGCTAACTTCACGGGCGGTGGGGGAGGGGCAAACTTATTTTTGTGGGGGCTTCTAACTTCTTTATGCATTTTAATGAGACTATTCAAGTGCAGCTTCAATGTTACAAGCAGTTAACTCTCTTATTTTAGTCTAAAAGCACCCACTAATGGACTGCTGTGAGAATGAGCAGTCTCCTGTTCCCTCTCTACCCTTCCAATCACTCCCCTGGCATGCAAGTACTAAACCCACAACATGATTTAAATTGCCTAAAACATTTGGCATTTGAATGCAGGTACGAACAGTGAAATGCTTTACGTTCGTAATTGCTGGGCCCTTGTTAGCAGCGAAACCCAGGTGCCGTTTAACATCTGTGTCCTGTTCTGTCCGCAACTGCTCTGAAGGTCAGGCAGGTTGAGTCAACCTATCCCAAAATTTCAGGGGCGGGGGTGCTGAAGCCCAGGCAACTCATTGGTGTTACTTGTGTTTAATGCCTTGATTACTCATTGGTAATCGTCATTACTCCTAGCCCTATTCTTTCTCGTCCCTGTAATTGTGTACGAGGCAGTACTTGTGTATGAGGCACTCTGCCTACGGTGACCAGCCACAAAACACGTATGCTGAGTGGCACTTGTGGGTGCCGTCTTTGCAGAATTCCTGCCTTCTCGTTGAAGCGGGGTACGGCCCCAGGGAGAGGCCCCGGCCTGTTGTGTTTCCCCCATGAACTGAGGCTTTCGGAAAAATGTGAACACGTGAGTATAGCTTGCAAGGGATAACAAAGTAGGGTTTGGTGTGTAGAGCAGTGTGAAATGGATGAACACACAGTGAATGAAAGGGGGAGTGTATTTTGGTTTGCAGATTTTGGAGGTTTTTTGTATGCCCATTTCTTTTCATTTATTTTTTAAGGCATATTAAGGATAAGGAAAAAGGAATACGGGAGCCTCCCCGTTTAAGGGCAGAGGGTGGCATCACATTGCACTGTCCCTTACCCCTGCGATAGATAAATACCAGAAGAAATATAGGAGCTCTGTATAATTAGAGTGCTCGGGAAGAGTAGTGGTTGTTATTTTGCTTGTTATTTTAGTTTGTTTTGTTGGTGTATATTAACGTGTACGGAGGAGGCCCAGGAGGGGCGTGGGTGATGTGTGCAAACACATCAGAGGAGCATGTAGGGAGTGAATGAAGAAGCTCTAGTGGGTATCTTGGGATGGGGGAAAGTGAATTGATGTTATTTTGTTATGAGACCCTTGACAGTATTGACTGGTAGTAGAGATACGATTACGGTGCATATGTTTTAATTGATATTGGATGCATCACTAATTTAACTGTGGTACAGCCATACAAGCATAGCCCTGACACAAGATACTCACCAGACACAACCACGGGGACATACATACCCCTAGACCATATATGAAAAGCCCTGAGCCTATACTGTGAGCAAATCAGTATCACAACCAATGGGTGACTGAGACTACAGGGGAGAGAATGCCTCAATCCTGGTATGAACAAGGATCTTTTGCCCTGGATCATATGTCCACGTACTTAAACCGCTAAATATAAGGGGAGACAATAACTGAATAGAAGGGAACTATTGGACCTCTGGAGAATGTTCAAAGAAACAGAGATCCCGACTGGCGGGGAAGCGACACCTGACCGTGACCAGAAGACGAGTACAGAGGAAGGTGGGTGAAAAGGGGAGACAAAAAAGGGAATATACCCGCTAGCCACCAGGCGGCAGAAGGGTACACCAACCCAACATATGTGTCAGGGGGCACTATAGTGGCCAGCCCAAGTACGGCCCCACCCGCGCTCTACGTAGCACCCCCTGAGATGTTAGCCCACACAGCGGTAAGCACAAGAGACCTAGAGGTAGCATTAGCCTCAACACACACAGAATTGGCATGGTTAAGGGCATCCTGTGAAGCTACAAGTTTGGCAGAGGTCTCAATGCTACCCGCAGGAATGCCCCCACAGCCACCAGGGGATGAATGGAAGTCAGGCGACTTCCTGTTCAGAATAGACAGCACACCCATAAGAACAGTTCACGTAGAACGGGAGAGGAAAACTGATAGCTTGGAGTATGAAAATGTGGCGTCCCTGAGGGGGACGAGGAGTACTGGAACGATATCGATGACACAGAAGAAGATGTAGAGGGAGGGGCCGAGAAAGCGCCTCTGACTACACTGAGAGTAGAGAGCCTATGGGACAGAAGATTAAGGGAGAGGTTTGGTAGGATAGCATTGGCACAGAAGAAGGGAAATGCAAGTAAGGGCAGGAAAGGAAAGGCGAAACTGCAAATGCCCTTAATACACAATGGCGCAGGGCAACCCCATTATGTCCGTTGGGCACAAATGGACAAAAGCAATCTCCTTAAAGCCCTCCCACAACTTACAGCGGGGAAACAGATTTACACATTTGAGAAAAACAGAGCAGGGGTACCCTGAGCCATAGGGGACATTAAGAGCTTGTTAGTAGCATCAGTGGGAGATCAGGCAGAGATAGTGTGAAGCTGGGCACCCAGGAGTGACGGTAAGTAACGATGCCCATGATGGAGATTCATTCAACAGGAATAGAGCACGAGTATGGGATGCGCTGCGACGCACATTCCCAGACACACCAGATTTACAATCAATAATGCAATGCACAATGGGGGATGAAGAAGATAATGCGAAATGTATTCTCAGGGTTCAAGAAATGTGGAGAGTGGAAACGAGCAGCGCCCGGGATCAATCACCATCTTTGTTCTATTTTATTGTAAAAATAGGGCTACCTAAGGAAGTGCAGTAAGCTCTTGATAAGATAGCCGGGGTGGAAGCAAAGGGATGGCCTGAAATTCAAAGTATTATAGTGCACCTTTGTAGGAGTATCAAAGAGCGGGAAAAAGAAACTGTTCAGAGGAGGCAGGCAGAGGAAGTGAAACTGGTCAAAAATAAACTAGTGAAGGTAGCAGCGGTATCGACAGTGCCAACCCCAGAGCAGACAGGAGAGGAGGGGTGTGTCTCCATTGCGACCCAGGCAAGGATGGCAGTGGTTTGGGCAGATGATGGACAAGGACAGTGGGGAGGAAACCAGCATCTTTCAGGTCCACGGTGGTGAGGAGGGCAACAACGAGGATGAGGTGGGTTCCGAGGATCAAGGAGAGGGGGTTTGAAGGACAAGGGCCAAGGGGTAGTGGTCCCTGACAGTGCTGGTCATCTGGGAGGTGGGTACAATTTTTGAGAGAAATTCGCAGCAGACAGGGAGGGAATTATAACTACAACCAACAACCTTATGGGTTCCCCCACCCAGGAAGCTCCCAATGGCCCGCTCAGGGAATGTCATCCATCCCTTACGAGATTCATTGGGCCTATGCACAATTACCTCCCCAAATCCACGGCCCTTACCACCCACCATATCAGCTGCAAGCCATGCAGCCTCACCAGCCCACCCCAACCAGCAGCCTGCCGAGAGTATACACCCTTTTGCAACTGCACCCAAAGGAGCAGCAGCCCCATATGAGAGGAAGGGGGAACCCTTTCTCGTTACCAGGGACAGACCCATACTCTGACTAGGACAGCCCACAGAGAGCACTTGCGTGTCCAGTCCTGTCAATGACCTTATATCCAGAAGAGCAACCACTGGTGGGGGCAGAGATACGGAACAAACAATTTATCTTCATGGTGGACTCAGCAGCGGAGAAGTCATGCATTAGTGAAGGAAACCTCCTGCTAGCAGGAAAACCTCTAGACCCGCAGGGATTCTCTGCAGCTGTTTTCATGGTTCCTTACACAAAAGATCTAGATGTCAAGGTAGGAGGGAAGGTTGTACAAGCTCCCTTCCTCTATTCAGAGAATTCTTCTGTCAACTTGCTCGGTAGAGATTTGCTTAGCAAATTGAACATAACAATCTCTTTCACACACAGAGGAATTGTCTGCACCACACCTGGCATGTGCTCTCTAAGAGCAATGCTGGTAATACATGCAGTGGCCAGTGAAGTGGCAGTTAGAACTATCACTGTCAACCCCGACATGTTCATTTATGTTATTAAGGTACTGGCCCGAGCAGTGCCCCAAATTACATGAAAAGAATGGAGGGTACCCACTGGCTTCATTTTCCGACCTGTACTGCTCCCCGAGATAGTGGCTGGCACTATATTATCCTTAGACTTGGAAGGGCTTCTTGCATCTGCTAAAAGGATTGTAGTGCTGGGCACAGAGCCCCATGGGTGCCAGGGGCACTCTGTATTGTGTATTGATCCCAGTGTGCCCCTAAGAGAGTTGTCAGATGAAGAGCTTTTTGAAGATGGTACCAATGATGGAGAAATCATACTCCAGATGTGTGTACCCTGTGAAATAATGGTGCAATATAGGAAAGTGCAGAGCCCCCTCATAGCTGTTGTCAGTGACCCACCCCCATTCAGTGGAACAGATCTGCAATACGTCCTCACACACTTAGGACAACTAATCCACATGATGTAGGGATGTTGCATGAAGTAACCCCTGTACAAATCACACTCAAACCAGGAGCAATACTCCCACAGGTCATAACGCCTGTCGAGAGAGGCAAAGGCAGGAATTCAAGCAACACTGCAGGCCCTATTGCACCAAGGGATCATAATGCCCTCCACCTCACCATGCAATACGGCCATATACCCCTTTAAAGAGGCAACAGGGGCAGTTGGAGGATGATCCAGGATTTACGACCCCTTAATGATATTGTACAGAAAGAGTTTCCACTTGTTCCCAACCTGGCATCCATTTTGTGTAGCATTCCCAAGGAAGCTACCCATTTCACGGTGGTTGATTTAAAAAATGCATTCTTCTCAGTACCCCTCTATCCAGACTCACAGTATCTTACAGCATTCACCCTAGGAACGAAGCGCTATGAAGATTGTCGCTTGCCCCAGGGATACTGTGAGAACCCCAGTATTTTTACCAGGATACTACATGAAGATCTAGGGAACATCCAAGTGCCCAGCACAATAATTCAATACATAGATTACCTACTGGTCTGCAGCGACTGCGAGCAGAGCTGTTGAAGGCACTCCATTGCACTGATGCAGCTACTAGCAAGAAAAGGGTACAAAGTAGATAAGGACAAGCTCCAGTACTTCCAACTGGAAGTGTTTTACTTAAAGCAACTAGTTCCTGAGGATGATAAGCAGATAATTCCTGACAGGGCAGCTAGAGTACGAGCCACTCCCAAGCCACTCACAGTGAAAGACATGCAAAAGTTCCTAAGGTTATGCAACTATTGCAGAGCTTGGATCTTAGACTATGCAGCATACACCAGACCACTCCTACAAGGTCTCAAGGAAGCCCAAAAGGAGAGTAACAACATCGAGTGGACAGCAGAGATGATAACTAGTTTTAATGACTTAAAAGAGGTCATTTCAACAGCTCCTGTCCTTGCCACCCCTGATTACACCCAGGAATTCTACATTTTCTCCCACTCAATCCGTACACTCATGACAGCAGTAATCACACAGAAAAGCACAATGGGTAATAAACCACTGGCCTATTACAATGGCACACTCGATTCTGTCATGCAGGGACAATGTACCTATGAACAAGCTCTTGCTGCCACAGCTTTTGCTATTGAAAATAGCTCAACAATTGTCATGCTCAGTAACACTGTATGTGGAACACTCACTTTTTGCAATATTAAACCGCTCCAAGTCCACACTCACAGCATGCAAGACCGTAAACCCTGCCACATTTCTCGCTCTGTCATGCACGGCTGAAGACTTACAGCAACATGATTGTGCTTCATATGGAGGGGAAGAAGATGATATACCCAAGGCTAAAGATAGCCCCCTAGAAGAGGGAGAAGTGATCTTCATTGACGGGTCAGCTTCAATTAATCAGGAAACAGGGGAAAGACATGTTGGGGCAGCAGTGGTGTGCCTAGAAGAGGGAGAATATGAAACACTGGTCATGAAAAGACTACTCCTGCACTATTCTGCACAATCAGCTGAATTAGTAACACTCATAGAAGCCCTGCAGGCCTCTAAACGGTGTTGTGTTACCATATATTCTGACTCTGCATATGTCAGCACCACAATGAATGCAGGTCTGTCGTGCTGGAGAAGCAGAGGGTTCAGAAGAGCAGACGGCTCACCAGTACAGCACTCTACCCTGCTTAACACATTGATTTCCACCCTTGCAGAGCCCTCCGTGGTGGCGGTTGTCAAGTGTGCAGCACATACCCACAATACAGATGAAATATCACTGGGAAACACAGCCGCCGATGCAGCAGCAAAGGATGCAGGATGTCTCCTAACACCAAAATCAGCAGAATACATCATGACCCATGCAAACACGAGGCCAGACATAGACGCATACACAACCCTCCCTATTGCACAAATCATTGAACTGCAGCGTAGGGCACCCCCAGAGGAGCAGAACATATGGCCCAAATATATGGCTCAAATGCGGGTGCATGCAATCACCCACAGATCTCTTATGGAGACAGCAGAGTACAGGGACAGCAGTAATGCCCGTGGAATTATTGCATACAGCCTTCAAGCAGGTGCATTTCCCATCCCATAGCTCGAAACAGCGCATTGCAGCGGACCTTCAAGAAAATTGGTTTGTCCCTAATTTACAAGAGCACCTCTCAACAATGGTGGTCAATGTACAACATGTCAGATGATCAGTACAGTAATGACACTGAGAAGACTAAGAGGGACTTTGCCCCGCCCCGTAGGTCCATTCTGTGAGCTGCACATTGACTACGCAGACATGGGAGAGCTATTTAATGGGGCATGATATTTCATTGTGGTGGTGTGTCTGTTCTCGAGGTGGATTGAGGCCGGAACATGTGCCCACCGAGATGCCAAGTGTTCTGCAAAATTCCTCGTCAGAGAGGTCTTCCCCTGCTGGGGGTGTGTGACGTCTTAGGATCAGATAATGGCACACAATTTTTCACTGAACCGTTCACAGAAATAACCACTTTGTTAGGGATTAAACATCGTATGTGCTCCATTTACCACCCACACCCTGAAAAAAAATTGGGTGTACTGACTGCCCTGGCACTGTTACATCTCCACACACAGCCCAGTAAGGACCACCACCTGTCCCCCCACGAAATAGTGTCTGGCCAACGCATGCAAACACACCTGTCACCAGTACAAAGAGCATCAGATGCCCATAGAGCAGCTGCAATTCTAGGAGAAGAATTTGAACAATACCTGTCACAACTGACACGTGCAATAAGGAGTATTGCAAAACAAATGGCTCTGCCACACACAGATGACTCACAAGCATCAACTGCACCACAAACTGACGAGGCCCCAGCACAATCATTGTTGCCAGGCGAAATGGTCTATGTTAGAAGCATTGTACGAAAATGGAACAATCCCTGGTTCCACCCCCCTTGCAGTGAAAGTGAAGGGGCTCAGGTACTGGATACACCTTTCAGACATTCACAGGGCACCACATGACATGACACCAAGTGTCCACAGTGAACATCAGACAACTACCACAAACACATAGCTCTGTGCTGTGCATATTAGTGCATTTGAAAAGATACAGAATACATGCATTGCTGCCAGGGCACGAGCTACGTAAACTGAAATTCTCTCTCTCTCTTTCTCTCTCGCTCTCTCTCTCACTCTCTTCTCCCACCCTTTCCCTCTTCCCATTTCTCTCCAAAATCTGCAGGTACAACAATGATGGAGATTTCACCACTGAGAGATTCTGCAAATATAGATAGAAATAGCACTAGTAATACTAGGGCCTACATTTATAACTGTGGACTTCATTTTACAGCAATTTTGTTTACAATACTTATGTTTGCGTTAGGCATTTATTGGGTGACATCTTTTATCTGGGCTGGCCATTGAAAAGAAGGAGGGGAGGGGTGTAAAGGGACCAGTAACATGAGTCCACCCTTAAACATTACAGGAGTATTTTTAAATGGGACTGGAATACTCTCCATCCCATAGCTGTAACAAAGCATAATGTAACTGAAGTACCATCCACTACCCTCATTGTTACCACTATGTACTCCATGGTGACTGAAACCACCCAGACCCCTGCCTCCTTCCCTGAGACAATAATAAGTTCCAGCCCAAACCTGAACACGAATGAGAAAATTAATGAAGTATACCAGTAGAAATCTTAGAAGTAACCACCATGGCGAACAATGGATCAATGTTTAACAACACCATTGCAAATAGTAGCAGCTCCAAAGCCACAGTATGCAATAGCAAAGTGTTTGTAATACTAATGCCAAGTGTGAATAGGTCCCTATGTAGTGCCAACAGCAATAGAAATCTTACTAAAGACGCAATGTCAGTAGGAAAAAGGCCCGCAGTGCGCAGTAGCAGAAAGAAAAGGCAAGCGCGCCAACATAAATATGATGCATACCATGGCTTACGATTAGATGCAGTGGAAGACATTCATCATCCTGCACACTCAAAGAGTTGGTACTCCGACATGAGTGCTGACCTTAGGGCCTTTGTTAGGTAGCGTGTCATGCAGGTGGATGGGAAACAGAATAACTCTGTACACCAATAATCAGACCAACTCAGGAAGATGGCAAAGTCCTTTTACTGTTTTATTTTCAACTATCTAAAACAGGGAGTTACAACGGACATCAACGGATGCCGTGCAGTGCTCGCTAAAAGCATTTAATAAAAAACAACACTTTTATAGCAAAAACTCGTCATACATGATGTCATACTATGTGGCAAATAAGAAAAACCTACGGGGGATTGTGGTTGGCTCAAGGGGAACATCTAAGTATATTTTCTTTAAGGGGTTGGGTTGTGATTGGGTTTCTACAGTCAGGTGGACAACTCATGCCCACCCCTAGTGCAAGTCATCTTCAACAGTTCTTAGAAACACAGTACTCCATTGGCTCTCAAACTATAATGCCCTTCATTATATGGCCCTCTACAATTGGTTGGCACACTCGTGCCCTTCTGGAACATTCGCAGCATTTGAGCTCAGACCCAGGTGCCGGGAGGTGAACTGGACTGTACCTCCCCACCAAATTAGCTCAATATCTCTCATCACCCATGCCTTCTGCCATACAGACTGTCTTTGAAATTGGCTTTGCAATGTAATCTCGTCTCGTGGAATATATGGGAGTGTGAGCACATGCTTATCAAAGTTCTGGACTGCATGACCAACTCTGTTCTCATCTTGGGCTCACATGACAGGAGACTGCAATTTGGCCCATACTATAGCATATGTCTTGAATTAATAAACTTGACACTCACGTTGTTCTTTCTTTGCACCTTAACAAGGGATGAATCAGCTTCTCACGTTCTCTGCCTTCAAGAATAGATAACCAGTCGAGGGTGCCTCCAGTCTTGACACCAATCGAGACAGCCATTCTCGTTTCTTCCATGCTCCCAGCTAATTCTCTGCTGTGACACAGCCTTCAGCACTTCTCTTCATGGTCTTACTAAAATTGTGACACTGATGTCCAGCTTCTATATAATGGCGGCTTCGCCTGCAGTCTATTCATTACAAATAGCCAGCTTCTATGATCACTTAGTCTACTTGTGTTGCTGCATCTGTACAGTTATCTCCTCATTTGGTATTTCACACCATGTCTACGCCGATGATACTCAACTCTTCCTCTCCTTCTCTTCCTTCTCTACTGACCTCCACCTTAAACTCTCCTCCTGCCTTACTGCAATAAAAAATTGGATGTCTTCTTGCTTCCTTTCCCTTAACACTGATAAAACTGAAGTAGTTTTCTTCCCCTCCAACTCTCTTCCCCCTCCCTTCGTTCATTTTCCCCCTTCTAATCTCCCCATCTCTGACCACACTCGCAAACTAGGTATTCACTATGACTCCTCTCTCACCTTTTCCCATCACATTCCTCTCCCATCTCGAGCCTGTCGCTTCCATCTCTTTAATATTCGCAAAGTCCGCCCCTCCCTCACTTTCCATGCTACCAAACTCTTAATCTCCTCCCTTATCTTCTCTCGCCTCTTCTATTGCTCCTCCTTACTCTTTGGACTACCTACTTCACATCTCGCCCCCCTTAAATCTATCTACCACTCTGCTGTCCGCACCCTCAGTCTCCTCTCCCCGTCACTTCATCTCTGCTTCCCTTTCCTCACTTGGCTGGCTTCCCTTTCACTCCCAACTTAAATTTCAATTTCTCTGCCTAGTCTTTAAATCTCTCCACGGTCTTGCTCCCACTTATCTCTCCTCCCTCCTCTCGTTCTACACTCCCTTCGCTCTGCTGACCACTTCCTTCTTACTGTTCCACCTTCCCCTTGTGCCACATCCCATTTTCTGCTCCTTCCATCTCATAGCCCCTCTACACTGGAACTCCTTACCTCTCTCACTCCGCTCTATCTCTACCTTCTCCTCATTCCGAACTTCCCTCAAATCTCTCCTTCTCCATTCCCAGCCATGAAACCCCTCCCCCTTCCTGCTCCCCTCCCAACTTGCCTTATCTCCTTGATCATCTCCCTCTCTCCTCTCCCCCTTCTCCTCTCCCCCCTCCCTCTCAGTTCTACTGCACTACTCTTCTTCTCCTATCCAGTTAATTGCTCTACTTATTGTTTTGTTGATCTGATTCTCTATTGTAAATTGCTTCTGCCGTTACTGTTATAAAGTTATTGTCATATGTATTCTCTTGTTAAAGTGTACAGCGCTTTGGTGTAAAGCGCTATATAAACAAAAATAAATACAAATACAAATTAATCAATTTGTATTTCCTTCAGTGCTCTTTACACGTGCAATTTTCGTTTCACACATGAAAGTTTACTCGATTCTTTACTTCGTCATTAGTTTCCAAAGGTGCATACATTCTCTTCTTCAGCCAGTCTTCTCTGGGCATCACACTCATTTCTTGTGACGTCACTAACTTCTCTTTCTCTCTTTTTCATATTCCTCTGGGGATCTCCGCCAAGAGATTGTCATCTCTTCTGAAATACATCTGATAGGGTTTTCTTAGTGGATACCTTTTCTTGAAGTCTCAACGCGGAATAGTCACAACTGCTGTTGTCAAACATGGCACTATTTCAGACTTGCAGCAAACATGTAGTAGGGGGGCGGAACTTACTGCAGAGGCAGTTGGCTGCTCCTCTACAGTGCAATGGGAAGGTGAACGACTAATGAGAGTTGCTACACGCATCTGGGGCATACAAGGTCTTAGTACCACGAGAAGTACCCATACTAGAGGCACAATGCTTTATTCATCTTGCGCTATGTAGGATCAAAAGCACTTTCCAGGCATGCAACATCCACCTCGAACTCGTCGACCCACACATCTGAAAATGCAAATGAGTTCTACCAACCCCAACTGTTTCAAGGAAGCACAATTGGCAATACAAAGGACGGAGTGTATGAACAATAAATGGCAAGAGACGACTCGTGTGTAAGGCAGAAGGACTTGAAGGATACCCAGAAAAAACACTACCCCTTGTAGAATAAGCATGTGCACAAATATGGACAGAGCATGTCACAATACTGACATTGATCACAGCAATCGAGAAGCCAATGACGGTACACCAAGAAGAAAGCTATGAGCTATGTTTTTACAGCGAAGGAACTGTTGCAGTGTGATCAAACAGATGATGTAACAGAACTATACTAATTTCAGATCTCAGAAAAGGCACTGCGTGTTGGTGGATTACTACTGGGTTTGCGGCCAGCAGGCATAGTTGCACCTCACACCTTCTTGGGGGGGCGCCTGTACGCTTGCATCGCTGCACTCAGCTCTGCAAGTAGTACCAGAAGAACACCTAAAGGGGGGACCCCTTCCTGATGAAGAGCAGACAGTGTCCCTGACCACAGAAGTACTGCCCCACCCACCATACCACCTCCAGACTTCTGCATCCTCCCTAAAAAGAAACATCATGAGAAGCTGAGAAGAAAGAAACAGTCCTCATAATATGTATGTCAAGGCTCATCAAACCTGCTCGCACAGATACCCGATGAACACAGGCTTTATAATTCAGCAGAGGCATTTTTTGCATCCTTAATACCCAGCATCCAGAGACAAGCAAATGCAAAGTGGCTCCAGATAGTTCGGCGGGAGCTGATCCAGCTGACGAACGATACTGTACAAGGGTTCAATGTCATAAAAGTGGAACTAATGGCCTTAAGACTAATGACTATGCAACATTGTTAAGTGTTGCATCTCCCGACAGCTATGGAGGGTGGTGTTTGCAAAAAGATCTGGAGTTCATGTTGCACATTCACACCTTCTGAAGACGCTGATAATGGGACACTATCACATGTAATTGCAGCAGTGCATGAACTGGGGCTGAAAATGGAAAAGGAAGCTAGGGACCAGGAGGAAGACTGGTTCACCAAGGACTTTAACTGGGTCCTATCATGGCTTGGAGCATTGGTAAAAATGCTGGTCCCCATATTTGTGGTTATCCTGGTGATCTTTTGTACGTGCTAATTGGGTCTACAGTGTTGTGCCAAAGCCATGCCTAATAGCGCAATGATGATGGTCAGTATTTGAAATAGTAAGGTACCTCATGATACAAAGGAGGTAGGCATACAAACTGAGCAAAATTACCGCCCCATTCACCACATGGTCCCAATCCCTATTGGCGATGTAGTTGATAACTTGTATCACACCATTGTTCCTCCCCCTGATTCTGAGAATTACAAGGAATTGTAGGGGAGACGGTGCATCTAGATGACATGTACACCAAAGCAGTATGCACAGAGGGGAGAAAGTTTACAACACATGTGTAGAGCATGGATGCCAATTAAGGGACTGACCGCATGGGATAAATTAGAAAGGCATGCAGAGGAGCATAAATATGGGGGGGAATTAGTTACTGTAGAAGTAACAAAAGGCGGGCATTTTGGGATGGAAATGAGCCCATGCCACCCCTTAGGCACTTTCAGGTGAGGCAAACACCATATGAGTTGGTGTAGTGTGCAAGGGGGAGGAATCCACACTATTAAACACCACATAGAGGCACTGTAGCACCTATATTAGATGTGTGGCACTAGAAAACACATAGCACACAACTCCATTTTGTATTAGGCCCCAACAGTAGGAGCTTGCATAGTCGCGCTGTTCATGAACCCAGCTCACTAGGCTCAATCTCATTAAAACAGAATGGATCCACAGAGCCCCGTTCCTACGGAAGTTCTCTTCCCCATCATCCCTCCAGTGCTGTGAATATTTAGTATCTTCCAATGGAATGCACCCTGCAAGAGCATGAGACGACACCAGGCTCCGTACTACGCCCATTCATCTCCACTAAACTGCCAGTAGGTCTCTAACCCCACCCAGCCAGCCCCACACCAATGACCCGACCACAACACCTTTGCCTTCCCCGATAAGCAAATGACCCCTCCTGTTCCAAAACAAACCAAGGGTCCGCAGAAGACCTAAGCACGCGCAGCTGTATTTGTTCAAGCATGAAAACACATCTCTTGTAACACAAGGTACAGGGAGGGATACATTAAAGATCAAAACACTGGGTGGAGACCTTGAGTGCGAGAACTGCAGTATCAACGAAGCCCTGAATGTGTGGGTCAAGGTGACTGTATTTTATCCTCCCTTGCCCCTGGCACGATTTCCTGTGCCGTCCATGTGCATGCTACAGTGATATAGTAACCAGGCCTAGCATGTTTAGTTTAGAAAGAAACAATGTGATATATTTGTGCCCTGACCTTCACCGCGAGGATGAGCCCAGCTGACCCACGTGGATCCTCATCAACGGGAAAGAAGCAACCAGTTGCAGCCTGGCATCCCCTATGGAGCAGGGCCATGTGTAGGGTGCCACCAATAAGTGGCACCAGTTAGTACTGTATGGTTTTTGAGCCTCTGTTTGTACCAGGACAGGTCGAGTGCTCTCGAACAGCAGAGTCCTTTGCTGATATTTGTATTCTGTACAATTAAATCTTGCTATCCTTGCAAAGCTATCTCCTGACCTGTTTCACTAGCAGATTGTCTTTATTCTGGAGTTTGCGTAAAAAGGGACTTGCCTTGTCCTGCAGGAAATGGAGGGTTATAGGAAGTTGCATGGAACAGAAACCATGATGGTGGAACATCTTTCTGAGCTTTCCTCTCTCGACTGGCTACTCTGTCTCTGCCCACATCCTGTGTCTGCTGAGTTGAAAGGTACTATGGTGTTAAGGACCCTGGTGTGAGTGTGGTTTTCTTAGGTCAGTGCTGTCTTTGAAGCATCCATTCCCATGAGGTCTCCTGTGGAAGGTAACACCCTCCGTAGAGTTATTGATTCACATTCTGTGAGAATTGTCGAGATATAACTTCCCAAGATATACCTTAAAGATGGACTCCATTTTCAACAAGGAAGCTGTCAGCATAACTAACAATAGCGAGAACATGGATTATTCTACCAGCTCTGCCAAATTTCATATAATGACAGATTAAAACTCATTATTGAAAATCCTTAGCTGGAACATGGCTGGCCTTCAAAATAAAGGCAGAGATCCAGCTGGCGAACAGTTTGCAAACAAAGGTGATAAAAAATGATTGAATGACTGATCCCTCCTATTAAAATGGCTTTGCCTCATATGTGATTGAACCAACAAAAGGCTGTAGAGGTTCCAACTCCGGATGCCAAATATTTGAATTGCAATTCATCTAAAGAGGCAAAGCTGAAGGGAATAAACAACTTCTGACCTTTGGTTTCTTTACCCAAGGCAGACACTTTTTTTATTGCTAAATTTCTACAACACCCTTTCTGAATTCTGAAGACTCTCCTTTAAAACAAATAGTAATAGAAGCACCGAGCTTATTATGGAGAGGCTAGACAAATTCCCCATCCTGGAGATAGTAGGGGTCTTTAGCTCAGAAGCGCTCTTGAATGTGGTATGATGCTCTCTCAGGAAGCTAGTGTGCAGGATATAAATCAATCTGAATTCAGGAACCCAAAACATGAATGAATGAGGACTCTGGGTATAAATAGTCCCACCAACTCTGACTCCCCAAAGGAATTTGACTTTTAGGGGGCACAGAGGAGATTCCAGTACAGGTGAATTTATTTTGCCTTGGGTATACTGGGACCTACTCCTTGAGATGAAAGTAGTTACAGGGGGGTCATTCCGAGGTTGGAGGTAAGGGAAAAACGATGCCGGTAAAGGATTACTGGCATCGCTTAACGCTCCGGGCTATTCTGACCTAAGACCCCGCTATTAGCGGCACCGTAAATAACGGTGCCTCTAATAGTGGCATGGCCGCGAGCACGCAGCCCATCATACCGGCAATACCAGCGTGCCGCTAACAAGAGGAAATCACAAGTCAGGCGGTCAAGCAAATCCCGGCATCACGAAGGTGCTAATAGGGCATACCAGCATGCCGGTAACACCGGCATCTCGAAACAACCGTAAAATGCAATGTGCAGTGTTCCCAACTACGACAGATGCACACAATCACCACAGGTGGAGGCAATGTAGTCTGGGCCAGTAAAAAAGGAGCACACCCACACACCACACCCCTTCCCACACCAAGATGATTCCAGTAGTAGTAGCAATACTGGAGCTGGAGGACATGCTTACATTGCAACACCAGTAACAACAACACAAACAGCAGGCACCACAGAGGAGATGCAGGAGAAGGAGGGTGAGACAGGCCCAGCATGCCCCACCAGTTAAGCAAGCGGTACCACGCAGGCAGCCCCCAATCCCTCGCATCAGAGCCAGTCCTTTCAACCTAACCCCGGAGCAGATCCACACCCTGTATCGACTGGACTGGGACACCAACCCCTCCATCGTGGACATGATACACAACGACATTGTCAGCCTCATTGAAATACGCACCGCCATCCACCCTCTACTGAAGGTAGTGTCGGTGCTCCACTTCCTTTCCACAGGCACCTACCAGCACACAATAGGGCACATGCATGGCATATCACAACCCTTATTTTCTCGCATTCTGAACCAAGTGCTTGATGCCCTCCTCAAGCACACAAGGGACTACATATCCCTACCACGGACTCCCCAGGAGATTCTTGATACCAAAGGTGGCTTCCATGCACTGGCAGGCATGCCAAATTCCACAGGTGCCCTCGACTGCACCCACGTGGAGTTGGTGGTCCTGCATGCCATAGAGGTGGTGTACCGCAACCGCAAGCAATACCACTCCATCAATGTGCAGATGGTATGCAATGCCAGCAAGATCATAATTCATTGTTGTGCCCGATATCCCAGATCAACTCATGACTCTATGGTCCTGGGAAACTCCACACTATCCCGCTACATGGAGCGACATGCTGGACTACGTGCCTGGCTGCTTGATAAGTTGCATAACAGGCATATGGCACTGATTTGGGGGGAGAGATGCACACACCACCATGGTGTCAATGTTGATGTGACAGCATGATGTGCCCATCACTAAACACTGTGCCCCAAAGCATCCCAAACAGAACATGAGATCCAGATCCATAGGACAGAAGAAGGACGACACCTAACATAACATGATAAACAGTAACCCCCCCCCACATCCCACTAAACGTGTACCACTCATCAGCGGACCTCACCTTCCGTAACACCATCCTCAACATGCAGTGAATATGCACTATGTTGCTGTCAACAGCAAATCACCACACAGGACAAGCATCCATGGGAGTGAATTGAACCAAACCACCATGGGAATCCACTGTCTGTCACAGGGCTGCCACAACCACAGGAATGCAGCTTGTCTCGATGGCAAACATCAGCGCTGAATGCCTAACATTGCAGAGCCTACTGCCAACGCTCACAGTCAGCAATTCCCACAGAAGACAACACATCACAAATTAGACATGAACACATCTGTATGCGTACATGATGCATGTGCAACAAGACGGCAGTGCACACCATGTATCATCTTGAAGATGCAACCCACACCATTAGTCCATGGCACAGGACACATTGAGGGCCTGAAAATGGTGTGCATACAACCAGGGACATGTGCATGTGACCAGCGATAATCTGCAGGCATGTGTGACTAGTACAGCTGTCCATCATGATTCGACTGACATGTACCTTTTGTTGCCTCCCATGCAGGTGACAGTGGATATCCCTTGAAGCCGTGGCTCCTCACCCCTGTCCGAAACCCACAGAACAGGCATGAGGAGGACTACAATCGTTCCCACACCCGTACCCGTGTGGTCATTGAGCAGCCCTTTGGCCTGTTGAAGGCACGATTTCGCTGCCTTAGCCGGTCGGGTGGGGCACTCCTCTACAGGCATGAGAAGGTGGCCAAGATCATCATGGCATGTGTAATGCTGCACAATATGTGTATCCGACGGAACATGCCTCTGCCCCCTGACATTGAACAGCTATCACCTGGTGATGAAGAAGGGGATGCAGAAGATGTGGTTGCACATCATCGCGGTGCCGATGCACAGGAGGAACGTGCTGTGCGTCAGTCAGTGATAGCACAATATTTCTGACACACATGGCTGCAGAGGTTGACATGACAGTTTGACAGAGGGCACTGGGTGTGGGAGTACATGTACACTATGTACTGTATATGAATAAATGTCACATGCGCAATGATGAATGTCCACTAAAGATGTTTTTTTTTCACACAACGGGTGTATTGAAATTTACAATGAAGAAGAATGTGCACCAAACCCCCATCACCCACACCTCCCTCCCCCTCCCCCCAAAACTCCCCAACACACCCTCACCCCCCTTCACGTCCCCCCAAAACTCCCCAACACACCCTCCCCCCTCCTCCACCTCCCCCCAAAACTCCCCCACACATGTCCAAACAACTTATCCATTGCCTTCATCAGGCTGGCCAGTCTACTTCCTGCCACTCCCTGCACCTGGTGGCGGCATGTCCGGGTGGCGCAGGGTGCGCGTTGACCTGCGCAGTCGGCTGGTCTGGGTTGAGCTGGAGGACGATGTGGCCGCCTGCTCCATCTGGGGTGCTGGACGTTCAGCCTCCATAGCATCAGCGATGCGGCTGAGGCCCTGCCGCAGGGCGGATACCTCCTCGCACAGTCTACTTGTATTGCCTGCAAAGATCTTGCCAGGGAGGAGGTGTTATCGGCAATTATCTTGCCCAGAGAGGCAGTGTTTTCATGCCACTCCTGCCTTGCTTGGGCATTGTCATTCACAAATTGACGCACAAAGGCAGGCAGCTGCTCATGCCGCTGCGGCCCCGCCAGTACACCTGTGGAGGTGGAGGGTGCTTGGGTGTCATGTTCGACTTCAATGGGCTCCACTATGGGACTCATGGGCCCTTGGTTATACTCCACCCCTAGACTGCTCCGGGGTGGTGACGTGGTCAGACTCTAAAGATGTGATATGGGGATGGTGCTGGACTTGGTGTGCGGGGCAGTTTGGAGGAGTCGTCCTCCGTGGACACCCACACCTCTCCCTGCACCTTCTCCTCAGCCAGGGGTGCTGTGGCTGCCGCCTCCCAAACAGACCTGGACTCTGCTGAGTGTGGAGCATCAGCTGTGTCCTGTGGCAGTGTGACAGGGGTTGCACCTTCTGTCTCGACGGCCCTTGGCGGCACCAGTGCCGTGGCATCTGGAGGTGGTTTCCTTGGTGGTGCATGGCGGGCCTTGTGTTGGGCCTTTGAGGTCGAAGGCCTGTTGGCCTCATCGCGGGCCCTCTTCCCGGGTGTGGTGGGCTGTGGGGGTGAGCCCTGAGCCTCGCTGTCATGCTGAGCCTCTGGGGGTCGAAGAGAGGGACGGCATGAGTGATGGTTTGATAGGCATCATGCATACATTTGTATAATTGCTCATCTACACAATAGAGGGTAATAGGCATTTGAGTTTGGATGATCACGTTGCTTGCTACATGGGTGGGTAATGCAGGCATACATCGGGGTCACTCATGTTGGGGCAGACGTATGGTATGTGACATGCATATTTGTTGGGACCTGCATGCAGTGTGACTTATGCCATTTACATCTTAGTGAGATTTGTGTTAGGTATGGCATTGCCTAGCTGCAGGCATCTGCATGTGTCTGTGCTGCGTCCGACAACTTTGCTGGGAATGTGTGTGTATTGGGCCATGGTTTGCCTCTTTGGACAGACATATTGGTGCATTACAGTCTTTTCTTAGGACACTCACCTCTGTCCGCCGATGTCGTGGCGCCACACTCCATGTCTCCCATGCCTTCTATGGCCTCCATGCCGATCAGGCTGCACATATGTCCTCCCACCGGGACAGCTTTATGGCAGAGCTTGCTCCTCCGCCAGTTGACATGGCCTGGCTCCTGTTGGCCGAGAGGATATTTTGGACTCGCAGGCGCAAGTCATCCCACCTCTTCCTGCAGTCCTTTATTGTGCATGTGGTGACACCGAACACGCTTACTTTTTGCACCACCAGTGGCCAGATCGCCTTCTTAGGGATTATGGCCTCCCTCTTGAGCCTCTGGGCAATAACGACATCTGCATTTTCTTCCAGGGTCTCCGCGAGCATGGTCAACTCAACTTCATTAAGCGCTCCTTGCACTGGTGGGAGGAGCCCTTCTTCACAGCCTTGGGCACTGTGGTGTTGTTGTGGTTAGGAATTCACACAGAGCAGTATCCTACAGGTCCTGGCTGCTGAGGATGGCAATGGATTGTGTTTTTAAAGATGGCCGCCGTGCTCCTTCCTGTTCCTGTGCGGTGACGCTACTTCCGGTTCCACTTATTTATGGCGACCGTTATTAGAGGTCACCGCTAATGCCGTCTTGATTCATGCCGGTAGTGCAATCTGCGCTTTACCTGATGGCGCTAAGGGCCTTTTTCTGGTCTTTAGCGGCATGCCGGTAATGTCGTTACCGGCATAGCGCAAAGCTCGTGCCCGCGAGGTCGTAATCGCCCTCTATTAGCGGTCTCTGACCTACACAGACAAGGTATTTACACCATGACGGTAAGGACAGTTACTTACCTCCAACCTCGGAATTACCTGTTGACCTGGAAATCATCTTTGATGTACTAGTAAACAGAATGCAATTAGATAGTTGCAGTGTGGAAGGAGAAATATATATAATAACAGACAATCTATGAGATGGGACAAGATCGATCATGAAGCTATAACAACCATGACAATTAGTAACGCTTATCATCTGGTAGTAGTCTGTCTAACCAAAGATAATTCCCCACTAGGTATGTCCACATCTAGTGAGGGACTGGGCCGCCTATTAACTGTCAGTAGTATAAAAAGTGATCACACCATAAACTAGTCTAAGAGGGGGACACATTGTTTGGTGATGAATGAAGGGTAGCAAAACACATTGCTGCATCAATAACCTCGCAGTAGACAGGTTATTGTTGCAGGAAAATGGGGTCAATATTGTCGAGAACAAAAAGGCATAACTGTGAGGGCGCGCTAGGAGGAACTTCCTCAAAAAACTCCAGCCAATTTTGGGAGATGGTAGCAAAAGGCACAAAGCCTGAAAATGGGGATTTTAAAAAAGTCATGTGTTCTAGCAAACCTGCCATTTGGCTACTTCCAGAACCTGTTTGCAATTAACTACCCCACAGAGAACAGAGAAGATGTTGCTGAGGTTTCTTGCGACCGAGTTATCGTTACAGAATTACTTATAGTCCCTATATCCAACGCAGTGCAACCTACCCTGGCTTTAATTAAACAAGTTAACCACAAAAACTCAAACAGGAACTAATGTTCCGATGTAAAGACGAGCCCGGTAAACATTAGGCCAATCTCAATTTTAGGTAATATGGCAACTATGCTAATATGGCAACGCTATATGGCAAAGTAATGAATGCCACATTACAGGTTTGGATGGTGGAAAAGTAATCTTAGGTGATACATCACTGGGATGCCTAGGTACAGTTGATCAGGCACCTAATGTCCATTTTGTTACATTAAAGTACACAGAAATAAAGAAAGTGATGTGATTACCTGGCATTCATGGATTTCTCCACAGCATTTAACCCTGTTACCAGGTCAGTTCTGTGGGCAACCCTGCAGGTCCTGAGAGCCCCAAAGAGTCTCTTATTGTGACGCATTTATTTATTTTATTTATTTATAAGGCGCTAGAACAAGGGCCCATGGGCAAAGCAGCGCAGACAAGATATCCACCGTATTACATGAAAGAAAGAAAAAGCTACCAAGGATGGTTAACCAGCAGAAAGTTAGGGAGAAGGAAAATCATTCAAACCATACCTAAGGATAATTGTGACCAGGAGGAAGGGTGCTGCATGCACTTTCCCATACCGTACGATAAAGAGTCTGTCAGGGGTGTGATCTTGCTCCTCTGTGCTTTCACTTAAACAGCAATGAACCCACCGGAAAGGAATGAGGCTTTGAATGCTTACATTCCAATACTTAAGGGAAGAAAAATAGGAATCCTTTCATACATCAACAATGCAGTCCTAGTAGCATCTACCCAAACTGCCTTCCAAACACCCCTACATGAATATGACATCTTCATCACAGAGTGAATTGAAATTAAAACTGAAAAAACTACTATCCTTATCACACGACCAAAAAAAGAGAATGTATGCTTTTAGGATGAAATGTTCAGATGTCCCGCAGGTAAGGGAGTTTGTGTTATACATATTTGATCAGCATTTATATGCTGTGTTATCGATTTTATTTAAAAAATAAAAATAATAGTAATAATAATAATAAGCTAATAATAATAATAATAATAAGCTTAAGGGTAAGAGAGACATTCTGGAATCTAGAAACCTTCTATCCTTGCACACAGTCATATAGTGGACCCACACCATCTAGAGCCCTACTTGGAGGATCTCATTGCGCACAGCGCAAGGCCTGCAGAGGGATATAGAGGTTCACGAGTGCCGTCGTCCCCATTTAGACGGGATGGATTTCTGATATATGGGAATTGTATGTGCATTTTGAGATAAAAGTTGGGAACCTTGTATTTTAACATAATGAGAGTATGCTGAACTCGATTAACCCGGTTTCCAGGCCAAATTTGGTGTGGTTGACCATTTAATTAGCATAAACAAAATGGCCACCAAATTGCATTATTATGGTAATCTTTATATGTATGTCTGGCTATACAAATCCACGTCTATCAAATTTTGCATGGATTCTTCTTTTGTCTGGGGCAAGATCGCAATCTATGTCTGGATGCAAAAATGTTATATGCAAAAAAAAAAAAAAAGAATTACATGTGTGTGTGTATGTTTGCCCGGCTATACAAATCCACACCGTTGAACCCACTGCTACCATATTTTGCATGGATTCCTCATTTGTCGGAAACAAGAATGTAGTCTATGTTTGGATGCAAACAATTCCCTCTGTACACATCCTTATTTACTAATGTGCACCCCAATTCAATACAGTAGGTACCAGAAGGAGGCAACATTTTGAAAAGTGTCTGAAGCAAAATGTTCGATGTGTTGGTTATTCCTTTAAAATGTGTTACTACTGTATACAGTTTGAAAGTGTTTATTAAAGCATTTTTAAAGGGAACACAAAAAAGAATTGTAAATTTGGTTTATTACGCCACTCCAAATATGGGAAACGGCAAGGTTACAGTTTACTTAAGTTCATTCACAAGAAGAGAGCACAATAAATCAATCAATCTTTCTTGGACATTTTCTCAAATGTACTGAAGCCCTTAAGTGACTGAAACATGCCACACAAATAACACATATCACCTGAAAAATCTCCGTCTGATGCGAAGCGAAAATCAATATCAAGAGCTTCTGAAACACAACAACAAACAACAGCACCACTTGCCAACCAGAGGAAAGAGCAACTTTCTCCAGGACAAATGAGATGCCAGAGCAAACTGAAGCAAGACTTGCTGACATGTGGACAAGAGCAACATCCTCCAGTGCACATGAGACACCACTTGATCAGGATACAGGCAATGCCGAATTCCCCAGCTACTATATTATAAACTAATGTACATGCACTCTATCTCATCTGCATTTTAATGCAGTTCACAGTTAAATTGGACTAAACGTTTTGTAATATATTCTTTTAATTGTAATTGTGGCTGTTTTAGTTTTCTTCTCAATGGTTGTATTACATTTATGACATAGTCATATAATCTGAGATCTCATTTAGCAGCGAGCGCATATGCAATACACAATCTTTGTCTTTTGAGTACATGCCTGCAAAACAAAGCCAACAGGTCATGAAAAAAGCGTGACAATGATGATGAGAGTGCCTTGATATCAACCTTCCGGGGGTTCAATGTGTTTTGTACTGCTACACACCCAGAGTCATTGTAAAACATTACAATAAAAGAACTTGCAACATATTCAAACCAAGACTTGCTACTTCATGCCAAAGAACTTGGAAAAGAGGAAATAGATGACTTTGTCCAAAAGGGATGGATTATTAGAGCAGAATGGCAAATCAGATGTTTTCTTCTGTGCAATCCTCAAGAAAAATTATGCACCAATGTATGCCTCTCTATATGATGTGTGTAAAGACACTTATAACAAGAAAAGTATTTTAAAGGCAGACAGAAATGTCCTCCATCGTCTAATTACTGCTTATGAAGCTGGTTGACTGATTAACTTGCCATCTGTTCTAAAATGAACTTCTTCCAGTTCCTTTGTCACTTCGATAAATGAATGGTACACTCCACACTGGGAGCAAGTCAGTTCTGGGAGATGTGATAGCAGAAGGAATACACTGTCCTGAACCTATTGAACCTCACAAAACGTCATCCTGTTTTATCATTGATGGACAAGCACTTGTCGGACCTCTGGGAAAGGCCGACAATACACTAACCTTCTGAGATATGCCTGACACGTACATTAGAACAGCGCTGAACGCAGGTTATAGGTATCAATGGATAGATGGTGTGGTCAATAAGTACAGGGAAGAGACAATCAACCAGAAAATGGCGAATCAAATCCACTCGATCAATTAGAGGACTTATTGAGGGTCATGATGTGCCTTTTCAAAAGAACTGGAACAATTATCTGTCACTGGCTCACAATAAAGATGATCTAGCAAATCTTATGTCAAATGAATTGTGTTCACAAGCACAAGAGGACAAATAAATTGTAGTAGCCGGAGGGCTCAGGGAGGAACTGGAGGTCAGGTTTTCAAAAGGGACAACTGATGTAAATGCGCTGAAATCAACACATGAAGAAGCTGACAAAAGGCTGGTGGTGCAGAGCCGGCTTAGGACAATGGTTGTGTCATCCTGGGACACCAATGTTCTCCTGCTTTTGGCTTCCCACTATGACCGCGCATAATACGAACATCTTTGGATGATGTCAGGTACATCAAAGAGACAGCGTCACATACCAATTTATGCTGTTTTCGACACTCTACCAAGAGGTTTGTCCACAACACTGCTACCTAACATTTTACGCTTTAACTGGATGTTTTTTTAAATCTTGACTTCAACTACTGCACTTCTATACTAGAGTTATCTGCAGAAATAAAACGCTATAGACCGTGGACATTTTTGGTCCCAACCATGTTGTTAGGCTTTACATTACACGTTGGACGAAGAAATTGTTTTCCAATACTTTCAATCTATGATGTTTTTAAAAAAACTGTTTTTTTCAATTATTTTGTTGTAAATATTGTGCATATATCTCTTTCCAGAAATTTGAGTTGCCCCTGGTGAAGAGTGTTGTATCACTCGAAACGCATTATGCCCTCCACAGCTTCAACATCACAAATAAAATGAAGATTGGTTCTTGTGACCGCATCTGATTGAATGTTTATTTCTTGAATACACCTGCTTTTCCAATTTTTTTATAAGTACTTATGTAAAACACGATTTGAAATATTGTTTAATCAAAACATTAATGGTTGGTCTGGTATTCCAGATATAAGATAGTGTGCAGAGGACGTGAGTTCCCAAATTGGGAACATATTTGTTTATCATTAACTGGATGTGAAACCACCTCCTGTTTTGCTAATCATACCAAATGCTCATCATGGAAGGTTTTCAAAAAGCACCATGTACTGCTGAAGAACTTGTGCATTGGTGAACACACAGAGGAGATTATCAAATCTGCAGAAGCATTCATTTGCAGAATATAGAATGTGCATAGAACACACTCTGTTGATTCAGCAAAACATATCTTGTTCTCCAAGACTGGTAAACCAGAAGCAATGTGACCGACAAGTGATGCTCTTCATTCCCATTTCATGAGAGTAAACTATCAAGCCATGATGTGGAGAAATGCCCATTGTGCCATACCTGACCTTCCTGCATCTGTGAAAATGGGATGGAAACGTGGTGATTTAGGACTGAAGCCTATTTTTATGTCACTAAGTGCAATCCCAGAAGGTTGTGTCGAGAAGCAGTTTGCGAGTCGACGCTGCAAATGTCACAAATCAGAACTGAGGTGCACATCAAAGTGTGCCTGTCAGCAACAGAGCCATGATCAGAATCAGACCCCTTATATGAATGTTGTATAGTTTGGCAAAACAGGTTGAATTGTTGTGTCATATAACATTTATGACTGTGATTATTTATTATTAGCACCCTGGTGGGGGGGCAGTCAATCAGGTGGCTAGGAGCGCAGGCTTGAGTCCCCGGTGAAAGCTTGCGTACCATCCCACCTGACGGCCGGCTTTGCCCGCTGCCATCTTCCTCCCACCCTCTGGCCTTTTTTTGTTTTGTTTTTCTCCCGCTCTGATCCCCCACTTACTGTATTTCTGCAGCGGCGGCACTCCCCGCCGCTGCCGCTCCTTCCTCTCTGCTCCTGCACGCCGCCATGGAAATGGAAGAGGGGCTCCGCATGGAACCCTGCATCCCTTTCCATTGCGGCCATCTTGGAAAATTATTTTTCCTTCGTACAACGGGATGCCGCGCGTGTCCCGATGTACAAAGGAAAATACTTTTTTTTAGCACCCTGTGTTACAACTTTGGTAACCCAGTGTGCACATAGCCTTAATCCCCCATTCCAAGGGCTGGAACGGGGGTAATGGCCCGGTGCCCACGATATCCGCCCTCGTTTTGCTCGGTCCAATATCTTGGACTGCCAGGCCGTTGGAATAGGGGATTAACGCCATATTATTCAACTTTATTTTACTAACATCAGTTCCCATTTTTGGTGTGCATTATTAATAGGCCTTTTGGATTGAATACCATTCTCAATATATCCCTAGCCATTAATCAGACCATATGGATATATGATCAAAGCCATGTACATTAATTCAGGGGTGAAAGTTGTACGGTAAATGTATAATAGTTGTATGCATTTACATGATATAGAAATGCTTGCTCAATGACATTTACTAACATAGCAAGTTGTCTGTCATTTTGTTTATGCTTATTAAAAGGTCAAATGCTAAAAATTCGGCTTGGGAACCGGGTTGATCAAATTCAGCATACCCTAATTATGTTAAAACATGAGGTTCCCACCATTTTCCTGAAAAGGCATCTAGAAGTGTATACATGGTCTTTTTTCGTAAATCCGTCTAGGTTAGAGACCCTTCCACATTTTCTATTTTTTGTCCACATTATAACAAAGATATAAACCTTAAACATTCTTTTGAGGGATAAGATACTTTGTTAGTATAGACCATCTTGTTTGCTGAATCCCTCTTATCATTACTAAAATGTATGTACAAACTGCAGGAAGACCAATGACTGTTGAGCCTCATCATGAGTTGGGTGGTATCCCCGGCGGCGTTACCACTGGGCTATTAGCGTTACCACCAAACCCCCTGCGCTATTAGCGCCGGATCACGTGTTTGGCGGAAAAGTAAGGCCCCATTCCCCATTGGGCCCATTCGGGAATTTCCCATTTTCCATTGGGCCCAATAGGGAATTCTCGGCGCTACTACCCCCGGCGGTATTATCACGGCGGTAATAGTGCCGAAAATCGCAGTGTGGGTAAATCCTGCCAAACCCGTGATTTGGCAGACCCTTAAATGCGGTGGTAACAGCGTTACCGCCGCACTTAAGGCTTACTGCCAAACTCATGATGAGGCAGAAATTATTTTATACATATTCAAATGACGGGTCAATGCTGTAAATGTACTTATAATTTTGCGCTTAGATGCATGAAATTAATTTAGTTGTTTTATGGATATTTGAAGTTTCTGAATAAACAAAGAATTGATTGGGTGACTTGTCCTGAGTCACATGGGGGGAGCCCCTCTATGATTCAGACTATGTGCCCACTGAATAGGGTGCTTTACCAAATGCCCCTCAAATAGAAAAGCTGAGCAAGCCCCATGAGCCTAGTGGCATCATGAAACAGACAGAACGCTATAGGCTAGAATGCTGGAGTCCAAGACACTGGGGGCACCAGATAAAGGGGCGGCAAAACTTGTACCTGACTGCAAAAAAGATGTTTTGTGCAAGGTGAGCGGTCTCTGGAGGGGCAATCCCCTCATATGCTAAGGATTGGGGTGAAGAAAAGGAACAAAGGGGTAGTTCAGCGTGGTTCTCAACTTTCTGCAGAGTCAAGACATATTGGCAGGTTAAAAATAAACTACTGTACCACACATTAAATATTTGCTCATCATTTGACTACCCTAGAGGTAGATCAAAATGGCTATGCAAATCCACACGGTCACCCACTTACCCATCTGATCTAGGGCGATCCACGAGTGACCTCAAGATCCTGTTATTTGTAATCGGGTGTAGACACACTTGAATCTCGGGGAGCTGCTCTCTAGAATATCAGTTCCCATGAGTTACTGTACCCAGTTCATACAGATTTTCAGAAGATTAGAAGATGCTCAGAAAATCACATGCTCAAAGGCAACTTGCTCATGGCATCTTGCAAGGCAGTAAAGCGGTAACTACCCTAAGGAAGTTGCCAATGAGCAATTTGCTGAAGTCAGGTTTCACATGAACAAGAACCCACATCAATGTGGCACAGCAGCATGAAAAACGTGTACATTGACCATTAGTTACCCCACAACATGTATAATGTGTGTGCTGATGCTAGACAGAAGAGGTGCTTGAGGTATCATGAAACAGAAGGCCTTGACTATATTGTTTTAGTAATTATAAGTATTGACAAAGAATGTACCCCTTTATGTGCATACCCACCAGTGGTCCAGTTTACCTTTTCCGTTATTTAGGTATCAATCATATGCAAGAGCAGGACCCCTAGGTGGGACGCTGGGGCAATGGCATAAGACATGCTGTAGGAAATTCCCCAGTACCTATTTCGTTTTGCTTCTTTTTGGCATGGGAGAACTCATTATTAGAAAGAATTGAAGCAAATCTTTTGCTCCAGTTTCGTGAATGGTTTGACATCCCATGTGTTTAGCGTCCTTGTTCGGTGTATGCACCATCCTATTGTCTGTCCCTGGCCACTACTTGGGTTTCGCCATTGTTCCTTTGCAAATAGGGAGATAGGTCCGTTCGTCCCTTTCTGTGCCCACTGTGTTCTGCCATGTTGCACTTGGCACTTACTCAAGATTGCACAGAAGAGTCTGCAGACATAATTGTTAGGAGCAGTATCGACTTTGATCTTGAGCCTTAAATGCTTTTGTAAGGTTATTTTTGTTTTAATTTAATTACATTTTGTGGAAAATCTAATGCCAAAAACAAGAGGGCTTCCCATCTTAAATATAAGTTGATTTTACTGCCAATAATCTCTGATGATTGAAATGTCAAAGGATGTGAATGCTGAAAATTCTTTCTGAGACTGCTTCTAGGATTTTTCAGGCACGTTTTTGGTGCAGATGCAGTGTAGAATTGTTAATCGTCCACCCAGCAATTCCCACCATGCAGGCTTGAAAATGAGACACAGTGGCACCCGTTTCCCCGGCCAAATGGATGAAAAGTCAGAACCCGAACAATGATACCATAGAGGTCAAAGTTGTACATGTGGGTTAGAAAGAGTAGGGCACCACATACAAGTGTGCAAAGTATAGCAAAGAAGGGAAACGGAGAGACAGAGTGCTGACGTGTAACTTCCCCTTTTTGCCTACATTACTCCCACATAAGCCCACCTTTACAAGAATCACTTTTTTTTGTTTTTTTTGGTAAATATGTCCCATATATGTCACGATGCACCACTGAAGGGATAATAAGGATGAAGAAAGATATGCAGACCTTTAATCATGAAAAATAATTTCCTCATACATCAAGCGATTTGGTGTTTGGCAATACAATTGTAAATCCTGGACGGATTAGACGGGTCAGGTTCGGGAATACATCTTATAGCTCAAGTGGAGACAGTACCAATGTAGAAAGTGGGGATTTGGCAGACCCTGGTGGTAATCTGACCCCTAATGGGCAGGGAAGGAGACAACAGTGAGGTAGAGGTACCAGAGGTCGTTATAAATCTAGACAATGCAGACCTTTTTTAGGTCGGGGGAACAACCAGAGAGATCGGGACCCATGCAGGGTACAGACCCGGAGTCGCAAACAATGGTGATCAATCTGTCTAAGTATTATCTCCCCTCAGAGGAACAGAGAGCACTGAATAAGGGACTTAATTTTGTAATTACTAAACATCATGACCCTTTTGAGTTTTGGGTGGAGTTTCAACAGTTTATGTGCAAAATCCACCTAAGAGAATTTGTTGCTAATACAGGAGACTATCAGTCCACCAACTTTATGGGACGTCTGAATCCCTCTACTTTTTGTCCTCCCAACCATAATTTTTCATTTGAATCCATGGCCTTTGAAAAAAGAGTACCATTGTAATATGAGTAAACATATGATAACTATTCTCCGTAATGTGGCAAAATATCCTGATACAGTTGTGAGACAGCCTGACAAGGGAGGGGCATTGTTTTCCTCAATACAAAGGATTATGTAGAAGAATGCAACAACTTACTATCGGATGAGGATATTTATCGAAAACTCAATGAGGATCCGAGTGTGCCCCTTAGAAATTTGATTAGCGAAAAGGTCAATCAGGCTTTGGAAATTAAAATGATTAGCAAACAGGAGGCTGAGTACCTTGTGAAGGAAGTAGGATCTCAGTGTTTTACATCCTGCCAACGATTCATAAAAGATCGGATAAACCTCCGGGAAGACCTATTGTCTCTGGTGTCAATTCATTATTGGAACCGCTTTTCAAATATGCAGATAAATATCAGCGCCCTTTTGCATAAAAAATTAAAAGTTACATACAAGATAAAAAGATGCAATAAATAAGATTGAAGGTCTAGTTTTTGAGCCCCCCCAAAAATCTTTTAATATGACTTTATATACAGTCTCTCTATACCCAAATACCACAACAGGCTATGCTACAAGAGATTGAAGAGACACTTCTTAAACGTGCTGATGACCATCCTGTCAGCAATTTGTTTATTATGTGGTGTACCGAAACAACTTTGACTAACAATTTTTTCCATTTCTCTGGACAGCTATTTCTGCAGATTGAAGTTACAGCCATGGGGGCAGCCATGGTTCATAATTTGGCAAATTTATGTCTAGAAATGTTCGAGGAGAATATTGTGTATTCTGAAATTAACCCATTTATATATCACCTGATGAAATGATTCAGATTAATTGATGACATTTTTGTTGTTTGGGAAGGGCCAGAGAGTATGGCCCAGAGGTTTGTGGATTGGCTAAATGGACATTGCTGATACCTGAAATTCACTGCCACCATGAGCAATGTGGAAGTAAGTTACCTTGACATTAACATATAACATCAGGGATGTACGTTGTTGATTAAACTGTACACCAACTTGACTAATAGGAATGCCTTGTTCCACTATGGCGCCATCACACCAAACATTTGAAAGACAACCTGCCCTTTGGGCAATTCCTGAGGCTAAAAAGGAGTAGTAGCACTAGGGAGTTTTTTGAGGTTGCAGCAGGTAATCTGTCTTCTAAACTGAGTGCGCAGGGTTATACCACCAGATTAATAAAAAGACCGACAAAACATGCTTATAATAACAATAGGGAAGCCCTTCTAGAGCATCAACCCAAGAAGTAGACAGAAGATTGTCTGATGTTTGTAAGCCAGTTTAACAGTCAGTCCTATAAGATTGAACACATTGTCCACAAAACTTGGAAACATACTTTTGGCAAAGTGATACCTAGACCGATTGTAGCCTTTAAAGGGAGTATGAACATCGGGTATGTTCTTATTAGAAATTACATCACTAAGAATAGAAAACACACGTGTAAGACCGTATAGTGTCTCACACCTGAAGACTTCCCTATTCATTATTATCACGCAAACAAATCTCAGGTAATTTATATATCATTGTTTACATTTTTATTGTTACCAAAGCCTATCTTGCCCTCCTACCAAACTAAACCCTTGTGTATTTTCTACCCCTTGGTTGCGCTGATGGTCCGCTTATCTAGATTGAGGGGATAGGTAAAGAAACTTGCCCTGTCACTTGTCTTGACAACTACTAGAGTTTACTTAAAAAACACACATCAAAATGACTAGAACATGTGTATTCTGCAGCACAGATGAAATAACTCCAAATCCAGATTATCCCTTCCCGAGTAATGAAAAGGATGGAAATATACTCCGTAAGCACTACAAAAGGAGTCCAAAACAGTTCGGATTATGGTGCAGTGTGTGGGGTAAAATACTGAGACATCTTGGTCCTTTGTTATTGTGATTTTGTCGTAAAACACATACGGCCTCATCACGAGTTGGGCTGTATTCCCGGCTGTAATAACGCCGACTGTAATAGCTCTAGCACCGACCAGTCCGGCGGTATTACCACCGGATCACGGGTTGGGCCTTAACGGTAAATCCCCATTCCTGATTGGGTCCATTGGATCCAATGGGGAATTTTCGGTGCTAATACTGCGGGCTAATACAGCCGGCTGTAATACAGCCGAAAACAGGGATTTTCACCTCCAGAAAAAAACTGGAGGTAAAACAGCTGATTTAGCGCCCAACTCATGATAGGGCCAGCCCTTAAATGTGGCGGTAATACCGTTACCACTGCATTTAAGGGCTACAGCCCAACTCGTGATGAGGCCCATAGAGTTTGGTAACAATTTTAGTAGATTTTTGAAATGTCTGCTTTACAAAGAAAATTAATAAAGTTTGGAGTAATTTCATTTATGAAGGAGAACACACATGTTCTAGTCCTTTCGACGTGTGTTTTTTAAGTAAACTCTAGTAGTTGTCAAGACAAGTGACAAGGCAAGTTTCTTTACCTATCCCCTCACCCTAGATAAGTGGACCATCAGCGCAACCTAGGGGTAGAAAATACACAAGGGTTTAGTTTAGTTTGGTAGGAGGGCAAGATAGGCAGGAGTTGCACATTTTGTAACGATAAAAATGTAAACAATGATGAATAAATTACCTGAGATTTGTTTGTGTGATAATCACTAAGAATAAACCACAGAATACCAACAAGCCACTCTTTGGGGGTTCCTCCAGTGGTGGGCCATTATCCTTGTGTGTCGTGTGTGATGTGCCCATTTACTACCAAAAGCCTTACAGTCGTTATTGGGTTGGCAAAACCTTGAAATATCAATAAACATACCAACTGTAATACTAACAATGTCATTTATATGATCACATGTTCCTGTGGACTACAATATATAGGCAAAACTAACAGGAAATTTTAAATCAGACTCATTGAACATCAGAGCTGTATTAAAAACATAATTCAAAAGGTACCACTAGTTAAACATTTTATCCGTAAATTCCACACACATATGGATATACATTGGGTGATTCTAAAAAAGGTTAAAGGTAATAATCAAAATGAAATAAATCGTAAATTGCTAAATTTAGAACACAGCCTTATTTTCCAGACCAAGAGTGATATCATAGGTCTTAATGAGAGTGTGGAGTGGCACAATGTGTCTTTATGATCAGTGACATGCAGCTTTGGTATTGATGAGTCTGTGTTATGACCACACTGATATGTATGAAGTAATATCAAAACAGAGATTATCAAATGCTGTGTAAATTGTGGCGGTGCTGTTGAACTCGTATCCACTAAGGTCTGTCTGTATCTATGAAGAATGCTCTGTAATGTGGATATATTGAGTTCATTGGTATTCATTTCAATACTTGCACAAGAGATAACTTGATTGGCAATATATTTCTACATGATAAGTCATTATGGTTAGTTATAAATCTGCTTACATATGTTTCCCATTTAAAACACTGTTGATCTCACAACATTGTTGTCTTCACGAAAAAATTGGCTTTCATCCTGTATATGGGCAACAATTTATTATGCACGTGTTGAGAACCTTTTTTGGAAGTATTTGTTTTTGGGCATCATATTCTATTAATGATGTAACTAGGAACCCCTTGTTTGATGTACATGAGACTCATGGCACGTTAGACGTTGCTTGCCACTGTGTGATATAGGTGATTGAGCTTTTTGAAGCCTTAGAGGATTTGCAGCCTATTACCTTAATTTGCTGAGGTGTGGCAGTATGGAACTGCCGGGGCCGCGTGTGCCATCATTGCCCACATACGTGATGACATAATTGTGCATTTGCATGATGACATCATCACGTGACGGGCCGGATATAGTGAAACGGCCATGCTTTTCATGGTTTGACCGCAGACTTGGTGGCAGTTTTGTGATCTCCATTTCTTAAACTACAGACAAGTGGGGATAGTGTGGGTTTTTAGCCCTTCATCCTTGTGAGGTTGATATCTTGAATATCATTAATCCGGTCAATAGTAGCACCTATAATTTACAGTGCTACACATGGCAAACACTACTGTAGCAGGTGCTTTGTAAAGACGCATATCAACATTGTTATCTCAATGCAGCATGACGGTGCCAAGCATACAGTGTACTGAAGATACTGCCATCTCCTTTACCAGCAAGGTGCTCTCCATCATCGTGATAGACTTTTGATTGACCTTATTGTGTCCCGGCCATGTTACTTTACTCACAGGACTTGTCCTGCGGTCAAGGCGTCGCCTTCATATCGATTTCACTGCCAGTAAACTTGGAGGGACACCTGTTTTTAAAGAGTCTTGGAATGTAACACATACATTCGAAGAACCAGAGGAAGGACTGGCACTTCGAATTTAAGTGAGACTGTGGCCCTGTACTGATGCCCTTTCTCTGATGCCCTTTCTCTGTTTGTCCTGAAGTATCCAGAAGAGTCCCCCTGGATGCTTGATGATGTGACGTGTGGGATGCAGGCACCCGCAAAGGTCATTCTCTCTCTCTGGTGATGCCCCCAGTTTGGGGTGCTACATTGGCCATTAGAAGCCCCCATTTAGCAAGTGTCTAGGAGCACACCTTCTGATTATGGTTACTGTTTTCAAACTTATGATAGGTAGTGGGGTGCAGGGGAGATAAACCAACCCTGACACAAGGTGGTACATACAATAAAACACAGCAGATGTCCACACCTTTGTGGAACTCTCCGTTCCTTGCACACCCAATCTGTGTTAAAGAACAACCAAACATTAACTGTTTACTGTATCTCTTACAATGAGACCACTAAAGACGTAGTGTATAACAAATAATGACTTTACTGTTCCTGTGTATTTAAATTCATATGAACATTTTTGGATCATATTTAACACATACAATCAATTCATTCACTTTTCAGAGAAAATTAAATCAAAAATTAAATCACAAAGATAGAATTAGTTAAAGTACAATTTCTTTCACTTTTCTCTGTACAGAATGTATAGTAAAACCACCAGCACAATTGTTCCCAATCAACTCCTAAACAATTTTACACATTGGTGGATTCATGGCATTGGAAGTTTCACATTTCCTTGAATATTTGCTCTACGTGTTTCGGGAAATCATTCCCTTTCTCAAGAGCTGTTTATTCTGTACGGTGCTATTCCTTTTCTTATCTACAATGTATAATGTATAATAATCATATATTAGATTTCATCTGTTTGATGCAGTGTATCTCCTTTAACATCAATCACATTATCTGACATGAATCCTACTAAAATAATCACCTGAATGATAGTCTATTGTAAAGAATTTTGAGTTCTATCAAGATTTCTTTGATGGAGCACGGTACCTCTTGCAAATAGGAGAGGTGATGTGGATCAGTAACAGTCTATGGGGTCATTACAAGTTAGGCATTAAGGGGTTAACGGTGCCAGTAAAGGTGCCAGAGCCGTCAACCCCTTACCGCCCCATTACGAGTCTGCTCGTGGGAACCCACTAATGCCGCCTGGTTTTACCAGGCGCCCTTAGTGGGTCCCGTGAGCAGACCAGGGTGCTAACAACGGCCTCTTATTAACGGGCCCATTGTTAGCACCCTCCCCATTCCCATTGAGCCCTATGGGGGCTCGAATGGGAATGGGGATGGGTTCCTTGAATGAGTAATTACCAGGCCCTCCAAGGTTCGAATGGCCTGGTAATTCCTCATTCAAGGACCCCGGACTTGGTACCCGGTAAGGGCGTAGCCATGCCGCTAATAGCAGCATGGTTACCTCCCACCTCATAATGACCCCCTATGTCTTTTGGAGTTACATGTTAAAATCTTAGTGGCTAAAAACGTTGCTGGTATTCAATATTGATATCCCAATTGTTCTGAACAACTGAGGTTAGATCACAATTAGTTAAAATACCCTCTATATTAAACATATCTGTTGTTTTACCTGTGTAGGATAACAAAAATCCATCTCTCGGGTGTAGTGAGAAATTTGTCCAGCCCCCAACCAGTGTTATAGGGAAATGACAAGCCCCTTAGGTGCATTGTGTGCAGAGCTACTGTGCTATTTGTCAGGCGGCCATCACTCCACAGTCAGTTTAAAGAATGTGCAAAGGAACTTGACTGGAAGCAGTGCTGTAGTGTGTTTGGAATGTAGTGATTGTTGCTATGGCAGAATGTTTAGGTTTAAGGAGTATTCTAAAATGGGTGGTTGGGGCATGAGAGAGTAGAAGGAGAGAAGCACTGTCCATGACTGCACTGGTGGGCTTTATGAAAACTGTATTTCAAATAAACCTATCAGTGTAATGTGAGAAACCAAAGGGTGTCTCGCCTGCTAGTCCCAGGGAACTCTCTCTCAGGTGGCCAGGGCACACCCATCACCTTTGGATCCAGACTCTGGGGATGGACCAGAGCGGGAGGAACACCTGGGTGAGGGGTCTTCAGGGAGTGGGGGGAGGCAGCAAGCTACAAGACGCAGTATTCCTCCCTTTTTCTTACCCATGATCACTCCTATTTCATAGGATCCTACGATGTTCCAACTCCCCCTCCCCCTTTCCACACAAACACTGGCCCTTGCACATCACATTGGACATGTCCAGCTAATTGAGTCAGGCAATGTCAGTCACTTGATTCTGAGTGCATACATCTGTTACCAATTATCTCTCCTCACACGGATAAAAGGCAGAACATAGAGACACACTCTGAGCAAGGTAGAACACGAGTAAGAGCAGAACTTTCCGGAGCAAAGTCAAACCTACTGGAGCAGAGCAACAGACTGAGCGACGAGAGCCACGGGTGGAGAACCCCAGGAGTTCCCTGCAGGAGGTTGTTACCACCAAAAGCCTGCAAAAGACACAAGGAGAAGGTTGAATCCCAAACAAGAAGGCAGCATTGTGTTTCAAGGACGCAGCGACCCTCCCGGGTGAACGGCAGAGTTGGGGAGGTGAGGTCAAGCCTGTGGTACTAACTTTGACTCAGAAAATGGAAGACAGTAAAGACAAAAAAGAAGCTCACACAGCTGGTGAGTTGGCAAGCAATGTGAGAGAGTGGTGTGTGCTGAAGAAAGATTAAAGTGCAATATTATATCGCATAACTGAAGGCTGAACACGTGTGCATGAGACGTGAAGAAAGGCAGACCTGTGAATGAACATTGAAATAACGATAGCTGTAAAGTCAGCAATACTGAGTAACGCAGTGGTCTGGCGAAAGGAAATAGCCCACTCGAAAGTCTCAATGAAAAGTAAAAGGTTTGTGAAAGCATGACGACACAGACCAACACAGGTTCGATCCCCGGGTCCGCGCTTAGAGACCTCTGGGTATTAAGCACGTTATAAATAACCTATCATATCATTAGGTTTTTGTTAGTATAGGCCATTTTGATTGGACTGACTCAAGTAGGACTGTTTTGGTTATTATTTGATGGTCGAGACTGCTCCCATTTTAGCTATAGGGCAAAGTAAGAGTTTCTCCAACCCCATTGAAAATTCAATAAAGTTTTTACAAATTGTACCTTTTGTGTCAGTGTCATATTTGTGATACCATGCCTCCTTACAGTAATTATCTCTGCTGTCCGGGGTATACTTTAATTTGGTGACGTGTGCCCACCAGCACGGATCCACCTGTAATGGTCGATGCAGTGCAGCAGCTCCTGGTCTGACCGCATCACGTCGGGTAAGCCTTGTTTGTTTACTGAGTACCCTGCATTGCCAGCATCAATCCTTGGTTCGGGTTGCCAACACAACAAAAATAAAAAAAAGCATAAAGAAAGGAAACGGGGGAGTCTGGCAACTTGAGCCCTCGAGCCATGCTCAAGCCGTACAAAGGCATGCTAGAGAAAAACACCTAAAGTGTGCTGTGCTCCTGCCCTCCCATCCTGTCTTTTGCCTGGCAACCATAAACAATACAGAGAGGCCTACCCCACGGCCTTCACTCCGCCACGTTAGTGAAGTGCATGATAAAATGCACAGGAGTCAGTGTGCTCCAAGAGAAAAGGGTCCTTTACTCCAACTAGAAAAAAAAAGAAAAAGGGAATTGTTCATGAAAAAGGCCATTTGTTCATTTAGTAAAACAAGCATTGCCATGAGCCAAATAAATCATGCCACAAATTAAATGAACTTCTAGATAAAGCAAACAAAATAATCACTGGAGAACAAAAATTACTGTAAATAAAGATTGCATCAGGAGATTGCAATCATAAAGAAAAGATGCAGAATATAGCACCCTACTCACATTCCTCCCCAGCATAGGGGAGCCTCCAGTTCCTTGGAAGCGTTGGAAAATATCCTTTGAGCACTCTGCAGCAGTAGTGTGTGCAGCCAATTTTGGCGTGGGAAGAGAGAAAATGCTTCTGATGCACTGCCTGGGTACTGCGGGACAGGAAAAAATTGATGACCTGCCTGACCTTCTAAGGGAGGAGGCCATTAACCTTAATGAATATCAAAAGTGTAATGCCAAGAAGAATAAACATTATGAAACCAAGCTCAGCATTATTCTAGAAAGGTACACATTTGGCAAAAGGACACAGAGAGAAGAATCAGTGGAAGTTTTAATCACTGCTTGGAGAGGTTTAGCAAGAACCTGTAACTTTGCACAGCAAACTGATGAGCGTCTGAGGGATCAGTTTATGCTTGAATGCTGAGACAGCAAGATAAAAGAACGTCTGCAGGAAAAGGGTGATCCTACCTTGGAAGAGGTGTTTTGCAAATCGCTAAGGAGGTAGCGCACACAAACAAATGTGTGAAAGTACTTGAAAAGACAGTGCAACAAAAGAAAGTGCAACAAAGCATGCCACTTGAGGAGAAGAGCGATGTTGTAGCGGCAGTCACCAACAGCAAGATGTCCACAAAACCGAAACCAAGTGCCACTTCCAAGCCTCAATCATCTTAAAATACCTCCTCTCAGAAAATATGTTATTGTGTGATGCTGTTGGCCATTTTGCCAACAGTTCCGCTTGTCCAGCCATAGAAGTAAAATGCACCAGGTGCAAAAGAAAAGGGCATCTGACAAAATGCTGCAAGCCTCACACCATAAACATGATAGATGAATGGTATGATCGAAGAAGACACAGAATTGGATGGCCCAAGGGATCTTGTAACAATTGGTAGTTGTCAGGTCGAGATGATGATAGATGCAGGTTCAAAATACACCCTCATTCTGAACATGACCTTTAATGGAGGCCGATATAAAACTTTGAGCATATGGATGTGCCAACATAAATGTTCTGGGTTGGTTTAAAGGAAACCTCCAATTCAAGAGGAGAACAGCATCGGGAAATGCATACGTTACTGAGAAAGGATCAGTTCCCTTGCTAATTTGGCTGCAACAGAAGAAGTTAAAAATTAGACTGAATCCCAACAAAGAAGATTGTGTGTTACTTTGTAATGGTGAAAAAATTCACTCCTAATTATTCAATGAGAAAGTGAGCTATTTGAATGGCTTTGTACACATGATTAATCTGGTGCAAGGATCGAGGCCTGTTGTCAATAAGGTCAGGTCAGTTCCCATGGCGTGAAACACTTGTGTATAGGCGCGTTATAAATGCCATATCATATCATATATCATATCATATCATATCATATCATAACATATCATATCATATTATATCATATCATAAGAGATCAAATGAAGGAAGAGCTACTAAAATTGAAACAAGATGGCATAATTGAGAGAATTGAATCTTCAGAGTGCTTGTCGTCTCTAGTTGGGGTAGCAAAACCCATCTTCAGAGCGGGTGTCGTCTCTAGTTGTGGTAGCAAAACCCAATGGGCAGTTCAGGCTATGTATAGACCTTAGTGCTCTCAATAGATATGTTATTCCAGATTGGCATCCTTCTACCCAATGTAACAGAAACTCTAGCCACCTTAGGGGAGGCGTCTGTGTTTTCATCTCTAGTCATTACATCAGCGTATCACCAGATAAAACGACATCAAAGACAAAGGAACTGACAGCCTTTATAACACCTGAAGGTCTCTTCAATTTTTAGGGAGTTCAGGGAACTCCCCTTGTTAGGGAGTTCCCTTATGCAGACCCTTGGAAACTAAGTCCTTTTGGCTGACCCAGTAAGAGACATACTGTGAGAAAGTGTGATAGGACTCTCCATCTGCCCAGCACTGTTGCGCACTTGGAACAAGGATACAGGAGGACAGACAATGAGGGGCCACAAAGCATGATCAGACATTTTCATGCCTCCCAACAAATGTCAGCCAGGTGGATGCATGATGTCCATCCAGTGTGACTGCCTGCAGCTTGCCCAACCATCCGGTTTTGCTTCACTTATCATTTTGCCTGACTTCTGCAGGATATCCAAAGACCTATTGATGTATGTGACCACTTGGGAAATCATTACAAAAGAGGCAATGAGGGTTGGCAGGGTAAGTCAAGGGTATCCACAGCGCTTATACAAGTAAATTAAAGTGAGCACCAGGCTGCGGGTGTCCTGTGAAATGTGGGTACACTGCCAATGTACTACCACTGAACAATTACAGAAAACAGAAAGTTTACAGGCACACAGCACCAAGGAAGTGCAAGCTTAAGTTGCGGTCTGATGGACATGTCGGGACAGCCTGACACGTGTTCCGAGCTCAAACATAGCTCTTCATCTGAGGCTTATAGTTGAAAGGGACAATTCAAGGTCTGTTGGGGCATAAATTGCCCAATTAGAAGAAAACTCTTAGGCTTCGCGGGTGCGGGAACAATCCGAAGGACGTAATAGAAAGCTGAACTCAGCCGCTCGGCGGCTTCGGATTGTTTCCGCACCCGCAAAGCCTAAGAGTTTTCTTCTAATTGGGCAATTTATGCCCCAACAGACGTTGAATTGTCCCTTTCAACTATAAGCCTTAGATGAAGAGCTATGTTTGAGCTCGAAACACGTGTCAGGCTGTCCCGACCTTCTTGAATAAACATCAGACTGCAACTTAAGCTTGCACTTCCTTGGAGCAGTGTGCCTGTGAACTGTCTGTTTTCTATCATTACAAAAGAGGTCACTCACCAACAGTGTCTTTTCAGGGAGCTGCTCAAAACCGGTGCATTCATTTCTAGATCATAGTGACTGAAGGACAACATAAGACGTCTTCTTGAAATGAATCACGCTATTGCTTTAGGTAAGTAGTAAGAGATTCCTATTTTTACATTAATCAAGTGCATTGCCTTTAGTTCTTCCTTTGGTTCCTTGCTACTCTGAATTGGGTATGCCATTATTTCAAAGACTGTTGATAGTCAGTAATATATATTATACGTGCATTGGAATGGGGAGTAGGAAGGTAAGGGAGAGGGAGGATGTGAAAGGGGTTATGGGCTAGGAAGGTGGACATGGGTGGTGATCCCCTCCCACAAAAAAAGGTAAAAGATTGAAGTTAGGTCGATCAAATTGTAGACTATCAAATGTTAGTTTACAGAGCAACGTAGACCCCTGGATTGTTTTGATTTTGGATCGTTTCCTTCTTCCTAATTTCTTACCTTATGTCATTACACCCATTTAGGTTAACACAGGTCCAGGGATGCCTACTCTAGTTTACCTTATAAAGATACATTCTGTGTTCCGCCTGTCAACCTCAGCAGAGCTGTTTCCCAGCTTTTGGTGCAAGACATACATTGCTTACAATGCTCCAGACCCCTAAAGGTAGATGCTCCTGTACTGTGTACTTGTCCCAAGTACGGAGTTAAATATTTTCTCCTGTTATAAAATAGCGGAGAGTGGTTGCTGTCTGGGACTGGCATTTGTTGCTGCCATCTAGTGGTGCACATCTTGTTAGAAGACCGGATAGAAGCCCTGACACCTTTCAAAGCACAGTGGGCCTCTACAGGAGTTTGGCAGTAGCCTTTAAATGCGGCGGTAGCAATATTACCACCGCATTTAAGGGCTGGCCCAATCACGAGTTTGGCTCAATGTTTGGAGTTTTACCTCCAGCTTTTTGCTGGAGGTCAAAATCTGCATATTTTGCCCGTTTTTGGTGCTATTAGCGTCACGCTAATTGCGCCGGCACTAATAGCGGCGAAATCCCCATTGGGACCAATGGACCCAATGGGGAATGGGAACATACTGCTTCACCGCTACTCATGATTCTGTGCTAATAGCACCCGACTGAGTAATGCTATTGGCGTTGGCGGATACCCTGCCGGGATACCGCCAAGGTCCTGATGAGTTCCAGTGGAATAAAACTGTAGTGGTTGATAGACAAAGTGGCCCAGGTCTTCTGTGCACCCTTGAGTGGAAGTTAGTCAACATGTTACACATCCCAGAGTGGGACTCTAACACAGACTGCATCATTGTTAGGTGCAGTAAAGGGTATTCCGGGAAAGGATTTGGTAAAGTCAGGTGATTGAGCAAAAATAAACTTGTTATCCAATATAATTACAGCTCTCTTAACGTGACGAAAATAGGAACTACACATGGAGATTACGAACCTGCAGACTCTGGATAATCCATTTTATCCACCGTTTACAATCACTGAGGGATCCTTGATCTTGATTCTCTATGCAGAATGTTCTCTTTTAAATGCCACTTTAAATTTCATAATTTCATAACGCATTGGCACTTGATTGCACATACTATTAATTTGCTTTGTTGTAAGAGACAAATGATCCATTCAAAAATTTCTCTTGAAATTTAGAAAAAAAAGGGAAAGCACTGTATGCCTCATTGCAAGTATGGTTGTGTGGTTAAAAACAGCTTAAAGTGGAGGTAATTCTGTAACTGGCTTTTTACCGTGGCATTTCCACACCGCCGTATTACGAGTTTCAATTGCAAAGTGGAGGATGTACCTGCATCAAAAATCTGGTGCTTCATCCCCCACTTTACTAGCGAAAATCATTGTAATTACCACTTGCAGTATTCCGGAAAAAAGGTGTTCTGTGGATTCCAAAAATGGGGAATTACACTGCCTTGCCACCACTCGTTATTGTATGGTAAATCCACAGGACTGAGTGGCAGTAACACTATTCGATTTTTACTGCCAAACTCGTAATGAAGCCCTTTGCACGGATTTCTAGGTTGATGACCGAGTGTTTTTATGAACTCAAGCTTTTGTGGATGACACAGGAAGATACGCTTCAAGCAACAAGAAACCACCTCCCTTCTACGGCATGATGGGCTTGAAGATCTGAGTAAGCAAAGTGGGCTTTTATAAATCAGACACTTTGCAACATTATACCGTACAGACCATAAACAGAGGCATGAAACAATGTCTAGAGAGTAGATGAACAAGCCTGGTCTGTGAAAGTCTTTAACGACACGTGAGATGAATGGGTATGCAACAGAAAGTAGACAGCGGCATTGGAGGTCTGCTGACGAGCAATGGTTGCTTATCATGGTAGACCTAACAGTGATTAACTAAAACAATCAGCCAGCAAACATATGAAAGCTTGAAAAGAATAGAGATGCCCCAAAGGGTTCAATGCAACTGTACACAGGTGAGGACCAGAGCATGATAATGCATTAAAGCGGAATCAAGATCACGTTCCAGAATATATGGTACCCTTTTTTTCCTCCGAACGCCCAGTCATATTTGTTCTCTTTTTTGCATCGACTTGAAAGCTTCGATCATATCAAGATCATTACAAACACAAATATCTACGTATGTGATATTCTCTGATGCAGCATTCACGTGATTACAGGATCCCAGAATTTGTCGCAGAGTCCAATTCCTCCTACCGCAGAGCCAAATTTGAGGTTTCTCCTGAAAATATTACTTTTAATTGTTGATGTGTTATTAAGCACACTTTCGCTGCCGCAGGCGATTGCAAAATGCATTTACAAAGTGTTCCTTTCTGATCAAGTTCTAAGACCTCATTTGATAGTGGGCTCATGGAATAGCTTTCCGCCATATCTGCAACTGGCCAACGGAGTAACAACCAACAGAGAAAACCTGCCCCAGTTATTGAGGATTTCAATGCCAGATTAGGTGGATAACCCGCTCCCTCCCACTCATTCCTCAAACAGTGCAGAACATGGGCTTTGTGTAAACACAAAGTCGGTTTACTGTCACCCAATAGAAAAAGCCAAAATATAATTCAGCTCTTCCAAGACTGGAGAGCTCTGAGTGCCCTGAATGGCCAGGAAGCGTGGCATTCCAGCCAATCAGCTGGACAGAACACTTAGGCCACTCTGATTGGAAGGAATGAATGGCAGCCATTTCAGTCGTTCACATATTAGCATTGCCCCTGCACTCATTGTATAATTAGAAGTGGGATTCGAATCAGCATGGAATGGTGTGGGGATGGAATGTCAACTATCACAGTGGGTTTCAAAGCATCTGTAGGAAGTCAGAGAAAATAAATTCTGCATTATGCATACTTACAACACCACCTAATGATGACGACCATCAAAACTGCGCTGACACCACACAGTCCAAGACATTCAAAGAGGCAGCAGTGGATCCTCTCAATGCGACCAGTCATTTGACGCTGAAAAGCATCAAGGACTCAAAGGCCAAACGTGCCGAAGAGAGGGCGGCAAAGTTTAACTTGCAGCACATATAGAGCTGGATTTCCAATAAGGCTTCCTGATTTGTGTGTGTGCCAAACATGCACCCAAGTCGGACAAACTCCTTCATTCTAAAGGTGGCAATCTGTCAGCGAAAATCCCTTCATGCGGGCAGATTTGCGCTTCAATGCAGGATTTGCCTGCATGCGGAATGCTGCAGTAGTGGTTGCCGCAGAGGATAATGCGCATCCCTGGTCCACAAAGGGATGCGCTTTGATGTGGAGTGGTCCTTGTGCTATTTCCTTTGCGCCTGGTTTTTCCTGCTGCACATTTGCAGACTTAATCCAGGTGGGAAGGCGTTAACCACAGATCCCCATCCACATGGGCTTGGTTTCCAGTGCATACCTAAGTACCCAAAATGGGCCGGCATTTAAATGTGCATGGAGGGCTAAGTGGGGTCCCTTGAGCATGCACCCAGAACATCCCGAGGGCGCAAATCCCTGATGTGAATATGAGATCTGTATCCACGGAGATGAGAAGACTGAATGTTGGGCGCACTTGGGCCCACTTGTCCTGACGTCTCAGATATGTCTGTGCAAACGTGGTGGCAGTGGCATTCGGCCAGAAGGTTCTTCACTATTGAAGCACTTAGACCTTTTTCTGCTAGAATAGTAACTCAAAAGATCCAAGTGCGAACAAATGATCGTGGGGAACTTTCAAAAGAACTTAATACCAATAAAGGGGTAAAAAAAGTTTGCACCTTAGCAGCATTGCTGTTTAAACTGTATATCGCTGACATTCCGGCAGCACTTCAACAGGTTCACTGTTTTCCACCAAAGGTGAATGGCCAGCCAATAAGATGCGTCATTTACGCTGATGATATTGTTTTGCTAGATTCACCCAAATTGGTCTTCAAAGGCTTTTAACGTGCCTTCAAGAATATCTGAAATCTAACGATTTGAAGATCAATGAACTAAAAACGAAGGTAATGACAATTGGCAGTCGTGGAAAGAAGAAAGACCAACACTTTAAGTTGTCAGTACAAGGAAAGACGATTGAAAAAATAACATCAATCCGTTACCTAGGAGTACTTGTCAACATTTCAATTAGAGAGTGGGAATGGTCAATGGACTTGAAACAAAGGATGACCACGTTCTCACTCCAAGGACCGAAGTTGCATGCCGAATATGGCAAATTCACATTGTTGCCAGTTCTGCGATTTTATAAGCAGAAGGTAGTCCCATCGATAACATTTGGTGCCGAGGCTGGGTGGAACTTAGACCACTATAGCTGGTCATCCTTAGAAGGACTGTTCTGGAGGCGTGTTCTGAGACTGCCAAAGAATATCTCAATAACTACGATAAGGCACAAACTGGGTCTAGACTTTCTCTATGGTACCGTCCTTTGGCGGTCAATTTCGGTGCTAAGAAAAATGTATGTATCCGATATGGCATCTGCATACCGGATTCTGCAATCGACGCCAAAACATCCTCATCCTGGTATTCTGGCACACTGGGCAGAAATGATAACTACCATCACAGAGTGTGCCGGAATGAAATGGCAAATGGGGGTATCCTTTCCTCAATTAGCGAAGGAGAAATTGCGAATATGGAACTGGATTCAGAACAATGAAAAAAAGAGTGCATTAAAATCATCATTATATACTGGATGGGCAGCTAATAGTTGCATCAACTGCTAAAATATCTGAAACAATTCCCCTCTAAACATCACTGCAATCAGTTTTTGAGGGCGCAAATAACGGCCGGCGTATGCCAACCCCGTTATTTGTGCCCTGGTCCCTTAACGGATCCCGTTCATAACGCCTGGTCAGACCAGGCGCTAAGGAAGGGACCCGCTAAGGGACCTCGTAATAGGGCGGTAAGGGATTACCGGCACCGGTCTCCTTACCATTGCGCGGTATCCCTTACCGCCCTACTCGGAATGAGGGCCATAGAGTTGTTGACAATGTACGAGGGTGAACTGAGCTAAAATTGTCTGAGTGATAGATTTCGTATTGTGGACAAGAACTATTGGATTTTGTTGTTGTTGTTTGATGTTGGTGTCATGATGCCTACCTCGAAGGAGCCAGGTCCGACCCAGCAACCCCAGAGGCAGGCATCATTTCCCCCAGGGGAGCGCCAGCGGGCCCAAGCTGGGGCCCTTTGGACGCAGTCCTGGCGCCTTAGGCGCCAGGCTCATGTTGGACCCCTGTCCTGGCGCCTTAGGCGCCAGGCTCATAAAGCTAGACATGTGTTCAAGTGTTTTAATGTGCACTTACCTGATGCAGACCATGCTGCCACATCCAGGCCCTCTTGAGGCCTGAATGGAACTACTTTACCTGTGGGATTACTTTCCACCCGGGTGTGGTCGGGGAAGGATACATACCTGATCGGAGGAAGGATACACTTTTGGAACTTCTTCCAAAGCTATTTAAACCACACCCGATCAGCAACTCATGCTTTGCACTGTTCTGCTCCTCGCAGCTGGACGCTCACTGTGTCAGCTCCTGCATCTGGACTTCAGCCATGCCTGTCAGCATCCTGGGTCACCTGCAAAGGGAGACAAGAGACCTTACCAGCTAAATCTGCACCACGGAGACATCACCGACGATCCTGAAAGGGAAGACATTATTTTTAAAAGCATTTCGTTACGATCGCTGCAGCGCTGCATTTCACTCACCTTTCCTGGGTTCCTCCATCTTCAGCAGCGATCATCCGGATACACAGACACTTCCCAGAGCCTAGAGAAAAAGACAAGAATAAGAGGTGAGAGAAGGAAGGGAATAAGACTTACCTGTTGGGTCATTCCCATTTCATTTCGGGTCTTGCCGCTTCCAGGCATTTTCCGGACCCCGGCCCCTATGGGGAAAAAAGACAAAGACATTGAATGAGCGTATGCAAAGACAGTTCCCGAGCGCTCATCCAGAACTAACCTGCCATTTACTGGAACTGGAACTGCACGTTTCACTTCGGGTCGGCCCCATATCTCCGGCATACCGAACCCCGGCCCCTAAGGGGAAAAAAGACATAAGCATTAGCGCCTGCTGCAAAAAGACAATGAACATTATTATTAAGCTTGGACTTTTGAACTTGCAACTGAACTTTTACAGAGCCTTACCTGAATAGTCAAGCTTACCTGAACTCCCATCAATCCTCAATCCAGTGAAGTAACTGGGTTTCAACGCGCCCCTGCATCAGAAGCAGGATGGAGAGCTCATCCTTCCTGACCCTAAGGAGAGACTTCACAGGGAATCGTGGAAGGGTATCGTGGAGGGTTGGAAGAGAGTGGGAGGCTTGAGCAAAACTCAGTCAGAAGGTAATACTCCCTTTTCACGCACAGGGGAATATTCCTGCAAGCCGGAGAAGCCAGAGTAGAGGGCCCTTCTTGTCCATCTTCAGAGTCCTGCGCTTCACCATTGAAGAAGCATCAGCACTCAAAGCCAGACCTGCGCCTCAGTGGGAATCAGGTGAGCGTTACAGAACGCGAAGCCTACCCACATTTTCCCACCCGGGCGCTATGGAGACTTCCGAGACTGACCAGCTGGCCCAGCTTTTGGGGGAATTACGGGCAGAGGTGCACTCAGCCCGCCGGGAGACTAACTCTCTCAAAAGAGAACTGATCTTATCCAAGGAAAGAATAGATGACCTAGCCAAAAGGTTATTACAGGCCCAGGCAGGGCACACTCCTTTACCTAATTCCGGGGACATTTCCACATCAATGGGTTTGAGTAACCCGGTACAAATTAATCTACCTGGACACATGCCTTTGGCCCCGCCTGAATGTTTTGCGGGGGATCCCAAGAAATAGGCCGTCTTTATGAACCAATGTCGTTTACACTTTCTATGCAGACCCGGAGCCTTCCCTAACGACCAGACCAAGGTAGCCTTTATACTATCTTACCTCAGTGGCAGTGCTGCCGATTGGTCTATTCCATTGGTAAATCAGGATGATCCCATTCTCCAGAATTTTCAGGGCTTCCAGGCCAGCATGGAAAGATTGTTTGCTCGACACTCTCAAGGACAGGCCCTTGATAACGAACTGCTATCCTTACGACAAGGTAATCAGGATCTTCTGTCCTACATAGCCACCTTTAACAGACTGGTTGTGGAAACTGGATGGCCAGAAAGCAAAAGGATCACATTGTTTCATCGAGGCCTGCGCGGAGAGCTTAAGGATGTTCTAGCTCAGATAGTAAACCCACCCCAGGTCTGCGCAGACTACATTGACTTGGTGGTTCAACTTGATCACAGACTTCAAAATAGAAAAGCAGATCGGTTCAAGTATGAAAACCGAGCACCGATCAAAACCCACGCTAACTCCAAGAGTACGACGTATCTGAACCTATGCAAATCGGTGGTGTTAAAGGACCATTAACACAGAAAGAACGAGAGAGAAGGCGGCAAATGCAACTCTGTCTGTATTGAGGGACTTCCGGTCACTTTCTTCGAAATTGTCCAGTTAAACCACTTAAGAAGGTGGTTGGAGCTACTGATAATGAATTAGTGACACCTGATTCGGGAAACGACCTAGCCCGGCAAGCGTAGGGGTCCGCTTGCCGAGCTTGAAAACTAACTCTTTGACCTCGCATTTTGTCATGCCAATGGTGCTCGTGGACCCAAAACAGCCTCAGCAGTTGCATGCTATAAAAGCATACATCGACAGTGGAGCTATTGGAAATTACATAGACCGTGAATTGGCTTCCAGGATTAAGCTTCCTCTCCGCCCGAAAGTAACCCAAGATGTCATTACTACAGTAGATGGAACCGAAATAGCATCAGGGCCTGTAACGCATTCCACTGTTGAAGTCACACTGGTGGGTCAGGATGGACATCGGGAAGCAATCGTGTTTGATGTGATCAAGACCCCACAATTTCAAGTAATTCTTGGAATTCCTTGGTTAGAAACACATAATCCCAGAATTGACTTGCGAGCAAAGAAGATAAGTTTTCCTGATTGTGAACCAACTTGTTATCCAAGAAATCCAGCTATGGGTCTAGCCTCAGCAACTTCCACCCCTGTACAGCTACCGTCAAAATATCAAGAATGCCAAGACGTTTTTCAGAAAGAACAGGCTAACACGTTACCTCCCCATCGGTCTTATGATTGCCAAATCGATCTGGTACCCAATGCTCAACTACCTTGTAGTAGGATTTATGCTCTTACGGAACCTGAGAACCTGCATTTGCGTCAGTATTTAGATCTGTACCTAGCCAATGGTTTTATTCGCCCGTCCAAGTCTCCTGTCTCTTCAGCTCTGTTCTTCGTGTCGAAAAAAGAAGGAGACCTTAGAACGTGTATAGACTATCACGCCCTAAATCAAATAACGATTAAGAATCGTTATCCTCTGCCCTTGATCCCTGAGCTTATCGACCAGGTGAAAGACGCTTGTGTGTACACCAAGTTAGATCTCCGAGGAGCTTATCACCTGGTGCGCATAAAAGAAGGCGACGAATGGAAGACTGCATTCTGCACCAAGTTTGGGCTCTTCGAATATCAGGTGATGCCCTTGGTTTGTGCAATGCACCTGCCGCCTTTCAGTACTTTATGAATGATGTTCTTCGGGAACTTATCGATGTCTGTGTCATTGTTTACATTGACGACATCCTGGTGTACTCTTCTTCAGAATCTGATCACAGAAAACATGTTAGGGCAGTTCTTGAGAAACTGCGCCAGCACAGACTATTTGCAAAACTCGAAAAATGCGTTTTTCATACCAACGAAGTTGAGTTTCTCTGATTCATCCTGACACCTCAAGGAGACCGAATGGACTCGCGAAAGGTGGACGCCATCCTCAAATGGCCTTCTCCAAGCTCAGTGAAGGGAGTTCAGAGCATGCTCGGCTTTGCCAATTTCTATCGAAAATTCATCCCGGAATTTTCCCGAACAGTCCAACCCATCACCGCTCTCCTAAAGAAAAACAAACGCTTCGAATGGACTCTTGAGGCCGAACAAGCCTTCCAGGACCTGAAAACGAAATTCATCTCTGTACCTGTATTGAAGCACCTGCACCCAGATCTCCCGTACATAGTGGAAACCGATGCATCCAGTTCGGCCATGGGAGCTGTCCTGTCGCAAAGAGACCCAAAAACTAACCAACTACACCCAGTGGCCTTTTGGTCCAGAAAATTTTCTCCTCCTGAAATCAACTACGCAATTACCGATAAAGAGTTACTGGCCATCAAATCTGCTTTCAAGGTTTGGCGTCACTACCTTCTCGGGGCAAGACACACCATCACCGTAATTACGGACCACAGAAACTTACAGTATTTAAAAACGGCCAAAGCTCAATCTTCACGACAACTCCGCTGGGCTCTATTCTTTGCGGAATTTGATTTTGTAATTACCTATCGCCCTGGCTGCAAGAATGGAAAAGCGGACGCCTTATCCCGGATTGGCATGGAAGAACCTAATTCGAGCTTAGAACCTGTGCCCATCATACCTGAGCAAAGAATCTTAGGCTTAACCTCATTGCACACTATTGAGGACATCCAAACGCAAGTAAAACAACTTCTAGACTCTTCAACCTTACTGGAATGGAGTCAGAAGGGTCCTCATTAAACCGTTAAGGATGACTTACCCTACTTCCAGGAGCGGTTGTTTCTGCCAAGTAAAGAATTGCAAGAACTTGTTATTGCCCATCATCATGAATCTTTAATGGAAGGACATCCTGGTATTGCTAAAACGGAGGAAAAAATTAAAGGTCACTTCTGGTGGCCTTCTTGGACAAAAGACATAAAGTCTTTTGTTCTGTCTTGCGGAATTTGCGCCCAAAACAAGGCTCAAAAGAAAAGGCCAGCCGGCCTACTTCAACCCTTGGATATTCCACCGGCGCCATGGCACACCCTGTCAATGGACTTTATAACCGACCTGCCTCCTTGTGCTGGTTACAACACAATCCTTGTAATTGTGGACCTATTCACCAAAATGGCCCACTTTATCCCTTTAAAGGGTTTGCCTTCTGCTTCCACCTTGGCCAAGGAATTCCTGGAGAATGTAGTTCGCATACATGGTTTCCCTTCCATATTAGTCTCGGATCGTGGAAGTCAATTTATCTCCCATTTTTGGAAGAAGTGTTGCCAACTAGCACAAATAGATGTGCGGTTATCCACCAGCCACCACCCCCAGACCGATGGACAAACCGAGAGAACCAATCAGACTCTCGAGCAATATCTTCGGTGCATGTTACACCAATCCGAGTTAAATTGGAAAGACATCCTTTGGATCGCAGAATATGCATACAACAATTCAGTGCATTCAGGAACCGGACAAACCCCCTTTCATACTTTGTATGGTCACCATCCTCGGACCTCTGACCTAGAACCACCTCTGACCCTGGAAATGCCCGCAGTAAATCATCTGCATTCCACAATAACCCGAGCCTTCAAAGAAGCTGCAACTCATTTACAGCAAGCCAAGAAAAAGTATAAAGAAAACGCAGATTTGCACCGGAGTAAAACTCCGCCTTACCAAGAAGGAGATCAGGTATGGCTAGCAACTAAACACTTATCCCTCAAGGGCCCGCGAACCTTCAATCCCAGATTCATAGGACCTTATCCCATCAAGGCTATAATCAACCCAGTGGCCCTTAAACTGGATCTACCGTCCAACATGCGTATACATCCAGTTTTTCATGCATCACTTTTGAAGCCCGTACAACCAGGAACCCGATTGTCCAAGCCTCCAGATCCAGTTCAAATTGAAGGGGAATTAGAATTCGAAGTTAAAGACATTTTAGACTCCAAGGTAGTGAAGTCGAAGCTCTTCTATCTTGTTGACTGGAAGGGATATGGACCTCAGGAGAGATCGTGGGAGCCTAGTAACCATGTCCACGCACCTCGATTAGTACAAAGGTTTCACCGGAGATTTCCGAACAAGCCAAAACCCCCGGAGGGAAGAACCTTGGGAGGGGCCTTGGGGGGGGTACTGTCATGATGCCTACCTCCAAGGAGCCAGGTCCGACCCACCAACCCCAGAGGCAGACATCATTTCCCCCAGGGGAGCACCAGCGGGCCCAAGCTGGGGCCCTTTGGACGCAGTCCGGGCGCCTTAGGCGCCAGGCTCATGTTGGACCCCTGTCCTGGCGCCGTAGGCGCCAGGCTCATAAAGCTAGACATGTGTTCAAGTGTTTTAATGTGCACTTACCTGATGCAGACCATGCTGCCACATCCAGGCCCTCTTGAGGCCTGAATGGAACTACTTTACTTGTCGGATTACTTTCCACCCGGGTGTGGTCGGGGAAGGATACATACCTGACCGGAGGAAGGAAACACTTTTGGAACTTCTTCCAAAGCTATTTAAACCACACCCGATCAGCAACTCACGCTTCGCGTTGTTCTGCTCCTCGCAGCTGGACGCTCACCGTGTCAGCTCCTGCATCTGGACTTCAGCCACGCCTGTCAGCATCCTGGGTCACCTGCAAAGGGAGACAAGAGACCTTACCAGCTAAATCTGCACCACGGAGACATAACCGACGATCCTGAAAGGGAAGACATTATTTTTAAAAGCATTTCGTTACGATTGCTGCACCGCTGCATTTCACTCACCTTTCCTGGGTTCCTCCATCTTCAGCAGCGATCATCCGGATACACAGACACTTCCCAGAGCCTAGAGAAAAAGACAAGAATAAGAGGTGAGAGAAGGAAGGGAATAAGACTTACCTGTTGGGTCATTCCCATTTCATTTCGGGTCTTGCCGCTTCCAGGCATTTTCCGGACCCCGGCCCCTATGGGTAAAAAAGACAAAGACATTGAATGAGCATATGCAAAGACAGTTCCCGAGCGCTCATCCAGAACTAACCTGCCATTTACTGGAACTGGAACTGCACGTTTCACTTTGGGTCGGCGCCATATCTCCGGCATTCCGAACCCCGGCCCCTAAGGGGAAAAAAGACATAAGCATTAGCGCTTGCTGCAAAAAGACAATGAACATTATTATTAAGCTTGGACTTTTGAACTTGCAACTGAACTTTTACAGAGCCTTACCTGAATAGTCAAGCTTACCTGAACTCCCATCAATCCTCAATCCAGTGAAGTAACTGGGTTTCAACGCGCCCCTGCATCAGAAGCAGGATGGAGAGCTCATCCTTCCTGACCCTAAGGTGAGACTTCACGGGGAATCGTGGAAGGGTATCGTGGAGGGTTGGAAGAGAGTGGGAGGCTTGAGCAAAACTCAGTCAGAAGGTAATACTCCCTTTTCACGCACAGGGGAATATTCCTGCAAGCCGGAGAAGCCAGAGTAGAGGGCCCTTCTTGTCCATCTTCAGAGTCCTGCGCTTCACCATTGAAGAAGCATCAGCACTCGAAGCCAGACCTGCGCCTCCGTGGGAATCAGGTGAGCGTTACAGTTGGCTGTTAGGAATAGGTATGTTGGTTGTTAGTTTTGTGAAGAGTTCAGTTTGTTGGCTGGAGTATAGCATACAAAGTTTGATGAGGTAAGTTTGGTTGTGTTTGTAATAAAAGTTTGTAAAAAAAAATAAACGAAATGTTACAATAAAAATAAAAAAAATAAAAAGTAACTCAATAAAGTTATCTTGCTTAACTCAAATGAAAACCCCCAACTTAGCTGTATGTTGTTGTCCTAACTATAATTCATGTACTTTGATGACATGGTTTATCAACTGGCTCTTTTCTCTGTTCCTTTTTATATGTTTCCACTACCAACACTTTTTATCCTCAGCCTTCCCTGACGCGTCTTTCATTTCCTTTTAATTTACTTCTCCACCAAGCCTAACCCTAAAACTAACTGTCCCACCACACCCATTCATTTTCATTTCCAAACCTTTCCCATAACTTCCTTGTTACTACAGTTGTCAAAAATAGTATTTTATCATGAATGTTTGCTTTCAATTATTCACAAATATAAGGTGTGCACGTTATCATAAAACCGTCTGGAAACTAGCAGAATACATCCACCCTTGACAACAGAATGAGGTGTACACTCGAAATTATTTTTTGAAGTCCAAATTATTTGTCCAGAGGTGGCAAGACTGTGTGTTGCATTAGCACATGTTTGTTTCCCAGATGCCCTGTTGTAAAGTTACTACCATATGTGCTTTGACTGGTTTTCCTGAAACTTGACAGCTCCACAGAATTTGGCCCAACAGCGTGAAACTGGTTGAAGTGCCAAAGGCCCAACCCCAAAAATGCAAAAGCCCTGTTCAAGCCCCAAGTAGGAGACGTTGAGGATGCACCCTCGACCAGTGCTTCAGACCCAGCAACCAGCGCTGAGACGATTCCTGACCCGAGTCGCCATGGATGCAAGCCTGCAGCCGTCCATCCAGTCTTGCTCGACAAACTGCCCGCCACATGATACCCATAGCTGTCTCCCGTCCTGAACTCTGTCGCAGGAGCTACAAAGCATCCTGAAACCGACTCAACCCTGTTGAGCACCAAGAATATCTACAAGCACAAGGTACATTGTGGTTCTGTCCCCCTGGTCCTTCTCTGAAGGCCCCAAGTGACATTTTATGACCCATTGTTCCCTTTGTATTGAAACCATTGAACTATTGCGATAAATTACTTTACCGACTACCCTCAAGTCAGTATACAGAGTGCTTCCCTTTTCCTTCTTGAAACTGTCCTCTGCATTTGTTTACCGGGTGGGTTGTATTTTGTAGTGTGCTAGAACTGTCTGTTGTGATAATAATAAAGTTGATATTTGTATACAACCTTGACTGGACAGTCACTTTTATCATTGGGTAATAATTATATTTTGGTTTTGTTGCAACTAACCAATGATCCACAACATTGCAGAGATAAGCCTGCAGTTCCATCCATGTTGCCAAAACTGTACAAGGAGGTTTATAATTTACTTCTGTTTCCAAACTGTTTGGATCACTTGTGGTGTACTAGAGGTGTGGGGCTGATTGATGGTTTAGAAACCGATATCCATCCCTGGACCACTGGTGCTCCGGAAGTTGATTCGTCACAGGGCCGGTAAAGCCGCCAGGTTATCAGCAAATGTAGTTACCGTTTCCGGCACCTGGTCCGGCAGCATTGCCGCTGGATTACAGATGCCAGAGTGAAGTGTAAATCCCCATTCATGGAGTCCCATAGGACACCATGAGGGGATTTGCTGTCATTACCGGCACCAGCAAGGGCTTTTTTGCCAGTAGGGCGCCTGGCTTACCTCCAGCTGTAGGTAACTCAGGTGCCCCACCGGCAAACCCCTAGTTGGCCGGTGCGGTAAAGTGCCGATATCCACAAATACTCGCACTTTTTTACTGCACCGGCTGACTTAGAATGAGGCCCATTGGCCCTCATTACAACACCGGCGCTAAACCATGGCGCTATTAGCACCATGGTGGGTACCGGTGTTGTAACGGGTCCGCCATGGTTCAATGGGGAATTACCACCCCATTCCAAGGTTGGCAGGGCGGTAATTCCCCTTTGAACCATGGCCCTTCCTCATTCCCATTTTCGCCCCATAGGGCTCTATGGGAATGGGGAAGGTGCTAAGTACGGTACCGCAAACTGCGGTACCGTACTTAGCACCAAGGTCCCTTTGCGGGTCCCTACTTTAACATCTGGTGTAGACCAGCCGTTAAGGTCGGGTCCCGCAAAGGGACCTCGTAATCAGGCGCTAATGGGTTAACGGCGCTGCAGCCTTTTACGGCGCCGTTAACCCACGAGCGCCAGGGTCGTAATGAGGCCCATAGTTTGTTCTGAGGTTCATTTCTGGGCGTGTTTAGTCTTGTTTAAGAACCGTCGCAGGAGGGTAGTGAATTGAGAATGGGACTTTCGGTATTGTGTTACTTAGTGCAGGTTTTCATTAGGAACCTGTCAATGAGTTTGGGGTCCTACCAACATAACTTCCTGGCTTCATTCTTGTGGTTGCATGATTTGTGGCACTCTGGATGGGCTACTCTAGGTGGGCTACTCTGGGTGTGCTACTTCCAGGGGAGGCGAAGCTGTCATGAATTCTGGTCGGGGCAGGACTTTCAGATCAAAGGCATTTCACTTCCAAGCTTTCAGGACAGATAAGAAAGCAGGTGGGATAAACGCTATGCCCCAGGGTGAGACTTCCTGCCCACACAGGAATGGGTGGAGTTCCGACATTACAATGGTGAGGCTACGAAAATAAGGGGAGGGGAGCGAGACAGGTAGAGGCTGGGGCAGAGGCAGCTAGGGATGGGGCGTGGACAGGAAGGGAGAAGGATTAGACATGAAAAGATGGGGAAAACGCAGGAATGGATCTGGCAAAGATATGAAGTAGGCATAAACCCCTGTCAGTTTTTAATTTGCCAAAAGGTAATTCTCTCCTCTATTGCTATTCATAGCGGGTTTGACATCGCAACAGTTTCTGGTGGCTATGTTTGGGGTGGGATGCCAGAGTTGTCTTTGTGCTCTGAAGAAGCACACAAGAAATGCACACTAACCAAGCAAATATCAATACAGGACTTGCACCAACACAATCTGCTTAATAATAATATCAAATATTTAAACAGTGCTTAACTGTAGATCCCTCCCACCTCTAAGCACTGTGCTAATAGATGTTGTTATAACTTAACTTAATGGTACTTAGGTATCCCCATTGGTAGCACAAAGGCCTGACTCAGCTCTGCCAGGATATCCAAGTGCATCAGTTCTTGCAAGCAAGTGCATACACCGCAGCACCTGCCCCAGCAGGGCAACAGAATGCGGCTCACATTCCTATCCATATGTACTCACACACCCACACATGTTGATGGAGCGGGGTAGTGGAGGGTCCAATGCCCACCTCAACAGCAAACTGCATCCAAGAAGATAGAATGAGGCTCCCATTCCCTTCAGGGATGGCATCCAACCCGCAGTTTGCAAACTGAAGTAGTGCAACAGTGTCAGCACCAGGATGTATTTCCCCACGCCCTATAAATGGGAGCATATTTTAAGTTTTTATTTGCAGAATGGTGCCCCCAAGAAAGTCTCTGCTAATGGTGTGTCGCACAGCCTTCCAGAATTCCCATGTTGTAGTTGTGCCCTGAACATATTCTGCGCATGCCTGATGGAGTCTTGCAGCAGATGCATAGCTCTGCAGTGTGGCCTGATAATGTTTGCTCCCTGAGGAAGGCCCCATGCAGTAACATGATTCTGTCCTGCATGTTTTCGGCAGGTAACCTATTCCTTTGTCGCACCATGTGGATCATCTCTCACTGTCTGTCCAATGGAAGCGCGTCTCTGATGGCTACCGCCTCAAACGCTTGTTGTTCTGCCACTCGTGCCACGGCATGTTCTGATCCACCAGCCCTGCTGCTTGTTTCTTCTATGTACTGCTGTTCGTCTACAGCTTCATCATGGATGTGTGGGATATACACAGCGGCTGGTGCTTCCTATTGCAGGGCTACTGAAGGGTGGTGGCAGTGGTGCACGGCTTACTGGCTGCAGTGACTCTGTTAGGACACATTTATTTTGTTATTATTAGTTTTATTTTTTTATTTATGAACATTTATATAGCGCACAGCAGCCCGGGGCATCGTGGCGCTGTTACAGTGAACACATCTGGTTACAGGGAGTATAACAGTTTACAGAAGCATGCATTGAGCAGGCTTGAATACAAAACAGTCTGTTAGGTTATACATACTTAGTTACAGTCGACACAACAGGGTGAAAGGTTCTGCAGGTAAAGTTGTATGTGTCAGTTGAAGAGTGTGGTTTTGAGGCTTTTGCGAAAGTGGTGAGGGAGGTTTCAGCTCGAAGAGCGTGGTGCAGGGCGTTCCAAAGTTTGGGAGCTAAGTAACAGAAGCCTATACCTACTGCTTTAGCTCTTTTGATGGGCGGGATGTGCAGTTGGTTAGCGTGGTGCGTTCTTCTGTGCCTTGTGGAGGTGTCTTTCTGGATGGTTTTGCATAGGTTGGGGGGGCAGAGAGGCTAAGGCATTTGTACGATAAGGTAAGTGTCTTAAATGTAATTATTCCCTCAACCAGGAGCCAATGGGCATCTCGTCTGGCTTGTGTAATGTGATCTCTTTTGGGGATGGTAAGTGCTGCCCTGAGTGTGTTGTTCTGGACTGGTTGGAGCCGGATTACGTTTTTGGCTGAGGTGCCTGCAAGGAGAACATTGCAGTAATAAAGCTTGGCCCTGATAGTGGACCGAGCAATTGAGAGGCAGTTTTGGTTGGAGAGGAATGGTTTGATGGCGTTTATAAGATTGGTGGTGTGGGCAGAGGCGGAGGCGATGGCACTGACCTGTCTGTTCATGGACAGTGTGGAGTCAAGATAGACCCCAAGGGTCTTCACCGAGGAGGGGACGGGGCTGGTGGTGTTATCAATAAGGAAGTTGTGGTACTTTGGTTCAGTTTGTCCAGTATTACCTTTGCGCCTAAGAGAATGATCTCTGTTTTGTCTCCATTGAGGCATAATCCATAGGCTGCCATCCATGCTTGGATGGTGGAGTATATTTGGAGAAAGGCTGCAGTCGTGGCTATATGATCCGGTAAGAGGAAGGAGAACCTGTGTGTCATCGGCATAGTTTGTGTAGGCCATGCCGTGGGAGTCCAGTTTTTCGAAGAGGGGTTTGGTAAACAGGTTGTAGAGGGTGGGCGCAGTGCAAGAACCCTGTGGGACACCGCAGTGGATGGTGGTGGGAGCAGCATTGGCAGAATCTGAGAAGACTTTCATAGCTCTACCTTCTAGGAAGTTGGTTATCCATGAAGAGGCCTGTTTAGAGAAGTGGGCTGCATTGGTGAGGTGGGAGGTGAGTGCTTTGTGATCGACGAGTTCGAACGCGGCTGATGGGTCCAATAGTAGTGGGAGGGCTGGTTTACCTTTGTCCATTATCTTAGTTATTTGTTCTCTTAGATTTGAGAGGGTCGTTTCGGTGCTATGGCCTTTGCGGACTCCAGATTGTCTTTTGCCTAGAATGGAGTTGGTTTGAAGGAGGTGCTGGATCTGGTTGTGGGTTGCTTTATCTAGAATTTTAAGAAGGAAAGGGACGGTGGTAATGGGTCGGTAGTTGTTGGGCAAAGAGGGATCATGGGATGACTTTTTAAGAAGGGGGCGGACCCAAGCTTCTTCAAGACTGGATGGGACAGTACCTGACGTGAAAGAGGCATTAATGAATGCACTGATGAGGTGGGCCAAGTAGTCTGCGCATTCTTTAATGATGCTAGGTGGACAAATGTCGACAATGCCACCTTTGCACATGTGGATAATGCCTCTGCTGGTGGCCGATTTGGATTCAATGCCTGTTATCATGTGTGGCATGCATGTCTTCTCACCGGCACCCACATGGTAAACTTAGTGGTGAGTTGCCGATGCTCTATATTTTCTAACACCTGTAGAACATGCATGTACTTTATATTGTGTTCATTGTACCACACATCCCTCGGGCATGTGGAAGTGTTGCCTTGATTCCATTGTTGTGGTGGAGCGTGGCCCGAGCATGGTGGTGGTGTGCACCATGGTCTTTTTGTAGGCGATGAGGCCATAGATCCCAGTGGTATGTAGTTGACTGGGGAAAGATAGGTTCCAAGTGTGTGCTTCTTTTTTACCGACGTGCTCCTGCACCTGTGGCATATGGTCTGCAATGCTCACTTTAGGGAGGTGTGTTTTTATAACCCATCTCTCCCTCACATCTTGTTGGTGGTCTGTGATTTCGGCTTGCATCTCCAGTGCCTCACTGTGACCCCTGTGTGGAGTTTCCGCTCTCATCCTTCTACCATTTATAGAGTTCTGACATATGGAAGATGACATTGCTGAGGTGTTGGACAGGCAAGTTAATCAGTTCATTAATGATTTTCTCTGCACTTGCCCATCATGTTACTATAAGAAGCAAGCACTTTTGCTCTGTTTTTTACAGATAAACACAGTGTTCCACTTGCCACCTATAGAATCAGAGGAAATTGATAACAAGGTTGCTGTGTTTAAAGAAACAGTTCAACATTCAGTGTCTCGTTTCTAGACACAACCACTATGCGTTCTTTTATAACATGCTTAATACCAGAGAGCAGTTTCTAAGCGTGAGACCGGGATTCGCACCTGTGTTGCTATGTATTTGTCTTGCTGCCAAGACAAACGTGTTTCCCCTGATCTATCCTTCCGGCCTCGCAATGTTATGCTATGTTATTTTGTTTGATATTTGTAATTTACGCATCTGCCATGGTCTATTCACACATCACCCCCAATGATCGGGTGGCAGTTGTAGCTGCAACCCCAAATATGTTGACATTGTGGGAAGGAGTAGTGGACAGGGTTAACAATATGTGGCAATCCGCCACCCCTACATGGGACAGGCATGCAAGAAGGTATGTGCGCCCTGTCGCTTATTTACAAAGCAAGCACTGTCTGCTTCTTTTACCAGGCACTTCAGCTGAGGATGAATGGTGCCCTTGAGGGCACTGGGTGGTCTTTCTTTGGCTGCTCCCCTGCCACAGCACTTTGCATGGGTTCTTCAAGTGGGTTCTTGCTGCTTTTGTAATCTGTGATGGTTCCCAAGTCACAGACCAGCCATCTGCCTGGTGTTAGAATAGTCCAAGATACTTTATTTTATATATTTATAAGGTTCCGGCTACTATTCATATAGTTACACTGAGAGTACCGACAGGCCATATTCATCCTCTCTAGCCCAGGCCCAATTGACACTCTCATAACATTAATTTGCCGGAGCAGCCAGCATTTTCCTGAGCTGTCATTCATTCAGCATGCACCAACATCCTGCCAGCATTCATGGATTGCCAGCAGGCAGCCACAGCCTATAAACCCAAGAGCCATCGTATACCTCCTCCTGCGGTCTGAACCACAAATGCACTTATATGAACCCTTCCACACCCATAAAAACTAGTTTGCATTTCATTGATGTAGTAGGAAAGGCTTTGATTCATTATTACTCCCTCTATGAATGTGGTTGTCTGTATGTCACCCTAGCATGACAGGCTGTCCTTATATCTCTTACTTGAGCGCGTGTGGCGGACGGGAGTGCGAGTAGCGGACAGGAGTGCGAGTGGTGGACAGAAGTGCGAGTGGCGGACAGGAGTGCGAGTGGCAGACAGGAGTGCGAGTGGCGGAAAGGAGTACATGCATGAACCTGACAGGAATGCATGAATAGGGCGGACAGGAGTGCATACATGGGACTGTCAGGAGTATTAGGGCAGATTGGAGCACGCGGGGCAGACTGGAATGCATGAGTGCATCGTGCGGACCGGAGTGTGTGGAGCAGACTCGAGTGCATGGAATGAATAAGAGTGCATGGAACGGACTGGAACGCATTGAACGGTGTGACGTACATAGTATGGTTTGGAATGCAGGGAACGTTTGAAAGAGCATATAGCCCCATCATATCACATCACCACGCTTACTCTCCTCTTTACACCACCACTCAACTAGAACACAGAGATACTATGACACCATTCGGTATAACTGTCCTCATACCAACATCCGCCACTCACTCCCCATCATTCTAAGTAATCACTGCTGGTTACATACCCCCCAGCCAGGCGTTCTCCTCAGGCCTAACACAGCCACATCCGGTCTGGATAAATCCTGCCAGAATGAAAACATACTCCTGATCTCTCAACCACCACACCTACCGCTAAAAAGCAGCTATTACACGGATACCGCACGAGCTGCACACATACCCTTTGCTCACATGCACCTTTGACTCTCTCTACTCTCTCTACTGACCTGAACTTCGGTTCCCAAGGGCGTTCAACCTACCAGCGCCTTCAGACCATACCAATGGTATATAAGGCGCTATATAAATGCAAAATAATATACCATAACATAACTTAGGAGACCCAGAACACCTTGCTGCACTACCCCTGTAATCTGCTGCTTACATTCCATCCTTAGCATCAAGAGGCACTCTTTCACCTGTCTTCTTCCCTACCCGTTCTGAGCAAAAAGGTATAGGGCCTCATTATGTGTTTTCTGGGCTGTAATTAATGTGCCAGTTACAAGGTTGCTGTTGAGGTGGCCTGATTTACCTCCAGCCAAGAACTGGAGGTAAGTCAGGCAACCCACTGGCAAAGAACAGCCAGTATTACCGGCACTGGTATTACCGATGCTAGTAATACCGCAATCCCCCCATGGAGTCCTATGGAATGGGATTATACTACCCTTGCCAGCGCCTGTAATCTGCTGGTAATTCCGTCAGACCAGGTGCTGGTAATGGCATAACCGTTTGGTGGTATGCCGCTGAATTTACCAGCGGGATACCACCAAACATTTAATGAGGCCCATATTCTTCATAAGACTATATCGCAAGGATGATTCATATCGCACCAGGTCACAGTATCAGCACCAATCTGCAGGTTATCTTCTGCCATTTACTTTATTAACCAAACAGTGACACGCATATCTTTTTTTCTCTAGCATTTCTCTTCTATTTTCCATTTGAAAGTTCTCAGGGCTCCTGCTAGCTCCTGGCTCTTTAAAATTTGAAGTCATGCTCTGTTTGTTTGGGGATTTGCGTTAACCCCTACTACTCACCCCGCTGCAGTTTTGAGTTTTGTACATGCTCTCGCCCCAAGGAGCTAAGGAGCAGTTAAATGGCACACTGAGGGGGGAATGCCCGATGTGTGTAGCCTTTACCCTACCTGAACCACCTGGTCCATTTTCCTTAATTGCTTGGGAAGTAGGTAGATCATCATTTTGCTTAGACTACATCATTCGTCTTCTGCCAAATTAATGAAGTTGTTCAAGAGCGCTAATTGGGGCGTGCATGCATTCCTTATTTGAGCAGAACCCCACCCCCCCCCCCCCCCCCGTTAAAACTCTCACTATAAGTAAGGCGGCATGGGTAGAAACTGGCGGAATTTGCGATACCACTTATTTTTTCTAGCTCCTAAATACAACAATACAAACTCCTAAACTGCATGCAGGAAATACCACATGTGGTATCAGACTGAATTCCATAAAGGAATTTCTCTAATTTTCACTTCTGACCAAAAACTGAAGGCCACGATTTGTAAACCCCAATAAGTGAAAGCTTTAGCTCATGTCTTCTATTAAGGGATAACATATTGCTGGTCACCCCCAAAGGTGGTGAACATGTGGGCATCTCAGATACCCAGATTCACCCCCGCTTTATTGTATAATAAACAATAACATCACTCCAGCCTTCTGTGCATTTTTCCTCCTTGGCCTGCAGCAATGTTAACAGGATCGAAAAGGCATTTTTATAAAAGTCTTGAAAAACATCAGATGCAGCTTTTCAGCTGGACTGCATGCAGCACTTCTGCCCAGGGAGCTTAGTGCAGAAGCAGCAGTAGACTCATAATGAAGCAGTGCCCTGCGGGTTTCCCGATGCGGTAACAGTGGCGAAAGTCTCCCAAACTCATGTTGTCTAAGGAGAAGATCACTCATTGCTTTTCTTCCCAAAACCCATTTAGCGAAAGACCCTTTTCAGCTTAAGAGAGTGCTCGAAAGCCTTAATTTTGCACGCCTATGTCAGAATCCCAAAGGACTGTACGGGCCCTGGAATAGTCAATGCACCTTTGGTACAGTTAATGATTCTGATGTGAAGCAAATTGAAGGGTGCATTTTCATGTGATTTGTTGCCACAAATATTGACTGCTTGGTGATACCTGGATTTCAAAATGAAATATCCTAAGATTCAAGTGAAGTTACATTCGATTCGTTTTGGTTGTCTGCCCATGCAACCTGATACCCAAGCTGATTACCAACTCTTCTTCCGCCGGGGTGAGCTGAAGCGGCTGTGCATGGGTTCCATACTCTACTATGTTATGGTACGTTATGTTGACTTGAACCCCGCACCGCTACCACCCAGGAGTAGTCTGCAGGCACGCACGTGGCTCTGCAAGAAAAGAGGGTGGGGTGTTAGTCAGGATAGAATGATAGGAAAGGTTCAGAACCAGGAGGGACTGGCGTCTGCAGGGGTGTTGCTAGGTCTGGAAAAGATCAGGGGCTAAGGTAATGTCGGGACTGGCGGGATTCAGGGCTAGCTATAGCCTTTTTGTGGTAGTCCCTGAGCTTCTATGCGGGGCTACAACCAAAAGACCCGGGGCTAGAGCCCCTAAGCCCCCTAGCAACGCCTCTGGGCGTCTGTGTGTCTTGTCCTGCGCTTCAGTTGGTTGCGAGATCAGGGTTTTTATGTCTATATGGATAAGACCAGTGCTTAATTTGTGGGGGTGGTTGCCGGTGCCCAACACTGGCACTCTTTTTTAGGCACCGGAACTCATGCGGGGCCAGCGCACGTGCAATTTCTTTGTTTGTTCTTCCACTTCGCTTTGCTTCGATTATAAATCATTGGGATTTGTCATTCTGATCTCGATCTCTCTCGTGCTTGCAGGTTGCAGGCCATGGCTGGCTGGGCCTGAGAAGGACCAGCAATAGCAATGAACAACAAACAGTTACAAACAACAGCCAATGAAAACTACCATTCTGTTGTTACTTTGCAGTATTTGATACATTCTGTATAGTAACACAGAATGTGCAGTTTTCATTGGCTGTTCTTTTGAGCCAGTGAAATTACATGGCGACGTGTTGTTGTTACCACAGGAGGCAGCGCAGCGCCACCTTCATTTCACGAGCTACTGTGAAGTGAAGGTGTCGAGGCGTGATGTCATCGGTCCTGATTTGTGAGAGAGAGAATGCCCTACTACACTGCGTGGTGTGGCCTAGTTGCTTCCTGGGGCCCCCTCTGCCTGCTTTTTCATTTGTGCGGGTGCCAGTGTGCACACCCGGCCCCCCCCACCCTGAGGCCCGACAGGAGACCAAGTACCAGCCGGCAAAGCAGGTAAGGCACTTGTTGCGTGCAGTGCAGCATGAGCCTGTCACAGTCAAGTGATCAGGCAAGGAAGGCCCAGGAGTCAGGACCCCACCAGGGGCCCGTCCGCACCCGGGCTTCTGTCTGTGTGACCTGTGTGCAGTGTGCTGCTGACTGCAGTCAGTGCCAGGCCCAGGCCAATTTCTGTGACCAGGGGCTGCCGGCTGCCGCGGGCGGTGAGGCCCATGGATTGTGCCCAAAAGTATGTTTTTTACTTTTTTCTTTGAAAACCTTACCTTCCATGTGGCCGGGGCCCCGCCCCATGGAAGGTAGGTTTTAAAAGAAATAACTTATTTTGAGTGGCGGCCGTGGCCCATCACTTCGAAAGTGAAGGGCCCCAGCCGCCCAAATATACGTTTTTTCTTTTAAAATCTTTTTTTGTCATCAGGCTCAGTATGGCTGTGGCGGTGGTGGCCCCATGGAAGGTAGCCTAAGTGATTGAGGCAAGGCAGGGCAAAGCCCAGGACCGGGCGTGGCACGGTCGGCAACGTGGTCCCACTAGTGTCTGTCACAAAAGGAATGAATTGTCGTTTGCAACTTTGGCCACTTTTTCATTGGTGCTGAGCCCGACTCGAGACACTTGTATGTCCCAGTCCGACCCTGGATAGCATTCATCTAAGCGAAACATGAACTGTGAATTTGTGCCTGGGTGTTTCCGTTCTTCCTTTTAATGTTATCAGCCTCATTAGTTCACAAACGAGATTCAGCGAGGGGACCCGGAACGGTACACGTATAGGGCCGAAACCTAACCGGCTGCACTTCGCGAGAAAAGCCCATGCAAAGCCGAACTTCTGAAATGCCATTTCAAGCTTAAAGATACACACATGGAAACTAGACAGGAATAAACATGGTGCACGTGCCCACTAATCTGTCATCATAAATAAAAGCACAAGTTGAATATTTGTGTATAATTCTCAACTGTCTTTTGCTGTCATTTTTTTACATAATTCCAGCGCATGTTTTCTATCCTGATGTGTGGTTTATACACCAGATGTGGCCCCTTAACCAGGGTACAATACACTCCGAGCATGTGCTCCGAATGATAGCACATGCAATCCTCTGATAGGAATCCCCAGATAGGGGGGTGGGTGTTTGTTACACCCCGCAGTTTAGTGAAGTATGTCAAGAACATGTCAGTGGGAAGGAGATATCCGAATATGCATTCTCCTCTGGCTCCTGAATATTGGGTGACAAAACATATTTAGTTTTTAATATGTGTTAAGGTGGAAAGAGGCCCTAAAGCAGAAGTAGTACAGGCCATCGATTTCACAACAATGTCTTGCAGAAATGACTTTTTCCAAGTTAAACAAAACCATGCTCATGCTTGAAGGAAGGGTGAAGGGGGATGCATTTATGGGATGTGATGACTGATAAAGGCTTGAGAGTAAATTGATTACGCAAAGCACCTGGATGAGGTGACTGAAGAACGGGCTGAGGGGAGGGTGGTCTTCCTGGAGGTAACCAATTAACAATACTTGGTGTACTTTAACAGACTGTCAGATGGGCAGAAGGGGTACAGACAAATACAGTGCAGCAGTGACTGAAACAGAAAGCTTTTTTTTAATTTGCATTTTTAAAGCGCTCACAGAGCCCGGGAGCATCGAGGCGCAGTTACAGGAGGAGCATGTCTTTGTTGCGTATTTATTACTAGCCTGTGCCAGCAGTTGCTGCAGCGCCAAACATGTGACATAGAGCAGCAGCAGTGTGATGGGCTGGTGATGGGCTGATCTAGGTGGTCTAGCACTGAACTGGCGCGGCTGCCACGCCCGCGCTGAGGGCAGCGCCGTGCCCACGTGGAGGGCGGTGCCGCGCCAGGCATTATGGGGCCAATATTATTTGGGCACTGGCAATTATTTTTTTTACAAATTAAGCACTGGGTAAGACCCAGTGTATCAGCTATTTAAGAGTGTTTCTGTTCGGGTTGTGTGTTATGTGTGTTTTGGGCGGGCGTGTGGTCGTGAGCACTGGCTTGTTTTATCCCTAGGGTTGTCCAGTGTCATAATAGTCTGATGTTTGTGGGTTAAGTTGTTCTGTGTTTTTGTGCGCGGTTATGTGTAGGCTGGATTAGGGTTTTGGTTGTATGCACTTGAATGTTCTGTTCGTGGGGAGGGTTCTGTGTTCGGGATGTATATTGAGTGTAATAAGTTGTTAGTATTTGGTGTGTGTTTGAGTAGTTGACTAGTCCATAGGCGCATGCAGTGTTTGTGGGTTGTGTAGAAGGAGCAGGAATAGGGTGGATTTGATAGTATGTTGGTTACTCTCTCAAATTCCTCCATCTATGCCCTCAGAGCTCACCCACTTGTTTAGTTTGGGCTATAGGTGGCACTGAAAGAATTACCTTTAAGCCAAAACTGGTGTCATTAAAATAAGAACTTTAACGTAAGAGCTTCAAATATGGGCTTCAAATGAGGGTCTATAATGATTTTCAATGGAGGTGACTTTTGAGAAGGGATACACAGTGTATTTGGTGTTATTTGGTTATTAAATCCTCCTATTCCCTGCCCCTAGCCATGCTAATCCCTATGGCTAATCCCACCCATTCCTGCCCATCTCGGAACTCTTTGAGCTCTTCCACGGAGCCAGCTATCTTGGATGACTGTCTCTAAGGAAGCTCTCTGGTTTGGATTTGGGAGCTATGCAGTGGTTAGTGTGGAGTAAAGTCCCCGGCAGTTCATGCTATCCCTGTAGGGGGCACTGTCTTGCAGGTCCCTGTGCAGTGTGGACCTACACATGCCCATGGCATCCACTGCACCTCAGCCTCCCCTCCTCCCTGCTCAGTGAGTGTGAGAAGGAGGTGGGATAAGGTCAACCCAGGGCATGGCTGTGCAAATGAGCCTGTTCACAAGGGTCCAGGAATTGGCAAAGAGTTTCACAGCATCCTCCTGGTCCCTCCTGACCCTTAGTGATACTCCCCGAGACTGGCAGTCTACTCCAGGTCCTGCGGCTGCCGCCCTCCGAATCTGCGCAGCCTGTGCTGAATATAGGGGAGACCAGATACACTGCAAAATATAATCAGAAATTCTATAGAAGACAGAGCGAGAGTATGCTCACACACACATTTGTGTTTTGACGCAGCACGCACTGGGTAGAGATCACTGATAACTTGTCAATTAAATGAAAATGGGTTCTTTGACTTTACAACAAGAGAGATTCCTGACCGCAGGTTGAAGTAGTCTGAAGTCTTCCAACCATGCTCCCTGTGTATGAAGAGGTTATCTGAATGGCCTATATCATTGTTCCTTTCCTGTAAAGCGTAACTAAGATGTTTGTGATTTGGTATGCCATGATAAGGAAGCATGAGCTACTGCGGTTGAAGTATGGATGCCATCTAATGTGACTACAGCCCCCAATTAAACATTGGGGGTCATTCCAAGGTTGGAGGTAAGGTAAAAACGATGCCGGTAAAGGATTACCGGCATCGCTTACCGCTATGGGCTATTCTGACCAACCAGACCGCTATTTACGGCATCGTACATTACGATGCCGTAAATAGTGGTCCAGGCGCGCGCCCTACACAACATGCCGGCATTACCGGCATGCCGTAAACCGGAGCTGATCACAAGCCATGCGGACTAGTGAAGGCCGAAAAGTACCTTATCGGCATGGAGTAAATACTGTCATCTCCGAGAAGGTGTTAAGAACCCTGAACAGTGTTTCCAAGAGCCCAGGTGCACACAATCAGCACAAGTGGAGCCAATGGAGTCTGGCACAGAACAAAAGGAACACACCCACACACCACAGCCCCTCCCACACCAAGAGGATACCAATAGTAGTAGCACTACTGGAGCTGGAGGCCCTGCTTGCAAGGCAGCAACAACAACAACCACAGCCCCAACCACAGAGGATACACAGGAGGAGAAGGAGGGTGAGACAGGCCCAGCATGCCCCGCCAGTGCAGCCACCGTTACCACGCCGTCAGCCCCCAATCCCTCGCATCAGAGCCACCTCCTTCAACCTAACACCAGAGAAGATCCGCACCCTGTACCGGCTTGACCGTGACACCATCACCACCATAGTGGACCTGATACATGATGACATAGTGAGCCTCATAGAAATACGCACTGCCATCCCCCCTCTACTGAAGGTAGTGTCTGTACTCCACTTCCTTGCCACAGGCACCTACCAGCACACAGTGGGGCACATGCATGGCATATCACAACCCTTATTTTCCCGGATACTGACCCAAGTGCTGGATGCCCTGCTCAAGCACACAATGGACTACATCTCCCCACCACGGACTCCCCAGGAGATATTCGATACAAAAGATGCCTTCCATGCACTGGCAGGCATGCCAAATTGTATAGGTGCACTCAACTGCACCCATGTGGAGTTGGTGGTCCTGCATGCCACGGAGGTGGCGTATCGCAACCGCAAGCAATAACACTCCATCAACGTGCAGATGGTATGTAACGCCAGCAAGATCATCACACATTGCTGTGCACAACATCCAGGATCAATTCATGACTCTTTGGTCCTGTGGAACTCCACGCTACCACGCTGTATGGAGCGACATGCTGGACGACGTGCCTGGCTGCTTGGTGAGTTGCCTGACTGGGCCATGGCAGTGCATCGGGGTTGTGAGGTGGGTGGATGCATACTCCACCTGGGTGGGAAGGGAGGGAAATGCATACTCCACCTGGGTGGGAAGGCGGGAGATGCATACTCCACCTGGGTGGGAAGGGGGGGGAGATGCATACTCCACCTGGGTGGAAATGTTGAAGCCAGTGCACGATGTGCACCTCACCGAACACTGTGCCCCAAAGCAAGTGAAACGGCACATGACTACCAAATCCCACAGTGATGAAGTAAGGGCGACACCTAACACTACAGGACTTAAAGGTAACCAGGCCACATTCAACAACACATGCACCACTCATCGGTGGCTTCCTGCACTATGCACTGCATACGCACTATGTCGCTGCCTCCAGAATATCACCACACAGGACAGTCATCCCTGGGAGTGCATTGAAGTGAGCCTAACAGGGATACCACAGCGTGTCACTGGTTCCGCACACCCATAGGAGTGTTGCAAGTCACCATGGTACTGATCAGTGCAGAATGACGAATATGCTACTGACTACAGCCAACACTCCCTACTACCAAATCTCACAGAACACAGCACATCAATGATTTTACCCCAAGACTGCTACATGCATATACGATGCACATGCAACAAGATGTGAGTGCACACCATAAACCATCTTGAAGATGCTACCCCCTCCATCATTCCTTTGCACAGGACACATAGCGGGGCCAGAAATGGGGTCAATGCATCCAGGGACATGTGCGTATGGGCAGAAATCACCTGCTGCCATGTAAGACTAGTTCAGTTATCAGCCATGAATGTACAAACACTTACCTTCATTCCCCTCTCATGCAGGTGATGGTGGCTATCCCTTGAAGCCGTGGCTCATGACCCCTATCCGGAACCCACAGAAAAGGCACGAGGAGGACTACAATCGTTCCCATACCCGTACACGTGTGGTGATTGAGCAGACCTTTGGCCTGTTGAAGGCACGATTTCATTGCCTCAGCCGGTCGGGTGGGGCACTCATCTACAGCCATGAGAAGGTGTCCAAGATCACCATGGCATGTGTAATGCTGCACAATATGTTCATCCGTCAGAACGTGCCCCTGCCCCCTGACATGGAACTGCTACCACCTGATGATGATGAAGGGGAGGAGGAGGAAGAAGGGGCAGGACAGCATCACAGTGCCGATGCACAGGAGGGACAGGACGTGCGGCAAGCATTGATTGGACAATATTTCTGACACACAAGTCAGCAGAGGGTGTGAGGATGTCAGGACATCGGGAACTGGGTGTGGGGATACATGTACACTATGCACTGTGCAGTATAAAATGACACATGCGCAATGATGAATGTCCACTCTGGTTTTTTAAGATGAACAACCGGTGTATTAGAATTGAAGGTTTAAACGTGAAAAACAAACCCTCCATCACCCTACCCCCCTCCCCCTCCCACCACAACTCCCAAAGACACCCGCACCCCCTATCCCTCCCACCACAACTCCCAAACACACCCTCACCCTCCTCCCCCTCCCACCACAACTCCCAAACACACCCTCACTTCCCTCCCACCACAACAACCCCACACTAGTCCCATAAGGACCACATAGGTTACATGTGGATGGCAGCATTGTCACTGTGCGCTCCCAGAGCCAGGGGGAGGCATGTCCGGGTGGCGCATTGTACGTTGGGACCGACGGAGTGGGCTGTTCTGGGTGGAAGAGCATGCAGAAGGTGTGTCCTCCTGCTGGGGCTGGTGTGCAGGATGTTCAGCCTCCAGAGCATCTGCTATCCGGCCTAGGACCTCACAGATCTGGTTGGTGCTGTGCCGTAATGACCTGGCCCAGTGCCCTCAGTTCATTCCGCCACTCCTCCCTGGACGCCGATTGTCCTGCATGAAGTCATTGATCAGGCCTGTGAGCTGCTCAGCATCAATGGCTGATGTTGTGGCCCTGCTGGGAATCAGGCTCACATGTGTTTCCGGCGCTTTAGAAAGGGAACTGGCCACAGGATGGGCATGTTGTGTTGCTCCTTGCCCAGTAAGCTCAGGTGTGTCACTCTCGCCCGAGTCACTATAGGAGACCTGGGGGTTGGTTTGGACATCAGGTGTGTGGACGACTTCATAACTGTCCTCCTCAGTTGCTCTACATATGGATATGGGGCTGTCGGCAACCTCGAGGGGGGCCGTGGCTGCAATCTCCCCAGCCACACTCGACTCCTCAGAGCGTGGCGTAGGTCATGTGTCTGCCGCCAGTGCAGGGTGGGGTAGGGGTGGGGGTGGTGCACCCTCCACGGGCCTTGCTGGAGCCAGTGGTGTGCCTCCAGGTGTTTTCTTGCTCGTAGGTAGACGGCGGCCCCTGCCTTGGCCCCTGGAGGTGCTGGGCCGGTTGCTTGCCTGCTCCTCACTGTCATGCTCGCTGCCTCTGGGGGTGGAAGAGAGGGACGGCATGAGTGTTGATTTGAGAGCCAGCATTTGGACATGGCTACAATATCACAATCAGATATTAGTGGGTTATCGGCATTTGGATGGAGAACGGCACATTATTCTATGCTTGGGTGGTAAATGGATGCATATGTCTGTGTCACTCATCTTGGCTGGGTACTGTCCTGGCTCACATGCACACTGTTTCCATCAACTGCCCTGTGTGCCTCACAGAATTGTGTGGTATGTGTCATATAGGTTACGGCCTCGCACCTGGCACTAGCCTGTGTCTCACTTGTTTTGGCATGATTTAAAGGGGGGGTGGATCTGACCATGCCGTGACACCTTGGCCAGCCCTTAGCAGTGACTTTCATAACATTGGCATTGGCAGTATTGACTTTGGACACTTACCTCCATCAGCGGATGACGTTGCCCCGCACTCCATATCTCCAACCCCTTCGATGGCTTCGGGGCCTATCATGGCCGCACATGTCTCCTCCCACGTCATTAATTTCATGGGCGAACCTGGGCCTCCTCCTGTGTCCAGGGCCTGGCTTCTATTAGCCGAGAGGATGCTCCGCACCCTCAGCCGCAGGTCATCCCACCTTTTTCGGCAATCCTTTGTGGTGTGGGGGGTGTTGTCCACGGCGCTCACCTTCTGCACCACTAGAGCCCAGATCTCCTTTTTTTTATCACCGCCACCCTCCGCATGTCATTGCTGAAAACAGTGTCAGAATGCTTGTAGAGGGTATCCACCAGCATTTGGAGTTCATCAGGGCTGAACCGCTCCTTTCGGTGGCAGGCAGCTCCCTTTTTTGGCGCTTTGGGCATTCCTCCTTGATGATGTTATCTTCCCGGTATGTCGAAAGTGTGCCAGGGGTCCTGTCTGGTGAGTATTGTGGATTGTGGAATGGATTGTGGAATGAATGGATTGTGGAATGGATTGTGTTTTTAAAGATGGCCACCGTGCTCCTTCCAGTTCCTGCGCAATGATGCCTTTTCCGGTTCTGCATTTTAACGGTGACCGTAAATAACGGTGACCGCTATTTACGTTCACCGCTAATGCCGCGTTCCTATTAGGCGGTAGTGTTCGTTACGGTGCGGGTCATGCCGGTAGAGGGTTTTCCTACCATTTTTGTGGCATGCCGCTAGGGTCTTTACCGGCATGGTGCAAAGCTTGTGCCCGCGAACTCGTAATAGTGCGCTTTCAGCGGTCTATTGCCAGCTCGGATACGCTATTTGCGCCATGCCGGTAATGGACGGAACTTACCTCCTATCTCGGAATGAGGGCCATTGTGCTTCCTGTATGTAAATGGGAGGATTACTACACTCTCCTGTAATAATAAAGCATTTCGCTGATGATCGGGTCTTTATCTATGGTACCCAGCTGCTTTAAAAACAGGTATCCAGTTATATTTTCGAAAACACATTTTCGACATGCCAAAATCTCGGAACAAAAAAATGTTTTCAAATACTTTTTTTAAATGTTATGTTTTATGTTTGTTTCATTAGTAGAGAAAGTGGCAATAAAAAAATGGGAGTTAAAAAAATAAAATAAAAAAACTATTTGAAAAAATGTTTTTCGCCATTTTTGTGGCGAAAAAATGGCATGTCGAAAATGTGACGTTCAAAAATGTCACTATAAACCTTAAAAACATGCTCTTTCAATCTCAAAGACAACATTGGTTTTACGCAGAACCCATTGCGCACAATTACTGTGCAAAGTTTACAGAACGTTGCCAATTTGCAGTGCAAAGGTTAGATGGTGGGTAGAGCACATCTGCTTGCGAGAAGGGAAGGGTAAGAAGCCCCTGTTTTTATTTTCTCTGGCAGGGACGCAAGATTACCTTAATTGAATTTCTTTTGCGCACAAACAGTGTGGTTTTTCCATTAAATGGATGACTGTTGGGTGAAAAAAACGGCAATCTGCTAAACACTGGAGACGTTGGGTCTCATTACGGGTTGGGGGTAAAACCCACCAGTAGGCAGTGGGCTACGCCTACCCCGTAACACTGTTTCCACCGCTTGATATCCCAGTTACACCGGGATATCATGAGCGGCGGCGGAACGGTAAATCCCCATTCCCGTGGTGTCCCATCCACGGAAATGGGGTCCCTGAAGCACGAGCACCGTTCTTAACGCTGGTGCTTCAGTGAAAACTTTGCCGGTAGAGGCCTGAACTCCCGGCAGGTCAGGCCTGCCGAAAGATCTGTGCCCCTACCAGCAGACTTACAGTTTGGCGTTCCGGAAAGGGTGGCGATACGTTGCTACCAGCACCCTTATTTGCAGACCACCAAGCTTACACTAAGGTCCATTCACTTTAGAATTAGAATACTAATCTTCTTACCACATTAAGGTCAAACAATGGTGTTTCATGATACCCTCTTCCTGATTATTAGGCAAAGATAGCCAGCAGAAGCCATCTTTTACCTCTGGGGATTTCAACTGAGCTCAGCTGCGCCAATAACAAAATAGACCTAAACTGTAACAGTGAGTGTGCTTTCTAAAGGTTTTGAGGACTTGTTTTAACTTCGTGGTGCGTGGGATAATATCATGGTGCGTGTTGGCAAGACAGATCTTGAAAAAAAACGTGTCAAGTTATTGTCTTGCATACATTACAACACCGTATTTCTAACATTTGTTTAAAGTAGGAGTGTTCTAAAATCATAAGGCAACTATTTAAATTCACATGGAAGAAAGAACCCTCTAAATGCAACATTTATAAATTTTCAGCATGAAAATAGCGAGTCTTATGGTCATAGCATAATGAATATACATTTCCATTAGGCGTCACGTGGGGCCGAAGTTCCTTCAAAACTGCAGTCACTGTAATGCAAGGGGGAACACCATAGGCAAACATCCGCTCTGTGTTTTTAGTTTGGGCTATTTGGTGGCGCTTGCACTAGAGTGCATTACCCCACACATAGGTAGAAATGTGGTAAGAGGAGGGACACAAAGCTTGTAGGTGTTGATTGGGTATTTGCCCACCCATTAACTGCCCATGGCGGTGCTAATCCCTATGGCCATTCCCACCCAATTCCTGCCTATCCCCACCCAAACCCTTGCAAGTGTCTTTTTCCTGGCCTTGGCCATCGGCTGGTGCTGTTGGCTGGTGAATGTTCTGTTGTCATCCTCTGTACCAAGTACTCCTATGAACACACACAAAAGTCCAGGTCTGTCACGCTTAAGTTTGCAGTTACAAGCTCAAAACATAGTTATTCTTGCCCTCCAACCTCCACGACCATCCCTCTTGGAATACCTTGCCCTAGCTTGCCCTGGTCCGCCACTTATCTAGGGTTAGGTGACTGAAAAAGAGAGACTAGCCCTAAGCTTTTAGGAAGCCAGATTCTCGAACGAATTCCCTGGCCATACTGGGAACTAGTACAAAAATATTACACAATCCGGAAAACGCTGGAATGGGAGCACAGAAGGATGGCAAACCAATTTTAATTCTCCCTACTCATCTGCTCACTGGAATTTAAAACCAATTATTTCACCAACGTGTTTAGTCACTAATTAGACATCCCTCATATCTATGGTTGACCGGTTTCAGTGGGTTTTTATCATTTTTTGTCTCACACTTTCTTCGGGGCCCACTAAGCAATTCTTTATTTTTTGTATTGATATTTTATTAGTTTTACAGCAAGTATCATAGTGACACAATACACTTGCTAAATTCACAGCAATGGTCACATGGTGTATCAAACAAAGAATGTTAGACATTGGTAAAACCCTAATTGTTTGTATATCTTTTCACTTCCATTCTCTCTCGACCCTCCCCCAACCCTCCCTGTCTCATCACAAGGAAGCTTAACATAGCTTTAAAAAAAGTCCACTGTTGGCCATTGTTCTATCAATGCATCAACTATTTGAAATACAGACCTAGCCCTAGACCAGCCAATTTCATTTGGCCCCTCATCTAAGTCTGAATGCGGGATCTGCATAAGGATTAACAAGGCTTGATATGGCTGGCTCTGAACACTGAACTCTTCATTACTAGATTGCGTCTTTCATTGATTCCAGGTACGCTGTATAGTGTTCTGTGAAAGGAAACCAGATCAGATCTATGTGCTTGCACGATTCTTGTAGGGCAGCATTGGGACTTTCCATTTCATACATGGGGTGTGCTTTTGTGATCCATTCTCTTTTTGTTGGTAAGGTACTACACTTCCATTTGATCGTTAAGCACACTCTCGCTGCTAACAATAGGGTCAGAGGCATGTGTGAGAGCAGTGTGTAAGAGCCTTCACCCTCTGATTCAATGCCAAACAGTACTAATAGTGGGGTGAGTGTCCTGGTGATACTATCAACAGATCGAAATCACCCTAAAACTTCCCTCCAGTAGGTCTGGACTTGCACACAGCTGCACCATTGATGCGAGGAATCACACACCTCCCCGCATCACCTCCAACAGTGCGGGGGAGTCCGTAGAAACATCGTAGAGTGCCGCTGGGGAGTATAGTGCCATCTCATCAACAATTTTACAATGTGTACTTTGTACTACATGGAAATTGACGAGCTCCACACTCCTTTGTGTATGGCCTTCTACATATTTGGGCGATCTTGGAGTGTTAGCTCTGTATCCCACTTAGCTTCAGAAGTGGGACGTGCTAGGTGGCCCCTAATGAAGAGTACATTATATAGGTCAGCAGTCCCCTTGAGCCTCGGTTGATATGATATGATATGATATGGCATTTATAACGCGCCTATACACAGGTGTTTCAAGGCGCGACGAGGCAGGGAGGGGAGGAACAAGGGGAGACAGACAACGATCCTACTAGGCCAGGTGTCATTCAGATCGCGCAAGTGCAGGGGTGAGGGAGGGGGAAAAGTGCAAGGGGAAGGGGAGGGGGGGAAGTGCAGTACAAGGTAAGTGGCGTAAAGTAATACATAAATAGGGCCAGCTGGTGGCAAGTGCAAGGTAAGTGCAGAACAAGTGCTGGAAAGGGGGGGGGCTGTAGGGATACAGAGACAGTCCCGCAGTGCAGAGGGGATTCCAGGGCATCAGTGCAAGTGGAGAGTGGCTGGGCCCAGGACCGAGGCCGTTAAGAATGGTCCAGTTGCAGAATCAGTGCAGTTTCAGTGAAGAATATTAGCTGTTCAGCAGGGGAGAGGGCGAGAGAAAGCAGAAGCAAAGAGGAAGGTTTTGAGGTGCTTCCGGAACCGGAGATGGTTCTCCTCAAGTTTCAGGGAGGCAGGAAGGCTGTTCCAGAGGGAGGCCCCTGCCGTGGAGAGAGATCTACCCCCAGCTCGTTGCTTCGAGACGCGGCTGACCCTGAGGGAGTTGGAGGCGGATGAGCGAAGGGCTCGGGAAGGAAGATATTTGGGAAGAGAGAGTTGAAGGTATTTAGGACCAAGGCCCCAGAAGGCCCTGTGGACAATGCAGAGGGTTTTGAACTTTATCCTCGCAGCCACTGGGAGCCAGTGTAGAGATTTCAGTCCTGGAGAGATACGGTCCCTGGCCTTGAGGCCAAGGACAAGTCTCGCAGTTCTGTTCTGGATGAGTTGCAGAGGGCGGAGAGTGGAGGCAGGCAGATTAAGATAGAGGCTGTTACAGTAATCCAGCTTCGAGAGAACCAGGGCTCGGGAGACAGTGAGCTTCTGGGGGAAGGAGAGGAAGGGAAGAATACCTCTGAGGAGGTGCAACTGGTAGTGTGACTTCATAGCGACATCAGAAATATGAGGAGAGAAGGAGAGTGTGGAGTCAGTGCTAAGACCTGTTCGAATGCAGTAAGATGGCAGTGTAGGGAATCACCCCAGCGAGGGGCATGCAGGACACTCCTCATTTGCAAGTAAAGTAAAGGAGCTATCGTGGTGCCATGCAGTGAATTTTCTAGCTCCTCTTTAGAGAGGTAGGTCCCCTTCTTCCACATTTGCCCAGCTCTAACTAAACCCTCTACATATAAAGATGGGAAGTAGAGCACTTCACTAAGATGATCGCGTATGGGGGGGGACCAAATACAGCTATGGGGGGAAGGCCACATTGTAACCCCTTTCATGGATTGTGAGGGGTGCCATTAAGACCAGAGTACTGTCAGGCCTGTGTGTTCCCAGACCCTACGGGGCATAGAGGTGTGCAGAACCCACAACCATTCACCCAATGTGACCGGGGCAAAGAGGGTGTTTCTAAGGAGACCCACTGCTTTTCTGTGTTTTCCCAGAGGTGATCAGAGAGAATTCTGAGTTGGGAGGCTCTGTAGTATTCAAAGAAATCAGGAATCCCGTGCCCCCCCGTGTATTTTGGTTGGATTAATGTTGCGTATGGAATTCTGGGTTTCAAGTCTGCCCACAGGAAAGCCAATAGTGAGCGTTTGACTTCCACAAAGAAGGTGTCAGGGACCACAACCGGGAGAGACTGAAAGAGGAATAAGAATCTCGGGAGAACATTCATTTTAATGGATGTAAACCTCACAGCCCAGGATAGAGATAGTTTGAACCATCCATTCATATCTGTTTTGACAGTGTTCCACAGAGGCACGTAATTTGCTTGATACAGATTGCCTTAGGTCGATGTGATCTCCACCCCATATCTGATGGCATCTATTTGCACTTGGAAACCCCACTCTGCTATTAGCTGAGGTGGGAGGGTGATGGTTGGCTGAAGGGGCAACGCAATCATTTTCTTCAAGTTAGCTCGAAATCCCGATAGCTTTCCATACTCCTGCATGGTTTCGAAGAGGGCAGGGAGAGAGTCTAATGGCTGTTTGAGGTATGTCAGGATATCATCTGCGAACATAGCAAGTTCATATTCTTTCCCCCCTCTTGATATGCCGTGGATTTGGGAATTAGATCGTACTTTCTGTGCAAAAGGCTCAATTACTAGAGCATACAACAGGGGGGAGACTGGACAGCCCCGCCTTGTGCCCCGGGTTAAATCAAAGGTGTTAGAGGTGATGCCATTGACTAGGACCTTTGCAGATGCGTTATGATACAACGCACTGGCGCCCCTAGCCTATACTTCACCCAGGCCTGCCCATCTCATAACTGCGCTTAGAAAAGGCCATTTAATGCGGTCTAATGCCTTCTCGGCATCAAAGGACATCAAGATGGGGCAGTCATCTTTCTTGTCAGCACCAGCCATGAGGTCTAGGGTTTTACGTACATTGTCCGCTCCTTGCCTGCCTTTTATATAGCTGACCTGGTCAGTTTTAACTTGTTGGGGGAGAACCTGGGCCAGGCGGGAGGCCACGATATTGGCATAGAGTTTAGCATCCACATTTATAAGTGAAACTGGTATGATGCACACTCGAAAGCATCTTTCCCCTCCTTGGTAATTACAACTATTCTTGATTCTGCAAATGATGGGGTAGCTTGGCCTGATTCCAGAATTGAATTGAAAAGTTTGGTCAGATAAGGGGTGAGGCATTACAGTTTGCTTTATAGAAAGCTGGGGTGAACCCATCCTGATCCGGAGCTGAGCATGCCTTTAGATAGGAGATGGCACTCTGAACCTCATCAGTCAATATTGTGGCATTTAGCATGTCTAGGTGCTCCTTTGCTATTGAGGGCCAGGGCAGACCCGACAAATACTTTTCGATGTCTGACTCTGTCCCCTCTTCCTCAGCAGTGTATAATCTGGTGTAGCATATCGAAAAACGATCCGTTATGTCTCGGGGGTCAGTTAGGATGCCTCCTTGAACATTTTTAATTTTATATATTGCCCTGTCTGCTCTCTGTTTCCGTAGGCGATTGGCTAGCATAGCGTGGGATTTATCGCCTCTCTCGTAAAATTGTTGTTTTAGTTGCCTCAATTGTGTCAGAGCCCTTCTCTGCAAGAAGTCCTTCAGTTCCTCCCGGAGCGCTTTGATGTGCTCTAAAACAAGATATGTCACCGATGGTTGCGCACTGAGTCTCTGCTCGTGAAGCGCAATCTCAGCTTTCAGCTCCTCCTCTCTTCTTAACTGAATTATTTTCCTGTGTGCCCCTTATGATATCAGGATCCCCTGTATCGTGACTTTCCCTGCCTCCCAGACTGTGTTTAGTGATAGATCATCAGTATCGTTTATATCGAAATAATGTTTAATTGCCTCCGTAAGTGTATGTTTAAACACTGGATCTTTGCAGAGGTTGTCGTTGCACACCCATCTCCATTCTGTGTTGTGGGGTGTGACCAGATCCAGGTCTAGTTTGCAAAGTTCATGGTCTGATCATGCCACTATCTCTATGGTCGCGTTAACTATCAAGTGTTCACTTTCGGCAGCTACTAGCAAGTAGTCGATTCGCGAGTACGTGCGATGTGTGGGGGAGTAAAAGGTGAAGGCTCTATCCTTCGGGTGTACTGTCCTCCAGGAGTCTATTAAGTGATGTTCCCTTAACTGACTTTCAAATCTAATCCCCTGAAGAGGGTTTAGTGGTTGCTACAACGTTGAAATCTCCCTCACACACAAGTGTACCCTCTCGTCAACCCTCCAAGAATTCAAATAGGACTCGCTGAATTGTGACTGGTTTTGCCAATACGCAATTTTACTTCTTATGCCAAGAGTCACCTGCGGGCTTCATGGAGCTAAAATTACACACCTCCCCTCTCGTAGTTTACCTGTAAGTCAACAGGGGAGAAAAAGCAGAAAGTGAAAAGGAGCAACAGAGGGTGTAAGTTCCCCATTTTGACTCTCCATTTACAAAGCACTGCTACACAACAAATGTTATAAATTGTTTAACACTCACCAACTCTGTAGTATTATCTCTGTTATGTAGGACTAATAGTCATCTCACTCTATGGCTTTTTATTTGCCTGGAATAAATAATCATAAACTTAGTTGGTAAGTACTTTCACCATCCCACCATCCCAGTCTGAGCAACAGGTTTCTCAAAATGCTCAGAACAGTTACCATCCATATTACAGTAGACACCCGCCACAGACATGATGTCATCATTCTCATGGGGGGGGAAAGGTGCCAGTCTCTATATCAACTGATCACTTGATCTGTAACTGCTGTTTTGGGCTGCAAATCTAGTATTGCAGAAAATACAGTTGGAGCAGACTAACGGGTAACACTGTTTACTTAGTTACAAAATTTAAGTTTCAAAAATTAAATTTGCCAACTCGATGGAATTCTTATCAGTAAGAATGAGCATCCAGTCTCATAAACCCCTCTGTATCACTCTGGTGATACACGTTTCATCGCACTGTCTTCAGCGTTGATTTAAACACCATCTTAGAATGGGGGTGTGGCTTGTTTTACATGTTGTGATCTGGTCACATTGCGTGTGACGGCCACGTTAAGCCGTCAAACACATTTAGTAATAAAGGGGGCGGTCACGCACCACGGCAAAGCGCGCCATGAGCCCGATACTGCACAACCTGTGTCCATATGTTCCTTTCAGTGACAGGGCAAGGCCTGCGTGCAGGAGTTCCTGGGCAACACACAATTCAACGTTGGTGATGAGGATGCAGCTGGGCAGGGGGAAGGCACTCTGACACTGATATTGTCTCCGGTGACCAAATGTATTCCTACCCACGGTAAGAAAATAACCGACATTTTGTGCTCCCAACGGCAGCAGCTCCACATGTGGAGTGCTCGTGCGCTGTGTGTGAAATTTTTGAAACCTACGATCCATGCCTATAAGACAAGAGACTGCCAGCAGGCCCACAACGGCCCTTTTTGTTTGAAAAAAAAAATAATTATTTTTCTTCAGAATTTCTTTTCCCTTCCTTAACCCTACTAAATTGGTCGACAGTACAGGTGGCCATACTGGATCTGAGGTACTGGCTTGCTCCACACTACAGCATGGTGGCATCACTGCGGACGGAACTGATGTGCCACTGCAGCTGCTGATAAACTGACACCCCTAAGTGTGTCAACAGGTGCAAGTGTCAACCTCCATTCACATGGGAGATGCCTGTGCGACCTGCGTCCATGAGTAATGAGGAAGGTCAACATGCGGCTGGATAGGGCACTGTGAGACCCCCTCATGGGAGAAGAACCCTGCACCAACAAGACACACTCGCCCGATACTGGAATTCGATACCTCAAGCAAGCCCCCGAGCCTGAGACCGAAATGGGTACTTTGGATAGAGAAGCTGGAAATGTATTTTAGAGCAACCAGCGTGACTGATGACTAGGCCAAAATAGCAACCCTTGTCTACTCTCCGCTTGGTCGGAGGTTCACAAGATATTTTAGTCCCTCACTCCCATCAACAACTCATATCAGGCAGCAAAGGACAGCCGCAAGTAACACTTCCTCCCGCCGGCGAATCAGGACTATGAGAGGTTTGTTATGTGTGGTGCCAAGCAGATGGAGGAAGAATCCCTGAACCATTTCTATGGCAGGGTCCGACATCTGGCAGCCACGTGTGCATGGGAGGGCGCAAGCTCGTGCTTGTCAGGGCATGGTAAGAAACCAACTGATACAAGGGTGCACCTCAGGGAAACTACGCCGCCAGGTGCTGCGTGAGCCGGGTCTGACGTTGGCCCGCATACTGGAAATGGGCATTTCATATGAACTGGCAAAAAGCTGTGCCAGCAAAGTGGATGCTGCAATCCTGTCACTCAAATTGGAGGACACTTGCACGATGGGACGACCACAAGGCACTGGTCCACCAAAACATCAGTGGAATGCGAGAAGAGCTGAAACTCTGATGCCCTGCCCCAAGTATGGCTACAACCTTCTGCAGGCAGGGGACTGCCCAGCAAGATGAAAGAGTATGCAGACGATGCAGAACAGCAGGTCACTTCGCGAGGATGTGTAAAACCCCCACTCCCATGACCATCCCCAGAGGAACAAACAGGACGACCAGTGAGACTCGGAAGCGACAGAGGCAAGTGGCAGTCGTCGAACAGGAGGCACCGAATCAAGAACTGGCAGAAGAAGAGGAGGAACAAGAAGAGCTCATTTTCATCTCCAGCATTGACTCCATGAATACAAAAAAGAGACAACCCATGTGCACAGTGTCCGTGGAGGGAGCAGAAACGCCAGTACTTGTAGTCACGGGAGCGTCAGTATACAAGATGGCAAACCGCCACTACAAAGCCCTCCTGGGGCCCCCAACACTGTCCAAAGCCCAGCCAAAGATTTGCATATTTGGCGGCACCCAACCAATACCTCTAAAGGGTGTGTTTATCACCAAAGTGGCCCATGAAGGAAAGGAAATTAAAGCCAAATTCTTTGTCACTGACATAAGTACTCACTCATTACTGAGGTGTGCGCAACAGAGGCCCTTGGGATCGTTCACTTCGCCATTAGAGTGTACACTGAAGATATCAACAAAGTGATTGAGAAGTTCAAAATGGTGTTAGAAGGCGTTGGCAAGCTGCAGGGTGAATCCATCAAGCTGAACATCAATTAAACAATCTGCCCAACCGCACTGAAACACTTGGCCAAAACCAGGTTGAGGCTGCGGTTGAAGGTATGGTTTCCGGGCCTCGAAGCAAAAGTGGGCGAGTACGTCGCAAACTGTTTATGGTGTCAAGCAGTAGCCCCAGTCAACAAGGAGCCAGGAAAGAGTCCATGCCTCACAGTGACCAGCCGTTGGATGTTGTTCATGTGGATTTTGGATCCGCGGGCAATGGGATGCACCTCTTAGTGATGATAGACCAGTGTTCTGGATATCCAGTGGTTGAGCTAGTTGAGTCCACATCCTTTGACCAAGTTTCGCAGGTGATGGAGAACATGTTTGCAACACATGGCATCCACAGAATTATATGCTCGGACAACAGGCCCCCATTTCAAGGGGAGAGCTTTGCAGAATTCCTGGGAGACTGTGGAATCACCCACCGAAAAGTCACACCAGTTTTGCCCCGGGCAACAGGGAGGCTGAATGTTTTATGAGGACGTTGAACAAGGTGTTCCCCATTGCACAGGGCCAAGGAAATGCGTTAAAAAGGACCCTATATCAATTCCTGCGGGAGTACAGATCTACACCTCACCGTTCCACAGGAGTGGCCCCTGTGGAGGCACTATTCCGGCGATGCATCGGGGGATCATCTAAGAGATGGATCTCGGATATGGACGGTCGACCCCCAGGGCCTATTGATGATGAGAGGACAACAGAGGATCCATAACAAATTAGTAAACTTCTGATGGAACCTCGAGCCACCAGACATAGACATAGGAGATGCCGTACTAGTGCAGAATCAACACCCAGAGGGGAAATGATCTCCCACCTACAAGCCCTGCCCCATTGAGGTGTTCCAAGTCAAAGGTTTGATGGTGACTGTAGCAGATCAAAGGGGTAGAGTGACTCAAAACTCCAGTTTCTTCCGAAGGGTTGGTGAAAATGAGGGAATAAGAGAACAGGATGATGGGATACTCCTGACCCGAACCTCTGGCACAGAGCCTGGACCAAGAGACATGTGTGAAAATGAGACACCAATGCCAGCTGGGGTCAAAGATCACGCCCCAGGGGCAGATACCCCAGCCGAGAAAACAGGAGATGCCTCACACGATTCAAGGACTATATAATGGATGAATATACTTGAACTTACAGGGTCAAGACAAAGCCAACTGATGTTGCCCAAGTGGACCAGTCTGGTATGTTATCATGTTTACTATGTTAGGACTGTTGTACTTAAAACTGTTAACACTGAAGAAAAGTATTTCATTTGTTTGTTATGAAAAAGGATTAATGTGATGTGGTTACGTGGCGCGCGTCAGCCACGTCAAGCCGTTGCACGAAGTTAGTAATAAAGGGGGCAGTCCCGCACCACAACAGGGCATGCTGGGAGCCCGATACTGCAGTACCTTTGTCCGTGTGTTCCTTTCAGGGAAGGGGGGCCAGGCCTGCATGCAGTAGTCCTTGGGCAAAGCACAACTCAACACATGTGAGCCCTGCTTTCAAGCTGTTCGCACAGTGAGTCTGCTATTTGTAAGTGGCAAGGTTATCACGGGAAAAATTGGAACAATGCACATTCACAACTGTAAATTGCACACTTCTACGAGCTTGTGCTTGTCAGGTGGCATAATTAGCCATTTTAACATGGCGTGATAATAACTGATATGCTTTATAAATGTATATACAACTTCATATTTCACCTATCTACGGCTTTGTGCTTTTCAGATATCTCAGCCAACAAAGGGCATCTTTCATGCCGAATGCAGTTATAATGCATATTGTGGGCGTTTCGGGTCCAACCGATTGAAAAGAGTTCATACAGGGCGTGTTCTACCCGTATGGAAACACCACATGAATAGGTTTGTTTACAAAGCCGCCATTACTAAGCAGCATATTTTCCTCACCGGGCTGGGATATTATTCAAAACTAACATCATATAACATGACACATTTAAAGCATTTTAACACACATAAAACAATGAATCTCGTGGAATAACTGAGGATGTACAATATAGTATGGTCGGCACTTTTTTTGCGGAAGTCGCCTTTTTGAATACGCAGCATTCCTTAAAGGGGTAGTTGGCTCAGAAATGTTATTGTCTCAATCGATCGGGCATGTATTTTTGATCATACATCGATCCATTTTAAAAAAGAAATCCTATGCATCGTACCTTAGTTTTCTTCACTATACATACAAAAACGCCTGTGTGTGCAGCGTCATTGGTGGAAACCTTATCTGTTGATCTATCGCCCTAAGTTCAAGTGCCCACGCGGCAGTAATACAGATCACCCACCCCTAAAGTTGACATCACTACTCAAAATGATATGCTACACCTATTTCAATGACATTGGTGGACAGTGTAGTCAAACATTCCCTTTCATCACCCACGTCATAATGTTATCTAACGCAGAACCGGGAACACAAAAGCACACATCCACACAGTAAGCAACATTTTTCTTTTTTTTCACAAAAAGGGTCAAAAATGTACATTCCGGAGAAAACAGCGATAATCAGAATGGTTGCAAGTACTTTTATTTTTGTCATAATACAGAAAAGAGGAGATTATGCCCACAAAAACATCTTATAATGGCAATTCCGTTCAGCGATCGATTAATCAAAGTCATTGTATTGTTCACAAAAAGGTCTTATTCTCCATCACCGATTTTGGATACACAGTCATTGTGATCCGTTAGTGAGAAGAACGGAGTGGTTTCGGTTTCAAAAGCAACACTTTCACATCTGCACATTTTCATAATCTATAGGCTGCCATGTTGCTCCTTGTTACCTCCACAGTAAAAGGACAGATCAGTGTCTGGTTATCGTCCCAGATAATGGTTATCACAGATGCGTTGCTCACTAGTATTGTCCAATTTTGGTTGAAGAAGCCGTCAACTGGAATACTCACCCTATGACAAGCACACATCGGTTCAATGTAACTGTGTAAAATCGAGAATAAATAAATATATTTCACTATCCACTTTTTACGATAATATTCACATTGCATAAATATGTTAACTATGTATTCAAGTTATAATTAACACGTGCAATGTCTATTCTTTGCATCAAATTTAACATTCATCCGTGATATCGTTAATCGTGTAGCATACAGCACACTTGCCATCCTCATTTGCCTAAACATTAATTAAAACTTTGTTTACATTGTGCAAGGAGTTTGCATTCTCTCTATGTGATGGTTGACCAACCGCTTCGAAAGACAGATCTCAGTAAAAGAAACCTAACTTTCTTATGTCCGCTTTCAATATAGTGAATCTTATCAATTCTTTGTGGATATTAGACACATTGGGCCTCATTATGAGGAGGGTGGTAAGGGGTTAACGGCGCCGGTAAAAGTGCTGGAGCCGTTAACCTCTTACCGCCCCATTACGAGGTCTGCTCGCGGGATGCCGCTAAGGATGCCTGGTTTTACCAGGCGTCCTTAGCGGGCCCCGCGAGCAGACCAGGATGCTAACAATGGGCTCGTTATTAAGGGGCCCATTGTTAGCATCCTCCCCATTCCCAGTGAGCCCTATGGGGGCTCGAATGGGAATGGGGATGTACCAGGTCCGGGTTCCTTGAATGAGGAATTACTGGGCCCTCCAAGGTCGGAATGGCCCGGTAATTCCTCATCCAAGGAACCCGGACCCGATAACCGGTAAGGGGGCAGCCATGCCGCTAAAAGCGTTTTAGTCAAAATTGTGCAGGCTGTAGAAGCACCATTTGTGCCACAAGTTATTTTTAAAAGATTTAAGTGCTGAGAGGTGAATCAGCCTTACAATCCCGGCGCAGTTACTGCTGGGACACAACTCAGTGCGGAAGCATACTGAGTGCTTCGTCTCAACAGTAGCCTTGGCACATTCTTATGTGTAATGTGAAATGTCAATGGGGTGTTGTGGTAAGTGTGAGGTGATGTTAAAAATCAGCACTGAAAAGCACAACAGCCTAAAACAGTAAGGCTCTCAGTGGAGACAAGAGCCGAAGAGCATACCTTCCCTTATTCTTCTTCTTCCTACCCAATTACCCACTAGGCAGGATTACGCCACGTTGGCCACACGGGTACAAGTGTTAACTGCCCAAGGGAGTCCGCCTCCTGATACTAGCATCCCCCTACCAGTCCTGTTCAAGTCCAGGTAACAACAGAACCACCCATGCCCTTAGCAACCCCTGAAAGATGTGGGAGGGATCCACTAAAATTCACTGTGTTCATCACACAATGTCAATTGCATTTCTTAACGAACCCCGCGATTTTCAGGTCCGATCAGTCTCGCACTGCTTTCTCTCATTTCCTATCTGACGGGAGATGCCGTGGCTTGGGCCACACCGCTAGTACAGAAGGACAATGCAATTCTATATGACTGGGGGGGTTCAATTGGAGTTTGGGGGAATGTTTAACCATAGGGCAGCTTCTCCAATAAGGGATCGTGAGCTCCTTGCCCTTCGTCAAGGCAGTAAAAATCTGATCACTTACGTGACTACCTTCAACCGCTTGGCAGTAGAGGCAGAGTGGCCGCACGAAAAGAGAATGGCCCTTTTTTATCAAGGACTGAGGGATGAACTCAAGGACCTCATAGCACAGATCGACCCACAGCCAGACACCTGTACAGCTATGATAGACCTGGCGTTGCGTCTTGATCACTGCCAAAGCGAGAGAAGGCAGGAAATGAGATGATAGGAGAACAAACCAGGCCCAGCAAGATTGGATTACCAAAAACCCGTGATCACCACTGGGAAGAACAAGAAAACCACTGAGGCAGAACCTATGCAAATTGGAACTGTTCGGGGACCTATTACAAAGGAGGAGAGGGACAAGAGAAGACGCGAAAAATTATGTATTTACTGTGGTAAACCTGGTGAAGGAGTGTGGAGCTAAGCCAAAGGTCCCACCGCCATCGGGAAACGCCAGTGCTCGCCAGTGAGTGGGACGGACCTGCCGAGCCAGAATCACCATAACGCCCTTACACTTATATTAGCCAACGTAACCAATATCCACGAGACCCACATCACAGTGACCGGTGTTCTACGAACATGCAGTAGTGATCAGTCTGTTACCCTGATGATAGATTCAGGGGCCAGAGGAAATTTTGTAGATGCCCAGCATGCACAACAGTTAGGTTTACCTATGAGCCAAAAAGAAAGCCATGAAGCGGTCTGTTGAGTGGATGGGTCTCCTTAAAATCAGGACCGGTAACGCAACATACAGGGGCAATGGTGTTGGATGTCCAAGGACACAGGCAACTCATACAGTTTGACATCATAGCAGCCCCAGAGTTCGGGTTCATCCTTGGGCTTCCGTGGCTCGCGTTCCACAACCCAGCTATTAACTGGGCATGTGGTACCGTCCGGTTTTCTTCTGCCTATTGTAGCAATCAATGTATTGAAGGGGAGAAGCGCACAGTACAAGACTTAGGAGTCACACTAGGAGCAGAGACGCTGGACGGTCTTCCTCACGAATACCAAGAATATCATGATGTCTTCAGCAAATCTGCAGCAGAGACGTTGCCGCCTCATCGAGTGTTGACTGCTGGATAGACCTGGAGCCTGGGGCTACATTTCCCTGCAGCAGGATTACGTGCTGACGGAAGCCGAGAATCATCATCTAGAGGAATATATTGATGCCAATTTGAAGAATGGGTTCATCCGTCACTCAACCTCGCCTGTTTCCTCACCATTGTTCTTTGTCCCTAAAAAGACCGGAGACCTCAGGACCTGCATTGATTACCACACTATAAACCGCATTACCATAAAAAATCACTACCCATTATCTCTCATACCAGTGTTACTGGATCAGGTCTGTGGAGCTACTATTTGCACTAAGCTGGATCTATGGGGGGCTTACCATCTGGTGCGGGTGCGCCAAGGAGACAAATGGAAGACAGCCTTTAGGATGAAATTTAGACTATATGAATTCCAGGTCATGCCATTCAGTCTCTGCAATGCACCTGCCGCCTTCCAACACTTCCTGGACGAGGTACTACGAAGGTTCCTAGACATCTTTGTTGTGGTCTATATTGACGACATGCTGATATACTCTTGAAGTATGGAAGAACATGTGCAACACGTGCGATTGGTTTTGCAGCGGCTGCGGGAACATCACTTGTATGCCAAGCTCGAAAAATATACGTTCCATTGCACGACGGTGGAATTTCTTGGGTTTGTGTTGTCCCCCGAAGGAGTCAAAATGGACACTCACAAAATACAGGCTATTGTAGTTTGGCCTGCCGTCAAGAATGTCAAGGAGGTGCAGTCCATGTTGGGGTTTGCAAACTTTTACTGAAGATTCATCCAGGGGTTCGCTCAAAAGGTAATGGCCATTACATGCCTTCTGAAAAAGGGGACACCATTTGTCTGGGACGCAAATGCAGAACACAGTTTTAAGCAATTGAAAGAGGCTTTTACGTCAGCACCGGTACTCCTGCACCCAGATCCAACCCAACCATTTCTGGTAGAAACGGATGCCTCCAGCTATGTAATAGGGGCTATTTTGTCACAGCGTGATCAATCAGGACAACTCCACCCAGTGGCATTTTATTAAAGGAAATTGAATCCTGCTGAACAAAATTATACTATAGCGGATCGGGAACTACTCGCCATTAACACAGCATTCGCTGAGTGGCGACACTACCTCTTAGGAGCCAGGCACACTATCACAGTCTTGACAGATCACCGTAATCTCCAGTTTCCTGAAGTCGGCACAAGCCCTCACCCCACCTCAAGTACGATGTGCCATGTATTTTGCAAAATTTGATTTTGCGGTAACATATCGCCCAGGACAAGATAACAAGAAGGTAGATATATTATCAAGATACCCATAGTTGCCTACACCGATCAACACAGAAAACACAGTAAAGAGTATGATATCCTCAGCCCAAATCATAGGAAGTGTGACGAATACATTGTACGAGCAAATCAAGAGGCAATGACAAAGCAAGATCTTTTGGAATGGGAGGATCCCAAGAGGGGGCGTCGGTTACTCGATGGGCTGCCATATCAAGGGACAGCCGTATTTCTCCCTATCAGGACACAAAACGCATGATACCAGGCTGGGAGGGACCCCAGTTCCCGCAGTGACACTTGAGCGTACTTCTGGGGGAATAGCCAACACATGGGGGATTAACAACCACTAAGACATTACGAACTGGGATACTAACTGCATGTGATCTGGCACCCGGTCTTGTAAACAAACTAATTCAGCATTTTGAAAACGAGTTGTCGAGATGCAAACAATCGACAGAGTGTGCACTAATTGTTTTTCCCTTTTGTTCGGCATTGCGCCATCCAGAGGCCCGTGATCACAGGGGCTTCGAACTACGGAGCCGTGCCGCTCAAGCACACACAGAAAAACCAGAGCTAAGTGCTGCTAATTTTGCCTTTGATTTAAGTTCTGAATTTACAGATGTAAGCATTTGATAAATGTGCATGTGTTTTAGTCACGAAAAAACACATGCACTAAAAACACTACATCAGCCCTAAAAACACTACACTGGCTCCAAGTAAAACATCTCATCACCTTCAAAACAATGTGCATATCGCACAGAGCCATCAGCGGACAAGGAGCAGAATTCCTACAAAAGAAAATAACAGTCTACAAACCAGCGAGACCCCTCTGAACAAGCAACGAAATCCACCTGGAACTCAAACCATACCATAAGAAAAAACTTGGAGGCACCTCCTTCTACCACTTAGCCACAAAAACCTGGAACAACATCCCAAAAGAAATAAGAAACACTGAATATCACCTAAAATTCTGGAAATCACTAAAAACCTGGCTCTACAACACCACAGACTAAACCAAGAAACCGAAACTGGGAAAAAAGGATGACTAAACCAAAAAGACATGGACATCCCTGACCTGAAAGAGTAACGCCCACGGCACCTGGACGAATGACACCGGATAGACTGGAACACAGGCGGCACGCACGGAGACTGAGTCAACTACCCCAGGCAATCCCACCAACACTCTTGCACGCCCTTACTTAATCACCGCCAGGTACCACACTGGTGTGGAATTATCGAGATATTGGCAATCACCCCACTACCTGAGAGGTTGTCATTGGTAGGTGCAATGGCCACAGGAGTATGAATGGAAGATAAGGGGAGCTATGAGAGAGCATGTTGGAGGCGGGGGCTAGAGGAGTAAGGAACCTGTATGCCGGTCAGACCCAGATCTGGACAGAGCCGCAACAGGGGAGACTAAAAAAGCCAAACACTTCAATTAAGGATAGAGACGCAAACTAACGAACCCTACTAACAATTTCCCTTTTCTGCATACACCTCTCAAACTCCAAACCAAACACAACTAAAACCTACAGCACAACAAACCGCACAAACTTCACTACATTAAAACAACAAAACATAAAACACACATAGCCTTACACTGTCAAAAGAGAAATTATATCGTGCCTCCTATTGCAATAAATATATGTATATTGGCCTACGCCAAGCTGCTCGAAAGTCTCTTGCAAAAAGAATCCGTGTTGCAAAGTCATGACCTTTAAATCAATGTAAGCTGTCATTTTAGGTCAATCCGCCATCTTAGGTTCGCTTTGTAAAGTCACCCTATAAAATGGTGGACGATGTAATTCCAAAAATACAACATGGCCGTCTTGACCTCTGTACATAGCTAATATGTAACTTGCCTGCAGGCCACTTGTTGAGGTCGTGAACTGAGACCTTTTCCTTTGTTGACCTGTGTGTAAGGGATTAATCGTGCAATGAAACTAATCCACAAGTATACTATAAAGACAATGTATTCAAATACTGAACGTAGAACTCTTGTTTAACTACATTGTATTAATGTTTAAGAAGACCTACATGGGAAATCCCAGAATACACAGTTGCCGCATAGGCTTGTTGATATATGTATTAAAAGCAAACCAGTTATATGCGGATGTGCGAGACTTGGCATGAACCCTAGATCGGTGATGTATTAAGTGGAATATTAACCCGAAATGGGGCTGGACATCGTGTTCACAAAATGTATAAAAAGCCAATGCATTCTAATGTACAGCGTCTCTCGCTATCTGATTTTACTCTGTTTTTGTAACTGGATTCAGTATAAAATAAAGTACTTTGTATGTTCCTTTGTAACCCGTGTTCCGGTGTATTTCCTTTCGGGGTACTCAGCCTCGATATTTTGATTTTGTTTTCACAGTTGGCGCCCGAATAGGGACCCTCAAGATTGATGCCGGATTGTTGAAGGTTGACTCAGGCTATCGGGCCGGGATCGGACAGTGTGACAAAAAGGGACCTCACTGAACGAGACGTAACACCTCAGCAGTGCTGCACAACCCGATCCATGGACGATTAGCTTGTGGTCCGAGATGGCATCTTGACGAGGGTCCACTTATCGAGGCGAGCAGATTTGCCGAAATCACCATACATGAGGTAAGATTAGTTAGGTAAGATTTTTTGAAATCCGATCGGACCTCCTTCGGTTTGTTCAGGTGAGTCGTGATCCGACTCGTAATTCAATCCTGAAATTTTGAATTTGGCGCATTGTATCTGCAGACACAATTATTGACCTGGTAACACCAATAATTTGATATACCTGGGAAATTGTCTACCTGCTTCAGGGCATTGTTCCGCAGCGATAGACAATCTTTGGAATTTAGCCGTCCCGCACCACAGGAGGGGTCGCCGGCATGTACTATGTACTGTAAGCATGGCATTGGAAGTATAGTATTTAATGACATTTGGCACAGACAAACCAGACATGCCTCTGAACTTCAGTGGCCAATCAATGTCAGTTTTGAAATCCCTTGTATTGAGTATTTAGAGTCAATTCTATTAAAGAAAAAGGCTAGACCTGCAGCATTTGATGTTTTGCAGAATTGGAAAAAAGAAGCATTGCAACAACTTAAAAGTAGAGAAAAACATGCATGCCGTCATAAAACGAACCCCGAAAAAGCATTATTGTATGACCAAGATAAACATTCTGAATCAACTAGGAATATGGATAGGGCTTTCTCACTTGGAATTCAAAAAATATATCCTTCCAAAGACCTCCATGCTTCCGATGAATTTATAGATATATTGTTAAATGAACAAAGTCCTGGTGCCTCTGCGCCACCTCCGTATGTTCCTCTTCCTGCTGCTTTGCCTCTTCCTCCTGTTATTCCTGCTCTACCTGCTGTTGTTCCCGTTGTTCCTGCTCCGCCTAATGTTCCCCTTCCTCCGGCTCCTCCACCTCTTCTTATCGCACCAGTTACAGTACCTCCACTGAATTTGCCTGCTCCCTCTCTTCCAAGTGGTTCTGAGCCGCATCTAATCGATCGAGGTGCAGGGTCAAATGTTGTCACTCACAATACTGTACCACTAGAGAAGAAACGTGAGTTAATTGCATGGGCTAAGCATTGTATGGAGAAGGATGATCAAGCTAATGTTTTTGCCACACTTTTTAATATGGATAATTTTCCTGAGAAACATGTTTTTATTGAAGGTTTAGGGATTCATTTATGTGTAATGTGGGGACAATTAAATAATACAGATCTCCCGCAAGGGTTAAGGGATCTAACTACTTTAGCGTTTTCTAGAGACACTGTGGAGAAAGTAAATGAGCATGTCGAGAGGTTATTTGGGTATAGAAAGGAGTTGGAAAGGTTACAGAATGAGGATGATGAGGGGGAAAGTATGTATGTACAGAAACGGTTCCTTCCTTGTCGAAAATCGATATCTGAGGAAGCACGAATTTGTACGAAGGACACGCTTAGATGGATTTCAGATATGTCGATAACTCCAGTTGAGCTATATGGCACATATAGTCAGTATACGCCACAAATGCAGAGGAAAGTGATATAGGTAATGATAGAGTACCTACAGGATGATTGTGTAAAAAGAAAGATTAGTTGTCCCACAGAGTTATTGAGTATTTATAAGAGAGCTTTTTCACTTGACACTTCTTCGACTGCTTTAGCACTCGACCTAGCTCTGTTGCTTAGTAAGCATTCGGAGTCACTTACTTCTCAGTTGCCTATGAGAGAGGTTCCTCCGACATTTGTCCCGAAGGTTGAGATTGCGGCCGATGTTGCACAAAATATAGTCGCTGTGGACATTCCTGCACATTATGTATCACAGTTCGTTCACGTCTCGTTCTCAAGACAGGAAGTGAATACTATTAGGCAATCTATTCCTGATATTAGGAAAAATCCGACAGGATTCTATAAAGAAATAGAGTCTGTCTTGCAGTCCTCAGTGTTCACCTTAGGAGATATTGATTTATTATTCCCTGTACTCCTGCCCGCAGATTTGTGGAAACAAGTTAGAACTAGAGACGACGTGCCAGGGTTGGGAGATACATGGGTGAATATAACTAGACTCGATGGAGAAAGGCCAGCTGGTGAAAGACCGCCTCAGGTGATATTAATGTTGCCTGATAGAATCATTGCAAAATTGAAAACTATAATTCCAGAGAAAATAATTATTTGGGACAAACTTACGATTGGATTGCTGCCTGACATCCAGTCACAAATTATGTCTTCTGAGAGCGCTAGGCAGGCGAAATCGCAATCAGAAGTACTGCACATGGCTCAGTACTATGAGAACCGTGTCAATAATGAAAAAGATAGACTTGAAAAACGAAAAGGTGATTTGAAAATTAAAGTGCTATTGCAGCAAATTGTTAGAGGACCCAGAGGGGGTAGTTCTCAGATTAGAGGTCAGTATGTCCTGCAAGGGAATGTGCCCTTGGGTCCTGTGAACATTAACCAGTGCGCCTATTGTCGTCAAGAGGGTCATTGGCGTGCACAATGCCCCGTCCTTCGACAAAGGTCGAATAACACATTTGGCAATATGGGTCGAAGATCCAGAGGTTGCCCGGGTGTAGGGGGCCCTGGTAGAGGTCAGTTTACACAGGATCCTCAGCAACCTTTCTCGCAGGACAATCAGACTTCGCGTGTGGACACCAGGAACATATTTGATCATCCTTCCGCTGCATATTTATCTGAAGGGCTTCCTTTTGATGACATTCTGTTTCATTGGGATTGCCCGAAGCAGGGTTTGGAACCCACACCTATTCCCGTCAGACAGAAAGGTCCCCACGTCGAAATGGTCGTGGGAAATAGGAAACATCAGCTTTTGATAGACACTGGAGCACAGAAGTGTTCCATTGATCATTCACGGGTTCCAAACATTCCACTGTCAGGGAAAACCAATGTTTCTGTAGGGTTTTCTGGCACACCAGTTGTTTGTCCGGTTTCTTTGGCGGTACCTATTTCTTTGGGTCCCTTTACGGACCACTGTCCATTTCTGTTGACTTCGGATTGTGGAGAGAACTTGCTGGGGTTGAATCTGTTAAAAGAATTAAATGCAGTGATTTATTGTTCTTCCGATGGAATGCGCTTGACGATTTCATCACAGCAATTTCCTGTCTCGCAATTCTTGCCTAGACCTTTGCCGCCAGAATTCATTACGGTACCAGAGAGCTTATGGGCTGTTGCCGAAAATGATGTCAGTGTTTTACAGATTGAACCTGTTAAGATAGTTTTGAAACATGGAATTGAGCTGCCACGCATTCCCCAGTATAAGATTTCAGTTGAGGGCGAGCGAGCTTTAAAATGCATTGTTTCCGATTTTGTGCATCGCGGGTGATTGAAGAAATTTCAGGAAGTTTGTGTAATAGTCTGATTTTACCCGTGTACAAGAAAGGCGATAATGCAATTCCATTCCGTTTCATAATTGATTTACGTGCCATTAATAAAGTCGTCGCTCCACAATTTCCAATTGTGCCTGATGTAACGACAATTCTAACCATGATTCCAGCTACAGCTACTTACTTTAGTGTGGTGGATCTAAAGAATGCTTTCTTTAGTATTCCTATACACAAGGATAGTAGATACTTGTTCGCGTTCACCCTAGGGGGACGCTCGTTCACATTTACTCGTGCACCTCAAGGGTACACAGAGAGTCCTAGCATTTATAGTAGAGCTTTGAAAAACAACTTGATACCCTTGAATTGCCCTCTACTTGTACATTGCTTCAGTATGTTGATGACTTGCTCTTAGCTGCTGACTCTGAGAGCGCCTGTAAGGAGAGCACTGTGTTATTGCTTATCCATCTAGCTAAGCATGGTCACAAAGCTTTGCTTAAAACATGTCAATATTGTTGCCAGGAGGCCGCCTATTTAGGCTACCTCCTGTCAAAGGAGGCAAGAAGATTGACACCTGAAAGAATAAAACACATTTCTAGCATGTCTGTCCCAAATACACAGAAGGAAGTTAGAGCCTTGATAGGTATGGCTTCTTACTGTAGGTTGTGGATCTCAAATTTTCACTAGTGATCAAACCGATGTTGGCTTTGACAAAGAAGGGCATTTCTTCGCCATTGCCATGGAACACGGAACACCAGCAATCGTTTGACTTGCTTAAGATTGCATTATGCTCTGCACCATTTTTGGGCACACCAAACTATGAAAAGGCCTTTGTGTTGTTTGTGCATGAATGTGATGGATGTGCTTTGGCTGTATTAACAAAGGAACATGGAGGGAAGGATAGGCCGTGCGGTTACGTTTCTTCCGCCCTTGATCCTGTAGCATGCGCTTTGCCAAGATGTTTGCGAGCTGTCGCTGCTGCTGCTGCGTCTGTAAAACAGAGTGAGGGAATGGTCCTAGGCCATGATCTAACCCTGATGGTGTCTCACTCTGTAGATGTTCTACTGAACCGAACCCAAACGCAACACCTCACTTCTGCACGGTTGACAAGATATGAATTGATCTTGTTTGCTCCTCACATTCAAATTAAGAGGTGTTGTGTTCTTAATCCGGCTGAACTCGTACCTTTCTCGCAAGATACTACTCGCGGCGATGAAGAATCACATGACTGTCTGTATACTACCGAACAAGAGACAAAGGGTAGAATTGATTTGAAAGACACTCCTTTGGATAATACGCAAGGAAAACTGTTCTGTGATGGCTCTTGCTTCAAACTTCCGGATGGTACATCCACAGCTGCTTATGCAATCACTACATTAAGAACAGTTGTGGAAACTAAGAGAATCACGCATAATTCTGCGCAGGCCGCAGAGATTATAGCATTGACCCGAGCTTGTGAACTTTCCAAAGGGCTTGCAGTAAATATATATACTGATAGTCAGTATGCTTTTGGGGTGGTTCACAACTTTGGGAGACTTTGGTCAGACAGAGGGTTCATAACTTCACATGGCACCAAAATCCAATGGCTCCCTAATAGTACAACTACTCTCAGCGCTTGCGCTCCCTACTCAGTTATCAGTTATGAAATGTGCAGCACATCGAAAGATTACAGATGATATAGGGAAAGGGAATGCTTTTGCTGATCAGATAGCTAGACAAACTGCTACCGATCCCCTTACGGAAATGTATGTTTCAAGGGAGACTGTAAATGCTTATGCAATTGATGAAGGTGTTGGGTCTGTGCGAGATATCCAAGCTGATGCCACGTTAGAAGAATCCAAAAGGTGGGCTGAAGGCTTGGGGAAATTTGATGATGACGCGTGTTGGGTGGATATAGCGGAAGGGAAATGGCTACTCCCTGACGCGTAAATAATGATGATGGTCATCATGACCCATGGTCCTACGCATGTATGTGCCCAGAAGATGACAAAAATGTTAGAGAAAGTTTGGGAGAATGACAAAATTTCGAAAATTGCCCAGCGCTACATCCAGGATTGCATGATTTGCCTACAACACAATGTGGGAAAGGGGACAGTAACTCCAAGGGGAAGTTTTGGGCCACCCTCTGTCCCCTTCGAAGTTATCCACTTTGACTTTATTGAAATGGAACGATGTGACAATAAAAAATATGTGCTGGTGGTTATCTGTGCTTTTAGTAAATGGGTTGAGGCTTTCCCTGTTAAAGATGCTACAGCTATGACTACTGCATAAACCATGTTAAGGGAATACTTCCCGCGGTTCGGGCTACCAAGAGTTATCTGGTCGGACAATGGTCCACATTTTGTCGCTGCTGTAATTCTGCAGATATGTGCGGCGTTACAAATTGACAATCGGTTCCATTTGGCCAGACATGCTCAGAGCGCCGGACTAGCAGAAAGACACAACGGTATCATTAAGAACAAGCTCGCTAAAACGTGTGCCGGCACCAAGCTAAAATGGCCGGACGCCTTACCGATTGTGTTATTACCTATGCATACAACCCCTCAAACGAAGACTGGGCTCTCTCCATTTGAGGTGGTAATGGGGAGACTTGCCAATATTTGGAACCTTCCTAAATGCAATTCATTGAGAAATGTTGAAAATGTATTGCTTTCAGATTATTGCAGCCAGTTGACTAAAAACCTGTATTTGATTTATCACCAGGTACGAGATGCTTTACATGTGCGATACGAGGGCCCGGGCCACAGTATACGGCCTGGAAGCTGGGTGCTCGTCAAAGCATTCGAGAGCTCTTCCTGCCTTGTGCCTCGCTGGCGTGGGCCGTATACTGTTGGTCACCCAAACAGTGGTGCCAGTCTCTGGGAGAAAGAACTGGATCCACACGTCCCACGTCAAGAAACATCCTCCCCCTTTGCCACATGTTACAGAAGAAACAGAACCCCTCGCGGATACTGCAACCAACGATCCCAAAGCAGTAAGTAGCACTGAGAGTGTGTCGGAGAATCTCTCTGAGCCTGTGAGGCTTGGGGAAGTTGCCATTTTGTCTCCACACTCTCCAAAAGTTTTGCATCCCGAAACTGCTATTTCAAATTCGGCATCTTCACCTGTCTCTGACACGTTGATTCCAACAGGAAGTGACAACATATTGTTCCGGATCAATCAGTACCGGGAAAAGTAAGGTACAACCTGCGTCCAAGAAAATAGACTTACAGCACAGTTTTGCTGTGCATCTGATAGACTTACGGCACGGTTCGGCTGTGCATTCGAAGAAGAAAAGGATCATCGAGGGCTTGTTTTCGCCCAAATTTGAGAAAGGGTAGGGTTGTGGAAGGACTAAGAAGTTGCTCGACTGGGAGGTCGCCAGCAACAAACATTGGGGTATCTGTTTGAAGACTACATTGCCTGCCACCGCTACCGCTCGTATGGGACTTGTAAAAGAGCGGGTGACCAACCCGGACGATGGACAGAACGCCTGGGCCCCGAAAATGTATTGCTGTGTTTTTATAATGATATTTGGGTTTAATAGTCGCTGCCTTAGGATTGTGGTACCTTGAGGAAACTCATTATTTAGAAATGTTGTTACCTACTGAAAGTATACCTATTGTTCCTACTCCCTTTGTACATGTGCACACTCTGTCCCCTAGGGACTCTCAGCATAGACAATGGTACCACAATAACACTATGTTACTTATCATGAATGCTACGCATGCCATTTTTAATAAGTCTAACTGTTGGGTCTGCTCACATTTACTGCAACACAGGGATAAGGGGCTAGGTTGGTATATTCATCCTTTACCTTTGACAACTGCTTGCTATGCTTCTCTTAGAGCACTGTTCTTTGGCCGTTGGAATGATAGCATCTCAGGGAACTTTGATGGCACCAATTTGAATAGTTTTGAGAAACGTGTTTTGACTCCCCTGGGATGCTCGCTTTTCGCAAATAAGAGTAAACCTAATGTTTATTCTATTAGGCCTTCTGATAAACTGTCTCGTCCTTTCCAATCTTTGATTTCCTTTAAGATGGCTCCAATAGGCAATAAGGATGCCATGCCTCCTTCTTACACTGTTAATCATAGCCCCGATTCAGTTTCTTTTTGCATACAGAGGAATGGAACTCAGTCAATGGGAGATTTTCTAGGTTGTGCCAATGTTGCAAATTTGACTGGGGAAAACAGACCTTTGTATGTAGGCGAAGCTGTCTACTTTGTCTGCAGTAATGTAGCATTCCCATGGTTGCCCAGGGATTGGCAGGGAACCTGTTATTTAGGGATCCTGTTACCTGCGGTGTTTATAGCTAGTACAAAAGAAGTTTCAAAGGCTCGTCCACGGCGGGACGAGAATGGTGACACCCCAGCACAAATCTTGGGAGATATAGCAAAATCAGTTGTGCCATTTTGGGGGCAGATAGCGAATTCAGAGGATATCAGAAAACTAGCGAGAGTACTGGAGAGAACCATCAACCGGACCACGGACATGCTCTATAATATGACGTTAGAACAGAAGGCGATAAGACTAGTAGCACTTCAAAACCGGATGGCATTAGATGTCATTCTGGCTGAACGTGGTGGAGTGTGTAAATTAGTGGGGTCTGCTTGCTGTGTTTTCGTCCAGATTCCTCCACAACCATCTTCAAGGCAATACAGAATCTGCACGTCCTTAGTTCAGAAGTGCATGTTCCCGAGGGAAACTGGGATCTTAGCGCTTGGTTCTGGGATTTCTTGCAATCTTGGGGTTGGAAGGTACTTTCGGTCTTGCTGATTATTTTGGGAATCCTGTTGTTTCTTTGTTGCTGTATTCAGTGCCTACCTGGCATATGTTCAATGCTAGGGGGATGTTGCGCATAAGCGATAGGTTTGATAGGACATAAAGTGTATGCCCCAGATAAAACTTCCAAACAATATGTGTTGAAAGAAATTTTAGCGAATGACCTAATGGCAATAGATATTTCCGACAGCGATTCAGGGTGCATGGATGATGATGCATGGAGTTATTTGCAAGGAAATCCAAAGTAGTTTTAGAACTTGGCATAGGCCAAAAGGAGGGTTTGTCAAAAGAGAAATGATATCGTGCCTCCTATTGCAATAAATATATGTATATTGGCCTACACCAAGCTGCTTGAAAGTCGCTTGCAAAAAGAATCCGTGTTGAAAAGCCCTGACCTTTAAATCAATGTAAGCCACCATTTTAGGTCAATCCGCCATCTTAGGTTCACTTTGTAAAGTCACCCTGTGAGTTAAAATGGTGGACAATGTCATTCCAAAAATACAACATGGCCGTCTTGACCTCTGTAAGTAGCTAATATGTAACTCTCCTGCAGGCCACTTGTTGAGGTCGTGAACTGAGACCTTGTCCTTCGTTGACCTGTGTGTAAGGGATTACTCGTGCAATTAAACTAATCCACGAGTATACTATAAAGACAATGTATTCAAATACTGAACGTAGAACTCTTGTTTAACTACATTGTATTAATGTTTAAGAAGACCTACAGGGGAAATCCCACAATACAGAGTTGCCGTATAGGCTTGTTGATATATGTGTTAAAAGCAAACCAGTTATTTGCGGATGTGCGAGACTTGGCATGAACCCTAGATCGGTGATGTATTAAGGGGAATATTAACCCGAAGTGGGGCTGGACATCATGCTCACAAAATGTATAAAAAGCCAATGCATTCTAATGTACAGCGTCTCTCACTGAACACATTGAACCATGCTGGAGTTTGTTGTGTTGTACTGAGGGCCGATAGCTATCTGATGTTACTCTGTTTTTGTAACTGGATTCAGTATAAAATAAAGTACTTTGTATGTTCCTTTGTAACCCGTGTTCGGTGTATTTCCTTTTGGGGTACTCAGCCTCGATATTTTGATTTTGTTTTCACAGCACAATAGTACACGACGACTACCGGCCGCAAACACCCCAGACCCAGCCAACGGACCCACCGGGCTGAGGCCGCCAACAGCACATCACTGCTCTCTTGCACTTTTCCTGCTTCCTCCCACTAACTTAACCTCCCCTCCTCTTTCAGAGCCACCAGAGCGCCAAGGTACCACTCCGGTGGTGATAGTGCGCGGTACAAATGTCCTTTAACATTAACATCAACATTAACATTAACAATTGTGCAGGCTGTATAAGGACCATTTGTGCCACAAGTTATTTTTAAAAGCATTAAGTGCTGAGTGGTGAATCAGCCTTACAAACCCGGCACAGTTACTGCTGGGACACAACTCAGTGCAGAAGCATACTGAGTGCTACGTCTCAACAGTAGCCTTGGCGCATTCTTGTGTGTAATGTGAAATGTCAATGGGGTGTTGTGGTAAGTGTGAGGTGATGTTAAAAATCAGCACTGAAAAGCACAACAGCCTAAAACAGTAAGGCTCTCAGCGGAGACAAGAGCCGAGGAGCATACTTTCCCTTGTTTTTCTTCCTACCCAATTACCCTACCCTAACCCTCTACCCGGTTTCCCTAAAACTCCCCCAAACTATCCACCCCGTGGACCCTAACCCTCTTTCCCCGTGGTGGTCGCGGTGTCTTGTGGTCTACACAATCCAGGCGCTAAGACTATCAAGGGGAGGCAGGAGTTTGTGCTGCTTCTGCGCTGGAGGATTGCCTGTGACATCCACATTGCAAAATATTTACTACCATTGTAACGGTAACAACGCGCCTGGTGACACAACATTTACAGATTCTTTCACAGATGCACCTAGTCGAGGTGCAGACAGGCTCGGACTTGGGGTTAAAGTAGGGCAATTTTTTATAGCAAAAAACAGAATTAGAATACACATCAGTGAAACAGGCTTTTGCACGTTGACCCCAATATGCATCTCTGGGTATAAAAATGAAGAAACGTGATTTTTTTAAACACTGAGGTCTGCCACCTTGAAAGCTGAACACAAGCATTTATTTTTGGGCATACTGTAGGTTGGAACTAACCAGAGCTTTCAAGCACCGTGATTCTTAAAGCCAATGCTGGGCTTCACATGCGCTAGGCCATTCCACAAGTCTGGTTCTGTGATGTCTTCTCTTTTATTATTGTGCTGGGGCAGACACAAGTGTGAAATCAAGAGTGCTAATGGCCCCTTTCAGTGACAATGCAAAGGCTCACTGGGAAATGGCCACTTGCATTCCGATGGCCCCCATTGCGTGTACTCTACACAGTAAATGCCTGCACACATAAGCCTGAAACACTGTAATGCATGCACACTTGGAGATTTTATTTACAAAATGATTGTGTGAAACAATTTTGTGATGTCTGGTTATGTTTGGCATATAAGAATTTTTTAAGCATCAGGATGTTGTAATTGTTTACAGACTCCTTTTGTTAGCAGACTCATTTATTTTGGGGACAAGGGGTGTTACAAAAGAATGTTGAAAACAAGAAAGTTTTTTTTTTTCAGAATTGGGGAAACATTTTAAACTGAGAGTGCCACCGCCAGAACACCAACATGTTTGTCCATTTTATCCATTGCTTAAATAATTTTACCTGTGTTACTATGCAACCTGTTTCAACATTAATGAATGCACCTAGTTCCAAGAACCTGAACAGTATGTATTGCTGTTCACTAAGTAGCTAATCACTACCCACCTTCACTGTGGTTTATAAACTCACAAACCTATTTTGGAAATTTTACTTTAGAGGTGGTTACAGCATGGAATACAGATGCATGAACATAGAAGGATGAAAAGCGGTGGGTTAATATATAGAGGTGACACAGGTGGACCAGGAAGGGGTCACCAAGTGGTTGAAAGGATGGAAAAATGGTCTATTTCGCACCAGGATGCGTGCACTGTTGCACCCAGGGCCAAACGTGCAATTAGCAACTTAAAAAAACAAAACTTACACCACTACAATTCCTGCATGTCTAGTGTGAGTTCAGTTTTTAAAGGCTTACTGGGTTATGTGTAGATCTACTATAGCAATCATCTGGATCTCCACCTATATCTACAAAATGGAGCAATCCACAGCACACTATATACAAAAGAGACAGATGTGAACAGTCTCCTACATGCATCCAGCAACCATCCTCGTCACATCATTCACAACATTCCGTTCGGAGAATTTCTCCGCATCAAACGCAATTGTACGTCAGACGCAGAATGCAACAAACATCAAACTGCCACAATGCAAAATTTCAGAAACCGTGGATACAGCTCCAAACATCTAAAAGCAATGCTCAAGAAAACGGAAGAAAATTCCAGACCCAGTCTACTCCAAAAGACAACCAAAAACAGTATCTCACTGGAAAAACCCAGGTTCATCACTACTTTCAGTACCAACAATCACAGCATGAAAAAGATCTTATTACGTAACTGGAACATTTTGAAAACCGATACAGATCTAAAAACTCTCATAGACAATAAACCTAATGTAGTCTTTCGGAACTGCATCAACCTTAAAAAAATCATATGTCCTTCCTACTTCAACAACAAAAAATATGAAGCTTTTAAAAAAGAATCTTTACCACACAAGACATCTTGGCTAAAGGCACCTGTACAAGGCAATTGCAAATGCAACAACTGCCATATCTGTCCATACATGCTCAATGCGAAAAAAGACTTTTTTCAAGCAAATGGGAAACAGACCAAAATCAAACAACTCATAAACTGCAATAGTACCTTTGTCATCGACAGCATCATTTGTGTGTGTAAAAAGGCATATATTGGTAGCACCATAAGAAAACTGAGAATGCGAGTTGGAGAACACATGAGAGTCATTAAAAATAAGGACACATCTTCTCCACTAGCACTCCATTTTCTACAACAACACCATGAAACTGAGATCAGTAATATCCAATGCCATGGAATTGAGAAATTATTACCACCATACAGAGGAGGCAATTTGGAACTAAACCTCCGCAAGAGAGAAGCGTATTGGATTTGGACCATGGACTCAATCCAGAATGGGCTAAATGTTGACCAAGAATTGCATCATTTTTTGTTGTGACTATTTTCGTCTCTGTACAATCGAGAATCTCGCTTTCGAGTCTCTTGATATAGATGCTAAGTACTAAATGTATATGCTGATGCCATTTCCAACTGTAATCCATTAACAAATCTGCAACATACTGAACTTTAATTTAGTTATAAGTACTCATCTTATAACCATATCCAATAGAATCAGTCACTTCCTCCTTTCCTGCCCAATGTTAGTGTCTACCTCCTTACTTCCAATTCAAATGATTAACCCTATCATGGTTAACCTAGCTCTAGGCAACACAAGAACAAGTCTATTTACAAATTAGTTTGGGGGTGTACCGCCAAAATATACAAACCAAATACACCATCCTTAGTGATTTATCAACCAGTTGGACACTTTTAATTTTTAATTTGTCCTAATTCTTTGTACAAAAACAATCATTTCCTGTAACATACAAACTATAATCTCTCCTTTCCTTCTTTTTCCAAAGTGTCCATATCAAGACACACGTTTTGGAATATACATGCACATACCCATTCGATCCGTAGCACCAATAGCCTCACCTCCAACACATCGGGTAGAGGTGACTATCGATCACGTGACCACCAAGTTTTCCCGCACTTACGATCGTATATGCATCTTCCAATAATACATACGATATTCCTTTTTTGCATACATATATATGTATACATATATTAACTTAGACATAACAGCACACAAGATTCACAACATCAATAGCTGTACCTTTAACATGCCATAAAGGTAAACATCGATCACGTGATTATGACGCGATTCCGCGTTTACGATCGTATATTCACTTCCGGGTCATAGCAAACAGTACCTGCTTACAGCAATTTTCTACGACCAAACGCCAGCACAGACGCACACACCAGTGCCTCGATTCGCCGCAACTGACAACCACAGGTAAGAACTAGGTAACAGAACCTCCCCTAGCACATGCATAGCTAGGAGTAATATGCTTGTGCTACGACCATCAAGCATTACCATGCACATACTTACGTTGCACTTCGTTGTGCTTTTTCTATTTTCCCCAGGACCCGTGCAGAGTAGCCATTGCAACTTTCAAGAGATTTCGCTATTCCGTTTTGATGCTTCACTGCATAGGCAAACATAGGGCTACTTATGTAAGTACTCCATAGTGACACATTTCTTTATATCTTCTTAACCTTACACCCCTGACAAAATTTCATTTTTTAAATGAAATAAATATTAATCGAAATCATTTTAATAATGTATTTAGAACAGCTAAGCAATATTCTTTTTCTCCATGAAAACAAGCAGGTTCTTTTCACAATTTTTTTCTAAAAAAACGATTTACTTTCTTTTCCCTCTTCCTTTCTGTATTAGGAACTACAGGACACACAACGCACAGTATTTGCTATGAAAACCTTACAATCTGTTTTCACTTATTGGTTCCACGCAGTCAACTAATATCCATATTAACCCCTGAAGATCCGTCACCAACCAGACGGTGAAACACGTGTTGGGTAGCCTAAAATCACACAATGGAAAAATGGACAATATATGGTCAAAAGATTCAATGAAACTGTGATATGATCTCTGAAATATGAGGGCCTAGATTTTGATCAACTACCTTTGAACACTCAAGACTCAAAACTTATTTAACTTACAACTGTGAAAAAACAGTGACTCAGAGCACTTAACCTTATTCCAACTGTGAAGTAACAGTGATTTAAAGTATCCAATCCCACAATTGGTAACCTAATACATCTGTGATGCAACAGGTGTTATTACAATTACAACTGAATTTATCTATGAATTAACAGGAGGAACTAAATCTAAGTGTGCAATTAAATCCTCCTGCCAAGAAAAGGAAGCTACTGCTAATTTTTGTTTCACTTATACCAATTCCTTTGGACTATATGTACTTTATTTTTAAGTTCTGGTCTTCAATGTATAACCAATTAAAAAGCAATCAACCTAACCATACCAAATTGGAATAAATAATCACTGTGACGTATCAGCCTTCAGAAATGTATTTTTTGAATACGAAATCTTCTAGCCTGGGCAAGGTACCAAAGGACACACAGGTACATATCAGATATATCAGATTCACAATTTGGTTAATATTGGAGCGGGAAACACTTACAGGTCTATATAGTTGATGATTTAGCCTTGTTTCCCTTTACAGTCTAAGGGCAAATAGACCCAGTCTCGCAGATCCACTCCCTGTACATTCGAATATCCTGAGGAGCACGGGAACCAGCCCAAGACTGTTACAATTAGCACATTCATTCTGTATCGCTTTGACTTTGATTTGATAAGTATTTGGATGGTGCCCATACAATAAATAGTGTCACCAGGCGCCACAAGACATAGAGTGGGTAGGTATGGTAATGTTTGGTAATGTTTATTTGTATAGCGCCTACACACAGGCAAGTGTTTCAAAGCGCTCCAGGAGGGAAGAACACAGGGAAAAACAAGTCGCTCAGAGCCCTTGAACTTCTGAAACAATAACGGTCTGCACAGGCAGATTAAGTGAATATTATACATTTAACAGTTTAGATACAGCAAATAGGCCTGCCAGCGATTCTGCGGTTTATTTCAAGTGGACATTAAGGGGTGAAGACAAGGGAGAACAGGCAGAACAATCTTCAGGTAGGGCTGCATACAGATTGTGCAAGTGCGTGAGGGTAAGGGAGGGGCAGGCGACCAATTGTGCCCAGTCAGTAGATGTGATATGTTATGATAGTTTATTTATATAGCGCCTATGCACAATGTGTTTGAAAGCGCTTTAAGGCAAGGCAGGGAACAAGGGAGGGAACACTGTTGAAGTGCGGAGAGAGAAGCTCTCAAGGTTTTATTACAAGTGTAGTCGGGTGTAGGGCCTTGTGGCAAGTTCAGAAGGACTGGCAGGGGTGCCTGGGACCTGTGAGACTCTGAGGTACATCAGGCGGCCAGTCAATAAGCTGTATGGAAGGAGGGAGAGAAGGAAGAGCAGAGAGCTAGGTTAGCAGGGTAGAGTGAGAGAGAAGCAAGAGGAGAAGAGGAAGGTCTTGAGGAGTTTCTGGAACTTGAGAATTTCAGGCTCAAGACAGAGAGTGGCAGGGAGGCTGTTCCAGAGATAGGCACCTGCTGAGGAAAGGGATCTCCCTCCAAATCTCTGCTTGGAGAGCCAGCTCACTCGCAGAAGGTTGGAGGTAGAAGAGTGGAGGGCTCGAGAGGGACAATATTTAGGAAGGCAACGTTGAAGGTAAGTAGGTCCCAGGCACCAGAAAGCCAGAAAGCAGTAGGAGAGAGTGGAGTCGAAGATGACCCAAGGTTTTGGCCCTACAGGTGGGGGTAGGCACAGGGCCAAGGGAGGCTGGCCAGAGTTAGAGGGGGAAAGCAGGAACAGGTGTCCCAATGCAAACAATCTCTCATTTAGACAAAGGTTGTTGGCAGCACATCATGACTGAATAGTGGACAGACAGTCAGGTATGAGTGAGGAGGAGGAGGCGGCTGAGGGTCATCTGCATAACACTGGAAATTAGAGGTGAAAGTGGCAATCACACATACCAAGGCAGCCATGTAGACGTTGACGAACCAGAGGGATAGGTTAGAACCCTGGGGAATGCCACAAGTTTAGAGGGTGATAGTTGAGAGCAAGGCACCAAGTTCAACCTGGGATGGGCAGTCAGAGAGAAAAGTGGTTAACCAAGCCAGAGTCTGACCTGTGATTACCAAGGTGTCACAAACCCGTGAGATCAGGATGTTGTTAATAACTGTGTCAAACGCAGAGGCGAGATCAAGGAGAAAGAGGACAGAGGGAGTGTTAGTGTCAAGATTTGAGAGCAGGTCTTCACAGGTGTTCAGAAGAGCAGTTTCCATGCCTCTGGATGCTCTAAAGCCAGACTGATGGTCGTGGAAACAACTGATTGATGCCGTGTGGTGATAAAGCTGAGAGATAGCCAGCTTCTCCAGGAGTTTGCCCAGGATAGGAGTGATAGAGATCGGGTGGTAGTTTGATGGAATGGAAGGGTCAACAGGGGGTTCTTGAGAAGAGGGTGCATAAGGGAGTGCTTGAGAGCAGTTGGGAAAACTCCAGTGGAAGAGGAGAGGTTGCAAAGGTCGGCCAAGGCTGGTGCAAGGGAGTCAATGTTGTCCTTGATGGTTTTAGAGGGGCAGGGGTCAACTTGCTTGAATGAGGCCTTCATAAACCGGACTTGTCTGGTGACCTCATCAGGAGTGTTGGGAGAGAAAGAGGAGAGTGGAAGTGGAGGTTGGGCCAAGGGAGGCACAGGTGCTGGTGTGCACTGTGGTGTGGGGGGAATGGAGGAGAGGATGTCTTGGGTTTGTGTGGTGAAGTGTGCTGCCAGGGCCAAGCAGAGGTCCTGGGTGGGAGTGACAGAGGAGGAGGCTGCAGCGGGATTGGCCAGTTCCTTGCAGACTTTGAAAAGTTTGGCCGTGTTGTTTGATGCTGTGGAGATGCTGACTTGAATAAAGACTCTTTTCTTGGAGCGGATGCAGAGTTGATATTGCCTTTGAAGGAGGCTTCAGGCCAGTTTGTCAGATGGTCCCCCAGATGAATTCCATTTCCACTCAGCTGCCCAACACTTGCGTTTAAGGGCAGCCAGGTCGGAGTCTTACCAAGAGTTGCACTTTTTGGAAGGCTTCAGTTGGACCCTCATGACAGGGGCAGAATATGAAGAGTGTTGGAGATAGAGAGATTAAGGGCAGTGAGGGCTGTATCAGGTGGGAGTCAGCCGCAGGAAAGGGAGGAGGAGAGTAGGTGGAGGCAAAGGCAGCCGCTGTCACTTTTTTGATGGGTATGGTGATCTTGAAGCCCAATGGCTGTGCCGGGAGAGTAGTTGCTGTTAGAGAAGAGGAGAGCTTCAGGTGAATTGATAGACGAGAGTGGTCAGTCCAAGAGAAAGAGGTAGTGAGAGGGATAGAGAGTGGGATGTCAGTGGAGATTAGAGCATCCAACTTGTGGCCCGTGGTATGAGTGGAGACAGAGGGTAGAATAGAGAGGGCGAGAGAGTCGCATAGGTTGCGGAAATGTCCAGACAAGTCAGGAGAGTCAAGGTGGATGTCGAGGTCACCCAACCGGCGGAGTTGAGAGGAGGAGGAGTGTAGAGAAGAGGCAAGGTCGGCCCATTCCGAGAGGAAGAGAGTGAGCTGTCCAGGAGGCTGATAGAAGGTGGCCATGAGGAGAGAAAATTTAGGAGAGAGTGAGAGCCTGTAGACTAGGCACTTTAAAGAGGAGTAGGTCTGAATAGGGATAATAGACACAGGTATCCATTCAGGGAAGATCAGTGCTACTCCACCACCTGCCTTCCTAAGCCTCGGTGCATAAAGGATTTTGTAGCCTTCAGGGAGGAGAGTGTCAAAGTTTGTGACAGAGCTGTTCTAGAGCCATGTTTCAGTGATGGTGAGCACATCAAGATCCATGAGTTTGAGGAGGTTGCAGATATCAGTTGAGTGTTTAACAGCAGAGTGAGTGTTAAGGATGGTAATGTGGAGTAGCTTGTCATCCTTAAAGGTCTTCCACGGGGGGCATGGGACAGTGGTTCCCCCCGAGGGTGGCAAGAGGGCCAGAGAGATAGTAGTGGATGGAGGAGGAGTCAAGGCCGACAAGGGTGCAGGGACAGAAGGGCAAGGTCCAGGCTACTGAACAGAGGAGGCAGAAGATGTAGTGGGCAAGGGGGCCTGCATAGAGGAGGAGGAAGGCACAGTGAGAAATAGAGCCTGGCCAGAGGGGGGGGGGGTAAGATTAGAGAGGCGAGGGAGGAGACTATCAAAGGGTTCCATGTCTTACAATCGTGGTAAAAATGGCCGTGAATGCAAAATATTGTGGCAAAAATGCTGTGGTTTTTTTCGCCACAATCATGTAAAGGATGCGGGGGACACCCCCGCAACCCCTGGACCCATTATACTGTTTAAGGGGAGCGGGGGACACCCCCGCAACCCCTGCTCCCCTTTAATGGTATAATGGGGTTCACCTTTACCGGGTCACATTTTTTTTACCAGCATAATTTTAGCCGCGATGTTATTACCTGATACCTATTAAAGAGAAGAAGGTTGGGCAGAGGACCCTAAGCCATGATGGTTCGGTTGTAATAGACATTAATGATGACTCTGGAAATGGTGAATAGGTTAAGGAGGACCTCCCAGCGAGTGTCACCATTAATGGGAGAAGAGGCGATAGGAGAGAGAAGACCGACCATGTATCGAGTCCATAGGTCAGGTGAGTTTTCCGAAGAAGAGGATGTCAGTAACAGTCTCTCTGGCGGAAGCCTTGACATAGGTGTCTGCAATAGGAAGGCATGGGTTGGAGCTCAGGGTGTCCTTCGTAAGTTTCTTCAGACAGATTTAGTGAAAGGAGAAGGATAGATGATCGTCAAACAGTTGGAGAGGATAGGAGAGATAGATAGCAACATGGTAGGCAGAAGGGCGGGGGAGACACTTGCCAGGCCGAGCCCTAATGCACTTGGAGGAGGGGGGAGGAGACAGAGGGAGGTGTGCCTTGTGGGAGCACAAACAGCTGCAAGCACAAACAAAATCGGTTATGCAGCACACTAGACAGGCTAAACTTGACTTTAAGACTGGGCAGGTGAACTGCAGCACACTAGACAGGCTAAATTCGATTTTAAGTTAGGGCAGGTGAAATGCAGCACACTAGACAGGCTAAATTCGACTTTAAGACAGAGCAGGTGAAATGCAGCACACTAGCCAGGCTAAATTCGATTTTAAGAGAGGACAGGTGAAATGCAGCACACTAGACAGGCTAAATTCGACTTAAAGGCAGGGCAGGTGACACAATCATTTACTGACAGGGCTAGATAAGATGAAGAACATATCTGGTAAAGAGAGAGGTAGCCAGACCCGGGCCAGAGGGAAGGATTTGAGGGCTAGTAAAAGTCCATTTGTCACTGTGTGTCAGGGAACATGGTGGTTTCCTTGGCCTCCATGTTCATGTGGGGGGTGCAGGAGACGACCCCCAGAGACCCAACAAGACCTGGCCAGACAGCGGACAGGAAGCAGACAGGGGCCTTAGGAGTGGGCCTTTGGTGAGGGGGCTGGCTTAAGCCTTCCGTTCCCCCGATTGGCTTAAAGTGGAGTTCAACAGCCAATGCCAGCGCAGCAACAAAGAAATCACTTCATGCCCACAGCCTCATGCAGAGAAGAAAAGCACAGCGGACATGTTGAAAGCACTGCATATTTGCTGCTTGAGCAGGCCAAAATCCCAGGAAACACAGATTGTCTCTGAAAAAGGCAGTAGGATGGTGAAAACGGCACTGCCAGGTAGCGCAATGTAGTTGCGCTCAAATTATAATGATTTGCAGCCAAAAATAAACTTTTTTCACATAGAATCGTGAGTTGACTCCAAATAGGGGTAGATGTATAATCTCGGTCCTTTAATTGATACATATATGAAGACCATAGTTAAATGGAAAATTTACATTAGTATTATAAATTAGACCACATCAAAAGCGATAAACTAATTTTTATTTATGTGCAAGTTGCTCAGCCTCACCATGTGGATGTTGGACGTGTCTGTGGTTTCCTCCATGGATAACAGTCTGTACTCATCAGCACGGTCTATGCAAACACAAAGATGGTAAACAACACATTTTACAAAATGACCTATTTTGAAACAACGCAATGTACGTTTTTCGAGAAGGCTCACATTGCTCCATACTATTAGTATATCCCTAAACTAGGGATACACAAAGTAATCTATATCTATAATTGTATAAACTTTCATTGTGGCATTTGTTTAAGCGAGAAATACATCAAGGTTATTGATCTAATCCTTTGGAATTTAATGACAGTATTACACATTATTTTAAAAAACTATTAATATAATTCAATACATTCTATGTTGTCATACCTCATGCTCCAGACCAGTTGCAGTACAAGAATAGTACATTGTAGAAGTTCTTGCCTCCCCCTGTATCAAAGTAATTTTAATAATAAAGATGTAAAAGAAAAAGATGGTCGATATTTACATATAAGCCTAAATGCAACGTAGACAGATGTCTGGGTAGGTATATACTTGGTTGGATTTCCAATAATTTGATCAACAATCTGTACTAATGAACTCACTTCTCTGCATACACCTCTCAAACTAACTCAACAGCACTACAGTCCACTCTCTTGCCCTTTTCCGCTCATCCTACTAACCACCCTCCCTCCCTCTATGCATTACAGACCACACAAGTGGCGTCGTTGTGCATTAACTTTGTTTCAAAAGGTATCCTACTAACCACCCACCCTCCCTCTATGCATTACAGACCACATAAGTTGCGTTGTTGTGCATTAACATTGTTTCAAAATGTAAACTTGTACATAACAATAATCAATATTTTTTAAGCTGAACTTAAACAAATAATTATTTTTCATTATCACATCTGAAGGATTAGTATGAAAACATTACTTGAAAGGTGAGTGAAGTTGCTGCTGACTCTGGAATAGTGGTGGATGTACAATCTTAGTCCTTTAATTGTTGCATATATACACACCACAGTGAAATAGAAAATGTACATTAGTATTATAAATTAGACCACATCAAGAGCGATAAAGTAAGTTTATGTGCAAGTCACTCGGCCTCACCAGGTGAATGTTGGATTTGTCTGTGATTTCCTCCATGGTAACGGTCTGTACTTCCATATGTGCTCTCTACGTAAACACACAGATGGTAATCAACACATTTAACAAAATGTACATTTTTCGAGAAGGCTCACATTACACCAAATTATTAGTGTGTCCCTAAACTAGGGATACACAAACTTATCTAAAGTTATAATTGTATAAACCACAGTACATTGTGCCACAAAGGCAACTTGTGCAGTAAAATATCAATGGAAGTATTACACAAAAACTCCAAACCATTCGTTATGTTACCTGTTCACAGACTAGTTCAATGAATTGAATGATCATTTGGAAAACATATTATATTGAAAGAAATTAGAAAAAAGTGAAATACATAAACAAAAATTCTGCCTCCACTTCACTACTCACCTCGCTCAGTGTGTGCTGAAATTCAGTAGGAACTGCGTTGGGAAGTAATTTGCGATGGAGTCTGGGGTGACTCTTTTTAGTGAACTTTGACTGTTCGTACATATCTTCAGAGAAGTGCATGCTGCAGACACGGAATCAATTTCCCCTCATGTCAGCCAAGATATTGTTACTCTGGCCCTGAGACCCCTTGCCAGCTCGCAGCCACAGGTGAAAACTGCCATTGAGGGTGGAGGGGGGATGGATCGATGTGGATGAGCCGACCACAATAGGCCAGTAACCTTGTTGAAGCACACCAATCTTTCCCAATCCTCTTAGATGTTTGTACATGTTGTGGATTTACAAATAATTTTGAAATTTTTTTCACATGGACTAATTTCTTTATTTCTTTTTATTTAGTTTTTTAAAGTGGATGTCAATGACAAATTACAAATTGTACTGCTGCTGTCGAGGTACTGTCTGCAAAAATCTTCGGTATTGTCCAGAGTCACTGGGGAATTTCTCATGAATGGCGTGAACCACACAGGCAGGTATCACTCATCGAACGCGGAATCCCAGTCTTCCATGAATCCACCATGTAAACGCACGATAGGCCACAAGCCTGTACCTCCTGAGCAAGAGAGAAAGAAATAGTTTATTTAAATGAACCCAATAATTGCATGTATTATGCTTGAAATACCAATGTAAGGCATTGTGATGCTTCAAAAAGTATGTTTTCGTGGAAAGTACTGACAGTACTTGGTATATCAAGTGGGGATCATTTAAAAATGTGAACGCCCATTTAATCAAAAACATTTTGGGAGATGGGGGAAATATTGTTTTTAACATAAAAGTGAAAGAAAGGTAATTGTTCGGACATTGATTTTAAAGATGAACATTACAGTTTGAGATTAGAAAAAGAAATGTATTCAATTTACAGAAAAATGCTTTCATTGGTGACCTTAACAAGTTACAATGATAAAGGGGAAGAACATGCAATGTTATCTGTCTCAGTTGTCAAAAACACAACATTTATTGAGTTAATTTACTCGTTACTTGGATTACGAGGGCGTACTGTAGATCGAAGTTTGTGCATCAGGACCCTCAGCATTTGCAATACGGATCTTGTAAGGCAGGCTGCCCTGAAGTCATGCAGCTCTGTAACGCGTAGCGGTGGTGTGTCTTCTTGGGCAAAGTAGGCCAAGCAGACAGAGTTTTCTCTGCAACAGCAGTTCTCCAACACAGCTGGCATTACCTCACAATGATAGCAGGTACACCAGGTGGAAACGTCTTCCATGCGACTGGGTTCAGGCTCCGGTGATTGATCGTCACGACTATCATCTGATTGCCCATTGTCTTGATGTTTTTCTCTTTCAGGGATTTCCTATTCTAAATATTCTGGCTCGTACATGTAGGGCTCAATAGTGGCCATAGTTCCTTAATATTGCAGAGGTACAGAATCAGCAGTTATATAAATAGAAATTATTTTGTTTGCAGTAACGAAATGAGGTTTGACATTAAAATTCAATGTTAAGGAAAAACAAGTGAAACAACAGCCATGTTAGAAAAAACAATCGTGCAAATACAAGATTAATAGTGGCACATTTTAAAAGTTTGCATGGACACATGTAAAGAACAAGCCATGTTAAAGTAGAATTTAAATATGGTTTGGTAAATACGTTTGTACATAATATAAGAAATGGTAAAATAAAAAGCGACTACTGAGTGAATTAATTATCGGCAGCAAAAGTACCTGTTCTCAGTGTGTCATACTTGGCAGATAGCTGAAAAGAACAGAAACAAGTCAGTGAAACTGGAAATGAAATACACTGATGCGAAGGAAAAAGAAACTCCTTGGTTATATGATCAGAAATGGTTTGTTTATGTTTGTCGAGGAAAGAGGCATCTTGGCATTTCCAAGGAGACACATCAATAGATTGCGCACAGAGGACGTTCACATGAGAAGTGCATTGGCATTGTGAACAGGGGCGTAAGCGTCTAGTGATGTCAGCTTTAGAGGCGGGTGATCTGTATTACTGCTGCGAGGGCACTTGAACTTTGGGCGATAGATCAACAGATAATATTTCCACAAGATGGCGGTGTCCGGCAGGCGTTTTTGCATCTATAAAAGTGAGGAAAACTAAGGTAAGATGTATAGGATTTTTTTAAAGATGGCTCGTTGTATGATCAAAAATACATGCCCAATCGATTGGCACAATAACATTTCTGAGCCTACTGCCCCTTTAATAGTAACGAGTCTGATATATCCTCTCCTACTTCATTTAGGAAGCTATTTAAAATGTTAACAGTCATTTAAAACCCACAGTTGTTATAGGGGAACCAAGGTAACTATATTGGGTATTCATGTCAGAATGCTCCATTTTACAGAGCCCTCATAAGGTTATAGCCACTTACAGAAAATACAGGCTGTTGTAATTTTTTGGGCACATACTCCAAAGTTTTTAAAGCAATTTTGAGTACCACATACATTTTATTGTAATCTTATAAGGTGGACAAAGTGTACCAATTGGTAATTTCATTAAAACCTGTAGCGTCAGTTGTCATGTGGAATATCCACAGTTGTTACCTCCTGAACAATAATGATGCAATATCTCTGCCTCGTTTAGGAACCTTAACCTTGTGAAGGATTGCCCACGTAAAATCTTTATGTGTGTGTTTTAAATTCACAAAGTGGTCCACCATCCGTGGAGAATTTCTTTTGTCCTTTGGCAGGATATGTGTTCCCCAATCCTCACTTTCACTGGGCGTGATATCATGCCAATGTATTTCTGTCCACATGGACACGTTATAAGATATATCATGTCTGAACTTTTAGAATTTGTGAAAGATATTTGGAAGCACAGGGAAACGCCATCCTATATCTGTGGATGTACTGCATCTTGTGTGTGGACAGACAACACACTTTCCACACGGGACGTGACCCATTGGTCCCAAATTATTCTAGAGAGTCCCTTGAGTTTGGACTTCTATGTCAGGGTACGTATTGACTAATACATCTTTAACGGTTCTGCCTACGTTTCATTGCAAATCTAGGGGTGGAGATGTTATTCTTAGTCACATTCAAAATAGGCCAAAGTTTGAGAATCTGTTTGTTTAATAAGATTGACCAGCGATGAATAGCTCAATACTGATGAAATGTTATCATCAGGCATCTTTCGTGAAGGATGCTGGGTGACAGTTATGCCCCTCAGAATATGCCTAGCTTGTTTTTGAGCCTGGCATACTGTTTTCTTAAGATAACTGCGTATCTGCAGTTTTTAAGCCAGAAATGTCACTTTTGTGTCATATTCCCGGAGGGGAGAACAATTAATGTGGATCCGAAGAAATTGTCTGAATGGCAGATTTTCTTTCAACATTTTTGGATGATAAGTCTGGAATTGTAATAAAGAGTTTCTGTCCACTGCATTGTGATATACGGACGTGGATATGCTCTCTTCGAAAGCGGTCAACGTTAAATCAAGAAAATTAATCTGTGATTTACCCCATGTAATTGAATTGAGTCAGAGGCAAAACATGCCAGTGCTCACAAAGAGGAACCAGTGCTCAGCCCTGTCAAACGGCCATACAATTTAAGCACTGGAAGCAAGGACGTAATTTGGGGGTTGCCAGGGGTTGCACCTGCTACCCCTGAAGTCTCCCTTGCTACCCCTAAAAAAGAAATTACAAAAGCTATATATAGATATATTTTAATGGATCTCCTGGGCTGTGGCCAGCACCATGTGGCTCTTTGTTTTTGGAGTGGCTTGCTTTCTTGTTCAGGCTTCTCCTAAAATGACAGGGGGTTCCACAAGAGTAACACTTTGAGCAGTGACCCTAAATAAGAAAGAATAGGAATAACAAATCTTTCTGGAATTCTATACAATGATTGCTAGACTCATTAAACGTTTATTTCAGGTACACTTCAGGGGGTAAGTCACTGATTTAGTCTGCTAAACACCTCAAATTCACAATGCAGGCAAACACTTCCAAAAAGCATTTAGAGCAGAATAAGCATCTATTTCAGACTATGGGGGTCATTGCGAGGTAGGAGGTAACCATGCCGCTCTTAGTGGCATGGCTACCTCCTTACCGGGTACCGGGTCCGGGTTCCTTGAATTAGGAATTACCCGGCCATTACGACCTTGGAGGGCCCGGTAATTTCTTATTCAAGAAACCCATCCCCATTCCCATTCGAGCCCCCATAGGTCTCAATGGGAATGGGGAGGGTGCTAACAAAGGGCCCATTACCAATGGGCCCGTTGTTAGCACCCTGGTCTGCTCGCGGGACCCGCTAAGGATGGCTGGATTTACCAGGCGGCCTTAGCGGGTCCCGCGAGCAGAACTCGTAATGAGGCAGAAAGGGGTTGACTGCTCTGGCACCTTTACCGGTGCCGTTAACCCCTTACTGCCTACCTCGTAATGACCCCCTATGTATTTTGCTTTTGCAAGTTGCAGTTACAGAATTTTTTTTCTGCTTTTGTCTCTGTTACGATCATCACAAGACATCCCATCTCGGTGTCCTCGGTCACTTGACACAATCCTTGCACCTAAAAGCTTGTGTACAGTGTAGAAATGTTTGACCATGGCACATAAAGTGGCCCTTGATTTCATTGTGCCACAATTAATGCTTTGTTGTAATGTGTCTATTTTTCCTATATATGTGGCATTCTGTTCAGGATTTTTGTTTGCATCTATTAAGTAGCGAGTGCCCACAGAGTGTGCTGCTTTCCCTCCTCTACTCTAAATTCTTTAATACACAGTTATGAATCCTCCCAATGGTATGTATTTTTCCAACCTCCGAAGCTTGAAAAGTAGATCCATGCAGGGTTGACATTTGGCCAAATTTGCACCAGATCTGCAAATGAACTGGCTTGATGTTGAATCTCAGTTAACAGTTTAATGGTATCCACTAAAGTGTGTAATTTGCTTTGTGACTTTGAGAACATTCACACATGTAATTGCTCATTTTACTATAGCCAGTAATATAGCTATAGTCAGTAAGGTAGCCCAGTGGATCGAGCGCTCTCTGCTGCGATGTGTGTGTGAGCTGCAGGTCGCAGGTTCAAATCTTGGCATGGCCAACACAGCCTTTCATATTTTTGAGGTTGATAAATGAGTACCGACAGAGGTTGGGTAATATTGCATGTACATGTGTTCTATATAAAGTGCTTAAGCATAAGTGCTGTATAATAACACATCATTATCACTCGACCTTGAACATCTGCTTGCATTCACAGTAATTTGGTAATATGGGCCTATACACACTGATATTAATGATACATATGGTGATCCATTCTTGTATAAAATGTATATCACATTACAGTGTGATGCCACTTCCTGTTTTGTCAAGGGGTGAAAGGTCATGTTCCATGACTTCCTGTGGTGCACTTCGGTGTGGGGTCAGAGGTCAAGGGTTGTGTGATGTCACATCCACTACCCCAGACATTCTGGAGAAATGACGGTCTGACTGGAAGCTACCAGTGAAGGCTTGCAGCTGAGTAAGGACCCTGCTGTTTAAGGCTCAGGGCAGCTAGGGTTTGCAGAAGAGCACAGTTCACAATGGAGACAGCTGTGGAGGGTGGAAAGCAGCAGGTGTTGAGTCTGCCACAGAGATTATGGAAAGCCCCAGTCACAGCACCTTGGGGAGGGAGGATGGGTCATATCTTGGAGAAGGGTTGCAATTAATACAGGGGTACTTTCTAGTCCGGCAGGCCTTGTCATGCAACAGCAGATGAAGGGGCAGGCATTTCTATTCAGGAGGCAAGCAGGGTTATTTCGATCACTCATTGGGAAGAACATGGGGCAACAGTCACACCTCTGTACATGGAATGCTGCAATTGTGGGACTAACTGCAATTTCCTTACTTTAGTGTGGTGTTGAAATATCCCCAAACCCAAGAATGAGGAATCAAAGGAATGGAGCTTATACTATATGAAACCCCAGTTGCTGTTTTTTTGTGCTGCTCGTAAATATTTCCAGAAGACCACCTCTACACCGTGTTGAACTCAAGCAGGTAGCCGCTAACTGTGCTGGATTTCCTGTTGATGGAGCCAGTGTGTGATTAATTTGTACTGGTGAGCTGCATTGGTAGAATATGCCCTGGAATGCTCATTTTAGGGACTTGTGTTCTCTTTACCCACCCACTCCTACCGACCTAAGGGGTCTTTCGGCACTTAGTCCCCACTGCCCATTTGCACCCTTACTGCGTGGATTATATCATTTGCACTCTGTGGGAACTTGGAATGTTGGAAAAGAAGAAGTACACCTGCAATCATTGTGGACATGGACGTGTGCTCTGGAACATTGTTGCACATACATGATCTCAGTGCATTTTCTCCCCTGCATTGTTTGTTAGTGTGCCCTTTGTTACTGCAGTAGTTAGATATTGTGAGGCCTGTCCGAGCGGTGCCTGTGCTGGTATACTTATTTATTTATTGAGCATTTGTTAGGCGCCTGTATAACAAAATACTTTTTCAAGGCACCACAAGGCAAAGTGGGGAGGGAACATGGGGAGAAAGAATGATGGCAAAAGACAGAAAATATACAATTGTGGTCCTACTAGGCCGTGTGGCATTCAGACTTGCAAGCGCTGTGACAAGTCCAGGCGAAGGGATGGAACAGGGATCAAGGTATGGACAAGTGCTTGTGAGAGCACGGGAGGGAAGAGGTAAGGGTGCCAGCTGAGGAATCGTTGGTGAAAGATTAAAGAATATCGAGGCTCAATACCACATAATAGAAATACGTCAGTCACGAGTCCAAAGGTACCATGTTCATTTATTAACAGGCAGCTGTCTGGCACTCATCACCCCGCAATGTGTGCAAGCAGACACCATGAGATGAGAGAGTGCTGGACATTTCAAAAACACAAGTATTTATATAGGTTTTCCACAATCCCGGACACATCACCCAGCCCTTCTTTGTGTCATACATTTACCTAGGGTTCATAGCCTTTCCACATAACTAATTCATGCTTAAACATCTTTGAATAGTTTGTTGTTTTCCTTTAAACATTGGACACAATGGTAACATTCCTTATTTTACTCGCTTATATTTGTCTACCATTTGTTCTTGAGTTTAAAGTCAACTTAGTTTCAAGAAACGAAAACAAAGATTTCTGCAAGAAGAGCATGTTGAGCTATTCAATATTCTACTTGGCTAGTTGAACGACGCAGGCACTATTGGAACAGATGGTATCTAAATTAAAGTTTAAGTCCAATGTTCCTTCACTGTAGGACAAACAATCCACCTTAGCAGCTTCAACCTGCTTATCTATGTTGACATCATGGAAACAGTACAAAGTTAATTTTGCTCTGCTGGAGCTGAAAACAAAATTCTAACATGCCACAGAAAGCAAGAGGTGATCAAAATGGCGGATAACTCAAAATGGTGGCGTAGTCAGCCTGTTTCAGGTTCATTCAATGCGATTTACAATGCGATGTGAATGTGCTTAGGCCAATGTTTACTATCAGGCGGTATTCATGCAAAATATACTTTTAGAAACTCTTTTTGGTCTAATCATCAGACCATACAGAATCTCTATCTTCAAAAACATTTATCGCCATTAATTCCTTTATGGCGATGTCCTGCATTACCAAGGCATTAGTCATTTTTCCCGGTCTAGGTGTCTTAGGTTCTAGTTTACCCACCGCTTGTGCCCCAATCAGAACTGCAAAGATTTCCAGCCCCAAGATCGTAACAAGTCCCAGAACCATGTGCCAATATCCCAGTTTACCTCTGGAAGGTGTACGTCAGTACTTAAGGTGTGCAATTTCTTAATTGCCTTAAATATGGCAGGGGAGGAATCGGGTACAAAAACACAACATGCGGATCCCACCATTTTGCACACCCCACCACGCTCAGCTAGAATGATGTCTAGCACTATCCAATTTTGGAGAACCACTCATCTAATAGCCTTTTGCTCCAGTGTCATATTATATAGGATGTCAGTAGTTTTGTTGATGGTTTTCTAGAAAACCCTTGCCAATTTTCTAATATCTTGGGAGTTTGTTATCTATCCCCAAAATGGTGCAAAGGATTTAGCAATGTCACCCAGAATATGTGAAGAAGTATCACCATCCTCATCCCACCTTGGACGAGCTCTAGAGATTTCAGCAGTGGTGGCAACATATACACCTGATAAAAGTATCCCTAAATAACAAGTACCCTCCCAATCTCTTGGTAACCATGGATATGCCTCATTACCTCAAACAAAGTAAACAGGATCTCCTACATACAGATGTCTATCCTCACAGGTTAGTACGGCAGTATTCATACATCCCTCAAATGTACCCATTTGCTGAGAACCCTCTCTCTGTATACAAAATGGAATGGAGTGCGGACTGTGGTTAATGGTATAGGAAGGAGTCATGGCATCCCTATTACCTACGGGAGTCATTTTAAAGGTAATCATAGATTGGAAAGGTCTAGAGAGTCTATCAGAAGGCCTAATAGAGGTAACATTTAGCTTGCTCCTATTTTCAAACTGAGAACATCCAAGAGGTGCTGAAACTCGTTTTTCAAACTCATTGAGATTAGTCCCATCAAAATTTCCAGTGACACTATTGTTCCATCGGGCAAAGAATAAGGCCCTAATTGAAGCATAACAAGCAGTAGTTAGAGGGAGAGGATCTATATACCAGCCTAATTTCTTTTCCCCATGTTGTGGCAGACGTGAACATATCCAACAATTGGTCTTATTTAGAATGGCATGTGTGGCGTTCATGATCATCAAGAGGGTGTTGTTGTGATAACCCCCTCTATGTTGGAGATCTCGAGAACATAGAGAGGTCGAAACTGCAGATGGATTGGCGAGTTCCTTGCAGATTTTGAAATGTTCAGCCTTGTCATTAATGGCTCCAGAGATGCAGGCTTGGGTGTGGGCCCTCTTCTTAGAGTGGATAGAAAAACGATATTGCCTTTAGAGCAGGCGACAGGCCAGTTTGTCAGAGGATGAAGCCGAGGTCTGCCACTTCCGTTCAGCAACTCTGCACTTATGTTTCAGAGATGCAAGATTGGAATCATATCAACTGTTGCACTTGGAGGCAGGTTTCAGGTGGATCCTCATGGCAGGGGCAAGGATGCCGAGGGTGTTAGAGATGGTAAGGTACAGGTTAGAGAGGGCAGAGGGGGAATCAGAAGCAGGCGTGGGGATGAAAGTGGAAGCAAAGGCAGTGACTGACACTTGCTTCATCGGTCAAATGAAGGCGAAGGAGGCTGGCAGTGTAGCAATGGTTTAGACAGAGGGCCGAGGGTCCCCAAGCAGGAGGACAGGAGAGAGTGGTCAGACCAGGAGAGGGGGGTTATGGCTGAGTTAGAGATAGGGATTTATCCATAGATGAGGGCATCTAGTGTGTGTCTGGCTGAGTGGGTCGGACCGGAATGAAGGACAGTGAGAGAGAGGGAGTCAAAGAGGTCACGGAACAGTGAGGTGGCTGTTTCAGGGGAGTCATGGTAGATGTTGAAGTCATCAAAGAGGAGGAGTTTGGAAGAAGAGGTCAAGAGGGAGGAGGTGAGGTCGGGCCATTTAGAGTGCAAGAGAGGGAAAGGGCTGTGGAGCCTGTAGATGGTAGCAAGGATGATAAAGAGAGTAGGAGAGTACCTGAGCCTACAGAGGAGGCATTCAAAAGAGGGGTATGATTCAGTAGGTATGATAGAAGCAGGGACCCACTCTGATAAAATCAGGGCCACTCCACCTTTGGGCCGGTTGGGCCTGGGTTTGGAGAGGATTCTGTAGCCCTCTGGAAGGAGAGTGTCAAGAGCAGTGTCAGAGCTGGCATTGAACCAGATCTCGGTAAGGGTGAGGACGTCAAGATCAAAGAAGGAGACAGATATCCGAGGAGTGTTTAACAGCAGAAGGAGCGTTCAGAGTGGCTAAGCGAAGCTGATTACCACTTTTGAAAGTTTTCCGAGGAGGGGTAAAGGGGCATGGTACTCCTGTCGGTGGTGGTGGAGAGGCTAGAGGCGGGAAGGAGGAGTAACAGGAGAAGGGATAATGTTAATGATAGAGGGCAGGTGCCGGACAAGGAGGAGAAGAGAAGGTTGAGAAACTTGGGCCATGACAGTGCCACTCTGATAGGTTTTAATGATGCACCTAGAGGATGAAAAGTATGCTAAGAGTACTTGCCATCTTGTGCCACCATTGATAGGTGAAGAGGAGAAAGGGGAGAGAGTGGAGACCAAGTGGGGAGTAGGTTTGCATGTATTGTTTTGGCCTCTGAGGCCATATCCACAGTGTGTAACACTTATGACTTTATATTTTAGATTTCCAATCCCCACCAAGGTTTAGGTGTGTCAGTTCATTAGTATATTTTGGACTATCTATGGATATCTATTCTACTTATGGCCATTACATTGTTTTGGTACCTCTATAGGAGCTGCCACGCACCTGGCTGGCAGTTGCTTAGATGAATAGGTTCCATGTCATTTCATCACGGGATGTTTTTTCAAGGTTTTTTTTTACCGCAGATTTTATTATGAAAAAACATATCGAATTATTATTTTTTTTGTTGGGGGGGTTACCCACAAACCCCTATGCCCTTTAATTTATTTTATATTCCTGTACACCCACACCCAATTTATATATTGTTCTAACCCCCCCCCAAGAAATTGCGGTAAAAAACCCTGCGAAAAAACATCCCGCGATTAAAGGATGTTGAACTGATGAATATATGTAGTATTATTTGTCTGGTAACAGGTGCATGCAGGATTATGGTGCATGCGTAGGTGGGTGTGTTTCTGGTAACATCAAGTGCTTAGTAGCACAGGTGCATGCTGTTATTTGGTACATGCAGGGGTGTATACATGTCCTGCAACATGGAACGTGTGCTGCATTTTGTGCTTGCATTGGTGTGTGTATGGGCACCTGGTGAGAAGGTGTGTCTGGTGACATGGTGTGAACCGTTGCATGGTTAGGTGCATCTGGTGCCATTCTGTGTCTGTTGGTACATGAATTGCATTGGGTACTTGGGTGCAGTGGTGTTTTTTGTCATCTCTGTTGGGGGTAGTTGCACACAGAGCTGGAGTCTTAGTGGATATATGTCCAGGGCGGCATGCACTTGAGCTGTACCAATGGGTTGGGTGTAACACCACTGTGGTGCGTGCAAAAATAAGAATTTGAGCACAATGTTGTCTATGTCAGTATGCAGAGGTTCTGTACCGATAGGATTGTTGCAATATAGCTCTTTGGTTTGAGTATTTTTTCTTCATGGTTCCCTGCTGTGTGACCCCTCTGTGTCACCAGGGCATTTTCTGTCATGTTGGATTGATTGCATTGCTGCTGCCTGTGTCAAGTGTTTAGTTTGAGTTTTAGGAGTGTGTGAGATTAGGTTCTGGGATTTCTGGGACTGAATGCAGGTGTGGTTGGGATATGCATTGTTTCAGGTTTGTTGTCTGTAAGGAAGGGGGATGAATCTTGGGTTTGTAGCCTGTGCTTGTCCCGGTTGCCATACATGAATAATGCAAGAATGTTGGTGCAAGCGGATTGATTGACAGCTCAGAGGAATGTTGGGTGTAGGGCTTGAGTTAATGCTCTTAGATTGTCAGTTGACTCCTGGCATGGGCAGGCGAAGGGTGGTTAAAGGGAGGTATCGGTGTACCAATACTATGATTAACAGGAAACTTGTAAACATGTAAAATAAAGCGACCAGGAATTTCATAACACTAGGATCATGGCTAGGCTGTACCAAGAGAATCATCATATCTCTGTTAGATTGCAACAGCATATGCAATGCTGCATGTCGGAGGCACGCCACAGGAAGGCAACATCACGGTCCACTAATGGCTTACATTTAGACGGGTGTCTTACAGAGACTTTTGTTGGTGTTTAAGTTGGGGGACATCTGGGATCTAGTGAACACGTAGTGTCAGAGTCAACACATAGAAGGTTTTCGTTTTCAGGAATCTCACCAGGGGTATTTTTCAAGTGCACCACTTACACCCACTCAGCATCAGCAGCGTGAAGTCCATCATGTGGGCAACTCACGACCCCTGATCCTCATGTGATGCCACGTGAGACTCTTCCCAAAAGACAGTTCTTTCCCATCTTCTTGGAGAGACAGAACTAATCACTACTACGGAAAGATATGTTTACAAAAAAGAAAGAGACAGCACCTCTGATTAACCCCTCAGGTCAATGACAATGGCAACAGTGTTGTCTAATATGCTTCATCATTTTCTTTCTAGAGTATGCACAGTCACACTCACAAGCTAGGACCAGTCCCAATGCGATGTTTGGTCTGTGCTTTTCTTCTTATTGTGATAAGACTTCAGGTGTGTCTGCGGTCTTGATACAGTGTTGATGTACCTGGCGTGCTCACAAGCTTTCTTTGTATTACTTTGCAAAGGTGGCCCGGGGCTCTTTTCCTTCAGAGGACTCGGGTCCCACGTTCTCTTCACCAAGGTTTCAAGTGCTACGCTTGGCTGCACTGATTGGTGTGGTGGCTGCCCCGTTAAGGGCGTACACACGCGCAGAGTGATGTTTCACTCCACCACATGTGGTTTAAATAAAGGGGGCATTCCCGGCCACAGCAGAGCGACCGGGGAGGCCAAACCGTACACACATGTGTTTGTGACTCTGTGTGCGGGAGGGGACTCACGGGGATTGCCGGATGGAACCGGAGCACTACAACAATTGGCTGCATTGAGGTGGGACAACGTATCAGAGCCATTAGGTTGATACAGAGCGTTGGCTGCCTGTAGGTGGTGGGCGCAAAGTAGGCAAGACATATCAATATCATGCCAGCTGCACCTAGGCTTGACGACAAACACCATAGTATACTGTTGAGTTCCTTTGGCCACTCAGGGACATGACCAAATCAGAAAATGATCAAGTCTGGAGACATTGCTAAAATTCCGAAATGAAGTGACACTTCTTTCAAGGGCAGTTCTATAGAAATTATTTCGGAGTCCAACAGGGAACAGGGAAGTTACATCACTTTAAGACCTATATAGATCTCAAAAGCTATGGTGCAACAAATGCAAACGATTGTTGCATATATTTAATTTATTACAACAATCAAGTATCAACAACTACAAGATCCCTCAGTAATACATAACAAGCATTTATAACAGTACGGTGAATACGTGCAGAAAAAGGTACATCAAATATGCAATAAGAAGTAAAACACCTGTACAAAAACAGACGCAAGCAGATGCAACAATGCACAAATACACTGACACAAACGCCACAAGGGACAAAAGAATGTCCACATTCTATGCAATTTAAAACGTGTTTAACAGTTTGATTGGTTCTTCAACGGAATTCGTCAGGTCACCTATTTCCCTTCATGTACATGTTTCAGTCCTATTGGCGAGTGACTGCTGGCTTCCCAGCTCAGAGAAAACCCCACAGCACGCTGCACTAAACCTGCGTCTCGTGTCTCAGTTACATGCGTGGCACATGCCTGTTTATCCAATAAGGGACGGGTAATGCTGATCTCTTGAGTCCTGCTTGCTCTCCTATGTTTTGAATAACCCACTTACTGACTGTAGACTTTATGTCTCCTATGTATAAGTCACTTAATGAAAATGATTACAGTTTGGCAATCACATATTTCCATCCCTATGAAAATGCATTGACAAACTCTCTGATCCTTTCGAGCAGAACTTGGCTTCTTGTGATGGAAGTGAATCCTGAGGATTCTTTGATCCTTATTGAGGAGTTGAAATCACAATATCCAAAGGTTTTTTTTTTTTTACCGCTTGATGATACTAACCATTTTTAGGGCTATCCTATCTTCATGCCCCCAGCAACCACATCCAATGAATGGGCGCAGAGGCTTCTTTAGATTGTCCTCAGTCTAATCCACAAATGATGAATCGGTAACGAGGTGAAGATCCAATTATTACCCCAACAGAGCCAATTCTATTCTAGATCACTGCTTTATTTCAGTGGGTTTGGTTTAAATAAGTAATTTCAGTGGCAAGGATTTGCCTATGTATTTTTGGCACAGTAATAAAGTGTATTTTAGATAATATGGATTGGGACAAAAGCTGGTTGAATCTTTCCATAAAATGCAAGCTGCAAAATTGTGAGTTTGCTAATTTTTTTCCTCTATGCAAATGCTAGATAATCTGGCCAAAGGTTTGCATCTATTTTAATGATTCTCCAGAACATTGTGCAGCATGCATGTGAACCCTTTGGAAACAAAATCATTGGGAAGCACTGTGTCAGAGGCAGCTGAAAACTGCGGCTTCAGACTAAAGCTTGTTTTCTGTTGGGTCCTTTCCTTTAGCGCTAGCGATAGCTTCCTGACAGGCACAAAGTTCGGCTAAGCTACTGCTGAAGACTGGTGTTTTTTAGGGTTTTTTTGTACGTCTGCATTTATGTACAAACTTTACACAGAGCTGTATTTGTATGTCATATCCTAAGAGGTTTGATTGTATATGTTAAACATAGCTCTCAACATTTTGTCACCCCACAGCGGGCAAAAACATCAGATTTTGCTTTTGGCAGTGTAAGACCAATCATTTACATGGAAGGGTAGGGAGCTTGGTGGATGAGAGAGATGCTTTCTGGGTGGGTGACACCTGCCAAAAGCGTGTGAGTTGAGAAGTATGTGTTAAATGGAATGGGGATTTTCTAATCTCACTAACAGCATGCATTCCACCATGCGTGGACTTATTAGCTAAACCTCACATGTTGTACATCAGTTGCAACATATATTTCCTTTGGGAAACATTCCCTGCTGTGGACCCGCACCCCACCTTCCACCTGCATCTGTGCACTAACCTTGATGGACCTTTCTTTGGTCGTGCTCACCTGCTTCCCATTCATCATTAGACACTGAAGGGCTTCACCTGCTTGGTCCTATCAGACTGTGGACCAGCCTAAGACTTGTATGCCCCCAGTAATGCTGTGTTTTCATTTAGACTTCTCGTTGTCAGCATAGCTACCTTTATCCCTCATGATGACTGGTCCTCCCTCTACATCGTCTACTTTGGCTCGTGCTCTCTTTTCTTTTCCTCCCACAAGGTTTGTGAGCAATTGCAATGATACCCCTATTTCTTTCTTCCGTCTGTGAAGATCTCGATTCTCTACTTTCTCTGCTGTTACCCTTGATTTTCAGTTCCTCTCGATGGGGAATTTCAATCTTACCCATCAATCAGGTCATTCGACCTGGACTTTTGAGCCATGGTCGATTATTTTCATTCACCCCAATTCTGCACGCCCCACCTTTTCTGATATCTCTGGCTCATATCTTAATCTTATCTTTTCCCATGTCTCTGCTCTTCTTTTGCTCTTTCCAGAGCATCCGCTTCTACCCCTTGGTTAATGTCCTGCCTACTCCTTTCGGGCCATACCCTTCTGTGCCCTCATTAATGTGGTAAGATGGCACAACTTTGATGCTCTTTCCTTAATTTCTGACATGCACGTTCCACCGCCTGATTCTTCTCCTGTTCTTGTGTCGTCAGCTATTTCATTGTCTATTTCCCCACTTTACCCTTTTCCATCCTTTATTCTCCGTCATTAACCATTTCAAGCCCGACTTTCCCTTTTTCTCCAAAATGCTGAGCTACACTGGAAGGAGTCTCATTCCCCGTTTGTACTTCTAGCTCTCTCTTCTCTTCACTCCTTCTATGGTCTTGACCTTTTCCATGCTAAGTATCTTGATCACTGGCCCCTTATCATTTTCTATCTCCACAATGTCCATCCTTTTATATATAATAACTTCTGTCACCCCAGGCCCCAGAGCTGCTTTCAATTCCCTACTTTCTACCCCTCACTTTGCTTTCAAGTTCAGTTTTCAGATTAGTAATATTCACAATGTTCCTCTTTTTCACCTTTGTCTGTTTCTTCTAATGCCCCTCCTACGGGGAGAGATCTTGCTGTCTTTCTCCAAATGGCAAGTTCACTGCTGCTACCACGGATCCCCTACCATTAGCACACATTAACTCATTATTTCCCTACCTTCTCACCTACCTGTTGTTTCTCTTTAACTCCTGTTTCTCCGTCAATGTAGTCCCTCCTTAGCTTTAGCACGCTTACATTTTCCCAATTCCCAAACAACTCTCATTAACCCATCGCTCCTCTATTGTCCTATATCTCTTTTTACTTTTTCCTGTAAACTCATTGAATATGTGGCTATACTCAGCCCTCTCACTCTCTGAATGTTCATTCACTCTTAAACCCTCTACAGCTTAGTTTTTCCACTCTGCTCACTTCACCGAAACAGCTCTGTTACACGTAACTAACTTCCTTATGCCTGACCTTTACAATAAACTGTCATATGTGATAATTCTTTTGGATTTGCTGGCAGCTTTGCACGTGGTTCACCATTCTATACTTTGTTCAATTCTCTTTCTCTGATTGTTCCCACGATGGGGTATCTTTGGTGCATGAATCCCTCTCCCGTCTCCCATTATGCTATGGTGTCCCATAGTGTTCAATCCTTGATGTATTTCCATGTTCTCTATATTCTATGCCCCTCTCCTCTATTATCTCATCTTATGGTTTATGTTGCCACTTCTATATGAGGACTGCCATGATGCTCTCTTCCTTTTTTTTCTTCGCTCCTTGATCATCTTCATATCCCAATCTCTTTCTTTTTACCATTAAAAGCTGGATACTTTCCCACTCATTACTTCTAAATTCATCCAAAACTGAAATTCTGTGTTTCTGTCCCTTACCTATATCCCTGTCTTCCACCCACGCCAATTTTCTTTCCCCAATCCACTCTCCCCTCTCATTCTGCCACATAAACTTGTTGTTATTTTGTTTACCCCTCACTGTATTTTTCTACTCACATTTTCTCTTTTGACAGCACCTGCAAATTCAAATAAAATGAGATGCACCTTTTTCTAGGCTTTCAGGCCACTAAAACCCTTATTCTGAACTTAATATTCTATCATCTTGACTATTGTTCTGCCCTCTCCCCTCACAGTCGATTTTTAATTCTGCCACTCGTCTACTTTTTTACTTCTCACCAAGCTTCCGCCCCTCCCCTCTTATGCTGCTCTTCGCTGGCCCTCTTCTTCTACTCGACTCCATTTCGCTATCTTTGTATTGTATTTAAAAGTGATCATGACCTTGCTCCTTCTCGTCTTGCCTCACTTGTCACTCTTCATTCTCCTCTCATTCTCCCCATTCTTCTTCTCATCATCCGTTAACTGTTCCTCATCCCCAATGTACTCAGTCATGTTTTGCCCTTTTTATATGAGGGTCCCTAACCTTTGGAATGCTCTTCTTTCCCTTTATGGTCAGGCCCACTCTTGCCACTTTTCGCACCCTCCTTAAACTCTTTTTCTCTCCTCGTCCCACTCTTAACTGGTTCATTCAATCTCCTCATCCTACTCAAACTGTTGACTCTTATAATTACAGTGCTTTGGCAAAAGCACTTTATAATTAACATACAGAAATGAAAACACATAAACACATAATAATTGCTGTTCTTGCCTGTAGGCCAAGAGTCTGGCTGCATGCAAGGTTGTATGGTTGTAAGCTTGACTTCCTTGTTCATGACCTAGGTAATCACAGCTTGCAAGCTAATTGGAGCAATTAAAGATGAAAAGTCAAGAGCTGTATTCATTATTCAATAATATAGTGCGTTGTCACGACCCACAGTGTGGGGTCCAATCACAAAAAGTTGCCTATGTGGGCTGCACATTTTTCTTTATTCCATTCCCTCGCTCACTTACAAACAAATGGAAACATTTCAATTGAGTTAAACATATTTTTTAATGGACGATTAATTGGAAGCAATTCAACAGTACATGTTTAATCCACCATAAGACATTCATTCAATTTCTAACGCGCCGCCGTGAACACTGAGGCGTGAGGGCGTGAGACATGACAAAACTGACATGAAAGGTGAAATAAAAAATCAAGTCGTCAGAAGTAAGAGGACCAAGGCCAGGATGGAGGACGTGAGTGTAAATGATCAGTAGAAGAGATAGGTCTTAAGGGCCTTCCTGAACGAGGTGATAGAGGATTGTTGTCTGAGAGTCTGTGGGAGAGAGTTCCAGAGTTTGGGTGCAGCAGTTTAGAAGGCCCCATTCTCAACCTTCTTAAGTTTACAGCGCGGGAGAAATAGCAGATTCTGGTTACTTGACCTAAGAGCCCTAGGATTTACTTTATCCTGGATTTGATCTTGCAGGTATTTGTGCATTGTGCCAAATCTACATTTAAGGACTATCGTTAATAGTCTGAATTTAACGCGTGCATCGATCTGCAACCAATGTAAAGAGTGACGGGCAGCTGAGACGTGGTCACGCCGAGCTAAACCCGTAACTACACGGACGGCCCCATTCTGGACTACCTGAAGTCTATTGGAATCAGTTTTTCCCAAACCGACCAGGAGACTGCAGCAGTAGTCGATCTTTGCGCCAACTATGGCTCTCGTGATGGTCTCTGCATTTGCCTGCGAGATAAAAGGTCTCAAATGTTTCAATAGTTTCACGTAGTAAGTGGAGGCGGAGATGACACTACTCATGCGAGCTCTCATATTGAGAGACTGGTCCAAAACGACACCTAGTATTTTTAGTTTTGGTTGTGGAGAAATATCCACTAGGGCTAGCCTAAAAGATTAATAGATGGGGTCCAATTTGGCGAGGTAATTGGTGTTACATTGACTCCAGGCTTTTAAATATATTACATGTTTGTGTTACCAACCCTTTGTCAAGCCCAAAAAAAAGAAACAACTAACCGATATTTTAAAATTCTCTACAGATATTATACATTCATTTAAGACAAACAACTTTAAACAAAAGTGATCCTCTCGGAAGTTTCATTTGATCGCAACGCAGTAACATTTTCGACCCAGTAACTTCATCTTTTGGTTATATATTTAAGTCTTTCATCATAACTGGAGCTCATCATATGATTGATAGTCACCTTTATTTTGAAGATGACATTTTTCTCTAGTTGCTCATAAACGACCATCATTACCACTGTGAACACTGTTATCCCATACACCAACATTCAGCATTCAGATGGACTAGAGTGTATGGTGTGTCCTTTCTAAATTCCGACTTGCAGGAGTTAAGCGTTTATTCTGATGACCTTAGTAAGCAATTAGTGGAACTGTAGCAAGAACCTTTATTATCCACTTCATGGCACTTCAATGGATGAGAACAATTAGGAGAAACCTTTTTTTGGAATGGGTAAACTGAGGATATTTTTTATCAATTGTTGAAATGACAAAGTTTTGAAAACGTTTGACCCTTAAAGCTCTCAATACAACAATGAAAAATACATATAAAATGGAACCTAAACAGAGACACTTTTTGGACACAACTGATGTCATAGAACATGGATTTTACAAACCGTTCGTATTGTTAGTCTGCACTGTTAGCTTGGTCAGTGCACTCAAAGGTTATGATTAATATCCTCCCATACACTTGGTGTCTCAGAGGGAGACAGATTATTGTTCAATGAAGTATTTCTTTCCAAGTGTGCAGAGGCACCTGGAACGTATCAAGTGCTGGATTTCAGGCACAAATAAATGGACCGACTCAAAGAATTTGGCAAAGTACTACTTTATTATCAATTCAATGAAGTAGGGAAATCTGGCAAGCATAGCAAGTCATAGCTCACGTACTCTCGAATACATTTTGTTTACACAAAGGCTTTATTCCTCAATATACATCAGCTATAGCATCATCATATGTGGCAAATAGAAAAAACCTATCAGGCAGAGGAATAGGATAAGGGAACATATATACCTATAGCTTATTTAGGTGTTAGTAACATCATTGGCTGCCCCTTAGGTAAGGTAGACACATAGGGAACAACCTCTAACTACCTATAATACAGATGATATTAGAAGAACGCACCTAGCCAAGTACATGCTAAGTACTGTTGGCTGTGGAGGGGACTGACTGGCCGCATTCGTCTTACGCGGACTGGTGGAGGAAGTCTTTCTGGGACACACACGGACTGCCTGACCCACGCATTTCCTGCTGGAGGCTGCCTCCCTACTGGTGACTCCGCCCCCCTGTGCTGCACAACGCCCAGGAAGCCAGGATAAAGGCTTGGCCCCCCGCGCACCTGCGCCGTGCACCTAGCCAAGTACATGCTAAGTACTGTTGGCTGTGGAGGGGACTGACTGGCCGCATTCGTCTTTTTCCAGCGCTGTAACTGTCTTGTTACTTTTGAGAGCGTTGCTCGCTCGTGAACGATTTACGCGGACTGGTGGAGGAAGTCTTTCTGGGACACACACGGACTGCCTGACCCACGCATTTCCTGCTGGAGGTGACTCTCCCCCCGCTCACTCTCCCCTTACTTGCCCGATGCTTAGGGGCTTGTGGGGTTTTGTGCTTAGGGGCTTGTGGGGTTTGTGTTTGGGGTCTTGTGTTTGTGTGACAGCCTCTACCTATTCTAATGTGGTTTATCCCTGAACATATATAATATTGTCCCCTTTAGGCTGCCTCCCTACTGGTGACTCCGCCCCCCTGTGCTGCACAACGCCCAGGAAGCCAGGATAAAGGCTTGGCCCCCCGCGCACCTGCGCCGCGCACCTAGCCAAGTACATGCTAAGTACTGTTGGCTGTGGAGGGGACTGACTGGCCGCATTCGTCTTTTTCCAGCGCTGTAACTGTCTTGTTACTTTTGAGAGCGTTGCTCGCTCGTGAACGATTTACGCGGACTGGTGGAGGAAGTCTTTCTGGGACACACACAGACTGCCTGACCCACGGATTTCCTGCTGGAGGTGACTCTCCCCCCGCTCACTCTCCCCTTACTTGCCGATGCTTAGGGGCTTGTGGGGTTTTGTGCTTAGGGGCTTGTGGGGTTTGTGTTTGGGGTCTTGTGTTTGTGTGACAGCCTCTACCTATTCTAATGTGGTTTATCCCCGAACATATATAATTTTGTCCCCTTTAGGCTGCCTCCCTACTGGTGACTCCGCCCCCCTGTGCTGCACAACGCCCAGGAAGCCAGGATAAAGGCTTGGCCCCCCGCGCACCTGCGCCACGCACCTAGCCAAGTACATGCTAAGTACTGTTGGCTGTTCGCGGTTCGCGGGGTGCGTTGGTGTGGGGACTTAGGCGCCAGTCTCCATCTTTTGGCTCTTGCTGCAATTACGCTGCCTTTTATTAAGGAGGGTCGTGGCCTTCCATAGAATTTTGGCCCTGTAGTGATCACTTTGTGCCTGTTTGGCCTCAGGTTTTGGCTGGAACTATGTGCTCTCTTTTGATTTGCAAAGGAGAGTCTAGTTAAGGGGGTTCTGGTTTTGCTTCTTTGGCCGCATAGTTGGTTTGGTTGCTGTGCAACGAGGGGAAATGGGACCCATCCTAAGAAGTGGGAAATCTGGTTCTGCCTCTAAAGAGACTGCCCAACATTCGTCCATTATTCTGGACAATGCACTGCTCCCTCTGTCGCCTCCCTTCAGTAATATGCCATTGATTATGAGTGGCTCTCAGGAGGATCTGATAGAGGTGGCCTTGTGCGAGGGTAAAATTGAGTATGAAAATGAGGCCACGCTATGCTCGCCCAAGCCCCCATCTTTGGCTGGAAAGTCTTCGGCCCTATTGCGGTCATCCTTCTCCTTACAGGAGGCGAATGATACCGTAGGGGAGGGGGGTCTTGGGTATTGTTCTGGTCAGCCCGCAATTTGCTCTCACCCCCAAGCTCAGCAAAGGTCTTCCTGCAACTCTGATACTTCTATTTTGGCCCCTACTATTGCTAATGAATTGGGTCGAAGAATGCGGCTTTCGTTGGGCCCTTCGTCTCCAGCCGCTTTCTCCTTCCCATTTCGTGAACAAGTACACCTACACCAGCCTCTACTATATAGCTGTGAAAATGCGGGAGGTAACTCGAGTAAGCTGGTGGCGACGCCAGGCAGAGATATTGACGGAGGGGTCGCCTGCTGTCATGAGGACCACAAGGATGGGGTAGTTGTGCCTATGGGTCTCACTCAGCCAGTTGGTGGCAGCCCTTTCGACTCCGACTCAGAGGATTCTGATCCTGCTGCGCCAAAGGGTGAGGGCGGCCTAGCTTCAACCCCGGAGGAGTTGAGGTCATCCGCCCCTAATACTGATGCAGTTAATTTTCCCGTTATTTCAAGCCTACTTAACCTATTGGATAGAGGCCACGAACTCACGCATTATTCCATTAGGGAGATGCAGGGCTCACTTTCCATAATGAGAGATAAAATGGCAAAAATGGAGGGCTTTATCATGGCTGAAGAACGATCTAGATCATCTTATGTGGCCCAAGTTGAAGCACTTTTGGAAAGGATAGCAGCTTCCCATGTCCACCCTCCAGTCGGGCTCACGACCTCCTCTCAAAGCACTCAAACAGACAGGGCCGTACTCGCGATAGAACCCCCTCAGAGATCTTACTCACAGGTGGTGAGTGGAGTGAAGGGGGTCAGAATGGAACAAGAGGGGATGGATGACATCAACCTAGTTGAGGCTTTGAAACTCCAACATGAGCGGCTGCTGCAGATGGAGCAGCTGGTCTATAAGCTCGTGGCCACTCAGCGTATGCCAGACCCTAGAGAGGCTGAAGGAGAGGCTGTGTTGGCTGAAGATAGGCAAACTTCTCCGCCTGACAGCCCCTCCCCTCTGGTGGATTTGGTAAATGCTCAGTCTAGGCCTTCTGACATGGCCACTATACCGTCCTCGGAACCCGAGGACGAACCTGTTGAACTCGATGGTAGGAAATTTATCTCGCGGAAAGCTAGGAAATCTTTCCTTAGAGCTCAGAAGCGATTGAAACAGTCCAAAGCGCGCCTCAAGAAAGTCGACATGGCTACCTCCAGCCCTGACAAGGTCTTGACGACAGAATTGAGACCATGTCTTAAAAATGGGACTTGCCATGATGACTTGGGAATGGCCTTATATGACCTGGACGATGAAAGTAGGCGGCATCTGCAGATTGCCGCCCTGAAGAGCGCTAACACGCAGATTATGCCACTCCACCCGCTAAGGGCAGGCTCCGACAAATTACAACTTAAGATGCAATGCTTTTTCCCCAACACTGTCTCTAAAAAAGTGGCTGTTGGGTCGTCAGCTCTCAAGTTAGAAGCAACCATGCCACTCCAACAGGAGCCCCTGCCCATCCAGGAGATACCTACACCGGTTGAGCTGGATGCCCAGGGTTTATTGTGTCACGCAGATATACAGGAGGTACCTAATATAGACCCAAGCCGAACTGCTGGGCCAACCCCTATAGCCTTGGCCTCTATGTCTCCGGCGCGTGTTCGCTGTGCTGAGGTTGAGTCCCCTCCCTTGATTGTTCCGGGAGGGGCCGACCTGGAAGAGCCATCCTTTGTGAATACGCCAAAGGAGATGAGACTAATAGTAGGCTGGTCCAGTAATCCAGAGATAAATGGGCAGGCACGTATAAATAGATCCTTCTTAATGAACTCGTTTTTTCAAATACCAGCACTAAGAAATCTTTCATCCAAAGACCTGGACTGGGTCAAATTAGCAACCCATAATAACAACAGAGTGCTCTGTAGAGTGCAGTCGCAAATCATTACCAAAATGCTTTTCGAATTTGCTGAAGATTTTCATTCCATTGGTCTTAATCCTAGATTGTTCTATGACATGGATTCTGCATGGGCGTTTCTTGACTGGGTCCAACCCCCATCTCCAGTATGTCCTACTGTCTTGGCGAATGATTTCCCTGATTCACAAGTTAAGCATTTATCGTTGCAATTGGCGTCTCTCTCCCAAGCCTTAAGTGGTTTAGCCTGGCTAGAACCTTTGATAAAAGCATCTGCCGCTATCACAGAGCCTAAGCCAGGATCATAACTTTCAGTTTTGAATGTGGCCTCTTGGAATTGTTGTGGGTTGGGCAATCTTACTGCATGGTATAAACAAGTTGTGCCCGACATGAAGCCTGACATTTTATTCCTCCAAGAGACCATGGCATTAAAGCCCTTTAGCATAGATGGTTTCTCTTGTTTTTCCAAGGAGGCTGAAAGGGTTACCACAGGTCGCCCCTCAGGAGGTATAGCTATTCTTATAAATAACAGATTGAAAGTCATAGCTTCTATAGTGGATTCATCGGCCTCTTGCGTGCTAGTAAAATTGACGCTTAAGGGCTCTAATGATTTGAACTTGCTTCTTTTATCCATATATTGGAATCCCAAAGCTGTTTCATTAGATAGGTTTCTGGAGGATCTGGAACGGATTCTATCTATTGCAGCTAGGGCATGGCCAGACTATGAAATTGTGATTGGAGGCGACTTGAATTGCTATCTATATTTAAAGAGTACTACACGTTCCTTTTCTAGTAGTTCAGCCTATACGCAACAGGCCAAGGACAGAGGCCAGAAAGTATTATCGCTCTTCCACTCATGGGGGCTTTATCCTATTCAATTGGCTTCCCATTCTACTCAGTTTTCTTGGCAGCGAGGTCTTTCTACCTCACTTATAGATTATTTATTCGCCTCTAAAGTATGTTCTGGGCTTCTTGAACCAATACAGATATTGGATCTGCATATGAGTGATCATCATATGCTATATTCTCGCCTGCACATGGGAGGGGAATGTTATGTAGCTTCTGCCCCCGCAGCCCTAGTGTCATGCGACAGAAACACTATATCGGTAAATTGGAACCCTGCCAGTTGCAGAAAGTTGTCATTTCTGGTTAATAGGGACATTTTAGTGAATTGGGATGCTAAGGCTTCCTCAGCTAATGTGACCAAAATTAACGCAATTAATGCCAAAATGATTCATATGCATTTGGTAGATGTTGCGAAAGCTCCCTTGAGAAAGTCCATTATTGAGGCTCCCCAAGTCAATGATATCCAGGTCACATGTCTAAAAAAGCAAAGAAATTGCGATCTCCGCATACTAAGGAAGCGCATTATATGTCAGTATGCGTACAATCGCCAAAAGAACATGATTGAGGCGCGTTACAAGCAACAGTTATCCCTGTTGCGTCGGGCAGCCCATATTCTAGCCAACCAACATATGATTGGCCTGCTGTGTAAAAAAAAAGCTCGGGACATATGGGCCATTTTAAGAAATCCCGCAGGAAAAGCTGATCTTCGCATGGTGGCGGTTATTTTAGGCCCAGAATGGGAGAGGTTCTTTAGTTTGAAATTCTCTCTACCGGATAGGCACATCGAATCAGAGTGCATTCCGGTGCATTTATTTCTTCCTTCGACATGTCCCTGGGAAGTAAAGGATATTATATGGGCAATTGAGCAACTGAAGCCATCAAAAGCTGCCGGCCCTGATGGGCTGCCCCCATGTGTGTACAAATCCGATCCCCACTTTTGGGCTAGATATCTATTGTCATTCTATCAGTCGATTTATCATACCGGGATTATTCCGGCCTCATGGCTCATAGCCATCATCATCCCCATACACAAAAAGGGGGTGTTAAGCAATCCTGTGAACTTCAGACCTATTGCTCTGATCGACACAGCGGCGAAAATCTTTACACGACTACTTCTGGTTGACTTAGAAGATCATATAAGAAACCTTAAAATTGTGTCTAAAGCTCAGGTAGGCTTTCGTAGGGCAATGGGTACCCAATTAAATGCTTCAATCTTAGCACATTTAAGGAGAGCTGCGCACGGAGAATCAAAGGGCACCATTTATATGGCTGCCATGGACCTCACATGCGCTTTTGACAATGTCCTTCGAGCTCGCCTTTGGCGTAAGATGTTGGCCTATGGCATTCCATCTACCTTGGTGGCCCTAATCGCTGCCCTTCATACAAACACCTCATGTCAGATTCGGATTAATGCTAAGGGGCTACTCTCTGCCAACATTTCTACGAGAATAGGGGTCAAACAGGGATGTAATTTGGCCGCAGTTCTGTTTAACCTATATCTTGCAGATATTGAGAACCTATGGAAAGAGATCAATTCTTTTCCCGTAGTACTGGGCACCATGCGTTTTCATTGGTTAGCTTTTGATGATATTATTTTATTTGATAGAGTGCCTTTTGGCCTGTAGAATAAATTAAACGCATTCTATGATTATTGTCAGCAGAATAACATGACAGTTAACCCGGCGAAATCTCACATTATGATCTTCACGGCTAAAAAAAAACTGCCTCGATTTACATTCACTATCAATCAGCAGCCCATTGCTAGGAAGGACGCGATCATCTACCTGGGCTATCATTTGTATAATGGGAACTCTATTGAGGGATGGCGGAACTTGCTGAAAGCGAAGCTCGGCCCGCTATTGGGACAAATGAGAATAATTTACGTCAAATACTGCAGCTTCTCTCTTTTGCCCCTCATTCAATTTCACACGATGAAAATAGAGCCCATCTTGCTTTATACTCTTGATATATGCCTGCTGAAGTTGGGGCCCTTGTTAAATCAGATCCAAGGCCATCTCTGGAAGAACATTTTAGGGCTACCTAGTTATTTACCAAATCCCATCATATTACACGAGTTGGGACTCTACTCTTTAGCTGACAAATATCTTTGGAGGAAGGTAAATGCCTTTTGTAAAGTTTTAGTGCCTCCCCCAAATTCACTCTATGAGGAGTTTCAGATAATGTTGGAAAAACATTGCCCGGCTTCGGTTCGGGAAGCAACGGAAGAAATAATGGAGACTCTGGTTTCACTTAATATGACTGTGACAGATTTAATTAAAACCCCAGGTAAAGTTAAAACTCGCTTCTTTTGTAACTCTTGGGCTCTAAATTCTGACAAGGTCGGGGCTACTCCTCCTTTGCGACCTATGCGAGGTTTAGACATGCTGTTATTCCAAGGTTGCCCTATATCCTATGCTTTCCTGAAAAAAGGGCCAGACAGACTTATATGCGTTTCCGTCTAGATCTCATCCACACGGGAGCGCGTATTCGGTCTTGGGCCGGGTATGGGGAGTTGGCAAGGGGGTATGGATGTCGATTTTGCCTGAACAGGTCTGAAAATGAAACGCTTGAACATCTATTTATCTACTGTAAATTTTTTGCGAAGCAAAGATTGTGCTGCTTGGCTTCTCTGTTTTTTTCTTATTCGAGCTTTGAAGCCAATTTAGTATGGATAAGATGCATGCAGGGCTCTTCGAATGCCACTATATTAGCAACTGTTAGACTGGTTACATTGATCGAAGAACAGCTGTTGACGATGAATCATGCAAGTTTTAACAGCATTAGTGTGGCTCACTTGCACAGGCAAGAAAATGTTATGCCAGTATAAGTAGTTTGTATCTGAACTTACTGCTGTATTTGCCTCTGTTTTGTTGTGCTAATGAATTTCGACTGATTGTTTGTTGCGCCTTCCTTCTGTCCCTCTGCTCCTGTGTCCTTATTCTGTAAGGGGGTCTTTGGGTGGTGGTCGGCCTGTTATGAGGCACACGTTTACAGTATATTGCAGAGGTCTCATGTCTGCAAACTCTTTGTCTTGTATACTTGAAGGGTCTTATCACAACGTTTTTTTTAGAGGAAATGATATTCCGTTGTATTTGTTTTATGTACATAATAGGTTTTTTTCAATGTATTTCAATGTATTTTTATGTTTATAAATTTTGTAAAGGTGTAAAGTAAATTTACTACCGAAACAATAAAGGAAAAAAATTAAAAAAAAAAAAAAAAAAGATATTAGAAGAACTGCAGCAGATTGGCTTCTGCAACAATGTATAGTTCATCATCACATAGGCCATCCTGATTGATTGGCACCCTCTTCCAACCTTGGACATTCAGCTTGTTAGCAGCACGTAATGAAAATGAAACCCAGGTGCGGGGAACAACATCAGACAACTGCCCACTTGGCCAACTAGCCTTACCATCTCTCATCAGTTAGGCTCTAAGCTTACTGACTGTTCTTTTCTCCTGAGCTTTTAAGGGAGTGAAGGGACATTGCTATCTTAGTCTGGAGCCTTATGAATAGGTCTTGTTTTCTGATCTTCCACCAGGTGTGAGGAGACCATGATTTGTCCATTCTCCTCCTATTTAGTGATATTCGATTCAATTATACTGGGGGCTATTACTCTCTTTGGCATCTGGAGACTTGGTTGCTCCGTCTTGCATATGTTTTCTGCATTTTTAATTGTCCAATACTTGGCACTCGAAGATGTTTACTCCTTTGCGTAATCTAAGAGAAATATTTATGATTTAAATGGTTTATCCTCTTCGACTCCTTTTGTACCTTCCAGTTGTTTCTCACTGTGGCATCCTTGATCTTTAGCCAAACAAATACTTTTTGTTCTTGCATGAATCTGTATTTCAGTGCCTGTCAGCTCTTCAGTCTTGTCTTTCTCCTTGGGGTTTTTAGCATACTAATATATGAAAACCGACGTCCATCTTCTCAACATGACTGCTTTGCATGTGTTATATTTTCTACTGTAGCAAGCTTCTATATGTCTTATCTACGTTTCTGCGTATATACATCTACTGCATCTCATCTTATCTTCTCAGTATATATGACTTTATATTCACATGTTTGTTTACTTAATTACTTCAGTCACATTTTATTCTTTAAGTATTTGTATATCATTACTCTACACCTGTCAGGCTTTACTTATAGTTCTTCTATGCCCTGCAGTGGCTGCAGATTTCCTTCTACCACTTCAGTTCAGGGGTACATTCAGTATGGTAGTCTGAGTGCATAACGTCTTTCATATCTTTTATGCAGTATTGGGATGATACCAGGTGTCATGCACAGTGCTTTCTTGCTGCTCTTCCAACATGACAGAGGTGAGGGGATGAGCTCCATGAGTGTCGTGTACATCTGCTTCTCTACGTTCATTCCTCTGATTGAGTACTTGGCCACCGCCTCAATCTTCTTCACTGTGGTTTCTTCGGAATCCATATCTTTGTCACCCCTTATGTGTGCATCCACACTCCAGGTCATATGGCAACACTCCCCAGTCGTTAGTTAGAATATCCAACTTCCCACATAGTTCTTATGATCCTTGGGATAGTACAACTTAATTCCTGGGGGTGCCATGGGTCTTCCTTTCAGGTGCTCATGGGTGGTGCTTTCAGTTTGTGTATGCTCATCAGTTACAGCATTCACATCGATCATTATCTTCATCCCAATAGCTTTTTTCGCTGTGTTCTTGCACGGTCCTATGATTATTCTTATAAGACAGAATCCTAGTAATACCAACTCTAGTATTGCTCCCAGTAGTTTGAAGGCATTTGCCATCCAGTTTGGAACCCATGAGATCAGGGATGAAAACCAATATTCATCCTCAGTTTCATCTATTTCTTACACCATTTTCGTATATGCAGAGTCAACAGCATAGTTATTGCTTCTGTCAGGGTTCAATTTTCTCCATCGTGGGCAGGTGTGAAAGTACAGTAAGAAGGCCTGATCTTGGTGCCCACACCTCCTTCCATTGCTCTAAGCAAGTCCAGGACATACCCGTTCTGGAGGGTCATGAGTCTATTGGCCCTCAATTCTTCTCTAATCGCATTAAATCCCATTATTGTTGGCCCTTTAAGTTCCCACCTAGTGATTTGTAACCACTTGGTGTTTACTGCAGTTTGAATTCCTGGCATGAATATGGCTGTAAATATCACTGCCGTTCTACTGTGCAATTTGTGCTCATCTAGAATATCATGCTAAGTTTCTATTGATTTTGCCAAACAATAGTTTTCACTCTTCTGTCGGGTGAGGTTGAGCGACTTCTTCTTCCTCTGCTGTGCAACCATTTTCAGAAAGCTGTCTATGTTGAGATCACTTTTAGGAATCACCAATGCAGGAACATGTATGATCACTATGGAACATAGTCCTCCCCAATTTTTAGGTAGCTGTATATAAGCTTTGGATCCACAGGCACAATGGTGGTCCATTAGCATGGCAGTTCCTCCAGTAATTCCTGGTACGTCAATTATTTGCTTACATCCTTTATTTCCTCCAACTATGGTCAGTACCTTGTTTCTTAAACAAAGTGTTGCATTCTTCATTGGTAGTATGGATACAGGTACTGCTTCATTTTCAACCCATACTAATAATTTTAAATTATTGACCCATTCATTTAGGCATTCATCATTCACTATTTGCACTACTTATACTGGTGCTGTCATCAATAAGTGTGCACTGTATCCTAACATTCCATCTTCCCCTCATGTACTGGTGGCAACTATATACCAATAGCTGAGGCCTCGCCCAGCATCCTGGCATTGCTGGTATTTCCCATACATCTGCACAATCCAGTCTCTTTTGTCTGACAGTCCTTATCTGTTCTCCAGTCATACCATTGTATGAATTTAGGAACATTCTACTTTTTCTATTTTCTTCATTTTATGTAAGCATCTTTATATGGAAACATTCTTTTTGACATCCATCAGAGGGTTGCCCATCTTCCTTCAAATTTTCAAATTGTCCTCTTCTTGTGCATGCTGCTAGATGACTGAGACACATTGCATCATGTATAGGTATTTCTCGTTCACTGAATGTTCTGGCTGCATTCATCTGACGTTTCCTCCCCACTTCCTTCATGTGCTCATACCACATGCCATTCCTTAGATGGGCCGAATTATCAAGATATGAATTTATATCCTCATGATCTTCGCCAGCATGCATCTCTCTTAAGTCGGATCATTTGTTTGGAAATATCAGGGAAAATATCACTTGTGATTTTGTTAGGGATAGAAATAGATGTCTCGTTGTTAAACACTCCGTCTGCATTATGAAACATCATTTGGCGAAATGTTACAAGCATGAGAAAGTAAAGATAACACATTGTGCAAAATGTAACTCCAAGAAGTATTGCAAGAATAGCCATTTGTCGAATTCTATCCTGTACAGTTGGCAGTCTTCTTGCCAGCAATGTGTATCTTATATAATGGAAGATTTCCATTCTGTTTAATTCAATAGGTCAGTTTCTGTTACTTTTATAAACCACACTTTTATGACAAAAATTGTAATGCTATTGCAATGATGATCCTGCAAATAATAGGACTGTTTTTATAATTTCTGAAAAATGTGACAACATCAATGTGTCGTCTCAGAAAAGCTGGATAAGATCAAAGTATGTTTACAGAAAAAGCATGCAGAAATGTGTAGAACGTTTCAGGCAACATAAAGTGTCATGTGCAATCTTTGTGTTCTTTGCTTTTTAATGCATTGTCCTTTAACCTCACTGGAATAGTTCTACAAATACTGCAGAGTTCATTCATTTATTTTCCTTCAAACATGGAAATAGCGGCTAGTTCAATTTGTTTTTATTTCTGGTTCTTTGTTTTGGCTCTTGGTAGCCAATCTCATCTGCATGCACATAAATTCTTTTCCTGCTTCACTGTCAGCAGGTGCAGGAGGGGTGAGGGTCTCTCCTTTGTAAAGCTTTACGTACTTCCAAGCTCTTCTTCCTTTGAGTTTTACAGAACTACGAGTGACCCCCTCTACTAGGTATGGTCCCTCAAAATGGGGCTTATTCCAAGTGCAGACAAAACTCTTTACAAGCACTTGGTCCCCTGGATACAAACTGGGTGCTTTTCGCAAGTCAATAGGATCAACTGTTTGTCTGTCTTCATCAATCTTCTTCAAACCATTCCCTCTGATTTTTGACCTGGTGAGAAATAAAACAAACACTAACAGTTATATTTGTTAAATAATCATGTATCTCATCCCTAATGTTTTTGCTACCCTATGGGCATCAGTTTTTATTTGACTGGGAGGAGCAAGGGGTGCTATCATGTGGCATCCAGTAACCAACTCATGAGGAATTGGGTGGTGATCTGAGCCTGGCTGGTTTCTCAGAGCAAACTGACCAATGGGTAGTCAATGCAGTCATCCCTTCTTTAAGGTAATTTTAATATTGACTAGCCTTTCTTTAAGGAGTCCATTTAGCCTCTCACAGATACCATTTGCCTCTGGTTGATATGCAGATGAAAACTTGTACTTTATGCCTAATAGAAGGGCTATCTGTTCGAACAACTCATTTACAAAATGCGGCCCATTATCAGACCACAGGACTTCGCACACACCCCATCTAGGAAACACCTCATGTATGAGAAACTTGGCAGCACTTGTGGCATCGGGGTGCGTACATGGACCTTCCTCAATCCATCTGGAAAAAGGACATACTACTACTTACATGTATCTGTAGCCATTGCATGTTTGCAACATATCCAAATAATCTATATGTCGATGATGAAAAATGACCATTGGCTCTAGGGATTGCTCCTCTCACTTCTCACATGGTATGCTCTGCTATGAACTTATGGTAAACAATGCAGTTCACAATAAAATGTGCCATGTGCTGTAATACATTTGGTGAGGACGAGTTTTCTGGACTCATGGCAGCAGGATTCTCTCTGGTCGTATGTGCAGCATAGTGAAGCTGATCCAGCGCAACTTTCAATAATGCTAGAGGCATAACTGGCTTTCTAGTGCTATCCTGTTTCCATGGAGCCTCGATGGGGGATAAAGAACACCCCTGTCTGTTCCATAAATTCCTGTGGAGCTCGACTTTGCAGCTCAATTAACTGTACAATGGATAACATATTAAAACCTTATTTTATCAACATGCAGCATTTTGACATTTGCTTAACATCTTCTACATCAAAATCAGAAATATATCGAAAATTTGCTGCGCTTTTGGCCTCAACATCTGCGGCTTTGTTGCCGTGCGAAATCATGACTGTGCTTTTAGTATGGGGTGCGCATTTCACCACGGCAATAACCAATGAGAACGTAGGTGCTTTGTGAAGCATGTCCAATAGATACTCATGTTGCACCGGTGTGCCGCCTGCTTGGAGGAAACCCCTCCTTTTCCAATGTGAAAACCATGTGTGAATGGTTGACGTTACATAGGCGGAGTCAGAATACACTGCCACTTCCTCCTCCTCATATCTCAGGAGTGCAGCGACAAATGCCACTAATTCTGCAGCCTGGGCTGAGCAATGTGAAGACAGTCTTGCACTTATCACTATTTCAAATTCACCATCACAGTTTAATTTTACTACTGCTGATCCAGTAGGTCTTTCTCCTGTTGTTTGATACATTTTTGAAGAACCGTCAATGAATAGAATTTCCTCCCCTCCGAGAGCATTTTCTCTAACATGGGGAATGTCATCCTAGAACTCAGTATACGTTTTGCAGTCATGTACATAGTTCTCCTTCCCTACTGGTTCTGCCTTAAATGCTGCTGGATTCAATATTCTACATCTAAAAACTTGATCGCTGTGTTTGAAATAATCACTTCATAACCGGACGCTCTTTGTGTAGCCAATGTGCTTTTGGACTCTCCAAAATGTTGAACAAGGAATGCTCGATGAATAACGTCATTGAACACCCCATTGTAATACTTGCAGCTTTTTAATTGTGAAAGCAGCAGGAAGTAAAATGTGTTCGCAAGGGTAATTCCCATTCATTACTGGGTCTAAAATCACACTATAGACGGTTTATGTCCATGTCCTAATGCCATTTTCTGTGTTAGTACTGCTGTCATCACTTCTCCATTTCAATGTGAGAATAAGTAAAACTCCTAATTATAGTCTGGAATTCCTAACGCAGGGGCTGTACAAATCACTTCTTTAAATTCTTCAAAACTTTCAGTCATCTCATCTGTCCATGTTATTTTGCTTTTACCTATCTGTGCTTCCTTGAGTCCTTTTAAAAGTGGTTGAATATATGTATTGTAATCAAGAACCCAGGTCCTGCAATAATTACATAGACCTAAGCATTGTTGAATTTCCCTTACTGTCTCAGGTGTGGATGTTTTCATGATCGCTTCTGCTCTCTCGGGTGTCACCTTTCTTCCTTCTTGAGATATTAGCTGTCCTATGTATGGGACCTCTTCCTGACAGTACTGTAGTTTCATTTGTTCTTCCTTGTATCCTTTCTCTGCTAGTACTGTCATTAGTTAAACAGAATCTTCTCTGCATTATTCTTCTGTCTCACTGCACACAAATATATCATCTAGGTACTGAATTGTTGTGCTCTCAAGATGTGTATAAGCTTGGTCCATCTGAAGAACCCTATTAAAGATCGATGGGGGCTCACAGTACCCCTGAGGTAATCTTGTATGTTTCCAGTGCTGGTTTCTATATGAAAACAAAGTCAAATCTTGTGAATCTTCATGAATGGGAATTGAAAAGAAAGCATTTTCAAATCTATGACTAAAATATTTGGCTTTAGCTGGGATGTTACACAATATTGTAGCTGTATTCTGAACCAGCAGAAACTCTGCTTCACCAATATTGTTTAGAGGGGGTAGATCCTGAATAAATCTCCACAACCCCCCTGTTGCTTTCTTCACAGGGTACACAGCCGTATTACATGGGGATTCTGATGGTACGAATATTCCCTTCTGTATTAAAGCGGAAATTGTTTCAAATATGCCTTTATCTGATTCTCTGGAAATAGGGTACTGTTTTGCTCATTGTAAAATTGCTCCTGGTTTAAGTTTTATTTTAACTGCTCCTGCTCCACTCAATAGACCAACGTCATATGGGCTGCTGGTCCATAAGATGCTGCCACCTTTTCTAAATCTTCCTGGAAAAGTAATGATTTCTTTTTTACCAATGCCATTCTCTGTGGTATCTTCCTATTCGCAAGTTTAATCCAATAAGTGGGAATTATGAAACATACTCATTCATCATCTGTATAATCATCTGTGACAATTGTTCATCTGTCAGGTCTGTCACTGAGAGCTATTACTGCTCTCCATCCTATTCCCTCATGATATGTCCTATGAACAACCACCCTTTCCTCCCTTACCACTGCTGCTTCTAGTTCTAGAGGAATAACCTGTCCTTCCTCATCATACATAGGTATTTCTGGCCTACACAAAAGTTCATCAGATATTCTCAACAATTTACCTGCCAATCTAGGAAGCTATTTCAATAAAATATTTACTCTATACAAAAATAGTTCTGGGTCTGAAGGAACCCTTCGCAATGCATTTTGGCCTGTAAATGCTAATATTAATTGTCTTACATTTATATAGTATATGCCTGGAGTGGAACACACTATCCCTTTGTCAGTGAAAGATATCGACATGTTTAGTTTTGTCATCAAGTCACATCATAATATGTTGACCAGTGTCTGCAGAGAATACAATAGTGGCATAGACACGTCATGTTCTCCAGTAAAAGGAACCAAACTTGTAGCCCCAGAGAATCCCTGTGAGATGGAGGAGAGAGTGGGTCGGGGTGGAAGAGAGGCAGGGGGAGGAGGGGGGAGGAATAGAGAGAGGGGGGGCAGAAAGAGAGGTCAGAATGTCCTGGTTTTAGAGGAGAAATGAATGGGTGGCCATTGCAGTACAGAGGGCCTGAGAAGGAAAAGGCGAAGTGAAGGCTGTGGATGTATTGGTTAGTCCTTGCATATTTACAAGAGTTCAGCTGTATTGTTAGAGGCTCCAGAGATACAGGCATAGATATGAGCCTTCTTCTTGGAGCAGATAGAGAGACAGTATTGCCTTTGGAGTATACAACAGGTTCATTTGGTCAGGGGATGGGCACAAGGACTGCCACTTCCGCTCAGCAACTCTGCACTTGCGTTTCAGAGTGGCTAGATCACAGTCGTACCAGCTGTTACACTTGGAGGCAGGTTTCAGGTGGATCCTCATGACAGGGACAAGAATGTCAAGAGTGTTGCTGATAGCAAGCTGAAGATTGGCAAGGACAGGGTCAGTGGGAGAGTCAAGAGGAGGGGGAAGGAGGAGGGATGAAGGTGGAGGCAAATGCAGCAGCTGACACCCTTTTCATCAGACGGATGACTGCAAAAGAGGCTGGCAGTGCTGGTGGAGGCTTGGTCAGCGGGCTGAGTGGTCACAGATGAGAAGAGAGGAGAGAGTGGTCAGACTAGAAGAGAGGGGTAGTGAGAGGGTTGGAGAGCAGGAGATCATTGGGGATGACGGCATCAAGAGTGTGTATGGCTGAGTGGGTAGGGCCGGAGGGGAGAATAATGAGGGAGAGAGAGGTACAGAGATCACAGAAGAGGGAAGAGGCAGAAAAAGTGGAGTCAAGGTGGATCTTGATGACTCCAAGAAGGAGAGGTTTAGAGGTAGAGGTCAGAAGAGGGGAGGAGAAGTCAGCCCATTCTGAAAGAAAGACTGACACAAGGCCAGGGGGCCTGCAGATAGTGGCAAGGTGAGAGTGAGGGTCGGACAGAAACCACGATTGCAGACAAGTCTTTTAAAGGAAAGAGTAGGGCTGGATGGGTATGATAGAGGTAGGAACCCACTCATGGAAAGTCAGGGCTATTCCACCACCTGGTTGGTTGGATCAAGGCTTAGAGAGGATCCTGTAGTAGCCAGGGAGAAGGTAGTCAAAAGCAGTGACTGAGCTGGCATTAAACCACATCTCAGTGAGAGTGAAGGCATCGAGATCAAAGTCTTCAAGAAAGAGGCAGAAGTCAAAAGAATGTTTGACAGCAGATTGAGCATTCAGGGTGGCTAAGTGTAGCGGGTCACCACCTTTGAAGGTTTTCCAAGAAGGAGTACAGGGAGGTGTTACACCAGTCAGCAGTGGTGAAGGAGGTGCAGAGAGAGAGAGAGAGGAAGGAGTAGCAGGAGAGGGATGACGTTGATGAGGGCCAGCAGGCATCAGTCGAAGAGAATAATATTGGGTTGAGGACAGTGCCATTTTGATAGACATTAATGATGCACTTAGAGGATGAGAAGTGTCCCAAGAGTATGTCCCATCTAGTGCCACCATTAATGGATGAAGATGAAAAAGGGGAGAGGGTAGAGATTAAATGTTAAGGCCTTAGGTCAGGAGAGGTGACAGAGAAGAGGATATCAGTAATAGTCTATCTGGAAGTAGCACTAACGTAGATGTCAGCAATAGGTAGGCCAGGATTAGAGGCCAAGAGATCTTTTTTAAGCTTTTTTCTTCCAGCCTTCACGAGGGAGGGGGGATAGGTGATAGAGTAACAGTTAGACTAGATAGGAGAGATGGAGAGTGCCACAGAGGCTGAGGGAAAGAGGGACTGCACAATGCATGGGCACATTCACCAGGTGGCCTAGCAGCCGAGGGAGGCAGGAATGATGCACAGATGAAAACACATCTAAATTTGAATTTAGCAGAAGCACACAATGCAGTGCAAAAAGGAAGATGCACAAATGTAATAATACACCCAAATTCGATTGACCAGAAAGCACACAATACAGTGCAATATGGAAGATGCACAGATGTACAAATACACATGCACAGATGTAAAAATGCACCTACATTTGAATTTACCAGAAGTGACAGCAAGTACAGGGAAGAGGGTTACGAAAGGTCCAATATGGTGTATTCAAACAGAGCCAGGGAAATGCAGCAAATTGGGCAAAAGAGAATAGGAGAGAGATTCAGTGAGCGAGGTAGGAAGAGTGCAGGCTTCAATACAATGTTCAGTAGAGGTTGTGTAGAATCCTAGGTGTGCCGAGTAGATACTGGAAATCAAAGAATGGTAATGGAAGGAGAATGCATGTGTAGGGCAACAGGGGTAAAGGGTTCATACAGTAGTGCAACATGAATGAGGGGCTTATCAATAGGTGCAGGGCTGAGGCTGCAGTGGCAGTGGTAGTCTGGACAGGGCCAGACAGAGTAGTCACAGGGGCTTTAGAAAAGGATCTTGGGAAGGGGCTGACTCTTACCTGCCGGCTTCCACAATAAGTCAGGAAATATACTTGCCCAACCAATGGGCAGCATTGGGGGGGCAGCTCACTGTGCACCGGCAGGTGTCTACAAAGTCACATACAATGCAGTGGCCATCTTTGTCATACCACGGGGAGGTCTGCAGAGTCAGGGCCCAATGGGTAAGAAGTCATAGCACAGTCAAAATGCTGAACGGAGCACTGGTGGAGTCCAGCAAGTGCATCCAGCCACAAGTGGGGTAAATGCTGTAACAAAGGAAGATTTTCTTTTTTTTTTTTAATATATGCGGGGACCGCACTACAATGCCAGAGAAGATCTAGAAAAGCTGAGGAAAATACCTTTATGGTGTGAGAGCCCTCGCCATGGTTCCGGCGAGGTAGAAGGCAAAGAGACCTGCCTGATGACAGGGTTTGCAAGGAAAGAGCAAGGTGTAGGCCAGCCAGGGAGGTGCAGGGGCCTTAAAAAAGGGCCTTGGTAAGGGGGCCGGCTTTTGCCTGCTGGCTCTCACAATAGGCCAAGAGATATACGTGCCCAGCTAATGGGCAGCGTCTGAGGGCAGCTCACTGTGAACCAGCAGATGCCTACAAAGCCATGAACAATGCAGCGGCCATCTTTGTTGGACCGAGAGGAGGTCTGCAGAGTCAGGGCCCAACAGGGCAGAAGTCATAGCATGGTCAAAATGCTGAACGAGTGCTGGTGGAATCCAGCAAGTGCATCCAGCCCCAAGTGGGGTAAATGCAGATTTGCTTTTCTTTTTGAAATGTATGCAGTGACCGCTCTACAATGCCAGAGAAGATGTGGAAAAACATAAGAAAATACCTTTATGTAGGGGCGAGCACTTGTCGTGGCTCTGGTGAGGTAGCAGACAAAGAGACCTACCTGATGAAAGGGTCAGTAAGGAAAGAGCAAGGTGGAAGCCAGCCAGGGAGTCCCATGGGCCTTAGAAAGGGGTCTTGGGAAGGGGGCTGAATCTCACTTGCCGGCTCCCAGAATAGGCTAAGAGATATACTTGCCCAGCCAATGGGCAGCATCGGGAGGCAGCTCACTGGGCACTGGCAGTTAACTACAAAGCCATGAAAAATGTGGCAGCCTTCTTTGTTGGACCACGAGAAGGTCTGCAGAGTCAGTGCCCCATGGGGCAGAAGACATAGCACTGTCAAAATGCTAAACAGAACGCTGGTGGAGTCCAGCAGGTGCATCTAGCCCCAAGTGGGGTAAATGCAGTAATACACAAAGATTTTCTTTTTTTTTTAAAAAAATACGTGGCAGCTGCACTACAATGCCAAAGAAGATGTGGAAAAGCTGAGGAAAAAACCTTTATGGTGCAAGAGCCCTTGTCATGGCTCCGCGAGGTGGGAGGCAAAGAGACATGCCAGATGAAAGAGTCTGTGAGTAAAGAGCAAGGTGGAGGCCAGCCAGGGAGTCCCAGGGACCTTAGAAAAGGGCCTTCGCAAGAGGGCCGGCTGTCGTCTGCCAGCTTTCAAAATAGGCCAAGAAATATACTTGCCTAGCCAATGGGTCACTCACTGCACACTTTCAGGTGCCTACAAAGCCACGAGCAATGTAGTAGCCTTCTATGTTGGACCACAAAGAGGTCTGCAGAGTCAGGGCCCAACGGGGAAGAAGTTATAGCACAGTCAAAATGCTGAACAGAGCGCTGGTGGAGTCCAGCAAGCGCATCCAGCCCCAAGTGGGGTAAATACAGTAATAAACAAAGATTTTCTTTCCTTTGTGAAATATATGCAGCGACCACACTACAATGCCAGATAAGTTGTAATTTCCTCCCACAGTTCTAGCATTGCTGTGTTGTCCTCAATTAAATCCTCCTCCCTGTGCGGGTTTTGAAATCCACCACATCCTCTAGGTCTATTCCCTCTAACTCGTGGACAAAAATTGTACCCACTTTGATCTATAGGGTACCCTACATTGTTTGGCTGTATGGGCTGCAACTCTTGTGTGGCCATGACTTCACCACTTGTCAATACTGCTCCTATGGCAAACTTTGTCAACTTTTTCTGAACCAACTTTGCTTCCTCCTGCTTTCTATTCTCAGCTTTTTTCTTATTCTGCTCTTGTAACAATTGACAATGATGTACGATAGTCAACTGTATTTCTGGCCATGGCTTTGCTTCCATCCCTACCTGTTTTTTCATTTGCTGTTGTGCGGAAATGGGCAATCCCTGACATAGAATATGATAAAATAATGCTACTCTTTTATCCCACATTTCCCTCGTCTCATGTTACCAACGTTCTTGAATCTCCTGAATAAAAGCAACAAATCTTCATCCTCACCCATTTTCCATGTCATAATAGCACCCATGTCTGATGTGTCAGGATATTGGACTCTAAGCGCCCTCAATATGTCTTCTGTACAATTATTAAATGGCGTTCCGTCATGTGTCGTGATTGGTTCTGTCACACTTGCATATCTTGCTCATCTCCAAACGTCATCCGCTCTCTCCCCTAGGATCGGTATCGTAGGGGAGAGAGCTAGTAGTCCTTTTACACCACTCACTGCTCACAACATTCCTGCTGTCATTCATTCTAACTCATAAATCCATTTTCCCACACCTGCAGTCAAACAAGGTAGTTTACATTTCTCATTTTCTTTATCCATTGGTGACCATGTTATCTATTTTGGTGTCCTCCCCCTTTCTCTAATAATGGAGATTGTGTAAATCCTGGTCCACAATCATATCCACCTATGCTCCTTGTCTTCCAGGCGGGGCTAGTTATGCCCATTCATCTTCATCCTGGCAGTGACCTTATTCTACTTACATAAGGTGGGGATATGTCCCCTGCACTACGCGACCATGAATGTGGTATTTCAGAATATGGTGTAGGTTCTGGAGTTCTTTCTTTGGTGTCTTTTAAGTCTGACCACTTTACCCCTCTTTCTATGTTCGGATCTACCAAAAAGCCACATGCACCCTCTCTTCGCAATCTCTCATTTTCTACCCTTTCTTCATCTGACATCATTATACCCCAACTGGAATGACTGTTGTCCAATTTCTCATCATCAAAATCTAGTCTACTTAAGGATAACGTTTTATGCTTGTCCATCATTACGTCATTAGATCTGCTTCTTCTTTCTTTTGGTGGAGATCCTTTGATACTCCCTCTGGTCTCGTAACCATCTTTCTCCCTCATTTGCATACATAGATCCCCAATAATTTTCTCTTTGCCTTTTGCCTCATGCTCATCAGCCCAGGTCTGTATTTTTGGAATCAGTATGCTATAGTAGGGTAATGTTTATTTGTAAAGCGCCTATACATAAGGCAAGTGTTTCAAGGTGCTCAAGGAGGTAGGGAACAGGGGGAAAAAACAACAGTCTTTCAGAGCACTTGAGTTTCTGAACAATAACCAGTCTTCCCTGGCAGAGTAAGTGCATATAATGCAATTAACAGTGTAAATAACAACAAATAGGTCTGACAATGATTCTGCCGTTTTTCCAAGAGCATATAGGTGATACCATGCAGGAGGGGTAACAGGGAGGGAAAGATAGTTGATCTTCAAGGCATAGTACATTCAGATTGTGCAAGTGCACAGACAGTACAGGAGAGGGGATGGGGAGGGAAAGTGCTGGGGAGGGGAATCCAGATGCTCCCAGTTGGTCAGAAACTGGGTATCCCCTGCAGCTCCATGCTGAGCTGTTGTGCTCCGCTCTATTCATCCTATCTTTCTCGTGCTTCAATTGGTATTATATATCTATTTAACAATGTGATCTATGACATCATCCCTTTGTCCCCTACTCCTTCTCATTTCTTCTTCCTTTCTTATCATCTCCCTTTTCTCTTCTTCTTGCCTTCTTTGCAATCTATGTTCTTTCAAACTTTGTACTGCTATTTCTTCACATTTCTTCTCCTCTATTCTATTGTTCTCTTTTTTCTGTTCTTCATACCTTCTTTGTTCTTTCTTTTACTTCCTCACTTTTTCCTTCTTCTCTTTATATATCCTTTCTTGTTCCTTTTCCTTCATTTCCCATTCCTCTCTTTATTTGACATAATCAATACTCTTTCCATCTAATTTGAGTACTATCTGTCCTCCCATCCACTCGCTCTGTACTGTTGTCACCCTGCTAGCTCTTTCTTTCTCTCCTTTTTGTCTCTTAGCTTCTTCTTCTATCTCATCTGCCTGTCCCTTCTTTCATCACGCTCTTAATGTTCATTGCGTGTAAAAATATATTTACGCGCTTTAATTTTGCTCTTCCATATTATCCTCACTACTATAAGCAGGGGGCGCGTATTTTGGATTAACATACCCTGTCCCTGCTTTTAAGTCCTTTAGAGGATACATTCCCTGTTTGTCTTGTACTATCTTTTTTAGGAGGAGAAAGTGGAGCCGAGGGTGTTACGTCCTCCTTCTTTATGCTGATGAAGCATCCACTCCTTCTCAGGCAGATCTTCTCTCGCTCATTTTCCATTGCTCTATAAGAGCTAACCTTTTCTTATATTTCTTCCCTGAGTATGCAACATATAGTTATGCTGTCATGTATTGCAATACTGTTCTTGATAGCAAACCTTCTTGAGGCCAGGGCATGAACATTTTGTTAGCGGTGCCTTTTACCCACTCAGTGTGGTATTTCCTAATCTTGGGTGTGTACCTTGGTAATGTTTTGCACAAGTGTAAAAGGGGAGTGTCACCCATGATGACAAGTCATTTTTTTTTTAAAGATTTTTATTTTGAAAACAAATAAACAATACAAACCACACTTGCAGCATTATTTACAATAAACTGGTGAACATCAATTAACGCTCATTACTGCTCCCCAATCCCCCCCCCCCCAAGAGCTTATTTGCATTTCTGGTTCTGTATCCGCTGCGTGTGGCTGGGTATCGCTTCCTTCCGAAGCTGCAGGATCCACTACTGTGCCAAACAGTCCTGTTATTAACATTCTCCAAGCCATCAGGTTACCCACATCTTCTTACCCGCACTTGCTACATGCCTCCTGCCACACCACCATTTCAGCCTCCGCCCATTTTTGCAAGTCCCGCCACCATACCTCTACCCGTGGCTTGTGGCATTGCTTCCAGCCCATAGCTATTATTCTTTTAGCAAGCACATATTCCAGGTCCCTCAGTTTCCCAAGGTGTTTAGTGTTCCGTGGTCTGGGAAACCCTCCCAACAGGCAGGCCCAGGCTGTATCTATGTTGAGCGAGACCCCTTTATCCGCTAGTTTCCGTGCCATTTCCCCCCAAAAAGCTTCAATCACTGGGCAACACCAGAACATGTGTGTCATATCTGCGTCTTCCTCGTCGCATTTTGGGCATGCTTGTCTTCCTGCGTTTGCAACCTTAGATATTCTCTTCGGGGTCATATAGGCTCTATGCGTTATTTATAACTGTATCTGCTGCAGTCTAGCATTTCTGGACACTTTCTTGTGGTATCCTATAGCACGTTTCCACATTCCATCGGTCATCTGTGCCCCCACCTCCGCTTCCCAGTCCAGCCTCAGGTGAGTCAAATCCTTCCCCACCCGGGTCATCCCCATCTCATACAGTCTAGAGATCTCGTGCCCTCCTTCTGATATATCATATATTGTTCCCATTAGAACATCTGGTTCTTCCGCCAGTACAATCTCTGGCCAGGTTTTGTGAATAGTCTGCACTAGGCTACGATACGTGACATATTGGCCTCCATGCAAGCCTGTCTCTTCTCCCAGTTCTTCGAACTCTTTAATAGCCCCTTCTTGCCATATGTCTCCCAATGTGACCAGCCCAACCGATTTCCAATAGGGGAATCATCCTGAGCTGGTTATCTCCCCTAGCTAAGGCAACTAGTGGCACCTGTGGGGAACACACGCATGGGTTCTCCATCAGTTGGCATACTCTGTGCCACATCTTCCACCCAAGCAACAGCATACCCGGGCGTTCTTTAATTTCAAGTCTAGTCACCCAGATAATCTCATTTAGGTAAAACGGGGTGCAGTCCTGCCCAAACAGCCTAGATTCAGGAGTTTCTTCATCAGAGAGCCATTTGGTTACATATTGCAATTGACTGGCTACATAATAGGCCTCAAAGTTCGGCAGCTTGATGCCCCCTCTATCATGGAAGTTCTGTAGCTTCCATAGCGCCACTCTATTGCGAGTGCCGTGCCACAGGAAGTCCCTACACATGCTGTTCAGTTTGACAAAAAACTTTTTGGGTATCAAGTATGGTATATTACTGAAGAAATGTAACAGCCTAGGCAGGACCACCATTTTGAGCATTGCCCCCCGTCCCATCATCGCCAGCGGCAGCTTCTCCCAAAACTTCATATTTGTGCGGATTTTGTTCACAGCCACCTCGGTGTTATGCAAGTGTTCCTCCTCCACAGTATGATATACATCTATTCCGAGGTAGCGGAAGGAATCAGCCGCCCAAGGTACGGACAACACTGGCAACCATTCCAGAGGGGCTCCTATGTAGCTCCCCAATGGGAACATGCTCGATTTTTGGGGGTTCACCGCAATGCCGGACAATTCTGCATACTTTTCCATGACCTCTAGAATATACTGAAGATTTTCTTCCGGATATTTCAAATACAGTAGCAAATCGTCAGCATATAAGGATATTAGGTGTTTCTCTCCCCCTGCTTCAATACCGACCATGTCATATTGTTGTCTGAGGTACACTGCCAGGGGCTCTAGGGCCAGAATGTATAACATCGGGGACCAAGGGCACCCTTGTCTGGTGCCTCTACTGAGCTGCCACCTTTCAGATATCACTGATCCTGTGCGTACTCTGGCCAGTGGTTCACTATACAAAAATTTCGCCCACCTAACATAACCCGGCCCCATCCCGTATTCTTCCAGGGCCGCCAGCAACCATGGCCACCTCACTGAATCAAAAGCTTTGACTGCATCTAGGGACACCACCGCCATTTCCCCATCGCTCCTGTTTCCCTCTTCAATCACTCGGTGGAGTTGCCTGTGGTTGTGGGTTATATTTCTGTTGGGGACATAACCTGTCTGATCCGGGTGTATCAGGTTACTGATGACCCTTCTCGGCCTATTAGCTAGGACCACCGTCAAGATCTTGCTGTCCTGGTTCAACATTGACAACAGCCTATAGGAGCCGCAGCAAATGACAAGTCATTTTTAACTGTCAATGCTTACTGGTTCATTTATTCTGTTGTTACTTTAATCAGTTACACCACAACAATCAATTTGGCCATGCACCATCAACCGCCACCCATTTCACCAAAACAATTCTTCAAACAATTTTCAAGCGTACACAATAATATTCTTTTTACTTCTTCGTTAATGGTTCTATCAATTCTTACTATCCTGCTTTTATTATTGACAATCTATTTTATTCTATTTTTCTCACCTGCTGCCCTTCTACTATAGATTGGCTCCAATTGCTATTTCTTTTAGGGTCAAATAATCAGTCGAATGTATTATAATCATCCCATAGTTTCAGTTTACAACCTATATCATCACAACTAATACCTAATATGTCAATTTTTTACAGTAATATTTTTACAACCCAAACAAAATGTTCACAATACTTTCGATAATTGTCTTCCTTACTTTCTCTAGTAAGAGAATCTCATCTCTCTTTTACTCCATTTTGGAGTGTGTCGTGCACTCTTGTTTGGCTCTTAGCCGCAGGAATCCCTTAAATAAAACTCTGATCCGTAGTTTCATGTGGTCCCTTCTATTATCCTTGAGATTAGGAAACAAGGTATCTCTCTTTTAATCAAATCCTATTTTTTTCCCCAATATATATATACACATGCACCATGATCCCTCCCATTTTATTTGCCACTTTTGATGCTTCTACTTATCTTTGTTTGTTCAGTTTGTGCCCTTCGGTATCGACTCTTTCCTAATCATCCACTTCACCTTCCATCTGTGGGGTGCCTTTGGAATTTCTTCAAAGGTGCGCTTGCCGACCGTCTCTGGTTACAGATGTTTTTCTCTGCTCTCCACAGGAAACTCTGTGGTATTCCTGCTGAAGGTGGAAGATGTCAAGAATCGGAGGGTCTGGATCTTGAACCATCCACACAGCTACCAAAATGTGCAGTAGCACCGGGAGCGTATAAAGCACTGGACAGGAGTATCACAATAACTGATTTGAGGCCCAAATAACTGGACAGACTCAAAGAATATGCCAAAGTACTACTTTATTATCAGTTCAATAAAGTAGGGAAATCTGGCAAGCGTAACAAGTTGTAGCTCACACTCTCTTGAATACATTTTCCTTACACAAAGGCTTTATACCTCAATATACATCAACTATGACTTCATCCTACATGGCAAATAGTAAATACCTATCGGCAGGGGCATAGGTTAAAGGAAGATGCATACCTATAGCTTATTTAGGTGTTAGTAACATTATTGGCTGCCCCTTATCAGGTAGGCATGCGTGTGACAACCTCTAACTACGTATAATTCAGATAATGGTAGAATTACAGCAGCAGATTGGCTTCTGCAACATGTATTGTCCATCATCACACAGGCCATCCTGATTCGTTGGCACCCTCTTCCAATCTTGGACATTTGGCTTGTTAGCAGCATGTAAACAAAACGAAGTCCACGTGCGGGGAACAATGTCAACCCACTGCCCACTTGGCCATTTAGCGTACCATCTCTCATCAGTCAGGCCCTAAGGCAAGGATTCTTCTTTGTTGTTGACCTTGCTGATTGTTCTCTTCTCCGGGAACTTTAAAGGGAGTGATGGTACATTGCTATCTTTGTCTGGATCCTCATGAATAGGCCTTGTTTTCTGGTTTTGCACCACGTGTGAGCAGACCATGATTTGTCCATTCTGTCCTCCTACTTAGTGATGTTTGATTCAGTTAAACTGGGCGTTATTACTCTCTTTGACCTCTGCAGACTTGCTTGCTCCGTCTTGCATATGCTTTCTGCATTTTTAATAGTCCAACACTCGGCACTCGCAGATGTTTACTCCTTTGTGTGATCTAAGAGAAATATGTCTTACGTACATGGATTATCTTCTTCAACTCTTTTAGTATCTTGCAGTTGCTTCTCACTTTGGCATCCTTGATCTTTAGCAAAGCAAATATTATTTGTTCTTGCATGAATCTGTATTTCAGTGCCTGTTAGCTCTTCAGCCTTGTTCTCACTCCTTGGCGTTTTTAGCTTGCTATTATATGAAAACCTAAATCCATCTCCTCAACATGGCTGCTTTACCCGCGCTATATTTTCTAATGTAGCAAGATTCTATATGTCTCATCTACCTTGCCATTCTGCATATATACATCTACTGCATCTCTTCTTATCTTTTCACTATATATGATTTCTTCATATCCACATGTTAGTTTACTTTATTACTTCAGACACATCTTTATTCTTTAAGTATTTCTATATCGTTTCAGCGCGCCATTGTGTCATCTCTTCATGACGTCACTTTACGCCTGTCAGGCTTTCTATGTCCTGTGGTGTCTGCAGACTTCCTTCTACCACTTCAGTTTGAGGGTACAGTAGGTACAGTTGTTTGAGCGCATAACGTCTTTCATATCTTCGATGCAGTATTCGGACGAAATCAAGTGTCATGCACAGTGCTTTCTTGCTACTCTTCCAATATGACGTAGGTGACAGGGTGGGCTCCATGAGTGACATGTAAATCTGCTTTTCTACATAAGTATGCCCAGAAAATGGGGCAAGAATGTCTGGTCATAGAGTATAAACATTTGACCTTACTTGAATCAACTGAAAAAACAGATTAAAAACCAAGATAATCATTATGAAGTAAAGTTCATGCTTTTCTAGTGCACTCTCCTTTGTACCTCTCATCTCTAAAATACCATTAATTATGAATAACCATTGGGTAATACTACAATCAGATTCTAAAATGACATTACCGACCCCGTAACACTGTTTCCACTGCTCGATATATCATAAGCAGCGGTAGACCGGTAAATCCCCATTCCCGTGGAGTGCCATAGGACTCCATGGGAATGGGGACACTGAAGCACCAGCGCTATTGTTAATGGTGCCAGTGCTTCAGTGAAAGCACTGCCTTTAGGGGCATGCCGGGAGTACTGTGCCCTTGCCGGCAGACTCGTAGTTTGGCAGTCCGGAAAGGGTGCCGGTTCGTTGTCAGCACCCTTTTTTTGGACCAGCAAACCTATGATGAAGCCCCATTTTCTGTTACACAAGACTGCAGAATATTGTATGAATGTATCATGTTTCTCAAAGTTTTCTATCAACCCTTTAAAAAGGTAATTTCCCTTGTTTTTCTTGCTCTGGTGGCGCTGTCAAGTGCGACTACATTAGTAATTATTATGATGTCACTGGAACAGGTGAGTGTTGAAATGTCTTTATTGTACACGTTACACAAGTTACACATTTAAAGGGTTCATGGTTAATGGGGACCCCAGATAGGACCCTCCTGTGACATCCTCCTTATCTCTCAACTGAAGACATTCCAACCACCACGACCTTCATTCTCTTGGTAGTTCTTTATTCCATAATCTCCCATTTTCTAGCACCACCATATCATCCAGGACATTTCTGAGTATTTGCTGCCCCCAAAACGTACTTTGCCCCTGTAGCCACTGTTTTCTGGCCCTGGTTCATGCAAAGATGCGCACCTCTCACCAGGGATAGTCCCCATGAAAACCACCAAACCCAGCCCGCTGGGTAGGTCTAAGCACTACAACTGCTAAATAAAATAGCTGTTAACAGGAGATTGTCCACACTCTGAGTTCCTTGATCACTAATAGGAGCAGACACCAAAGTGCATTTTATAGGGATCCCAACAGGGACCCATCTTTCTCTAATAAAACACAACTTCTTTTTTCCCTTTTCCCTGGCATTTCCCTGACGTGACCCCCAACTGTCTGGGTAAACTGCTAGGTAAGCTCACCCTTCCTTGGAGGGGTCTCGTGGACCCATATGGTGTGTCTGTTGCAACACATCCCCTGCCTAACCTTGGGTCCCATCCTCCTGGACAGCCTCATGCAGGCCGCCACACCATCCTGTTGCCTCTCGCCAAGGTACCTCCCCTCTACCCCATTCTTAAACTAATGGCCAACATCCTACCCCTACTTATCACTTGACCCTACTTAGCATTCCCCCTAAGTCCCCTACACCTTACTTAACATTTACCCTACATAACAATTCTTAAATAACAATAGACATATAACCATACACACATATACACATAGACTAACACCATATATACACCATAAAAGACTATGGCCCTCATTACGACCCAGGCGGTAAGGGGTTTACGCCAGCGTTAACAGCGCCGACCCTTACCGCCTGAGTACGAGGTCCCTTAGCGCCATGGCGGATTTAACACCTGCTTTTAGCAGGTGTTAAAATCCATGGCGCTAAGGGACCATGGAGTTAAATACGCCACCGTAATTTACGGTGGCGTAATTAACGCCTTCCCCACTCCCATTATGCCCTATGGGGCAAAAATGGGAATGGGGAAGGGTAAATGGGGATTGGGGACTTACCGCCCCGCCAAGGTCGGAATGGGGCGGTAAGTCCGCCAACCACCATGGCGGAATTGCAACCTTAGCGCCATGGACCATGGTGCTAATAGCACCATGGTCCTCCGCCAAGGTCGTAATGAGGGCCTATGTCAAAATGGGTTGACTGCTGCAGTCAGTGACCCTTTTACAGTATCTTGAGGTGTGTGCATGGGCGCTAGCACTGTGCAGGCTGGTGAAGGTCTGTAATCAGGGCAGCTCCTGTTGATTCTGTTCCTCCAAGTGATGACGGAGACCTAGCCCTGCCTTTTTTGACATATAATGTGACCCTGGTCCCTTTTCTTTCTTCAGTGTGACCCCGTCTACCCACATTCACCCCACAGCCTGCACTCCTTTTAAAGTTCTGGGCAGGCCCCTGCGCAAGTGTCCCTCCCCCCCCTGCATTCACTGTGCAGTCTGTGGCTCTTTGCTCTTCAGAATGTGCCCCATTGGGGTAACCCACCCCCTCTTACCACTGCAGTAATCTTATTATGTTCAGGGTAGGTCCCTTTGGCTGGGGGTCCCACTGGACATCACCACTGCACCCGTGCTGCCACTTTTGAATTTGGCGGCATCCTCTTTGCCTGGTCTTTTGACCTGTACCTCATCCTCTTTCGGAGACATAGCTCCTTCTGACATTCTTAAGCCTGTCATATCTCAACGTTGTCTTGTCTACTTTTTCTTCCAACCACTTAATCTTCATCCCAATCTATAAAATATGATCTCCCCAACCACGGGGGATTCACGGTTGTTTGAAGTTTCCTCCTCCTCAACACTTCAAATGGGACTAGCCCTGTAGTGGCATGTGGTGCCAACCTATATGCAAATACTCTCTTCTCAATAGCGGTTTCCCAGCAATAGTTGCCCCCCAGGGATATCTTAATCCCTTGCCTTAGGGTATGTTGAAACGTTTTACCAACCCATTGGTTTCGGGTGATAAAGAGCCATCTTGTGATGTGCTACCCCAATTGCTTCCAGAAACGTCTACATAATCCTAGAAGTCAATTGAACTCCGTTGTCAGTGAGAATTTTCTTTGGGAATCCTTCCCTATGAAACACCCTATCCAGAACCCCGACCACGGCCCTTGAATCTGCCTGCAAGACAATCTACACCTTCATCTGCTTAGAATAGAGATCCATATGGACAATTATATATTTTTCCCTGCCTTTCTCACCAATGATAGGACCCAGTCTTGTCAAATGAGAAATTATATTGTACCTCCTATTGCAATGAATATATGTATATTGGCCTACGCCAAGCTGCCTGTAAGTCACTTGTGAAGAAATCCGTGTTGCAAGGTCCTGACCTTAAAATCAATGTAAGCCGCCATTTTAGGTCAATCTGCCATTTTAGGTTCGCTTTGTAAAGTCACCTGTGAGTTAAAATGGTGGACGACGTCATTCTGAAATACAACATGGCTGTCTTGACCTCTGCATGTAGCTAATATGTAACTTGCCTGCATGCCGCTTGTTGAGGTCGTGAACTGAGACCTTGTCCTTCGTTGACATGTGTGTAAAGGATTACTCGCGTCAATGAAACTAATCCGCGAGCATATGTTAAGAACAATGTATTCAAATACTGAACTAAGAACACTTGTTTAACTACAATGTATTAATGTTTGAAAAGACTTGTATGAAGAATCCCAAAACACACAGTTGCCGTGCAGGCTTGTTGATATATGTATTAAAAGCAAACCAGTTACATGTGGATATGCGAACTCGGCATGAACCCTAGATCAGTGATGTATTAGAAGAATATTAACCCGAAGTAGGGTTGGACATCGTGTTCGCAAATAGTGTAAAAGAGCAATGAATTCTAATGTACAGGGTCTCTCACTGAACACACTGAACCATGCTGGAGTTCGCTGTGTTGCACCGAGGGTCGATAGCTATCTGATTTTGTTATGTTCTTTGTAACTGAATTCAGTATAAATTAAAGTACTTTGTATGTTCCTTTGTAACCTGTGTCCGGTGTATTTCCTTTTGGGGTACTCAGCCTCAATATTTTGATTTTGTTTTCACAGTTGGCGCACGAATAGGGACCCTCAAGATTGATGCCGGATTATCGAAGGTTGACCCTCGCTATCGGACCGGGATCAGACGGTGTGACAAAAAGGGGCCCCACTGAACGAGACACGACACCTCAGCAGCGCTGTACGACCCGATCCCTGGACAATAAGCTTGTGGTCCGAGAACGGCATCTTGACGAGGGTCCACTTATCGAGGCGGGCAGATTTGCCGAAATCACCATTCACGAGGTAAGATTAATTAGGTAAGATTCTTTGAAATCCGATCGGACCTCCTTAGGCTTGATCAGATGAGTCATGACCCAACTCTTAATATAATCCTGATAATTTGATTTTGGTGTATTGTATCTGCAGACACAATTATTGACCAGGTAACACCAACAATTTGATATGCCTGGGAAATTGTATACCTGCTTCAGGGCGTTGTTCCGCAGCGATAGACAATCTTTGGAATTTAGCCGTCCCGCACCACAGGAAGGGTCGCCGGCGTGTACTATGAACTGTAAGCATGGCATTGGAAGTATAGTATTTAATGACATTTGGCACAGACAAACCAGACATGCCTTCAAACTTCAGTGGCCAATCAATGGTAGTTTTGAAATCCCTCGTATTGAATATTTAGAGTCGATTCTATTAAAGAAAAAGGCTAGACCTGCAGCATTTGATGTTTTGCAGAATTGGAAAAAAGAAGCATTGCAGCAACTTAAAAGTAGAGAAAAGCATGCGCGCCGTCATAAAACAAACGCCGAAAAAATCATTATTGTATGACCAAGATAAACAGTCTGAATCGACTAGGAATTTGCCTGCCCCTCTCTTCCAAGTGGTCCTATGCCGCTTGTAGCCGATCAGAGTGCGGGGTCGAAGGTTGTCACTCGCAATACTGTAACGCCAGAGAAGAAACGTGATTTGATTGCATGAGCTAAGCATTGTATGGAGAGGGATGATCAAGCTAATGTCTTTGCCACACTTCATAATATGAATAGTTTTCCTGAGAAAAATGTTTTTATTGAAGGTTTAGGGATTCATTCATGTGTAATGTGGGGAAAATTAAATAAAATAGATCTCCCACAGGGGTTAAGTGATCTAAATACTTTAGCGTTTTCTAGAGACACTGTGGAGAAAGTAAATGAGCATGTCGAGAGGTTATTTGGGTATAGAAAGGAGTTGGAAAGGTTACAGAATGAGGATGATGAGGAGGAAAGTATGTATGTACAGAAACGGTTCCTTCCTTGTCGAAAATCGATATCTGAGGAAGCACGAATTTGTACGAAGGACACGCTTCGATGGATTTCAGATATGTCGATAACTTCAGTTGAGGTATATGACACATATAGTCAGTATACGCCAGAAATGCAGAGGAAAGTGATATAGGTAATGATAGAGTACCTAAAGGATGATTGTGTAAAAAGAAAGATTAGTTGTCCCACAGAGTTATTGAGTATTTATAAGAGAGCTTTTTCACTTGACACTTCTTCGACTGCTTTAGCGCTCGACCTAGCTGTGTTGCTTAGTAAGCGTTCAGAGTCACCTACTTCTCAGTTGCCTATGAGAGAGGTTCCTCCGACATTTGTCCCGAAGGTTGAGATTACGGCTGATGCTGCACGAGGTATAGTCGCTGTGGACATTTCTACACATTATTTATCACAGTTTGTTCATGTCCCGTTCTCAAGACAGGAAGTGAATACTATTAGACAATCTATTCCTGATATTAGGAAAATTCCGACAGGATTCTATAAGGAAATAGAGTCTGTCTTGCAGTCCTCAGTGTTCACCTTAGGAGATATTGATTTATCATTTCCTGTACTCCTGCCCGTAGATTTGTGGAAACAAGTTAGGACTATAGACGACGTGCCAGGGTTGGGAGATACATGGGCGAATATAACTAGACTGGATGGAGAAAGGCCAGCTGGTGAAAGACCGCCTCAGGTAATACTAACTTTGCCTGATAGAATCATTGCAAAATTGAAAACTATAATACCAGAGAAAATAATTATTTGGGACAAACTTACGACCTGTGTCCAAGGGAAGTCTGAGGGTGCTACCGAGTTCTTTAATCGGTTTGAACAGGTATTCTCGGATTTCAGCGGACAAGACTTATGCACAGAGTCTGGGAAAAGGTTGGTTATTTTTGGACAAATTTGTGCGTGGATTGCTGCCTGACATCCAGTCCCAAATTATGTCTTCTGAGAGCGCTTGGCAGGACAAGTCCCAATCAGAAGTACTGCACATGGCTCAGTACTACGAGAATCGTGTCAATAATGAAAAAGATAGAGTGGAAAAACGAAAAGGTGATTTAAAGACTAAAGTACTATTACAGCAAATTGTTAGAGACCCCAGAGGGGGTAGTTCTCAGATTAGAGGTCAGTATGTCCCACAAGGGAATGTGCCCTTGGGTCCTGTGAACATTAACCAGTGTGCCTATTGTCGACAAGAGGGTCATTGGCGTGCACAATGCCCCGTCCATCGACAGCGGTCGAACAACACATTTGGGAATATGGGTAGACGATCCAGAGGTCGCCCAGGTGTAGGGGGCCCTGGTAGAGGTCAGTTTGCACAGGATCCTCAGCAACCTTTTTCACAGGATAATCAGACTTCGAGTGTGGACACTAGGAACATATTTGATCATCCTTCTGCTGCATATCTATCTGAAGAGCTTCCTTTTAATGATATTCTGTTTCGTTAGGATTGCCCGAAGCAGGGATTGGAACCTATACCTATTACGGTCAATCAGAAAGGTCCCTACGTTGAAATGGTGGTGGGAAATAGGAAACATCAGTTTTTGATAGTTTCTGGAGCACAGAAGTGTTCCATTGATCATTCACGGGTTCCAAACATTCCACTGTCAGGGCAAACTAATGTTTCTGTACGGTTTTCTGGCACACCAGTTGTTTGTCCAGTTTCTTCGCCGGTACCCATTTCTTTGGGTCCCTTTACGGGCCACTGTCCATTTCTGTTGACTTCGAATTATGGAGAGAATTTGCTGGGGTTGAACCTGTTAAAAGGATTAAATGCAGTAATTTATTGTTCTTCTGATGGAGTGCGCTTGACGATTTCACCACAGCAATTTTCTGTCTCGCAATTCTTGACTAGACCTTTGCTGCCAGAATTCATTGATGTACCAGATAGCTTATGGGCTGTTGACGACAACGATGTCAGTGTTTTACAGATTGAGTCTGTTAAGATAGTTTTGAAACATGGAATTAAGCTGCCACACATTCCCAAGTATAAGATTTCAGTTGAGGGCGAGCGAGCTTTGAAATGCATTGTTTCCGAATTTTGTGCATCGCGGGGTGATTGAGGAAATTTCAGGAAGTTTGTGCAATAGTCCGATTTTACCCGTGTACAAGAAAGGCGATGATGCAATTCCATTCCGTTTCATAATTGATTTACATGCCATTAATAAAGTCGTCGCTCCGCAATTCCCAATTGTGCCTGATGTGATGACAATATTGACAATGATTCCAGCTACAGCTACTTACTTTAGTGTTGTGGACCTGAAGAATGCTTTCTTTAGTATTCCTATACACAAGGATAGTAGATACTTGTTCGCGTTCACCTTAGGGGGACGCTCGTTCACATTTACTCGTGCACCTCAAGGGTACACAGAGAGTCCTAGCATCTATAGTAGGGCTTTGAAAGAACAGCTTGATACCCTTGAATTGCCCTCTACTTGTACATTGCTTCAGTATGTTGATGACTTGCTTTTAGCTGCTGATTATGAGAGCGCCTGTAAGGAGGGCACTGTGTTATTGCTTATTCATCTAGCTAAGCATGGTCACAAAGCTTTGCTTAAAAAGTTTCAATATTGTTGCCAGGAGGTCGCCTATTTAGGCTATCTCCTCTCAAAGGAGGGAAGAAGATTGACACCTGAACGTATAAAACACATTTCTGGCATGTCTGTCCCAAATACACAGAAGGAAGTTAGAGCCTTGATAGGTATGGCTTCTTACTGTAGGTTGTGGATCCCAAATTTTTCACTAGTGATCAAACCGATGTTGGCTTTGACAAAAAAGGGCATTTCTTCACCATTGCCGTGGAACGCGGAACACCAGCAATCGTTTGACTTGCTCAAGACTGCATTATGCTCTGCACCAGTTTTTGGCACACCAAACTATGAAAAGGCCTTTGTGTTGTTTGTGCATGAATGTGATGGATGTGCTTTGGCTGTATTAACGCAGGAACATGGAGGGAAGAATAGGCCGTGCGGTTACTTTTCTTCCGCTCTTGATCCTGTAGCATGCGCTTTGCCAAGATGTTTGTGAGCTGTCGCTGCTGCTGCTGCGTCTGTAAAACAGAGTGAGGGAATGGTCCTAGGCCATGATCTAACCCTGATGGTGCCTCACTCTGTAGATGTTCTACTGAACCGAACCCAAATGCAACACCTCTCTTCCGCACGGTTGACGAGATATGAATTGATCTTGTTTGTCCTCACATCCAAATTAAGAGGTGTTGTGTTCTTAATCCGGCTGAACTCTTACCTTTCCCGCAAGATACTACTTGCGGCGATGAAGAGTCACATGACTGTCTGTATACTACCGAACAAGAGACAAAGGGTAGAATTGATTTGAAAGACACTCCTTTGGATAATCCGCAAGGAGAGCTGTTTTGTGATGGCTCCTCAATTAAACTTCCGGATGGTACATCCACAGCTGCTTATGAAATCACCACATTAAGCACGGTCACCGAAACCAAGAGAATCACGCATAACTCTGCGCAGGCCGCAGAGATTATAGCATTGACCCGAGCTTGTGAACTTTCCGAAGGGCTTTCAGTAAACATATATACTGATAGTCAGTATGCCTTTGGGGTGGTTCACAACTTTGGGAGACTTTGGTCAGAGAGAGGGTTCTTAACTTCACATGGCACTAAAATCCAACATGGCTCCCTAATAGTACAACTACTCTCAGCGCTTGCGCTCCCTACTCAGTTAGCTGTTATGAAATGTGCAGCACATCGAAAGATTATAGATGACATAGGAAAAGGGAATGCTTTCGCTGATCAGATAGCTAGACAAACTGCTACCGATCCCCTTACGGAGATGTATGTTTCAAGGGAGACTGTAAATGCTTATGCAATGGATGAGGGTATTGGCTCTGCATGGGATATCCAAGCTGATGCCACGTTAGAAGAATCCAAGAGGTGGGCTGAAGGCTTGGGGAAACTTGATGATGACGGGTGTTGGGTGGACATAGTTGAAGGGAAATGGCTACTTCCTTACGCGTATGTAATGATGATGGTCATCATGGCCCATGGTCCTACGCATGTATGTGCCCAGAAAGTGACACAAATGTTAGAGAAAGTTTGGGCAAATGACAAAATTTCAAAAATTGTCCAGCGCTATGTTCAGGGTTGCATGATTTGCCTACAACACAATGTGCAAACGGGGACAGCTACTCCAAGGGGAAGTTTTGGGCCACCCTCTGTCCCCTTTGAAGTTATCCACTTTGATTTTATTGAAATGGAGTGGTGTAACAATATGAAATACGTTCTGGTGGTCATCTGTGCTTTTAGCAAATGGGTTGAGGCCTTCCCTGTCAAATATGCTACAGCCATGACTACTGTGAAAACCATGTTAAAGGAGTACTTCCCACAGTTTGGGCTACCAAGAGTCATCTGGTCGGACAATGGTCCACATTTTGTCGCTGCTGTAGTTCTGCAGATATGTGCGGCATTACAGACAGAGAAACAGTTCCATTCGGCCAGTCACGCCCAGAGCGCCGGACTAGCAGAAAGACACAATGGTATCATCAAGAACAAGCTTGCTAAGACGTGTGCCGGCACTAAATTGAAATGGCCGGACGCCTTACCGCTCGTGTTATTATCCATGCGTACAACCCCTCAAACTAAGACTGGACTCTCTCCATTTGAGGTGGTAATGGGGAGACCTGCCAATATTTGGAACCTTCCTAAATGCAGATCGTTAAGAGATGTTGAAAATGTATTACTTTCAGATTATTGCAGACAGTTGACTAAAAACTGTATCTGATTTATCACCAGGTGCGAGAGGCTTTACCTGTGCGATACGAGGGCCCAGGCCACAGCATACGGCCTGGAAGCTGGGTGCTCATCAAGGCGTTTGAACGCTCTTCCTGCCTTGCACCTCGCTGGCGGGGCCCATTCCAAGTCCTGTTGGTCACCCAAACAGCGGTGCAGGTTTCTGGAAGAAAGAATTGGATCCACGCATCGCACGTCAAGAAACTTCCTCACCCAGTGCCACACGATACAGAAGAGACAGAACCCCTCGCTAACGCTGCAACCAACGATCCCAAAGCAGTAAATAGCGCCGAGAGTGTGTCGGAGAATCTTTCTGAGCCCGTGAGGCTTGGGGAAGCAGCCATTTTGTCTCCACACTCTCCAAATGTTTTGCATCCGGAAACTGCTGTTTCAAATTTGGCATCTTCACTGGTCTCTGATACGTTGCTTCCAACAGGAAGTGATGATATATTGTTTCTGGAGCAATCAGTACCGGGAAAAGCAAGGTACAATCTGCGTCCAAGAAAATAGACTTACGGCACGGTTTTGCTGTGCATCTGATAGACCTACGGCACGGTTCGGCTGTGCATTCGGAGAAGGAAAGGATTATCGAGGGCTTGTTTCTGCCGAAATTTGAAAAAGGGGATTCTGTTGGCTAGGGTTGTGGAAGGACTAAGAAGTCGCGTGGCCGGGAGGTCGCCAGCAAGGAACATTGGGGTTTCCGTTTGAAGACGACAATGCCTGCCACTGCTACCGCTCGTATGGGACTTGTAAATGATGGTGTGACCAACCGGGACAATGGACAATGCACCTGGGCCCCGAAAATGTATTGCTGTGTTTTTATAATGATATTTGGTCTTATAATAGTTACTGTCTTAGGTTTGTGGTACCTCGAGGAAATGCATCCTTTAGAATCCTTGTTGCCTACTGAAAATGTACCTACTGTTCCTACTCCCATCGTACATTTGCATACTCTGTCCCCTAGGGACTCTCAGCATAGACAAAGGTACCACAATAATACTCTGCTACTTATCATGAATACTACGCATGATATTTTTAATAAGTCTAACTGTTGGGTCTGCTCACATTTACCGCAACACGGGGATAAGGGGCTAGGTTGGTATATTCATCCTTTACCTTTGACAACTGCTTGTTATGCTTCTCTTAGAGCACTGTTCTTTGGCCGTTGGAACGATAGCATCTCGGGGAACTTTGATGGCACTAATTTGAATAGTTTTGAGAAACGTGTTTTGACTCCCCTGGGATGCTCGCTTTTCGCAAACAGGAGTAAACCTAACGTTGCTTCAATTAGGCCTTCTGGTAGACTGTCCCGTCCTTTCCAATCTTTGATTTCCTTTAAGATGGCTCCGATAGGCAATAAGGATGCCATGCCTCCTTCTTACACTGTCAACCATAGCCCCGATTCAGTTTCTTTCTGCATACAGAGGAATGGCACTCAGTCAATGAGAGATTTTCTAGGTTGTGTTAACGTTGCAAATTTGACTGGGGAAAACAGACCTTTGTACATAGGCGAACCTGTCTACTTTGTCTGCGGTAATGTAGCATTTCCATGGTTGCCTAGGGATTGGCAAGGAACCTGTTATTTAGGGATTCTGTTACCTGGGGTGTTTATAGCTAGTACGATAGAAGTTTCAAAGGCTCGTCCACGGCGGGACGAGAGTGGTGACACTCCAGCACAAATCTTGGGAGATATAGCAAAATCAGTTGTGCCATTTTGGGGGCAGATAGCGAATTCCGAAGATATCAGAAGACTAGCGAGAGTACTGGAGAGAACCATCAACCGGACCACAGACATACTCTATAATATGACATTAGAACAGAAGGCGATAAGACTAGTAGCGCTTCAGAACCGGATGGCATTAGATGTAATTCTGGCTGAACGTGGTGGAGTGTGTAAATTAGTGGGGTCCACTTGCTGTGTTTTTGCACCAGATTCCTCCCCAACTAGCTTCAAGGCAATACAGAATATGCACGTTCTTAGTTCAGAAGTGCATGTTTCAGAGGGAAACTGGGATCTTAGCGCTTGGTTCTGGGACTTCTTGCGATCTTGGGGTTGGAAGGTACTTTCGGTCTTACTGATTATTTTGGGAGTTCTGTTGTTCCTTTGTTGTTGTATTCAGTGTCTACCTAGTATATGTTCGATGCTAGAGGGATGTTGCACAAGCGATAGGTACGATAAGACATAAAGTGTATGCCCCAGATAAAACTTCCAAAGAATGTGTGTTGAAAGAAATTCTAGCGAATGACCTAATGGCAATAGATATTTCCGACAGCGATTCAGGGTGCATGGACGATGATACATGGAGTTATTTGCAAGGAGATCAGAAGTAGTTTAGCACTTGGCATAGGCCAAAAGGAGGGTTTGTCAAATGAGAAATTATATCGTACCTCCTATTGCAATGAATATATGTATATTGGCCTACGCCAAGCTGCATGTAAGTCACTTGCGAAGAAATCCGTGTTGCAAGGTCCTGACCTTAAAATCAATGTAAGCCGCCATTGTAGGTCAATCTGCCATTTTAGGTTCGCTTTGTAAAGTCACCCTGTGAGTTAAAATGGTGGACGACGTCATTCCGAAATACAAGATGGCCGTCTTGACCTCTGCATGTAGCTAATATGTAACTTGCCTGCAGGCCACTTGTTGAGGTCGTGAACTGAGACCTTGTCCTTCGTTGACCTGTGTGTAAAGGATTACTCCCGTCAATTAAAGTCATCCGTGAGCATATGTTAAGAACAATGTATTCAAATACTGAACTAAGAACACTTGTTTAACTACATTGTATTAATGTTTGAAAAGACTTGTATGAAGAATCCCAAAACACACAGTTGCTGTGTAGGCTTGTTGATATATGTATTAAAAGCAAACCAGTTACATGTGGATATGCGAACTCGGCATGAACCCTAGATCAGTGATGTATTAGAAGAATATTAACCCGAAGTAGGGTTGGACATCGTGTTCGCAAATAGTATAAAAGAACAATGAATTCTAATTTACAGGGTCTCTCACTGAACACACTGAACCACGCTGGAGTTCGCTGTGTTGCACTGAGGGCCGATAGCTATGTGATTTTGTTCTGGTCTTTGTAACTGAATTCAGTATAAATTAAAGTACTTTGTATGTTCCTTTGTAACCCGTGTCTGGTGTATGTCCTTTTGGGGTACTCAGCCTCGATATTTTTTTTTTGTTTTCACAGTCTGTCAAGTGCAACACATTTCATGGGCATGCTTGGCAACTCTAGGGGTTCTATGTTGCTGTGTAAAATTTCTGAGGGCTTTATTTGCTTCACCACACATGCTGTACTCCTTAACAAATTCCTCTCTGCATCTAACCCTGGCCACCAGTAATCACTACTCCATCTCCTTTGGGTATTGGTCAAACCAAGATGACCCTCATGTCCTACCTCCAGCAACCTGTGCCTCACATGGATAGCTCAGTGGCAACATGCTCGCTTAGGAAGAAAGATGTCACGGAGCAACACAGGTTCGATCCCCGGGTCCATGCTTAGAAACTTTGCGGTATTAGGAACATTATAAATAACCTATCATACCATATCACACCTGACGGGGGCACCAAATGCCCTGCTTTGCACAGAAACTCTCCTTCAAGGCTTAACTCATCCTTGACCCAATGGAAAGCACCCAGACTATCATCACTAGTCCATGTTCACCAATTGGTTGTCACATGGATGATGACCCTGCAAGCTCAGAATCCTTGCTCACAGCCGCTGCCCATTCCTGCTCACTGATGGTACCCTCACTTATCAGAAAAACCTCTTCTTCGCTATCCCTTCCATCACTCCAGTTTGACTTTGTTGTCCGTCCCTGGAAAGAAAATCAGCCAATACATTTTTGTTCCCAGGAACATGTTCCACAATATACTCAAGATCTTTCATAGATGTAACTCACCTAACTATCCTGCAGGACACATACATATAGTGAATGCTCTTGTCCACAGAAAAGCTTTAAACGTCTTGACAGCCCACACCACACAAAGGGCTACTCTTTCAATTAAAGTAACGCACCTCTGAACCCTTCAACACTTGCGAAGCAAAGGTAGTAACCCTTTGTACACCATGTTGCTTCTGCATGAGAACAGCCCAAAACCAGACTCACTCACATCAGTCATAACAAATGTTTTCCCACCTTGTGTCAAAAGTTTCCAAAGCTGGCGACCTTGCAGTAGCTTGTCTCATGTCATCAAACTCCTTCTGGCACTCACTGGTCCAATTAAATAAGTCAACCTTCTGGTATAGTTCCCTGATATTCTTACATCTGTCTGCAAAGTGTCTGACAAACTTCGAGTAGTATTCAACCATAACCAAAAACTACAAAACTGCTTGTCTGACCTTAGGCGGTTCCACATTCATTATTGCATCCACCAACTCACTTTCTGGTTCTACACCCTTATCTCCTACCCGGGCCAGGACTTGCAATACCCTGGTGAGTTTTAGATCATGTTCATCTGTGTTCACACCAGTAATCAAAATATCATCCTTGAAATATACAACTCTCTTGATATCGCCAAAACAAGTTATGCATCACCCTTTGAAAAAACACGGCTGCAGAGACTCACCCAAAAGGCATCCTTCTAAATCTCCATGTGTCCTTGTATGTAACAAATGTGGTATAATCCCTGGAATCTGGTTGAAGACGCACCTGGTGATATGCTGAGGGTAAATCAAGTATGCTGAATATCTTACACCCAGAAGAAATACTAACCAGCTCACCAGTATTAGCAAGTGGAAATGTATCCACCACTATGCACCGATTTAACCCCCATAGGTCAACACAAAACCGCACTTGTCCACTGGTTTTCCATGCCACAACTACAGGTGACACCCACTCTGACGCCTCAATGACCGCTATGTCACCCTATTGCTCTAGTTTCCTGATTTCGGCAGAGACTTCCGACCTCAATAATAGTGGAACACTCCTTACACTGGCTGCCACTGGTACAGCACCTTCTTTAAGATGTATGCAATGATGGAAACCATTCAAACAACCTTTAGGCTCTCATTATGAGTGAACCGGTCTGGGTTGTTATCAGCACCTATTCCAGATTGGCTCACTTTGAGTCTGCTGATAGGGGATGTGAACTTCGGCAGGCCTGACCTGCAAGTAGTTCTGTCCCCTACCAGCAGATTTTTCACTGAAGGGAATGGGAAATTACTGTTCCTCCACTGCCTGTGATATCCCTGTAGCACCTGGACATCAGGCAGCAGAAAAGGTAAGGTGAGCTACCGGCAGACTCGTAATGAGTGCCAGCGACACATTGAATTGCTCACCAAATCTGTCCTCATGGTTCACATTCCCTATTTGAGCCAACCCTGCAACATGGTCAAGCACAATGAGATCAATGATAATCTGCATCTCCCACTGCTCGTACCAGCCCAGTAAGTGCCCGCTTTCTTTGACACAAACACTGGCAGCGGTCACCGTACCTTTGAACTTCAGTTCCACTTGAAACACACTCAAGATGTCAATGTGTGCCCACCATAGGCATTTGCTCTTACATTTGGTGGTCAATGCTCCACCCCTTTAAAGCTTCGCAACTATACATAGTTGTCTACAATAGTATAGTTGGACCCAGAATCAATGAACATTGGAAAATCTATCCCAGTCACACTCACAACCGCATGTGGCTTTTCTCCTTTCCTTGGTCTGGCACCCACCTGGCTAAAAGACCAACTAACACCTTCCACCTCGTCCCTTGTTGGTTTATGATCAACATCATATGCAGAGTGCATATTAATTTCAGGGACTCCCCAACCTGAATTGTTCTCGCAACAGCAAGCAAAATGACCCTTCCTCCCACACTTGAGACACTCAACCCTCCTACAAGAACAGGCACTCAAACTGGTAAAGTGGAATATACTACCACACCTGAAACATCTTTTAACCCCTGCACTGTTGCTTTCACAACTTAGTCACTGTTTGAATCGCTCCCCTTTCTGATATCCTGGTTGTATTTTGGTTGACTTGATATTGGTCTTCTTCACTTCCTTGTCGTCACACCCCATGGCACACACTTTGTCCGACATTTGAAACTCTTTTTGTCTAGTTCTTTCACACACGCCATCATATTTTCCTTTTTCTTCACTATATTTAAGCCTTCATCTAAGCTGGGATCACCTTTTTTCCAAATCTCTTTTCTGATTTTTCTCTCCCGGACTTTAAGCATGAACTGGTCCCTCAGGCGTTCATGATATCATGATAGGATTGACCACAATTGCACCTATAAGCTAATTTCCTTAGACCAGTGATGAGGTCTTGAATGTACTCACGCTTTTCTTGTTCCCTGGTCTCAAAGTAGTACCTTTCCAAGATAACACTTTACTTTTTTTCAAAGTATTTATCCATCTTCTGGAGGATCATCACATTGGCATTCAATGACTCAGCTCTGCATGGTTCTTTCTCTCTGTCTCCTGTAGAGCCAGTGATCCTTATCTGTAGCAGAGCCTTTTTTTGTCTTAATCTATAACTTGCATTTCCGAATTCAACATTTAGTGTTTGGCATGCCCTCGTTGTTTATTTGTTTATTTATTTATATTGCGCGCCAAACCCGGAGGTATCTGGGCGCAATTACAGAGTTACATATAAAACGAGGAACAAATGCAGGAAAATATTTACATTACATTACATTGTTATGATTACAGCAAAAACTATATATTACAAGATTACATTACAGGTATGTACAATTACGGTGTGGCAAAGGGTAAATATCAAGATAGACAAGCCAATTTTTTTTTATTTTTTCTAAAACTGTGGATGGACGGTTCTGATCTAAAGGCTACAGGCAAGGAGTTCCATAATGTGGCTGCCAGTACAGGGAAGCTACTTCCACATGCTTATTTGAGCTTATATCTAGGAACCCTATGGCAGTGAGATTATGAGGTTCTAGTAGGTCGCTCTAATGTGTTTTTGGAAAATCTGTCTGCTAAGTATTTTGGGGCTGAATTAGTCAGGCATTTGTAGGTGAGGGTTAATGATTTGTAATTGATTCTATCCTTCACCGAAAGCCATTTGGTATTATGTCTGCGTTTTAGGAATATTTGGCACGGTTCTTAATGCATGTTTTGCAAGATTTGCAATTTATTGACATTTTGTTTGCTGGACCCTAAGCATAGGGCATTGCAATAGTCTATTTTAGATAGGATTAAGGCCTTAGCCAAGGTGATGCCGCTTGAAGTGGCGAGGAATGGTTTGCACGCGCTGATTAACTTACAAGTGTTTGCCGTGGTAGAGGCTGTGGCATTAACTAGTCTTTTCAGGTTTAGGGTAGAATCGAGATAAAAACCCAAGGTTTTACCTCTTTGGAGACTTTTATATTGTTCCCATCAATATTGAATGATTTGAATTGGTGGTTGAGTTTGTTTAGTCTAACTGTGGACCCAATGAGCAGGAGCTCTGTCTTCTCGTCATCCAGGCAGAGGCCATAAGTAGACATCCATCCCCGATAATGACATAGATTTTCTTGAGCACAGTTGAATCCGTCTCATAGTCACCCATGATGGGGATGAGAATCTGGGTGACATCAGCATAATTAGTATATGTGACACCCAGATTGTTGGGAACATCAAAATGGGGATAAGTGAAGATGTACATTGTAGGGGAGAAACACAACCCTTGTGGTACTCAACAGGTGATAGGTGTAGGTTCAGCTGAAGCGGTTGGCAAGAAGACTCTTGCAGTGCGCTTGTCTAAAAGGGAATCAATCCAAGCCATGACTTTGGTGGAGAAGTGAGCAGCTGATTTTAAGTGATTGCATAAGACTTTGTGATCCACTAAATCAAATGCCGCTGAGAGATCCAGGAAGAGCAGGAGGGCAAGTCCCTGATGCCGTCCATTTGGCTTTTCAGGTCTATTAAGGCTGTTTCTGTTCCATGTTTAGGTCTGAAGCATGACTGTCTCAGGCGAAGGAGGTTATTGGCATCTAGGAAGGCCTGAATCTGAAGAATCGGAAGATAGGCCGCCCTGTCCAGTATTTTCAACAGAAATGGGACAGTCGTTATTGGTCTGTAGTTAGCTGGGATAGAGGGGTCTAGGTTGTTTTTTTTTAAATAATGGGAGGACCCATGCTTCTTTTAAATTAGTTGGGGCAGTACATGTATCGAATGATGAATTTATTAGTGTTGCAATAAATGGCGCTGGTTCCCTAGCTGATTCTTTAATTATTGGTGCCGGGCAGGTATCCCCCTGGCATCTGGATGGTTTGATAGAGGCTATTATGTCCTCCACATCATGGACAGTGGGCCTCATTACACGGTAGGCGGTAACCATGGCGCTATTAGCGCCATGGTTGCCGCCGGTATTTTACCGTGTCCGCCTTGGTGGATGGCAGAATTACCGCCCTACTCCAAGGTGAGCGGGGGCGGTAATTCCCCATTCACCAAGGCACTTCCCCATTCCCATTTTTGCCCCCATAGGGCATAATGGGAATGGGGAAGGAGCTAATTACGGTACCGCAAATTGCGGTACTGTAATTAGCACCGAGGTCCCTTTGCTGCACCCTACTTTAATGGCTGGTAAAACCAGCCGTTAAGGTCGGGTCCCGCAAAGGGAACTCGTAGTAAGGCGGTAAAGGTTTACCGGTACCGGTGCCCTTACTGGTACCGGTAAACCCTTACCGCCTAACGTGTAATGAGGCCCAGTGAATGGGTTGAATTTGAAAAGGTGGCAGGGTTTTATCGAAGACGTCTGAAGCTTCAGTAAAGGGATGTCCCCAGAGAGATTAAGTCTTTTGTTTTCAATTTTCTTTTTGTGGGAGATCAATTTTATTTGAGAGCGCCTCTTGGATGTTTGTACACCAGGATTTATCCTTGATGTACGTGTCAGTAGGAGGCAAGGGAGACTCTAGTTCTCTTAAAATGACAAAGAGTTGCCTTGTGTTAGAGTTAGCTTTAACGATTTTGTCATTATAGGTATGTTATTTAGTTTGAATGATTTCTGATTTATATCTATTGGAGATATTTGAGGGTTTTTCCTCTCCACAGTAGGGTTGTTTTTCCATACAGATTCTGCACTTCTTTTTTCTTTACGTAATACTTTGAGATGTGGAGTAAACCGGGTGTTTAAATGAGTATAGGGTTTACCTTTGCACAATTTTAAGAGAGCTATTTTGTCCATAGCTTGATTGATTATATGGTTATAGAGTTCTACAAGAATTGTAGGGTCTGAGCAGGTAGATGCGAAGTTGGTAATGGGTTGGAGTAATGGCAGTAGGTTCTCTACTGTTATGTTGCATAAATGCTAGTGGAGCCACTGGGCTCACCAAATTGAGATGTCGGCTGTCTTGTAGGGTGAAAGCGATGAGATTGTGATCTGTCCAGGCACAAGGTTCATTGGATATGATTTTGATGTTACAATCAAGATCGGATAGCCAGTCTAGCGTTCTGCCTTTCGTGTGAGTGGGAGAGTTAATACGGTGGGTGAGGCCAAGTTCAGTGATAGTATTGGCTAAAGAAGTGGCATTGTCATCTGTAGATCGTTGAAGCCTAGATTAAGTTCACCTAGTACTATGATTTGAGAGGTAGGTTTTGTATTTGAAGTGAGTATAGATGTAATATCGTCCTCAAAAGTTGAAATGGGGCAAGGTGGTATGTAAATAAGGTGCATGGTAACAGCATGTGACGATGTGAGAGGGAATTTGATTGTCAATAGATCTCCTGAAGGAAAGTGGAGATGTGGGAGGTCCCTTAATCTAAGATTAGCTCAAGCAATGAAGGTGATGCCGCCTCCTCGGGCATTTTCTCTGTCTTGTCATAATAAGGTAACGTTTTCTGGTACAGCAAGTGAGAGAGAAGGGCCTAGCTGCGTAAAGCCAGGTTTCACTTATGGCCTTGTGTTCCCCTGAATGTGGGTCAAACATCATGTTGACTTAAAGACAAATGGATAGTCAGATATTTGTACACTGAATATGAAGTTTCCCTTTGTTGCACATTTTCAGGAATTTGACCATAATGTAGGCAAATTAGGAGTTCGTAGTATTGAATAAATGACTTTGGTGATGCAGAGATAGACTACTTACTCTTAAATAACAAAGGGCCTACTGAAAACATGGATTAATGTATTGATTGCTTTCGTTTCATTTTACATATAATTTGTTTTGAGTGCTATATTCATACATGCATCATAATTTGAGACATCGTTATTTTCCCAGTTTATATTTCTTCAATGCTGTTTTTGTCACGATCCATGCCCCTGACCCCCTCAGGTATAACAGCCCCCTGGCAGCAGTGGGGCTAAAGCCCTTCACACTGGCCCCACGGGCCTTAAAACTCCATCAGAAACATACATAGAGTCAGTCCTGGCACCTTTGGCGCCAGGCTCATTATCAGGAATAAAGCAATAACAGTTTTGGACCTTAATCCAACATGGAGGCCTATTTCACAGCTCAGTTATTTAGAGCCAAGCCATGCAGTCTAGTGTTTTGGGTGTGGCTGGGCCTGGAACTACTTGGCCTGGAACTACTTTACCTGTGCTATTTAAACCACACCCAAAGAGCATAACACGCTTTGCGTTATTCTGCACTCCTGCAGCGTAACGCTCACCGTGTCCAGCTACTGCTCATCTGCTTCTCCGGCGGCCCGATCCTGAAGCCCCTGATCCGAATGCCATTAATAACCTGGAAGAACAAGAACAGCATTAGCAAGCAAGAGCACATACCTTTGAAGTAACCAGTCTTGAATCCATCCTGCGGTTCACTTACCTCGCCCATCTTCTGAGTTCGCCTCAACCTGCAAAGGTAAAGAAACAAAGACAGCATTAATAACAATTCTTACCTGGGCAAGCAGCGAGTCCTGGCAGCACCCTGCGCTTCTCTTACCTCGCCCATCTCCGTGTTTCACCGCAACCTGCAAGGGAGAAGGAACAAGGTCAGCATTAACAAACCACTTACCTTGGCAAGCAGCGCTTCAATCGCTCATCAATACGAAACATCACCACAACATGTACAAAGAGAAGAGAACACAGGTTAGCAATTAACACCAATAAACAGCGCAGCGCTCTGCGCATCAATAACTCACCGTGGTCTTCGCCATCGGTGCAGCAACTCCAAGATCACAACCATCCCTGTGAAAACAAAAAGAGACATTGTTAGGGAACAGCCTAGAGGAGCAAGACGCCGAGAAGACAGAGAAAACGGAGGGAAAGAAAGAGACAGAATAAAGACAGAAAAGACATTATAACTCAACTGGAAGACAGCAAGCAGAGTCGGAGTCACAGCCATTCTGGACCCAACATAAGGGCACACGGACCAGTAAAGTTACTAGGTCCACGGAATGCCCTCACCAGCCACGCGCCCCTGCACAGAGACGCAGGACGGAGAGTTCAACGCACAAAAACCTAAGGTGAGCAATAACCCCAAGGGAGGGGATTTGGACCAGAGGGAGGTGGGAGTCCACCCATCACAGAACCAGTATCTTAACTCTCCATTCTCCTGCTATAGGTGCTACCCAACGTCTGGCACATAACCAAGTAGAGAGGGGTCCGGAATAGTGCTTAGACATCCATCCAGTATCGTGTGGCACCGCTGTGGATACCAGGTGAGCGTAACAGTTCTTTCAAGCAATGTTGTTCATTGTTGTTTGTCAATTTCATGTATTTGATCTTGTAAAAAAAGATATGTTCATGTTATTGGCAAATCCTTCTTTTAAACGTATTTATTTTATTTACACATTATTGTTTTACCTTATAATTGTTGTATTAGTACTAAATACATAACTTTGGCTTTCATTTTTTGCTGTAACTCACGTCTATTGCTCCTTGTTAAAATGGATTTCTGAACTGTGACCTGGTGGGCAGAGGTTCAGAAGGCCAGCCTAGTTTCTTGGAACATGGTAACCTTCTAGACAAACCAGACTAATCAAGGTAGCATTGGCAGCGGTCAGGAATAGGTCTCAGGAGGGGTGAGGGTAACTGAAAGACCTCAATGAGCACACAGAGTAAAGGACACTTACAATTCACTCATAGCCATGTGTATATATATCACAAATACAAATACATTTATTTCAAGGCCTTTGAGATTCAACACACAATATGAAAATCACAGGAATACTTCTAAACCAACACAATCCTATCTATACACATATATACAAGACCAAAGCGGTCTAAAGAGTGACTGCACCAAATGGGTCCACAACCTAAATAGGGAAGGAAGCAGGCAGTGCAAATAGTATTTAGGCACTTCAGCATCAAACACAGTCCTAACTGAAAGGCAGTCCAATCCCTAAGGTGAGGGGAGCCTAATGCTCAAATGTACTTGCGAAGCTGGCGCACGCGGTAGTAGTGCAAATGGGCTAAACAGGGAATTTTGTAGGGGCTGTAGCAGCTCAGGAAGGCAGGTGAGGCGATGCAGAATAGGTTCCCACTATTTGAGGAGGGTCTCCATTTGAGGGCAGAGCAGTTTCCAAGAGTTGGGAATAGTTTGCTAGTTCGCACTAGCAGTGGAAAAGAGAGAGCCCCTGAGGGGCCACTTGTGCGTAAAAATGGATGAATGCTCTAGGGGCCACTGGTAAGGGTTGCAATTACTCACCGACCCCTGGCACACTCCGGACCAAACTTCAGTAGTCGAGTCCACTTCGGTTGCAGGTTGAAATGTGGCAATCTTGCGGCTCTGCAGCTTACAGCGACAAAGATACAGCTTTGATTCCCAAATGGGCCAGTGGCGATTTCTCTGCTCCTGGTGGATGGTTCAGGCCAGTTCACGGTAGCAGGCTTCAGGGCACAGAGGGGAACAGCTGCAATGAACTTGCAAAGATTGGCACTGCGGCTAGGCGACACGGTAACCACGTATACTCCAGTTCGGGCGCACCCACTTTACTCCAGATCTGGGAATGCCAAGTATACGAAATTCCCCTAGCAACAGAGATTCCAGGAACAGCACATAGGCTTCTTTGTGCCTTACAACTCATGCGTAAGCGTGGAACACTTGCCAGCTGGCTACAGACCAACAAGGCACGCGCCATTTATCTTTGCACGCCCATTCCACGACCGTTTCTGAGGACACTGCACTCTACAGCGTCTATTAGCTTACACTACTAGATACAGCCTAACGAATCCCGCATGGTACACGTACCTTTAGGCATCTGATGGGTCAGATGTAGTACTATGACCTCCAGCAAGCATTTGCCCTGACACTGCTGCCCACCTTCCTGTGAGACTTCATTCAGACCTGCAGGTCCAGAATGCTTCTATAACATTCTGACACCCTTCAATCAAGACTGTGGTCCCCAGCCTAGCAAGCGCACCTGATTTAGATAGAGATGATGCTATGACCGGCATCTTACCGACCAACACTCTACCTGCCTTTTTGTCTCCAAAGACGTAAAGTCCTGACGAGAGATCAGAACTATTCTGTGCACTACGCCATAACGGCCACTTTTTAGTTACATCTCCTTCTGGACTTGAAAACACCTAAAATAGTGTTGGTCTTTTAATCCACATAAATATATGTATCCTGTTGTCAAATGTCTGCACCATGTATATATATAATGAATTTTTCTGAATGTTCTTCTCAATAAATGTGTTTTTATTTGATCTATTGTGCCCCACTGATGTAATCTAATTATGTTACACTAGGCCTCTGAACTTTGTAAACTACCACTTAGCGCTGCTAGGGAGAGGTAGCCTTCGACTCATCCCCACTTTTTCTGAATGCGCTATGGGGCACTGGTAAGGGTTGCAATTACTCACCGACCCCTGGCACACTCCGGACCAAACTTCAGCAGTTGAGTCCACTTCGGTTGCAGGTTCAAATGTGGCAATCTACATGGCTCTGTGGCTTACAGCGACGAACATACAGCGTTGATTCCCAAACGGGACAGTGGTGATTTCTCTGCTCCTGGTGGATGGTTCAGGCCAGTTCACGGTAGCAGGCTTCAGGGCACAGAGGGGCACAGCTGCAATGATCTTGCAAAGATTGTCACAGCGGCTGGGCGACACAGTAACCACATATACTCTAGTTCGAAAGCACTCACTTTACTCTAGATATGGGAATGCCAAGTATACGAAATTCAGTATGGAAGTGCAGTGAATACGGAGCATGCGAAGTACCAAGTTTCAAGGGCCTCCTCAAAACAGCAGCGGTATCAGGGAAAATCTCCTGTGGAAGCTGGTCAGCCCACTGGTTGGCCCAGGGACACTTCTGAAAAGGCTTACTTGCAGGTTTTGATGAAGATGCCGAGAATAGTTAGTCCCACTATTCCAATGGGTCAAAGCGTCTTCGCAGTCCTTCTAGGACGACCAGATGCAGAGGGGTCCAGCGGGATGACAGCAGGCTCAGGGTGCCAAACCTTCCAGCGGGTCACCAACGGTTCCTCGACTCGGCTTCTTAGTTTCAGGATACTTGGATCCTATCCTTCGTTCAGAGAACTCCAGAGATCGACATGGTATGGGTGATTGGAGCCTTCTCTTACCCAAAATCTCCTTCGCGCCAAAATGAAGAGGACCCAATGGAAGATCTGCTCACGTACAGGTACACCATACATGGGCCAATCATGGATCACGGTGTTCCCAGGCATTCACAGCACACCAGACTCTCTGGCATCCACGATGTGTATTGGAACTAGACGGTCCAGCCTACATCCTGGGGGTGCACACACAAGGCATGCAGAAGGCCACGAAAGCTTGGCATTTCGTGGGAGAATGCATGCCCAAATAAGGACTGGGTCAGCTCAACCTAGGGAAGGTGAAGGGGCAAGATGGCCAGAGGACAAGACAAAGAACCTCGTGGCATGGCCATTTTGGAGCCAGGCCACCTAATCGTTCCAAATGCGGTAACCACGGTTTACCTGGCAGGAAAGGGTTAAAAAGATATGAAAAGATAAGGTGCACGCAGCCCTGTCCGAGGCACATCTGCACTTCTCCTAAAAAATCCTTTGAGAGTAACTAGGGCCTTTAGAAATGACAGGAAGACCCAAGTGCACTATACGTGAAGGTGCATTGTGCACTTGCAACATGTTGCAGAAAAATTGAACCATTGACAAGGACTAAGGGAAACAAAGTCTCCCAGTACTGACTGTCTTTAAGGGCATGTCAGTTTCCCCATAACAAAGTGAGCAAAAAGCCCAGGGGAGTTCAGCAGAAGGCTGTGCTCCTCTGGTAAAGTCAGACTATGGTGTTTAAACAAAACAAAACGTTGTGGGGTACACAACTGGAGGGAAAATTACACTTGTAATGGAAATCTTTGCCAACACTCCTATTCCCATGGATTCCATTAATGCATTTTTAGAGCATATAGTTTATCATTGTGTTGCATTTTCAACTCACCATTTTGGAGAGTCAGTTGTTGATTTTTATCAAGTCAGGTATCCACGCACGTTGCCACCTTGATCTCGTTTTAACATGTGACATTCTCAGCATTTCTTCATTTATTAAATCTATTTTTTTAATTATAATTTATTTATTTATTTGCATTTTTAAAGCACTCACACAGCCCGGGGTCATTGAGATGCTGTTACAAGAATATGTCTTAGTTGCGTATTTATAACGTGCTTAATATACAGAGGTTTCTAAGCGCGGACCTGGGAATCGAATCTGTGTTTCCAAGGCGAGCACGTTGCCGCAGAGCTATCCTCCCGGGATTTGTAGCCAGTTAAGACATGAAATGTTTCATTAATGAATTGTTACATTGTGAGTAAAATGTTTTTATAACTCAGGTAAGACCAACATAATTGTTCTTTCAAATTGAGGACCCCAGGTTCCTAGGTGTGAGGGATAGGGGTCACACCATGCACCTCTAGGTTACCCAGGCAAGTCCTCTCACTCGGCCTGTGGCCAGGTGGCAACCTATATAATCAATTTTAGCAGATGAAAGCTTCACCACCACTGATTCTGTGGACACCCACTATTTGTAATGGATGCAGTCCAGTGATTGGGGCTCAAAGACCCAACCTTTGTGTCAGTCCCTCATAAATATAAAGAACCTGCGTCATTGCTTTGAGGATATTAGGGAGGAGATTCGTCCTAAAGATGTATTGAAGAATGCCTGCTAAAGAAACTACAAGACTTGCTGATTAAGCAGAAGGTCATACTCTTCCCAACAGCACAGGGCTATCCTACCTTCCATGTTGAGACCAGTTCTGGTGTTTATCCCATTGGCCTTCATTGGATCCTCCAGAAAGTAGTCTTAACATGTGCTTCCTCTACCGTGTATGCACGCCTGAGAGAGAGGACAGGTGAGAACCGAGACACCCTTCCTTTGACTATGTTAGGGACCTGCAGCTGAAAAGCCTGCCTAGTGTTAAAGACTGCACAGACATTACAAAGTGAAACGTGACCGAGCAATACATATTCACGGACAATAAGCCACCGCTTCCGCGAGGTAAGCGTGTGTCATTATCTTCATTACACTGTAATTGCGTACTAATGCAAAAGAATAGCACATACAGCATAGGTGCTGCCATCAAGGGAACTTTGTAAAAGGTCAGTTCTTAATATTTCAGCTATTATAGGAACACTGAGCTTACCTACAGTGCCAGCTATGACTATATTCAATCGGAATCTGCATATTGACGTAGCAGTCTTTGAAACCAGTGTTTATCCAACACGCAAGGTAGACAGAAAGAGGCACAATCCAGGAGCAGAAGGAGTAAATTAAGGATAGCGAAGTATTGGCAATCCGAATATAGATGTCTCACACACAGGTATGTACTAGTGAAGCAAATATAATGTGAATTGTTTAACAATTATTCAGCATGTGTATACATTATCAGTGTGAAAGACTTGCAAATAACCTTAAATCTGTTAATGGGCCTCATTCCGAGTAGGGCGGTAAGGGATACCGGGCACCGGTAAGGAGACCGGTGCCGGTAATCCCTGACCGCCCTACTACGAGGTCCCTTAGCAGGTCCCTCTTTTAATGCCTGGTCTGACCAGGCGTTATGGACGGGACTCGTTAAGGGAATTCAGAGCCAATAACAGTACCGCAATTTGCGGTACCGTTATAAGCGCCTTCCCCATTCCCATTGAGCCCTATGTGGGCTCAAATGGGAATGGGGTGTGGCTTTTTCAATGGGGACCTACCGGTCCCGCAAAGGTCAGACTACACCGGTAAGTCCCCATTGAACGAGACCTCACTGGCCGGACACGTTATTGGTGGCAGTCATGGTGCAAATAGTGCCATGACTACCACCAATCTCATAATGAGGCTGTTTTAGAGCCCGCCCTGAGGAAGGACATAGCATCCGAAAGGCATCAGCTCGGGCCTCTGCTAAATGAAAATTAAAATAAAAAGATGATCGAATACTTGGCACTAATCTGATGACCATTATTTGATACAACCTTGTCAGGTTGAATAAAGAAAAGTGAGTACCCCATTTACCATTAAAGATTGAATATTGAAGTAGTTTCACTACGATGTATGCGTCTCCAAGCTCAGTGAGAGTCTCGCTGAGCACACCTGGCCGCGATGACGAAGTGTATGCCACATTTATTGGATGACGCCTTGGACTTCACTAGAGCAACTATATACAATATCAAGTTGTATGCATTCAGAGGGGCCCGCCTTTAGATGTTTTTCTGCACGGACATGAGTGCCTGGTCCCCTTATCTCCGTCCACTCCAGCAACCTTTGTAACTTACCTTTGTCAGAGGGTGTTACTTGTACTTTTGTCGCTACTGCTGTGACCAGTGTTTTGCCTTCACTGGACCAGGGGGTCAAGGCCTATGTGATTCCCAGGAACTTGGACTGCGCTCCGTGACCTCTCACTAAGGCGGCCACCGGCTGGGGTTGCTTTGACTCCACCACACCTTTTCGACCTCAGATGACCTCCAACGTGGCACTGACGCACCAGGGACATAGCCCCTAGGGAAGCTTCTTTTGCCCATTTTTCTCTTTTGGGCATCTGATCGTTCAGAGAACCCAAGCTGCAATTGGCAAGGCAAGCCAACGGTAAATGGCACCCAGGAAGTGCAACTGCTTACCTCACCATAAATGCACATTGTAACCTAGTTCAGCTTAAAAGACCGTTACCAATTAAGGGAATAAGCCATTTGCTTCGATGTACTGTAACACTGGCCTGTGCGCTATCCCAGCAGCATGGTTGGGCTAAAAATCATACTTTGGGCATGGGGGACCTTCTGGTAATTACACATGGACACATACGACTTCCAGTGAACTCCTGAACTGCTGCGGCCTCACAGTTGACCCTAATTCCAATGCGTACTCACCTGAGGATTCAGAATTTTCATCATTTTGCACTTCATTTCCCTTTCAATAAATTTTTTAAGTGTATTTAACACATATATAGTATTTAAAAACATCTTTCTATACATTTGTCTGTATTCGCTCACCCTATCTGCCAGCCTGTGTTTTGAACCACCCTGTTTTGAACCACCCCGCTCTATTCCTGAGAGCTAGGCCTGACTGCTCGACCCCTGCTACTAAAAGGTGAGTGAAGGGGAGCTCTCTTTGACAAATCCGAGAACAAGATCAAGGTTAATACACATACAAACAATAAACGACGCTGATTGGTAGCATTCTGTCATCTGCCATACAGGACTGGCCAGTGGAAAAGGGCACACACGTGTTAAGGAAGGGGGTGGGGGGCGATGTGAGAGTGCCCTGTCACCGAGACCTGCCTCAGAACTGTGGCAGCCCACTTCCTCCAGCGCACACAGCTGCGCTCATTCTTACGCTTAAAATGCAGTTACTGCATTATTGATTTCTGAGATATGTTTTAAAAAGCATTTAGAATCCTGCAATTAGTTACTGCTTAATGTAGGCTGTCAAAACAGCTATCGATCCCCTAATTGATCAATTGACCCATTATTTTCCTCACACGACTTGATGCGGTTCCAGTCTAGCGCGCGCCAGCGAGGAAGCCAGAAATAAAGAAAATTATTTTTGGGAACGATCGGCTGAAGACTCTGTGGAAGGCGTCCCTGGCGCGATCTGCGTCCAAACACATCTCTCTCAAGAGGTCGTTCTCTGCCGTTCCGTTTATCATTGTCCCTATTTTATGAACTGCTTTGCTCACAACTTGAAGGGAGACAACCACAAGAGCCCTCGCTTCTCCTGTATACCATAATTACCAGAAACAAACTGGGGTGCAGATAATATTAGGAGGCTATCGAATTGCAAGCTGACCCAACAGGCAGAAGTGACAGAAAATCCAGCAAGAAGCCCCTCTGTGAAACTGTTGCATTCCCTGTGACACTGTATTCGCGCTGGAGAAGCATGTGACCTCAAAAGTTATGCCAAGTACGGTTGCAGCACTGTAATGTTCTTTGGAGTATGCGAGTCATGGACAGGATGACACGTGGGCCCCATCATTTTGATTTCACTGGCACTGTAACTGTACCGATCCTGCAAATGAGGCAACCAAATTTGTATAAAAGAACAAAGTGCGTTTTAGTGTCTGCACTTCAAGGAACGCCTTGCCGCCTGCTGTCTCGCCCCCCCTCGCCCCCACCCCCCGCACTCGCGGTCCCCTCTCTGTAGCCACTCGCTTCTTTGCACAGCGCTCTGCTGCTTTGCTAGCTAGCTTGGTTTTTGCTATAAAACCCCAAACATGCATATCTACATACTTCTGTTTGCACTTTACTCAGACCCCAGTGACGAATAAACGACCAGTCAGCCCTAAATTAAGCGCCAACCTGGAATACCTCATTTATTAATGTATGCAAAAACAAAGAAGTAATGATGTAAGCAAACTCAACTGATTACATGTTGCAGTGCATTACAAGATATAATGCATATAAAACATTAGAGAATAGTTATGAAAGGGGAAAAGAGAAAAGATAAGGTACTGCTCCAGGCCTGCGGACCAGCACTTTGTCAAAGTCATGGAGTCAAACGCTCACTACATTTAACCGCACCTTGAAATAAAGTGAATGCATCCTCCTCCCAGACAATGAGAGATGTCTATTACTATGGAATTAGTGATGACATCTAGCATTGGTGTTAACATCAATGCCTTAGTTACACGCTGCCATGCATACACATATATGCAAACTCATGGCAGGCTTTTCCGGCAGACCCAGTCCACAATAGCTGGCTTTAAGTTGCCAGGGTAGGTTTTCCCTGGATCGTTTCAAATGGGCAAAATGGCTTTTTGCAGTTTCCAAATAAACACTTATTTGTATTTTTATTTTTTATTACTTGATTTAATTGTATTGCAATTTTTACAAATTATTTTCATCCAAATCCCATTAAAAGAAAAAGAAAGAAAACCAGTTCACCAAGCTTGTGTGGATCATATTCCTAATTTTCTCAAATTAGCTCAAGGGGAGTTCCAACGTCACTAGAGTCTGAGTCCAGTATACACAATGAGCAAGCCAAATCAGAAAGGGTGAAGTAGGAAAAAGGAAGTAGAAAGAAGAGGTAAATTAGAAGATCCTTCCAACTGTCTGACTTCCTGCCACCCTGAGTGTACAGTCTGACTCGTTTTCTCTTTTCCATTTTCCTCTTGTTTTTCAAGATCCACTTTTTGAAGAAACTGCGCCACTGCTTTCACGTAGCAGGTTTTTTCTCTTTCTTGTTCATCATGGATTTGCTGGTCTTGAAAAAGATGACCCATATGAGTGTTCCTTTCTTTTGTCAGATCTGTGCAGGATAGTAGCAAGTTTCTAACTCTTTCCACTTGGTTCAATTTGTTGCAGAATCGACAGATGTTTGTAGGCGAAATCCCTCTAAAGGCCCTGATTTCATTGGTCAAGAGCAGATTCAAACGCGCCCTCGTGAAAATGTCTCGTAGAATTTTATTGGGACATTTTTCCATATATGCCCGTGATTCATGTATCCGCTTCGTTGTTATCAGTAAATGTGATGTCAGTTTATATCCAAATGCCTTAGATAATTTCTGTGTCCAATCCCATTGTTCTATTTCTTTTTTCACCTTAGTTGGGTTTTGCTTAAGCTCTTCTACTGTAGAGTGTAACTCTTCTAGTTTAATCTGGTTTCCCTGCGCTCAGTCTGTCAGTGTTTTATTCTTTTTTCCTTGAATTTCAGTATTGATGATTTTTTTAAAAAAATTGTCCGATCTGACAGGATTGTTTTTCTATATAGCATCATACTATTTCTGTCTTCTGTTGCTTGCAATGAAAGTATACTCAGCTCTCGACGTATTGGTGCCGTTGGAGTCGACATCGGAAGACCCAATACTCAGCGCCAAAAGTAGCCTTCCATTCTCAGCCAGATTTCTTTTGGGATCTTTGGCATTGCATCTGATCTGTAGGTCAGGATAGGGACGACCTTTGCCTTATAGAATTGTATGATCGGTGTCATGGTAAAGTGACACTTTTTTATCAATTGCTCTTGCTTGTGCCAATAGTTTTTTGACTTTCTCAAGGAAACTAGCTTGCATATTTGTCTCTCTTAGGCTGTTGCTCAATATCACTCCTAGATATTTAAATTCTCTCATGTGTTGAATCGTGGAGCCTTCCAAATACCACTGCAGTTTGTTGTTTTTTCTGGTTGATTATTCAAACGTCATAACTTTTGTTTTGTTTTTGTTAATTTTTAAGTTGTTCCTTTTGATATATTTCACAGGTTATCTAGCTGGTGCTGCAGGCCAATCACGGTTTGATCTTATAAAATCAGATCATCCACGTAGAGGAGACAAGAGACTTTAACACCTCCTATTGCTGGGGGAAAAGATCTAACATCGACTTCGGAGTCCTGGAAGTTCCATAAATATGAGTTGAGGAGAGTCTGGGCTAGGGGACATCCCTGCTTCACCCCTCTTGCTGTTGGAATTATTTTGGACAGGGTGCCTGCTTGATTCAACCAAACTCTCATTGATGGATTTCTATGCAGGGATAGTATTGGGTCCAAAATCTCCCTTGGACATTTCTTGACGGAGAGTTTCTCCCAAAGGATTTTGCAGTTGACCTGGTCGAATGCCTGGATGAGGTCAACGAAGGCTACAAAAATCCTGGGCCTACCTTCCATTATCCTACCGTTCAATGCACTTAGAAGGAGGATGTCAACCGATGATCCTGCATTCTTTACGAAGCCCAATTGAAATGGATCACCAGAGCCTGTTGCTTTAACCCGCACTTGAAAATGATACAACATCAATGAGCCAAAGATCTTAGCAATGACATCCAATTATGCTATTGGTCAGTAATTACTTGCTTTGTCTCTTGGTCCACTTTTATAAATTGGCACCACTATTGACGTTGTCCATGATGTTGGTATGGATCTTGTTTCAATGTTTTTTTAATGACCTCATAGATAAAGGTAGCCCATTCTATCAGAAATTCTTTCAGATGTGCTTTGGGAAGGCCATCAGGGTTAGGAGCTCTGGAGGTGTTTAGTTTTGAGATTTTCTACATGATCAATTTCATGTCACAAGGGATGTCCCAGGTTAGATTGACTGCTTCTTGATGTAGAGAGGCATGTGTAGCTGGTTTCTGAAAGAGAGCTGAGAAGTGCTTGATCCAGACTTCTTCGCCAATGTTGTTTTGCAGTGAGTTATTTTTGTCTTTTGCTGTTGTTTTTACCAGTGACCAAAATTCCCTCGATTTTCTGCCACATACTTAGCATGGTTTCCGCATCTGTCTGGTACAGGTTTGCTCGATGGAATCTCAGCCAACTTTTGTATGTTTTCACTGCCATTAAGGCTTTTAATATGTGTTCCACATTTTTGGTTTTTGCTGCCAGTCGTTTTGCTGTTCTTAATATTCTCTTTTTAGCAACTATCATTTTGTCATACAAGTGATAGTTTGATTTTTGTGTGGCATCATTCAATTTTTTACTTTTTGTTCGGTAGATCGTTAGAAGGGGTTGATATTCAATGTTCGGGAGATCAAATTCTTCATTGTTTGTAGCAATTGAGGTACATGTAGCATTACATTTTTAACAGCATTTGCGGTTAACCTTAGGCGTGTTCCGCCACTGCATTTTTCTATTGCTGCTCTCATTTTAGTTCTAATCTCACACCTCATTTTCCACTTCGTCATTAACAGATTATGATCGCTATGTTCAGTCCGAACTATTCTGAATACTAAGATATGAGGGAGAAATTATCTTGACACAAAAATGTGGTCTATTACAGCTGTTTGGCCCTCTCTCTGCCAAGTTGGTACAAGTTCCATATCCCTCTCCAATATCACATGGAGATTATGTAAATCTCGGGATACCATCAGGGAAGACCACAAAATACCTCTCTCTACAGTTGGTGGCATATTATGCGTGTACTCTTGATTCCCGAGGTTTTGGCATAAGTCACTGCATACAATTATGTATTTAGGTTGGAGATCTGTGTATATTTCATCCAAGATGTTTTCTGCCATTTCTATGAATTTCTCGCTACTCATGGCTAATAGATTCCAATATGTATTGATTATGATCACATCATCACCATCGTCATCCTTTTCTAAGGTCTCTTTGTGTCTCCAGTTGAACAGTAGCACTTGAAAAAATAGACTTGAAAGTAGTGTTTATACGAAATGAAGATCACTGCTTGATCGAATCGTGGTCAGCAATCCTGATGATGGTCGTCCATATAGGCCTTTCGAAGCTGGCGAGATGAAAGTATTGTAACGGTCCTCATGTGGTTTTTCGGTTAGCCATGTCTCTTGGAGACACAAGATGTCAAAGTCGCCTAAGTTGACATCGCTGGGCGAGAGTAAATGACTAAAACCTCTCATGTTCCAAGAGCCCAGCGTTATTAGGCGTTGGTTCATGGGGTGGCTTTCCACCTCTGCTTTTTTCCCCCTGAACATTTTTGACATCTATGAGTAGCTATCTTCTGACTGGATTGGCAAAGGCTTCAGGAATCCGCGCCCATTTTAAGTGATCTTGAGACTGTGGTCTTTTATCAGGAATGCTATTTTCATTCAATTCCGGGGTTGGATTTGCAGCTTGTTTGAAAGTCACTGTTAATTTTAATAGCGGGCCTTTTAGCTCACACCCTATGTTCAAAGGGTCTTCAAAGATCTTTGTTTCTCTTCTGTACTGTTTCCACGGATCATCCTCATAAAACCGTGGATTTTGCTCACTCTCCATATTTGCCTCTACTTTTAAGTTTATTGTTTGTATATTTTGGCGGAGGTCCATTGATGTCTTTGCACTCTTTTCTTTTGTCACGTTTTTGTTAATCTTTCTGTGTTATTAAGTTTGACTCAGGAACTAGGGACACTTTATGTACACTATGTCTCACATTTTGTTCATGTTCTTTTAAATCCGCCCCCTCTGTGGCACATTCTGTTAAGTTAAAGCCTAGCATTAGAAAGCTCTCCGTCGCAGCTGACAACATTGTTCGCACCACCAGAGATGGGATGTGGAGATATACACTATCCAATCTCCCCCTATATCCGAACTCTACAATTTTTACATCATCTGTGCGGATCTGCCGCAAGTTTGGAATACATTGTAAAAGAGTCATGATTCTTTTTCTGTTGAGAATTGTGTCTTCTTGTTTGCCACCAATTTGTTCAAGTTTAAAATTCTGAGTGCTCTTGATTTTTCAATATAAGGGAGGCGTCGCCCCATTTGCTGCTCCTCCCTTTCTTTCCTTCTCTGTAATCTATCAGATAGTCTCAGTCGATCGATTTGAGGCGATACTTTCTCTCTCATTTTATGTTTCAATGTTTATGTCTTTCCCGTAAACTCTTCTTTTACTCTGCAGGCTTTTGTCATGACGTAGTCTGATTTGACTTCTTCTTAAATGCTCCGTATATTTTACAGGGTGCACTTTATTCATTTTTTCCCCTGTTTGTATTTGTTCTCTTTGTCTCAAATCGCATATTCTTCCTTCTTTTGCCAGTTTTTCGCACCTATCCGCCAAGGTCAGAAAAGTCGGTGAGTTCTTGTCATTCATAGGTTGATTTCTGACAGTTTGCTATCTTTGGTTTCCCTCCCGAAGATAGCCTAGTCAGTTCTGATTCTGACTCTTCCACTGAGTATTGTGATAAATCCATCAAATCTACACCCTCCTTTGATTCTTCTATGATTATCGGGGGTGTGTTCCTCATTTCGGAATGCTGACCTTTAAGGGGAATGTCCAGAACTTTCGGTTGAACTTCTGGTAACGTTTTTCTTGGTGCAGGAATAGGTAATCGTCTTAATTCTTTGATCTCTTCATTTCTTTGTGGAGACATGGAGCCTTCTTGTGGGTCAATGGTTATCATGACAAGTCTTGTATCTGATGATTCATTAAACCTTTCTTTGTGAGAACACTGGGTAGTTGTCTGTGTCACTTTGGGTGATATTTTCATCTTGCTTAGATGGATGGGGATGAGGGTGTGAGATCGCCACTTGCTTGTTTAGTTCCAGAACTATGCACCCATTGTTCGATTTTCTTGATCAATCTAATACATTTTCCACGCACTTCCGTGATGTATTTCTTAGGGGCTCTTCCAGTTGTATTTAAGTCACTGTGTCCTTATTGTGTTTAGATCCGGACTTGGTTTGTTTGCTGACATTACTGACATTGTCAAGTTGTGACATATTGATTGTACTCGGTCTCAAGTCTTTGTTAGACTCAGAGATTGTCTGTGTGCCAATTGTCACAGTTTCAGGCACTCTCAGTACTTGACTTGTTTCCAAAGCCCCTGAATCCATTACTTTCGACACTTCCCTTTGTTTACCGATATCTTGTACAACTCCTTTTTTAGTTTCTAATGCAGTGATGTATCCCTCCAGAAATATCAATTTTGTATGCATCATGGCTGCCAGCATGATGTGGTCTTTCAGGGTGTCATTCAAGGCCTCGTATAATTTGCTGAACCGGGCTAATGCGATTGTCACTAATGACATGATGGCAAAGAGACCCATTTTTTTAGTGGGAGTCTCCTTGCCACTAGGTTGAGAGGAAGTTGTAGATTTTCTATTTGAGACTGGTGACACCGGTTGTTGTACATTTTGAGGGTTCTGGGCATTATTGTTATTAGAGATCCGCGTTTGCTCCAAACGCTCTCTTGTCCCTCTGGTTGTCTCATTGATTTATTGATTGTCAAGTCCAATATCATTGTATCCTGATCTTCGGTAGTTCTTGATTCAGAAGGTGGTTGGGTGCTGTCCTGGTTCGTAGCGTGAGCTAAAGCTCCATTCTTAACCATGGATCCAATTTCTGTAAAGATGGTAGGGCCTCTGGTCGTCCTGACTGATGAAAAGAGGTAAGTTGTCCTTCCCCCAGTCAAAGCTATGTTGATGGTTGTTCACAGGTGTATGGTATGTATCCTCCATAGTGTCCTCAACTACTTGTGAGGGGGGGACGTTGAATTCTTCACTTGAATATGAGGCTGGTTTCCCAATAACTTGATTGGTGCAGGTGTAGTGCCTATAGTTTTGTCCTGAATAGAGTGTCTCAAAAATTCAGTGGACATCTTGGATGCAGAGCGATTACCGGACCAGGTAAAGCCCTGTTTATCAGATCTCTCGTGACTGGTTTGAATGTGAGCTCCTTCCAGGATTTCCACGTAAGAGAGTTCCCCAAAGTTCACCCTGGCAGAATTGGCATTTTTCTGGAAAAAAGTATGGTAATGAGCCCGCAGTATGTGTACCCATTATTCTTTGGGAAGTAATCTTTCTGTGTATCGTCGTTTTTTCCATCATTTTTACTTCTTTAGGGGCCTGTTTCATCAGGCATTTTTTAAAATAATTTTTGATTTATGTGGTCCCTTGAGTTTGCCCTGTTTTTGCAATGGCTTTACGTTATTCATCACTTTTGCATGTAATCGTTTTCTTGAATTTTGTGATTTTCCTTCCTTTTCAAGTTGATTTTCCAAATCTGTAGAATTCATAGGGTTGCACAAATCGTGAACGGAGTCATTTAAATCCTCAATGTCGATGCTAAAGTTCCTCATGGGGACTTGAAAGTCTCCCACCACTTCCTCTTCTCGTGATGGATCGGATTAATTCAAGGGGGTGACTGGGCTTTGCAAGTCCTTTCTGTTAGGTAGTACGTGCATTTCAATTTGAACCATGATTAATGGTTACCTAATTTCATCATTGTGTTCTTCTGTTTGATTAACATTACTTTCTTTTTGTTTCAGAACATCACCTGGTATATTTATTCCACCCGTATCGACATTCAGAAAGTTCAGTTCTTTTATACACAGATGCATTTCCTCCGGTTCCTCACAATTTTCGGTGTTTCGTATCGATGAAACTTGTTCAAATGCTTTTTCACAATGCAGTAGATATATTTCTTTAAATTCATTCCTTTCACAATTGTCTGTTTCCTTCGATGCTGCAGCGTCAGACTTACAGCTAGGGGGGACCAGCGCGACTCCGGCTCTCTTCGTCGTCATGGATCACTGCGTCAGGGCTCGGTGGAGTCCCCCACACCCCATGCTGATCCCCCACCACATTGCTGCCAAAACCCCCTCACTATAATGCGCCTCCAAAGAGTCTGGTAGATTTTTGGTAATTTTACTTTTTTAGCGAGTGCGCAGTTTGTGATCATAAGAGGCATGTGTGTGGAGTCACAGGCATGTTTACGGAGGCAGGAAAAGTTTATAGTAAGAGTTCTGAGGAATTCAAGTCTTTCCTACCTGGGTCGTGGTCTTCATTCCTCTCAGTTGGTGGGTACATGGTCTTTTTTATAGAGAGAGGAGATTTTAGAAGGTTTCTGTGTTCCAGCCCATGATCTTCACGGGGGCACTGGCTGCGTAGACAGCGATCTTGATCTTCCGAGCTCTGCTTTCGCACCATTGCTGGCATAGATTGCCATAGACTGCAACACAGCAGCCAACTCCGCTGCCGTTTCACGGCACAACCTGGTTTTTAAAGTGTCTCCTCCTCTTTGCTATGAATGTAGTAGATAGACTACCAGCACACCAAGGCTCAGTGAAACAGAGTTATAGGGACTGCCGCAGACTGCGACTCAGCAGCCAACTCTGCGGCCACTCCGCGGCACAAAGTGGTTTTTAAAGTGTCTCCTCCTCTTTGCTATGAGGGTAGTAGACTACCAGCACTTCAAGGCTCAGTGAAACAGAGTTGTAAGGACTGCCGCAGACTGCAACTCAGCAGCTAACTCCATTTATCAAACCACCCCCATCTGCTGTCTCCTTCCCCTTTAAATTCAAATATCCTTTGGAACGCAATGCGGAAGAACGTGACCCTATACCCAGGGGTCTACAACCGTTGCCTCTCCATATATTTTAGACTACAACACCCATCAGCCCTAGCCAGTAGAGGAAATGGTGAGGGTTTCATCGGGTGGTGCACATAATTTTAAAACAGACATGTTTGCATGTAAGATTATATTCAAAATATCAGTGTGTAAAGCCCTTGGCAGGTAGAAATCTGCGCTTGCCAAAAATAATCAGAGATTGCTGTGGTGAATCATCCCACTGAGGATTTGCACACCTTTAGGTGGTCTTCCCGCAGAACCACATCAGTTTGTATCAAATATTTTTTTTTAATGATCAACCAAAATGTTTCCACAATAAAGCTTGTATTTTCAATATCAACTATGTTTAAAAAATACACAACAAGGCAACATCATTCAACACAGCTTCATGGCTTGTAGTAGAGTAGAAAGTTCTGTAAGATGTCTCAACTCGAAATGTTTTGGACTGCAGGTCCTTTTTCAAGAGCATCTACCAGTAATATATACAATAATGTACATGTATTTAGAACATATCAACAAAGAGCAAAGGAAAATAATACAACAGAATAAAATCACTTAAAATTAAAGAAATAAGGAAGAATTGAAATTGGGATTACTATAACTCACAAAGACGTATAAAAAAGTCTAGCCATTAAAGCAAGATGTAGAAAGTATGAAAACAAATCTGTACACATGAGTGTTTTATGAAAATATACCACACATGTCCAGACCTGCCAAAGCGACAACTAAATATCCGAATTTTGCACCAACCAAAACGGTCTCTGAAATAAAAAAGAAGACAATTCTCATTTCCACCATCCATTTATGCACAATAATCTGTGCACTGTTCTAAGCAAATACATGTATAAGGGCGTCAAATATCCCAAATTAGAAATAATCCTAGAGGTCGGCAAGAGTTTACCTATTCTGAACGTTCAATCAACCTCCAACTCAATGGTAGGCGGGCTATCCAAAAGAGCACAATCCTGCTCTGATTTAAATACCCAAGTAAGTAGTAGTACCTAAAAAAAGACTCAGAGCATGGACATGGAAAACAGACTGTAATCCAAGTAAACAGTTAGAACTATAGAAAGACTCACAACCTAAACTAAAAATATAAGGCACTTGTCAATCCTACTGCAGTCTTCACTTCTCCACTTCATTCTCAGGCCCTCTGCACGGCTCTGTCTCCCACCCCACAACCAAAACTCAGGACATCCTGTGCTCTCTCTCCTCCACTTCCCTCCCTCCTTCTCCTGCACTTATGCCTCCCTTGGCCCCTCTCTTGCCATCTCTCCTAATCTCATTCTTCTCACAAATAGCACCAGATGTAGTTACCAAGACTATGGGCCTCATTACATGGTAGGCAGTAAGGGTTTACCGGTACCGGTATTTTACCGGTACCGGTAAACCCTTACCGCCTTACTACGAGGTCCCTTTGCGGGTTGGGGAATTTAACGCCTGCTTTTTGCAGGCGTTAAAAACCAACCCGCAAAGGGACCAGGGAGCTAATTACGGTACCGCAATTTGCGGTACCGTAATTAGCGCCTTCCCCATTCCCATAGAGCCCTATGGGGCAAAAATGGGAATGGGGAAGGGCAATGGGGGAAGGGGGAATTACCGCCCCACCAACCTTGGAATAGGGTGGTAATTCCCCTTTCCACCAAGGCGGTGCCGGTATTTTACCGGCATGGACCAAAGTGCTAATAGCACCTTGGTCCACCGCCATCCGTGTAATGAGGCCCTATTTGTTCTATGAAAGTCTCCTCCAAACAGGTGCTCCCCTGCTCCTCTAGAACTATGAAGGACAATATTACTGCCCTTGCGCCCTCTTTGGCTGAGTTCTGCAATGACTTTTTTGCCACCGGTACCTTCCCATCACCTCTTAAACCCTCCCTTGTGCACCCCCTCCTTAAACATCTGTCTGCGGACCCTTCCTGCCTGGCAAATTACCGGCCCATCTCCACTGCCCCCTTCTTGGGCAAACATTTGGAGAAGCTGGTCATCTCCCAACTAATCCACCACAATGAATCTGTTGGCTGTCTCCACGAACACCAGTCTGGCTTCAGAGCAGCCAGAAGCACAGTAACTGCTCTCCTGAACACACATACTTGTTCTCTAACCTCGACTCCAACTCTCCTTCTGTTCTCATCCTCCTTGATCTGTCCTCTGCCTTCGACGCTGTCAATCATGCCACTCTCTTAAATTGACTCCGCGATACTCTGAGCATCACTGACTGTGCACTAGCTTTGTTGACCTCTTTCCTTTCGAATCGGCCCTCCCAGGTTCAACTTTGCCCTTTTCTCTTCTCTACCTCACTCTCTATTTGCAGTGGCTCTTAAGGCTCTATCCTCTCGCCATGGCATTTCAAAATGTACCTTTGCCCTCTTGCCCAATTGATTTCCACCTTTTCTCCTCACTTCCAGTGGTATACATACAACATGCAGCACTCCTTTAAGCTTCCCTACTCTATCTCCTCTCCTTCCTCTCTCATTCCCAATTGCCTGACTGCTATTCAGGCATGGTGTGCTGCCATTGATATCTGTCTTAACACCAGTAAGACTGAGATCCTTCTCACTGGAACTCCCCCTCTTCATCCCCCCTACCCTCTGGCCACCCTCCTTGGGCCCCCTCACCCTCTTGTGAGGCTAAAATCCTGGGTGTCATCTTCGACTCCTCTCTCTCCTTCTCACTACATATCGCTGACCTTGCCAAAAGGCTCACTTTCAGCATGACATCCACAGAGGCATTCTCCCTTTCCTCACCTTCCCCCAGAAACTCAATATCCCTAGAACTCTGGTTCTCTCTAGGCTGGACTACGGCAACAGCCTCTTCCTCAATCTGCCTCTCTCCTCCCTCCGCCCTCTTCAACTAATCCAGAATAGCACTGCAAGACTTATCCTTAGCCTCAAGCCCAGCGACAGCATTTCTCCAGCCCTAAAAGGTCTCCACTGGCTACCAGTAACTGCAAGGATCACATTTAAGACCCTCTTCATCATCCACACGTCTTTATGGGGTTTGGGACCACACTACATCCACTGTCTCTCTAGGCAGAGAGTGGGTGGTAAATCTCTTTCTTTAGCAGGTACCTCCCTCTGGAACGGCCTCTCTGCGCCTCTCTGACTTTAACTAATTCTCCTTAAGTTCCGGAAGCTCCTCAAGACCTTCCTTTTTTCCTCCTCCTTCCCTCTCTCCTCGTTTCTTGCTAATGCCTTCCGTGCTGTTGCGACTGGCTGACTTGTCCCTCCAAGTCATACAGGGGCCAGGCCCTCCCTCAAACAGTCTGCCTCAGAACCCCCTTCAAGCACTTGCCTTTGGGCATCTGCCCCTGACTGGACTACTGAGTCTGGTCCACCCCCTCTTCGCACTAGTTACCCCTAGCCCATTCCCCTTTGCACTTGCCCTTCTGGTTACCCACCTGCACTTACCCCCAGCACTTACCCAGCCCCTGGGGCCCCCTCCCTCCTACTTCTACACCCTCACACTCCCTCCCCCCTCGCCTTCACCCTACCCCACCTGCACTTCCTTTTGCTGCACTTGCATAATCCGAATGTCACAAGGCCTAGTAGGACCGTTTATTGTTTTTTATGCTCCTGTGTACCCCCTATCCATTGCCTTGTTGCACCTGGAAACACTTTCTGATGTATAGGTGCCTTACAAACATTCAATAAACAAAACAATGTAAAATAAAATCATAAAAGAATCATGCACAACAAATAAATAAATTCAAAAGATGACCCGAAGCTTAACAGTAAAATAAGAAATGATTTTGTTTCAATGACAATTGTAAAAAGATTCACACCATAGACATTGAGAACAGAATATAACAAAACAAGACTATGGCAAAAAGGTACAAAAATCAAGTCATGAACCCATAATAATAAATAAAAACAAATATAAAAAATAGAACTAAAGAAAACTTCAATGTAACTATTAAGTATAAACCATATCCAAAAATATTTAGATTGGGAAAGTAAAAAAAATAAAATTAGCAACAAATTTAACAAAAGCATAAAAAATACTAACTCTACTGAACAATATTATACAGTAAAAAACTACAATGAAATCTATATAAATAAAAATGTAAATGTTCATTTGTTCAAAATCTTAAATCTCCAAATGTTCTTTAACGATTGCTTTGAAATTTTGACACAACGTTGCATTCGAATAGGCATGTGTGTTTATATATGTACCATACATAGATGTCACACCTGTGACAGGTAAAAACATGCTTTTTCTGAAAAACAGCGCCATCTGTTTGACGTAAAAGCAACACACACTATACTGAACATTTTACTGCAAAACAGCACCATCTGTTGAACGTAAAAGCAACACACGCTATTTTGCGATTCCATTTCAATGTTTCCGATTTAGAATGGCTCAAATAAGTGCCGAGGAAGCAGCAGAGCGACGTGCAGCCAGGCATTAGGATGCACGGTTGCAAACAGAATGGCGATCGCGTTCTGCAGCTTCAGATCTGCTTCGTTCTCAACAAAATGAACGCGACTGTCTGAGAGTGGCTAAAAGATGTCAACGGGAAACAGCAGATCAGCATCAAACACACACGATTACAATTGCCTTGCATTCCGTTACAACCCAGCTGATGATTATAGTTTGAGCCGGCATGGTCTCATCGGCACCATGAAGAAAGTGTGTCCTTATTGCAAGGCTCTGAAATTTAATGGAGAAACGAAAGGAATGTGTTGCACCGCTGGGAAAATTAAACTGCCTCAACTTGGAGAACCGCCAGAGCCATTAAAAAATACCCACAAGCATTGTCAAAGGTATAACAAACAATAATAAACAATAACTAAAAAATATATAATTGAAAGAATAATGCATGTCAAATGACACTTCATCAAGGTGTAAAATGCTTAATCCCAAAGTCATTTCACAAAAAGACTCCAGGAGAAACATGTTTCCAAAAAACACAGAACAATCAAACTCCTTCTTTGTCCTCTTTGGGGAAAGGGCATCCATTTCTCTTTGGGTTAATTGTTTTTAAAAAAAAACACCACGCGGCTTAAACTTGAGGGTTTTCAAAATTTGAAACTCCAACTGAGACACGGTATGGTGTTTAGATACACAATGTTGAGCAACAGCAGAAGTCATATTACCAGTGGATACATTTGAATGATGCTCATTCTATCTCAGTTTTGCTTTATGTACAGTCTGACCCACATAGTAGAAGCCACATGAGCATTGAATACAGAAAATTACATATTTGGTGTGACAAGTAGCAACATTGTGTATTTGAATTTTCATACCATTATATGGATGGTATACCAGAGTATATTTTATAACTGAAGAGCAGTTGCTATAATTTAAGAACCGGGGAAAATGTTCCTTTTTTTGTGACACATATCTGTCATTTACCACAACTCAATGTTTAACAATCGCTAACAACTTCTTATAATTCCTAGAATGTTTATGAACAAAAATTGGTTTTGTTTGAAATAAATCCTTTGTAATTGGGTCCTGTTGCAAAATTTTCCAACATTTAGGAATCACTTTTTTAACTTGGTGGCTCTGTGTGGCAAAGGTAGTCAGAAAAACTAGTTCAGTTAGATCCTTCGTTTTAGAATCTTTCAAAATCTCTACTCGAGTCGTTGTACACGTGAGGCAACATTTGTGAGCGTCTCATCTGAGTAACCACTTCTACAAAATGTATCAAGCATTCTAGCCTCTTCAACCCCTAGCTTGACCTTCTCAATTACAATACGTTAAACTCCTAAACAATGCTAAATAGAGTACATTTCAAATTAAGGATGGTGGATCAACTCCAGATGATACTAAAAAGTTGTTCTTTTCTGTTGGTTTAACATGTAAATCAGTTTTAAAATATCCTTGAAATATGTTAACCGTCACCTCAAAGTACATCAGGGTTGCCTATGTTCCAACTAAATGTAATGTGATCATGTAGAGAATTTACATTGTTCAAGAAGTTTATCAATAACTCCATGCTTCCTGACCAAAGTCCAAAAACATCATCAATATAACAACACCAACAATGAATTTGTTGAGTCAAAATCTCCCGGTCAGAAATTCTCTCCTGTTTGAATTTAGTCATGTATAAATTTGCATATGCTGGTGCTATCATTGCTCCCATCGTTGTTCCCGAAATGTGTGGAAAAAAATTATTTATCTTGCTAGTGAAAGAAGTCATGGTGTAATACCATCTGTAACAGTTGCATCAAAAGAAAGCGTTCAGCAAAAATACATTTTATGCATTCATCAAACAGAATACAACAGCCTCCACACCCCGCCAATGAGAAATAGAGGTATAGAGATTGTTAACGTCTAGAATAAATAGAATAAAATCATCAATAATGTCCCTTACTTGAGATAAGAGGTCTAGAAAACCTGTCATGTCTTTCACAGATCATTTATTAACCTGTACACATGGTTTAAGATTCTTGCCTCTATAAATGCTTGATGGTTGTAATGCAATATTAGTACTTGCCACAATGGGGCGCCCAGGTGGCTCAATCAGTCTCTTATATATAATTTGCAAAATATAGAAAAAGGGTAATTTAGGGTGATCCACCAACAAGACAGATTTGTCCCACTATGAAATCCACCCATTTTCTAGAGCTTGCAATACACAAGAATGTATACATTGTTGTATTTCAGCTGTTGCAATGTCACATATCTTGTATCATCTCCACATAGTTTCTTGCATTCGCGGTCATAATCTACAAAATCTAGAATAGCAATGGAATCGCCTTTGTCTGCTGGTTTGAACACAGTGTCCGAATTCTGAGCCAAACACAGTAATACCTTCTTTTATTTCATTAATCAGAGCACCAGCTCCATCTATTGATGGCTGCTGCCTCCTTGCCAGACTTACAGCACCCAAGATGCCTGATCTAACTCTCCCCCTTGAAAGCTGCGGATTGGTCTCAGCACACTGTAACTACACCAATCATAGGGAGCCGGCAGGTGAAGGTGGCCCCTCAAAAGGCCCCATCACAAGGCCATTCACACCTGTCTCTTTCCATTCGGAATATGTGCGTACCCATGAACAGGGCACCCAATGCACTCCTGCATCTCTACTGTGCCTCCCGTTGAATGCCGGCACATTGCCCACGAGAACTGGCAATTTTAAGGTAAGCCCTGCTGGGCTTTTATTTCATTCATTGGAGCGCCAGCTCCATCTAACTATGCCACGACACCACCTCCTCACTGGACCTACAGCACCCAAGATGCCTGATCTCATTCACGACCCTGGAAGCTGAGGATTGGCTGCAGCATATTAACTACACCAATCCTAGGGAGCCAGCCCCCTCCAAAGGCTACATCACAAGGCCATTCATACCTGTCTGGCCCTTTCTGGCCATAGTCGGATCGTGGATATCCTTTCAGTCTTCAATTCAACAACCCACACATTATCTAGTTCTCAACAGGAAGTGAAGTACCCACCTGCAAGCAGCAGCTTCAGCTCAAGCCACATCGGAGGTAGCACAGACACCATATAAGATAAGGAGACTCTGACTCCCCGTGTGGCACCTAATTATTTAATTGGCTACAGTAATACTGGCCACTATCCCATGTTTCCGCCCTCACATGCTCGCCCAGCCCCTAACTGGCCTGATCATCTTCTGCATTACTGCGCCTTGAATGTATCTGCAAAAACTGATGCTTCCGCCAACCCCCAATCCAAGGTTCTTCCATTTCCTTTTCCTTCCATGCCACCCACACTTCCCGTAGGGCTAGCAGGCCCATTCTGGCAAAGTCCTGGAAATCACTTGCTACTACAGACTGATAACACTGCAAACAACCTAACATCACTTTCCTGATCCACATCCTTCATAACTTTTACATGCCTTCTAAACAAATACCCATCATGCTTCTACACCTGGGCAATGGTGATCACCACAAGCCACTCTTCCACCCAACGTGGCACCTCTTTGAATCAAGTATGTAGCCCATCATGACTCCAACCCTGATTGCATGCCTTTACACACATCCACAACCACAACATACCAAATGATTAAGGGTTCAACCTCGTTGACTCAAGGTTTACGCCTTTGGGCTCCAACTCTGGCAATCTGCTGTGTAAACAATCTTGCTACAATCTATATTTGCATTTGATACTTTCCAGAATGTGCCAACTGTATATAGAAGTTATTTTCACAACTGAGTGTACCAGTTGATTCCAATAGCACCATAGTACCACAAAATCCTTTTTAAAGTTTCTTTAATTTCTCCAGGATTTCATTATAACTTTTTCTTTTTAATCACTGTGTTCCTTTCTCTCAACACGTTTTTCTCCACTGTTCTATAGTGGATCATCAGGAGACAATCTAAGGAAATATCAAACAGAAACAAAGCTTCACAAAGTTTAAGCATAAAGAGTTTCAGGTATTTTGCCTCCAGTACCTATTTCACAATATTGTACTTATTAATTATTTTTTGCTAAACAAACAATGACCCTGTTGTTTTTTAGTTGCACCACCAATTTTGTGCATATATTTGAATTAGATATTGGTTCTCCACTGAATTTGTTAAAGTGCCAAGAACCTCAAAAAGAAAGATGGGTTTTTTAGTACTTAGAGTTTAAGGGATGCTAGTCTTCAAACCTCTCCAGGATAGTGAGTAATGCAATACAAATGGTTCTTACCGGTCAACTTAGCTTAACGGGATCTGCTTATCCCTCGATCCGCACCGCCGATCCGCAATTCGGATCAGGGCTAGACATGGTGGACCTTTATTTACAGATGCAGTGATGTCATCACGAATCTGTAAGCAATGACATCATCGCAGCCATTTTCTCTGGCCTGTTAAATAGACTGCGATACATTCTTTGCCATTTTACCACAAAGAGACAGCACAGCTAGAGCATTTTAGTATTGTGAGAGCATCTACAGCTTATAAAGGTCAAGCAATGGGCCTCATTACGAGCTTGCCGGTCCGGATGTAACGGTACCGGTAAGCTTGCCGGTACCATTGTATCTGGAACGGCAAACACCGAGTTGTGCTTGAGGGTGCCTTTCATTCCACCAGGTCTAACCTGGCAGATTGAAAGGCACCCCTGAGCGTAGCATTTCGATGCACAGGCACCGTTAGGAACGTTGCCTGTGCATCCAGATGCCCCATTCCCATTTAGCCCTACGGGGCTCGAATGGGAATGGGGGAGAATCTTTTCCGGCACCCGGAATGGCCAAATACTGGGTCCAGCAAGGCCGTAATGATCTGGTAAATGCCCATTTCTGGCTGCCGGAAAAAATGCAACTTGGGCGGCAGCCGTGCCTGCTTTACAGGCACGGCTACCACCAGGGATGTAATGAGGCCCAATGTTTTGATTTACAAACATATTATTTTGCTGATATTGTCGCTCATGTTTATCCAATAGTATATCACAATCAGTTAAACAATATTGATCAATATACTTGATCAATATGTTGCCTATTCTATTTCTCTGTGTACATAGGATCAGAACATTTTTCATATAGTCGAGCAGGCTTATTCATTCTTATCTAGATGATTTTTCATAATTTTGGTACCAGGTCAACATATTATTTGACTGATATGGTCTCACATGTTTTTCTAACAGTGTATAATAACCAATTTTAGCAATCTATCATCCTCTTGATACTTGGCCAGCATGTTATCTAACTAATGTGGTCTAACATGTTACTCCAACAGTTATAACAAGTTAGACATATCATTGTCACAATTTAAAACTGACACACATGTGTCCATTAAACAAATCCATTTAGTCTCTTTTTGTCTAAGACGTAGATCTCTATTGCCACCTCTAGGTAACACCTTAATTTTTTCTAAACCCAAGAAATACATTTGATCCACTTCTGCTTCCGGATGTTCGATGCAAAAATGAATAGCCATTGGGTATTTCAAATGTTTGTTTTTTATAGCTCTCATATGTTCCAATATCCTCATTTTCAGCACTCAAATTGTACTCCCATTGTATTATTTGTTACAAATACATTTCATTCCATAATTACAAATAAAGTGTTGCAATTTATCACTTGCAATATAAGTTTTGTTTTTCCATTTGGTAGTTTCAAACTTTTTGTTCCATTCATTATTTGGGGACACATCTTGCAGCTCCCACATTTCTGGATTCCTGTTGGAGGTTTCAAGTTTAGCAAACTGCACTAGTCTTTTGGTTGTTGTGGTTTTAGAAAGCTTGGACTTATTATATTTTTTATAGTTGGTCCTTTCCGGTAGGCAATCAATGGTACTTCATCCAAATGTTTTCTTACATTATCATCTATTTTCAAGATGTTCCAGTACTTTTTAAGAATCCCTCTGGTAATGTGTGCATCTGTGCTCTATGTTGTGATAAAGTTTACTTTAGTCATCTTTTTCATCACTTTTAGTTTGTCTGTCAGTAGAAATTCTCTTGAAATCTTGTCTGCTTTTTCTACTGGTTTTTGTAATTTTTGAGGGTTATAACCACATTGACTAAATTTATTAAAGGTTTTCTCGAGATTTTTCTGGTAAACTTCCTTTGTACTGCAGTTTCTTTTTAGTCGTAGAATTTAAAATAACATTCTTTTTGTTATTGAATGCTTCATGTTTCCAAGCATGATTTATCTCAAAATATCCCATAAAGAGGTTTGCATAGGTGGTGCAAATTTGGAACCCATGGAAGTCCCTTGCAGTAGGCAGTATGGTTGGTTATCAAAACAGAATATATTATTAGAAAGAGCAAATATTAACATTGATGTAATCATTTCATTCTGTTCTTTATGTGAAATCGATCTTGTTTTCAGAAAATATTCTGTACTTTTGACCCCCATATCTTGTTGTATAATTGTATAGAGGGATACAACATCTAGGGTGATGAATCTGTTGTTTTGTTCCCAAGGTATGGAGTCCAATTGCTGTATTAGATGCTTTGTATCTCTAATGAAGGAAGCCAAGCCTGATGCCAATGGTTATAAATAAATGTCAATATACTGTGAAATTCTTTTGGTTAGCGAGCCAATACTATTTTTGATGGAACAACAAGGTGAAAATTTAGTGAATTTTTTATGAATCTTTGGTAGAAAGTAGATGGTCGCCATCACTGAGCACTGTATATTCATGTATTGAAATTCTTCTTCCGTAAGTAGGCCCTTTATACCAGGTTTTACTTTTTGTTTGCCATTTTTGTGCTAGATCTGATAAACAATCAAGAATGTTATGAAGACCTCAAACAGAACCCATTAAGTGTATGTTACCTTCCCGGACATAATCTTCTCTATTCATTAAGGCTATTTTGCCCCCCTTGTCTGCCATTTTTGTTATTATCTTTTGGTTCTTTTCTAATTCTTGTATTGCTTGTTTTTCTTGCAAGGACAGGTTATATTGAATTTTTGTGTGTTTATTGACTAGGTAGTTAGACCATAATTCGTTACACACTGCTTTCTGAAACAGATCAATCACATTGTCTGATGGTAACACTGGTGTGAATTTTGATTTTGGTTTAAGTGTTGTCTCTTCTGTGAGATGTGTATGAATTTTTTGTTCTTCAATAAATCTTCCTATATTTTCTTCTTCTTCTTCTGCCAGATTTAGTAGGCTTGTAGTGTTTTCTACATGTTCCACCGTTAGTTTTGATGGGCTTGGATTCACCTGTCTCTCTTGCATTCTCTTCAGAGTTTCCTCAAAACATATTTTCAATTTAAGGCATCTACAGAATTTAAAGACATCCCATTGGGTCTGAAAATAATCTGCCAGGCAGGTAGGCCTAAATTATGAGCCTTTATTTAATGCAGTTTTTAGGGCAGGGTTTATTTGATAGACGGATAGATTCCTTACCAGATCTATCTGTTGTTCCCCTGATGTTGGGATCTTGTTGTGAATCCTTGTAGGCTCCTCCTAGGCTTCTTTGTTCCTCCCCTCTTTCCTATCCTGTTTGTATGTTTGTTGTCGAAGTATTTTGGTTTATATTCTTTCTTGCACCAGAAATTGTGTTGTCTGGGTATTGGGAATTTCGACGTAAGCTCTTCTTGTATCTCCTCAGTTCGTCTAAAAAAGGACAATCTTGATCATCTGTTGATTGAGTAGGGGGTTCCATTTGTCCTTTTTCGCTGTCACTAGTGGATTCAACATCAGATGATTGTGGCGATGAGTTTGGACTCTCAATTTGTGTCATTGACTTTTGTTTTGCAATATAACCACTTTTAAAGTCATATTTCCTTTGAAAAGTGTAGACTCTTTTGTTTTTATAATCATTTTCATCACGAATGAATTTCTTTTGTTTTTTCTGTTTGAGTTCCTCCGTAAAGTTTCCTAGATATTCATCCAAAATCTGATAGTTTTTAAATGTAAGTTCTGGATGATTTAGTTTTTCAATCCTTTCTTTGAGTAGGGTTATTTCCTTTATTGTTCGTTCATGAACTAGCGATGCTTGGTGGATGATTCTGACCATCATTTCTTTTGAAGTTCTCACTAATAATTGTTCCCATTCATTTAGTGCTACTTTATCTTCTTCTTCAAAAGAGGGGAAGATGCATATCCTCAACCCTCTTGGTATTCGTCCAACTTCGAGGTACATCTTCATAGTCTTAATCTCCCACCATTTTGATAATTCGCATTTAGAGGCTGCCTCTAATTGCTCAAAAAGATTTCTCAATGATGTTGTGGTGTCAGAGAGGGCCCTTGTATTGGTAGATTGTCTATGCCTTAGAAATAATTCCTCTGCTTCAGCATCTCTTATGCCATTTTGCTATCTGATTTACTGTAAATATTTTGACAGTAACATTTCTTATGAACACTTGGTACTGTTTCTTAATTTTCAATTCAAAGTAGCATTATTTGTAGTTTAGTATTTGAAGGTATATTCCACCGATTTGGCCATGGTAGCCTGTGGAGCAATTTTTAATTTGTACGGGATTCAGTCACTAAGCAACTCAATTGGTGAGTCTGTGATGTGTTGTTTGATTAATTGCAGTTGTCAGCACAGATTGTGACTGTCCAATACTATTAATATTCTATATTTGCATTTGGTACTTTCCTGAATGCGCCAGCTGTATGTAGAAGTTATTTTCACAACTGAGTGAACCAGTTCATTCCAATAGCACCACAGAACCACAAATTCCTTTATAAAATGTCTTTAATTTCTCCAGGATTTCATTGTAACTTTTTCTTTTTAATCACTGTGTTCCTTTCTCTGAAAACGTGTTTCACCATTGTTCTCTAGTGGATCATCAGGAGAGAATCTAAGGAAATATCAAACAGAAACAAAGCTTCACAAATTTTAAACATAAAGAGTTTTAGGTATTTTGCCTCCAATACCAATTTCACAATTTTGTACTTATTAATGATTTTTTGGGAAAAAACACTCACCCTGTTGTTTTTTAGTTGCACCGCCAATTTTGTTCATATATTTGAATTAGATGTTGGTTCTCCACTGAATTTGTCAAAGTGGCAAGAACCTGAAAAAGAAAGATGGGTTTTTTACTACTTAGAGTATAAGGGGTGATAGTCTTCAAACCTCTCCATGATAGAGAATAATGCAATACAAATAGATAGAGAGTAATGCAATACAAAAGCTTCTTACTGGTCAATTTAGCTGAACGGGATCTGCTTGTCCCTCGATCCGCACCGCTGATCCACGATACGGATCAGGACTATACATGGCAGCCCTTTATTTATAGATGCAGTGATGTCATCACACATCTGTACGCGATGATGTCATCACGCCCCATCGTTTCGCGGCCATTTTTTCTGGCCTGTTAAATGCGCCGCCATCCATTCTTTGCCATTTTACCAAAAAGGGACAGCACAGCTGGAGCATTTTAGTATTGTGGGAGCTGCTACAGCTTATAAAGGTCAAACAATGTTTTGATTCACCCACATATAATTTTTTGCTGATATTGTCGCTCATGTTTATCCAATAGTATATCACAATCAGTTAAACAATATTGATCAATATACTTGATCAATATGTTGCCTATTCTATTTCTCTGTGTTCATAGGATCAGAAAATATTTTGTATAGTCAAGCAGACTGATTCATTCTTATATAGACACTTTTTCATCATTTTGGTACCAGGTCAACATATTATTTGACTGATATGGTCTCTAAGTAGAATCCTATGCTGCTGACCTTATCTAACTAAATTAAACAGAGTTCATAAGACACCAACACTTTGTAGACTGTAGATATGAAATATTGTTCGATTTCATATCTGCAGTCTATGAAGTGTTGGTGTCGGCAGCATAGGATTTAACTCATATACTTGTGGAAGTTCGACTGACTTGTAACTACAACCAAGTATCTGCTGTCCTGCTTTCCCTTTGACCAGTGGTTTCACAAAAATGTTTTTTGTTGTAAAGTCTATGAATTACATATATGTTTCATTGCTTGTACAACATGCTACACAATATGCAATATTTGTTTAGACATACTGCTAAATACTACAGGTCGTAGGTGTGGTTTTTACTGTTTTGTTATTTACCTACTTTATGTGTTCTATTTGTAACAGATTACATTGAATCTACATTTATGATTTCTACTTTTGTGGGACCTATAGGCCTACTAAATACAAAATTAATTTTATATTCATGTGTGTACCTTTCAGTAGAGTCATTCTTGTAAAGTTCACAACAGCCATGTTCACTATATGGGAGTGTGGCTCTTTTAAATTTGTTTTCTAATTGGTTCATTAAGGGGACCACCCTCCATGTGTGATATTTGTACAACTCCTTTGTACCCTTATGCCTTTGAGTTTGTTTCCCTTTTGTTCAGTCTATCCTCACCAAGGCACACAAGACTGATCCTTGCCTCTCCCTGACAACCGACCCACCCCCTCTACTAACATTACCTTCAAATTCCACCCTGACACAGAACTGGAAAACTGCAATCTTATCACTGTTCTGAAACTCTCACGATGCCAAGGTGACACTTGCCCAGCCCCTCTTATTAAAGACTGTGCAGAAGCCATTGTTCCCATCATCACTGCATTCGTCAACTCCTCTTTCACCAACTGCTTTGTCCCACCCATCCTTAAGGAAGTGGGATCTCTCCACTCATTAGAAAAGCCTCCCTTGATCCTACTACTTCCACCAACTACCGACCTATCCCCACTGTCCCTTACCTGCTAACACTTCTGGACTGCGCTGCCTTCACTCACATTCAAACCTACCTTGAACAATAATTTTGAGGTGCTGCTGCATGCCTCTACAGGAAATCCCACCCCCCCATCTCCTATATGTTGGAAGCCTGAGATCAAACCGTGTTTGACACCAGCAGCTGTGCCAATACCGCAGCGTATATTCAAAAGAATATACCCATTGAGACAACCCTATTGAATGTATCCCCGAAGTGACGATAATCTGAGGGAGGAACTCCCTGAAGGGATATAAAAAGAACAAGGAAAGAAGTCTGTGATGTCATAAGAGAGTATGAACGACATCTCAGGGTACTGACTGAAGAGGATGCATGGATCCTACAAAAACTAATGACACAGTGAAGAATCAAAATGAACTCTTAAATATGAAAATCAAGATTACACATGCACCAAGTGCTGCAGAGAATCAACTGCTCAATAATTGTACAGACACTGAAACGCAAGGTAGACTAAGTCATCATAGAAGCTGGCTATATGTAGTGAATAGAATGCAGGCAAAGCGTCATTGTATAGAAGCTGAACATCAGTATCATGAATTTTAGTAAGTCAGGACCCATGAAGAGGGAAGAGAAAAACTATGTTGCAGCAAGAATTAGTTGAATCGTGGAGCTGCATGGCGAGGATGTCTGACCTCCTTGAACCTGGGTCTGGGCTTCTGTGCTGCTAAGTGAACTGAATGTTCCAGACATGACAAAAGCATACCCCCCAATTGTAGAAGTCCATATAACGAAGGACCTTATAGTTTGAAGACAAATTAGAAACCGTGTACTTAATGGTTTTGAATATTACATGTTTTAGAGGTAGGCATGCAGTGTCCACTTGACATTGGGCAGCCAATCACAATCCTAGTTCCTATATAGTGTATACTTAGATGTTTCCCTTAAGTCTATCCCGATCCCTAGTAGTTTATTTGCTGTGTAGTATGATGTCACCTCTGACATATTTTGAGTATATAATCTTGTTTTTATGAAAAGATTGTTGATACAAATCGAGCGTACATCCCTTGATGTTCGTTGCAACTCCATGTTTTAGATGATTGTTAATAAAACAGTACTTTGACATCTTCCTGAGTTGGTTCGGTTATTTGGACTCAGAGTTATTCTGTAAACCCAGCCATTACATGCACTTTCCTAAAGGGCCATATGCTCACGTGGTAGCAGTGTCGATGGTTCAAAAAGATCCAAACTAGTTTGTCTCCAGTATTTCGGATGATCAGGCATCCTCTGCCATTAGCTGGAAGATCGCAGGGTTTCCTGTAGAGAGCCGTGGATAGAAATAAACTTGCAAGAAGAATCGAGACGGTGGGCAGGACCCCTTTTGACAAAATCCCTGCCTGGTTTCCATGGGCACTCTGCAGACGGAAGGCAAAGTGGTCAGGTTGGAGGAGGAGTTGATAGCGAAAGCCTTGAGTTGATAACGAATGGTGAGTAGACTAAGGGGAATGGCAAATAAGGGGACGGGATTGTGATAATTTTTGAGTAAAGGGAAATATTGTGAAGAGAAGAGGTAGCTCCTAGAAGCCTTGACTCAAGGGGGTGCTGTTTATCAGCCAGTAAATATGGCTGCCTAGCTGTGTGCTCCGTGAGATGGTGAGACATTCAGCTGCATGGTGGCGTAATACGGAGTCCAAATTGCTTGAATTTGCAGGCTCCTGCTTGCGAGCAACCATGGAAAGCTGTGTCGGAGTTTCACCTGTGAAAGTGGCCGCTCTGTGAACCTCCTAATGATCATGTGGCGGAGGCTCTCCCCTAGATGAGGAGGACTACGAATGTCTTGCCTGGACACCGTAGTGGCATGCAGACACTCCAACCACCTCTGTAGCCTGTCCCGGGTGGAGGGGCGCCTACATCCAACTCCCCTCTCCCTGCCGGGTAGCCAACACTAATCGAGGGGTAGATAGGTCTCGAGACACCCGCGGAGGAGCCCAAGGGCTGGGACCGAGTTGCCCCGGGCTCACACACAGTGTCTGCTGCAAAGGTCACCCTCTCCTGCTTCCGATCGCTCCTCCAGACACCGGCGCCTTCTGTTGTGCTCCAGTGTGTGGACCCTAGCAACCACCTGAGGGCTCCAACTATCGGAGCGCTCTGCCGGCCCCCACTGCCACCGCCGCCTGTTCAGACATGAAAGGTGAGTACACCACCAACTCCACATATTTTCCCATCTTCCTGCAGTTTTAAAATGCTGTCACGACTGCTCAATCTGCTCCCAATACACCACCTCATCTTCTAATGATCCCCCACCGCACTGGATGCACCAGTGGTGTGCAGGCTGAGAGCGGGAAGAACCCGACTCGCCCGGCAACCCTTGGCCAGCGCCTCTCTCCACGCCAACACTAGCAACACGGTACCGTGGGATACGCCATCAAAACCTCCCTCTAACCACTGGCTCCCCCAAGCTCAAACTGGATCCCTGATGCCTACCCGGGAAAGAGAGGCACCAAGCTCCACAAGCCACCCTTTTTTGAACCAGTGTACAGCACGAGGACGCAGTCCCATCTTACCTACTACACTCCAGCTGCAATCAAGCCTTGCCTGTGCACCTGCTCCCACGTGCCCCTTGAACAGGAGGATAACCATTTGCGCACAGCTACCACAATCCAGTCAGACTCACAGCTGGCCATCTGTTGCTACCTGCGATCGCCTGGAGTGAGCCCCATGCCCCCTAGGCAAATATAACATCTCAGCCCCCGGAGCCCCTCTGTGTGCTCCCCATGATATAAGGACTCCTGCGATGCACGCCTTCCGATCGGCACGTGGTGTCACTCATCACACTAAGCAGCACCCCTCGGTGCCCTACTACCCCAGTCTACACGTTTACCTACGGGATACAAGGCACTCTGCACACCACCCCATAAGATAACCAGTGTGCATTCATCTACAGAATAGACCTCCCTCCAACCCGGTCCCACGCAGCTCATTATCACGCTTACAATGCTACCCTGCACCGAAGCCTGGGAAAGTCCTCTCGGGCCACCCTACAACCATCGTACAATAGCCTGCAGTAACTTCACCTGGCTATGCTGACTCTCAACCAAGGGGAACGCCTCCCCTGCTGCAACGCCTCACAGGCCCTCAATCGGGACACTCATCACAACAACCCAAGAGCTGATTGAACATAATCCATACCTGGAAAGCGCCAAGGTCGGAACACTGTCCCCAAACTGATCTACCTCTCCCGGTCATGACCAAAAGAGCCGGCGGGGTCAAGAAAGTGGGCGCAATGGACACGTTTGCAAAGGCAACCCGGCGCAACGACCCTGCCCAAAATATCGCCAACCACCACCAGACCCGACTACTCCGCCTTCACAACCCCCGATCATACCAGACCTCACAGGAATGATGAAGGCCATGGCAAAAGGCTTCTCAGCCGTACATGAAAAACTCAATGACATTAATGCAAGCATGGCCTCAATACGAGCACATGAAGGGGCAATGATAAACGTAGTTGCGGACAGGATTGGCACGAATGATGACAACATTTGTGCCTTGCAGGACATGGTAGCCACCCTCTCCAAAGACATGAAACAGGTCAAAACCAAGTGCGATGACCTTGACTTGCGCTCCTGGAGAAATAATATCAGGATAGGGGGAGTTTTGGATGATGCACTGACCGGTAACATGGAGCTGGACATTGAGAACCTCCTTAGCGACCTCCTGGACCAGCCCACCTTGTCTCCATTTTTCACTGTGGAGCGGGCGCACCATGCACTTTCACCTAAGCCGAAACCTGGAGACTTCCCCAGACCAGTTATAGCAAAAATGTTGAGCTACCGGGACAGAGACACCCTTCCTTGATTGGCCCGGGAAAAGAAAGAACTAAGACTGGGCTCCCAAACCATCCGATTATTCACGGATTTCTCCATCCCGTGCAGATGTAGGGACACCAATTCATTGGAGTCAAGAAGATGTTGCAGGAGAGAAATATACAATATGCAATGTTATTCCCTGCGCGCCTCAAACTTCAATTCCACGGCAAGCTGTAATTTTTCACGGTGCCCTGCGCAGCAGTGAAATTTATCGAAGCACAGATCCCGGAGGCTGGCCTGGCTCCCAACCCAGCAGAATGACTTGCATCGGTCTGCTGGAACACTGATACTAAAATCGAATGTTTACCGCTAATGCAAAGTAATGTGATGATTGTAATCTACGGAAAGTTGTGCCACCTATACACTACTTATGTTTAGTACTTCTTGTCCCCCTTTAGGATAACCACTGTGCGGCAACAGCGCTCCCAAAAGCAGTTGCTTGTATGACTTTGTTACCCTCGATCCCGATGCAATGTCAGTATTGGGAGTTTGTTTGGGTTGGCAAAGGGCATGGGAATCACACTGCTGCGTTGGGGGAGGCAGTGAAGGAAGGGGGAGGGAATTTTATTATGGGGTCCGATCCAGCCGCCGCCAGCATAATGTGCACCCGTTGCGCAAATTGTTCCAAAGCACCGGTTGTGGACCTTTACTGGTAATGCAGTTGGAATTTTAAAAGCATGGCAACGGGCCCCAGAGGCACACAGGAAGCTCACATCTGTACATTGGTCAGCTGTACTGCAGTCCCAGACAGGGATGCCCATGGCCCTCTAAAACAGGAATGGCACAACAGGTGAAGATACTAAGCTGGAACGTCCGGGGTTTGGGTAACTTCACCAAGTCACAGAAAATGATATCTTACGCCCATAGAAAGAAGGCCAGTGTTCTATTTCTACAAGAAACACATGCTAAATCTGCCATCTGCCAGAATATAGCCACTACCTGGGGGGGAAACAGATATTATACCTCATTCTCTACTCAATCCAGGGGTGTTATGGTAATTATCCACAAAGCTCTGAAATTCTTGATGAAACATACACACATAGATCTAGAGGGGAGGTTTTTGATAATTCACGGCATCTTGGAAGGCCTACAACTCATCCTCATAAACACTTATTGTCCTAACACCGACTCCCCAGAATTCTTTGTTCGCTTGTAAGACATCCTTTCCGGGTATCAAGGCTACCTCTGATATGGGGGGTGTTGGGTGACATGAATCTCATCCTTGATCCCCCACTCGATAGGTCCAACATAGCCCCTCATCCCCAGACCAGGGCGGCTCACCAAGTGCTTTCCGTTATGCAGGCACTCGAACTTAGGGACGCCTGGTGCACCTTACAGCCCGTATCCAGAGCATAAACATTCTACTCCTCTCCACACGATATGTCATCCTGTATAGATCTTTTTCTCATCTCTGGCTCACTAATGGGGAAAGTGCTAGATGCGGCCATTGGCCCTCACTTCCTGTCCGACCACTACTCAATCTCACTAACCCTGAAATTAAAAACGGGTCCATCAAGCTGCTCCTGGAGATTTAAATACTCTACGCTGCAAGATGTGGTCTTTCGGGCAGACATTAAATCCGATATTGATATTTGGCACCAATGTCCCCTATGATACCTCTCACAGCATTAGGTGGCAGGCCTTCAAAGTATACATAAGGGGCATGGCAATGTTGAGGGAGTCCGGAGGGCTTAAATGCATCCAGAGAGACCTAGACCCTACCGAGAGATCGCTCAAAGACCTCGAACAAGAACACTCTAGAACCTCCGACCCCACATTGCTCGCCAGAATCCATTCCGAATTAGAGAAATTTGAGAGTCTGGCCCTAAGAGAAACCCAGTATTATTTTGTGTCCAATAGCAGCCAAGAAATATGGGGAGGGTGATAGGCCCGGTAAAACGCTGGTAAGGGTGGCCCGCTCTGAACGCGGTAGAGACCAAGTGGACTCAATTTTAGACGTGCATGGGAACAATACATGGGCTGACTCAGATGTGGTTGAGGTATTTTGCACCTTTTACCACATGCTATACACAGCTCCAAAGCCAAGTGATCAACAATCTATCCCTTAATTCTTACTAAACGCTGAATTACACCTTACTCACATGGTCAGAGGCAGACCATAAATATTCAAACATACAAAGGAGCAGGTACCAAAAATTGAATTCCACAGATTAACTCATCTATATCGATAAGGTGATGTATGCCTCCTATACCTTGCAGTCCTGAAAAAATAGACTAGGTACACAGATCATATACACAATTCTAGCAATTTTAATTAGTTTCCAATAGATATAAAACTCATAAAAATGTTCTAAATGACCATGACCCAAAATAAAACCCACATGGTGGATATAAATTAAACCTATTCACTAACATAACATACAGTTAACCACATTTAACAATCAAATACACACAAATGACTTTGGCACCCAGTACTCTCCTCAAGTGTTGTAGTTCAAAACATATATATCCCGACATGTCTCAGTTCTTCTTGGCTACAACTGCACAAACTTACTTCAGGGGAAACACGATTATCTTTGTCACCACCATGCAATCCAGGGTCACACATAAGGTTCCAGATTCAATGAAGGGATTACCTAAAAAAGGACGTTAAACATACACCACCATAAGCTATCAAATGTAGTCAGTAATGCTCCAAAAATAGCTATACAATCCTATCCATACAACCACAAATGTAATATAGAGGATTAGGTCCAGAGGTCGATATAGACCCTGCCTACATATTCTAAACAAACTACATAACTCCAAGTCTGATATTAGTAGTGCTAGTGTCCAAGTCCACCAGAAATAGCTTCAAACTTCATATATCAAGTCTGATTTTCCATTTTATCAACTGCTCATTAATAACCAAAGGTCCATAGAAATGCACAAAATGGGACAACAAAAACAAGTCGTCTATCGTTAGGGTACCACATTCAAAAAGGAATATATCCCATCACCACTATTTCACCATCTATCATTTGGTTGCAACATCCAATAAGGGATACATCTCGTCACCATTATTACACCACCACTAACACTCGTGGCATACCTTTAGGCAAACGTCTGATGCACGAGATGGAAAACTAAAGATGTCATCCTATTCTCTAAACTGCGGTTCCACAATGCTGCCAGACTTCCCACAGGGTGGATAACTAAAATTCAAGCATACACACATTTAACCGCGTGTTGACAAAACGCTGGTTACAACTTTTCAACTCCCGAAAAACAAAGCGCCATCAGAGTGTAACACATAATTTCTAAATACCTCTTAGTGTGGGGCCAGAACACGGCTGCACCATTAGAGACGAGTCTTAAGGATTCAGCCTTCCCGAATGCTATTGTCTGAATCACGCGTTATCCTCACGCCAAAAAACACATGTGCACCAGACATCAACAACGGACTAGTGTCATGAAATACAATGACAACAGCGTGAATGCCTCTGAAACTGATTAGTTTGTGTTAGTTCTAAAACAACCTATTAGTCGCAAGGTGGAATTCTAACAAAGATACAGAAATTACACGCAATTTTAAAAATAGAAAATCGGAAATTCAAGAAGTCCTATCGGCAAGCCAAGTGTACGGCATGGACATGGAAAAAGGACAACCACAATGCAGAAAAGCCCCATCTTGGAACGTGTCAAACCTATATCAACAAAGCATACAGATCTACCTCTCTACCGCAATGGGAAGGAGAATGTAAGTCAAAGGGCATTGGATTGCATGTTGGTATGTAAAAAAACATATAAATGGCCACAAGACCGCATCAAAGATCAATACCATATACATAATTGAATCGCAAATGTAGAGACACAAATAATAGAGTTGGAAACCCTTCAAATTGATAAAGATTTCCACTTGACTGTTCTAAAGTCACATTTGTAATATTTTTGTATATGGGTCAGGTATCGTGAATGGTTACCAGTATGTTCACAAAACATACAATTGTCCTGTTGACCATTATTCATACATTTATAGTATATTAGTGCATAGGTCAAGGTTGGTAAGAAGTTATCAAAAATTCACAAGAAACGACAATTGTTCTAATCACCATAATTCATACATTTACATGATGCCAATCTATTTCTTCCTTAAGACCCATAATGTGGCTCTGACATTTGAAAATCATTTTTTGCTCAAAATACAACAACTTCCGAACAATCTATCTCCACATTCCTCCAATCTATGCCTCCAATCTATGCTGTTGTCATACCTCAGCGCTCAAACCGGAGATGAACTGGAATGGCCGATTGCTCTCGAGGAAATTGTGGCTGTCATATCTGCCCTCCCCAAAAGCAAGGACCCGGGTCTGGACAGCCTGATGGCCGAATTTTATCAGGCGTTTGTTTTGACGCTCTCTCCAATTCTCCTGCTAGTGTGGGAAGAATCTCTCTGTCTTCAAATTCTCCCTGCATCCCTGAGAGAAGCCCGAATCACAGTCATGCTAAAACCAGACAAACCCAGCAATGAATGTGGCTCATACAGACCACTGTCTCTTATCAACTGTGACCCCAAAGTTTTCATGAAAGTACTGGCTAATTGCTTACTCCCACTGATGCCACACCTGTTTCACACCGACCAGGCTGGCTTTATCTCAGGTAGGTCCACCACCCTTAATATCAGGAGGTTATTTAACATCATGGCTAGAATTGACCCTGGGGCAGAGGCAATGGCGGTCACAATAGAAGCACAAAAAGCGTTCAATATGGTTGCCTGGTTCTTCCCATTCACAACATTGGATAGGATGGGATTCGGCCAGAATATGCTGAGTTACATTAAACTCCTATACACATGTCCATTAGCTATGGTCCTTGTTAACGCATGTACATCCACCAAATTTCAACTTGAGAGGGAAACCCAACAGGGCTGCCCCCTTTCCCCCAATTGTTTTCGCCCTTGCTATTGAGCCATTGGTGGAATTTGTCAGAATGTGCCACAACCACCGCAGGATCCCCCTAAGTGGCCCCCTGCGATTGTCTCCCTGTACGTGGATGATGTGATACTCTACATTAGAGACCCTTCCACCAAATTGCCACCAATACTTGAAGACATCATGCAAATAGGTACACTCTCGGCTTTACGATCAAATTCTCAAAATCCGAAATATTTCCCCTCACAGATGGGACCTTGGATTGTCGCAGAAACACCTCTCTTCGATGGTCCCCGGATATTAAATACTTGGGGGTGGTGGATATCATGCTCCCATTCATCCATGACACAAGATAATTACGCCTCACTCAGCTTGTATACTGAATACAAAACGCAGAAGTGAAAAACCTTCCGCTCTCCCCACCTGCCAAATTGTCATTGATCAAGATAATACTCCCCAAAATCTTTCACCAATGTCCCAATATGGCCAGGTAAGCCATACTTTACCAAACGTCACACCCTATTCGCACAATTCCTATGGCACTCCGGAGCAGTCTGGAAGAAATGTGAAGAGATGACACATCCTTATGACAAGGGTGGTTTCACTGCCCCTAATCTGGAACTGTACTGGATCGTGGCTCAGGCTCAATTCGCTACGTTCTGGTATCCAATGTGATCGCCACCCCCACATGTGAAACTGGAGACCTAGGCTGCAACTGACTCAGATTTGAAAAACACTTATTCTAGATCAAAGCTACAAGGACGTCTGTCCATTCGACCCGGTTGTTTCCATACTGCGGGCATGGCGCTTACTATTCGCCCACTTTGGTATCGATAGGACTTACTACCAGTGGCTCCCCTTGTGGAAATTCCCAGACCTAACCCCCTCATGGGACAATGTGATCCAGACAAGATGGGAGCGACTATGATACAGGGCTTGGGGGATCTCTTCCCCGAAGGCAACTTTATCACACCCTCTACCTGCAAACAGGGTCGCGGAAACACTGGGCTCGAGACACCTCCAATACTACAGGATACACGCAGCAGTATCCACTAGATGGCCTTCATTCCCGAATCAACCCCCAGTGAACGCCTCCCTGGACTATATTGCGAATTCAGGAGACTGCAGACATATACTTTCCACACTATATAAAATCCTAATAGACGCAGCCTCTCCCCCCACTCCACGCGCCGGTGTGGACTGGTCCCTCGAACTTGGCTCCGACCTTACAGATGACCAATGGACCCGCATGTGTAGGCATACTTAAAAAGTTTCACTAAACTTCCTTTTTAAATTCATGCAATTCAAACTCCTGAACAGGCTTTATTATACCCCGGCTTGGTTAACCAAGATGACCCACTCGCAACCCCTGGGCTGTCCAAGATGTCAACACTCTCCTGCAGACCACCTGCACATGTTCTGGCCTTGCCCACGGCTGGATAACTACTGGGACCGAATCATAAACATAATCTCTGAGGTGCTGACCAACCCATTAGAGCGCAACCCCATAGCGATACTCTTTGGCATCTGGCCGGATATACATAGCAAACTTCACCAACCTTTTGTGTACATATCATGCATGATTGCTAAGAGAGCCATTCTATTAAAGTAGAAAGACAAAAGAAAACAAGCGTGAAAGATTTGTTGGTGACACTGACATGGGCCCAAGAATGTGAGGATGTGTATGTCTCCACCCTCCCCCCTTCCTCCAGACCCCGTGATACCTGGGTGACCTTCTGTGCTTACCTCTGCGATTCAGAGATACCCAAGCAAGATTGAGATGTATTATGTTTAACATCCGTAACGTCAGAATGGTCCTCGGTACGCATTGCTGCATAATATGTACTGCTGTTAGAACCAAGTATGCTTATCCATGTCATGTAAAATGTATACCTGTTGCCCGGTACTGCCGTTTGCCAGTAATAAAGAAAGTTTATTTTTAAACAAAGAAACCCGGACTCAAGGGAGTTAGAAGGAGACATCTCAAACTCCAAAAGGAGTAGAGTGAAATATAAAACGCGTAATCAGGATAACTTAAGGTGATGCCTCAAACCCTGTATAGGGTATAAAGTAAAGGCGAGAGAAAAAGTGATCACAGCGTTTATAATGTGTAATGTTTTGACTAGTCTGAGTGTTGTTTGTTGAGTAAAACTATCAAAGAGCGATAGAGATTGTGAAAAATAAAAAAAATGGAAGAGCAACAGTGATTGAGTATAGCAAAGCGATTAGCACCAATCAAAAGAATAGATACGCCAATCAAGAGAATTTGTTGTTTAAAATAAATGTTGAAAAGTTGTGATTTAAGCCAAAGTATAAGGTTTATTTAACTATCTGGTAAGCATCAATAGTCAAGTGAGACATGTCATTATGGGGGATACTCCTCTCATGCACCTATCAAGACACTGCCAAAGCATATGCCCAAGCTCAAACAGTATAGTGCGGAATGGGTAAAAGGCACGGCAGATAAAATGTTCATGCCATGGCCAGAAGGGGGATAATTTTCAAAAGCGGCATTGAAACACATGACCACATACTTACACACTGCGTACACAGGGAAGAAATTAGAGAAAATATTTGCAATTTTAGAGCTCTGGAAGATCTATCAAGAGGAAGGACAAGACACACCACCTGAGGAGTGGATGCTTAATCAGCATAAGGAGGAAGGCATCAAGCCCTCAGCACTACCTACCTCACCAGAAGCAAAGGGTGTTGCTACAGAAGAAATAGGGATGTATCCTTTAAAAGAACCGAGAGCAGCAACGGGGTATAGTAATCCGATATATGAACCCCCCCACTTATAGTATGGAGGAGAATAAGAGAAACAAAGAGATTCATAAGATCATACAAGACAAAGAAGAAAAGAGTGAGCAGTCACATTTGTCCACAACAATAGACAGGGAAATTAGGAGATGGAAAGGAGAGAAGGATAAGGTTGGTGAGATAGTGCTCATACAAAAGGAATGGATGGGATGACAGATATTATTCTAAATAGATGGGAAAAGTACTAAGGAAGTTAGGCACAGAGAAGATAAGGATGAACAAGAAAGAAAGGATAAAGAATGAGAGAAGAGATTGAAAGAGGATGATCAGAAAAGAAAAAGCAGATATATCAGGAGGACCAAGAAAAAATAGAAGAACGGGCAGAAGAACAAAGAAAGTACAACAATAGACGGAGAGAGATAGAAGAAAGGTATTAAAGGAAAGAGAGAAGAGGATGAAGCATGAAGATTAAAGGACAAAAGATTACAGAGACGAAGGGAAGAAGAGGAAAGAAGGGAAGGCGTAAGGAGAGAAGAAGAGCGAAGGCAAGAGGAAGAAAGAATTAGAAGGGATGCAAGAAAGCAAAGGGAAGTAGATGAGGAAATAGAACGGAACAGGACACAGCAAGGTCTCAATGCTAGTCTCATTCGTAAAGAACAAATGAGTCCAAGCCCAGAAATACGATCGGACAGAGTACAAGCGATTCTTGTGATAAAAGAAATAATGCCAGCAGTATCTAGAGTAGTGTTAGAAGAAGAAAGATTTGATGTGGAAAGCATTGGCAAAAAGATCGATAAGGTCTACCAACAGTTGAGGCGAAGTAGCAAGTATGGAACTCGAGGGAACAGTGATCGATCCCTGGTACCTCAATCACGAAGTGAGGAGAGAAACCTGTTCAGTGAATGTTGAGCATTGTCTTTGAGCAGGCTGAACTTGAATAAGGGTGAAGGGGATGATAGTCACACTAGTTGGGGACTAGACATGTCAGATGAAGAAAGAGAGTCCGGGCTTGGGGCAGGAGGAGGAAGTGTGCGCGCCCCTGAAGGAAGGCTGCAAATGGATAAGGAAGTGAGATGGTTGGATTTGGAACAACCTAAAGATAGAACGCCAGATCCCATAGCCTATCCTGAGTGTCCCTGAGGATGATCACATAGTGAGAAGGGAGAGTCGCCACCATATGTAAGCAGGTTAAGGTCATTACCCACAAGGAGACAGACAGGGATGATTATCCCTGCCATTGATAGACTAATAGTGGGATTTGACTATGGGACATGGTTTACGCAGTTTCCCTTGTTAGAAAAGGGGGAGCAAAACCACAATATATTCCATGGCCACAGATGGACAAGGGTAACTTAAAATACAAGCTCCCAAGTTTGACCTTGGTTGCTGGGAAATGGATATACGAATTAGAAAAAATGACAGGAGGAAATACGTAGGCCATAAGGGACACAAAAGGTCTCCTGGCAGCCATTCCTGGGGAGAGGGCTGAAGACATATGTTGGAGAGCGGGATATTCAAGTGTGACTGCTCAAAACACAGCGCATGATGGGGCACCATTTAATAATTGTAGAGCAGATGTTTGGAGGGCACTCAGGGTAAAGTATCCTAACACATCAGAAATGGGTGACATTTTGACACATAAGATGAAGGAAGATGAAGACCCTATTGCTTACATTCACGATATTCAAGAGAAATGGCAACTTGAAACTTGCGAGCCGTGGGAAAAGACTGTGAAATATTACCACATTTTATGTCAGAGGTTGAGCCAGTACAGAGGAGGCAGGTGAAGAAACAAGTAGGTATGAAAACGAAGCCATGGCTGAGATACAATTGACAATAGTGCTCCATTGTCGGTTATTATAAGAGAAAAACAAAAAGAAGGATGAGAATAGAAAAATAGAGGAAGCCAAATGAGTTCAGAAACAATTGTCAAAATATGCCATAGAAGGGGTGGTATTGACAAGCGGAGAAGGATTGGGAATGCAGGAAGCAATGGGTACAATGCAGGTGAATAATCTGTGCCCAATGGACAAATGTGGATATGGGTTTACACCACAAGGCAGAAGTATGGGTTATAAAGGAAGAGGAGGCGGATATAAAATAATCAAGGTGGGTTTCAAGGTACACAGAATGAGAATCAGAATGCTCAGGGAGGATATAACCAAGGAGGCACTAATAGGAGGGTTCCTCCAGTATGTTGGAATTGTGGAATAACAGGACATATTACTTGCATATGTGAAAATCAGGGGAATGTACAGAATGGACAGTTCTCAAAAGGGGACAGCTTACCCTCCACCATATAGCACACAGACCAGAGAAGGCTTTGCCCAGGATCACATATCTTATCAGATACAAGTCCCGTGAGTACAACAGGTACCAAAGCAGTGACAAGTACAAATGAATCTGCCATAAGGGCAGTCGCAAAAGGGTAGCTTGATGTATTCAGTACTATCTGTGACACCAGACCTGCAAGAGGAACTAAGGGTCAATGTGACGATAAGAGGCAAAAACTTTTCTTTTCTTGTAGACACTGGAGCAACTCGTTCATGTATACGAGAGGGAAAATATCAAATGTGTGATATTGCCATCAATGCTCAAGGGTTCTCTGGAGCAACGAGTTGAGTTCCTTTTACTGATAAATTACCAGTCTCCATAGGAGAATGTGACATGTCCGTTAACTTGTTATATTCACGTCAGACAACGGTTAATATTTTGAGAAGAGATTTAATGACGAAATGTAACGTGATGATTTCATTTACTGATCAAGGAGTAGTGTTCTCCACTCCAGGAATACACTATTTAAAGGTGGGAGAGATAATACTGGCGTTTAAGGGGCAGGTGGCTCTGCGAGGTGTTCCAGTAGATCCAGAGACTTTTCTATATGGAGTGAGCTTTTTACTGACAAGGTTACCTGGCCTGGTGGGAAAGATTGTGAGAATTCAAGATGAATTTCTGTTTAGACCACAAATACCTATGGATGAGGAAGGTGGACAGACTATCCCTATAGAGTTGGAAGCAGCCACAGTATGAAGAGAAATGGTATTGCTCAAAGGGGTAGATGATGAGGGTAGACCATGGAGAACAGTGATAGCTCTTGAGGTGGGGTATAGATTGACTGACATCACTGATGATGATATTTTTGGGGAAAACCAAAGTGATGATTAAGTGGTTTTCTTCATGAGCATTACATACTGGATAAGGATAGAGAAAAGGGAAGTCCCACAAAGAATGGCGATAATATGGCAAACACCAGCATTTTTTCTGGAAGATTTTGAAAAGGTGCCAAGTGTCCTTTGGACTACAGCCCTTATGACGTAGGTTTATAGAAGGCGATTGGAGAGGTTAAAAGAAAGCTTAAAACATGTCTCGAGAAGCTGATGAGGGTATATTTCAGACTATTTTAGCGCTGCTGAATCGGGATTCTGGTGCCATCAGAATCATTGTATAATGCTGTATCTGATTAAAAAATCTAAAGGGGGCTGGTGGAGATTTATCCAGGATATGAGACCAATTAATCAGATTGTAGATGCAGAGTTTTCTTTAGTTCCTAATCCGGTCACAATATTGTGCAGAATCCCAGTGGAAGCTCGATATTTCATGGTGATCGATTTGAAAAATGTGTTTTTCTCGATCCTGTTGCGAGATATGACTTCATTTAAGTTATGCCAAAAAGATTGAAACATACTAGGCTGTGTCAAGGTTACTGTGAGTCCCCATCAATCTTTAACAGAGTCCTAGAGATGGATCTGGGCAATATTGATCTCAACAGTGCAGTGATAGGATACATAGATGACATTTTGATTTGCAGCACTACGGAAGATGAGTGCATACAGGATTCTGTTCAGTTGAGGACTATTCTGGCAGGCAAGGGATATAAAACAGACAAGGAAAAGTTACAATACTGCCAAGAAGAGGTGTTATATATAGGTCAATTGATTTCGCTGAAGGAAAGAAAGTGACACCTGAGAGAGCTGAGGCAATTATGAAAACCTCAAAACCAAACAAGCTGAGACAGATACAACTGTTTTTGGGTCTATGCAACATGTTAGAGCCTGGGTGTTTGATTATAGCACATGTACGAGGCAACTTCTACAAGCATTAAAGAAAGCGCAAGTTGGTAAAATAAAACTAGAATGGACTAAAGAAATGGAGGATAGATTTGAAGAGTTGAAAAAAGCAATATGCACTGTTCTGTTCTAGGAATTCCCATTTATGCTGAGGAATTTTATCTGTTTTCACACACAAATGGGACAGTCATGACAGCAGTGCTTATACAGAGAACCACACTGGGGTACAAACCTTTGGCATATTACAGTGGAATTTTAGGCCCAGTTGTGAGAGGACACTTCCCTTGCGAACAATATTTGGCAGCTGCTGCATTCGCAATTGAGAAGTCCACAAGTATTGTTATGGGCTGCTTTATGACTCTCTTCGTGAAACATGCTCTATTTGCCATTTCAGAGAAACACAAGGGCACATTGACGTCCCAAAGAGCTTCAGTTTATGAGGTAATGATTTCTAAAACAGTGAACCCTGATACATTTATAGCCGAGCCAGTAAAAGAAGGCGATCGTGTACATGACTGTACATTATGTTGAATTTTATGATGATATACCCTGTGTGAATGCCTTAACGAGAGGGGAGATAATCTTTATTGATCGTTCTTCGAAAATTGATCAGACTAGTGGGAAAAGGCATTCAGGTGCTGCAGTGATAAGACACAGGTTAAATGGAGAATTTGAAGTAGTGGCGAGTGCAAGGCTACCATCTCATTTTTCAGCGCAAGTAGCAGAATTGGTAGCACTTATTGTCACACTTGGGAAACATGAAGGGCAGGATGTGATGGTGTACAGTGACTCCGCATATGCAACGTCCACCATACACGCAGGGTTAGCAGGTTGGAAAAGGAGGGGTTCCTCCGTGCAGATATTTCTCCAGTGCAGCATGCATCCTTATTGGATAGATTGGATAGGCTCATTAAAGCACTACAACTCCCAGTAGCCATAGGGGTTGTTGAATGCACAGTGCATACAAATCAAAGAGATGTTATCTCTTACGGGAACGAAGACGCAGATGAAGATGCTAAAAGGGTTGCTTGTTGTGCAGAAATTTTGAGTTTTGACACTGAGAATATTAAAGAAAATGTTGTTATAACAATGCTAGTGCAAGAGGAGTGCAATAAGTAATTGAAAACCCAGTTAATAGAGATTCAAGGAAGTGTGCCACAGGAAGAGCAAGAATTATGGAAATAAAGGGGGTGTTTTTTATCCCCCATGGAAGCATTATGGCGACAGGACAGCACTGGAAAGCCAGTGATGCCAGTAACTTTATTGAAAGTCACGCTCGGACAGCTGCATTACCCTGTGCATGTAACTAGAGAAAGTCTTGCTGCTACGATTGCAGAAGACTGGGTCATTCCTAATTTGTTTGAAGACGTTGCACTATTTATGGTGAACTGCATCGGGTGTCAAAGGTTTACTGCTGGGCAAACACTGAGAACGATTATAGGGGTAATACCTCGATGAATGGTCCATTTCAGCATTTACATATTGAATATGTTGATATGCTGCTGACATGTAATGGATATAGGTATCAGTGGTGATGTGTCCCTTCTCCAGGTGGATCGAGGCAGGTCTGTGTACACACTCTGATGCCACTTGTGCAGGAACATTTTTAGTGTGCAAGGTATTCCTGAGGTGGGGTGTGTGTTAGGTGATAAGATATGATAGTGGGCCACATTTTGTCAATAAGCTATTCAAACAGGTAGGGCTTCTATTGAATATAATGCATACATTTTCTTCTGCTTATCCCCCGCAAGCAAACGGGATATGATAGTGACTCAACGGCCACCTCAAGAAAAGGATTGCCAAGATCAAATTGACATTGAAAAAGGGATGGCTGTATTGACTACCCCTAGCCTTATATGCCCCTCGGAATCAGCCACGATCAGACCACCACCTCACCCTGCACGTGCTAGTTGCAGGGCTTCAAATGAGAATGCCACTTACACCTCCGTCTATGTAACGCTCACCTGGTATCCACGGCGACGTCACTCAGCCTGTTCTGACCTCTTACGACCTTGAACCCTTCCCTGGAGTCTACTTGACTGGAGACTGGGCCTGAAATACAGGATTGGCAGAGTTTAACTCCCTATTGCCTCTGTGTGCTTGAACCCCTTCTTCCCCGGGGTCCAACCCCTCCTTTTGATCCACAGCTCACCTTGTTTTCTTGGAAAGTGTGATCTCCGTCCGACTTTAAGCGCAGGGGTGCGTTGATTGATGCGGGCTCGTTACTGCCTAGTTACTTCACTGGCAAGAGTCTGACAGGTAAGTATAATGAGTCTTTTGAACAGTTCTCTAACTTCGTTCCTTTCCTTCCTTAGATGATGGCCGGCGTCCGGGAATGGCAATGTGCTGCTGAGATGAGTAGCGCTGAAGGTGAGTGAGAGCGCGATGCGCGATGCGACCTTTTCATATTTGTATTGAACTGAGTTCTTTTTCTGTGTCTTTTAGGTGCCGCAACGTTTTCAGCGTGGATGCCGGTTATGAAGAAGAAATGCAGTGAGTAAGCGCGGTATGCAGCGCCTCTAGATGTTTCCACGCTAACCTGGAGTCTCTTTTCCCTCTTGCAGATGGATGAGAAGTTCCGGAGACAGAGTTCCGCCAGAGCGGCTGGGATTCAGGTAAGCGTTTGAAGCTCGTACAGTCTTTAAAACATAAGCAAAGATTTGCTGAATGTTTACTAATGCCTTTTTTCTGTTCTTTTCCCTTTTCCTTAGGAAGCGGCGTGCCGGGATCGGAATGACACCGCCGAAGATGCCTGCAGAACAGAAGGAGCGATGAATGATGGGTAGAAGCACCGCAAGGTAGGACTGTTCCTAACAGTGTTCTTGTTCTTGCAGGAGCTGACCGCAGAAGAAAGATGCAGGCCTACTGGAGACCGATCCGAACACGGTGAGTGTCACGCTGCAGGTGCAGAAAACACAAAGCATGTTTCTCAGCCTGGGCATGGCTTAAATAGTTTCTGGGTATCCCAGGTGTCTCTGGGCTGAACCACACCCAAAAGACTAGACTGCACATGCAGTTCTGGGAACCGAAATATGTGGGGGCATCCATCTTGTCCCCATCAATGCACTACAAGTCCAATCCCCAATGTTATCCTATGGGAGTGAGTGAGTCTGGTGCCACAAGGGCCAAGTCTGACTCCAAGTGGGTTTTGGAGGGATGGAGAGGCCTTTGAGGGCGATGTAGGTGATCGTGGCCTGGCTCCAGCCTGACATCTTGGAGGGTTGGGAACATGAGGGGCAGGAATCATGACAGCACTCCCCCCCAAGGCCCCTCTCAAGATGGCTCTTCTGTCTGGTCCTGGTTTGTTTGGATGGTTTTGATAAAATCGTCTAAGCAAGCGAGGTGCATGGATGTACTCACAAGGCTCCCATGTCCTGTCTTGCGGACCATACCCCTTCCAGTCTACTAGGTAGTATAATTTGGATCTGACCTACATTGAATCCAGGATGTCCTTGACTTCGAATTCTCGCTCCCCGGCGACTACTGCTGGCTCCGGTGGCATTGCTACCCGGGTCCCAGGTTGAACAGGTTTAAGGAGAGACACGTGGAACACAGGATGAATCTGCATGTTTGACGGCAAAGCTAGTCTGACCGCCACAGGATTTATCACGGAGTTGACGGTGAATGGACCCAGGTATCTTGGACGGAAAGTTTGGGTTCCTTTAATGGCCACGTGTTTAGACGCCAGCCAGACTTTGTCTCCCACTTGGTAGTTGTGGGCCTTTGCTCGGAGTTGATCAGCAAACTTCTTTTGGCGATTCTTAGCTTGAAGTCGATGTTCAGCTGCCCTTTTAAAGGTTTGAGAAATGGTCATGTGCAAGGTTTTGACTGCTGGCAATTCCAGGGTTGTAGGAACGTCCATCTCAGAAGTACGTGGATGCCTCCCATACATGGTATAAAAGGGTGTCTGCCCAGTGCTGGTGTGTAGGGAATTATTATAAGCATATTCAGCTATCCATAATAGGTTGAATCAGCTTCCTTCAGCTTGGTGTAACATGCAACGCAGATACTGCTCGAGCGTCTGATTTGTCCTCTCAGTTTGACCATCCGTTTGGGGATGGTGACTGGTGGATAGCCGGATGTCGATCTGGGGCATAGAGCAGCATTTTTCTCCAGAAGTTAGATACGAATTGAGTACCTCAGTCTGAGACCAAAACTGAAGGAAACCCATGGAGCTGTATGATGCCTTCAAGAAATACCTTCGCCAGAGTGGAATCATTTGGGAGCCCCTTAAGAGGAATGAAATGTGCCATTTTTGAAAATAGGTCCACGACCACACGAATAGTGTTAAACCCTTGACTGGGTGATAAGTCAGTAATAAAATCGAGGGACAACGTGTGCCAGGGTGCTGGTGGGATTTCCAATGGTTGTAATAGCCCAGCTGGTTTCTGCTTGGATGACTTGTTTTGAGCACACACTCCACAAGATAGGATGAATTGGATAATGTCTTTACGCCACGTGGGCCACCAATAATTTCATTTTACCTTGGCTAGGGTTTTAGCGATTCCGGGCTGGCCCTCGATCAAGGAATCATGATAACCGGACATGACTTGTTCTCGTAGGTCTTGGTTTGGTAAGAATAAACGATTCCTGAAGTAGGGCAACTGATCTTTTATCATGTAATGTTCTCCTTCTGCACTCCACGCTTGTAATTGCTCCGGACTCATCAGGTTTTGGATTTCTTCATGTAATTCTTTCTGAGTTATGGTTGCTGTGATTCCTAGGAGCTTGTCACTCGGGATGATTGCTATTGGGTCAGGGGTCTGATACCCTTGCTCTTCCATCCCCATACGGGAAAGGGCATCGGCCTTCCCGTATTTCACCCCTGGTCGAAATGTAATCACGCAGTCATATTCAGCAAAAAAAAGAGCCAAACGTAGTTGGCATGAGGATTGGGCCTTTGCCGGTTTTAGGTACTGGGGGTTCCGGTGGTCAGTTATTACGGTGATTGTGTGTCTGGCGCCCAAGAGGTAGTGCCGCCATGCCTTAAAGGCTGACTTAATGGCCAGGAGTTCTTTGTCTGTGATAGCGTAATTGAGTTCAGGGGGTGTGAATTTACGCGACCAGAAGGCAACAGGGTGTAACTGGCCCGTTTCGGGGTCCTTTTGTGAGAGGACGGCTCCCATAGCCATGCTTGAGGCGTCCGTTTCCACCAGGTATGGGAGATCAGGACGAGGGTGGCGTAAGATTGGGGCAGATATGAATCTTGCTTTGAGTTCCTGGAAAGCCTCCTCGGCTTCTGTTGTCCACTGGAACTTTTTGTTGCTTTTCCTTAGCAATGACGTGATGGGATGCACGATTTGCAAAATCCTGGGATGAACGGCGGTAGAAGTTGCAAAACCCAGCATACTTTGAACCCCCTTGAATGAATTTGGGGGTGGCCATTTCAGGATAGCATCTACCTTGTGTACATCCATTCGGATTCCATTCGGGCTGAGAATAAAGCCCAGGAATTCCACCTCAGAGACGTGGAATGAGCACTTTTCGAGCTTGGCGTAGAGCTGGTGTTGACAGAGTTTCTCCAATACGGATCGGACGTGTTTAACCTGGTCCTGCTTTGATGCAGAATATACTAGAATATCGTCAATGTACACTAGAGCAAAGACATCAATCAATTCCTGTAGGACATCGTTCATGAAGTATTGAAATGCTGCAGGCGCGTTGCAAAGGCCAAAGGGCATTACTTGATATTCGTACAAGCCGTATTTGGTGCGAAAAGCGGTTTTCCATTTGTCCCCCTGTTTTACGTGAACAAGGTGATATGCCCCCCTCAGGTCTAGTTTTGTGTAGATTTGGGCATCTTTGACTTGATCAAGCAATTCAGGGATCAGTGGCAGGGGGTAGCGGTTTTTTACGGTAATCTGGTTCAGTGCGCAATAGTCGATGCACATTCTCAAGTCCCCCTCCTTTTTCGGTACGAAGAATAGAGGACTGGCTGCTGGAGACTTCGAGGGACGGATGACCCCGTTGGCCAGGTATTGGTCAAGATAGGCCTTTAGGTGCTGGTTTTCTGGTTCTGTGAGTGCGTAAATTTGCCCACAAGGGATTTGTGCGCCGGGTATCAGGTCGACTTGGCAATCGTATGGTCTATGTGGTGGCAGGGTATTAGCCTGTTCTTTCTGAAAGATATCTTGAAAGTCCTGGTATTTACGTGGTAGGGTGCCGATTGCCACAGTCGTAAGCGTGGAGGTTCTGGTGTCTATTGGTTGTTTCTCTTGGCGATAACATGTGTGGGCGCAAGTCTCATTAAAGGCCAATTCTTTTGCTCACCAATCGATTCGAGGATTGTGAGCTACCAACCATGGCATTCCCAAAATCAACCGGAACTGTGTTGCCTTAATGAGGTCGAAAACGATAGATTCTTGGTGTTCATCCTAGCACAGAAGGGTTAAAGCTGCAGTGCTTTGGGATACTGGACCAGACGCTATTTCTGTGCCGTCGACGGTGGTAACAGTGTCGGTGGTTGATTTAGGGCGTAACGGAAGCCCCATCTTTGTCGCAAGATCCTGGTCGATGTAATTCCCAACGGTTCCACTGTCAATGTACGCTCTTACTGCGTGCATCCAAGATGGTTGTTGGTGATTGATCAAGACCACAGATAGTGCAAAATGGGAGGTCTGTAGTTCACTTTCTTCGCTCGATAAGTGGACCCCTACACTTGCTGGGCTGGGGAGTTTTCCAATTCCTTGATGGTATCTTCCTTGTCCGTGGCCCCTACTGTCCTCCTCGGTGGCTTCACAGGGCACTCTTTAAGGAAATTACCTGACGTTCCACAGTACAGACATAACTGCTGCTGTCTCCTTTTATCCCTTTCTGCTTTAGTCAAGAGTGATCTGACCCCCCCCCCGATTTGCATTGGTTCTCCTGAACCTTCCGTTGTGCAGGCAATATTGTCCTTTGAACGCACATACATAGGGCGAGGGTCCGGTCTGGTTCTATCTGCTCTTCGGTCCTGCAACCTATGATCCAGTTGAACAACAAGGTCAATGAATTCTGAGCAGTCTTTCGGGGGGTTCACTACTTGTGCGAGAACATCCTTGAGCTCCCCCCGCAAACCCTGATGAAATAACGTGGTTCTCTTCTCCACTGGCCATTCTGCTTCAACTATGAGTCTATTCAACGTGGCTATGTATGTTAATAGGTCTTGATTCCCTTGGCGTAGGGACAGAAGTTCGTTGTCTAATGCCTGCCCATGAGTACGACGGGCGAACAGCTTTTCCATCTCCTGCTGAAAGCCCCTGAAGTCATGCAGCAAAGGATCGTCTTGGGCCACAAAGGGTACAGACCAGTCCGCGGCGCTACCACTCAGGTAGGATAGCACAAAAGTGACCCGTGATTGGTCATTCGGAAAGGCCCCTGGTCTACGGAGGAAGTGCAGGCGGCACTGGTTCATGAACGTTGCAAACCTCTTGGGATCCCCCGTAAATCATTTGGGCGGGGCCAAGGGAACTGCCCCAGGAAGGATTATCTGTACAGGATTGGCTGATGGTGCTGGCATCGAGGGCACGCTTCCCGGCAATGGTGCATGCCCTGCTTGTGACTGGAGAAGTTGCCGTCTTAAATCATCAGTGCTTTCTTTGGCTACTATCAGCTCTCTCCTCAGGGTGTTGGTCTCCTGCCTGGCTGCATGTACTTTCGGAACGTAGCTGTCCCAACATGTGGGCTAACTGGTCGGTTTCTGAAGTTTCCATGACGCCCAGGTGGATTTGATGTGAGGCTTTGTGTTCTGTAGCACTCACCTGGTATCCACGGGGACGTCACTCAGCCTATTCTGACCTGTTACGACCTTAAACCCTTCCCTGGAGTCTACTCGACTCGAGACTGGGCCTGAAACACAGGATTGGCAGAGTAAAACTCCCTATTGTCTCTGTGTGCTTGAACCCCTTCTTCCCCGGGGTCCAACCCCCCCTTTGATCCACAGCTCACCTTGTTTTCTTGGAAAGTGTGCTCTACGTCCTGCTTTCAGCGCAGGGGCGTGTTGATTGATGCGGGCACGTTGCTGCCTAGTTACTTCAGTGGCAAGAGTCCGACAGGTAAGTATAATGAGTCTTTTGAACAGTTCTCTAACTTCGTTCCTTTCCTTCCTTAGATGATGGCCGGCGTCCGGGGATGGCGACGTGCTGCTGAGATGAGTAGCACTGAAGGTGAGTGAGAGTGCGATGCGCGATGCAACCCTTTCGTATTTGTATTGAACTGAGTTCTTTTTCTGTGTCTTTTAGGTGCTGCAATGTTTTCAGCGTGGATGTCGGTTATGAAGAAGAAATGCGGTGAGTGAGCACGGTATACGGCGCCTCTAGATGTTTCCACGCTAACCTGGAGTGTCTTTTCCCTCTTGCAGATGGATGAGAAGTTCCGGAGACAGAGTTCCCCCAGAGCGGCTTGGATTCAGGTAAGCGTTTGAAGCTCGTACAGTCTTTAAAAAATAAGCGAAGATTTGCTGAATGCTTACTAATGCCTTTTTTCTGTTCTTTTGCCTTTCCCTTAGGAAGCGGCGTGCCGGGATGGGAATGACACCGCCGAAGATGCCCACAGAACAGAAGGAGCGATTAATGACTCACCAGCCCCTTTAAGACACCCCCCCACCACTGAGATCTCTTTAAAACCATGACAAGCACAAATTCACACAACTCAGGATTCGCAGAAAACAACCGCCCTACGAAGTACAAAAATTGGTACCCAATCACTCCAGTTGATTGCATATGCAGATGATATTGTTTTACTAGATTACAAGCCTAAAAGACTACAGCAACTATTAAATGTGTTTGAAATGTATGCAGAAAAAAATATTTATTGATTAATGCTGCTAAATCACACATTTTAATAATTAAAAATCATGGAACTCGTAAGATCAACTATAAATGGTTGCTGCTGCAGAATCTAGCAATACCACAAGTGAAAGATTTGATATACTTGGGAATCAAAATGAAATCAGTCCAGTCAAAGATTGCTCGAGAGGAAGACATAGAACATAAGATCATCCTCTTAACAGCACAGATGAAGAAAATATTTACGACCTACTGCAAGTTCTCAATAAGCCCACTGCTAAACTACTATAAAGCAAAGGTTGTTCCATCATTGCTTTATGGTTTCAATACAATTCCAAATTCACAAATGACAAAATTGTGACAGTGTTGAAAGGAAAATATGGAAGCAAGTTTTACATCTACCTATGAGCTATCCAACGACTAGTATCAGATATGAGTTGGGGCTAGCATCCCTGAAAATGAGTCTTGATTAGAAAATGTTAACCCTATTTAAATGTATACAAATCTCCACTGAACAATACTTATATAGGAATGTTCTCTGTGAACTGAACAATGGTCAAAACAGCTTCCTAGTTCAACTGGAAAAACATGTAATGCATGTTTTAGATGGATGTGATCACACTATAATGAATTTGGTGGAGAATCCAGATGGGGTAAAGTTAGCCTATCCCGGGTAGACTGGATAAAGACCATATCACAAATGAGAAGCTCCAAAATATACAAATCCCTCTCAATTTTTGATAAACCGAAACATTTTATTACTGAATTACCTGTCCCGATTTCCTGATTCTAAATTTATGAGATAATTTCTAAGGGTGAGATTAAATCTTGTAAAAACGGGTGAGGTTCAGTCTGCTGGGGAGGGACTACCAGCTTTGGCAAAGTGCAACCTATGTGATGACTCTGAGGCACAAATGTTACATCCTATTCTAATATCGTGCTTCGTAAAATTAGGCTATGGAAATTTGTGGACTATACTGAATGGCTGACCACGGATTGATTCTGGGAACGTTTGTTAGCAGGACACAAAATAATGTAATCAATTGAAGTTATCAATATTTTAAATGAGTTAGGTTTGATTACATTGTAACAAAGACATATGTCATGTTCTGCTGTCTATCTTGATTTGTAAACAGAGAAATGTGTACAGCTCATGAATTGTTTAAGAAAATTGTAAATTAAATGATGATTAATGTATGTGTAAAAGGTCAGATAATTGGCTAAAACACAATAAATAGAACGTAAAAAAACAACTGCTTTCATCTGTTTTGTTTTGGTCATTAGGATTTTGGTTAAGAGGTGCTTAAAGGGCAGATATAAGCCAAACTTATTGAATTGGAGTACAACTGGGAGGGAGATGACATGTAAGGCGGGACATACAGCTTGTGGGTGTTGTTTGGTTATTTATTCACTGAGAGTTAATGACTTGATAGCTGCTACAAATTCACTACTGTTGTGATAAAAAGTCTTAACCAAGTGTGTCTTCAGCCACTTGCTTTGAATATGTACCTTGCACTCGAGTTCTGTTAAAAACAAGCACTGACAAAGCCAATAGCTTAATACAATGACCAAGAGAGTTACCCTGCAAAATCGAATATTTCAAATATGTCCAAATCTAACTTTGGGAAAACTAAAACGGATGCTTGGTATTTAAATAATGTGAAACTCCTGGAGGTTAATCATTTGACTTACCTTGTTTTTTTATTTATAGGTGTATGTCTATAAACCGTGTTTTTACAAATTTACGAGCAAAGGTGATAACCATGGTAGCAGAGGCAGAAATAATTAATTCAAAGTTTGGGGGATTCTCTCTGCTTCCAATCTTAATATTTTATAAAGCCAAAGTTATTCCTGTCATTACCTATGGGGCTGAACATATTGATCTCTCTATGAATTTTCCTTGCTATAAATTAGAAGGTCTTTTTTTGGAGGCCTAGCTTAAAGTTAAATGAAAACGTTCCATCTTCTGTGATTCGTTTTGAGCTGAGTTTACCATCGATAGAAGTGTCTGGGAAAATCGTATGTCTCATAAAGATTCGCAATCCATCAAAACATTTATTATATAGTAATTTTACTTGTACTGAATAAGCCTGCCATTATCCACAGTTGTCTTCTTGGTTTATTTTTTCAAGGGACTTGCTAATGTCTATTTATTCTTCTTTAGGCACAATGGGGGTCATTCTGACCCTGGCGGAAAGGGGTTAACGGCACTGGTAAAGGTGCCGGAGCCGTCAACCACTTACCGCCTCATTACGAGTTCTGCTCGTGGGACCCGCTAAGGATGCTTGGTTTTACCAGGCCCGGTAATTCCTCATTCAAGGAACCCGGACCCGGTACGTGGTAAGGGGGTAGCCGTGCCGCTAATAGCGGCATGGTTACCTCCTACCTCATAATGACCCCCAATGAGTAACCGTCCTATTGAAGTTCAAAGAAAACTGCAGCAGTGGGACTGGTGCAAAACAAAGAATATGATTTTAAAATATAAACTTTTTTAATCTATTAGCATGATAGAAAAACCATAACATTATTTCCCTTTATATCTTACGAAATTCCCCTGCTCGGAGTGTCGGCAACAATTTTCAAGATTTTGTTTTAACATTTTTCTTACTCTTGAAGTTATTGATGCAATAATACAAATATCAACAGATGACCGGAGTTGTAGATTATGCCAGGATCCTTCAAAAGTTGAAAACTTGGATCAATCGTTTGTTGAGTGTACATTTTTGCATTCTGTTAGAATTAATTTTTCAAACTTTTTGTTCATGATATAACTGCAATGTCTACTAAGAATTTGTGGTATAGAATTCTATCTGGAAATCAAATATCTTTGAGCATAACTGTTGTAAGATTTTTATAGAAAATGTTCCCAAATATCTAAGGACCTCATCACAAGTTTGGCGGTAGCCCTTAAAAGCAGCAGTAATGCGATTACCGCCACTTTTAAGGGTTGTGCGAATCATGAGTTGGATGGAAAGTTTCAAGTCTTACCTTCAGATTTTGCTGGAGGTAAGAATCTCCACGTTCTTCCGTTTTTGGAAGTATTAGCGGATTGCTAATTGCGCCAGCGCTAATAGCGCAGAGAAACCCTATTAGGTCCAATGGACCCAGTGAGGAATGAGGCTTAACCGCCAGGCCACTACTCGTGATCCGGCACGCCGGACTGAGTAACAGTAATGCTATTTGTGTTGGCTGTATCCCGGCGCAATTGCCGTCGGAATACTGCCAACCTCGTGATGAGGCCCTTAGTCTTGTTACTTTTTTTATTGTATATATGGAATTTATATTTTTCTTCATTTTTTTGGGACTGCTTGTGAAAGGTTTTAATTTTAACCAAATGCAAGCCTTTTGCACCATTAAATGATCTTTGTCGTACAGGGCAGTGCTACCTTATACATAGCTTTATCAACCAACACAGACATTTCCCCAGGCTGCAGACAGCTAAATATCTGGGTTTACCCTTATTGGATCATCAGTGCAGTATAGTCATGCCAGTGCTGTGAAGGTTGTTTTTGTTCAAGCCTTTTTAAACCTATCCTGATTGTAAAAGGAATCAAAAAAAGCACTGGCAAAGTCAATAGGTCTGTTTTGTATAGGTGTCACTATTCGCTTATGAATGGATCGAAGTTTGGATTAATGCGTTTGATTGTGTTGCTAGAGGACATACAGATGGGTAGGTGAGCATGATTTTTTACGTGGATGATGGGTGTCATTATAGGAATAGGTCGATTGAGTGGATGTCTGGCTGTATTTGCGGGAATATTCAAAAAATATAAATGGATGCATGGATGTCATTGTATGGAAGGATGGATAGGTGCGATTGATGAATTGATGACATTTTGTGTATGCAGGGGTATTTGTTGGGATATTCGTGTTATTAGATACATTCATCTACTAACACTAATACCCCATGAATGTGGTTGAATGGATGAATTGTACCCCGGACACTTCCAGGTGATCTGGAACAGCCATACCTCCCCAGTCACCCCCCTTCGTGTTGATGTTCCCCAAGGGTCATTCTTGGGTCCACTTATCTTCACTCTCTATACGTCTGCTCTTGGCACCTTGATCTCCTCCTTTGGCTTCTCCAATCAACTCTTTGCTGATGACACCCCAATCTTCTTCTCCTTTCCCTCCCTATCTGATAAGCTACGGTCAAACATTTCTAACTGTCTCGCCACCTTCAAATACCATATGGCATCTCAGTCGCTTATGCTTAACTCCATTCAGACTGACTTTCTCTACTTCCTGTCCAAAAAAGCTATTTATTCCTCTACGGACTACCTTTCTTACTCTGCTTCTGCTTGCAACCTTGGTGTCGTTTTTCAACCCATCTCACAACTTCTCGCTCTTTATCTCCAAATCTGCTACCGTGACCAAGACTTAGGGCCTCATCACGAGTCTGGCGGTAACCCTTAAATGCGGCGGTAGTGCTATTTCTGCCGCATTTAAGGGTCCGCCAGATCATGGCTTTGGCTCAGAGCTGGGGGAAATCCGCGGCAAAATTGCTGATTTTCGGCGCGATTACCGCTGGCAGGCAATCAGCCGGCGGTAATAGCACAAATTTTCCCCATTGGGCCCAATGGGGAATGAGGAATTCCTGAATGGGCCCAATGGGGAATGGGCAATAACCCTTCCGCCAAATCCGTGATCCGGCGCTAATAGCGCCGGGGGGGTTGGCGGTATGGCTATTAGCACCAGCGCTAACAGCGCCGGTGTTACCGCCCAACTCATGATGAGGCCCTTAATCTCCTTAACTTCTGAAAAATAAGATATCTTCCCTTCAACACTGCTATGCACCTAATCTCCTCTTTAGTACTCTCTCGATCTGACTACTGTGCCAGTCTACTCTACGGCCTTCCCAACAATGCTTTTTCACCTCTCGACAAAGTTCTCGACTTTGCTGTCCATACTCTTCAACCTTCTTTGCTTCACCTCCCCTGTTTGTCGTGAGTTAGGCTGGTTATCTATGAGACAGAGGTCAAAGTATAAACTCTCCTCATCTTCAATTCCATACACAAAATTACCCCAGCCTACCTATTAGCCTATTTCACTCCCTACTCTCGGTCTCACTCCATACGATCATACTCGGTTCACCCACTTGCCACCACTCGTGCCCCTTGCGCTCCCTCTCATTTCTGCTCACTTCCTCTCCTCGCTCCCTTACTCTGGAATGCTCTCCTTTCGCTCTCCATGCTACTTCCACTCTAGCTGTATTTTAATCCAACCTCCTAGCTCTCCTCCTTTCTGAACAACCACGTGCATAGCATTCTAGGCCACCACATCTCCCTGTTCTCCTTTCCCGCTACCTCAGCCCCACGGCACTTATCCTCACCCCTTCATCCTAAAATGTAGCACTTCTGCGACTATCCTGTTCCTATATGATATGATATATGATATGGCATTTATAACGCGCCTATACACAGGGGTTTCAAGGCGCGAAGAGGCAAGGGAGGGGGAACAGAGGGAAGACAGAGACAAAGATCTTAATAGGCCAGGTGACATTGAGATTGCACAAGTGCATGGGCGGGGGGAAGGGGAAAGGTACAGGGGAAAGGGGGAGGGGGCAGTGCAGTGCATAGGATAATCAGTAATAAATAAAGACAATAAATAAAAGTGCGGCCAGCTGGTGGCAAGTGCAAGTGTATCATGCTCTACTGTCCTTGTGCCTGGCTCATGTTGCTACCACCCCTGCATCATCTGGTCTTATGTCCAAATCCCCTCACCAATTGTTAAGGACACTGATCTGCCGCCCTGTAAATCAATGTTAAATCATTTTATAAGCATGTCTATGCCAAAAATGCAGTGTTTTCCCTGTAATTTTCATCAAATAAATACATAAATAAATAAATTTAGATACACTCACAGTGTATCTAAATTGTCGCTATGTCGCTATGTGGATAGATGCATGGGTGCACGTAGGTGTAATGGTGTAATGGCGTGAAAGTATCGTTAGGTGGATGGATCTATGGGTGTGAATGTGTGGTTGACGTAGGTGATTGTGTTCATTTGTGGGGGGGGAATCGGATGGAGGGATGTGTGCTATTGAGTCAGTGAAATAAATCTCTGTCTTGCTAGACCTAATTACGCATGCAGAGCAACACATCTAAACAGATGCAGGTTACGGCCTCCCGCAGCTTGACAGAACAGTACTCTGCTCAATTTGAAATCCCGTTTGCTTCCACCACACCGCTCCTTCCGCCTCACAGAGAATTCGTAGAGAAATACCTTCAGAAGCATAGTTGTTAAATGTTAGTGACCACCTGGGCTTCCTTTTTATCAGTAAACATTGAATTTGATGCACCCTCTTTAATGCGCTGCCCTAACGCCACAAGCACCCTCAGCTCCTTTAGAGAAGCGAGGAACTGGGGGACAGCATTTCCTGGGGCAGAGCGCAGACTGCCCTGGAATGTGCAGCACATCCAGCTGTCCAATGACAGAGGCCCATACTGGACTGCAGCCAACGGTGTAGGCGAGAGCGCCTTCGTGGTCTGTCATCTCTGCTCCAGCCACTCCCAGTTCACTCCCTCTTTCACACCTGAAAAAACAGAATACTACGAGCCGCAGCGCTGTATGTTGACACAACAGGCTACTCACCGAATGTTGAGTTCCACCCTGAATCCCGTCAGTTCAGTGCTGAAAAGAAGTGCAAATGAAGCTGTCCTGTACGGGCGCAAACGCTCTCACTTCTTGTTTCGGTGCCTTGCATGAGCATTTGACATCATAAAGCTCTATGTAACAATAGCACCAAACAGAATGTTCATTGGCTGCATATAGTGGATGGTTAGGCAACCATGTTTTTTTTTGGTTAAGACTAGTTTGCATAACTGGCAAAAGGCCATGAAAGCAAACTTCAGGCACACACATTCGTGTGCATGTAACCACATGAACAGTGGCAACCGTGGACAATAAAATAGCAAGCACAACGTGATGCATCAGAACATTGTTAAATGGACCAAGGAACTTGGAAATAAACCTACCCCTCCCCAAAATAGAGAACTCCACTCACTCTTACTAAAAAGGCCACCACTGTAACAGAGTTTTGAGCAGGATGTATTTGTTAATTGTAATTGTAATGTAATTGTATTTGTTTATTTACAAAGCGCAGAGGTTTCTGAGCGCGGACCAAGATCGAACCTGTGTTGCTCTGTGTCGTCTTGTTTCCACGAGCTGTCCTCGTGAGACAACTAGCTTCATCCAGTGGTGAGATCAGTCAGCCTTTAAATTAGTCATGATGGTTCTGTAGTGGGAGTGTCTTTGCAATCATGATGAAATCCAGATGGGAGAGGCCTAGAGATTTAATTGACCTGAAATCAAATGTCCCATGTGTTGGGACTTGGCACAGTTCTCATTGCTGAAGTGTGGGCTCAACCCAGTTTACAGATGAGAAAGTAAGTGGCAATTGAAGCCCATCAGTTGTCTCAGACAATTGCTTGTTAAGCATCACATAGCAGCTGACTGGCACCAACACCTCTTTAATGTGTATCTTCAAGAGCTCTAGCAGAGAGCTAAAGCTCTCTCCAAATGGACCTAAATGAGGGATAGCTGCACCCTTCCCCATTACTCAACATGGCCACAGTCTTCACCTTCTCCATATTGATCAACTCCTTCATACCAGAAAATTCTACTGCACTGCTCATCTCCATCACACCCTTTCGCTGGCACGCACCCGTTGCAGAGCCCGCGTCATTGCTAACTTTCACGATACAAAACATTAACATATCAAAAACCCTCACCTCCATAGCAACATAACAGCCGCTCCCCTTAAACAAACAACATACCCCCCCCACACTGCTGAACGTCACAAACATCATCTCTGGCCACTTCTCCACATCATTCACTGCTACACTGCTCACCTCTATCCTCCACTGTATATATAAGGATGGTGTGACCAACTTCATACAAAGGTGAGATCGGTCAGCCTTAAAATTAGTCACAATGGCCCTCATTACGACCCTGGCGGAAAGGGGTTTACGCCGGCGTAAACCATGGCGCCCCTTTCCGCCTGAGTACGAGTTCCCGTAGCGCCATGGTGATTTTTACGCCTGCTTTTTGCAGGCGGAAAAATCCATGGCGCTACGGGACTTGTTGTTAATTACGCCACCGTAACTTACGGTGGCGTAATTAACGCCTTCCCCACTCCCATTATACCCTATGGGGCAAAAATGGGAATGGGGAAGGGTAAATGGGGATTGGGGACTTACCGCCCCGCCAAGGTCGGAATGGGGCGGTAAGTCCGCCAACCACCATGGCGGAGTTGGCAGTTTAGCGCCATGGACCATGGTGCAAATTGCACCATGGTTCTCCGCCAGGGTCGTAATGAGGGCCAATGTCTTTAGATGGTTCTGTAGTGGGACGCATCTTTGCAATCATGTTGGAATCCAGGGAGAGCGGCCAAGATATTTAATTCACCTGAAATCAAATGTCCCAGGTGTTGGGACTTGGCACAGTTCTCATTTCTGAAGTGTGGGCTCAACCCAGTTTACAGATGAGATAGTAAGTGGCAATTGAAGCCTACCAGTTGTCTCATACAATTACGTGTTTATTGGTCAATCCATACCCTGCAAAAAGGGCAATATCTTCGATGTAACTTTGCCTCTCTGGCAGGCAAACTGAAAAGAGTTTGCATCCAGCTGCTAGCAAGAGATTGCCTAGACCAAGCCAACCCCCCTCTTGAAACCCAGGACCAGAGATGTGACAGCTCATCTTACTGAGGGTGCTGCTGTGTACTGCGGACTTACCTTCTGAGCCTGTAATAGTTCATGTTAAATGTATTTGTATAGCGCACCGTCACCAACGGTGTTGGTCTCTAGGCGCTCAGGCGGATCTGTAAACAAAAGGTGGACGGGGTGGGTTAGTGGGTGAAGAGGGCGTAGGAACGTAAGAGGTGGTGTACTGTTGGCAGCTTCAGTTCGGTTTTCACCTTGCGCTGAGCTTGGGTGTGCAAGTAGGATCGAAGCGGATCCTCGCGTGCTGTTGTTGCGATCTATGTGTTGGGTTTTTTTTGTTGCAGTGTGGTGAAGTCTGTGCAGTTTGCTGTGAAAGAGGTGGTTGTGTGGGTTTTGTGTGCATTAAGTAAGCAGAAATTAGAGGTTTTGGTTAGTGGGTTGTATATCTCATAATCCCTGTAGTTTAGTTTATGTATCAGGTAGTCGGATTGGGTTGGTATATTCTCTCTCTAGGTTTACTTGATTATCTAGTTTTTATGGTGATACTGTGGCTGGATTAGCAGATTAATTGGCATTGTACCCCTGGTTCGGTGAGCATTGTCCCTAGATTGATAGTGGTGTTTTATTATCATTAACCAGCTTCTTTCTATCTATTTACTGTCAGTAGTCCATTGGGTGGTATAACTTCTCTTCCCTTTCCTGACTGTCTAGTATCTGGCCCGGGGGATGAGGTTGGCCTCCAGCAAAATTATTGAGCTTGGTACACCTGTAGGGGAGGTCCCAGATATGGCTTGCACTCCAGCCACCCATTTTGAAATACCAGGAACATACTCGCCGAGATATGTAACGTATGAGGAGCAAATAAACCAACAGAGAGCCACACTGGGTCTTTATCTAAAGCTGTTTCACAGCACATGACGACTTACTTGCATGCCACGTATACAGGGAAAAAACTAGAGAAACGCCTTGCTGTTCTAGAACTTTGGAAAATGTTGGAACATTCGAAGGAGGAAGAGCCACCTGCAGACTGGATATTAAACGTATGCACGGAGGGGGGTGAGACGCCTACCGCGCCACCTGCTCCGCCTGAAACAGAAACCGAGGGAGGTAAGCCTGAGGGACTCTAACCATCAAGGGAGCTTAAAGCAGCCACTGGTTACAGCAACCCTACCTATGAGTCACCTACTTACAGTAGTGACGAAAACTGAGGGAAGGATCAGGACAAGATTCTTAACTCCGCAGTCCCGAGGGACAAGGAGAGACGTGATGATGAGAGGAAGGATCAGGCACCTCTCGATAAGGATAGAGAGGATTATAAAGGGAAAGAAGATGAAAGCAGAACTGATGAGATAGCATTCGCAAAAGACGAATGGATGGGAGGACAGATATTGTTGAAACTCAATGGAAAAGGAAGAGATGACGTGAGACCTACAGAGAGGTTCGATGAGGCACAGAGAAAGCAGAAAGACAAGGAGTCAAGGGATGAAAGGATGAGACGGAAGGATAGACTGAGGCGTGAACAGCTATATCGCGAAGAGCAAGAGAAACAGCTCGATCGCAAACAGAGAGCAGTCTATGCCTTGGACAGACAGAAACAGCAAGGTTTAGAAGAAGAGCAAAGAGAATGTGACAAGATAAGGAGACGAAGGGAAGAGGAAGTTCAAAGGGAAAATGAACGTAGAAATGAAAGGAGAAGAGAAGAAGATAAGGTCAGAGAAGAGGCGAGGAAGTGCAAACAATGTGATGATGTCATAGAACGTAATCGGAGACAGAGGGCACACGATCTCGAATATCTGGAGAGGGAAGTTCAAAAACCCAATCCTGTTGTAGAATGGGAAGACATTGAAGAATTCTTCCCTGCGTATGACTCAGTACCGGGCACAACCAGGGCAAATATTGAAGATGACTTCGACACCAGAAGCATCAAGGAAATGATCGATAAGTTATATGACGAAATGGGGTTAGAACAAGTATCCCAAGGGGAAAGGGAAGACGAGCGCCTGGAGAGCACTCAGCTGTATGACACTGAGGATATCACCCAAAGTAGTGCGAACAGGAGACTGTCCCTGGACAGACTAGAAATTAGTAAAAAAGATGATGACAAAAGGAGTTGCGTGAATTGGGAACAATCAATGTCTGACTCCGGAGAGGAAATGGAGCGCGAGACAAATGAAGAAGGGAGACAGCGTGAAAAGCAGCTCCCAAGGGACAAAGGGGTAAGATGGTCGGATTCTAGTGAGTCCGCACCAAGGACATCAGTGTCTGCCACACAGTGGGACCGGCATGATAGAACACCCCATGGTCAGAGGGGGGTGTCAGCACCTGCCTATGTAGACAGGTTGAGGACATTGCCAGGCAGACGGCGATGCAGGAATATTATCCCAGTGGTAGACAGGAGAGCTATGAGAGAAGAGAAGGAAGGCTGCGCATTCCAAGTTCCGCTACTAGAAAAGGGGGAGCAAGACCGCAATATATTCCATGGCCACACATGGATCGCGAAAACCTGAAAAATAAGCTTCCAATGCTGACATCTGGAGCTGGGAAGTGGATACACGAGTTAGAAAAAATTACTGGGGGTGTCACGCTCGCAATAGGGGACATTAAGGGTCTCCTGATCACCATACTTGGTGAGAGAGCAGACAATGTGTGGACACAGGCAGGGTACCCTGGTGTAACCATAATTAACACTGCTCACGACTGAGCACCATTTAATAATTGCAGAGCAGCGGTATGCAAAGCGCTACGAGTGCTGTACCCAGACACTTCCGATATGGGAGCTATAATGACTCACAAAATGAAGGAGTCAGAAGATCCGTTGATTTATATCCAGAATTTCCAAGACGCGTGGGTGCACGAAACGCATGAATCTTGGACGAAATCTATACTGGTGTTTAACCACATATTGTGCCAAGGGCTACCAGAGGCAGTTCAAAAACAGCTCAAGAAATTGGTAGGGAAGATGCTAAACCCTGGGCAGAAATACAGTTAACAATCCCACATTACTGTAGATTGTTGCAAGAAAAGAATCGAAAAAAGGAGGCAACTCGAAAGGGTGAAGAAGCGAAGCTGGTGCCAAAGAAATTATCAAAGTATGCTCTTGAAGGAGCCATGCTAACTAGCCCAGCTGAACAGAAATCACAACAGGTGGCTAACCCACAGCAGAACAACCGGGGTAACATAGGACACTACCCAAGGGGAAGAGGATTTAGAGGAAGAGGATGGCGAAGTAATCAAGGAGGTTTCCAGAGTAATCAAGGAGGTTTTCAAAATGTGCAAATGAGCAACCCAGATATGTCAAACGGACAAATAATCCGACCACCACCAGTATGTTGGCTGTGTGTAATGACGGGGCATCTGGCACGCACGTGCAGAAGTCAAGACGTGTGGCAGAATAGCCAAAGAATGGGAGCAGACACAGCAAATCCACCTGGAGTCTCACAACAGGGCAATGCACAGAATCACACAGTGCAGCAGCAAGCACAAGGAGTGCATCAAGGTGCGCAACAAGGGGTTCAACCCCCGAACATGGGGAATTCGCCACAAGGGCAATTTCAACAGGCACCACCGCAACCGTCTCAGGGCACAAACTCCGGAAGGGGAGGCAGCCCAGGGAGTGGAGGGAATCCACAAGTGTACAGTGGACCAAACTTATATATGAACTAGGACAGCTCACTGGGAACCCTGATGTGCTCTATCCTATCAGTGACACCAGACCCTAATAGGGAACCTAGTGTAAATGTCGTCATAGGGGGTAAAGAATATTCCTTCTTAGTTGACACGGGTGAAACACACTTGTGCATACGTGAAGGCACGTTTTCCTTGTCCAGCAAGGCCATAGATACTCAGAGATTTACAGGAGCTCACAGTCGAGTTCCCTTTACAGAAGCTCTCCCAGTATCCGTAGAAGAGTGCAAGATGAATGTACCTTTATTATATTCACGTCAGACCCTGGTAAACATTTTGGGTCGAGACTTAATGACAAAGTTGAACATGACGATCTTGTTCACGGAGGAGGGCATAGTATGCTTCACTCCAGGAATGCATTATTCAAACGTGTTGAAAATGATCAGGGCATACTCAGGGCATATAGCCATGAGAGCTATACCGCTAGAGCCAAAGGTTTTCGCATATGGCATGTGTGTGCTCATGGCAGGATTGCCTGGCCTTACAGATAGGACCATGAGAACCCCTGATGAATTTTTATTTAGACTAAGAATACCTATGCATGAAGAGGAGGGACGAGAATTTCCCTTAATGATACATACCGCCGCTGTGCAAGGGAAAATAGCATTGATTGAAGGCTGCGATGATGAAGGCAGACAATGGTGCGCAATTATCGCCATTGAAGAAGGGTGTCGAGTGACTGACATCATCAATGACAATCTGTTTGAAGAACAACCAGACTCAGAAAAAACGAGGGTAGAAATGAGTCTCATATTTTGGGTAAAAATGATCAAAAGAGAAGTGCCCCAGAGAATGATGTTGGCACTGATACATCCAGAATGTTTTGATGATGATATGATATGGCCCAAGTGTCTGTCTCAGTATGGGCTATAGGACCTTATGACGTAGGCCTCCTGCAGGGGGTGGGAGAAGTGAAAATTAAACTGAAATCAGGAGCAATTTTACTGAGGACGCGACAATATCCCATGTCCAGAGAGGCGGATGAGGGGATCGCGAAGACAATTTCCGCCATGATGGACCAGGGCATCTTGGTGATGTCAGAGTCACCGTGTAATACAGTGATTTATCCAGTCAAGAAATCAAAGATTTTAGAGCATTAAATGATATTGTTGAAGCCGAGTTCCATCTAATCCCTAATCCATCTACAATCTTATGTAATATACTCATCGAGGCAAAATATTTTAGGTTGATTGACTTGAAAAATGCCTTTTTCTCAATCCCGTTGCACCGTGACTCTCAAGATTTGACGTCATTCACATTCCGACAAATGCGTCTGAAAAGCACGAGGTTGCCACAGGGGTGCTGTGAGTCCCCGTCCATTTTCAATAGAGTCCTACAGATGGACCTAAGCAACATTGCATTAGAAAGTGTCGTCTTGCAATATGTGGACGACATCTTCATCTTCAGCTCCACGGAAGAACAATGCAGACGTGATTCCATTCAGCTACTGACCATACTGGCTGAGAAAGGACATAAGGTTGACAAGGAAAAGCTACAGTATTGTCAACAGGAAGTGCTGTACATAGGCCAAATCATCTTGCATGAGGGAAAAAAGGTGACCCCAGAAAGGGCTGAAGCTATCATGAACACGGCAAAGCCACTCGCGATAAAGCAAATGCAGAGCTTTTTAGGCCTGTGCAATTATGTTAGAGCATGGGTCTTCCATTATAGCTCGTATACCAAGCCCTTGCTCCAGGCTTTAAAGAAGGCTCAGGTGACAAAGGAAAAGATTGAATGGACCGAGGGAATGGAAAAGGGGTTTGCAAAACTCAAGAGAGTGATTTGTATGGCTCCAGTCCTCGGGATTCCTAATTATGCAGAGAAATTCTACCTATTCTCACACACAGATGGCAGCGTTATGACGCCAGTGCTGGCTCAGAGAACCTCGTTGGGGTACAAGCGCCTGGCGTATTACAGAGGGAGCCTGGACTCAATCATGAGAGGCCACTTCCCATGCAAACAAAGCTTAGCTGCCGCAGCGTTCGCCATAGAAAAGTCGGCAACCATTGTAATGGGATGTTCCATGACGTTGTACGTCGAGCACTCATTATTTGCCATCTTAGAGAAACCAATGGGTACGTTGACATCTCAAAGAGTTTCTGCCTATGAAGTGATCATATCTAATCCATCGATCAAAATAGTTTGATGTAAAACAGTAAACCCAGCTACGTTCATAGCTGAGCAAGTCACGGAAGGGGAGCTGATACATGACTGTGCAAACTATGAAGAATTCTATGATGAAATCCCCAGGGTGAAAGAAAATGCCCTTGCGGGAGGTGAGATCGTTTTTATTGATGGTTCTTCGAGAATCGACCAAGAGGAAGGACAAAGATGTACAGGCGTTGCCGTAATAAAACACATGGCAAACGGAGAATTCCAAGTGCTCGTCAGTGCACCAATACCATCGCATTATTCAGCACAGGCTGCAGAACTATTGGCGTTGATACGCGCCATTGAGAATCACGCAGACCAGGAAGTTACAGTGTACAGTGATTACACGTATGTGACGTCCACAGTGCATGCAGGACTAGCACGCTGGAAAAGGAGGGACTACCTCAGAGCGGACGGCACGCCAGTGCAGCATGCAGCCTTTTTGGACAGGCTGATTAAGGCACTACAGCTCCCAGTGGGCATAGCATTCGTAAAATCCGCCGCCCACACCAAAGGGACAGATTTCGTGTCACGCGGAAACCATGCAGCAAACACGGAAGCCAAGCGTATGGCTTCCAAAAGTGAGACGATAATGGAAGTGGAAGTGGCATGTACTCATGAGAGAATGATGTTGGCATTTACCACACCGGAAGCCTATAGTAATCTGGGGCAGACGCAACTAATGGAGCTTCAAGGGGAGGCACCACAGGACGAGAAGAACCTATGGAAACGTTGAGGATGTTATTTAAACCCCTCTGATGGATTGTGGCGACAAGACAACACTGGTAAACCAGTAATGCCTGTAGCCCTACTAAAAATAGCATTGGAGCAATTGCATTACCCCATACATATGTCAAAGGAGAATCTGGCAGCAACGCTCGCGGAAGAATGGTTTATACCGAATTTAGCTGAGCATGTTGCATTCTTTATGGTGAACTGCATAATCTGCCAGCAATTCACTGCTGGGCACACATTAAAAGTAGTGAGAGGAGTCATCCCCCGGCCAAATGTTCCTTTTCAGCACCTACATATCGACTATGTCAACATGATTCAAGTGTGCAACAGGTACATATACTTAATTGTAGTGGTGTGTCCATTCTCTAGATGGATAGAAGCAGGTCCATGTACACACCCAGACTCTACCTGTGCGGCCAAATTCCTAGTGAGGGAAGTGTTCCCTAGGTGGGGTGTGTGTGAAGTAATGAGGTCAGATAATGGGGCTCACTTTGTAAATTCAGTCTTTGATCAGATTACCTTGATGCTTGGTATAAAGCACAAGTTCTCGTCGGCGTATCATCCGGAAGGTAATGGTATCTGTGGCTCAACGGCTTGTTAAAAGAAAGTATAGCCAAGTTGAAGCTTACTCTAAAGAGGGGATGGTTGCACTGCCTTCCACAGGCATTGCATGCTCTTCTGAACCAACCAGGCTCCGACCACCATCTTATGCCGCACGAGATAGTCACAGGAGGGAGAATGAATACTCCCCTAACCCGCAGAGACAGAGCTAGATGTGATGCCCAGCCAATCCGAGAGGTCCTGGGATCCGAATTACAAGAATATCAGAATTGCATGACATCCAGTCTTACTGTAATTTCAGACCAACTGCAGCGATGACGTAAAGGGTGCAGAACAGCACAAAACACAGCAGGGTACTCTACAACAGACCCAGCTCAAGGTCTACGTGTTCCACTCGTCTTTCCTGGAGATGTGGTGGTAGTAAAAAACCACACAAGGAAGAGGTGGGACGAGCCAAGATTCAATGGCCCTTTAATCGCTGTGGACTGCACTCCTTCAGCAGTGAAACTGCAAGGCAGGAGAGCATGGATCTTGCTCAATGACATTAAGCCCATATCGGAGAAAGTCCTCTAGCTGCACCCCACCGCGAAGAAACTACAGACAACGGGGAAGAACCTCAGCACGTGCAGACGAGATCCATGACGAGGAGAAGGACGCATGAGCAGCAAAGCCAAGACAAAAGAACTCTTGAGAAAATTGTGGCTTAAATTGGACATTTCCTCTAAGTAAAAACGGGGAAAAGGACATAAAACGGACACTCTGTGCATCCTAGTTGCAGGGTGAAGAAGAGAATTGCGCATTTAAGCCACTACATGTTTTGTTGACATGAACTTGTAAACCGAACCTCACTTAAGGTTGTTGAGAAACAAGACTCTAACAGATATTGATCAAGGACTTTTACCTTAAGAGCTAAACACAGTATCCGAATCATCGAATATCAAGACTTTGTTTGGCAGCATTTATGGTGTCCCCCAGCAGAAACATCACAGAGGACGTACTCACCTGCTCCCAGTTAGTGTTGGTATCGTATCCGTCGCTGGTAGGGAGGGTTACTAGTGTCACAGACTTTATCCAAGATCCTGCCAACAAGAAAGTAATCTAGCAACTACTTACCGTCATCGCGGAAGCCTTCATTGGACTGCCTGAATACAGTGATAAGGACACAAATGCTTCCACCACAGGCAATTATAGATGAACTCGTCAATACGCTTTTCTTTCGCATCATAGAGGAGTGCCCAGCTATTGTCGGGAGAACCACCAACACTCTCATATTTATTCGAGATCCAGCAAACTCTGACCTCTTGAGCCAGCTGTGGACCAAGCTGAGTTATCTGGTCGCAATCCACACGTCAGGAAAGTGCAAGCATTGTTCACGTCAAGGGAAGAGCCTATAATCCTGAACCCAGCAAGGCAGGACAAATGTCCCTGTCACCAGAGGACAGTCGACTGGCTCACAACGTCCTCTTCTGCCTAGTAACTGACTTTCCAGAAATGGTGGGGAGACCTGTCGAGGTTGACGTCGTCACCTTCATCAGAGATCCAGCTAACGTCGCAGAGATGGGAATGCTCTTCCATGGCATCATGCTTCAAGTGGAGCTGTCCAACTTTCAGAGAGAGTACATGAGGAGATTCCAGTGAAACTTTCCGCCGACGGACAGATCGAGGGAGCAGAGACAAGAACTTCACCTTTATTTGTTTTGTTTGCCATTTTTCCAATTTCTTCACATTGAACAGTGTCCAGCATGTCCTCAGGACTGAAGAAGATTCGGGGGGTGGACTGGGAACTCACCTGCTTTAATATACACTGTAAAAGTGACGTATCGAAGTGTTAGTCTTATCTATTTTCCATAGTCTAGCAAGGATACTGCATCCTGAATCAAGAGATAATCATCATCCGCAGGAGGGGGGACACTTGTGAAGCACCAGACACTTTATGATACAAACTGTTTGAGAACAAGTGAATTGGGGGAAAAAGAATAAACATTGACATTTTGTTATGAGCAGGATGGGGGCCCAGAACAGTAACCTGGTCCTCCCACAAGCAGAGGGGTGCCCTCGCTTCTCTGGAAGGAAATGCTGCCGCCTCACGTACCGTACCATCATGTATTTATGCATTGTGTTTATCATTATTTTGCTGTCATTAACAATCAGAGCTGCATTTTTTCTTGGTGCACAAAGTGTTCCAATTTCAGTGCACCCACCTGACGATGTACGCATGAATCCCACAAAAGCACCCAGAACCTATATAGTTATTCCATTCCCGAGCAAATCCGATGGTAAAGTAAATGAACTGAAAATTAATGTAATTAACAGTGACACATACACACTTGAGGTAACGAATGAAAAGAAGAGCTGGAGACAGGGTCAGCATGGAATAAATGAAAACATGGCACTGACAACTACACGCACCCACACACTGAATGCACATGAACCAGGGCATATGTCAATGGCCACAGGACCTCAAGCGAAGGCAATCGAGAGCATGAGACTGCCTACCGAACAATCAGCCCCAGAAAACTATGAGAGAAACCGAGAAGAATCAAGAGAAAAGCCAACGAAAGAAGACTTAATACAAGCCTTTGAAAAGACAGAAGCAGCTGTAGGCAAATTTACTACAAAGACACACATGTTAATAGATCATTTATTCCCATTTATAGCTAGAGCGAAGAAACTACATGAGGAACTGAAAAATAAAACCTCAGAGACTGTACTGACAATCACACAAGTTCCAACACAAGGAACAAGTACCAGTCCCACGATGCAGCCATACACTGGGCCGGTGACAGGCTAGTGGCTAATAAAGGCACTTATAGAGGGCAGGAAAGGAATGCAAGAAGAGAAGGAGAGAATTGCAAAACCTCCACCTACTACATCGATTCAGATAAGGAAACCTGATCCATCCACCAGAATGCCCGAGAGTCCTACAGCAAGGAAAAGCCACACAGACGCATTTAGAGATGTAGTTATAGCGAACAACAGGAAGACACTAAGGATCAAGAGGAGCCTGCATGAAGATAACAGTGAACTGAACGACTAACTAGACAGCACAGCACATGTAGGAAACAACATTTGATACCAACACATGAAGGAAGTTGGAAGAAGGAAATCAGAAGGAGAATGCTTTGTTTATGCACTCCTACCGTACAGCATGGGGAAATCCAAGATCTTCGTGGGTGTAGAAATTGATGTCTCGACAGCTCACTGTCTTTCACACGTAGCAATGTGCACCACCAGAGGACAGTTCAGGGGAAGGGATGCCTCATTGATATGGGCAACCGAGACAAATTACCCCGATGAAGATGACTATATACAGGACATTAAGACTAGAAACAGAGTCCATACAAGGAATCATGTGATCAGGTACGAGAAGCCTGGAGTTAAAGCAACAGCAATCAGATGGGAAATGAACCCAAAGCTAAATGTCCAAGCAAAAACTCAAGAAGAGGCAAATAATTGGAAGAACAGAGGCCAAATGCAGATTTGGGGAACAGTGCTTTCACCAAACGGATGGGAAGAAGGAGTGGTGATCTGCCGAGCATGGGTGGTCTATGGAGCCCACAAGGAAGCAATAGAGAACTCACAGAGGTTGTGCAAACCTCTATGGCCGAAACTCACAAGATTACTGACATGGGTCGAAGACAGAGGAGGACCCCTGCAGATAGTGCCACTGGAAAGCCCAAAATTGTGCTTCAGGAACAATGGCACGAGGAAGATGGGAGAGAATCAGAACTGCAGACAAATCTTTGAAGCTCCAGGAATGGCTCACGGAACCGCGGTAATTATGGATCATTACTGGGCGTCTGGATCCAAAGCATACATAAAACTGCGAAAAACTGGGGAGGCATATGCACAATAGTGAACGTCCACGTTACTGCACTAGTGATCCCAAAAAGTGACCTGAATATTGACAGTTTCCCGAAAGCAGATGCTCACCTAAGGAAAAGGAGATTGTGGAACAGATATCCCAAAGTAAGAGAGAAAATTACTTTTCTGCCAAATCAGAAGAAGCATTTCATGCAATCCCATCTGAGCACAGGCTCTTCAGCCTCACCTTATCTGTGTTCACAACGATCATCATGCCAAGATTCTAGGTTGGAGCAAATACTAAGTGGTTGCAAATCACCAGATGGGAATTACTGCAAACCATCAACTCGACAGTAAAGAGATTCAACGCAATCAAGGAAGAGATAAGAGCAAACCGACTGATGACTCTACAGAACAGATATGTGCTTGACATGATCACAGCGATGGATGGAGGAGTTTGTGCAAAAATCGGAGAATCATGTTGCACATTTATACCTTCCCATGACGAAGAAAATGGAACCTTGTCAGAAGCCATAGAGATGTTAACGAAGCTACAGAACCAGATGATCAATGAAACTGATGAAGTGGACGATGACAGCTGGTTTGGAACACTATTCTCATGGGTCCCACAATGGATGGCAGACATATTCAAGTTTCTGGGAGTCCTGCTATTGATGATACTACTAGGATTTTGTGTTATCAAGATAATCATCACACAGTGCCAGAAAACTGCAAAGAAAGCCATAGGGATGAAGATCATGATCGATGTCAAACCAGCTTGGAAGCCCAGAGACCTGACTGATGAAGAAATAAGAAACTTTGTGAAGGCCAGCGAATTTGCGCCAGAAGGAACAACATTTCTGTATCCCAGGAAACGAAGAAAGTATGAAGTAAAATGGATCTATATCAGCCCAAATGGACAGTGCCAGCTAATGACCTGGAACAAAGACGAACATGTAAAAACAGCAGGAAGTTTGAAAGGAGTGATACAAATTTGGACTCCAAAGAGGCTCTCCCTCGCAACATCATGTACAAACCCAGAAGATGAAGAAGAAATGAATACAGAAGAACCAAGCAAAGTGAATACAAAGGAGGAAGCAGAAGTGGTCAATGAACCGACCAGACGGGGGAGTGTAGAGGAGGTCCCAGATATGGCTTGCACTCCAGCCACCCATTTTGAAATATCAGGAACATTCTTGCTGAGATATGTGATGTATGAGGGCTCTTCCCAGTGTCCATCAGAAGAGAAATACCTGTTGAAGTGCCAATAACCAGATAACCATGGGCAGCACGCTACCCATTGAGACAACTGTACCAACAGCTGACACGACATGAAGACTACTTTCAGACTGTCCCAGAAGAGACCCAAAGGACCTTAATGGAAGGCAAATGGTGACGACACAAGAGCCCAGACAGACGTACAGAATGAACATAAATGACAATCGAAAGATGACACACAAGGACAAAATGTAAAGAACAAAGATATCACAGACATAGAAGAAGAGATGATGTTGAAAAATAAAGAAACGTAACCATGAAAGAGGGATGAAAATATGCAACTAGCTAAACGCCTATAAATAAGCTTGGAATGCAAGAAGCTAAGAAAAGAGTACGGCTTGCTATGCTTAGTAGAAGAATAGAGCGGCAAGCGCCAACTATATATATCTACCTCAATGAAGCACATTATATAAGTGCAGTCCACTTTACATGAAAGCAGAATTAAGCCCAGGATGGTAGGGACCTAACAGGCCAGGATTTATATACCAGCACAAAGCCAGACAGAAGAGCGGAATCGAAACTTAGCTAGAAGCAGCTCAGGCCTAGTAATTCGAGGTCCCCCAAGGAAGGTAGGAGAGCGGCAACTCTGAAGAATCGAAACTTAAGAGCGTAGCAGCCTGCCCCATGAAGGTCGAGATAAGGAGGCCCAGGCAGGTGGCGAGGCCAAAGAGAGAATCAAATACGCAAATAAATGGAAAATGAAGCAGCTTCACAGTGTACTGACACGTGACCAGCCAAGCGCAAAGAGGTACCAACGTCTGATGTCACCCAAAACCAGAGGATGCTATGACTTTCCCTCATAAAAAGCTACAGTTTCAAGGCTGTCCTCAGCCAACTAATTGACACATAGCCCTAAAGTACTGATTGATGGAAGGGAGGCAGGGTGAATCTTGGGGTATGCCGCATCTGGGTAACCATTCTGCAAGCTGCTAATTAAAGTGTAGATTTATGCCTAGGTGTGTAACCGACCCAATCACAATGGACCAAATAATCTAGGGTCCTATAGTTAGTAGAACCAATGAGACGTCGTAGTGTAGTGACGTCTATCACGAGTGATGTAGAGAGATGGGCGTAGACGCCCACCCGATAAGAGTTATCCAATCCTCACAATCTGTTACCATACACAGATATAGCACCTATACTTAAGTTACATTTTTCGACCAATAGAATTGCATGACAATTACATGACAAGTACAGTTACTTTGAGTGTAACACGTCAACGATGATGAAAATTCGCTATAACTATTGTTGTCTGAATGAAGATTTTGGGAGTTGAAGCGAGACGGGCGATCGCATCACTGTTGATTTCCATAGTTTCCCCGTTTTTTGTACTTGTCATTAAACTGACTTCCCTTTGCCAAACCATTGAGTTGTCCTTATTGATTGGTGTTGGAGTAAGAGAATCCTGCACCTCATCCTCCTCAAGGTGCAGCTATCTCGTCTTAAAGTATTTGAGGGTGAGCTCTGATCCCATGATCCCATCAGAGGTTGCTCCGCCCTCCTGTACACACCCAGAGGCAGGCATAATCCAGCTTAGGTAGTGGAGATATATTATCTATCCCCGTTCTTTCCTATGTGTTACTGTTTATGGCCCATTGCTACCTGTGCCCGGAAGGATTGCCAGGTGCCATTTCTGGGTAATACCTTGCTCTCCCTTTCAATTGATCTGTAGGTGTTCTTGTTATGATTGGTGAGGTTTGTTTTTAATAGATATGTGGATATGTGGATATGTTACATGTCTGTATAACCTTATTTTAATGAGGGTTGATGATTAGGGGAGTAAGGGTAGGCTCTTCTCTCGGCCTAGTTCCTCTGTGTATGTCCTTACGGGCATTCTTTCTGGTTATGGGGTGAAGAGCCATGATTTGAGGAGTTTCCTGAATTGTAAGTGTTCTAAGCAGAGACCAGCAGGACTCCTTCTACCTTTACCGATTCCACCTGCACCATGGCATACCATATCAATGGACTTCATAACTGAATGACCCCCTTGTGCGGGTTTTAATACGATGTTAGTGGTGGTGGATTTATTCTCCAAAATTACCCATTTTATTGCCTTGAAAGGACTTCCATCAGCATCAGTCTTGGCTAAAGTATTTATGGAGCATAGTGTATGTCTTCATGGATTTCCGTCAGCAGTAATCTCAGATAGACGGAGTCAATTTTCTATCCCAATTTTGGAATTTGTTTTGTGAGATGGCTAAAATAGAGGTGCGATTGTGTACGAGTCATCACCCACAAACTGGTGAAAAAGGTGATCTCCATTCCGAATAAGATTTAGTAAACAGATATATATGTACACCATGCGTGTCTTTTAAGAAATGCATTTATTTTATTTTACTATGTCCATTATTACTTTGACACATAAACTTCTTGTGACAATGATGGCATACACGATCCAATGTAATATCCAATATCTAGGAACCATTTCCAACCGCCCCTACGTGTTTCGCCTCTCTGTAATAGATACAATATCTATTTTTCTACTTGACCTGATCTCTTCCCTCCCCTGCTTCCCCTCCCCCGGAATGCACATGCACTTCCTATTTGTTTGTTACCCTCAGCCATCAAACGCCAGTAAAAAGGTTCAGGTCACAAGTGTGAGTCCAGTGGAGAGTAAGATTGCGGAAAGGAAATAGCTCTCACTTTGATGCCTAGGTGCTGCAGGAGGACTAATAACAGACCATAAGTAGACACAATGGCTTGTAGTCTCTTCATAGTGCTGTGCACTTCCCTTGCGCCCCAGACATGCTATTGGCGATGAAGGCCTGTGCTATTGCCAGCACAGTGAGCTATCGCCACCATGCACCGGAACACACTGCACTTTCAGTTCACCTGCAAAGTGATTGAATTGATGTCTTGTGAAGTACCTAAAGATTCATCACAAGTAAGGCAGGCATGGTGAAGCAGGCAGTATTTCCAAGCGCTGCCTGTTTTACCACTTCCCCTGATTATGGATTTTGGCCTAAACATGTTTGGGGATGCTTGTGGTCTCGTGCAGGGGGGACGTGGCCAAACTGTTTGGTCTGGACTGCCCCTTTTGGGGTGGACCAAGCCTGATTTGCATATGGTATTTCCCTTTTTGTAATGACTTGGCAGGCAAAGAACGATGGTCTGGTGGGTTGCTCAGAGGAATGTCAGAGGTTCAGATTAATTCTAAATCTTCCAGCCATTACCTGTTTTGTTTTGCTTTAGTCACCCCGAGTGGAACAGGGACAGGTATGCCCATACGTGGGTCCCGTACCTGCTGGGCCTAGAGACCCAAGTAACTCCTCACTGATGAGGCCCCATGAGGCAGAAACATGTTTGGGGATGCTTGTGGTCTTTGCAGAAGGCATGTGACCAAGCAGTTCGGGCTGACCTGCCCCTTTCGGGGTGGGACCAAGCCTGATTTGCATATGTTTTTCCCCTTTTGTAATGGCTTTGCAGATGAAGAACAATGGTCTGGAGGGTTGCCCAGCACAATGCCAGAGGTTAAGATTAATTCTAAACCTTCCAGCCATCACTTCTTTTGTTTTGCTATGGATTCTGTCAGCCATAGCGAATGAAAGCCATCTGCTTGTGAGTGGAGATAGTGCCTCCAATCACAACAACGGTAATGGTGCAGTGAGAGATTTATCATATGCAATGATAGCACTACTCTTAAATGACGTACTTTCAGAACGGGGAGTAAAGAAAACCCATAATTAAGCAGTGAATTAGCATTACTACTAGCAGTGATGGTAATTCAGCTTGACAACATTAGCATTAATAAGGCTCTTACTCAGTGCTTTAAGTGGGCCGGGGTATGCACAACATTGGCAGGATGCGCCACGACGGGAGATGCGCCCGCCATTAAGTCAGGCAAGCTGACAGAAGTGTCAGCCAACCACACCATTGCTGTAGCTGGCTGGCACTTCTGTCAGTCACTGTAACTTCCTCTGGTGACACCTTGCGTGAGGGATCACCAGAGGAAGTTACTGTCCTTTTGTTTCCCCAGGTCGCCGAGGCGTCTTTAACCCTCGGCGAACCTGGGGACTCCTCAACATATTTCGAGGTTTATAAAAGATGGCTTGAAAAGTGCACAATTCAAGCCATTTTTTATAAAGCTTTCCCGAAAGACAAAGACACCTCGGGCTTTGTCCGCCGGGAAAGCTTTATAAAAGATGGATTGAATTGTGCACTTTTCAAGCCATATTTTATAAACATAGAAAAGTGTAACAAAGATGGCTTGGAAAGTACACAAACAGAAGGTACGCACACAAATATATAAATTTGTGTGTGTACCTTACTATGGTTTATGTGCGTTTCAAGCCATCTTGTGGTACACAAACCATAGTAAGGCACGCAAACAAATATATAAATGTAAGCATTTATATATTTATGTGTGTCCCTTATTATGGTTTGTGTAGTATGCAAGCCATCTTTTATAAACATTGAAATATGTTCATAAAAGATGGCTTGCATACTACACAAACCATAGTATGGTACGCATACAAATATATAAAATGTTTGCGTACCTTACTATGGTTTGTCTACGTTTTTAAGGTCATGCCCATCCCACAAGCCGCACCCCAAAATGAGGGCCCCCCTCGATTTCTTATCCCACTTAAAGCCCTGCTCTTACTGACTCTCAGAATACATGGACTGAGTCCTGGCAAAGCCTCACAGGTGTCACAGTGGATACTTTACTCACACCCCAGGGCCATTATTCAAACCTTCACTGCCATTCAAGCAGTAACACTCCCAACTGCTCTTCCTTCTTTTTCCTGGGGCCTCACCCATGCAATGGATCCAACGGAAAACTCACAATTGAACCAATGGATGGCATAGCCAACACCACAGCATGCAAATGGGCTTGTTCATTACTGACTTAGAGGCCAAGCGACAAAAGTTGTTGATGCAGGCACTTGAAGCAAAGACAGCTAATGGTACAGAGTGAGGTGACGACTTCCAAGAGGTCCAATTCAGGCAGAACACATGTTAACCATGAAGGTCAGTGTAGTTCTACAGCACCATTAATTCTCCAATCACTTGCAAGTTTCAGAGGAGTTATTGGACAACATCTACACATCCCTGGGTGAACTAGTCAGCACGTGTCGCTTAGCAGTATACTTGGCCAGCTAGCCATGCCCAGTTAGTCGCCTTGCTGCAAAGATATAAGGATCCAAGAGGAACAGTAACTCACCAAAAATCCTAGACTGGAGAAGTGCTCAATATTTCAAAGAGCATTGTGCAAGCTCTACGATACATTAAACAGGCAAAATAGCCTTATGTGACAGGGGAAGCAGGTTGTGTTAGCAGAAGACGAAATAATAATACCAGATTCAGTAATGACTTGTGAGAAAAGGCCTGCATGCACATAGAGCAGCCAAGAGACAACATCACAAATGAAAGCAACGCAAACTGTTACATGTCGCCCCCACCTCACTAAATGCAAAGACTGCCCAGTATATGTGAGAAGTGAGGCAGGGCACTAGAATAAGAAGATCACTGGACCGATCATTAGTGAATATAAGGGACTCTGCTGCCAGTGATAGGGTTCTTGGGAGATGGCACCCTTCCATCTCGAAAACTGGGTTAGACAGAGATGGGTAAGAACCTGGGTCACACAGGCGCAGGTTCAGTGAGTATATCTATCGGATAAAGTTATCCGTTCTGAAAGAAATTCAGTAGAGTCTTCACGGTTAGTATTGTGGTGATTTTAATTACACAGTTCAGCCGACACATGTTTCGACCCTCTTGGGTCTTTTTCAAGGCATGTGTTAGATAATTGTATGTATGGATGTGGGCGGTGAGTTCTGAATAGAATGCTTGTGTTGGTTTACAACCTTTCAGGCCTTGGGGGCCTCCGTAAAAAGATGAGTGGTCTCAGCGATCTTTCGATGAGCCCTGCATGAGACAAACATTGGAAATTCTGTAGAAAACCGATCCGTGTGCTCAAGGTTTGCCCCAACCTCAAATGCAGAAGGATAGTGTTAGTGTTTCTATAACAAGAGTTCCTGGTGAGCCTTGGTCGTCCAGGTAAAGTATTAGCAAAGCAAAAATAACAATCGCCAAGGCTATTATGTCACATTCCAAACATCTAGTTATTCAGATCGGTACCATAGAAATTTCTATTTCTTATAAAAACATCTGTTTTTTATTTTGCACCAGGATAGCACATATTTATCTTTAAAAACAATGCATTTATACACATTCATTCACCTACAAAGGCCTTCATACAATGTTTAAACAATCATGACAACACATATCTGTTAAAGACACAAATAGAACCAATGTTTACAGTTATGATCTATGAACCACATCGATCCTTCTTGCCACTGTACAATTACCAGACCCTAGTATTTTCCAGGGTCCTTTCTCAATTTCTTTTTTCTTTGTATTTGACCTGCCCTAGCTTTTGAAGTGTTGGTGGTAGCTGCATCTAAAGTCGACACAGTGTGTTTCGGCCATCTCTTCAACCAACTGCAGTGTCACAATTATGCAGCCTTCAGCAGGACGGAAGACAATTACACAGAACAGGTGTATTGTGTCTTTGGAGTAGTAGCCCAACAGAATCACCAAGAGGAAAGGATCACAATAGTATAACGTAGTGCAATGTATGGATGTGCTCACAGATGAGCTTTGGATTGCTGGCCACGTCACTGAGTTATTGACACCCAGGGTTCAGATGTAGTTCTGTGAGTGGATGGACTCACTTAGAGCCGTTCTGAAATGAGATGGGCTAATCCACGTAGGTCTGCTTGCTGCATATCTGGGTGAATCATGTTGCTTTGTCTACTTGCTGTTCCCTCTGCATTGTAGGACAGCGTTGGAACCCGGATACTAAGCCTAAGGTAGCGTTAGTGGAAAGTGATGAAGAATTGTATCATTAAGAAGACAGGACAAGTTAACTAATCCTGCTTGTGAAGTCTCAACCTTAAAAATGCACAATAAATCATACTACAACATATTGCTGGTTGATGTTGCTATGCTCTGGGACTGATAATACATTCATCCAACTCCCCCTAGAAGCTGCGCTGCACTGGTGCTGGCCTAGCAGACTATGAAGGCCACAAAACCAAAATCCCAGCGAACAGAGAGAAGAAAATGTATTTTAAAGGTCAGAAAAAAGGTCAGAAAGCTAATGGTAAGTTCTATATATCCTGGAAGCCTTCCCCCCAAGCAATTTCAGACATCCACAGGAATAAAAGAAGACCCAGCATTGATGAACTGGTCTTTGTTCATAATATCCCTTGAACAGCGAGAATTTGGAAACGTTTGTCGCCTCAGTTGTCATGAAAGTGTATATGCACAGGGTCCAGCTGCATTAAAATGGGCATCCCATTTAAGCACAAGACCAATCCTGTTTGCCATAGGTCCGGGAGGAACAGAACGCACTTGTAGACAACATCCTGACGTCCAATATGATCAACCAACTGGAGGCCACTTGATGACTGTGAATCCTCACATGGAATGTAAATGACAAGGGTTCACAATTGAGTGTGGGTCTGCAGACAACTCTCTCTTGTCCATTATTAGAGAGGTGACACTATAATTGGGCTTCGTTTACCTCAAGCTGAATCTATGGAGGCAATACCATCAGCTAAATGCACCACCATGCCTCCAAACACTTCACAATGTTCATCGCCCATGAAGAGACATTTCAGCAGTTGAGAATGCTGGTTGGTCTTTCGATACTTGCCTTTTCCAAGGGTTTGGGTCACACTTACTTAAAAAAATATTCAAAATAGTTTACTAGCAGGATGGCATCCTGTTCTATGGTTCTTCACAAGAGGACTGCAACATTGCCTTGGGAATAGTATAGCACAAGCTAGGAATCATAGACCACAAGTTGTGACTCAAGAAGGCAAGTTCCTGTAAAGGCAGGTAGAGTATTTGGGGTGCACAATATCTGACAGAAATGTCTGGCCCAAGCAGGTTGTTTTGTGCCATTACAGATGCTGCCAGCACTGCCAAGAAAGAACATTTGAATTCCTTCACATGGTTAGCTGGGTATTTACCTGCAAATGTATAATTCCAACAGTGCCTCATGATCGTTGTGGCAGCACATGTGCGTGGTTTCAGTTCTACCTCCATGAAACATAGCACATAGCATATACTCCGAATTTTGGGGCATAATTTACACCCAAACCTTTGAGCTGACTTCAAGGCTCATTAAACTGCCAACAAAACTCCAAGGATTCCACTGTGAAATGGCGCATGTCAGGCTGTCACTCCCTCCTGTCCAACCTGAATAGTGGGACCACTACAGATTTATGGTGGCCAGCATCAAAGATGTTAATGTTAAAGGTATTTATATCACACACCGCCACCAACAGGGTTGGTCTCCAGACACTCAGGTGGATCTGTAACAAGAGGGCGGGTAGGTTAGTCGGGTGAAGAGGGAGTAGCAGAGTTAGAGAAAAGTAGTGGTGTGCTGTTGGCGGCTTCAGTTCAGTTTTCACTGTGCGCTGAGCTTTGGTGTAAGAATCAGATCGGAGCGAGACCTCGTGTGCTGTTGATGCAGTTTATTTGTTGTTTGTTGTTACAGTGTGGTTAAGTGTGTCCAGTTTGCTGGGCGAGAAATGGTTGTGTGGGTTTTCGGGTGAGTTAGGTATGCAGAGATTTGAAGTTGGGTTAGTGGGTTGTATGTCTTTGTTCTAATCCAATGGAGCTGAAGGCTCAGGTGGTGCCAAAAGACAAGGAGAATGGACGCACAAAGCTGTCAAGGACCCTGTCCTCACTACAGTTAAGTGTTCCACAACCCAAGCGAGGGTCACAGAAAGAGCTCAAAGTCAGCCTTGCAACTCAGTTGGAAAGCAGCTCATGAAACCACTTTAGAATCAGGCGTTCTAGTACAGAACCAGTATTTCACTCATAAATGCCGCCATCACTCTTGGACATGAAGTCCATTTGTGAATGACCGTCAGAAAGAGCTGGCAATGAGAACAATATATTAGTGGCTAGCTATGAATAGGAAAGCAGAGGCCAATATTGGCAAGTGTGCCGTCAGCAAAGAGAGTGACCAGCACCTCAAAAACTGTACACCACCTATGTAGACAATGAATGGAACGTCAGGGTGCAGTGACCCTAGATTATATGATCCCAAAGCAAAAATATGGGCCTTATTACGAGTTTGACGTTGCATTACATTTTTCGGGTTAATTCCATCACTGACTGTTTTTAATTTGGTGTTGAGGAAATAACTGCTTACTTTACTACACCACTGAACTTTGAGTTTGGAGGTAAAATGGAGCATTGCATGTATCAGTAACTCATGACTAGAGAGGACCGGGTTCACTCCATGCATTCACCGTTCAGAGCACCCAGGAACAAACAAACCCTCCCCCAGCATACAAACGGAGGACTCAGCCATGAGCAAGTTATTACTGTTTTTTATTTTCCATAACAGACAGTGATCATACATGAAAAATTGAATTCTCCAGCAATCAAAGCTTTTGTTACGGTCTGACATCACAAATCAGTGCTCTTCCCCAAAAACCTAAGAGCATGCGTGATTGGGTGGATGGAGTGGTATTACCTATGGCTGGCACATATAGAGGTTGTCTGACTGGTCCTAGCATGTCAGGTGGCTTTCCTGAACCTTTCCCAGAAACCATCTATTACAATGTTGCAGGTTCACAGGATTACCACTCTCTTTCCATCTGCCATCCACCCCTGGATTTGTGTTCCCTGATTGGCTGGAGCTGATCGCCCCAGGCCTGGGACCCAGATCTGTTCTCAGTGCTCCATGCACCTTCTCAAGGTGATGAGAAAGACTATGGGCCTCATTACGGGTCTGGCAGTAACCCTGCCGGTGCTACTGGCGGGTTGCTGCCGGACCTGTAATATTTTACTGGCAACTGACTTCCCGGTGCCATCAGCTCATTATGAGTCCAGTGGCCCGGGACGTCAGGCTGTATGGGAGTGGGGACATGGAAGCACCGGCACCGTTAGCAATGGTGCTGGTGCTTCTGTGACCACTCTGCCTACCATGGCCGCAGCGCCCGACAAGGTCAGACCTGTTGGGCACAGCAGCTATGGCAGGCAGACTCAGAGTTTGCAGACCCGGAAACAAGGGTGCCGGTGAGCTTACCGGCACCCTTATTTCCAGACCGGCAAACTCCCAATGAGGGCCTATGTGTCCCATTGGGCTTCATAACATGTCCGGCAGTAACCCTACCAGTGCTACTGCCAGACCTGTAATATTTAACTGGTGCCTGACATTACGAGTCCGGTGGCCTGGGAAGTCAGGCGCCAGCAAATTGTCAGTCTCCATTCCCATAGAGTCCTATGTGAGTGGGGACACGGAAGCACTGGCACTGCTAGCAACGGTGCCCGTGTTTCCGTGAACAGTCTGCCTATCGTGGCCGCAGCGCCCGGCAGGGTCAGACCTGTTGGGCACAGCGCCTATGGGAGGCAGACTAGGAGTTGGCCGATCCAGAAACAAGGGTGCCAGTGAGGTTACCGGCACCCTTGTTTCTGGACCGGCACACTCCTAATGGGGCCCATTACTGCCATCAGTATTACCAATTTGCCTTTGAGAGTGCCTGCAGGGTTGCAATGTTGTAAAACAACACATGTATCACTTTGTGTCTGGTTCGCTGGGAACTGCTCTTCTTCCCAGTAAATGAACATTGTTCGGTTTGGCTACACCACATGGGTGAAGAACGCAAAATTGAGCTTTATGGTCTGCAATTAGTGAGGATTTATTCTGCTATTTTGCATATGGCTCCTTGTCTCTGAGGCTTAGGAATGTTCTGCTCATCTCCGACCTTGGCTGCGAGCCCTGGCCTGGTGCTTTGTCCAGCCTAATTCTGCTTTTCTTCGCTTCTCGCCCTGAGACCTGTGGCTTCATGTAATTCTGCTATAGTTGTGCTATAATTGGTATATGTCTGTATTGTGCTATTCTTCTTATAGGTCAGTAGTATTTTAGTCCTTCCAGGTCTCTTATATGATCCCATAGTTCCATATGGTTAGTTGCAATAAGCTGCTGCAAACGTGCTCTCCATATCTTGCTTTTCTTGCATTTCTCATTTCTGCATTTGGCTAATGAGAAAAAATAATAAAGGGTTTCGACAGTATGTATATGTATCTGTCCTATATGTACAGAACTATGTAAGCATGTTCTTTGTGTGTGCATGTGTATGTTCGTGTAATTTTGTGCATGGTTGCAAATTTGCTTCATGGCTAACACTACTATTTTGTGGTTTCTCTAATGACGTCAGCACTGTTAGATATTTGGAATTAGTCAATCATGTCCCGTTGTCCCTGCAGTTGATGAGAAATAAAAGAGGCACTAGCCATCAAGGAGCAGTATATTCGTACATTTTACGGCTGCCATTTTTTCAGCATCCTTCAGTGCCCTAGGAGGATGAACTAGGGGAAGTCACATTGTTAAAACTGATGTAATATTGTTTCGTCCTCATTGTATATGTTGGCCTATGCCCAGTCGCTTTGCGAGGAAATCCGTATTGCAAGGTTGCGACCTTAAGTGAATCAAGCCTCCATTTTAGGTTAAAGCCACCATTTTAGTTTTTCATGCAAAGTCACCCTGTGGCCTAAAATGGCCGACCTGTGTTCTCTTGTTCTTGCTTTAACCTCTTCAACCTCTGTAGGAGAGTTAATGTCCAACCTGCCTGCAGGCTACATGTTAGGGTCATGTAGACCTTGTCCTTTGTTGACCTCGGGATCAGGGGATTACTTGAATCGGCGATGTTAACTTACAAGTATATAAGACCAATAACGCTGTTTAAACACGACATGCGAAACATCTGTTTGACCTGTATTAAAACAAATGTGTAAAGAGTGTCAAGTTAAACCCAGAGAATAATAGTGTTTGTTAGCAAATGTATTAAAAGGTAAACCGCATGCACGAGATATGTAAATTAGGAACGAACCTGGCGCGACCCTAGCCCAGTACATGATTAACTTGTAGGAGGCTGGAGATCATTATAAAGAAACTGTATAAATACGCTGATGTCCAGCTAGCAATTCCTGTTCACTGCTCACATTGAACCCTGCTGGTGGTCTCTGTGATGTATTGACGGCCAAATAGCTATTTGTGTACTTTGTTTTGTAATCTGTACAGCACTGCAATAAAGATTCTGGGAATCTTTACAACCCGTGTCGGTGTATTTCTCTTTGCATGGTGTAAAAGCCTTGGGTAGTTTTCTGTTCCTTTGTTGTTTTATACAGTGTCTCCCTGGTATATGTTCAGTATTAGTGGGGTGTTGCGCGCAAGCAACAAGTGTATTAGGGCATAAAATATACGCCCCAGATAAAGTTTCCAAGGAGTATGTGTTGAAATAAACTCTAGTGTCTGATCTAATGGCAATAGATATGTCTGACAATGATTCGGGGTGTATAGACGTTGAAATGTGGAGTTAGTCGCAAAGTGATTGAAGGTAGTTTAGCGCTTGGCATAGGCCAAAAGGAGGGTTTGTTAAAACTGATATAATATTGTTTCGTCCTCATTGTATATGTTGGCCTATGCCCAGTCACTTTGCGAGCAAATCCGTATTGCAAGGTCTCGACCTTAAGTGAATCAAGCCTCCATTTTAGGTTAAAGCCGCCATTTTAGTTTATCGTGCAAAGTCACCATGTGGCCTAAAATGGCCGACCTGTGTTCTCTTGTTCTTGCTTTAACCTCTTCAACCTCTGTAGGAGAGTTAATGTCCAACCTGCCTGCAGGCTACATGTTAGGGTCATGTAGACCTTGTCCTTGATTGACCTCGGGATCAGGGGATTACTTGAATCGGCGATGTTAACTTACAAGTATATAAGAACAATAACGCTGTTTAAACACGACATGCAAAACATCTGTTTGACCTGTATTAAAACAAATGTGTAAAGAGTGTAAAGTTAAACCCAGAGAATAATAGTGTTTGTTAGCAAATGTATTAAAAGGTAAACCGCATGCACGAGATATGTAAATTAGGAACGAACCTGGCGCGACCCTAGCCCAATACATGATTAACTTGTAGGAGGTTGGACATCGTTATAAAGAAACTGTATAAATACGCTGATGTCCAGCTAGCAATTCCTGTTCACTGCTCACATTGAATCCTGCTGGTGGTCTCTGTGATGTATTGACGGCCAAATAGCTATTTGTGTACTTTGTTTTGTAATCTGTACAGCATTGCAATAAAGATTCTGGGAATCTTTACAAGCCTGTGTCGGTGTATTTCTCTTTGCATGGTGTAAAAGCCTTAATATTGTATTTTCTGATTCCACAACATGCGCTGTCCTGTCACAACCTCATGTGGGGTTAAATGGTGGTCAGACCCTAGTTTATTGCATTCCGTGAATAATGCTAATGGAAGACAGTTACACCAACTCTTATTGTGGGTCTTTTTAATTTTGGCTATGCCTTCTTTGAGCAAGTCGTGAGGGGTTCACACACCCTGTTTGCTTGCGGCTGATAGGCACAAGAGAATTTGTGTTGTATTCCTAACAAGGTTGTGATGTGCTGAAACATCTCATTGGCGAAGTGGGGGCCATTGTCAGACCACAGGGCCTCACATACCCCCCATCATGGTAATATTTCCAGGACCAGGAACTTTGTTGCTCTAAGGGCATCAGGATGGGAACAAGGACCGGCTTTGATCCATCGGGAAAATGGGCAATCAACCACTATCATGTAGCCGTACCCTTGGCATAGTTGGATCATTTTGACATAGTTGATGTGCAGGTGTTGGAATTGACCTATTGGGCGAGCTATGGCTCCACTCACTACCCTTAATATATGAACTGCACAATACACAATAGAAAATTAGTCATGAATTCAGCCACGTGTTCTGCCAAATTGGGACAGAACCAGTCCTCACCAATATGAGCAGCAAGCAACTCCTTCCGTATATGGGTAGGATGGTGTAATAGTGTCAGTGCATTGTGCAATAATGGAATTACCACTTGTCCTGTGTTATTTTGCCGCCATACGGCATCTGTCAGAGAAACTGTACATCCCCTCTTAATCCATAGCTCTTTTTCGTCCCTGGGTGCAGCTCCCTGCAATTCCATAATCTGTGTCACTGTTAATGTGTTATATCCTTCCTTTAGTATCATTGTTCATGCATAATTGTGTGCTGGGTACAAAGTATCCATTTCTAAAATGTCCCCAAATTAGGCGGTGCGTTTTGCTTCCACATCTGCTGTGTCGTTACCTCTAGAGATGGGGTGCCCACCCCTCGTGTGTGCTTGGCACTTCGCCACTGCTATGCTCTGCGGGTACTGGAGTGCCTCTATCAGTCTGCCCAATAGGAGTGTGTGCTGCATCAGTGACCCATCCGCACATCTGAAGCCCCTCCTCAGCCAACATGACAGCCCAAAATGCACTGTGTATGTCACGTAAGCTGAATCCGAATACACTGTCACTTCCTTTCCTTTGTTGTGCTCCAATGCTATTAAAGCTACTAATTCTGCTGCTTGTGCTGATAAATGTGACGGTAGACGTACGCTTGTAACCACCTAGCACCTCCCGCCCTCTCTCAATCTCACTACTGCTGTCCCAGTATGTTGTTCCCGTAGTCTTGTTTTTATTTTTTACTTACCTACAATGGTACCACCAAAGGTTCAAACTTTTGGTGTTCAAACCTTTGGTGGTAGCATTTTTCGGTTGTTTTGTACGGTCTGGCTTTTTTTTATTCGGTTCGATCGTACAAAACCCTAGAAACTGCTGCATTTGTCTTATGGTTGTGGGTTTGGCTGTCTTACGTATTGCTTCTGCTCTTTCTGGTGTCACTTTTCATCCATGTTGGGATATCATTTGTCCAATGTACAACACTTCTTTCTGGCAAAATGATAATTTGGCCTTGTTTACATTGTACCCTTTGTCTGTTAATTCTGTCAACATGTGCACAGAGTCATCTCTACACTGTCTCTCTATCTTGCTGCAGATCAATATGTTGTCTACGTACTGTATAACTGTGTTCTCAAATTTTACATTTCGTAAGTCCATTTGAAGTACTTGAATATAGAAGGTGATTCACAGTACCCTTGAGGATGTCTTGTATGTTTCCATTTCTTATTTCTAAATAGAGATTAAGTTAAGTCTTGTGAGTCTGGATGTAATCGTATAGAGAAGAAAGCATTCTTCAAAACTATGACTGTGAAGTAGGTTGCTTCCATGGGAATGCTACTCAAAATTGTTGCTGGCTTTGGAACTAAAGAAAACTGCTTCTACAATATGGTTCAGAGGGCTTAAGTCCTGTATAAAATGCCACGATCCCCCAGTCGCCTTTTTGACAGGGTACCGTAGTGTTGCACAGTGATTCTGATGGTACTAGGATGCCTTGCTTAACTAGTGCTGCAATGGTCTGATAGATACCCTATTCTGCCTCCCTCGACAGGGGATATTGCCTAGCTCTTGATAAAATGTCTTCTGGCTTCAGCTTTATTTTTGCTGCTCCTATCCCTTTTCAGAAGCCCCACATCATAGGGACTTGTGGCCCATAAGATTCTGGGGACATTTGTCAAATCTTCCTCGAAAAATTGTTGGCGGTGCTTGTTGCATTATCACCCTTCTCTGTGGTACCTCTCTGCAATCAAGGCATAAATTAGTTTTCAAAAATAAATTAGCAGTGTTTGCTAATTAAAATTGTCTAAATTAGCAACAAACCCATTTTATTAGCAATGTTGTACTAATATAAAGTCACAAGACGTTACTTGTACCCAAGACATAAAATGAGCAACAATACATCAGTTGTGTGTACCAATGAAGTAAGACATTAGTGAGAGGAGTCAGGTCTTGCAGATTCTTTAAAATTCTGCTAGACCTGCAGTTCGAGTAACTTAGTGTACTTACTCGACATAAGAGAAATACACTCGACCCATGGCAACAGATAACACATTTAAATACACTTACTGCAAAACGGTGCACTTCAACACAAACTCACTTTGTTTGCTACACTGCTGCCACCCAGAGGCCAGCCGTGCATAGGTCAGCCATGCACAGTGAAACCTTTATTTGACATTTATTGCAAACAAAGTAAATGTTAATTAAAGGTTGCAAACTTTCCTTGCAAACGGTACTCACCCTTCATAAAATCTACTAGGCGATGCGAGTGGGCAAAAATACTTTGCAAGCCCTGTAAAAGGTTAGCTGCATGAATGGACACAAATAAACAGATATGATAAAAAAAGGCTCTGTACATTTCTTTGCCAGCTCTCTACTGCAAGTGCTAATTTATAATGCAATCATAGAGCAAAGTGAGCTCTGGAGGCTAACTACAGTGTATGTAGTGCAGTAGATCAGTGTATGTACAGACTGAATGAAACTATTGATCACTACTTTGAATAAACATCTAGTTAGATTTGAGTTTTTATGTAAGAGGAAAGCAAGAGACTAAGCAGAGTGTCTGGCATAGCAGGCAGAGAACTGGGCAAACTAGAGGGAATACTATAGTTTGCTGGCCATCTCACTTTTGGGTAGCTGGTATAAAGCAACAGGGTGATAAAATAGATCGTCAATGAGTATGGGATCAGCTCATTGGTTGAGCACCAGTTGCACAGATGTATACAACCAGCAACCACAAAATTTGTGGCCAGCACACACATCACACTAAAATCAATTTAATTACTTTTCCCCTTCACAACGTTCTGTTTGTGAGCACTTTCTTCGTGAATCCAAAATAGGTTTTGGTGGCTCTAGCAGTGTGGAGCCTTTCTTCCATGGTTGCTGCCCCCTGCTCTCATTGGACTTCCTTTCCCTTTCATCCAATCAGTGGCACCGGGAGGCGGGAGCCAGCCACCACAACCTAGGCCCACATCTAAGGCCATGTCTCTGCCTGTCTCGGCCTTGCTGGGCATGCAACCCCCACCCCTCCTTCTTATTACTGCTGGCAAAAGCAAGTGTTATGCTTGGTACTTCCACCCTGTGCCCCTGGACTGTGGCATCTCTCATGCCATCACGTAAGTGCTAACTGTTGCTCAGTTGCCCTCCTCAGCTCTCCTTGACTCTTACCCTCTGACTCTCCAGGCATTCCCATTGCCCTATCTCTGTTGACATAAGTCCTATTGTACCTTCCTGAGCTCTCACCCCACTGCCCTCCACTTCTGTAAGTGAACAGACACAGCGCAAAGGGTGGCTGGAAGGGCATTCCACAGAATAGCAGCTTTGACCAAAAAGGAACGCCTCCAATTCTCACGCGACAGACCCTAGTGACAGCCAGAAGAGAGCGGTCAGCAGAGCGAAACTTGCGGCCAGGAACATAAGGTCAAAATTTCGAGTGCAGGCACTCTGGGCCAGCAGCATAGAAGGCCCTGTGCACCAAGCATAGAGATTTAAAATGCACGCGCTTTACCACTGGTAACCAGTGAAGGGACTTAAGCACTGGCGAAATATGCTCCCGATAGGGAATACCAGTGTCAAGACGGGCAGCAGAGTTTTGAAGAACCTGCAGACGGCATAACAAATACTCCGGTTGAGCCAAATATAGGGAGTTAAAATAATTGATCCTGCTGAGGATCAGAACAGAGACCACTGGGGCCCGCAGATGGAAGGGAATAAATTGCAGGACTTTCCTGAGTATTTTCAATTGAAATGACCAGCCTGACAAACTGAACTAACCTGAGTAGCCATGGAGAGAGAGGCAGATAGCTAAATGCATTCATTTTTGATCGCTGGAACCGCAGCTGTAAAGGAGCCAAAAAAAGAAGGACAGAAAGACAGCGTCCAGGGAGACAGGACAGTGGAAGAACCCACAACCATAACCTCGGTCTTATTTCCATTAAGTTTAAACCAGTTTTCACTCATCCAGCATCCCACGGATGATAAGCAATCTCACAGCTGAGCGTCATGGGCTGGATGAAGAAGATATAAGCGAGCCAGAATATGAGTATAATCAGCATACGAGTAGCAACTAAAGCCGTGGGAGTGGATCAGAGTGATCAGAAGCTGAATGTAGATATTAAAGAGTGTGGGAGACAAGGCCGAGCCTTGAGGAACCCTACATACCAGAGCAGCAACAGCAGAAAGAAAGGGTTGAAGCAGCAGCTGCTGGGAGCAGTCAGAGAGAAAAGAGCAGAACCATGAAAGAACCGAACCTGACATACCAGCAACTGACAGACGACTAATCAGGATGGCGTGACAGACAGTATCAAATGCGGCAGAAAGATCCAACAGGATCAGTGCCGCCGCTCCACCCTGATCTTCAGTGAGTGTTAGGTCATCAAGCACTGAGGCCACAACAGTCTTGGTACCCTGGCCAGATCTAAAACCCAACTGAAAAACATTTTTCACAGAACTGCACCAATAGAGTGGACACCAGGGATTCAAGCAGCTTCATAAAAAATGGCAAGATGGAAATGGGGCGAAATTAGCAGGAACTAGAGGGTCAAGAGCTGGAAGGGGAATTACTGTGGCACACTTAAGGGCAGGAGGAATGATTCCAGTTGAGCAACTTGGTCCATTGTGATTGGGTTGGCACCAACCCCATGCATACATTTCCACTTTGCTTAGCAGCACGCAGAATGGTCAGCCAGGTGCAGGGTGCTCCCTAGTTACCCAGCCTTTCTCCAATTAAGGTTACAATCAATCATCACTTCAGCAACTATGTGTCATTTATTTTACTGTGGTTGGCATTGAAACTGTATTTTCTCTCTGGGAAAGTTCCGAAATCTCTCTGTGTGAAAGATTGCCAAGCGTAGGTGTGAACTCGTGCTTCTCCTCGCTCGGATGGTCACATGCTTCCCACACAGTGAATTTGTCTAGTTTTAATTTGTGTATTTGATTGTTATTCAGCTTGCCACCTGCCTACGCCTCCTTATCTTGACCTTTCAGAGACAGGATATTCTGTTCTTAAGTTTCAATTATATGTAGCTACTGTTCGTTCCTTTTATTGGTATGACCTTGACTCTCTTGGCACGAGTTGCATCTGCCGAGTTTCGATTCTGCTTCAGCCGTCTCTTCTCGTTTTGCTAGAATATGAATCTCTGCTCATTCGGCCTTTAGTAAACTGTGTTGATTCTGCTTCGTTTTGCAAAGTGGAATTACACCTATAATACTGTGCTTGGTTTTGAGGTAAATTATGTATAAAAAACTATTCTTCTACTTAGCATTGCAAGCCGCATTGTTTTCTTAGCTTTCTTGTAGCTTTCTTGTGGTTCCAAGCATGTGTACAGATGTTAGCTGGTTGAATATCTTCATCCTTTTTACAGCTTAAGCTTCTTTGTATTTCAGCATCGTTCTCCCCTTTTAGGTTCACAATATCCTTATTCATGGCATTCCGTCTCTGGGTGACATTCTTGGGTTGTCATTTCTTCTACTTGTACGTCAGTCTGGGACCTTCTGATGACACCATTCGTCTTCCATTAAGACCTTCTTGGTTTCTTCCGGGACTGTACTTTTGCAATCTTCATTTTGTCTCATTTGGTGGTAAGGTTTCCTTAATGGATACCGTACTGTGAATGGTTTTCTTGGTATTGGTGCTTCAATAGGTGTTGCTCTTCTGATAGGTACTGGGCAGAGCCCTACTGCAGCTCTCTGTTAATTTATCTGCACATCATACATCACATATTTTGGTGTGGACGTTCCTGGTACTTCAAAATGGGCGACTGGAGTGCAGGCTTTATTTGGGACCTCCTCTACACTCCCCCCTCTGGGTGATTCATTGACCACTTTCACCTCCGTCTTTGGATTCAACTTACTCGATTCTTCTGTATTTATCTTCACTCCATTGCCTGGGTTAACTCCTTCTTCATCTTCGGGGTCTGTACATGATGGTTTGAAGAAGTGTCTCTTTGGAGTCCATATTTGTATTACTCCTTTCAGGCTTCCTGCTGTCCTTACATGTTCGTCTTTATTCCATATCAATAGTTGACATTTTCCATTTGGGCTGCAGTAAACCTATCTTCCCACATAATTTCTGTGCTTCCTTGGATAGAGAAACTTTGTTCCTTCTGGTGTGTGAATACTGGTCTTCACAAAGTCTCTTATTTCTTCATCAGTCAGGTCTTTGGGCTTCCATCCTTGCTTGGCATCAATCATGATCTTCATCCCTATGGCTTTCTTCGCAGTGTTCTGGCATTGCGAGATTATTATCTTGATAACACAAAATCCTAGAAATATCATCACTAACAGGGCTCCCAAGAACTTGAATGCATCTGCCATCCATTGTGGGACCCATGAAAACAGCGATCCAAACCAGCTGTCATCATCAACTTCATCGGTTTCATAGATCATCTGGTTCTGCAGGTTTGTCAGCATACCTATTGCCTCTGTTAATGTTCCATTCTCCTCATCGTGAGATGGTATAAATGTGCAACATGATTCTCTGATTTTTGCACAAACTCCTCCATCCATGGCTGTGATCATGTCAAGGACATATCTGTTCTGAAGAGTCATCAGTTAGATGGCTCTCAGCTCTTCCTTGATCGCACTGAATCCTTTTATGGTCGTGTTGATCGTCTGCAGTAACTCCCAACTGGTTATCTGAAACCATTACTATTAACTCCAACTTGGATTCTTGGCATAAAAATCGTTGTGAACACTGATGAGGTGAGGCTGAACAGCCTGTGTTCATATGGGATTGCATGAAAGGCTTCTTCCGATTTAGCAGAAAAGTAATTCTCTCTCTTTATCTGAGTTACCAGTTCCACAGATCTCTTCTTCCTCAGGTGAGCATCTGCTTCCGGGAAACTGTCAATATTCATGTCACTTTTCGGGGTCACTAGTGCTGGAACGTGGACATTCACTATTGTGCATATGCCTCCCCAGTCTCTTGGCAGTCTGATGTATCCCTTGGATCTGCATGCCCAATAATGATCCATAATTACTGCAGTTCCATGCACCATTCCTGGAGCGTCAAAAACTCATCCACAGTTCTTATTCTCTCCCATCTTTCTAGTGCCATTATTCCTGAAGCAGAATTGTGGGCTTTCTAGTGGTACAATCTGCAAGGGTCTTTCACTGTCTTCGACCCATGTCAATAGTTCAGCCACAATGGCTTGCAGCCATTCTGCACGATGTCAACAGTTTCTTGTAGAGTCCAGTGATCACCCAGGCTCTGCAAATCACCACTCCTTTTTCCCACCCATCTCGTGAAAGCACTGTTCCCCAAATCTGCATTTGGGCTCTATTCTTCCACTTTTGAGCTTCCTCTGGAGTTTTTCCTTGGACCTTTAGTCTCGGGTTCACTTCCCATCTTATTCCTGCTCCTTTAACTCCAGGCTTCTCATACCTGATTACATGATTCCTAGTATGAGCTCTGTTTCTTGTCTTAATGTCTTGAACATAATCATCTTCGTCGGGATAGGCTGTTTCAGTTGCCCATATTAATGAGGCATCACTACCCATGAACTGGCCTCTGGTCTTGCACATTGCTATGTGTGACAGACAATGTGCTGTCTGGACATCGATTTCTACAGCTACGAAGATCTTGGATTTCCCCATGCTGTATGGTAGGAGTGCACAAACAAAGCATTCCCCTTCTGAATTTCGTCTTCCAACTTCTTTCATATGCTGGTACCAAATGTTGTTTCCCAAATGTGCTGTGCTGTCCAGGTAGTCATTTAGTTCATTGTCATCTCTATGCATGCTTCTCTTGATTCTTAGTGTTTTCATGTAGTTTGCTATTACTACATCTCTGAAGGCATCTGTATGCTTTTTCTTGCTGAAGGATTCTCAGGTATCCCGGTCCATGGTGCAGGCCTCCTCATCTGCGCCATACAAGTGGACAAACGTCTGGCAGCTCTTTCCCTCTCTTCATACATCCTTCTCCTGCTGGTTACAAATGCCCATTCCAACCACCCTGACGCTGGTCCGGTGTATGGTTGTGTCATAGAACTTGTACTTGTCCCTTGTGTTGGAGCATATATGTTTGTTACTACTGTCTCTGGGGTTTTATTCTTCAGTACCTCTCGTCTTTTCCTTTCTCTGGTTAATGACGGCCATACTGCATCTACTATTAGTTGTGCTTGTGAGATCTTCTTTGAGTTTGTCTTTGTCTCCCTCAGTGTTGTCTCAGGGGTGTTTATCATTATCATTTCTGTTGGTTTCTTTTCCTATTCCTCTTGTCTCTCAACAATGTCTGTTGTGGAGTTTCTTATGGCAAGCAGTCTCTTCTTTTCTACTGTTTTGGCTTGTGGTTCTGCAGTCATTGACACTAGGCCTGTTTTGTGTGCATTCAGTGTTTGCATGTGTGTGTGGTTGTCAGTAACCTTTCTTCATTCATTCTTTGCTGACCCTGTCTCCGGCTTTTCTGTTTGTTTGTTACCACATGTGTGTCTGTATCATTGCTAATCACATCAATTTCAAGTTCATTCACTCCACCATTAGATCTTCTAGGGACTGGAATGACTATGTAAGGTTTGGGTGCTTTTGTGGGTTTCATACGTGCATCATTAGGTGGGTGAACTGGAATTGGAACGCTTTGGGCACCAATCAAAAATGCAGTTCTGTTAGTTAATGACAGTACAACAATGATGAATATGATACACAAATACATTATGTATGTATAAGCATTTACTTCCAGAGAAGCGTAAGAAAAACACAGGTTTGGCAGAAAAAGTCACAAAACCACAGCGCTTGTATGAATAAATATTAAGAGTGCACATAGGCTGCAGGTGCTTGAGAGGTGTGGGAGTACTGCCAAGTACAACCCACTGTTGTGGAAACAATTAGAGCACAGGCAATTCTCAGTCAAACTGCGCCCAAGAGTGCAATATAGGCATGTGTTGCAAGTAATTGAAGAGAGATGTGGTTATAAGTCCGATGGATTTATTTGTAAAGTAGCCTGACACGTGTTTCGAGTCTAAACCGACTCTTCATCCGAGGCTGTAAATGGGAGATCTTTGCCTTTGTTTGGCTGGTCATGCTTCCTTCTTCCTCGTCATGGATCTTGTCTGAATGTGCTGTGGTTCTTCCCCGTCGCTCATCGCCTCCTCTCTTTGGGGTGCAGTCAGGGGACCTTCTCCGAGGTAGGGTTTGATATCGCCGAGAAAAATCCAAGCTCTCCGCCTTGTAGCTTCACTGCGGATGGGGTACAGTCCTCCACCGTGAAGGGACTGCTAAATCTTGGCTCGTCTCACTAGTTCCTTGTATGATTCCTCACAGGGACGGTGTCTCCAGTGAAGACGGATGGTACACAAAATCCTTCAGCTGTGTCTGTAGTAGTATCTCCTTCCGTGTTCCGTGCTGCCCTGCACCCTTTTCATCATCGCTGCAGCTGGTCTGAATTTACAGTAAGGCAAGATGTCATGCAGTTCAGATAGTTTTGCATCTCAGATCCTAAAATTTCTCCTGTTGACTGGGCATCACATTTAGCTCGGGGTGTCAAGGGAGTTTTCATTCTTCTTCCTGTGGCTATCTCGTGTGGCATAAGATGATGGTCAGAACCGGGTTGGTGCCAAAGGAAGGCAGTGCAATCATCCCTTTCTTAGAGTTAGCTTCAACTTGGCTATCCTTTCCTTTAACAAGGCGTTGAGCTTCTCACAGATTCCGTTACCTTGCAGATGATACGCCAATGAGTACTTGTGCTTTATACCAAGCAGCAAGCTAATCTGTTCAAATGTCTTGTTTGCAAAATGAGCTCCGTTATCTGATCTCATCACTTCACACACCCCCCACCTGGGGAACACCTCTCTCACTAAAAATTTGGCCGCACAGGTAGAGTCTGGGTGTGTACATGGACCTGCCTCAATCCATCTCGAGAATGGACACACCACAACAATTAAGCATCTGTACCCGTTACATACTTGAATCATGTCGAAGTAATTGATGTTGGGAAGACTCATCTCATTACTTTTAATGTGTGCCCAGCCGTGAATTGCTGGCAGATTACACAGTTCACTATAAAGAATGCAACGTGCTCAGCTAAATTCCGTAAGAACCAGTCTTCGGTGAGCGTTGCTGCTAAATTCTCGTTTGTCATGTGTGCTGGATAATGTAACTGTTCCAGTGCTATTTTTAATCTGGCTACAAGCATTACTTGCTTACCATTTGCTGTCTTGTCGCCACAAGCTGTCAGATGTGTTTAAAGAACACCCTCGACGTCTCCAAATATTCTTCTCTTCCTGTGGTGCCTCCCCTTGGAGTTCCATTAGCTGTGTTTGCCCCAAATGACTGTAACTTTCAGGTGCAGTTCGTGTAACCATCATTCGCTCGTTGGCATGGATAACTTCCACTTCCATGATCGTTTCGCTTTTGGATGCCATATGCTTGGCTTCCGTGTCTGCTGCTTGATTTCCGCGTGAGATCAAATCTGTCCCCTTCGTGTGGGCAGCGCATTTCACAACCGCTATGCCCACTGGGAGCTGTAGTGCCTTGATCAGCCTGTCCAATGAGGCTGCGTGCTGCAATGGCGTGCCGTCCGCTCGGAGGTAGCCCCTCCTTTTCCAGCACTCAAAGCCTGCGTGCACTGTTGACGTCACATAGGCAGAGTCACTGTACACTGTTGCTTCCTGGACTGCGTGATTCTCAGTGGCGAGTATCAACGCCAATAATTCTGCAGCCTGTGCTGAGTAATGAGATGGTATTTGCGCACTAATAAGCACTCGAAATTCTCCATTTGCTGTGTGCTTCACCACAGCAACGCCAGAATATCTTTGTCAGTCACTTTGATCGATCCTCGAAGACTAGTCAATGAAGATGATCTCTCCTTCTGCCAAGGCATTTTATTTCACCCTGGGATTTCATCATAGAAATCTTCATATTTTGCACAGTCATATATTGGCTCTCCTTCAGTGACTGGCTCTGCTATAAACATAGCTGGGTTCACTATCTTGCATCAGACTACCTTAATCGATGGATTTGATATGATCACTTCATAAGCAGAATATCTCTTTGATGTCAATGTGCCCTTTGGTTTCTCTAGAATGGCAAATAGTGAGTACTCGACGTACAACGTCATGGAGCATCGCATCACAATGGTTGTAGCCTTCTGTATGGCAAACGCTGCAGCAGCTAAATTTTGCTCTCTCATTAATGGGTCCAAATTACCACTGTAGTATGCCAGGGGCTTGTATCCCAACGTGGTTCTCTGTGTGAGTACTGCTGTCATGTGTGAAAACAGGTACAATTCCTCTGCGTAATTGGGGATCCCTAGAACTGGTGCTGTGCAAATGGCTCTTTTGAGTTCAGCAAATCCTTTCTTCATGGTCTCAGACCATTCAATCTTTTCTTCCATCACTTGGGCCTTCTTTAGGGCCTGAAGTAAAGGCTTAGTGTAAGAACTATAGTCAAAGACCCATGCTCTAACGTAGTTGCATAGGCCTAGAAAGCTCTGCATCTGTTTTATCGTATGTGGCTTGGCCGTGTTCAGTATGGCTTCAGCCCTTTCTGGGGTCACTCTCTTTCCTTCATGTGAGATTAGCTGGCCTATGTACAGTACTTCTTGTTGACAATATTGTAACTTTTCCTTGTCAACCTTATAACCTTTCTCAGCCAGTATAGTCAATAGCTGAACAGAATCATACCTGCATTGCTCTTCTGTTGTGCTGCAAATTAAGATGTCATCTACATATTGCAGGACAACACTTTTTAGTGCAATATTGCTCAAGTCTATCTGCAGGACTCTGTTGAAAATAGATGGAGACTCACAATACCCCTGGGGTAGTCTCGTGCTTTTCAGACGCATCTGTCTGAATGTGAATGATATCAGATCTTGTTAATCATGGTGCAACGGGATTGAGAAAAATGCATTTTTCAAGTCAATCACCGTGAAATATTTAGCCTCAACAGGTATATTACATAGAATTGTAGCCGGGTTAGGGACTAAAGGGAACTCGGTCTCAACAATATCATTTATTGGGCGTAAATTCTGGATTAGCCTCCAAGACCCCCCCCTTTGATTTCTTGATCGGATAAACCGAAGTATTGCATGACAACTCTGACGTCACTAAGATGCCCTGCTCCATCATAGCCGAAATTGTTTTAAATATCCCTTCATCTTCCTCTCTGGACATGGGATATTGTCGTGCTCTTGGGAGAATTGCTTCTGGTTTCTGTTGAATTTTTACTTCTCCCACCCCTTTCAATAGGCCTACGTCATAGGGGCTTGTGGTCCACACTGAGACAGGCACCTGGGCCATGTCACCATCAAAATATTCAGGACGGTTTTGTGCCAACATCATTCTCTGAGGTACTTCTCTTTTGATCATTTTTACCCAAAAGGTGAGACTCACTTCCACCAGTGTCTCTCCCATATCTGCTTGTTCTTCAAACAGATCGTCATCAGTGACATCAGTCAATCGCTATCCTTCTTCAATGGAAAACACTGCGCACCATTTGCGGGCCTCGTCGTCATATCCATCAATCAAGGCCACCCTCACTCGTATTGCAGCACACGCATACCATATGCAACCATTTCTGGCTGTAATGGTATAGCCCTCATGGCTGTGTGTCCCGCGTATGCTCTGATTATCTCGCAAACATTTGAATAGTGCATTCCTGGAGTTGAACATATTAAGCCCTCCCCTGTGAATGAGATTGTCATGTTTAACTTTGTCATTAAATCTCTACCCAAAATGTTTACTGGGGTCTGACGTGAATATAGTAAAGGTACATTCATTTCACATTCTTCTATAGAGACTGGAAGTGCATTTGTGAAGCGAACACGACTTGTAGCTCCTGTAAAACTCTGAGTATTTATGGCTTCGCTGGACAAGGAAAACTTGCCTTCATGCATGCACAAGCGTGTTCCACCCGTGTCAACTAGGAAGGAATATTCTTTATCTCCTATAACGAAATCCACCCTAGGTTCCCTGTGAGGGTCTGGTGTCACTGATAGGATAGAACACATCAGGGTTCCTAGTGAGCTGTTCAAATCCATATATAATTTGGCCCACTGTGTGCTGGTGGATGTCCCCTATTCCCATTGTTACTTCCCATTCCAGAGTGCATGGTCTGCCCTGTGCTCATCGTCTGCGATAGTTGCAACGGTGCCTGTTGGGATTGTCCTTGTGGAAAATTCCCCATGCTCTGTGGTTGCACGCCTTGTTGCACTCCTGGTGCTTGTTGTTGCACCATGTGATTCTGTGCAATACCCTGCTGTAATACTGCAGGTGGATTCGCCATGCCTGCTCCTGTTCCTTGGCCATTCTGCATCATGCCTTGGTTTCTGCATGTGCGAGCTAAGTGCCCTGTCATTCCACACAACCAACATACTGGCGGTGGTCAGATCATTTGCCCGTTTGACATATTTTGATTACCATTTTGCATATTTTGAAAACCTCCTTGATTATTTTGGAAACTTCCCTGATTGCTCTGCCATCCTCTTCCCCTAAATCCTCTTCCCCTGGGGTAAAACCCCATATTGCCCTGATTATTCTGCTGTGGATTAGACACCTGCTGCATGCTTGATTCAGCTGTGCTAGTTATCATGGCTCCCTCAAGAGCATATTTTGACAATTTCTTCTGCACCAATTTCGCTTCCTCACCCTTACGTGCAGCATCCTTTTTGTAATTCTTTTCTTGCAGCAATCTGCAATAGTGCGCGATGGTCAGCTGTATTTCAGCCCAAGTCTTGGCCTCAATTCCTACCGATTTCTTGAGCTGTTTCTGTACCGGCACTGGCAGCCCTTGGCATAATATATGGTAGAACACAGATATAGATTTTGTCTATGATTCATGAGTCTCGAGTACCCATGCATTTTGAAAATTCTGTATATAAATTAATGAATCCTCAGACTCCTTCATTTTTCGTGTCATTATAGGTCCCATATCGGAATTGTCTGGTTATAGCACTCGTAGCGCTTTCCATGCTCTGGCTCTACAATTGTTAAATGGAGCTCCGTCATGTGCAGTATTAATTGTGGTTACACCAGGGTAGCCTGCTTGTGCCCGCACATCGTCTGCTCTCTCATCAAGTATGGCGATTAGGAGACCCTTAATGTCCCCTATAGATAATGTGTTTCCCCCTGTCATCTTTTCTAGCTCGTGTATCCATTTTCTGGCTCCCGATGTCAACATTGGAAGCTTGTTTTTCAAATTTTCTCGATCCATGTGTGACCATGGAATATATTGTGGTCTTACTTCCTCTTTCTCGGTGCAGTTCGCTTATGTCTGACCATCTTTTTCCTTTTCTCTTGGGAGTCATCCTTTGCTCCGTCTCCCTTCCTCATTTTCTTCACGCTCCTCCCTTTCCGAATCGGACATTGTCTGTCCCCAATTCGTGCACCTTCTTGTGTCTTCTTAGTTCCTACTTATTTTTAATCTATCCAGGGATAGTTCCCTATTCCCACTACTTCGGGTGACATCCTCAGTGTCGTAGAGCTGGGTGCTCTCCAGGCGCTCATCTTCCCCCTCCCCTCGGGGTGTTTGTTCTAACCCCATTTCATCATATATTCTATTGATCGTTTCTCTGATGCTTCTGGTGTTGAAGTTATCTTCCATATTTGCCGTAGACATGCCTGGCACTGAATCGTACACAGGAAAGTATTCTTCGATGTCTTCCAGTCTACTACTGGAGTGCGTTTTCTAACCTCTCTCCCCAGATATTCAAGATCGCATGCTCTCTGTCTCTGCTTACTTTCTATGTCGTCATTGAATTCTCTGCACTTCCTCATCTCTTCTCTTACTCTTTCTTCTTCCTTTTTCTTTTCATTTCTATATTCATCTGCCCTTTGATTTTCCTCATCTCTTCGTCTCTTTATTCTTTTCTATCGTATCCTTTGCTCTTCCTCTGACCTTTGCTGTTCCTGTCTGTCATGATCAGTTGCTGCTCTTTATTTGCGATCGAGCTGTCTTTCTTGCTCTTCGCTATATAGCTGTTCTCGCCTTTGTCTGTCTTTGACCTTATTCTTTCATCTCTTAACTCCTTCTCTTTCCCTTTTCTCTGTACATCATCTAACCTCTCCTTTTGTTTCACGTCATCAATGCCTTTGCCATCAAGTTTCAATAAAATTAGTCCTCCCATCCATTCATTTTTTGCAAATGCTATCTCATCAGTTCTGTCTTTGTTTCCCTTCCATCTCTTCCCTTCTCTCTCTTTGTCGAGAGATGCGCTTGTCTGTGCTTGATGCCTTCTTTCATCATCGCATCTCCCCTTGTCCCGTGGGACTGTGGAGGTAATATCCTTATTCTTATATTTCCCATGATTTTCGTCGCTACTTTGCGTAGGTGACTCATATGCCGAATTGCTATACCCCGTGGCTGCTTTAAGCTCTCTCAGTGGGTATAATCCCTCCTCCTTCCTTTCTTCACCCTTTGTTTGGGATGAAGCGGGTGGCGCGATGGGCGTCTCACCCACCTCTGAGCATATATTAAGTATCCAATCTATTGGCGGCTCCTCTTCCTTTACCGGTTCATACATTTTCCAAAGTTCTACAACAGCGAGGCGTTTGTCTAACTTTTCGCCCGTGTATATGGCATGCAAATATGTTATCATGTTTTGCAAGACAGCTTTAGATAATAACCCACCATGTGGCCATGGCATAAACATCTTGTGGGCGGTTCCTTTAACCCACTCTGTACTGTATTTATTCAGTTTGAGGGCGTGTTTCGGCAACTGTTTGCACAAGTGTGTCAATGGTGTCATGTCTTCCATACTTAAATCTGTTCCCTTTCCTCTTCTATAACACTTGTCAATACTTTTGCGTGGTTTAAACAGTTCCAACAATATGAGTGAGCACGAAACACTGCAAGCTCCAATCTAAATTTTCCACAAAATTCGATACCTTCTAATTTACTCTAAAAACATCAATTCATATGCGATATTATCTCAGCTATTCAATCGCGTGAAATTTAGATCAGTTTTCTCAAGGAAATTTCTCGATGTATGACGTCACAACAAAGATCATGTAAGATAGATGCTTAACAGACTAGACGAACACCAGCTGGTCACAGATATCTCTGCCTCTAATCATTACCTCTTCATGGGGTCTAAACGTACCCCTTTGATGACGTTGTAGTTTAATTGTTCCCCCTTTAGCTGGGATTCTGGGTACACGTTTCTTCTAGCCGCTTGTATTAAAAGCATAGGAATAAGGAAAATCCTCTCACTTCTCGGGAGTCTTCCCCGGTAACCTCTCTCTTCCCGGGTGTCCTCCCCGGTAACCTTTATTTACTTAATTATTCTTGAGTCATTGTTCCCTTATATATACATTCTTCTTTAATTCTAACTATAATTTTGTTTTTTCCCACCTCCCTCCGTTACCTTTTCCCTTTACTTGTTCTAAGGCATGCGCTTTTGCCAAAACATTCAATCTTTTTCACTCACCGTTCGTATGGTTCCTCTCTGGACCCTCGGGATCACCGCCTTTGTTACCGCCTTCTTCGGCTTTTCACCCGCTCAGCTGCCGGTAGGAAAGGGAAGGGATAGCGTGAGGAACACAGGTCCCTTCAGGCCCTGGTCTGCAGTTTTTCTTACTTTACCACGGGGAGCTTCACAGTCTACTCGGCCGAATGGCAAAGCACTTGTGATATTGCCGAAGACCTAAAGTTACTATATGTTGACGGTCAAAGGGAGTCTTATTCTAATCAATAATCGATAATCGATAAACCATCAATCTCTGATACCAAGTGTACTCGGGAGACCCCCAGCTGGCCCATAGAGCTGAGGTTTTCTCCGAAAGTACTTTAAGATGAGATAGCTGCACCCTTGAGATGGATGGGGGTGCAGATGTATTACCCCAACACCAATCAATAAAGACAAATCAATGGTTTGGCAAAGGAAGTCAGTTTAATGACAAGTACAAAAAATGGGGAGTCATGGGAATTAGCAGTGATGCGATCGTCCTTCTCCCTTCAACTCCAATGAACTTCATAAAAATCATAGAATTTATATTGAAAACCCATCATAATTGACGTATAACACTAAAAAGTTAATATGCAATTCTATTGGTTAGGAAAAGGTACCTTCAATATAGGTACTATATCTGTATATGGTAACAGAGTGAGGGGATTGGGTAAATACTGTCAGGTGGGCGTCTAAGCCCTTCCTTCAAAGATGACTACTGTAGACTTCACTAAAAGTACGACATCCCATTGGTTCTACTAACTATAGGACCCTAGATTATTTGGTCCATTGTGATTGGATTGGCACCAACCCCATGCATACATTTCCACTTTGCTTAGCAGCACGCAGAATGGTCAGCCAGGTGCAGGGTGCTCCCTAGTTACCAGGCCTTTCTCCAATTAAGGTTACAATCAATCATCACTTCAGCAACTATGTGTCATTTATTTTACTGTGGTTGGCCTTGAAACTGCATCTTCTGTCTGGGAAAGTTCTGATATCTCTGCCTGGGCGGATGCCAAGCGTAGGTGTGAACTTGTGCTTCTCCTCGCTCGGATGGTCACATGCTTCCCACACCATGAATTTGTCTAGTTTCTCTTAATTTGTGCATTTGATTTTTATTCAACTTGCCACCTGCCTATGCCTCCTTACCTTGACCTTTCAGAGACAGGATATTCTGTTCTTAAGTTTCAATTATATGTAGCTACTGTTCGTTCCTTCTATTGGTATGACCTTGGCTCTCCTGGCACGAGTTGCATCTGCCGAGTTTCGATTTAGCCGTCTCTTCTCGTTTTGCTAGAATATAAATCTCTACTCATTCGGCCTTTAGTAACCTGGGTTGATTCTGCTTCGTTTTGCAAAGTGGAATCACACTTATAATACCGTGCTTCGTTTTGTAGATTATTTATAATGGCACTTGTTGCACTATTCTTCTACTTAGCATAGGAAGAGCATTGTTTTCTGAACTTTCTTGCGGTTCCAAGCATATGTACAGGTGTTAGCTGGTTGAATATCTTCATCCTGTTTACAGCTTAAGCTTCTTTGTATTTCAACATCGTTCTCCCCTTTTAGGTTCACAATATCCTTATTCATGGCGTTTTGTCGCTGGGTGTCATTCTTGGGTTGTCATTTCTTCTACTTGTACGTCAGTCCGGGTCCTCATGAGGTCACCATTCGTCTTCCATTAAGACCTTTTTGGTTTCTTCCGGCACTGTACTTAGGCAATCTTCATTTCGTCTCATTTGCTGGTAAGGTTTCCTTAATGGATACCTTACTGTCCGTGGTTTTCTTGGTATCGGTGCTTCAATAGGTGTTGCTCATCTGATAAGTACTGGGAAGAGCCCTACTGCGGCTCTCTGGTGATTTATCTGCTCATCATACGTCACATATTTTGGTGTGAACGTTCCTGGTACTTCAAAATGGGCGACTGGAGTGCAGGCTTTCTTTGGGACCTCCTCTACCCTTCAATAGGCGGCTAATAGTTTTGACCAGTGTTGCTGAATAAATATTCTTTAAAATACACGATTTGCATTACATTTATCAAAAAACTCCCCTTTGGGTACTATTCAAACAGTGTCACAAAAGGATGGAATTCCCATTTGCAACTGAGGACCACTTTTTGCTGGTGCCCAAGACAATTTTATCCCATAGTCTGACCCTGGCTCTCTCTACTTGTGGTGTTCCCCAAGGGTCTAATCTATCCCCCTGGTTTTTCAAAGTCTACATGGCCCCTTTGGCCCACAAGATCTCTGCCTTAACCTCCAACTTTCAGTCTTATGCGGATGACACACAGCTCTCTTTCAGGCTACCCTCAGCCTCCTCATCGCTCATTCCTGACTGTCTGTCCGCAATTCAGTCCTGGTGTGCTGCAGATGATCTCTGCCTTAATGCCAGTAAGACAGAGATTGTACTCATTGGGACGCTCCCACTTTCCCACTTTCACTCTGGCCGGCTTCTTTTGGTTCTACGCCCTCACCCACCAATGGGGCAGAAAATGTGTGGGTCATCTTCGACTCTACTCTCTCCTTCGCTTCTCACATCTCGGACATCTCCAAAAAGTCCCACTATCAACTGCACCTCCTCAAAGATATTCTACCTTTTCTCACCTTCCCCCAGAGACTCACCATCTCTAGAGCCCTGGTTCTCTTCAGACTAGACTACTGCAATAGCCTCCTTCTCAATCTTCCTACTGCCACTCTACGACCTTTTCAAGTTATCCAGAACAGAAACGCAAGACTTATCCTTGGCCTCAAGCCCAGGGATCACATCTCTACAGCACTGGAATCTCTCCAATGGCTCCCCATGGCTTCAAGGATCTGTTCCTAAATACTCTCCTTCTAGAGCCCTCCGCTCTGCCTCCTCCAATTCTCTGCGGGTGAGCCATTTTTCCAAACAGAGATTTGGGGGTAGATCCTTATCCTCTGCAGGTGGCTCCCTCTGGAATAGCCTCTCTGCCTCTCTCCATCCTGAGCCAGACCTCCTTAAGTTCTGGAAACTCCTCAAGACCTTCCTCTTCTCTTCCTCTTTCTCTCTCCTTTTCACTGCTTGGTCGCCTGATGCACCTCCAGAGCCTCACAGGTCCCAGGCTCTGCCTCCAGTTCTGTACTTGCCTCCGGGCCTCTGCACTCTGCTTGGCATTACTGCACTCAGAATAGGCTCCATGAGAGGAGCAACCACTCTGCACTTAAACCAGGCACTTGCTGGACTGGGCGCACTTGTCCCCCCCACCCTCGCTTTTCCTGTTTGCGCACTTGCACGACCGTGAACCTACTAGGCCTAGCAAGTTTGTCTGTCTTGTCCTCCCTCTGTCTCCCCTCCCTTGCTTGGTTGTACCTGAAATACTTGAGCATAGACGTATTAGTGACTACCAACCATCAATCAATCTGAAATGTCGCCAGGCCTAGTAAGGTAGTCTATTGTCTGTATGTCCTTTTTCCCTCTCCTTCTCCCCCTTCTCTCCTCACTCTTTGTCATGCACTTGCACTATCTGACAAGTTGTTAGGCATAGTATGGTAGTTTATTGATTGTATGCTCTTCTCACCCCACCCTTCTCTCATTCCTTCCTGTCATGCACTGGCACTAGTTGAAATGCCTCTGGCCTAGTATGCAAGTTATTTTTGTTAAGATCATTCGGAATCTTCAAGGCCTAAGAATGATGACTGTATTCGCGTGTTCCCTTCCTGCCCTGAAACGTCTCGAAGCACTTCACTTAGGTATAAACTGTTTACAAATAAACAATTACAAATTACAAGTTACAGAACTTAGTTTGCCATCAAAAGCATTTGGGCGTGTAATCACGCACATTTTCAAAAGTGTTAACTCGTCTATATGATGCATCTTCCCCAATAAAATGAAATCTAGTTGGCATTATGAGATTTGAATACACTAACCTAAACCTTACTGTACAGCATGTAGATGATGCAATGTTTTACGGTATCAATACTGTAATTATGCATTATGTAACAACATTTTTAGGAATGGAATTGCATGACTGTCAAGGTAACACATACTTGTAGTTGAAAGACGGGATATAGTTAACTTAATCAAATTATAATTCTGATTATTTCTGGTTTGCAATTATTTGAAAAATAAATTCTTGCCTTGCACTCCCACACAGGCCTTTGGCACTTAAGAGTTGAGGAGATGATTACTGTTGCTATCTCTCTCCATTAGCCCTTTGAACTTGGAGTGGACAGGGCAACCTGTGCTTTCATTTAACAGGCTAACTTAAATAGCTAGCTTTGCTACACAAGTGTCAGTTTGATTAGCAAACCTACAGAATTGCATAGCAAATTGCTATGCAACACTGCTTATTTTATGCCATGATAATGTATTTTCACCCAGTATGTGATGCTAATTTCAAGCACTATCTTGTGATCTGATCGGTTGTCTTTTAACAGTTCTTCATCTGTAACAGTAGTCAATCTGTACCCTCCAGCCATGGTGATCACTGATCACCATGGACGTCCTGTGTCATCTGTCCCATGTACGGCTATCCAGACATCCCCCACTTTTACTACCTCTAAATCTACTGGCACTATCATCCCTTCCTTCTCATATAATGGTATTTCTGGCCTGAACTAGTACTCATTTGGAATGTGCCACATTTTTCCCTGAATTCCTGGGAGCCATGCTATTAGTATTTCAGTCCAATATCGAAATAGCTTCTCATCTCCTGGCACCCCATTTGTACCTTGCGTCCACAATAAGCTTGAATAATTGTCCCTCACATTTAGAAGGTGTATCCCAGGTGTGGAATACTTACTCCCCTTGTCAGTGAAGGATATGATCCTGTTGAGTATGCTCATGATATCCCTCCCCATTATGTTTGCTGGTGTCTGTCGGGAATACAGTAAGGGTAGAGCTAAGTCGTGTCCTCCTATAGAAAGTGCAATATCTTCTGTAAATGGAACCAATTCCATCGCCCCAGAGAATCCTTGAGCATTCATGGCATCACCTGATATTCTATACTTCCCTTCCAGTAGGCAGGATATAGTCGCCCCTGTGTCTACAAGAAAGGAGAATGTTTTGTCAGCTATCGTCACCCCTATGGATGGATCCTCCACTGGGTTGGGCGTAATTGATAGGATGGAACACATCAGGTTCGTCTGTGGGCTATCCTATTGAGGGTATAATGACATTCTGTTTCCTAAAAATGGGTTGCCTGCCACTACAGTGACCCCCCAGTTTCCTCGTGGGAGTTGTTGTCATGGAGTCTGTGCATGCCAGTGTCCCATCGCTTAGCTGTGCCCTATATGATGGCTGCATGTTATTCTGCATCTGCGATATCTGTGGTGTCTGCGAATACTGTTGTGCTGGTGCCTGCATGTGTGGTGTATGTGTCATGGGCTGTTGTGTCTGTGGGTATGTGTTTGGTGCCTGTCCTTGTTCTTGTTGTATATGGTCTTCGGCATAGAACTCATCTGTTTCCCCTGGGTGGTGTTGCAATCCCCCATTCTGTGGCATCGCCCCTCTGCTTATGCATATCCTAGAGATATGCCCATCTGTCCACATGCCCAGCACTGGGGTGGTCCTCTTATTTGCCTTTGATACCCTCCAGAGAACCCTTCTGGACCCTGCTGCATTTGTCCGCCGTATCCTCGATACCCTCCCAAAAATCTCCCTTGGCTTTGTTGCATTTGATGTCCATATCTGCGTCCCCTTGGTGCCCCATCTTCCTCGAAACCCATGCTGCGCATCTCCCCATCGCATAAACCCTCCTCCTGTGGGCAGCAATGCGTACTGTGTCTGTGGTGCGTTATGTCCTCCCACGCTTGTTAACACTGCTACTTACATGGCGTATTTAGATAATTTCTTCTGCACTAACATTGCCTCCTCCTGCTTTCTTTCCTCACACTTTTGACTCACACTTTCTTGCATTAGCATGCAATAATGTACTATTGTAAGTTCTATTTCTGACCATGGTTTTGCTTCCATCCCCACCAACTTCTTCAGTTGCCTTTGCACCTGCTTTGGTAACCCTTGGCATAGTATATGATAGAATAATGCCACTGTTTTATTCCATGGTTCTCACGTTTCAAGGTGCCACAACTCTTGAATAGCCTGAATATTTTGTAGGGGGTCTTCATCCTCCCCCATTCTACGTGCCATGATCGCACTGATATCTGACGTGTCTGGGTACTGCATCCGTAGAGCTTGCCATACGGCTGCTCAGCAGTTAGCAAGTGGCGAACCATCATGCGCCACGTTCTGTGTTGTTACTCCTGGGTCCCTGCCCTTTTTCATATGTCATCAGCAGCTTCTCTGAGGACAGCCACTAGTAAACGATTTACACCCCCTACTGTACATTTTTGTCTTGCTGTCATCCTTTCCATTTTGTATATCCATTTCCCTGCGCCCGCAGTCAACAAAGGTAGCCTACACCTTACATTTTCCTTCTTGATATTTCCAGGGTATGTATTGAGGTCGCCCCCTCCCTTTTCCAGTAAGGGGAACTGTAATAGCCCTACCCCCATCCAGTCTCCCGATATCTTTGGTGGATGCAAATTCCCTTCCCACTTCTCCCCTCCTTCATGCTGGAAGGTCTCTAAGCGTTTGCACATATGGGTTTTAGTCATCTGGGCTGTGCAACATAGCCCTAGACTGTCGTAGTCTCTCATCCTTATCCCCCACATTCCCCATGTGTCTTTGTCTGCTCCCCACATACAACTCCGATCAGTGCGTTTCCATGCTGATCGACAATCAAGTTGCCCTACTCCCTCATCCTCGGTGTCTCCCAAGTCACTGCCGAAATAGTCATGGAAGCTCAGTCTCCTCAGCACCTTTGCTCCCTGTAGTTCCCCTTCTAAGTGGATCAAGGTCTCACAGTCACCCCTCACAGTGGACCCTGTGTTGGATTTGTCTGTCAGTGTAGCTGCCCTATCACACTACTTGCTGCACTCTTGATCAGCGTGCCTATCCCTTCTTCATTGTCATCAAAAGTGGTCAATCCCAACCTTAGTCTTATGTCTCTCACTGCACGCTCCTCCTCCTCCTTCAATTGGGCTCTATTGTGAGCCACTCTATTTGCCACTTCCTCCTTTCCCTCTTTACTAAAACTTGACTTTCCTTCTCGTCTTCCTCCCTTCTCCTCTCTATGTCTTCAAGGTCTCTCTTTCTCCTCATCTCTTGCTGGTTCTGCGCTATCTGTTTTTCCTTTAGCTTTTCCCTTTGCACTTTCTCACGCTGCTCCTGTTCCTCTTTTCATTTTATCTCCACCTCTTCCATTATCTCTGCCCATTCTTGTGCTTCCCTGCCCTTTTTAGACCCACCCTCTTCCTTACTCGCCCCTCCTGTTTCTCCCGCTGTCTTCCCATCTAATTTCAGGAGTATTTGTCCTTCTACCCACTCATTCAATGCTATATTCTAACTAAACTATATTCTCCAGCCCTTCCCTTGTGCTTGTCTGGGCCTCGCTCTGCACCCCTTTTCCACCTCCTGCTTGTCCGGCCCCTTTCTGCCCCTCCTCCTTGGTATATAGTGGAGGTTCAAATATTGGATTTGAGTACCCCTCTGATGCTTTTAACTCCCGTATGTTGTTCCTATGTCCCGTAGGGTACAGTCCCTGTGTTCATGCTGCAGCCCCTTTGCTCTCATGGTCAGGAGGAGGTGGGGAAGTGGGGGCTGAGGGCTTTTCCCCGGGGTCTCCTGTTGGCTCAGCATCCATTGACGCCTCACCACATCCCCCCGTTCTCCTGAAACATTTTCCACTGCTCAAATATTGCCATATGATTGCTCAGCTTTTTCCGCTTATAGACCTCTTGCAAATGTGTGTGTAACGGTTGCTTCACATATTTGGAGAAGCTCCCACCCTTTGGCCATGGCTTCGTCAATTTACCTTCTGTGCTTTTCGTCCATTCTGCGCTATACTTAAAAATGGTGTCCTTATAATGTTGAAGGGCGTTACATGCGTGCTTTTGGGGTGTGTCCCCCGCACCTTTACCACAATACATTACTTTTAATACTTACATTACCTCGAGTCAAGGTTTTCAACAACTGTGCAGTTTTGTACAAAATATATCTTTTCATGCACAATGTCAAATTTCGAAATAACATTTGTTTTGTTCTATCACAAGCCTCTCTGGTTCTCAACCCACTTTCCAGGCGTGCTCTGCGCACCGCCGTTCTGCAACTCTCTGACTCCTAAGGCACACCCACCAATCTTTCGTATGCGCCTTCCGTGCACTGCCACAGAACAGCTGATTTCGTCCTCATGCTCTCTTAGTCCTATACACAAACCTCTCTGGTGATGGCACCTCTGCACTAAATAAGGGAATGATAGAAATCACTAACAGAGCTCACAATGATATTTTCTCAATATACAGATATTTTAGAAACCCTGACAGATACCCATGGACATCGTCCTGACTCCTAATGCTACGTTGGGTGCCTCACAGTCCTCCATACACTACGACAGAGGAGACAGCTCTATGCCGAACGGGCGTAGTGAACAATCCCCTGCTACCACTTTGTATTGGTATGCCAGAGAGAACCAAGGTTCACACCACTCATTCACCGTTCAGAGCCCCCAGGGCCCAACTAACCCTCCCCGCGCATACAAACGGGATACTCAGCGAACGAGAAGTTAGAACTGGGCCTCATTACGACCCTGGCGGAAGACCATGGTGTTATTAGCACCATGGTCCATGCCAGTAAGTTACCGACTCCACCATGGAGAAAGGGGGAATTACCACCCCATTACAAGGTTGGCGGGGCGGTAATTCCCCCTTCCTCCATGGCCCTTCCCCATTCCCATTTGTGCCCCATAGGGCTCAATGGGAATGGGGAAGGCGCTAAGTACGGTGTCGCAAATTGCGGCACCGTAATTAGCACCAAGGTCCCTCTGCGGGTCCCTACTTTAACGGCTGGTTTACACCAGCCGTTAAGGTCGGGTCCCGCAAAGGGACCTTGTAATTAGGCGCTAATAGGTTAACGGCGCCGCAGCCTTTTACTGCGCCGTTAACCCATTAGCGCCTGGGTCGTAATGAGGCCCACTGTCCTTTATTTTCCATAACAGACAGGGATCATACAGGAAAAAAGGAATTCTCCAGCAATCACAGCTTCTGAGCCTGTGTGAGGGGCTTTTGTTATGGTATGACATCACAAACCAGGGCTCTTCCCCAAAAACTTAAAACCATGCATGATTGGGTGGTTAGAGTGGTATTACCTATGGCCAGCACATATAGAGGTGGTCTGACTGGTCCTCGCACGTGAGATGGCTTGCCTGAACCTTCCCCAGAAACTATCTATTACAATGTTGCAGGGTTGCAAGATTACCATTGACCCTTGCCCTCTGCCATCCACCCCTGGATTTGTGTTCCCTTATTGGCTGCAGTTGATCTGCCCAGGCCTGGGACCCAGCTCTGTACTCTGTGGTCCATGCACCTTATCAAGGTGATGATAAAGACTATAAGCCTCATTACAAGTATGCCGGTCTGGTAACAACGGTCCTGGTAAGCTACCGGCACCATTGTTACCAGAGCGGCATACTCCGAGTTCTGCGCAGGCAGAATGGCACCCGCTCGCAGACTTTAGCGAATGGTGCCGGTGCTACTGTCCTCCCCATTCCCATTGATTGCAATGGGAAGCGAATGGGAATGGGGAGAAATTTTTTCCAGCGCCTGGCAATGGGGAATTACCGTTCAGCCGGGGCTGTAATGCCCCGGTAAGTCCCCATTGTCGGGCGCTGGAAATAAAATGACTCCGGCAGCAGCTGTGCCGTTTTTACCGGCACGGCTACCACCGGGGTCCTAAGGCCCTATGAGCCTCATTACAACTGTGCCGGTCCGTAACAACGGTTCAAACCTTATCCAGCTAACGTCATCATGCATGCAAGTGCGACATGATGACGTTAACTGGATAAGGCTTGAATGGCTGTAAGAGAGACTAACTCTTTGCATATGTATTTGTCACTGGTCTTCCTGGGGGCTGTCCAAACAGTGACTGGCATCTTGCATCTGTGACTCTTCGGGCTGTAATGTTTATAGGGGTCAAGATCGGCATTCCTGGGACCCTCTCTTCAGTATTAACTGGTGGATAAAGATGTTTTTGTATACAGTAGTTCCAATGTAATGTGCTTTACTTACAATGCTACATGTATATTGTGGCAGTTTTATACAGGACTGTTTTTTCAAGAGTATTGTTTACAACCTTTTTACAATGCAAAAGGTCAAATAAGATGATAAATGGCATGGTATTACAGCATACAGTTTCAAAGTAAGCTTACTAGGCAATGCAATAACAAAGTGTATATTAATAAGCTATAATACTTTACAGAACAAAGGATTTGATTTAGCATCAACTTGTGTTTGGTGAGTACCAGGGAAACCTGGAAGACATGTTGTCTTTCAACTTCATAAGACCTCAGAAGACTTCTGAAAAACTGTGCACCTATCAATGGAAAATCTCCTACAATATCTCCACTGCTTCTGGGTGTCCCTCTTCTTGTGATTTTTGTTGCAGATCCTCTTCATCAATGAGTTCTGGCTCTTCTGATGGATTCTCAAAATCAATAACCCATGGTGCTTCTGGTGGCACTTTTGATTTTTGACATCAGTGGCATGTGGCACTTCTTGTGGCTCTTCATGCGGATGTTCAATGTCAACGGCACGTGGCTCTTCTTGTTGTTCATCGAAATCAATGATGTGCGGCCCTCCTTGTGGTTCTTTTGTCGGCCTTCTACGACAAGAGAATAGGATTCTTCTTTTCTGTCATCCACATCCTTCAACTTGACCGTGGTTTTGATGGTGTATAGGGACTGTACATTTGGCAAAGGCTTCAGAAGTCCTTTAAAATAACTTGCGGCTCTCAGCCTGCCTGAAGTCCAGTTGACCTTTTTTGAAGAAATAGTTAAGAACAATATGAAGCTGCATGACCTCCTGGGCAGAGTAGGAGGGCTGTTCTTCAGCATTCTTCAGGAGAGTTTCAGGAATTGGGAAGCAGTAGCCTTGCATCTTTAGCATAGCCGTCTTCCTCAGAGCCCTGTCTATAACTCCAGCATCTTAAAGGGTTTGTGTAACATTAAGGTCCCATTCAATGCTCGTCCACTCTTCCAGATCAGTGCCACTGGGTTCACTGAGTGGGGTTTCTGGTGTCAGCATTTAGAATGACATCCACAAGCCCTTACAGTGAATTTCTTTACGGCCCAATAACAAAACCCTCAACATCAAAAGAACCCTCTAACAACAGTACTGCTCACCTCAATTTCCTGCAAGCCCTCTTCAGTGTTTTACTATTCGCAGCAGACCACGCCCATGGCACGTTTGCAATGTTCATCTAATGCCATAGCGTGACTGAGATTCTTGGATAGATCCTCTTAAGATTGCTCCTGTAAAGGGAAGTCTGGTTTTATATAATCCATTGATCCATAGGCTGGAGGCTTTAGGTGACATTTGGAAGCAGGAAGATGGTAACAATAGCACTCGACACTCCTTTTTCTTCAGGAGGGTGAACTCTGTGGTGATCTAAGAAAAGGATCAATTGTAAACGTTCAGTTTTTCAAAGTTCCTATGATGTTGTTTTACTACTGGTACAAAAACATGATGAACCCAAGGAAACAAAAAATGATCATTGTAGTTGAATCCCATATCATTCACATTAAAAATATCAGTGCTAATCACAGATAGTGGCTCACGCCCTATAGTCAGAAGTGTATCACAAAATAGCAAAATAAGTTCTATAGAAGCTACTATAGAAACAGTGTAGTGCTCACATACGGTATCAAAAGGCTATGGGCCTCATTATAAGCTTGCTAGTCCGGGAACTACGTTGCCAGTAAGCTTGCCGGTACCGTAGTTCCAGGACCGGCAACCTACGAGTTGTGCTAACGGGTGCCTTTCTGACCGCCAGGTCGGACCTGGCTAGCAGAGCGGCACTCGCGAGCACAGCATGTCAGATGCACCGGCACCGGTCATAACGGTGTCGGTGCATCCGGCTTCCCCATTCTCATTGAGCCCTACAGGGCTCAAATGGGAATGGGGAAGAATTTTTCCCAGCCCCCAGTAATGGGCAAATGCGGGGTCCGGCAAGGCCGTAATGACCCGGTAATTACACATTTCTGGGCGCCGGAAAAAATAAAATACCGGCGGCAGCCTCGTAATGAGGTTCCATGTGTCAATAACTTAAGCCCATAAACAAAATTTCTTAGTTATGTCGAAGCACAATTTCGATTTTATAATTGGAGTTCAGCAATATTGCATTCACGGACTTTTCAGTAAAACCGTGAGGAAGAGAATGTATAGGGACTGTATGTAATTGTAGTTATATGTGGCTCCTAGAGACTATATTTTTGCACTATCTAGATATCTCCTGTTAAAAGACACCAGCACAGGTATGTGCCTTTTATGCTTTAATATAAGTGACTTCAGGTTGGATTTTTACACCTTCCTGTGGAAGGTTGTAGACTAATGTTTGGCCTATATATGGCCTTTAGAGCCAGCTTTGATGAAGGACCATGGGTTCCGAAATGCATTGGCGAAATGTGCATCTGTCTCTACACTTGTGCTGATATTTGAGAAAGAAGAGATCATTGAAGGATTGAACTAACAGTACTATGTATAGAAATTGATTATTGAACAGGGAGGTCCTTAGGCAATCACATGAGTGATCTGTGCTTAAGGGGAGATTTGTGATGTATTCTTGATGCAATGCCTGAACTCTGTCTTCATTAACAAATGATGGATTCCGGGGAGGGAAATTGTCTGTTTTATATTTTGTTCTTTTACTATTCTTTTCTCTTTTTTTTTATTCTTTCTCTTCCCGCTTTTCTTAACTTTTTAATGAAATTGAATATATAAAGTACATCTGTTTTTTAATATATCTTGTTATATCGTGAAAAGCCATGATTTGGAAAAGACACAAATAAATAAATAAAAGATGATTGAACTTTATTGTGAATTTCAGCCATGTATTTGCTTTGCAGTGCCACCAGTTCTGATGAACAGTGACATCCAATTGTCTCACATCGCACCCCAAAAGGAACAATCCAACACAAACTACTTGGTCACGTCCCTTCTGCACAATTCCACAATCAGCCCCAGGTACGTTTTGGCCTTATTGCGCATCATCAGTGAGGTGTATCTTGAGTCTCATGGGCAGGGGCCCATGTCTAGGCATAGCCGCCCCACTTGGAGTGTCTGCAGCAAATCAAAAGAGGTGATGGCTGGAATGTTTAGAATTAATCTTGAGCTCTGGCATTGCTCTGGACAACCCTCCAGACCATCGCTCTTCACCTGCAAAGCCATTACAGAAAGGGGAAAGACCATATGCAAATCAGGCTTGGCCTCACCCCATAAGGGGCAGTCCAGCCCAAACTGCTTGGTCACATTCCTTCTGCACAAGACCACAAGCAACCCCGGACATGTTTCAGCCTCATTGGGCATCATCAGTAAGTTGTAGCTTTGGTCTCTGGGCCCAGCATGTCTGTGATGCTACCAATGCTTGAAGTGGTATGGGAAATGGTGTTACACCATTCCGGTGCTGGTCTCTTTGACAGCGCTGACGGTTATGTGGCACGATACAGACTAGTACATCCAAGATGGCCGCTGATTTCTTTGACGGTGCTGCAGACAGCGGTACAGACTCTGCACGTCCTCAAGAGACGTTACTTGCCGGTCACGTGATTCCATATATGGATGGAAGAACTCCAGTGTGATGCGTCGCTACTGTTGAAGCCGACGCTCCGTAGGTTTGCTTCTAGGTATCAGGGTTGCGCTCACATATGTGTGTACTAACTACTTTGTAACCTTTCTCCTCTTAATTGTTCCTCTCCCAGACATTCTCAGCAGCTCTCTTCCTTTCTCGAGATCTCAAATCAGCTCCCGTATTGGACCCCGTTCTTTCCTGGCAATTCATATACTTCCATTTTCCACTCCGAGCGCCTCATCGTTCCTGCTTTCCAATCCAAAGTGAGTCGGTTCCTCCTGCCCGCATGTCCTCTATAATTTCCTCATTTAACGTTTGCAGAAAGTAATCCTCTCTCTATCCTTAGAGCGGTTATTCTACTAACGTTCCGGGACGTAGGTGTTGTACCTCCAGTATTCTGGGTCTGCTTTAGCCCTTCAGTTACTTCCGGCAATATCGGCCAGTAAGTGTGAGCCTCCAGTCCTATCCTACTCTACCTTTCTTTCCTCTCACAGCAGTATACTTAACTGTTCTGTCTCTGTCCGTAGAGAATCCAATACAGCCACAAGCCTTCTACTATCCAGAAGACTACTACCTACCTCAAGACCTCTTCCAGACGTCCTGTAAGCTGCATCTACACAGGGTTTTCTTCCCCCCGAGGGTTTCCCTGGGGGTCGTGCTCCTTCCCTCATTGGTTTTGTTGTTGTTTCCGGTGAGGAGGGTGAAGGGCTGTCCACGAGATCTTCATTTCAGCATTTGTCTCCTCCACGGGAAGTAGCTGTCTGGTCAGGTTAGTGAATACTGTTGAACAAGTATTTATTGATACCAATTGTCAGAGATACGAGATAGCGACACCCAAAAAAAAAATAAGAGAAACTTATAAGACAAATTCTGAACAGACGGCATTCCCATGGAGCAACAAATGCAGCAGCTTATGGCTGCTATGCAATCAATGTCTCTCGAAATGCAGTCCCTTAAGCAGGACAATGCCCAACTGAGACAACAAGTTGCCCGAGCATTTTCTGAACCCCCCCCCCGTAACTTTACATATGGGCAAGTTTGATGGGGATCCTCATAAATTGAAGGTATTCCTGGATAGCTGTACCGTCCAATTTACCTTCAAGTCTCGATTCTTCCCAACTGATAAAGATAAGGTTGGGTTTCTAATATCTCACTTATCAGGACCGGCCTTAGCTTGGGCTACCCCATTGGTCACCTCTGGCAATGCCATCCTTGCCTCCTATCCGGCCTTTACTAACAGTTTAAAGTCAATGTTCAGCCGACAGGAAATCTCGGTTACTACCCAGGAGAAACTCATCGACCTGAAACCCGGCTTTAAAGACCTTGGGCCTCATTACGACCCTGGCAGTAAGTACCGAACATTAACGCCATGGCGTAATTAACGTTTACGCCATGGCCGGATGCCATATAATTCAGCTCATTCCGACCCATCGCGCACGAGCATTACGCCATGGCGGTAATGTCAAGAACGCGATGGCGTAAAAGACCCCAAAACGGCCCATACCGGCATCGTACGCTGCGCAAGGTGCACTACCGCCAATAGCGGTGACCGCAAATAGCGGTCCCCGGAAATAAGCGGAAGCGGAAGTAGCGTCATCGCGGCGGAACGGGAAAGAGCACGGCGGCCATCTTTAAAAACACAATCCATTGCCATCCTCCCCAACCATACCACATCTGACCCTGAGACCCATCCAAACCCATCACACACCGAAATACCAACCTAAAAATGCCCAAAGTCGTGAAGAAGGCATGCGATCGGCAGCGCCAGGAACGCTTCTCCCATGAGGAACTAAGCATGCTGGCGGAGACACTCCAGGACAATGCGGCGGTGGTGTTCTCCACCGAAATGACCAGGGCGGCGATTGCAAAAAAAAAAGCCATATGGGCCATGGTGGCACAGCGCGTCAGCGCAGTGGGGACCGTACCCCGCAACCCACAGCAGTGCAGGAAGCGGTGGGATGACTTAAGGCTCCGCGTCCGAAGCATCATCTCTGCCAATCGCAACCTGGCCCAGGCTACCGGGGGAGGAGCTGACTCCCCAATAAAACTCCAACCGTGGGAGGAAATATGTGCCAGCACAATAGGCATGGAAAGCATCGAAGGTGTAGGAGGGATGGAAAGAGGAGCGCCGACATCAGGCGATGAAGGTAGGTGCCCCAAATCAAGACATGCTATAGTCACTGACGTCCATTAATGTGTAGCACAATGTTGCCCTAGAGTGTAAACGCAACACATCAGCTGGACACTGCCCACAGCCACATGCGACCTCTACCCTGTACACATGTAGCATGCACACCCTAACCGCAGACACCCACATACCTCCATCCATCATCCACACAGAAAGGAGACAACCTGCATGCCCCTGCCTCAAATATGCTTCATCTAGTAATCAAAATCTGGTGAATCATTGCCATTCCAATGTCCGCAGACCCATCAATAACGCTATCCCTCCTTTGCCCCACCACAGGCTCTGAATCCAACCACGAGGATGAGGACACCCCTGCCTCAAAAGCAGCCAAAAGAGCCAGGACCACCATGCATAGACCCTCCACCTCAGCTGCAGTGAGGAAGACATCGCAGCAGGCAGAATCATCTGCCAGCACACAGGACGGCCCCCCAACAGGCACCCCAGCAGGCAGCATGCCAGCACCTGCAGCACCACACGTCCCCACAATCTTGGCCACCCACCGAAGGCACCGTTTCTGCAGGGAGCAGCAGCATAGGGGAAACTGGTGCCATACCAGCATGCTCAGACACTGACACCGATGAGCCCGATGTAGGACACCCCATTGAGCAGCTTCATTCCCCCTGTCTGTACCGGGGCAGCCCCCAGGAGGAGCCCACACAGGGGCATCCAGGAGAAGGGGACTGGCCTCCCACCCCATGCCCTGCAGAAAGTCTGCAGGAGGTGAGCAGCCCCTTCGCCACACCATCTGGAATGAGCATGGCCCAGCAGAGTGAACTTTCCCTTGAGGAGATTGTTGTACGTCAGCAACAACTTTCCACGCTCCTCAATGAGCATGCTGCGGAATGTGGGGGGGCTAAGGCAGCCATAGAACAATCTACGGAGACCCTAAGGGCCGAAATACAGCGCAGTACGGAGACCCTGAGGGCTGCAATGGAGTCCACCTCAAGGGACATTTGCGGGGAACTTGCCGCCATGCGCCGTGTGCTCACAGAGCTGTCCCACACCCTTCAGGACATGTGTGCCCGTGAGCAGCCAGGGACATCCTCCACTGTAAGTTCTGCCCAGAGCAGCCCTGTCCGACGTTCAGGACGGAACCTGCACTCCACAGGCAGGGGTGCCCCGGGGGCCGGGAGAGGGGGCATGTAATAGCGTGTGCCCACTGTCACAGGCATCTTTAGCCACTCACAAGGTGTGTGTTGGGGTTTTCAGGGGGGAGGGGGGAGGGGGTGTGTTGGGGTGTTCAGGGGAGAGAGAGGAGGGGGGAGGGTGTGTGTTGGGGTGTTCAGGGGGGAGGGGGGAGGGGGTGTGTTGGGGTGTTCAGGGGGAAGGGTGGAGGGGGGAGGGGGTGTTGCACGACAATTTACAATTGAGATACACATTTTCCTTTTTCCCAAATCACATGTGTGGACATTTTCATTGCGTATGTGTGCTTTATTGGTGTACAGTCCACAGTGTGCATGTCCCAGAGACACACAGTGCCCCAAGTGCCGTCTCCATGTGATACACACCAGCCGTGTGTGCTAGAAGCATTGGTTGATGATATCTTGACGCATTTCACGCCCCTCCTGTGCATCGCCTCCTCCATGAGGTGCGGCCCCATCTGCACCCTCCTCATCCTCATCGTCAGGTGGTTGCATTTCTGCGTCAGGGGGCAGGGGCACATTTCGTCTGACGCACATATTGTGTAGCATGACACATGCCATGACCATCTTTGCCACCTTCTCATGGCGGTACAGGAGTGCACCACCAGACCTGCTGAGGCAGCGAAACCGTGCCTTCAATAGGCCGAATGCCTGCTCAATGACCACACGGGTACATGTATGTGCACGGTTGAAGTCCTCCTCGTGCTGGTTCTGTGGGTTCCGGACTGGTGTAAGGAGCCACCTCTTCAGGGGATAGCCTGCATCACCTGTATGTGGGCGAGAATGCATGTGTCAGTCATCACGTCTAATTCAGAACATGATGTGCCACCATGGCTTGCATCCAAATATTACTTTGAACCACTTCTAAATGCACTAATTGATTCACACTATGCGACCCGTATATGCTCATGGCTCTCATGGCCTGTTTTGCATGCCATCAACCAATGTATGCAGAGGGCTCGAGTGCCTTGTGAGTGCCCATCCACTGTGTTCGTTCATGGCGTTTGTTTTGGGGGCCTGGCACGTGTCCTGTGATGTCAATGCTCACATCATTGCAACATTGCTGTCGGCCTCATCATGACCCCAGTGAGCAATACTGATGTTGATAGGGACATTTTGGGCTCCCTGCTGTCTGTAATGGTGTGTTGATGTTTCTGTCCGTCATCTGCCTCCTTCGTGCGCAGTTATGGGGGACAGGCCTTTCGGTTGATGGTGTTTGTTCATGTGCATGTAGGTGCATTTCGTAGAAGTCAATGTGGTCTGAATTGGTACAATGCACTTGCAGATGGTTGTGTCATGGTTGGGACACAACCTCATTCACATGGAAGGGCTGCATACATCAGGTATTGGGTTTACTGGTGTTGGGTGTAGTTTGGGTTGCTTTAGGGTATGATCTGGCTCCGTTGTCTCTGCTACTCACAGGCAGGTGGAGTATGCATCATTCCCCCCCCTTTCAGCCAGGTGGAGTTTGCATCATTCCCCCCCCTTTCAGCCAGCTGGAGTATGCATCATTCCCCCCCCTTTCAGCCAGGTGGAGTATGCATCATTCCCCCCCTTTCAGCCAGGTGGAGTATGCATCATTCCCCCATTCCCCCCTTTCAGCCAGGTGGAGTATGCATTGGTACGTCATTCACCTACCCACTTCACATTCCCATGGTCATGACATTAGACTCACCGAGTAGCCAGGATCGTGGGCCTGCATGTTGCTCAATGTAGCGTGGTATTGTGGAGTTCCTCAGGACCATTGAATCATGGGTTGATCCGGGGAATCGGGCACAACAATGTGTGATGATCTTGTTGGAGTCACAGACCATTTGCACGTTGATTGAGTGGAATTGTTTCCGGTTGCGGTACGGTACCTCCATGGCACGTGGAACCACCAATTCAACATGGGTGCAGTCAATGGCACCAATGCAACCAGGTATGCCGGCTAGTGCATGGAAACCCACTTTGGTGTTTGCAATCTCCTGGGCAGTCCGTGGTAATGAGATGTGGTCATCTGTGTGCTTGAGGAGGGCATCGAGCACTTGGATAAGCGTACGTGAGAATAATGGTTGTGAAATGCCATGCAAGTGCCCCACTGTGTGCTGGTAGGTGCCTGTGGCCAGGAAGTGGAGTACAGACACTACCTTCAGTAGGGGTGGGATGGCGGTTGGTGTTTCTATCATGCTGACGATGTCGTTGTGTGTCATGTCTACTATGGCGGTGATGGTGTCCCGGTCCAAACGCTACAGGGTGTGGATCTGCTCAGCAGTGAGGTTGAATGGACTGGCTCTGATGCGTGGGATTGGGGGCTGCCTGCGTGGTGCACTGGCTGTGCTTGTGGGGCTTGCTGGCCCTGCCTTGCCCTCCTTCTCCTCCTGCGTCTCCTCTGTGCTGCCTGTTGTTGTTGTTGTTGTTGCTGTTGTTGTTGTTGTTGTTGTAGTAGCACTTGCATTGCTATCAGGTCCTCCAGCCCCAACATTGCTAGTCCTATTGGTATCGTTGTGGAGTGTGACTGGGTGTGGGAAGGGGTGGGGTGTGCTCTTTTTGTACTTCCTGAGTCTGTATTGCCTCCACCTGTGCTGTTCCTGTGCACCTGTGGCAGCTGGATTCACTTTCCATGGCCATTTACGGTTGGTTCGCGATGGTGGAATTAGCACCATGGCGGTAAGGAACTTAACGGGCTGGGTGATGTCGTTAGGTGCATGTCCGCTTGGGTCGGCATTCGGACCTGGCGGAAAATGATGGCGGTAATCATTTACCGCCATCGTTTTTCACTTACCGCCAGGGTCGTAATGAGGCCCCGTATGTCTTATATCACTAAATTTAAGCAATTGTCTTCTGAAACAGGATGGCCCGATGATGGACTTCTCACATTATTTCGACAAGGACTTTCTGAGGATCTCAAGGATAAGGTTTCTAAAGTTCCTCGTCGAACAAATCTGGCAGACATGATTACCCTCACAATGCAGATAGACTACCGTCTTCATGAACGCTCTCATGAGAAGAAGAGAGGGAAAAGTGCTCGGCCATCTTCAGATTATCATCCCACCGCCAACAAGCCCACATCAGTGGACGAACCAATGCAAATCGGATCGGTTCGAGGCCCGCTTTCCGGTATTGAGAGAGAAAGACGAAAGACCCTCGGCTTATGTATGTTTTGTAGGTCTTCCTCACATATACTACGCGATTGTCCCATAGTTCCACCTCGCCGTGCTCAGATTCCGGTGCCGGGAAACGCCAAGTCCCTGCCGTAAGGGGAACCACGGCAGGAGTGCATAAACAGAGTTCCCCACAGAGATTCGGCTTATCTTTAGAACCTCCTTCAGACAATCAGACCATGGTAGTTCTCTCCCTGACTATACTTCTACCAGACATGGTATTGCAGGGTATACCTGCATTAATCGATTGTGGGGCAGCAGGGAACTTCCTTGATGATCAATGGGCTGCAAAGAAAGGGATTGATAGAGTAGTCAAATCTTCGGCCACTCCCATTCAAGGGGTAGACAGTAATCCCTTAAGCTCTGGTCCAATTCGAGAACAGACCAAACCAGTCACTTGCATGATCGCTTCCCATAAAGAGACTTTGGTATTTGATCTGATCAAAACGGCCCACTTCCCTGTTATATTAGGTCTTCCATGGTTACGGGTTCATAACCCATACATCAACTGGACTGCTGGTACACTTTTCCTAGGTTCAGAATATTGTGTCACTCATTGCCTCTCTCAAGATTCAGTTGGAGTACAGATTCCTCCAGAGGTTGTCAATTCCCCTACTGTACCCTCGATCAGTCAGCTTGGACTTATACCTGAATGCCATCAACCTTATCAATCGGTGTTTTTTACACCTAGATTTCCAACCTTGCCTCCTCATCGGAGAGACTACTTTCACATAGACTTTCTTCCGGACAAGACTCTGCCCTTTGGACGTATGTATGTGCTGTCCCAACGAGAAAAGAAGGCCTGCAAAGAATATCTTCACTCCAATATACAGAATGGACTCATAACGGAATCCAAATCTCCGGCGGGAGCCTCTCTATTTTTCATCCCGAAGAAGGATTCGGAAGAACTTAGACCCTGTATCGACTATCGTGGCCTCAACAAGATCACTATACCTGACAAATATCCGATGCCTTTGATAACCGATATTTTAGAGGCGGTTCAGGGGGCGTCTCTGTACACAAAGTTGGATCTCCGAGGTGCTTATCACCTTATCCGGATTGCTCTGGGTGATGAGTGGAGAACAGCCTTTCGGACACCATTTGGCCATTATGAGTACCATGTTACGCCATTTGGCCTTGTTAATGCACCCACAGTTTTCCAGCGATTTATGGATCAATTATTTGCAGACATCCTCCTTCACTTTGTCGTCATATATCTGGATGACATTCTGGTCTTTTCATCAAACAAAGAAGAACACAACAGACATGTCAACATTGTCCTAGACCGCCTACACTCCAACCTATTATACTGCAAATCCGAGAAGTGGGAATTTCATCAGGAACGAGTTACCTATTTGGGATTCGTCCTGACTGCTCAAGGAATCTCCATGGATCCCAAGAAAGTGTCTGCTGTTATTGGACTGGCCTTCTCTGACAAATATCAGAGAAATACAATGTTTCCTTGGTTTCGCCAACTTCTATCGGAGGTTTATTCCCTGTTTCTCAGAGACAATCCTTCCAATCACCAGACTCTTAAAGAAGGGGCTTGCGTTTACCTGGGATAGGCAAGCTCAAGAGGCCTTTGAGAACCTGAAGACCTTATTTACATCTGCATCTATATTGTCTACTCCAGACCAGTCTCGACAATTTATTGTAGAGTCTGACGCCTCTCATCATGCGTTAGGGGCAGTTATCCTACAAAGGTCTGATCAAAGGGATGAAAGACCAGTGGCGTATCTATCCAAAACCTTTAACCCATCTGAAGAAAAGTATTCCATCCTCAAGAAGGAACTTCTAGCCATAAAGAGAGCATTTGAGGAATGGAGACACCTTTTGTTAGGCTCTCTTTTTCCGGTGGAGGTACGTACAGACCATCATAACCTCAAAGTACTCCAGCAAGCTCAGACAACCAATAGCAGGCAAGCACGATGGGCCCATTTCTTCTTACCATTTTGGATTGAATTCACCTTTCTACCGGGGAATCAAAATCTACGGGCTGACGCCCTTTCTCGTAAAGACCCACCAACGCACAAATTCCACCCAGAAAGACTGTTCCCGAAAGCTAAATTTATTGCGGTGATCCCCGAATTTCTTCTAAGGCTACAACAAGACACTACTCAACACTGGCAGTTATGCGAAAATCTGTGGTCTACGCACCAACTCACAAAAGACCAAAGGATATTACTTCTATGGTAAACAAGTCCTTGTCCCTACACCTTCTCTTCAAAAGGAAGTACTGCAAATGTTCCATGACTCTCGAGCAGCTGGTCATCGTGGCTATCAGACCACCCTCGATCTGATCAAGCGCCATTTCTGGTGGGCTGCTTTATATTCTGATGTACGAGACTATATAGCAGCGTGCATGGTTCGTATACAATCCAAGACTTCTCGATCCCCACTGTTCGGGCTGTTGGCTCGCATGCCTATTCCGGATAGGACTTGGCAAGTAACATCCACCGACTTTATAGTGGATCTTCCTCCTTCTTCTCGATATACCACCATCATGGTCACAATTGACTATTTCACCAAACTGGCGCATTTCACCCCGTTACTCAAAATTCCAGGGGCCGCTCAGATGTCCAAGATATTTGTTTCTGAGGTATTTTCCCAACACGGCCTTCCAGAAACTATAGTGTCAGACAGAGGCCCCAAATACACCTCCCTCTATTGGAAAAACGTTTGTCACATACTGGCAATCAAGAGAGCACTTAGCTTGGGTTACCACCCCCAGACCAACAGGCAGACAGAACGCCTTAATCAGACTTTAGAGTGCTATTTGCGGTGTTTTGTCTCAGCAGCTCAGGATAATTGGGTGGACCTACTTCCTTTAGCGGAATTCGCATACAACAATGCTACTCATTCAGCTTTGAAGACTAGTCCCTTCCACTGTTCATATGGGTATCATCCTTCATTTGTACCTACGGTTACATCACCCTCCACCTGTTGTCCTGGGGTGGACGATCTCATAACAAACATACAGAATGGGCATCGGATCGCTCGTTTGTCTCTTCATGCTGTGCAAGATCGAGCTAAACGAAATGCAGATCGCCATCGCCGTGAGATACCAGTTCTGAATGTGGGAGACTCAGTCTGGTTAGCCTCACGGTTCCTCCCTAGGCATTTAGCCCCTTCTAAACTATCTCCTAAATTCTTTGGTCCTTTCAAAGTGGAAGCATTGATGGGGACTGCCGCTGTTCGATTGGCATTACCCACTTCATGGTCTCGTGTACATCCGGTCTTTCATCTTTCACAAATCAAATTGACAGTGAAAGACCGTTTTCTGCGGGCAAACAAGACGCATCCTCCCCCGGTCATGATCGAAACCGGTCCTGAATACGAAGTGGCCTGCATCTGTGACTCCCGTTATTATAGGGGCTGCCTTCAATTTCTTGTGGATTGGAAGGGGAATTCCCCAGCTGAAATGACCTGGGAACCGGCTTCTGGGGTCCACGCTCCAAGACTGATACGTCGATTTTTTCGGTTGCACCCGCGGAAGCTGGGTTCACCTCCCTTAAGGAGGGGGCATACTGTTACACCATTCCGGCGCTGGTCTCTTTGGCAGTGCCGGCGGTTATGTGGTACGATACGGACTAGTACATCCAAGATGGCCGCTGATTTCTTTGACGGTGCTGCAGACAGCGGTACAGACTCTGCACGTCCTCAAGAGACGTTACTTGTCGGTCACGTGATTCCATATATGGATGGAAGAACTGCAGTCCGATGAATCGCTACTGTTGAAGCCGGCGCTCCGTAAATTCGCTTCTAGGTATCAGGGTTGCGCTCACGTATGTGTGTACTAACTACTTTCTAACCTTTCCACTCTTAATCGTTCCTCTCCCAGACATTCTCAGCAGCTCTCTTCCTTTCTCAAGATCTCAAATCAGCTCCCGTATTGGACCCCGCTCTTTCCTAGCAATTCATATACTTCCATTTTCCACTCCGATAACCTCATCGCTCCTGCTTTCCAATCCAAAGTGAGTCAGTTCCTCCTGCCCGCATGTCCTCTATAATTTCCCCATTTACGGTTTGCAGGAAGTAATCCTCTCTCTATCCTTAGAGCGGTTATTCTAACGTTCCGGGACCTAGGTGTTGTACCTCCAGTATTCTGGGTCCGCTTTAGCCCTTGAGTTACTTCCGGCAGGATCGGCCAGTAAGTGTGAGCCTCCCATCCTATCCTACTCTACCTTCCTTTCCTCTCACAGCAGTATACTTACCTGTTCTGTCTCTGTCTGTAGAGAATCCAATACAGCCACACGCCTTCTACTATCCAGAAGACTACTACCTACCTCAAGACCTCTTCCAGACGTCCTGTAAGCTGCATCTACACAGGGTTTTCTTCCCCCCGAGGGTTTCCATGGGGGTCGTGCTCCTTCCCTCATTGGTTTTGTTGTTATTTCCGGTGAGGAGGGTGCAGGGCTGTCCGGGAGATCTTCATTTCAGCATTTGTCTCCTCCACGGGAAGTAGCTGCCTGGTCAGGTTAGTGAATACTGTTGAACAAGTATTTATTGATACCAATTGTCAGAGATAACAAATGGAGTGGGGGATCATAAAGTTGTGCCTACGTACTCAATCGGTGGGGGGTGGCAAGTGGTGGCAGTTTTTCTTAACGAGGTCAATAGGAGAGGTGGGTGCATTGCTAGCATTGATTTTGCTGCACCCACCGCTCCCCTTGTTTCTTAGTTTGTAGCACCAGACGTGGCAGGCCGCCCTTTCACGTGTGCACATTGAAAGGGCTGCTGCCAGGGCTCAGCACTAGAGAGAAGGAGCCCCGGCTCTGGGGTACTTTTTGGAATGTTCTGGGTCTATGGTCTGGCTACACCCAGTCCACTTAAAGGCCTGGGTAATACAGTATGTTTGTGGCTAGCACTTTACAAGACAGGAGCTACAAACTGTTAACATGTGTGTCCGAAGGAATACTGATTGTGATGCCATTTTGAGACACCGAGCGAAGGGATGTGTTGCAGCGCATGCCCATTAAATGCCATGCCAACTGCTTTTCACTTTATTTTGCACAGAAATCGACTTTGCTCATGTGTTCTCTGTTTACATTTTGTCATAGTGAGTTTTGCTTTTCGCACGTACATGCGAAAGACTGGTTTGCACACGGTGCTTTGCGATGGCACATCTTACATGGTTACCAAACGACTGCGCTATTTTTTCTAGAGTACACACTGTGGGTTTAGAATAGTTTAAAACTATATGCCTTCCTATATATTACTTTTGAAATTAAAGTGGCAACTTTAAAAATACATTTAGATTCACAACAATGTACATAGCAGCATCACTCATTTTCTTCTTTGCACCCCGACACTCAGTGAACTAACTGACACACATGCGCTGTTGTTATTACCCTGTGGCTCAGAGGCGGTACCTCCATAATGGGCAACGGGTCGCTGACTTGCCTGATGTCCATTATGGAGGAGTCAAAGCCAGCCCTGGGGAAAGAGCTCCCAAGCCATGCTGGGGCTGGCTTTAATTGTCAAAGGAAAGCGTGGTTTCCGTTTGAGAGTTAAGTTCCTCAGAGCGCATGCCCAAAGGGCTGTAAAAGCCCGGGTGTGTTTTGCTTCTCCATCCTTGCACAGCCCATTGGGGATGCAGGCTGATGAACTGTAGGCCTAAATGTGCATATTGGGAGCTCCTGATCCTCCCTGGAGACATGAGCCTCTCTGGGCATTCTTTTGGAGACACTCTGGCTCCCACGTGCATGCCCTCAGGAACCAGGAAGCATAGAAGCCCTCTCTGCTTCCAGGTTTCTGCTAATGCTGCATGGGACCCAGGGATCCGAAACACGTTGGCAACAGAATGGACCCGATGGTGCTATTTGGGACTGTTTGAATGGACCTAGATGCTTTATGTGTACTAGTGTGGATGTTGTAAACACTAGTCACTGAATGGTTTTCCATCATTTTCAATGAGTCCGGTTGACTTTCTGATTTATGTTTAAGCTCACAAGTCTTTAGACATTTCTCTATTGAATATGCTTTCATGTATTATATAAACATTTCTGTATTAAAAACCCTTGTGATACATTTCGTTACTGTTTTTTGAAGTAATATATGTTTAGGTGACTGGCTAGTAGCAGCACCTTGAAGCCTTATAGAAACATACCCACTCTCCGCCTGAGAGTTACGATTGCTCTGAACTTTATTGACCTTATTTAAAAAATGTAATATAGTCTATACCCCTGCATATATCTGGCCTATGGAATTTGTCAGCGGTTAGACTCCTAAGAGTGAAATTTGGGACTCTGTCCTACTGGGAGTGCATATGGGGCTACCGTGTGGCAAAGCACAGTGTCGTTTTTCTGGTCTTCAACCTTCTGGACAAGCCAGATCAATCAAGGTAGCTATGGCGGCGGTCAAGACTAGGTCTCAGGAGCGGTGAGGGTGACTGAAAGACCTCAGTGAGCACACAGAGTAAAGGGCACTTACAAATCACTCCCAGCCAGGTGTATATTTATCAAAAACACAAATACATGTATTCCAAGGCCTTTGCAAATCAACACACAGTAGAAAAATCACATTAATACTATCAAACCAACACAATCCTATCCATACGCATATTTACAAGACCAATGGGTTCTAAAGGGTGAATGCACCAATGGGTCCACAACCTAAACAGGGAAGGAAACAGGCAGTGAAAATAGTCTTCAAGCCCTTCTGCATCAAACACAAGTCTAACTGAAAGGCAGTCCAGTCCCTAAAATGAGAGGAGCCTAATCCTCAAATGTACTTGCAAGCTTTAGGCACGCGGTCATTCAAATGGGCAAAGTAGGGTCTTTTGTAGGGGCTGTAGAAGCTCAGGAAGGTAGGTGAGGCGATGCAGAATAGGTTCTGACTAATCGAGGAGGGCCTCCACTTCAGGGCAGAGTTGATTCCACGAGTTGGGAATAGTTTGCTTCTTCGCATTAGCAGTGGAAGGGAGAGGGGCCTCCAGGGGCCACTCATGTGTAAAAATTGATGGATGCCGCCGGCAAGGGTTGCTATTACTCACCAGTGCACGGCACACTCTGGACCAAACTTCAGCTGTTGAGTCCACTTCGGTCACAGGTTCGACAGTGCCGATTTCGTGGCTCTGAAGCTTTCAGCGACGAAGATACAGCGTTTATTCCCCTACGGGACAGTGGTGATTTCTCTGCTCCTGGTGGATGGATCAGGTCAGTTCCGCTGCAGCAGGCTTCAGGGCACAGAGGACCACAGCCACAATGAACTTGCAAAGTTCGTCACCACGGCTGGGCGACACAGCAGCCACGTATACTCCGGTTCGGGCGCACTCACTTTACTCCAGGCCTGGGAACGCAAAGTGTATGAAATTTGATGTGAGAGTGCTGTGAACACAAAGCTTGCGATGTGCCAAGTTTCAAGGGCCTCCTCGAAATGGCGGCGGTATCAGGGCCAAACATCTGCGCAAGCTGGTCAATTCACTGGATGGCCCAGGGACACTTCCAAAAAGGATTACTTGCAGGTTAAGATGAAGGTGCCGAGAATAGTTGATCCCACTATTCAATGGGTCAAAGCATCTTGGCAGACCTTCTAGGAAGATCAGATGCAGAGGGGTCCAGCGGGACGACAGTGGGCTCAGGGTGCCAAACCTTCCAGTGGGTCACCAGCGGTTCCTTGACTCTGCTTCTTAGTGTTAGGATACTTGGATCCTATCCTTCGTTCAGTGAGAACTCCAGAGATCGACATGGAATGGGTGCTTGGAGCCTTCGCTTATCCAAAATCTCCTTCGCGCCAAAATGAAGAGGACCCAATGGGAGATCTGCTCACATACAAGCACACCATACATGGACCAATCATGGACCACAGTGGTCCCAGGCATTCGCAGCACTCCAGACTCTCTGGCATCCAGGATGTGTATTGGAACTAGACGTTGCAGCCTACATCCTGGGGGTGTGCACACAAGGCATGCAGAAGCCCGCGAAAGCTTGGCGCTTTGTGGGAAAATGCATGACCAAATAAGGACTGACCCGGGTTGGCTCGACCTGGGGAAGGTGAAGGGGAAATATGGCCAAAGGACAGGCCAAAGAACCTCGTGGCGTGGCCATTTTGGAGCCAGGTCACCTAACGTGCCAAATGCTGTAATCGCGCTTTACCTGGCAAGAACGGGTTAAAATATGAAAAGCCCAGAGGAGTGCAGCAGAAGGCTGTGCTCCTCTGGCACTGTCAGACTATGGAGTTCGGAATCAGCAAAAAGTTGGGGGGTTCACAACTGGAGGGAGAATTACACATGAAATGGAAATGTTTCCTAATAGATGTGTGAATGTATGTTTGAATGAGAGAAATGGATGAATGAATGTTTATGAATGCACGTGTGTCTCTGCATGGAAGTGAGGGGTGCGGGGTGGAGGGGAGTGAGGCTGCAATGTCAGGTCTTGGCAACCCGACCTTCACCCTTAGAGTAAGGGTGAGGCTAGGGTATGCTAGAACATGAAATTGTTGCATGATTCATGTTTGCTTTACTCTTGATGCAGATTTTGTTTTTATGTGGCAAGACTGACCTACGATGGTGTGCCAGTCTGGATATATTTTTTACTGTTCAGAGGCTGGCTTATCAACATAGACCAGTCTTGCTAAGGCAGCGCAAGGCCGAGTGGACCAGAATCCGGAGTGTGGCTGCAGGTATGTTATGTTATGTTATTTGGCATTTATATAGAGCTCTATATATCATTGGTATGACCTCAAAGCGCTGGTAGGTTGAATGCCCTTGGGGACCGTAGTCCAGGTCATTTGAGAGAGTAGGGTGTCGTAAGGTACTTGGGTTCACCAGTTATGTGTGCAGCTGATGTAATTGTCTTATGGTAGCTGCATCCTAGCATTAGGTGTGGTGGTATTGATATTGGTTGAATGTGTGCAGTCTGGCGGGTGGACACCAAGACTGGGTTCTGGCTGCATTAGGCCTGTAGGATGCTTATGTGTGCAGCAAGGCCAGTTTGTCATGGGATATAGCTGCGCTTTATTAGAATTATGAGGTGTTCATGGGGTAATGTTTGTATGCAAGCAGCTAGGCCGAATTGATCGAGGGGTGTAGCTGCACTCTAATTGTGTGCTGGTGTAGAGTAGAAAACAAGCATAGTGATATGGGAGATGAGCGTTTGGGTGGAGGTATGATCTAAGGAGATCAAATTCCGCATTTCAGGCATGCGGTTGCTCAACAGCGAATTAATAAGCGTATTCAGTGATGACATTGTTCGGGATCTCATTGAGCATTAGTCATCGGGTTACTAGGGTTCAATCATTTTTGAGATAGCCGTGGTTGGTATCACGGAAAGAGCCAAGTTTTTAGAGCTTTGCAGAACGTCATATAGTCTTGGGTGTGTCGAATATGAGGGGGAAGCGAGTTCCACAGAGAAGGGGCCAAGGTTGAGAAGGTGGATCCTCTGATCCTGACAGAGGTAGAGGTTGGAATAGCTAGAAGGAGGGCAGTGCTTGATCTTAGGGTGCGGGATGGGAGGTAAAGTTTGATCTTTTCTTGGAGGTATAATGGGCAGTTCTTGTGTACTTCTCGCTGAGTGATGCATAGGGTCTTGAAGGTGGCCCTTCGTCTGACTGGGAGCCATTGGAGGGTTCGGAGAGCTGGTGAGATGTGCTCTCTTTGGCCCAGGGCAAGGAGCAGTTTTGCAGTAGCGTTTTGGGCTTTTTGGAGTTTGTTGAGTTGGTATGCTGGGGCTCCAAGGTATAGGGAGTTGGCATAGTCCAGTCTCAACATTTAAAAAAATGTATTTGTGTGTGCATGTATACCAAGGTCTGTATCTATAAGTGTGTGTGTGTGTGTGAATGAGGGAGTGGATGTTGTTTGGGTGTGTGTCTTTATGTAAGAGAGTATGGATGCTGTATGGGTGAATGAAGAATGAATGCTGATGCATGTATTTGAATGTGAGTGAATGAATAATGAATGATGTGTAAATGATGAATGATGAATGCTGATGTGTGTGTTTGAATGAGAATGAATGATGTGTAAATGATGAATGATAAATGCTGATGCATGTGTTTGAATGAGAGTGAATGAAGAATGACTGATGTGTAAATTATGAATGACTGCTGGTGTGTGTGTTTGAATGTGAGTGAATTAAGAATGACTGATGTGTAAATGATGAATGATGATTGCTGATGTGTGTGTTTGAATGTGAGTTAATGAAGAATGAATGATGCTTAAATGATGAATGATGATGCCTGTGATTGAATGCGAGTAAATGAAGAATGAATGATGTATGAATGATGAAGGATGAATGCTGAAGTTTATGTTTAAATATGAGCAAATGAAGAATTAATGATCTGTAAATGATGAAAGATGAATGATGATCCATGTGCTTGAATGTGAGTGAATGAAGGATGTGTAAACGATGAATGCTGATGTGTGTGTTTGAATGTGCGGGTGAATGAACAATAAATGCAGAAAACGTTTTTGAATTTGAGAGAGAATGAAATATGAATGCTTTATAAATGATGACTGTTTCTGCACTTGTTTGAATATGAGTGAATGAAGAATGGATGCTGAATAAATGCATTTGAATGGGAGAGTGAAAAAAGAATGAATGGTGTATATATGAATGCTGTGGCATGTGTGTGACTAGGCGAGTGAATGAAGAATGGATGCTGTATAAATGATTCACAGTGTGGCGTGTGTGTGACTATGAGAATGAATGAACAATGGATGCTGTGTGAATGATCATTGATGAATGTAGTTGCATGTGTGCCAGCTGGGCAGCAAGCTTCTTATTGGGGGTAGGAAGCTGAGGAGGGTGGGATGGAAACCAGGAGTACTTTTGTTTTATTGATGAGGTGAATATTTGTCCAAACTGGAAACCCAGGTTAATGTGTCCAGTTTGGAGAAATATTCACTGTGGCATGGCATTTTTGTATTGGACAACAAAGGGGAAGACAGCACACTGAGTGTTCCTACTTATACTGGACCACTTTGGTTGGTCAATTCTGCACATGTTTTGTTACTGTTGCATTGCGTTTTTACTGGACATCAATGGTGAAAGTAGCATGATGAGTATTCCTTTGTGGTTCTAAGGAGTGAGGGAACCCCTCTACTGAGAACGAACATGGGTCAGATACCCTGTTCTTTGGCATTTCCTCCACTCAGGAGGGTCTGCAACCACGTTTTAGCTCACTGCACCCTTCACAGAGGAGAAAGATCCATTTGTATATTAGTCTTTGTCCCACCCACAAGTGCAGCCCAGCACCGAAATACTAGGGAAATCTCCTCTGAACAACAACCATCAGCAACCCCAGGCACGAGTTTCGGCCTAGTCGGGCCTCATCAGTGAGGTGAAGCTGAGCCTCTCTAAAACACAGTGAGCATGGGTCCATGTCTGAATTACTCTAGGTCACTTAGGGTGAAACCCCAAGTTTTACAAAGTTACAAAGGATTGTGGAAGCCCATCTACTGAGAATGAACATCAGTCAAATACCCTGTTCTATGGAATTCCTTCCACCCAGGAGGATCTACAGCCATGTTTTAGCTCACTGCAACCTTCACAGAGGAGAAATATCAATTTTCATATCAGTCTTTTTCCCAACCACCAGGTAGTCCAGCATGGAATTGCTAGGCAAATCTCCTCTGAACAATAGTACAATCAGCAAACCCAGACATGTGTTTCAGCCTAGTCGGGCCTCATCAGTGAGGTAAAGCTGAGCCTCTTAAGACACAGTGAGCAAGGGCTCCACATCTGGATTACACTGGGCTACTTAGGGTGAAAATGTAAGTTTCACAAAGTTAGAAAGGAGTGTGGAAGCCCCTCTGCTGAGAACGAACATGGGTCAAATAACTTGTTTTATGGAATTTATTCCAGTCAGGATTACCCTGGATTACCCTAAGTAACCCAGGGTAATCCAGATGTGGACCCCTTGCTCTTCTCTTTCCTGCATAGATTGTTCTTATCTTTCACATCCCAATCAAAAACATGTTAATGCTTGAATATCGGATGGGGCCCTGAGTTAATTAAACTATGAACAACCACATAATTTACATCCTCACTGACATTGCCCCTTTGAGTCCCCTGCCCTAAACAAATCTTTAAGCTTTCAAGCTTTGGTTCAGACCATTTAAATCTGTTTCTCCCCCCCAGGAATCTCTAATTTAGGGCGATAGTATAACCCCGGGCAAGCAATCCCAGGTAAGAACTATGAGATCATGATCACTGTTAGATTGGGTTCACACCTGAAATTCTCTCACAGATGGAAATATACTTGTTGATACAAAAATGTTATCTATGGTAGCAACCTGTGCTGCTTGTCTCCATGTTAGATGGGGAGGGAGATCACCTTTTAATGCTCCATTTAGCATTATAAATCCTCTATTCTCCATAAAATCCAGCTCCAGGAGATAGAATATGATCTGTAGTGTGTATACAGTTAATATTCAAATCTCCCCCAATAAATACTGAAGTGATATTTCGGTCCCCCAAACATAGATCCAGCATGGCTTCCACCGCCTCTATGAAACGATCATCCGAGATAGCTGTGGGAATTCAATACACGTTTAAAATAGCATAATGCTCCTTTGGGAGGTCCTTTCTCATGGGTGCTAGATGCTTTGTCAATAGAATAAATGAATTGGGGGAAAGCCCATGCTTTCAACGTTAGCCCTATGTCTATCTTACAGGCTGTCAACAAACCGGCTGGTGGAGCTATGACTGCTGTAATCAAGCCTACAGCATGAGTCTCCCATACAGGTGGATAGAGAAGCCCTGTTTTCTGCAAAATAACAATGTCAAACAATGGTAAAAGGATTATTTTTTGTGACAGTAAATGCTTAAATCCCTGAATATTCCAGGAGGCTATCATCATTATCTCCCACATTACGGCACCTTGTAACCTTGACCAGTGTGATTCGTTGTCACTCTTTAGTGAATCCCGAAACTCAACTTCCCTAACCATCTTACCGTGTTCCCCTTGACAGGAAATTATTAAAGGCAGGAGGTAGGCATGTTCCTCCCCATCACTGGTGGTGCCAAGATTGAGTTTGATTTTCCTATGGTATGATGTTTGTTGTCTTTATATAGCCTAAAGCCTAGATGTCTAAAATTATCTTTTGCCCACCACAAGATTTCCCGGACAAATTTGGGCAGAATCACTAATCTTACTCTATCGGGAAACTGGTCATCAAGGAAGTCCAACTGCTCAATGTCACCAGACTGGATGGCCTTTAGGCCCTGGATGGTCACCATCAAACTTAAAATGGTAGTTCTATTTAGGATTGTATCTTCACTTTGTCTCTCCTTCATAAACAGATAAAAGCAGTGATTTTCACAAATTTTTGTCTGACCGGTCTGCCTTGTCCTTTTCATTTTCTTTGAAGCAACTCAATCAAGCTTCCTTTTCTTGTCATCATACCCATTCCTCATGCCTTCACTTACTGAGTCTCTACTCCTTCTTTTATTTTTATTTTTGGCCGATGATATCAGAGCCATTATAATCCTCATATCTTCCAAAATATGACATCTGCCCCTGGTCCTGAATTGTATGAAGCCTTCTTTGTTCTAGCGTACAGAACCTTCCTGACTGTTTACCGGTTTGCTTCTTGGTTTCCCCTTGTTGACAGGTTGCCTGTTGGAATACCACAATAGGTTCAGTCTGTACATGAGTAATACGACTTTGATTAGCCAACTCACTAGTTGTGGAGTAGGTGGAGAGATTTCCCAACTCTTCCTCAAAAACTAGCAACTCACTTAAATTAATTTGGCTCTCATTGGCCTCCAGATTATCACCTATCTCCTCTGTCATGAATTTTAATGACATTTCTTTTTTTGTTTTTTTGTTGTTGTCGTCTGTCCTGCTTGCCAGTTTTCCTTTTATTTTTGGAAAATTCTTGAATGTGCGGAGGGGTAGTTGATGCATTTAGAAACTTTCTGGAACCATACATCTTTGATTTTATTAACTAAGGTTAATTCTTCAATTTGTTATTAGTCAAGCTGTGGGCAGACTTTGTATCCCCCTCCGCTTTGTGAATATTTTAAATAAGGGCTCTTGTGTTTCAGCCATATTCTCAATAATGTCTAGAGAACCATCATGGTTGGAAAGATTCTATTCAGGTCCGTTACTACTTGGATCATGGGCCAATAGAGGAAAATTATTCTCTGGCAGCAAGTCCTCCCCAATGAGGGATCTGGTCTGATTCACTTCTGGATTAACCCTCGTTGGTATTGATGTACAGCTATGGAACTCATCCTGAGCTCCCTCGCAGATAATCTGTGCTGGTATCAGTTGACAGGTGTTCTTTTCAATGTGATTTACTTTTTCCAACAGTGAGGCCAATAGGGTTGTGTGTTCATAAGATTTTCTTTCCAGAGTTTCAAATAATTTTGTTAACACCAAGAACCCATTATTCATGGCTGATAATGAAACCTCCAGTAGCGGGTTAACCCTCGGATTCAGACCAAATTACCTTCTTGGGGTAGGCTTGACAAAGGATATAGAGGAGTTAGAGGACGAATTTAACAAAGAGTTTAGGGATTCTGGGTATAATATAGGTGACCCTGATAAATTTAATGGATGCAGCATTGTCACTTCCATAGACTGAGGTTCGTGCACCATAACTCGCTCCATCGAAGCGGTTGTCAAAGTAGGGGCAACGCCCGCCAGGGCATATAGGCTCAAACCATGAGCCATTGCGGGCTGTTCATTTTGTTGGTCTCTAATCACATTCTTTGGGGTCACAATTAAATCTTGAGAGCATAAATTGGCTTTCTCAGAGCTCACTGTGAACCTGGATTTCCGTGACTGCTGGGGGCTGTAAATCCCCCTTATCCGCCACCTGCCTGGGTGAAAATCGCTTAACGTTGTTTCTGTGCCCCTAGTATTTTGAATGTCCCAAACACCTTGCTCCATGTGTCTGGCTTCCACAACTAAAGCTGAATCAGGGATGTCCTCAAGGTTTATGAAAATATAACCTCTGCTTCTACCTCAATTAGCAAATGCTGGGGGGTATGTACATGTAGAGGTAGCTCTTTCCTACAAGGGGAAGGGAGTTTACTCGCCTCCCTAGCCTTCGCCCAACCACCTCTAATATCCAAGGTAAGAGATTTCGATTGTTGCTCTAAAAGCCCTGAATTTGTATGTGGCATTGTCAGTTTCCTACCTCCATGGCCATTCACCCCGGGGGCGTTCAGGTTATCATCTCCCCTGGCGCCCTGGGGTGCCCTTTGCAGCATATTTGTTTCTAAAGTGTAGGCGTATGACATTGACCCAAATTTGGGGAAATAAATATTAAAATTAAAATGAAAAATTGCGCTCAGCGTGTATGTTCAGTTAGAAGCTGTAAACCAATCGTAGGAAGTACTTGACCAGATCCTATCAAGACCCACCCCCCCCTTCCGAGATGTGTGACTAAATTCGAGTCTTCTGAGTGGAAATGTCACCTGCAACAGGAAAACACAAACCAGGGGATCGGGCCTCTGCAATAGTCAGCTCGCTTTTCCATATAATCGTTCCACGCCCGCTGCTCGCTGAACAGCAGAGCAACACCCGTGGTTGCACTCCGTGGTGCTTGAGCGTGGGTGCCTGGTCATATGCATTACGGCCTAAAAGGGACATGGCCTTCAATGCAATCAAGTAAAAATCAAATGTGCAGTAAGGATAAAGTGGGAGAAAAGTCAATGCTGGATAAAGTCCAAAATGTCAGTGGGAACAGTAGAATGTCAAGCAGGGCTCAGTTGAGCAAATCTTCCTGCATACCGCAATGGATTCCAGCAGCGTCTCACAACAGAACAGCACCCTGGGTTGCACTCCGGGGCGAGCGCAGGGGCACACGGGTCCCTGGTTAAATGCGTTATGGCCAAAAAGTGGTGTGGCCTTCAATGCAATCAAGTAAAAATCCACCTAAGAGATCCCACATTGAAATAAATGTGCAGTAAAGATAAAGTAGGAGACAAGTCAATGTAGGATAAAGTCCAAAATGTCAGTGGGAGCAGTAGAATGTCAAGCAGGGATCAGTTGATCAAATCTTCCCGCATACCTCAATGGATTTCAGCAGCATCTCACAGCAGAACAGCACTCGTAAAGCCAATAGGAGTATGTACTTATGTGGTGATGCTGTCATATACTGGTGCAGCCTCCATAGACATGTATAGGCACAGGCAACATGAAAATGTTTTTATACTCACACATGAAAATGGGCTGCAAATTGTTAATGTCACTATGAATGAGTGGCATCTTTTCGGATTTTTTCATGTATTACACTACAAAATGGTTGAAAACAGTTTTTTTGCCCAATTGTTCACAGAAAGTGTGCTGAAAATGCACGATTTTTACCATTATTTTAAAGGTTTTCTCCCTCCCCCAACCGCTTTGCATGGTTGAGCTTCCTCATTATGCTCTATCACTCCAGCATAATTCATGTGAAACATTTACGTCCCTCCAATTAAAAAGTTCCCCCATTCAAGTGATGGTGTATGCCAGTGCATTTGCAACCAACCAATCGGGGACGGGAAGTGACACTGCTCCATCCTTTAAATGGGGGAGCCCATCTCCACGCACCAGAACAGCAGCCTCTCTCTTCCACTGCAGAGCCATGCACGTAGTTAAGCGTCGTTCTTTGGAGGTTTCACGAAACGTCCTCAAGTAAAATTCTGAATTTTGAAAACACATACTGCACATTAATTCCGCCAAAGAGAGACGGCGCATTGTGAAACCACTGGCCCAGATGATATCTGAAAAGCCTTTGGGCAGTCTCAGGTCACTTATGTCTGCTTTTTATGACACAGCCTCATGCAATGTAAATACTGCTTAAAGTGCTTTTTAGTCATTTATATCTTGTAGGTAAATATCCTGAAAGTGAGTGAAAGGCCCAATCTACCCTTCCGGCTTATAAAATAAGAACAGTAAAGGGCGAGCTTGTCCGCTCTGAGAAAAATTATGATTCTATGATAAGGAGGTCAAATATACTGTCTCCAAAATAAATAATACCCGGAATCTTAAACTTCCTTTCTATAATATCTGATGGGTAAAAGGAAATTGTGGCTAGATAGTTAAGATAGCCAGGCCTTCACAGAGAAGAATACACAAAGCACCAGTTTATAACCACAGATCACAAAAGAGGCGGCGTAGAACTACTGCAGCTTTAGACCCGTAGTTGCTATGTTTTGTTAGGAGGCATTTGTTATGTTAGTCAGCTGTTAAAACTGCACCGATAACCCACGTATTGGTCTAACAGTGCCGGGGCTTGTCCGGAAGGTCGGATATTGGGCCTGGGGTAACCAGACCATGGTGTGTGGAGGAAAGGAAGCAGTAAAAAAGGTGAGAGGAAGGGAGAAGCGGTACAATAGGATCACGCAGACTAACAGTTGGAAAGATACAAGTGTGTGGAGGGAGAGGGAGTGTGATTGTCGAAGCAGTGGTGCCAGGCTAGTAATTGGCATTGGATAAGAATAAATTCTTAAGAATGAAAAATAAAACATCTCTTAAAAACGCGCATTTCTAGTATATTTGAGGGTGGTACTCCAATTAGAGCGAGTTTGTGTGACGGATTCGAGATATGCTCAAGCGTGCCCTGAAAGTCTGGAGGCCTGATTGTCAGTAAACGTTTAAGGCACCCCCTGCTAATCCCTAGGAAAATAATTTGGGAATGCCAAGCCAACTGTCAGAAGTGACAGATTCCAAGTACTGGATATGTTAGGGATAATGCGGGGGGGGGGTGGAGGGGCAGAAAGGGAGAGGCAGAATAGGTACAAAGGGGAGACTAGCCCTCAAAGAGCCACACGTGTGTGGCCTTTCAGTGAGAGCAGCTTCACTAAGTCAAGACGGGTGAAGTAAACCAGGGTTTCATGAAGGCGAAGCTATCTATCATTATGAGTGAGGAAGGCCTATCGGTCTATGTACGTCTGGCTATCCCCTAGCATCACTGGGTGTGATTGCATAGTCGTGACTCTAGTGACAGGTGTCCTAGTGTAGGTGTCCCAACCCATGTGTAGTTTCAACCCAAACATTAGTTCAATAACATCCATGTGCAGAACCCAAAGCGGGAAGTGCTAAGCATAGCATCAGGAGAACAGAACCCCACAATAAAAAAGCACCTAATGTACATAATTTGAGTGTGCAAGAGTGTAGTTATAGAATAGTGCAAAATTTATGGAGTAATGACACCGTGGCATATAGCACAGCATAGTGTTATGGAAACATCATTTGATTCTATTGTTTTATGTTTCTTTCCGTGTTCAGGCTTAGGTATTCCATTCTTTTATGTTCCCTCTATGTCATTCCCTATGTTCATAGCTCTTCTATTTCAGCATGGGCATTTACAAAGAAATGCAGTGCCGCTAATATACAGTATTATGAGACCGTCGCCATTAGGGTTGCTGGTACGTTTAGACCATACACTAGGGCTTGAAACATAGTGGCATTGGGCAGCTTATAAGATGAACTGCTGACTATGCAGTAGAACCTTGGTCATCGAAAGCAGTGCAGGACTTGGATTCACGAACAACACAAGATTGTATACAGTGCTTGGGAGAGTATACATCTACTGACTGCCCAGGGTGGGAGGAAGGCGGCAGGTGTCTGGATGGTTGCTGACAAGTTTGCACACTTCCAGAAGGTTGTTGTCACGTGATTGGGTAGAGCAGATGCATCGAAATATGATGACGGACTAATGGAGAAATGGAAGAAGGACTTAGAGTTACTCACATTTGAAGCGGTGACAGGCACATTCCCAGAATTGTCCAAGGCCTTATGAACTCCTCTTCTTAACTAAAGTTTCCTTTTCATCAGCATGCATTTCTCTATAAAAGGCTGTGTTTTGTGGGCTAGTTTTAGGTTGCTCTTGGAAGTTTAGAAGGGAACATGCTGCTGGTTATTGTATATTGCATTTCAATGTAACACAACGACTTTGTTCCTTGCTACTCTTCGCAGTTATATTGTGGTGCCTCGCTTCGTCTACAGCGTGACATTGTTGCAGTATAAAATAGTAACACAGGGCATAGGGGGAGCCACAGTAAAATGAGGAAGCATGGTACAACATAGTGTATCATTCTTATAGTATTGAAACCCAATGGAACAATAACGCAGTGGGAGTGGCCGGGCACCATCTCGTGTAGGAGAAGCCTAAGGGCAAACTTACAGTGAGGATAACAGGAGGGAAAGCAATATAAGACGAAGTGTCCCACCTGGAAGAAGTGTGGCATGCACAGAACCATCACACTAGCATTCCCTTTTGACCCACGTCACTTGCCATGGAAAGGCTATCCTGTGGTGCCGTGTTCTGGGGAAGACACAACTCTATTTACCTGATGTTTGCCAGAGGAGGCCGGCAGTGCTTACATTTGGGGAGTAGTCTGGGGGCGGTGGAGGTGGGACTCACAGCAGCTGATATTACTGTACCCCAAAACGTCACAGCAACACATTATTCCATTCATAATAACCCAACTTAAATGACTTGTCCAAGGTTTAAACCATGATACGTAAACATTGCATGCCATTAAGGGACTCCATAATAAACAAGGGCTACCCATGGTGTGGTCTGAGAGCGCATATTGCTCCAGTCTTCCTTCATGGGCACCTCTGTGCTCCCCTCCTCATGAACAAGGGCTGCTACAGAAAATAGCGTGAGCGTTAATCCTACTGCATGGAAATACAGCTGAGCCTACAATCATTGAACCGATCAGAAACAGAGTGTTATGGTGTCATGTTGTAGAGCATGAGGAGATGCGTGAGGCATGAGATGAGTGATGACCCTTCATACCTGGACAGATAAGCAGTACATTAGAAAAGCAGCGATAAGTATGAAGCCTGATTAAGTCGGCAAAGCCATACACTGCACAGAGGGTTAGTGGGTGAAAAACGAAGGAGAGCAATGGATGTATGGAAAAACCTTTATGCCTAGGCAACTTAGTAACACATTGAAGGACACGTGCCGGCAAAGAGGGTGCTTTCATAAGGACACTGTCTTTCTCTGGAAAGACAAATGAGCAGCGCATTGAAGCGAGCATTACGAGAAACAGGGCACGTTGATAATAGTACAGTATTCAAAAAGCCGCTCAAGATCAGACCATTGCTAAAATGCGACATACCTAAATGATACAGTAAACTGATTCAGTTGTATCATACAGACAGCACTAACCATTAAATACAAAACAATAGCACTCACAAAATATTTACAGAAGAGCAGCATTGGAGCTTACAAGTCAGAGCAAGGCTTCTTGTCACCGATGGCTGTCTGGGCGAGCTTGTGATCTGCCCAGCATGGGGCGCTGTTGCAGCTTTCCAGGTGCTCCAGATTATTTGGTGGTGGTGTGTTGGCTATGGGAGGTCAGACTTTCTGATGCCACCCGTGATGCACAGGTGTCATTGCTGTGGTCAGGTTTCATAGCCTACCATGTGACAACTCAATGAGGCGTGTGTGCTTTCCTGGGTGTGTTGGTTCACTGGCACCCCAGCATTGTAGGTGAACATGTTTTGTGGGGGTAAAGGTGGTAAGGCTTGCTATCCCTTCTACGATTCCTGGGTGTGAGTGTTACTGTGAGTCTGTTCTCCAGAGTGGTCTGGTTTTGTAACTTTCTGCGGCACTCAAGTGTTATGTTAAATCATACATTCATGTGTGTGCTGGTACCCCAATATCCTATGGTGGTTGAAGAGAAATTACTTGTTGTTTCAGGCTGCTAAGGCATGGAGAAGCCTTCGACAAAACCTGGATTCAGTTTTGGAATGGGTTAGTGCTTTGTGGTAGTCAAGTTTTGCGACCTTCTCTGACCTTGAGTTTGAGGTTATGTGACAAGTTTAGAAAATGGGTGGGTGAGTTTGAGGAAGTTGTGGATAAAATAGTGGTAAGGGGTCTGGCTAAGGAGACGGCTCTAAGGTTTGTTCTGGTGACTGAAATTCCTCGTGTGTGTGTGTGTTGTGTGTGTGTGTGTGTGTGTGTCGGAGGTGAAGAAGATGAAAGGGGCCCTTAGGGGTCCCTCGCGATATGGAAACAAGGCAATAACCATACACGAAAGGATGCGCCAGACATGAGGTTCAAATTCCCAATGCTAGGGTTTATTGCAAGCAAAATAGTCCCAATTGGCCAATTGTGATCTCACGCCCCGCAACGTGTATTCTCTAGACCTCGAGGGACGTAAGAGAGCGAATTACATACATCAGTTACATATATACAAAATGCATATCATAAAATCAGCTATGAAATGTTTAACACCCCCCTTTTATTGAGTTTCTTTGAACTCGGGATGATGATGGACATTTCCGACGAGTATGACAATTATGACACTTTCGATGTCTATTCTAGTAACAATGTGCAATTTAGAAAGTGCGAGGCATCTTCTAGTTGTTGAACAGAACACGGTGCTTCTGTTCTTGGAAGCAAGCTGCACACGGGGGAAGAGTCACATTCCAAGCTTTGCTATCTATGAGGTGCTATTCGTGTCCTGGGAGCCGACACGCTCTAAAGGGTTTTGTGAAGGGGGGCCGTAAGAAGAGCCTAATTCAAGCCTTTAGCTGCTTTATTCTAACAGATTCTACCACAGTACGAGACTGGCTGGCAGCTGTGAAATGATTAAATGCCCTGCAGCTCTCCCTCAATGCTACAGAGAGGGAGCGTGGGCATTCCTTTCTGGGCTGCTCATGAGGAGTTTCAACGAACTCCTCAGTCCCGCGGCCTTGCCCTTTCATATTCAGACAACAATGTTTAACAGTTGAGCAGAGTAAGCAGAATTTGCAAGAATTGCAAGCTGCAAAGCAGTTTAGACAGAAAGCAATGAGCAATGGTTAACAAGCAAAATGGCGATTCTTGCTACGTTTAAAATGGCCTTTGTTGGTCAAGCATAGCAGTCTGTATTTCTATAATTCTGTGCCTAAGACGGTTGGCCTTCGGCCATCAAGATACGTCTATCATCCAAATGAAGGGTATTCATTTTTCCAGATTGACAAACCCTCCTTTTGGCCGTATGCCAAAAGTCTTATTCATTCATTGTATCCTCCTCTGATGAGGATAAGTCTCGGGTATCTATGTCTGAACCTTTCATGCTATCATAAGCATCATCTTCATCATTAATGTCTATAGAGATGAATTGTTTTACTGTTTTTGTTTCATCAGTGTCTCTGTTATTTCGGTCAAGCTTTTGTTTTCCTCTCGATACCATGTGCATACATCCCTTAGTACATCCCTCAGTTATCTCAGTGCAAACTATTGGCAGGCATTGTATGCAACAGCAACATGTTATGAATATACCAAGTACCACCATTAGTATCGAAATTAGCTTCCATCCCCAGGACCGCAATAGTCCCCAAAACCAGGATCCTATCCCCCACCCCCCCTTCTTCAGTAGAGAGTGTGGAACTTAGGACATGTAATTTCCAGATTGCTTTAAATATCGTAGGGGAGTAATCATCTATAAACACACAGCATGCAGTTTTTACGAGTTTGCAAACTCCCCCACGATCAACTAATATTATATCAAGAGCCATTCTGTTTTGTAGTGCCATTAGCCTAATTCCTTTTTCTTCCAACGTCATGTTGTATAAGATATCCGTTGTTGTATCTATTGTATTTGTTAGTATTCTGGACAGTTTCCTTATGTTATAGGAATTTTCTATTTGGGCCAAGAATGGTATAAACGATTTGGCTACATCTATTGCTATCATTCCATCTCCACTACTCCTTCGGGTTCTACCTTTTAATCGCCTCACTACTTCTGCAGTTTCTAAGAGGAACACTCCTGGGAATAGTAGACCCAAGTAGCACGTACCTCCCCAGTTTCTAGGTAACCATGGATATGCTTTTTCCCCACATATAAAGTAAACAGGGTCCCCTACGTACACGGGTTCTATTTCGTGCTTTAAAACCACTGTGTTCAGGCAGCTGCTAAACGTTCCTACTTTATAGGAACCTTTTTTCTTTAAACATAGGGGAGCAGTTTTGGGGCTGTAATCCACTGTATAGGCAGGGGGCACAGCATCTTTATTCCATTCATCCCTCATTCGAAATGTCATTACTGATGTTTCTTCTGCTGGCGGGGTCGATCTATTCTGCCTATGTAATCTATCTAGTCTTGTTGTCTTTCGTGTATTTTTCCTCATGCGATCTGGTGAAAACACGCGAGCTTTGTTGAATATGGAACAACCCACAGGTCTCATGATCACTTCCTCAAATTCATTCATATTGGTCTCATCTAGCTGACCCTTATTACTCTTGTTCCATTTCCCAAAGAACATTGCACTCAACAATACTTCACATGAATAAACCAATGATAACGGTTGTACATACCAGCCTATCCCTTTCCCACCGTGCTGTGGTAAATGGGCACAAACCCAGCAATCTTTTTTCTTTTAAACCCTATGTGTCATGTTCATGATGAGCAACAATGAATTGTTGCCATATCCTTCTCTATGTCTTTCTTCCATTGGGGACAAAGTACCAGTGATTACATGAACCGGGCTTTCAGTAGCTGCTTTTGGCAAAAGTTTTTCTAATGGGTACGCGGACTCCAGGAACCATAGTTTAATAGCTATTATTGTTGGTACTACCATACTTAGAGAACACAGGACCAATGTCCAAATCAGTACCTTATTCCTTTTACCATGCTTTTTCCCTAAATGTACAGTCTCTAAAACTATCATCTTTTCAGCAGGGGTGCAGGATGAGGCTGAAACCGGTCTGATTTGTTCTTCATCGTCCTTCTTCTTGCTGGCAAGGTTCGTCGCAAATGTCTCTCGTTCTTGATGCCAAAAGTTCAATGAAAATGTCACAGTTCAATTCTGCCAGCCCTTTCACAGCCTAGATCACTTATCCACTCCGAGCAAGATTAGTTGTTCTTTCTCCCACTGCTCAGACGATTTCTAAACAGTTCTTTATTGACAGAGTACTATGTGCATCCAGCTTGTCCCGCTCTGGCTTAGGACACATGTACTCTATCAGCCTTAGTACTTATGTGCGTCCAGCTTGTCCTGCTCTGGCTCCTGACACATGTACTTTATTATAAGCGTACCGAGGAGCCGTGAGTCTTGAATTGTCCGACTTGCACAACTCTCACACTTCTCTCCTCTACGCCCCTGGTTCCTACTCCGTCCGTGAGTGGAACCAAAGGCAAAAGAAAAGCACCAAAGAACTGTGGATCACTTTGCCTGTCGAGGCCGCAAATTATACCGTTTCACTCCTGGTATTGTATGATCCGTGAATAGTGCCGTTGCACTTCCAGTATCAGGCTCAGTGTCAGCCTGCGGCACAATGATGGGTAGCGATGAGCGCCGTGGCAATGATGTAGTTTCTTTCTCTGGCCTTGGTGCGTTTGCAGAAGCTGGTGGGCGCCAAAGGGGTACACGCGTTGTTTCTACTCGTGTTTGCAATGCAGAGTTTGTGTCGCTCGGCAGTGATGTTGTTTCTGCTGAGCAACGTTGGGTCACTTTTCGCCCTTTCCCCTTCCTGGCAGCCTCCTCAGGCTCTGTTTCGAGTTTCACTTCTCGCTTAGGCTTTGTTTCAACTTTCACTTCTCGCTCAGGCTGATGTTGTGGCAGTGGACTGGCAACAGTTTCTTTCGTTTCCGAGACCGTTTCCTTTCTCTGGTCGTCGGAAGTTGTCAGCAGTCCTGGGAATCTTTTGGCATGTGTCGCATGGATCCATGCCTTGCAACCGTCCACTCGAATGGCCGTCTGTGTCGCCAAAAGTACTTGGTAGGGGCCGCGCCACCTGGGTGCTAATGACTTCTTCCGTTCATAATTTTTCAGCAGCACCCAGTCTCCTGGCTCCAGCGCGTGCCCCAGGCCTGTGTACCTCACTGGTAACGCCTCCTGCACCTGCTGATGAATCAAACGCAATTTCTGCATTAAAAGGCCACAGTACGGGCTTAACACAGGATGCTCGACCTCACATAATCTTTTGGGCTGCGGTGCGCACCATACATTTGCCGGTCTCCCCATGATAATTCCATAGGGAGAGAGCCCAGTTTTACCCTGCACAGACGTGCACATGCACAATAGCGCTAGGGGTAATGCATCCACCCAACTCAACTTGCTCCCAGCACAGATTTTTGCTATCTTTGACTTTAAGATACTGTTATGTCTCTCAACAAGTCCGGCGGAACTCGGATGCCTGGAGCTGTGGAATCGCTTGTCAATCTGCAGACCTGCACAGATCTGTAGTACTACTGCACCCACAAAGTGTGGGCCGTTATCTGACCACAGGACACGGGGCAGCCCGAACCGGGAGAAATACTCCTTCAACATTACTTTTGCCGTTGACATGGCAGTACAGTCTTTTAAAGGATATGCCTCCACCCACTTGCTAAATGCACAAATCACCACTAACACATATTTGTAGTTCTGGCACCTTTCCATTTCTATGAAATCAAAATGGATCACCTCGAATGGCATAGAAGGTGGGCCAAAACTACCTACTGGAGTCACGGTTCCCTTCCCTACATTGTGTTGCAGGCACGTAATACAATTCTGCACTAGCCTTTCCGCATTCTTTTTTATGTGCTCATTTTTCCATATTGTGGATAAATGCTGTACCATCTTCTTCGCGCAAATGTGGGTAGGGCTATGCACCATTGTAACAATTGCGGTTAGTAACAATTTGGCAACATCCAGTTCTTGGTCTCTTTGTCCATCCAACATCCTTCCAAATCTAACTCAGCAGAGCCCTCAGCCTACCCCTGAATCTCTTCGGTCGTGGCCTCAGCCTGCATTTCTTTGACTGTGGCAACTCCATCCTCTATCATACAAGGTACTTCCTCAGTCTGTACTGTCATCATTTTATTTCCCAAATCAGTGGCTGTTTGTTTCGCAATCCTGTCTGCAAATGCGTTTCCCTCTCCCACTTTACATGTTACTTTTTTATGCGCCTCGCATTTTACTATAGCTAGACGCTTTGGAAACGTGAGTGCAGACAACAATCGTACAATCAAAAGCCCATGCTGAATCCTGGCCCCATGTGATGTCAAGAAACCCCTCTCAGCCCAGAGTCTACCAAAGTTATGAACCACCCCGAATGCGTACTGACTGTCAGTATATATGTTTACATTCAAATTTTCTGAGAGTTCACAGGGTCGGGTCAGCGCTATTATTTCTGCGGCTTGTGCCGAATTGTAGGGGATTCTTCTGCTTTCTACAACACTCTCTAGGGTAGTAATTGCATATGTGGCAGTTGATGTGCCATCAGGTAATTTAAAACAAGAGCCGTCACAAAACAACTCCCCATCCGGCTCTTTCTGTGGGGTGTCGGTCAAATCAACTATTCCCTTTGTCTCTTCTTCAGTGACCAATAAACAATCATGGGGTGATGATTCGTTGTCACCAATTTCTGCTATGGGCAGTGGCATTAATTCTGCAGGATTCAATGCGCTACACATCATAATTTGGATGTGGGGTGCAAACAAGATGAGCTCATATCTTGTTAGTCTAGCAAAGGTGAGGTGTTGCGTCTGTGTTCTGTTTAATAGAACGTCTATGGCATGTGGCACCATCAGAATTAAAGTATGCCCCAATACCATTCCTTCCGTTTGTTTCACTGACGCAGCAGCCACTGCAACAGATCGCAAACATCGTGGTAGTGCGCGCGCTACAGGGTCCAGTGCGGAGGAATAATAGCCGCACGGCCTATTTCTTCCACCTTGTTCCTGTGTCAAAACTGCCAATGCACATCCTTCACTCTCGCTCACAAATAGTCTAAATATTTTCTTGTAGTTTGGTGTGCCTAGAACTGGCGCAGAACATAATGCAACTTTCAATTGTTCAAACGCTTTCTGACATTCCTCATCCCACTGTAAAGGCATCACTGCATCCTTTTTAGTTAATTTTATCATCGGCTTCACAATCAACGCACAATTACTGATCCACTGCCGACAATAAGAGGCCATGCCCATTACAGCTCTCACTCCTTTTTGAGTTTTTGGAATAGGCATACTAGAAATACCTTCTATGCGTTCTGGTGTTAATCTTCTCCCTTCTTTCGAAAGTAGGTAACCCAAATAAGACACCTCCTTTTGATTATACTGGAATTTCTTCAAACTTGCCTTGTGACCATGGGTCGCTAGGTGTGTCAATAGTAATATAGTACTTTCTTTGCAGATCTCTTTTGTGCCAGCAGCTAGTAACAAGTCATCTATGTACTGCAAGAGTGTGCAACCTGTTGGTAGTTCTAGCATATCTAGCTGTTCCTTTAGTGCCCTGCTGTAAATGCTCGGGCTTTCTGTGTATCCTTGTGGAATGCGTGTGAATGTGAATGATCGACCTCCTAGAGTGAACGCGAACAGATATCTATTGCTTTTGTCCACTGGAATGCTAAAGAACGCGTTCTTCAAATCAACTACACTAAAGTATTCTGCAGTTGCCGGTATCATTGTCAGTATTGTTGTGACATCTGGGACCAAAGGGAATTGTGGGTCTACCACTTTGTTCAAAGCGCGCAGATCAATTATGAAACAATATGGTACTTCATTGCCTCCTTTCTTGTAAACTGGAAGAATCGGGCTGTTGCACGTGCTACCTGCAATTTCTCCAACCACCCCCAATCTCACCAGGTCAGTAACAATACTCTTTAACCCCTTCTCACCTTCAACAGAAATTTTGTACTGGGGGATTCGTGGTAATGTAACACCTTCTTTCAAAGTTATTTTTGCTGGCTCTATTTTCAAGCATCCTACATCGTTATCATGCATTGCCCACAGACAGGTTGGTACTCTACTTAGCTCTTCTGGTAACGCTTTTGACATAAATTCCGTCACCGGTGCATCGTGAGGCCAAATCGTGAGGAACACCCCATCTGCTGTACAATGTATAACTGCCCCCAATTTTCTCAACAAGTTTAATCCTAGCAAGTTCTCCCCACAATTTTCTGTCAGAAGAAATGGACACTGTTCCGTAAATGGTCCTATTGTAATTGGGACAGCTTCGGACACGGGGTTAATTACTGGTGTACCTGCGAACCCTACAGAAACACTCTTTTGCCCCGACAGTGGGATCTCCGGAACCAAGTGGTGGTCTATCAAACACTTTTGTGCCCCTGTATCTACAAGGAAACGGAGCTCCTTATTCCGACTATCATTTCTACGTAGGGTCCTCTCTGATTCACGGGAATAGACATTTGTTCCGACCCCTGCTGTGGGCTGTCCTATTGCAAAAATAACATATCGTCCAATGTGTAGTCACCACTGCTGCTATAATACGTGTTTGGCTGTGTATCAAAAATAGTCCCATTTCCCCCTTGGTGTCCTCCACTCTGATCATTTCTCTGTTGGCCCTGCCCGCCCTGATTTTGGTTCGGAACACTTTGGTTCAATGCCTGGTTCTGTTGAGCTTGGTTTTGACCATGGGATTGGTTTTGATTCCCTCCATTGGTATATCCCTGCTGCTGCTGCATGCTATTTCTGCTTAGGCCATTTGACCCCTGATGTCCCCTATGAGGCCTTCTCTGGCCAAACCCACCTCTATTCTGTAGGTGCAGGCATTGTGCTCGCCAGTGTCCTTCCTCTTTACAGTACGCACATTGATTTAATCCCAATGACACCCCGTGCATATTATTCAAATTTCCCCTGCCTTGTGCATTTCCTCTACCTCTATTGTATCCAATTACCTGCTGCAGTAAAACCCCTACCATCGTTCGCATCGCTTCTTTTCTCATCTCCAATGGGTACCCATTACACATCTCACTTACTTCCTTCACTGACGTTCTTTTGTTCGACATCCATCGCATCGTTTCCCCCACGCATGCCTGCAATCTTTGTTTATCACCTATTTGTCCTGGTGCCGGCAAATGCTTTGCACCACCTGAAAAAACTTTTGGCCACGATTTTTGCATATACAACCTCGACGCCTCCTTCCTACCTTTCTTAATACACTCATGACTATATTCAGGTGTAGCAAACATTTCAGCATATCTATCTTCCATTTCATTTTTCAGTTCAATGAGTTTGTACACATGTTTTCTTACATCTTCATCTCTTTGCTCACTGCATGCTAACTTATTCAAATCTAACAATCGTTGTGGCGGTAAATTCCCAAGTAACTTTTTCCATTCTCCCACCAAAAATGTTCCCATGTATTCCAACACTACCTGTCTCTCGTTGCTTCTTCGGTACCCATATAATGAGGCCAATGCTGCCGTCCCATCATTTCCTTCTATGTACATTTCTGCCTCTTGCTGTAATTCAACCTTTCTTTCTTTGCTAATCACGCTGCGAGTTACCCGTCCAAATCCTGTTCCTTCAGCCCCGCCTCTCGCCTCCCCGGTCTCAATTTCGACTTCGAGAGGGGTGGATGGTGCTGAATCTGTCTCTGGAGCGGGAGGTGCGGATGGGACAAGTGACACAGGTGGCATCTGTGAAGGGCCTTCCTGGGTGCTGGGAAATTGTGCGTCTGCGGTCTGCGCTTGTGGGAGGGCTCGAGCTGTGGGTGGGGCGTGGGTTAATGCTTGCGTGAGGGGAACTGCTTGGGCTGCGGGAGGGGGTATGAGAGCTACTGGTTGGGCCTGCGCAGTCACTACTGGCGTGTTTGGTTTCGGTTCTGGTTTTGGGCCTCGACCCGTATGGGTTAACCAATGTTCCATTAATTCGTCTGCTATGTGTAGTTCCTGCTGCGGGTATATTCCTTCTATGTTCATTTGCTCACGTCTCCCTTCCCCTCTTAGACTTGCCGTCCACTTCTCCTCCTCCTTTTCTTCTGCTACCTCAAGATTCGATTTGTGCCTACGAGCATGCTTCTCTCTACTCCTAAGTCGGAGCATTGCTTCCCTCCTCCAATCTTTGATAGTCTCAAAAGCTGCGGGTCGCGCTTTTTCCCTTATCAACACCCTTTCTAAGTTATCTATCCTCGCAATCTCAAAGCTACCATTAATCGGCCACTGATGGTCCTGTTGCTTTCTAGTTTGCCTATGCCAAATTTCACAAAATATTATCGCACCCACACCATATTTTGCATACATGTCATAAGCCGTCGTTCCCCCAGGCGGTGCACTTTGGCCATTTTCCAAGGACTGTCTACCGCAGCGGAAAAGCCCCGCTAAAGTAGACAGTACTACAGGCATGTTTTGAACCTTCCCGTTGGTTAACCAACCTTACTCTGGATGTTTGAATTTGCAAAATCAACACTCTACCAATAATCAGGGTTTCGTTTGAATCGGGGAATGACTCACCTGATAAAACAAGTCACCTGTGTCCTGACGCAACCCCTCCCAACGTCTTGTCTGCGCTTCTCTGGCTTCTGCCTCATTTCGGGACCCTCGCCTCCTTTGCCCTCTGGCCCGGTACGTCGATCAGGGATCAGATGTGTGCAGATCTGCGAAGGAATCCCTCCTCACTTCTACAGGGCACCCCGTACACCTCTTGATCCCGGCTCGATCGTCCCGTCCTCGCCGTTCTCTGCCTTTACTCCGTTACAACGTATACGATGGGGCTAGTGGGGGAGGGTCCCTATTCGGGCGCCATCTTGAAAGGGGCCCTTAGGGGTCCCTCGCGATATGGAAACAAGGCAATAACCATACACGAAAGGATGCGCCAGACACGAGGTTCAAATTCCCAATGCTAGGGTTTATTGCAAGCAAAATAGTCCCAATTGGCCAACTGTGGTCTCACGCCCCGCGACGTGCATTCTCTAGACCTCGAGGGACGCAAGAGAGCGAATTACGTACATCAGTTACATATATACAAAATGCATATCATACAATCAGCTATGACATGTTTAACACCCCCCTTTTATTGAGTTTCTTTGAACTCGGGATGATGATGGACATTTCCGACGAGTATGACAATTATGACACTTTCGAAGTCTATTCTAGTAACAATGTGCAATTTAGAAAGTGCGGAGGCATCTTCTAGTTGTTGAACAGAACACAGTGCTTCTGTTCTTGGAAGCAAGCTGCACACGGGGGAAGAGTCACATTCCAAGCTTTGCTATCTATGAGGTGCTATTCGTGTCCTGGGAGCCGACACGCTCTAAAGGGTTTTGTGAAGGGGGGCCGTAAGAAGAGCATAATTCAAGCCTTTAGCTGCTTTATTCTAACATATTCTACCACAGTACGAGACTGGCAGGCAGCTGTGAAATGATTAAATGCCCTGCAGCTCTCCCTCAAGGCTACAGAGAGGGAGCGTGGGCATTCCTTTCTGGGATGCTCATGAGGAGTTTCAATGAACTCCTCAGTCCCGCGGCCTTGCCCTTTCATATTCAGACAACAATGTTTAACAGTTGAGCAGAGTAAGCAGAATTCGCAAGAATTGCAAGCTGCAAAGCAGTTTAGACAGAAAGCAATGAACAATGGTTAACAAGCAAAATGGCGATTCTTGCTACGTTTAAAATGGCCGCTTGTTGGTCAAGCATAGCAGTCTGTATTTCTATAATTCTGTGCATAAGACGGTTGGCCTTCGGCCATCAAGATACGTCTATCATCCAAATGAAGGGTATTCATTTTTCCAGATTGACAAAGAGGGGTGGAGTTTGAGATTGTGGTGGTTTGGCCTCTCTGAAATAAGATTGGTAGTGTGAAGCGGTAGGCCTAGAAAGGGCTTATTTGGTGCGCAGCATAGCTGTAAGGAGACTGGATTAATGATTAGGCGAGGGAACATTTGCTGGTGACGGATGTAGATGTAAGAGTCATGAGTGTGCAGATGGGTTGAGAGTTGAGGACATTTTTGTAGAAGGTGATAGTAGTGGATTGAGAGTGGGCCAATTGAGGTGCCGGGATTTGAAAAGTGGGTTGCTGATTGTGTGCTGGTGGAATCAGACAGCACATGTGAGCTGGAGGCAAAATGTTTAGGGTGTGGGTGATAACGGGGTGTAATCGTGCCGTGCGGGCTGGTTTGCGATGTTGCAGTTATGGGAGATGAGATAGGGGTGTTAGGTTTGGAGGCAGAAAGTTGTGATTGATGATTTAATGGTTATTATGGGCAATGGTAAGGAGTGAAGGGCAGAGGGTGTTGATTTAAGAGAGTACACTATCGACAGAAGGTTGAAGTTTCAATGGGGAGAGGGTAAGGAAGGGAGTTTGAAAAGGGGTTTGTCGTGCTTGTGGGTGTGGGTTATGGGGTGGGTACTAATGTGGAGGTTGGGACAGGATGAGCCATTGTAGTTGAGTGTAGTAGCTGGGGTCTCAGACTGCAGAAAGTGGTTCGAGCAAATGTGCGTGAGGAGGAGAGGGGCTCCAGGGAGGTCAGAGAGAGGAAGGCAATAGTGAAGGGTGGTGTTATAGCATATGGAAAGGTGAATGGGATAGGGGGGGAAATGGTACAATGGTGTCATATAGGTGTAAAATAAGGATGTGGTTGTATAATGGGGTGTTTTGAGGTAGAGGCAGCAGCAAAGTCTGGTTTGGGGTAATGTGTGAAGGATGGAAGGTTGGTAACATGATCTCATGAGAGGGGATTGTATAAGGTTTGTTTTAGGCAGAGTAAGGAGTTGGGTATAGGGTATCAATGTCAAAATGGGACAACAGGGGAAGTTTAAGACATTTCTGGCCTCTCCAGATACATGTGGCATGTAGGGTAGAGTGGAAGGGCAGTGGAATGATAGTGGTGAGTGAAGCGATGGGTGATCTTGTTGATGGCCATCCTTTCCTCCTGGTTATCCTTGAACTCTCTGCTGTATCCACCATAGTAGTCCACCAGACACTCACCGACATTCTATATCACTGTATGGGGATCCGGGTGACTGTCCTTGAAATCTTTCTTTGCTAACTGCCGGCAATTGGTCAAAATGGATTCCTTCATAACAGCAACTCTACCTTTCACCTATGGAGCCCAGCAGGGAACCATACTCTGACCCTTGATCTTCAACCTTTACATGGCACCACTTAAAAACCTCCTGGCTGTACACGACATCCACATCCACCTATATGCAGGTGACACACAGTTATTTCTCAAGCGAATACATACACAGGCTAAAGGCCTCCCCATAGTGCTCCAGTCTGCATGAACAGTATTTACCTGAAGTTCAGACCCTTCAAGACCAAATTCCTATTGCTGGCCACAACACCAAACATCATGTGTGTGTGTGTGTGCACGTGAGTGCATGCAAGGGTGTGTGTACATGTATATTATGTAATGTGTGTGAATGCAAGATGTGTGGGTGGCTGGGTATGTGTGTGTGAGTGTGTGGTGAATCGGTAAATATGTAAATGAGTGAGTGACTGGGGTGTAAATGTGTGTGTGCTTGTGTTTAATGCCCAGTTGGCTTGCTGGTAATCTTAATTACTCTTAGCTCTACTCTTCCTCTTCCCAGTACTTGTGTGTGAGGCACCTTACCTAAGAACATATGTACTGGGATGAGGAAGAGGGATGCAAAGGTAATTCTTGGCATAATTACTGGTGATATTCATTACTCCTACTCCTACTCTTCCTCATCCCATGAGGCAAGGTGCCTCATACATCAGTACTTGGACAAGGACGAGGAAGAGGAGCATGGAGGTAATGCTACTGTCAGGTGTCTTGACCCAGGTTTGAGCTATTATGCTACAACATTTGGTGCTGTGGGCTTAGAAAATCCAAGATGGCGGAAAAGCCCACATTTGCGCCAGAATCCAGGAAAACCGCGCAGTTTTACGCACACCAAAATGGTCGCCTAACCTGCCACCCACCAGTGCGAGCATGATGGGCCAAAAGCGCCATGAGTGAAACGTGGTGCCAAAGGAAAAACAGCAGTACCTGTTAGCTCAAAAAAGCGCTTTGAAATCACCTTTGTTTCTCTGAATGCAAGCTCAAAATGCCTATTTCAAACATTGCAAGATATTCAAAAATCTTACTGAACACCAGCAGACGTCTGGTAGAATGAAGTCTTGTGTGCATACAAAATCTGGAAAGATGAAGAGCCCAAAATAATGTTCATAACAAAACTAGCTGAGCTGTGGATGTCAGCAGCTTAAGTGAAATTGGACTTAAAGCCACTAAAATCTAAATGTTTAAAATAAATGAGTGACCTACTGTTGAGTGTCACATAGTTTGCAACTGTTTAAATGTCATAGTTTTGAACTTAGAATCAGCTGTCAGGATCTGAGTCTACCTCCCCTTTCTCCTCACCTGACTCTCCTGAGGTGGATTCTTGACGGCCGGTTTCAGTCTTCTGGAGTCTCTTTTTAATCCTTGCACCCTTGCCCTTGGGTGCTCGAACCTTCTTTTCGTGCAGGTAAGGTCTAGCCCCTCCGGAGGCCACTTTGACAGAGGCAAAGACCTGTCCTAGGGGAACACCAGGGGGCCAGCCTCCAATCTAGGGAAAAAGCACGAGGCAGAAAAAACCCTAGTTCATAGATGGTCTTGATGATGGGTCGAAGAGATGGCACAGATGCTCAGCAGCTCTTGTTGTGGATCCAGAGAGGTGAAATACAATCCAATGGTAAATTAGATAAACTTCGCAGAGGCGAGCGAAACACAGATATGACTGGGGGTACAGAATCAAGTAAGAAGGGAGCTGCCGAGCTGGCAGTGTACGAAAGGCAGCAGAAAAGAATAGAGAACACGGTGCGAAGAAGTGGCACTGCGTTCAAAAGGTAGGAAGTTGAACCAAAACTGCTGGCGGCTAGGAAGGCGCTATAAGCAAGCGAAAGTATTGTTGACAGTACAGAGCGACAGCGACAAGGTAGAATGTGAAAATTAACTGGGGAGGCAAAAGTAGGAAGACGGAAACACAGAAAAAAGGATAGATAGGTAAGAGAGGAAAGGAAACGAGCGTAGTACAGGCTCGCTATGGGAGGGCTGTAGAAGGAGCAGAAATCACGGAACGAAGATACGAGTAAGCAGCACTCGGAGCGTTGAATGAAACAGCAACAGATACAACGCGCCGAGCAGGGGGGCGGAGCCTGCCTTTAAAGGCACCGCGCCATGTTGGATGAGGACTAGAAAGATCCTCGGGGTCGGAACTTCCATCGACTCCAGCATTTCCAATCCTGGTTCCTGACAGTATACCTCCTTCCTCTCGGGGGACCCCCAGGCTTGCCCGGGTGGAGACAATGGAACTTCCTGAGAAGTCTGGGTGCATGGATGTGGCTAACTGGTTCCCAGGACCTTTCTTCTACTGGGTAGTCCTTCCAGTGTACCAGGTATTGGAGTCTGCCCTTGCGGTATCTGGAATCCACCAGGTAAGCCACTTCGTATTCCTCCGGAATACATCGTACTTGGGCGCGACCCTTGTGGATGGGTCTAAGGAACGGATCTTCCTTATACTCCTTAAGCAAGGATATGTGAAAAACCGGATGAACTCTCTTGAGGTAGTCCGGAAGTCTGAGCCTGTAGGCTACCGGATTGATTTGTTGAAGGATAGAAAATGGCCCAAGAAATCGAGGGGAAAACTTCCCAGCATGAACCCATCTAGGTAGGAATTTGGTTGACAACCAGACCAGTTGTCCCACACCCCAGTTGGGATTAGATCCCCGGTTCTTATCTGCCCATCTCTTTTGAGTCTGTAGACTGGCCTGGTGTGCCTTCTTGGCAAGACCATGTATTTCATGTATTTCCTGCAAGATACCATCCAAGGCAGGGATCCTTGTGGCTGGAGAACTAAGACCCGGTACATGTTGAGGATGATACCCATATGTGCACAAAAAGGGGCTCATTTGGATAGAGGTATGCAGAGTGTTATTGTATGCAAACTCTGCTTGCGAGAGGAAATGGTACCACCTCTCCTGCTGTGGACTGCAGAAGCACCGCAAGTATTGTTCTAGGCTGGCATTCAGCCTTTCTGTCTGCCCGTTACTCTGAGGGTGGTAACCCGAGGAAAGAGCGCGGTGGATTCCCAAAGTCTGACAAAGTGAAGTCCAGAATTTGGACGTAAACTGAGGTCCCCTGTCCGATACTATAGTCCGGGGTAATCCATGCAGTCGGACAATGTCTCGAAGAAAGACCTCGGCGGTCTCAGAAGCGGATGGTATCTGCCTGAATGCAGAAAAGTGGGCCAGCTTGCTGAAGGAGTCTATTGTGACCATGATTACTGTCATGTTGTTAGAAGGAGGGAGATCGACAATGAAGTCTGTAGATACGTGTTCCCATGGTCGTGATGGTAAGGAATGCTGCTGCAAGAGACCGAGTGGTCTGCCAGTGCGGTATTTATTAGAAGCACATATAGAACATGAAGTGACATACTGGTGCACATCCTTTCTTACCCTTGGCCACCAGAAACCTCGTTGCAGCAGTTCATAGGTCTTTCGGATACCGGGATGTCCTGTCAAGGGAGAATCATGACACCAGGAAAGAATGAGTTTCTGCAGACTTTTAGTGGGAATGAAAAGTGCGTCTTCATGGTAGTACAACCCATCACTACCTAGGCGGACCGAAGAAGGGAGTTCTGTGCAAGCCTGATATTGAGGTATCAGGTCTTGGAGGATGGAGACAGTAGTTGCTAAAACCTTAAGATTGGGGAAAATACGGTCATGCCCTTCGTAATTCCCTGAGCTGTCCCCGATGCTTCGTGACAAGGCATCCGCCTTCTTATTTTCAGAGCCGGGAATGTAGGTTATCACAAAATCGAATTGCAAAAAGAAATAAGCCCACCGGGCATGTCGGGCATTGGTACACTCCATTTGTTGGAGAACCCGAAGGTTACGATGGTCAGTTCTGATCACAAAACAATGGGCAGCGCCCTGTAGGAGATGTCGCCATTCTTGACAGGCTAATTTGATGGCCAACAGCTCTCTTTCCAGAACAGAGTAATTGCGTTCGCTGCTGGTGAGGGTCTTAGAAAAGTATGCCACTGGGTGTTCATAATCATCCGCGGCCTTCTGCAATAGGATAGCACCTATCGCTCCTATCGACGCATCAGTCTCCAAAATGAAAGGCTTGGTTTGGTCCGGTTGTACCAGAACAGGAGCAGAAGAAAAACACTCCTTACGGGTTAGAATAGTGTCATGATCTCTGCTTCCAAAAGGTCAGGGTTTTCCCAACTCCCTAGGAAGCAGATCCATAACCCAGGTTCCGAGTGCCAACCAGTCCCAATTGGGACCTTTTGGACCCAGTCCTGGCGCCAGTGGCACCAGGCTCATAAATATGCCCAGTCCCAGCAGGCTCCGCGCCGAGCAGGGGGGCGGAGCCTGCCTTTAAAGGCACCGCGCCATGTTGGATGAGGACTAGAAAGATCCTCGGGGTCGGAACTTCCATCGACTCCAGCATTTCCAATCCTGGTTCCTGACAGTATACCTCCTTCCTCTCGGGGGACCCCCAGGCTTGCCCGGGTGGAGACAATGGAACTTCCTGAGAAGTCTGGGTGCATGGATGTGGCTAACTGGTTCCCAGGACCTTTCTTCTACTGGGTAGTCCTTCCAGTGTACCAGGTATTGGAGTCTGCCCTTGCGGTATCTGGAATCCACCAGGTAAGCCACTTCGTATTCCTCCGGAATACATCGTACTTGGGCGCGACCCTTGTGGATGGGTCTAAGGAACGGATCTTCCTTATACTCCTTAAGCAAGGATATGTGAAAAACCGGATGAACTCTCTTGAGGTAGTCCGGAAGTCTGAGCCTGTAGGCTACCGGATTGATTTGTTGAAGGATAGAAAATGGCCCAAGAAATCGAGGGGAAAACTTCCCAGCATGAACCCATCTAGGTAGGAATTTGGTTGACAACCAGACCAGTTGTCCCACACCCCAGTTGGGATTAGATCCCCGGTTCTTATCTGCCCATCTCTTTTGAGTCTGTAGACTGGCCTGGTGTGCCTTCTTGGCAAGACCATGTATTTCATGTATTTCCTGCAAGATACCATCCAAGGCAGGGATCCTTGTGGCTGGAGAACTAAGACCCGGTACATGTTGAGGATGATACCCATATGTGCACAAAAAGGGGCTCATTTGGATAGAGGTATGCAGAGTGTTATTGTATGCAAACTCTGCTTGCGAGAGGAAATGGTACCACCTCTCCTGCTGTGGACTGCAGAAGCACCGCAAGTATTGTTCTAGGCTGGCATTCAGCCTTTCTGTCTGCCCGTTACTCTGAGGGTGGTAACCCGAGGAAAGAGCGCGGTGGATTCCCAAAGTCTGACAAAGTGAAGTCCAGAATTTGGACGTAAACTGAAGTCCCCTGTCCGATACTATAGTCCGGGGTAATCCATGCAGTCGGACAATGTCTCGAAGAAAGACCTCGGCGGTCTCAGAAGCGGATGGTATCTGCCTGAATGCAGAAAAGTGGGCCAGCTTGCTGAAGGAGTCTATTGTGACCATGATTACTGTCATGTTGTTAGAAGGAGGGAGATCGACAATGAAGTCTGTAGATACGTGTTCCCATGGTCGTGATGGTAAGGAATGCTGCTGCAAGAGACCGAGTGGTCTGCCAGTGCGGTATTTATTAGAAGCACATATAGAACATGAAGTGACATACTGGTGCACATCCTTTCTTACCCTTGGCCACCAGAAACCTCGTTGCAGCAGTTCATAGGTCTTTCGGATACCGGGATGTCCTGTCAAGGGAGAATCATGACACCAGGAAAGAATGAGTTTCTGCAGACTTTTAGTGGGAATGAAAAGTGCGTCTTCATGGTAGTACAACCCATCACTACCTAGGCGGACCGAAGAAGGGAGTTCTGTGCAAGCCTGATATTGAGGTATCAGGTCTTGGAGGAAGGAGACAGTAGTTGCTAAAACCTTAAGATTGGGGAAAATACGGTCATGCCCTTCGTAATTCCCTGAGCTGTCCCCGATGCTTCGTGACAAGGCATCCGCCTTCTTATTTTCAGAGCCGGGAATGTAGGTTATCACAAAATCGAATTGCAAAAAGAAATAAGCCCACCGGGCATGTCGGGCATTGGTACACTCCATTTGTTGGAGAACCCGAAGGTTACGATGGTCAGTTCTGATCACAAAACAATGGGCAGCGCCCTGTAGGAGATGTCGCCATTCTTGACAGGCTAATTTGATGGCCAACAGCTCTCTTTCCAGAACAGAGTAATTGCGTTCGCTGCTGGTGAGGGTCTTAGAAAAGTATGCCACTGGGTGTTCATAATCATCCGCGGCCTTCTGCAATAGGATAGCACCTATCGCTCCTATCGACGCATCAGTCTCCAAAATGAAAGGCTTGGTTTGGTCCGGTTGTACCAGAACAGGAGCAGAAGAAAAACACTCCTTACGGGTTAGAATAGTGTCATGATCTCTGCTTCCAAAAGGTCAGGGTTTTCCCAACTCCCTAGGAAGCAGATCCATAACCCAGGTTCCGAGTGCCAACCAGTCCCAATTGGGACCTTTTGGACCCAGTCCTGGCGCCAGTGGCACCAGGCTCATAAATATGCCCAGTCCCAGCGCTGGAAGCGCCGGGCTCATAATGCTTGGGTGGACTTACCTGCAGCAGACCATGCTGCTTACTTGCCTGCCAGTTGAGCCTCTGATCCTCTTCTGTTTGGAACTACTTTTCCTGTTGGGTGGGGCTGGAGCCACTCCCTAGATTTAGAACACTGGAACTCTTCTGGAAGGCAGGAACTCTTTTCTTACCAGGAACTCTTTTCTTACTTAGGCGTGGCTGTGGAAGGAGACACCTAAGCACTACAGGAGGCTATTTAAACCACACCCGGTGGATGAATCTTGCTTTGCGTTATTCTGCACCCTCTGCAGCAGGACGCTCATCGTGTCTTCTGCATCCAGTCCTGGGCCTAAGGAAAAAGGCTTACCATCCTGAATCCAGTCTTCAGCAACACCTATAAAGACAAGAAAGAACAGGTTAGCATTCCGGCATCTGAAAGGCAAAGGCTTACCATCCTGAATCCAGTCTTCAGCAACACCTATAAAGACAAGAAAGAACAGGTCAGCATTCCGGCATCGGAAAGGCAAAGGCTTACCTACTCTTCGTGCGCTCCGGAGGTCTTCATACTGCATTCCGGCATCTGAAAGACAAAAGCTTACCAACTCTTCGCACGCTCCGGAGGCCTTCGGCGCTGCATCCGCATCTGAAAGACAAAACAAGGTGCGTTTAAAGACATTGGGGAACTTTAATACTCACGTGCCATTACTCCTTTCCACATCTAATCCAGTGGGTATTCCGGCACCCTGCAGCCGCTCCGAACTCGTACCTGCAAAATAAAAAGACAGAGCGCATCGTGAAGCAGGCAACAAGCGCTTACTCACGTGCTTCCAGGCGCTTCTATTCATCACACGGGCTCCATCTTCAACTCACTTCAGCCCGTCATCCGCCATCGCCGGAACCCTGCAAAACAAGAGACATCATTACTAAAGACTTTAAAAAGACATTTGAATGACTCGAAACTTACCGTTCGTGCAGTAAACGACGGACAGCAGTCCTCTGAAGTCAAGAGGCCTGCGCTACCTATCCAGTGAAGAAACTGGCTACAGCACCCTGCCCCGAGGCAGATGGAGAGCTCGGCATTCACTTACCTAAGACATCTTACTCTACACGTCAGGCATACAGTGCACAGAGGTCCAGCCCAAAGAGCCAACCGGGTGCTACACATCACCTTTGAAGATACGGTAGTCGCCCAGTCAAGACCGGCGCCTCTGCGAGAATCAGGTGAGCGTTACAGAACGCAAATCCTACCGCAAAACTCTCGCCCAGGCGCTATGGAAACCTCGGATACTGACCCCCTAGCCCGGTTACTTGGGGAACTAAGGGCAGAAGTGCATGCAACTCGTCAGGAAATGAATGCTCTAAGAAGGGAACTAATTATTTCCAAGGAGAGAACAGACAATCTTGCTAGACAAGTGCTACAGTCACAAGCCGGACAGACCCCGTTACCCGCATCAGGGGCAAATCTTCCTTCAACATCCTCTATGAATCCAGTGCAGATCAACCTACCTGGGAATGTACCTCTGGCTCCGCCCGAGCGATTTTCTGGTGACCCAAAGAGGTTTGCAGTATTTATCAATCAGTGCCGGTTGCACTTCTTATGCCGGCCAGCAGCCTTTCCAACTGATCAAGCTAAAGTAGCTTTTGTACTTTCGTACCTTAGTGGCAATGCGGCAGACTGGTCGATCCCTCTAGTTCATCAAGATGATCCGGTTCTCCATGATTTTCAAGCCTTTCAGCTTAGTATGGAAAAACTGTTCGCAAGACATTCACAGGGACAGGCCTTGGACAATGAGCTTCTTTCGTTGCGACAGGGTAATCAAGACCTTTTGGCTTATATTGCATCTTTCAATAGACTAATAGTGGAAACACAATGGCCTGAGGACAAAAGGATTACGCTGTTTTATAGAGGTCTACGTGGAGAGCTCAAAGACGTTTTAGCCCAAGTAGTGAATCCCCCACAAGACTGTTCGGATTACATAGACTTGGTCGTTCAAATAGATCACAGGCTGCAGAACAGGAAGGCCGATCGTTCCAAGTTTGATGCTCGAGTATTTTCCAAACCGCCAACTCCTTCCAAAGGAGTAGACTCCGGGGAATCCATGCAAATAGGGGGTCTGAAAGTTCCTCTAACACAACGGGAGCGGGAAAGGACGAAACAGTTGCAATTATGCCTATATTGCGGAAACTCAGGGCACTTTCTTCGAGACTGTCCGGTGAAACCTGCCAAGAAGGCAGTAGGAGCTGCAGTTACCAAAGTTACAAACTCTGAGCAGGGAAACGACCTCGCCCGACAAGAATAGAGGTCCTCTTGCCGAGCGTAAAAACCAGTTCCGTGACCTCGCATTTCGTGATACCTAGGGTCCTCATTAGCCCTGATAATCCGGATCGATTACATGCAATTGAAGCTTACGTCGACAGCGGTGCCATCGGCAATTATGTGGATCATGAAATGGTTTTGAGGATGAATCTAACTCTTTGTCCCAAGGCTGTAAAGGACGTCATTACTACGGTGGATGGTACGGAGATAGCCTCCGGGCCAGTAACGCATACCACTCAAGAAGTGACGCTAGTAAGTCAAGATGGACACCATGAGAAGATCGTGTTCGATGTGATCAAGGCCCCTCAGTTTCAGATTATTCTAGGAATACCTTGGTTAGAGAAACACAATCCTCTGATCGATTGGCGAGCAAGAACGGTCCAGTTTCCAGAATGTGTCTCTACTTATCACCCTCCACCTGGTGTTGCACTGGCCGCAATTTCTTCAGATACTCCCCAGTTACCTCCCGAATACCTAGAATACCAAGATGTTTTCCGGAAGGATCAGGCTAACTCTCTACCTCCTCATAGGTCTTATGACTGCCAGATAGACCTGATACCTGGATCTACTCCTCCTTGTAGTAGAATTTATGCCCTCACCGAGCCTGAGAACCTTCACCTTCGACAATACCTGGATCAATACCTGGCAAATGGGTTTATTCGTCCTTCCAAGTCCCCTGCTTCTTCAGCTTTGTTCTTCGTTCCAAAAAAGGAAGGAGACCTTAGAACTTGTATCGATTATCGCTCCCTGAACCAGATCACCGTTAAGAATAGATATCCGTTACCTTTGATCCCTGAACTCCTGGACCAAGTCAGAAAAGCATGCATATATACAAAGCTGGATCTTAGAGGAGCTTACCACTTGGTACGAGTAAAAGAGGGCGATGAATGGAAGACGGCCTTCCGCACCAAGTATGGGCTATTTGAATATCAGGTCATGCCCTTCGGACTTTGCAATGCCCCGGCCGCCTTTCAATATTTTATGAACAATGTCCTCAGAGAGCTCATAGATGTATGTGTTGTTGTTTACATTGACGACATCCTCGTTTATTCTTCATCGGAATCTGAACATCGGAAACACGTGAAAAAGGTCCTCGAAAGATTGCGTCAACACAAACTTTTCGCTAAGTTGGAAAAATGTGTTTTCAACGTGACTGAAGTTGAATTCTTGGGATTCATATTATCACCTGGCGGGGTGCGTATGGATTCAAAGAAAGTCGATGCAGTTCTCAAATGGCCATCACCATCCTCCGTAAAAGGTGTGCAAAGCATGTTAGGCTTCGCTAACTTTTACCGCAGGTTTATCCCCGAGTTCTCTCGAATAGTCCAGCCCATCACTGCCTTGTTAAAGAAAAACAAACGTTTTGAATGGTCTACCGAGGCGGAACAAGCTTTCCAGGATTTGAAGACTAAATTTATCTCTGCACCAATCTTAAAACACCCTCGCCCCGAACTCCCCTACATCGTGGAAACTGATGCTTCAAGCCTTGCCATGGGGGCAGTTCTATCACAAAAGGACCCGGTAACCAATCAGTTGCATCCCGTGGCATTTTGGTCCCGCAAATTCTCGCCTCCTGAAGTCAATTACACGATTACTGACAAGGAACTTCTGGCTATCAAGTCTGCCTTTAAGGCTTGGCGGCATTATCTGCTGGGGGCCCGACACACCGTTACTGTGATTACGGATCACCGAAACCTGCAATATTTGAAAACCGCAAAAGCCCAATCCTCTAGACAACTCCGTTGGGCATTATTCTTTGCCGAGTTTGACTTCATAATTACCTATCGACCAGGTACAAAGAACGGTAAAGCCGATGCCCTTTCTCGGATGGGAGTGGAAGAACACTTGATCAACCCTAAACCTGTACCAATCATTCCCGAACAAAGAATTCTGGGTGTAATCGCCACAGAATCCATAGAGGAAGTTAAGGATAAAGCCAGGCAACTTGTAACTCCAGCAGATATACAGAATTGGCATCTGCAGGGAAAGGACTTTGCAGTAAAGGACAACTTATTGTATTTCCAAGAACGATTATACCTACCCAGCACAGATTTACAGAAAAAAGTAATCTCTTGTTATCACGACTCTTTAATGGAAGGTCATCCCGGTATAGCCAAGACCTCAGAAAAGATCAAGCGCTACTTCTGGTGGCCGTCTTGGAAAAAAGATATCAGAGACTTTATAATGTCCTGTGGAGTATGCGCCCAAAACAAGAGTCAAAAGGAAAGACCAGCAGGCCTCTTATGCCCTATTGACATCCCACCTCGCCCTTGGCATACGCTTTCTATGGACTTCATCACCGATCTACCTCCATGCTCCGGATACAATACGATTCTAGTAATCGTGGACTTATTCTCCAAGATGGCGCATTTCATTCCGCTCAAAGGCTTGCCAACAGCAGCAACTCTGGCCCGAGAATTTCTCGAAAACATCGTCCGACTGCACGGTTTTCCTTCGGTTCTAATTTCGGATCGAGGTAGTCAATTTATTTCTCATTTTTGGCGAAGTTGCTGTCGGTCGGCTCAAATTGATGTGAGACTATCGACCAGTCACCACCCTCAGACCGACGGACAAACCGAGAGGACCAATCAAACTCTGGAACAGTATTTACGCTGCATGCTGCAACAAACTGAAAAAACTTGGAAAGATATCCTTTGGATAGCCGAGTATGCCTACAATAACTCTGTCCACTCGGGTACTGGGAAAACCCCGTTTTTTCTTTTGTACGGCAGTCACCCTCGAACCTCGGAGTTGGATCCCCTCCAAGATCTTGAAACACCAGCAGTAGACTACCTGCATTCTACAATCACCCAAGCCTTTAAGGAAGCTGTTTCTCACCTTCAAAGGGCTAAAGAACAATACAAGAAAGGAGCAGATCAACATCGGAAGGAAGCCCCTCACTATCAAGTAGGGGATCAAGTCTGGTTATCCACCAAATATCTATCTCTAAAAGGGCCACGCACATTCAACCCAAGATACCTTGGTCCCTGTTCCATCACTACCATAGTAAACCCAGTAGCGGTCAAGTTGGACTTGCCCCCGCACATGAAGATACATCCGGTCTTCCACGTCTCTCTATTAAAACCCGTGCAACCTCAAACCCGACTAACCAAATCTCCAAAACCTATCCTAGTGGATGGAGAACTCGAGTTTGAAGTCAAAAGCATTCTGGACTCCAAGATCTCCAAATCTAAACTATTCTACCTAATTGACTGGAAAGGCTACGGCCCCCAAGAGAGATCCTGGGAACCTGCTGAATATGTCCACGCTCCTCGCCTAATCAAAAGATTTCACCGAACATTTCCTGACAAGCCAAAACCCCCGGAGAAGCCCGGTTTGGGAGGGGCCTTGAGGGGGGGTACTGTCATGATCTCTGCTTCCAAAAGGTCAGGGTTTTCCCAACTCCCTAGGAAGCAGATCCATAACCCAGGTTCCGAGTGCCAACCAGTCCCAATTGGGACCTTTTGGACCCAGTCCTGGCGCCAGTGGCACCAGGCTCATAAATATACCCAGTCCCAGCGCTGGAAGCGCCGGGCTCATAATGCTTGGGTGGACTTACCTGCAGCAGACCATGCTGCTTACTTGCCTGCCAGTTGAGCCTCTGATCCTCTTCTGTTTGGAACTACTTTTCCTGTTGGGTGGGGCTGGAGCCACTCCCTAGATTTAGAACACTGGAACTCTTCTGGAAGGCAGGAACTCTTTTCTTACCAGGAACTCTTTTCTTACTTAGGCGTGGCTGTGGAAGGAGACACCTAAGCACTACAGGAGGCTATTTAAACCACACCCGGTGGATGAATCTTGCTTTGCGTTATTCTGCACCCTCTGCAGCAGGACGCTCATCGTGTCTTCTGCATCCAGTCCTGGGCCTAAGGAAAAAGGCTTACCATCCTGAATCCAGTCTTCAGCAACACCTATAAAGACAAGAAAGAACAGGTTAGCATTCCGGCATCTGAAAGGCAAAGGCTTACCATCCTGAATCCAGTCTTCAGCAACACCTATAAAGACAAGAAAGAACAGGTCAGCATTCCGGCATCGGAAAGGCAAAGGCTTACCTACTCTTCGTGCGCTCCGGAGGTCTTCATACTGCATTCCGGCATCTGAAAGACAAAAGCTTACCAACTCTTCGCACGCTCCGGAGGCCTTCGGCGCTGCATCCGCATCTGAAAGACAAAACAAGGTGCGTTTAAAGACATTGGGGAACTTTAATACTCACGTGCCATTACTCCTTTCCACATCTAATCCAGTGGGTATTCCGGCACCCTGCAGCCGCTCCGAACTCGTACCTGCAAAATAAAAAGACAGTTAGAGCGCATCGTGAAGCAGGCAACAAGCGCTTACTCACGTGCTTCCAGGCGCTTCTATTCATCACACGGGCTCCATCTTCAACTCACTTCAGCCCGTCATCCGCCATCGCCGGAACCCTGCAAAACAAGAGACATCATTACTAAAGACTTTAAAAAGACATTTGAATGACTCGAAACTTACCGTTCGTGCAGTAAACGACGGATAGCAGTCCTCTGAAGTCAAGAGGCCTGCGCTACCTATCCAGTGAAGAAACTGGCTACAGCACCCTGCCCCGAGGCAGATGGAGAGCTCGGCATTCACTTACCTAAGACATCTTACTCTACACGTCAGGCATACAGTGCACAGAGGTCCAGCCCAAAGAGCCAACCGGGTGCTACACATCACCTTTGAAGATACGGTAGTCGCCCAGTCAAGACCGGCGCCTCTGCGAGAATCAGGTGAGCGTTACAAATAGCCCTCTGTTGTTCCTCTCCGAAGGCAAACTTGACACCCTTCTTTAGCAGGGAGGTAAGAGGAAGCACTAGGTTGGAGAAGTTGGGAATGAACCTCCTGTAAAAATTGGCTAACCCTAAGAAGCTTTGTAGCTCCTTGACGGTGTTGGGTTCTCTCCATTGCCTGATGGCCTTAACCTTACCTGGATCCATCTCTATGCCTCTTCCTGACAAAAGGAATCCTAGGTAGGATACTGAGGTGGTTTCGAATTGGCACTTCTCCAGTTTAACTAATAGCTTGTGTTCTTGAAGACGTTGCAGTACTCTCTTAACCAGTACCCTATGCTCGGGTAATGTCTGGGAGAATACCAGGATGTCGTCCAAGTACACTACAACAGATACGAACAACATGTCCGCGAATACCTTGTCCATGTATCTTTGAAAAATGGCTGGGGCATTGACAAGGCCAAACGGCATCACCCTGTACTCGAAAAGTCCAAATGGGGTGCGGAACGCCGTCTTCCATTCGTCCCCTCTTCTTATCCTTAGGAGGTGGTAAGCGCCCCTTAAATCCAGTTTGGTGAAGTAAATAGCCCCCTGTACTGCCTCCAGAATATCTCGGATCAAAGGCATGGGATACCTGTCCCGAATCGTCACCTTGTTCAAACCTCTATAGTCTATGCATGGACGTAATTCTGCACTATCCTTCTTCGGAATAAAGAACAAGGAGGCACCACAAGCGGATCTGGACTCTTGGATAAGCCCGTTTTGAAGATTGGAGTCTAGGTAATTCCATAGAGCTTTTCTTTCAGGGAGAGACAAGGGATACATCCGTCCAAACGGAACTACAGCATCCGGAAGTAAGTCGATACCACAGTCTTCTGCCCTGTGAGGAGGTAACTCACGTGGTTGGATGTCTAAAAACACCTCCGAATACTCTTGGTAATCTGTTGGAACCAAAGCGATGATAGCCGGACTTAGAGCAGGACCCGACCTCCCTCCATGGTGAGTTAAGCCGATAGACTGGTTCATACAAGTGGACTTACAAAAGTGCAAATTAAAGCTCACTCTATTGGCCTTCCAGTTGATCTGAGGATTGTGTCGTCTTAACCAAGGGATACCAATGACCAATGGAAAGTGCGCAGCTCGGATCTGATCGAACACCAAATATTCAGAATGGTGACTCAATTCCATCTTCAAGGGTATAGTCTCTTTAGTAATAGGTCCGGAGGACAAAGGCCTCCCATCCACACCTTCTACAGGTATGGGAGTTGTCTTTGGTCTAGTGGACACCTGATGTTCCGTAGCCCAATTGGAGTCCATAAAGTTTCCAGCTGCTCCGCAATCTAACATAGCAAGAACTTCGGTGGGACTCGAGTCAGATAGCCACAATTTGACTCGGAACACCATCAGACTGTTCTCCTCGGGGTTATTCATGGTTCTTGAGCAGTTGCAAGGGTACTTGGCAATTCCCCCGAGACTTCCCTTGCGGCAGAGCGGGGGCTGTAGTTTTCCTTCCGCCTAGGAGGAACTTCCGGACAGTTTCTTAGTAAATGTTTAGAGGAACCGCAGTACATGCACAATCCGGCTTCTCTTCTTCGTTTGCGTTCCTCAGGTGTGAGAGGCCCTCGGGTGGCTCCTATTTGCATAGGTTCTTCAGGAGTGAGGTTTGACCTGGATGTGGGAGAAGGAGCAGGTAGACCGACAGTCTGAGGGGTGCCTCTGATTCGTCTTCTTTCTTGTCTCCGTTCTGATAGACGGAATTCGATCTGTAGAGATAGAGTCATCAATCCTTGGCAGGACACCGGTCGAGCTACACCAGCTAACTCATCCTTGATTTCATCGTGTAGCCCTCTTCGGAATATTGTTTGTTGAGCAGAGTCTGGCCAATCTGCCTTAGCCGCCAATCTCTGGAAGCGGGATATGTAAGTCTGGACGTCTGTGTTCCCTTGTGTGACATCCAATATAGCTTCCAGTGAAGAGTAGAATACTTCTGGTCTGTCAAACTTATCCTTAAAGGCTTCCACAAAACGATCATAATCGTTCAGGGAGGGGTCATTTCTGGCTACCAGGGGAGTGGCCCAAGCCAGTGCGTTGCCAATGAGGTTGGCAATAATAAATCCGACTCTGGACTTGGCGGATTCATAGGCATGGGTGCGAAAGGCAAAATAAACATTGCAGGCGTCGAGGAAGTCCTTTAATCCCCCTGGGTGACCATCGTACTTGCCAAAAGAAAGGGGCATAGCGGGTAGATCCCCGCGGTCGTCACGGTGTAAGACCACCTGTTGTCTGAGGGCGATATTCTCAGTCCTCAGCGCTTGGACTTCTGCAGTTAGGTTCTGCATAGCTGCCACTAGTTCTTGGTATTGTTCCAAGGAGGCCATGGTATTGCACAGGCGTTGTATTCTGTCAGGATCTGAGTCTACCTCCCCTTTCTCCTCACCTGACTCTCCTGAGGTGGATTCTTGACGGCCGGTTTCAGTCTTCTGGAGTCTCTTTTTAATCCTTGCACCCTTGCCCTTGGGTGCTCGAACCTTCTTTTCGTGCAGGTAAGGTCTAGCCCCTCCGGAGGCCACCTTGACAGAGGCAAAGACCTGTCCTAGGGGAACACCAGGGGGCCAGCCTCCAATCTAGGGAAAAAGCACGAGGCAGAAAAAACCCTAGTTCATAGATGGTCTTGATGATGGGTCGAAGAGATGGCACAGATGCTCAGCAGCTCTTGTTGTGGACCCAGAGAGGTGAAATACAATCCAATGGTAAATTAGATAAACTTCGCAGAGGCGAGCGAAACACAGATATGACTGGGGGTACAGAATCAAGTAAGAAGGAAGCTGCCGAGCTGGCAGTGGACGAAAGGCAGCAGAAAAGAATAGAGAACACGGTGCGAAGAAGTGGCACTTTTTTCAAAAGGTAGGAAGTTGAACCAAAACTGCTGGCGGATAGGAAGGCGCTATAAGCAAGCGAAAGTATTGTTGACAGTACAGAGCGACAGCGACAAGGTAGAATGTGAAAATTAACTGGGGAGGCAAAAGTAGGAAGATGGAAACACAGAAAAAAGGATAGATAGGTAAGAGAGGAAAGGAAACGAGCGTAGTACAGGCTCGCTACGGGAGGGCTGTAGAAGGAGCAGAAATCACGGAACGAAGATACGAGTAAGCAGCACTCGGAGCGTTGAATGAAACAGCAACAGATACAACGCGCCGAGCAGGGGGGCGGAGCCTGCCTTTAAAGGCACCGCGCCATGTTGGATGAGGACTAGAAAGATCCTCGGGGTCGGAACTTCCATCGACTGCAGCATTTCCAATCCTGGTTCCTGACATCAGCGTTCTAGCTGCATGTGTAAAAATTGTAAGTTTGATTTGAATGAAGAAAAACTGGGAACAAAAGTGACATTTAGCTCAAGCTTGGCTTAAAGAGATTGAATTCTGCCTGACAACTACCCCCGACAGGATTTGAAACTTGCCCAGCAACTGCATTCCCAGGCCTGGCCTGCATTCTGCTTCCCCCACCAAAAGGAGATCACACCTCTCTGATTGAATTAGGGGTGGGGTACCTGGGGCTGCAAGAAACAGAACAATGAGCTTTCCTTTGCTCCAAGCAAATGCTAATCAAGTGGTCGTAAATGGCTTCCTCTTGGAAGAAACTGGGAGGAGCAGTGCCTCTGTGAGCCACCTGAGCTTGGAGGCGGAGACAGACAGAAATTCCCCCATGTGCTTTGGAACCTAAACCACACCCATCTGGGCCAGAGCATAATTTTAAAAAGATGGATAATTCATAGTACGGAAGTGTCAAAATTATGTAAATAATATCATTATTTCTGTGATTTTTCTGTGCACATTTTAAGAGGTGTTAGGACTCTGTGGTATGTTCTGGGAGGTAGTAGCGGAAAATAAGGTATTACTCCAAACGTCTGTATGTTAAAAATCTGACACTTCATCATTTCATGCCCATATTCCTTGCGCACACTTGTGTAAATTCTGGAAAAGTTTAGAGGTTGTGTTCTGGATTAAAAGGGCAGAATTCTGTCAGAAGTGGACACAACATTTTACAAAGACAGGGATCGGATGGTTTGGTGCTACAGAAAATATGTTAACTGGACATATAATATTAGAAAAATTGTACATAGATAAATCTGCATTTGGATCAAAAATAGATTTGTGTGCAAAGTGACTAGGGGAGTGTTCTTTCTGAATGCCATAAAATTGATGCCTGATGACACTCCATTCCTTCCCCAATCAAGGGAGAGAGGAGAGCTTGGCCAATGATAAGTTGTGAGGGGCAGGCTTAGTTATGCCCATGCACACACCCATTTTCAAAAGACATAAAAAGACCCACTGAAATACAGGTAGACACATTCACTTTCCACTTCAAACTGATTTCTTGCGAAGCATTTTGCCGGACCAGACAATATCCAGAAGACTCCAGAACCAGAACTTAGAATCCAGACTTCAGAACTTGCAGCAGAGAGGCCTAGTCCAAAAGCTGAATCCTTCTCAGCAGGCCTCAGAATCCAGCCACCTAACCAAACTATTCAACAGCTGGGCGAGCTGTTTGATTCTGGCTAGAGCCCTGTGCCAGAACCCAGAAAGCAGAGCTGTATCCAAACCACCGTGCAGTGCCGATAGAAGACCAGACCAGACCACTGTGCAGTGCCAGAATTTTTGCCAGAACCAGAGATCCAGACCAGCAGACCAGAGAGAACTGCAGCTAAACCTGTTGACCAGATCTGTGATGAGGCCCATTCCTTCCAAAATTAGGAGTGAGTATCCTGAGACCTGTGTAGAACCCATCTCTTAGTCTAAAATAACCTCATCCCATCCAATTCAACCTATTTAGAACTGCATCATAGAAATTGTGTGTCCATTCTCTGATTTGAAAAGTGTAATTTTGTCATTCTGAAGTTTACTTTAATTTTGAGAAACTACCTCCACAAAAACGTCCGTATCTTTGGAACCGTATGCTAAGAATCTAAGCTTTCCAACGAGCCTAAAACCGACTTTCTACTCCTTATAGTTTTTCCGTAATCGCGTTCGACGCATTCGGAAAAAGTGCTGCGAATTGCAACTAGATGAATTTCACCACTTGTAAAAAAATAGCTGCATCTTGCTGTCCATTGCTGAAATTCGTTTTCAACCTAATAATCCCTTATGAACAATTGGTAGTGTTGACCTGAACCAATCTTAAGTAGCTATCACCTACCTTGAATCTCCTATAGGGAATTAAAATAATTTTTAGCATATTGAAGCGGGGCTGGAAAATGCACTCCACTGTGATAGACACACCGTAAAACAGAGCAAGTTACCATACGATAAAAAGTGCTAAGTGCACAAATGTTGCTCTCCATTACTGTTTAATCACTCCTTTACCCAGCACTTTTTTTATTGTATACGGTTTACATAAAACCTTTACAACACATACAAGTAATAGGAAAAAACACAATTTCACATTATCAAGTCCTTAAGACATTACATATCATTAAAATTCATAGTATCAGGAGATTAAAATACATAGGTTCTAATAAACATCATCATATCAAAACAGATATTACAGGAAAGAACAGTAAAACCAACCAGAAGTTTTTAAAGCATTATTCCCAATCCAAAGGAAACAAAAAAAACGAATTAATCAAGCCCTTATCATCAATCAGTGGGATATTTCATGTTCATTATACAAATCCATTGATTTAATGAATGACGCGATTGCTATACCATCCGATGTGTTCTGGACATTAGTACATCAGGACCAGATAGAGTCTTCACTACTGTAAGCACTTCCTGCTACATAATTCGCCATAAATATAGTTCATCTAGTACGCAGAGCCGGGCATGCTAATATGAGGTGCTTCAATGTTTCAATGTGCCCCCCTCACCTTACAGACTCTGCAAACAGCATTTTCTATTGTGGCTAATTTTCCCCGGTGAAGAAACTCACAGGTCGGTAAACTGTAGCAAAAGGGGGGAAATAGCCCCAGGCCTTTTATGTTCCCACCAGAAGTGACTCAGGGAAGAATACCTGTATAATCTCTCAATATTATGCATCCAATCTTTTTCCTATAGGGCTTTTTTAACCTTGTTTTGGTTAGTGACCAAGGTTTCTCTATCTAAAGATAGATCCTTCAATATTGTATCACATTGTTCTTGTATTCTCAACAGATACCCGTTTGATTTACATCCACTGGTTGACTTTCCCATTATTTTGCCTAACTCCTCGTACAGAGTGTTATGATTCGGATCAATCATACTCCGAAAAAGTGAAAGTAGTCTCCAGAGCACACGCATGGCCAACGATATAATCCCTGGTTCAAATGGAATGGCCACAGCTGGTATTGAATTTAGTAGCTTCAGAACAAGTCTCTGCATTCCTGCCTCAATGGTTTCTATCAAGTCGAACACCTTATCATTGTATAGCGCCATCCCATAGATGAGTTTAGGAACCACCTTGCCCTCATAGAAAATAACTGATGATTTCATGGAGAATCGCACATATTTGTGTACCATTTTACACATCTGACTGGTCAAGACCAAAGCTTTTTGTCTCAGCAGGGTTTGAATCCCAATTTTAGACGGTTTGGACAAAGGGGGGAATCCCAAATACAGGACACGCCCTGTATTAGCAACCGAGACCCCCTGCATACACCTTCTCCGAGTCCTGCGCTTCTTGCCCCTCGACAGCACCAAGATACGTGTCTTGCCCGGATTGACTATCAGTCCAATGTCTTTTCTGTCTTTCACAAATGTATTCAACTGACGCTGCAGTCCCAACTTAGTGCCATCAAGGAGCAAGAAGTTATCTGCAGAAGCTAGCCAGGGTATATGTAGCTCACCCAGCTTCGGGTGATCAGATCAGTGTATGCTAAATATTCATCAATGTCTCAGACATACAGATTGAAGAGGCAGGGGGCAAGAGGGCACCCTTGCCTCAGGCCGACCTCTGTTTATTTCGTACGGGACATATTCCAATCCAAATTCAATCCAACACGGATCCCCGCCTCATCATAAAGGGCCATGATAAGCCTCAGCAGACCACCCACCGGCCCCCACATTCACTGCTTCATCCAAAGACGATTGCAGTCAACGCGATCAAAGGCCACCGAGAGGTCAATCAAGGCCACGTAGATATTGCTAGGGAACCTACCCCAAGCTGTTTCCTACAGCACCCTCATAACTAAACCATTCAAATTTGTCGAATGGCCTGGCCTAAAGCCAGTATGGAATGTATTAAGTCGCTGTGTCGATGCCATCCACTCATTCAAATGTATCAACAAAATAGAGGCGCAAACATTTTACAGTCAGCGTCTATAAGTGTAATAGGGAGATAATTGCTAGCTATATCTCTTTCACCTCTTTTAAATATGGGGACCACATACGCAGTTTGCCATGAAAGCGGCAGAACCCCGATCTTGATAATACTCCCAAACACCATGGTCAAAACATGGGCCGATAGAATTGGCTGGCCCTTAAATGTATTTTTGTCAGGCCATTTTGGCCCTGCGGCCTGGGAGATTTTAGATTTTTTTATCAACCTTAATACCACCTCATAGTCAACCATAGGTTGCCAATCATTATTTTCAGGTGTGGTCAATTGGTCTCTATTGCCATCAATATCCCCCAGCTCAGCCCCATAAAGTTCAGAGAAGAATGTTACCCATTGAGTCTGTGAAACTGTGCTCAACTGGGAGACAGCCACAAACGGATCCTGGCCATTAATCAGGGTCCAAAATGTTCTTAAGTCCCTCTTAAGCCAAATGCAAAGCATTGCTGCTGTGTCATTTTGTAGATTAACAGCCCTTCTAGATTTAGTGTAGTTTCTATACCTTTGTTTGAGAAGTCTGATTTTACTTAATTTTAGATGCAAGTCCCAATTAGAACAGTGGATAATCCTTACCCCCCTCTGCATAAGTGCCTTTTCCCTAGCCTGATGCTGTTCATACACATGCTGATGCTTCACAGTAAGAGTTCCACATCTCATCCCCAGATTTAGACAGGCCCTTACTATCAAAGTACCCAGGAATGTATCAAAGCAGTTGGAATTAAACATATATAGCTTCCATTTAATCATGCTGGAATTCATAAGGACCTCTAGCTCCATGTTCAATATCCCAATGTTGTGAGGTGTCCACCAAACTTATTTTCCTCTCCTACTATTTTATAGTTTACTGAGGCACCTCAAAGAGTCTTGTTCACAATAATGTTAATACCAACTTTCAACATTCTGTGATCACTCCAGTCATTTTGTATGATCTCAAAGACCATACAGTGGTCGAACAAGAAGGCATCAACAAAGACATTATAAATAATTGACTTACAATCCCCTCTGTCCATGTCGGACTTATAGGGTCTAAGCCATTTCCTCTCCCATTGAGACATACAATACCCAGTGAAACAAGCGTCAATTTCCAATTTATTCCCCATTGCTTCATATGGTTTATCGAGACAATTTCGGGCAGAATCTCCCGGGTTCACCATCCACCGCTTGGATACTGCAATCGGAATTTAAATCACCCACCAATGTAACCCTTCCATTTAAAGCTGCCTCCTACCAATACCGGATGGTATCAGTAATAACTTCCAGGAAGGAATCGCGATCAGCCACACCCTTATGCCAGTAGACATTTACAAGGAGTATTTCCAAATATGCCAGCTCTGAGTAAGCAGTCAGAGCCAAAACCCTGGAGGGAAACCCATCAATGTGTCTAATTGTCAGGCCAAGAGTAGATTTTATGGCAACCAACAACCCCCTGACGGTCTTCCCGCCTTACTGGGTTTTGCCAGCTGAACAAAAACCTCATATCCATCCAGGGTTGGTTTTTCAACCATCCATCTTTCTTGTAGTAAAATACAATTGCTGTCCATGGAAATAGTTTCAGTGTTAGTTAACAGATTAGTGTTCGCCTTGTATTCCAGGAGAGGATTTTAAAAAATGTATCACCCTGGATCAATCTTTCAGAATCATCAGAGTTGGGGTACATTTCAATTCCATAGAGCGGCTTTGGCTTTACCCCATTCCTCTTCCAGTCTGTTAGAGACTTGGTTACATTCCCATGATTGCCTCGGTCCCAACCTATCAGCTTGGAACACAACCTTCAGACTTCCACCAAAGTTGGTCCCATTAGTAACATGAGGGGGCACAATTGATTCCACCCTAAATCCCAGCCTTTCCAAATGACCATGTCCCGCATCCACCAAATTCATAACCTGTTGAGTATTGAAATAGAGATTACACTTTGCCAATTCATCCAGTTCTGGAAACTGGACCCTGTTCAAATTAATTGAAGTCAACAGGCACAAATTTGGAATTTTGGAAAATAATTTCAGTACATTTCCACGGTTTAAACATACGGGTAAATTTGGGCCCAATAGACTTCTCATTTGCAAACCATTTAGGTCCTGAGGGTTTGTACATTGATTGGCATTGCTGCCACATAACCGTTTTACACCACGCTCATTTTCATATATTGGTTGTGCCAAAACCTCTCTACCTTTAGCAACCCTCAAAATAATACTAGATCTATTATTCCCCGGGCCCTGGGATTTCCTATCCACGGCAGATTGCACTAAGTTTTTAGATGCACCATCCATAGGTGGGGCTAAATTAGGAACATAAAGGTTCTTTAAGAAAAATCATGATCCAAAGGCTGCATTATTGATTATTGAATGGATGACAATTAACTGCACCCCCCCCAATATCATGGCCACAGATTCTTGGGGCACATCGGGAGGTATACTATTTTAAGAAACAGAGGCTCAGCAGGTGGGATTATCTCTGCGCTAACCACTGGGATCAATCCCTGTTCAATTCTCAGGGAGCCAGACATTTCTTTACTTTTTTGTTTAGGCAAAGAATCCACCCCTAAATCTTCCTTTCGGTTGAAGTTTCCATGTCCACGTGCAACACCCTTTGTTTGGACCCCTATAGAGCCCATTATAGGGTCAGTTTGTGTTGCCAATTCAAACCTCTTCACTTGGTCATCCAATACAAATATTTTTACCAAATCTTGGTCTCACTACAAGGGGAATTTACCACCCCCTCCAATAGCACATTTTCACAAACTTCCAGCTCAATTAGTTCAGTCACAATCATGCATTTCTCTAAGACTGGAGTCATCACCCTATGTACACGAGTCCCATTATTTCCACCCTTAATGATTAACTCTGGTATAGTTAAATTGCAGGAATATTTACGAGACATGGTATTCCATTTTATTTCTATTTTTCAACTTTTTCGGCTTCTTTTCCTTATAGCCATTTTCTTTATGGGTATTTTGCTTATCTCCCTTAGGAACCTCATCAACTGCCAAAGCTATAATCGTCTCCTCTGGTTCTAAAGCTTTAGAACTCACAACTATGGGGGTCTGCAGGGCATCAATCTTATTAGGCAACCCTAATGTCGTTCCCACCACCTCTGTTATTTCATTAGGCTCAACCACATTAGTTATTAAGTTATTTTTCAACCGACCCCCAACCACAGGGTCTTCCCCGAGAAACCCTACTAGTTGTTTTGACATCATTTCACAGCTCTTTTCCAAAACCTCCAATCTGTTATAAATCTCTGTCTTTCGTTCAGTGTGCATCCTTCACTCCACATGTTATCATACAGTTTCACAAATGAGCTGAGCACCATATTTAAAGCAGACACAGTAGGCTGTGTGAGTCAGATTCTATCGTTTGCTTCCCTTAGGGTGTGTTGAACAGCTGCCTCCTCAGAGTCTTCTACCTGGTCAACTTGATAGGCCAAAGGCTTACTTTCAATGTTTCTTAATTGTTGTTGTTTTTCCGTATAGTCATCAATATAATTTGCAAATTCAGTCAGGGACCCAGCAATTGAGGCATCACATGTCTGTTGTATAACACCAAATGTGGTGCTAAATCCAATTCTGTGTTATCATTGCTCACCCCTGCTAGGTCTGTGAATTCTATAATACTGAGGTCATGCAGCTCAAGGTCTCTAGGCAACGTAGTATCCCCATTTATCAATGAATGGTCCAATTTAGCTATCCTACTACCCGGGATTATGGATTTATCATCTGTACTCATACATGTTTTTTTGTTTAAAAAATTCGAAATTCTCTCTCCTGCAATAGGGGTTAAGAGAGTTAATAGCCTCCATTTTTTTTATGTTACTTTAGCAGTGGGCGTTTTTAACCACCGCATAGAATCCAATGAACCTGCACCTACTGGTCCCAATTTAATTGCAGCACAAATAATTTAGAATGGAATGTATTCGATCCTCAGCCAAGTTATGTATAAGGGCCGCCACAATCAAATCTTCCTGACAACCAACCAATTTCTCTTCAATCACCTTATTCCCCCTGTTCACCTGAGACACAGAACCCACAACGACTTTGTTTATTTCCATAATTTGTGTTTCAGAGTGTTCCGTTGTTACTGATTGACTTCTTAATCCCTTGGGTATCATTCACAGGGTAGTGGTTTAAAAGAGAATTTTACTGTGGAGTACTTTTCTAAATCTACACAATTAAAAAGTTGCGAATTGTAATTATTAAGAGTGTTAATAAAATTAGGGCAGTAAATATATATATAACCAAAGTCATATAAATTGATGGACTGACTTCAAGTTAGATATAAATATAGCAGCAGCGTTGGTATAATCATAGCAGCGGGTTGGTATAAATATAACAGCAGAGTTGGTAGAAAGTTTATGCACTGTCTTCAAGTAAGGTATAAATATAGCAGCAGCGTTGCAATAAATGTAGCAGCAGAGTTGGTATAATAAACCAGCAGAGCTAAAAAGTGGGAGTCAAAGAAGCGTCGGGCCAGGGGGGCTAAAATGAAAGAGCAACAGGTCAAAGGTAGGCCTTCCCACAGTTTCCGAAGTGCACGAGCCAAGAAAGCTCACACTTCAGATCAAAGGAAGACACCCGCAGTCTCCATCATCTACCGAATGCCTCCAGCAAGGTCCAAATAATACTTCAGTATCCGTAGGTGTCCGTGAAGAAACTTTTTTTTAGATTAGCAATAGCAATCCGACACAGTTTTGCCCCATATTAGCAACGGCTTCAGCACTGAGCCAGCCGCAGATGGCGAGCCACCTATTAGCAGCAATGTACCCGTAAGCAACGAGTGGGTATACAATTCAGTCAAGAAAAATTAGAGGGAAATTGGATCGGATTCAGTTATTTAATGTTACCTGGCGAAAACGGCAACAGTCAATAGACAAAGATCCTGGTTCCTGATGCCTCCCAACCGGTCCCTTGCCATTAACTGTCAACCACTCACAGCTCCACTCTGCATGGCGCTTCGCGTGTGAATGAGGGATAAAGGGACTTCTCTCCTGCTACCAGCCACAAGGTCCACCTCCAAAAAAGGACACAGAAGAAACACTTAGCAGGGATCACTGCAGCCACTGCCAACCACTCACAGCTCCACTCCAAGTGGCGCTCTGTGCGTGAATGAGGGATAAAAGGACTTCTCTCCTGCTCGCAGCCACAAGGTCCGCCTCCAAAAAAGGAAACAAAAGAAACACTTAGCAAGGATCACTGCAGCCACTGCCAACCACTCCCAGCTCCACTCTGCAGTCAACAACTTGTCAGAGAGTGGTAGAGCAGATGGTGTTTTGGAGTCTAGCCCTAATATGGCATATAGTAATAGATAGTGTGGGCTTTAGTTGCAGAGGTCTTCTGCCACCTGTTTCCCACCTCCCATGCTATGGGTTACATGTGCTACCTCCTGGTTGGATTTTTGTATTGTATACCAGTAAGGTAGTCATACAAATCCCCTGCAGCACTATATTTTGCATACCAATGCTGGCAACAAACACTTTAATATTGATTATATAGTAATTGAAACTAATAACTGGGCTGATGCCAGGTACCTAGTGGTCCTAGATAGGATTGGAAGTGATCAGAAGAAGTACAATACAAGTCTATAGGAGTGGGGCAATTAGAATATCTGGGAGGTAAAGATTGCCAATTAGATGGAAGAATCTAGATTCAGGTACGATTTGACCCCAGATTTATTCAAACATCCTCCCACTATTAGAAACTCTCTCTAGGCCAACCACTCGCTAGCATGAAGACGATTTATGTATATGAAGGGGTTACCGCAGCAATCTACCCCTTGGTTACCAAACCATGTTCTTTGGTGGAGAAGGCCCCCATCAAGCATATCAGTTGGTATGATATAGATTGCTGCAATGCAAAAAGGAATAGGATCCAAGTAGTTACGACAGAGATAATATTCGCTCACTTAGAAAATCATATAAAGATTTGCCTCAGAGTGAAAGGAAGCAATATGCAGAGAACAAATGGACATTTTAATGGAGGCTATGTAAGAAAACAAGAACACCTATTTCTGGAGGGTACTGTAGAAAGGATCCCTGGAACATAAGAAAGGTTTTATTGCAAGTATAACAGAGAACTGTTGGTTTGAGCATTTGAAAACCCTATATCGTGAGACACTGCCTAAAATAGATTTTAGCATTGTTTTGTTTTTCCTTGAGAGATGACTGGCCGGAGTTCCCACAATTTTCTCTGAACGTAATAACTAAGGCAATAGTGTCACAGAAAAGCAGAAAAGCACCAGGATTAGATACAATCCCAGTAAACATATTTAAGGACGACATCAAGATCTGGGAACCTTTCTTTCAATAAACGTTTAACAAAATTGTGACTGATGGGGAAGTCCCTGAAACCTGCAACCTTGCAGAGATCAAATTGATTTATAAAAAAGGCTGCGAAAACACTGCCAGCAATTAAAGACCAATACCCCAATTGAACTCAGCTGGAACAATATATGCCAAAGTTCTTCTAGATCGTCTAGATACATGGATAGTTGAACACAAACTGATTCATCATTTGAAGGCAGGGTTCCAGACCAGACTGAGTATGATAGATCAGTATAATGCTGTTTATTATCTTTGAAAATCATGTACATTTTAATGGGAATCAAGGTAAGTCGAATGTATGATTTTACAGCAGTATTTTAAAAATATGTAATTGAATTTTGAATAATGTTTTTATTGATTTGTATATGGAATGTTTTCTATGTATGTGGCTGGAAGACATAAGTCGAATAAAGCTTATTTAACATACAACTCACATCCGTGAATCTTGTGCAACATTCTTGACTGTGGCCCTGATGAAGTGGGCCTTTATTTCCTGTGGTCTTTTGGGGGACGTTTGCCTCTTGACTGACCTGCCACCATGTTACAGGTGAGCCAAAAGGGGTCACACAACAAAGTGCAAAGTACCCTTGATAGATGGCACGAATTATGCAGCTTTCGACTGTCACCGTGGAGTGAAAAAGTACAGGAGGGGCAATTCAGTGGAACCATAGTTTTATATTGTAATACATTTTCAATTAATGTATTCAAGCTTTTGTCATGCCTGCAAGGTTGATAAAATAAACTTCTGAGCGAGAGGATAGGACAGGCGAGAGATTGCTCTAGAAGTTACGGGAACTGAGTCCAACCTAAAATAAGCCTGTGCACAAAGATATGTGAAAAGACATAGACAGAGAGACAGTCTGCGTTTCTTAGGTGTCACAAGTGTCAAATCTAGCTGCAGAAGCCATCGTCAATTGGAATGGAGCATGGATACAGGGGCAGCGCAAAGTACCCTGGATGGATGGCTTGAATAGTCTACCTCTCTTCCATCAATCTCAAGTGAACATGTGGGCGAAGGGAGCTTAAGGTGAGCTCCCATATGTGGGAGAGAGGGTTCACAGAATAGGGCTGTTCCCGAGGGAGGGACCAGTTACCACTTGCCCCCAATTCTTGGGAGCTGTGGCCAAAACGATCTTTTACAGTTACACTTGGAACGGACCATATGACGTTATGCTGTATTTCTTAGCACAATCTTTAGAACGGCTGCTACAGTAACTCATAATGTACCTCTTTCACAATTTATAGTAGGCCTCAGCCGTTTCACCTCTACCACTGACACCCTGCCCAAATCATCAATTAAGGATTTTTGGCGCCCAGTGTTTACAGCATATCTGTGTGGATAAAACATGTTTTTTTGATTGGTTGCTATAGGTTTATTAGGGACCTGGGAAAAAACATGATACGAGTGTGAACACTGGCACATCAAATGTTGCATCAATTGCTTGGCCACAGTTGATGGAGGGTTTCCAGGATGTGCTTCCTATCCATTAGCCTACCAGCATGATGGGAATGACAGACAAATAATCCCTCGTTCGAAAGGACTTCTATTTCGCACTCTTTGACCATATACTTTAGATTAAAAAACGAAAATACTTCCACTGCTTCAGCGGTTCAGGTCTTAAACGTGCTCTATTATATTAGCCTTCACTAGAATGAGTACACCATAAACACATTGTGATAAAAAAAGCACCGTGACATTCTCTCTGGCATGACTTTATGCTTGTAGGACCAGGGGATGAATAAAAACAATAAATGATAACTAAATAGCAAAACATGAAAAAGAAAATACAGTATGTGAGCAGTGTCTACTTTATATAGTGACGAATAAAAATTGATGGAATGGATTGAACGCTGGTACCCATTTGATTGAGGCTACACCAGACAAGTGCACAACCTAGGTTTCACCAACATCACCTCCTGTTCACGTGAAGTCCTTTCTACTGTTTTTCGACCTGGGGAATGTTCTTAGCTCTTGTATGCGGGTGTTTTATGTCTGTTGCGCACTTAAACCCACGGGTCCATGACCGTGCCTTACAAATATTTAAAGTAAAGTAGTGAGGAACGCTGGGCGCCTGATGTATATGTGCATGAAAGGATGTTGACCTCCCACTGTCCTCCTCACTGTGCATTTGTGTGATTTGTTGACAGAGCATGCCAGTGCCGGAGCTTCAACCTCCATTTAATGACAAGATGTGGTAAAGTGAGAGCATCTTGCTGGACTATGGCATTCATGCATTACAGATACATTGGGGCCATGACAGTGGTGCGATATGCTGGTGAAATAGCCATTTGGGCTGATTAAAAAGAGTGACGTAAAAAAATGTCTCTCTTAAGTATAGTATGAGCACTCCTGTAGCCAGATTTGTGATTCAGGATGCACTTTGAACTGAAGTAGTCAATGCAGCGGCATGCCGCGTGCCCGCGCTCTGCAGGTTGCACAGCCAGATTCATGTTTGTAGAGGGCAAGATATTTCTCCCCCTGGAGCGTGAGCATGCCACACCCAAGTGCTGTTATTTTTTGTGTGAATTAGAGCCCATGACATTTTATAAGGTTAGGTTTGATGTAGACCGCTATACATCTATGAGGGGTGGTTCCCAGAGACCCTAGGGTGTGTTGTCCTTAACGGGCTTGCGATTTTGGAATATGACAGAGGAAAACATTTGTGTTATTTGCTTTACAGACGCATTGATGTAATGTGAATTCAAATTTGAAAGATCTGTCCATATTTCATCTGTGCGTTTGGGAGAGAGATCACCTCAAATTAAGATACTGAACATAGTTTACTGGACGCATGAGAGATTCCACAAACGTGGTATGTCTGATTCTGGTCATTGTTGGGGTTGCGTCTTGGTAGGCAGCCTTGAACATATGCTCTGGGAGTGTGTCAAAGTGAGGAACGTGTGGGGGAGAGTCCATTATTTTTAACAAGATTTTGGGAAGCTCTATGGACTTTGATTTTGCCACCTTAATCCTAGGGGATGTTGAGTTGCTAGAGAAACTTTGTTCTGCCCAAAAGAAACGGCTGTTCAGGGGCTCGCTTGTTGCCAAAGATCTTATTTTGAGAATTTGGAAATCTAAGGTGTCTCTGATAGAGGAGTATTGGTTGGAGGAAATGCTTAAACTTGCTGTTCTGGAGAGAATAATATTCCACCTACTTAAGAAAATAACCTTATTTGAGAAGATTTGGGTTAGATTCATGGAAGTGTCCTAACACTGTATTTGGTTCTGTCTGTGGGGGTTAACTTGTAAAGTTGCACATTTTATACATTGCAAATAAATAAAACAAATTAAAAAAGCATTGTTTTTATACACATGTAATCTAATTGAGACTAGAAGCAGCATTAAGATAGGCCACATTTTAGATCAAAGTGTCGAAAAATAGAAGTTCAAAGTTGGTGGCTAAAGGATGGGCCTCTTTCCTCATAAATTGATGGAGGGCAATCATTCTTCACTTGAAAAAGGACATAACTAGTTCTCAGCAGCAGCGTTGTGAGGGAAAGTTCTGCAGTACGTGGACATCCAACTCGACCACTGGAAACAGCCATGTAGTGGGCCGTGAGCTCCTCAGTCAGCCTCTTGGCGTTCCTTTTCAGTCTCCCTGAACCCTTCCAGAAGAGGGGTTGCACACGCTACAGTGTCACGATTAGCAAAAGGTTTACCTAGACGCTAAATGAGTTACGCCCGTAAAAACGCAGGGGGCGTGCATGCACAATTTACATTGTTTGCGCAGAGGTTGCAATTCTCCCATTGTGCACCATAAGGTGTTCGTATTGGCTTTGGCCAAATATGCCTATCGTTAACAGACGTTTGGGAGAAGGAGGGACTCGTTCAGCAATGCTTCAACTGGAGGCATCAGTAGGTGCTGTTATTTGAAAGCATCAGTGTCTCCATACACACATCTCGAGCGCCACGCCTATTGGTCCACTGCTAGTTTTGAGGGGCCCTTGTATTGGTATTTTTACTTTGAAAGTACAGAGGACAGCTAGCAGGGCTTCAGAGCGCGGGTGCCTGCATACCGAAGGAGGCCATACTTTACGTTTCTACGTTGGGCACGCCGTGAGCCGAACGATTTGCGGCGGCGCGCGCCTGCGAGGCGACCATTACACAATGATAAGCATTCGTGATTGGCGTCGCTCGTGCCACGCGACGGTTGGGAACGCGAGGCGACTGCACTTCACAACGCAGTCTGAAAAAACGCAAGGAGGGGAAAGTGGCGGGCAAAGCCCTACCCGAACTAGTGGTGACCCCCCTCCAGCAAGACAGATGGGGGCTGTAGGAGGGAAGGGAAAGGGAGCCATGATCTCAGGGTCCCAGTGGAAGTTTGCTAATGCAGCGGGCAAATGATTTGAGAGGGGAATTCACCCGCCCGATGACTGGATCTTGACTCACCATCGCCTCTGCCCTGTATCCAGTAAGCCCCCGGGGTTTGAGCGCAATTCATATTACATCTAAAGCACCTCACCTCTGCGACCTAATGCAACAAGAACCACGCTTCTCCTTGTAAAGGGCAGCTTTCTGCTGCCCATTTGATTAATGGCTTTCAACTTGTACAGTTATATGGATCCTGCGTATGATTTATTAATAACACGAGACGATGTGTAATGCAGCCCAGGCTGCCGTTCCCCAACTTGTGTGTGTGTTTCATTTCTGCACAGGAGTCGCGATTCCATGTACGCAACCCCTCAGACTGCGAACGTGTGGCGGCTCTTCTTTTCATTTCGTCATTGCTGTGGGCGCCATTAAGAGCTGCATTTTCGTAGATGGGGTTTTTATTATTCATAATGTGAAAGAAGCCAGATTGTTATATTGGGTATATACATATATATAAACAGCACTCATGTAAGCGTTTTTTTGTTGTTGTTGCAGATCGTGTATATTGTAGTACGGCCTCAAAAAAGGCGCCTTGCCAGGAAAAGCACTCCCCGTGCAGACTGACCTAAAATGCAGGTATTAAGAACAAAGAGGATAGGGTGCCTTTTGTAATTCCTTATGACCTGCCAGAGAAGTCATGCTGATAGAAGAACACTAAGGAGCATTATGGGCGGCCCTGGTAGAACCGAATGTTCGTACAGTGCAGCGTCTGGGGAGCACTGTCAAATGCGGGGCGAGGGGCACGCCCTCCGGGAACAAGGTCCAGAGTTCAGGAGCATTACGGAATGATAGAAACCCTTCATCCAGACGGAGGCTGAACACCAGGAAGGACGGGGCTGTGGGTGAGTGGTCGAATGATGTTAGATTGTCGCAAGCCTCACACAGCTAATAAACCTTTCTCTATAAACCTTTCCCTATTTTTGCTGATGGCAACTCGGGAGGATCGCATTGAGCGCAACGCGTTGTTCTTGACCCTCCTTGCACCTCAGCAAAGATGGCGGCCCCTCACTGCACGGCAGTGACAGATTATCCGTTAGGCCAAGTAGGCAAACCCTACTCCTTTTAGGTGCCCTATGACAACAGATCAAAATAAAGCGCTGCAGAAACATTAAAAACGTATTAGGATGTAGGGGCCACGACATTTCGACTGCCTAGAGGCCTCCACTGGGTTTAATTCCGGCACTGCTGCACGGCTCAAGGATGTTTTAGCCCTAAAAGACAACATTCCAAATTAGCAATGCAGAGTGAGCGTCATGTACGTCGCTATAATCTAAAATGAACGACGAATTGCATGAGCGGGTACACAGTAGCAAAGATTTGATAACTTAGGGCCCAATTCATGGTATTTTTGCACGGGTCAAGGTGACTTTGCACTGCCAATACAAACCCTGATTCATGGAACCTGGCAAAGTGTATTTGTGATTTACAGAGTCATTTTGTACTTCAAAATGACCACTTGCACTGACTTTGCACTGCAAAAATACACTTGGCACAGTTCCATGAATGATGGTCTGTGTTGGCAGTGCAAAGTCACTTTTCAGCAGTGCAAAGTCACTTTGAACCAGGGCCATTGTCTGTTAATAGAACCTGTTCCTCGTGATTTGCATAAAAGCGAAGAGCATTACGGGCCCAACCCTCTCCTCCCCACAGCCCTGCCCTCCAAGGAGGAGAGGGTTCCCCCAGTATTGTTGTTTCCATTTCCAGCGCTGCGCCTTTTCTTCCCGTTAACTCTCCCTTTAATTGGAACCATTCATTGCCTCTGTGCAAAATAGAGGCGGGGACCATTTAGAGCTATGTCTTATGCCTTTTGTTCTATAATGTAGCTCCACCCCCGTCCTCTCAAATTTGGTTAATTTTGCCTCCTGTGCTGCACTGCAAGGGACTTCCCACTTCACCTGCCATTTGCCACCTCTGAGGACCTACAGGTTAGCCCTCAAACGGCGCCCCTAGGGTATCCCTATCTCAAATGCCACCCTCTTGCCCACCACGACCACCGCTACAGAAAAGATGATATGCACAGAGCACATACTATAATGTGTATTGATGTAGGCAGGGCTGGTCTTAGCGGCCGCAGCACCCTGGGCGGCAATACAAAAATGTGACACCCCCCTCCCTTCAAGGCGCCCCATGTCATGGGGGTGGGTGGCGCCACATTTTTCAATAGGTGCTGATCAGCTCCCTATTGTTATTAAATGCACTCCGCTCCTGAGTGAAGCTCATTTAATTTCAATACGGCACCTGCCACGCCTTCTCCCAGCATGCCAGCTCGGGGGAGACCTTAAAAGAGCCCCCGAGCTGGCATGGTGGGGGGAGGCTAATGGCAGGGCACCCCAGGCGGTCTCCTGGGCTACCCCACCCCCAATGCCGGCTCTGGCTGCAAGCATCCTGTAATGACTCCACCCCGCCCACATTTTGGTTTTGTCCCCATCCACAACTAAGTTCCTCTGTGTCTTTTGATGGCAACCTTTCACACCCTTGCACGAATAAACAGAAAAACAAATCCAGAATAGCTACCCATCACCCAGAGGCACCAGACCAGACAGGCAAGAGCCTCCTGAATGGATGGGATACCTTATTTACGAGCAATACGATGCTCCTCAGCTCCTAGGTGCCCCTGCGGGTTCTCATTGGTACTTGGACAGTGTTCTGAACATAACGAAGAGGTTCTCACGCTTCACACCACTTCCTGTAGGGGAATGGGCTGTGGGCATGCGTGTTTTCCTGGATTCCACTACATGGCTCTTGTTATCGTTGTGACCAAAAGGATGTTCATATTTTGTAAGAAGTAACCTCTGCCGAAACAGAGCTTTTTTCTTAAGCTGGAGCTTTGTAGTCCATTATGGCGTTCCAGTAGACTACAGGAGAATAACTCTGAGCATAGACCATGGCCAGCTTATCCAAATGAAAAACATCACCCAATCGATGGAGGGGGGATAATATTGGGGGTCAGCAGCCAGACCGCAAGAACAAGTTGCTTACTGCAGTTTCTCAAATGACACCATGAGGGGGGTGTGTTGCGGGGGTGGGGAGGGTGTAATGGATATAACGTGGGACACCGAAGACACAGAGCAAGGCTTGGTGTGCTGGAACCGAGCAGTGAAATCCATTCCTGATTGATTGGACCCCATCCCTCTATCGAGGCAGCCTCCCCCCCCCCCTCTCCGCCCCTCAGGTTTCTGCAACCTTTCGCGTGGATCGTCTTCCAGTAAACCTTGGCCGTAAATGCATTTTTAAAGAGACCACTCAGCGTCCTGCTATATATAGCCCACACCAGAAGAGCGAGTATTTTTTTTTCCAATTTTTGAAAACGGCCAGGAGAAAGGTAAAGCAGCGGGCCGACATATCGAGAATGGAAAGAGGTGACGGGAACAGAGAAAGGCTGTCCATTAAGTGGCACCTATGTTCGTCCTCATTTCCATAAGGAGTCATGGTAGGCTCCGCCCACTCCTGCGCCGAAGTTTAAGTATAGCATACACAAAAGGAATGCCACATCTGCTTATTTTAAGGAATTTGTTACAAAACAGAGCTAAGTCAAGGCAGGAGCAAAGCGCTTTACAGAGAACGTATAGGAGCAGCCGATTGAACGCAGGTGAGGCACGCCGGACAGTACATTATGTGGATGGAGTCCAGCTGAGACTGATGGTCCCAGAATGTCTAGCGTTTTTTATGATTTGCTCAAGAAGGGAATATAGTCCATATCTGCAGGTTCCTAGGCCAGCCACTGACCCTCCTCCACTTAAATTAGACATAGACAGTTTCAGGAAAAGAAGGAGGCATGGAATGAAGTAAATTCAGACTGTGGCTTATGGTACACAGAGGAAGCCCCAAAAAAGCATAGCATTCATTTTGAACCCTGCTGGGAAGAGAGCATGGAGGAAATACTGCATTGGGGCTTGCAGGTGTCGTGCCAGGTGATGACACCGGTTGGTGACTGATATTATTGCACACAATGCATATGATGAGGGGGACAAAACACCAAGCCTTCTGTATCGCATTCTTTCCAGGACAGCTCCATTCTTTGCCTCTGCCCAGTAGGCACGACAGTATTGAATGGAAGGCGCCTTCTGTACTTACTTGGCCCTTGGAGGTGGTGCTAGTCACAGTGTATAACATGGCGTGCTAAGGTTCCCCAGGCAATCACGTGCTCAGGTAGACCATGACAGCATTGAATATATGGCCAAGCGGGGAAATATAATCATTTATGAATAAACTAGTGAAAAAACTCATGTACAGGGGCCAACATGCATAAAGAAAGCAATTTTCAGGGCGTTATATTTAATGTGGTATATTTTAATGTAATGTAATTTATGTTCATAGAAAAAAATATGAGCACAGGACCACTTTCTGTCAAAAGGCAACAGCTCCCTCTAGCAGTGACAACATGCAAAGTTATGTGTGTTCAGGCAGTCTCTACTGCGCATGACTGCATCGGACAAACATACATCTGTCCTTTTATTATAGGTAGATGTTTTAGCATTACATTTATGAGTCTTTAAAGGAAAAAATGTGAATTTAACTGGGCGTGCAGGTTTCCGATGTCTCTAATGATATCTACAGTACATAGACACAATGGGCCTCATTACGAGTATGGCGTAGCCGTGCCTGTAGTCCAGGCACGGCTGCCGCCGGTATTGATTTTTATATGGCGCCCAGAAAAGGGCAATTACCGGGTCATTACGACCTTGCCAGATCCGGTAATTGCCCTTTTCTGGGCACCAGTAAAAATACATCCCCATTCCCACTTGAGCCCCTTAGGGCTCAATGGGAATGGGGAGGGTGGTAGCAACGGTACCGTTATTAACGGTACCGTTGCTACCATCAAGTTCTGCTCGTAAAACCTGGTGGCTGCAAGGGCACCCGCGAGCAGAAATCGTAGTATGGCGGTACAGTAGAAACGGTGCCGGTAGTGATACCGACGCCGTTGTTGCCTTACCACCATACTCGTAATGAGGCCTAATCTCATCTTGACATGTACAGGGAACTTTGAGCAAATATTTGAGTTTAGGTTCAGTGCTATGTGGTGAAACCCATCGACGGCCACTGTACATCTGCTATGCAATCTTCGTCTTTGAGACAAGAAACGCACACCACATAAGTGTCAGACGGCTGGAATGTGGAGTCAGTAGGTTTTGCTCACTTGGAGCAAGGACAGGCCCCTTGCTTAGAGACTGGTCTCCTCTCCGGTATTGAGCGTGTCCCCAAACATTTATAAATTCATTAATTTAAAGTAACACACAAATGTGAGTTTATCCCTTATGTGGAAAACTATTGTGTGTAAAGTGGGCTTTATACTCAGAAGGGTGAAACATTTTGTTCTATTGAGCTATGAAGGTGTAAAGCAACCAAAAAGTAAACATATAAAAAAAAACCTTGGGACTTGTATTTGCTCACAAGACTTTTATCTATATATATATATTTGGGAAAGTGTGTTGGTATGTTTGGCGTTGGCTCCAGCCCCATAACAGTTGGTGTGCTCAAATGGTGTCCCAAGGTCAGCATACCAGTCTGGGGTGTACTCGCGATAGTGAAATTTGACTAACCCCACACTTTCGCCCTGCACAAGGCATGGCTGCTAACAGGATGGGCGGTTTTGGGATATTGATGATTTTGCGATTCTTGGCTCCAGTCCCACAGCAGTTGGTAGGCTGAAATTTTGGCCTGAGGTAGGCATACCAGTCTGGGGTGTACGGTGAAATCTGACCAACCCCACCCATTCGCCCTGCACATGGCGGGGTCCGGTCCTGTACTATCAGTACAGGTGATTTTGGGAGATAGCCAATTTTGCAATTTTTCAAAAATAGGAAGTTATGACACAATAAAACATACGCAAGGCTATAGCAGACCCCCGCATGCATGTCAGCTACAGACCTGTGCAATGCCAGGTGGTACCGCTAATCCGGTTATAAAATGAAAAACTAGAGAACAGAAAAGGATGGATGGGAATCTCTGAATTGAACAGAACCATTGGCATTGCTCTGGGCAGCTTCCATTCCATAGTATTTTATTGCATCTGTCCCATGACAAAAAAGGACCAGCCATAAGCTTGGTCATGGCACCATAGGAGCAGTCCAGCCCAAGTGATTGGGCTATGTTCCCTCTGCATGGGAATACAAACAACCCCATGAGCGATTCTTCCTTGATGAGCCTCCCTCCATCGCTACAGCTTGTTTTCCCTGGTCTGTAAATATAAAGTGATTCAAGACAAAAAATGTTAGTGGAAATTGGAAGTGATAATTATGAGAATAAATTAGTTCTGTAAGTGTATAATGTATGTTATGCACGTGAACATTCGTTCAGGTAAGCGATCAGGTAAAAAAAAGGTCCATGTGAAAATGTCCCTGAAATAAAGTTAGTAATTGCAAAATGTCACTGGGAAAAGGCCGTCGTAATATGACGTCATTATGATGTTTCGTTTTGTATTGTCTCCTGCATTCCATGGACATGGAATGGAAGCAGGGTACACCCCCGCACTCCCCAAACCATTATACTTTCAAGGGGAGCGGGGGATACCTCCACTCCCCTTTATCTTATAGTGGTACTCAGAACCTTTATGTGTGACGAGACAGCCTTTTCCCCGGCGACCTTTTGTAATGGAAACATACAAATACTGCGATGAAAAGTGTCGCCTATACCGAATACGGTGCCTTTGCGCCGTACTAATAGCCTGACCCCTATTACTCCGACTAATGGAAGCGGAATTGCGGGGGCATCCCCCGCTCCAGTTAGTCATAGTAATGGGGGTCGGGGGGTTGCAGAGTAGTCCCCCGCATCCATTACATGGTAGCGAGGGGACAATACAGATAAAAGTTTTTTAAAAAATGAAAAACGGACCCTTCAGCGCCATTTTAGACCCACGTTAGTGGGACAGAACTGCCGCTGCACGGATACAGTTGAGACGGCAGCACACTTCTGTGTCCCGCCAAAAAAGGTAAGTTGGTAGGGGGGAGGCGGTAGGGGGATGCTGGGCAGAGTGATGTATGTGATCACTACGCCACGCCATAATGGAAATTCGACATTATGGGCGGTGCAGTGATCACATAGATCCTTTGAAATGACTATCTTTTTTCGGGGAATTTTAACTGAATACGGTAAAATCGTGGTTTCATTAATGGGCCTCATTATAGGTTTGGCGGTAGCCATGGCCTTATTAAGGGCACAGCTACCGCCAAACTCGCTACTGGCCCCAGCACCCGCGAATGGGCCATTACCGGCCCATTACGAGATGAATGGGCCGTTAATTGCCCATTCGCGGGTGCCGGTATGGCCGGCCTCCTGAGGGTCGGGAGCATGGTTGCACCGGCACCGTTAATAATGGTGCCGGTGCAATCACAAGTTCTGCTCGCGGGTGCCGGTCTGCACGCCTGGTCAGACCACGCGTGCTGTCCAGCACCGGCAAGCAGAACTCGTAATGTGGCGGAGAGGTAACAACGGCGCCGGTAGCACTACCAGCACCGTTGTTGCCTTTCCGCCACATTTGTAATGATTGCGTACTTTTGCATGTGGCATTTCACTGTGTCAGGGCCTCCCACCAAAATACCTATTGTTGTTGTGACCAATGTTCCCTCTAATTATTTTTCTCTATGTGCGGAACTGGTTGGATGTTGTGCGCACATTCATTTTCATGTGCGCAACATACTAATGAGATAAGCCACTTTGTGAGCTACCATCACAGAAGTTTTTGTAAAGGAATTTCCTCTTCCCAGCCACTTTTCCAAACAGTCTAAAATAAAATATGTCATATGTCATTAAACAGAAAACTCATCAACCAGTCTAAGACTGCAATATCTGCCACAGCACCTTGCAAACGTACTTCTGTGCAGAGAAAATGTCGGCTTCATTTGAGTTTGGCTGTAAGTGGTAAAGTTGCAATGGAGTTACCGCCAACTTTACCACTAAGCCAAATAACAATTTCAGGCCTGGAGAGGAAAATCCAAAACTCAATGCCCAATGCGAATTTTTGCTGTAATTCTGCCAAAAAAGCCACATGGAGTCCAATGGACTCAATATGGATTCAATATGAATGGGGAATTACACCAACACCACCAGCTGTAATCCAGCAGAAATTCCTCCGGACAAAGTGACTGTAACAGTAATTCATTTGGGCAATATTCTGGTGGATTTATGCCAGGATACCGCCCCAAGTCGTAATGAGGCCCTGTATGTTTTATTTCACTGGAAAATCACTCAATTTTACTACAAAACACAAATATCTCTTAGTTGTGTTCCCAGATAACTTGCGCAAACAATATTTATTCTTAAATACATTTTTCTTTGTATTCTGATTTTTCAAAAAAGGGAATTGTATTCTTGATGCAATAATCTCATGTTCAGCGTGCTCAGCCGACACGTGTTTCGACCCAAGGGGTCTTTATCAAGGCTGGTGTGTTAGTGATCATTGACCGTTAGGTAGGTTGGCTCTTGGTGGTGGGTTGGTGTAGGTGGGTTCCACTTCTTGAACAGGCTGGCTTGTCAGCCTGTTACTGCTGCAAATGAAATCCCTGGCATGTGTAGCCTTCAAATATCCCTTGTCATAACGGATGTGGCTGTCAAGAAACTCAGACAGAATACATTTGCCAATGGATTAATGGCAATTAAAAGCAATGTGTCAAAAACATGCTTAATGGAGTTCAAGTGCCACTTTAGTTAAGTAATTCAAGGTCCAGAAGAACATGCTTCTAGGATGATAATTGCATTATAATAACTGCACCTTAGAATATGATTCAAAATTCCTGTGCCTCTGCTTACTATCCATATTACGTTCTCCTGTGGGTACTGATAACACCAGCCTTAGAGCAAAGAGACATATGCACCATGCATGTTTACTCCCATAAAAAAAGAAAATGTGCCTAACAAAAATGAGAAATGAACCTATCATTGCTTCAACCCACAAAGCTCCACTGATATTTTTTTGAATTAGTGACCAGTAGAGCAGGGCATAGGAAGGAAATAACTCTAATAATATTAATTCCCAATCTTAAAAGGAATTGTATAGGAAAGAACAGCTTTTAACAAGCAGAAAGTATCCCCATTGGCAAAGCTAATTACTTTTTACTCCCTCACAAATCATGACTCCACGTAGGGAGCAAAATCTGATTAGAGCCCTGCTTATATCCCTGACATAGAGAGTGACATGACAGGGCACATAATAAAGTGTATAGTTTTGCCCACCCTTCCGCACCACAGTCTAGATAAAATTAAACAAGAGCTTTACTGGGGTTTATTATGGAGCCCTGTTGAAGGAAATATCACATATATGCCTTTTTAAGTTAATAGTATCAATTCATCAGAGATACAAATGAGTGAGAGCCTTCTTCTGTAACTATGGATCGCTCTTCTGTAATTCTTTGTTATCAGTTAAATGAGATGCAGGGGGATACTAGAGACAATACACACAGAACACATGGTTATATTGAAAAGCCCTCAACAGCTGAGCATAGAAAGAAAAAGAAGGTGCTGTTGTCTAGATGGGTACTAGAATTTCCTATCCTTTAGCAAACACGCAACACATTTCCTTCAGTGTAATCCTTGGCGAAATGTCTGCCTTGGTTTTTTAAATGGGCTGCTTTGTTCATCAGCCGCAAGAAGTGATGCTTCCACACATACCCTTCCCCGGACCCTGTGATTGCCTCCAATATTAGTTGATAGAGCAGGGATTGTGAAACACTCAATGGGGTATTTGCAGACCTACAATTCTTTGCAAGCAAGGCATATTTAAATGCCTCAACATATGATGCGCATTTTAAGAATGTCATGACTCTACATGCACACAATTCTTTTTCAGTGCATACAAGATTGTTTGCAATATATCCCACCCTTATATCATTGTCTAGGATTACACAAGTGCTCAGTGAAACTGTTTTTGTATAGAAGCGAGTTACCATATAACGTGTGAAGGTCTATGCCCAAAGCAATTCTGAACACTTGGAAACAATGCAGATTGTGTGAAAAGCATTCTCCTGTCTGGAGATCCGGTGCCCTGATACTACGGATGAATAATCCCAGGCATAGTCCATACCCATTATCCCTTGTAAAATAAGTAAATTATACTGCAATGTTGATCTCTAATTATAGGGTAATGTAAGTAATGCTAAAGTAGGAGACTCTGAGCATCACATCTGTCTTTTCATAATCTTTATAGGGCAAATTAATATTTGAGTTTTATGGTGCGTTAACGTACAAGGGGGCCACTTCAAAGCACTTGCGTGAAATATGTACAAAGAAGAGGAAGTATGGGATTTGGTTACACATCCAAGTAGCCTGCTTACTTACACTCAGTATCCAATATTTGAGCTGGTAGTTCGATTATATAGTGTGGGTGATGCTTTTGGTAAGGCGCAATGAGTAACAGAAATACTGGCGCGTGAACGTTATTCATGTCACAAAAAACATAAATCAAGTGGATGTAGGTAAACGTCTGCTAACCTTTCGGTGAGCCAAGAGAGTAAGAGTCAAAGTTGTCTGGTAGAAACGTTATGTACTCTGGGGCAGAAGTTAAAATCATAAGGTAAAAGTGTGGTAGAGTCAGGCTTAGGAGTTATGGGTGGGCAGGGAACATTTTTGCTTAATGTGTGCAGGCATATCTTGGTTAGATTCCACTGTTCATGGAGCCAGTTTTTCATATTAGTTTTTAACCTCTTGTGTTGTATTTTGCTGTTAGGGATTCTAGGTGCATAGCAGTGTAATGCAAATTAGCAGAGTATATAGACTAGTTGCTTATTTTAAGAGGAAGAACATTTCAGGTAATTGCTGTGGTTTGTGCCTTATTGAATCTTTTTGAATAGGTGAGAATTGTCGGTGTGCGCTGCTAAAAGTCTTCTGAGTGGCACCCAGAAGGAAGCTGGGCAAGCGCACATGCGCACAGCTTAGAGGGAACATTGGTTGTGACCCACTTACATTTCCAATGGCAATTTCATAACATGGATATCAAACATGATTATTTTAGGCACCAGCGTAAACTTAAATTATGTATGATGTAAGTTATCCACAATTCTCTGGCCCTAATGCTTGTGTTATACTGTGCTAAAGGGTTGCACAAGTTTAGGGATGTAAAAGAAAACAGCTGTGCAAACAACATGTAACGCCAGGAAAAACGAAAAGAGGTGAGCATTGCTGAAGTGGACATAGCTGGGTTGTCTCCTGTGAGATTTCCATGTGACAACATCTGTCTGGAAAATGCTTTTCTCAATACCATCCTTTTAATTTGGTCATTTTTGAAGGCCATTTCTTTCCCCCTTCATCCTGTTGCCCTTCGCCAATACATTTGTGAACCGTTTAATTTTGTACTCTTTGATTACTGTGTTTTTTGGGTCGAAGTTAGGCGGACAGATACAGATGGGTAGAGAGTAAGAGGGGCAGAAATAGTGCTACAGAGCAAGAGACTGAACGGAGGAGAAAGGCAGAGAAAGAGGAGAGAACATAAGGGAGGGTGAGAGAGAGAGAGAGAGACAAAGAGAGATAGAGAGCGAGAGAAAGTCATAGAGAGAGGAGTACATCCTTTTACAGTGTATCTTACAAAATAAGAACAATATTTTGCACACAGCACAAACTGAATTGTGTTTTGATGCTTATTAGAAGGTGTTATTATTACCCAAGTGAATGGTACTTAATGTATCGTGTTATTTTTTTATTTTAATAGTACAATACAGCAAAATAAAAGCTTTTTGTACATTCCACATACTAAAAACAATGACACATAACAGATAATTCACAATAGATAAGTAAACATAACCAGCAATGAGTATCAGCATGAAATATTAAAGATGTATTCAATCCTTCCCCACATTTTAGCTAAATGATAAATCCGTCGCACAGCATTTCCCTCAAAATACTCTGCCCCTACTTTCATAAAATTCACCTGCCATAAGTCAAGTCCCACCCGTTAATAGTGCGGATCTCCTGATATCCAGCACCGCGTCACATACCATCAGCAAATGTTTAACTGTTTCAAGGTACTTTCCTCGGTTCCATGTGTTAATATCCCCGCAAAAATATTGCGATACAAAAACATAGCCATATTGTTGCAGCGATATTGAGCCATGGACCCTGCAGGGGACACCCCCGCAACCCCCGCATTATTTTTGAATGTGCGGGGGAGACACCCGCAACCCATGCTCCCACAAATTATCCCCCCCAAAAATATTGCCTATGGCGAGACAAACGACCATATGTACGGCACTATTTTTGGTGGGGATAATATGTAGGCATACCCTTCCCCCACATAATCTGCAACAGCATGAATGCTTTGTTGCACCCATTCACCCCCCCTCACTCCCCCACTGCTTCCCAGGACCCCACAAGATGTAATGTGTCAGCCTTGGAGGGATGAAGGGCTGAGTTGGTGCCAGCTGCTGCAGGTTATGGGCAGATGTCAGTGGCGAGTGTTCAAATTGATGGGCCTTCTTTCCCACTGTTATGTGGTCAACTACCGTCTAAATAGTCAAAGTATGCTGTGAAGTGTTTGGGCAGACAAGTGTGATTCCCAGATATCTGGGTTCCAATACTGCCTTTCCTCCTGTGCAAGATGCCTGGGGAAGCAGCATACTGCGCCACGCTTCTGTCCTTAGTCCTAACACAATTGGGATTGCTTGGAAACAAGTGCAATGCTGGCTTAAACAGCTCTATAAATAACTGGACATTAAACCAGCTGGCATGACCCACCCTACTTCATAAAGTACTAACATTTCCCCGTCCCTGAAGTGAGCTGGCAGCGCACATCATCTGCTACACGATCCAAGTCTATGGTTGGCAGAGTGTTGCGATGCTGTGTGTGCGTCATGGGGGGGGGGAGCGCTGCCTGAGAATAAGGTGGTGACCAAAATGCAATGCAACGTTGTATGGAGGCATCTCGCCATTAATGAAAAGACTGACTTTAAAGTACGGCGCCGATTGGGCTCAGCAGGGCAGCAGTACCAAACAGCGGAAGAAAAAGCCAAACACAGTGGGGCTCATTACGACCTTGCCGGTCTGGAAACAAGGGTGCCAGTAAGGGTGCCACCCTTGTTTCCCGACTGGCAAATTGTACGTTTACCTGCCGGGGCCGCTTTGCCTGACAGGTCTGACCCTGCCGGGCGCAGCGGCCACAGTAGGCAGAGCCATCACTGAAGCACCAGCACTGTTGGCAATTCTGTGAATCCATTCCCGTGGAATCCTACGGGAATGGGGACTTACATTTACTGGCACCTAGCTTCCCGGTCCGCCGGGACTTATAATGTCCCGTGGCACCGGGAAGCTAGGTGCCGGTAAAATGTTACGAGTCTGGTGGCAACCCCCCCAGTAGCACCGGCAGAGTTACCACCGGACTCTTAATGAGGCCCAGAGTGTCTTTGGAAAGATATGGCCACATTTATTTTTTAAAACATTAAAAGCCATCACTACACACCACAAATATAAATGTGACCCTAAACACCAAGCATAATTACCAAAGCATGTATAAAATTGCATAATCCTTAGCTAAACATATTTCATGATGATGTACACAGCAAAAGCGGTTCCCTGTGTGACAGGTGGTCCAGGTGGAACCGCAAACTCTGCCCCCATGGGCGCCTTATAGCAGTGAGGTGCCCTCGTGCTAATGTGGGCCTCCCTGCAATACCCTTATTGGGGGGCCATCCCAGGAGGCACCCTTTTCTTGACCAGCACTGTCCACCTCCTGTCCCCGTCCCCCCTGTCCCAGTCCCGTTAGACCCCCCACCGGCCAGAAACCACCCAGTGAGAGGCATACCGTGCCCCTGCCATTGCACCCTACTTGTCTCAGGGTCCCCCGGAAGAGGCATCTCAATGTCCACATGGTCCTCCTCCAACCGCACCCCCATGCTTCTCATGAAGGGAGGTTGCAATGGGAAACTGAAGCACAGTGCAGGTTATTAAGCGGCAGGCACGACGCGGTTCGGCAAGCGGCAGCCAAGGGTCAGCGAAAGGGGTGGATGATCCAATGCTATTACTGTCCTCCTCTGGCCCCTTTTAACCCTGAATGTGGCACCGCTGGCAGCCTGCCACTAGCCTCCTGCTGGTCCTGCATTGTTATACTGGTGGGGGCAACCGACTGCCCCCAAACTATCCTTGGCGCTGCTTCTTGCTGCTGCCAGTTTCCCCTGATGCTCTGATGCCTCCCTCCCAACCCAGAGGCATCTCCACTGGGGGATTTGGCCCACTTTCATGGGCTCAGAAGGGAGGCAGTACCAAACAGTGGAAGAAACGACCAAACACAATGGGCCTCATTATAAGTATGGCGCTAAGGCAACAACGGTGCCGGTAGCGCTACCGGCACCATTGCTACCGTACCGCCATACTACGAGCTGTGCTCATGGGTGCCTGTCAGCCCGCCAGGTTGGCGGGCAGAGCAGCACCCACGAGCACAGAATTTTGGTATAACAATGCCAAACATGATTCTTTGGGAATATCTCCTAATTTCTGCTTGTATGGTCAAGTACCGAGGCAGCCCTTCTCGACCTGAAAATCCAAATAGATGCCACCAGAGAAGCAGGCAAACTCTGCCTACTAATGCTACTGGACCTTTTGGCGGATTTTGACTTGGTTGACCATGATAAACTCTGCAACACACTAGCCAATGTCCAAGGATGCCACCAAATGGATCAAATCCTTCCTAGCAGACAGGACATCTAGAGTATCCATTGGCAAAGAATCAGCCGACCCCATACCAGTCCCCTTAGGAATCCTGCAAGGTTCATGCCTATCCCCACACTGTACAATGCCTATACAAAGTTGCTCTTTGCAGCCCTGGATTCTATGGGTGTCATCTACACCAACTTCGTAGTTGACACCCTGATCCTTATCCCACTAACAGGAAATCAGGAGCAAGACTCACTACTCATCAACCAAATATACTCACTTATACAAAACTGGATGGCGAATAATAGCCTTTGCATCAATGATGACAAAACTGAGCTACTCATATTAGGTTCATGCTCCAAAATTGACTCACTCCAGCCCATTTATAAATCGTTTACCATTGATGGCACTTCAATCCCAGTACTCCAACAAGTCAAGACACTGGGTGTCTACCTAGACTCTTCCTTAACCATGTCAAAGCAAGTAAATACACTAGCCTCCTCCACCGCCTACACATCCAAACTCATCACCCTAAGCCGTAAATTTCTCTCACCCAACAACTGCGTTACTTTAACTAGAGCACTTATACTATCTAAGCTCGACTATTGTAACATCCTCTTCCTTGGCACCTCCAAAATCAACATAGCCAAACTTCAGCTTCTGCAGAATAAAGCCCGCCGAGCTGGCCTAGGCATAACAAAATCTGAACACATTTCCAATATCAGGAGAGACCATCACTGGCTCCCTATACAAGCTAGGATACTATTCAAAACTCTAAGCATCACGCATAAATGCATTGCTAACAAAGCTCCCAAATACCTCATCAATACAGTCAATAAGAAAGCTCAGACCAAACTCCTCAGATCCAATAATAACTCTTGCCTCGATATCCTACAATATAAAAGAGAGAATGAGGGGGCAGCGGCTTCAAAGTCCTTGCGCCTAGACACTGGCACTCACTACCCACCAACATCAAGACTGAAACCTCCTTTCCACAATTCAAAAAATCACTGAAAACTTGGTTATTCAACCAATACTAGACCAGTTTAGACCCTCACCCTCCCTGACTAGACCTCCATCATCCACCTGTGTATCCACTGTGAATAATAATACCACTGTTTTCATTGTATTCCTATGTTTTATTATAAAGATGTCATTAACCACTGTCTGTAACTACGCCGTGATACCTCTAGGTCTGGGCGTATAACAAATGTAATAAATAAATAAGTAAATAAATAAATAAAGACTGCCAAATGTTACCGGAAGAGGTGCCCAAATTTGATAAGATTCTGGCGGTGACTGAACGCACGCAAGAGATTATTGAGATTCAGGAGTAGGCACGCCAAAATCTGAACAAAGCTAAGATAAATTATAAGAGGCAAGCAGACCGCAAAAGACGGTGTAGTCCTAAGTATGCGGTAGGAAAGTAGGTTTGGTTGTCCACTCAAAATATCAAACTTTTTGGGTCAAGGAAGTTGTTGCCTCACTTTATTGGACCTTACACTGTTACGGTTGCCTGCACATATGAAGATTCATCCAGTGTTCCACATCTCTTTGATTAGACCCACAGCTCCAGGTGTGGTGACCAGGAAGGCTCCAAGTGTAATGAAGCATGGTCAAAAGGAATTTGACGTGTGGAAGATTTTGGACTCCAGAAGAAGCGGAGCACGACTTTGGTATTCAAATTCTTCGGTAGGGTGTGGTCCTGAGGATGGCTCGTGGGAACAAGCTGCGGCAGTTCATGCAGATTGGTTGGTAAGACACTTTCATCGAATGCATCCGTTAAAGGCCGGTCCAGGAAAGGGCCCTAGAGGAGGGGGTAATGTGAGGAAAAAGGGACTGTTGCCTGTAAAAAAACTTTGTTTTATAGGGCTTGTGTGTGCAGGGGGTTGGGAAAACTACACTTCCCATGGTCCTTTGCTTGGCAGTTGACTGGGAGAGCAGGTGCAACCAAAGCTATTTAAGGGCTTCCTCGGCCCGTGCTGCCTGCTGGTGATTGATGGCATTACACGGGTCGGAGGAAGCAGAGTGCTCAGTCGGAGCACGTGGCGATTCTAGTATGCGGAGCAGGGCCGGTAGTGATCTCTTTCAGTCCTGGGCCCAGCAGTGAACATGCAGCTCGTCTTGAAGAGTGGAGCTTCTCACGGCAGGACGCCGTTCAACACAGGATATTTCCTGCCTGGGGTGGTGCCGGTGAGCCCCGCCAGGCCTCAGATACGTGCTTACATTGTATGTAATTGGTGTTATCAACTCCACGTTTTCAGGTGGAGTCATTTGGAACGTTTGTGAATGCTTTGTTATGAACCTTGCACAACTGTGCAGTGCCTTTGGGAAACGTACATATTTGTTTGGTCAGTGATTACAAATACACGTGTGAAGGCAACATGGGTGTTTCAGGACTGATAAGACACTGGGCAGGGGTAAACAAGGGGCACAGCATATCATGCAGCAATGCTATGTTGTTTGTGGCAGCATTTTGTCTAATTTCATGTTGAATCTTTAACAATGTTCAAAGTCGGGTTCCATGTGTTCAGTGAGCTCAGGTATCATGAGTGGAGCGTTGAAGCCTATGTTTGAGGGGTATTGCTAATCAAGAAGTACTGCCTCCATGACTAAGAGTATACAAGTGTTCAGTGTTATGTTACATTCATATATTATGTTCCATTCATGCTTCATGTGCTTATGTTTGTGACATCTTGAGGGAATCACAAATACAGTGTGGTGAGTTAGTATTCTAATTAAGAAGGATACTGACAGTAAGTAGATTGAGGCAAGCCTGGTATGGTTTTGTGCTTGTTTGTATGTTTTCCACTTCCCCTTTTCCGGTTACCCTAATCACCCCCTTCCTATCCATAACCTCTCCTGAGCCCTCTTCCCCCCTTAGGCTGCCTCAGGGTACCTGTGTTTCTACAATTAGGAGCCCGTGTCAACCAAGGTGGGTGGGGTCACTACATTTGGCTTCCCGTGGCTAGGAAGGAGTTTTGTATATGTCAGGGATGTAACATACCCCAGCATCTGCTCTATAGAACACAAGAGCAGACACTGATTAACGCATCCACAACACATAAATATATTGAGAATCTGAGCAAACACCTTCAGCATGCTTTTGTGTACGCTCAGCGGAATCTAGAGAAATCAGCCAAGGGGATGAAAACCCACTACGATTTAAAGACTACTAAGAAAGAATATCAAGTAGGAGGCAGGGTCTACTTGTCCAGACCAAGGAGCGGAAATTCCTCCCCTCCTGGCGCTGTCCCTTTGAAATTGTAGACACAATATCACCTATTGCCTATACGATCTGCATCCCCAAAGGAGAAATGTCCAAAGAAAAATGGGTCCACATTAATCAGTTGAAAAGCTGTCACCCCAGACACGCTTTGCAGCTGATTGATGAGCCAACAGAAAGTCGAGCAGAGGAACCATCTGAAGAATGAGAAGAAAGGAGAAAAAAAAAGCAGAGAGAAGTATTTAGATGTATATCTATATAAGAAGGGAGTTGTTGTCCTTGTTCTGTTGAGAAAATTGCTTGGTGTTATTGTAAAAAGGAAAAGAAATATATCATAAACATTGTAAACTGTAATCAGTGTTCCATTGTTGTAAATCTTCTGGGAATAATGTCAGTAAAAAGTACTAAAACTTGTTTTTTCTATCTTCTATTAGATAATTAACATCCTTACATTCCAGCCTGGAGAGGATCACCCGGGGGACATGGAAGGGAAGGAAGGAAAGAGGTGCCGCACCATACCCTTCAACTTTAAGAAAGAAGGGGATCCTGGCATGTCGCTCCCAGATGAAGTACAATTCCACTGAATGAACCCCACTCTGCCCTACTCTTCCCCAACAAAAAGTCACAGAAGAGCGTGGGGGGCGATCTGTGGGGTGCATTTAAGGCCCTAAGCAGAAATCCCCTTCACCTAAAACCGCATTTAAACAGTGCCACCAAAACAGCTGTGCTTTTGGCTTCCTGGCACATGTGTGGCAAGCAGTGAACACTGCATTGAAAAATGGCCTTGCGTTTGCTTAAATTTTATCTACATAACTAGAAGTTATGCCCTGCATCCAGAATGGCGATGCTTCTGTTTTTCTTACATCTGGAGAACAAAAAGAATGCACGACATCCAAAACAGCGTTGTTTTAGTGATAAATCACATGAGGGACAAGGGTTTCTACATTACGACCCGACCCAGCTTTTGTTTCCCTTTAATGTGAACCATCACGCTCAAATTACTGCAAATGAAAGAAATAGCATGGCTTTTTCTCTTTTCTGTGTCAAAATCAAAGAAATCCTGTGCAGTATCCCTCTGTGTCCATGAACCTATAGTACACACAAAACCCCTCCAAAGGACTAATTGAAAGACAATCCCATGACCTGCAGAACCACATTTTGAAACTGTAAATGAAAGGCTTGCACAGGTGTGAATCTGTCCTTTGGAAAATAAGGAAAAAGGTTGTTTAAAAGCCAACATCGAATGACAGCTTTTGCTTGCACAGAAATATCTTTGAATATGTGTGGTTGGGGGTTTGGCTACACGATGTACATTATACTTGTCCTCACAAGATTTTGTTACATTGGAAAATGCTCACAAACCAGTAAAACTGGTTTTTGGCTCAGGCACAGAATTCAATTGCAAGACTTGCCTCCCACTGAAATATCACACCAATAAGTGAACCGGTCCACAATGGCAAGTGATGTGGGCGAGAGTGTGAGGATTCTCTGCTCTACCAGACTAGCAGGCAGGACTGGAAGAGGGGACAAAGAAAGCCAGTGTGACTGGTGCGTGACCAAGAAGTGTGATTTCCTCCAGCACCCACTCTGAAGGAGGAACTGTCAAACTTCAGAGGGCATCATAAAAGTCCTTCGTTGCAAGCCGAGCCAGGAGGAGACAGTTTGCTATGGGGGTCTGCAGCACCGCCCCCATATGTGACAAATCCTCCCCATTGAAATTAAAGGACTTCTTCATTTTAAGATATTTTTCCCAGCAATCCGAATAAGTAATCATTTTGTATTATGCTAGTTTTCCATGTGATTTTTAACAAATGTAAAGAGACCAGTGCATGTTTCTACCACTTTGTGAACTGAAATGGCCAGGAAAGACATGTTTGTGGTGGACTTATAAATGGGACAAATATGAAACCAGGTGGAAAGTTGAAAAATCTAATTATGAACATGTGTAAGAATTGGCAGACTTTTTGCTACTATGCATTTCATGAAAAGGGCCACAATGTGCAAAAAAGCTATGCTACCTCGTACAGAGTCGGAAACTGGTTTGTCCAATTCCCTGTGACCCATTGAATCTGCATATCTACTTCTTATGGCGGTGGCTAGTATAAGTCTGAAATTTTGATCCATAACTCATTTTTGTTAAAAAGTAGACTTGAGAGACAAAGAAAGGTTGTAAATGCAAACAGAAAAATGATGACCTTTCCCATGAACCAATCGGCCCAGGGGGAGGCGAGAGGACTGGTAGGCTGTCCTATCCCAGGATAGGAGTAATTCCAGAGTACTTTCCCCCAGATTGTAAAATCGTTGATGTCATTTGGACTATGTAAGGGTGACACAGAGGGGGTAATTCATAGAATTCAGCGCACAAGTGGCGCACGCGGCTGGCGCACAGTGTGCACGTGCGACAGTCTGCGCCAGCCACGTGCGCCAAAATCCATTTCCGCGCACAGCGTATTCATGGATTTCAACATCCATTACCAGCCATGGCGCAGAGTGGCGCAGCGACCCTGCAGCAGTGCCAGTTATGCCCGGAACCGCTCCCCATGCGCCATGCACAGCGCACAAATCCCGTACATGGCGCACAGGCCAGTCGAACAGCATACAGCCCCCCAACCACGAAAACGCCTGTAAAACGGGGAGTTTCACATGCGATTGGCCCTGTGCGAGCGGGGTACGTGTATTACTGGGGTTCGCAGGGAGTTTCACACGCGATTGGCCCTGTGCGAGCGGGGTACGTGTATTACTGGGGTTCGCGGGGAGTTTCACATGCGATTGGGCCTGTGCGAGCGGGGTACATGTATTACTGTGGTTCGCGGGGAGTATCACACGCGATTGGGCCTGTGCGAGCGGGGTACGTGTATTACTGGGGTTCGCGGGGAGTATCACACGTGATTGGCCCTGTGCGAGCGGGGTACGTGTATTACAGTGGTTCGTGGGGAGTTTCACACACGATTTCACTGTCAGAGCGGGGTACGTGTATCCAGTGAGGTGCGCGGGGAGTCCCACACGTGAATTGGCAGTGTTGGTCCTCCCAGGTGTGCCCTCTACCCCCTCCATGGCCCCTTCAGGCAAGCCACACCACAGGGGACTACCCTGCACCCTTGGTCATGTTCCACACGCAGCCCATCCACCATGGGCATGCCCCCAGCCAGCCCACATGTCACCTTGCATTAGTGATCATCAACTCATGTCCCCCTGCACCCCCACCCACCCAGCACTGACGGGCACCTGCCAGCAGGCCCCGACTCATGTCCCCCAGCACCCCCACCCACCCAGCAGTGATGGGCACCTGCCAGAAGGCCCCGACTCATGTCTCCCAGCACCCCCACCCACCCAGCAGTGATGGGCACGTGCCAGCAGGCCCCGACTCATGTCCCCCTGGACCCTCACCCACCCAGCATTGATGGGCACCTGCCAGCAGGCCCTGACTCATGTCCCCCAGCACCCCCACCCACCCAGCAGTGATGGGCACCTGCCAGCAGGCCCCGACTCATGTCCCCCTGGATCCCCACCCACCCAGCATTGACGGGCACCTGCCAGCAGGCCCCGACTCATGTCCCCCAGCACCTGCACATGTATACAGTGCAGATACATGCAGCTGGAACCACCATCCATGTGTGACACCACAACCATGCCAACGTACATACACAGTAAATCAAACATGTGTGCTCCCACACCTGCAATTGGCCTGCATGCTTACCAACACATACACCATCCATGTGTCTCACACATGAGAGGACTCACATGTGTCAGCCTCATGCCCCTGTACATACACATCCATACATGGCCCTACAAAAACACATGTGGAACCTGCACACTACTGGCACACCACAACACGCACAGCGTCCAATCAGTATGCATGTACACTTACCGCTCGACTCCAGGCGGGCCTGCCTCTCAAGGACCTGGACGTGAAGCGCTGGGCGTATGTATTCAGGACCCTCATTTGGTGGTCCGACAGGTGGCACCGGCGCCCCTTGGCATCCGCTGCCTTCAAGAGGCGCTGGGCCTTGTCGAGGGTCCTGGACCTGAAGTCCTCCCAGTGCTTCCGGACATGTTTGAAGTCACGGACTGCCACCCCCTCCTCGTTGATGGCAGTAACAATGTCCATCCAGATCCTGGTCCGTCCTTCCTTGTCAGCGCGCAAACTTCCAAAGAGGGCATCATACTGCCCCAGGACCTGCTCCACCAGGACACCAACTTCCCTGGCACTGAAGCTGGTGGCCCTCTGCCTCTCTGGCTGGGGGTTGCCAGTGGTGTCAGATGGTGTTGTGCCCGACATGGCAACCCCAGAGGCAGGTGTGGGTGGGCAACTGGGTCCTGGGGCTGGGCTGTGGAGCGATGGTATCCCAGTCAGGAGTCTTCAGTTCCAGCAGTGGTGGTCACAGCAACTGCACCCCTGGCTGACGTGCAGGCATCAAATAGCAGGGCACGTGGGCAGCAGGCAGTCAGGCAGCAGCAGATGGCAGGTGGGAGCTTGCTCGGGGATCTGGGGGGCAGGAAAATGGGCAGCTTGATACGGAGTGATTTGGCACGTGAAAAAAGTTCACGTCAGCATGAAATCTGAGGAAAGGCCTTTAGCGCATAAGCGCATCTGTGACGTGACGCGCGCGGGCGTTTCCCTCAGCACGGGTTAAAGGTGAGCGGGTCCCGGCAGTTCGCTGTACGTGCCTTTCGTGGAGACCGACGTGTGTGTTGCTACTTCGTGTTGTTTCGCCACCATCACAACTTCACAGCTTTCAAGGACATATCTCTTATTTTGGCAGGGGTATTGGAAACGCGTGTTTTTCTGCATCGCGCTAGTCAGACGGTGAGTCGCGCACGCTATTTTCCCACTGTGGGTGCCCCTGTGTATCGCACCTGTTTTCGAGGTCATAGTAGCCTGCGTGTCCCATGCGTACGCATTGTTCATGTTTCTGGGTGCCACCGCGTACTGCGGGAGGTTAATTCCACGCACGTAGGCTGCAGGGGTTGCGTGCACGGTTTTACTGCAGTTTTGGGGTGCCTGAGCGTTGCGTGACCCGTCACTATATCACCGGGTCACATACAGCCTTGCAGGTGCAGGGGTGCTGTTAACATCTTGCATCCCACCCCCTCCACCCCAATTGCCCAGGACAATTGTGGTGTACACCTCCCATTGGCACTACTCCATCTGTGCTGGCACTACTCCATCTGTGCCATGGTTGGGAGGCCACCAAAGGTGAGGGGCGCCTCAGCTGGGCGTACTCCTCGTGGCGGGCATGGTCAGGGACGTGGCTGGGGTGACCAGGGAGTAGGGGGACTCCAGGGTGTCCAGGGCGGCTGCAGAGGGGGAAGAGGCAGGGGTGCGCCACTTGAGCACAATGATGTGTCATGTGTTGGTTCAGTCATGCCACCACCCCCTGTGGTTCCGGGAGATGCAGCTTCTGCATCTGGCACTGGCGCCCGTGTGACCCGGCAGTCAATTTCATCGACTGCCACGGGCCCAAGGGGAGTGGTAGCTGCAGGTGCAGCTGTGGACACCACCACCCAGGCTCAGGGTCTGCCAGCGCAGGTTGTGTTGGCACTTGAAGAGTCACTGGAAGATTTCCAGCCGGTCAGGAGGAACACCGTAGGTGCATGCAGGGCTGCCCTGACCGAGAGACGTGTCTCTGGGGCAGCAATGTCATCTGCTGCCCCGACCAGCCAGGTGTTGGCAACTGCAGGGGCAGATGCAGCCAACAACACCCCGGTTGCGAGACTACCAACCAGGACAGTCGCGGTCAATGACCCTGGCACAGCGGATGTTGCTGCGCAGGGTCCATTCCAGTGCGCCCAGCAGCCACTGACGCAAGTCAGGCCTTCGGTCGTCCTTCAACCTGCCACTCCCTTGGTTCAATCCACCGGTCCCACTGGCCATAGTGATCAGGGCGGCATTCACCAGCCAGGGTCCGCGCCACTATCCAAGAGGAGGAAGGTTGCATCTGCAGCACAGGTTGGGACCCCAGACACAGCCACTGCCTCCTTCACATCAAGGAAGAAGCCTTTCTGCAATGAGGAACTGGACTGCCTTGTGGACTACGTGAAGCCCCACAGCCGTGACATGATAGTGGGGCCGAATTGTCATACTACGGCTGCCCATCGGAATACCCACTGGAAGCATGTTGCGGACAATGTGAGTGCCTTGGGACATGAGTTGCGCACATGTGCCGAGTACAAGAAGTGTTGGCATGACCTCAAACGCAGCGCTAAGGCCAAGCGTGCCTCTAATTACAGCATGACTCTGTTGACTGGCGGTGAGCTACCACCTGAGGAGGATGACCTCACTCCGCACGAGGCACTCGTTGCGGAGTTCATACCAGAAGAAATGGTCGAGGGAGTGGGAGAGATGCAGGACTTTGATGCCCAGTCCAGTGAGTGTTGTAGCGTGTATGTCCAGCCCATGTATGTTTTGCCTGTGTGATGTGTTGTGCTTGACTGCCACTACATGCTATGTGTACATGGTTCACATGTGCTAGTCATTCAATGCTTCACTGATGCGTGCTTGCTGTGCAGGATGGTGTACATGTAGAGCACATGGGGACTGTCCTTATCACCACACTTGCACCCTACTCACATGCTAGTCACCCAGACGCCCATCCGGTCCATGTTCCTGCTCTCTGGCCCTTCTGCATGTAGCCCGTGGTGGTTTTCCTTTCAGCACTGGGACTATGTCATTGCATGACTGATGTGCATGTGTCCTCTGCCTGCATGCGTGTACTCTGCGTGGGCATGCCCCCTTGCCTCTCCACACCCCCTGCACCCCAATTACACCATTGCACTGTTGTGAACTTTTTGCGCTACTGCAATGGCCTGTTCAAGCCTCCTGTGTACATGCTAACTTCCACCGCCAACCTGCCAGACACATGCAGTGGGGTACATCCTCTGCCCTTCATGCAGGGTGTCTCACTTGGACTGTGCAGATGGCAGATGCTCTGCAGGGATATGAGTGCCCATTCATGCTCCATGTGCATTACATGCATGCGCCTATGTGTCCTTGCCTGGATGATCATTGTAGTGCGTGTCTTGTATGAGCAACATTTCATGGGATTTCTTCAGCCATCCCATGCCCACTCTGGCCCTGTCCTGCATCACACACATGTTTAGGGTGTCACAGTCTCTGTGGGGCACAGTCCTCCCCCAGTTTCAGGCCCACTGACTCTGTCCAACTGATGTAGTGGCTTTTGCACACTCGGGTGTATTACTGAGGGTTCGTCATGGTTCCTGCTTACTGTCCCATCATCATCTGCTGTGTTGTCAGTTGACTCAGATGCTGCCATAGATGCCAGTCAACACTGTCTGCCAATACACAGGTCTCTGTTCAGCCTTTTGCTGCCAAGCAAGGCATCCCTGCATTTTCACTGAGGGGGGAGGCTTTGCTTGTAGCCATGCAACCCATTTCATGCAAATTGCACGTGATCCCTGAACTAGCCCTTCCACTGGCTTCAAGATTATTGATACACATCATGAAGTACTTGTTCATGTCGATAGTGAGCAACGTACACATGTTGTGCACTGCATCAACCCGCTTCTGGGCCATGTAACACCGTTCTACATGCCTACTCACTGATGCTATGTCAAATTGACCAGGCATCCATGGCAGGTTATCTTTTGTGTGTGACATGTCTGCTTCATGTGTTGGCTGTCTGTGTGATGTCTATGTGTATGTGTGTCATGTGCTTCTGACATGTGTACTGATGTATTTTTTCTCTCCACTTTTCAGATGATGACGCAACGGAGCCATGGTGGTGTCATCCCATGCACAGGGTTGTTATCACAACCACAACCCGGCACAAGTGGGGGTTGTGGGGTGGTAGTCCACGAACACCCACGTGTGCTTCAGACCATCTTGTCTTTGGCTGACTATGATTCCAGCCCAGATGACCACTCTGACAGCCATGTCGAGTTGTATGAGCATCAGGTCCAGACGTCAGGGGTGAGTGATTCTGATGTGGACACTACTCTGTCCGCGACACCTGCACTGAGGCGCCAGTCAGTGGTGGGACTTCTGCCTGTGGTGGATTGGGACGCACAGGGTCTCCCTCCACACCAGTCGCTGATGTGCCTGGGGCATCACGTAGATGGGGGCATGTAGTCGTGCAGCCAACAAGGATGGCCGGTCCTTGGGTCCTGCAGGTGTCAAGCCCAGCAATACAGTGGCCGTGCGCCACCGAGGTATACAGAGTGGGAGCAAGGTTGCGTTTAATCCACCCGATGTCTGTAATGAATTTGGGTGAGTATGTGATTGATTTATGCATTAATTGATGTGGATTGTGATGTATGTCATTTTCTTGCCTGTATATGTGCTTGATGCACTTCATGCTGTAGACAGTAGCCTGCACCCTTGGCCTGTCAATGATGGTGGGAGGAGTTTGGATGTAGCTCCGTGACCTGGACCAGTGACAACCAGCATGAAGACACACACACAGGGAACTTTCATGTCTTATTGATTTCTTTAATGCCCTTTCTGCAGGAAGATGAGCCTCCAGACTACCTTTGCCAGCAGACACAGGGACAACGAATCCAGAGAACTGGGCACATTCGGTGGTGCAGACCTGTGGATGTGTGCGCAAACACAGGCACAGGGCTTGTGCAAAGACGTCCAACAGAAGCAGACGTGTTACCGGGATCTCTAGCCAAGGTGAGCAGCACAAGGGCCGACAATGCAGCCAATCTTCCACCAGGCCACTTGCACATGCATGCTAAGTGGCACCAGTGCTGGGGAGCTTTGCCAGGCATTGTTGGAGAAGCACACAGTACAGCTGGCATGCGTTGAGGGCCAAATGCTAAGCGGCTTTACAAGTTATCAGGGGCACACGCAGGGGCCATCAAACATTTCCTGGAGTACCCCCTGCTCCATTGAAGCATAGTTATTAGGGTAGTAGCATTCCTAGCCAGATACTGATACGACGCACAGGGAAACCCAGCAAGGCACAGACTCGTGGCCAGTGCATGTCATTTGTGTGTGCTAATTGCCAGGTGCACTACCTATTGAAATATGCGGCTGACAGAACACAACTTGTACTGAAGTTGCACCTTGCTATACGCGTCTAGCAGCTCACCTAGGGTCCATTGTATCATGTGTGATTCTTGACCCATTGGTGTTCCATTTCCCACACGGCCACATGCGCCTGCCTTACTGCATTGACAGTGTATGAACCATCGGTGGGCCAAGCTAACGTATGGGTACAAAGCATCAGACAGGGGTGTTTGTTTGTGGAGAAGTCACTCACTTTGGGGCATGGATGGGGTTGTGTGTGTGTGTTGTAATCACACATTCAGATTAGTAACTCACGCTCTCTTTGCAGCATTGAAGTGCTCCTGTTACTGGACCTGAGAGTGCGCAGGCAGGGGACCAGCACTAACCCTAGAGATAAGTCTCTCTTTGGCTTGCATTTTACTGTTTTGGTGCAATGTGCATGATGAACATGTTTTCTCTAATTGAGTATGTGTTTTTGTGAATAGTTGTATTTTGCCTACTTTCCCTTGCAAATCCATATCCACTCTCCTGACCCTCTTTCCGGTTCTCCTCATTACCAATGCCTGTCCATGCTACATATGCCTGCCCCTCCTGCCCCACCGGGGTCTCAGAGGCCTGTGTAAGTTTGACCTTGCAGGCGCACAGACCACATAGGGGGTGTTTGGTTTGTGCAACTCCAGCGCCTGGACACCAGAGCTGTGACACTACCCATCAGTTGTTGCATCATCATTGTATGTTATGTACGGTAAATGGCACCCATCCTGTTGGAACATTGTTCAACTGTGCTACCTTGGTTGTTCTATCATTGTGATTGTACATGTGCTTTGACATTTCCTGGTACTTCTAGTCATCTACTGGTGACTCTTACTGGGTTTTTTGGTGCCTACAGGCTTTCCCCTGGTTAGGGGGTTTGGCTCCTTGGAGTTCTCTGCGATTTGGTATTTTTACCAGTCAAGGTGCCCTCTGAGGGGACTGGACCCTATTTACACGCAAGCTGGAACATGGAGAGCAAGGGGAAGGGTGATCCTGTAGCCAGGTAGACTTGAGGGACGAAGGCTACATGCCCCAGAGACAGATGTTCTGAAGGTCAAGGTGATGTGTAAGGGAGGGCCTTTTGTTGTTGGACAGTTGGCTTGGGCTAGTGTTTTGGGCACTCTGACATTGTAATTGTGGGGTACTATGTACATGATGTGTTGTGCTGGTCAATGCCTGTCCCTGTGTTGTGTTTCCTTTTCAGGTGTCAGGGGATTGGTGTGGTTTGACATGCTGGGGGGTTCACATGGCCAATCATCACATGTGATGTGTACAGGACACTGAGGGTCACTTGATTTCACATGCATATATTGACTGCAGGTCCCTAATGACACACACAGTTGCTCAATGATCCACCACACGTACAACCACCCTTCCATGGCCACAGGTGCACACAGATTGCATTCTCGGGCCCGCTGTGTTCCTGCAGCACATGATCTATTACCATTTGTGTATCCTGTACATGTGCATTTGGTTGTGGATGTGATTAGTCTTTTTCATGTGATGCTCAAGGTGTATCTGCAACACAATGGCTGCTCAAAGTGCTGTGTGCTGAGCAGTGTGTTGCAGGTGACACACACAGCACACGGGTTCAGGAGTAGGGATTTTGGCTTGCCCAATGTGCATGTGAACAGACATTCAGTGTTGTGTTCATGGTAGGACTGGTGGATAGCATTTGTGTATGGCTTGGTGTGTGTGGGAGGCTGTTGGTCAGTCATTTCATCTGATTCTATGTCAGGCGTCATTGTCTTGGGACACTTTCCATTTACCACATGTCACTTTGCATCTTATTGGTCATTTGTTGGGTTTTGCTATTGCATGCCATGTCATGGTGTGGCAGACAAGGGTGATGTGGGTTGGGAGTGTTTGGGTGACATATTAGGGATTGTCATGGCCTGTTGGGGGGTGGGGAGGTGTGATACACACCTTGCATGTGTTCCTTTTTTGGTCACACAGGATTGGTTATGTTTAAGTAGCTAGGGATGCACACATTGTAGCACTTCCGTGGCAACATTCTCCGGGTGGTAAGGTTGTGACAGTTGACTGTCTCTTTGTCATCATCAATTGTCACCTGGTAGGTGCCAGGCCTATGTGCACTCCGCAGGGGTGGGAGTTTAGGTGAAGAATGTGGCCACAAGCTGGGTCCGGGCTGCCTAGCCACGTGCCCTGTCCCCTCCCATGGGCAGTGCCTGTGCCTGTGGGTGGGGGTCTGGGGGCACCACCATGTCCACCGGTACCTCCCGCCGTGTTGCAACATTATGCAGGACACATGCTGCCACAATGATCCTGCACACTACTGGGGGTGCATATAGTAGCTGCCCACCAGTGCGGTCAAGGGAGCGGAAGCTTGACTTGAGCACTCCGAATGTGCGCTCCACTATGCCCCTGGTTGCAAAATGGGAATCGTATCTTACCTGGGGTGGTGTGGTGGGGTTCCGGATTGGCGTCATAATGTGGTTGCTCAGAGGGTAGGCACTGTCCCCTGGGGAGGTGATAATAGTTGTGATTATTGGGGTTTTGGTATTTGTCTGTGTATGACATGCATGCATGTGCACAGGCATTTGTACTCACCTAGGAGCTATGTGTCACCATGCAGCCCAGCTTCCAGGGCCCAGCTCAGGGCGGACATTCTGGACATGAAACTGTCATGGGTGGAGCCAGGGTAGTTTGCATAGACAGAGGTGATGATTCCTTTAGCATCGCATATATCCTGCACATTGATGGAATGCCAGTGCTTGCGGTTCCGATAGATGTGCTCAGTTGCCCTAGGTGGACGTAGGGCCACATGGGTGTAATCTATGGCACCGAGCACTTTGGGTAAGTGTGCCACTCTGTAAAAGTCCCGAACCACAGCCTGCCTTTCTGCGGGTGTTCTGGGCATGTATATGTGCCTGCAGACTGAGGGGCGTGCAGTGATGATTGCCAACACCTGGTGTAGGCAGTGTGACTGCATGGCCTGTGAGACCCCCCCCCCCACTATGGCAGTTGTCTGCTGAAATGACCCAGTGGGCAAAAAATGCAGGACATTGAGCACCTTCTCCAAGGGGCTCTCCCTGACAAGGTCTAGGATGATATGAGGTGGAAACCTATACCTGTCATAGACGTGGTCATCAGGCATCCCAAAGAGGCTGGTCCGTGGCAAAAAAAATGCGGGCCCTGTCTATTCTCATCCGCCTGCAGTGTCCCACGATCAGTGCTGCGACAAATGGGGCATTCATTGTAGCGGTATATACATGTTTGTTGTTTGCGCGCACTTTTATGCTGTGCGTGGGGACGCTTCCGCCTGCCTTCATGTGGCAGACGTGTTAACGCCTGTGCGCGTCTTTTGCCGTGCGCGGGTTTCCTGTATTCAAATCCATGAATACGGGTTGTTTGCGTGCGTGAGGGCGTTCCGTGTATTTCCCTGCAGTACTTCCCCTGTTACGCCTTCTTTTTCACGCGTTGTTCCCCATTCCGCGTGTTACGCACAGTGTCCCACCCCCTTTTTGGTGTGTGCGTGGACGTTGTGCGCTTTCCCTGTGCGCGTCGCGCATGGCGTTTGAGCTGTTGAAATGACGTGTGCACCCGTGTACGCCACACACGGTTTTGGCGCACATCCAGAGGGAAACACGCGCAGGGACTTCCATGAATCGCACGCATGCGCGTGCACCTGTTTTTTCACGCTTGCGCCTGTTTGCGCCAAGATTTTCGGCGCACGTTTGTTCCATGAATCGGCCCCAGAGAGACACAAAAAAATCCCCATCTTCAGTAAGATACACAGATTCCATATCAAGACACAGACAATAATCCAGGGAGAAAGGAGAGGAGTCAGCTGATCCCATCCAAGAGAGTGCAGAGACCAGACCTTGCCTAGCTGACCCCATCCAGGAGAGCGCAATGACCAGACCCTAGTCTAGATGTCCAGAATCCCATCTAGGAGAGCGCAGTGACCAGACCTTGCCTAGCTGAGCCCATCTAGGAGAGCGCAGTGACCAGATACCTTGGCCTAGCTGTCCAGAGCGACCAGATCCCTTGGCCTATCTGTCCAGAGTGACCAGAGACCTTCCTGGCTTTCCAGAATCCCAAACTCAAGCTTACATTGTAAACAGCAAATAACCCCAGTCCCAAACTGTATATCCCACTCTTTTGACTCTTGCATCCCATTGTAAATCCCATCCAAAGTCCCAAATTGCCAGTATAATCCATTCACCTTTCCATAGACGAATATGTATTAGCCTGTGTATGTTAGTGTATTCCTTTTATAAGTCTTTCAGTTGTCTGTATAAGTCCTTAGTATCAAAGAACAACAATTGGCAGAAGAAGTCAATATAAGCCGCAGCGCTTGTACAAAATAATAATAGAATGACACCGGGCTGCGGGTTAAAGCAAAAAGTCCCAATCACACTGCGCCAACAAGTGCAAAGGTTGGATTGTGGTCTGGTATTTATTTTGAATGGTGAGACAGCCTGAAACGTGTTTCGAGCTTTACTGGCTCTTCATCTGAGGCTGTTGTATCACATCAAGTTATCATATGTGCGTTATTTCCACACATTGAGTTTAGATTCAAGAGAATGCAATCAAGGTAACATGTTGGGTCACACAGGGGACGGTTTGCCAAAGCAAGACAAATAAAATGAGAAATAAATACCTCATTTTGCATGTCAATAAGGATGCATATTTTTGCAAAGACAAAATAAAGCAAAGTAGGAAAGGGGATAGGGGTGGAAAAGAGAATAGAACAAAAACACAACATTAGTGTCAGTGTAATTAGGCCAGCACGATCAAAGACAATTTTGCCAAAAAAATTTGTAGGGTGAAAAGAGATTAGGTTGAATAGTACCTTGGGTTTGGAGTTCAAATGTCCAATTCTGGAGGCAAAGTTGTGCCAGATAGAGGTTCAACTGAAATCAGGGATTAATATTTTAAAACTATGGCCAATGACAAAAGAGATGCAAATTGGTTTTTTATGGAAGTGAAATGATTTCACATACCTCTGATGCTTCACGAATGCGGCAAGGTCTAAGGTGAGAAAAAACAAGGGGAAACCACTGAAATTGGGTTGATGTTACCTGATAAGTGATTAATTAGTTGTAAAAGAAAACAAAATAAAGGAATCATTCGATGTGGTGTTGAATAATTATATGGGATAATAACATGCTATTCAATAGTTAAAAGCGTCCAATTTGCGTTTTCTATGCATGTGCAAGTATCTACAATGTCGGCATCACGTTAGAAAGCAGCGTGCGGGTGCCGTTGTGTGGCGCTAATCATGAGCGTTGCTGGAACAGCTAAGGGGCCATATAAAATCACCTTAACTGATGTGCGGCAAAGTAACAACAAAATTTCAGAGGACGGCTGTACGCGGAATAAGGGAGAGATTAAAAAACACACAAGCAGAGTATCCGGGTGAGGTCACCGTGTGTGCGCGGACGTTGTGCGCTTTCCCTGTGCGCGTCGCACATGGCGTTTGAGCTGTTGAAATGACGTGTGCACCCGTGTACGTCACACACGGTTTTGGCGCACATCCAGAGGGAAACACCCGCAGGGACTTCCATGAATCGCACGCGTGCGCGTGCACCTGTTTTTTCACGCTTGCGCCTGTTTGCGCCAAGATTTTCGGCGCACGTTTGTTCCATGAATCGGCCCCAGAGAGACACAAAAAAATCCCCATCTTCAGTAAGATACACAGATTCCATATCAAGACACAGACAATAATCCAGGGAGAAAGGAGAGGAGTCAGCTGATCCCATCCAAGAGAGTGCAGAGACCAGACCTTGCCTAGCTGACCCCATCCAGGAGAGCGCAATGACCAGACCCTAGTCTAGATGTCCAGAATCCCATCTAGGAGAGCGCAGTGAACAGACCTTGCCTAGCTGAGCCCATCTAGGAGAGCGCAGTGACCAGATACCTTGGCCTAGCTGTCCAGAGCGACCAGATCCCTTGGCCTATCTGTCCAGAGTGACCAGAGACCTTCCTGGCTTTCCAGAATCCCAAACTCAAGCTTACATTGTAAGCAGCATATAACCCCAGTCCCAAACTGTATATCCCACTCTTTTGACTCTTGCATTCCATTGTAAATCCCATCCAAAGTCCCAAATTGCCAGTATAATCCATTCACCTTTCCATAGACGAATATGTATTAGCCTGTGTATGTTAGTGTATTCCTTTTATAAGTCTTTCAGTTGTCTGTATAAGTCCTTAGTATCAAAGAACAACAATTGGCAGAAGAAGTCAATATTAGCCACAGCGCTTGTACAAAATAATAATAGAATGACACCGGGCTGCGGGTTAAAACAAAAAGTCCCAATCACACAATCACACTGCGCCAACAAGTGCAAAGGTTGGATTGTGGTCTGATATTTATTTTGAATGGTGAGCTTTACTGGCTCTTCATCTGAGGCTGTTGTATCACATCAAGTTATCATATGTGCGTTATTTCCACACATTGAGTTTAGATTCAAGAGAATGCAATCAAGGTAACATGTTGGGTCACACAGGGGACGGTTTGCCAAAGCAAGACAAATAAAATGAAATGAGAAATAAATACCTCATTTTGCATGTCAATAAGGATGCATATTTTTGCAAAGACAAAATAAAGCAAAGTAGGAAAGGGGATAGGGGTGGAAAAGAGAATAGAACAAAAACACAACATTAGTGTCAGTGTAATTAGGCCAGCGCGATCAAAGACAATTTTGCCAAAAAATGTGTAGGGTGAAAAGAGATTAGGTTGAATAGTACCTTGGGTTTGGAGTTCAAATGTCCAATTCTGGAGGCAAAGTTGTGCCTGATAGAGGTTCAACTGAAATCAGGGATTACTATTTTAAAACTATGGCCAATGACAAAAGAGATGCAAATTGTTTTTTTATGGAAGTGAAATGATTTCACATACCTCTGATGCTTCGCGAATGCGGCAAGGTCTAAGGTGAGAAAAAACAAGGGGAAACCACTGAAATTGGGTTGATGTTACCTGATAAGTGATTAATTAGTTGTAAAAGAAAACAAAATAAAGGAATCATTCGATGTGGTGTTGAATAATTATATGGGATAATAACATGCTATTCAATAGTTAAAAGCGTCCAATTTGCGTTTTCTATGCATGTGCAAGTATCTACAATGTCGGCATCACGTTAGAAAGCAGCTTGCGGGTGGCGGTTTGTGTGGCGCTAATCATGAGCGTTGCCAATTGCTGTATGTGTTTTCTTTTGCATTTGTCTTCTTTCCCAAAAGCGACTTTCTTACCTTGTGTTCATGTTACCTTGGTGCCCAGCTTAGTAGTCTGTAAGCTTCCTTATCTCTCAAGTGTAGCAACACAAATGTCTTTTCTAGCTGTCCCACCACGGTTGGAAGCTGCTGTGCGAGTAACAAGTAAAATCGGATTATGACGTTTTGCTCATAAATCGGGTTTTCATTTTCTTTTCTGGCCTCCCATCGTGGGGTGGTGGGCCGAATTCTAAATTTGATTTTTCCTCCTTGCCGCTGCCTTCAATCCAAAAAGAATTAAGATAGCAGATGTTTGGGGGTGAGTGTTGCAGGGATGTGCTTAGTACCATCACATGCTTGAAAATCATTTTTCCTGTTTTGCCATTAAAGATTCATGTGAATTGTGGAGATTTTGAACTTACTGTGTTGTAGGAATCTTTGCATTGTATTGCCACAACATTGGTGGCTGCTGTCCAATTGTTTGATTTTGCTTTTATTTTCATTAAACCATAAAATGAATAAAGATCATGTTGATACACACCGGCCTGGTCCCTTGTCCACTGTGACATGGGGTGTTTGTGAAGGTTGGGTGCGAGATGGGTTGGGGGCCTACTCAAATAAAAGAACCTGTGTTTTATTAAAGATAGAAAGGGTTTTTATTGTGCGTCACATTCATTGTCAGGGGAAGGGGGAAGGAGTCCCTGGCTGGAGTGTGCCGTGTTATAAAAGCATTACAGGCCCTCATAATATTGGACATATCTGTGGTTTTTGACACAATCAGCCATGCAGCACTAATACAAAGATTGATTGAATGTGGCATACAGGAATCTGCACTACATTGGCTTACCTCATTCCTAACAAAACCGAAAGAACCTACCTAACACTGTTCACATCAAACACCAAAATATATCCTGCAGAGTCCCACAGGGATCCAGCCTCCCCCCTCAACTTTTCAATGTCTACATGTGCCCACTGATGAAAATCATTCAAACCCACTGACTTACTACCTACATTTACACAGATGACACACAACTGATAGTGAAAACAAACAGAAAACAGCAACAAAAAAAGCCTCAAGAACTGCCTCACAGACATCTACAACTGGATGACAACGAGCAACCTCAAACTGAACTCAGCAAAAAATTGAAATAATTCTTTCACCCGCAGGATTCGACAGAGGGGACCCACAACTGGACTGGTCGATCAGCATGGGAATGCAACCAGAGACTTCTGAGCTAGTAAATAACCTAGGAATATTCATGGACAAAGGACTGGAACCGCAAGTCAACACAATCTCCAAAAAATGCTTCTTCCTCCTACAGCTACTCAGAGGATTACTCCCTTACCTCTCCTTCCCCCCAAAGAAACCTCACAATCATATCCCTGATACGCATAAGAATTGACTACGCAAACAGCCTCTAGGATGCCGGAAAGACTTCCCAAGAACTCCAAAGGGTGCAAAATACAGTAGTCATTATCCTATTAAGACTAAACAGAAGAGACCACATCACACCAGCACTGAAAAGCCTACAGTGGTTACCAGTAAAAAAACACATCAAATTCAGTGCACTCTGCATTGCCCAAAAGGTCTTGCACAGACAAGGAGTGGAATTCCTCCAAGACAAGATTAGCCAGTATCGCCCAGGCAGGGAACTAAGATCCAGCAACGACCTACAAATAGAAGTAAAGCACTATGAAAAAAAAGAATTTGGGGGCACAACGTTCTCACGTCTGATTGCTAACATCTTGAACAACATGCCCAAAGAAATTACAACCACAGAAGACCACATCACCTTCAGGAAACTGCTCAAAACCTGGCTATTCAGCAGACAATGACAACCTTGAACGGACACCGGCAACAACACCACTGACAAACAACTAGAGAGGAGACGAGAAGGGCCAAAAGAACTGCAAACACTGCTACATGAAAAACAACACACACAGATGCCAGTTTCTCCTTGTTATGAATCTATGCTCTAACTCTATTCCCACTAACCCCCCACTCCCTCTCTTGCAGAGCCACGCGAGTACCTAGAGACTGCCCCTGGGTGGTAGTGGTGCACGGTACAAATTAACATAAACTAACATAACCTACACAAGATAACCAGACATCAGTGTATTGCCCTACGTGTCTTCACATTACAGAATTGTTTCACACAAAGCATCTTCTAAATAAAATGTGCAAGTGTGTATGTATGCATGATTAGCTCGCTGTTTTCATGTCAATTTAGACACATCGCAGACTAGCTAGAAAACAATGAGACTTATGTGGTGCAGGCATTTACTGTGGCATATGCACAGAATGAGGGGCCTTGGGGGGCTAATGGGCCATTATCAGTGAGCTGTGAATTGTCAGGGAAAGGGGCCATCAACACTCTCCATTTCACACTTGTGTCTACCCCAGCCCAGTAATAAAAGACAAGACAGGATTTCACGGAGGCAAACCTCTGTGTTTTACATTTCAAAAAACACCCTTTTCCTTGTTTTCAGGAGCGAGGATGCGTACCACAGAGCAGTTTAAGTGGCACCACCAGGGAAAAGAACGTGATTGGCTTTCATGTCAGGGCCGCCATCTTGGATTGGGGTCTTTTTTGGTTTTTCTCATGTTGGTATACTGTTTTAAAATGTTTTGGTGTTGGGTAACATTTTGAAATCTTTGCTGCAAGTTGTCAGTAAAGGAGTTTATGGCATAATACTCGCCTCTGTGTCTCTTAATAGAATTTAAACCCCCACTCACGCTAGTGCGGGGCGTTAGCCATTGAGTTGAACATTTCCAAGGTCAGCCTAAGTTTGCCAAATGCAGAATTTCAATGGCTATAGTACCACCCAACATTTCCAAGCACATTTAGGTGACCTGTCCTGTTCTGACATCCTCTGGCCTTCCCTGTGATGCTTCTTCAACTCAAATTTGGTTTAGTGGTATTGATCTGAAAAAATGAATATTCGTTGTAAAGATTGATTTATTATGGAAGGGAAAAGATTATCCAGAAATAAAAGCTTTGATAAATGCAATAATGGTGCACTACTCTGTCAACATGTTTCACTGACATATCTTAAAAAGATGGCAGCTTAGTCATGTTTGTGTAAAAGGAACAATAGGTCAGAAGAGCACTGGCACATGCTGGGGGCACGTTTACACAATTGAATTCACACTGGAACCCGGCCAGTGCTGTATTTGTATTTTGTTCCCAAATAACGGTAAATGGTTGCGAGCAAGTGGCATTGTTGACGGTGTAGTCTTGTGTAAAACCATGCGATACTGAGCAGTGCTTAAAACCATCCCCCACAGCTGCAGGTGCCAGCCTGTCTCGCGTCATATACAGCTGTGACGCTTTATTTCCATAGCTCCAGCTCTTAGCAGTCGTACTTACTTGAACATTTGCTGACTGCAGCAGCCTATTACCCAGTGTGCTAATGGATGGGTCCGCCCCGCGCTCACGCCCGGACGCTTACACTCCTCCATTTCCTGCCTCTACTAAGCATGGCACGCGCCCTGTGTCCCAGCAGAAGCATTGCTTTACAAAGGCTTTGGATGGGTTTCCTTCCACTTAATGAACCACTCAGCGTTTCCTTCACGCCTGTTCTCTGCAGGGGCAGTTTTTTTCTCCCCTGGAAGGATCATGTTCCCCCCAGACAATTAGCAGAAGGCAGCAGAGGGAAGCTGACACCCCACCACAACTGCTTTTGTGCTCTGTTTACAATCTGAAGGCTTCGGCCTAGGCCCACGCCTCAGTGATAGCAGCGGAGCTCCAGTTAAGGATTAAATATTGTGACAATAATAACTGCGGCTACGATGAGCACAACATAATCAATCTCGACAGCCATTTGACCACAGCTTGGCTGCTTTCCTCAGTTGGAGAATACATAATCAATTTCTTGTTTCCTCAATTAATAGCGAAACTTTTTCATCTTGCGGCTTCGTAGGTCGATCACTTGAGTACTGCACCGAGTTGGACCAGAAGAACACCTGTTATTGCACAATTTAGAAACAATACAAACCCTGCATAAAGTGCTTTATGTTTCCATAATATATTTTAATTTCCATTATTCCATAATTTAATATAATTTCCATTATTATTTCAATAGTGCAATCACTAATCACTGTCAATCCACATTAACAAAAGAAACATATTCCAGCTCAGATCCGTTGTAATATTCTGAAAGAAATGTACATAAAGGTTGAGCATATTTAATTTCAGATGAAGTGCCAGCCTAGAGCTGGTGTCTACTATGTATCTACAGTTAACTATAAATATATCTAGAAATAGATTGTGCTGTAAGAATGAAGTGCTTTTCACACGCTGGCTATGTGTGTTTAATGATGGTTCTTGTCAATGGCAGTTTTCTGTCAATATTGCAGTGATTATCTGAGCAAGCCCAGGCCTGCTGCTGGGGCGGTGCTGTTGGGGAGATGTGGTGGCAGCTCAGAGAGGAAGAACTGAGGAACCTGATGACGCCATCATTAGATACCACCGCCCACTGCTGGAGGTTCCTGAGTCTCCCACTGGGTCTCAAGAACAATAGGAGCTGGAGAAGGTACAAGATGGAGACCAGCGGATGGATCACCATCTTTGTTCCTGGCGTGCTTGAGGTCCTGGCTCTCATGTCCCTAAATAACCTCTGAGCTTCTTTTGTTTCTGGCATTTGGATTCACTCAAGTTGCTGCTTCCTCGATGCGGTGTGTGCCCTGCTTCCTGTTCTACACTGCCGGAGGGCTCGTTGCTGCAATGCCACTTTGTTCTTTAGAGCTGGTGTGTACATCCATTTTAGCTGCTGGCTCAGATAGGTGGAGACCAGGTCCAAGAAGTGGGGTGCTTGGTCAGAATTTGTGTCAGTTTGTTCAGGACGCGGAGTGAAGTGGGCACTGGGTAGGACAAAGGAGGAATATAATTCTGGCATATTTTCTTGAAATATTGAAGGCTCATTGATTATTTCGCAGCCGTAATAAAATGGCAAATAGTTTTAAAGGGGGAAGATCAATTTTGATTGGCACACATTTTTTTAAAACGCATAGGCCATGGAGCACATATGGCATAGGCCAAAGCACATGGTTTTGTAGGTATAAAAAAAGATCTCTGCCTGATTTCATAGAGCGGATTGATCTACATTATTGTAGATAAAGAGATGAGTAGATGGTGTTTTGTTTTTAAATGAACGATTGTTACTCCTGCCAGATTTTAAAAAGCAGGTTTAGCTGGATTATTGTGACAATAGGCCATAGTGCAGGCTGCTCATCAAGGTGCATAGATGCTCATCAAGGTTTTTGTCCAGCATAAAGATCAGTGTCTTAATTGTTTAAGGACGTGGGCATTTATTACCAATTTACTATAATGCCTGGATAGAGGAAGGGCAAGGATGAGTCTTATCACCTGCTCCATGCATTAATGGGGTAGCGCGGTTAAGAGGATGGCACAAGTTCAACAAGTTGGTGGGGAAAAAACAGCGGGATCCCCCTGCAGGGTGTGTTGGAACAGGGGTAGGCAATGAGAGGCCATTGAGGCCAGGGGTGCCTCTAGGGTGGTCTTCCCTCCAGTGGAAAATAACTCAAGGATTTAGATCCTCCTGAAGATATTGGAGCAGTTGGAAATTGACAGAGGGTTCTGACAGTGAAGTGCCCACAAGGATAGGGAGTGGTCGATGGTCCTGGGCTGTCACAGGACGAACCCATGGCCCTTCCACTGATGCATACACAGGCTCTGCCCGATGCTGAGGGGGCTCAGGGGACAGTGATTTGGCAGTCGGAAGCAGGTTGTTACCACAGGGACCGCAAGAGGATCCCCATTTCACTCAGCCTACTTGGCCACAACGTCTTTAGACTCAGTTTGAAGAACATTGGGCACAATGTACTGCATAGACAGGGAGGCGTGTTGCTGAATATGTCTGTCCAAATTGTTTCAATTATTTCTTTGTCCATTATATTTTAACACAATCTGTTTTTTTGTTCCAGTAGTGCTCTATACATATTGAACACCAACCCCTTTGACGCCACTTGTTTATCAAATATTATCTCAAACCAGGTCAGTTGTCTTCCCAGTTTACCCTTCCACCTTGAGTCTGTCAATACCCCCTTCAATTGAAGAAACATACATTGGGATAAGGGAACCAGTTCCATAAGGGACCCAGTCCCATGGCCATCTGAAGCTGGTCAATATCAATGTATGTCACCTCTTTCACCAATTAACCTGCTCTCCCCAACCCCTTCTCATACCATATTTGAAATCCGGGTGGTTTGTGAATGCTGCCGCCTATTGGCAGCTTCCAAATACAGCTTAGAGGTGAGGGCAATGTCGTTACCCCTCTTGGAACCCTATGTTCTCTCAAACTTGCCCAAAGCACTGCCATTATAGGGTGATTATCTATCCTCTTTGAAATTTGTGTCTGGGGCTTCGACAATCACTCCCCTACTGTTACCGGTTTCAACACTCCATGTTTCAGTGCCACCCATTGTGTCTCCTTGTTATTCCTGAGGTGGTCCATAATCACCCTCAGTTGTGCTGCCCTGAAAAAGTTTTCCAAGTTTAGCAGTCCAGCCCCTCCTACCACCCCTGTGCTTTCTACGTGTCAAGGTGTTGTAAGCTGTTCTAGCATCTTTACCTTGCCATCAAAACCTCAATAAGGTCTGTTTAACTTTACAAAAAAATGGGTGTAATCCCCACCATTTATTTTAAATCCTGACAGTTTCCCATAATCCTCAAGTTGCCGAATCAGTCTCGGTAACGACTCCATCGGGGTTTGAATGTAAGCAAGTATATGATCTGCGAAGAGGGATCATTTATACTCCAAATTTCCTACAGAAAATTCCCAAATGTCCCCATCACCCCTAATTGCTACCACGAGGGGTTCAATCGACAGGGCAAAGAAGAGTGGTGAAAGCAGACACCCTTGCCTCGCCCCTCGCCCCAGCGGGAACTTATCAGATGAGACTTTATACACAGAGACTACTGCCATAGGTGTACTGTACAAGGTCTCAATACCCTCATTTATCGTGGGACAAATCCCGTTCACCTCATGGTGGCAAACATAAATTCCCACCCCACCCTATCGAATACCTTTTGACATCCAGTGATAACAGCATTCGGTTCTCCTTCCCCTCATTCTGCGATGCCATCAGGTTGAGGGTCTTCTGTATGTTGTCTGCTCCTTGCCTGTTACGTATAAATCCTACTTGGTTGGAATCAATCACTTTAGGAGGGAAAAAGTTGGCATCACATTACAATAGAGGTATGGACCTATATGATCCGTATTCCTCCCCATCACTGCCTTCCTTATGTAGCATTATCAGCCTAGCCTCCAGAAATGACTCTGGTACTCCCTCACCATCCAGAATAGAAATGAAGAGTTTCTCCAAAATGTGGGCCAAGACCTCCCAGTACCTCCTTATAAAAGGCGGTTGTAAAGCCGTCCCTCCCTGGTGCCTTTCATTGAGGCTCTGGCTCCTTTTATCTCTTCTGTGGTGATTGGGCTTTCCAGAGATTCTTGGTCTCTGATGCTAATTGGCGGCAGTGTGTTTTTATCTAGAAAGGATTGTATCTCTTCTTAGGAGCTGCCCACCTCAGCAGTGTACACGTTTCGGTAAAACCTGCCAAATCTATGCGCCACTTATTGTAATTTATATAGCGCCCTTTCCCATTTGTATGGCCTGCATGCGCTTTGTGGTTGGAACGAACTTGGGGACTGAAGTCCATGTATGGTGGATTCTAAGAGTTATGTTTAAGATGCGTGTGTGCATTTTGCCGGGTAAGGAGTTAGGCGGACTGGCTGACCCCAGTAAGCAGCCCCGAGGTCAGACACGTGGGTGGGTATTGTTGGTGGATTAGTAGAGCGCTAGTGCATGAGATTCGATGTGTGCCCAGCGAGACCAAATTATTACATGGGTTGTTGCTGTGTACTAATGGCAGAGGTGTTGAGATATGTCAGGGGTTTCAGTGTGGATGGCTCGGCGGATGCTAGACTTGATTTGCATAGCCACAGCTGCATTCTACAGTGTATGGATGAGGAGACGTGCCTGCAGTATGTGTCCACAGATGTGATTTAAATTATATATACCTTAGTCTCGGACACCTGGCAAGTGGAGGCAACACCCAGCCTAGGGACACAGCACTAACTAGAAACACCCCGACCTGAGACACTTAGCAAGTAGGAGAGACGTCTAAACTAGGAGCACAGCAACCAGTAGAAGTACCTTCCTGGTCTGTATGGAGCCACAGGATGCATGGTGAGGGGTACCAGAGGGGTAGGCTGAGGGATCATGCTCCAACCTCTGCCTACTGGCATCGAAGAAGTTCACTGCGACTGCTCATATACCTGCAGGCTCCGCGCAGGTATTGGGATGCAGCTTTGCTGCCATTTCTGGATCCACCTGGCTCAGGCGCAAGTGCAGTTCCTGGCAGTCCTGTTGTTCCAGCTCAGCTCTTCTATCTGCCTTGGGTTGCTTCCACTCTGGTTGATGGAGCGCTGGTTTGTCAATCTGCAGTTTGTGCTTTGGGGCCCAGGTTTCTGGGCCATGCTGAGTTTGGAGTTGTACAGGTTGGCCTTTGCATCTGGGAAGAGCTAAAGAGATTCTGCACTGGGATCCTTCTCCTTTGTATCAATCAACATCTTCCAGAGCAGTGACTCTATATAGTAATTGGTGCCATGTGACGACAATTGGCATCTTCTTTTTGTGCTTCCCTGCTCATCTCTAATCTTCTTAACTGTCCTCTCAAACTGTTGCTGCTCCCTTATCCTCCTTGCCATCATTGCATCAGCCTTGCATCCCTACTCATAGAATGTTTGTATACAGAATTAAAGCTTGGCAAAGATCTTGTCTGACCACACGTTTTCAGGGATTGTCCCTTTTACAGCTTTTCTCTTATCACCAAGTCCCCTCCCGACTTTCCCCATCCAATCTGCCCCTGAAATGTCTGAATCACTGTCTTCAGTTTACCTTGCTATTCAAAATAATAGGGGGCGCCACTGTGGTGAAGCTGTGGTGGGGGTCATAGAAATGAAATGCAAAAAAAATTTGGATACTCATTTCAAAAGCTTTCAGCACATTGTGTGTGTATTTCTATTGTAATTTGTTTGTATTTTTGACAACAACTTTTTTTTGTTTCTTTGGAATAGACTGTTTTTTATCCGTTATACACTTTAAGTCTTGCAATTTAACTCTAAAAATAAAAAATCCTAATTTTTGATACAATTGATGTTTACATTCAGATCCTTAATGGGATAACTTTGAAGTGATATCTGCTTTTTGGATACACGTACTAGAATAAAGAGGATTAGATTCTAAAATAATATTACAGCAGCTTTGGAACTATCCGTATTTCAGTTTACCTTCCACCAGGGCCCTCTCTTTTTAGCCACGCCTTCGGCCATGATCCACCCTCTAAATGTGGCCTTCCCAGCATCAAACGCTACCAGAAGACACACTTCCCCAGTGTCGCGCAGCTGGGGAAATATTGAGTAATATTCACTCTCCTTTCCTCATCAAAGACCTGATCTTTGAATAGCGTGTCATTACAGATACAGCTTTTCTCCCTCTTAGCTCCATCTACAAGTGCCACTCTTCCTGTCACCATATCATGATCTGACCACCCCACCATGCATATTATCGCCCCTTCACAAGGTATTCCTGCCCTTGTTCCAACAAAATGTGGTCTATCTGTGTAAAGGCTTTGTGCAGCATATACAAACATATCCATTCCTTCCTGTCTAGGTTTGGTTCCCTCCATGTATCAAACAGGAAGTGTTCCCTTGGTACCTGTTGAAGAGTGCTTTTGCCATCCCCTCTGGTTAGCGCACGCCTTCACTCACTGAACATCTATCCAGAGCTTGGTCCATAATCATGTTGAAATCTCCACCACAGAACCATACCCCCTCTTCCCACTTCAACAGTTTTCCCACAGTCTCCATACAGAACCCTAGTTGCGCCTGCACATAACGTTAAACAATGGTTTCCAATCATACATTTTACTGCCATCCATCGACACACTCCCGGCTCCCTTTTTATCGACCTAACAATGAAACCATGGTTTCTTTAGTAAATTATAGCCGCCCTTCCTTTTTGTCAGGTCTAGACCCACAAAGCGGCTTACCAAACACCCTTCCATTAATGTCAAGCTCCTCTCCCTTCTTATATCGTATTTCTTGTACAAAGAGCACATCCATTCATTCCTGCCAGAACACACGCATTCCCTGCTTCCCTGGGGAGTTTAGCCCCTTTACATTCAGTATGCCTACATGTATCTCGTCATCCATTGTCCCAGCTTCCGACTTCCCTTATCATGATGAGAGCTTTGCGATCTGAAACTAACCATAACAATACCGCATGTGTAACAAATAACCAAACAACAAACTTGTCTAAAATAAACACCAACCAGCCCTCTCCCCTACCCTTTCCCCCTCTGTCCCTCTCCTTCCCCCTTCTTCTTTCCCCAGTTTGAGATGCCCTGACCCCAATCAGCGCCACTCAGGAGTCACACGCATACCCCGAATACCTTTGAAAAGTAATACACTATTCCATCAAAGCCGTTATTGCTTCAGTTTCTCAGGTTCCCCATACCCCCACATCCCATTGTCAACACTCCTCCAGTCATTGTGACATCCAGTGGTACATCTCTCTTTATCTGCACAGTCCTCTTCTCCCCTTATTCCCTTGTTTATGTCTTGAGAGGTGGGGTGTTAAGCTTTCTGAATTTCCTGCTTCCACTTCCTTTGCCCCTTCCGCTCAGCCCTCTAGGCCTTCTCTGCTTGCAAGCTCCCTTCTCAATCATCTGACCAGAGGGTGATCCCTGGACCTATCTGCAGAGGTGGACCAAAACTCCTTCCGCCCCCTCTCTCGATGTAGGAAGGATAGGTCTTGGTAAATGTTCCCTCTGGATCCCTTATAGTCCCGGTCTGTCCGCAATCTTGCTTTATTCATAATGTACTCATGGCTTCCCAGCGTCTGCTGGAGCCCCTTATGATGCCACCAATTGCAGACCTAAGGTATCAGTAAAAGGCCCATGGTATAAAGTATGGTAGATTAATAAAGGGATATGGCAGACGCGGGAGAGACACCATTTTAATTAACGGTTCTCTCCCCATCACTGAGAGATGCAATCTCTTTCTGAATTCAATCAGTCTAGACCTTGCTTGTGCAATGTTCCACTCATGAGAGAGACATGGCATATATTGGCCCCCAGGTACCTAAATGTCTGAGACTCCCATCTCAACCCCAAATTTGGCAGCCAGGACTCATCAAGCCCAGCCCATCACGCTAACGGGAATATGCATGACTTCTTGCTTCTCATTGTAATCCTGGAGAGCGCTGCAAAATTATCTAGCACTTTCAGGAAATACGCCAAATTATCCTCTGGATTAAGTACATACAGCATATCGTCTGTGTACAGCGAGACAACGTGGCTCACCCCATCCATGTGCAGCATTGCCTCCCTAAATTCCATCTACAGGAAAGCTACCAGGGGCTCTAAAGCCAATATAAAGAGCATGGGGGATAGCAGGCATCCCTGCTTTGTGCCCCTCCATAAACTCCACTGACCAGATACATACTTGGATATATACTTGTCTGTCCTAACTCTTGTAGTAGGTGCTGCATGCAGTAATCAGACCCATCTGAGGAACCGCTCCCGCACCCCAAATTGTTCCAAGGCGGCATACAACCAGTCCCAACATATTGAATCAAACGCCTTAATTGCATCCAGCAATGCCACGGTGCAGCCCTCCTTCCTTGCTTGCATCTTGTCAATCACTATATGCAGTCTCCTCAGGTTGCCCTTCCGGGACATATCCCGTCTGATCAGGATGAATTAATTTCCTGATCACTGCCTTAAGCCTCTCTGCAACGATAACTGTGAGAATGTTGCTATCTTGATTGATCGTAGAAATCCTTCCAATATTATGTGCAATTCTGCATATGCTTACCTGGTTTAAGTATTGGAACAATTATGGATTCCTCTATAGTTGGTGGCAACCTTCCTGACTCTCCTGAACATCCGTGAAGACCTGCTCTCCAACCTTGACTCTAACACCCCATGCGTCCTCATCTCTTCTGCCTTCGACACTGTCAACCATGCCATCCTGCTCAACCGTCTCCGTGATAACCTGGGTATCACTGGTCAGGCTCTGGTGTGGCTGACTTCTTTCCTCTCTGACCGACCCTCCCAGGTCCAACTGGGGTCCTTCCTCTCTGATATCTTTTTCTCTACCTGTGGTGTCCCCAGGGGATCTAACCTCTCTCCCTGGCTGTTCAACCAATACCTGGCACTCCTTGCTCACTGCATCGCAGCTCTCTGTCCTAATTTCCAGTGCTATGCGGATGATACCCAGCTCATTTTCAGGCTATCCTCAGCCTCCTCCTCTCCTTCCCTCATCTCTGACTGTCTGTCTTCTATCCAGGAGTGGTGTGATGACCACTGCCAATGACCTCTGCCTTAATGCCATTAAGACTGAGATTCTACGCATCGGCACACCCGCTCCCTCCGTCCCTGCAGCTCTCTGGCTGGCCCCTCTTGGCCCTCTATCTGCCCCCACCTGCAAGGCTATAAACCTCGGGGTCATCCTCGACTCCACACTCTCCTTCTCTCCTCGCATCTCTGATATCTCTAAGAAGTCACACTACCAGCTGCACATCCTCAGAGGTATTCTTCCTTTCCTCTCCTTCCCCCAGAAGCTCACTGTCTCCAGAGCCCTGGTTCTCTCTAGGTTGGACTATTGCAACAGCCTCTTTCTAAATCTGCCTACCTTTACTCTCCGCCCTCTGCAACTTATCCAGAACAGGACTGCAAGACTTGTCCTTGGCCTCAAGCCCAGGGATCGTATCTCTCCAGGACTGAAATCTCTGCACTGGCTCCCAGTGGCTGCAAGGATTAAGTTCAAAATCCTCTGCATTGTCCACAAGGCCTTCTGGGGCCTGGGGCCGCGTTACCTTCAACTCTCTCTTCCTAAATATCTTCCATCTCGATCTCTTCAATCATCCACCTCCAACTCCCCCAGGGTCAGTTGCTTCTCCAAGCAAGGAGTTGGTGGTTGATCTCTCTTGTCGGCAGGGGCCTCCCTCTGGAACAGCCTTCCTGCCTCCCTGAAATTTGAGAAGAACCATCTCCGGTTCCGGAAGCACCTCAAAACCCTCCTCTTTGCTTCTGCTTTCTCTCCCCTGCTGAATTCCTGGCTGAAACTGCACTGGATACCTGGCCACCCTTCTGATCGCGGGCCCAGGCCCCGCCAGTTGCACAACCTGCACTGCCTCCCTGGCAACCCCTGCACCTGGGGACTGTTTTCTGTATCCCTATAGTCCCCTACACCTATGTCTGCACTTAACTTGCACTTGCCACCAGCTGGCCGCTTTTTATTTATCTTATTTATTCTACTATCCCATGTACTGCACTTCCCCTCTCCCTTCCCCCACGCACTTTTCCCTTTCCCCGTCTCTTGCACTTGCGCGATCTGAATGACACCTGGCCTAGTAAGATCGTTGTCTGTCTTCCCTTTGTTCCCCCTCCCTTGCCTTGTCGCGCCTTGAAACACTTGTGTATAGGCGCGTTATAAATGCCATATCATATCATATCATATGCGCCTTTGAGAGTTTCCAACCGCCACAGGGCCACCTCATCTATAAATACTTTGTAAAACCTGGCCGGTTGACCATCTACCCCTGGTATTTTACTTGTTGGTAATGCACAAATCACTGCCTGTAGCTCCTGAATCGTAAGTGGCGCTCCCAGTGCCTCTCCTTGCTCCAGCTCTAAGGGAGGCAAATCTATCTGGGATAATGTCTCCCTGACCTCCTGCTGGTTATCGACCCCATATGTGCTATAAAGATCCTGGCAAAATCTCTGAAATATATAATTGATTTACCCCCGTGACCTCCACAAACTGCCACATTAATCTACCATCTCATTAATACCACTTCTGACTTTCTCTTTGCGGCAGAGCCACAATGACATTCTACCCGGTTTATCACCTTGCCCATGTAGCCTCTCCAGAATACACTGCATAGCTATATCTACCAAGTCTCCCCAACGTTGTATACATTCCTCTCTGAGCGTGAGATGATCTCTCTCCACATCGACATTCAGAGGGTATGTCTGCTCTAATTGCTTAATCTGTGCATCCAACTTCGATAATTCCCTCAGCAGCTCATTTTGCACCCCTTCCACCTTAGCCAGGGCCGCCAGCACCACCACCTTGAACGGTTCCCATAAATATTACCCCTTTTCAACACTTTCCTTGTTGATACAGAAATACTCCTCAATCTGTTCTGCCATAAAAATCCGAAAGGGTCCGTCTTGAAGGGTCTCTGCTCCTAGCTGCCACATGGGCATCAGGGCAGGGCATTTACTCACTATCCACTCAGCTAATAGGGGCGAATATTCTGAACATGTCCTACATGTCATATGAGGCGCTCACAAATTCCCAAAGTCTTTCCAGGCTAGTAAAGAGGTAGTCAATACATGTATAAGTCCCATGTACTCCTGATTATTATGAAAACTAACTTGCAGTGTCATGGTTCACCGCCATGGCCCTATGGTCCTGTGTTGGTCCATATGGCAACGTTGGCATCACATTTGCCCATTCCAAGATGGCTGGATGCGTACACATGTTACTCACCGTCACATGGTGATGTCACAGATCCAGCAAACCTCGCATTGCAACTGTACTTGTTGTTGCTGAATGTTGTGTTCATCCTTCAGTAAGCTGCTGTCTTTCAATCTGCTGAGCCCTTGTCCTTTCCTGGTCTGTCTCCTTGCCCCATATTTTCCTCTTGTCACTCTCCTATTTTCCGTTCTCCATCCTGGAATCCTCCTTTTGACAAATCCTCCTACAATACCTGTGCTCTACACCATGCACATCCTTGGTGTACCTCTGGACAAGCCTTCCTTACTTTCTTGCTCTTCGCACCATCCTTCATTTGCTGGAGTACTTCGCCTGCCACCCACTTCTTAAGGATTCTTCCTGACTGCAGACTGTGCAGGTTTTTTCCCCTTCTGGCTTTTTTTCTCTCTCTTGATTGGCTCCGCATTCCCTGGGCAGAGCTAAGCATCTAGTAACATCTTATGGGTCACATTGGCTGCCCAGGGAAAAGGTCGCCGCAAACCACACTCTGATACGCCTGCTAATCATAAGGTGAGGCGTGATCTTGACACACAGTGCCATTCAGCCTCCTCCAAATGGGCCGTAACTCTAGCTCCTCTAAGAACTTCCCCAAAACATTGGGTCTCATTACACGGATGGTGCTAAGGGATTACCAGCACCGGTAAGGGTACCGGTGCCGGTAATCCCTTAGCGCCATACTAAGAGGTCCCTCAGCGGGTCCCACCCTTAACGTGTGGCCAGACCACATGTTAAGGAAGAGACCCGCTAAGGGACTTCAGGGCAAATAACGGTACCGATAATTCCGCCTTGGTGAATGGGGAAATACCACCCGCCAACCTTGGAATAGGGCGGTAATTCCCCCATTCACCAAGGCGGAATCGGTAAAATACCGGCGGCAACCATGGCGCTAACAGCGCCATGGTTACCGCCGTCCGTGTAATGAGGCCGATTTTCTTTTGAGTCCAGCTTAACATACTTATCGTCCGATATGTCTAAGGTTGGGTTCAACATGCATTAAAATCTCCTTCCAATATCCACATGACACCTCTAAAGGAAGCCAATCCAGCATTTAGGGATTGAAAGAAGGAAGACACATCATTGTTAGGGGCATAAGTGTTAATAAGGCACACTTCTCTATTATCTATGTAGCCATGCATCAGGACCATCCAACCTTCACTATCCATACGAACTTCCGCCATCCTGAACCCAAATAAGGAGACCCCTGGTATAGGTAGAGCATGTTGACCCGAAGCCCACCCCCCACCTGTAGGTACTCAACATGTTGGCTTGTTTCTCTGATGTAAGATGTGTTTCTTCTACCATCACAATCCTTACTGCTTTCCTGTGCAATTGTGAAGCCACTCTTATACGCTTAATGTAGTTATTCAATCCCGTAACTTTCCAAGAGGACACTCTCAACAGCTCTGCCATGTAACCTTTGTCTGTGCTCTCTTCCTCCCCCTGCTGCACCTCACACCTCTGCAACGTCTATTCCACTCCTTTGCAGTTCACTTAACTTCCTCTGTCCCTCTCCTCCCAGCCCCCTTTCTTCTGTAGTGTTCTCCATATCCCCACCATACCTTAACAAGCCGTTTTGTAACATTAACACACCGCCCTGAAACATAACTATTGACCCAAAAGTACCAAGACTATCTAAATCAAAATTCTGTAATTCCTTGTAAGGTTTTTCTCAAATATCCTTATTTATTCCTGACTCGTCAATGTCATACAGTTTTAGCCAATGCATTTCGGACATCTGTCCATCATCAAGGCTATTAACACTGCTATTGACCAACCAGCAAATATCCGATCATTATATTATTATTCATTAGTACAATTCATCCCAGTTATTCATCGTAAAGTAAAACCCCAAAAAGAACAAAATATAAATCAAACCTTTACCATTTTACAAAATTACACAAAATGTAAAGAGAACAGAATAGGAACAGAAGAAAAAGATTTGTAAAGAATAAAAAGAAAATTAGTAAAAGTACAGTGTTAAATTAATTGCCTAAAAAAAAATCGATCCACTTGAGGAAATAGATTGTATGAAAACATTATCAATGCAAACGTCATTTTAAAATGTTCTCCTCTGCACAAGAACTCCCACCAATCAGAGGCGCTTTGTGAAGGCATTTCGGTTATAAGAGGCCCTAGATATTTAGTAATCAATAGTCTGAGTTTTGGGCAACACAGAGTAAGATGTTTTAATGTTTTACTGTTACTACTGCAGCTTTACATAGTCTACACACCCCAGTTCCATCATCACTAATATTTCTTGAATTGAGTATTTGATTAGTAGGAAGCATATTCATCCTAATGTGCATACAGACGTTATGATTTTGGGTGCTAGGAAATTTCCACAAGTACTTGGGGAGGACATTCATCACTCTGACGTCTTGATTAAGATTTTTTATATAACTTGTACCAAGCCTTATCTGTTTCTGTTTGTATCCAGTCCCTGAGCCATAGTTTTTTTCCTGCTGCATCTGGGTTTCATACTAAGGTCTCCACCTTTATGTTAGCCTCATCAGGAATTGCTTGGCATTGTTGGAACCACAGGCTTTGTACCCAGTCCGGTTAATTTTTGTCGCTACATTTGAACATTTGAAACTGGATCGGTGGTTTTGGCATGACAAGCTTTTGAAAGAAGGAATATGCTTTCCATGCAACGATTGCTTGTAATGAAACGTGCCCCGGTTCATGCCTCATGATACATGTAGGCACACATCTCGTTAGGGTTAATATTTTTCTCCAGAACAGGCATTCTAAGAAGGCCCATTCCTTCCAAGGGAAACAAAGAGATGTCTCTGCACTGTATGATAGAATCGGGATCACTTTTTGTCTGTAGAATTCTATTGCATGCAACACAGAACATTTTCCATATGTTGAATGTATTATATATAACCTGGATGGCAACGATTTTTGTCTTTGATCTCACTTTGACTTTGCAAGGATTATCGCATATGCTCTGGTTTATGTCAATCCCAAGGTATCTCATGTTACTAACCTGGACCATAGACTCTGTTCCCAGATACCATTGGATGTTTTTTTTTTTTGGCCACCTATTTGTTGTAACACCATAACCACAGTTTTTGAGCTATTTATTTTTAGAGCATTTCTTTTGGTGAACAAATTTAATGAATTCAGTTTTTTATAAGGCCAATAGTCTGATCTAGAATAATGAGGTCGTCAGCATATAGTATCCAGCTCCCCATGTTCGCATTTATTTTAGTTGGAAAAGCGTTGTCTGCTATCAACGTCTCTTTTAGATCAGATATAAACAACTTAAACAGTTCTGCTGCTAACAGCATCCTTGTTTCAGGACACAAACGTTTGGTCTTTTTTTGCTCAACAGTCCATCTTTGTTTAGTCTTATTTTATTAGAGGTATCTGTGTATAAGGCTCTGGTTGGAACTAAAATGTGGTCCAGGCACTTCCATTCGACTATTTTGTTTCCAAAGTAGTTCTCGATCCACACCATCTAAAGCCTGAGCGAGGTCAACTGATGCAATATACATTTTTGTTCCTTCCTTGAAAGTTCTTAGTTTGAGGATATTCAATATAAATACATTAAAGCTACATCCCATGCCTTTCACAAAGGCATGGGATGTAGTCTTGGGTCAAAATTATCTGAAGCCATTACCCAGTCTTTGATTCTGGCCAAAATCAAGAACGCAAAAGTTTTCCCCAATACGTCCAAGAGGGCTATTAGACAGCAGTTTTTTGGGTCGGTTCTAATACCCTTTTTGAAAATGGGGATTACAATAGCTGTCTTCCAGGAATCAGGAATTTTTCTTTTAGTCAAGATTTCTTCAAATAAGACAAAACAGAAATCAGCCCACTCATCTATGGCTTCTTTAAGCATTGAATTCGGAAGGCCATCTGGGCCTGGGGCACGTGAATTGCTGGCCTTATTGATCATTGCTATGTTTCATGTCTGTCAAAGGCTTCTTCCCATCGTTCTGTTGAAGATGGAACTTTATAAGTGTCATCTACAATTGTCTTGCCGAAAAGAGAACCAATAAAATGTATCCAATCATCTTCTTGTACTGCATTGTTTTGCAGAGCTCTTTGGTTCCCTCCTATCTCATTCAGTACCAGCCACAAGGCTCTCGAGTCGTTGGATGCCAGGATTTTCAACATGTGCTCTGCGTCTTTCTACAAAGAGATGCACCTGTGACTTTGTAACCAGTTTTTATATTGTTGTTTCTGCTTTTGTATCATGTTTTTGTTTATAAATTCCCTGTTCAGAACTTAGTTTTCTGATGTCTCGGTGCAGCTCACGTTTCTTTTCGACAATTTCGTGGTCATATATGTGTTTAGGATTGAATTATGTTTTCTGTTCAGACACTCTTGTCATGGTAAATTCACTAAACAATGATAATTAAGACCAATTTCTTGTTCTTGTAGGGCTATTTTGAGCTTCTCATTGACTGACTGAACATCTTGCAGTCATTTGGAGCCTGTCTCTTTCTAGTCCTAATTCAATGTCATGCATCAACTCACCCATCTCTCTTTGATTTAGAGCACACAAGGACAATTTCACCATGTCTTGATCACTATAGACTGTTTAAATGATCCTTAGTGATTTGGCCAAGGGAGACACGTTGGTCGATATGAAGAAGTAATCTCGGATCAATGATTGGTTCCCTCTTCTCCATGTGGAAACCGTTGGGACATCACCGGGACTTTGCCCATTCAGAAGGTGCAGGTTTTGCTCTTCAATTTCTCACATCCAGATTTCAGCTCTGGAATGTTTCTTATTCATCTTCAGATTATAGGGAGAGTATCCTAGACAATTTATATTTAGGTCTCCACATAGAATTAACAAAGGGTCATGATATTGAATTCTACAGTTATCAATGACGGACCTTACCCCCTCGATAAAGCATTTGTCCTGCCACATCATAGGATTCCAATACAAGTTCAAAATTATCATGCAGGCAGAGTCACTGACTTCCGTTTTTTCTATCTCAAACACCACCGTTTCCAAGTAGTGATACAGATTCCTTTTATGAACTACCTTCACACCTAGGCCAATTATTATCAATTTTATGAGACCTGAGGATGGTCTCCCTCTCCCATTTTATTTTTGCTCGATTTAAGAATAATGTATAGCCTTCGACTAGCAGTGGGATCGAAATCCACACTCTAGTGTTCCAGATGTCGATCTTTATTGATTTGTCTAGGGGGCATTTTAAGTGTTATTGCTTTTTGTTTAAATTTAGAGTCTTTGATAGCCATTCCCAGTTTACATCAGTAGTTGATTTTATATTGCTGGGCACTTTGAGGTTTATTTGCCTTTTGCCCTCAGAGAGTCTGTTAATAGTTATCTCCAGTGGAGTCATTGTGTCTTGTAGCTCCTTTCCACAATATCTTAGGTCTCGGTGTGTTGTTCCGCCTGTTGCTGGAGTGACTTCAGCTGAATTGACTTTCCTTACACTAGTCACAGTGACACTGTTAGTACCTATGGATGGGCGAGTCGAATGTACAGTGGCTCTCTGGAATTCCACTTTTTCAGGTCTTAGCTCTTTTATATCAAACCCTAATGGCCAGAGTGACTCACCTGCTTCCAAGAGCAAATAACGTTTACTTTTGGAATCTATACGCAGGCATACACAGTAAAATTTGTTTGGTATCAGGAACTCAATTGCTGCAATGTCTCCTGATTCCAATCTGCTAAGCGAAAGATATTTGAATGATTGAGCATTAAATCATAATTCGAAGAGAGTATCCGTTCTATAAAGATTTGTGGTCTTTCATTGTGATATTTAACTACTGTTTCTCTTTTTTCTGGTTCGGTTTTACCGAGATTTCTAAATTTGAACACTGGACTGGGCCATGCTCTGTTTTTTTTTGCTTAAGCCAGGCCCCTGTAGACTTCATTTGTTTTTGAGATTGCTGGAAGTCTTTCTTTGTTATCATTTAGTGAGCTGTTAAGTTGATAGCTAATTGACAGCTGTTCGACAGTATGGAGTCCTGGCAGGATTATGTATTTACCTTCTTCCAGTGCAGCAACCATTCTTATGCGTCTTTCCTCTAGAGTCAGGAAGGATGGGTTTTCAAGTTGCACAGTAAGCAGAGAATTATTAGGTGCAGCTGTCACTGGCGTAACCTTGGATGGTTTGTCCAGGCTTGGTGTGTTCGTGGCTGCCAGGGACACCACAACTCACTTAAGTTCACCATTTTTGACTTCCACTTCGTAAACTGATAATTCTTGAAGCTCCACGTCACTAATAATACGATCTGAATTTCTAGTGTGATCCAAATGATGATCATTTGAGACATTCGATTGCAACAGTGGGGTCATTGTGACTTTTTTGCCAAGGGTACTTCTTCTCTCACAGTTTACATTCCATGGCAAAGATTCATCTGGTTCAGGTAGCAAGGACTTCAAGTTTCGAATTAAGTCCCTTCAATCTCCTTCTTTCTCAACCTACCAACCCACTCCCATAATTCTTTATCCTTGACCCCCTAACAACATGTCTCCTTTTCCATGCTCCTTGATTTCTCTCCTTCCGTTTGAACCTCATCTCTCTTTCCCTCTCTGCTATCACTCTGTCTCTCTAGTTTGTCTCTCTTTCCCTGATTTACCTCCCTCCTCATCTCCCATAATTATCTTCTGTGCATTACTACGAGAGCAAAGCACTGTTTGTTCTTGGTTATACTGAACACGTACAGCCATGTAAATGACATCTGGTAAACTCCAAACTCTCACCTGACTTCTCTTCATAAACCTCTGTCACGACTTTCTACCCATCACCCTTCTCTCACTATACACCCTATTATTTCTGCCCTTTTGTATTCCCTTCCCTTTTCTTTTACTCTCTGACCCTTCCCCAGGGATTGGAATTAAGATTGGATAAGCCGGAAATAAAAGCAGCTCCTGGGTATCCTGCATCAACCAGTGTACAGGAGCTATAACTGGGGAACTAGGAGCTAGTACAGAGCCATCCACAAATCGAACTTCCACATAAGATACAAACTTAACATTCTGTCTATTATTTATGACACTGTATGCTTTATATGTCATAGTGATGCATCTGAATGTTTATTTATATATTTTCCCAAATGCACAGAGATGTCAAATAGGTATGCTTGTTTGTCCTCAGTTGGCTTGGGGAGCCATTCGTAGCTCATGGTAGCTATTGGTGTCGAGCTAGCTAGGCTCTTCTGGGTTAAAGCAGGAGCTAAATAGCTCCCAGCTCCCCCAATTTCAAACCCTGCTCCTGCCTCTCTCGCTCACCCCCCAACTATCTCCAGGTGCTGTTAAATTCAAACTAAAGAGGAGGAAGTCTGGCTGCCGCATACCATTCACATCTCACCCTCTCAGATTCTTACAAGTCATACTAGATGGATACTCCAACCAAACAAAAGAAGCAATCCTTGCACCTCTCTACAAAAGACCTCCTGGCAACCAAATGCTGTTTCTCACGCTATTTATTTCATTTCTACAGTTAGAGTAAAACTCCCCTGCAGGTGCTCTGAGACTTCACCTAATGGGTCAGCTTGCTTATACTACATCAGAAATCTCAATGCCATGGACATCTGATACTCACAACTGTGGATACAAGATTGACTTGATCTTTAAAAAGAACTTTGTGACCAGAGTCCTGGATTCCAAAGCTCTTCCTTGGAACGATCACCGAGACATCTCCATCTCAATTAATTTACACAGTGCATGATGTCCAGTAACGAGACAAGATCATTTACCCTCTTTTAAAAGCATTCAGCATTGCCACTCAGCACTTGCAGAGACTACATCTTAAATACTGTCACCAAAACTATTCTCCAAATTGCGTACTTATTGCCCTCTTACTCATCTAAACCAAAGCACTCACAATGTATCTGTTACCCTAAACTATAATTAAGGATATCACCTAAACGGCTCCTTTAACAAAGGCAGCTTTCCCAAATCCTCAACAGGTACGAATACATCTTGCCCCTGTCTTGAGCACTCCATGAAGTAGTTCTTAAAGTAAAAGAATTGTAGCTGCCCTTAAACAAGCCATTGCCACACCGTTGAACAAACAAATCCAACTCAGTTTTCTATAAGTATAGACCAACCTCCTGTCTCTATACCCACACTCTTGAGTTAACTCTTGTTTACCAATTTCTGGCTCACCTGGACACTCATACACTGCTCGAATCGCTGCAGTTCAGCTACCGCACATGACTGGCATGTGATATGGCACAGAAACAGCTTTCTGCAAAATCTGCGAAAATAATATTGTAGTAGTAAAGCAAGCAAACATGTAACGAATATGTTAGTGCATTTAGATCGCAGCAAGGCCTTTGACAACCTAGGACAAAAAAAGCTTCTCTAGCATCCTTTAGAGATAGTCTTTAAATCCTGCCCTTCCTGTATTTGTATCTTTTCTATTCAACTATTACGTTGTTTGAGACTGCCTTCCCTGTGAAGTTGTATGATGTTCCCCACAATTATCTCCTATATGAACAGTAATGCAGATCCCAAGTGACCTTCTGGAGTGTGGCAATGCCAACAACACCCTGCCTTTACACTGCAAGTATGAAAAAGATAATACAACTGTTGTTTGCACCTGGATGGCAAAGAGCTTTGTGAAAAAATAAATACAAAAAATGCCAATTCCCCCTTACTCAAAATCTATGACGTAACCATAGTCAGTCAAATTGGCTTTGCTTCAAAGCAGAAAGCCTAATAGTTCTTGATTTGAGCCTCCAGAGCCTCCATCTGGGCATGTAAGGTCCTGTAACCCCTTGGAGCTGCTCTTCAGCCTGGCATTGTTTTACCCTCACCAGTGTTATGCCCAAAACTCTCACAGGCCTCCCGCTTGATCCCATTCCTCCAACCGTTTCACTACCCTGCAACACCCACCCCCTCCCTGATTGGTCACTGCTTACAGGAAGTATTTTGAACTGAGATCCCCAGCGCAGCCTTTGGCCAGGCAGCTGGCTAAGGGCCTAGGCGAAGGACACCTCCCTGAGGAACCTCAATTGCTTGCTTGCCTGTTCGTCTGGGAGCCCAAGGCAACACCCCAACTCCTGTCTGCTGCAACAACCAGACAAGGGGCAACGATTGGGGTGTACAGCCAGTGCTGTATTTCTGAAATCTTGCCACTGTTTTGAATCTAGTTGTACTTTAAATATTGCCACTATCTCTAATCTAGCTGCTTTTTGAGTGTAGCCACTTCCTTGAATCCAGCTGAGGTTTGAACTTTTGCCGCTGCTTTAAATCTAGTTGGCATTGAATATTGCCACTATGCTGAATCTAGCTGTGCTTTGAATTTTGCCAGTTTTAAACCGAGTGCACTCTGAGTATTGCCACTGTTTTGAATCCAGCAGCGCCATCAATGTTTTGAATTTAGTTGCTCTTTAAATATTGCCACTATTTTGAATCTAGCAGAACTTTAAATATTGCCATTGTTTTGAATTCAGCTGCTCCTTAAATATTGCCACTGTTTTGAATTTAGTTGCACTCTAAATATTGCCTCTATTTTGGATCTAGCAGCGCTTTCAGAATTGCCACTATTTTGAATCTAGTTGCGCGCTGAGTATTGCTACTGTTATGAATCTAGCTGCCCCCTGAATATTGATGCCACCGTTACTCCATCTGCCTTTTGAGTGTAGCCATTACCTCTGTCACTAGAATGCAACTAAGTCCCACGATAAAAATGCGGTTTTCCTTGACCCAAAATCAGTCTCCATGACTCGCATAATCTCCCGGCAGCCTTCGCAGCACCCATCCACAAGCCAGCGCTACGTGGGTCGCTAACAGGGACTTAGCCACCCCTACCTATCTGAGTACTGCCTAAAATGCACACACGCATTATACATTCCTCTGACCAATTACTCATACCTCGGACTTTGGTTCTCCAAGGGCGTTCACCTATAGCTTTTTGAGTCCATACAATGGGAAAAGAATCTATACAAATGCCATATTACATTACATTACATTACAACCATGACCCAATACATACCAATAGATGGGGATGTCCGCTTGGCCTCAAATGGATACATCAAAGGAACTCATTGGTATTATGTTCATAGCCAGGGGGCGCAGTGTAGGGGCCGTCCTGGGGAAACTGCTAAAGCAGGGATAATAGCAGTACTGCCAGGCATATCAGCCTGAAGTTCTGGGTGCTAGGGTCAACTACAGCAGCACCATAAGAGCCAAGGATGTCACCTTCTGCAGCAGAGGCAACAGCATAAAAGACGAGCGAGGTAATGGCAGTGCCAAATAATGTCTCCACAGAGAAACCAGCAGTACTTGCTGCAACTCGGGCAGCACTAAATGCAAAGGAGCGAGAGAATGTAATGGAATATAATGTAAAGTGGTTTTGTTTAGTGTTGTTTGCCATTTTTGTAAGCCTTACAGCGAGTGGCTTTGTGCGAAAAGCAGGGAATTTAATATGATAGCAGGAGAGATATATGCGAAACCTGTGGTGTTGATGGGTGGGTGTGGAAGTACTGGTATCCTGAGTAAGGATCTGCTTTCTTTGGGTTTGCCATAGACACCTGGGGATATGTTATCTGAGGAGTAGAGCCTAACATCTGATAGTGTGAAGTGCTTTGCGTTTCGTTAGCTGCTGATGTGGGCATGTGTGATAGGGCTAAAGATGAAATGTAAGTAATAGCGCGATACATTCTGATGTGATAATAGCTAGGTCTGAGGTGTCTGTGGACGATTTTTGTGTGTAGTGTAAGACGTTAGGCTATATTAGGAGAGAGTCAGGTACTTGGGGGAGAAGAGTGGAGTCGGCCTTGTAATACAGAACAACCTGTTGTCTTCCCACCATTCCTACCACTGGCCTCTTGCACATAGGCCCTATTTTACTTTCTCACATTGTCACTGTCAAACTCTCTCTCTTTCTCTCCCTCTCTCCCTCTTTCTCTCTTGCTTGGCCTCTCTTTCTCTCTATGACTCTTAAAAAGATCCATTTTATCTCATGTCCATAAAGGATCTGGGTGTTGGTAGATGAGGGAAGAGGGAAGTCTGGAGACTCCGCTCATTACCATAATATACGTGCTAAAGATTATGGAAGGCAAGAATATTTGTTTCATGCAAATGTCTGCTAGAAATATGAGCACACCAGGTACACATCTCACGTTCTTTATTATGTTAGTTAACAAGCTGAGAACTGAAACATACTTCACTATTACTTGCACAAATGCTGAGGCAACACCCGTTTGAGCAGCAGATTGCGTTTGTCAGGTGATTGTGGCCCAGTCTACAATCCACAGCCACAAATCCACCCCCACGGTCCATCACTCACCAGGTATTAAGGCTGCTCCATAACATTGGTTTCAGAATGATGTAGCAACGTAGCAGGGGGTTCCTCCAGATGAAATTAGTAGAAAGAAAGATAAAAGGTGTACTGTGAGTTCTTCAAAATGTCACATGAATCTGGGTGCACTTTCCCTTGGACTAAAGAGGTTGTGGTGGCTGTAGGCAGGAGAAGATAAACATACTGACAGTGAAAGAAAGGTTGTTTGGGTGGCACTATCGGATGGGCAATCAAATAACGCTGTAACCTCAAATTTGCAGTCCCTCCAGCTCGTGGTAAAAGAAAATGTATGGACAAGACCACATTATTTGTCTTGGCACTGCTTAAACCAACAGTATTAGATGTTCCCTTATGAGCATTGACCTTTCAGCAGTGCCGAGCAGTAGAACACCACAGCATGATTAGAAAGATGATACAGCAAGACTGCAAGAAGGAATGATTGTGCAGAAAATGGGAAATCTCAAAATCAAAAGGGAATGTCCCAGTGAATCGAGAACTGCTAGGGATCATCTGTAAATATAACCAAAAACATGCAACCTGTGGACAAATGATGATACGTATCAGATACTAAGAAACTTTTAAGGGAAATATCTTTTGTTGAGAATATCATTATTTGAAAAAGAGTGCGAAATGAGACAAAACAAGTTATACATTATCTTGCACACTCATGTCTTAGTCATAACAGGAGAAGTGAATAACTTATATCTGATCTAACAATATAATAAAAGGCCAGAGGTATGTTTGCCCTGTATGTTTGTCTGACGCAGTCATCACCTCTTTTCACTGCTAGAGGGAGCGGTTAAGATATATAGAGCCAATGCCAATTCACATAGCTTCGCCTGTTGTCACAACTAGAGGAAGCTGTTGCCTTAAGATATATAGTGGTTTTTCTGTGTTAATGAAAACTTGCACTTTGGCCCATGTACACAGGCCTTCATACTATTTTGTTCGTTTTCTAGTGTCAACTTACCTTCAACCTCCTCCCCTTAAACCCCTCCCCATTTTTCTGTGACTACACGACACTATGTTGATTTTATTATTTTTTATGGCTTGTTCTCATATTTGTGTGACCATGCATTATGATTTATATTATACATTTGCTTTGTGATTTTCATTGTATGAACATTTCTAATTATATAACATAGCTTTTATATTAGCCCTGATTTGAAAAGGACACTGGTGTGTCGAAACACGTGTTATCCATAAAGGGCAATACAGTAAATAAATATAAACCTTCTCACAAGTACTCAGTGTGGCGCAGTTCCTGGAGTGTGGAGCAATATCTTCAACTGTTTTTTCAAGGGGTCGGGGTTAAAAGCCCCCTTACTTGCCCCACATAAACTGCGACATAAGGTGAAATTGTAATAATAGCCAGGCGCATGGAGATGTTTCGAGTTGGTACAAAACAAAACCCCGGAATTGTGGTATAGGCCTTCATACTAGTCTTAATGTAAAAGGCCAGATGTATGTTTGTCTGACGCCATCAATCGCAGTCGAGGCCGCCCGAACGCTCAGAATGCTCTGCTAGAGAGCTGTTGCTTTAGGATATACAGTGGTCCTGAACTAAGGCAATGGATTGTTAATCTCCCTAATTGCAATTAAAGGGAACTGGGCTTAGGAAATCCCCTGCACTCAAAACCTGAAGAATCTAATAATGTGACAAATTGTACGGTGCATTGAAAGCTTTTGTAACAGGGATCAAGTTATTTACAATGCAGCATTCTGCAATACTTTCTCGTCCGCTACAGGCTTGTCACTGGGTTTTGAACACATGGCGATGTCACAAAATAATGATATATTGCAAAAAACGTAAGGTGGACGGGGTTTGGTTAGTGAGGTAGGCTATATATGGAATATATATGGGATTATTACCCCTATTTAGTTAAACCAAATATGGTGGCTCCTCCTGTGACCACTTTCTAAATGTTGCAACTACAGGTATGTCAGGTTAGTGTTCTGTCATTGGGATGTGCAACGAAGTGTGAGTTAGCATGGAAAGTGTGTAAGGATTGGTTGGAGAGGGTCTTCTCAGCCTTGGCGCTTTAGAAAATTACAAGCCCAGCTATTCAAGGTAGTGGGACCAGCCCCTAAGGAGCTGTATGTACCCAACAAGTTACCATCTCTGATCCTATAGGCCTTGGGTCAGAACATAAGGCTTTGAACCTGGTATTTCTTTTGTATCATATTGCCTTCCGTTGGATGGGAACAACAGTCCCTGTCTGACGCGAATGAATAGGCTTTGTCTTTCAGGTTCATTCTTTTCCTTCCCTATCAGAAATTCAAGATGATCACACCGGCTCAGATCCGGTATGCTCTACAGTACAGAGATTGGATCTGTGCAATGGATCTCAAGGACGCATAATTACCCTACCTGCCCCACCCCCCTCAGAAGTTTCTCAGGTTTTCTGTGGGTCAGTCCTAGAACCATGTCCTCCACTATGAAAATTATAGTATCTGTTGCCTCCTTTCTCTGTTCCCTCCGCTTGGGTAAAAAGATAATCCAAAAGGCCAAAAGGAAATACTACGATAACCGAATCACCAAAGCCACAAACACCCCAAAACAACTGTCAAACCTCATAAAAGAAATGAGGAACCCAATCAGATTCACCAACACTCCGGTAACCTCACTGAAACTATGCAATGACCCTGCAGAACACTTCAAAAACAAAATCAGCGTCATCCACCAATCATGCAAAGCAAACCAGTTAACCAAAATACACAACCCACCCCCCAACCGAGGATCGCCAGAACAAACTCCAAAGCTTCCCCAAATATCAGTAGAGACTTTTGTTGAGCAGGTAAGAAATAGCAAAAAAGCAGGATCCCACTTGGGCCCCAGTTCTCCAGACATATACAAATCAATCCTCACACAGGTCACAACGTTGGAATGCTACAGAAACTTCTTCAATCTATCACTTGCAATAGGGAAATGACAGGGATCTTTGAAATTGGTGTACATCAAACCACTCCTACAGAACACGGCAGACAGCGTGTAAGACCTCTCCAAGTAGAGACCTATCTCGAACATCCCCTACTAAGCAAAACTCCTTAAAACCTACATCTATGTACTAACACAGGAACATATAGAAAAACACCAACTGCTAGACCGGGCACAAATTGGCTTGAGACCTTAGAAAGGAACTGAGATGGCTCTCCTGTCAATCTGGGATGATCTAAAGACAAATGCAGACTCCGGCACAAGTCCAGCTCTGATACTTCTGGACCTCTCTGCAGTGTTCGACACAGTCAGCCATGACATCCTCATCAAGAGACTAGAAGAAATAGTAATCACTGACTTAGTCTTACTCTGGATTAAATCATTCCTAACAGACAGAATGGAAACTGTCTGGATTAAACCTTTCAAACCCACTCCAATAGACAGCAATAGTGGAGTATCACATGGATCATCCCTATCCCCACTGCTCTTCAATGTCTAGCTACCTCCACTAATCAAGCTCATTAAAAAACACAGATTTACATGTTACAACTATGCAGACGACACATAAATCATCAACAAAATAGAAGACACCACAACAATGGAAGGCTGTCTACAAGAACTCTATGAATGGATGAACACAAACAGCCTCAAACTCAACCCAGGCAAAACAGAAACAATGGTTGTACCCAAAAACTGGGAAAACAACCACTACATCCCATGGCCCACAGAACTATGATCTGTACTGACACCGTCGACAACAGTCAAAAGTCTTGGAGTCCGGATGGACAACAAACTAACAATAGAACCACAAGTAAATGCAATAATTAAGACATGTTTCTTCCTCCCGCACACAGTAAAAAGGATCCTACCTCTCCACTCCTTTACACATAAAACACTTACCATCCTCTCCCTCATCATGTCCAGAATAGACTGTGCCAACAGCCTATACCTAAGAATGCCCTAACGCCTACTAAATAAACTGCAACATATCCAAAATGCAGCAGCCAGACACCTGCTCAGTCTACCATGAAGGGACCACATCACCCCAGTGCTAAAAATGCTATATTGGCTACCCATCAGACAATGAATAAGGTTCCAAGCAAAGTGCATAAAGCACAGAGCTATCCACAGGCAAGGAGCAGAATTTCTACAATAGAAAATAACCATCTACCTACCGACAAGACCACTCAGATCAAGCAACAACATTCACCTAGAACCGAAATCATACAAAAAAGAAAACTTTGGGGGTCAGCTTTTTTTCCACCTGGCAGCAAAAACCTGGAACTGTCTCCTAAAGGACATACGCAACAGAAAGGATCACCTAAAATTCAGGAAACTACTTAAAACTTGGCTCTTCAGAATCCGGAGGGAGCGACTAGGGAAAACAAAGACTCCACTAGAAATACAAAGCACACCTCAACGAGCATACATGGAAGGAACAAGCCAGGTAAAGAGCCCAAAAGAATCACCCGCCCAATACCCCACTGTAGTCATTACCCCAGAATTGAGTACCCCAGCTGCAGGCAGGGGATCATTAATCAATAACGGGTAACCCCCCCCACACCCCTAGGAGGTCTAGTGCACCCAGTCCTTGGTGGGTGGGGATTGCACACAAGAAACCCGGGGAGACAATGAAACCCCAAATCCCTGGCCATCTCCAACCCGGGGACGGGGGGGGGGAGACCCGCAAAAAACTCATGTGCCCAAAGAACAAGGCAAATAGAGAGAAAGCCTCCACATTTTACAATATCAGGTCGAGCAAACCGTTACAAATCACCGAACACACAGCACACACAGAGACAATGAGCACAGAAATGGAAAGCAACAATGTAAGAATAACCCTAAAACCTCAAGCACTGCATACACTTCTCAAACGCAAAACAAAGACAACCATCTCTCTGCACAGCAATCTGCATGCACTTCATCACACTGCAATGACAAAACAAACCACACATGGCCCTGCACAACAGCACATGGGAATCTACTGGGCTGCAAATAACACTCAAGCTCAGCGAATGGTGAAAACCGAACTGAAGCCGTCAGCAGGACATCACAACTCTCGCTCTACCTATTCCCGTTATACCCTACTTATACAGCCACCCCCACACTCTTACCTTTCAGATCCACCAGAGCACCAGGGGACCATCTTGGTGGAGTGCATGGTACAAATGATCTTTAACATTTAACATTCAAGGCATGTGCGTAGGGAACACAACCTTGATTTTTCCTGCCTGCATTTATGAGGATTTTCAGCTTTTACACATGCAGGTGTCTTATCTCTTCTGTTAATGTGAAACTTTCTCTCCCTCGGTGTCCTTGGCAAGAAGATTCACACTGACTGCACTGACAGCCTGGTCTGTGCATCTCTGCAAAATCAGCCTGTCAGGTATCTCTCTGTATTCTCGAGCCATTTCAGTGCCTTCCATTCATTTCAATGCAGCTGTGGCTTCCATCTTGATTTACATGGCCGCTCACGTTAGTTGTGTCCAACGTCAGCAAGCAGTTTATATGTATTCTTGTGCAACTTGCGGTTACTGTGTAGCAAAGGTGTGTCCATGTCCGTTCTTTATCTAAGTGGGTCATAAGCATACTCTTTGTATCTGCGAGCAATTTAATCTAAGTCTCTTCTTAGCTTCATGCAGTAGTGCATATGTGCTTCATGTCTAACGCATCTATGCCATGACGTCATGAGCTTTTGCATGGTCACAGTCAGTCCACCTGCTCCATTGACTGCAAACTTATCTCCTCAGGGACATCATCAGGATAGGGTCTAAATGGCTGTCTAAGTGAATAGCGTTTCTCAGATCTGCAGTACATCGGCAATGGGGAGGATGGGGCCAGGAACGATGTACACCTTTAATTTCTCTGCCAACGCGATGAGGGTGGGATAGGTGCAGCAAGGGCCACATTCCTGGCTCCCTCTTCAGTCCAATTCGCATAGCTTTGCCTGTTGCCACTGCTGAACGGAGCTATGGGCTACTGTGTTAATGAAATCCTGCACTTTGGCCCATGTACACGGGCATGCACACTAGTTCTATAATATATTAAAATTAGCTAAGCCATGTTGATCCCAGATTGCTGCTTTTAATCCACCACCACCCAAAAGCACATCCCTTAGCTCGAAAAGAGGTTAATAGTCATCCAAAATCGTTAAGAACAAATCTCATTTGTAGAGAAGAGACTTCCAATCACTCTTAATAACATTTAGTACTTCAAACAACAAAAGACATATCGTACATCTTCCAAGATTTTAACACAGGAAGAAGAACTAAATAATGGCTGATGTGATACCGAAAGGCCAATTACTCTTGCTCATCCAAGGTAAACACACACAAAATAAATTGCCCACAAAAGGCCCCAGCATTACAAGGATTTTAAAATGTCAATCCAGATACACAATGGTGTAAAATCACACACAAATGCACTCCTTGAGACAGCACCTATCCAAAAAATCTCACATCTTCTACAGAGCTCTATTACTGACACATATAAGCAGTTCAATGCACTTGGGACCCAAAAGTGTCCCTGGAAATAAGTGCATGAATAAATACTCCCTAACGTGGGCAAAGTACAGACACCAGATCGCTTCGCTAATGTGTGATACCACTACTTCTGCAAAACTATGGCTACATTGCACCAAATACAACTAGATCATGATGCAAATAGACGCCATATTGAAAGTATACATCTCTTCACTAAAGATAGAAAGTTAGCCACTTTAACTAGGACAGAGTTACCCTTTCTATATAAATAGCTAACAGCACATGTCAATTCCATTTATATGATAATGGTCTAACGCTCAAGACTGAAATCACAATTACAATAATGGAAAATCTTTAAACAAGAACAGTTTGTCTGATATAAATATATATTACCAATTATGAGCTAGAAATGTGCACATTCCATCTGCAACGTCTTTCAGACCCATATAATACAACTGCAGAATATACATGCATATGTGTTCTTTTCTGGATAGTTTTGGAGCTACTGATCCTCCTCTGTGATCCTCTGTGATCACATAACACCTTTTCTCTGCACCAGCAGACAATAGCATCTGCTTTTTGTCCATAGGCAATAAATGTTGTACTAGAGGTACCACATTTTTTATTAGAACCCTATACTCAGGTCAGAATATGAACACATCACAAACAACAATGTATATTTGTGGACACCATTAAGCAGCTGACTTAACAAACAACAGCGACAAAATACATATCACATAGGTCTATTTGTTGTGTTTACACCAAACACAAAATATATCTGGCAAAAAGACCATTTGAGTCAGACATTCATCAGGGGGTATCCTGTTCCAGCTTGTATTCTGTGCCCGAATACATGTGTCCTGAGAGGGGTGGGGTTAATTTTATAAACTCTAATGATAAAAACATAAAAAACACACGGCAAGTCACCATAATGGTATGAATTTTTCTATTTGTGCACTCAATGAAATAAAATAAGTGTATATTTTATATTAAGGAAATGTCCTCTACACTGTTGTTTAGTGTTTCAGAAAAAAGTAGCGAGTCGCCATTGAAAGAAAGGGTATTCTTTTTCTACCTCCTTGATTGAAAATATTATATGCTGTCTTTCCCTAGACAGTGGAGTTAGTAACGTCTTGCAATAGAAATGTTAGCGAATTAGTATTAACCTGTATGATACTGGTACTAGTGGTACCACCAGATGTTTAGTATGGGCTTTTGAACAATGTTCCATAACCCCCACATAGACTGAGCGAGGGGTCTTTCCAAAGTAGTAGATTATTTAACCCATGAATCCATGTTTTTGATTACATGAGAAACTGGGAAATAACCAAAAGGCCATGTGGCTGTGACTGATAATTGGGACATGGGCATGCCCAGTGATGTACACTAAGTGAAACGTCACACACAAACGTAAGGCGTTCTTGCCTGAGAAGCGGAAAAAGGGTCACTTGGATATCTGTCACCAGACTGTGGCTCATTAGGCATGATAATGCAATCTGCTTCAGTCATTGTGTCACTTAAGTAGGCATGGCAGAATTGTTAAATGTTAAATGTTAAGACATGCCATGGCATTGTTAAGCCTTGCCTCTCAAGGTCACAGGATGTTCTGTTAGGAAGTTGCGGTGGGTACCTTGCACAAGAAAGACACCATGCTGTAACATGGAACAGATGTTTAATCCGTGGCCCACCATGGTTATCTCCTCCAGGAATGACCACAAAGATAATTCCTGAACACTCATAAGGTTCCATAGAACCTTGAAATCAACATAAAAGTAACTACCATGCTAGGGTTCCAACTGAGTAGAAGAACCTAAAACCTACCACACTATAACACACCTCCCTCCCTTACTTCTCAAAACCAGACTAACAAAACAAAGGCAAAAAAACCCCAAAACAAACACACTCCATTTAGAATGCTAGTACCCACAAACATAAACACAACATTTCTTAGGTAACCCTTTAAGCCTGCTTGAACATTTTGTTTCTCCCGCCATGGCCCACCACCCCATGCAGTGATAAAATCAGACACTTCTAAATCACCTGGTGTTCTGTTACCCACATTATGCCCCAACTCCTCCCCACCACACACTTTCCATCTTCGCCACTCCTTTCCTTAGGTATACTCATACTGTGCACTTCCCCACCCAAATCCTCACCATGCTCTCCCCCCACAACCTTGTCCATAAACCTTTCCGATCCAGTGTTGAATTTCACCCAAAAGTCCACATGTGGCGCATCATCAACCCACCACGCACTGAGGAATCCTGAACAACAATTCTTCTCTTGCTCCACAGAGTATTATCACTCAGTTTGACATATCCCTGGCCCACTCTGATCAACTTCAAAGGCGCCAGAAACACTGGCAAATCCTTCCTTGAAAAACAGGAACTCTTTACTCTTACTACATCGCCTAACTGAACAAGGCCATCCTTACCACAGATCTTGCTGTGTTTCTCTGCCAAAACGTTTTATCTCTCCCTTGTCTTCCTCAGAATCATCTCCAAATCCAATTTAGATTGTTCACTACCAGCTAACCACACAGGGATCAATTTACTCCCAGACTTTCTGCCCCGCCTTAGTTCAAAAGGCGCACACCCCGTGAGACTATTGGGCGTATCTCTATGTTCCCTGACGGTATATGCCAACAGCACCCTCCAATCCAAATTGTTAGCCAATGCCAATTGTAAAACTTCTTTGACGAAACAGTTGATGCACTAAATCAAACCATTGCACTGGGATTATGCAATGCTGTTCTGTTGTGTTCAAGCTCCCTTTCCCTCAAAAACGTATTCTTGTGATTGAAATGGCAGACTATTGTCTACAATAATGCTCCCTTGCACACCCTCCCTATAAAAAACATTTTAAAATGTCTATAACCTTCCTAGTGGTTACTGACTGTACAGATATAACTTAAACACACCTAGAGGTATAGTCTACTAACACCAAAATGTATCTGGCATCTTCCCCCAACACTTCAAATGGTCCCATATTATCCAATGCTACTTTACACCAAATGTTATCCGGCAGACTGGATGCACAGGTTGAGCTCTCATCGCCTGACTCCTATCACTTACAGCGCACAGCACACAATCCCTTACCATTAGCTCTCCATCGTGCCCACAGCTGCCCACCAATATGACTTTCTGAGTCTTTTTTTGGTGAAAGCCCTCCTTAATGCCCCTTACGGGCAAGGGCTACAAACCTACTCTGTACCACCCTGTCCCCTCGTCACTCCCCAGGGGCCCTCAGACAATTCGTCCCAAACCAGTGCGTATTTCTTACTCTCCACACAATCTTCAACCTTACTTCAAACTTCCTCTGGGTCATTTTCACCCATCTCCCACCAATCTCACACATGCTACTTGCAGCCCACCCCATTCACATTGTGTTTTCCAATCCTGTACTGGCAAGCAAAACAAACAATCAGCCACAGTGTTTCTTTGACCAAATACATACTCCACCACAAAGTTGTAGTCTTGTAAATCCACCATCCACCTGTCAATTCTGGGCAACACTGAACCTAAACCCTAAATACTTAAAACATGAACAAGCGATTTGTGATCTGTCCTTAATACATAAGGCAAACCCCACAATAAAGTGCAAAAAGATTTGGATGCCCAAAAAAGTCAATCCCTCCCTTTCAATGACAGAATATCTCATCTCAGCATCCCTCAAAACTCTTGATGTAAAAGCTATAGGTTTGTACTCCCCTTTCTTTGGGCTAACACAGTCCCAAAACCCACTTCACTGGCATCCACCATCAGTAACGTATTTGCTCTTATATCAAATGTTGCCAAAGACGGAGCCTCATCAACATTTTTCCTCACCATATCAAATTCCTGTTGACAATATTCTGACCAATACGAAAACCACATTCTTCTTGAGTAATTCCCTCATGTGAATGATTTTTTCTGCGTACCCTGCAATGAATTTCACATAACACTCTGCCATTCCCAAGAAAAACCTTAACTGTTTCTTCTATTTTGGTGCAGGTGTTTTCCTTATGACACTCACCAAACCCCCCATTGGTTTGATTCCATTGCCATCAATAGTATGTCCCAAATATGCAACACTCTGTACTTTCACTTGACATTTAGACAGCTTCACAGTCAAACCCTTTTCCTGCAACAGTCTCAACACCCGATGCACTCTCTGGTAATGTTTCAACTCAGTCTTCCCCCACACCAATATGTCATCCTGAAAAAAAGTATTGCTTCAAATTTGCCAAACAATGCTTGTATAAGTTGCTCAAAGACTGCTGCCGCAGATGCCAGTCAAAATGGCATCCTGCAAAAATGTTTATGCTTCAAAAGGTGTAACAAATGATGTTAAATAACAAAACAACTCGTGCAGATCAATCTGGTGGTATGCTGATGAAAGATCAAGGGTCAAGAACCATGTCGCGTGTCCCATAGTGGTCAAAAGTGTGCTAATGTTCGGAAGATGATGTATGTATCACCCAAATGCCTGTATTCAAATCACGAAGCTCCACACACATTTTTGGCCCCATCTTGTTTCCTTGCCAGCACAATGGGCGACAACCATTCCAATGCTTCAATCGCTATTATCACCCCATCCACCACAAGTCTGTTCAATTCTGCTTTAAGCCTTTTTCTGGCTAATATCAGAGCATTCCTCATTTTCTGAATTTTAGGCACAGCTCCTCTTTTAAGTATTATCCTGTGAGCAAATCCCCTCAACTTACTAGTATATCATTGAAAACAGTGGGATATGACACTTTGGGGCTCCCCCCCGACATGTGTGCACAGGCTTTCACACACAAAACAAGTACTTCCCTCCCTGGGCATATCTGTATATCCAATACCATCTGTTCATCCCAACCTGGAACACTGGTACCTCTGTAGGTGACTGAAAGCTGGCCCTATGTTTCCCAGTCCTTGTTTTGTAATTTTGCCCATTCGTAACCCAGTACTGTGATGTGGGCCTGTGCTTACACAGTTGGATTTATATCAGCTGGAATAAGAGTGTTCACAGATTTTTTGAAACTGTTCTCAGACAGTTCTGGGAAAATCATGGTGTGCGGTGAACCAGAATCTACCATCATCTCCATATCTACACTGTTCACCTTCGTAATGTCTCATGGTCTGCTTTCCTTTTCCCCTTGAATTTGCGACAACACTCTCTCTCTATCATGACCAGCACTCTGTAGTTCCCATGATCTTCTGCCATGTTGAGGCCTGTCCTACAAGATGTGGCCCTATTCCTATTGCTGTTCAATTTTCACTGTCTAGCAAAATGCCCCCTTGTACTGCAACATCTTCACTCCCGTTCCAAGGCTGGGCACTCCTTCAGTCTGGTCATGTGGCTACTCCAACCACACTTGCCACAAGTGGGCTTGTCTCTTCCGCCTTCAGCATTTTGGCTGTTGCTCCTTTTCCTGGAAAACGTGTTGGTGTCTGTCATTTTACTTGGGTGCACAGCCTGCACCACCTCCATGTTTGCCTGTGTGTCCCTATGTGCCACTTCCTGGATGCTCTTTGCCGATTCCTCAATCGCTCTTGCTAGCGCCAAAGCCTTTTCCAACGATGAATCTTTATCTATCCATAGTCTTTCCTTAATATTAGTGTTGCAAGTGCCCATCATGATTCGATCCCTTATACACTCCTCCATCACACCTGTGATATTGCAAGTGGTTATGCATTTGCTCAAGGTAGTGACGTAACTGTCCAGGGACTCATCAGTCCTTTTGATCCTGGAGAAGAAATAGTACCTTATGAGAACCACATTTAACTTATTTCCAAACCGTTTGGTGAGACTCCTCAGAGCAGTCTCATAGGCACTCATGACACCTTCCCCCTCGCCACCCACTTGTACAGTAACCTCCTTGCCAGGCAAATGTCTAAAAATCAAAAAACCCTCAGTTTGTGTTCAATAGGGCCCCCTCTTTTAGTCATCCGTGTAATTTGTGCTACCAGCTGCTTGAAGGTACACCTTGAATAATTCGAGCCATAACTCTGAGTTTATCGGTGGCTTCCCTCAGAAAACATTGTGGCTGGTACATTCTCCATATCTGTCTTAGTTTATACCTCCCCACTGTGTATGCCTGTTTGACCAGAGTGTGGAATGTCCTCGATGTCATGTTGTGGACCACCAATGTGGTGAATCCCTCTGCATCAGAAAGGGCCATAAACAGTAAGAGGCCAGAGTTAATACCTCTTGTTGGCAGAAGATAGCAGTCTTCATTCCAGGCAGGCCTAAATAGCTCATACGAGTCTCGGTTAACAAGCAGTTGGTTGCTTGCTTTCATTTTTTGTTAGAATTTGCTAGCAAGGTTACAGGTTCATCTTTGTTGTATAACTCGCTTGGCTGCACAGGTGCGCCTCTTCAGTGACTCCCACTGTGTTTGCTGGGGTGCTAAATTTAATGTGCTATAGCTTTTATGCAGGGTTGAGCAGCTAGTCTATAGGGATTGTTCCCCGATTCTCGATCGTGCTTGAGGATTGTGTCCTCTTGCGATCTTTGTGGTGCTGTTTCAAATTTTTGATTGTATCCACCGAGCTCCCATTGAGTGTGATCTGTAAGGATATTTGGCGTGTTACAGCACAGAGTACAGCACTACTGCACAGGTAGCATTTTTTTTATGCAGCACCACCACATGGGTGTGGTGCGTTGCTATATGTGTTGCCAGAGTAACATGGACATATAAGTAAAGACAGGCTATTCAGTCAAAAACGATTTTTACATATAAGATGCAAATCTATTTTTACAGTTAAAAGCACACATGTGCACATTCAAAAATGCACACTATTTTTCACCTGAAATGCCTATGTTGCAAGAGACACATTTGAAAATTAATAACTAACCTTATTAATAACTAACCTGACTAATAAAACTTCATTTAACATAACCCACTAATAAAAATGTGTCTCCACTGCAGAATTAGGCCTACTCTGAAAGTGAACTTTTAAACGCACATTCATTCTCTGCTGCCCTGTCCACATAACTACTGGAAGCAAAGAGCTTGAAGGAACAGGAAATCAGTTTGTTACAATTTTTACTGTAGAAATGAGCCATTGTGTAGTGAGGGAGGAGATGACATGATTGATTCTGATTAGAGCAGCGTCATAGCAAGTATCATGCTAGAGGCTGTGATTAGAGTTTTGCTGGGGAAGCTTGAGGAGAGGGGGAGAACAATCGAGATCTTGCAGAGCTGGGAGAAGGACCTGTTTCCTGGCTAAAGCATTCCTGCTGCAAAAACTGAGAATTCCAGGCAATAACCTCGGTTTGAGAACGGCAGACGTTGTTTTCACTGGGGTTAATCTTCAAGGGAGCCAAATTCAGAAAGAGAATAGCCGGAGAAAACTCATGCTGAACAGGTAGGGTAATTACAGAAGTGTGGGAGCTGTGCGAAAGTGTGCGAAACTTTTCAGTCAGTGTATTCGAGGGAGTCCCAGTGCCTTATCAGCATATTTAATGTTACCAATTGAATATATTCTCGCAGTTCTCTGCTCATTTTATCACAAATAATGTTGTACCATTTCATTTATTTCTGTAAAAAAAGGTTAAACTGTGTTTAAAGGAAATTTCTATAATACAAAAATATCCAAAAACAGATAGCTAGTGTGTATTATTTCTCTCTTTCATTTTGCATGGGAAAAGGTTTAAACGTGGGTAGATTTTTAAACAGTGCAATTGTCATTTTAAAACAGATGTGTGCATGATTATATTCAGTATGAACAGTTGTGAGTGACTGTTTGTAGCATAGCTTGTTGGAGGTACATGAGCCAACGGGAAGAGAGACTCTCTGGACATAGTTCCATACCGTATATAAGGTAGTGGAAATTACCACAAAAATACCACAATAGCCCATGGTGGCACACAACACTAACACTGAAATGTGGTATCCCTAAAATGTAGGCCTGAGGTCTCTCTAGTGATCAAGAACAATCTAGATAAAAAACAAGGGATGTTGGATATTGGGGCCACAAATAAACCAACCACAAATAAACCAACCACGCAAATTATCGCGCACATTATCTAAATAGGTCTGAATTCTGAAATAATGCAATGTATTATTGTTATGTGTGATCCAATATGAATACAGAGAGTGATTATTGCTAAAGGTATTTTGGCGGTAAGAAAATACTGCAAAGCCCCAAATATCCACAAAATACCCAACATATTTATGGTGCGTTGCAGGCCGGGAAAGTGATCATAGAGTACCTACTGGGCGTGGCAAGCGTGTCTCACACTGCCATTTGCACATTAAAGGGAACCCATTTTATAATATCAGTGTGCCACTAAAAACGAATTTCAGAATGTCACAAAGGGAAACCACATTTTCAGACCTAGTGCAATATTTAGAGGCAAAGTTGTTTGCACATGGGACGTGGTCGTCGAACAGCACCTTAGAATGGCGTGACCGCATTCAGGGTGAGGTGCAGAAAGAAAAACTAGACAATATTTTTGCAGAAGGCAGCATAATTCAGGTCTGCCTTACAAGATTATTGAATGCAGCCGATAAAAGTGCAGAGAAAGACTGTTTAATACGGCTATGCGGCAAAATATGGTTTATTTTGAATAAGTCCCTGCGAATGCAGGAGAATGATACCCAGCTAATTAACAGGTTAAAGACTGAATTAGATGGGGAAAGTAAAAATCAGGAAATGTTAAGAGCAGAATTGGATGTATGCCAAAAAGACATGCAATTAAAATGCAGAGACTTTGATGCTCAGTTATCCAAAAGCAAGAAACAATTTGAGGATAGTGAGCAAGAAATGGTACACTTAAAAGTCTTAGTGGACCACATTAGACAGGATAAAGATGAGGTTGTTTCAGAAATGCAGATTTTACAAAAAGAACATTGTGAAAAAGAATGTGATCTCCAGAGTGCAGAACAAGAAATGATTAAAATGATTCAAGAAAGAGACAAGAGAAATAAAGAGTTCAATGAATGCCAAATGCAAATGTGCGACATGCAGGAGGTGATTAATAAGATGAGTGATGAAAACAACTATTTGCAAAATGAAGCAAACAGACTCCTTAAAAAGTGTAAGGACTTAGAACAGCAAATGTGCATTCCCAGGTCCCAGGAGAGGCGGCAGGGTACCACATTCAATGGAGTGGAGGTAAATTCTAGCTCTGCCCAAAGAGCTAGTGCTCCAGTGACTTGGCCGGTGACTGAACTTGGTTGCAGCGCCTTTGGGGGATTTGATACTCCCATTGGGGGCAGCCACCAATCTCATACACCTGAAAACAGGATTGAATCACAAAATAGTGCAATTCCATGCATTGCAACAAGTAGCCCCATAAAAATAATGAAATCCATTAAAGCCCTGATAAAACCATTTAAAAAGGGAGGTGAATGCTGCATTGAGGATCACTTAGAAGCGGTGCATGACATTTTTAAAGCACTCCAGATACCTAAGGAACAGTACAGACAATATTTTCATTTAACTTTAGATGCCCCGACGGCCACCATCATAAGGGGATTAAATGAACAGCAGAATATGACCTGGTTGGAGTTTGAAAAAGAAATTAGGCGTCATTTTTCTCCTTTTCAGTCATTGCAGGAGGCAAAGAAAGTTGCTTACACAATTACTGCTGGACCTAATACATCCCCTCGCCAATTTTTACAAGACTTAAAAAGAGCATTTTCTCGCTTTGATGTATCTTTTGCCCCAAATTCCAATGAGTTTAAAACTGCATACTTCTATGGGCTACAGAAAGACATCATATCCCAATTGGTCCGTGAATTTGACCGTGACAAGTCCCTTGAATGGATTGTACATCAAAGCACAAAACTATATGAGGTACTCTATTGTCAGGGTAGAGAAAGTGATAAAATGAAAGATACTAGACCTAAATCTAAAGAACCCTCAGCCACAGTAATGGAAATCAGGTCAGCCAAAATGTCCCTTGAATCTGCTCAAAGCCAAGGTAAAAATAATGTGACACCTGAACAAAGGGGTAATCAACAAAGATCGCCATTTCCTGTACCAATGTTCCAATCACATGATCCTAGTAATAGAGAGAGCTACATCAGCCCTAGGTATTTAGGGGACAGACCCCGGGTAGGATATCAGCCTGATATGGCAGGTATGAACAATAACCAGAGACAAAATCAAGATCAAAGAAATGATGGTCCCTACCAGTCATTGGGGACACAGAGCAGATTTGATCCCAACACCATGATATATGGTAATCAGGATATGTGGATCGATTTACTGATAATGGAAATCAACATAGGGGCCAGTACCCACAATCTGAGAGACAGGACATGAGGCAAAACGTGAACTACAATCCACGTCAGTGCAATGATTCCCCACCAGGGGACTATAATCAAAGGATGGGTGCAACCCGCTCCCCTCCACAAATGAATCAAGAGTTCAGAAACCATCCCAACCGACATCAATCACCTGAGAGGTATCAGAATAGATCCAATCAGGGGGAAAACAACCAATATCGACCTCGGCCACAGAAAGAGGATCCTAGAGAGATGGAAAGGTTCCAGTGCCTTGAGGCCCAAGTGAAAATGTTAGCTGAGCAAATAGGAAAGCTCTATACAGCGCAAAAACAATCTTCCAAAGAGGGGGCTGATGGCCATAGCAATGACCGGGGGGCTTCGGAAAAGTGACTAAGTACTCATGATAACTGCAGTGCCAAAATGACAGATTGCTCTGACATAATTTTGCATAACGACTCTGAGATGCCTAATGGATTAAAAATGAAAGTGCCAGTAAATGAACTTGTGACAGAAAGTGCAAATACTTCTAAAAAAGAGGTACGGTTTAACCTAGAGCTAAATAAAACAGTAAAGATTTGCACAAATGAAAAAGAAACATTGGGAATTCCAAAAGAACAAAGGGACAGATTTAAGAAAAATGACTCATGCATGGGGAATACCAGTGAACAGGGAGTAAGTGGGGATGCTATAGCTCCTTCCCTGGGCAAGCAAAACAATGACCAAACACAGACAGAAAAAGGAAATACTCAAAAGGAGTGTACAAGTCAATCACCTGAAGAATTCTTTGAGCCACATATTTTTGAAGAAGGCTGAAAGGGCTGGTATCACACTAAATGATCACAAATGCACAGAATTAAAAAATGACAAATTGCTGAATGATGTTGTTACACATGTTCAGTTGGAAGGTTGTAATGTGGTCTCTGATGTTACCCAGATGGATGGGCGAACAGTGGCCACACTCCAAAAAACCTCTGATCATGGAGAAATGAATAAAGTCTCTCGCGCAGAAATGGGTAAAAAGGAGGGAAAAATGTCTTTCCATTTACCAATGTGCTTAGCCAAAAGTGAAAAAGACCTGAGAAAGGTGAGCCCTGAAATCAGTAAGAATTCACACTTCTTATGTGTATTAGAGGACGTTGAGGACAGATATTATGCACCCATCACTGTAGAAGAAAAATGCCACACCTTTGCTATGAATGACACTGGCGCACAGGCCACAATTATGTCCAAGGAGCTGGTAAAGAGTATCAATGAAGGGAGATCCCCACAGAGTCAGATCACAGTGAAGGAAAATCAAGGTCCAGTGCATAACTTTAATGGGGAGGAGGTGCTCATCATAGGTGTAACTGAAGTTGACATAAAAATAGGAAAGCACAGAATGAAACAAGAGGTATTGATCACATCTATTTGTGAAATTCCATTTCTGATGGGGACAGATTGCCTGAAAAGATTGTCTCCTCTCATAGATGGGGTGAATGGAGTGCTGTGGTCCTTAACCAAAAAACCATTGAGGCCTAAGAAACGAAAATCACAAAACAGCAATATAAATGAATGTCACACCGTTGCCAAAACAAATGATGCTGTGGAGGTATATCTCCAGAATAGCTGCATACCTAGTGTCACTGTTATATTAATGTGTCAAGACAAAATGCAGAGCGACAATGAAAGACTACCTGTACAAATATACTTGGACCCAAGGAAAAATTGGCAGACTGCCATAGATGAGCACACATTACGTTTTTATTTAAAAGAGAATACATGCAAACAGAATATTGCTCCTAAAACAGATTCAGAAAAACACATTACCACTCTGGCAGAAATACACATGGAAGATGAGCAACCATGGGTTCATGTTGTTATAAATGACTATTTTAAAACAATAAAAGCCACTTTAGCGCTTGGACATGAAAGGAGTTTCATTAATGAGAAATTGTTGCAAGAAATAATGGAGAGGGAAGAAATCCCGAAATGTAGGATTAAAAACCAATATGTTTCTGGGTTGGACAGTCCAGACTTTGAAAACCGAATTGCAAGCAGATGCATGCTTAAAATTAGCATTGGGCAGAAAACAATTTACCATAATGTATGGATAGTGAGTGGAGCACAAAATAAATTTTACATGGGCAATGACATCATGCACAGAATGTGTATGGTGTTAGATTTCCTTAATCAAAAAATATGGTCACGCCTAGGTGGTCCGGCACCTGAATTTGAAGACAAAAGAAGGGCTTATCATTGTGCACAACTGGATCCTTATGCAATCGAATTACAAATGAGGAAAGATACTATTATTCCTGCATTTACAAAACAGTTTGCTATAACACTGAAATGCAAAAATGGACAGCAGATGAAAGGCTCTGATGCATTTGTATGCCTGAATGAATCCATAAAACAGCAAGGCCTGTATTATGAATACATTCCATTGGTAGACATTGGTGAAGGATCTGTAAAAATTATGGTAAATAATAAAGGTTGTCAGGATATTCATTTAGAGGAAAACTCCCCATTAGGAATGGCCATACAAAAATCACATTATACGGCAGATTTAAATAACATGGTGATTGGAAATATCCCTGAAAAGTATGTAGATGCCAAGGGTGAGTTGCCAGAACACCTGGACTCTCAGCCCAAAGGAATATTTAAAATTCATTCTGTGTATCCTTATGATTCAAATGAGACAGTGTGCTGCCATCAAGAGGATTGCATAATATTTAATTTAAATGAAAATGAAACAGAAAATCAGCCCATTGAAGTGGAAGCTGATATGCCAAAATATTTAAAAGTGGCAGCTTTACAAAAAGACACAGCCACACAGTTAGAGGAAAGCGCCGAGATTCCCTTACCAGAAGATTTTCCAGAATTTTCCAAAATGGTAGAAGAGCAGATCTCCTTAGCGGATGCGTGTGAAAGCAATGAGGATAGGGACAATCTGAGAGAGATATTTATGGAGTTTAAGGATGTATTTGCAAAAGATGCTTATGATTGTGGTTTAACTGATTTACATGTGGCCACACTACCAGAAGGGTGTAGCAGAAATCCAGTGTTTGTACGCCAGTATAGACTACCGCTGGCATGTTTAGAATCATTGGCAGAGATTATTAAAAATTTGGAATCGCGGGGAATCATCAGGCCCATTCATAGCACATCCAATACACCTATTTTAGGTGTGTTAAAGCAAAATGGTCAATGACGGCTATGTGCAGATTTGAGAGAGTTAAATAAAAGAGTACCAGTATCTAGATGGCCACTGCCATTCATTGATCAGGGCCTAGCTCAGGTACATGGTTCAAATGTATTTACCACATTAGATCTCACCTCTGGATATTGGTGCGTGCCATTGGCAGAGGAGATACAACATTTATTTTCCTTTACATTTGACAGGACTCAATACGCCTGGCTTAGAGCTCCGTTCGGGTACATCAATAGTGGGAGTGAATTTGGCATATTTTTGAGAAAGGCCATGCCGGATGCAGCGGAAACATCGTGGACGATGTCCTGATAAAAAATGAAAGCCTGAAAAGCCATTTTGATGAAATAAGACATGTACTTGGCCAATTGCAGAAAGCAGGCGCCAAAGTATCTTTGCAAAAAGCACAATGGTGCAAGAAAAAAGTGAACTTTCTAGGGCATGAAGTGACTGAACATGGGCTAAATCCACAAAAGAAGAAAATAGAGGCCATACAAAGGTTAAATTATGCAGAAATCACTCAACCATTGACTAAACTGCTCAAACTGAATACTCCCTGGAAATGGGAAAAAGAGCAGTCTGATGCAGTGGCTAAATTAAAGGAATGTCTTGTAAAGGCACCATGTTTAGCATACCCCATAAAGGACAGGGATTTCTTTATAGAAATAGGTTTTTCTGAACATTGTATGTCAGCAGTGTTATCACAAAAACACGATTTGAATCACAAAACCATTGCCTATGCAAGTAAGGAATGTTCCCAAGTTGAAATTAAATTTAATGAATGTGAAAAGGCCCTATTAACCACTGTGTGGGCGCTACAACATTTCCGCCCCATTGTTCAGGGAGAAAAGGTGATTATTGAAACAAATCATCAACCTTTGCAATTTTTAGAGAGTAAAAGAATTAGATCAGGTAATCTAGCGCAGTCCAGAATCACTTTATGGACGCTGGCATTACAAGGTTTTCCCGTAGAAGTGAGATATGGACAAAATAAAAAGAACCCAATTGCTCAAGGGTTAGCTGACTTACATGACTGCGCAGCTGAACAAATACCAAATGAAATGGAAGCGGAAACTAGTTTGCAGGAATTTGAACAATCACCACACAAAGCTTTTGATGAAAAAACATGCAAGGATTTGCCAACTGTATATGTGGATGGTTGTGCTTTTCACATTGAAAATGACAGTAATAAACAATTAGTGGCAGGAATAGGAAATGTCTGGTTGAAATGTGAAGGCGTCCCCAGTATAGGGATGAGGATTGGAGATAGGAGCAGTCAGGTGGCGGAATTGGCAGCCATTTAAAAGCAATTGCTACTGCAGTTGATAAAAAGTTCAGTGAAATTGTCCTGGTGACTGATTCTGACTATGCACGGAATAGCTTTGTGGAGTATTTGCCTGGTTGGAAAGCAAGAGGCATGGTTACATACAACAAACAGCCACTTAAACATTGAAAAATGATACAAGACATAGACAAGTTGGTGTCAGAGAATAATTTAACAATATACTGGAGAAAAATGTGTGGGCATTTAAAAACACCAGGAGAGGATAAGGAGGGAAATGATAAGGCAGACCACCTGGCTAAGATTGGGGCTGTGATGGGAGAATTGCTACCTATTGATTATTTAATGGGTGAAATACAAATTGATGCAGTGACACGTTCTAAAGCACCAAAGGAGGTAGATCAACCGGTGGTGCAGTGGAGTCATGACACGCCAGACCAAGATTTGATGTAGGCACAAAAGAATGATCGAATTTTGGGAATCTATTATAATCATTTGATAGATCCTGAACAAAATTCTTTAACAGAAAATGATTGTATGGGAAAAGAAGAGTTGAGGGTGCTATTAAAGAACAAAACACAAATTAGATTACAGGATGGACTCATAATTAGAGAGTCCATAACAGGACAAATACAGTGGGTAGTACCCCTTTCATTCAGAGGGCTAATGCTACACCATGCACATGATGCCATAACTGCAGGCCATAGAGGTTCACAAAAAACATTAGAAATACTAAAAGATTATGCTTACTGGCCACATATGTCCCAAGATGTGGAATTATATACTAGAGGATGTCTAGTATGCGCTCAATTTAAACCTGCTTCACCAATGTATAGAGCACCATTGATGAAAAGAGGCCTAACTCTCCTATGGTCAGATTTGCAAATAGACTATGTAGGTCCTTTAAAAAGGTCGAGCAGGGGAAACCTTTATATTTTAAGTGTGGTATGTTTGATGTTGAAGTAGATTGAATGCATTCCTGCACCAGATTGTAGTGCGCAAACAGCAGCCACATTGCTGGTGAACCATGTGTTCTCAAGGTTTGTGTTGCCACAAAGAATTGAGTCAGACAGAGGAAGTCATTTCACAAGTACTCTAATGAGTAAGGTATGGCAAATACTAGGTGTGAAAAGGAAACTACATATCACATATCGGGCAGCGTCTTCAGGTACAGTTGAAAGGAGCAATAGGTCTGTTGTGGATATTTTAAAGAAATTTGTGGCAGAAGCAGGTTCCAGCTGGGATTTACGTTTACCGTTGGTTTTGATGGCAATCAGATCAACTCCTGCCATAGCAAAAGGTGTTAGCCCCCATGAGGTCTTGACAGGTAGGAAAATGGTGTTACCACAACACCTACTATACAGAACACATGAGCAGACACTTGTGAGTGCATCCACAGTTCATGAATATAGTGATGAACTGAGGAGGCATTTGCAACATGCATTTGCTTTTGTGCAGAGAAATCTGGAAAGAGCTGCTGACAGTGCAAAGTCTTATTATGACAAAAAGACATCAGTAAAGGAATACAGTGTAGGGGATCAGGTGTACAAGTTTCATTTTGGAAAAAGTAAACAGAAAAATTCTAAATTTCTAGCAGCCTGGCAGGAGCCATTTCGAATTATAGATAAGGTCTCTCCTGTAGTTTATAAAATTTTGAAAAATGAAGGTGAAACGGCAATAGAGCAGTTCGTCCATGTAAATCAAATCAAACCATGCCATCCCAGACATGAGATCAGGCAGCTTGAGCATGTATAAACAGATAAAGTCCCTTGAACACAAAAAGAGAAAATAAATGGGTACAATCAGGAGGCAGTGACAGAGAAGTTAAAAAGTTGATTGTTATAATGGCACATAAACACTGTATTTTATGTAAAAATATATAATATAAAATAAGTAAATAAATAAATATATAATGGAAGCTCGTGGTTGGTGTGCAGAGAGAAAATGTATTAAATATTGAATGCTGTTTTATATGTGTTTGTTTTCTTTTTAACTTGTGTTTAATTTAAAAAAAAAAAAGAAAATGTTTTTACCAAGCATGTTTTATTTTTGGCAAAAGGGTGAAGTTAGTTTTGTGCTATGTACTTAATTTGTTTCTTTTCTATTTGATTTAGAAAATTAACATTATTTGGTCGGAGGTTCCGGGATCAGAGGCCACGGGAGACGATGGAGTCCTGGAGTCCCCTGGATGAAGACCAAAAGATGCCTGCCTCCAGGTGTAGGTGAAGACAAGATAACCAGAATGCCAGAAAAGATGACTCCTATGGATCCAAGATTGCCAAGATGAAAGTGTACTCGAATGAACCAAATGACATCGCTGGTCGGGACATATCAGAGGCAGACAAGAGTCCTGACATATGGAGTTCCACGTATTTATTATTTTAATTATTTATTTTAATTTGTTATATTAATTATTTGTTTTAGTTAGTTGTTTTATTTTATTGTTTTTAATTGACTTGTAAAATCGAAACTTAGAGTAATGCCACTTCCACTGAGAAGGCAAATGTAGAGCATTTTGTAAACTAATGAACTCAGATGAATACTGTGTTGATTGCAACTTTTTCATTGATGCACATGAATATTCATTTTGTTGGATTGCTATATTGTGAAAAGAAAAAAAAGAACAAGTTGTTTTTAGGAATTGGCTTAGATCGTAGCCAAGTTCTAAAAACAAAAGGAGGGTATGTAAGGATATTTGGCGTGTTACAGCACAGAGTATAGCACTACTGCACTGGTAGCATTTTTTTTTTTATGTAGCACCATCACATGGGTGTGGTGCATTGCTATATGTGTTGCCAGAGTAACATGGACACATAAGTAAAGACAGGCTATTCAGTCAAAAACGATTTTTACATGTAAGATGCAAATCTATTTTTACAGTTAAAAGCACACATGTGCACATTCAAAAATGCACACTATTTTTCACCTAAAATGCCTATTTTGCAAGAGACACATTTGAAAATTAATAACTAACCTTATTAATAACTAACCTAACTAATAAAACTTCATTTCACATAACCCACTAATAAAAATGTGTCTCCACTGCAGAATTAGGCCTACTCTGAAAGTGAACTTTTAAACGCACATTCATTTTTTTTCTCTGCTGCCCTGTCCACATAACTACAGGAAGCAAAGAGCTCGAAGGAACAGGAAATCAGTTTGTTACAATTTTTACTGTAGAAATGAGCCATTGTGTAGAGAGGGAGGAGATAACATGATTGATTCTGATCGGAGCAGCGTCATAGCAAGTATCATGCTAGAGGCTGTGATTAGAGTTTTGCTGGGGAAGCTTGAGGAGAGGGGGAGAACAATCAAGATCTTGCAGAGCTGGGAGAAGGACCTGTTTCTTGGCTGAAGCATTCCTGCTGCAAAAGCTGAGAATTCCAGGCAATAACCCCGGTTTGAGAACGGCAGACGCTTGTTTTCACTGGGGTTAATCTTCAAGGGAGCCAAATTCAGAAAGAGAATAGCCGGAGAAAACTCATGCTGAACAGATAAGGTAATTACAGAAGTGTGGGAGCTGTGCGAAAGTGTGCGAAACTGTTCAGTCAGTGTATTTGAGGGAGTCCCAGTGCCTTATCAGCATATTTAATGTTACCAATTGAATATATTCTCGCAGTTCTCTGTTCATTTTATCACAAATAATGTTGTACCATTTCATTTATTTCTGTAAAAAAAGGTTAAACTGTGTTTAAAGGAAATTTCTATAATACAAAAATATCCGAAAACAGATAGCTAGTGTGTATTATTTCTCTCTTTCATTTTGCATGGGAAAAGGTTTAAACGTGGGTAGATTTTTAAACAGTCCAATTGTCATTTTAAAACAGATGTGTGCATGATTATATTCAGTATGGACAGTTGTGAGTGACTGTTTGTAGCATAGCTTGTTGGAGGTACATGAGCCAACGGGAAGAGAGTTTCTCTGGACATAGTTCCATACCGTATATAAGGTAGTGGAAATTACCACAAAAATACCACAATAGCCCATGGTGGCACACAACACTAACACTGAAATGTGGTATCCCTAAAATGTAGGCCTGAGGTCTCTCTAGTGATCAAGAACAATCTAGATAAAAAACAAGGGATGTTGGATATTGGGGCCACAAATAAACCAACCACGCAAATTATCGCGCACATTATCTAAATAGGTCTGAATTCTGAAATAATGCAATGTATTATTGTTATGTGTGATCCAATATGAATACAGAGAGTGATTATTGCTAAAGGTATTTTGGCGGTAAGAAAATACAGCAAAGCCCCAAATATCCACAAAATACCCAACAGTTCACAACCCCGTTGGAGTTTAAAACATTTGGCCCTGGGGTTTTTGAACAGTTTCTCCAATATGCTGCTATGTGTGTGTTCTTTGGTCCGGATTTTTTTGCTATTGCTTTCTGTTCTATTTTACAGCATGTCCCTGAACTATGTCTTCGCACCTCAATCCTTCTTGCCTGTCCTGGTTGTGTGTGGGCATTTTCCATATTTCATACTCACCATTTTAGGAAGGCAGAAGTTACCTGTGGTCACTGTTGTCTTGCAGATCTGCTTATGACTGTGGGGTCTGCTTGCGCAGATGATATTCGTTGTGGACAAGCATGTACCCGCAGCCTGCTTTTGGGATTTCTTTTAAACCTAGATGCTTGTCTGGTCTTCATGTGTCGGTGGTCTGGCCTCCCTTGGGACAGCTGGCATTGTGCCCATGGGTGCAATTTAGCAGCTGATTTTTCTTTTCTTGGCCAATTTCTAGACTTTTACAACTTAGCTTATTGCCTTTTGTCCGTGTTTGTTCTTTTGAGGGATTCTCTGGCCTGAAATCATTTATTTCCCAAAATGCTCCCATTTAATAATGGACAAGAAATGATATCTAAACCTGCCAAAAGTTTGACCATTTCATAACTTACCAGCATTCGTGGCAGACATATAGATACACAGTTTTTTTTTCTTCTCAAACAACAAGCAATAGACTGTACACGTTTTTTGCCTGCAAACCACTTTTCACTATTTGTAAGTGGGTTAGAGTTGTCTGGTCGATAACCATTGGGCTCATTAAAATTCTGTTTTTGTATGCAACCTGGAATTGATTGTTACTGGCATCAAGTATCTCTCTTCCCATTACTTATGTAGCAAAAGTCATAAATCAATCCTGCTTTGATGCAAAATATTATAACAATTTGGAGTTTTCAAAACATGGAAGTGAAAAATATTTCATAAAATAAAATACTGCTACGTTAAAATTACACAATTACACAATTACAATTACAAATATTCTTTCCACTACTAACCATCTTGACCAAAGCTCCCCAGCCCCCCACCTCCGAGCATCCATTTCATAGCATATAGGCTGCTGCTGACGTTGCATTGGACCTCAGGAGTGCAGACGGGAACATTCCTCATGCGTCATGAGATCTGATTTTTGGAAATACAATGATGGCCTTCTATGGGACCCTCGAAGGGGCTCGGTAAGATCCATTTGCATTCTATGCAGCATTGATTGCTTTTCTTAAGTGGCTTAAGAGTGCGGCGATCCAAAACTCAGAAGGCTATCACTGATGTTTCAGAAAATCCAACATCATTAAGACATCGCATTTTCAACGAATTCTGGAAGGTTTTAGTTCCGGGCAGTTTCTTCCTGGAGAACACCCTATTTGGCTCAGCGTTGCACATAGTGAGAAATATACAGTTATTTTTCCTTCACCTAAATAAACCTTAGACCCTGCGAATGTTCTATTATTGTCTTCAGTAATGAACAGTTCCAATGCAAGAAAAGGAATGGAGAAATAATAAACACTTCATGCATGCACGCCTCACGCCACTATTTAGATCATTTGAGTTGCAAATGTATCCTTTGGAAAGCACATTGTGTATGCAGATGTTTTATGAGGAGTGTACCGTATATTATGACGTATGATACTTCATAGAATTAAGTGCAAACATAAAATGGTCTATGTACCTATAAAGAGCAATAGTTCTAGGTGTCTAACATTAAAGATGAAACCACAATGATGTGTACAGTTAATACATTTTGTGGGATGTTACATATAGCTCAACCTAGGGTCCTAAAGGCCCCAGAGCCCTGCAAATCTTTAATAGTTTTTTTATAACATGCTTAATACCTGAATTTGGTTTCTAAGCGTGGATCCAGGATTTTTCCCGGGTATTAGGTGTCTGGAAGCTCAACTTAACATTCCGAGTAAAGCAAGGTCGATTTGGGCAGCAAAAGCCTGGGAAATCCATTTCCCCATGGTGCAAAGGCTTCTAACTGCCATGGGAGTCTGAATGTGGCGGTATGGCGGTGAAGGTTGAAAGCCACAATGGAAGACAGCAGTGTGCAGCAGCAGGGGTGGGAGGGCAGAGCCATCACAGGCACATAGACACAGAGAGAGGGTGGTCTTCTCTGCCACCACAGGCCCGGGGGCCAGCAACGTAGTGCTCTTCTTTGGAGAGGATGCACTGCATGACTCTCTGCTCATGGGCTCACACGCTCCTGCCAGTGGAACCACATCTTCAGACCATAACCCGGGCAACGCTTGATATGTGGCCCAGGATCATGATTTTGCGGGCCCCTGCTGCCTGCGTTGCTACCCAGAACACATCTTGCAGACGGGGCCATGGAGTTGATCTAACTGGGTCTCCTGCTAACGCTCTTCCTTCTGTGCTTCTGAGGCAATCCGTCATAGAGCAACATGCTGTTTTTGCTCCCTGCGGGACAAAGTGAGGTGGGATAGAGGAGGTGTTCGAAAGGACGTTCTGCCTGGCAGAGCCAGGTAGAAATGAGGATTTCTGAACAATACTACCCGGAATTCCTCTGCAGTCCTCGCTTCCAGTTGGTGACCACTGATAGTACCGGATCAGAGGCCCAGGTTTTCAGGCAATATGGATTACATTGAATGCAGGAAAGTTCAATAAAATATACAATAGGTCTCCAGTCAAAGTCATTACAATTCTGTCGCAATCACCCTATCTCTAGAACAAAGAGAGTCAAAAGCTTTGTATACTTGTGGTTCCCCTTTAAATAAAACATGGTTGGAGATTGGAATAGTGTAATGCAGAAGTTCAGTTTAGCATGTCTCTGGTCATGCAGGTGGTCATTTTATGTAAAGGGCGAGGTACTAAAAGGTAGTGATAGAAATCATATCCATTTGGGAATAGAAGTGAGATGAGTAGCTCTATGTGTGCCCCCACGGATGTCCTCCCATATTTTCAAGCTAAGACATAGGCGAGGGGAGAAATAAGTGACAAAAGCTGTCATCCCTCGGGTGAGCTTAGGTGACAGTGCTGAGCTTAAACAATAGCCATACAGGTGTGGCTGATGAGGTAGCAAGCTTAGAGGGAAGACAGACAACAAAAGGCAAACAAAAACAAGAGAGAAGTAATATAATTTTAAAAAGCAGACATGTTAAAAAATACATATTCTATTAGTTACATTTGCAAAACAAAACATTTTCTCTATGCTGAGTGCATGCGATATCCAGTACCCTCCAAAAGGAACCCTCTTTTGCAGACAAGACATAAGGCATGTTCAATAGGGCACCCACGTTTGTAAAAGGATCCAAAAGGAAAGACAATGAACACACCAATTAAAACCAAGTTAAAAACTCTCTCCTGCATATGCAATTGAATCACTGACTCATCTTAGTTGTTTTATGGGTGCACCTCCACACCCTCGACACCTACTTTCATTTTCAAAATGGTGCCACCAACTTCACTGCGTTTGGATGCACTGGAAATGTGCAAACTTGTCGCCTATTCCAGACCAAAAAAGGCACAACCAACACCTGAAGAAAGGAACAAATCAAGATAGAAAATCTCGTCAATCCTAGTCGCTCATTTCTGGCCGGGCACTCGCCACGATAATGTCACCGGTAACTGAAGACACCCAAACCCCAGTGAGGAAAAATGTCATATGGCCCCATTGAGCACAATTAAGGAGTGTCCCCTCCAAAAGAAAAAAGAGGCCCAATGTGCCCCAACAGGAAACTGTAGGAGTTAGCTGCACTATTCCGAAAAATCAAATCAAAGGGACACCAACTCCCCCCTCCTGCCCTCTCCCCTGGACCCGATGGACCAAAAACTGAAAACTATTATACATGGTACTCACGTTAAATCCCTTCTGTAAAAGTAAACACTTCCCTGTTCAGAACTCCTACACTCGAGCTACAGCTGTGCTCTGATGCACTTACTTTTGTTCGAATGACATATATCAGAGTGTCGGTAATTGTGACCCTGCAGTTATGGATAAGTTGCGCTCTCCATAGGAAGAACACTCTTTGGGTGATGCCACCTTCTCACCAGTTTGTGTATGTGAGATTTCATGAGTGTTTATCCCATTCTACACAAAAGGCAAGAGAAACAAGTAATATTGCCTTTTGAGGGTTATCAAGCTCTTTTGTTGATCTGTTTTAGAGGTCACAGCTGTCCTTACAAGATCTCCTATGTTTTGTTGACGTTGGTGTGTCATTATTGGCAGAATTTTCAATACGGTTTTGAATTCATACTGAGGATGTTCGAGAATTCCCATATAGATTTCAATCGGTGGTTCATGGGTTCATGTTTCAAGAAATATGTGGTTCACTTAGTAGTCCTAGTTGATTTATTTTGTATGAGCAGGCCCAGTCGTGGTTCTGTTTTAGTTTCAGTTATATACGTATCTGCCAAAGGTCCTGAATGCTGTTGTTAAATACATTTATTTTTCATTTTAGTTACTTCATCATCAAAAGTAACATTCTGGCTGGTAATATGTTGCATTCTTAATAGTTATCAATATGGTACTTTATTGTCAATTGTGGCTGATAATCAAATTGATACTTGAGTAACGTATTTCCTTTAGTAAATTTACTAAATGGGTTTACTGTGGGAGAGGTTGGTAAAAGGTAGACGGTTTATCCAGAACGTCGACTGAGTATCTCCCGATTGTAATGGTACATGTTGGCAGTGAATGAATCTCATGAATCGATTCTTCCAACACTTACAATTGCTGATCATTTGTTTTCCAGATTAAGAAAATAGTGATCAATGCACCTGTTCCCAATATATATAAGCATCTACCATTAACTTTGTTCACGTATATACCTATGCTTATTTGCAATCTTAGGTGCACATTTAGCCTCAATGGAAGAATGTAGGATCTGTCTTTATTAAGATTAACCTTAACGGGGGCGTGGCTAAGCGCCGTAGAAGATGGGCGCCTGACTGCGCTGCTCTGCCTCATAATTATATCAACAAAGCATTAGGTATATATTTATAAAAATAAAACTTACCTTTTCTTCCGCGTTACATCCCGCGACGTGGCAGGGAACAGAACCGGGTGATTTCCGCCGCTCCGAACAGCTGTAGGAGCCGCTCTACCAGCCGCACCGCGCACCAAATGAAGACTCCGTGACAGTGTGGGAGGTGCGCCGCCCACATGAAGAGAAGCTCGGCGTCGCGCTTCATGTGGCGCGCCGGACTGGGCCTAACATCACGGGCGCCTAAGAAGACGCTGCCACCTGGTGGGCACATGTAAAAAAAAAAAAAAAAAAAAAACTTTAAAGCTAACAAAGGATTGCTGAGGACAGATGGACATTAAAAAGGAGGAACAAAGTGAAAAGAAATAAAAAGGTGAGGAGTGGAGGAGGAAGGGAATGCAAAAAGGGGAGAAGGAAATAAGTGGAGGTGCACAGTCAGAAAATTATCACAACAGAAATCTCTATATTCTGCCAAAATCACTTCAAAAACCCTTATCTGTAAGCGCCACGGCCTTCAACATTGTTCCCCAACCCCCAATCTCCTCACCTCCATAAGTATACAGGCAGACTCCTCTTCATACTAGTCATTGCACTGAAGGATTGCTTCTGGACTCCTTTATTTTACCATTTATACTGGCAAGACATTTTCAAAAGTTTAAAGTTCTGTAGTATACGCCTTATTGTTCTTCTGTGTTTCCATTTTGGTCTATTTACATAAGAGTAACATAGTACAAACAATATGGAAGTAATAATTGTGTACTATAGGCCGTCATAGACCATACTCATAAAGAGGACTTGCTAAACGCCATCAAATCAACAAACCTATCTATCTTTTTATAATAAGGAGGTAATACAACTGAATGCAAACTATCCACTGAGCTGACATATTCAAACTCATCTACAATTCTACGCAGCAGTCAATGCTCTAATTATAAGATTCAGCTTACAATTTCCAATTATGGCAGCAAATAAAGCTAACCAAAAAAATGCATCCTCTGCGAAGGACACCACCTCCTCCACAACAAATCTGAAAAGACCCAAAAGTGAATCACCACCCACAGTAGGAATTTCTGATCCTGCCATTGAAGTCATCCTAGCGGAGATTAGGGCACTTAAACCCTTCATTGAAAATACCAACACTAAGTTACAGCAACTAGATGAAAGGTGGATGGGTGTTAATAACAGAGTGGACGAAGTAGAGAAAAGAGTTGGTGTTCTTGAAGATATATCCCCTAAAGAAGCACAGTTAGAAAAATCTATTAAAGACCTCCAAAGGCATAACGAAGACTTGGAAAATCGCAGTAGCCGCAATAATCTACGCATTTCAGGTTTAACAGAAGGAGCTGAGGGATCCGACCCTATTATCTTCCTACAAAAATTCTTACCAGCTATTCTACATTTGCCCTTGGACACACAATTCAACATACAACAGGCTCACAGAATAGGTCAACCCTCAGTTTCCTCCACATCTCGTCAGCTGCCTAGAACAATGATACTCTACCTATTGGAATATTCACAACTACAACTCATTGTTTCAACAGCAAGGGAGCGTAAATCACTTATCTGGTATGGTAGTAAGATATATATCTCGCAGGATGTGGCCAGAAGCACAGCTCAGAGAAGAAAGGTTTTTCTATCCTACCGCCCTGCTCTAAAACAATTAAATATCCAATATGGCTTATACCATCCATGCTCCTTTAAGATAACACATGAAGGTCGCACAGCTATATTTGATGATCCAGCTGATTTGAGATCTTTCATACAATCCCTAAAATGTGATGGATTGGATACCTCCAATCCGCCGAGTACCTCAACATCAACTACTACCTGAAGTCTTGTTTTCAATTCTTGATAAAGGTGTTTTATTATACTGTTTGTTTATACTAGCAATTACCTAATGCAGTTATAACCCAATTACTCTAATTATATGAGGTGGGTACCGTTCAGGTGTCCCTCTTCCACTGATGGTCGCTCTTTTCCTTTTGGCGACCCAGTTGGCGTTACCTATCCCCAATATCTCTTTTCTCCTGAATCCTTCTCCTATGTCCTGTTTGATCTCTATAACCTTTTGTATTTCATTGCCTGAATTATCCCAAAATGTGATCAAACCCCTTTCTCCCCTTCCTGACCCTCAATGTTCTATCCTTCTGTATCACTGCCTGGGTATATATGTTTTTAACAACATTAATAAATATCTGATTCTATTATCGTATCACAGCCATAGGTTGCATGTTTATCATTATATATCTGACTAAATGACCTTCAAGTGCATAACCTGGAATATCAAAGGATGTAAAAATCCTATCAAAAGATGCAAAGTAATATCTCATTTAAACACATTTAAGCCAATGGTAGCTTGCCTACAAGAAACACACCTATCTAACAAAGAATCTATGAAACTTAAATCTCTTTGGGTTAAGGAGGTTATTTCCAGTCCTGCTATTTCCAAGAAAAATGGAGTGGCTATACTAATTAGTAAAAAATCCTTGATCAAGATGCAGATACAAATGGTAGATGGGTCTGGGTAAAACTTTCAATTGACTCTACACAAGTATCTATTCTTAACATCTATGGTCCCACACTACTAGATCCCCCCTTCTGGACCACAATCAAACAAATGATACTCAAAAATAACTTCATCAATCTGATAATGTGCGGAGATGTCAATCAGGTTCTTGATCCTTTTTTAGACCGAAAATCCAGCTGCATGTTCATACCAAATAAATCTCATAAATCTTTTACTAATTGCCTAGCGGAGACAGGATTAATTGACACCTGGAGACTATCCCACCCCACACAACTAGACTATACCTTCCATTCACCCCCACATAATACACTATCACGATTGAATTATATTTTTGCAACCAAAACCCTATCTGGATCCATTATTGACTCTAAAATCGCTAATATTATCATATCAGATCATGCACCGGTTATTACTTCCTTCTGCCTCGGTGAGACAAATAAAACTGCTACTAGATGGAAACTCAATAACTTCCTTCTAAATGATCCACAGTTTAATTAATCGGTTCAAGCCTTCATTCAACAATACTTTGCTAACAATCTTGATAGTGATACCTCGGTTGTCAATAATTGGGATGCATTCAAAGCCGCCTTGAGAGGTCACATAATGGCCCTCTCCGGTAGGAACAAAAAACTTAGGAAAAAACATCTAGATGACCTTTACTTGAAACTCACCCTTTCTGAACAAAGCTATTATGCGGACACTAACTCAACAAACCTACGACAAGTAATAAAACTACGTTTTGAAATTAACAAAGAAATAACAGAACTTGCAGCAGGAACCATACTCAAATATAAAACAAATATATATCAAACTTCAAACAAGGCGGGCAAAATGCTGGCTTCATATTTAAAAACCAAAAAAGAAAGAGTTCAAATTTCACATATCAAAGACACTCAAGGTATATCTCATCACCGTCCTGACAATATACTTGAATGCTTCAGAAAATGTTATGCTGATTTATACACTCCAGAAAGTTCTATTCCAAAAGGTGAAATTGATTCCTTTTTTAAAAATATCAGTCGTACTTCATACCCCAGATCAGACCTTTCTCACCTTGATAGCGATATTACCTCCTCAGAGATCCCTAAAGCCATCCACAGCCTGGGCAAAGGCAAAGCACCGGGCCCAGATGGACTATCAACCGAATTCTACATCAATTTATCCCAAATATTGACACCTAAAGTCAAAACACTTTTTTCATACTTTATATCGCAAAAATCCACCTCTGGATCATTTTCAGAAGCTCTACTTATCATTTTCCCTAAACCTGACAAAGACCCTTCCCTCCCCAGTAACTATCGACCCATTTCTCTTATCAACATAGAAAGCAAAATTTTTGCTAAAATACTTGCTAATAGAATTGAATCTTCCCTCCCAAATTTGATTAAAGCAGATCAAACAGGTTATGTAAAAGGACGTAATATATCCTCAAATGCTAGACTCCTACTGAATGCCATTAGTCTAGTAGCCAAGGACAAAAAAGACAGACAAGGATATGCTGCCATTGCTTTGGACGCGGAAAAAGCTTTCGACCGTGTAGATTGGAATTTCATGTTCCAATCCCTACGCTGGTACGGATTTGGTGAGAAATGTATCTCACTGGTAAAACTTCTATATTCAGCCCCCAAATCCGCTATATATTTAAATGGACAAACCTCTTCATTCTTCACCTTACTCAGAGGCACACGGCAAGGTTGCCCCTTCTCACCGTTATTATATATTCTCTCACTTGAAACGTTGCTGGAATCAATAAGATTAAACAAAAATATCCCAGGGATTCAAGTAGGCACCTCAATAACCAAAATTGCTGCTTATGCCGACGATATTCTTATCCTAATCAAAAACCCTAAATTCCATATACCTAACCTCTTAGATACTCTATCTCAGTTTGGTCATGTATCAGGATATAAACTTAACAGACAAAAATCAGAAATTATGCCATTAAATCCCTATTGCCTCAAGCATGACATTGAATCTTTTGGCCTCAAATGGTGTAGTGGATCCATCAAATATTTAGGACTTCGTTTTGCCCCTACAATTCAAGAAACCATCAAGCTCAATACTAAAACACTATTGGACACCCTGAAAGACCTTACATCCAAATGGTCCCCTCTTTACCTCTCCTGGTGGGGGAGGTTGGATACTATTAAAATGATGCTGTCCCCTATTGTACTTTACTATCTTCAGCTTCTTTCCGTTCGACTGTCCCTTTCCTTTTTCAAATCTATATATTCCATACTCCTGAATTTTCTTTGGGGAATAGGAAAAAGCAGAAGAATTGCGCTAACTAAACTCAAAGCACCTTATGAAATGGGTGGTGTTAAATTCCCTGACTTTAAGCTATACCACTCTGCATTTCTCATGAAACAATCTCGCCAATGGTTCACAGACCCCGAATCTGCCGATATCCCTATATGGTGTACAATAGAGAAACATATAGTTCATCCACACGATATTACTGACCATATATACATATTTAAGTATTCTTCTAAGAACATTTCAGAACCTATTAAAGCATCCGTTTCAGCTCTACAATCCTTTCTCTTCCCCCATACCAAAAACCCCACTAAATACCTATCCCCTTTACTATGGCATAATAAGAATATTGTCATTAATAAAAAGACCCTCAATCGTAAAGCATGGATTGGAAAGGGAATTAGATTCATCCAACACATTATAGATGGTCCTTCTATTCTCTCCTTCCAATAATTCTCTACCATATTCACCATACCCAAGACTGACTTTCAGTTTTACAATAAGTTAATCAACTCCTGCCTTGATGCACTAAATCATTTCTCCTATGAGATTCTTTCTCCAGACGCCTTTAGACTACTACAGCTAACCATGACAGGTGAGGTCAGAGCCTCAAAAATATATAATATGCTAACCTCAACATTTAATATTTGTCCTATTCGTCTGAAATGGGAACTTGACTTAGGATATAAGTTTGAGGACCACATATGGCTCCGCCTGTTTTCTAAAATCAAACAAGTATCGGACTCAGCTAACATTACACAACACTACTATTTCTTTATTCATAGAGCATTCATTACTCCGGCTAAATTAGCGAAGACTAACCCGAACTACGACGCTAAATGCTGGTCGTGTGGCCTATCTCCTGCCACTTATATGCATATGTTCTTTGAATGTTCATATATTGTCAAATTTTGGTACGATATTTGGAAATGTATTCAGCGCATCTTCTCTGTAGATGTTCCGTTTTCTCCTTTAAGTATATTTGTGGGAAGCGTAGCCATTACAACAAATATTCCACCGGACTCTGCTAGATTATACGACCTACTCATATGCATAGCATTAAAATGTATTACAGCAAACTGGAAAGACTTTCAATCGCTCTCTACCAGACCATGGTGGAATGCTTTATGTCAAACTCACAAATTGGAAATGTGCATGGCTAAAAATCTTAATACAATCCCTAAATACAACGCTAAATGGTACTATTTCACATGTTATCTCAACTGTTTCAATGCAACTGCTCATGGCTCCTGAATATACATTCCTATGCTTACTTTACTAATCGAATGATTATATTTATATAAAAATGCTTGTTTTGAATTATTACTGTAATAGAATAATCAGTTTTATGCAATAATCTGTTATACCCATCTTCCCCCCTCCACCTCGCTCCCTTCTGTATCTGGTATGTTAGCTGTCTGTTTCCCTGTTGTGTCTCCGCATCTCTCTACTCATATCTCCATATCAGTTACTCATTACAGATATGTATTATGTTAATCCAGGTTTAATCAGCACTATCTACAATTTCTACTCCATTCTTGTTCAATTTAATGCATCAAATTTTATATATCTTCAATACGGTTATATCCTTCCTTGTTAAAAATTGTTATCTCTGTTAATTCTTTATGTTTACCAGATCTACTCAAAGTCTGTAATGTGCTAACACATGTAACAATATCTGTATCTTGAACAATAAAAATTATTAAAATAAAAAAAGATTAACCTTAACAAAAAAGCTATTCATACGTGCAAATGATGTTAATAAAATAAAAATGTACGTTTCAGATCTTGCAAATATTTCTTTATGTTAGGCCCTCATACTGCTCATAAATCTTCTCTATGGTCATTATTGATATATATTAAAACAAAAAGTATTCCTACTGGAAAACAAACGTTCAAACAAAGTCCAAAATACTTGGTTTGCACTTAATTTTTCCAGTAGGAACACTTTTGTTGTAATATTGATTGTTACTGTGTTCCTTATTGTTGCACGGGATCCCCACATTGTTATACAATATCAGTATGTAGACTTTCTATGCACAGTGGTACTAAGGTAATGTATTTTCTAGAGTTTTGATCTTGACTAGAAAGTAGGTTGTGTCTTTAAGGAGAATGGTGTCATGTTTCACCAGTTGTTTCAGAACAATCTACCTATATGCCAAATGGTAGTAATTAGCCATTTTATGATCTGTCTATCAGTCTTCTCCATATTATATGTGGGACATGCGTATAATGCGTATAATTTGGGCAAGCTATAAAAGATGGCTTATCTTTTTTTTATCAAAGTGCATACATTTGTTTGTAGTCCCTGTGATATATTTATTATATACACATATTTTCTTGAGATTTCTTGTAGCTATCACTCAGGATCTTCCTCTAACAACTGATCTATCTCCCAATTGTCTTTTATTCTCTTAATGTTGTTGTCAAAATCTTGGATGACAGTGCATCACACTTATCTGTGGTTCTGACTACCATACTAGTGCCAGAGCTTAAATCTTTGAGAAATTACAATTCTTTCTTAGACATATTTCTCATGCCAGGATGGATAAAAGCTGCTGGGTTTTGTTTAGTAGCCTTTGTGGTAGCAAAGTAATGTTGTAAGTGCAGTTTCTTGAAGAAGAAATTGCACTCTACTTCTGTTATGCATTCATTATTTCTTGTTACCAGAACATAAGACAATTCTTTAATATTAATTAACATCAATCTTCTCTTCGATTGTGAGTTTTTTTTTGGACATAAATTAAACACTATGGTTTCCTAATGTTTGGTCTCATTATGGTCAAAGCTTTTTCGGTTTGATTTTCTCCAACTCCATGTCTTTTTTCTATTGAAAAAAAGGCATGGCGACTGTGATGTGGGAACCCCTAGTTCATCTAGTGTGATCATTATTTGTCTGGTTCCCATATGCATTGGTGGTAGCCTTGTTGATATCAATTTTGATGCCTAGTGTTGGGTAGAAGGAGAATCAATGGATACAACTGAGAAACAATCGCCACTTATGGATGGGACTCCCTGTTGTTTTTAGAGGCATTTTTATATTTATTTTTTAATGTGTTTAGCTCATATCGAACATTTCACATATACATCTTTAAAACATAATAACACATTAACAAAATATCAAATACTATAATAGTTAAAAGAAACAGAAGAACATAGCCTAGTCCATCATGTAGGCATTTATATTGTTTTGGTTCTGGTGCTTCGTTAATCCATGGGTACACAGGGTCATAATGGTTGTCATTAGTGTGTCATTTGATTTCTTACTTGGGTTTTAATTAGTTTGTCTGTGTATCTCTTTGAGATTTGTCATGTTCTCATTCCTAGTTTGTAGTGCAGCAGGCGTGTTGAAATCTTCCATTGGTGCTTTTCTCATTTATTTCAATTGCTAGTTTATCAATTGAGTTAGATAACTATTGTATAGTTAAGAGAAGCAAGTCCAGGGGACATTTGTTGAGAATCATCTGCCATGTAATAATGAACTGTTCAGTATTAATAAGCATTGCTGGTTTGATCATAATATATAATCCAAGATGAAACAAGGTTTTTTTGTTTCTTAGCCAGATCATCAAGATACCGAGTATTTCCGTAACCTCACCTTTATTATATCCTAATGTTTCATCTTGCTTATCATTAGTTTGGGCTTTGTCTGGAAATTCTAAAACGCAACTTGAGAAATGTACCAAAAACAATTTCCACTGCCATTCGTTATATTCATTGGATGCAGGAACTCCATTTCAGCATCTCTGTCAGCACTGTATCTGGTAGGCCGGTACAGGGACCCTTCCTCTTAGTCTGGGTGTAACACATCTGTGTTAAAATGAGCCCTTTACTGTTCATAACGTCCTGCACTCCAGCTACCACAGGCTTGGAATACACTTTTTTCCCAACAATATATGTTTTAATTTATACTAGAGAAGTCTCTGCACCGAACTGCTATTTGCAGCTAGGTTGCTGAACCTTTTCCTTGAGGTCTTCTAACAAAGGTGGCAGTGGGTAAAGGGACTGCTGAGGAAGCCAAATGGGCAGGGATATTTGAGCCTGAACAGTAAAGATACAGAATAATTGTTCGGACCACTGCCGCACGTGTAATGTCAGGTCTGCTGTCATTGTTCTGATTCTCTAAGCTTCCATGATTCAACGCATCTTTGTTCATTGAAGAATCTGTCTCACCTGCTCCTTTGATAACATTTTGCAGGCGGTGTAACGTTTTTATGTGTGGATACCAACTTAGGATTTGTCTTGCTAAAATAATAATGTTCTGGTGTTTGTGATCTTTACCTAGAACAATGTTTTAATACATGTTTTTAAAATACATGAGCTCATAGGGAGCACTAGAAGATTTTGGTACAATGTCAGATTTTGCACCTTTTATACTTTTCCTTAGAGCATAAGGAATTATTTCCCATCTCCATCTTCCAACTTTTTTTGTCTAAAGAGCGAAAAAAGGCTGGCATCCTATATGGGAAATTTGAAGTGCCTTGAAATTCTAAAAAGCTTCCATTGTCATCACATGATTTGCAGAAGACAATATTTGATCACTGATTGCTCTGTGCCCTTCCATTAGTCAGTGCTTAAATTATTTGTCACATGAACAGAAAGGTTTCTTTCCCCTCGGTTTTACAAGTGCGGCGCGGCACTGCTTGCTTGGTAGGACCCTAAAGTACCTCTTTTCATCACATTTGAAACTCTGGGAGAGATGCCATCACAAGTGGTAATTGAGTAAGTTACTCACCTCAGAAATCTGTGTTAAACCAGCAGGGCACACGTTTGAATACTGGCAGGATCGCCTCAGCCCTTCATCCATATGGACAATACATCAAAATCATTACATGGGCTTATAATAACTCCCATTTTGTTCCTGGAGAAAGAAATGGCATCTCCCCATTGGTGGCTATGCATGCAAGCATGCCTGAGAAATATCTAAATAAAATAGCCAGTATGGGATGCTGCGTCAGTCCCCCCGGAGTGCGCTGCGGGAAGGGCTGTCAGTGCAATGCTCACTCCCAGGAGAGGAGCGCTGCTTTGGAGCCCCCCAGGCAGCACCACTCTCATCCTCACCTGCAGCGCACTTGATAGAGGCGGATTACCGTGAAATGATTAGAAAAAATGACCTACTGAGAAATTACTGCATTTCTTTGTTCACATTTCTTTTTAATAATGCAGGGGGAAATCCCCCTGCACACCACCACTTCCCCCTACCTTAACCTATCCCTTTAGCCCACCCCCCATCTATTTTTTAAAAAAATGAACAAAAATCCCTTATAAATTCGACCAAACAAATTCGGTAATTTCTCATTAGGAATTTTTCTATTCGATCATTTCTGCAGATACCGATAGAGGCAGCCTTGGCAAGCCAAAATCCCCATCCAGTCCCCGCACTTTACCTTAAAACTGGGTATCTCCTGGCATTTGGAACCTGGCTCTGTTGTTTTGTCCCGAAGCTGCCGCACTCTGCCCTCGAATGGTTCCAGGAGTTATGGGCCCATAAACCGTGTTAAACACCCTCACTGTGTTCAGGCTTTTACTCGATCCTCAGGGCACATAACTCCCGGTACAACCCTTGGGCTAGGTCTATAAAGCTTAATTATAACACTGCTTACCCACAGCTTCCTTCAGGTATAAAACGCTGCTCAAAGTCAGGATATTATTATAATCTGCCTCCACTTCGATGGTCTGTGGGAATGGTCACCACCACCATTGGGTTCACTTGCCATTCCCCTCTCTGGTTATTCTGTATCAGTATGTCACTCTCCTCCTTCATGACTTTTAAGTTATCTCCTTATCTCACCAACAACATTTTGAACTACGCTTTTCAGGGACAGTCAAAAGTTCCATCGAAAAGGAGGACTTGTCTTTGACATTATCCTTACGCCTAGGGCAGCTTGTCTATGCCAGATTCTGTGAGCAACCTAAGAAAGCGGCCCATTTGCAACAAGTGGTGAAAGTGAAGAGGATGCAGGTAGGTGGCTCTGAATGCTCAATAATATTGAGCCGAGATGCTGAGATGCCTCGGCACTAAGCCGCTACCAATTTAAAGAGGTGCTGATGAAAGCGATGCGGGATGGGACCCAAAGGACTTTGGTACCCACTCCTTCAGAATAGGTGCCGCCACCTCGGCGTGGCAGGGAGGCCTGGCACCAGCACAGCTAAAAAACATAGGGGGATGGAAGTCAGATTGCTACAAAAGATACATCAGATCACAGCTAATATAGTCATCCCCGTTTTCGTTTTCTTCCTCTTCCCCCCCCCTGCAGAACCAACAGGTGACGGGAAGACCTCGCTCAACTCAGCATGGATTGTCAGCCACTCATTCGTTTTCAGGACAGGCCGATGGGCGGAAGAATCCAAAGAAGGTCTGCCGTTTAAAAATACCATTGCTTCATGGTGGGGTTACAGGGGCCTATGGTGGGCCGGCATCCACGAAAACACTAGCAGAGCTGGTCGCATACAGAGACCCGTCTGAATTTCTCATAATACACTTGGGGGGCAATGACCTGGTGAACTCTGGAAGGAGAAACTTATTTGAGGAAATCTGCTCCTCCTTGGCGAGCATTTCCCACAACTGGAAGGAAATGGAAATATATTTTTCGGCCATCCTTCACAGAAAGGAATGGCTGGGGGCCCACTGTTACAAATCCGTAGACATTGCTAGAAGGAAACTCAACAGGGGAACAGAGAAATTCTGTGCAGCAAGAGGGCTGGGTTTCATAAAACACCCAGCCATTACCCTGGGTGATCCAGATCTTTTTCACAAAGACGGCACCCACTTATCAATCCAAGGCATGGAACATTTCTTTCGGGAAATCCCGGCAACTCTCGCATCTAGAGGTTGTTATTAGGAGATACTTTCGGGGGAACACGGGCAGCCAGTAACCTGCCCGTGTGTGGTGGCATGGACCAGAGGGGGTAACCTCAGGACCCGGTGCCCAAAAGTATGATATTATTATGATATGTGATTATTTGTTTATCTGCATAATCATATCTGTACAATAAATTCCTATGGCCTTTTATTGCCAACACTTGACAAAATGTTGTGAGACAAATCATTTTGTGTGGGGGTCGGGGTTCGGCTTACAACGATGCATGCATATTGGGTTCATCAGTTATGGGCAATGCTGCAGGGCCACCCAAAGCAAGGCAGAGTAAATGATGTTACCATCCGGCAGGCTAGGAGAGGGGCAGCTCCCGCCCCCACACCTGCTCCTCTCCCCCACAAGCGCAGAGACACGCAGTCTCTGTCACACAAAGCCAAGGAAGGGTGAGGTGCGAACAAACGCCTCACCCTTCCTCCAAACAACAAGGTGCTAGGCACCTAGGGAAAACCAACAGGCATGCAGGGCCCAGGTTCAAAGACCTGCCCCCTCCTCAGGGGCCAGGCATGTCGGTTATCCGGCCGGGGGCTGGCGCACAGCCCCCACTACTATACACATCAAAGGCCCAGGGCTTCCCTGGGTCTTATAAATAAGAGCAGAATGCTCTAAGAGAACACAAGCTGTTGTGGACCCTGAACAGGGACCCAAACTGACAGGAGGTTCGCTGTTCACTCAGCGTCTTCCACACTTTGCTTCTTTACCACAAAACCCTCCCACCCTACAAATAAGGGAGAAGAACAAAGGAAAGAAGTACAGGGCACTGTACGGTATCCACAATGAGTCGTGGGACATGAGAAGGCAGCACCGGCCAGAGGGGGTAACCTCAGGACCGGGTGCCCAAAAGTATGATATTATTATATGTGATTATTTGTTTATCTGCATAACCATATCTGTACAATAAAATCCTATGGCCTTTTATTGCCAACACTTGACAAAATGTTGTGAGACAAATCATTTTGGGTGAGGGTCGGGGTTCGGCTTACAACGATGCATGCATATGGGTTCATCAGTTATATTCTATCACGGTGGTTGAGTCTGTATCATTCCTGCCTCAAGGTAGCCATATGTGTCAGTGCAGAGCTTGTCTGTGACTGGTACTGTTATGCATGCTTAGTTATGTCTGTGAGCTTGTTTATGCTTGCAGGTAAATCTCTATTGACTGCCCGCTTTCAGATCTGGTTCTACCTGGTGTCGTTTGTCTGGTCTTCATGTTCACGTGATCTAAGAACGGTGCCACAGAAAGGATTATCATTTGTTCCTCAGCATACAAGTACTCTATTACAAGAAAAAATAGACTTCTTTACATTAATGAGAAAGTTGAAATTGAAAGCCTTTTTCAAAAACTTAGAAGAAACAGAGGAACCAGAACCACCTGAATTTCTGGAACTGAAACTGAAAATACATTTTTATCCCCAAGTGCAGAGTCCTGTTTTGACTACCTTTGAAAAGTGGGGACTAGAGGATTTGGGGAAGTTAAAATGTAAGCAAAAAAAGCAGGCAGCCGTTGAAACAGCTCTTAGAGAACCAAAAGATCATATTTAAACCTGAGGACAAAGGAGGGGCAATAGACTTAATGGACAAAGAGGACTGCCATAAAGAGATAAATAGAAAATTGGAAGAGCAAGAGACCTACAGGGAAAACCTTCATGACCCAACAGACCAAGTGAAAACATGAATCAAACAAGGACTGGATGAAACTGGAAACCAAGGAGTAATAATATACCATACTAAGGCATTTTTAACAGTAAACCATCTAACAATGCCAGTACTATCTATATTACCAAAGATCCATAAAAGTCTTAAGGACCCCACTGGATGGCCGATCATTGCTGCAATGGGCAGCTTTCTCGAACCCCTAGCACAATATCGGCAAAGCAATACACAAAAGTGTCACATATCATGATACAAGTGACTTTCTACTGAAATTGAAAGACCTGGAGTTTATTCAAGGGCAAGACATCCTTTTCTCTATGGACGTAACATCACTCTAAACGAACATTGGCCACAAAGTGGGCATGGAAGCAATGGAATGGCTTTTGCTCTCAACAGATGAATGCAAGGCAGACCAAGTCTTCATTATGACCTTATTGAAATTGGTACTAACCACCAACTTCTTCAGATTCAGAAATAGGCATTTTATGCAGGTCTCAGGTACAAGCATGGGGGCAGCCATGGTGCCCTGGTATGCCAATACATATATGCTCTAGTTGGAAATTGTGTTTGTATTAAAACCAGAGTGATAGAAACAGAAGCTGACATTTTACACCAGGTACACAGATCATATATTCAGTATATGGAGAGGCACAGTTGAAGAACTTGAAGATTTCTTTGAAACAATGAACTATATGCACCAACAGATTAAATTCACCACGCAACATACACTTGCTAGACGTCGACGTAGACGTCTATTTGGAGGACAGCGCATTGAAAACTAGGATCTTCACAAAAAAGACAGACCGAAACAGCGTACTCCTGGCAACAAGTTTTCACACCAAGCAAACAATAGAGAGTGTACCGATCAGTCAACTCATGAGATATCGAAGAAATATTACATCAACAGAAGAATACAAGGTTCAAGTCACAAAACTGAAGGAGTAATGTATTCATAGAAAATATGATCTGGAACTGATTGAGACAACAGCCAGGAAAGTTGAGAACATCTCAAGGGAAGATTTACTCAAATCTAAATCAACCAAAGAGAACCTATCACTGGTCTTGTCTATATAACCACGTACTCGGTACAGAGTAAAAAAATCAAACAGATTGTGAAGAAGAACTGGGAAATATTGACACTTGACAATACCCTAGAAAGATTGTTTCTGGAGCCACCAGTGTTTGCATATAAGAAGAGCATGGCTTTAAAGAACATGTTGGTACAAGCGTAATTTAAGAAGAATGAAACAAAGAGAAAATATACAGGGCACAACCGTATCACAACTGCCAACACTGTGGCAACATTTTGAAAGGTGACTTCATCACACACCCCTATACAGGAAAGACAATTCCCTTATGACACTCAAGCACTTGTGATTCTTCCAATGTGGTTTATGGCCCTGTGTGGCATTTATTATGTAGGCATAACATCCGGCAAGGCCAAAACCCGCTGGGCAGACCACAAGTCAAATATTAAATTGAGAAGCCAGAGGTCACCAGCAGCTGGTCATTTTGCAGAATTCAAACACAATTTTGCACAATTACAATGTGTGATTTTGGAATGGGTGGTAATGCCAAAAAGAGGCAGCGATCCGCAGAAGATATTGCTGCAGAAGGAAATAAAGTGGATAGGGATAATGGAATCATTGGCCCAAGGGACATGAATCAAGAATGGAATGTATCCTGTTTTTATATTGCTAATGCATTACACTGACAATTGACCAGAGTTTTGGGAGGAAATAGAATGATGAGAACTGAATTACTGCATACCACATTGGTGTGTATGACTTGGAGCTAGATTGTGACTAGAGCCCTAGTCTGGGAGGAAATGTTTGAGTAGAATTGACAAAGACGAGGGGAAATGTTAAAGTGAAAAGACCTAGCATTGTGCCATAAAAGGATTGAGCAGATTAGGAAATATAACAGATGGCAGATTTGTGAGAAACATCACATGCATTATGACATAAACAATGTACTGGATCTAATGGTGTGGTTGATAAGAGTTTGCGAACAGGGCATCACATATATCATGTTAAGTACTGCCTTAGATAATAACTGTGTGTTAGGCAGAATCCTGTGCAGTGCCCTTAGGGACCACTACACACAATTAAGACTACAAGTGGTAATACAAGTTCACCTTTGGTACAAGCCTGTACTACTATGTTAAAGTGGTAGCAGTAGCGGAGCAGCCAGACTTATCTCAAGAGTATATGAGCAGTAGCAGAGATTACACAAAGGGACCACAATTACTGTGACTCAAGCAAACACTGACCCAAGGTTTCAGGTAAACAATATAAGTACATTTATTTTTAAACCATTTGTTATAAACACAACACTTCTATTCAAAACCACACGTAAAATACACTACAAGCAACCAATTCACTTGGTACAGTATAACTCAAGGTAGGTATCCTATGTTTTAATGGAGCGGTGTTGTGAAACAAAAGACGTTACCGGGAATACAGATGCGATCACTTTTTGACAGTAATGGCAGTTCGGTCTTACTAAAGATACGCGTATCCGTGGCAAGAAATGTTACCGGGGCAAAAACACACTTAGCACCTGAGTTAACCAGAGGGAGTTGGGGGCAAAAATCATAGGCAATACTGTTGTCAGGGCAGACAGAATCACAGAGCACTGGTTGACAGGAATTCAAGAGTCAATAGGCAGGAGCCAGTGACCGGGTTCCGGGTGGAACCATGTTCCTATTGTCAAGGATCACACAGTCGGACAGTTCAATGTTCAACGTTGCTAGGAGTACTTAGATATTGTCAACAGAGGAAGCAAAAGTTATAAGAAGGAGGGAAGATAAGGGCAAGCCTTGGAGGAGGAGAAAAGGGATTCACCCTAGCTCCTCGAAGCAGAACACAGTACCTTATTCAAGGAAGAATCTGGTGCCACAACAGTTGTTCCTGGTAGTTTCCTGCAGACCCATGGTTCCTGGAGCTTCAGCAAGAAGGAGGACGTCTGGAGGGGTCTGCACTACGCAGGGATGAACCCAGTAGCAGCGATGGTGAATAAAAGGTGCACTCCTTAAAAACAGGAGAGGCTCTTCAGATGGCTATCCGGACCACTACAGCAGTGTGCAGCGATTTCGACCAAGAAGAGGATCCTCTGGCTTTGGAAGATGAGCTGGTTTACCCCACTAGGCTCAAGGGAAAAAGACTCCGGACTGGATCTTCTCTGGTCATCGAAGGGTAGATAGCTCAGGACTGCAGCAGGGATTCACTGGGATCGGATAGTTGCAGCAACCGTCTTCTTCTCCGCTTCTCTTCGGTTCCTTGTAGTTGCAGTGGCGACTCTGACTTCCAGCCCAAGGGTCCTGCCTTTTATGCAAAAATCCCCCATTCACACAGCCTGGCTGTCAATCACGCAGCAGAGGGGTTGTCCAGCCCGGACAACCACCTCAGTCAATCATTGCAAAGTGGGACTTGTGTTTCCTAGGATACCCTGTGCAGGGGGTGACTACACCCTTCCCTCAGATTCAGCCCAGCTAGACACCCAGGCGCCTAGAGGAGGGCTTCTTGGCAGAAGCCCGCCAAAAGATGGTGAACAAAGAAGGCAAGCCTGGTTTGCCGCGCAAAGTAAAACACAAGAAGGACTTTAACAAAAAGAAATGGCGAATAAACCGACCAGAGCCAAAAGAAAAAGTATTTGGTCAAGCGGGTTTATGTTCGAGGCTAATATAATAGCCTAAAACAATACCACGTTTATTTAGTATAAAAGTGGTAGAAAAATAAGGGTAGATACCACTGCCACCAGCCAAGTCTAAATGTTAAAAGAGCAAAACAAGGCTCTAGGAGGTACAGATAAAAAGGGCTAAGAAGTAACCCTTTCCAATACTCCATGGATCTGTGGTTAAATGACTAGGTAAAGTTAATGGCAACTTTACACTTTTCTGGGGGACAGTAGTCAGCCCCAGAAATGGAGTCGGGGGGGAAGTCTAAAAGACAACCCTGTGTCACTGCTCTGAAGGTGCTGTGTAATACACAAAAGAAGGGGGCTACTGGAGTGGTGTACTCCAGAGCCCACAATCACAAAAACAGATGAAATAGACATGGCAAAATATGGGTAAGAGTGGGGGAAAAGCTCACACTCTTACCCAGTGAAAAAAAATAACTCCAGAAATCCAGCAAAGCTGCTGAGGGACTCACTAGGTAAGGGAAATTAGCCATTGAATGAGAATTCTCCCTAACACAGTGAATGAAAGGAATATTGTGTCTTTCCATAAGAAGTAGACAGAACATGTGAAGCTTGCACTTGAACGTGCTAACATATATCACTAATACAAAAAAATCGGAAATGTATGGAATAAATCATAAATTAGGCAATTTTAGTTACTATGGATACCATCCGTGATTTGGCGTAGCGAGATTAGAATGTGTTACAATTACCATGGAGACCACCTACGATATGGCGCAGTGAGATTGAAAAAAAAATGCACAATTGAAAATATGACTCTTCGTCTGGGAGTCTAAAACAATGTACCCTAGAGTTCGGAAGTAAAGGAAAAGCCAGGTTCTGTAATTTTCGATCATTACTCGATTCATGTCTGCACGTTGGCGCCTGGAGACGTTTATGGCACTTAATTGAATATAAGATGAAGGATAGCTCCCGATTGTATATGGGGAGATTAAGGACCCTGCTTGATTGCTGTACTCTAGTGTCTATTTGTTATTAACAACATAACTGTATTGCAGTCATGAGGGCAACAACACTAGAGAAAGATGGCCGCCTGGTTAGGGGGCTCACAGCTCTCAATTCCCCGGATGGTTGCCATAGTTACAAGGGACTAACAAAAGCAGAGACGAGGCACCCAACCGGTTTCGCTGGTTAAGATCAGCTCAGCAAACATCACGCCTGATTTAAGAATGTAACTTTGTTCCGAGACTCCAGATTGGGGAATCATACCATGTGAGGCATGAAATTAGCCGACTAGAAGTGGGGTCATTTATATGAGATAAACAGCTGTTAGTGACACAAACCAGGGGTAGGTACTGGTTTCTTTCATGAGTGGGTCGCTGAATCTAGCCTTTTAACTCTTAATGTATTTATTAATTTAGATGTTGAGAAAGAAAACATGCCTGGGACACGTGGAGGCCAGTGGCATACAATTACACATATGAATTCATTCTAAATTGGTATGAAGTAAAAATAAGTATTGATCTTGGTAAATTACGATTTATTATAGAACACACATGAATGTGAAGAGAAATTAGGAAAACACATCAAAATCAGCCCATGATAAGGATAGCACAGACAACCAAAATGAGTCAGCAAAAACAGCTGAATGTAAGAAGTACTCTATTTATTATTGCTGTTGTGAATTACATTTTGATGTGGACAATGAGAGATGTATACATATAAAAAAGGGTGTTCATGTTTTGAACAGGGATAACTTTTTATATTTTTGTTCTCACTGAATGTCAAAATTTCTCGCTTGTAGTGTAAAATGTTGCTTTAATGTGACAGGCTAAAGCTCACAAATAACCGCTAACGTGGCTCCTTGGCCTTACAGACTAACAAAACTGTTTTAACACCCAATTTAATAATTCAACACTTTCATTTCCCCCAACAAATAAATAATTAATTAGATCCACTTCCTCCCTACCTATGACTTGGTCCCTACCGTCTCCTTACCATCTTCTCGAGGCGTCCCACTTTCTCCCCGGGGCCATGGTCCTCCATCTTCAAAACCTGTTCCCCGGGGGTAGCCCGTTTGTGCAAACAGCACAAACCCCATCCTTTCCCGCGCTATTCCCCCATTGTGCTTCACTCCCCCCTCATCTAAAGGGGCCATGCCCCCGGCAATCAAGAAAACCCTCCACCAAGGTTTTCTTTCTGCCCCACCCCTACCACTTCTATTTACTTCCAACTCCTTACTATCTCTTCCACCCTCAAAGTCAAATCCGCCAGATAATAACTATTCCTGAAAATGGACAGGTGAACGCCATTCTCCCTGAAAATATTGAAACCCTCATAAACTATTTCTTTGTGCTCTAAAACCTTCACCGCCACCGAGGCACAAGAAGTTCCCATTTCTCTATGTATTCCCTTCCTTGCCCGCTCTATTCCTCCCTCACTTCTCGCTCCCCTCCAAACTCTCCGCGGCAACAGCGCAGTCCAAAGTACATATGCTTTGGGCCACATTTCCCAGACCCATACCAAATCCCTTTTCATTTTCTAAGAACACCTGTGTCTCTTACTAGGTCATTTTCCCCTGCATGAATTATCAACCCATCTGGAGACCCATAGAGATTCTTTCAGCCCCGCCAACATAGGCAGCCGCTGATCCCAGCGAAGCCCCCCTCAACCGGACCACCTTACCAATGCCACTTTATAGCTGCAGCTTAAATTGCCTGCCAAAAACTCTTTTCTCCACCTCCTTCTTTGCCCACGTAACAATAGAGTGGCCTACAATCCAAATCTGTGCCATCTCGCCCGGCCTCCGTGTAGCATCTGAAAAAGAAATTACAATATCACTTTCCAATCACTACCACCCCACCGCATTCAACCCTCCTCTACTCCCCAAACACTATTTCAAACATCCCCTTTACCCAAGTCCCTAATATACCCCTTGATTTTCCCGGACCTCCACCGTCCAACACTTTTCACCTTATCTTCGGATAAGCCCAATCGGCTACCTGCAGATGCTGCACCCATCCTAAATTAATTAGTTCCAAACTCCTACGCCTTTTCTCCCACCGCTACCAGCACCTGCCTCAGACGACCCATCCTCACCTGACCACCTCCTTATTCCCACAACGGAAACACCCCCCAAACCTTTCCTACCTGTCCCCCTATAATTCGCACCTTTAACACCCTTTCTTTAAACAATGCACCTACCCCCACTTAAACCCCCTTTCTCCTCTATCCTATTAACCTCCGGTTCACCCTTGTCTCCCACCCTCCATCACCCTCCTATTATTGCCCCGTGTTGCCCATCCTGCACCGGGGCTCACGTGCACCCCCGTCCATGCAGGCCTTTTTTCTCCTTACTCCTCTTCACCACTGCACCAGAGGCCAAAACTGCGCCCCTGTCCATGCAGTCCAATCCATATAACTTACTCTTCCAGTACCTTGCGTCCATTACACACTGTTTCCCACCTGCACCAGGGGTCCTTGTGCACCCCCGTCCATGCAGTCACATCTCATCACTTCCCGCGGCTGCAGCAGGGGCGCTTCCGGACCCACGTTCATGCAGTCACCTCTCCTCATTCCCCCAACTGCATCAAGGGCCAAATGAGCCCAGTTCCTCCCGTGCTGTGCGTACTCAATTCCCGCCCTTGTATGTGCCCTGTTTCCTGCGAACCGGGGCTACTACCTCCGGGAGTCTCTCTGTATTAACACTTTGCCGCTATAACCCTCTCATGTCTGCCCAAAGCTTGCTCACCTTGTCGTGCGGCAAGCGTGAGTGCTTCGCCACCGTCTTCCATGCCCTCCCAACGATAGCCACCACCCCCTAAAAATGTTCTCAGTTACATTCCCCCCTGCTGCCCTCTCCTGCCCTACCTAAGCATCTTCCTCCTCACCCCTCTCCTACACCCTTGGGATCGCCCCTCAAAACCTCCCCCCAAACTCTGCACTCCCCTCCTTTTCCGATAAACTGATGCCCCACACAGGAACCCCCCACTTTAACTGTCCTACGGTCCTTCCCCCCACCTCCTTGCCCCGCTCCTCCCCCTTTCCCCCTGTCCCCTGCCTGAAAACACTGTGTAATCAGATGCCGCCCCGCACACTTGCTGCACTCGTGTTTAAATTTGCACATTATCCTTGTGCAGCCTTCTTTATTGAAAGCCCAACATGCTGCTGAAGGTGGACCCCTGCCTCCCCCCCAGGGCAGGGCGACCAAGAAAGGGCCGGTAAGGTACGGGTAAGCCGCTTGCCGTGTGTACCATTGGAGCTGACCTCATCAGCGCCATTCATTGCAACCAGAGATCCATACCTATCTCCCCCCAAACTGCCTGACTGTCCTCCGCCAACCTTGCTCTAAACTCCTCATCATAACGCACCCACGCGAAGCCCCCGAAACTCATGAATGCCTTTCTAATCACGTCCATGTACTTCAACAGAGCCACACATCTCTCTGGACATTTCTCACAATAGACACTCGCATAGACAATAAAAGCCGACATCCAATTCTCGATTGTCACCGACACCTTTGGACGTGAGGCCAGCTCCCTCTCCTCCTCTTTAGAACCCTCTTTGGCTCTCACTTCTCTATGAAGAAGCTTAAACACTTCCACAAATTCCCCAGCCCATATCTTATCCTTAGTTGTTGTCATCAAATGTGCTCCCAAAGGTTTCGTAATGCCCATGTATGGTAGCTTTTTCTCCTTGCCCTTTACCTCTACCTCTTTCTCCTTTGGAACCTGTACCTCGAGCGTCAAGGGCTCAATCACCTTGCCTGTCTGCACCTCCACCGAGCAATTCTCCTTCTCCCCCACCAAGGCTCCAATAGCCTGTACACCAAACTCTCTCCTCACCCCTGTCAACCCTGACCCTCCCTTCTTGGCCCCATCCTCATGTCCCCTCTCTGCCATGCTACTGACCAGTCCCCTTCCCGCTCATCTCTATCTGCCCTGCCATCGCCTGTCTGCTGCCTGGCCTCCACTCTGATGCACCTCATCTCCTTCCTCACTGGGCTCCTGCTGCGGGAACAAAACATGTCAGCAGTCTCACCCAGCCAGTTATCCTCCTGACCTCTTGCCCCCTGCCTCCTTGCTCCTGTCTTTCCTCTTCCCATTTTAGGCCCCTTCTAGCCCTCCCCCTCCTCCTTACACCACTGTACCCGTCATCCTCCCACTGCCCCACATATTCTTCCGTCCCTTCATCATCACCCAAATAATACCATTGTTATTGTGAGCGCATGCTCGGGCCGGGCAGATCCCCCTCTGTGAGCCCGGGGCGTCCGCCCCACCACTCCATCGACAACTTCTCGGCTGGGCTGCAGGAACCCCTTCCTGGTCCTCTTCTCTCGGGCGAGGGGTCCTCTCCTCCACCCTCTGGTCTTCCTCGCTAGGGGCCGTGCTGTGCCCTCTAGACTGTCCTCGCCAATTTTGTGGAGGAGCCGTTCTTAAACCCTCTCCATAGTCCCCCTCTGCAATAGCAGGGACTGCTCTGTGCCCTCCACCCAAAATCCTCCTAGCCGGTAGGACCATTCCGCGCCCCTTCCTACCCTCACTAATAGAAGGGGACCGCTCTCTCCTCCTCCCACCTGCGCTCCTCTGCAGGTATTTCCCTCCCTTCCCTCTCTGCCCTGACACCCTTCTCTGCACCCCAGCACTCCCTTCCTCTGCCCCTATCTGCCCGGCACCTTCCTTTAACCTCCTCTCTTCCACTTCTTCCCTTGGGTCTCTATCCCCCCAGACCCCTACCGTGCCCCTCTCTTACCCCCAACCACCTTTGTCGCTGTCCTGGGCATCTCCCTCCTACTCCTCCTTGTCCCGCTATCCCAATATTCTCTCCTCCCAGCCGCTGGGCTGCAAGCCACCACTGCCGCAAAGGGCCGCATCCGCCACCGCTCTCTGCTGTGGCCTCCCCTCATCCCCCTGTTCCTCCCCCATAACCTCTTCCACCGCCCCTTCCAGCTGGGCCTTAGACGCCCTGCTGATAATTGCCAGAGCCTCTCTTAATGCCAAGGCATCAATTGGCACCGCCTTGCCAGACCCAATAAACAGCAGCCCCCGTGCCACTTATTCCCTAGTGCACTGCCCAGCCAAGGGAAGAAAACTACTTCTCAGTAGCCCTGAACTTCCCTGCCCCCAACACACCGCCTAAAATAGAATCTATTAAATGTGGTCTAAACCCGTCCAAAAAAAGGAGGAACTGCCTGTCGGTAAAATAACAAACCTGAGAAAATCTCTATATTCTTTTATCCTTCAATATATATTATATAATATATATATACATATATATATATTCCTTTTTTTTTAAACCCTACCTGCCTAAAGAAAAACTATACAGTGCCCCTTGTGCCCCCCCACCCTTCTAAAACTGCTCTGTGAACTTCTACCCCTCACCAGAGCCTGGCTGCCACTGCTCCATACTCTGTGGCAGCAGCAGATCACATCGCCCCCTAGAGGCCCGCGTACGGCACTGCACCTCCTCTCCTACTGCTGAAAGAATAAGGGCCTCATTACACGGAAGGCGGTAATGGTTAACGGCCACCGTTAATGGTAACGGTGGCCGTTAACCATTACCGCCTTACTACGAGGTCCCTTAGCGGGTTGGTGTTTTAACGCCTGCTTTTTGCAGGCGTTAAAAACCAACCCGCTAAGGGACCTCGGAGCTAATTACGGCACCCCAAAATTGCAGTGCCGTAATTAGCGCCTTCCCCATTCCCATAGAGCCCTATGGGGCAGAAATGGGAATGGGGAAGGGCAATGGCGGAAGGGGGATTTACCGCCCCACCAACCTTGGAATGGGGCGGTAAATCCCCTTTCCGCCAAGGCGGTGCCGGTAATTTACCGGCATGGTCCAGGGTGCTAATAGCACCCTGGACCACCGCCTTCCGTGTAATGAGGCCCTAAGAGTGTGGCCACTTTAAGGGCTTGGCACTGTCTCCTCTGTCCTCTGAATTGTATTGCAAAGTTTGGTGAGGTTTGGTCCGGGGGGGCAAAGTTATAGGGGGGGTCCCAACATTTATTTTTTTCCCATAGAGTGGATGGGGAAAAAACTTTTTGCACGCCTACAGCCCAAACCACTAGACGGATTTTCACCAAATTTGCGGCAGAAGCAACGACTTGGTCCCGAAAGCATACTTTTGTAAATTTGGTGAAAATCAGTCCAGTAGTTTTTTTTTAAAAATGATGAAAAAGTAGGTCTCAAAAAATTAGTGATATCTATGTTCGCTCCGTGGACACACTTCCATGTTCGCTCCGCAGGCAGGACACCGATTGGCTAATCGGCTTGCGCCATGTCCGCCGACATTTGACATGTTCGCCGATTGGATGGTGTAAGATTAATTAGTGGGTTTTGGGAGCACAGAGCGCAGCACCACTGCACAGGATCAATGTATAGCATGTTGTTTTTAAGTGCAGCGCCACTGCATGGGTTTGGTGCATAGATATAATGTGGTACAGCAAGACATGTGTTATTGAGCATTTTTATGCAGCGCCACTGCATGGGTTTAATGCAACTGCTTCAAGCTATGTGTTGCCAGTGCAACATATGGAAATGTAAATGAAGACAGGCTACACAGGTTAAAAACAAACCATTTTTCTCATTTAAAAGCGCATTTTATTTTTCATATTCAAAATGCACACAATTTTTTCTTTTCATCTGAAATGCCTATGTTGCAAGAGACACATTTGAAGATTAATGAACTAATATAATTAACCCTATTAACATGATTCTAACTTCTTAATAATCTAATGTGTTCTTCACTGCAAATTGAGGCAGGCTGAAACTAATTTCAGACTGTGTGCAGATTTTTTTTTTTCTCTCTTCTGGTTTTTCTGTGCTGCTTTGTCCATAGTAGTTGCAGGAAGCAAGGATTCGAATAGCAGGAAATCAGTTTTGTTACAGTTGCTTACTGTAAAAGATTTCTATTGTGTGCAGAGGGTAGATAGGGCATGATAGAATTTTATTGGTTAGGATCCTTTGGTAGGAGGTAACCAGAGTTTTCTTGTATAATCTCGGGGAAGAAGCTGGGGGTAGGACATCTTGACACAGCTCGGAGAAGGACTGGGTTGATAGCTGGGGATGCCTGATTCCTAAAGCAGATTCAGCTTGGTTGCAGAGACTGGGATTTCCAGTCAAGAGGTCCCAGTTTGAGTGACAGCAAATGCTTGTCCTTGCTGGGTGAACACATCCAGAAGGCGACCAGCCGAAGAATTTCACATGCTGAACAGATTAGGTAATTATACATTGCAAAGTACGGGGGCAGAGTGTGTGAATGCGAAACTATTCAGTCAGTGTAGAAGAAAGAATTCCAGTGTCTTATCAACAGGTTTAATGTTGCGAATTAGACTATTCTCGCCGCTCACAGATGATGTTGCTACTGTGCTATTTCATTTATTTCTGTAAAAAGGGTGAGATCGTGTTTAAATGCAACTTTTATAATACACAAAAATATCTGAAAGCAGACGGGTAGTGTGTTTTATTTTCTCCTTCCTTTGTGCATTTACCAATACAGTGCTGATGATGTGGGGAGATGTTTAGACAGTGCAATTGTCATTTTTAAGGTAGCTAAAAATAAGACTTGGCTGCAGCTGTGTGCACAATTTCATTCAGTATGAGCAATTATAACTAACTGTGTGTGTTATAGCCGGCTGCCGGAGGTCTATGAGTCGGCAGAAAGAGACGCCCTGGACATAGCTCACCAAACGTAAATAAGTTGGTGATAAATACCACAGGTTAGCACGCTGTTGTAAATAATTCAGTGAGAAATTTGCCATGGTGGCACACTAAAAATCAAAATGTGGTGTTCCTGAAATGCAAGCCTGAGGTCTCTCTAGTGATCACACGAACAACCTAAACAAAAATAAGGGGTTCTGGATATTGGGGCCACAAATAAAACAAAGGAATTATGCTCACCAAAAATACCACCAACCACGCATACCAACCACGCATACCAACCACGCATGTCTGTGTACTGAAATAATGCATATCCACTGTATTATTATTATACATAACCCAATCTGAATACAAGGAGTGATTGTTGCTAAATTATTTTTCGGTGGTAAGAAAATACCGCCAGGCCCCAAATCTACACAAAATACCCAACATATTTACGGTGCGTTGGCCGGGAAAGTGATCATAGAGCACCTACTGGGCATGGCAAGTGTGTCTCACACTGCCATCTGTACATTAAGGGAACCCATTTTATAATAACAGTGTGTTACTAAAAACGAATTTCAGAATGTCACAAAGGGAAACCACATTCTCAGACCTAGTGCAATATTTAGAGGCAAAGTTGTTTGCACATGGGACGTGGTCATCGAACAGTACCTTGGAATGGCATGACCGCATTCAGGGTGAGGTGCAGAAAGAAAAACTAGACAATATTTTTGCAGAAGGCAGCATAATTCAGGTCTGCCTTACAAGGTTATTGAATGCATTGAATGCAGCCGATAAAACTGCAGAGAAAGACTGTTTAATACGGCTATGCGCCAAGATCTGGTTTATTTTGCATAGGTCCCTGCGAATGCAAGAAAATGATAACCAGCTAATTAACAGGTTAAAGACTGATTTAGATGGGGCAAGCAAAAAAGAGGAGATGTTAAGAGCAGAATTGTATGTATGCCAAAAAGACATGCAATTAAAATGCAGATATTTTGATGCTCAGTTGTCCAAAATCAAGAAACAATTTGAGGACAGTGAGCAAGAATTGGTACACTTAAAAACCTTAGTGGACCACATTAGACAGGATAAAGATGAGATTTTTTCAGAAATGCAGATTTTACAAAAAGAAAATTTTGAAAAAGAAAGTGATCTCCAAGGTGCAGAGCAAGAAATGGTTAAAATGATTCAAGAAAGAGACAAGAGAAACAAAGAATTCAATGAATGCCAAATGCAAATGTGCGACATGCAGGAGGTAATTAATAAAATGAGTGATGAAAACAACTATCTGCAAAATGAAGCACGCAGGCTCCTTAAAAAGTGCAAGGACTTAGAACAACAAATGTGCATTCCCAGGTCCCAGGAGAGGCGGCAGGGTACTACATTCAATGGAGTGGAGGTGAATTCTAGTTCTGCCCAAAGAGCTAGTGCTCCAGTGACTGGGCCGGTGACTGAACTTGGTTGCAGCGCCCTTGGGGGATTTGATACTCCCATTGGGGGCAGCCACCAATCCCATACACCTGAAACCAGGATTGAATCACAAAGTGGTGCAATTCCATGTATTGCAACAAGTAGCCCCATAAAAATAATGAAATCCATTAAAGCCCTGATCAAACCATTTAAAAAAGGAGGGGAATGCTGCATTGAGGATCTCTTCAGTTCATGACATTTTTAAAGCACTCCAGATGCCTAAGGAACAGTACAGACAATATTTTCATTTAACCTTAGATGTCCCGACGGCCAGCATCATAAGGGGATAAAATGAACAGCAGAATATGACATGGGTGGAGTTTGAAAAAGAAATTAGGCATCATTTTTCTCCTTTTCAGTCATTGCAGGAGGCAAAGAAAGTCGCTTCCACAATCACTGCTGGGCATAACACATCCCCTCGCCAATTTTTACAGGACTTAAAGAGAGCATTTTCTCGCTTTGATGTATCTTTTGATCCCAATTCCAATGAGTTTAAAACTGCCTATTTCTATGGGCTACAGAAAGACATCATATCCCAATTGGTTCGTGAATTTGATCGTGACAAGTCCCTTGAGTGGATTGTACATCAAAGCACAAAACTTTATGAGGTACTCTATTGTCAGGGTAGAGAAAGTGATATCATGAAAGATACTAGACCTAAATCTAAAGAACCCTCAGCAACAGTGATGGAAATCAGGTCAGCCAAGATGTCCCTTGAGTCTGCCCAAAGTCCAGGTTAAAATAATTTGGCACCTGAACAAAGGGTTAATCAACAAAGGTCACCACAACCTGCACCAATGTTTCAATCACATGATCCTAGTAACAGGGAGAATTACATTAGCCCTAGGTACTATGTAGACAGACCCCGGGCAGGATATCGGCCTGATATGTCAGGTATGAATAATAATCAGAGACAAAGCCAGGATCAAAGAATGATGGTCCCTACCAGACATTGGGGACACAGAGCAGATTTTACCCCAATACCATGATATATGGTGATCAGGATAGGTCCCGATATGTGGATCGATTTGCTGATAATGGGAATCAACATAGGGGCCAGTACCCACAACCTGAGAGCAGGACATGAGGCAGAATATGAACTACACTCCACGTCAGTACACTGATTCCCCACCAGGGGACTACAACCAAAGGATGAGTGCACCCCGCTCCCCTCCACAAATGAATCAAGAGTTCAGGAACCATCCCAATAGAAATCACTCACCTGAGAGGTATCAGAATAGATCCAATCAGGGGGAAAACAACCAATATCGACCTAAGCCACAGAAAGAGGATTCTAGAGAGATGGAAAGGTTCCAGTGCTTCGAGGCCCAAGTGAAAATGTTAGCTGAGCAAATAGGGAAGCTCTATACAGCGCAAAAACAACCATCCAAAGAGGGGGCTGATGGCCATAGCAATGACCGGGGGGCTTCTTCTGAAAAGTGACTAAGTACTCATGATACCTACAGCGCCAAAAAGACAGATTGCCCTAATGTAATTTGGCATAATGACTCTGAGATGCCTAATGATGTAAAAGTGAAAGTGCCAGTCAGTGAACATGTAACAGAAAGTGCAAATACTTCTGAAAGGAAGGTACGGTTTAACCTAGAGCTAAATCAAAGATTGGAGATTTGTACAAATGAAATAAGAAAACCTGAAACTCCAAAAAAACAAAGGGACAGATTTAAGAAAAATAACTCATGCATGGGGAATACCAGTGAACAGGGAGTCAGTGGGGATGCTATAGCTCCTTCCCTGGACAGTCAAAATGGTGAACAAACACAGACAGAAAAAGGGAATACTCAAAAGGAGGGTACAAATCAATCACCTGAAGAATTCTTTGAGCCACATATTTTTGAAGAGGCTGAAAGGGCTGGTACCACACTAAATGTTAACAAATGCACAGAATTAAACAATGACAAATTACTAAATGATGTTGTTACACATGTTCGGTTGGAAGGTTGTAATGTGGTCCCTGATGATACCCAGATGGATGGGCGAACAGTGGCCACACTCCAAAAAACCTCTGAACATGGAGAAATGAATAAAGTCTCTCGCGCAGAAATGGGTAAAAAGGAGGGAAAAATGTCTTTTCATTTACCAATGTGCTTAGCCAAAAGTGAAAAAGGCCTGAGAAAGGTGAGCCCTGAAATCAGTAAGAATTCACACTTCTTATGTGTATTAGAGGAAGTTGAGGACAGATATTATGCACCCATCACTGTAGAAGAAAAATGCCAAACATTTGCTGTGATTGACACTGGCGCACAGGTCACCATTATGTCCAAGGAGCTGGTAAAGAGTATCAATGAAGGGAGACCCCCACAGAATCAGATCACAGTGAAGGAAAATCAAGGTCCAGTGTATAACTTTAATGGGGAGGAGGTGCCCATCATAGGTGTAACTGAGATTGACATAAAAATAGGAAAGCACAGAATGAAACACGAGGTATTGATCACATCTATTTGTGAAATTCCATTTCTGATGGGGACAGATTGCCTGAATAGATTGTCTCCTCTCATAGATGGGGTGAATGGAGTGCTGTGGTCCTTAACCAAAAAACCATTGAGACCTAAGAAACTAAAATCACAAAACAGCAACATAAATGAATATCACACCGTTGCCAAAACAAATGATGCTGTGGAGGTATATCTCCAGAATAGTTGCATACCTAGTGTCACTGTTATATTAATGTGTCAAGACAAAATGCAGAGCGACAATGAAAGACTACCTGTACAAATATACTTGGACCCAAGGAAAATTGGCAGACTGCCATAGATGAGCACACATTACGTTTTTATTTAAAAGAGCGAACATTCAAACAGAATATTGCTTCTAAAACAGATTCAGAAAAACACATTACCACTCTTGCTGAAATACACATGGAAGATGAGCAACCATGGGTTCATGTTGGTATAAATGACTGTTTTAAAACAATAAAAGCCACTTTAGCACTTGAACAGGAGAGGAGCTTCATTAATGAGAAAGTATTGCAAAAAATAATGGAGAGGGAGGAGATCCCGAAATTTAGAATTAAAAACCAATAAGTCTCTTGGTTGGACAGTCTAGGCTTTGAAAACCGAATTGCAGGCAGATGCATGCTTAAAATTAGCATTGGGCAGAAAACAATTTACCATAATGTATGGATAGTGAGTGGAGCACAAAATGATTTTTACATGGGCAATGACATCATGCACAGAATGTGTATGGTGTTAGATTTCCTTAATCAAAACATATGGTCACGCCTTAGTGGGCCGGCATCTGAATTTGAAGACAAAAGAAGGGTTTATCATTGTGCACAACTGGTTCCTTATGCAATCGAATTACAAACGAGAAAAGATACTATTATTCCTGCATTTACAAAACAGTTTGCAATAACACTGAAATGCAAAAATGGACAGCAGATGAAAGACTCTGATGCATTTGTATGCCTGAATGAATCCATAAAACAGCAAGGCCTGGATTATGAATACATTCCATTGGTAGATATTGGTGAAGGGCCTGTAAGAATTATGGTAAATAATAAGGGTTGTCAAGATATTCATTTAGAGGAAAACTCCCCATTAGGAATGGCCATACAAAAATCACATTATACTGCAGATCTAAATAACATGGTGATTGGAAATATCCCTGAAAAGTATGTAGATGCCTCGGGTGAGTTACCAGAATACCTGGACTCTCAGCCCAAAGGAATATTTAAAATTCATTCTGTGTACCCTTATGATTCAAATGAGACAGTGTGCTGCTATCAAGAGGATTGCATAACATTTAATTTAAATGAAAATGAAACAGAAAATCAGCCCATTGAAGTGGAAGCTAATATGCCAAAATATTTAAAAGTGACAGCTTTACAAAAAGACACAGCCACACAGTTAGAGGAAAGCGCCGAGATTCCCTTACCAGAAGATTTTCCAGAATTTTCCAAAATGGTAGAAAAGCAGATCTCCTTAGCAGATGCATGTGACTGCGATGATGATAGAAACAACCTGAGGGAGATATTTATGGAGTTTAAGGATGTATTTGCAAAAGATGCTTATGATTGCGGTTTAACTGATTTACATGTGGCCACACTACCAGAAGGGTGTAGCAGAAGTCGAGTATTTGTATGCCAGTATAGACTACCGCTGGCATGTTAAGAATCATTAGCAGAGATTATAAAAAATTTGGAAGCTCGGGAATCATCAGGCCCATTCATAGCACATCCAATACACCTATTTTAGGTGTGTTAAAGCCAAATGGTCAATGGCGGCTATGTGCAGACTTGAGGGAGGTAAATAAAAGAGTACCAGTATCCAGATGGCCACTGCCATTCATTGATCAGGGCCTAGCTCAGGTACATGGTTCAAAAGTACTTACCACATTAGATCTCACTTCTGGATATTGGTGTGTGCCATTGGCAGAGGAGATACAGAATTTGTTTTCCTTTTCATTTGATAAGACTCAATACGCCTGGCTTAGAACTCTGTTCGGGAACATCAATAGTGGGAGTGAATTTGGCATATTTTTGAGAAAGGCCATGCCCGATGCAGCGGAAAGAGGAACCATAGTTTATGTGGATGATGTCCTGATAAAAAATGAAAGCTTAAAAAAACATTTTGATGAAATAAGACATGTTCTTGGCCAATTGCAGAAAGCAGGCGCCAAATTGTCTTTACAAAAAGCACAATGGTGCAAGAAAAAAGTAAATTTTCTAGGCCATGAAGTAACTGAACATGGGTTAAATCCACAAAAGAAGGAAATAGAGGCCATACAAAAACTAAAGGACCCTAAAAATGTGAAAGGGGTAAAAAGTTTATTAGGGATGACAGACTATAACAGAAAGTTCATTGAAAATTATGCTGAAATCACTCAACCATTGACTAAAATGCTTAAACTGAATACACCCTGGATATGGGAAAAAGAGCAGTCTGAGGAAGTAGCTAAATTGAAGGAATGTCTTGTAAAGGCACCATGTTTAGCATATCCCATAAAGGGTAGGGATTTCTTTATAGAAATAGGGTTCTCTGAACATTGTATGTCAGCAGTGGTATCACAGAAACATGATGTGAATCACAAAACCATTGCATATGCAAGTAAACATTTTCCCAAGTTGAAATAAAATTCAATGAATGTGAAAAGGCCCTATTAACCGCTGTGTGGGCGCTACAACATTTCCGCCCTATTTTTCAGGGAGAAAAAGTGATTATTGAAACAAATCATCAACTTTTGCAGTTTTTAGAGAGTAAAAGAATTAGGTCAGGTAATCTAGCGCAGTCCAGAATCACTTCATGGACGCTGGCATTACAAGGTTTTCCTATAGAAGTGAGATATGAACAAAGTAAAAAGAGCCCAATTGCTCAAGGGTTAGCTGACTTACATGACTGTGCAGCTGAACAAGTATCAAACGAAATGGAAGTGGAACCTAATTTGCAGGAATTTGAACAATCACCACACAAAGATTTTGATGAAAAAACTTGCAAGGATCTGCCAACTGTATATGTGGATGGTTGTGCTTTTCATGTTGAAAATGACAGTAATAAACAATTCGTGTCAGGAATAGGGAATGTCTGGTTGAAATGTGAAGGCGTCCCCAGTATAGGGATGAGGATTGGAGATAGGAGCAGTCAGGTGGCGGAATTGGCAGCCATTTATAAAGTAATTGCTACTGCAGTTGATAAAAAGTTCAGTGAAATTGTCCTGGTGACTGATTCTGACTATGCACGGAATAGCTTTGTGGAGTATTTGCCTGGTTGGAAAGCAAGAGGCATGGTTACATACAACAAAAAGCCACTTAAACATGGAAAAATGATACAAGCCATAGACAAGTTGGTGTCAGAGAATAATTTAACAATATACTGGAGAAAAATTTGTGGCCATTTAAAAACACCAGGAGAGTATAAGGAGGGAAATGATAAGGCAGACCACCTGGCTAAGATTGGGGCTGTGATGGGAGAATTGCTACCTGTAGATGATTTACTGGGTGAAATACAAATTGATGCAGTGACACGTTCTAAAGCACCAAAGGAGGTAGATCAACCGGTGGTGCAGTGGAGTCATGACACGCCAGACCAAGATTTGATTGAGGCACAAAAGAATGATCGAATTTTGGGAATCTATTATAACCATTTGATAGATCCTGAACAAAACCCTTTAACAGAAAATGATTGTATGGGAAAAGAAGAGTTGAGGGTGCTACTAAAGAATAAAAAACGATTTAGACTGCAGGATGGACTCATGATTAGAGAGTGCATAACAGGACAAATACAGTGGGTGGTACCCCTTTCATTCAGAGGGCTAATGCTACAACATGCACATGATGCAATAACTGCAGGCCACAGAGGTTCACAAAAAACATTGGAAATACTAAAAGATTATGCTTACTGGCCGCATATGTCCCAAGATGTGGAATTATATACTAGAGGATGTCTAGTATGCGCCCAATTTAAACCTGCTTCACCAATGCATAGAGCCCCATTGATGAAAAGAGGCCTAACTCTTCCATGGTCAGATTTGCAAATAGACTATGTAGGCCCTTTAAAGAGGTTGAGCAGAGGAAACCGTTACATTTTAAGTGTGATATGTTTGATGTCGAAGTGGATTGAATGTATTCCTGCACCAGATTGTAGTGCGCAAACAGCAGCCACATTGCCTGTGAACCATGTGTTCTCAAGGTTTGGGTTGCCACAAAGAATTGAGTCAGACAGAGGAAGTCATTTCACAAGTACTCTAATGAGTAAGGTATGGCAAATACTGGGTGTGAAAAGGAAACTACATATCGCATATCGGGCAGCCTCTTCAGGTGGAGTTGAACGGAGCAATAGGTCTGTTGTGGACATATTAAAGAAATTTGTGGCAGAAGCAGGTTCCATCTGGGATTTATGTTTACCGTTAGTTTTGATGGCAATCAGATCAACTCCAGCCAAAGCAACAGGTATTAGTCCACATGAGGTATTAACAGGTAGGAAAATGGTGTTACCACAATACCTACTATACAGAACACATGAGCAGACACTTGTGAGTGCATCCACGGTTCATGAGTACGTTGATGAATTGAGGAAGCATTTGCAACATGCATTTGCTTTTGTGCAGAGAAATCTAGATAGAGCTGTTGACAGTGCAAAGTCATACTATGATAAAAGAACATCAGTGAGAGAATACAGTGTAGGGGATCAGGTGTATAAGTTTCATTTTGGAAAAAGTAAACAAAAAAATTCTAAATTTCTAGCAGCCTGGCAGGGGCCATTTGGAATTATAGATAATGTTACTCCTGTAGTTTAGAAAATTTTAAAGACTGAAGGTGAAACAACAATAGAGCAATTTGTGCACGTAAATCAGATTAAGCCATGCCATCCCAGACACGAGATCAGGCAGCTTGAGCATGTAGAAACAGATGTCTAGTCAGGAGGCAGTGACAGAGAAGTTAAAAAAAGATGGTTGAAATGGTATATAAACACTGTAATATATGTAAATATATATAAAATATAAATAATATAAAAAGTAAATAAATAAAAAAAAATAATGGAAGCTCATGGAGTCGGTGTGCAGAAATGAAAATGCAATAAATATTGAATGTTGTTTTATGTATGCTTGTTCTCTATAACCTGTGCTTAATTTCAGATGGCGAAGAAAAAAAGGCAAAGTGTTGTACAAAGCATGTTTTATTTTTGGCAAAAGGGTGAAGTTAGTATTGTGCTATATACTTAATCTGTTTCTTTTCTATTTGATTTAGAATATTAACATATTTGTACCGGAGGTCACGGGAGACGATGGAGTCCTGGAGCCCACGTGGACGGATTCCGGAAAAGCCCCGAAGGGGGGCAAAGACCAAGGCTGCGAAGCGATCAGCATTGAAGATGACACCAACAATATAGTTAATGATGATGATATTCGGAGGGATCTTAAAAAATTCAGAAGCACAGGTTGTCATTGAACCTGGACCGGCATCTGGTATCGTGGTAGAAGAAGCACCAGGATTCATCAAGAGTGATAGAAGGATGATTTTCCAAAATATCTACATACCTTTGAATCCTGAGATTTTGATTGAAAAACATTTGAACAATACCGGAATTAAGAATGAACAGACTAAAGAGTGGCTAGAAATCAGAAAAGAGGACTCTAAGCAGTCAATAAGAGATATATTGACGCAATTGGAGAAAACATTTGTGAATCCAGCAGACATTAAGAAGAGGAGAGGAAAGAGAGGAGCCGTGATGCTGGCGATCTGATTGGTAATGTCTATAATTGGAGCCATAATAGGTACCACAATATCAACAGCCAATGCTATTTCAGTAGCGACACTAAGCACTAAAGCACAACAACTGAGTGTTGACCTAGAAATAATACAAAAAACATTAGATGGAATCAGAGGGGGATTGGATGAACAAGTAAGGTTCATAAATGAAACTGCGATCATATTGAATGAACAAGCGGATGTGATGCAACAAGCAACTAAGTTAATTATTAAGCATGACAAAACACTCAGTGAGATTTTGAATATAATGAGTCCTGTGGATAGACTATTGACAAATTATATGAGAGAAGTTCAAACTGCAATTTCACAATTGATTCAAGGACGTATACCATTGTATTTTGTTTCACAGGATATTATTCATGAAATCATAGAAAGGTTGACCAGGAGGGAGATTGATGTGATACAAGTAAAAATTGCATTTGGAATGGGTAATGCAATGCCATTATATGTGAACTTGGAGAGGTTGGAGATGGGGTTTTTACTATGCATCCCATATGTGGCTCCTGAACTTATTTATTAGACCAAGTGGGTACACAATGTGGGATTTTGGCAAGAGGACAAAGTTATTAAGATTAAGACTCCAGAAGTAGTGGCATTTCAGTCGTGGGAACCTGAAGTTTACTTGATACCAAACTTGGAAACGTGTGTCAAATTTAAAGAACAAAACTATAAGTGCCTGGGTAAACCGTTTGTTCCCGTTGCCACAGACGCTATTTGTGGTTTGAGATCTGACCCAAGTTTATCAGAAGGATGTGAAGTGATCATTAGCAATATGGGGAGTGAAGATTTGGCACAGGCTAAGATGGTCAGAGGTAAATGGTTAGTCAGCACCCATTTAAAGAACATGACAATAGTACATTTGAATCATGGAACATATGTGGTTAAACAGGTGAAATATAATGTTTTTTACTTGCAGGTTCCGAAGGATACAATTGTGTCAATTGGAGGGTTAACATTGTTTCATGTAACAAACGATATTTGGGAAAACCAAGTAGAGCATATCGATTTTTTTCAAAGGGACACATTTCCAATAGATCCGGATGTGGAGTTTTTATTGAATCACAAAGAAAAACATGTAATAAGAATGAATCTAAAAAAAAACAATATAACAGTTAGTAACCTGGGTATAATAGAAGTGGAAAGATTTAATTGGAGAACATGGGGAGAAAATGTTGATAATTTTAGTAGCTACGTCAGGAAGAGAAGATATCCCAATACACACACATTTTGAAAAGAAGAAAAGAAGCAGGTTGTTTTTTCAAAATGTGCTTGGATCGGAGCCAAGTTCTAAAAAAAAGGAAGGTATATGTAAGATTAATTAGCGGCTTTTGGGAGCACAGAGCGCAGCACCACTGCACAGGATCAATGTATAGCTTATTTTTTTTTTAAGTGCAGCGCCACTGCATGGGTTTGGTGCATTGATATAATGTGGTACAGCAAGACATATGTTATTGAGCATTTTTATGCATCGCCACTGCATGGGTTTAATGCAATTGCTTCAAGCTATGTGTTGCCAGTGCAACATATGGATATGTAAATAAAGACAGGCTACACGGGTTAAAAACAAACCATTTTTCTCATTTAAAAGCGCATTTTATTTTTCATATTCAAAATGCACACAATTTTTTCTTTTCATCTGAAATGCCAATGTTGCAAGAGACACATTTGAAGATTAATGAACTAATATAATTAACCCTATTAACATGATTCTAACTTCTTAATAATCTAATGTTTTCTTCACTGCAAAATGAGGCAGGCTGAAACACATTTCAGACTGTGTGCAGATTTTATTTTTCTCTCTTCTGGTTTTTCTGTGCTGCTTTGTCCATAGTAGTTGCAGGAAGCAAGGATTCGAATAGGAGGAAATCAGTTTTGTTACAGTTGCTTACTGTAAATGATATCTATTGTGTGCAGAGGGTGGATAGGGCATGATAGAATTTTATTGGTTAGGATCCTTTGGTAGCAGGTAACCAGAGTGTTCTTGTATAATCTCGGGGAAGAAGCTGGGGGTAGGACATCTTGACACAGCTCGGAGAAGGACTGGGTTGATAGCTGGGGATGCCTGATTCCTAAAGCAGATTCAACTTGGTTGCAGAGACTGGGATTTCCAGTCAAGAAGTCCCAGTTTGAGTGACAGCAAATGCTTGTCCTTACTGGGTGAACACATCCAGAAGGCGACCGACCGAAGAATTTCACATGGTGAACAGATTAGGTAATTATACATTGCAAAGTACGGGGGCAGAGTGTGTGAATGCGAAACTATTCAGTCAGTGTAGAAGAAATAATTCCATTGTCTTATCAACAGGTTTAATGTTGCAAATTAGACTATTCTCGCCGCTCACAGATAATGTTGTTACTGTGCTATTTCATTTATTTCTGTAAAAAGGGTGAGATCGTGTTTAAATGCAACTTTTATAATACACAAAAATATCTGAAAGCAGACGGGTAGTGTGTTTTATTTTCTCCTTCCTTTGTGCATTTACCAATACAGTGCTGATGATGTGGGGAGATGTTTAGACAGTGCAATTGTCATTTTTAAGGTAGCTAAAAATAAGACTTGGCTGCAGCTGTGTGCACAATTTCATTCAGTATGAGCAATTATAACTAACTGTGTGTGTTATAGCCGGCTGCCGGAGGTCTATGAGTCGGCAGAAAGAGAGGCCCTGGACATAGCTCACCAAACGTAAATAAGTTGGTGATAAATACCACATGTTAGCTCGCTGTTGTAAATAATTCAGTGAGAAATTGCCCATGGTGGCACACTAAAAGTGATCACACGAACAACCTAAACAAAAATAAGGGGTTCTGGATATTGGGGCCACAAATAAAACAAAGGAATACCAACCACGCATACCAACCACGCATGTCTGTGTACTGAAATAATGCAAATCCACTCTATTATTATTATACATAACCCAATCTGAATACAAGGAGTGATTGTTGCTAAATTATTTTTCGGCGGTAAGAAAATACCGCCAGGCCCCAAATCTACACAAAATACCCAACAATGGTGAAGAGCGTGAAGTGCTTCAGATTGTTCCCATGCACCTGCCATCTTGGATCCATGTTTTGGTGTCTGCAGACATCGCGGCAAAAACATATTAAAAAACACAATATTGCACTTGTTAAATTTATCAAATAATCTCTGGGGAGGTGAGGGTTGATGAGTATGGGATGGGATGGGATATGGCTGAAAGAAGCAAAAAACTGGTATTTTTTTGTCACGAAATTCACACGGTACTTTTGGAGGTGTTCCCAATATAATGTGCCTAAAGTACAGGCGAAAGAGATTGCATTTTGGCTTTGAAGGGATGGAGATGTATAATCATGGAATTGTGGACTTGTAAATATAGATTGTTGCTTCTGTAGTCTGCAACCCAAACTTTATCTTGTGGTATTACAGAGTAATACTACATTCCGAATGCCCGTTACTCTATATTGCTTATATTGGTTGCCGAATATTTATTAATATTAAATAGAAGCAATTTCGGGTTATTTTACACTCTTAATTAAAACGCTTGATGTTTATAAATTGATGTGCTGGTGGTACAACCAGAGCGCGGCAAATAAAGGACTAATGTGTCTGTGTTAAAATGTAATTAAAATAATAATGGAGTCAGACTGGTGCCCCCTAGAGTCTGGCATCTGAGGCAGCCACCTGCAGTGTATGATGCAAAGAGCGGCCCTGCACGTGTATGAGAATAAGAGTTCTCATGGATGCGGTGAGCCAAGTTGTTGCAAAGTGAGAATGTATTTTGATTTTGAGTGAAGGTCACCAGCTTTGAATTTTTGGTTGCGAGCTAAGGAAGCCCACGCATGGGACACACGGTATAAGAGTATAAGGTTCAATTGTTTTTTGACCTTGAGAGAAAGGGACCATTCAGTAAGGAATGCAATGAGAGGAGGTTTGTAATAATGAAGATTTGATTTGATAAGGTTATGCATTCCAAAAGTGTGTAAGAAACATTTAAATTCAGTTTATGAAGAATCTTTGGTGCGAACGCAGTGAGCGTTACGGTCTGATATGCGCTAAGAGAATGGAAATGGTGAATATAATGTAAGTTTGATTTTCGACGATTGTATACCGGAACGAGCATTCATTTATTATTATATGAAGATTATTTTTGGGTTATATTCTATTCGTCTGTTCTGTGTTGCTTTTTGCAATGAGATGCAAGTACTATCTTTGTGTGTAGTTGTCTTTTTTACGTGGCTATGGGGAGTGCAGCATCGAGGTGCATGTAGACCACCACTAGGTTCACCCAGGTTCAACGCTAATATTTCATTAAAATGTCATGTATGACCATATTGAATTGTCTATCAGTTTCCACGTTGTTTTCTCTTTGTTGCGATTGTTTGATGTATGTGCTAATTGTTAGTTTAAACTCTATGCTGAATTAATAAGTCAATATATACATTGTAATAAAGTTTGGGTATTGAGACACATTTTCTGTTATGTTTTTGAAACAGATATATTCTGCCTTTCTGCGATTATCATAGATTCCAGATGCCAACTGACGGCTTCTTCAATTGGCAGCTGAACGTAGCTGACAACGGCTGGATCACAGTGACTCTTTTTTGGGACGATCGTCCAGGGCCCATATGTCCTTACGCTGTATAGCGATTAGGTGTAACATAACATCCTTTGCGGTGGTCTAGCCCCAAGTTGATGTAGAAGCCCTGGAATTCACTGTGCGACCCAAGCGGTTCTTTTACCAAAAAAGAAAACCTTGTGTATGCAAAAATAACAACGTGTGCCTCACGGTAAACATTTTGGATCGTGGGCAAAGAAACAAATTTGCAATTTGATTGAATATGGCAATAGTCGGATGTTCTCGGAGTGTTTATTGTGAAATAAAAGTACTTTCCAAATTGTACAGTGTTATTGTTTTCTTTTAAAGTACGGTTTAATATTCCGAATTGTGACGTGCTGTGTTGCTAGTTGATGTATGTTGATTTTCAGGTTCTGTGTCACGTCACGTAGGTGGTTATGGGCTCGTTTGGCTACGCTGACGAGGAACGACACTGAGAAAGGTGTAGAATATCACTAGGTTTTGTGATGTGAGGTTCAGGGGCAGGGCATATGATTTAGTGATGTCAGAGCAGTTTACCTTAGGCAGATGCAGCAATGGATAAGAATAGCAGAAGATGGATGTTTAAAAATACATGGCCGAACCCTCGGGATAATAATATTTTCTGAGCATTGCACTTGTGAAACTTATGAAATAATATCTGGGGTGATGACGATGGGTGGGATATTTCTGACATGATTTTGAATGAGTTTACAAGGTTTGGTGGGATTTTGTGCAGAGGGGGTAGTTTATATGATGATTGTATGTGCATTCATTTGACACTTTTGCAAAAATTAAACATGGGTGGATTTCCAGCAAACTTGCGTGAGGCGCATTGGCAAGGATCTACAAGCATGGTTTTGTAAATGATGTCATCAATGACATTTGTGAAGTCATCTTTGATGTCCTGGGGGTTAGTCTTAGCAGTGCACGGTGGTGGGGCGAGTTATGGTTGCTTAGCTTACCATGACTGGCGAATTTCAGTTTTTTTTTTTGGTTTTACTTGGAGCCAAAACGTCCCTTTAACAAAGTTTTTTCACTGAATTTCATAGGTTTTTATTAGCGCAATTTAACCATAACGTCCCTTTAACAAAGTTTTTTCATTGAATTTTATAGGTTTTTATTAGTGCATAACGTCCCCTTAAAAAAGTTTTTTCATTGAATTTCATAGGTTTTTATGAGTCCAACTTAACCATAATGTCCCTTTTTTCAGTGAATATATATATATATATATATATATAAATATTTATTTTTTTAAATGCCGAAACTGAACTGCTAACTGTTCCTGCCCCCCAAACTAACTGACTACCACAAAACTTGCCTCACCCCCTCTCCTGAAATCTACAGGGCCCCACGCAGGGAAGGCTCGGGAGCAGGCAACAAACTCACATCCTAACCGTCGCCTGCTCCAGAACCTTCCCTGCCCACCTTAAACATCCCCTAGGGTGCTCTATGCACAGGCCAGCTCGCTGTCCTGTGCAGCGCCAAAAATCACCCCGGGGGGGAAAAGCTCTGCATTCCCCACAGCACCCTTCTTCATTTATTCTTCTTTGTTAATTGCAGTAAAAAAAATAGTGAATTTGTATAAGCAACACGAATTTTTTAAAGAGTGCATTGAGATTTTCTGTTGGAAACAACGGATTTAGGACAAAAGGGAATGTGATCTAAGCTGCCTTTGCATTGTGATGACAGTTTATGTTCACGTTTACACTTCATGAAGAGATTTGATTACGTTTGCCAGATGTGTGGATTTTGCGCCAGGGTCTGTCTGTATTTGCCCTGATGAAAGCTTTATGACTGGAATACAAGTTATTTCCCAAAATATTTCTAAATTAATTGAACCAGGATTCAAGCCTGAACAATTATTTGAACATTTAAGCACGTGGTTGCATCTGTGCAAGTTTCCTAAAAACAAACCCATTTCTGTTAACAACAATCAATCGGTGATTTTAACAGCAGCAGTGCACCTGGGGGCCATTTAGCTGTCATTCTCCGTTTTTCTGCAGACTATACTCCCAAATGTCTAAGTGAGGCAGATGTGTCTGCTCAATACCGATATGGTTGTTTATGTAGTCTGTTTTCTTCTGCATTGTGGAATTGATTGTTCCTGGCAGCACTCACCACTCCCTTGCACAGTTATCTGAAAAAATGTCATGAAGAAGGCAGCCTTTACAATATATCAACAGAAATTTTGAAACAAATATAAAGATTTCAAAACCGTCTTAGTTGTTTTGTAAGAGAAGATAATTTTACAATACAATGTGCGGCAAGGAGAAGATTTGCAAGCATGCACTATGCTACTAAAGCACTTTGGCGGACCACCCTGGCGTAGCATTCATTGCATACAGTAGAGGCTTTCATGGACTTTATGTTGGACATTTGATTTTGATAGGCTTAACCTGCTGGGACAAATCGTGAAAGGTCTGACAATGAAAAACCCTTCCTGTGACATTTGGTTTTTCAAAATGGCGTGATGGCCTCTGATGGAAAAGTAGAAGGAGCCCAGAAATGCCCTCACCGAATTTCCCAGAGATTGACAGGCCGATTCATGGAATCAACGTGCGCCGAAAAAATGGCGCACGCGTGCGAAAATGTGCGATTCGCAGTGAAATAGCAAAAATCGCAGTGCAAGTGCGAGTATCGCACAGAAAACATCACACATGTATTCATGGAAGTCCGTGCACGCGCAAAATGTGGGATGTGGGCTGAAAAAGTGCACGGCGCACGCTGGCGCACAGGTCACCGAACGCCGTGCGATAAGGCCATAGCGAATTCACACATAGCGCAGCGCACATAACAAAAGTAGGCGTAACACGGGGCGTCACACGCAGAATGGGGAACAACTCGTGAAAATGTGGGCGTCACGGGGGAAGTACAGGAGGCAAGTGCGCAGAACGCCCACACGCTCGCCTACAACACGTATTCATGGAATCGAATAGGGAAAAACAGCGCACAACCAAAGACGCACACAGGCCCATACATGTCCGCCACACGAAAGCAGGCGGTAGCGTCCATGCGCAGGAAAAAAATGTGCGCCAGAGAAGGCCCACATGCGATCGGGCCTGGGGGAGCGTGTGCGTGTATTCCAGGGGTGCGCGAGAAGTCCCACACGCGATTTGCCTGGGCGCGTGTATTTCAGGGGTGCGCAAGAAGTTCCACACGCGATTTGCCTGGTCGCGTGTATTTCAGGGGTGCGCGAGAAGTTCCCCACGCGATTGGCCTGGGCGCGTGTATCTCAGGGGTGCGCGAGAAGTTCCACACGCGATCGGGCCTGGGGGAGCGTGTGCGTGTATTACTGAGGTACGCGAGAAGTTCCACATGCGATTTGCCTGGGCGCGGGTATTTCAGGGGTGCGCAAGAAGTTCCACACGCGATTGGCCTGGGCGCGTGTATTTCAGGGGTGCGCGAGAAGTTCCACATGCGATCGGGCCTGGGGGAACGTGTGCGTGTATTACTGAGGTGCGTGAGAAGTTCCACACGCGATCGGGCCTGGGGGAGCGTGTGCATGTATTACTGAGGTGCGCAAGAAGTTCCACACGCGATTTGCCTGGGCGCGTGTATTTCAGGGGTGCGCGAGAAGTTTCACACGCGATTGGCCTGGGCGCGTGTATTTCAGAGGTGCGTGAGAAGTTCCACACGCGATTGGCCTGGGCGCGTGTATCTCAGGGGTGCGCAAGAAGTTCCACATGCGATCAGGCATGGGGGAGCATGTGCTGAGGTGCGCGAGAAGTTCCACACGCGATTTGCCTGGGCGCGTGCATTTCAGGGGTGCGCGAGAAGTTCCACACGCGATTGGCCTGGGCGCGTGCATTTCAGGGGTGCGCGAGAAGTTCCACATGCGATCGGGCCTGGGGGAGCGTGTGCGTGTATTACTGAGGTGCGCGAGAAGTTCCACACGCGATCGGGCCTGGGGGAGCGTGTGCGTGTATTACTGAGGTGCGCGAGACGTTCCACACACGATTTGCCTGGGCGCGTGTATTTCAGGGGTGCGCGAGAAGTTTCACACGAAATTGGCCTGGGCGCGTGTATTTCAGAGGTGCGCAAGAAGTTCCACACTCGATTGGCCTGAGCGCGTGTATCTCAGGGGTGCACGAGAAGTTCCACATGCGATCGGGCCTGGGGGAGCGTGTGCGTGTATTACTGAGGTGCGTGAGAAGTTCCACACGCAATTTGCCTGGGCGCGTGTATTTCAGGGGTGCGCAAGAAGTTCCACACGCGATTGGCCTGGGCGCGTGTATCTCAGGGGTGCACGAGAAGTTCCACATGCGATTGGGCCTGGGGGAGCGTGTGCGTGTATTACTGAGGTGCGCGAGAAGTTCCACACGCAATTTGCCTGGGCGCGTGTATTTCAGGGGTGCGCGAGAAGTTCCACACGTGATTGCCCTGGGCGCGTGTATTTCAGGGGTGCGCAAGAAGTTCCACACGCGATCGGGCCTGGGGGAGCGTGTGCGTGTATTACTGAGGTGCGCGAGAAGTTCCACATGCGTTCGGGGCTGGGGGAGCGTGTGCGTGTATTACTGAGGTGCGCGAGAAGTTCCACAGGCGATTTGCCTGGGCGCGTGTATTTCAGGGGTGCGCGAGAAGTTTCACACGCGATTGGCCTGGGCGCGTGTATTTCAGAGGTGCGCGAGAAGTTCCACACGCGATTGGCCTGGGCGCATGTATTTCAGGGGTGCGCGAGAAGTTCCACACGCGATTGGCCTGTGTACACGATTCCATTGGACCAAAGGCCCTGACAGCGCAGGCGTGTCTGTGACGTGACACGCGCGGGCGTGTCCCTGTACGCAGGGAATGTTACAAGACTAAAAACTGCACGTCCGAGTGTCAGCCCGCGTAATTGGAGGATAGTGCCTCAGTGCGTATACGCGGAAGTGACGTTGGACGTGTGGTGCGGTTTAAAAGGTGCGTGTAGTACGTCATTTCCTTGTACGTGCTTCCCGTGGTGAGCTAGTGGGTGAAATCTGTACTTCTTGTTGGTTCACACGCGATTTACTTCACAGCGTTTGTAGTTCGTACTCCCTGTTACCTCGTCAGTATTTTTCTGATTTTCTCTTCGACCTGTTTCCTCAAACAGCGTTGACTTCTCCTTTTGTCCTGTCTCCTCAGACAGTGTACAATTCTTCTTTTGGCGGGGGTGTTGCCAACGCGCACACGCGCGTATTTTTCACGCTCTTTTCCCAGGCAGGCGGTGAGTCGTGCACGTATTTACCAACTGTGCTAGCCCCGTGTGTAGCATACCCCTTCAGAGGTCATTGTAGGCTGCGTGTGACACGCATACGTTCATTTTTGTGTTTCTGGGTGCCACAGCGTAGTGCAGGTTCCCTTTCCCACGCACGTGGTCTACGAGGGGTCGCGTGCACGTCATTTTCTGTTTTAGGGGTGCCTGTGCATTGCGTGACCCGTCATCTTTCCCCAGCGGTTCCATACAGCCTTGCTAGAGCACTTGCGTACGAATTCCATCTAGTACCTACCCCTTTGACCCCCAATTGCCCAGGACAATTGTCCACTGCAACTCCCATACGCACAACTCCATCAGTGCCATGGCTGGGAGGCGAGCAAGTGGTAAGGGTGGCAAAGGTGGCCGAGCCTCAAGAGGTGGGCGTGGTGGGCGCGGTAGGGGACGTGGCCAGGATTTGCAGACTCCCCCTAGCCCCCCACGTGTGGAGGACCAGTCAGGGACACACATCCCCCCCCCCATGGTTGAGGGAAACGTGGCTGACACCATCCCTGCTCAGCCCTTGTTGGACCGGCCCATTGTGGCACCTGACCTAGCACAGGGTGACTCCCAGGCTGACTTCCAGGTCGCCAAGTCTAGGCCACGGGTGGCAGCGCAAGCCAGTGTCACCAGGCCACGTGGTACAGGGGCAGCCATGTCATCTGCTGCCCCGAGTAGGCGGGGTGGGGAGGCTGCAGGGGCAGCTGCAGCTCCGTCCACCCCAGCTCTGACTCCCCCAGCAAGGACAGTGTTGGTCCCGGTACATCAGACTGAGGTTCCCCCTGCCATAATCACACTTCAGCTAATGCCTGCAGAAAGTCATGTGGTCAGTGTGCCATCGCACACTACTACTACACAGTCCACCGGTGCTCCTGCCACTAGTGTCCAGAGCGGCGAAGGGCACTCCGGATCCCCACCACCCACAAAAAGAAAGAGGAAGAGTGCTTCTCCAGTACAGGCTGATGACCCCGACACAGCTACACGGTCCGGCACGCCAAGGAAGCCTAGCTTCAATGATGGTGAACTGGATGCACTTGTGCAGTATGTGTCCGAACATGACGCCGAAATGTTGGTCACTTCAGGGTGTAGGATTACACCTGCTCGACGTCAGGCACACTGGCAGTCCATCGCGGACAGCGTAAGTGCCCTTGGGTTTATGAGGCGCACAGCTGTTGAGTGCTACAAGCGCTGGAACGACCTTAAGCGTAGGGCTAAGAAAAAGCTGGCCTCAAGTCATGCCGCAACTCTGGTGACTGGAGGTGGGTCTCCACAAGAGGAAATAGAACTCACTCTACATGAGCATGTTGCTGGGACCTACGTCACAGAGGAGCAGATCCAAGGTGTGGGAGAACTGCCAGATTACGAGGCATTGTCCAGTGAGTGCACATGCATGTGTGTGTGATCCATGTGTATGTTGTTTGTGGGAGGGGTTCTGGTTGAGTGCCAGGTCAGGGTGTGTGTGCTTGAGTGTTTTGGCCCACCCATGTGCTTCATCCAATGCATTCGGCGCCCCGGAATTTGGGTATTACAGTATCCCTTCTGGCCACAGTAGGCGTGTTGCACTACATAGCGCCAGTTGCCCTTGAAGTGGCATCTTGCTACAACATTGTTCCGTATTAAGCTGTGTACATTCAGGCTGATTGTAGGAATTCACCTGGTTCTACTTTGCATCACTCTGCTCTATTGTCACATATATGACATGCCTATGGTACATGCCATCTGTGTGATGGCATGTGTCATGTATGTGTATTGGACATGCCACTCACAGGCCAATGTGTGATGGCACTGCTAGCCAGCATGCAGCTGATGTGTTGCTCTCCCATCTTGGTGTCATCAGTGTCTGACATTTTTCTCCCCTTCCAACTCATGGACAGTGCATGCATGGGAGGGTTATAGTCATGTGGGACATGTGTAAATCAAGTACTGGTACTGTAGCTTGTCTGGCCTAATAGCGTGCCATGGTGCTAATGCCTGTTCCCATTTTTTGTCTTTCATGTTTTTGCAGAGGATGACGCACCTGATGCTGTTGAGGGAGAGGAGATGGTGCAGGCCCAGGAGGGATCTGAAGCACGACCAGGCACCAGTGGGGGACGTGGTCTGGTGGTGGGGGAGAACCCTCTCTTGCTGCAGGCCATACTGTCCAGGGGTGTCCCTGGCTGCACCTCCCCAGAACTCTTTTCAGGTGTTGATTCGGATGAGGCCTATGTGGATTCGCAGGTATGTGTTCATGGAAGGGATACTGTTCTGTCCGACCCACCTGCACCAGGAGTAGAGCCCACTATGGGGATGTCAGTGTTGGTAGGTGCGCCTGTGGTGGTTACGGATGCAGGGCACACTCCGCAACATCTGATCCTGTTCCTGGGCCAGTAGTTCAGAGGGGAAATGCAGTCCTGCAGCTTCAGGCAGTGCCGACACAGCAAGGTGCAGTTCGCCTTGCCCCAGACAGGTGTGGTGCCCGCCAACGCGGTGGCCGTCCGCCACCAGGCAATACCGCATGGGAGCAATCCATTTACGATATGGCCAACCAACAGGCAGCATCATCAGAAATGATTGCTCAAGCCATGGAGAGGGTGGCCACTTCCATTGTCCCCCCAGAAAGGCAGATGGAGCTACTACAGCAGGCAACAGACTCCATTTGCCAATCAGTCAGGGAGGACATGTTGGCGTCCAACAGGGACAGACAGGCGGACCTGGACAATCTGAGGGAATCAATTTCTATAGATGCCCAGGGACAGAGGGAAGCCCTGAGGGGAGAGGTCCGGCACCTCAGGCAGACTCTTGTGGACCTTGAGGCTTCCACTGTCACCAGGACGGAACAGCTGCTGGAGCGCGTCACCCGTACGCTGGCAACTCGGCGGAGGTCCGGGCAACACGTCAGGTGTTGCATGGGGATCTCCGCACCATATCCCTCCAGAACGAGGCCTTCCAGACCCGCATGCTTGCTGCCATGGAGGACCAAACTAGGGCTTTGCGTGGGCTGCCTCCCATAGCACCACCACCTCCTGTGGCAGCAGCAGCAGAGGTTGAGGAGAGCGAATCCAGCAGTGAATCTCCCACTATTTAGTAGCCGTGCAGGCCATGACCCCATGGAGGTGTTTTTTTTTGCAACATTCACGCAGGTGGCTGTTGTTGGGCATCCTGTCCTCGGACCTCCTGGGTGGCCTCCCCCACCCCCCTGGCCCACACATGGCCATTTTTGATTTTTGATTTTTTGTTGCAGTGTGTTGCCTTGTGTGGCTCCCGTGGGCATCCACTGTATTCCGGCTGGGCACATGCACATGCAGGCTTGTCCTGAGTTTGGGTTAGATGCTTGGGTTCGTGAGACACACACCCCTCCTGCTTCCCGTTTCCATGGGCTTGCAAAGGGTGTGCCCAAGTGACAGTGAATTACACAGTGACGTTGGACTCCCATGAGCTGTGTGGGCAGTCTGTAGTCAATACTGTGTATACATTCCTAGTGCATATTGTTGTTGTATTGTGCACTGCATGGTGTATTGATGTGTGCTTGTGCATCCATGTCTCCCTCCTAATTTGCAGGTTCATTCCTCATGTCTTCACAAGGCCGTCCACTTTGGAGATGGAGCTCATGTTGTGAGCAGTGGACTCCCAGATGTGCGTGGCAACAACACTGTACAGTTGGAGGTGGTGGATGTGCTGGCATTCTCATGTTGTAAGACTACGTATCCTTTGCCTTAGTACTGTCATGTTTATGCTATGTCGATTGTATTGTGGTAAGTATTTGGTCATGTGTGTTGTTGTTTCTACATTTATGTGGGCATATTGTGTGTGGCCAGTTTCCATTAGGGACACTGTACTTTGTGACACGTGTCATGTTTGGGGGATGACTTTGTTTGCTCTCACATGGCATGTCATGCCATGGTGTGTTGGGTGGCGGTGCTGGGGAGGGGTTGGGTGACATGGCACTGTTGTCATGTTGTGTCTTGCAAGGGGGTAATGATTTTAGCAGCATAGAAGTGTGTCTTTTGAACACAGCATTGGTGGTGTTTGTGTAGGTAGGGAAGCACACAATGGAACACTTCCAGATGTACAATCTCAGGCTGATATGGTTGTGACAGTTGACTGTCCATTGACACATCATAATTGTCAGTTACAATCATCATTGATTGTCAGCTGGTATGTGCCAGGGCTGTGTGCACTCCACAGGGGTGTGATTTTATGTGAAGTAATTAGCCACGAGCTGCGTACGGGCTGCCTCACCCCGTGCCCTTTCCCCTCCCATGCGCAGTGGGCATGCATGTGGTTGGGGATGTGGGGGCACCACCATGTCCACGGCCAGGCCCCGGCGTGTTGCAACGTTGTGCAGGACACATGCTGCCACTATGATCCTGCACACTACTGGGGGAGCGTATAACAGCTGCCCGCCAGAACGGTCAAGGGAGCGGAAGTGTGACTTGAGCACTCCAAATGTGCGCTCCACGATGCCCCGGGTTTCAATGTGGGCTGTGTTGTATCTTACCTGGGGTGGCGTGGTGGGGTTCCGAATTGGCGTCATCATGTGGGTGCTGAGAGGTTAGGCACTGTCCCCTGGGGAGGTGGTGATGGGTATCATCAGTGGGGTTGTGACATTACTCAGTATCTGACATGCATGCATGCGCAGTGGCATTTATACTCGCCGAGCAGCCATGTATCGCCATGCCGCCCAGCTTCTATGTCCCGGTTCAGGGTAGACATTCTGTAGATGAAACTGTCGTGGGTGGAGCCTGGATAGTTGGCGTATACTGAGGTGATGATTCCCTTGGCATCACATACTACCTGGGCGTTGATGGAATGCCAGTGCTTGCGGTTTCTATAGATGTGCTCAGTTGCCCTGGGGGGACGTAGAGCCACATGGGTGCAATCAATGGAATTGTGCCACCCTGTAGAAATCCTGGGCAACAGCCTGCCTTTCTGCAGGTGTTCTGGGCAGGTATATGTGCCTGCGGACTGATGGGCGTGCTGTGATGATGGCCAAGACCTGGTGTAGGCAGCGTGACTGCGTGGCCTGTGACACCCCCCCCACTATGGCACTTGTCCGCTGAAATGATCCAGTGGCCAGGAAGTGCAGTACATTGAGGACCTTCTCCAGGGGGCTGAGTGCTTGGGAGCACAGGGCGGTTGATGTGAGGTCATCCTCCCACTCACTGGCTAGGTCGAGTATTATGTGAGGTGGAAACCTGTACCTACCATACACATGGTCATCAGGCATCCCAAAAAGGCTGGTTCTGGGTGTAAAAATTCTGGCCCGGACTATCCTCCTCCTCCTCCTGCGGTATCCCACGGCCACTGCTGCTAGGAACGGTATGTTCATCCTGGCGTCTGAGCTTTTTTGTTGTTTGCGTGCACTTTTATGCTGTGCGGGTGGACGTACGCCTGCTTCCTGCTGGCGTACGTGTTTCCGGATTGGCCACGTTTGTTTCCATGAATACGTGTTGTAGGCGAGCATGTAAAACTTCCCGCGCAGCCCTGGAATATCCGCACCCAGCCCAATAGCGCGTGGAACTTCTCGTGCACCCCTGAAATCCACGCACACGCTCCCCAAGGCCCGATCGCATGTGGAACTTCTCGCGCACCTCTGAACTACACGCGCCGAGGCCAATCGCGTGTGGAACTTCTTGCGCACCCCTGAAATACACGCACACGCTCCCCCAGGCCCGATCGCGTGTGGAACTTCTCGCGCACCTCTGAACTACACGCGCCCAGGGCAATCGCGTGTGGAACTTCTCGCGCACCTCTGAACTACACGCGCCCAGGCCAATCGCGTGTGGAACTTCTCGCTCACCCCTGAAATACACGCACCCGCTCCCCCAGGCCCGATCGCATGTGGAACTTCTCGCGCACCTCTGAACTACACGCGCCGAGGCCAATCGCGTGTGGAACTTCTTGCGCACCCCTGAAATACACGCACACGCTCCCCCAGGCCCGATCGCGTGTGGAACTTCTCGCGCACCTCTGAACTACACGCGCCCAGGGCAATCGCGTGTGGAACTTCTCGCGCACCTCTGAACTACACGCGCCCAGGCCAATCGCGTGTGGAACTTCTCGCGCACCTCTGAACTACACACGCCCAGGCCGATCGCGTGTGGAACTTCTCGCGCACCTCTGAACTACACGCGCCCAGGGCAATCGCGTGTGGAACTTCTCGCGCACCTCTGAACTACACGCGCCCAGGCCAATCGCGTGTGGAACTTCTCGCTCACCCCTGAAATACACGCACACGCTCCCCCAGGCCCGATCGCGTGTGGAACTTCTCGCGCACCTCTGAACTGCATGCGCCCAGGCCAATCGCGTGTAGAACTTCTCGCGCACCCCTGAAATACACGCACACGCTCCCCCAGGCCCGATCGTGTGTGGAACTTCTCGCGCACCCCTGAAATACATGCACACGCTCCCCCAGGCCTGATCGCATGTGGAACTTCTCGCGCACCCTTGAAATACACGCACACGCTCCCCCATGCCAGATCGCGTGTGAAACTTCTAGCGCACGCGTGTTCCCGAAACCTGTAATACGCGTTCCCCGCTTTGCGTTTGCTGTTTGCCAGTCCGGTAAACTGGTACAGGGTTGGCACGGCCCTTTGCGATGGTTTTGCGATCTTGATGGCTTTTCCTTGCGCAAAGGCGTTCTTGGGGGCGTAACTGGCGCTGCTGCAGGGTCGCTGCACCACTCTGCGCCACGTCTGCTTTTGGAGGCGAGAATCCATGAATACGCTGTGCGCGGAAATTGATTTTATCGCACGCGGCTGGCGCAGACATTCGCACGAGCACGCTGTGCGCCAGCTGCGTGCGACACTTTTGAGAGGAATTACGTGAATCGGCCTGTGAGTCTCATGTGTTGTGATCAGGCTAACAAGTATGCAATGGCGTGACACAAAATGGATGATCACCCCTCACCCCCCTGACAAATGTGGTGAGGGGCTCATAAGATTCCTGACTACTAGAGGCGTTGGATCTAGAGTCGGAGTCCCTCCCCAGCAATGCAGGAGCTACACAGGAGGGGTGTGTGTTTCACCTCTGAGATCCGGACATTCAGGTTTGGGACATTCCGAAATAATTAAGGCCTGCCCTTTTTAACCTATATCGGAAGCACAATTTCAGCCCAGGAGAGCAAAGCTTTTCGGATTCCAAGCCGAGTGAGATTTCAAATGTTCTGCCCTCTTCCTTCTCCTGAATTACAATTAGTTGCTGTGAATAATTCATTATTGTTTTCAATCCTAACAGATATTAATACACAAATAATATCAAAACAAGTATATGCATACATTTTACTACTTTCAAACTCATGCATACATCGCACGGCTATTTTAAGGTCTCAGGAGGTGCACCTATCATCCGTAAAACGTGCTGACGAAGTTGAAACATGAAGCTGAGCAAATAGGAGAAGTACAGGAGATGGTCTTTCATTCAACAAAACTCTTTGATCCAGAGTAGCTATGAAATGCAACCATTTCTGGACTTTAGGTTTAAAACTGAAAACGACATTATGGGACAGATTCTTTAAGGTTTTGTTGACATAGGCAATGAGATGTGCGAGTTAATTTCCCTCACTTGTGTCAAAAAGATGCATCCTATTATCAAAGGTTATCTGAATGTGTGCGTCTGTGCATTTTCTCAAATACGCGGGGCGGGGGAGGGGGGGAGGTGACTGCGCATTTCAATGCACTTTCCGAATCCACACGCGCATTAATATGCACAGAAAACAAAACATTCCCCTGTGTCTTTTTGGAACAGGTAGACACAATGCATGACATGGCAATTTCTGACCCTATTGTGGAGGGTGATATGATTTGCTGCTGTCCCACTTGCATTTCTATCCCCCAAACAGGGATAGAAATGTTTTGTCTTTATTAAACATTTCACAATGATAAGCCCTTTAAGGGCCCATCACTGAAATGCAGGAACATGTAATACGTTTGTGTCAGAAATGCGATAACGACAATGTATTTGTATTTCTGCATTTATGTAAATGGCGCTCACGACCCAAAAGGTATCTGAGCGCACATTCAGATAAGTGTTAAAGAAGTACACCAGCATATGGAAGTCAGAGGCAGGGGCTGGGCCAGTGCAGAAGTGATACAGTAACAGAGACTAAAATCCAAGCTTTTAACTCTCGTCTGAATGTATAAAAGAGGGCATCATTAGTACTACCCAGACTCCTAGAAATACGCAAGTTACCCTTGTGAATAAGGTGAGCTGTGCATTTCTCAAATGAACGGAAATAAAAACAGTGCATTCCCTGCATATTGTTTATTTGTGTTGGTTTTTTGAGAATATGAGAGTTTGGCCTTATGTGTAAAGTGCAGCAATTTCTGGAAGAACCATGTCGTATGAAAGGAATATATATATTTGGGACAGAATCTATGCAGAGTGTATGCATTCCTTAAACTAACATTTCTTCTAATTAGTGGATGGTTGCGAAGTTTTAAAGTGGTGGGGTGTAGAGGATGGACCTCATTCCAAGTGACCCAGCGGAAAAGCCACAAGAATACCGGCAAAGGCACATACCCTTTCTGCCGCCTGATATCCCAGTAATACCGGGATATTACAGGCAGCAGAACCACCGGTAAATCCCCATTCCATGGAGTCCCCATCAGGGGATTTGCGAAAATAGTGTCTGTTTTATGCCTGAGGGGGCCTGAGTAACCTCCAGCTCTTGGCTGGAGAAGAGTCAGGTCACCCCCACTGGCATACTTGTACTCTGGCGGTCCGGTAAAGTGCCGGTATACGTAAATACCAGCACATTTTTACAGGACCGGCAGGGTCATAATGAGGTCAGATCTCCCTTATTTAGTGTGTGCAAACACAGAGAGATAGCCTGAATATCAATATCGGGGGATTTGGAGGTCTGATGCCCTCAAGAAAAGTAGAGACAAAAGATTCATAATGACGGCAGAATTCCTGAATTTCAGAACTTTGGTAGGTGTGTCACAGGGCAGCATATGCCCACTCCCTCCCATTGTACATTGTACAATGTAGTAAGTGTGTTTTAGTTGAGGTGGTCTCATGGCAGTCTGGGGGGCAACAGTGGTCATCCTCACTTACACCACATCTCTGGGTAAAGGACCATCACATCCCATGTTCAAGTGCTCCTGGCTCTTTAACGGACAGTCAGAAGAAAAGCAGCCACGTTGCAGCATTTCACCCACTCCCCAAAGCTGATTCACTGAAGCATGGGCCCCAACCTCGTAAAAGACTATCAAACCAACAATGGAACACTGAAGCATCTTACCTGGGTCCTGCGGCAAACGTACCTCCTTCACAGCCTAGACTCCTGTGTGCAGGCGGCAATCAGCAGAGAACACACATCCAAGATGGCAGAATGTCTTCTTAAAGCAGCTTTCCCTCCACCTTTTACACGATGAAACAAATGCTGCAGCTTAGTAGGGAAGCCTACCACAGTCCAACCAATCACAGGGACACAATAGCAAGGATGCACAAGCGCGTGTTTAGGCCCTGGTCATAATCGTGTCTAGCTAGAAGGGCTGGCTTGCTTGTCCCCTCAAGAAGGATGAAATAAAAGACGCAGGCAAGTATGGGGGTAAAAGCATTTTATTTAGTGTTTGTGTATAAGTGTTGGTGTTTTACTTTACTTTAAAATGTAGCTTTTGTGTTAATGGACTCAACCATCCAGCTCTAGCCTGGGGCCGGATGGAGTCTCCAAGAGAAACAATGGACAGAGTTCGGTGGGAGGGGGCCGCCCTAAAGAAAGAAGAGTGCCAAGGGCCCATCATTTGTCATCCAGGACAGGCCCAGCCTGCAACCTGCAAACTAATGTGCTCGTTTGGAATTCTTTTGTTTCTTTTTTGTATCTTGCAGCCTACATTCAGCCAGCATTGCCATCAGCCAGCTATTTCACCAGCCAGCGCCCCAGGGCACACCTCAAGGTACCGTGAAGGGGTGACTGACTGCAGCAGTCATCTCATTGTGACATATTCTTTTAAGTTGTATATATGTTGCAAGTCAATGTATATATGTATGTGTAGTTAAATGTATATATTTTGTAATTCTTGTTACGTAGGGTAATTGCTAAGTAGGGGAAGTATAGCTTTGCAGTAAGTGATCAGGGGTATGTTAAGTAGATTGAAAAGTTAAGTAGGGGTAGGACATTATGTAGAGATGGCCATTAATTAAAGCAGAAGGTAGAGGGCAGGTACTCTGCCGTGAGCTAGTGGTATAGTGCAGCAGCCCTGCTTGAGGCCATGTAGCGAGATGGGACCACCCACAGAGGCCATCCTGTGGGTGGTATATGAGTTTAGGTAGGGGGTCTGTTGCACCAGACTCACCCTAAGTGTCCACTCAATCCCTCCAAGGAAGGGTGAGATCATGTGACAGGTCCCTATCTAGTTGGAGTTCACACCAGGGGAATCCCACAGAAACGAAAACGAATAAAAGGAATACGTGTTTCATTAAATAAAGAGTGGTCCCTGTTGGGATTTCTATAAAATTGACTCTAGTGTCTGTGTCCCTTAGTGATCAAAGAACTCGGATGTGGCCCATCTCCTGTTCGTAACAATTGTATTTTAGCAGGTGCAGCGTCCCTCCCTGCTCAGTGAGCAGTGGGGTGGGGGGTGCATGCATGGTAACTGTTCTTACGCTGGGAAAGGGAAGAGTACCCCTTTGCATGGACCAGGTCTGGAAACAGGAGCTACACAGTGGCTTAGATAAAGGGTGTTTAGGTCAGGAGAAAAGGTATATGCACCCTGGCGGGTTAGGGTTGATAGCAGTGGCAGCCTGCCAGAAGTAGCCTGAGGGAAAGGACCACCTTCTGGCCCCTCCTCCTTGGAGGGTGGAGTCAGATAGGCGGGAGCCTGTCCCGTCAGTTCACCCTAAGGGTCACCCCATGTCCCCATCCAGGGGGTGTGGGTTGTTGGAGTAGATCCATAGAAGGGGAATCACGCCAGGGCAGAAAAGGGAAAAGGGAGGTTGTGCTAAATTGATTAAAGTTAATAAGATTTACTTAATATTTATGTTTTGAATTAAAAAAGGGGTCCCCAATGGGGTATAAATCCACTCTGGAGACTGTTTTCCATATGGGGGTAGACCATCTACTGTTGCAGAAAGAATTTAACAACTGATTTTGAATTGCTGGTCACCTAGCACCTCTCTACTTGAAGCTGGTCTGTGTGAAAAGGGGTGGTAAGTGGTCCCTCACTGTCCTGGGGGTGGAAGAGCACATGAACCACCTGGCCAGAGCAAGTACCCTCGGGCTACACATGCCATCAAGCCCAAACCAGCCATAATGGAGGAGATACTCACGAATTAAAGGGGAATAGCAGGATCAGGATTAGATGGCATTTGGAGAGGGCTATGATAGAGGTTTGGAACTGGTAGGCAATTTGTGAAGGACGTGGTGGAAAGGAGTGAGTGAGAGACAGGAAGGAATGGAGTTGGGTGGAGACAAAAGTTGGGGATAAAAGAGAGCAGGAAGTGGTTGGAGAGAGACATCCGGAGATTGGTGCAGAGAGACATCAGAAGGTGGTGGAGAGAAACATTGGGAGGTGGGTAGAGAGAGACATCAGGAGGTGGTAGGAGAACCATTTGAGGAAGTGATTGGAGGAAGACAAGCGTAAGTGCAAGAGGGAGACACCCAAAGTTGGTAAAAGGGAGACATCAGGAGGAGGTTGAGAGTTAGCAATGTGGTAAATAACAAGAATAGGAAGGAATGAGGAAGCATGTATAGTCCAAGGTATGCAGTAGGGGTGGGGCAATAATACTAAGGAGTAAAGCCCTTGTTCAAAGAAGGAATGATCATGTGGAGGTTTGCCAAGGAGGGCCAGGACCAGAACAGCAGTAGAGAGGTAGTACAGCAGGTAAACATCAAGACCACAAGCAATGGAGTTTCACTCTTAAGCTCTTCTGTTCGGCCTGCAGGCTGGTTTTCGCTGCCAGTGGAAGAGACACTCCATCTGAATATCTGGATGATGGTGGAGGCCCAGCAACTGCTACAGGGCCCACATGAAGTGATGGAGCTGCTTCTCCCACACCATTAAGAGGAGACCAACTAGAGAAATGTTGAAAGGAAAATCACAGAGAATGTGAGTGGTGGGAAGGTGGCCCCAAATCTAAAGGAGGAATCACTTGACTCACGGAAGTGATGACAACAGACTGTTCAGACGTTTTTTGTGTTTGAACTTGGTCCAAGGAGGAGGCTTTTTGTTAATGAAATTCGTTTTGCTTGAGTGTGTGTCTGGACTCTTTATGGACGGGGCCCTACTGGAGCAAATCACAAATCTGTCTCAGTTTTGATGACTGCTCCTATACTCTCCTCATCCGCATTCAATCAGTGGCTGGTATCTGGCACCCTGTAGTTGCTGCTCTTCTTTTGCCTGTCGGCCATCAGAACAATATAATTATAATTGTTCTTTTATAGTGTGCACACTAAATACCAACAAGTGGTTTCTAAGCAAGGCATCTGGATTCAAACCTGTGTTGCGCTGATTTGTCCTGCTGTCAAGACAAACCTGTTGCCCCAGAGCTATCCCTCCTCCCCATGGACTTCTTTATAAACTGCTACATATTCACGCAGTGCTTGGTTAGCATAGTGGGACTGTGGAAAGGATGATATTGGGCCTCATTACGAGGTTGGAGGTAGCCTTGCTGGTAAAACCGGCAAGGCTACCTCCAAACTCGCACCCGGGTCCGGCACCCGCGAATGGGCAATTAACGGGCTATTCCGGCCCAGCTGGATACAGTAATTGCCCTTTCGTGGGTGCCGGGCCCGGTACATCCCCATTCCCATTTGAACCCCATGGGGCTCAATGGAAATGGGGACGTCCGATGCACCGGCACCGTTAGCAACGGTGCCGGTGCATCCGACTTGCTGTGCTCACGGATGCTCTGCACCCACAAGCACAACTCGGAGTACGGCGGTACAGTAGCAACGGTGCCGCAGCGCTACCGGCACTGTTGTTGCCTTACCGCCATACTTATAATTGTCTCATAAAATGTGAGCAAGACATTTTCATTCTACTGAGCAGATACAATACCATAACTTTACCTATTACTTATTTCTATGATATGAATCACTCTTTCAATGCCAACACTGTGTGGTAATGTTCTGTGGCCATTCTAAGCGTATTTGCCTCATTTACTGTATCCCTCCCTCCAAAGCCCTTCCTGCGCCTGATTTCAGCTGTGGCTCAAGTGTGGCCAGGAGCAGTAGTTCAGTAGCCCCCGAAACCCCTCATAAAAGGCAACCTCAGAGGCAAGAGCACCTGTAAAATCCCTGCTGTGAGTACTGCCGTAAGGGTGCAAGTGATCTCAGAGCAGGGGACAGTACCGAGCAGGGAAGAACCCTTATACTGAGATACCTAGGCCCTGCAAACTGCTGGTGTTCTGTGTTTCATTCTTGCTTCATAGTTGTGATGAGAGTCTTTTCTGAGGTTGGAGCCTACGCTAGCGCACAGAGCAGTATTGGAACATTAGTCCTCTACTGTAGTTTCAAGGGAAGAAGAGTTTAGATAGAGAATGCTCCCGGAAGGCCAAGAAAACGCCCCCAACTCTCTAGAAAAAAACCCAAAAATCTCGTAATTGACCATGAGGCCTTCAATGCACACTGTGTGTATATAACACGCTACAGTAAACTGCAATAGAATAAAGCACGCGGTGTCAGTCCACATCTGCTTCTCTTTGCCACTCTTAACATTCAATACAACATGCCTCTCTTTGTCTCTCTCTGCCACTCCCACCCCACTTTGCCATATGCCCCCCTACACTGTATACAGTCCTGTGTTCTGTCACTGGCTCTATGCCCTAGACTGTAACTCAATCATCTTTTCCTTTCCTTCAGCCCATAGTGCTGAACGGGTGACAGAGCCTATCAGGGAGGTGCAATGTCAGAACAAGCAGCTGAAGAACACGATTGCAAAGGAGAGTAACCCTCATCGGAAGAAGCCGTAGGGACATGTAGGCAGATGGTCAGGCGGCTGTAGAAGCTATTGCAGTCATCTTCCTGAGGATGCTTTTATGGAAAATGGGTGCTTTCTTGGGTACAGAAGTCAGAAGCACCGCCTTGGCTTCCAGCTTGCATGGTTGAGGTGCACGTTCGATAACTCAGGCATCCAGGAGCAATGTTTGCACCTTTTTAGGTGCCTAGAGAAAGCCCAGAATGCTGCTGTTAGGCTCATTTTTTTAGAGTGTGGAAATCCTCCCCAATTTGAAATCTGCACCGCTCCTTGCACTGGCTGATTCTAAAAGATCTCAATGATTATAAAAAATCCTGTGCCTGGTCTACAAGTGCATAAACAACCTGGCTCCACTTTATTTATCAAAGAAGATCAGGCATTATCATCCAACTCGTCAATTGCGATCGAGCGATGCACTGTTATTGGAAAGACCACTCTCTAAGTATGTGTTAAGAGGCGATCGTCGATTCAGAGTGTATGGTCCGGAAATATGGAATAAATTGCCTCTAAAGATCAGGCAAATAGAATCGCTATTCCAGTTTCGGAAGGCCCTGAGAACTCATCTCTTCACGTAAAGGCACTGGCAGATACAGTAAAAATATGAATTTAGTTTCGACCTTTGGTTTGCCCGGTGGAATCGGTTGTTCGTGAAGCCGGGTTAGATTCATGTGCAGATTGCCCCAAGATATGATTGGTGTCATCACGTGCGCTCTACAAATACTTCAAATATCAAATATCAAATATTTAGTAACATTGTGTTTCTTTTAAGATAGACTGTGAAAAGGGTCATGGGGACCTGGAAGTAAAACAAAAAAAGAAGTTTAAACAACAGGAAGCAAATAAAGAACTGGTAACGTCCGCCAGAGCAGCATCCTTAAAGGGCAAATCTGGTGCCCCCAACTTTCTTATCAACACCTTTGCAGGGGTGGACTGGCCTATAGGGAACTCTGGAGATTTCCCGGTGTGCCTCTGCACCCTGGGCCTCTTTTGTGTGATATTTCCAAATTTTCTCATAGGAAAAGCATTGGGCTTGCTGAAAATGTGTCAAATGGGGCCACTTTGAACCTTATTTCCAGGGCCTCTTTTGGTCCCCAGTAATTAATTCCAGGGCCTCTTTTAGTTCCCAGTCCACCCCTGCACCCTTGTATGTCAAACCCAGAGCCCCAGAACTCACCTCCCTACCAAACCAACGTGAGAGTTCCATGGCCAGCACTCGCCAACACTGCCGCGGCATCCCACACGTCTGCAGCCATTCGTCATGACGCATTCGTGAAGCGCCAGGTGGGTCCCTGTCGCCCTGCTAGCGCTTAAGCTGCAAGTGGGTTTTGCTCTCCGGTGCTTATTCTACAGGGTTGCCACACGTGGATGTTGTGAGAAAGTCCCAGTGTATCGGGAGGCACATTTAACGGCATGGAGTGAGAAAAACCACAAAGGGCTGTTTTGCTCTTCCAAAGAAGGAATCACTTCAAAATAGCCTCGTCAAAGGCCAAGATGACCATTTTAGCTTCTGCATCAAACCTGGAAAAGCATTAACTGTACTCTGCTTTGCACGCTCCTGGCTATATACTAGCCGCCTTGTTCCCCTCAACTTCCAGTGCATTATACTTTGCTCCTGTGTTCTCCTGCATTCCGTCCAGCCTCTGATTTCTTTCAGCTACCAGTCCTGATCACGTGCCCTCCCAATATCATTCCAGCTCCATTTGCTTACCTGCAGATCCCATGCTGCTCGTACTGCTTCAGTCTTCCCAACGTTGAGTTCTTTGCTCCAAATCGTTCATCTTTCATCTTGATCAATCAACACGCCAGTCTACTGTCAACAGCATTTCCATCATCTGATCACATCTAGTCGCCTGCTCAGCTGGCATCAATGCCATCTACATAGATCTTCTTTCAGCTATCGGAAGAGTGGCTTCCAAGAATAGTAGGATGTTCCTTTTTCCCATTAAAGACAAAGGTAGGGTCTGCACTTGACACTATTGAAATGGATGACACCCTTCTCCCCTTTGCAGCTGACATGAGCATGCTGGAAATTCTGGAGTTTGCTCCTACCCCTACCAATGGCCACCTGCCCTGCCTTCTTCCAGTAGTGACACACGTCCACCAACCAGCACTGACCATTGCAAGGAGAGGGAACCTAGGCATCTCCAAACCCGATGTCCATTCCAGATCATTACTGTGGAGTAGAAGCCGTTCTTCGTTAGAAGCTGGAAATATTTTCTAGGCCAGATGGCCTATCTACAAGTGCCACTAGCAATGGTTTAAACAAGTTAACCTCGATGTTCTAGACAATGTGGCATTGTTAGCCCTTAATTTATTTGACGAACACAATGTTATTATTTGTGCAGTGCTGGTTTTTAGAATTTATCCAAACGCAGCACACACAGGAGACACTTAAAATTAAGGGTTTCCTGCTATTTCTCTCTCTTCAATCAAATCCCACCCTTCTCAATCTTCACAATATAATTCTTTAAGGAGCAGGCCCAGCCTCTAATATACACAAATATACATTTTATTAGTTTGTAATACCGTTAAAAATTCTACAGAAGAAGTGCGTCACTCCTGATACAGTAAACCTTCATGATTTAATAGAAGCTAGGTGGTGGGGCTAGTAAAGTGCGCCACCAATAAATATTCATTAGGTTTATTGCTTTTTTGCCAGATTTTGACTAAAAAGCAAAGTATAGGTCTGGACTCTAATTGCCACACCACTCATGGTGGGCCATTTCCGTTAGACACAGCACCCTGAGTTGTCTTTATCAGCCCAACCTCGGTGGTAGACACAGCAAAGCCATATACAATAAAAGCCTCGGTGCTTTTCGTCTCAGGCTATACCAAATTGGTTTCCATATTCCCATTGTATAGACATTTGAAATGATGGAACCATTTGTCTGCAGGCATAGCTGTAGAAACATTGCACCTATTACAGCCAATGCTTGAAAGTGTCTAGTTCCCACAACATTCCTAAGAATAACACACCAGTGGTTAGCTGGCTTGCTGGTTTTTCTTAACCAAAGGTTATATTCATATCCCAACCTAGAAATAACACTTGGGTTATGATGGTCTTAATTGTAGTGGTTCTGTTCCGACTATCTGCCTATCTGCTGAGATAGTGCCAGTGTTTAAGAAAGGAGACTGAAATTGCCGAGCTAACTATTGCCTTTTTCTTGGATTGATTCTGTGGCTAACGTCTATGGCAACTTTCTGTTAACTAGATTACAAAACTGTGTTGATTGGGTTGCTGAGAAAAATGTACTTTGGGTAGTTGTGGGTCTGTTCCTGAATAGTTCCATTCCTATCTTTCTGAATGGTCCTACTGTGTAACTTGGGCAGGAAACTCCTCTTCCTCATGTTCTCTTCTATATGGTGTCCCTCGAGGCTCTGTACTTGTTCCTCTCCTCTTTTCTCCTTAAACTGCCACTCTCTCGGCTCTTAGTTCTTCATTCAATCTCTCCTTTCATCTGTACGTAGGTGACACTCAGATCTTTTCCTCCTTTTCCTCCCCTGATTCTGCGTTGCACTCTACTGCATCCAACTGTCTTTCCGCTGTTCAAAATTGGATATCTTCCCACTTTCTCCACCTCAACCCTTCTAAGACTGAGGTTCTGTTTTTCCCTGCTGCAACTAGTCCTCTTACTTTTCCTCCCCCTTCTCCCTCCTTTCCTCTTTCTTCTCGGCCTTTTTGGAACATTTGGACCTGCAGGTCATTGGAGGGATAATTAACAGGGAAATAAGATGGTCAGGGCACTGAGCTCCTGTTGTCCTTGGTTTACTCCTTTCATGTTATTTCATCAGATCTACAAAAACTCACACATGAGAACATCTCACTTTGCACTTACTGTAACCGTCTGGAAGGATAGCTCAGCGGCAACGTGCTCGCCTTGGAAGCAAGACAACACAGAGCTATGCAGGTGCGATCCCCTGGTGCGCTTAGAAACCTCTTGCTATTAAGTGCGCTATAAATAACCTATCATATCAGAGCTAGTACCTTGATGCCTGAGGGTTTGGCGCGTTGTTATAAATGTTAACATTAATAATACATCCCACATATTCTAGAATTGGGGTTTGTTTATATAATTATGCTGGTCCTAATATAGGTTGGGAAGGCTGTTTAGCGGGAGAGAGTGACTACTGTTCACCTGCATGATGTAAATGTAAACATCACAAAGAATTCAGAGCTAATTAAGACAGTGAAATAAGAATAATGCTTTTCTACCGATTCTCCTGGTATGCTTTAGAATTCGAGTCCTGCAAATAGATCAGTTCCACAGATCATGTTTGAGCTTCGACATTTCCTAAATATCACAGAATTTAATACCACCATGCCTTAGAAGCAGCAGAAAGGACGGTGCCCACTGCTCTGTGTGAATAATTGATGTAACCAGATAAAATCTAAGGCAAGTTACAGATATGAGTGCCCAAACCAAATGCGCTATGCGCAAAACATTCTAAAAATAAGTATTCTGTTCAGTCAATGCTGTGGTTTTGTATTCGAATGACAAATCACTGTCCTATTAAGAGCTTGGTGCTAGACTAGCAAAAGTGGTGAAAACAGAACTGCTGTAACAGTATGACTAGGCTATAGAGAGTTACAGCATCACGTGACTGTACTGCAAGCAATCAGCATGAGTTGCATGCCAGATGCCAGACACCGGATGTTGTGTGTCCAGTGCACATACAGGACCGAAGCGTACACCAGGGCCGGTGTGGAAGCCAATAAGGTTGCTCACAACATGGGCTGATGTGGCGATCAAAACCTGCATTCTCGTCAACCTCACTGAGGGTTACAACCAGGCGCCATCTTCTCTTCCCTCTCTCCACTGCTTCTCCCGTCAGTACCCCTCACTCTCTGCCACTCACCTGTCAGTTACAACACCACTGCGCTGCTCCTGAAAGGTCCCCCGGCCACCATGGAAATGGAAGATGGGCTCTGTACTGAGCTGCACCTTCCATTTGCATGGCGCCCATGTTAGGTGCGTATTTCTTTGAAAGAACGGGTCGCACGCTAGCCTTGACCCATTCTTTCAAACACAAGTGTTGCTGTCAGCACCCTGGGATGGAAACCCAGGGTACTAATTGCAATACTCACCTGCCCTGCAGGCTTCACCAGCCAATAATGGTGCTGGGGCCCGTGATAAGATCTGCACTTTGCTCAGGCCTTCAACTTGGGTCACCGGACGAAGCCGTGGGACGGAGTGATTATTGCTAAATTGAGATGCCAAATCACTAGTTCAATAAATAAAAATGAAACATAATGAAAATGGGTTTTATGCCAAACCTTTACAAGGGGCTTTGCTCTCTTTCACTTCTGGTTCTCTCTGGTTAGCTGCACCCAGGGCCTGTGACATCATGAGGAGGTGCCAGTGGGAGCTGCCACCACAAGCTAAAGCAGGATCGGGAGGGCTGAAGGGGCCCAGATCTGCAGCGTTTGATGATTTCTTGAATTGAGGGGATGCTCAGTCTCCCCACCTCACGCCCTCTTGCTCACCTCAGATTTTTGTAATTTCTTTCCTCTTCTGTTCTATATTACAATTGTATAGGTTTTGAAGTATGTAGTACTGGTTAGTGTGATGAGTTACACAAACCCTCAGTCAGAAGGAGAGTTGATCAAACCATATTTGCGCCTAAGAAACAAAGTTTCTCCAAAATTGTCTGACAGTAGTAGGCATGAAGAGGAAACAATGTTCCCAGCAGAATGAGCAAAAGTCTCGCTTCAATAAGCATTGTACCTCTAAATAGGAAATAAAAAGTACTATCATGCTTGGCAACAGCAGGGCATTATAGTAAAGTTGTGCGGGATGGGATTTAGCAAAGGAGAGACCATTCAACAATTCTCAGAAAGCACAGGCAGAAGTCAGAATCCTCTGACCAGGTGAGAAATCTATGTTCTTGCTCAGCCTGATGAGAATCCAGCATCCTAGAGTGTCGTGGTGACTGGTCGAAGATGCCTGTCATCACTCATCCAGGGCTCTACATCGGGTCTGAGTTCATTCAAGTCCAATGGCTTTGTCTTTGCACTTAAACCCCAGGGGTGGTATTGCAGAAACTTTGCACCCGCACAAGTGCATTTAGCAGTGGGGCAAAAATTGCCCTACTGCAAAAAAATATTAGTTAATACCTTTTTTCCACCAAGGTAAAGTTTGCCCTAGCCGTAATCATTTGTTACGGGAAATGACAATAGATAACATCGAGAACAGGATAGCTGCATTTTCCATCGAACATGCTTCCGCGAGTGCGGGACTAATCTGGACTGAGCAATTTAAGATAAACAGGTATGATTTGGAAATTAGGGATGCTAAAAGATCACTCAGAACAGCAATTCGCAAAGCCAAGAAGTCTTAACCCACTATACAGTCCTACCATATTGTGAGTAGAGTGCTTAACAATAAGTACAAATCATGGATTAAGCAAAAAAGATACTTAAATAAACTCAAGCAATGGCAGGACACGGTGCGTGTGCTATGCACTAAGAATACTCGTAATATATGGGCAATATTTGGGGATGCTCGGGGTAACAGGGTAACCCCCATGATAAATCCTATCAGTGCTCAGAAATGGGAAAGATTTTTGTCAGAACGTAATATCGATATGGGAGAGAAAAGCAGCTCCACAAGGAAGATTATTCCTCCTGATCCTCCTTTCGCGATTACGGTTGACCAACTTATTAATAAAATAAAAGATTTAAAATCATCCCAAGCACCAGGGCCGAATGGTTTGGCTAATGTCACTCTGAAAAACAAGCCGAGATTCTGGGCGGAGCTCGTAAAGATTCTGTTCAAAAAAGTCTTCTGCGAAGGGAAAATCCCGGACTCATGGCGGAGGGCAATATTGATCCCTATACATAAAAAGGGAGACAAGTTAGAGCCAGCAATCTACAGGCTATTGTCCATGCTTGACTGCACTAGCAACATTTTTGCCAGTTTTTTATTAAAAGAACTTCAAAGAGGGATTGATCGGAGAGGTCTCCTTAATTGTTTCCAGAGTGGTTTCAGGCAGGGGTACTCCACTATGCATAATTTGTTTATTTTGGATACCTTGCGTATGAATTCTAGTAAAAAGGGGAACCCCCCTATTTTTGCCTTATTTGTAGACTTTAAAGCGGCTTTTGATCGAGTACGCAGAGAGCTACTTTGGGCTAGACTAGAAATGCTTGGCTGTCCACGAGGTCTTCTTTATTATTTAAGACTTCTTCATGATAATAATATGGTCTGCCTAAAGCTTGATTCATAAGGTAATATGACAGTACAAGTGGAACAGAATCGAGGGGTAAAACAGGGTTGCGTCACTGCACCAACATTATTCAATCTATTTGTATATGACCTCCCCTTAGCGATTTTGGAGGTACATAACTGTGAGCCACATATAGGGGCGGATAGATGCCCGGTACTTGCGTACGTTGACAATCTTGTCATTCTTGACCACACATTTAGTGGTCTGCGACGATCTGCGGAAGCACTTTGGTTATATAGTAAAAGGAACGAGCTGGCAATTAATTTGGAAAAGACCCAAGTGATGGTTTTCTCCACTAAAAAGATTGCCCGTGTAAGACTTGAAGTACTAGAATCTGTTATATGTTATACACCTTCTTACAGATATCTGGGCATTGAGTTTGAAATGACCAATGATTATTTGCACTGTATTCAAGTCCGCAAAATTAGAGCAGCTGAAATCACGGGCATGGTTTATCGTTTTACTCTGACCCATGGGGGATTTAGCATTTGGGCGGCTCAACTATTGTTTCAGCAGGTCTTCACCCCTATGATGATCTATGGCCTCAAGGCCCTTCAAAAAATTGATCTTAAGTGGCTGCAGGTGGTGGAGGGTAAATTATTTGAAAAAAGTGTTGGGCCTCCCCACCTGTATCCCGATGGCCATCATCAGACTTGAACTGGGTTTGTTATCCCTGAAATCAATGGTGCTCAAGAAAAGGACAGATTTTTTTCTGAAGCTCAACAGTACCTCTTCTAACCAATGGTCTCTCTATGGCAAGAACTGCGTATGGAATCTAAGAGATCGCTTTTAAAAACCAGTATTGAAACGTTTTTGTACACTATAAATTGGAGCTGTCGCCAGGATATATTTTCCCCAGCAGCTAAATCCACTTTGTCAAGGAAAATTGACTTGGCTGACTGGATAGATAACTATGCTCATTTAGAACAACTAAAAAAACATCATTTTGTGAAGCATATTCTTTATACACACAAAAGGCCTCAACAGTATTTAAATTTATGTCGAGGCATTAGACTCCGATGATTGATTTTACTTACTAGGATCAATTATCTACCAGTATTAGAAAATAGTGGGGTAATAAATAAATTAACTTATGAGGAGCGATGCTGTAGATTATGTGAGGACAAAGAAATAATTGAATCAGGGCAACATGTGCTGACGGACTGCTCGAGAACGTTAAATACTTACAAAAGACATTATAGGAAGTATGTACATAATATGGAGCATATAAAGGAGGAAATATTCTGGCTGCGGAACTTGAATTCCACAAATTTGAAATGCTTAATAGCAATGTATAACGTGTGGTTAGAGGTTGAAAGATTATTGGGTATCTCTATTTAAGACAATTGTAGTGCCTGGGAATTATTCTCGTGCATAGCAAGAGGTATAGGGAATGAAATGTAGACTGGATATTTATGGATGCATATATGATAATGTTTTAGAGCAGATTTTATTGAATGTATTTATTATGAGTATTTAATTTGGTTTCATTTTTTTCTTGTTACCTGATTATGTGTACATAATGTGTAATCATGTGTAGAGTTTATTTATAAACTACAACACATTAATACATTATATATGTAATCATTTGTGAAACTATTTTGTGGATAATCAGAGCCTTGTTCTCAACACATCACTTTTTCTTCCTTCAAATACTAGATGTTTTTTCAGGAATGTATGAAACCATACATTTTGAACAACAAGCGGTGATGATGAGCAATGGGGATTTTAACAAATAAAACTGGCTTTTTACCACGATGAAGGAGGCAGAGGACATTTGGTTAAAAGGAAGGGGCCACTTTGGCCGGTCACATGACTCTGAAAACACCTTTACTAAAGTGTACTGATTTGTGGCAATGCAGTCAAAGGGTTCTAAGCAAAGGAACCCCACACTTGCATTGTAAGGGACCAAGAGAGAGCACAGGGACTGGTGCTTGGTAGTCTAAAGAAGATACAAGGAGTGCCAGATGTTTCAATTGGACTGGTTACTGCAAAGGTCCTCCCTAGAAAATGTCCACCTGGAAATCTCCTGTATTCTTAGGCAGGTCTGACCAGTTCTATAACTAAGTTGTGGGATCTTTTTGGCAGGATGCCAATAGAATAACAGCATGGGGACCTTAGGATAGCATATATTAGAGAAAAAGCACCAATCAGCAAATCCCACCAAAACTAGTGGGAGAACAAGACAAATCTTCTGTAAGGAAGATCCAACAGAGTATATGCCAACCCAAACCTCCTGCCTAGTCATCGCATATTCAAATTAGGAATAAGGGATTCGGGTTTCAACATGAACATCCCAATGGAAACCTCATCCTTATTCAAACATGCTTTATTTATTGTGGGCAATAGCACATGCCCCTACATGTTACTAATTTTAGGAGACAGCTTCCATGATTGGCCCTCCCAACAGGGACGTCATTTCACCAAAATGCCAGGGGTAGCGGAAGTGACATCATGCAACCCTTGTCCTCTGATGACATCACAGGAAGTGATGTGATTTTTCCCACCCCCAAGTGGCATCACAGGAAGTGTTGGCACACAACCTTTCGCACCTATATAAAACAGGAAGTGGAATCACATAGCATTGTTCCTCAGTACACTAAGAAAAATATGGTTAGGATATCACTGTAATATGATACATGTTTCATACAAGAATGGATAACCATATGTAGCATTAATATTAGTGTGTATAGACACGCATTACCAAAGTACTGTGATTGTAAGCAGACGTCCAACACAATAACCTGGACTATTGTAGCGCACTCGGGCTAATCGGTAAACAGAAGAGAATCTCGAAGAGGCCTAAGCCCCAAAGCGCAGACATCCAGTGCCTGCCAAGTGTCTGGTCACAGACTGGAACAGCAACTGACCAACACAAGTCCTACCAGAAGACAATCAGAGGCTGTGTCACTTAATGCTTTTACACTTGGACAATACGTGCAGGAATTTTCTTGTCAATAATGCACTTTGAACCATTGCATAGCAACCCACTCCCGCCAGTCACCCAGTGCCTGCATATCCCCCACCATTTTCACCATCAGGCACCCCATCATGCACTGCAAGCTGCTAAGGCAACTCCGTCAACAGCTTCAAATGCCTGGCACCCACTCCCACCTTCCAACACCTTATAAATCCAATACCTTGCTCCAACACCTCATGTTTACACAGTGCCACCCTCCAGCAACCATCAACCTCAAACAAACTAGCAACTTAAGCCTCCAGTACCCTCCTTTAACACCCCAACAATGTGAGTCTCAATTACCCTCCTCAAACATCTTATATCTGCAATGAATACATTTTAACTCATTACGCCTCAAGCACTATCTCCCAACATGTCACTAGTACAACATCTTAAGTCTCCAGTACCAGCCAATCATTGCACCTCAAGCACACACCTCAAACCCAGAGCTGTGCCAGTAGTTATGAATGATTTGAAACTTTCCAGCCATCACATGTCTATTTTGCTTATTTGGTAATTGTTAGATGAGAGATAGAGGAGAAGGATGTGTTGCAGGTCATAGTAGCAGGTCTCTTTAAATGTTTAAATGTAAACAGCAGCAGCAGCTCCATGGCATCACCCATAGAAAAGGCCCATTTTATAATTTTCTTTTGTCCTTTAATATCTTGCTTAATGCCAGCCTCCTCCATCTTCTAAGCACTGGAACGGCAACTGAACCCATGTTGCACTGCATCCTATTGTTCCCAAAGCAAGTGCATTGGCCCTGAGCAATTCTTCCATATATATATTTTTTTCCCTTCAGGAAGCAACAGATGGTTTACTTCAAAGGTGGAGGGCTACTTCATGTAAATGAATTATCTCACCTTGCATCTATCTACAGTGTGCTTGTGATGCAGGTCTGGCAGATCTGGGTCAGGTCACACAGTGCCCAGGCAGGATTGGTGGCTGAAGCCACTGGGGCACACCCCTCTCACCACAGGCCCAGTGGCTCACTGGATGTGCAATGCAGACAACGACAAACACTGATGAGATGTGCGTTCATGCTGTGCTGTTACTGAGTACTGCAGGCTGCTCTTACCCATTCCCAGCTAGCTAGACCTAGCCCCCATACCCTTCCTGTTGCTACAGTACTGGGTATGATTTGCACAGTCAGCCCTGCCTCGAAACCCAACCATTCAGGCATTCTTCACCAATAGGGGTGTAACGGTATAACGGTATACCGTTATAGATACCGTAAACAGCTTCAGTGAACTATAATAACCGTCATGTTGTTTATACAGGTATACCGTTTTAGGGCCTGCAGCTATTAAATGAGCTTTTCAATCTGATTTGGAAAGGCTGCAGTAAGCAAGTGCTGCAAATTCTGGATCTTGCACTGTGGGATGTGGCGTTTGGCAGACAAGAGCATTGGGAAAGTGAGGCTATATTAGTAAATGTAGCTTTGATGCTGTGACCGCTCTTTCTCTGTGATCAGTAGAGTCGGGTTAAAGATCAGCCGATTTGTAGTTGTCCCACCAATTTGAAAGATGGGGAACTACACATCCCAGAATTAAAATCCACAAAAACGTTAGCTCTGTAGACTGTATGAACACTGGGCCTATCAGTGCTTTGTGCTAATATTTAAACTGACAACCCCCCCCCCCCACTGTCCTCCATGTAGATTTACACATTGGTACTAGAGTTGTTGCTTCACTTGATCCTATAACTGCCTTCTACATATGGCACTGAACTCAAGCAGGCAGGACAGATTCTATATTCAATTTGAAGTATCCAGAGTAATGGGGGTGAGATATTTCTCAGGTATATCCTCGATTTGTGACACCACGCATGAAAGCATTCCTCTGTCTCAACTCACATGACAAGGGACCTAATGCACTCAGACCTAGGGAAAAGGGTAATGATGGGGCTGTGGTGATGTGGTGGTCTAGGCCATATTTGTGCTGATATGTATTTTAACTTTGTCATTTTCAAAAGATTTTTGTGCCACTATCTTTAAGAAGGTAAATGAACATGCATTACAAGAATCAAGAAAGAAATCAACAGTGCCCACTGAACGCTGTCCTGTTAGGATTACATGGTCAGTGGTGACTCCAACATCAGCCCTTCATAATAAACCAGCCAGATGGTAAACAAGCTATAGTGATTTGATCAATATGCAACCTTTCGGTGAGTGTGTGTTGGCTATGACATTTTGACAAAAGAAACACAATGACAGGGGCTTTCAGAACTCACATGAGTGACTTTTCTCCCTTTAATGGGATAACGCGTTATCAAAACACTTTTATGACTGATCGCAGTGAGGGGTCATGATGCCCATACCATGTGGTTGCAAAAAAATGCAGGTCGAAGCCGATTTTCAAAGTGATGACCTGTGACTGAGCAGCAAGCTCATTGCTCAAAATGTGCATTTTAACACTTCCACTAGTCACTCTTTCATTCAGGGTGATAAACGAGTGAGCGCCATGAAAGACCAAATCTGCAGCTACCTTGGATTCCTGGAGGATCAGCTAAAAATGTGCAGAGACAAGTTTCAAAATGCTGACAATTTATGACCTTTAAGATAATATTTGTTAAGATTAGTTAACTCCACCTGCTATACCGTGATAACCATGATATACCGTCATTGGGCAAGAAGGTTATCATGCCGCCATAACACCAATACTGTGACACCCCTATTCACTAATGGACCACCAACCTGTTAGTGATGGTGACTTCATGGTTTTTCCTGCAACCCTTTTATTCATCCAGCTAAGGAGATCTAGATTCCAGATGAAAAATGCTGTGGCACATTTAGTTGAGTCACAACTTCCTTTTTCGGGTGCAACACAGATATCTGCTCTTGCCACTGCCTCTTTGTCCAGTGCCCCAGGGGTTGCAAGGACAGGTCTAGGGGTAACAGAGGGGGACCCAGGGGTAGCAGATGCTACCCCTTGCAACCCCCAAATGACGCCCCTGCCTCCCAAGATCTTTTCATGACAAATGCCCTTTATGTTGATACCCGGGGCGGAGGTCGGACTCCCAGTGGTGACCAAGATGTAATCAGCCAAATATGGCTCCACGTGTCTCGTGGGCTGGATAGGGATACCTAAAGAAGCCAAATAATGAAGTGTCTTATTCACTTATATGCACATATATACAAACTAACTTCATAAAAATGGATCAACAAAATAACAAACGTATACTTACGTTAACGTATTGCCAATTAGTTTACATAATGCATTATTTGATGCGTGTGAATGTTTGGAAAAATCTATTTATAGAGAATCAGTTTAGTTGAGAGCAATGCTGGAGATTGTTGGAGAAGATATCTGTATATGTTTTTACTCACATACAATGACCTAGTCCATGGTATGTGCTATCCTATCTCAGAGTCAGACATGCCTTCCTCTCAAGGAGAACACCCAGCTGTGCATCCAGACATCCGAGAGACTCTTCACTGAATGCTTATGTAGAGGAGGTCCCAAATAAAGCCTGCACTCCCATCGCCCATTTTGAAGTACCAGGAACATTCACACCAAAATATGTGATGTATGATGAGCAAATAAACCAGCAGAGAGCCGCAGTAGGGCTCTGCCCAGTACCCATCAGAAGAGCAACACCTAATGAAGTACCAATAACCAGACAACCAAGGACAGTAAGCTATCCATTGTGAAAACCCTACCAACAAATGAAACGAAATGAAGATTGCCTAAGTACCGTCCTGGAAGAAACCAAAAATGTCTTAATGGAAGACGAATGGTGATGTCACGAGAGCCCAGGCGGACTCACAGATAGAACAAATGATGAACCAAGAATGACATAAGGAGACAAAAAGCCATGAGAAAAGAGATTGTGAGCTTAAAGTGATAGGAAGCTATCAAAGCGTAAGAGAATTAAGCTGTAAGCAGGATGAAGATATTCAACCAGCTAACGCCTGTACATATGCTTGAAATGCAAGAAGCTAAGAAAACAGTGTGGCTTGCTATGCTAAGTAGAAAAATAGCACGGCAAGCGACATTGTGCATAATCTACCTCAAAACGAATCACATTATTATAAGTGTGTTTCCACTTTACACGAAAAGCAGAATCAACTCAGGTTACTAGAGGCCAAACAAGACAAGATTCATATTCCAGCAAAATGAGAAGAGACGGCTGAATCGTAACTCAGCAGATGCAACTCATGCCAAGAGAGCCAAGGTCATACCAATAGAAGGAACGAACAGTAGCTACATCTAATTGAAACTTAAAAACAGAATATCCTGTCTCTGAAAGGTTAAGATAAGGAAGCGTAGGCAGGTGGCAAACCGAATAAGAATTAAATGCACGAATTGAGAGAACCTAGGAAAATTCACTGTGTCTGCATCACGTGACCATCTGAGCGAGGAGAAGCACGAGTTCACACCTACGTGTGGCATCCGCCAAGGAGATGATATCAGAACTTTCCCAGACAGAAGATGCAGTTTCGAGGCCAACCACAGTAACATAATTGACACATTGTTGTTGAAGTGATGATTGATTGTAACCTTAATTGGAGGAAGGCCGGGTAGCTGAGGGGGGGCACCCTGCACACGGCTGACCATTCTGCGTGCTGCTAAGTAAAGTGGAAATGTATGCATGGGGTTGGTGCCAACCCAATCACAATGGACTACACAATCTAGGGTCCTATAGTAGTAGAACCAATGGGACGTCGTACTTTTAGTGACGTTTACAGTAGTCATTTTGAAGGAACGGCTTAGACGCCCACCTGACAGTATTTACCCAATCCCCTCACTCCGTTACCATATACAGATATAGCACTTATATTAAAGTTACCTTTTCCAAACCAATACAAATGCTCATTAACTTTTGAGTGTTACACGTCACTTGTGACGAATTTTCAGTATAAATGATGTGTTTTTTATGAAGTTCATTGGAGTTGAAGCGCATCATTGCTGATTGCCATGACTCCCCGTTTTTTGTACTTGTCATTAAACGGACTCCCTTTGCCAAACCATTGAGTTATCCTTATTGATTGGTGTTGGAGTAATAAATCTGCACCCTCATCCATCTCAAGGTGCAGCTATCTCGTCTTAAAGTACTCTCGGAGCAAACCTCGGACCTATGGGCCGGCCAGGGGTCTCCTGAGTACACTTACACCTGCGACAGACGCAACCACACTTGGACCCCGTCTCGATCTAACTGATTGGCCCTGAGAAGAGACCTAGGGGATCCGCACAGGTTTAGCAATAATGGGAATTCAAGCTGCACTAGCAAAATATGGTTAGAATTGCCATCTGTTGGTTTCACAGTTGGAAGGTTTTGTCTCTGGAATAAAGTCCTCTTGTGGATTTTGACCATGAATAGCCAGTTATTGTTAGCTCTATGCCAGAGGTGGAGGTTAAAATAATGTTATAGAAGGGAAACATAAACACTGTCCATCAATACAGAGAAAAAAAAAGATTACATGGGGAAATTGGAAAGGGGGGGTAGAAAATGGGTATCTATGATGATGCACAGCCTCACTCCACCTTTCCCATGTAATGCAGAAAGGGCTTGTGGACTACCAAATTGTGCATTCAAAATACAATAGTGGTGTACAACACTACTGCACATTATCTATTCCCACCATCACACTGAAGGTAGACATCTACAAAAATAAACCTTCAGTGGTTACCACTTGCAGCAGAGTTATTGCTGGAGTACCGCCTGTGGTATTCCAGCAATACTGCTACCTCCATTGCTAAACTCTGCTTTGACGAGACAAGCAGAAATACCACTAAGGAAATGGTATCAACAAAACTATGTCTCCAACTTGTAATGAACCCCTTAGGGGCCGCTGCATTCAGATCTTTGAGTGAAAGCTGGAGGCAACAGGGCCAAGCCAGGAAGAAGATGCATGTTAGTTCCAGTAGCGCAAGCAGGGTTGCTGCACTCACGCATAGGGGCGCAACACAAGGTGGCAGGGTCCTTCTCATTTTTATAAGTGCACTCATCTGCCCAGTCATTAGTGCGTGGATGCTCCTGGCTGCCGATGACCCACCAGAGGCTAAGCAAGGACTAACTCATGTACACCTGGAACCCTTCCTTTCACTCGGGTGGATCCATAGTGGAGTTAAAGTCATAGTAAAAGTTGTCTGGAGCATGACTTGTGGGGCCGACAGTGAACAATGAGGAGACTGTCCAACACATGCATAACCCGGGCCCTTACCTCATAACGCAGGAAAATATACAAGCCCTTCTTTCTGCCGCTCACACATGTTCGCCTCTACACTTTCCTCCTGTCCTATCTGCCTCTGCCACCAGCACCCTGCATCTGTGCTTTAGCCAGTATTGGACGGACCTATAGGGCAATAGGCCAATGGCAGAACCAAAAACACAAAATTCAGGTGTGGGCCAGTAGCTTTTGGTCCAAGTGGGACACTTTCTAGCCCTATGTGGGCCAGTTTGATGAGTTACTTCACTACGCAGTTAGTAGATGTAACCAGTGTTGTTGAATATATATTCTTTAAAATGCACAATATGCATCACATTCTATCGAAACACATCCCTTGTGCACTATTCAAACAGTCTGTCACAAAAGGAATGAATTGCCATTTGCAACTGTGGGCCATTTTTTCATTGGTGCCCGAGACAATGTTATGCCCCAGTCCGACCCTATGCACCTTCTCAAACAGGCCAAGCTGCTGCTGTGGACATCAGAGCTCGCCCTTTTCTTATGTAGCAGGGTCCAGGGAGGCCTAACTAGCCATTTGATCTCCTGATCCACCAATGACTGTAAACTGAGCTCTTCCCACACGTTAAAGCCTTTCTGCCACTTGCTTACCTCCATTACGGGGGTTGAGCTCTGATTCTGGAAAATAGAAAACAGCAGAGGGGATGTGTTTTTGGACCAGTACGCTGCCACACACACACACACACACGCAAGAACACAAACACACATACACATGACTGGAGAAGAGCTTACAGTTGTCAACGAAAATGACGATAATTATGATACAGTGTTCACTATATAAGGGAGTAGCTACTGTAATCCAGCATAGCAAAGCCTAAGGGCACCCACACCCTTTGCTCCTGAAAGAGGATTTCCTGGGAGTGTACAAACTTGCAGTGGAAAAGCGATTGAAAGAATGTAGGCAAACGTACAGAAAGTGATGTCATATCAACAGCTATTTCTTAATTGATGTGTTGCCCAGTGGTTTGTACTACCGCCCAAAAACCTAAAACCCAATTCAAAGACATTAGACTCTATTGACATAAATTAATTAATTATTTCATGTACATCATCAGGCTTGTGTGACTTTACTGTTGACAAGCTGAGCTCAAGACATTTGTTTGTTGCCCTTGTTTATGCCATGACATATTTATGTTCGTAATTGATTGTGAGCCAAATAGCAAGGGAAGCATCAATGCATCTAGAAGCCAGGCAACAGCCCAGGCACCGTTGGTGTATATTATCTAGCCTTCTAGTTAGATTATGATGTAATTTCCTGAGTCTACTACCTCACTAGGAAGTGCTGATGTATAATTTCCTGTGCTCGACTCGAGCAGCGAAGATTATGATGTCCTATCTGAGTCTACTGCCTCACTCGGAAGTGCTGATTCCTAATTTCATGTGCTCGATTGGAGCAGCGGAGATTATGATGTCATATCTGATTCTACTGCTTCACTAGGAAGTGCTGATGCGTAATTTCATGTGCTCGATTGGAGCAGCGGAGATTATGATGTCATATCTGAGTATGCTGTGTTCGATTGTGATGTCATATCTGAGTATACTGCCTCACTCAGAAGTGCTGATTCCTAATTTCATGTGCTCGATTGGAGCAGCAGAGATTATGATGTCATATCTGATTCTACTGCCTCACTAGGAAGTGCTGATGCGTAATTTTATGTGCTCGATTGGAGCAGCAGAGATTATGATGTCATATCTGAGTCTACTGCCTCACTAGGAAGTGCTGATGCGTAATTTCAAGTGCTCGAATGGAGCAGCAGAGATTATGATTATGATGTCATATCTGAGTATGCTGCCTCACTGGGAAGTGCTGATGTGTAATTTCCTGTGCTCAATTGGAGCAACAGAGATTATGATGTCATATCTGAGTCTAGTGCCTCACTAGGAAGTGCTGATGCCTAATTTCATGTGCTTGATTGGAGCAGTGGAGATTATGATGTCATATCTGTGTCTAGTGCCTCACTAGGAAGTGCTAATGTGTTATTTCTTCTGCTCGATTGGAGCATCAGAGATTATGATTATGATGTCATATCTGAGTTTACTGCCTCATTAGGAAGTGCTGATGTGTAATTTCATGTGCTCGAATGGAGCAGCAGAGATTATGATTATGATGTCATATCTGAGTATGCTGCCTCACTGGGAAGTGCTGATGTGTAATTTCCTGTGCTCAATTGGAGCAACAGAGATTATGATGTCATATCTGAGCATACTGCCTCACTAGGAAGTGCTAATGCCTAATTTCATGTGCTTGTTTGGAGCAGCAGACATTATGATGTCATATCTGAGTCTACTGCCACACTAGGAAGTGCTGATGTGTAATTTCCTGTGCTCGACTGGAGTGATATCATATCTGAGTATGCTGCCTCACTGGGAAGTGCTGCTGCGTAATTTCATGTGCTCAGTTGGAGCGCATCATGGCCAACATGCGCAAGATATAAGAGAGCACTGTGCACTTCGTGCACTAAATTAAACTATCATGAAGACGGCGCACTGTTACTGAATTGCAAAACATTTGTGTGCACGTTCTGGTGCATTTGTCAATGGGTGGTAGGATAGCTCAGGGGCAAGCACTCACTCTATGAGCTTGGGAGGTGGCCAACGTTGTGCTATATGGAGTTGACCCTCAGCCCAGTGCTTAGAAGCCTGAGTTGTATGGCATTAAATGCGGTATAAACTGCCAATTAATAATACATATCCCAGGGAAAAGGGCCAGTGCTCAACAAATCCGATTTCAGCTTATCATATCATATCATTCAGGGACCCACATCTGGAAACGCCCTCTGACAGTCGAATGGGGCTGAGTTTTAGAGTTTATATGCGGTCTCTGTTTATAGGCCGGTGCGTTCCTTGTGACTCTGATTGGTCGCCTATTCACCTAGTTTCGCATGCTCTAGCTTGGCTTAGCAGATACCGGCATGCCGTATTTATCCCATGATGCATTGGTGCCCTGCTCCAAAGGGGACCTAGTCTGCATTTGATCCAAAGGAGATGTAATTATAGGTGAGAATAAACAGTCCGCGAATAGCGACTCACTGGCTTTGCTAGATGTCAAGGTGCACAACTTTAACACCTGGGCTTAAAGATTTGGGTGTTTTCAATGATTGCAACACTAAGTGTCCGATGAGTGGCTTGGAATGCATAGACTTAAGACAAGCTTAGTGTAATTGGCTGGAAAATAAGGCGAGTAATTATCAGTCTCCCCTAGGTTAGTTAATCAATGGACTTCAGTGGTGGTCCTGCGCTTTCTTCAGTTATAGACATTTCTATTGAACTAGCATTATTAGGAATGTGTGGGGCCCTTCAGTTTGGAAATGCCCAAGCACTGTTCTCCCGTGATGCGTGATTCGGGCAAGCACACAGTAGCACCCAGCACTCATGGGTTACGTTGAACACAGGACCTAAATTAACACAAAGAAAGGGATTTTTAAAAGCAAGGATAGTTTCAAGTGCCTGTCGATGAAATGTTGTATAGTACACCCAAGAGTACTATAGAGAGCAGCTCAGGCAAACGTGCACGCCCCAACCCTAATCCTGGCTATTTGTGGGTTCCTCACAGCAGAGCTAAGAAAAGATGCTTACCTTGGATACACAATTTGCAAGGTTTTACCCAACATCAGCATGTTGAGTATCCATGAAATGGCCGACGAAAGAGTCAGAAGTATTGGGCCAGTCTAGTGACTTGGATTGCATCGAACCACATCACACCCAACCAGTCTCTTTAGAATTCTGGGTTCCATTAGCCGGATACAGCAGCAGACACTTTATAAGAACCCAAATCTTCAAACACCATGTCAACCAGTAGTGCCTTCTGCACATTTAGGAGCCTCTTTCCCACAAGATGGCAGGTTCACATAGAAGGAGGGTTCTTACCCCCATTCTGTAATCCCATATGCTTTGGCACAATTGGGTGTCTATTATTATTAGGGGATTTCTTGAGCGTGGAGCTAGTTTCGGGACGCAACGGAGCGCTTTACAATCATAAAGGGAAGAACACAGTGAGGGGAGGGCCAGGGTGGGCAATTGGCTGCAAGGGACCTACAAGCAACCAGGGGAGGAGACAGTGGGGAGCAGATCACTGACTCGCAGGTAGGGTGGGGAGTGCAGGGTGTGTAGACCTAGGTGTTGGGGAGGAGCCATTCCTTAAAGAGGAAGGTCTTGAGCTCTTTCCTGCACTGTAGAAGTGATTGGGCAAGTCTGATTTTGGCTGGGAGGAGGTTCCAGAGTCTTGGTGCATAGAGTCGTGGAGGCTTCCTATTGTACAGGTTTCAAAGCCCATAAAGCAACACTGATCAAACATGCACAAAAGGTGCACAGGAAAATCTATTAAAGACATGCTGACAAGACCAATTGCCTTCCGTTAGAATATCAACAAGTCTAACTTCAGCTCAAAAAGATCATGAAATCATGGAGCATCTCACTGAATGCGTTGTAAAGACCTAAACATCAACACATGTTAAGGGTGTAACCCAACAGGCCATATAGCAAAAGTGGGAGAAGAAACAAGGAAATGGAGATTGCAAAAGAGATCAGTAATGATCTGAGGGCATTCGTGTCTCATAAGATTTAAGTCAACAAACCATACAAAGAAGGAAAGTCATGAAACCAAGGAAACTAAATACACGCTGACCCAGTCTTTGCCATTCAGGTGACAGGCAAACAGACCCCATCAGGGGTAAAAGTCCTGCAGATAAATCAAAAGCCAGCACACCTGATAACTGCCGATAAGACACCAGATACATCAGCATGACCAGTTTACACAAACGTTTCTGCTTCCTGTCAGCCCAAGAATTAAATAATGTTTTAAAAACCGTAATCAAATCCCACAGACAACAGTAACACACTTTCGGTGGAACCTTCTAATACCTTTCATGGGTCAAAAAACCAAAGGATGAGCCTCCACGAGGTTGCCATCCACTAAACAATGAAAAGAAGAACTAGCTGACCTCTAAAGGTTAAAAGGTTAAAGGTTCGATAAAAATAATCCAGTGTAAAGCTGGTCAAAAAGTGGATCATCTGAACAACACAGAAACCTCAAATGCATGTTTCCCAGGTGGAATCCTAAGCCCTGATGATTCTGGGAGCCCATGAGCCTAGGCTAAATGTCTCAGTCATTGACAAATGCCTGATTGGGCCCATCTTTCTCCGAAATCATCCTTACCACCTGGTAGAGGGTGCCTCCAGGTAGAGGGTGCCTTCAGAGAACCATAGAATGGGGATTCCATTGGTTGTGCATGAGAAGTTTCCTTCAAAGTTCGCAGCAGCATTGGGAAATCTAACAACATTGCCAGTGTTAGGGGAAACCATGCCTGAGGCAGCCAATAGGAGGTTATGTGCACCGCCTCAGCCCTTGGTCTCTCGGTGAAGAGACAGGAGCCAGGAAATCATGGAGAATGGAGGGAAAGCATAATGAGTTCCCTGCTACAAACCTGACAAAAAAGCATTTGTCACAACTGGGAACAGATCCAGCCTCCAACTGGAAATGCAAGTCTAAAGGTGAGAGTTAGGATGGTTTGTAAAAGAAATCCTCCTGAAAAGTATCTCAAAGACTCAAAAGATAAATGAACACCCTTCTATGAATCCACCAATCACTATCATCATTGGCACAAACGTGAATCTGCTACTAGATTTTCTGTTCTGACTATGATCAAGAAAGTCAGACGAAACTCCCCAAATCAGATTGAAAGATCCAATAACGTCTTTGTTCTCGTACCTCCCTTCAGTACTTTAAAACCGCACATACCCTAAGCACAAGACAATTGCGTTGGTCACAATATTTAAATTAATTCGATTTCCTGGTACCTTTCTGGCCAGGGAAGAAAAATGGAAAGGCTGATGCATTATCTAGACAGCAAAATTTAGAAAATGTTGTGACAGAGGTGAAAACAATTCTTCCTGCGGAGAGAGTGGTAGGAGCAGTGACCAAAAGTCTGTTGAGACAGGTGAATGAAATGAAGAAAAAAGAGGGTGTGAAATGGGGCACAAAGAGACCATTAGAAATGGTCAAGGATGGTCTTCAGGGAAGTTATACTTGCCTACTCAAGATTTACAAACAAAGGCATTGCATTGGTGTCATAACTCACCTTTGGCGGGTCACGCCGGGAGGAAAAAGACAGAGGAAATGTTGACAAGGTATTTCTGGTGGCCAACCTTAACACAAGATACCATGAAATATATTCAAAGATGTGAAACATGTATACGTAGCAAGGCAGATCATGTAAGAAAGGCAGGACTATTGCAGCCGCTGCCTACTCCGGAAAATGTTTGGACTCATATCTCAATGGATTTCATAACTGATTTGTCTCCTGATAATCACTATGACACTATTTGGGTAGTCATAGATTATTTGTCGAAGCAAGCCCATTTTGTGCCTTGTCAGGGTATTCCAGGGGCAGGAAAATTGGCAGAGCTATTTCTGCAGAATATTGTTCGGCTACATGGGTTGCCACAAAGCATTGTGTCTGATAGGGGTCCGCAGTTTACATCTAAATTTTGGTGTACCTTTTGTCAGATGTTGGGTATGGAATGTGCTTTATCTATAAGCTATCACCCACAGACTGGTGGACAGACTGAGCGTGTCAATCAGACTCTCGAACAATATTTACAATGTTATTTGCATGAGGGCATGGACTCCTGGGTACAAGCTTTGTGGTTAGCAGAGTTTACGCACAACAATACTGAGCATGCTTCACTGGGAATGGCACCTAATGAATGTTTGTATGGACAAGTGCAGAATATGTTGCCAGAACATTTGCCAGCAGTGGAAACATTTCCAGCCTTGCAGGAGAGAAAAGAATTACTTTTGACTATTAGACAAAAGGCTAGAGTGAACTTAGAACAAGCAAAAGAGGACTACAAGAAACAGGCAGATAAAGGAAGGCGGGCAGCTCCACAATATAAAGTGGGAGACAAAGTATGATTATCTACACGCAATTTACCACTGGCAGGATATCAAAATTTTGCACCAAGGTTCATTGGGCCCTATGAAATTGTGAAATGTGTATCGCCAATGGACACGTTAAAGATACATCCTGTGTTTCATGTGTCTTTGCTTAAACCCACAGTTCCGGGAACATGCGTACAGAGACCCTCAGCCATCACCAAGGAAGGTCAAATGGAGTATGAAGTCAAGAAGATATTGGACTCAAGATGCAAACAGTGGAACCTATGGTATTTAATCCAATGGGCTGGTTATGGGCTGGAGGACTGTTCTTGGGAACCTGCCAGTTCAGTTCATGCACCACGATTGGTGAGACAATTTCATTTGCGTCATCCAGAAAAGGCAGGCGCTGGGAAGAGCCCTGGGAGAGGAGGTACTGTCAGGCATAGGGTTTGGGCAAGCCAAGGAGACAGTATGTGAAGAAATGAGTAGAAAACTACACTTCCCAGCATGCCTATAGGCGGGTTGTAGTTTCAATGACTTTGTGCCGTGAGCCAGCTGTAGATCATTAAGACTGTATTTTACCATTGACCGGCCGTGCACTGGAGCTGATAATTGATGATTGTGCAGCACGGGCGGTCACAATGGTTTGGATGGAACTCTGAAGGGAGCTGGAGGTGGCGCTGTTACCATGCGGCCGGGACGGTTAGAGGGTGAATTTTGCTTTGCTGTGCTGCGTCTCTCCTTGGGCTGGGGCAGTGACTCTCAGAGGCCAGGTGATCTCGCGCTCACAGTTTGGAGCGCATTTCCTCCACAGGCCGTGACAGTGACTCTCAGAGGCCAGGTGATCTCGCGCTCACAGTTCGGAGGGCATTTCCTCCCCGCTGTAGTGAGCTAGGACATCCATGTGTTCCGCACCCGTAGAGGAATAAGTCTGGGCAGTACATGGCGGTGAACCACAAGAGGTCACGGCGTCTTTAAGGTGGCATGCTACAAGGTCCAGGTGAGCTTTCGTTTCACCCGGACACTTAGATAAGTGAACAACAATTGTTGGTTTAATGAATTGTGAACTATATTATGAGTTTTACTTTCAATTAATGAACTTAAAGCTTTATTTCGTATGGAACGCATGGAGTTATATCCAAGCAGCAAAAGGTTGTTTGTAGTTTGATGCAAAACCAGAGTATGATGCAATACTTGCAGGGAAGAGTGGTATCTTTCCTGATGGTGCAGGGTATGAGGTGTGGAAGGGCAGAGTCTTCCATGCATAGAGAACACCATTCTTTATGTTCTGCTTTATGTTGAATGTTAGCCCAACAGGCCATGTGTCATGTTATTTCATTCTAGGGAAAATTCCCTTTTCTGTGCCATACAGTTTGTGGTTTGCTTCATGTTTGCAATGTGGTGTCATAATCTTGTTTCCTCTATATGTTGACACGTTATCAGGTATGGCAAATAACAAGCAAGGTTATTAAACTGCTTCAGTAAGCAGGAGTAGGGCAGGAAGTGGTAACTAGTGTGGAGAGCAGGATTAGGATCACAGTCTGTGGCAGTATTAAGTATTGATGTTAGATGTATAGATATGCATGTTTGTTCTTCCCTAGCTTTCCTAGGGAAAATTCCCTTTTCTGTGCCGTACAGTTTGTGGTTTGCTTCATGTTTGCAATGTGGTGTCATAATCTTGTTTCCTCTATATGTTGACACGTTATCAGGTATGGCAAATAACAAGCAAGGTTATTAAACTGCTTCAGTAAGTAGGAGTAGGGCAGGAAGTGGTAACTAGTGTGGAGAGCAGGATTAGGATCACAGTCTGTGGCAGTATTAAGTATTGATGTATAGATATGCATGTTTGTTCTTCCCTAGCTTTCCTTTGTCGGTCCACCCCCTTTCCCTAACTCCGTCTTCCCCCCATTGGCTGCCACGTAGTTCTCTGTATTATTAACATTCAGGCGCCTGTGCCAACCACGGTGGGAGGGTCGATCTATTCGGCTTCTTTGGTTCGGGAGAGGGGATTGATACGCTTTCATCCCTTCGTATACTTGACACTTTGCATAGTAGAAATTTGACAAATGGATCATAGAAACGAAGGTGAAAGAACATTGCACATGAGGCAACTTTTGCTGATTAACAACTGCGTAGGTGGAAAAAAAAGTAATTACTTTGAGTTTTGACTTAAAATCTGACAGTAGATTCCTTTTCTGCTTGGGCAAGTGAAGGTAATTTAGTACATGACATGTAAAAAAATGCAATAAGTCAGAGATACAGCCAATTCTGTACACGGTGCACAGTTGATAAAATAGCTAGCACTGACATACACAAGTGAAATTTATGTTAAAAACCGCGCTGCCGAAAGTAGCCAAAGCTCTTGTTCAAAGCTAGAGATAAGAATTGACAGAGCCAAGGGAAGTAATTAAATAGTTGTAGGAATTCAAAGCTGCATGGATTTTGAAAAAAGATAGCTTTTCAAGTCAAACTTGTCAAGTGAACTAGAATTACACATAGAAAGAGCAAATATGCTGTTTTGTGTTAGCAGGAAGGAGGACAAAATGCATGTATATGTATTAAAAAATTAACACAGAAAAATGAATGAAGATTTATGGACATGTGACCAAAATTAGTAGGGATGGAGCTGACATATGTATGAGTATGCAAGGAATGTGTTTTATGATACATGTGTGCAGTTTTGAAAAATTCATTTTTTTTTTTGGGTACTAAGCCTGAAAGTGACCCAGGGCTGACCGTGGCCCTTATGGAAATGTAGATTTGAATCAGAACTCATTGAATTCATGTTTTTAAAGGATTTTTATAATATATATGTGTAGTGTTTGTGTTTTTGAGTACAGATGCTCAATTGTGGGTCAAAATGACAAACACTATTTGAAGAAATTGACAATTGAGTAAGTTTTGAAAAACGGTATTTTTCATGGCATTAGTGCATGGTTATTGAAGCCAGTTTCTGAGAGAAGCACTGGATTTAATTAATACATTGTGGGGTAATTAAACCCCTTGTTGTTTAGTTAAGTAAGGATATACATTTTGAAGAATTGTTGATTCTGCCAGGGGAACTATATGTGATTGAACTTTATTTTGAATATACTGTTTTGTGCTGGAAGCTGCTCCCAGTTTTTGCATATGTGTGAACTAGGGTGGTCCAAGTGGGTCACTGGTTAGAAATTATAAAAGTCACTTCCCTTTTTGGGGGGTTGGTTGGTTATTTTTGGCGTTAGGTTTTCAGTGTGATATAAAAAGAAAGGCAGATTGCAAATGAAAGCACAGGAGAGTGCTGTGGGTGACTAAAACAGTGAGAATATTGGTAGTTTGGGCCAGAGAGAATGCATGGGATATGCACCATATTAATGCAGAGTCAAGGGGATGTTATACATGCAGACTCAGGCATGTGCACCTGGGCCAAAGCAGATTGGGCAGTGTTTCCCCCGCTACACAGTATAACTATATAATATAGAGGCATTTGAAGAAGAAAAAGAAGAAATATGTCTAAAATCACACAGATTATGAAAGTATGTCACTGAGAATTAAAAGGTGATTATGAGTGCAAATCACATTAAAAAGTAGGTTGATGTAATAATGGATGACGTTAAACTAATCACAGTGAATATGTATGGGGAGATAGCAAGAATACATTTTTTTTAAAAACATCTTTTTGGAAAAAATATTGGAAGTGCATGCATTAGGGCAAACATTTGTATTCAGAATAGGGAAGCAGTAAGTAATGAGGGGAAGTGCTCGCATAGCGCACCAGTACTAAGGATACACAATACGGATGAGGAGCATGATATAAGTTGTATTGAGGAGAGACCTCAGTAAATAACTAGGAGATACTGTGCACTAGTTTAGGGATTAAGTTATGAAGAACACAGAAGAAAGTACACTATATTTTTAAAAGGTCTGAGTATATAAAGGAGTATTTCTTATAGAAGCACACACTCTGATTGGCCTGACTTCTAAGAATAAGTGCACTATTTAGTTTTTTTTTGCAGGGTTTTCTTAAGTGAAATGTATTTACGAATAAGTACAAGCAGGCTGGGCACTGACAAAGAAACATGAGGAAGGTTTGGCACAATCATTGAGCGCAGCATGGATTATTATTATATGTGATTAATTGATTTATTGGGGAAAAAATAGAGATGACTAAGGTTTTAATCTCTGTCATTATATGCTTATAAGGTGAGGGGGTGACACAGGCACACAAACACATGTACACACACCGACACATACATACACACACACACAGACACACACACACACACCCACACACACATACATACACAGACACACACACACACACATGTACGCATACACACACATGCACATATGCACACACACACACACACACACACACACACACACACATATACACACACATACGCACACACACACACACACACACACACACATGTACGCATACACACACATGCACATATGCACATTCGCAGGCACACACAGACAGGCACACATGATCTTGTGGAAGTACAGGCAATTGATGGATTACAGGCAATGGACAAAAAAACACACATAGGTCGTCATGGAAGGAATTCAATACTGCAATAAGAACACACACACACACACACACATACAGGATGCATTCACTTTACATTAGGGATACCAGTTAGGAATATTATGTTTTGCTAAAATATGATATAAAATAAGCTACATTTTTTTGAAGACTATAAATGAAAGGGGATGAGGATCCGCTTGCATACATTCAGAACATTCAGGAGCACTGGAGTCTTGAAACGTGGGAAAAACAGTGGCTGTATTTTACCACATTTTATGTCAGGGATTGCCTGGGTAGGTACAGAAGCAACTTAAGAAGCAAGTGGGAATGGAAGCGAAACCGTGGCCTGAGATACAGTTGACTGTAATGCATCATTGTCAGCTGTTACAGGAGAAGAATACGAAGAACGATGATGCTAGAAAAATGAAGGAAGCCAAGTTTGCTCACAATACAATTGGCAAATATGCCATAGAAGGGGCAGTATTGACAAAGCGGAGAAGGGCTGGGAGTACAGCAAACAGTAGGTACATCAAAGGCGAATAATCAGCTCCCGATGGATCAAGGAGGAAATGGGTTTATACCTCAAGGTAGAGGTATGGGCTATAGTGGAAGCGGTGGATTTCAAAATAATCAAAGTAGGTTTCAGAATACACAGAATGAGAGTCAGAATGTGCAAGGAGGGTTTAATAGGGGGGGCTAGTTAGACAGGGTCCTTCTGTGTGTTGGACATGTGGGATGACAGGGCACATTGTGCATATGCGGGAGCCAAGGATATGTACAAAATTGTAAATTTTCAAGAGGGGGGACAGCTTATCCTCCAGCATATAACTCACAGGCTAGGGAAGGATTCAACCAGGATCAGACAGTGTATCAGGCACAAGTGCTGCAAATACAACATGCACAGCAACCACAGCAAGTACAAATGAATCCACTACAGGGGCAATCACAACAAGCCCTCATGCAGACTTAGCAATATGCAAACATAGGACAAGTATTGACACCCAGACTAGGAGGTGCCACTGTGGTAGAAGGAAACCCTTTCACAGAAATAGGGACATGCATGTACCCACAATAGGACAGTTCACAGGGTGACTTGATGTGTTCAGTACTATCTGTGATGATAGGAGGCAAATCCCTTTTCTTTATGGTAGACACTGAGAATACATGTTCATGTACACGTGAGGAAAAGTATCCAATGGTGGGAATTGCCATAAATTCTCAAGGATTCTTTGGAGCTACAAGTTGAGTTTCTTTCGACTGATGAATTACCAGTCCCTATAGGAGAGTGTGAAATGACTGATCCTTTGTTATATTTGCAACAGACATCAGTTAATATTTTGGGAAGGGATTTGATGACAAAACTTAATATGACAATTTTATTTATTGACTAAGGGATAGTGTGTGCCACTCCTAGAATACGCTATATGTATTTGGGTGAATTTATATTGGAATTTGCAGGGCAAGTGGCTATGCAAGGTGTTTCAGTGGAGCCAGAGGTTTTCCTTTATGAAATGAGCATTTTATTAATATGTCTGCCTGGCCTAGTGGAGAAGATGGTGAGAATACCTGATGGATTCTTGTTCAGACCACAGACACCTATGGACAAAGAAGGGGGACACAATATCCCTATAGAATTAAAGGCAGCCATAGTACGAAAGAAAATGGCAATGCTCGAAGGACTGGACAATGAGGGTAGACCATGGAGAACAGTGATAGCTCTTGAAGAAGAGTCTAGGTTGACTGACGTCACTGATGATGACATATTTAGGGAGGACTCAACAGATAATGAAGTGGTGTTTTTTATGAGCATCACATACTGGATACAATTAGAGAAAAGTGGAAATCCCACAGTGAATTATAAACATGCTGCAGAACCAAGCATATTTTCAAGAAGACTTGGAGAGAGTGCCAAATGACCTCTGGACCACAGGCCCTTATGACATGGGTCTATTGAAAGGAATAGGGGAACATAATAAAAGTACACACTTGTAAGGGATTATGATATGAAAAAATACAAGGGTTTATGCTATGATTAGACTAATTAATGTAAGATAATAATAAACAGTAGAGCAAGAATCCATACCAGCTTATTCTTCTTCTTCAGTTATGGATGCACCATGAAGAAAGAAAGAGAGCGAAAAAGTGTTTTGAATTATTTATGTTGTCTGTATTGTCTTTTATTATTTTTATCATGAAGAAGGAGACTGTATAACTCTGTGGTGGGAAGACTGACAACCACAGAGAAAATGTTTCCTTTGCTATTTAACATTATTCGAAGGAAAGAAGCCCATGAAAAAAATAGGGCAATGCCAGAAAAAGGCAGTTATATATATATATATGTTTTATGGTCTCAGGTCATAGCCACATTCAGGTATCAGCCAGTATGTATAAAGTATAAAGTGACACCAAGATGTGCAAAAAGGGAGAAAGGAGTAGCCATCCTATTATATTAGAAAAGAGAAAGTGCAGTAGAAATTGTTTTAGGAGGTAGGAATGTCTAAAGGAGGGACATAGGTATAAAGAAATACAAAGACGCCATCTTCAAGGCTAAATCTGGAGCGTATAACTGCTGAATAGCCGATGCCAACTCCTAATCCAAAGGACTCTTTACCATCTTCAATGAACTCACAGATCCCACCGTCTCCACCAACGAGATTGTTAAAGATGAAGCATGGTGCACTAGCATTCAAGCTGCCATGCTAAAAAAACTAGAGCTCCTGCAAAACAAAATCTTAGACCACTACAATGCCCTTGTGAAACAGAACCAGCCAACTCAGGCCCCTACCATCAGCAAAAGTATCAACTTCCCTAAATTCGCTTTTAAAGAGGTCTCAGAAACTGAAGTCAAAGATATCCTCAAACATCTGAAGTATTCGCAATTTAAAGGCGATGTGTGCCCCCCTACTATCATCAAGGAGTGTGCTGAGCCACTTGCTCCAATCTTGACTGCTTTCATCAACGCATCCTTTAAAACAGTCATTGCCCCAGACAGCCTCAAAAAGGCCTGGGTGCGTCCCCTCTAAAAAAAACTACACTAGACCCTTCACAGCCTAACAACTACAGGCCTATAACAACTGTCCCATTTCTCCTTAAAATATTAGACAAGGCTGCTCACAGCCAGATCCAACTATACCTAGAAACCAACACCATCCTAGGAAAAAGACAGGATTCTGCAAAGGGCATGGAACCAAAACCGCACTGCTGGATCTAAAAAATCAAATCACTCAAATCATGGATAAAGGTAAACCCGCCCTCCTACTCCTCCTAGACCTCTCTGCGGTTTTCGATCTCGTGGATCATAAAACTCTCACCGCATACCTCACGCAAGCAGCACATTTCTCCAACCAAGCATCTTCATGGATCACCTTCTTCTTAGAAGGGAGAGCTATGAAAGTCTTCTAAAAATAGCTAATGCAGCCCCCACCATCATCCACTGTGGCATCCCACAGGGTTCTTGTACTGCTCCTATGCTTTACAATCTTTTCACAAAGCCTTTTTTTGATAAACTGGTTGTACTTGGGATCACAAACACTAATTATGCTGACGATACCCAGGTGCTCCTTCCCTTTAACCGGCGCATATCACCAAGACGCTGCAGCCCTAGGGCAAATCTACTCCACTATCCAAGCATGGATGGCCACAAATGGACTTTGCCTCAACAGGGATAATACCGAGATTCTAATTTTTGGCCAAAAGGCCACTCTAGCCAAACTAGACAGACTTTACTCCAACTTCAACATCGACAACTGCAACATCCCAGTTCTATCCTTGTCAAGACCTCAGGGGTCCACATATATGCAACACTGTCTATGAACAAGCAAGTCAGCGCCATTGTCTCCTCCTCCGCTCTAAATACTAAACTCATTAACCACATAAACCCTTTCCTTACTAAGGAAAACTGTCTCTCAATAGCCATAGCGACCATAGGGGCTAAACCTGACTACTGCAATGCGCTCCTAGCCGGCACCTCCACTAAAAACTTAAACAGACTCCAAATCACCCAAAATAACTCACTAATAGCAGCCTTAAGCATTCCAAAAAGAGAACATATTTCACAAGCAAGAAAGTCTGCTCACTGGCTCCCAGTCAAAGACTGCATCACATTCAAAATTCTCACGACTACTCACAAATGCATTAACCTCACAGCACCGCCCTATCTCTCAGACACTCTACCAATACCCACCTCAACCAGGCCCACCAGAACCTGCTATCCCAACCAACTCACTGTTCCGCGCATAAACAGGGCCAAAGCACAAAAGAACTCATGTTCTTTTGGAAGAATTATTCTTTATATGCTTTGGAATGCGGCCCCCACTGCACTAAGAGCAGACACATCTCTCCCTGCCTTTCGTAAAAACCTCAACACTGCTCTCTTTAACTAACTGCTCTGTGCCATCTCTCCTCCCCACTACATCCAATCTTCATGCTTTTCAAACCGTCCTATGTAAATTGTACATTAATTATGCCTGTATCTTTGGTTTATGTAAGTAAGCTCTAACCACTCTTTGTAACAAGTGCCACGATGCCCCCGGGCTGTTGTGCGCTCTACAAATATGAATAAATAATAATAATAATAAGGTTTGGGTTTAAGGAGGCAGTATTGATGATAAAGATATGCTTATTTTTCAAGAAACTCATTCAGTTTCATATTACAGATGGACGAGAGGTACCTGCACACCAGGTGATTGACAGCAACCGATCCTGTGAGCAGGGAGAAAAGTCCAGTGTGAAAACGGTTCTGTCGGACCCAGTCAGATGCCCAGTTGCAACTATCTTCTTTTTCCATGAGAACTCTCCCATCCTCTCCCATCCTTGTTTTCACAGAAACAAGTAAACGCCTCCCCCACTGACTATCTTACTTGAATCAGAAGATTGAGAGTTTGAGTTCCTGCGGTCATTTGACACAATGAAATCAAAAAGACTGGCCTATGAATTGAGGTGCCCGTAAACTTGCTGCAAAGCTGCTCAAAGGACAAATAAAACAAATGAACTAATCATAAAGAAGGTTCTTTGACGCAGAATAAGGAAAATGAGATGAGTTGGGTGGAAGACCTGTCGACGGAAGACAAGGACGAAATTAAAATTGAAATGTTGTGGGGTGGGAGGAAGGAAAAAATGGATATAAACAATCAAATGTTGCATGTGGACGGAACAGGAGAAAATGGGCGGTGGGTTCCCTCAAGGAATGATTTCTCCCTATTGTCGTGGTGGCTAAAATCACTTGTTATGCATGTTATTTTATATTTTATTGGGTTATGCGAGTGAGATCTAGACAAGAGCAAAACAAAGTTATTCTTTGAAGATACGTACATACAAAGATTCAAGGAGGGCGAAACGTTTGCAATGGTCTTTTTACAAAAGGAGATACATATATGTTTTAGACTGGGAAAATACAACATGGTTGAATACACTGTTGAAATGTCTTTTATGATACCTCCCATGTTGAGGTGAAGCACCAAAATGAGGGGGGTGACTGAGATGGGGATGATAGGTACACTGTATATGGGGGAGGGTGGACACTAGGTGTACTGGTTGTGTATTGAATAGTAGTCGAATACCAACCAGAGGGGGGTGTGTAGACGGGTGCTGACCCCTCCCCCCAACTGAGTATAGATAACATGATAGGCTGATCAATGGTTCCAGTATTGCAGAAATCAGAATTATAGAGCTTTACATTTTAGGTAAAAAAGTGCATGTGGTGCAGTGCATATTTTGGGTCAGAATGACTCAGGAATTGAAGAGTGCCTTCGAGCATTACACACGTATCATGAATATGTAAAACTATATTCTGAAAATAGGATAGAAAATGAGATATGCTTAAAAGTAAATATTGACTCACCGTTTGGTAGTACAGGCAGAATGGGATATATATGAAATGGATGCCAAAACACAAAATGGTGCCTTAAGGACAGGTGTGAGAAAGGCCTGACTCATGCTTATACAGTAGAAGGTATGTGGCAGCATCTTGCTGTAGGATAAGCAGATCTGGGAGGTTATATTTGGAGCTTGGCAGGAAAATCAGACATGATGTACTTGCGAAGACCAATTTGGACAGAACAGCTGCATACTTAGCAGCATAATTGAGCTTATATGTGTTTTTCCAAGTATGAAACACTGACTAAATCGTGGCTGGACCATGAAGAGTAGATAAGAGTTGACAAGTGAGATAACTATATTTGCTTTTGGCAGGAGTTGAAGGATGTGTGATTGTGTTCGGCTGCGTCTAAAATAAGCATATCAGTCTTTGTGTCAGACAGCAAGTGTTTGCCAAGAGTGAGCTAATGTGGGCTTGATGAGTTACAGATAAGCCACCCAATCAAAAAAAGGGAGGGCTTTTTTCTGGCTAAAAGGATATATCAGATATGTTCTCTGAATTTACATGAAGGTATTGCATCATTCAAAAAGGCCTATATAAGCAGTTAAGGCAGAATGAATGACTGGGTGTGCCTTTCCACTGTGTCTTGTGACCCTGTAAATAAAGACAGCTGTGAAATCTCACCCAGGCACCCGTTCCTTTGTTCCTGTCTCAGAGTCAGAGTTCACAGATACCAGAGAGCTTGATGGGATGGGAAAGGACCCTCATGTACAACCCTAAAGACAAGATAAATCCTCCCACTACTAAAGAATCTGACTCTGGATCCCGATTAGATCATTGAGAAAGCGGGAACCACGCAACTACAGCAACATGTCGATACCAACATTCTCCTCCAAACCTACATCAGTGAATGGGGATCAGTGACCTTGTCCTATGCTGGAAGCCCTAACTCTCCAATCACTAGCAGTTTGTTCAGATGGACTCCTCTAGATCGCCAATGCTACCTGTCGCCTGTGGAATCCTGCAGGGTTCCATCCTCTCCCCAGTGATCTTCAATCTATAAATTGAGCTATTGGGAGCCCTTCTAGCCGCACACAACATCCACATCCATCAATACACTGATGACACACAGCTATACCTCAAGATCGACTCCGTCAAGGACATCCCCAGGTTAAAAACCTGCCTCTCATTGATCCAGTCTTGAATGTCCAGCGCATACTTGAAGCTCAACCACTCCAAGACCAAATTCCTACTCCTCACCAACAAAACCGATGTAGACCTGGCTATCAACCATAAACCCTGGGAGCTTCACACCTGAGCCGACTTCCTGTAGCAAGTCCCTCGGGTTGCACATCAACAAACAACTCTCCTTCAAGACACACATAGCTAAGAAATCTCATACAGCTTGGTATCAGCTCTACCTCCTGTGGAAATTCAAGCCCTTCCTGCCTCCGGACAGCTTTAGATCCACTGTTCAAGCACTGGTCAGATTCCACCTGGATTGGGGCAATGCCCTCCTCGAAGGCCTCCCATCATTGTGCCCCTGAGAAGTGTCTTACATGCAGCTGCACGTCTCATCAAGGGTTTACGCAGATACAACCACATCACCCCAGACCCTATCGACCTTCACTGGCTCCCACTGCATGCAAGAATCAGCTTCAAGACTTGTAGCACCATTTATAAGGCAGTCGCCCTCATGTCACCCAGCTACTTCACAGAGAAACTCAGCATCTCCAGCAGACAACGCACCACCAGAATTTAGGACACGTGTAGACTTGAAATCTGCTGCTTCAAAAAGGAAAGGACCAGAAAAAAAGCCTTCTGTGACTGCACCCCAAGATTATGGAACCTCCTCCCCATCAGCATCAGACTCACCCCCACACTCCTACAATTCAGAAAAGAACTCAAGTGCCACCTCTTCAAGGAGTCACTCATCCTCAACAGCTAAGCCATCACGACGTACCGTGTGCCATCTGACTTGCTAGATGCTGTCTGCCCCTGCCTCCCTGCACAGCTGTACCCCTCTTTCTGTGCCCCTCTGTATCATACCCGTTGCTGTATATCTGTTCAGTTGTTACCATATGAAAAGTGCTCCATTATGCATCTGTACTGTTGTAGAGCTCTATAAAGAGCTCTGTTGTGTTTATGTATTGTTGTATCCCTCTGTAAAGTGCTCTGTTGCTTCTCGAGGTGAGCTGTGCGCTGAATTAATACAATAACAATAATAATCATAATAATAGATTCAAAACTCACAGTAGTGGGAAAATGCATCCATATTCAATACTTACAGTAGTGGGATAAATGCACCTAGATTCAAAATGCACCCAGATTCAAAGCTCACAGTAGGGGGAAAACAAGATTCCAAACTCACCGTAGTGGAAATATTGCACCTAGATTCAAAATACACAGCAGTGGAAAATGCACCTAGATTCAAAATACAGAGCAGAGAGAAAATGAACCTAGATTCAATACTCACAGCAGTGGGAAAATGACCCTAGATTCAAAATACACAGCATTGGAAAAGTGCACCCAGATTCAAAACTCACAGTAGTGGGAAAATGCACCTTCATTCAAAATACACAGATTTGGAAAAATTTACCTAGATTAAGACCTCACCTTAGTGGGGAAATGCACCTAGATTCAGAGGTCACAGTAGTGGGAAAATACACCAGTTTCAAAATACCCAGCAGTGGAAAATTCACATAGATTCAAACTCACTTAGATTCAACAGTGTAATGAAAACCCACTTAGTTTGAACTTTGGCAGTGCAATCAAAACCAGTTACACAATTAGGCTAGATGCAAGTAGTTTTAAGATAATTATGTAATGGGGTGGTGGGGTTTTAATGCATTGCAGTAATGGCTGTACTCCCTGCCACACCACACTTTTTGGCTGATAGTTCTCAGTCCGTCTATCTTTCTCCTTTTTGTTCTAAATCTGTTCCCTTGTCTTGTGGAGTTCCTCAAGACTCTGCCCTTTCTCCCACTCTGTTGAACATTTATATTCAGCCACTTCTCTGCCTTATCCACTCCCATGGCTTCTTGTGCTACTCCTATGCCAATGATATGCAGATTATTCTTCATCTGGATCTTGCCAGATCTGATACTGCTGCACGGCTTAGGGGGGGGGGGTGCCTTGAGGTGGTTGGTGGGTGGATAGCTGAGAACTGTCTGAAGCTGAATGGTGAGAAGACTGAGCTGTTGGTTGTGGACTACTGCTGTCCTCTGTCTTTCTGGACCCCTGACTTCTGGCCCTCCATTCTTGGCCCTTTTCCCTCTCCTGTTGTCTCTGTTAGAGGCCTGGGGATCAAACTATCTTCCTCCCTGTCGATGCAGGATCAGGTCTCTTCAGTCTGCCAAGTTGGACATTTTAAGCTCAGAATCCTAAGTCCTACCCTTTATCCCCTTTAAATGTCATGCTCCTATGGTGGCTGCTCTGTTCCTAAGCAGTATTCATTACTGCAACGCTCTCTAGCTCGCTCAACCACCTTACCTTCTGCACCGCCTGCAGCTTCTGCAAAATGCAGCTTCCCGAGCGGTACTTCGACCTTCCTTCGGTGCCCATGTGTCACCTCTTCTTCGTCAGCTTCACTGGCTCCCCATTGAGAAGCAAGTGCTATTGAAGTCGCTGTGCATCGTTCACAGAGCCTTTTATAAACTTGGGGCTGACTATCTTCAAGCCAAGTTCCCTCTGTATGTGCCTTCTAGAGCTCTTCGCTCCCAATCATCTCTGATGATTAAAATACCTCGGGTGAGACTTTCCCGTTTGGTTGGTCGTGCCTTTTCTGTGGCGGCCGCAAGGGCTTTGAATTCTCACCCCCTGTCATTGAAGGCTACTTCTAACTGTTTGCCCTTCTGCTGGGCTCTGAAACCATTTCTTTTTTAGTTAGAAATCTTTTGCTTTTCTGATTTTTTATCTGTTAGGTGAGTGCCATGATGCCTCCGGGTGAACAAGATAACATACCACACTTACCTTATCAGTCGCTGTAGGTTGTCTGCATCAGGCGTCCCAGGCGAACACGGGCAAACACAAAGTGGTGCTACTAGGTAGGGAGCTGCCCTTTGCCTTGTGGCCCTTAGCTGGCTACCCGGGCAAAGGCTGCCCTGAGTGTCCCTCTTAAGAGGAGGATTTGGTTCGCCTGCAGATGGGAGTCTGGCCAATGGGATGCAGAGAGGGCGGTGGATGGGGGAGGAAGTCGGGACAGGGGGAAGCAAACCTTGGATAGCAAAAACCAGTGCATGAGAATGGAAGCAAGCAAGAAAATGCACACATTATCTAAGTTCTTACACACAGAGCACACATGGTGATTCAATGCTTACCCAGGCACAGTTGCAAGGAAATGGGCTTTGTTATTCCTCAGTCATTTTCTAAAGCACTAAGGTGCTTGGTGAGGCTTCTGGTCACATGCAGATGGGAGCCTGGCCGATGGGATGCAGGAAGGGTGGGTGGAAGGGAGAGGAAGGCCAGACAAGGGGAAGCAACCCTTGGATAGCAAAATCAAGTGCACAATAATGGCGGCAAGAAGGGAAAATATACTGGATTATCCAAGTTCTTACACACAGAGCACACAGGGTGATTCAATGCTTACCCACTCAAAGTTGCAAGGAAATGAGCTTTGGTATTCCTCAGTCATATTCTAAAGCACTAATGTGCTTGGTGGGGCTTCCGGCCAGCTGAAGATGGAAGCCTGACCCAATGGGATGCAGGGAGCATGGGCGGATGGGAGAGGAAGGTGGGACAGGGGGAAGCAACCTTCGGATAGGAAAAACAAGTGCATGATAATGGTGGCAAATAGAAAAATGCACAGGAGTATCCAAGTTCTTACAAACAGAACACACAGAGTGATTCAATGCTTATATGAGTGAGTGAACGTGGTTGAATGAGTAGGAATGCGATTATGTGTCTGTGTGAATTTTTTCGGTGGGTGGGAACCTGTGTGGAGACTGCAATGTGAGTGGATGTGAAAGAAGATGCATGGGTGAGTGACTAGTGGGTGAATGGGTATGGATATGATTATGTGGGTGTTTGAATATTCCGGGTGGGTGCCTGTGTGGCGAATGCAATGTGATTGTAAGAGAAGATTTATGGGTGAATTAGTATGTATGTGATTGTGTGTGTGTGTGTGTGTGTGTGTGTGTGTGTGTGTGTGTGTGTGTGTGTGTGTATGTGTGTCAATTTTCTGGTGCATACCTGTGTGGAGAATGCAGTGAGTGGATGTGAGAGAAGGTGTATCGCGAGTGACTGGTTGGGGAATGGGTATGGATATGATTATATGGATGTTTGAATGTTCTGGCTGAGTGCCTGTGTGTAGAATGGAGTGTGAGTGGTTGTGAGAGAATGTGTATGGGAGAGTGACTGGTCAGTGAATGGGTATGAATGTGATTATGTGGGTGTTTGAGTGGTATTTGTGTGTGGGTGCCTGTGTGGAGAATGCAGTGTGAGTGGATGTGAGAGAAGGTGTATGGGTGAGTGACTGGTGAGTGAATAGGCATGAATGTGATTGTGTGTGTATGATTTGGGTAGGTGGGTGACTGTGTGGAGAATGCAGTGTGAGTTAATGTGAGAGAAGTTGTATGAGTGAGTGACTGGTGGGTGAATGGGTATTGATGTGATTATGTAGGTGTTTGAATGATCTTGGTGGGTGAGTGTCTGTATGGAGAATGCAGTATGAGTAGATGTGAGAGTAGGTGTATGGACAAATGAGTGGTGGGTGAATAGTATAAATGTGATTGTGTGTGCATGTTTTGGGTGGGTGGGTGTCTGTGTGTAGAATGCAGTATGAGTGGATGTGAGAGAAGGTGCATCAGAGAGTCACTGGTGAGTGAATGGGTATGTATGTATGTGATTATGTGGGTGTTTGAATGTTCTGAGTGGGTGCCTGTGTGGAGAATGCAGTGTGAATGGTGAATGTGAGAGAAGGTGTATGAGTGGCTGGTGGGTGAAAGGGAATGAAAGTGATTTTGTCTGTGTGTGCAAGGCTCTGGGAGGCCGGGGATCACTTAAGCATTTTTAACAGTTCCCTAAGTGACATTGCATGTTTTACTGGCATTTTAGGGCAAAGCCAACTTCATGTGTGTTATTACGTGGTTAGACTGACATTTTGGTCCGGCCAGTCTAGCCATTGCTTACTGTGGCATATGTGACGAATCTGGGGAATTCATCCCTTCTTTCCAGGGGGGAGCCATCCCCTTTGAGGCTAGGTAGGGCTAGGTAGGGTTGCCACTCAACAAAACCCTCTCTACAGCTTTGGGAAAGCGGGACCTCACTAGGAGTAACTCCCCTCTACAAAGACTCCCCTTCCTATTTGGAACTCCCTATGAAGAATAACCTCTCTGCCTATATGGGAATTGAAACAACTGGTGTTGTTGCAGTTGATTTGCATTAAAAACAAATCAGAGAGCCTTAGGGGTCTGGAGAGCCCTAGACAATTGAGATGTTTCAACCTGAGAAGGGAACCTGAAGGGTTCAATCAGTCTGTCCAAGAGACAAAGCTAGTACAAAGGGAACAACCACGTTGGTGGGGAAGGGCTAAAGGAATCATACCTCTGCTCAAAGATCTTGAGACATTTAATTTGTATGAGGAGAGAACAAAGGATAAGAAGGGTTACTGAAACTCTAGATTTCTGAATGGTGAAGACTAACAGAAGACAAAGATACAACCGCAAAAGTTAAGCAAGCAAGAGAGCCAAAGGGGTCTGCAGATTCCTAGAGAATTAAGTGACATTGTTAAACCCATAAGAAGAGGGGAAGCTGGAGGGTTCAATTGGTCGATTCAAGACCTACAACTAGTAGAAAGAAAATGACCAAATTGGGGAAGACAGACTAAGGAAGTCACCCATCCCCTTTTACAAATGTAGATATTTGAATTATACAAATACCTCCAAGACATAAAAGGTTGGGAACAGAAAACTACCAAGTCAGAGGAGAAGGACTAAGGTGATCACACCTCCCCTTTAAGGAACTTGAGACATTTGACCTGCATATAAACTTACAACTTTTCTAGAGGAGCCTAAATAGAGAACCTACAAACCTTTCTTTGGTGAATTGTGAAGAACAATATTTTGAACTGCAGCCAATATCGCAAGAGGGATCCGAGGAACATTGCCTGGAGGAAGCCTGAACTAAGAAGCCATTGTTCTGGGTGATTTTATGTTGGGTTTTCCTGACGTGATAGTGTTAAGATAGGTTCACATATACCAATAAGAAGAAAAAACTGAATACCAGAGTAACTCCAAGTGTACATGAAAAACCCAGCTTCATACCAATACAGACGGCCACTGGGAGAGCTTATAAAAGACAATCTCAAAATAGCATTAGGAACAAGCTTTTAAACACAGAAATCATCATAACTGGCATCATTGTATAATTATAACACTTCTACTCTCTCATAGGATTGGTTAGTCGTATCTAAAACATATAGTTATCGATAAGCAAACCGTTTAGTATTGGTTCCTTCATAACTAATAACTCCTCCTAGGTAAATCCTTCTACAAAAGGATACATTTCAATCTAGCGTGCCATTGGTTGATACTCTACTATGTACTTGATAAGGAGAGCATAATTTGGCCTTTCATTTGCTCATCTGGCCTTGGTTAAATGTTTGCGGTGCTAAGATACTTGGTGAGGAACGAAAGGTGGGTGAACTGCTATGATCCAGTTTAAAGAAATGACTTCCATCTCATTCCCAGGCCTGATGCCTTCTCTGTCAGTCTGTTGGTGGACTTGGCATGTCGGCCCTGTGTCTGGATGTACTAACAAAATGACAGGTGCGGTATCTAGTTGGGCCTAGAATAAATTACTATTGTTTCTGTCACATGATAGGGGACGACTGTTCAGAGCTCAATTCATCTATTGGTTGGATTTTCTGCTGTCTTAACGTGTGTGTGATTTCTCATGCCATCTACTTGGGGTGCTGCATATTAATTTTTTAGTGGGTCAATTGGCACGGTAGCTACTTGCACCTGGCATTCAAGGATCTGTGTGTTTCTCACAGCTACAATTAACCCTATGAATTGCATTTTGTGTGCTCAGGGAAACGTTATCTGGTATGGTTTTAGCTTCTAAGCAAAACTCCCTTCTGTACACTGACTTTAGTTCTTGGGGCTATTGTCCGAGCTTCGTGAGGCCTGGAAACGGTGTGCTAAGCAATTCTATGTCAGGATGCAGTATTTCATAATTGAGGACTTTCAGGGTTTTGTCTGAGTAATGGTGTTACTTTTGTTCTTCGTGTCTGCACTTTATTGTTCTTTGTGTCTACATGTGAGTGTTATTTGTGTCTGTTGCGTGTCAACATTTAATTATTCCCTGCATGTGTATGCAGCAAAATGCAAATTGCCTGTTGCCCTACTTAAGTCACACAATATATTCTACTCTTAATGCTAACTTCATGGCCCTTAATGTTTTGCTAACGGCTTACTAAATGCTTCTCGGCTTATACTTTTATTCATGATTGGGAACAGGTGGAGACATTGGGTTTTTGGCCAGACCCGGTACAACCCTCATCTCCATTATCACAGTAGGGCCAGATAGTAAATAGGTTTTTGTATTTAGTACTCATTTTTGTTTTGACATATGACAAGCACCCTTAGTTTAGTTTATAGGCAGGGAAATCCCTCTTAGCGATAGGGACAGATAGGCATCTTTCCATTTTATTTAAAATAAAGACCGTTGACAAGCCACCCTCGATTCTGACCCTTTTTCTGGTATGCCATACATGGTGACAGAGGTGGGATCACAGTGACCCGACACAGAGTCAGAACCCACCCAGATCGTATGGCGAAACCCATTGATTATCTTCCACTGATAGGACACTAAGGTATAAAACCATCTTTGGGGCAAATCCCAAACAACCTATATTTGAAAAACTAGGGCCTATAACCCTCTCCGCCGAACCAGTTGATTCAGAGGATGAAGGAGAGCTTAGCTCTGCTCTTTAATACTGTATGCCATGAATGCAGAAAGAACATTTATTTCCATAGAGATAGCTGCACATGATGCAACATGGCTCAGTCATTTTGCAGTGTGTACAACTACAAAATGGGCAACTTTACGATGGCGATAAAGAGGAACATTTCCATATGAAGACACTTACATAAAGACAAAAAGGATGGAAAGTGGGATGAGGTGGACAAGCAAAAAACTCATGTATCCAGCCCAGATTGGAGAACGGATAGTCGCGATGAAGAGGATGGACTGCTCAGATATGATTGAACAAGCAGGAGAGCCAGGATGCTGGTAGAGACCTCAGCTATTGGTCTATAGGTGTGCTGCACACAGTACCATATGGAAAGAAGGATTATTATCTTGCACTGCACATTTCTTGAAGAAGGAATCAGCAGCTATTGTATAAATAGAGAATGACAAATGCCTAGGATCATGGGCTTTGTATTCTAAGTTACTAACATGGGTCGACAACAAAGCAGGACCAGTATCTATAATACCATCGAAGAATGCGACAACATGCTTTAGGAATGGAGGTTCCATTCTGGTTGTTCTGGTTGGAGAAAATAAAGGATGTAAGCAGGTGCTCAAAGTGCCAGAAATTAATGGAGGGATTGCCGTACTGATGGATTGATATTGGGCCTGTGAATTCAGAGCTTACATGCAGTTGCCTATGAATTGGGAGGTATATGCTCTATCGCTATGGTACATGTTCCAGCATTAGTGATCACCAGAGTGACCTTCATAAAGATGAATTCCCAAAAATGGATGAATGCATGAGGAAGAAGAGGCCGCTCAACCTCTATCACAAGAAGATAAGTAATTATTTCTCAGCAAAATCAATAGAGGACTATTACAATATTCCAGACAAGCACAAACTGTTCAGCAAGACAGCAGAACAAACTGTACAGCAAGACAGCAATGATAATGGGATCTATATTCCTGCCAGGACTCCAGGCAGCAGTGAAGGCCAAGCGGTTACAAATCACAGGATGGGAGCTGTTACACACAATGAATGCAGAAATAAAAGGATAAAATGCAATCAGAGAAGAATTGAGAGCCATCAGGCTGATGACCCTCCAGAGCAGGTATGTCATGAACTTGATTATAGCAATGGGAGGTGGTGTGTGCACCAAGATTGGTCCTTCTTGCTGTACATTTACCATCCCATGATGAAGATAATGGAACCCTGACACAAGCAATAACTATGCTGACAATTCTACATACAACGATGGAAGAAGAAGCTGAAGAGACAGCAAGAGATGATTGGTTTTTGTCCCTGTTTTAGTGGATTCCAACTAGGCTGGCAAATGCCTTCAAATTACTTGGAGCAATAGTAGTATTGATATTGCTATGATTTTGCCATACAAAGATCATCTTGGGACAGTGCCAGAAGACAGCTAATTAAGCTATTGGGATGGAGATAATTATTGATGTTGATGCTGGAATGGGTGAGCAGATGCAAAATGAAGCTAATACCCATGAGAATATAAGGAAAAGTACCCTTGCACCTCCAGGAACCAGCTTCTATTATCCAAAGGATCAGAAAAGATATTTAGGACGTTGGATATTACGTTTACCATCTAGCAAGTGCTGTTGTATGACCTGGAGTGTGAATGAAGAGCGAAGATGCTATTTTGAGGGATAAGCGCATAGCATAAAGGGAGTACATGGATAAGCTCTGAATATGGGACATTCTTCATAGATGAAGGAAGATGAAAACATCTGTGAGATCCAAACTGTTGGCCATTTAAAAGTGTACAAAGTTCATATGAGATAGAATGAGCAGGTCTCTAGAGGCCAAGAAGAGCAACAGCGCCCTGCATAATTAAATCAAATAGCAGTAAATGGAAGGTTGAAATGAATACATCCATGGTCTGTTATCATCTGACTTCAGAAGTCAAAAACAAAGGCTATTCATTAGAGCCTCAAGTTAAGATAGTGGTGTGCTCACACTCCCTTGAATGTTCCAGAACAGTGAGCAGCAACAAGGTCAACTACAAATGGATGACTTTGGCTGAAGGCCTACTGATGAGAGATGATGGACTAATTGGGAAAATGGGGAGTAGTCTGACTGGATTAAAACACCTAGGTTTCGTTTCACGTACGTGCTGCTAAGGAGACGAAAGTCCAAGTTTGGGATAGTGTGCCAACCAATCGGTGGGGTAGAGTGCCAACCTAACACACAATGTTGGTGGAGCCAATCCACTGATGTTTTGTCCGCTATAATCAGTACTGTATGCATTTAGAGGTAGTTTAAGGTGTGCCCTACAGTAAGGGGTAGCCAATGAAGCACTAATTATTATATGTTCTGTATGTAGATATGTTCCCTTCCCCAATCCCTACCCTTCATAGGTTTTGTATTTTTCCACGTAGAATGACATCATAGATGACACATATTGGGGTATATGACCTTCATCCAATCAAACGTTTTGTGAGTGTACATGCATCAGTCCAATGTTTGTCAGTTCTTCCTGCTTCATCAAACTGACAATAAAGTAGTGCTATGCCTTGAGTCTGTCCGATTATTTGGTTGGTGACCATTAATGTAACTCCATCTAGCACAAAATACGCTACAAGGTGCTACAGCACAGTCTCCGAAGAGGAGAGTTCTGGTTAAATGGGAGGGGTATTTCATGAATCTGGGGAATTTGTCCCTTCTTTCTCGAGGGAGCCATCTCCTTTGAGGCTAGGGATGTGCCAGCTCAGCAAAATAATAGCATAATCCTTAGGGGTTTGGTAAAATGGGACCTCAATGGGAGTGGCTCCCCTCTAGTGGACAAAGATAGCCATTCATATTCAGAACTCCATATGAAGAATACCCTGTCTGCCCATATGGCAATATAAATGACTGGTGTTGTTGCAGTTGACCCACATTCAAAAAACACAAACATTACTTATCTAATGTAGGCTGAAGGTAATGCTGGAATCTTCATGATCTCAGCAGTTTATGGAGAACAACACGCTCCTTTTAAATACAGTGGCAAGAATAAAGAGACAGGTCAACTTGAATTTAACCAGATGAATCCTACACAGAGATGAGCCTCTGACGTGATTGCATCCTGTGGGGGGAGGGAGGGCAGCGTCCATGCTGCACTACAGAGCCAGTGGTGGTTCCATCCCACCAGTGGCTCTGTACCAAGAGTGGTGAGAGACACACCGTGAGGCACAGCATTGGAAAGGGTGATACTGCCGAGATGGAGACAGAAGGAAGATCGTCTTACCTGGTGGCGTGACCACATTGCAGCCGCTGGGGCCCACAAACAGACACTGAGACCAGCAGACACCATAGGAACAAAGTCTCTGCTCTCAGTACAAGGACCGCTGAGAGTGCCACATCAGGCAAAATACAGGAAGCAAATAATTATGGCACAGCGACACCAATGAGAGGGGCGAACGGCCATGTCCCCGCTGAGATGTCACTCCATTGAAGCACACACAGTGACAGTAGAGGCACCAGTGTTGTCCACTTTGGAGGAAGCCAAGTTGAACAAAGCGAGAAGAGATAATTAAGCAAGGATGGGTATGGGAGCCCTAAAATTCAAATGGTGAATATTGGCAGAGGCCAAAGATAAAACTACAAAAGTTAAACAAATCAGAGAGCCTGAGGGGTCTGGAGAGCCCTAGAGAATTAAGCAAGGAGGGCCATGGTAACACTGGAATACTGAATGGTGAAGAATGGAAGAGGCCAAAGATACAACCACAAATGTTAAACAAATAAAAGAGCCAAAGGGGTCTGTAGAGACCTAGAGAATTGAGTGACATTTATCAACCTGTGAGAAGAAGGGAACCTAGAGGGTTCAATCGGTCTGTCCAAGACACAGAGCTTGTAGAACAGAAACGACCAGGTTTGTGGGGAAGGACTAAGGCAATCATCCCTCCACTCAAAGATCTGAAGACATTTAAATTGTATGAGGAGAGAGCAAATGATAAGGGTTACAGATGTTCTAGAATTCCGAATAGTGAAGATTGGCAGAAGCCAAAGAGCACTTCTATCTAAGATCATTCTATCTAAGATCTACATCTAGTGGAAAGACTACGCTGGGAGAAGACATACAAAGGAAGTCATCCCTCCCCTTTCAACAATTGAGATATTTGAGTTATAGAAAGACCTCCAAGACATAAAACAGGGGGAACAGAAATCTACCAAGTTAGAGGAGTAGGACTAAGGAGATCACCCCTCCCCTTTAAGGAATTTGAGATATTTGACCTGTATATAAACTTAAAACTTTTCTTGAAGAGACTAAACAGAGAGCTAACAACCTTTCTTTGGTGAATTCTGAAGAACACTATTTTGAACTCTGACCAGTATCCCAAGTGAGATCCAAGAAACATTGACCGGAGGAAGCCTGAACTAATAAGCCATTGTTCTGGCTGATTTTTATGTTGGTTGTTCCTGAAGTGGTAGGGCCAGATAGTAAATAGGTTTTTGGACTGAGGACTCCTTTTCTTTTGTGTCATACGATGAGCACCCTTAGTTTATCGGCAGGGAAATCCCTCTTAGCAATAGGGACAGATAGGCATTTTTCCATTTTATTTAAAATAAAGAACCTTGACAAGCTGTCATCGAGTCTGACTCCTTCTGGTATGCCACATATGACTTTATTTTGGGGCCTCTATGATAAAGCAATCATGATAAGTGTTATTACGTGGCTAGACTGGCATTTTGTGGGCCAGTCTAGTCATTCCTTACTGTGGCATGACAATTATTACTGGGAATCTTTGGTAAAACAAGCATGGTAAGTGGTATTACATCACTAGAATGGCATTTTTGGTGCAGTAAGCCTAACTAAGTCTTACTCTGGCATGACTTTCGTTTTTACTGTGACATTGGAACCAGTTTGGACATGTTTTCTTATTGATGCATGGCTCTTTTAGTGGCAAATCCAAAAGAAATATGTTCTTACTTAGGGGTCCTGGCATATATTGGCAGAGCCAACTTTGGCATTTTCTTTTATAGTATAATTGCTGGCATTATGTGCAAACCGAGCATGAGTATGTTATGTCTTTATGGGAATAATGTTGGCATATATTGGTGGAGCCAGCATGGCAATGTATGGGCACAGCCAGCATGGAAATGTTTTTTATTTTTTAATGCTGCGATACATTGTGGGGAAAGTCATATAAATGCTTTGGGAAATGCCCCAGTGCACTGTTGGTCGCTTGCATCTATTGGATTTGTTCATGAGTTACCCTACAAAACCGTTTGGACATTTTCTGGCCTTTAAAGGGCACTGAGGGGTGGCACATGGAGAGGTTGATGAGCTCATCAACATCCCCATGTACCATTGATCAACCCGTGGATTGCAACATTTCATATGTACATTTAAGCGTTTCAGCTATTTTGACTGGGTCAGCAGAAGCCTGTCTTTCAGGGGTTGTTTGTAGCATAAACATATTTACAGAGACGCGTTAAGTGCTCTCCTCAACCTGCCGACCTTACTATATCACCTAACCATACTAGTCCTATACATACACTTGATCTCACTGATAACAGTAAGGACAAACTATGGTCCTGCAACCTAGGGATAAGGTATGTGTCTCGGACACAGTTTTAATTCAAGCAAACCCTACTGTCCTCTCACTCACCGACCCGCCCCAAACATGGCATTGTTATCCAATTAAGGTCTCAAAATAGCAATGCCAAATATTGGCAACATCTTACTAGACTAAGGGGCTAAAACAATGTTGCACATAACAGAGTGTTACCCTGCCAATCTGATCATTGATACAGACACAAATGGGCACCGGTTTTATATAAATGGTCCAAGTTGTACCCAGTGTACTCATTGCCTTCCAAGACAACACAGTACAAATTGCATTACTGAAAGTCTGCCCAATTCAAATTTTAGATTGGTTATTATTACCTATGCCATGGCGTGATGCTGTGTCAGAGATCACCCAGACAGATATGCTCCTGGAGGGAAACTAAAACAAAAAAAGGATGACTGGACAGCTTAGTGTTAATTAAATTTGCAAAGGTAGCGGGCGCCCCTCTCTGGACAGAACAAGGCCTGATAACCTGTTCAGTGGTTATTAGTGTTAATTAAAACCTCTTTTTGCTTAACCCATTCTTTCCTTACAGAAAGCAGCCAGCCATACACAAATTACTGTTGGTGCTGCCCCAAATGGGAAAAGTCCAGCCTGAACTGTTAGGCCACTTCTTCTCTCCAAGGGAACACAAGTAAACCCTAGACAAACTTCAGTCTTGCTGAGCCTCATCAGTGAAGTGCAGATTGATTCACCACACACAGCAAGCACGTAGCCTATGCCTGGGCACACCCTCATCACTTACTGTGACAATTGTAAACCAAAAAAGCTATTAATGGAAAGCTTTGAATTATTCTTAACCACTATAATTTCTCTGGACTGCTTTCCAAACCATTTTCTCTTATCCCATCTGAGGCATTACAGAAGGCAAGCACGCATATGCAAATTAGTCTTGATCCTGCAAGATGCCTGTGTTTGCTTCCATTCCTGCCTGTGCAGAAGGGAAATGGCCAGCAGTTCAGACTGGTCTGTTCTTATTCTTGGCAGGATCAAGAGTGAGTAGGTCATACGAGGCCAGTACTAGCCAGTACTAGCCTTACATAGATTCCCAAAAACAGGATCATGGGCCCTGTGAGCTTCCTTTCTGAGGTTTGAGTCACTTAGAGAACCAAGGAATAACCTTGACTCTCCACAAATCTTGCTGCAATCCTCGAACATGAGTAGATGTTTGCTACAGCTACAAAGATTTGAGGTGAACTGAGGAGCAAAAAATAAATTTCAAGGCCCTCCTTTGAATGTGGGAAGTGAGGGCTCATCCTTTCACTCTTCTCAAGTTGATGAAAATAATTACACTCAGTTGGGAAATACCTAATAACGCCCCAAGATGCATGCAAGGATGTGGTAAATCAATGTAGCCTCTCTATTACTCTTCACACTTTGAATGCACAACACAAGGAACATCTAGTGCAAAGAAGGCACAACAAAGAAAATCAGAAGTCTCTACCTAAACTGTTCTTCAGTTAGTTTGTCTGATGCTTTGTCCTACCTATTTAAGGTCATAACTCAAAAAAAGTTATAAGTAGATTTCTTATATGTACCCTATATTACTAGTACTCTGCATTGAAAGGCTGAATTTTCCCTTTCAACTGCTCACCCAGCTCACACATTTTAGACTGAACCTCCTAAAACGTTTGAGAAGTTTTCCCTACTTTAACCGGGTGAAATGGAATAACTGAGTTTCGCTCACACCAGTTTGCTGGTGCGTAGCCAATATCTTGTAAATGGTCTACCTTGGCATATCATGGCCATAGTGTTAAAACTGATATAATATTGTTTCATCCTCATTGTATATGTTGGCCTATGCCCAGTCGCTCTGCGAGGAAATCCGCATCGCAAGGTCGTAACCTTAAGTTAATCGAGCCTCCATTTTAGGTTAAAGCCGCCATTTTAGTTAGTCATGCAAAGTCACCCTGTGGCCTAAAAATGACCGACCTGTGTTCTCTTGTTCGTACTTAACCTCTTCAACCTCTGTAGGCAAGTCAATGTCCAACCTGCCTGCAGGCTACATGTTAGGGTCATGTAGACCTTGTCCTTTGTTGACCTCGGGATCAGGGGATTACTTGAATCAGGCGATGCTAACCTACAAGTATATAAGAATAATAACGCTATTTGAACATGACATGCGAAACATCTGTTTGACCTGCATTGAAACAAATGTGTAAAGAGTGTAAAGTTAAACCCAGAGAAATAATAGTGCTTGTTAGTAAATGTATTAAGAAGTAAACCGCATGCACGAGATATGTAAATTAGGAATTAACCTGGCGCGAACCCTAGCCCAGCACATGATTAACTTGTAGGAGGCTGGATATCGTTATGAAGAAACTGTAAAAATATGCTGATGTCCAGCTAGCAATTTCTGTTCACTGCTCACATTGAACCTTCTGGTGGTCTCTGTGAAGTACTGATGGCCAAATAACTATTTGTGTACTTTGTTTCGTCAACTGTTCAGTATTGCAATAAAGATTCTGGGAATCTTTACAAGCCCGTCTTGGTGTATTTCACTTTGCATGGTGTAAAAGCCTTAATATTGTCATTTCTGATTTCACAATAGGTATCTTAGTCTGTGGGTAGCTGCATATATTATTCCACTATCTGGCAAATGGTGCCAGTACCTGGGCATATTATGTCATTCACTGCCAGTCATGTAGGGACTGTAGGAGTGTTTGGTGCAAATGGTGCACAAACCTGGGTCACTGAATGCAGTTCCTGTATGGTGGCTGCGCATAGCATAAGATGAAAGAACCTGTCAAAAGACTGCAATGCCTGGACATATGATTGCAATGCCTAGTATATGTTTGCAATATCTTGCATATAGTGGTTAGACATCCAAATGATGACAGTACTAGAAAACAGGCTGAATGAATGGCTGTTTGATGGCAATGCCTGGCATAGTGTAGTAATACCTGACGTGATGACCTATGCTATCATGGCAATAGCAGGCTGATTATGGTAGAACCTTGGCATATGATCACAATACCTGGCAATAGCTGTGAGCACCTGGGCATGTGATGGCAATACTGTAAAATCCCTCCCCTACCTCAATCCCCACCAACTCCACTAAAGAATGGTGTACCACAATTCAAGATGCCTTGGCCACCAAGATCGACCTCCTTCAAAAGAAAATCACAACCAAAAGGCAATTTCTTGCCGACAAATCCCACACAGACAACCACATCCAGCACTCAACTGCTAATGTCAACCCTAAATTCTCCTTCATTTTAGTCACACAAAAATGAGTGCGTGACACCATATCTAAACTCAAAAGCCTCTAACTGCAAAGGAGATTCCGTCCCAGCTCAAGTAGTCAAATCTTGTGCCCATACTTGATTACAACTCAAGAGCTTGACTTTATTGCCACATGGTTACATGCAGCTCCTGGTCCCACACTATCGCTTGCCATACCTCCAGACTACAGCATTACACGCTGTGATCGCAACACCGCCCAATCCAGAGGGGATGGAGTTGCCTTTATCCACAAAAATACACTTGACATTGGAGTTGTACCCAATGCCAACTTAAAGTCGGTGGAGCTAATCTCAGTCAAACTACCTTTAACGCCCAACCAAACGGCCACCATACACATTATCTACAGACCACCCAGCCCAGCCTCCTCCTTTGTGGATGACATCTCTACATTATTACTTGACAAATCTAAGACCAACTCGCAAATCATTCTCCTAGGAGACCTCAATTTGGGATTCCGTGACCTTAATGACCCTACCGCCATTGACCAGGCTAATACTCTAACTGACCTTGGATTCACTCAGCACATCGTAGAACCTACCCACATCAAAGGCAGGACACTTGATTGGCTAGTTGATACTAATTGCAACATCAATGTAATATCTAATTCACCTTGCTCATGGTCTGACCACCATATCATCACCTTCACTATTGATTCAGCCGCACGCCCTCCACCCACTTTGGCTCCTGCCATCCCCACTAGAAATAAAAAAGATACAACTAAAGAGAAACTGCTCCCTCTCTTACTACCCTCCCTAAACAAGGTCACATACTCCTGTTCTGATCCTACAATCCTTGCTGATACCTACAATCAAGCAATGCTCTCAGCTTTAAACTCTATTGCCCCAATCAAAATGAGAAAGCCTAAACAGCACGCGCACCTTAACTCCTGGTTTACACCGCAGCTAAGAGTGCTCAGCAAAACTAAACGTTGCACGGAAAACCGTTGGAGAAGCCATCAGTCAGATGTCCACAAGGCCACCCTTAACTATAAAGAAGCCATCTACCATGCCAAAAAAGAGTCCTTCAATACCCGCATCATGCAAGCCGACTCAAATACTAGAGAACTATTCAAGATCTTAAAGGAACTGGAATCTCCTGCCACCCCTTCTGACACATGTATCAAAGATAGCAATTGGTGCGCTAATATCCAGTCAGCCCTGCTGAATAAAATCGCTTCCCTCCAATCTAAAATTAAAGATAAACAAAACGAATTGAAGCAGGATAACCGTCAGCCTACTCCTATCACGACTCCCCCTCTAGTAGCACCTAGTATCAAACCGTTTGCCTTCTCTCCACTCACCATTGCTGAAGTGGAAGTCATTATCAATAGAATTAAACCGTCAAACTGCCAGGTGAATCCTGCCCTGCCACCATCATCAAGGAGTTGGCTCATGACCTTGCCCCCTTCATAACGGCATTTATCAACTCCTCCTTCAAAACAGGTATTGTTCCAGACAATCTCAAGGATGCATGGGTGATCCCACTGCTAAAAAAACCTTCCTTAGACCCAAGTATACCAACCAATTACAGGCCTATTACAACTGTCCCATTCATGCTCAAAATTCGGCCTACCTGCAGATTCAAGACTACTTGGAACTCAACAACCTCCTTGGACTAAGACAATCTGGCTTCCGCCCCAGGCATGGGACGGAAACGTCCTTGTTAGATCTGAAAACTCAAATCGAAGTCCTGAAAGATAATGGGAAACTAGCCTTGCTACTACTCCTAGACCTGTCTGCGGCCTTCGATCTGGTCAATCACAAAATCCTGTGTCAGCACCTCTGCTCCGCCACCTACTTTTCTGATTCAGCCACTGCATGATCAGCTCCTTTCTCAGCAACAGATATATGAGGGTTTTCTCCCTCTCAGCTTCTGCGGACCCAGCCCCAATCAATGATACATCCCTAATAGGGCTCTAAGATATCAAACATCTGGCAAGCTACAGATACCCAAGGCATCCCGGACTACGGGTGCCGGGAAATCTTTTCCGGTCCCTGCAGCTCAGCAGTGGAACAATCTTCCTGGTATTTTGAGAGCAGAGCCTAACCTGTTAATCTTTAGGAAAAACCTGAAGACTCAACTCTTCAAATAATGTGTCACCCCAGCTTCCACATAACATTCTGCCTAACTCTAATTGGTCTCTCTCCGCCCTGATGCCTGTGGGCTACCGACGCATTACAAACAAATAGATAAATTAAAAAATCCAATGTGGGGTCCCACAAGGCTCGTGTGTGTCTCCCATACTCTACAATGTGTTCACCAAACCACTCTTTGATGTTCTTGATTATCTGGGTGTATCTTACACTAATTATGCTGATGACACCCAGATACTCATCCCTATCACAGGTGATCACATTGCAGATACCAAGGCACTGAACAAAGTATACTTGGTAATCCAGGCTTGGATGGCCCAACACGAACTTTGCCTCAATGAAGGTAAGACGGAGCTCCTCATCTTGGGCTCCGCTCAAAGGGTTAACAGCTTAATAAATTAGATCACCTGTATCAGTCCTTCACCATTGATGGAAATGTCATTAAAGTGTCTAAGGATACCAAAACCTTGGGCATCTATCTTGACTCCACCTTGTCCCTGACAAGACAAACTAATGTTGTTAGATCAGTGTCGGCATATACCTGCAAACTCATTGTGGCTTGTAGACCTTTTTTAACCACCCGCAACAGCATTATCCTATCTAGAACGCTTGTCATGTCTAAGATCGACTACTGCAGTGCCCTCTACCTGGGGACTAGCCAGTCCAACCTGAACAAACTGCAAATTACCCAGAATAACGTCATTAGAGCGGTGCTAAATATTCAAAGAAATCAACAAATATCTGATATAAGGACCAACTTGCATTGGCTCCCTGTCAAACACAGAATTGCGCTGAAATCACTTGCCCTTACCCATAAATGCCTGACTAACAAGGCCCCCCTCTACCTCTCCAACTGCCTCTCCCTGCATACTTCCTCCCGACCCCAAAGAACTGCCCAGTTACATTGCCTATCCTTGCCAAGATTCAAACTCCAAACAGCTGGGGGCGCAAGCTTCCCTGTTCTGGCCACAAAGATATGGAACTCCCTTCCATACGATATCAGGACTGAGCCTTCTTTCAATTCTTTCAAATTAAAAACCAAATCATGGCTTCATGCTCGAATCTGAGGGAGCCTCCGCCTGTGGCATTCACCAGAGCCATCTGCCCATTTACAATTTTTTGCTTCACCTAATTGTGTTCATACGATAACCACTTACTGTGATCACTTATGTACCTGATTGTAAATTTTAAGTGTGACTGTTGTTTTGTACATGTTCTGGAATATATGTAATTAGGACAAATAAGTAATATGTATGTTGTTGAATATATGTAAATGTGCTTACTATGTTTTCGCGCCCGGATGCCCCTGGGTCTAGCGTGCGCTACAAATAAATAAAATACAAATACAAATACAAATCTCACTCCGATCATAACCAACTTTGTTAACGCTTCTTTCAAGACCAATCTAGTCGCAGCCAGCATCAAAGAAGCTTCGGTCACACCCCTACTAAAAAAAATGTCCCTAGATCCAACCGTGCCCACTAAGTATAGACCAATAACAACAGTCCCGTTTCTACTCAAAATACTTGACAAAATAGCCTACAACCAAGTGCAAACCCATCTGGAACACAACCAGCTTCTGGGCACTGGACAATCTGGATTTAGGCCTAACCACAGTACGGAAACTGCACTGTTGGACTTGAAAATTCAGATGGACACTATCAGGGATTCAGGTAAACTTTGCATTCTCCTCCTGCTGGACCTATCTGCAGCGTTCGACCTTGTGGATCACAACAAACTCTGCGCCACATTAGCTAAAGACTTCAACTTCTCTACTGATGCCACCTTGTGGATTAAACCATTCTTAGCTGAACGAACCTCCAGAGTCTCTATAGGGAAAGAAGCTGCCGAGCCTATCCCAGTCCCTATGGGAGTACCCCAAGGCTCCTGCCTCTCCCCTACTCTTTACAACGCATACACAAAGCTCCTCTTCTCAGCCTTAGACAATATGGGTGTCATCTACACCAAATTTGCAGATGACACCCAGATCCTCATTCCACTCTCAGGGAACTACACCCAAGACACACTGGTAATCCATAAAATCTATGCTATAATACAAAACTGGATGGCACTCAGCAACCTCTGTCTTAATGATGACAAGACTGAGATTCTCATAGTGGGTTCCCAGTCAAAAATATCTACACTTCATCCAGACTACTCCTCCATCAATATCGACGGCAGTATGATACCTGTCCTGAAGCAAGTGAAAACATTGACAGTATATCTGGACACAAACCTCACAATGACTAAGCATATTAGCACTTTAGCATCCTCCACGTCCTACACCGCAAAACTAATTACCCTCAGCTGGCAGTTCCTGACTCCTACCAATTGCATCACCTTGGCGAGGGCCCTGATCTTAGCAAAACTCGACTATTGCAATATATTGGTACTCAGCATCTTCTCCACCAACCTCAAAAAATTACAATAAAAAACAACTAGGCATTAGAAAGCATGACCATATTTCTAAGACCATGAGAGATCATCACTGGCTGCCCATTGAAGCTAGAATCATCTTTAAAACTCTATGCATCACTTTCAAATGCCTCCAAGAAAAATCCCCCATCTACCTGAACAGGGCTATAACCAAAAAAGAGTCAACCAGAACCCTGAGATCCAACAACCAACTACTCTTAGCGATGCCCCGCTATATAAACACCACAGCAGGAGGCAGCAGCTTCCAATACCTAGCACCCAAACACTGGAACTCCCTCCCACTAAACATCAAACAAGAGGTAACCCTCTCAGGCTACAAAAAAGTGCTAAAAACCTGGATATTTAATCAATACTAAAATAAGCACAGGGCACCCAGAACTTGCAAACATCTCTTGCACTAGTAGTACTCACTGCCTTTCCTTACTTGTGCATATGCTGCAACACTTTCTTTGTAAATATTATGTCAATATTATGTATCCTTAACACTATCTTCTTTGTAAGGGTCTGCGACCAATTGTCTTTATCAAGCTGTCTGTAACCTCGCCGTGGCACCTTAGGCTTTGGCCGTGCAACAAATGCAATAAATAAATAAATAAACATAAATACAGAAAACAGTTTCACTATACAAAACAAAAATGTTTGGCTTTATCAGTGCCTATTTGAGATGGTACAGCAGCATTAAATATAGCCTACTTTCTCAATACCTTATGCAGTTACTTGACTATACTCAGCTGTAAACTCCACCTTTTACTACAGCCCTAAGCAGTTTGTTTGGAATCGTACCGAAATGTCACCTCTACTACTGCGTCCCCGCAGCCATTGCGACTTTGGGGGTGCACAAAATACTGACTCCCATTTCTGCGCCCAAGCAGAGTGGAGGTTGCATCGGTGTCCCCCGCTCTCCTTGGACGCAATATCGGAGTTGCAGGGTTTCCCCCGGCTTACCATTCTGGTAAGCGGGGGACAAGAAAGGAAAAAGAAAAAAAAAGAAAAGAAAAGCACCTGCGGTGTCAGCTCCGACACACGTTAGTGGGAGGAACTGATGCTCCAGGGATAGCGGGGTGTAGGCGGCGCACACAGAAGTGTGCCGCCGTAAAGGTAAGTGGGGTGGGGTGGTGGTGGGTTCGGGAAGGGGAATGCAGGCCGGGGATGCAGGAAATATGATCTATCTGATCACTGCGCTGCGCCGTAATTGGCGTCGACATTTTCGTTGGTGCAGTTATGGGCGGCTCAGTGATCACATAGATTCGTTTATTTTGAAAACATCTGTAACACAATATTTTAAAAGAGTGTTGTTGCCTGAGCACTTCTTTGAAACCTTCAACAGTATCATCATATGATTGTTTCAAGGGGTGTGTTTTCTCAGATCTACTTTGAAAACACTTCTGCTGCTTTTCACAGAGCCTATTTTATGGACGGTCCATGGTAATGTATGGCATGGCCATGTTTCCTACAGGCTCTGTTAGCTGCACCCATGATTCAGGCAATGGTGTGCTCTTCCAGAGCAGGAGCTCATGATATTTATGTAGGTGAGTTCCTTAAATAGTGCCTTTCACTGCTTTCAGCGCACTTCAAAGCTCTGTATAGGAAAAGGAGAAAGGGATGGGCAGGGAAGGGAGTCAGATGCATAGTAATAATTAAAAACTCTACAGTGAATGAAGGGATGAGTAACATTTGTGTGGACATTTGAATGTAGAGGAAATGCATGTTTTCCACAAAGAGTCAAGACCAAACATTATTTATTGTCATAGCAATCTAGTCTGTAGTCAATTGCAGGGACTACGATAAGACTATGGGCCTCATTACACGGATGGCGGTGGACCAAGGTGCTATTAGCACCTTGGTCCATGCCAGTAAAATACCGGCACCTCCTTGGTGGAAGGGGGAATTACTGCCCTATTCCAAGGTTGGTGGGGCGGTAATTCCCCCTTCCCCCATTGCCCTTCCTCATTCCCATTTTTGCCCAATAGGGCATAATGGGAATGGGGAAGGTGCTAATTACGGCACCGCAAATTGCGGTACCGTAACCTTGTCCCTTTGCGGGTTGGTTTTTAACGCCTGCAAAAAGCAGGCGTTAAATTCCCCAACCCGCAAAGGGACCTCGTAGTAAGGCGGTAAGGTTTTACCGGTACCGGTAAAATACCGGTACCGGTAAACCCTTACCGCCGTCCGTGTAATGAGGCCCTATATGTTTGCTAACCGTGATTGTATGGTAGGAACCGCGCAAGTACTCAGTGATAAGTGCGCTGATAGCGCTCTAAAACTTCTTGTTAGATTTATAATGAAACTCCACTGATTCATTTTAAAAACGAAGTTGGGTGCAATGCTTTTCAAACTGAGGACATCTAAAGTAAAAGTAAGTGCTTTTTATTTTATTCAGTCTAGACAATAAAACAGAAGTCTTAATGATGCCTGAAGGCGGGACACGTGTAGACAGTTTCCCTGCACAGATGTCGATGGTTCTTCTGTAGAGATATCTTTTTTAAAAGCAAAACTATTACTTTAAAGATAACTGTAGATGATCTACAGCAAGGTTGGATGGTTTCTCTGCAAAATAAGCAACAGTCTTACTGTACAGGCATCCCATGTGAAAACAGAACAATACAATAACAGGGTAATTAATAGAATTTCGCAGAAAAGTGTCGCAAGCGGCTGGCGCAGAGTGTCCGCGTGCGATTGTCTGCGCCAGGCACGTGCGCTAAAACCGATTTCCGCGCACAGCGTATTCATGGATTTTAGGCTCCCAAACCAGCCGTGGCGCAGAGTATCACAGCGACCCTGCAGCAGCGCCAGTAACGCCCCAAGAACGCCCTCGCGCAAGGAAAAGCCATCGAAATCGCTAAATCATCGCAAAGGGCTGCGCTAACCCTGGACCAGTTTACAGGGCTGCCAAACAAGGAACGCAAAGCGGGTAACGTTCATATCAGGGGTACCCGGGAAGTTATACACGCGATTAGCCAGGGTACGTGTATTACAGGGGTACGCGGGAAGTTTAACACGCGATTGGCCAGGGTACGTGTATTACAGGGGTACGCGTGAAGTTTTACACGCGATTAGCCAGGGCACGTGTATTACAGGGGTACGCGGGAATTATCATACGCGATTTGGCTGGGTACGTGTATTACAGGGGTACACGGGAAGTTTTACATGCGATTCGGCTGGGTACGTGTATTACAGGGGTGCGCGGGAATTATCACACGCGATTTGGCCAGGTACGTGTATTACAGGGGTGCGCGGGAATTATCACACGCAATTTGGCTGGGTACGTGTATTACAGGGGTGCGTGGGAAGTTACACACGCGATTAGGCTGGGTGGGTCCTCACAGGTGTTCCCTGTACACCCTTCACGGCCCCTGCAGGCAGCCCACAAAACAGGGGACTACCCTGCACACCTGCTCATGTCCCCCTGCACCCCCACCCCCAGCAGTGCAGGGGCAGCCTCCACCAGGCCCCCACTCATGTCCCCCACCACCCCCACCCCCCAGCAGTGCAGGGGCACCCTCCACCAGGCCCCCACTCATGTCCCCTATCACCCCCACCCCCCCGCCACCAGGGGCACCCTCCACCAGGCCCCCACTCATGTCCCCTATCACCCCCACCCCCCAGCCACCAGGGGCACCCTCCACCAGGCCCCCACCCATGTCTCCCAGCACCCCCACCCCCCAGCAGTGCAGGGGCACCCTCCACCAGGCCCCTACTCATGTCCCCTATCACCCCCACCCTCCCGCCACCAAGGGCACCCTCCACCAGGCCCCCACTCATGTCCCCTATCACCCCCACCCCCCAGCAGTGTAGGGGCACCCTCCACCAGGCCCCCACTCATGTCCCCTATCACCCCCAACCCCCAGCCACCAGGGGCACCCTCCACCAGGACCCCACTCATGTCCCCTATCACCCCCACCCCCCAGCCACCAGGGGCAGCCTCCACCAGGCCCCCACCCATGTCTACCACCACCCCCACCCCCCAGCCACCAGGGGCAGCCTCCACCAGGCCCCCACTCATGTCTCCCACTACCCCCACCCCCAGCAGTGCAGGGGCGCCCTCCACCAGGCCCCCACTCATGTCCCCTATCACCCCCACCCCCCTGCCACTAGGGGCACCCTCCACCAGGCCCCCACCAATGTCTACCACCACCCCCAGCCACCAGGGGCAGCCTCCACCAGGCCCCCACTCATGTCTCCCACCACCCCCACCCCCCAGCAGTGCAGGGGCACCCTCCACCAGGCCCCCACTCATGTCCCCTATCACCCCCACCCCCCCGCCACCAGGGGCACCCTCCACCAGGCCCCCACTCATGTCCCCTATCACCCCCACCCCCCAGCAGTGCAGGGGCACCCTCCACCAGGCCCCCACTCATGTCCCCTATCACCCCCACCCCCCAGCCACCAGGGGCACCCTCCACCAGGCCCCCACCCATGTCTCCCACCACCCCCACCCCCCAGCAGTGCAGGGGCACCCTCCACCAGGCCCCCACTCATGTCCCCTATCACCCCCACCCCCCAGCCACCAGTGGCACCCTCCACCAGGCCCCCACTCATGTCCCCCTGCACCCCCAACCCCCAGCAGTGCAGGGGCACCCTCCACCAGGCCCCCACTCATGTCTCCCACCACCCCCACCCCCCAGCCACCAGGGGCACCCTCCACCAGGCCCCCACTCATGTCCCCTATCACCCCCACCCCCCAGCCACCAGGGGCAGCCTCCACCAGGCCCCCACCCATGTCTCCCACCACCCCCACCCCCCAGCAGTGCAGGGGCACCCTCCACCAGGCCCCCACTCATGTCCCCTATCACCCCCACCCCCCAGCCACCAGGGGCAGCCTCCACCAGGCCCCCACCCATGTCTCCCACCACCCCCAACCCCCAGCCACCAGGGGCAGCCTCAACCAGGCCCCCACCCATGTCTCCCACCACCCCCACCCCCCAGCAGTGCAGGGACACCCTCCACCAGGCCCCCACTCATGTCCCCTATCACCCCCACCCCCCAGCCACCAAGGGCAGCCTCCACCAGGCCCCCACCCATGTCTCCCACCACCCCCACCCCCCAGCAGTGCAGGGGCACCCTCCACCAGGCCCCCACTCATGTCCCCTATCACCCCCATCCCCCAGCCACCAGGGGCAGCCTCCACCAGGCCCCCACCCATGTCTCCCACCACCCCCACCCCCCAGCAGTGCAGGGACACCCTCCACCAGGCCCCCACTCATGTCCCCTATCACCCCCTCCCCCCAGCCACCAGGGGCAGCCTCCACCAGGCCCCCACCATGTCTCCCACCACCCCCACACCCCAGCAGTGCAGGGGCAGCCTCCACCAGGCCCCCACCCATGTCTACCACCACCCCCACCCCCCAGCCACCAGGGGCAGCCTCCACCAGGCCCCCACTCATGTCTACCACTACCCCCACCCCCCAGCAGTACAGGGGCACCCTCCACCAGGCCCCCACTCATGTCCCCTATCACCCCCACCCCCCCGCCACCAGGGGCACCCTCCACCAGGCCCCCACTCATGTCCCCTATCACCCCCACCCCCAGCAGTGCAGGGGCACCCTCCACCAGGCCCCCACTCATGTCCCCTATCACCCCCAACCCCCAGCCACCAGGGGCACCCTCCACCAGGCCCCCAGCCATGTCTCCCACCACCCCCACCCCCCAGCAGTGCAGGGGCACCCTCCACCAGGCCCCCACTCATGTCCCCCTGCCCACAGGCCCTGACAATCCCCAAGCATGTGCCTCATGGCCAGCCACCACAGCCCAAAGACACAACCAAGTATTACATGTGCCCATGATACTACTCCAATGGAAACAATGTAAATCAACACATGTGTCTCACACACACACACAATGGTTGCAAGTGAACATGAAAACCCATATCATGACATGCATGAAAACAATGAGATGAAACCACACATTGAAGAATGAAAAAGTCCAAATAATGTATTAAAAACAACAGCAATGGCAATCAAAATTAACCAAAATACACAAGTAAAAAAATTACTAAATTAAGCAGGCTGTCCCTTTTCAAATTGAAATCAATAAATGACAATCCGAAAAAATATCTTCCAAAGTTCAAGTCCATGAAAAGTAAATGAAGGTAAAAAAGAAATAGAAAACCATTGCTCCATGGCAAAAAATAATCATAGTAAAAAAAATATCCAAATCCAAAGTCCAACTATGTACAAAGTATTCAGGGTCCATCATCCCAAGAGAAGAAATGAAACCTACCAAAAAACCTATCTAAAATGGAACTATATACAAAAGGTGGAGCAGTGTCCGTTGACTCCAAATAAAAATAAACTGCAAAGGAAACCTATCACTAAATAACTATATACAATGGCGGCGGGCCAGTCCAGCGGCTCACTTAGTGGTGTTCCGGGCTAGGGCATCATCGAACTCCTTGTCTATGTCCCGGAGGCGGTCCTATTCCATGGCCCCGAGGGTCCGCAGGGACGCCGACATGTTCACCTCCAACTCCCTGCGGATTGCCTCGAGGCACTCGGCCCGCCTCAGGGCCCTCCGCATGGAGTTCTCCGCCCTGACCATCGTGAGCCGCGCCTCTTCCGCCTGCCGCTGCTCCGCATCTATGGCGTGGCCCAACCGCTGCCACACGGAAGACACTTCCCGTCCAGGGTCCTCCTGCCCTCCGGCCGATGCCTGCCCCTCCGATGTTGAAGGCCCCGAGCTATCGTGGCTCCCACCTACAGCCTCCTGCTGCTGCAGCTGCTGCTGTCCATGTGCCCTGTCCGATGGTGCCTGCACATCCTCCTCCAGCTGGGGTGCAGTCGTTGATGTGGCCACCCCTGCTGGACGTCCGACTCCCGACTGTGGCAGGGATCTGTTGTCCACCAGCCTGGCCGCACGGTCGGAGGCAGCTCCACAGGGCACCCAGGTGACACATGGGTGGGAAGATGGCATGGAGGACGACTGGGGCATAGGGGGTTCTGTGGAGAAGGGGGTCGGAACAAGGTCCAGGAAACGGAGGAATCCAGCCCTGGTGAGCTGTCCCAGTGGGTCAACGCGGTCAACGAGCCATGCAAGAAGACGTTCAGACTCATCATGAAAAGACTGCAGGTCAGCTCGCATGGCCCGTTGACGCAACGCCACCCCACCCTGGACAGGCACAACCTGGTGCAGGATAGCCACATCCGCAGGGAGAGGAAGGCCAGGTGTTGTAAGACAATCCTCTCCCTGAGAACGGGTCTGGAGGTAGGCATCCCCGCTGGTGCAAGATGATGCAGTGACAGGAGCAGGGACAGGATTGCACACAGGCACCTCCCCGGCGGCCTGTGCTGCCTCCTGTCCCTGATCCTGCACTGCACCACTAGCACCAGTGGAATCCCCACCTCCAGACCCCGCCACTGTTGCTTGCACGGCCTCCTCCTCCACCAAACCCCCCACCAACCTGGATGACTCCGTGCCATCTTCCTCCGTTGGGCCCTGTGGGGTCCCAGCTGCCCCTTCTGCTGCCGAGGAGTCCAACTCCAACCGCCGCCTCTTGGACCTCCCCTCGGCAGATGCGGCCTGGGACGCGGCACCGGACTCCTCACTCCCTGACGAGATCACAACCTGGGAGGGGATCCGGGCCTTGCGTCTCTGGCTGGTGGTGCGACCCCTGCCGCTGTGCTCCACAGCACCTTCTCCGCCCTCTTCATCAGTTGACGCTGCAGACAGGGAGAAAGAAAACACAGGCATCAGGGCACTGTAAAATGGACTCATACACACATGACAGTTATACATGAGTGGCATTGGTAAACCTCAGACATGGCATCACAATCCCCAACACACATGTCATTTCAACTTGCACACATGAGCCATACCACAGCCATATTGCAACAGCCAGCACCATCCATTCACATACAACAGCATGAGCAGCCAAAGGTCATCCACACATCACATGCAACATAGGGAGGACACTAAACATGCACACACAACACCAAACTTGCATGCATGTGTACACCTCCGCCAACTGTCGCAGTGTTTTGATCGACATCCATGTCACACCTGACAATCATTCCTCCACATCCTGTGCCATGCAAGCCCACACACACAAGCACCATCCATGTGTCACACATGAGACCCCTCGCATGTGTCACCCTCACGGCCCTGTACACCCCCCCTACTTGGCCACATAAAAATACATGTTCAACCTGCACACTCCTGGCACACCACCGCACGCATAGCTTACAATCAGTATGCATGTACACTTATCGCTCGACTCCAGACGGGTCTGCTTCTCAAGGACCTGGATGTGGAGCGCTGGGGATATGCGTTCCAGGACCCTCATCTGATCTTCCGACAAGTGGCCCCGGCGCCCCTTAGCATCCGCTGCCTTCAGGAGGCGCCGGGCTTTGTTGAGGGTCCTGGACCTGAAGTCCTCCCAGTGCTTCCTGACACGTTCGTAGTCGCGGACTGCCACCTCCTCCGCGTTGATGGCAGTCACGATGTCCATCCATATCCGAGTCCGTCCTTCCTTGTCGGCGCACAACCTTCCGAAGAAGGCATCATACTGCCCCAGGACATGCTCTACCAGGACACCAACTTCAGTGGCAGTGAAGCTGGTGCCCCTCTGCCTCCTTGGCCGGGGGTTCCCACTGGTGCCAGATGTTGCAGTGCCCGACATGGCAACCCCAGAGGCAGGAGTGGGTGGGCAACTGGGTCCTGGGGCTGGGCTGTGGGGCGATGGAAAAGCAGTCGGGAGTCTTCGGTTCCAGCAGGGGTGGTCACAGCAACAGCACCCCTGGCTGATGTGCAGGCAGCAAATGGCAGGGCACGTGGGCAGCAGGCAGTCAGGCAGCAGCAGATGGCAGGGCAGGTGGGAGCGTGCTCAGGGCTCTGGGGGGCAGTAATTTGGCCTTCTGGGCAGGAGCGTGGTCTTCCGTGTGTGAACGCGTGGCCAGCTTGATACGGAGTGATTTGGCACGTGAAAATCCAACACGTCTGTGTGTAATTCGAGGAAAGTCCCTTAGCGCGTAAACGCGTCACCAGCGTATGCGCGTCTATGAAGTCACGTGCACGTTGAATAGGGCACACGTTGGAAAATGTTGCGTGTGAAAAAAATGAAAGACACGTCCGAGTGTCAAAGCGTGTAATTGGTGGAAATGGCCCTACACGCAGAAGTGACAAAGCGTGTAATTGGTGGAAGTGGGCTTAGCGCGTACACGCGGCAGTGACAAAGCGTGTAATTGGTGAAAATGGCCCTACACGCAGAAGTGACAAAGCGTGTAATTGGTGGAAATGGGCTTAGTGCGTACACGCGCCAGTGACAAAGCGTGTAATTGGTGAAAATGGCCCTACACGCAGAAGTGACAAAGCGTGTAATTGGTGGAAATGGCCCTAGCGCGTACACGCCGCGTAAGTGACGCTGGAGGTGTGGGCCTGCATAAAAGGTACGTGTAGAACACCATTTCCTTGTACGTGCTTTTAGTGGAGAGCGAGTGGGTGAATTCTGTACTTCTTGTCGTTTCACACGTGATTTACTTCACGGCGTTTCAAGTTCGTACTCCCTGTTACCTCTAACAGCTTTTTCTCTTTTTTCTCTTTTACTGGTTTTCCTGGGCCTGTTCCCTCAAACAGTGTTCCCTTCTACTGTTGTCCTGTCTCCTCAGACAGCGTACAAATCTTCTTTTGGCGGGGGTGTTGCCAACCAAACGTGCTCCTTTTTCATGCTCTTTTTCCTGGCAGACGGTGAGTCACGCACGTATCTAACATCTGTGCTTGCCCCGTGTGTAGCCTACCCCTTCAGAGGTCATTCTAGGCTGCGTGTGACACGCATACGTTCATTCTTGTGTTACTGGGTGCCACAGCGTAGTGCAGGTTTTTCTTTCTGCACACGTGGTCTAGGAGGGGTTGCGTGCACGTCATCTCCCTTTTTTGGGCTTCCTGTGCGTTGCGTGACCCGTCATCTTTCCCCAGGGGTCACATTCAGCCTTGCTAGAGCACTAGGGTACAATTACCATCTGGTACCCATCCCCTTTGACCCCCAATTGCCCAGGACAATAGTTTACAGCCACTCCCATACGCACATTAACATCAGTGCCATGGTTGGGAGGGGAGGATTCCGTAAGGGTGGCAAAGGTGGAAGAGCCACAAGTGGTGGCCGTGGTGGATCCGGTAGGGGACGTGGTCGTTACTTGCAGGGTGACCCTGTCCCCCCATGTGTGGAGGACCAGTCAAGGGCACCCATAATCCCCCCCCCTGGTTGAGGCTGATGTGGCTGACACCATCCATGCTCAGCCCTTGTTGGACCAGCCCATTGTGGCACCAGACCTGGCTGACTCCATGGCTGACTTCCAGGTCAGCAGGCCTATGACACGTGCGCTGGTGAACGTTGATGTCATCAGGCCACGTGGATCTGGGGCAGCAAGGTCATCTGCTGCCCCAAGTAGGCAGGGCGGAGAGGCTGCAGGGGCAGCTGCGGCTCCATCCACCCCAGCTCTCACACACCCAGCCAGGACAGTGTCGGTCCTAGTCCATCCTGCTGACATTCCCCCTGACACCATTACACTAGAGCCAATGCCTGCACCAACTCCCATGCTGAGTGTGCAATCCCACACTCCTGATACAGAGTCCACCAGGGCTCCTGCCCCTAGTGTCCAGAGCGGCGCAGGACACTCAGGATCACCACCACCTTCCAAGCGGAAGAGGAAGAGTGCTCGTCCGGCACAGGCTGATGCCCCAGACACGGCTACACAGTCCGGCCCGTCGAGGAAGCCCAGCTTCACGGATGCCGAACTGAATGCACTTGTCGAGTATGTGTCCGGACATGATAACGAGATGGTCATTGTTGAAGGATCCAAGACCACACCTGCACAACGCCAAGCACACTGGCAGACTGTTGCGGACATCTTAAGTGCCCTTGGAATCGTGAGGCGCACAGCCAATGATTGCTATAAGCGCTGGAATGACCTAAAGCGCAGGGCAAAGAATAAGCTGGCCTCAAGTCATGCCGCAACTCTAGTGACTGGAGGTGGGTCTCCAGTAGAAGACATGGAACTCACTCCACATGAGTCAGTCGCTGGGACCTACGTCACGGAGGAACAGATCCAAGGCGTGGGAGATCTGCCTGATTATGAGGCATTGTCCGGTGAGTGCACATGCATGTGTGTGTCATCCATGTGCATGGTGTGTGTATGAGGGCTTCTGTTTGTGTGCCAGGTGAGGGTGTGTGCGCCTGAGTCGTATGGGTCACCCATGTGCTTCATGCAATACATCCTGCGCAGCAGCATTTGGCCATAGCAGTATCCCTTCTGCCAACAGTAGACATCTAGGCCAACAGCACGCCAGTTGCCCTTGAAGTGTCACCTTGCCACAACATTGTTGCTTATTTTTCTCTGTTCATTCAGGCAGATTGTTTGCATTCCACCACTTTTACTAGGCATTTCTCAGTCCTCTAGTCACATGTCTGACATGGCTATGGTAAAGTGGAGTGACTTTGTTACCTAGATATCATTTGTTCACACATGTCCCTGTGCAATCGGACCATTTTGGACTGGCAGCTCCGGGTGAACAATCAGACCTGTTTGAATTAGAAAAGCTATTACATGCGGGAACTGGACTGAATGCATAAGTGTTGCCCTCCTCTCCATCTTCACTCAATAGCAATGGTACATGCCATCTGTGTGATGGCATGTGTATTTCACCTGGCAATCACAGGCCAATGTGTGATGCCACTGCCAGGCAGCATGCAGAAAATGTGTTCATCTTCCATCTTGGTGTCATCAGTGTGTGCCATTTGCCTGCCCTTCGTACGCAGTGAGGGTGCATGCATGGGAGGGTTTTAGTCATGTGGGACATGTGTCAATCAAGTACTGGTTCTCTTGCTTCTCAGCCCTCATTGTGTGCCATGGTGCTAATGCCTGTTTCCATTTGTTTGCTTTTATGTCTTTGCAGGGGAAGACACACCTGATACTGCTGGGGTTGTGGAGATGGTGCAGACCCAGGAGGGGTCCGAGGGCCGACCAACCACCAGTGAGGGACGTGGTGTGGTGGTGGGTGAGAACCCACAAGTGCTGCAGGTCGTGCACTCAAGGGGTGTCTCTGGCTGCACCTCCCCAGAGCTGTACTCAGGTGTTGATTCGGATGATGAGACCTACGTGCCGTCGCAGGTGAGTGTTCCTGGGAGGGATTCTGTTCTGTCCCACCCACCTGCACCAGGGTCAGAACCCTCAATGGGGATGTCAGTGTTGGCAGCTACGCCTTTGGTGGTTACGGATGCAGGGTCACACTCCGCGACATCTGATCTTGTTGCTGGGCCAGCAGATCAGAGGGGGAATGCAGTCCTGCAGCCTCAGGCAGTGCCGGCACAGCAAGGCGCAGTTCGCCTTGCCCCAGACAGGTGTGGTGCCCGCCGACGTGGTGGCCGTACGCCACCTGGCAATACCGCATGGGAGCAATCCATTTACGGTATGGCAACCCAACAGGCAGCATCATCAAAGATGATGGCTCAGGCCATGGATAGGGTGGCCACTTCCATTGTCCCCCCCCGAAAGGCTGATGGAGCGACTACAGCAGGCAACCGACTCCATCTGCCAGTCACACAGGGAGGACATGTTGGCGTCCAACAGGGACAGGCGGGCGGCGCTGGCGACTCTGCAGGAAGCCATCTCCATAGAGTCCCAGGGCCACAGGGAAGCCCTGAGGCAGGAGCTCCTTCACCTCAGGACGACTCTTGTTGAGCTTGAGGCTTCAACACACCAAAGGACAGAACAGCAGCTGGAGGGTCTCACCCATACGCTCTCAGCTGAGATGCAGGCAACAAGGGCGGAGGTCCGGGCATCCCGTGAGTTGTTGCATGGGGACCTCCGCACACTCATCCTCCAGAACGAGACCTACCACACCCGCATGCTTGCAGCCATGGAGGAACAGACTAGGGCCTTGCGTGGGGTGCCTCCCATAGTGCAACCACCTCCGGATGCAGCTGCACAGGGTGATAATAGCGACAGCAGTGATACTCCCACAATAGGGTAGCCGTGTGGGCCATGAGCCCATGGAGGTGTTTTTTTTTCCCAAGATCCACACAGGTGGGTTTTGGTGTGCACCCTGTCCTCGGACCTCCTGGGTGGCCTCCCCAAGCCCCCCCGGGCCCATTAATGGCCATTTTTTCTTTTTTTTTTTTGTAAAAATTTTTGGGGGACAATGTGTTGCCTTCCGTGGGTCCTGTGGGCATACGCTGCATTGTGGCTGGGCACATGCAGGCTTGTCATGTATTTGGTTCAGATGCTTGGGTTTGAGTCACACACACCCCTCCTGCTTCCCGTTTCCATGGGCTTGCAAAGGGTGTGCCCAAGTGACAATGACGTACATGGTGACATTGGACTCCCACTACATGTGTGGGTAGTCTAGTCAATACTGTGTATACATTCCTAGTGCATATTGCTGTTGTGTTGTACACTGCATGTTGCATTGATGTGTAACTCATCATCCGTGTCTACCTCCTAATTTGCAGGTCCTTTCCTCATGTCTACACAAGGCCCTCTAGTTTGGAGATGGGGTCCATGTTGGCAGCAGTGCACCTACAACTCTACATGGCGGCAACACTGTACAGTTGGAAGTGGTGGGAGTGCAGGCATTTCCAGGTGGTGAGACTACTAATTCCTTACATTCGTAATGTCATGTTAATGGTAGTTTTGAGGGTCAGTGGCTGATAAGTGTTATTGCTAAATACCTGCTCAAGTGTGTTGTTGGTCCTGCATTACTGTGAGCATTTCAGGTGTCGCGAGTTTCAATTAGGGACACTGTACATTGTGACACTTGTGTCATGTTGTGGGGATTACTTTGTTTACCTGCACATAGCATGACATGGCACGGTGTGTCGTGTGGCGGTGCTGGGGATGGGTTGGGTGACATGGCACTGTCCTCATGTTGCATTTTGCAAGTGGGTATTCATTTTAGCTGCTTGAATGTGTTTTTTCACAAAACTGCATTGGTGGTGTCTGTGTAGGTAGGGATGCACACATTGTAACACTTCCAGGTGAACAATCTCAGGCTGATATGGTTTTCACGGTTGATTCTCCAGACATTCAGAATCAGTGTCAGGTTGAGTCATCATTGATTGTCAGATGGTATGTGCCAGGGCAGTGTGCACTCCACAGGGGTGTGATTTCTATGTGAAGTAATTAGCCACTAGCTGTGTATGGGATGCCTCCCCCCGTGCCCTTTCCCCTCCCATGCGCAACGGCCTTGCATGTGGTTGGGGATGTGGGGCCACCACCATGTCCACGGCCAGGCCCCGGCGTGTTGCAACGTTGTGCAGGACACATGCTGCCACTATGATCCTGCCCACTACTGGGGGAGCGTATAACAGCTGCCCGCCAGAACGGTCAAGGGAGCGAAATTGTGACTTAAGCACTCCGAATGTGCGCTCCACTATGCCCCGGGTTGTAATGTGGGCTGTGTTATATCTTACCTCGGGTGGCGTGGTGGGGTTCCGAATTGGCGTCATCATGTGGGGGCTGAGAGGGTAGGCACTGTCCCCTGTGGAGGTGGTGATTGGTATCATTGGTGGGGTTGTGACCTTGCTCAGTATCTGACATGCATGCATGTGCAGTGGCATTCATACTCACCAAGCAGCCATGTATCGCCATGCCGCCCAGCTTCTAGGTCCCGGCTTAGGGTGGACATTCGGTAAATGAAGCTGTCGTGGGTGGACCCGGGATAGCTGGCATATACTGAGGTGATGATTCCCTTGGCATTACATACTACCTGCACGTTGATGGAATGCCAGTGCTTGCGGTTCCTATAGATGTGCTCAGATGCCCTGGGGGGACGTAGAGCCACATGGGTGCAGTCGATGGCACCTAGCACTTTGGGGAATCGTGCCACAGCGTAAAAATCCAGGGCGGCAGCATGCCTTTCTGCAGGTGTTCTGGGCAGGTATATGTGCCTGCGGACTGATGGGCGTGCAGTGATGATGTTCAAGACCTGGTGTAGGCAGCGTGACTGCGTGGCCTGTGACACCCCACCCACTATGGCACTTGTCCGCTGAAATGATCCAGTGGCTAAGAAGTGCAGTACATTGAGGACCTTCTCCAGGGGGCTGAGTGCTTGGGAGCACAGGGTGGGTGATGTGAGGTCATCCTCCCACTCACTCACCAGGTCCAGTATTATGTGTGGTGGAAACCTGTACCTCCCATACACCTGGTCATCAGGCATCCCGAAAAGGCTGGTTCTGGGTGTGAATATTCTGGCCCTGACTATCCTCCTCCTCCTTTGGTAGCCCACGGCCACTGCTGCTAGGAACGGTATATTCATCCTGGCGTCTGAGCTTGTTATTTTGTTTGCGCGCAAATTTATGCGTCGCGGGTCGACGTATGCCTGCTTCCTACTGGCGTACGTGTTTCTTTGCGCGTGTTGTAGGCGAGGGTGTGACCCGCGCACCCCTGAAATCCAGTACCCAGGCCAATAGCGTGTGGAAATTCCCGCACACCCCAGGATACAGGTGCGCTGACGTACTCGCGTGTGTAAGTGCCCGTGCACCCCTGAAATACACGTACATAGGCCAATCGCGTGTACGCGCACTTTTGTCCAATTACACGCGATGACACTCTGACGTGCAGTCTTTCCACGTGTGCTCCGTCATCACGTGCTATGTGGGAAACACCCGTGCGGGTCACGTCACAGACGCGCTTATGCGCTGAGGGCCTTTGGTCCAATAGAATCGCGTATGCGTGCTGACGCGCTTACGCGCTAAGGGCCTTTCCTCAAATTTCACGCTGACGTGCAGGATTTTCACGTGCCAAATCACTCCGTATCAAGCTGGCCACGCGAAAACACACGGAAGACCACGCTCCTGCCCAGAAGGCCAAATTACTGCCCCCCAGTGCCCCGAGCAGCCTCCCACGTGCCATCTGCTGCTGCCTGCCTGCCTGCCTGCCTGCTGCCACGTGCCCTGCCATTTGGTGCCTGCACATCAGCCATCTGCAGGGGTCCAGTTGCTGTGTCCACCCCTGCTGGAACTGAAGACTCCCGACTGGGATAACATCGCTCCACAGCCCAGCCCCAGGACCCAGTTGCCCACCCACTCCTGCCTCTGGGGTTGCCATGTCGGGCACTTCCACATCTGGCACCAGTGGCAACCCCAGGCCAGAGGGGCAGAGGGGCACCAGCTTCACTGCCACCGAAGTTGGTGTCCTGGTGGAGCATGTCCTGGGGCAGTATGATGCCCTCTTTGGATCGTCCCGCGCCAGCAAGGAAGGACAGGAGAGGATCTGGGCCGACTGTGTGGTTGCCATCAACACGGAGGGGGTGGCAACCCGCGATGTCCAGAAGATCAAGAAGCGCTGGGAGGACTTGAGGTCCAGGACCCTCGTGAAGGCCCGGCGCCTCGTGGAGGGGGGCTGGGGCCGCATGAGTTCCATCCAGATGAGGGTCCTGGAACGCGTACGCCCAGCGTTCCACGCCCAGATCCTTGAGAGGGAGACCCGTCTGGAGTTGAGCGGTAAGTGTCGAAGCATTGCTGTGTGAGACAGGGCATGTTGCGGTGTGCTGGTTGTCTGATACTTGCCTGTATGTGTGACATAGGCCATGTATGCATGTATGTGTGCAGGGACATCATGGTAATGCATGTGCGACCAGTGATGTGTGAACCACATGGTTGTTGCATGTGTTTAAATGCCACATGGGGGGCCCTATGCAGATTTTAAACATGAGAGCATGCCAGTCTCTGTTCCTGGACATGGGTGGGGGTGAGGGATGGGTGCTGATGCCAGGTACATATATGGTAGCCATGTCTGTGTGCCTGACCTGCGTGTCTGTGACTTGTGAATGCCATGGATGCATGACACATGTGTGTGACAATGCACAGATTCACTGATGCAGCCTAGTTACCCTTGTATCCGCTGTGTTTGGGGTGTATGAGGCCAGATGGATGTGACTGAGGTGAAGTGTGTGCATGTGATAGGCATGACCCATGATGCATGTGAGTTCCATATCATTGTATGTTTCAAGAGTCCATTGGACATGTATGGAAATGTCCATGGCATGCACCATGCCTGTTACTGTGTGTGTTTTGCCTGGACTGACCCATGTGTTGTGGAGGGACATGATGGAAGTGTACTTTGACAGTGGTACTCATCTGCTATTGCTTCCTGTCTAGGGGACCATTGTACAGTACCCTGATGCTTGTGTTCTATGTCTCCCTCTATGCAGCGGCTAGTGAAGAAGAGGGCGGAGACGGCGCTGTGGAGCAAGGCAGCGGGGATGCCCCCACGGCTGCTACGGTGGAAGACGGTGAGGAGTCATCCAGGTTGGTGGTTTCCACAGAGGAGGAGGAGGCCGCCACTGCGGCACACATGGGGCCTGGTGGGGGCATCCCTGCTGGTGCAAGTGGTGCAGTCCAGGGGCAGGAGGCAGCACAGGTCACCGTGGAGGGGCCTGTGCATGTCGCTGTCCCTGACCCTGTGAGTGCACCACCATGCACCAGCAGGGATGCCCCGTCCCAGGCCCGTCCGCAGGTAGAGGGGATGTCCATGTCACCTGACTCCCCTCCACCTGCGGACGAGGGGACCCGTGTCCGTATGGAGAAGGTCCTGATTGGGGTTGCGAAGCGCGCGGGTGCAATTCGTGATGACGTGCGTGCTTCCCGGGAGGAGCACGCACATCATCACGAAGAGCACCGTGCCGACGTGGCCCAATTGGGATCTTCCATGTTCGGGGGTTTCCTGCATGTGTCGGCCAATCTGGCGGCCCTCTCCTCCTTTGTGGAGGCTATACGCCGGTCGTTCTCCTTGCCGTCTTCTGGCCTAGATGCCACCAGGGCCCCCTGTGGACCTGCCCTGACCTATGCAGCCAGCTCGGTGGGGATCCCATCCCTGCCACAGTCGGGAGTCGGAGGTCAAGCAGGGGTGGACACCACAGCAACTGTACCCCAGCAGATGGAGGATGTGCCGACATCATCAGGCAGGGCACATGCACGACGGCGTCGGTGGATTCCATCAGCCTGGATGCCGTCGTGCTGGCAGAGGCAGTTGCGTCGGAGGCAGCAGCAGAGTCAACGTGGGAGGCATCATGGCTCGGGGCCATCAACATCGGAGGGGCAGGCATCGGCCGGAGGGCAGGAGGACCCAGGACAGGAAGTGTCTTCCATGTGGCTGCGGTTGGGCAGCAGATAGGTGCGGAGCGGCGGCGGGCGGAAGAGGAGCGGCTCACGATGGTCAGGGTGGAGAACTCCATGCGGAGGGCCCTGAGGCGGGCCCAGTGTCTCGAGGCAATCCGCAGGGGGTTGGAGGAGCAGATGGCGTCGTCCCTGCGGACCCTCGGGGCCATGGAACAGGACCGCCTCCGGGACATAGACGAGGAGTTTGATGATGCCCTGGCCCGGAACACCACGGAGTGAGCCGCTGGACTTGCCCGCCGCCTTTGTATATAGTTCTTTAGTTTTAGGTTTCATTTGTTTCTTCTTATGATTTGGAGTCGACGGACACAGCTCCACTTTTTGTATATAGTTGCATTTTTGTTAGGGTTTTTTGTAGGTTTCCTTTGTTCAGTTGGACTCATGGACCCTTGGATGTTTTGTACATAGTTCTTCATTGGATTGTTTTATTTTTTTATTTTTTATTTATTCTCCGTGGAGCAATGGTCTTTGCATTTATTTTTATCTGTCGGATTGATTTTATTTTTAATGTGACTTTGAACAACATTTTTTTGGATTTGGATTTGTAGTTTTGATTTTTTTGGACGGACATGCAGCTTATCTTTTTTTCATTGCCATTGTAGTTTGTTTCATTTCATTTGCATTCAATTTTTTTTAATACAATTTTGTTTTCATACTTCACTGTGTGGTATCATCTCATTGGTTTCATGCATGTCATGTTGGGTGTTTTCCCATTCATTTGCAACCATTGTGTGTGACAGACATGGGTTCATTTGCTTTATGAACATTGGGGGTGTAACATGTAATTTCCATTTCCATGTGGGTGAATGGGTTACTTGGTAGGGCCTTTTGGCATCGGAGGCTGACCATAACGCACATGGTTGGGGATTGTGAGGACCTGGGTGCAGTGGGACATGAGTGGGGGCCTGGTGGAGGGTGCCCCTGCACTGCTGGGGGGTGGGGGTGCAGGGGGACATGAGTGGGGGCCTGGTGGAGGGTGCCCCTGCACTGCTGAGGGGTGGGGGTGGTGGGAGACATGAGTGGGGGCCTGGTGGAGGCTGCCCCTACACTGCTGGGGGGTGGGGGTGGTGGGAGACATGAGTGGGGGCCTGGTGGAGGGTGCCCCTGCACTGCTGGGGGGTGAGGGTGCAGGGGGACATGAGTGGGGGCCTGGTGGAGGGTGCCCCTGGTGGCTGGGGGTGGGGGTTTGTGGGAGACATGGGTGCGAGCCTGGTGGAGGCTGCCCCTGCACTGCTGGGGGGTGGGGGCGCAGGGGGACATGAGTGGGGGCCTGGTGGAGGGTGCCCCTGGTGGCTGGGGGTGGGGGCGGTGGGAGACATGGGTGGGAGCCTGGTGGAGGCTGCCCCTGCACTTCTGGGGGGTGGGGGTGGTGGGAGACATGAGTGGGGGCCTGGTGGAGGCTGCCCCTGCACTGCTGGGGGGTGGGGGTGGTGGGAGACATGAGTTGGGGCCTGGTGGAGGCTGCCCCTGCACTGCTGGGGGGTGGGGGTGGTGGGAGACATGAGTGGGGGCCTGGTGGAGGGTGCCCCTGGTGGCTGGGGGGTGGGGGTGGTGGGAGACATGAGTGGGGGCCTGGTGGAGGGTGCCCCTGCACTGCTGGGGGGTGGGGGTGATAGGGGACATGAGTGGGGGCCTGGTGGAGGCTGCCCCTGGTGGCTGGGGGGTGGGGGTGGTGGTAGACATGGGTGGGGGCCTGGTGGAGGGTGCCCCTGCACTGCTGGGGGTGGGGGTGGTGGGAGACATGAGTGGGGGCCTGGTGGAGGGTGCCCCTGGTGGCTGGGGGGTGGGGGTGGTGGGAGACATGAGTGGGGGCCTGGTGGAGGGTGCCCCTGGTGGCTGGGGCATGGGGGTGGTGGGAGACATGAGTGGGGGCCTGGTGGAGGGTGCCCCTGGTGGCTGGGGGGTGTGGGTGGTGGGAGACATGAGTGGGAGCCTGGTGGAGGGTGCCCCTGCACTGCTGGGGGTTGGGGGTGATAAGGGACATGAGTGGGGACCTGGTGGGGGCTGCCCATGGTGGCTGGGGGGTGAGGGTGCTGGGTGACATGAGCAGGTGTGCAGGGTAGTCCCCTGTGGTGTCGGCTGCCTGCAGGGGCCGTGGAGGGTGTACAGGGAATACCTGGGAGCACACAGCCAAATTGCGTGTAGAATTTCCCGCGTACCCCTGTCATACACGTACCCAGCCAAATCGCGTGTGAGACTTCCCGCGCACCCCTGAAATCCACGTACCCTGCCAAATCGCGTGTGGAAATTCCCGCGCACGTACCCGGCCAAATCGCGTGTGGAACTTCCTGCGCACCCCTGAAATCTACGTACCCTGCCAAATCGCGTGTGAGACTTCCCGCGCACCCCTGAGATCCACGTACCCAGACAAATCGCGTGTGGAAATTCCCACGCACGTACCCGGCCAAATCGCTTGTGGAACTTCCCGCGCACCCCTGAAATCCACGTACCCTGCCAAATCGCGTGTGAGACTTCCCGCGCCCCCCTGAGATCCACATACCCAGACAAATCGTGTGTGGAAATTCCCGCGCAGGTACCCGGCCAAATCGCGTGTGGAACTTCCCGCGCACCCCTGAAATCCACGTACCCTGCCAAATCGCGTGTGAAACTTCCCGCGCACCCCTGAGATCCAGGTACCCTGCCAAATCACGTGTGGAAATTCCCGCGCACGTACCCGGCCAAATCGCGTGTGGAACTTCCCGCGCACCCCTCAAATCCACGTACCCTGCAAAATCGCGTGTGTGACTTCCCGCGCACCCCTGAGATTCAGGTACCCAGACAAATCGCGTGTGGAAATTCCCACGCACGTACCCGGCCAAATCGCGTGTGGAACTTCCCGCGCACCCCTGAAATCCACATACCCTGCTAAATCACGTGTGCGACTTCCCGCGCACCCCTGAGATCCATGTACCCAGACAAATCGCGTGTGGAAATTCCCGCGCACGTACCCGGCCAAATCGCGTGTGGAACTTCCCGCGCACCCCTGAAATCCACGTACCCTGCCAAATCGCATGTGGAACTTCCCGCGCACCCCTGAAATCCACGTACTCTGCCAAATCGCGTGTGGAACTTCCCGCGCACCCCTGAAATCCACGTACCCTGCCAAATCACGTGTGACACTTCCCGCGCACCCCAGAATACACGCACACATTATTTTTCAGTCAGCGGGTGTCCGTGTTTGTGGGTACCCCTTTGCACGTCATTTGTCCTGGAGGGCCACAGTATAGGACATTCATCATGGCTGTATATAGGAGCTATTTGTTGGCGCACCTTTTGGCGCACATTTCTTACAGGCGCAGAGACGCTACCGCCTGCTTTCTTGTGGCGGTCGTGTTTGTGCCTGTGCGCTGGTTTGACCGTGCGCTTTTTTGCCCTATTCGATTCCATGAATACGGGTTGTAGGCGAGCGTGTGGGCGTTCCGCGCACTTGCACACTGTACTTCCCCCGTGACGCCCACATTTTGGCAAGTTGTTCCCCATTCCGAGTGTTACGCCCCGTGTTCCGCCTACTTTTGTTGTGTGCGCCGCGCTATGTGCGATTTTCGCTGTGGCCTTTGCGATTTTCGCTGTGACCTGGCGCACGCCGTTAGATGGCCTGTGCGCCAACGTGCGCCGCGCACTTTTTTAGCGCACATCCGATGGTTTTCTCGCGCACGGCCTTCCATGAATCAATGTGCGCTGCTTTTCGTGCGATTTTCGCACTTGCACTGCGATTTTCGCTATTCCACTGCGAATCGCACGTTTTTGGCCACTTGCGCCACGCTAATTATTCCATGAATCGGCCTGTAAATCTTTAAACAAAATGTTGAGAATACTAAGTAGCAACTTGGGCAATTATGCCCATGCATTAAGACCAAGTTAAGGTTGATTATAGAGAAGTTCATAGGTGTACAAATAAACTTCTTATAAAAAAGATCAAGGCCAAGAAGTGTAAGATTTCACAACACATGAATTTGTAATTTCATAGGAATAAGCGTGCACTCAGTGAATCCTACCGAGAGGATAACGAGTGCAAAAACACAAACTGAATTAATTTCCCAGTCAAATGACTTTACTGATGACTGTTAGAAATCAATGATAATTGAATAATCAATACACAATACTCAATGTGATATAGGACTCGCAAAGACACGTCCTATTAATCTACCTAGGAATGATTAGCTTGACACACCTGCGAAGCATAATTTCAAAATACTTAACACATGCACCACACACAAACTTGCATGCTCATCAGCGGCCATGAGATACTATGCAACACATTAAAGTGGGTAATTTAAAGTTTCTTAAACTAAACTTATAAGTGTGTGGACAACATTGAGAAAATATAGATCAAAATAAAAAAGAAATGCACACGTGCCAAGGTTGAGTGGGTTAAAGATATACTGTACCTCTCAACTTTCTTTATCTGAGCCGCCATGTCTGGCAGCTTGACCTCAACAAGGATTCCGTGCAACATTTGCATTGCACTCATAGCGCAGAATGATGTCAGTGCAAGAAACCTACTGCACAGATAGTTTGTATGGTCTGAGGTTCCAGACTATGCTCTCTCTGCCCATGATCCACGCACCACAAACATACAAGACTACACTTGAAACTGGACTCTTCTTTTGCTGAATTTTTCAGGATTGTTGCTCAAGTGCAAAATGCACCTGTTGTATTAGCATGCAATGTTTTTAACATTCTCGCCTAAACTAGTTGGATATACTATTCCAAAACACACACAGGTGTTTTCGCTATTGTACTTTATGGGAGGTTCATAGCATCATTTTCTCATATGTGGATTCTGGTAAATAAAATGCTGGAAACCGTTTTCTGGCAAGCAGACCAATTTTCCACAGGCCTCCAAACACACTGCATCTGGATCACGATCCACACCACAGATACATGACGGTTACAAAGCCAGGCATCTCAGTCTGCAACTGGGAAATTCCCAGACCATCATTCTGCTTCCTGCAGAGAATCCATTGGAAGAAGCGCTACCACTTTCACAGATTCCTTTGGAAAGACCAGGTCTCCTGCACACTAAAGGAATAGCTCATCTACCTTAGTGTTCATCTACTATCCCCTTTAAACTGAAGGGGTGGGCTTATGCTGATTATTCGCAGACAAATGTAGCACTGACACAGAAGCGGGTTAGAGCACTTTGGTACTCCGCCTACCTGATATTACATCCGATGGAATGACTTATAGTTTTCCTGCATGGCTTGCAGGTCATAGGTCTTGCCACTCACTGATTGGTTCTCATGGGAACTTCTCAGGTTCCTCCAATTGCCTACAATGTGAATGCGCATAAGATTATAATGATGTGCATTCACATGCTAGGCAACTGGTGGATCCTGACCAGTTTCCGTGAGAACCACGGGCAATCGATGACACTCAGGCGAGCAACAAACCCAATATAATTCATTCCATCTGATATTTGTATTTTATTTGACTTTTATAAAGCCCGTTACACCAAAAGCGCTGTACATAGAATCAAGCGGTACAATAAATGAGAAATAACAGCAAAAAATAAACTGCCATATTAACCAGAGTGAAGTAAGTAGGACTGGAGAGAGTCACAGAACAAAGAAAGCACTGTGATAGAGTGAAGGGAAAGGGGAAGAGCATTCCAATGCAGGGGGGCTAACAAAGAAAAATAACAGAAACGTGATTGCGCGCAGGCGGGCTGGAGGGTGACAAGGCGACATTGAGAGCAAGAGCAAAGCGTGCGAGTGGAGGTGTAGAATAAAACCAGAGAAGAGAGATAATCTGGCACAAGGCCATAGAGAGATTTCAAAACTAGACATAAGAAGTAAAATTTGAGACGCGACTGGAAAACCAGCTAAGAGTAGAAAGTGAAGGAGAAATAGAATTGCGAGGGGGTAGAAGAAAAAGTAAATGAATAGAGGCATTGGAAATAGATTTAAGAGGTGCAAGACCGGTAAAAGGGAGGCCAAAAAGGGCAGAGGAACAGTAAAAAAGACAAGAGAAGATTAAAGAAGCTATCAAGAGCTTGGTGGTATCAAAGGTTAAGAATAGACGATGTTTCCGGATGTTATATAGATGGAAACGTCAACCACGTGTAGATAGTGAAATGTGATGCTTAAAGGGCAGCTCAGGGTCGAAAGAAAGTGCTAGGCTACGAGCTGTAATATAAATAGATCATTGGGAAGGAGCAAATGAAACAAAGGAAGGAGAGAGAGGAGATGGAATAGTGTTAGCAGGGAGGAAAAGTACCTCAGTTATGGCAGCATCAAGTGCCAGAAAATGAGCCGACATCCAAGATTGTATGGCCATGAGATCTGTGTAAAGTTTAGTGTGAACATTAGTGGAGAATGAAGAAAAAGAAAGAAAGAGTTGGGTTTCATCAGAATAAAAGGAATAAGTGACGAGGGTATAGGATCAGAAGCGGAAGAAGTAGGATGAGCTTGGGCTTGGGATATAAGAACAGGTATGTAGCGTAAGCCTACCCAAGTGGTCTAGACTTGTTTGGTCTGTCTGTAAGCTTCCTCGTGAAATATAATTGTCAGTTTAAAGTGGTACTATTAATAGCTTAAACATTTAAGGGTTGAAATGATGTTTCTTTTTGTGTGTTTTGGTCCCTTTTAGGTCCATTGACAGCAGAGGGTGTCAGTCAATAGTTATCTGCGGAACCCCAAGAGTGTTTTGAGACTAGGTAGAGTCGATCTCTGTTTTAGGTCCTGAAGAAGGTGACACCAAAGGGTTTGCCTGATCACCGAAACTGGTCGACCGACCATTCTATAGATATCCTTTTGAAATAATTCAGGTACTTTGTTAAGAACTGACAAGCCACAAGGGGTGCTACAATTGGGTGGCACAGCAAAGTGGTACATTTTAATAGAAGATGTGGTACACACTCAGGAAAGGGCAGAATAAAGTTGAATAAACAGGCCTTCCTGACTGTATCCTTTTAACAGTTTCAATTCTACTCTATTGTTGTTAAGAACAAGAAATTTATAAGTTATCAGTTTACTAATAGGGACCTTCTCTCTGGGTATCCCTATTAGACAAGCGGAACATCAGCGAGACCTAGGGACAGCTAGTACACAGGGGCAGTAGAGTTCTTCCTGAGGGACTGGCTGAGTTTAGAAGTAGGATTGGTGCTAAAGAAAGGGTTATATCCATCCATTGTTGTGATATTTCAACATAAATCCCTCCATCCCTTTACTGTTAGTATCAATGTCCGGCTTTTTGCTCCTCTCATTTTCCCCTTGCTCATTTTCTTTCCTCAGGCAGCCTAAGGTCTGGATACCCATGGCGGGAGCACAGAATACCAATAACTGGTCAAGCAGAGCAACTCTGAAATTACTGCAGTGGTGATCTGGTGCAGTATGAAAGCCTATTAAGATAATATATATGAAATAATTGTATTTCTCCTCAAATGCATTCGCATTTGCCAACTCAGTGATTTGCACAGATTTGAAATAGCCGTTGGGTATGTTGTTAGGACACTGCAGCAACTATATCTTAGTTAGTGTATGACGCATTTTGAAATATAATTAATTAAAGTATGAGTCCCTATGTTTCCCTTTGTATGTTCTTCCTGCCTCCCTCTGCCATTGCAATAGTATTAGCATGCCAGAATGAGCCACGGTTTAGGAAAAGCCAGGCTGATGTCCAAAAGATATTGAAGCAGCTTTTTGACAAAGCCCATCAAAAGCTCCAGAACTGATTTTTAATCTTGCGTAAACAAATGATCCAGAGCACTTGTCAAATGGGTGACATTTATTTATTTATTTATTTCACGCTGTAGCATCTAGGCGCACACAGAGGACATAGAAAAAACAGACATCACAGAAAGCCAAAGGCAAGACATCTCATCAAAAACCATGTATCACTGTTCACGGATCAGTTGAAAAACGGCATCTTGCTTGTTGTGTTATGCTATCGTGCTTTTGTAAAATTTTAAATCACCACAGAACTAGGGACAAACCGCTGTTATAAAAAAAAAGTCCCTGGTCAAGAATGTAGGTCTTAACCATTGTGTTTAGTTAAAGTCAGTCTACGGTGACAACTCTTACTAAATATCAGACAAACCAATGATTTTAACTTGATCGTAAAATCAATTTTTCTGGAAAGATTTACTTTTTGGATTAAAGATGTATCTTAGATGTTTTTTGCGATTCATGTTTATGATTAAAAATATATGATTAAATGCTAGTGTAAATACAATTACTGTAAGATATTCTAAAATATTACTTTTTCATGAAAATGTCACGTTAAATATGCATTGTTTTTAGCATGCTGTGTCTTTTCAAAACAAAAGTGCTGCTTCTGCTTCATAGGTGATTATATATATGTCATAGGGTGGCGGTTGCTGCCCTATTGTTAAGGTGAAATCTATGATCCAATGACTTGAACATTCTCTTGCTAATACCTTTTAACTCATTGGGCCTCATTCCGAGTAGAGCGCAAAGGGATACCGGGCACCGTCAAGGACAATCGGTGCCGGTATTCCCTTTGCGCCCTATTCCGAGGTCCCTTTGCGGGTCCCACTAAGGCCGCCTGGTTTTACCAGGCGGCCTTAGCGGGCGCCGCAAAGGGTCCAGGGAGCAAATAACGGTACCGCAAATTGCGGTACCGTTATTTGTGCCCTCCCCATTCCCATTGAGCCCTATGGGGGCTCAAATGGGAATGGGGAATGGTATTTTCAATGGGGTCTTACCTGTCCTGCAAAGGTCTGACTAGACCGGTAAGTCCCCATTGAATGAGAGCGGACTCAGTACCGTTATTGGAGGCAGCCATGGCGCTATTAGCGCTATGGCTACCTCCAATCTCGGAATGAGGCCCATTGGATGTATGTGGCTGAAATGTTCCCAAAATATTACGTGTCATGGGTCTGCTCCTGCCCCCATTTTGAAAAGTTGCAGCAAATTCGTTAAAAGGTTTGGAAGTTGTTAAATATAGAATAAAAACTGGTTTTGACTGATCAATTTATTTTGCCATAGTTGAAAAGGTCCTGTAAACACACGCATAATGGACGAATTTATGCCAAATAAGAAACAAGTTGCGCAAAAAATGGTGCAGATGTGCCTTTTGCTGGATTGGTGTAAGTACGTCCAGTTGTTTTTTTAAAACATTTAACAGCCAAGGGTGTGCCCCTGGTCCAGTCGTTTTTATATATCTCCCATGGTGCATTGCAATACTGTATTTGTATTTTTGTATTTTATTTATTTATATAGCGCTCAAGGCCCAGGGGCATTTGGGCACATTACTTAGGTTATGAAGGAGAAATATAGGCATAAACAGTAAGGATAACATACAGTGTTAGAGAGAGCAATAATTTACAGTCATATACAGGAATTTACAGTCATGGACGGAAACTCTATTACGTGATTATAGAGCAGGCAACTATAATACAAATTATAAAAAGTATATACATATGCATCTTTATACAGTCAGAGAGGTATACAGTTAGTGACTACCGTGCCAATTAATACAAGGGCTGGTCTTGTGTGGTCAACCAAGCATTGGCCTTGGTCTTGAAGGCTAGGAACGAGGGTTCAGCTCTGAGAGGATTAGGAAGTGTGTTCCATAATTTCGCAGGCAGAACTGGGAAGCTAATCCCCACTGATCTTTGTAGCTTGAAGCGGGCGATAGAGAGGCAGTTAGCCTGTGCCAATGGAGACTTCGTCTAGTGTCAGATATGTGATGGTTCTTAGGGATATTTAGAGCTGCTCTGATGGCGTTATTTTGGATAATCTGTAGCTTGTTCAGATTGCTTTGGTTCGTGCCAAGATAGAGGGCATTGCAATAATCGATTTTGGACGTCACCAAGGTTCTGGCCAAGGTAGTGCAATTGGCTAGTGTGAGGGAAGGCTGACAAGCTGTGATGAGCTTGCAGGTGTATGCCGCGGCTGAGGACACTGCGTTAGTTTGTCTAGAGAGGGAGAGGGTGGAATCTAGATATATGCCTAAAGTTTTGGTATCATTTGAGACTTTAATGATGTTGCCATCGATGATAAAGGATTTGAAGGACGAGTCTAGTTTATTAAGTCTCTGATGAGAACCCAGAATGAGGAGCTCTGTCTTTTCGTCATTGAGACAGAGTTCGTGTTGGGCCATCCAGGATTGAATCACTTGGTAAATGGTGTTTACGGCTTGTGTGTCCGCTGTATGATCACCTGTGATGGGTATGAGTATTTGGGTGTTATCTGCGTAATTCGTGTAGGTGACACCCAGATAGTCCAAGATATCAAATAATGGTTTCGTAAACACATTAGAAATGAAAAGCACCTTTTTGTTGCTCGATGTGAGCCATTCCTGCGAAAATCCCCTGTCAACTGAAAAAAGAAAAGCATTCAAAATTATATTTGGAGTAGGGAAATGGGTGGATGGACATCAGGGAGGATACAGGGAGGGGGATAGAGGACCAAATGGTGAGTTTGACACTTTCAAGGTGCGACGAGGCAAAGGAGGGGGAACAGAGGGAAGACAGACAGCGACCTTACTAGGCCAGGTTTCATTCAGATCGCGCAAGTGCATGGGAAGGGGGAGAGGGAAAAGTGCGTGGGGGATGGGTGAGTGGGAAAGTGCAGCACATGGGATAGTAGAATAAATAAGATAATCAAACGGCACAGATAGGTGGCAAGTTCAAGTAAGAGTAGACATAAGTGCTGGTAGTGGAACTGAAGGGATACAGAACCACAGTCACCAGGTGGGGGGGTTGCCAGGGAGGCACTGCAGGTGGCATTTGGCGGGACCTGGGCCCGAGATAAAAAGGGTAGCCAGGTAAGCAGTGCAGTATCAACCAGGAGTTGAGCATGGGAGAGCAGGAGAGAAAGCAGAAGCAAAGAGGTAGATTTTGAGGTGCTTCCGGAACCAGAGATGGTTCTCCTCAAGTTTCAGGGATGCAGGAAGTTCCAGAGGGCGGCCCCTGCCGAAGAGAGAGATCTACCACCAACTCGTTGCTTGGAGAAGCGACTGACCCTGAGGGAGTTGGAGGCAGATGAGCAAAGAGCTTGAGAAAGAAGATATTTGGAATGTGAGAGTTGAAGGTATTGTGACCCCAGGCCCCAGAAGGCTTGTGGACAATGCAGAGGGTTTTGAACTTAATCCTCGCAGCCACTGGGAGCCAATGCAGAGATTTCAGTTCTGGAGAGATACGATCCCTGGGCTTGAGGCCAAGGACAAGGTTTGCAATCCTGTTCTGGATAAGTTGCATAGGGCGGAGAGTAGAGGCAGGCAGATTTAGAAAGAAGATGTTACAATAGTCCAGTCTATAGAGAACCAGGCCTCTGGAGACAGTGAGCTTCTGGGGAAAGGAAAGGAAAGGAATAATACCTCTGAGGAGGTATGGCTGGTAGTGTGACTTCTTAAAGACGTCAGACATGTGAGGAGAGAAGGAGAGTGTGGAGTCGAAGGTGACACTGAGGTTTTTTGCCATGCAGGTGGGAACAGGAGGAGGGCCAAGAGAGGCTGGCCAAAGAGCTGCAGGGAAGGAGGGAGTAGGTGTGCCCATGAGTAAAATCTCAGTCTTAGTGGCATTAAGGCAGAGGTCATTGGCGGCACACCACTCCTGGATAGCAGACAGACAGTCAGAGATGAGGGAAGGAGAGGAGGCGGCTGAGGGTAGCCTGAAAATGAGCTGGGTATCATCCGCATAGCACTGAAAATTGGGGCAGAGAGCGGCGATGCAGTGGGAGTGCCTGGTATTGGTTGAACAGCCAGGGAGTGAGGTTAGATCCCTGGGGGACACCACAGGTAGAGAAAAATATATCAGAGAGGAAGGACCCAAGTTGGACCTGGGGGGGTCGGTCAGAGAGGAAAGAAGTCAGCCACGCCAGAGCCTGACCAGTGATTCCCAGGTTATCACGGAGACGGTTGAGCAGGATGGCATGGTTGACAGTATCCTAGGCAGAAGGGAGATCAAGCAAGATGAGGACACATGGTGTGTTGGAGTCAAGGTTGGAAAGCAGGTCTTCAAGAATGTTCACGAGAGCAGTTTCCGTGCTTCTGGCAGCTCAGAAGCCAGACTGATGGTTATGAAGACAACCAACAGATTCAGTGTGGAGATTGAGCTGGGAGATGGCCAGTTTCTCCAGGAGCTTGCCCAGGAAGGGAGTGATGGAGATTGGGTGATAGTTAGCTGGGCAGGAGGGGTCGGCAGAGGGTTTCTTAAGAAGGGGGTGCACAAGCGAGTGCTTCAGGGGGGATGGGAAGACTCTGGTGGTGAAGGAGTGATTGCAGAAATCAGTCATGGCAGGAGACAGGCAGTCGATATGGTCCTTGATAGTTTTGGAGGAACAGTGGTGAACCTGTTCCGACGAAACTTTCATAGATCGGACTTGTCTAGAAACATTGTCAGCAGAGAAAAGGGGAAAGGCAGAGAATGATGGAGTGGAGGCGGCTGCAGAAGGGCCAGAGGAAGAGCAGGGGATGGAAAGAGGGAGGTGACAGGAGGAGAGTGAGCACAGGATGTCCTGAGTTTTTGAAATGAAGTGAGAAGCCAGGGCCGTGCAGAGGGCCTGGGGAGGTACAGGAGAGGTAGAGACTGTGGCAGGATTGGCTAGTTCCTTGCAGATTTTAAAGAGTTCAGCCGAGTTGTTAGATGCTGCAGAGATGCGGGCTTGGATATGAGCTCTCTTCTTGGTGAGGACAGAGAGCCGGTATTGCCTTTGCAGCCGGCAGCAGGCCAGTTTGTCAGAGGATGAACATGAAGCACGCCATTTTCACTCGGCCACCCTGCACTTGCGTTTTAGGGTGACGAGATCTGTGTCATGCCAGGATTTACACTTGGCTTTGGGCTTCAGGCAGATTCTCATGACAGGGGCAAGAATATCAAGAGTATCAGTTATAGAAGAGTGGAGCAAGGAGAGGGCTGTGTTATGGTGAGAGTCAGCCAAAGGGAGAGGAGGGGGTGAGAAGGTGGTGGCGAAAGCCTCAACTGACACGAGCTTCATAGGTCGGATGACCAAGAAGGTGGGAGGCAGTGATGGAAGTGGTTTGGCCTGGGGGGTAGGGAGGGTGAGGTGGGAAGATAGGAGAAAGTGATACTCCAGGAGAGAGGAGTGGAGAGAGGGACAGAGAGGGGAAGGTCAGAGGAGATCAGAACATCAAGAGTGTGCCCTGCAGAATGAGTCGGGGCAGAGGGAAGAATGGTGAGTGAGAGAGAGTCGCAGAGGTCGCGAAAGAGTCCAGAGGGAGGACAGGAGGCATCCAGGTGGATGTTGAAGTCTCCAGGAAGGAGGAGTTGAGTGGTTGAGGCCAGGAGTGAGGAGGAGAGGTCAGCCCACTCAGAGAGGAAGGAAGAAATCTGACCAGGTGGCCTATAGATAGTAGCCACAGTAAGGGAATGGCTAAGGGAGAGAGAGAGCCGGCAGATGAGGCATTCAAAGGAGGAGTAGGACTGCGTAGGGGTGAGAGAGGCAGGAATCCACTCAGGGAAGATAAGGGCAACACCCCCACTGGATCTGTTTGGCCTGGGCACAGGGAGGATCTCATAGCCGTCAGGTAGGAGCGTGTCAAAACTGGTGACAGAGCTGGCCGTGAACCATGTCTCGGTGAGACTGAGGACATCGAGGTCAAGTTCTTCAAGAAGGCGGCAGATATCAGAGGAATCTTTGACAGCAGAGCGAGAGTTAAGAGTGGCAATGTGGAGAAGATTGTCGTCTTTGAAGGACATCCAGGGAGGGGTACAGATCAGAGGTACGCCCTGCAGAGGTGTAGAAGGAGCCCGAGAGAGGGCTGAGAGGGAGGGTGAGGGCAAGGTAGCCGTGGAAAGGGGAAGGGGATAGCAGGAGAAGAAAGGAAGTTGATGAGGCGTGGGAAGCATCTATCAAAGAGGTGAAGGTTAGCCTGAGGGCCTTGGACCAAGACAGTCCCATTGGAGTAAACATTAATGATGACCTTAGAGGAGTGGAAGGAGCCCAAGAGGACATCCCAACGGGTGCCACCATTAATCAGTGAAGAGGAGAAAGGAGAGAGCACAGAGACCATATGAAGGGTCCATAAGCCAGGAGAAGGCACAACAAAGAGGATGACGGTGAGAGTTTCCTTGGAGGAGGAACTGGTGTAGGTGTCATCGATGGGGAGGCCTTGGTTGGAGACCAGCATGTCCTTTTTAAACTTCTTTCTACCAGATTTAGTGAGGAGAGCAGGATAGTCGATAGAGAAGCAGTTAGAAAAGATAGGCGAGACAGAGAGCACCATAGAGTAGGTGGGAGAGGGGGTGACACTTGCGAGAGTAGGTAGACAAGCAGCTAGCGACAGATGAGTTGTGCAACAGGACAGACTCTCAGGGTTACAGAGCTAGAATGCTCAACTTTAGAACCTGTGGAGAAGCCACCCAAGTTTGAGAATCCTGAAAGGGGAGAAAAGGCCTAGTTTACACAGCGCAACATTTTTTTAAATACAGAAAAAGTGCGTATTACAGCAGCCTGTGGAGAGGCACCCAGGTTTGAGAATCCTGAAGGGGAGAAAAGGCCTAGTTTACACAGCACAATTTATTTATTTTTTAAAATACAGAAAATACAGAAAAAAAATAAAATAGTGAAACCTAAGACTGTGATGAATCCAAGAGTTTCGGATGAAATCCTTCTTGGCGCATGTCATTGAGCCATTGTTGGACAAGTTGTTACTTAGTGGGGGGACCGCCGAGGACAAATTCGGTATGGGTTGGGTTAAGTTTCAGGTAGGCAGTCGACATGCATGACTGGATGATGGCAAGGCAATTGCGAAGATCACTGATGTCCTGTATGCTTTTTATTCTCATATGCAACTAGGTATTGTCTGCATATTGATGAATGGTTATATCAGGCTTTTTGAGGAGTGTACTCGGAGGCTCCATCTAAAGGTTAAACAGAATTGCTGAGAGAATGGAGCCTTGGGGGATGTTGCAGGGGACTGGTAGTCAGTTAGATCACAACATTTTCATCTGGATGGCCTGGTGTCCACCCGAGAGGTAGGGGTAAATCAGTTCAGGACAGTGCCAGAGAAGCCCATCCTGTCAGTGAGGAGGGAGAGGAGGATGTGACGGTCGACTGTGTAAAATGCAACCGAGAGTCCACAGAGTGTGAGGAGGCACAATTCCAATTATCCATGATTTGGAGGGCATCCTCCAGGTCGCCACCTTGATGCTTCACCAGGACTGAACCCCTACTGATAGTCGTTTAGGAGGTGTAGTTGATTGATTCTGGCGAGTAGTTGTGGAGACACTACTTTTTCCCAGATGTTTCCAATAAATGGGAAGTTCGTAATTGGCCAGTAGTTTGCATGCCAGTACTCAAAAAAAGACCCCCGGGAATCAACCAAAGCCTTCAGGAACAGCAGACCGGTAACCCAAGTCTAAGATCGGGTCTCCTCACTTGAGGGTGACCTTTCCCTTGATGTATCTTGCTGTTTGGTAATGTGTTACAAACAGATGAGTAGTTCAATTGAAAGAGCACAAATCCCACCAGGAAAACGCCAAGCTGTGAAACAAAAAAGAAAGATTTTAAAATCTGTACTTGTGCTGATATAATATAAGCGAAGGCAGGGTTCAACACTAACCTGGGGTTTAAGATGCTGCAGGTAGACCTAGGAATCATCAAGTGGTGAAAAAAGCTCTGCATTACTCCTACGGGAAAGAGCGTAGTCTGTGGCCGATGAAAACAAGGAAGCATCCAAGAGAACACTGAGAAAGCCAGGAGGAGAGGTAAGGGGGGGAGTTAGTAGGTTAGTAGAGGCCTAACCCTGGGCGGCAAGAGGACGCACTAAAGGATAGAACAGTCCAGAGTGCAGAGCGTCCAAGGACTGTACACCAACTCAGGGTCCGGAGAGAAATATCCACAAGGTAATCCCAAACAAACAACACTGTTTGAGGGCAATCCAATAGCCAATCCGTAAAAAAGACCAACATTCACAGCCAGAGATATGAAAGAATGAAAATCAGAAGCAGGATCCAAAACACAGTCCAGGATACAAAACACTGGGTCAAGCTTTTAGATTCAAGAGAAACACAATTAAAAAGAGGGCACTCATGATCAATCAGAAGCACCAACGCCATTGCAGGGTCATGTTTTATGTTCGTCTGCGCAGAAGTACAGCATGCTGACGTCCTGCCTCATGTTGGGTAACCATGATGACAAGAGGTCATACCCGATGCAAAGGCACACAGATTGGAGCAGGCCATGTGTTTGCGCTGCTTCAGCGCAAATGCCATGGAGCCCGCCAACGCTGTAAAAAGGGAGCTGCAGAACTGTGATGATTGCGCAGTGATCGCACTACAGCACGTTGGACTGTGACAATATCCTCCCCTGAAGGTCCAGACAATCCCCTGGTGGAATGGAAATGAGCCAATAACAAGGGAGCATGAATGTTGACAGCCAGCTCGAAGGTCCTGTCCTCAGGGCCACACCCCTTCCAGTCAACAAGATAATAACGAGTGTAACAATGCACCCTCATATCCAATATTGCATAGACCTCATACTCGAAGCCCTCCACAAGAACAGGGGTCGAAAAAATTCCCATAATCGGATAACTGCATGACAGGGCTTTAATAGAGAAACATGAAAGACTGGATGGACACACAAGTTAGAGGGGAGTATTAGTCAAACAGCGACTGGGTTCAAGGCACGGGAGATCAGAAAAGGACCAATGTTTCGTGGCTACAGTTTTTTGTTTGTTTTCTAATCGAAAATTCTTTGTCGATATCGATAACCAAACCCTCATCCCAACTTGATACACAGGTGCAGGACTGCAAAGAACATCTGCAAACCTTTTTGTCTGGTGATGTGCCTGGTAAGGATGTTCAGATATCTCAGTATGCAGTTTTGTCACATCCCACACACAAGAACGAGCAACCAGGGTGTTGGCCGGCAGAGGCAGATCCAGCGGAATGGATCGGGGATGCTGTCCATAAAGGGCATAGAATGGAGAAGAACCAGTGGACTAGTGCACAGTAATATTAAAAGCAAACTCGGCTGTGAGCAAGGCCGACAACCAACTGTCCTGGTGTTGTAAACACAGACAGCAAAGGTACTGCTCTAGAGTCACGTTCAATCTTTCAGTTTGCCCATCCATCTCGGGATGATAGGAGCTGGAATAACGGTCTTCAATGTTGAAAGAGGAAGTCAAGGCTTTCCAGAAATTAGAGGTAAACTGGGGACCTCTATTGGACACAATAATTGAAGGTAAACCAAAGAAGTGAAAGACATTTTTGAGGAAAAGGTCAGCCAAGACTGGAGTTGAAGGGACCCTGTGACATTGGACAAAGACGGCCTTCTTGGTAAAATAATCAATGGCTACCCATATGGTATCATAACCTTGTACTGGCGGTAGTTCTACAATGAAGTCCATCAACAACATGTGCCAGGGTTTATGGGGTTTCGGAAGGGGCTGCATTAGACGCAAAGGATTCAAGTGCTAGTTTTGCATTGAGCACAAACCGAGCACATACTGACGTATTCCACCACATCAGGAGACATGGAGGGCCACTAGCAGCATCTATGCAGTAGCTGCATCGTCTTCCTTCTTCTGGGATGAACTGCTATGTGGGAGTCATGACACCATTGTAGAGCGCTTCGACATGTATTCTACGTAGGTATTTATATCCTATTCTGGATATAGGGTAGACCATTGATAACATCAGAATTGAGCCCTGACACCTCTACTGGATTTTTACTGACCCATTCACGTATGGCCTCTCTCAAGGAGGATTGCGGAGTACAACCACAGGCCACTTGATGTGGCAGTAAAAGGCTCCATTCTTCCTTCTCAATTGATATGGGGTCATCCAAGCGTAATAGGGTATCCACCTTCGAGTGCAAAACCGCAGATCTATAAGAAATCACAAAATCAAATAAGGAGAAAAAGGAATGCCAATGAGCTTGTCGTGCTGTCACACATTTGATGGATTTAAGATCCAGTAGATTGCGGTTATCGGTATAAACAGTGACCACATGACGGGCACCCAGTAAATGGTGTCTCCATCCCTACAACAATTCCTGCTCTTTAATAGTGTAGTTTCTTTCAGGAGGAGTGAGCTTGCGGGAATAGAATGCATTAGAATGGATAGTACCCGTACCCGGGTATCATTGAGATAAGACAGCACCAACCGCCATGTTAGAGGTGTCTGCTTTAACTATAAAAGGCTGTTGAGGGTCTGGGTGCTGTAACACTGGTGCTGTGGTAAATGCTAGTTTAAGTGTATCGAATGCCTTTTGTGCAACTGAATTCAATCGAAAAGGCAGTTTGATGCTAGTGAGTCCAGTCGATGGTGAGACAATAGCAGAGAAGGAGTGTACAAACTTTCTGGAAATGTTGGCAAAACCAAGGAAAGCCTTCACAGTAGTCGGAATTTTTTATTGGTTCATTTTGATTCCTTTGTTTGTTATGTCGTAGCACAGGAATGCAACCTTGGTTGTATTGAAAATGCACTTTTCGGCTTTAGCAAAAAGGCTTTTTTTCCTCAACCTTTGCAGGACAGATCTGACATGTATCAAATGCAGATCGTAGGAAGTCGAATATGTCAAGATATCATCCAGATGTACTACCACATATTGGTCATTCATGTCCTGGAAATTGTCATTCATGAAATACTGAAAAGTTGCCGGAGCATTACAAAGTCCGAAGGGCATAACTAGGTACTCAAACAACCCATAGCGTGTCTTCAATGTGGTTGTCCACTCATCTCCATCTCGTATGCGAACCAAATTATAGGCCCCTCTGTGGTCCAACTTGGTGAATATCACTGAAGAGCCCAACTGATCCAATAGAATGGAGATGAGTGGCAAACGATATTGGTTCTTGATGGTGATGGCATTCAGGGCTCTAAAGTCTATACAAGATCTTAAGTCACTCTCTTTCATCGGCACAAAGAACAATGGAGAGGCAGCTGGTGATTAGACGGATGTATAAACCTATTAACAAGGGTCTTTTCTATGTGGTCTTTGAGGACCTTCTCTTTTTTAAGGGTAAGCGAATAAACCCAAAAGTCAATATTTGGGGGAACATGGTCAGACGGTGAAGGCCGTGGCCACTGGACATGGCCAAAAGCCATGGCTAGTGTGCCGCTGGCAAACACTAAAGGTCATTGGTTCCTGACGCCACTGGCCATGAACTTAGGTTATGGCTAGTGGGATCTGGTTAGGTACTAGGGACGGGGTATGTGCCTCAGCCTGTAGACCGCGGTCACTGACCATGGCCATGGCCAATGGCCTTCCCTATTTTAAAATCAGTGGCTCAACATGTAAGGCTGCCACGGCCAAAGGTTAGGGCTAGTGGGCCCCAAAGAAACTACAGTATAACAAAACCTCAGAAATTCACTGAAAAAACTTTAGCTGAGAGAGAGTTAAGGTGATCTGATTTATCCCAATAGAAATAAATCCTTGGAATTCAGTGGTTGTGGGAAGTGAGGAGCATCTTAACTCGGTGTCCAACTCCCGGGTTGTAAATCCCATGAGCACGTACATCATATCACAGAAAGGATTCAATATGAGATACAAAATTACATCATGGGGGGTATCAAGGGAAGGCACACCGAGTTAGGACACTCATCACTCTCCACATACACTGAATTCCAAGGGTTTCATTGCGATAGACCAGATCACCTTATCTCTCTCTTGACTAAAGCTGTTTAACTTTTTCCTAATGGCATTTAAAAAGAGCTATTACGACCTGATGCGAAGAAAGGATGCCTTCTACTGATTAGGATAATCGGTGCAGTATATCCTTCTAAGGAAATCAATTGAGTAGATTCTGTCCGCTGGAGGCTCACACTGAGTCGGAATGAAATACTTTTTTTCCATCATTCGAAAGGTAGAATGATGGAGACCTTTTCACACAGCACACCTTTGCAGCCTATGAGCCAGGGCCTGCACACAGGCAGAAAGGGCAAGTGTCTGTCTTCTTAGATGCTGTTGCACATTCCTCTGACACATTGTGATGCTAGTCTGTCTGAAGAGGGCTTGGAAAGAAGATAAACAGAGCCCACTGCTCCTGCCTTCAATGCAGAGACTATAATCACAACACATACAAGACCACATGTGCAGTACATCCGTCTCTTTCATAGGTCACGGTGTACTTCCAGCCACAAACACACGCAAATGAAAAACAAAAAAATCTGAGGGAATGCAACCTTGCAACTAACACCTCAAACATAGGGCCCGATTCATGGAAAAGTGCACAGAGATCCTGCAAAGCTTGCGTGCTGAGAAAGACTCTAAGCGAGCCTGCGTGCAGAAGGAAATCCGCGCGCTCTGTATATTCATGGAATTGTCCCTGCAAAGCAGGCCTATTCGCAAGTCGCGGCTGGAATGCCCTTAAAAGTCCCCATGCAAAGCAAAAACAGCCACCTTCACCTACCTTTGCAGCCTCCCCAGGCAAGAACACACGCACCCCGTGAAAACTGAGTGGAATTCCTCACAACCAAGCCAGCACCTCAGCGACACTGCGCAGGGTCGCCCGTAACTGCAACCGGCAGCCTAAGAACATGCATACAGTTTCCCGAAACTCATGTCATATTTCAGTCAAACTGCGCTCAAACACCCGTAAACCGGCTCTGCACCCTGCTACACTGCGTACGTGCACACCTAAGTCCGATCGGAACCTCGTCTGCATGCACGCACCCCTAAATCCGACATGCAAACTCACCTCGGCACTGCGAAACCTATGTACAAGTGTATGTAAACCTGCCTTCAGGTGGTGGAAAGATCGTAAGCATTTTGCAGGCGAGATGTTGTGCAGTCACATCCATGAATACGCTTTGTCATGCACATTTGTGGGTGTGCTATAGACTACCTGCGGACCGTCCCTTGTAATGCCCAGTTTTCCCTCGTTTTGCCTCATTTTGCGTGTTCTGCCCCATACTCTGGTCCCTACGCATGCCACGTCCACCCCTTGCATGGTGTCTCGCGTACAGAAAAGTGCTGTCTAATCGATTCCATGAATTGGCAAGTGAGATTTTGCATATGGTTTGGCGCGCAAGGTCCCTATTTTCCATGCAGATAATTCCATGAATCGGGTCCTTAGTGTCAGAAAGTTTGCAAATTGCAGAAATGCGTCATGCAAGTGTTATAAAACATATAAAGAGAAAAATAAAAAGCCAGTCTTTCAGTGGTTGTCAAAATTGTTATCTGGTCCCTACTGCAGCATCTTATAAATGCATTTGCACAATCATGGCCTAACCCTGCTTCAAAGTTCAGAAATTTTAATTCATATGTTCCCTCCCTTCTTTGTCTCAGTTTTCCAAATGAATCTACGTCTCCTAGTGGTGACGCAGAAGCTTCAGCTTCAGCTTGGTCTACACCAATGTGTTCCTGTGGCGGAGGGGTAGCATCAGAGGGACAAGTCTCACTGATTGGATTGGGTGGTCATAAGAAGTGTTTAGCTGGCTGACTCTGTGCTGCCGAGTGACCCATTGTGGCTCAGCCAAGCAGGGCTACTTTTACAGCGGTTGCCCACCTCTGACACGCATAAACAGAGCTAGGCTTTGATGCGTGATGTCTGCGTGGACAGGTAATGCAGTGGACAGAGTGGTCCTTTCCTCTGGTGACCCGTGGATCGTATCTACAGCATTGCTCAGAGAACGAATGCATGAACTACAGAGATGTTTGTGCATGGCCATAATTCTAGAGGGGACAAGGGTGTTTGTCCCAGCCGCTTTTGTGGCACACCATTTTGTCCCACTCATTTAGCGTGGGCCACTTTCATTTAGATGTCATTTCCCCCCATATACGGGCACACTGAAGATCAAGGGTCGGATTCCAGGCAGGTCCCCTCATCCTCTCATCGTTTTGAGATTACTAAGTTCTGCTGAGTTTGATAATAATATTACCAGTTATCAGAGCCAAGAAACAATTCAGCTTGTGAATTAAGTTACGTATGTTTAATAATGTTGATTAATTAGCTATTAAGCTTTGGAGAAAGGTAGTGGGGGCAATACATACTGTGAAAGCAAGAGTCAGGGTGGAGGGTACCCCAGAAAAAAGTAGTGTGCAGGTCAGGGGTGCAACAAAACCTATATTTTGGGGAGGGGGAGGCTAAGTGATGATGGGAGGGGCCATTTCAGAAAATATGCAGGGCAAATATGGAGGCTTCACCCCCACTGTGCTACCCCCCCCCCATTGTCTGGGGTGGAGACCAACTATCAATTAGTATATTTTAAAGTGCAATATGCAGGGAGGCGGTGGAAGATTTCTTAAAAGGAACAGCTTTAAAGTTTTACTGCGTTTGTTCAAGTACATTTTTCTAAACAAACACAGTAAAAGTTTAACACTGTCAGATTCGGGGAAAGGCTTCCCTCGCCTCTCTGCCTAACAAAATGCAAGTGCGCACATCCAGGGGTGCACCTAGGCTAACATGTCGACTAACCCTTCAAATGTTGGGAGAGGCGCTAACTTCCGAGACGTTGGATGGGTGGCAAACTTACTTGTCTATGGGGATCTAACTTCATTACTCATTGTGATGAGACTATTCTAGTGCAGCTTCAATGTTACAATCAATTAACTCTCTCCTTAAAGTCTGAAAACTTCATGCAGATCCTGAAGGTCCTAGAAAGTGTGAAAATGACAGATGGTGTGCAATGAAAGACTCAATATCATAGCATATCAGGACTTTGCAGAGTGTGGGGCAGTACTCTGGACGGCCCAAGCAACTTCAGTGGCTGGGAACAAAAGGAGAGAAAATGTAATTTTGGTTCTACCACAGTTGGCCCGCTATACTAGAATCTCTGGTGCAGTGACTGGCTGGTGAGACTATGGGCCTCATTACACGGAAGGCGGTAAACCAAGGTGCTAATAGCACCTTGGTCCATGCCGGTAAATTACAGGTACCGTCATGGAGGAAAGGGGAATTACCACCCTATTCCAAGGTTGGCAGGGCAGTAATTCCCCCTTCCTCCATTGCCCTTCCCCATTCCCATTTTTGCCCCATAAGGCATAATGGGAATGGGGAAGGTGCTAAATACGGTACCGCAAATTGCGGTACCGTAATTAGCACCCTGGTCCCTTTGCGGTTCGTTTTTTAACGCCTGCTCAGAGCAGGCGTTAAAGTACCAACCAGCAAAGGAACCTCGTAATAAGACAGTATGGGTTAACGGTCACCGGTACCCTTACCGGTGACCGTTAACACTTACCGGCTTCCGTGTAATGAGTATATTACACGGTAGGCGGTAAGGGTTTACCGGTACCGGGATTTTACCAGTACTGGTAAATCCTTACCGCCTTACTACGAGGTCCCTTTGCGGGTTGGGGAATTTAACGCCTGCTTTTTGCAAAACCAACCCGCAAAGGGACCAGTGGAGCTAATTACGGTACTGCAATTTGCGGTACCGTAATTAGCGCCTTCCCCATTCCCATAGAGCACTATGGGGCAAAAATGGGAATGGGGAAGGGCAATGGTGGAAGGGGGAATAACCGCCCCGCCAACCTTGGAATGGGGCGGTAATTCCCCTTTCCACCAAGGCGGTGCCGGTATTTTACCGGCATGAACCATGGCGCTAATAGCACCATGGTTCACCGCCTTCCGTGTAATGAGGCCCTATGTCTGCATGTCAAATCAAGTGTTAGCAAGGGCCAGTGCAGCAATAATGCATTTCTATGTAACAGTATTGTAGCCACTAGCAGAGGAGCACCAGGGTATACCAATTTGTCCTTTCACTTATTAAAACTGTCCCATTGTTGAAGTCAGGGTGATATTACCCGGTGACTCAGGAAAAAAGCAGTGCTTGATCATCCAAGCTGAGCAGACAGAAGACTTACCTCAGAAGAAACGAAATGCGCCCAGAAGTATGTTCCTGATCCTTTGAACTGTTAAAGGGCACGGAAGCCCCGGCCCTCAGCTAACATTTTCGGGGGAGGGCTTCAGCCCGGTCAGCTCAATGGCATTGCGTGCCTGGTGCAGGTGACATGGCGTGATCTGGCCAGCGTAGTAAATGTCTCGATTTACCGTATGCCCCAAAACTCTTTCTGGTTTCATTTCCGGGGTACGCGTGTGCTGTTCTCTTGCAGCCTGGCAGGGAAAGGCCGCATTTCCACGTTTCGCAGCAGGGTAGGAAATGGCTGAACGCATTTGCCGCCAGCTATTCGTTTTGTGGATTTGTCCCTTTCCTGGGCCTTTCTCTTAACTCAATAAACATAATGGCCGTGGCTCAGAGTCACCTATATTTTTTTTATCTAAATGGAAACCGCTCCAAGTTCTAATGGATGTTTGGGAAGGGATGAGTCTGCTGTTTTCCGATAGCCTAGCAGAGGAGGTAAATCTCCACGTGCCATCGATAAGTGCAACTGGAATGCGCGGTCCCTCGGCGCGTACCGTATTACTCCTTAATACGCCACCTGTAAAAATATCCCGCTCTTCAATTAGACCCGACGGCTTTCAAAATAAAACCAAGATGCACCTTTGTGTAAAGCGCGTGGAGGTTTGGCGGCTGTTAGGAGACGTTAGAGCCCTGCGATTAAATGATACTTCGGTGTCAAATGCAGCTTCGGTAATAGAGGTGCTTTCTTGCGATAGCGGCGATTATTACCCGCCCAGAATAGGAGCGAGCAAGCCTCGAAACCCACCCCAGGCGCAGGCCAGAGTGAGAAAAGGGAATGGGGAGAGCCTCGTCCCAAGAATAGTTTCTAAATGATGCGTCGAAACTGTGCATTTTTGCAGCACCTTAATGGCGGCCATTAGCTATAAAGCCATAGGACATTAGACATGCCAGCAGGGGCGTTGCTAGGGGGGGGCAAGGGGGCTATAGCCCCTGATCTTTTGGTTGTAGCCGCGGATACAATCTCAGGAGCTACAGCCAAAAGACTAGCTAGCCCCCAGTCCCAATAGTTCCGACATCAGCTTAGCCCCGGGTCTTTTCCAGACCTAGCAACTCCCCTGCATGCCAGTACTGCACATGGCTGGTCTGGTGCAATGCAAATACGCATTTCTCCTCTGCATTTCTCCTCTGCAAGTCACGAGGCTGGAAGAGCATTGTGCGTCTGATGAACACAAAGGATGTGCCATAGACACGTGCTTTTGCCCCACCACTAAAGCTTTGCCTAATATGGTGTGCATTTACTACAATGTAAACATTCCGACCATAAATAATAGCCCATTATTATCTATTATCTACCTCACTCTTCAAGTTGTTGAAGGATAAATAATATGCAACGGTGCTAGTGTGCTAATGAATTAAATACACATGAAAGGGCCTCAAAAAATTGAATCAGTGTTACTAGCATATGCAAGGAGGATGCTGGTTGCCAGTTAACTTCCAAAGCCTTTATAATTAACACAGGCTGCTCCAGCAAATCAAGTTACTTCTGAAATATGAAAGCGCTCTGGTAATTAACCAATGCTCTGTGTGCTGATCTGCTAGGTGTGCTGCTCAAGTACACCCTGGTACCCACAGAGAGGACAGTGTTCAGCTCAATGTAGCAGCCTCTCACTCCAACATTACCATGCTCATTTCTAGATTTCCGGCCAATTTCATAATGGTCCACGTATTCGCATAGTGCACGCCAGTGTCAACAGTGGCAGCTCAGACTTTCTTCGGTTAACGCATTGGAGAAAGTGCTTGGCTGCGCATTGGTGAAAGTGCTTGGCTGAGCATTGGAGAAAGTGCGTGGCTGCGCATTGGAGAAAGTGCTTGGCTGCGCATTGGAGAAAGTGCGTGGCTGCGCATTGGAGAAAGTGCTTGGCTGCGCATTGGAGAAAGTGCTTGGCTGCGCATTGGTGAAAGTGCTTGGCTGAGCATTGGAGAAAGTGCGTGGCTGTGCATTGAAGAAAGCGCTTGGCTGCGCATTGGAGAAAGTGCGTGGCTGCGCATTGGAGAAAGTGCTTGGCTGCGCATTGGAGAAAGTGCTTGGGGCAAGTGCTGTTCACTGCCTATGCTGCTACGCTGCAACATTGGACCGGGTAAACAGAAAAGGACATTTGATTGCTGACTTCAGTCCTATACTGCTTTTATATTTATACTGTGTCACCCATCCTGTCTCTATTATTATAGAAATGAACCTGGGCGAAATGAGATCAGAACATCTGTACACATTTAAACAATACCAGGTCTTGTCAGAAGGCCCAACCGTTTTGTAAATTTCTCCAACTCCTCTGCCTCATCTAGTGACTCGGACCAAACAGGGGCACCACAAGGTGGTGCAAATTTATCTAACATCCGGGGACAACAACCCGTTTTTTTTCGGAGAGGAGGCCAGAGAGGCCGGCCGAGAGCGAGACAACAATTTGGACCAGGAGTCCGCACAAGGCAGTGGTACCAGAATCAGTGAACCCAGATAAAATTCCGATTTTCAATTTATCATCTAAAGACTTGACTGATATTGAACTCAAACTACTGTCGAAGGGTTTATCCTACGTCCCAGTAGCGAGAGTGGATCCATTCAAGTGTGAAATGGAATTACAAGGTTTCTTTCGTAAAATCAGATTAAAACATTATTTTGAGGTATTTTTACCGAGTACATCAACAGGCAACAAAGACGGTCGGAAAGAACGTGAAGAAGTAAAGAAGGTCACAGGGCTCAAACCTAAAACACATTTTTCACCTCCCATACACGTGTGCCCCCCGAAATCTTGGCCTTTGAAAACATTGTGAGGAAACAAGTGCAGGAGGCTATCAAGAAGAAAAATTTCCATCAAGATAACCTGAATAAAGACGAACGAGAAGCATTGAAAATGCTCTGTGAAGATCCCCTTAGAATTATTAAACCTGCTGATAAAGGGGGTGGCATCGTGTTGATGGATATTCAGAAGTATGAAGATGAATGTTTGAGGCTCCTTGGAGACAGGGATGCATATAGAAAATTAGATCATGACCCTACGCAAGCTCTACAAGAGGAAATAGGAAATCTGATGAGACACGCGGTGAATGAAGAATGGATTAGTGAGGAAGGACAACTATTCATATGTAAGGTTCACCCAAGAAAAGGGGCATTTTATGTACTTCCAAAAGTGCATAAAAATGCAGAGCACCCACCAGGGAGACCGATAGTCTCTGCCATTGACTCATTGTTAGAGCCCCTATCTGCATATACAGAGTTCTTTTTGAAACCATTTGTTGAATTAATGCCTGCATATATAAAGGATACGACCCATATGCTCCTCATGCTGGAAAGCATCACCGTGGAACCAAATGACATTTTAGTGATGATGGACGTTGAATCATTGTATACGTCCATCCCGCAGATGCAGAGTTTGGAGGTGTTAAGAAAGATCCTCGATACAAGAGAAACACCATTAAATCCACCAACGGGCTTCATACTTGAATGTGGGCGTTTGGCGATGTGTGAAAACTTTTTTCTTTTTAAGAAAAGTTTATATAAACAACTCAGAGGGGTAAGTATGGGTGCCACCTTTGCACCTGATGTGGCAAATTTATATATGGCTGATTTTGAACATAATTTTGTACTGGGACCCTTATGTGCTTTGAAACAACAGCCGTTTGGGGGACACTTGAGAGTGTGGAAACGGTTCATAGACGATGTGTTCATTGTGTGGAGAGGTTCTACCTAATCTCTGGTGGCCTTCCACATGTGGGTTAATGCATGTGATCCCCACATTAAGTTCACAATGGAGTGGAACAAAGTGAGTGTACGTTTTCTGGATCTAGTGATCCAAAAGAAAGAAGATCATTTGTAAACAACATTACACAGGAAAAGCACAGATAAAAACACACTCCTACATTACTCGAGTTTTCACCCGGGAGGTCTTAAACAAAATCTACCATACGGTCAATTTCTCCGCATCAGGAGAAATTGCACACAAAAAACGAGTTTGTGAACCACTCTGTGAAATTGAAGGACAGACTAATGGATAGAGGGTATCCAAAAAAGTTGGTGAAACAACACTATAAACAAGCCCTCAACAGACATCGGGAGACCTGTCTATTAACGAAGAACCAAAGAAAAGAATAACAGATTGATCTGTGTGTCTACATTTTCCCCAATAAGCAATTTGATCAAGAGGAGTGTCAATAAGAATTGGCATCTGGTGAAATGCCCAGGGAGTCTGGCACAGAAACCAATGTTTGCGTTTAAACGCAACATGAATCTCAGACAAAAACTGGTCCACACATATAATGAACAAGAAGATAACAAAACAGTGATGAACCAATGGGGTTTGAAACCCATCACAGGACATCACAAATGTGGCCATTCTGTGGCGTGCCAATTTACTTCTACAAAAAAATCATTTGAATATGGCAACAAGAAGGAGTGTTTTTTTAAAAATCACACCAATTGCTTGAGCAAAAACGTCATATATATTATCCAATGTCCATGTGATCTTGTATATGTAGCAAAAACTATGAGAGAGGTACGCCAGAGAATATCGGAACATCGTTCGTGCATAAGGAACAATGTGCAAGACAAACCTTTAGTTGAACATTTCTCTAAATTGGGGCACACTGACAAGGATATTAGGTGGTTTGTACTTCAAACCATCAAAACCCCCATGAGAGGAGGCGACATGTCCACTATGTTACACAGACTAGAACAAAGATGGATTCACTCTTTGGACTCAGTTAAAAATGGTTTGAATATTTCCATAGAGAGGAACAAACTGGTAACTGGAAAAGTGACATGGTCTCTGCTCTCATTGGTTGAGCACGGTTCTATATCAGTTATATGGTGAACCTCTGATATATATGCCATCTGATAAATATATATGAAGGGCATGGCATGTCAGCACATTCATTTGGACTCTGGTTTACCCATATTTGATTTTGACAATATTGGTTGTGGCGAAGGCGCCTCCTGACACCGTGAGGGGGAAGGGCGTTTGTGTCCATTAGTAAGTCATGAAAGATCACACCATAATCCAGGATGAACTGAAGGTGAGTGGCCATGACCCAGAATAGCAAGCTATACCCAAGGATCACCTCAGATGTTGGAATGAGCTGCATACACCAACAGTAATAATCATGCAGCATAAGCACCAATTGGTCTATGCACAAAATAGGGTGAGGCAATGCATCTTTTTAACATCCCTCATGCTGCACTGGTATTTTTACACAATCTAAAATGTATTTTTACACAATCCAAAATATGTGTACATGTAAAAAACTTTTGTCCATGAAGGGACTACAATGCCCATAAGTCACTGGGAGCCGGGGCTTGACAGTTCTGTTCACCAACAGAAACAATCATGGTATAGCAGCGTTTATTGTTTCATGCACGTAATAGGGTGAGGTAATTCATCCTTCACGCTGCATGGTTTCGCCAGGTTGATCAAATAAACACTATTGGGTTCACGAAAAAGGAAAAAGAAAAAAGCACCCATTGGTCTATGCACAAAATAGGGTGAGATAATGCATCTTTTTAACATCCCTCATGCTGCACTGGCATTTTTACACAATCTAAAATGTTTGTTCATGTAAAAAACCTTTGTCCATGAAGAGACTACAATGCCCATAAATCACTGGGAGCCAGGGCTTAGCAGTTCTGTTCACCAACAGAAACAATCATGGTATAGCAGCGTTTATTGTTTCATGCACGTAATAGGGTGAGGTAATTCATCCTTCATGCTGCATTGTTCCTCCAGATTTATCAAACAAACACTATTTGGTTCATGAAAAAGGAAAAAGAAAAAAAATGTTTTGCTTACGGAGGGACTACATTGCCCAGAAGCCTCTAGGAATTGGGGCTCAAGAGTCCTTTCACCATGTTGATGGCATATTTAAGGAAGCCACGCCCAGGAAACAGCACGAAATTTGGAGTGTGTGCAGGACAAGAGAGAAGGAACCCATGGTAAGTAAAATGTGTGTGTGGGTTTGAGTGTTTAAATCCACAAAGTTTGTTTGCAGTTCTGAAGAGAGAGAGAGTGCGAGGGTAAACTCAACCCTTTCAATTCCATTTCTGCTGACAATCAGCATGCATAGCACATGTAAACAGATGCTGGATGTGTCTGTTTTTTCCCCTTTTCACTCGTATAGAGGCGTTTGAACAGCCATGGAGCCCAGTTAAGGCAGCAGTTGTGTATTTTTCCATAAGCATTAGAAGCTGTTTGGCAGTCACTGTGCACGCTGACCCATTATTATTTTTATGGTCAGAAAAGCCTAATATGAGAGTGGGGTTGTTGTAGAACTCCAGCATGATTGAACAAAGGTTCATAAAGGGAATTTTAATCTGTTTCCTCCACAAAACTCTATGTGGGGAGGGGCAGGGGAGTGAGACAACAGCATTAAAAAAACCTTGATAATGCTTTGAGCTAGTTACATATATGAGCATGACGTTTTGTTCCATGTATCCCTTCAGGAACATTGAACTGGAATCACCGCGCAGTGAGAAAAAACTGGGGTACCAGATTAGAACATTTCTGGACTCGGCCACATGAAGTGAGGCGAATTGATAGGAGGTTTTGATTACCTCCAGTGTGGTCAAGATGAAAATATGTGAGTATTGAGTCTCTGTGTTGCATTTCAGGCGAGAACAGGGATTTTTCCTCTTTGGATTTATTGACTAAAGACGCAAGACACCCCCATACCTGAATCTTTGATCAGGTAAGACAGCGTGTCCAGACCATTTATACAATGGTGTATTGTTTATAGGGCAGGCTTACTAAGATGCTTTGTCCTCCTTTTACGTTGCAGTATAGGCGCAGAGTTATCTAGCACCACTGCAGGATTTAGTCCATCGTTGACACGCGTCTCCATTATTTCCCGTGGAGGTGAGTGCCAATCTGTATACACATAAACTGAGATATACACACAAGATATATCTGTGTCTAAACAAATACGAGATCGGAATTCTGATGTTATGTATATTGTTTGTTTGTAGATTGAGGTTTGATGACATCCTCCACCTTTTGACATTTCGGAGTGGTTGCAACAGAACCATCCGTCTCCTGAAGAAGGTTGCTTATATTTACCGGCTTAAATTAGGGGCCTATTGTGACGACCGAAACATATGTTGAGTTACAGCAAATAAGCAGGATGCTATTTGTTTTTGTATTAACACTTACTGTAATCACCAAGAGGTGTTGAAATTTATGTTAATATATTGGTTCTAGGTGGTCTGAGTACCACAAGTGTGGAATATTGACATGTATAGTGAGAGTGTGAATGAATGATGGAATGAATGGTGGTGTTTAAATGGGGATGTTGAGAACAATAAATATTTGTGTAAATTGTTTATAAATAAATATATATATTTTATGACAAGACCTGGTATTGTTTAAATGTGTACAGATGTTCTGATCTCATTTCGCCCAGGTTCATTTTTGTTGTTCCATTATATTTAGCCTGAAGAACCTGTGGCAGTAAGGCAATCCCTATTTTGAAACTCTATTATTCTAGAGCCTGCTGATCCTTGCATTAGGGATAGCTCCGCCCACGTGACTCAGGAACTACTACTTAAGGGGCCAGGCGCGTGAAAGTGCTTGGGGCAAGTGCTGTTCGCGGGCTCGGGGTTAGCGGTGGAAACACTTATTTATTTAATAACTGGTTTAATCAGAATTCTGTGCTGTATGCTGATTCTAGGCCTGAATACACCGTAGAATACATTGAAGACACCTGTGCATGAGTATTGTGAGTATTGTGTTAGTTCAATCGCCTGTAACTTGCGCTCTATAGAGGTCCATAAAGGTGGTCCGTTGTCAAAGTTCTTTGTGCTCGTACCATGCAGTGCATATGATTATGTGCTTTTGAACTCGATCGTAAGCTTATCTTTGGGTCATGGCCCTTGTTCTGTTCAGTAGATTCCCCTCACCCTTTGTTCCTCTCCTGCATTTACCTTCTTGGTTCCTCTGGCCTCACTTATACTCATGTCTGTACCCATGAATCGGGAGCCCGTGGAAACAGCGCTAGGGATTGATGGTATTGTAGATATTGCAGACATCAGTGCTGGCCCATCTTGCGTGCAGAAGCCTATCCGGCTTTGCCGTAGGATATGTCCCCGGAAATAATTACCAAACTGACACCTGTTATTAAGTCTCGTAAAATGTCGAATTTCTTCCCCAAAGAGAGTCCCCTTCCTGGTATTGCGGAGGAAACTGCTGTAAAAGAAATGGTGGCGGAATTGAATGCTTCATTGGGTTGCCTAGGGTCAAAGCTTCTAGATAGATAGATAGATAGATAATCGTGTGACTGTACCCAAATATATTAAGGCCCATCCCAGTCCCTTGACATTTCCTTCTTATCTGTTAATGAAATTCAAAAATTCAGAGGCACTTGAATCCAAAGGAGCTCGTTTAGGCCTATGTCACGATATGAGGCAATGCAGACTGTGTGGATGGGAAGTCCTGAGTCACTATACCACCTTATGATGGAGTGTGACAGCCTTTTGTAACTGCGAACTACATTTTTAAAATCTTATAATAATCAGGTTGAGTGTTGTAATGCGTTAATGTTATGGAAACATTTTATGGAAGGTGACGCTTCAATCATATTTATTTCATGGTGTCATTTTATCTTCGAGTAGTTGACATTTTAAATTGGTCGAGTTAGTTGTTGAATAATCTAAGATGTTTTTAACTTACAGTCATAGTGTTATCATGATGAAATGTGATGTGAATATGTGTATTTATTTGTGTGTGTAATTGTTGTATATACAAAGCTGAAAGGCTATATGGTATATTAAAATACATTCAAATAATGTGATTGCACTATCTGAAGAGGTTTTGGTTTCAGATGATGTAGTTTCTGTGAGAGCTCTGGTGTGAACCCAAAAGTGTAACTATTCAAGATAATTCCACCCTCGGGGAACTAGCTACGTTAAGCGATACTATCGCAGATATGTCACATGCCCTGTTACCTGAAAAGGCTACTGTTACAGTTATGATACATGGGTCTTCCCATGATGCATCTGATAATCTACCTGTTATCACTAATAAGTCAGCTATCTCCTCTGACATCCCGGAAGTAGAATACATGGGTGATATCATGGACATTTCGGTTTATAGCCATTTTTTCGAATACAAAAATAATAGCGAATTTTTTTTATTACGTTTTTTATTCGAACCCCCCTCCCAACCACCCGTTTTTAAATTTCTTTTTTTGTTTTACCCATTTTTTTTATTCCCGGACCCCAAAATAAATATATAATTAAAAAAAAAAGAATTCGACTTTTTTTTTCGATATTATTTTTTTGACATTTTTGTCTTTCGACTTTTTTTTCTCAAAATTATGACCGACCACCGGACATTTCATCTACCACCTGACCTATGACTATCGCCGCTCAGACCTTTTTTGACCCAAATTGCACTGTAAGTAGTGGTAACTTTAATGAATATGTCAGGAATGGTGTCTTAGGTTGTTAACAATTTGGATGCAAGTGTGGAAAATACTGTTTTAGTCTGCCCGAATAAAATGGTGGATTTGACAGGAGTGACAGTAGTAATACCAACATGATCTCGAACTACATGTTTTGGGCTTTTGAAAACCTGCTCACCACCTTGGTTGCTAACTCTGAGGGGATGGAGAATAAACTTGACACACAGTCTATTCTTCTACATAAGAGTATGAATCGGCTTCGTAAAACAGTGAGGGACCAAGGCTCTAATACTGATGTGAGAGGGAATACCGCATGTTCCACGTCTTACCCTGTAGCGGTATTAAACTCAGGTGTACAATTGCCATATACTGATGACTTTGTGAGGAAAGGTGAATGTACTAAACGCAAGAACAAAGTCACCTCTCAAGCGTTTATGTACGCCAAACCAACTAGAGTACGCAAGAATGCATGTATAGCGACTGAGAAGGAGGTGGCTGGGAATATTGTTGATCGTGACGCTCCGTGTGATTATACATCTATGCCCATCTCTGAAACACCCCCCGCCCCCTGAAAACTCCCCTTTCTCTTCTGTTTTGAGGGAGGAACATGCATTAACTCAGGGTGAGGTGGCACGGGCGGTAACTATGCCACCTGGTGATTGTGGTATGTCTATTAGAGGCTCTGCTGGGACATGTGTGACAGCGGACTGTAATGCAGGTTGTCCAGCACTGGGTGGGAATTGTGTAACCCAAACCGGCCTACATAAACAAGCTAATCTCACGGATATTTGGGTTGTATAGACACATAAGTGTAATTGAACTGAAATCAAAAATTCATTAGCTGGTAACAGTGACTTATGTAATGCATTATAACTTCAGCCTGTGTCTTTATCGGAATATCTTCTGCCACTTAATAGAGCAGCCGTAATATGCATTCTTCACACTGTTGCAGCATTAAGAGTCATCACCTCTGATGATATAAAGATTGTAGATCAGGCTGAAAATATATCTACACACATATCAAATATATTGTTTCAATCCGAGGCCACACTTGACTATATTCTAAAGTATGAAGATGAGCTGTATAGACTTGGTTACTCATGTAGGATAGTGAAAATGCCCTCTATTAAACCTAGAAATGAAATCTCTGTAAATACGCCTGAAAATAAGCTGACAAGCTTAGCTTGTGTGCCTACTAAGGGTAGCATAGTGTTGAGAAGTGGCACTACGTGTATTCTCACCACTGGTAGTGACCACAATAACTCTGAGGGAGGAATTGCCAACAGACAAACCTCTAACCTACATAATAGCAATTGTGTTCCACAAGCCCACGAGATGAGAAGGGACATGTTGGATACTGGTGATTGCTATTGTCAATGGCTACCATCCGTCTTTAAATATCACGTTTCCTTACTGTCCTGATGATTAAAACATTCTGTGTTCTTGAAACAAGAGTGGTTTTACACACCTCTTTGGTGATAATGGTTTAGTGTCGCACATGGACCTTTTCTGTATCATAGCTCTTTAGAAAAAACCTGGAAGGTTGAATTAACTCATTTCGATGGCCCTAACACCCTGCAGGGATTGGTTACTCGTGGGCCTATTGGGTGCCCCAAGGGAGGCCTACTGATATGTGTTAGGTAGCCCTGGTCATTAATTGATATAAAGGGGTGGGTCATCGCCCATGGTTCAGGCAGTCAAAATTAGTCATATGCAATTGGCGATCATCCTAATACATATTTATGATCCCCGAACCATGTAGCAACTGACTGTAATATGCTGTCAGTGAAGCGAATCTTGGATGCAAATTCCCAGAACCTACCGTTCTGGATTATGGGTGACTTTAATGCCTGTATTGATGAATGTAACTTAGATCAATATGATAATATGGAGTCTGCTCCTGTTATAGCAACGGGCACTAATCGTCAAGGTAGGGCCTGGCCGAATATGTTAGATACCTTTGGTTTTACCCGACTTAATGGTTACTCTCCTGGTGATGCCCACGTGGCTTAAACGCGTGTTAGTGGTAGTAGTGCCTCTACAATTGATTATGTGTTTGTCAATCGGCCAGGCCTATCACTGGTGGAGAACATGGCTATCCTGCCCTGCGACGAAAGTGACCATCATCCTCGGTGTGTTCTTTTTAAGGCTTTTAAGGTTACACCTACACTGTGCGGCTATGATTTGAATGGTGATATCTATTTAAATAATAGCCAAAATCGTATACACTGGAATGGACCTAACCTTGAGAAGGCCAAAAATGTAGCGTAGACCCTTCTGCCTACTTTTATCCAGGCCTATGCTGATAATTAATAACAAAGAAATTAGTATAGCAACCACCTTCTCGTCAATGATTAGTAGCATAAAAGAAGTCACTGCCAAGAACAGAATGTATAAAAGCCTGTAGGAGCGATGCAATAAGGTCTACTACAAGCGCTCGCAGATGCAAGGATTGTTGTGGCTAAAAAGCAGTTGCGTCTTAACATCTCTGCAATACTAGACCCTACTATAGGTACGTATACTTCATATGAGATAACTTATCATACTAAATCTGCAAAAAATAACTATCGAAGATGGTTGAAAGAAAATTAATCTCAATGTGAGAGAGAGGGGTGGCAAGAGATTGCCTGCCTCAGGACTTCCAGAGACTCTACCTAAATCTAGAAAGTGATAATAGGGGCCAGTGAAAAAGGGCTGCCAATTAATTGTGTCCATGAAACAGCATGGGCTGCCCACATTAAATCCACCTGGGGGCTAACCTTCTGGTAGATGTGGAAGAGGGCTTACCATGTGTGAAATGGGAATGCAAGTCAACTATACTGGATATTACAAGAATAATAGAGAGACTGAACAACTTGCGTGCTACAGGACCGGATGGTGTGTGCAATAATCTTCTTAAATTGTCACCACGAATGTGGGCACACACACTATGGGCCTCATTACACGGTAGGCGGTGAGCCATGGCGCTATTAGCACCATGGCTCATGCCGGTAAAATACCGGCACCGCCTTGGCGGAAAGGGCGGAAAGGGGATTTACCGCCCCAGTCCAAGGTTGGAGGGGCGGTAAATCCCCCTTCCACCACTGTCCTTCCCCATTCCCATTTCTGCCCCATAGGGCTCTATGGGAATGGGGAAGGCGCTAATTACGGCACCGCATTTTTGCGGTGCCGTAATTAGCTCCGAGGTCCCTTAGCGGGTTGGATTTTAACGCCTGCAAAATCCCCTGGCGTTAAATCCCCCAACCCGCAGAGGGACCTCGTAGTAAGGCGGTAAGGATTTAAGGATTTAAATCCCTACCGCCATCCGTGTAATGAGGCCCTATATCTTCTCTTTATCCAAATTGGAGTACGTGGCAAGCTTCCCTATACGTGGCACGAGAGTCATATTCTACCAGTGTATAAGAAGGGTGCTTGGAACATACCTGCAAATTATCGTATGCCAGCAATGTTGGATATTCCGGCCAAAATCTTTGCAAAAGTTTTATTAGCCGAACTTAACATGTGGGTAACTGAGAATAAAATTATGCCTCCTAATCAGACAGGCTTTAGAAGGAAATCTAATACGTCCCATAATTAATTAATACTGGTATCGCTGTTGAATATGCATGGTTGAGATGGGAGACTTCAGTCTATTGTGCTTGCATAAACTTCAGTGCTGCTTTCGATACTGTGATGCGGAATAAACTATGGTGAAAATTAGCAGCCTAGTATATACCACCAGGGTTATTACAAATGCTTTTGTTACTCCACACGGATACTAGTATACGGGTTTGTCTTGATGGCATGGGCAAGCTATCTGCATCTATGCATACGCAACGTGGTGTGAAACAGGGTTGTATAGTTGCAGCAACTCTTTTTAACCTTTATTCGGCTGATTTGAGAGATGCGTTCATGAATCTGAACAATTGCCCAGTGAAAGTGGGTATCCAAACTGTTAGTTGGTTGGCTTATGTAGGTGATCTGCTCTTGCTGGACCATACAACCAAAGGGCTACAAACTATGATTGATGCACTGGGGATTTATGCTGCGAATAATGGTCTCAAAGTCAACATAGATAAAAGTAAGATTATGGTGTTTTCAGGGAAACATATACAGAAGAATTGCATTGTGTGGTCCTTGAATAGTTCCAAATTTGAACATGTTAAATCATACAAATACCTCGGAGTATATGTTGACGAAATATTGGAGTATGCACTGGGCAGAAACGAAAGCGTAATGTATGAAATCTGTCAATGCCTTAAGTTCCTTTATTGGGAACAATGGGGGTTACTCAGTTTATATGATCTTGATGTTGTATACTGCCAAAATATTACCGATTCTGAACTATGGAATAGAGATATGGGGCCACAACTATGCAGTTGAATTAAGACAATTTTAAGGAAAAATCCTTTGCAAATTGTTTAGTATGCCTCAAAATGTATCTGTGGAATTTCTGTATCTAGTATTTTAGATGAATGGGAAAATAACTGATTTTATCTCTAGAACAGTTATGTGTTTTGGAAAATATGCGGAATTTAGACAATGGTATGATAATGGTTTGATACGTAGATGCCTTTTTGAGTCTAGACAGATTTATCACAATGGGAACAATGGGAAAAATCTTGTTCTTATAAAATAAATGGCTTGCGGCCTAGAGTGTAGACCTATGTTCGGTCGGGTGTATGTGACCAAACGATGGCTTAAACAGAAATTGAGCAACTTCATCTATGAGAATAACTGTGTGCACCTTGTCCCTAATACCAACAGTGAACCTTTTATTCAGTATAGAATGGCTCGTATACGTAAGCCACAGTATTGTTAAGGATTTCAATCATGCAATACACCCGGTTCTCGCCTAGCATGTAAAGCACAGATGAAATCCTTATTTATTATGTCTATATGTTAAATATTCTGAGTGATATACCACTCATATCACACCCGTCTCAAAAAGACCCCCAAGTCACAGTGGATCAGGAATCAGGCTGGTTGATAAAGGTAAATATTTATTTATTTAAAATTCATATAAAACACACATTTTAATATATATATTTATGGGGCAGCAATCACCAATGTGGTGACAAAACAATTCAGAAACTAAGTAAAGCAATTTAATTCACTTATAGTAATGCAGCATAGAAAAGGAAAAAGAACAGTTTTGGCTTGTGAAAAGATAGCGCTTAGGTTACTGTTCCCCCTGCAAAGTTCTCAATTCACAAATGAGCAATTCTACACAGATGTAAGTAATCAGCAGGTATTCAGGAATAAGAACAGAGTACAGTGTTTGAATGTAATCTTCCCTCCCCAAACAAGAGAGAAAAGTGTTTTTGGGAAATTTACACTTTTTAAAATGACAGTTGAAAATGGCTTTGTGAAACAAGGAAAAGTGTGCAGAAATCCTTAAATTGATAGAAATTCCTATGAGAGCAACACTGAATAGGTCCTAACAAACATAAGTTACAATAAGAGCAACAGAACACACTTTAAATCAGAATGGAAGTTAAGAAACACTTTGAATGGGAAAAGACACATGTAAAACTTTGCAAAAATGCAAATTTGCGCCTAAATTTCACTATGCGATTTTTTTTTGTTTTGGTTGTGGATGTAGCTACAGGTCTTAGGTTTAAGTGAGAGTTGAAATTAGGTCCCTAGTTATAAAATTGAAGACTTTATGTAAGTTCTAATGAGAGGCATTTTTGAAAAAATAGAACAGAGAAAAGCAGAAATTCGGTTTTAAAAATGACAGATTGGTTGGATGTATACTATATTAATGACTAAGAAAAAGAAGAATGCCACCTGGGAATCTCCACAGTTAAGCACGGCCGCTTGTAACTCTTCACGTGGTGGATACTAGGTTTTCTTTATGCGAATTACTTTATCTAATCCAAATCATTAATGGCTTATGGTCTAATGAAACAAATGAGAAAAAAATCAGCGCAAACACTATGGATTACAAGCGGGCGTGGCTACATGGCCATGGGCTAGGACGTGATCCCTATGAGCTTCTGCTGATCCAATGCTGATCCGACCAAAAAAACATACTTTCAGCCTGCGGAGTGCTGCCTCATTGGAACTATGATATGAGAGGCATACAGAGGTCATGAAGCTGGCACTAACTGTGCACGAAGTGCTGTATTGTGAGTTAAGGAAGATAGCGAGCTTCGGTCGGTGAGAGACACAAAATGGTGCTCACGTGAGAACAAAGGGGTGAGCCTTAGGACAGCCGCATTGGCACATCGCGGAACGGCGTCACTCGCTAATAAAAGCTGACATGCCCCAGAGGTCTGACAGACCAGCGCACATTGCGGCCTAAGCATATCAAACTATTGTCGCGGAAAACGGTAGAGATTCAAACAAGATGGCGCCCGCTCCCACCCGAAGGTCGGTATCTACAGACCGAAAATAAACATAACCCAGGCTGGAGGCTAGACACACGAACACTGCTGGTGAAAGGTGCTGCATGTAACGGAGGAGCAAGCGAGCACGCATTGTGCACAACCCACATGGCCATATCTGTGCTGGCGGACATCAGAGGAGAAGAGACCAAAATCTGGTCAACACACCACATAAAGCAGTACTGACTTTGGGTCCAGGGCAAGGCCCAGGTGTTGGAGACTCGCAATTACTCAACCAAGAGTGGGATAATGTCGGTGAGAGGAGGCAAAGCGAAGGCTAAACAATCAACAATAGATATATTTTCTAAGACCCCGACCACCCCGGCACAGACCCCCACCAGAGGGTCAGTGGAAATCGCCCCCTTGAGTGATGACCAGGCTATCACGGAACTGAAAACCTCATGTGGGACAACAATGGCAGACTTAAAAGTGGCGCTGGAGACCAAAATAGATGCAGTGGGCATAGCAGTCAATCTATTACGGCAAGACATGAGGGCGCTAGCGGAGAGGACGACTAGTCTGGAAAGTGCGGTGAAAACCAACACAGAAACCAGCGCCAGCAATGCTAAGGAGGTCCACGTACTAAAGCAGCAAGTATCGAACCTAGAGAACCGAGCAGAGGAAGCCGAAGGAAGAGCGAGACGTAACAACATACGCGTGGTGGGCCTTCGAGAAGGGGAGGAAGGACAAGATCCAATGGACTACAAGGAGAGCATGGTTATGCAGGAGATTGGGGCCGGCAAGCTCTCTCAAGGATTCGCAATTGAACGCGCACATAGAGCCCTGATGCGAAGGCCGCAACCAGGGGCCCCGCCCCGAGCGATCATAGCTAAAATCCTGAACTATAGAGACCGAGAGAAGATCCTGGAGTTCTTCAGGAAAGGAGGGACGATAAAAAGAGCGGCAGCGCCTATACCTGCATACCCTGACTACACCATGCAAGTACGAAGACAACGCTATGGATTTGTAGCTGTGAAGAGGAGACTACGCACAGCTGGTCTTAAATACATGCTTCTGTATTCTGCAAGACTCAAGATAATACATAAGAGCAAAATACATTTCTTCGACATCCCGGAAGAAGCGACGAACTGGCTGGACGCCCAAGGTTGCTTGGACGTTGAAGAGTATCAGAGATGAGAGGCACAAGATAAGTGATATGAGGTAGGCTATGGGTTGCCGAGAAAGAGATATAATGCGGGAAACCTTATGGCATGACATTGATTGCTCAAGATGAGTGATGCTGGACATACTGAACTGGAATATAGATGGCACTGTTAAATATTGATATTGATATTCCAATGTGATTATTAATGCAGGAGGTCCAAACCGGACATGACCTACCCCCGGTAAATAGAGTGAGGAAAAAAGACACTGGGGCTAAATCACCCTGCTGGGCCCGAGTGCGCAAGTTGACGGGTTAAGGGCTAGATGCAGGGGTGCCTGAGATCCAGGGATGGAGCCGGGCAACAGTTGGGAGGGCTAGGGACTAGTGGAGGGGTAGATATTGTGTTTGGGCAAGTTGGGGAAGGGGATGGGAAAAGGGAGGGAGAGGTGGGGCTTGGGGAGTTGTGTGTGTTGTTTGCAGTTGGGGTCCGAGCCTATATGAGTCTACACATGGAAACAAATGTTTTGAATAGGAACTGCACTGGTAGGAGGGTGAGCGACGGATCGATAAATAATGGGAGAACTCAGAATTGCTACGTGGAACATAAGAGGGCTCAATAGCTACCTGAAGAGGAACAAGGTTATGATGTACCTGCGCAGACAAAAAATAGATATAGCATTGATACAGGAAACACACCTCACGCGCGACAAGTTAGAAGTTATACAGAAAAAATAGAAGGAAACTGTGGTAGGCGCCACGTATTCGGCCTATGCCAGAGGAGTGATCACATGGGCGGCGCCACATGTCCCTTTCCAGCTGCTACAATCCACGGTGGCAGAGGACGGAAGGATGGTAATAATAAGAGGTCTGGTAGAAAACAGAGAAATACATATTATCAATACATATGCCCCGAACCAAGATACAGCAGCTTATTTTAGGTCTCTGTATAGTAAGATGGGTAGGTGCCTGGGGGGGCGGTGGTCTGGGGAGGAGACTTTAATTGCATGCTGAATCCGAGAATCGATAGATCGGATAATAAAATAGACCTGCCCCAGCGGCCAGAGTGCTGCAGACACTGCTGATGGACCTGGGGTTTGAAGATGCATGGAGAGCGCAACATATGGCGATAAAGTAGGGAGTGATCATGGGAGAATAAATGAAACACTAGAAGATATAGGGCTGCCACAGATTAGTTCGGAAGAGCAAGAAGAGCTAGACGCCCCGATCAACCAGGAAGAATTAGAGGAGGTAGTGGTGCAGTTACCCACAAAAAAGACCCCGGGAGTTGATAGACTCCCGAGCAAATTTTACAAAAAATACAAAGACGAGGTGCTTCCCCCGCTGTTGGCAATGCTAAACGAGGTGTATGACAAGGGTAGGCTCCCAGAGTCCCTGCGAGAGGCGATAATTATACCACTCCCAAAACCTAATAAGCCTGTCAAGGAATGTGGATCATATAGACCATTGTCAATGCTAAATCAGGATAGCAAAATACTCACAGCGGTCCTAGCAAACAGGATGAGAAGAATTATCACCAAACTCATACACCCTGACCAGACTGGGTACGTCCCAGGCAGAAATATTACGAATAACCATAGGCGACTCCATCGAGTCATTGAGTATGCGAATGAAGAAGAGGGAGAGATGGCAATCGTATCACTGGACGCAATAAAAGCATTTGATTCAGTAAAATGGCCCTGGATGATGTATGCTTTGATCAGCTATGGGATAGGGCCGGGGTACCGTAGATGGGTGCAATTGTTATATAGCGCGCCTCTAGCCAGGGTGAAAACAGGAGCGATAATCTCGGAGAAGTAGCAGTTTAGCAGGGGCACTAGACAGGGTTGCACATGGTCCCCAATGTTATATAATGTAGCTCTAGAGCCACAAGCAATATACCTAAGGCAACAGTATAATGAGATAGGTATCACAATTAAAGCAGAGCCATATATAATTTCCCTGTATGCAGACGACATACTGCTGTACTTGAAATACCCTGAAGAAAACCTCCAATACGTGCTAGAAGTGATGGAACAATTCGCGTCCCTGTCCGGCATAGCAGAAATCCTAAAAAGTCATGCGTTTCGTGTGTGTTCCCGCTGAGCAGATATAAGGGGACCACACTACAGCACTTGCCTGTATTGCCAATACCGTGGGAGGTGGACACGTTTAGGTACCTTGGAATAGACATCTACCATACGGTGGAGGCAGAGCACCTGCATAACACAGAGAGGGCAGCTAAGAGTATCGAAAGTAGCATGAAGCTCTGGGCGAAGCTTCCTTTGGCGATGATGGGAAGAGGGGCAATGTTCAAAATGGTGGTGCTGCCGAGACTATTGCACTATTTTAGTAATATACTGCATCTGATCCCAAAACGATTCTTTGCCCGATTACATAGCATATGTAGAGATTTCCTATGGAGTGGGACTAGAAATAGAATAGCCCTCTGGAAGCTACAAAATACGCATGAGAAAGGAGGGATAAAACTGCCAAACTACGAGGTCTATTACTTAGCGAGTCAATTAAAATATGTAGCAAAATGGTTATCGGAAGACTCAACCTCGGAATCTAGGCGTTTTAGATCAGAATGGGCAACCATTTTTTTTACAAGAAATGATGTGGCTACCCAGAGCGAATATGAAAGAGTGCCAAAAAGGATGTTGCTGGGACGGGACATATGGCACAAGGCCTGTCGGGTAATGGAGAGCCCTTCCCCATGCTCCCCGCAGGTGCCACTTGTGGGACTGGTGGGAAAAGACGCCCAACTAATGAAAATGATCAGGAAGCACTGGGAATCAGTTGGGATAGCAACACTGGGTGATGTATGGCAAGAGGGGAAGATTATAGATTTTGAGACTTTGTTAGAGGAAACCGGATTACACAGGGGACAGTATATTACATACCACAGGGAGGTGCGGCGGGTTAAAGAAACGTGGTCAGAGATAATACTGGAAAGCCAACCGGATGCCACCCTAGAGGTTATATACGACATAGCAGAGGGAGGACATGAGATATCCAGACTGTATGAGATGGTTATGTCCAAAGTGGGGAAAGAACCAATGCGATTACGACAGGAATGGGAAGAAGAGGTGGGCACCCCTATGACAGATGGGATGTGGGAGGGAGCCCAAAGATATCATAAGAAGGTGTCAAGAAATGCTAGGTTGCAGCAGATACAGCTGTATATCACCCACAGAGCTTACTTGCCCCCCAAAGAATAGCTAAATTTGCGAATGCAGGTCAGCAAGCATGCCCTAAATGTAACGAGGATAATGCTGGGATGGTGCACATGTTCTGGGCGTGCCCAGTGATTGAAAGTTTCTGGAGGCGAGAGGCGGATAGGCTAAACACAAAAGGGGTTAAGCTAATGATAGAATCGGCGTGGGCGTGCCTGATAGGAGGGTTCCCCAGACCACGTAAATCGAAGCACGTCAGTAAACTTAAAGACCTGGCGTATATACTTGCGAAACGTAGAGTTGCTATGAACTGGAAGGCATGCCATGGTCCGATAGTAGAAGTGTGGTGGAAAGATCTACAAAAGTGGTCAGAAGCTGAAACTGCAGTGTGGCAGGAGGCAAGTAACTCGGGTGGGGAGGAGGAAGCAGAAACCTTGATAGCTTGGAAGCATTTAGTAGCTATTTGGGCCCACGCATTATGGGTCGAGTGATCGCGACTCATTAGAGAATTCAGATGAAGGACTCCACCTGCAAGACGCAGGAACAGAAGGTGTGGAAGAGTAGGCTCGGGAGTGGGGTGGGCAGTGACATTTCCAATTCTCTCACTCTTCGGATTGATTATCAGTATAGGCTATACTTCCAAGTATGAAAACGTGTTCACCTTCCAAAAATCCATACAGAACCGCCAGATACCATCTGACTTTCCAATGACAACAATCGTTGATAGCCAACGGCTTCAACATCGTTGGGTGACCATCAGCTGCAGCATTTTCTGGACTTCCTCTGGCACCACTTATTGACATGTAAGATGGTATGGGTGACGACAAAGATCCTTCTATTTGGGCATTTGTATTTTATAATGAAAGTCTTTTACTCTTAATGGTGTGTCAAGAGAAGATTTTCTGAACATGGCTGAGGAAGTTGTGAAGATCCCGGTATTGATATAACTTAAGTTCTTCTGATATGATGTTCTGGATCAAGGTATAAAGAGACTCTGTCATTAAGCGAACATCAGAGACAGCTACCATGACAGGGTCATCCAGATCCTTCCAGGTCTCTTCAGACAGTTTACAATCACTCCTCTGTCTTCTACCTGATCTACTACTCATCCCAGATCAACAAAGCCTTCCTCAAAGAAATCACTGACCTCAGCATCATAGCCACCATCAACCACTCCCTGTTTATCTTTCTATGAGACCTCAATCCACTAGGAATTTAAGTAAGCAAGAAAATTAAGCAATCTCTCTTCAGTCTCCAGGATACCCTCGAAACAAATAGCTCATTGCAGGTGCCACACATATTAGAGGCAGAAATCTCAACCTTGATGTTGTTGTTTCCCCAGATGTTAATTGCTCCTCACCTTTACAACTTGACTAGACAAACCACACAGTAAAACAAAAACAAAGATATTGGGCCTCATTACGAGGTCCCCAGCCCGGTAAAAATGCTGGAAAAATTGTCGGTAATACTGGCATTAGCATTTTTACCAGACCGGGGAAACCTGAGTTGGCCGGTGGGGGCTTCGATCTACCGGCAGGCCTGACATGCCAGAAGATCATGCCCCCACTTGCAAAGAAATTCCAGGTGGAACCAGTGCCAGTGTTTCTGGCACTCCCATCCCATGGAGTTCTATGTGACTCCATGGAATGGGAACTTACCGCCATCTCCGCTGCCTGTAATATCCCGGTAATACCAGGATGTCAGGTGGCTGAGACGATAAAATGTATTTATGATATGATATTTTATTTATATCGCGCTCATACACAAGTGTTTCAGATGCGCTGGAAAAAAACCTCATCACTTTGATATCCACTTCCAATCTATCTTCCAGGATTAATACTCTACTTGACAAGCTCAGCTAATGGCTGATTAACACCACCAACACCCACCAACCTCTGAAACTAAGAACCAACAAAATGAAAATGTGACCACCTTGATATGCAGAGGATCTCACCAACAGCTAATTTCGCAGATCCCTTTTTGAGCCCTTATGTTAAACAAATGGTCTCCTATATTCAAAACACCACAGAAGTCATCAGACTAATTGAGGGTTTCCATATAGACACAGATGACCTCCTAGTTAGCCTAGACATAGTGTCATTGTACACAAGAATTCTACAAATGGCAACATTGAATATGGTTGAAGATAAATTGCTAGAATCAAGAACAGCGGGTAAAAAAGCACTGAACTTTTTCACATTGTGGTGTACTGAAATGTCTTTATGTGAGAATTACTTTGTGTTCAATAATCAATTTTTCAAACAAATACATGGTACTGCCATGGGCTCCGCAGTGGCACCTACATTGGCCAATCTGTATGTAGAAACTATTGAAACACATGTTATATTGAACAATGCTAACTCATACAGACAACACATTAAGTTGTGGAAAAGATTTATCAATGACATCCTTATGATATGGTCTGGTGACATTGCAACATTTGAGTTATTCATTCTATGGCTGAATGTACAAAATCCATTCTTGAAGTTTAAAAATAACTGAAGTAAAGAAATGATCAACTTATTGGATTTGATTATTTATGTCAATAAAGATTAGTCAGTACTCAAAGTTAAACCATATCACAAGACTACTGACAAAAATGCATTATTTTTATATTCCAGTTTTCACCCTAAACATACGTGACAGAACCAACCATTTGGACAGTTCCTGAGACTGAAAAGGAACAGTACCACTAAGATGGATTTTGTACAAGAAGCAGAGAAATTGAAATGTAATCTCATTGATAGAGGGTACCCCAAGACAATAGTTTAAAAAGCCTACAAGAGGGCTTCAAATAACCACAGAGAGGCACTGTTAGAGTATATACAGAGAAAGGAACAAGATGATGGCATCGTCTTTGTGAGCACATATAGCCCCCTAACCAAAGAGATTACTCATATCATTAAACATAAGTGGCACATACTGGAGGGTGGAGACTGTCCATGACACAACCTAGGTGTGTATTCAGGAGAAGCAGAAATCTCAAAGAACTAACTACAAGGAATGATGGTTTTGTTAAACCTGATTTTCAAACAACTCTCACAGAAAAATGCGGTATGACTAAACCAACAGGACATAGTCCCTGTGGACAATGTTACTGTTGCCCACAAACTAGAAGAACAAGAGAAATTGACCTAGCACTCGGTAATATGTGGCAACAGAGAGTATTAACCATCTGCAACTCCATCATGGTGATTTATGCCACATGGTGCCTCTGTAAACGACTGTACATTGGTGAAACTGAGAGAAAAATCAAGGTCAGAATAGGTGAGCATAAGAGTTGTATAAGGAACAATACTCTCAATGCACAATTGGCAGGCCACTTTAATAGCTTGGGCCATAAATCTGAAGACCTTAGATGGACAGTCGTAATGAAAATTGGTCCTTCTAATAACTCTACAAAGGACAAGCACTTGTTGAGTCTACAGGAACAGACAATGATCTTCCTGACAAAGAGTTATCCATCTGGACTACTTGAGGGGATGGACTGGAGTGTCCTTATCACTTAACTGTATCAACACACAAAACCTATACAGCCAATTGATTGTTATACTTATTTGTACTTTGAGTGTCACTTCCATCATAACGATTGCCATGATGTTAAGTTTACACCTTGTTGCCACCTGGCAGATTCCAAGTCAGATTCTAACAGTTAGCATCCTTTCATTTTTAATCGACAGTGTTAACCATCTCTAGAGATTACTTTCTCCATATCATCCCATCTCGCAACATCTGAACCGATCGATGATTCTACTGAGGGTTATACTCGAGGCCCCTTGGGCACCTAATTTAACGGCATCCTGAAGTTATGTGTGACCAACTAACCTACAGTAATTTCGTGAGCAGGCTTAATTTTTCAACACCTTAGTGCCTTCAATACAACCGGGCCCTTTATATTTTCAGTCCACATTAACGCCTTTGAAATTTTTGCAAGGTGGCTGCCTGCATCTTCATGAAAACATACGAATAGAGTATAGACCCCCCCATTCTATCTCAACTACAAACTCTCTGACACTGCAAGGTTATAGTCCTTCGCTTATTTTTATCACCAACTTTCTAACACGTTGCACTTTTTCCTGCAACGCAGGTTACTTGTTAGATACTTCACTATTTAAGGTCCCTATTGCCACTCTTACCTTTTTCTCACCTTCAGTTCAGCATTCAAGTACACTCTCGATTTTTTTGACTATGGACATCTCGTCTAGACCGTAAGACTTGTAACAGCTGTCACCTATGTTTTTTTGATTAAGTGGTGGCTAAGCTCCACGCCATCACCAGTTTGTCACCAACTGTTGGCTGATTACACTCCAAAGCCTTTGAACACGTGATCGCTAATGCGATGCATATCGCTGTGGTCCTCTGCGTTTTATGCGGCTTATAGACCAACCGGTTGACTGTTAAATGCACATCGTTTGCAACACGCTTACACTGGCCTTAACTTTCGGCATACTTGGGTCACGCAATATATATTTATAAGATAGACATACATTTACCTTGGTACATATCCTGTTGTTATACCTTTAGCGTGACCTTATACTAAATCAGACTTAAATCGAACATAATGTTTCCAAATATAGGGAGTGACAGTCATGTGATCCAACTTTGAGACCATCCCTATAGCTGAACCGATTTTGTCTATATTTGCAGGACATCTTCAGTGCATTTGGCATCTATTATATTAACCATGAGGATGCGTGCTTCCTTGCCATCAACTGCTCGAAATTATAGAAGACATTAACATGCACTCAAAGTAAGTGGCAGTTGCTTTGATTTATACCTATCAGCTAAAATATGACGTTTTGCCATTTTTAGTTCAATTTTGTGAAGAGTGTTGACAATACTTGTATATGTGTGCCCTTCGGGATATTTCGACTGATTCACTGAGAATTTTTGCAGTATTCATGGATGCATTACCGACGATGAGATACGGCAAGCATCCTCTGTACCCCAGACATAATAATAAATATGACTGACGTACAGGAAAGGGTTACCATACTAATTAGGCACCTTTCTGTTTTTATATTTAAGGTTTGGTCTAGACTCCCAGATTTCATTGAAGGAAAGGAGAGTGAGGAAATACATCTACTGCATTTCACCATTGGGAAGCTATGAGACGAGATACCACGTTGTAACTAGTGTTGTACACCTAGAAGCCTTTTATGAGGGATGTGTTGAAACCACCACATGGCGTTCTGCCCCTGAAGAAGTTTGTAAAGCAATCCCTAATGTTCAAAGGAACTCAACATGTTGGGTTTATTACAGAACTAGGCCAAGTGTTGTGATGGACATTGTCCACATCATTTATAATGTATGCATTGTTGCCATTACATTATAATGTATATATATAGCCGGCCGCTACACCAGAAGGGCCGCGATCAAAAGGGCCTGTCTGCAGCTGAGACCCCCATTCTCACCCGACCTGGGTAGGGCAGGAGCCCTCTCTCGACTGGACCGGCATCCTGAGCTGGACCCGTGTGCAGCACGGACCGAAGTACCGCCTGCCAGCACCATGAGCTACAAGTAAGTATTGCCTAGCTTGCTATATTAGAGCTAAGCATCTTGCAGGAATCTGTTTCTAAGGCTTCCTCACTATTTCCAAAAGCCTGCACGTCCATTCCAAAATGTGCCTAATGATCTCAGAGACCGTAGTCTCCACTTCAGAAAACAGCTGATTGGCCGTGCGCTTCTACTTCCCTACGATCCCCCGACCGGAGGCGGAAGCCGGCCGCTACACCAGAAGGGCCGTGATCAAAAGGGCCTGTCTGCAGCTGTCCGCAGATGGATGCGCTGAGAGACCCCCGCATGACTGTGGTCATAGTGTAAGTACTCTCCTATGCACCAAGATTTGACTATCTCCCACTGTTACCTCTTGCAATGCTTCCTCACTGGAGCGTATGAGATGATCTTCAAACATAACTGATTAAAACTTTTAATTGGACTCACATATGTGCCCTGTGACCTGCATACAAGCCGAGTGCTTACTGTGATGTGCCTATAGTTCTGCTGCCCTGAACCCTTTCATCTCATACTTGTACAACCATTCCCTTTCCCGAGTGCCTCTTATCCACCCACACTCCGGCTACATACCACGTTATGTAACACTTGCTCCGTAGATACGCACAGCATATTTGCCATATATGTACTGCATTACCCGTGTTGCTCAAAACCTGCAATGTAATTCATGCACTTCTCATAACAGTTGTCCGCTATGATCCTGCACTGTTGCTGAAATAGTTTCGTCATATTAGCGCCGATTACACTACTGGCTGTACTCCTTGTCTAGATTTATAACTTGTTCTGCTATATTATGCTTGCACAGCAGTGACATTGACTAGGTGTCAAATGCATCCTTGCGCTAATAGTCTACTAGGTTGCTCATACTGTGTTTTAGTCCTTCCTTGTGCCTACTAGCACTGAATTACTGTGTTTTCTACCGGGCTATAACTGTGACCTGGCTTAAACGTTTAGTTGCCCCTTTCACTGGCTTACCTGCGTTCCCCCTTTGTTATTCTGCAAATAATAATCTTGTCTACATATTTTATGTACTTCTATTACAGGCCGTTGTACTGCTCACTATTGCTGTCTAGATAGTGACTCGGCCTAGTTGCTTAACTGTTCTGACCCATTTAGTGCTATCGTCTAGATGACAAGCTGCATTAATGTACTACTGCCTCTGTGTTGCTTAAGTGACTACTACGTATTGCACTATTACTGTCTAGATGTGCTACCTTTGCCCTATTTCTGCCATGTAACTGTGCTTAGGCCTAAGTGACGAGTCGACTCTTAGGTACCATACCTCTCTCCCTATACTGCTTAACTGACACCTGTGTGTCACCTAGCTGCGACCCTGCCCAGGCGCCTCCATGTGCTGCACCTTCTTCTTTGACACCGTAATTGGAAAGATGTTAAACTTAGCAATACTGTTTTGTACAATGGCTGCTACCAGGTTTGCTGACCCTAGAAGCCAAGAAAACTTTGCTCAATCCCTGCTAGTACCTATTTTAGACCCTAGCCTGCCTACCTGAACAAATACAGTAACGAACACCGTTACCACAAGCCAACCTATATATAATAGGGCCTCAGAAACAGCAACCTATGCCTCTCTACCCTGTGCCACGTCCAACAGAAATGCTAGACTCTGCGCCAGATTAACCAAACTATATGAACCCCTGAGAAGATCCCTACTGACTACCAACCCCAAATCTAACCATAAGTTTAATTTGATACCTAGTCATTTAAATCTGTCTCCGCCACTGCCCATCTTGAATACGAATGCCCCCCAGACTAACAATCACAAGCACAAGTCATGTGATAATAACTCTGACAAATTTATCCGAGTCAACAAAGTAACTGAGGCTCCCCTCTCAAAGGAGCGCTTCTCAATGCAAGATCTCTCGTCGCCCACGCCACTGACATTTCCGACCTAAACACTGAAGGCAATCTGGATTTCCTTGCAATTACGGAAACATGGCTCCATAATGCAGCAGGACCTTCACTCATGCTAGCTATCCCAGATGGCAACACAATAGTTAGACAAGACCGAGACAGCGCCCGAGGAGGCGGCATTGCCATTATCTCTAAAACATGTCTCTGCCTAAGACTAACCCCCATCCATCAGGCACAATCATGTGAAGTTATCTCTGCCAAATTCTAGATAAATAACTCACAATCACTCACCATTCACCTAATATATAGACCGCCTGGCCCTCTTGGCACCTTTGAGGAGGATTTGCATGACATAATCACTAACGACCTTAAACCTTCCTCGCAATTACTCTTATTAGGGGACTTCAACATAGGTTTTAATGACCAAATAGATAAAAATGCCACAGATATAGTTAATATAATTAACGCAGTAGGCCTATCCCAAAAATTCAATAAACCTACCCACCTAAAAGGGAGAATATTGGATTGGATAGCGGATTAAAACTGTACAGTTACTATCTCATCCATCCTGCCGCTATCTTGAACAGAACATTCACTGGTGTCCTTCCACCTATCTACTGTTAGACCTACTCCATTGGCTCCTCCATTAGCGCCACCATGCTTAACCAGAAACAAACATCCTTCCCACCCTTAATACATTGCCAGAAAATCTTGATCCTAGTATCCTAGTTCACAAATTCAATAATATTATGCTCACCACACTGGACAAAATTGCCCCTCTCAAACTTAGACCGAGCAAACCAATAACCCACTTAAACAAATGGTTTACACCACAACTCAAAGCCCTTCGTATCCTAAAAAGAAAAAGTGAAACCAATTGGAGAGTCTGCCCCTCCAGTGAGAACAAAGCTAAATTAACCTCACTCTCTTCACATTACAAGAAGGAAATCTGCAACTCTTATGATGAGCGCATTGCTAAATCCAATTCTAGCATGAAAGAACTCTTCTCCATACTCAAAGAACTAGAGTCCCCAATAACTTTACCTGACATTTGTACCAAAGACAAATCTTGGTGTAAAGACATCCAACTTGTACTAGCCAATAAAATTAACATGCTCCAAAATAAAATTCAACAAAAAAAAGAAGTACTGAACTTACAGCATTCGCCCAATAACCTCTTGCCTAGTGTTTCACCACCTGCACACAATAATATATTCCATTTTTCCAAAATGTCTACCTTGGAAATAGAAAAAAATCATCCTGTCACTGAAGCCCTCTGACTGCAAAGGTGACATCTGCCCAGCACAACTAATAAAAGATGCTGCCAGAGAATTATCCCCATTCATCACCAAACTGATCAATGCATCCTTTTCCACAGGTACCATCCCTGCCAACCTTAAACAGTTTTGGATGCTCCCTCTCCTCAAGAAACAGACGCTAGATCCTCTCATCCCTACTAATTACCGGCCTATTACCACGGTCCCATTCTTACTCAAAATATTGGATAAAGCCGCCTACAACCAAATTCAAAAACACCTTGAACTGCACAAACTCCTAGGTAATAGACAATCCGGCTTCCGCCCACTACAAGGAACGGAAACAGCCCTAATCGACTTAAAGTCCCAAATAGATTAGCTCAGAGACAAAGGGAAGACAGTACTGCTGCTCGTACTTGATAATTCAGCCGCATTCTATCTGGTCAATCACAAGGTCCTATGCCGACATCTCTACTCTGCCGCCCACTTCTCCCTGGGAGTCATCAAATGGATTGAATCCTTCCTGAGCGAGAGAACTATGAGAGTTTTCTCTCCCTCGGCAGCTGCAGACCCGACACCTATCCTGTTCTGAGTTCCTCAAGGTTCTTGCGTCTCGCCAACTCTTTACAATATCTTCACCAATCCCTTGTTCGATGATCTGGACCATCTGGGTATTACCTACACTAATTACGCAGATGATACTCAGATTCTCCTCCCACTTTCTGGGGATCACAGTAAGGACACGGGGTTGGTGAACAAAGTATATCTTATCATCCAAGCATGGATGGCCACTCATGGCCTTTGCTTGAACGATGATAAGACTGAGTTGTTAATTCTGGGCTCACAGGCCAACATTAAAAAACTAGGCCAAGAATTCTCCTCATTCAATATTGACGGGACTTCCATTAAAGTCTCCATGGAGGTAAACACCCTTGGCTTCTACCTGGACTCCACACTGTCTTTTGATAAACAGGTAAAATCCCCTACCTCTTCTACGACCTACACTTGTAAACTACTCAGAACTGGTAAGCCATTCCTCGCTGATGAAAGCTGTCTGATCTTGGCTAGAGCCTTAATATTCTCTAGAATTGATTACTGAAATGCTCTATACAGTGGAGCTAATAAAACTACCATCCAAAAGCTCCAAACACTACAAAGGAATGCCTTAAGAGCAGCCTTAGGCATAAGCAAAAGAACCCACATCTCTCCCCTTAGACGCCAACACAAATGGCTATCCACAGCCAATAAAATACAGCTAAAAATGCTTTCTTTGACTCATAAAGCTCTCAATAACGCTGCCCTGAGCTAATTTACAGACAAACTCCAGAGAAGAATTTCTCTCAGACCAACTAGAATGTCATATGGTTGTTCTGGTATACACTTATTAGTTGTGTTCTGCAAATTCTAACAGTTTTTCTTTTTTTCTCTTCTGTGGTATTCAGTTGTCTATTGGTATAGGGTTCCAGTTTATCTTTCCACAGTTTTTTTCGAGGTTTTTTCTAGAATAGGTTGTCTAGTTAAAATATGGTTTACACACTTGTTTTATTGTTTATGATTATTGTGTTTGTTCAGCATATTAGAAGGTCAGACGGCTTTGTTACCGTCTTTTTAGGAATTTTTAAAGAAAATTTGTTCTCAATAAATTGTTTTTCAATCTAATTGTATGCATTTAATAAAAAGAGATATATATATATTTTTCCAAACATGATTTAAGTGTCAATTGTTGCAATTGAGGAGATCAGTTCATAGTGCCTCCCCGTAGATGAATTTAGATCTTTAAGGGTGAGTTTCTGAGAGACGTTAAGACCCTTTTGTTGTAATTTAAACAGTTTGTATAGGGCACTGTCTTAAGTCTCTCCTTTTAAAAAAAAACCCAGTCCTTTGTAAGTTTTTCAGTCAACAATTTGGTGGAACCTTAGTCGTGGTATATTTCCCATACTCTAGTGAATGCGAACACCAAACTAAAGAGACAGGGAGCTCTTTTTTGTAGTTTATTGATTATATTGAATCGGGTTTGCTCCTATTTCTCTATTTCCTTACCTGGTATCCCCCTGGTTTACAATTGGTTTTCCTTCCACCTTACCTACAAACTCAGAATCCAGTGGTATGTCAAAGGTGCAGTAAAGTAATTGTAAATCCATTATCACCACTTACTGACATCTTTTGCCATACCATTAAACTCATACTGAGGTCCCAGGGGCTTAGTCATGACAGCAAATTCCTCCTTAGCTGACTAAAGCCCTTGCAGAGCAAGTCCACGGTGTTGAGCGACGCAGGGGCACAGGAGATGCTGACCGATGAAACATAGCACGTTTGCTACATCCACGCTTCTGAGCCTATATAATTTGAGGTTCGAACCCTCTGCAGAAAAGCCTTCACAGGACAAGTCCACTGTGTTGAGCCACACAGGGGCACAGGAGATGCTGCCCTACGAAACATAGCACGTTTACTACGTCCACGCTTCTGAGCCTATATAATTTGAGGTTCGGACTCTGTGGCAAAGCCCTCGCAGGACAAGTCCACGGTGATGAGTGACACAGGTGCCCAGCAGATGCTGCCCAACGAAAGGTAGCACGTTTGCTACGTCCACGCTTCCATGCCTATATAATCTGAGGTTCGGACCCTCTGCGGCAAAGCCCTTGCAGGAGAAGTCTGTGGTGTTGAGTGACACAGGTGCGTCCTCTACAACTCATGCAGAACAGGACTGCAAAACTTGTACTTGGCCTCAAGCCCAGGGAGCGTATCTCTCCAGCACTGAAATCTCTGGCTCCTAGTGGCGGCAAGGATCAAGTTCAAGACCCTCTGCATTGTCCACATGACTTTCCGGTGCCTGGGACCGCAATACCTCCAACTCTCTCTACTGAAATATCTTCCTACTGGAGCTCTTCGCTCCTCCACCTCCAACTCCTTGAGGGTCAGTCACTTCTCCAAGCAACGAGTTGAAGGCAGATCTCTTTCTTCGGCTGGTGCCTCACTCTAGAACAGCCTCCCAACCTTTCTGAAACTTGAGCAGAACCATCTCCAGTCAGTTCTGGAAGCACCGCAAGACCTCCCTATTTGCTTTTGCCTTCTCTCTTCCTCTTCCCTGCTGATCTCCTGTCTGATACATGCACTTGTCACCTGGCAACCCTCTGAATTCGGGCCCAGGTCCCTGCCTGTCCAGCTGCAAACCTGCACTGCCTCTTGGCACCTCCTGCACCTGTGGTCTGTATCTGTCCCCTCTCCTATACTTATTAGACACTTGTTGTCTGCACTTCTAACACTCGCACTTGCCACCCGTTGGCTGCACTACTTCTTGTTTCCTGATTCCTTACCCTGCACTTGTCCTCCCTCCTGCCTCCCTGGCCCTTCTCCCCTCCTTGCTCCCCTGCACTTGCGCAATCTGAATGTCATTAGGCCTAGTAAGATCGTTGTTTTTGTCCTCCCTCTGTTTCCCCTCCCTTGCCTTGTTACGCCTTGAAACACTTGTGTACAGGCACGTTATGAAATGCCATATCATATCATATCCTCTCTCTCCTTCGACTATGTACCCAAACTCCCTCTTATGCAGTGCACTGCTACTTTCTAGCCTGTCCGTGATATTAATCAAGGTTTAGCACAGCAGCGATCTAATTCAGGATGACTCTGCACTTTCTCAGGGGTTTGCTACCAGAGGCTAATGGCCCAGTGATTTTGATGGCAGGAATGTAGGTAATCCAACAGAGCTTCACAGGGGTGCACTCTAGTTGGATATCCTGCCACATTCAAACATACACACACACACACACACACACACACACACACATGTACACACACACACACACGGCAGATGTTAAATATAAGCTTTATGTTGCAGATGTTTTATTGTGCTAAATTATTTATTTTCTCTGTCACAAAAGGTGTTTAGGCCTGATGGGTTTGGGGCAGGGTTTTTTGGACAGATGTAATTTGTTATGCAGCTCACATGCTATATTTACTAAATTGCCATCTTATAGCAGCAATATGATTAGAGACATGAAAAGGTATCAGGCTGGCAGCATAGCATAATTGCCATTGTTCTACTAAGAAAGAGGGAACCATGGTATTCCTCTGTGGACACTGTAGGTTGACAGGAAAAGTAGAAACCTGACCTAAGTCTAAGTCTAGACTGCTAAGTCTAGACTGCTAAGTCTAAATCTAAGTCTAAGTATAATTGTTAAAAATCCTTTGTTAAATAACAAAAGAAAAACAATGTGGAATAACCCTCCAGTTTAAAGTTCTGATTACCTACTAGTAATCTTCGTTAGCTCTAGTAACTCCCTTCTTCGTCGCAGTTCTTAGCAAGTGAAATAATTCTGCCTTCCCCATACATTCTCACAAGAATCCATGGATAAAAAATACTGTGCCCCCCTGCCCTAATCTCATAGGGGTATAAAAGTGGTGAACTTACCCGTGATCCTCCTTATAATACCCAAGGGTTTGGGTGATCAATCACCCTGAGGAGGGAGAGGCAGGAGGTGTGTGATGAGGGAGAGTGATTAGGAATAATGATGATTAATGGTAAGTAACCTGAGCATTACCTCTGCATCCTCTCTTCCTCATTTTAGTCCTTAACTGAACGTTACCAAATAATTGATTGATCGCCTTGAGTACTCCAAACAAAACAGACTCATATGCTGCAACATGCAAATAAGTTCATTTATTAAGCCGATTATGTTCACCAAATAGCCAAAGGTAATACTGGGGCAGCCAAGTCACTATCAGCGTGGCCTGCTAAGTGCAGCTGATAATGTGGCATGAAAGTTCCAGGAGCTGCTCAGTTTGTGGCCCTATGAATGTCCATAAGTGAGGCCCCTTTTGAATCATCCCAACACACCACAATGACCCTAGTTGGCCTGCCCATGATGTGTTCTGTGGGAGCAGAGCCTTTGTCGGAGTAAGCTAAAGAAATAGAATCTTTCAGCAAGTACCTGCTGGATATGGGGAAAGCCTTGTGGCTCCTTCTGCTCCACCCCCAATGGTAACAAACAGGCTGTTGGAGGTATGGTTGGAGTCTGTGCAGTCCAGACCCATTAACAGGACTAAGCAATTATCTGGATTGGCCAAGAGTTCCCCTCTCCTGCATAGAGTCCAATGCAAAGAATGGGAGAACAATGTCCTTGGACGCATTAAATGTGGACACTACCCTGGGACAGAAAGATGGGTCACTTTGGAGGATGACTGATTTACAAGTCAAGTGATAAGGTAGGGGTGAAGTGAAAAGTAAGGCACCCAGGACACCATTTCTCCTTGCCGAAGTGATGGCCACTATGAATACAGTCTTTATGTTCAAGTACTTAAAAACTGTACATGCCAGAGATTCAAAAGGAGGAAACCCGGAGGGCTTTGAGAACTCAGAGTTGTCCCCAAGGAGGTATCACATTCTTCGTTTTAGTGCGGAAAATGGCAGCACTCCCAAGGACTGTGTCAATGATGCCATTTGCCGGGGATGGAGTAACCAAGGGGCCCAAATGCTCAAATGGCTGACTTCTGTCTCTGCTTGGATGAGTGGACCAAGCCCAATTTGAAACCATCCTGGTGAAACTAGGCAATGGCAGGAGGCCCAAAACGGAATGTTAGTAATTCCTTCTGCCCACATCAAGAGACAAAAGAGTACCAATGGCGTACATACACGCGTAATGAAGAGGGACATCTGAGGTCCTGATCTATTAAGAAGAGGGCTGCTGAAAATCCTTGATGCAGGAGGACTGCCTTTCAATAGCCAAGTCACACAACTCCATTTGCTGAGCAGCTCCAAGTACCCTTGAAGAGGAAGAGCTGGGACACTGGGAACAGGGAGGGGTTGGGAGAACAACTGCAGTGTCAGAGGGAACCACAACCTCCTGGTCCAGTTGGGGGTCACCACAAGGACACTGACATCACTGTCTTTCTCCTTGATCTGTCTGAGGATACAGAGTACAAGGGGGATGGGCAGAAAAGCATAGAGAAGGATTTTCATCCATCTTCTGGAGAGGGCATCTGATCCCCAAGACCCCACCCCGGGGAAGCAAGATTGGGGGACTTTTGCTATGGCCTCTATTGCACACACGTACAGAGGTGGCATCCCAAACATTTCTGCAATCCCTTGGAATGTTTTTGAGATGGTCAGGCCCTGTGAGGAAGAAGATTCTCTGCTGAGAGTGTCTGCTAAATTCTCCAACAGGAACCCCTGATGTTTAAGGCCTCCAGGGACAGTATGTTCTGTTCTGTCCTTGCCATCCAGGAAGAGGCTATTGCTGCTAGATGAAGGAGCCCATACCACCATTTTGGTGGATATAAGCTGCTGCCATGGTGTTGTCTGTCAGCCTTTGTACTAGACGGCACCTACTCTTGGGTGTGATGGTTAGAAGGGCTGTCCTGATCGCCTCCATTTTCCTGTAGTTGGATGATCTAAGAGACTCTTGGTAAATTCAAATAACCTGCTTATGTGTGCTCCCAGTGAAGGCACCCCAACCCCTGCCACTTGCATTGGTGGTAATAAAGAGGGAGTTGAGGCAGATTTAGGTGAAATCTTCTCGGGAGATTCTCCAGTTGGATCCACTACTGGTGCTGTTTGATCTGAGAGCCCAGAGGAATCTGGAGCTTGATATTTCCTGATAATGGAGTCCAGTGATGGTGATTGTGAAAGAGCAAGGGGCGCAAGCGAAGATAAACACAGATAGTGACTAATGCTGCTGCTGCCAAGAGACCCTGAATCCTCAGCAATTGGAAGGCCATTGCACACATAAATTCAAACAGGCTTGTTACCACTTGGATGATCCAAATCCTCTGATCTAGGGTTAGGGGATCTAGGTCCTGGTTGGTCGGAAAGTGTTCTTTAATGAAATGGAGATCCTGGTAGTTAGACAGATGAGATTTCCTGATTTTGATTGGGAATCATTGGAACGCTAGGCAGCTGACAGTTCCTCACACACCTTTGTTTGCTTCTAGGGGCAAGGGTCAGGATTACAAGGTCAGGATTAATAGGTCATACAGGTAAGGAAAGATGGTCACACCCTGTTCATGAAGCCTTATCATCAGTGGGGCCAGAATCCTGATAAATACCCTGTGCATTGATTTTAGTCCAAAGGGAAGGATGATAAACTCTAAATGCTGGCCTGATGGCAAACATCAGATAATGGTGATAGGTTGGTCTGATGGCCACATGGAGCTATGTGTTATTGAGGTCCAGTGATATAGGCTAATCCTTTTAGGGAACCAGGGGAATGATGCAAGTTTCCACCCTGAAAGTGATGTTGAAAACTGACAGGTAGAATTTTATGCGGTTGATAACCAATCAGAAACCCCTGGATAAATAGACACTAGAAACATGGTAATCTCCTTTTTCTCTCTCAATCAGAGGCACCAGGGGATAGCCTTCTTCTGGAGCAGGATAGGAAACCCTTGCCTCATGGCTTCCCTTTTCTTCAGATACACTGCCCACAATGTGTTCCTAGTGTCTGAATCATAGAGCAGAGAGGAGACTTTGATGGCATACCACCTTCTTATAGCATCAGGATCCAATTGTCTGACATGGAATGGGATTATTTATTTATTTATTTTTATTTAATATATTTCTATAGTGCTGGAACAAATGTCCTGGGGCATAAAAGCACTGAGACTGGACATACAACACAGAACAAAAGAAATGCAGGCAAGCCAGAGTGGCGAGAGAGCGGGGTATCAGTCTTTCTTCAAAGAGAAATGTTTTTAGGTTATTTTTAAAACTTGACAGGCTAGAACACAGCCTTAGGTCAGGCGGGAGTGTGTTCTATAGGCGCCGTGATGAGAAAGGAAAGAATCCGTTTTTCACCTGTGTCAGTTTTTCCTTGGGGATGAGACGTAAGCCTGAGTTATTAGATCTGAGGTTACTTCGGTCAGGTAGCCATTTAAGCTGGTCTGACAAGTAGGCAGGACTCTTGCCATACAGGCATGCATGCAAGATGCATAGCGGGCGAAACATGACTCTCTTTTCTAAAGGAAGCCAGTGTAGATCTCTACTGGCTTTTGACACATGATCGATTTTAGCCAGACCAAGTACTACCCTCACTGCATTGTTCTGAACAATTTGAAGGCGACTTAGCTCCCCTTTGCCAATGCCCAGTAATACACTGGAACAGCAGTCAATATGACTCCCGATGATAGCCCTGGCCAGGGTGGCACAGCTTGTAACGTCCAGGAATGGTCGTATTAGTGGCAGCAATTTAATGTAGTAAGATGTGTTCGACACTACGCAACTGATATGTGCCCTCATTGAGAGCTCTTGGTCGATAGTGACACCCAGGGTTTTCACCTTCTTAAGAGTGGGTAGAAGACAGTCTCCAATTTGAAAAGAGGAGTACGCTGGATCAAGATGGCGGAGCTTAGGCTCAGTGCCCAACAGTATAATGTCTGTTTATGAGTTATTAAGGGCTAGTCCATTAAGCAACACCCAAAGATGGATTTTATTATAGGTTGCATTTATGGTCTCAGTGTCTTTGAGGTGATCACCTGAGAGTGGAAAGAGACACTGAGGAACGTCAGCGTAATTAGCATAACAGATACCATCTTCATCCAGTTGACGAAAAAGTGTAAGCATAAATAGATTGAAGAGGGTGGGGGACAGGCAAGCGCCCTGCGGCATTCCACATTCCAGGGTCATTCCCTCTGACATTGCATCCTCGTGAAAAACCTTTGCAGTCCTATTTGACAGAAATGACAGAACCCAATTGACCTCTTCCTTGGTGAAAGAAGTTCTTTCTATCAGTCTGCTGGCCAGTATGGAGTGGTCTACCAGGTCAAACGCGGCTGTCAAATCAAGGAGCATCAACAGAGATGAGTTACCATTTTTCATGGATTTAAGATTGTTCGCTTTAAGGTCGAACAAGGTGGACTCAGTGCTATAAGCACTCCAGAAGCCCGACTGTTTGAGGCCTAGTATGCCTGCTGTGCTCAAGAAAACCTATATCTGTCCCTGTGCTATTTTAAAAACTACCATCAGCAGTAAGGGGGAGTTTGTAATCGGGCGGTAGTTGCCTGCTATACTTGGATCAAGTATGGGCTTCTTCAAAGGGGGGCTGGGGGGATCCAGTCTTGCTTGATGTCTCGAGAAACCAACATATCCCTAAAGGAAGCATTAACAAACTTAGCGATCAGAGGGGCGAGCAACTGGGCACAAGCTTTCACTATTTTAGCCGGACAAATGTCACCTCTACAGCTGGTCGGCTTAAGTTTCCTTAGTATACCCAGAATCTCCTCTTCTTTCACTACTTCAAAAGAGAAAGGATGTATGCTGGGTGGCTGGCGCTGAGCATGGGCAGGAACAGGTAATGGAACCAATTGAGTAACCTTAGTTTCAATGTCCTTTTTAATCATTTGGATCTTGCCGGTCATGGCCTTTTCAATTTGGGCACACCAGTCTGTATTTTCTTCAAGTGTAAGAATGTTTGGGCATGGATCTTCCAGTTCTTTTAAGATCCTAAAAAGATCCCTCGTATCTGATGTAGCGGGTGGTATAATTGGGTGCACATGTAGGTAGTCTGCCTCCCATCAGGCCAGAGGAGGGAGTCACCACCCAGTCAAGAATGAGCCTGATTGGGAGGTAGCGATGGTCTGGTCTTGTGTGGCATTGGCTTTGGCTACCCCCTAAATCAGCCCATCCAACAGGGTCCTAAGAATGGAACCATTAAGGTGCAAATTAAGCTAGTATGCCTCCCACAAAGCCAGAAGAAAAAGTAGGGATAGTTTGTTTTTTTGCAGCATGGGCTTTGACTACCACCTAAATCGCAGGTGTCCAATAGTATCCTGAGAATGAGTTAGAGTTGACGTAGGGCTGTTTCTCTGTACCTTGCGGACTTGGATCCATGCTTCCTACAGAGGGTCCCAAATCCTTCTCTTCCTTGTACACTTGGTGACTCTCCTCCTCCAGCTGCTCACTGAACAATGTCACACCCTGGAAAAAGAGGTATAGGGCCATCAAGTTGTGTGCTGATTCAGTCTGCCAATCTCTGACATGTATATATCTGTGTCTTTTGGCAAGTCGTGAATACTTTTCTCAGGTTAAGACAGTAGTTTATGGTTATTTATTGCTACATGCCCAGGAGGGTAAACATTTTAGCTGTAGGGGGGGTTCCCTGAGTCTGTCCATCATCCTTTCTGGCTACAGTTCCCACTCTTTCGAATCATCCTAACTCTCATCTCTTTTACTCCTCCTCTAACTGTGCCTTTCTGTTCTCTCCTCCTGCTTGTACTCTCATACTCTGACTCCTCATCACTATTCTCCCTATCTCTTCTTACTCCTCCTCTTAGTCCTCCACACTTTTCTTCCCTCTTTTGTGTACTCTTCCTCTCACTCTTCTTCTCACACTTGCATCCCTACTTTTAACCACCCTACCACTCTCCCTCTAAAAAGGGCCTTCTATCCCACTTTCCCACTCCTAATCTCACCTGCCCTCTTACTCTCCCTTCTGTCACTCACACCCAATTGGCACCAGACTCTCAATACCTTACCTTCTCTCTCTCCCCAAGCACACCAATACTCTCCTCCAACTGACCCTTCATCTGCTTGACACTCCTATCTGGTTTCTTGGTCTTCTTCCACCTCCTCTAACCTCACCCAAACAATTCTCTCTGGACCCTGATTCTCCAGCTTTGTTTTATAGCCCCCCCCTTTCCTTTCTGAAAACTTCCATTGGGCATTAGGGTCAGCTGCCTCCTAGGTCAATTCTAGGCCAATCCTTGCCTTGTCTAAACCAAATCCCTCCTAGCTCCTCCCCTTTGAGGTAGAGCATTTTCTTGGAGGCTTCATAAGGGCCCTGCGTCCCAACTCCTCTTCCAGACTACATGCATGCAGGACTTCTTGGCTTTGGTTGCTCTCTGTTCTCTGATTCATGTTTCAGGTTAACATTGATAGAGCTTTCAGGGCATGCTCTCTGCTCTCCTCTTCTGGTATAGAGCAACCTGCTATTTCTAGCTCATCTGCTACTATTCCAATGTTCCCTTGTTACAGGTGTGGGGCCCTTGAGCTAGTACTCGGTATCCAACTTGGATCATTAATGGGTCTGGAAAGACTACAGAAATATGGGCAAACATTTCTCTCTTTCCGGTCCATGCTGCATTTTGGCCATTGCACCCATGTGCACTGCTGGAAGATGTAGGCCTCTCACATTTCAGATTTCTTCTCTTGTGCTGCTTACGGCGGCATCATTGGTGTAACCTCTTTTGAGACACACATTCCTCAGTCCTTGCTGTTGGTCTCTGAAGGCACCGCTCCCAGTGGTTCACTAGGCATTATTGTGGCATAGGGAGTGTGGTGCCTGCTGGAAGATGTCGTCTTTGGGTCTAGCATCACAATACTTGATCGTTTTGATCCCCATGGCTCTGTGGGATCATCTAACGCATTAGAGAAAGAGAGCGAGAGAGATATGGCCAGGACAGAGGGTGCTTGGCACCGGGACAAGGAGTGATACAGGTCAGCAAACAAAGCTTCATACATTCCTGAGAGCCAGGGATTGGAACCCTCTCAACTCCCCTTCAGCACCCATGGGTTAGGTATGGCCCTCCCTATGCCCTGGTAGGATACCTTCCCAAAGTTGAGAGGGGTCCTTGTGCTGCTTTGACAGGGAGGGCTCTCCCCATGACCCTGTCACAGTCTTCTGGCTAGCACAGCAGTGCCCATGGTGAGAGAGGTGTACCTTACTCTATCAAATGTTGAGTCTGATAGAAATGCAGCCTCCTTGTGTATAGTGTCAAAAAAGGCTGTACAATCTGCTCGCTGCTCAATGCAGGAACATAGGACATGAAAATCATCCATGAGTGCCTGGGATTTGCAAGATGCATAGACAGAGGTTTGCAGGGACAGGTGGGACCCAGCATAGGTCTTCCTTAGGGCAATGCTGGAAGATGTGGTCTTCTTGTCTACTGTATTGCAATGTCTCTTCCAGGACCATGGAGTGCCACCCATAGAGCTAGATAGGAGTGAGTTCACTTCCAAAGAGGTAGGCATGGAAAGCCCCCTCCTTGAAGTGGGTGTATAATGCTCATGAACAATGGCAGAAGGATAACATCAGGCACCTTCCATGCTCTCAAGACCATGTTTCAAATGTCTGGTGTGAGAGGTAATACTTTCTTCACAGTCTTTTTGAACTGATGTACCATGGGCTTGGCAATGGGATTGAGGTGTTCCTATCTAGAGAATTCAATGTGTTGGGCCACATGATCAAGGACCTCCTCAACCTTAGTCCTTTCCAGATACTTGCCCCTGGGAGGAAGGGGGATCTCTGTGGCCCCTTCTCCTGCCTCTACCCCTGTGTCCTTTCTCTTTCAACATTGTCTCTCTGATTAACTATCTTAGCTCATCAAATGTGCTGTGTCTAGTCTTCTTCCTTCTCCCTCTGCATGAAGGAGAGGTGGAGGATTCAGGAGGCAGCACAACATGCCTCCTCATCTGGCTGTGTTTCAGCACGGCAACCCCGTATGGAGTTGCCATGATAATTATACATGTTCTGACCCTCAGGCCACACCTGTGCTGATGCCCCCCTAGGTTTACCATTCTAGTCAACCTACTCCCTGCATGTCCCTGAAAGGGCAGGGAGGGATCTTGGGACACTGGGGAAGGAAGAGAAGAGGGTTTCCATGCACCAGCCCCAATTTCCATGGAGGGGGAGTCCTTCCCTTCGGCCACCTCCTCCCTCCAAGAAGCACTGCCTTCAGGTTGCAGCATGAAACTGCAGAGGAGGCGGGTGCAAGACATGGACCCCCTGTCTCCAACGTGAGAATGGCGCCTGATTAGACCTTACCTGAGTGTTCAGTCCCACACCCGTGTCCCGGCTTCGGAGGAGGAACAAGTAAGGAGAAGTAGATTCACCGGGCACCCCAGTTGTCGCACTGCACGTTGTTTCATTGCAGGTGACTTTGCATTTATGGGAACTCGAGGTCCGCTGATCACACCTGCTACTACAGACGATTGCTGGTCCTTGGTGACTAATTCAGCAGACATGCAAGCACATTCTTGCTCCGAGCACCATCCAAAAATTGGAAATACAAAGTGAAAAATAAAGTGTTAATGCTCTCATATGGAAGGGGGAGTCTTGTCGCACAATTCATATACTGCCAATGACCACCCAATCAGTAAGCCAAAAATACCACCACACAATATTTGGTTTGGGAATCCTCAATCACATCCTATCTTCTTTAACGACGTTACACAATGATCCCATTAAAGAAAGATGGCTGTTGAATACTCTCTTGGCCTTGTTCCAAGTTTGGCAGTAATACAGCTGAAGGAAATTACAGTTCCAGCTGGTAATAACAGTGACATCTCTGCCTATTTATGAGATTGCAGTTAATCTCCATTTCAAAGTCCCACTGGACCTCAATGGTGAATATTACCATAGATGGTGTTAAGACTGGCACCAATACCGCTGTTTTATGGTAGGTACGGCAGCCATGCACATGAAGATGGTTTTCACATTGTTTGCCTTACAAATCAGTACAAACGGTGGTAACAATATTAGTGCCTCTTTTTACCACTCATAGAACTCATAATGAGGTCCTCTGTCCTACCCACGTAGCATCACAGGGCCACACAACAGGACATCTCTTAAAGGTGTGTCAGGTCTATTAGCCATCCAGGCATCTTAAGTAGCCCACTTGAATATGTTAAGACAGATGCCAAGAATTTGGGGTCCTACTTCTCTTCATTCAGTGCCTTTCACTCTGGAATGCTCTCCACACTCATCTAAGACTGGAAGGTAACTTACACAAAATTTGACAGTGAACTCAAAACCTCCCACAAGGAACCACAATAATCACTCTGAGCCCAATTCGTCAAAAATAAGACCATCCTACGTCACCTCCAATCTTGGATAGCGGGAGCATGATATCCAAAAACTATCCATCCATGAAGTCTGTACCATCAAACTCTTAGTACACAGGCATTCTGACACAAGATTCAAAACCACAATATGGCCCTCATTATGAGGTTGCCGGTAGGCGGCCGGTGCTCCAGGCGGCCTACCAGCAACCACAGCTTACCGTTTCCGACACACGATATCCGGGAAATATCAGGATTTTACAGGCGGCCAAGGAACAGTGAAGTACCAGCATTGTTAGTAACAGTGCTGGTGCTTCAGTTAAAAATATGCCAGTAGGGAATTGAACTACCGGCAGGTCAGGCATGGCGGTGGCTCACTGCCCCTACTGTCAGACTTGTAGTTTGACGATCCGGAAAATGTGCCAGTAGCGTTGTTATCAGAACCTTATTCCTGGGCCGGCAAACTAATGTCTACTGTGCATCTCTTTTTCCTTTGAACCCATCACACTGCATCCAATCAGGGAGGCTACTTAAAGCGTGAAGAAGACCTTGCAAACAACTAACCAATTAAAGGAAAACCAAAAAACACCATGAATGTCTATGGCTTAGTGATTCCATTGCAGACTGCAGCATCAAGAACTGGTATGTGATCCATGAAAAAAAGGCTTTAACCTTGGCGTATAAAAGGGTGAGTTGGCCTGCAGCGGGGTTCGAATTTGCGAAGTGCAGGGTGGCCCTTGTGAGAGTTAAGCACTTACATTTGAGTTATCAACCCATATGCATGAGGCAGTCTGGGAGTTAATAACTTCATCTCTTACCATATTGCTGGGAAAAAGTGTTATGTTTTTATGGCCTCATTACGGTTATGGCAGTAATTGGACAGTAAATCCATTGAAATGGCTTGCCGTTATTGCCACCCAGTCCCGTAGGATTACCACTGTATTACAGGTGGTGGCAAGGCAGCAAAAATCAAAATTTTTAGAGTTCATAGAATTCCATGGGGATTTTGGAAGAGTTACCATGAGCGGCAATTCCGCTGCGGTAATTCCCCCAATTTTTAGAGGTGAAACAGAGAATTCAACTCCAGCAATTTACTGGAGATGAATCCTCCACTTTAACGCCAAACTCTGAAGGCCCTATTCTCAACTTGGCGCAGTGAAGGTGCAAAACAGCACGATTCACTGCGCCAAAAAAGGACGCCCAGGCTCGACTAGTATTCTCAAGTGGGCCTGAACGTCCTCGTAGAGCACGACAGTGATGTGTGAGGATTGCGCCTGTTTTTGGCTCGAACGGGTGCAATCCAATATTGGCAGCATTTTTGTAAAAAAACGACATATTGGTTATTTTACAAAAATGCAGCCGAGAACACAGATGAACACATTCCTATACACCACCAAAGTGAGCAGCTTCAACATTGCAGGATGTGAAGCTGCTTACTTTGGTGTATAGGAAAGTGTTCATGTACACCTGTAAGGTGTTTATGAAAACATTCATTTAAAGCGAGCAGCTGCTCGCTTTGGTGTAAATGAAAGTGTTCATATACAACACACGGGTGTATATGAACACTTTCATTTACACCAAAGCAAGCAGCTTCAACGTTGTACGATGCAACGTTGAAGCTGCTAGGTTTGGTGTAAACGATTTGGTGTAAATGAAAGTGTTCATATACACCCGTGTGTTGTATATGAACACTTTCATGTACGCCAAAGCAACCAGCTTCAACGTTGCATCCTACAACGTTAAAGCTGCTTGATTTGGTGTACATGAAAGTGTCCATATACAACGCACGAGTGTGTATGAACACTTTCATTTACACCAAACAATGCTTCTTGTGGCACTCCTCCAGTTTAACGGCACCAAAAGGGTACCGTATATGTGCGCTAGTTTAGCGCACATATTAAACTGGCAGAGTGCCACAAGAATAGGCTTCCAAAAATCCAGGGGACGAATGTGGCGGTTGCTAGGTTGGTTTCCAAACCATGCCAGCAACCGCTACATGTATTCTGAAAGTGGTGCATTCCTTCCAACTTCAGAGGAATGCGCCACCTTCAGAATAGGTCTTAAGTACCGAAAAGGTTGTTAAGCCTTTTAACGTCCTTTTCGGTACTTAAGACCTAGATGAGAATAGGGCCCCAAATTCATAGATGTGGTAAAAATGGCGGTAACACAAAGTGTTGGTAATATATTACTGCAACTTTTTTACCGCACTGCTGAACTCATAATGAGGCCCATATCTTTCCAATCCTTTCTCTACATCAGAAGGACTTTTATGGCTAGAGAGACTCTGCAATTATATTATTTTTGAGTCCAGCAAACTGTGAACATCGGATTTCAAATATTCCCTGAAAACCCAGGCAGCCTGGTGCATTTATGAGAGGTTCAGGCCAATGCATTTGCCCTGACTTGCCTGTGAATCTCTAGAAACATGTCCTCCTTATTCACACGGCCATTGCTGTGCTACTCGGTTTCTCTATTTGCTCCTGAAGTGTAGTTGTGAAGCATCTCGCGGGAAAGTCTTTTCTTGCAAGGTTTACATTTAAAGCATAATTTGTTTAGCCTGCCAATGATTGTTTCGGATACTGCATTGCTGGCTGCTGTCTCCAGAGATGAATCAATAAAGATCCTGAAATTCAACACGGCCGTTTCCGATACACTTGAATCAATTAGCACTGAATTCAAATGCATGAGAACAACGCTGACGAATCCTACCAGTCATTGAAGAACACGTGACATAGGAACTGAGTGGACAGTACAGTACATGTTTCTACCACCAGTCCCTCTTACGAGTGAATTGAGAAATGCCTGTACTGCCTGGTCGAGCATATTAGGGTACATTCTGAATCACCCAACATTTGGTTGATTGACTAAGCCAAGCTATGCAAAACGTCCGTCAGGAATTGGACAGAGTGGTTTAGGCAAGTTTAATCTAAAATGATATGAATAGGGCATGCACAATTGGAATTATTGATCAGTCTTGCTTGAAAGAAGAGACAGGAGATTGAGAGGTAGAAAATGCAGTGGCCCTCATTCCGAGTATGGCGGGAAGCGGTAAAAGTGGCTATAAATTCATAATGGCCACTTTTACCACTCCACCGAAATAGAGGTCCCAGAAAAGGTGGAATAAGCCCCGGGGGAATACTGCCAGTGGAATTTGTTCCAAAACAACAGCAGAATATGCCCTAGTGATAATTCCGCCAGGCAGCATTCCTGTTACTGCCAATGGTTGGTGCGCACACCTGTCAACTTTTAATGTGGCGATAACTCCGCAGGATGCATTTACGGTAATGGTAAAGCCATCCGGCAGAATTACTACCAATTTTACCGCCTAACTCGAAGTGAGAGCAATTGACATTTGATGTAGTTCAGCGACTAGGGAGCTAGGAGAAAATTGAGAATGGTTTGTCAGCAGGCAGGGGATTACATTCAATGGTTGTGCCTGTGTGTGCCATCTTTTCATGATCATTTACAATTTTAGTTGGGAATACACACAATTATATAAAGGTTTTGAGTCAAGAAATTGCATTGAGTGGCTGAAGGGGTTGTGGCAACTTTTTGTGATGGATGAGACAACATATTAGTTTCAAAGATTTGTGATGAGATAAAATACTAGCCAAGATTAAACCCTAGATTGTTTTGAAAAGCAGGAAATCACCTTTAGTTGCTGTAACTGAGTGTGCCAAATTTTAGTGATGGAAAAGTTAAAATACTAGCTGTAAAAAGAATATCATATAATTGTTTGAACACATGCGATTACTCTCAGTGGCTGTAAATGAGACTGCCAACATTGTGTGACAGAAACGGTAAAACACTAGTAGCAAAGAAATATTATTAGAATTATTTCAATGGAGAAGATTAGATTCAGTAACTTTACCTCAGTGGGCCTACGTTCGAGACAAAATGCTAGTTGTGTGGATTTGTGACTAGACAAAATACTAGTAGGTTCTTTCCTCACAAGAAGAACTGCACCACACAGATTCATTGAACTCTTTGCGACACATCAATATTCAGAATTTGAAGTGGGCGCAGGGCCGAAGACAGTTGGCACAACAAAACCCCAACTATCGTATGCCAGTAGACAGAATACTAGTTGAGGAGTGAAGATCATAGAAGTGTTTGGAGGCAGGAGATTACATTCAGAGGTTGTATCTGAGTTTGCCAATTTTTTGTGCAGTCTAAGACTAAATGCTAGTTGGGAATATTTGTGATGGGAGAGATTGCTAGTTGTGCAAACAAAATCATAGAATTGCATGGAGGACATGGGTCCTTTGCAATGGGTGAGAGAATGTGACTTGAAAACCAGACTCAGCAGGTGTGGGTGGAAACATAAGCCAGGGACCAGAATGGGACAGAATGACATAGGAATGGGATGGTGAAATAAGTGCTGACTTAACGATGGAGGGGTGATGGAAAGGTGCTGTGGGGTTGTCCATGATGGGACATGAGAACATGGTGATGCAGTAGTGTAGAGTGCTTGGAAACAGGTTCTTTAGAAAGAAGGACAGCTTTGTGGTTGGATTTAAAATGTGGTACAGTTGGATTACTACAGAGAGGCAGAGCATTCCAGAGTAGGAGAGTGAGGAGAGAGCGGAAATGAGAGGGAGCATAGAGGTGAGCTGAGGATGATCTTAATGAGCAAGGAGGAGAGTACGGAGTAAGATGAGCAGATAGGTTTCGTGGGGCGAATCCATGGATAGTTTTGAAAATTATGAAAAGAAGTTTATAAATGGACATGTGTGGTATTGTCCTAATGAGTTTTTACAGAGTGCCTCAATTTCATTCCACTCCCTTTATACTCTTAAAGAAACTCTTAAAGAAACCCTTCTATCAATTTGCACTTATCTTCTGGGTTATGCAATTCCTTGGTATTAATTAGTGTGATTGCATGCTCCCCAGCAGTTCCCTACTCAACAGCATTTTTCAAATCCTTCCTCAGGCACTGGGTAATTGCTGAGGTGGTGAGGTCCCCCATTAGTGCCTTATTCTGCTTAGGAATCCTTCCCTGGGTTTTAAAGAATTCTGATGCAAACCCAAGACTTCCTTTAAACAAATAGGCATTGACCAGACAAATCTTAATGACTCGAGCCTAATCCTGAGCTGTAGGCTCTTGACCACATTGGCAGACAAATCTGTTTATAATAATTTAATACTATTGTCTCTGAAGATAATTAACCATAAGACTATGCCTATACTGGCTTAGACCAGGCCTTAACAAAGAATCTGTACTTCTGTCTAAAAAAAAACAGCTACCAGGACAATAAGCCTCAAAACCTCCAAGTTCGATCAGCTGCCTTTGATCTGGTATAAGCCGACATCTTGAAATTCCATATTTGTGTGCTTGGCATGAAGGATATCACTCTAGACTACACTATGATTACCTTCCAAAAAGACCAACCCCAGCTGATTACAAGTGATCCTGAATGCCTCGTCTTCATCTTAAAGAAAACAGACCACATTTCAGAGGCCAGAAAAAAACTTCATTCAATTCCAATTGAACAATGCATCAATTTCAAGATCTTGTGCATTGACCACAAAACTATCCATATCAGCTGACCAGCCAGGTCAACTACCCAATACTTTCTGAAGTCCTATCATCTGACCTTTGTGTGGTAAAGGGAGATCTTTCGACTACCAGAGCTAATCTCTCTATAGTTGTCTTCCATTGCATCTGTGGCTTAAACATACCCTTGTGACGCTCAGAAGAGCACTGAAGACCTACCTGTTCTGCACTTTAGATGGTATTGCACCCGGCTGCAGGTTCCATGTTTTTTCAACCCTTATTTTTCACTCCCAAATGGTTTATTGTTGATTTTTCATTGTCTGTAAATTCAAAGCAGCAGCAACATGCAAGAGGAACCCTTCCACTACCCCCAATAACAACCTTAAAAAACAGGACCCCCTTTTCCAAACATACTATCAGTGGCTTTTAAAAAAAGGAAATGTTGTAGGTGAATTTCTTGCTGATTAATATTCTGCACTGAATAAGGTGCATTGTGAATATTGTGCAATGAAATCACTGGGTGGCAGACTATCTTCCCTTCTCAAAAACAACAAACTGCTTGCAGTGTAATCACTATATCACAAGTAAGACTGTAATAAACTAATAAACTACATTCTTTTATTTATTTATTATATGTGTATACAGTTCAAACGAACTTTAACAAAACTCAATAATCACAATTTAACATACATTTCATAACATACACACATCATATTACTTTATACAGTATCAATCCTAAAAGACCCACTGCTTTCCAATAAATGTGTCTCTTTGGGAGATTTCCCAGCTACCTTAAGTCAGCCGTTCTGTGGTATGATTCTCTACCCTTTCGTAGATCTGCCAACACCAATCTTGTAGCCGGTTTATAGTCAAAAAGTCGAATCCAATAATGTCGAAAGTCAAAAAGTCGAAAACAAAAAGTCGAAAACAAAAATGTCGAATTTTTTTTTTGGTTGCTTTTTTTTCGAAATGGGGGGGTCCCCCCATCCCCCCTTTTTTAATTTTTTTTTTGTTTTACCCCTTTTTTTTTACCCCCGGAGCCCAAAAACAATATATAAATAAAAAAAATAAAAATTCGACATTTTTGTTTTCGACTTTTTGGATTTGACATTTTTGTAATTCGACATTATTGGTTTGACATTATGACTGGACACCCCTGTAGCCCGCCCCTCATTCAAGAAATCCACATGTCTGGGAAGATCTTTCGTAAAATTATGCCTCCAGATTCTGGAAGGATCTCCCTGTTTCGTTGCACTCAGATTCAAACATAAAATCATTCAATAAGGCGCTGAAAACCTTTCTCTTTGCCTAATCTTTCCTTTTCATCTCTGGCTTGCACCATCTCATTTTCTTTTGTTGTCCTATGTGTTCATGTGCGCCCTGATGCCTGCAGGTTCTCGCGGGAAATATACAAATAAAAAAATAATAATAAATACCTAAAGAAGCATAAAAGATCTTCTACAGAAGTTCCTAAAAAATTTAAAAAATAAAAATGAGATTAAAGACAGCTAAAAATGTATAAAGTCTGCCCCCTTCGACTTTCATGTTTATAGTTTTTCACAGAGACTTATTTTCACTTTTAACTCACCCAACTTCATTCCCTTGTCCCTTTACTATGTTTAAAGGATTGCTCCACCTGGAGCCATACCCAATGAAATGCAATGTGCAGAGCCTCTCATTCAGAATTCAGACACTACGTCCAAAAAGCATCCGACTTAATCGAATCATAATTGTAAACACATTTCTCAAGCGTGCTTATGTATACCATTCTTAGCATTATGCATTCAAGTAAGCACATGCTTTGCTGTCTCCAGCTGGTTAGGGAGTAGGCACAGCCGACAGAATCTCTTCTCCCGTGATATACCAAGTTGTGTTCCTTGGAGAGACGGGAGTTGGCTCGTGTGTAACTTTAGCATAAAAGCAGTTACCACAGGGTTAGGGTTCTGCAGCATATACCGCTGTGTTTTCAGTTAACAATGGGTTCCCAAGCCACTGCACTATAATTGCGCAGTTTGAATAAATGCAGAAATATTTTGTTCCAATTCCACAGGGTGGCCTGATTATGCATAGAGGTTTTTATTGCTTCAAGATCTCTCCAATATTCAGGCTAAGGTACCCAACCTATAATTTTGAAGAAGTCAAAATGTAACTCCTCAAAATTGTTCTCGTCCCCAGCCCCCCTCAAATGTATGAGAGCTTCCCAATCCCCTTAACACAGGGCACTCTGGTGTCATTCTGGATTTAATTATATAAGTGTCCCCTTGTTTTGAGCAGCTGTGTACTTAAAGAAACACTCCCTAACTCAACATGCAAGCATTCCATGGGGGCCTTAGGGGGTAGGTTGAGGGCCTTCCGCCAGAAGAACCCCTCCAGCCAATTTAGCCACCCCACCTCTCCCATTAACAATCCCTGTAACCCATATAATACCATTGGGCAGAAGCATTGTTTATAGAGTATTAGCATCCCCTCAATAGTGTAGCCAGCTGTCATTCTGGCAAATTTGCACAAGAGCAGCATCAATTGCATTGCCTTTCGTATTTTAGTTCCCTTCATAAGCTGGTAACTATTATCATAACACATCTCCAAACCCAGATACATATAACTGTTTACATACTCGATTCCGCCGCCATTTTACTGTAATCAACATACTTTTTGTTTTGGAAACCTTTATTGACAGCTTATTCTCTAATACATGTAATTCCATGAGCATATTTTTTCTGTAGCCCTCTGTAAGTGTGGTCTAAAACCACAAGGTCGTCAGCATAAAGCATGCTCGCCACATGCTCAGCGCCTAGTTTGTGGGGGGTAATTTGAACTAACAGCTGCGGTGGAAGGTCCGTTAGGTAGATATTGCACAGCAGGGGGGCCAGCACACAATCTTGCTTGACTCGCCTGCTTATACCAATCTCTTGCGGCATATCACTGCCATTGTCCAGTCTCACACAGGCTGTGGTTTTCATGTGCAAAAGCTAGAGTGCATATACTACCCAATCTGGGCATCCCATTCTCGTCATTTTCTGCCATAATAGCACTTGGTCAACTTGATCAAAAGCTGCTTTGAAATCCACAAACGTAGCAAATAGTGAATATCTGTTCTTTCCTACAGCTCCCTTCATAATTCTGTTGAGTAGCCTAATATTACGCACCATGGATAATCCTGGGTGGAAGCCCACCTGGGATTCGTAAAGGGCTCCCTTGGTCTTTACCCATCCCTGCAGTTCCCTTAGCAGGAAAGACCCTGACAGTTTCCCTGTGACGTCCAACATGGATAGCAGCCTATAGTTGTCCGGAATATTCCTATCACACTTCTTGAAAACCGGAACAAGTATAGACTGCCGCCATGAAGTTGGCACCTGTTGGTCAATACAAAGCCGCTCATACACCACCAGCAGGATCCTCACCCATGTCTCGGGGGCATTTTTCAATACCAAGTTAGCCAACCCATTAGGTCCCGGGGCTCTGGAGATTTTCAAATTCTCAATTGCAACCACCAGCGATACATTATGGATAGCAGCAGGCACCATGGCTAGTAACAATACTGTGTCAACCAACCATGTCAGCTGTATGTTAATACAATGTAACACGCATATAGAAAACCACCGAGCAATCCACAGGGCAATTATAACGTAAGGCCAGATGTCTACACATTAATTTTGGTTTGCTGATATATGTGCCTGCCAATGCTCAGAGCATCATCATATTTTGCAAATTACAGTCATTGGTCATCTGGCTTTGCCACCATTACAGACACTGCAACTGCTAGATGACAATAAGCGTCTCCATGACATGCATGGTCTGACAACACACAGTATTTGTAGAAGGAAACAGGCACTACACATCTAAATATGATTGCATTCCTTTGACTCTCATGTTCTAATTACAAAACACTATGCATGAGAGTGACTATGCCACTCGGCGTGCATTGTCCATGTCAAGACATACAGTGGGCAAAGTTGCACTGTTTTTCCTAGCTATTAGAGTTCACAACACATTTACCATACTTCCAAATGGATGCCTTGTCTAATAAATGTGTTCATCTTGCGATGGTTTGCATCTTTGACTTGATGATCAGAAGTAGCTTAGCCATAACACTGATATATAATTGGGGTACATGTCTATGTGATGGGCCATACCTTAATTAGTGTTTCCATCTAATTGATCACCATCACACATTTGTAGGAGTGCATGTGCAACATCTTGTATCTCTCACAGTGATTTGTGGGAGTGAACTGATGTCCTCCTGACATCACACTAGATTTAGACTTATTTATTTAATGCTGCTTTTGAATTTAGCCACACTAGAACTGTAATGATTTGGCATCCTCTGCTTTTGAATTTAGCCACACTAGAATTGTAGCCGGCTACTTTTGGATTCAGCCACACCAGAATTGTATGGATTTACTTAATGTTATTTTTAAATTATCCACACTAGAACTGTACCTTGCTGCTTTTTAATTTAGCCACACTAACATTTTACTAACTTGGCTCACGCTGCTTTGGAGGTTAGCCACACAAGAATTGTACTGAATCAGTTAACATGGCTTTTGAATTTAGCCACACTAGAACTATACTTATTTTGCGTCCTCTGTTTTTAATTTTACCACACTAGAATTGTACTGATTTAGTTAACTCGGCTTTTGAATTCAACCACACTAGAACTCCCAGGGTCACACTTGCCAGGGTCTTAATAGACGATGCCTGCTCTTCCCTCATCTTACTCAGGCGCTGTGTTCCCCAGGGTGCCTCACTCTCACCTACAGTGTGTAACATATGCATTCTTCCTCTTCTTAAGATTCTTGATGACCTGGTTGTCAGGTATACCAATTATGCTGATAACTCCACAATCCACTCTTGGATGGTCGCAAACTCTATGGCCCTCAACGCTGAGAAGCTAAAGATTCTTAACACTGCCGCCAGCCATATGTTAAAAAATCAATCCCCGCAATATGCCAGATTTACCATCACTAATACCATTTCTCAGTGGCCAAGAGTGTGAAAACGCTGGGTGGCATCCTTGATGCTGAACTTTCTATGAGGCAGCACGTAGCTAAAACCTGTGCATCATGTGACTTTATTAACAAACTTCTTGGCTACATGCACCCTTTTCTGTCTACAAAACATATGTCCATCCTAGCAGCTGCCCTGGTCAAATCCTGGCCTAACTATTGCAATAGTCTGCCGACTGGCACTGCCCAGTCCAATTTCGCTGCCCTCCAGGTCACAGATAATGGTGCCATCAGAGCAGTGCTGGTTATTCCCAGGCGACAGTCCATTACTGAAGCCAGAAGAAACTTGCACTGGCTACCCGTGAGTCACCGCTTCTCATACTAGATTCTGACCCTCACCTTCAAGTGCCTGGCCCTCACTGCTCCTGTCTACCTTACCGAGCACCTTGCACGCTATGTGCCCACGCTTCCTCCAGTCAATAGACCAGGCCAAACTTAGTCAACGTCTATTCCACCTGGCCAATATCCGGGAAGAGGAATTTTGGTGTTCTGGCCCCTGCCACTTGGCACACCATTCCACTTTAATTGAAAAAGATTCCCTCTTTCACAAAATTCAAGAGGAAGCTGAAAACCTTCCTCTTCAATGCACCCCTTATCTAGATTTCTCTGTTTGCTGTATTCCTCACCTATTTACTGTTTTGTCTGTTTTGTGTGTGCCCTGAGGCCTTCGGGCGAGCTGGCGTGTACAAATATTAAAATAAATAAATAAATAAATAAACTGAGTTTGTAAATTCTCTGTTTTTTAATTTAGCCACATTAGAACTGTACTAATCAGAATCTCAGCTTTTGATTTTAACCATACTAGAACTGTACCCTGCCACTTTTAAATTTAGCTACACTAGAACCACACTGACTTGATAAACGCTGATTCTGAATTTAGCCACACTGGGACTATACTGATTTGGCATCCTCTGCTTTGAATTGAACCAAACTAGAACATACTCTGCTGCTTTTATTTAACACTGCTTTACAATTTATCCACCCTAGAATTGTACTTACTTGGTTGCCCATCATTTGAATTTAGCCACAGTAGAACTGTGCTAACTTCATTCCTGCTGCCTTTGCATTTAGCCACGCTAGAATGTTACAGATTTTTGTTAACATCACTTTTGAATTTAGCCAAACTAGAATCTGTACTAACTTGGTTCCCGCTGCCTTGAAGTTAGCCACACTAAAATTGTAATGATGTGGTCCATGCTACATTTGAATTTCGCCACACTAGCATCACACCGAGTTAGTTGTTCAGATTTAGTTTAGACATGTGCCTCTAGAAACCATAAACCAGGACGCATGCAAACATGGGACAATACAGAATGAAGAACCGACAATAAAACTACTCAACACACACACGCACGCCAAGAGGGATAGTGAAACAACCCACCAAAAACATGTATTTTGCACACTTGTCTCTAATCATACTACAAACCCAAGGACTGCAAACAACAAACAACAAACAACTCAGACACTCAACGCCACTCTTACGGACACAACAAGCCCAGTGAACATAACAAGATACACCTAGAAAGCTCACACGCACATACGCCAGTTTCTCCTGGTTCAGCATGCATCAACAGATGAGCACAAACTCTACCCTATCCCTCTGTGCCTCACTAAACAACCCCGTCTAGTTTTCTTACAGAGCGCCCTGAGTGCATGGAGACCATGCAAATGGCAGCAGTGTGTGGTATCAATCAACATAACATAACATCTCACCTAGCTATCTGCAGTTGTGGTTACTGGAGACGGGTAGTTTGTAAGTGCCTGTCATCATGACTCAAGAGGTGCTTGTCATTATGTGAATAGATATGGATATGTTTGGCAAGTGTTTTCAGTGGGCCTACCAAGGATATACTGCATTGTGCTGTGTGTTGCGAAGAGGTATGCAAGCCCTGCATAGTTTGGCCCTAATGCATGAAATTCCACTTTTACGGCACATGACTTCACTTCTACCTATGGTTACTAATATCTATGCAAAATAGCATTGCTGCCTACGCCTTATGCTGCACTATGTGGATAGACTGCATTTGATTATATTGGAGTGAGGTCCTGTTAAACTGGGAGTTGTCCCTCTCACCGTCCCCCCTCACCCCTGGCCTGTCATAGTGCTTCGAATGCATCTCACCTCACACTAAAGCAGCTGGGGAGGTGGGATGGGGCTGCCCACTTCCCAACATTTCCCCCTTTTGTTACTTCTACAGTAACGAACTCTGTGATACCTCTGTGCTGTAGCTCCCATCTCTGCTTCCACATATGGCTGAGTTCCCTTTATTGGTACCCAGGCTCTACACACTGTTGGCAAACTCTCCCCCATATGCGTGTACTCTTCAGGTGAGCAAGTCATATAGATGCACCCCCCCCTCCCCTGCCAGGTCTACCCAAACCTCTGTGTAATTTTCTGGGTCAAGGAGTGGAGAGATGATAGTGTGGTATAGAGAATCAACTTCATCTCCATACGGGATGGGGAGCATTTCATACATCAGTTTGTACTTCAATATTTTTTATTTCACGAGGTGCTTTTGGAACCCCAATTGATACCATCATTTTGCGCTTTCAGATGCCACTGGCACAGCATCGAAGGGCCAGCTGACGGGTGCAGTAAATAACAAGGATGAACACATTGATGGGCATTAGTATCTTCACAATCGCTCCGAGCCACGACGAAGTACAACTGAATACCGTAGTAAACCAATCACTGGCCCTCATAATGGGTCTGTCGGTAACCATGCCGGTAAAACCAGCAGGTATCTACCAGACCCGTAAACAGTTACGGGTGCCGGTAACATGTTGTTCCCCATTCCCTTTTGAGTCCCATAGGACTCAAGGGAGGGCACCCGTCCACCAGACTTGTACTTTGCCAGTCTGGAAACAATGGTGCTGGTAAGCTTACCAGCACCATTGTTTCCGGACTGGCAAAGTTGTAATGAGGGCCACTGTCCTGTATTCCTCTCTCCTTCTTCATACAAGCACACAGGCCATGGACAGCTGCAATGATGTGAGATATTGATGCATTCTCTGCATCACCTGGTGGCCCGAATGTGCAGCAGGAATCACCAAACTTTTTGCAAACCCCACCTTCCATTGCTGTTAACATGTCCAAGACGTAACAGTTTTGCATCGTCATAAGTCTCAATGCACGCAACTCCACCTTGATCAGATTGAACCCATTCTCTTTATCGTTTTGAAGCTGAACCAACCCCCACCTTATGATCTGCAACCATTTGGCATTTGCTGCAGCCTGCACTCTTGGCAAAAGTAAAGATGGAAAAAAGGATTCTGCTGACTTGAAGAGCCTGTGTCTTCTGGTATTTCAGCAAGTAACGTGGAAGAGTCTTTAGATATGTAATTCGATCTTTTCATACTCTGTAGCTGTTGGAACTGTTCTTTACCTGGTAGGATATGGGCTTTTGTGTGTGCACCAGGCACTTACCTTCACTGTCGACTGTGTGGAGACTAGTTGGTCCCTCTGCAATCACTGCTCCCCATTTAGGTGTTCTTCTGGGATTGCTAATAGCACTGAGTGCAATGCAGCAAGTGAGCAACAGCCCATGATGGTGGGAGGTGCAAGTAAGATTGTCGGCCACAGACATAGTAGTAATCCATCAGCGCTGCTGTTCCTTTCTTCATCTCTGTGATCAAAAGATTCTTATTGCACTGTGCACTTTGAGCCGACAAAGACTGTACCCTTGCTGTGGAAACAGAGTCTATATTCCTCTTCATTGCGCACTTGCACAGGTTTTTTCCATTGCTGCAATCCACCCAGATTTGTGATATGCTCTGTCCAGATTTGCACACATAAAATGTCCACCAGTACTATCCTTTCCTTGTTATATGTTACCAGTCCTTCTGCTGAGCAAGGTAGTGTGATGTCCTGTCAGTTATTATTGACATGTTTTTGACCTTTCACCATCAAGTAGGGTAGTTCCACACACGTGATGTTTTTTGGATCGTCATTGCACTTTACAAAATCTGGACCCAACCATTTGCAGTTGCACACTATGTGCCTGGAACGTTCCCTTTACTCTGCATAGCGCAAGATGAACTAGACATTGTGACTCTATAATTGGGACTGATTGCGGTACTAACACCTTGGGAGCCCCTGATGTGTGTGGAATGACTGAACACACATAACAGCTTACATTCACAGCCTTTCTCCCCACACCAATCATACCAGAAAACCATGAGTTGGTGAACTTCGGATGATGAATATCCGTAATCACATGAAAACCCAGCCCTTGATACATGTCATACTTTTGTCATACTTCTCTTTTCATTATTTTATGCATGCCCTCAGGGATGGCTGCTTTAATAGTTCTATCAGAAATAACATTATATCATTTCACAGTGGTAGACAATATCCTACTTGTTGAAAATAACCTATTCACTTTTTTACCCATTAATGTATTGTGCATAATAAAGTAATTAAATTAATTTCCATTATTATTGTTAGTGTTCACATTAGTGCTGATATATGTAAATCCACTCATATTATTAACATTTATATTTATCATCCCATTTGGACCTTCCCCTATAACACCCTCCTCACAATACAATCCCAACTGTATAAGCAATATCACATAGAGACCTACAGCAATAGCCGATCCACAATAATGAACATAGGTCCATATTCTCTCATTCGTGCATCTGCCCATCAAGTCCCTACTTAACACATTATTTACAGTAGTCAGGTCCATCTTCTTCATTCCTGAAATGAAAGCACAGACACACAAGACAACAAAAACGGAGAAATATACATGACATACTTTGTACACAAAGAAAGAGGGAAAAGGGAGAGAGAAAGAGAGAAAAAGGGAGAGAAAGAGACAGGGAGAAACAGAAAGAGTGAAAAAGGAAGAGAGAGAGGGGGAATGAGAGAAAGAGGGAAGGAAGAAAGAACTCCCAGAAAAAAGAAAGATACGGAGGTAGGAGCTGAGCTTCAGCCTGCCACTTGAGCATGCCACTGCACAAGTATCACCCCTGGACAGGCTGGTGAGGTAGTCGGGGTACAAGTAGTGATATCCCTTGTTTTAAGATAACTGATGTACCAGTGTATTCTCTGAAGATGCCCTACGAACATCAGAGAGGTGGACCGAGTAACGAAATTCCTTGACTTTAACAGCGAGGGGAGTACAAAGCACCACCTCGTAGGGTCCTTGGAACCGAGGATTACTGCAACTGCGCACAAAATTGTGGACATATATAAAGTATGCAAGCAGCAGCGGTTGTGTGGTCGTATGCTCGGGATCTGTTACCGAAGTAGTGTCGACATCGGTATCTCTGTCATCACAATCCTGGGCGGTGCAATCTGTCGGGAGACATATTTAATGGCCCTAGTTAGTGTAGTCTAATACTCGTTGAACTCAGCACCACTGCTGTCCTATGTCCGTATGAAGCCCTTCTTACAGGGGATATGGAAGTATGCAAATGCTGGCAAGTGACCACTTTATGCAGTGACAAATGGTGGTCTTTGCTTGGATGCATGCGTAAACTGAAGAGGGCCAGGGGCAAACAGTGCACCCAATCTTTCTTAAATGTGGTACACCATTTGGATAACTTACTTTTAACAAGCCCATTTATTCTCTCCACAACGCAATTGGCCGGTGGGTAGTAAATGGAGCACATCCGGTGCTTGATGCCAAGTAGTGCTGTAACATGCTGAAATAATGCATTGAAAACATGTGTGCTTGTCTGACCTTAAAACCTTCCACACACCCCATCACAGGAACACTTCCTCACTTACAATCTTGCAGCACACTTGACATCTGGATGTGCACACGGCCCTGCTTCAACACACCTTGAGAAAGGACAGACAACTACAATGAGGTACCTAAATCCATTACAATGCTCACCCAAATCAGAATAATCTATGTGTAATTCACGGAATGGCCCAGTAGTGCGGGGCAAGGTGCCCCGTAACATCCGTACTATCATCCCTGTACTGAAACCTTGACATGTGGTGCAATGTATGAACATTTCTGTAATGCTTTCCTGGAGGTTCGGTATAAACTAGTCCTCCTGTATTTCTGCTGCAATGTGCTGCTTTGAACTGTGAGATGGATAATGTAACTGTTCAAAGCCTATGGTTAGCAGCTCCTGTGGCATTACTGTCTTCCCAGAGCTCTCCTGCCTCCATAAAAGATCTGTCAGAGATTAATTACAGCCTCTCTGCAACCACAACTCTTTCTCCCTTTCAGTTGCCCCTCCCTGTAGTTCGATAATCTAGGAGATGGGCAATGCTGTCTAAGGTACTGGATGCTCCCTTTGAAGTCGGTAGTCACAACGTGCTCATCAGGTATTTCATTTGGCAGATATGCCACCAGTTGGCTGCTGCTTCAGCGGCTGAGTTCCCCATTGATATTCTGTCTGTCCAATTAGTGTGGGTGACACATTTGACACCTGCCACAACAGATGGCTGCAATAACACTTCTACCAGTATTTCTAGCAGGGCCACATGCTGCACTGGGAACCCATCCGCCCTCCGAAACCCACTCCTCTTTCAACGGGATAGACCGGCGTGTAAAGTTGTTGTAACTTATGCTGAGTTTGAATATATTGTACCACGACACCCTTGAGATGCTCTCAGTGCTTTGATGAATGCTATGAGTTCTGCCTCCTGTGCAGAATAATGCATGGGCAACTTTTTCATAACCACCATCTTGTACACCCCTCCCTCAAGTCATACCACCACTGCCCCTGTCCGTCTTTGCCCAACCTCCTGATCAATTGTGGAAGACCCGTCAACAAAAAGTATCTCACCCTCTGTCAATGCACAGTCCCTTGCTTTGAAAATGTTGTCATCCTCCCCCTCGTATGTGGCACCGTCGTTTGCCATTAAATCCTCTGTAGTAGTCATGTCATTTAAAAAGGTGTCAGAGTTCACTGTTTTACACCTAACCCCATGAATATGGGGTTTAGAAATAATGATCTCATATACCAAAGACCTTTGCGTAGTCATGGTAGATTTGGACCTTTCTAGAATGCCAAACAAAGAATGTTCCACATACAACATGACTGAACACCCCATTATGATTGTAGAACTTTTCTCTATTGCGTAAGTAGCAGCTGCTAAAGCTTGTTCACACGCAAACTGCCCTTGCATCACTTTATCCAAAGCACCACTGAAAACCACCCGGACGCTGATGAACCACCAGCCCAGAAATCTGCAATCCAGTATCTACTCAACGCCCTACTCAGGGTTCTTCTACATATATTCCGAAGGGAGCCCCCACCCCAACTTCAATGCCTTGAGAAAGACTTTGGTTGAAACGCGCATTGGCTGTTTTTTCTATTGTTACGGTTCACCAACCTGATACGCTGTACCCCAGGTGTTATGCTGCACTTGAAATAATAAATATGCCTGCACACACAAAAACATCTTGGAAGTGATTTGTGTAATAACCAAGGGGCACCAACCCCCTTGCCAGCGCCACCAACAAACTAGGTTTTGTCAACCCACCCTCTCACCACTGTAGTAGGCCAATGGCTTATGGCCCATAGTGCTTTTCTGCATCAACACCGTTGTCATAAGCTGGCCATCTGAAAGTGAAAATAAATACAATTCTTGCATGTAGTCTGGGTTGGCCAGTACGGGTGCTGAACTAATGACTTCTCTTAAGTCATCAGACTGTTTGATCATCTCTACCGTCCACTGTAACTTATGGTCCTTTGTCTTTTGTGCTTCCCTAATGGCCTGTAGAAGTCATCTTGTGTATGTCGCGTAATCTAGAACCCAGGCCTTGCAATAGTTACATAGGCCCAGAAACTTCTGCATTTCTTTAACCGAGGCGGGTCTGGGGGTGACGCATACTGACGCTGGCCTCTCTGGTAGTATCCTTTTACCATTCGCTGATATGAACTGTCCCAAACAGAGAACTTCCTGTTGGCAATATTGCAATTCGGCCTTGTCAACCTTCTACCCCTTACAGGCCAACAATTGTAGGAGTGCAATGGAGTAGATTCGAAAGTGCTTTTCGACTGTCACTACAGACTAGCAGATCATCCACGTACTCGATAATCATAATACGCACCTGAATATTCCCCAGATCAGGATATAGTATTCTGTTAAATATGTTCCGGCTCTCACAGTACCCCTGAGGTAATCTAGTGTGTTCAAAGTGCATCTGGCCCTGTGTAAATGCTGTGAGGTACCTCGACTCAAGATGGAGTGGAATCGAGAAAAATGCATTTTTTAAATCCACTACAGTAAAATACGTAGCTTCTTTGGGAATGCTACATAAAATTGTTGCATGATTTGGAACAACTGGAAACTCTTTCTGTACCACATGATTTAGGGGGTGCAAGTCCTGAATCATTCTCCAATTGTCCCTGTTGATTTTCTGACAGGGTATATTGCTCTATTACACAGGAATGTAGATGGCACAATGATCACCATGTCCAGTAGGGCCTGTATTGTCTTAATATTACCTTCCTCCGCCTCACTCGATAAAGAATATTGTTTGCAGCACTGTACCTGGGTTCAATTTTCTACGCACTGGATCACGGCTTTCAGTACCTCTACATCATGTGGATTGGTAGTCCACAACTGCGAAGGCACGTGTTTTAAGTCCTCATCAAAAAATTGAGGTGAATTTAATTTAATACTGCCATCAAGGGATACCTCACTCTTCGGTACTGTATCATTATGTCACAGGGGATACAGATCTCTAGGATTATTTCCCCCTCTTTATTGTTATCTTCAAACAATTCATCATCCGTCTTTTCCATTAGCTGTACAGTTGGATCTACATAGAGCACTGTGCGCCACTCACATCCATCCCTGTCTATTTCCAACAGGACAACCCCCTTATCGAAATCAACAACCCCTTGTAAATCCAGTGATAATATTGTTACCGCCACCACCTCAGGTGACACTGCTGGAGAAAAGATAAAAGAAGTGGGCACTTGCCAACACTGTTTGGCAATCTGGGGCACCACCTGCACAAGTACTCTAAACCCATAAATAGACGTGTATGGGTCTACGGGAATTCTGCAGACGACCACCTCCCTTGTCATCATGTGTATTATCAACATTACCCTTAATGCACACATCCCAGGTGTGGAACAGACTATACCATGATCTGTAAAGGATATAGTAATGTTTAATTTGCTGAGCAGGTCCCTGCCCAGCAAATTAACAGGGGAACTTTCTGAATATAGTAATGGCACCTGTACCCCCTTCCATACCACCTTTATGTCCAAGTCCTCAGTTATGGAACCTTGGAAATAGCCTCAGAGAATCCCTGTGCGTCAAGATATTTCCCTGATAGTGGAAGGTTTTTTTCCATGATCCATGATTTAGTTGCACCAGAGTCCACCATGAATATGAACTGCTTATTTCCTATCTCCACCCCCACCAAAGGTTCCTCTTCAGGATGGATGGTCATCGATAAGACCGCACATGCGAATTCTCTCTGTGGCCTGTCCTAATCACGATATGTGTTTGTTCCAGGAAACAAAAAGGGGTTACCTCCTACCACTGCTGTTCCTCCGAGGCTGATGATTATATTTTTGGTATTGCCCCTGTGGATACCCTTGGTTCTGATATCCTTGACCCTGTTGTGAATACCCCAATCCTTGGGGCCCTTGGTCCTGCTGCTGTGTCCCATTATCATACCCCACTGGAGACCTGCTCCTGCATTCCCTTGTGAAATGCCCCACCTTAAACAATTCCAGCATTGCGACGGTCCAAACCCTCCTCCTCTTGCTCCTCTAAATCCCCCTCTTCCTCGCTACAGCCCTCTTTGTTGACAAAGTGGGCTGGGATACTGTTGCCCCTGCCCGACTTTCATTGTTCTCCTTCAGCCCAGAGTGCTGCAATAGTGGCACTCACAACTTACTGGGTATTCTATGTTACTTCCACCTGTACTGGCGTCAATACAGGCACATGGATTGCAAGCTTTTCCAATTTTTTCTCCACCAATTTCGCTCCTTCCCTCTGATGCCTTTGGACTATTTCCCTTTCCCTTTCCCGCTCCTTAATACTTTTACAATTATGTACTATTATACTCTGTATTTCCAGCCACCCCTTCGCCTCAATACCCACGATCTTATCCAACACCTTCTGCACTTCCGTAGGCAAGCCCATCTTTACAATGAAATAGAAAAATGGTTTTGATTGATCACATAGCCCTCCCGTTTTGGCTCTCCACATCTCTTGCATTTTAAGAATAAATCTACCTGGGTCCTCATCAGCACCCATACTATATTGCATCAAGGACTGTAAATCAGGGGTATCTGGGAAGGCCCTCTGTAGTACGTTCCATTCCAGTGCTCTCTAAATGGTGCTTCATCATGTGCATCATCCCCCAGGGTTACTTCTGGGAATCCGGCCTTAACCCACACATTCCCATACTGGTCCCCAATTACAGCAACCATTAAGTTCTTAAGAACCCCTATTGCCAGGCGCACCCCTGCTGTTTGCTTTTCAAATTCATATATCCACTTGCTCGCCCCTGCTGTGATCTGTGGGAGTACCTTAATTAAATTAGTCTTATCCATTTGGGGCCAGGGCACATATTGTGTCCTCCCTGCCCCCTTATATATGAGGGGTATCTGCATCTTCACCCTACTTCCCAAACCCTTCTTCATGAATCCTCTTTTCTTTACCAATGCCATTCAGCTGGCCCTGTTACTCAACCTGCCCCGACCCACAGACCTTCTGCTTGGGGGGTATTCTCATCCACCTCTTCATCCCTTCATTCTCCTCAACTCTAACCCTCAGAAAATGTCTCATCATCCTCTTCCTCCACATTCTCTCCCAACACTGTATTCTCCTCTCCCAGGATGATCCACCCACCTGGGCGTCTTTCTTTCTCAACACCTAGACGTCTTCTTCCTTCAGTATCCATCTTAAGCTGCTCTTCCCCTGATTTCCATTCTCCTGACCCTTCTCTTGATGCCCCTTTATCCCTTACTGATCTTGGAGACATCTGTATCCTTCTCAGTTCTGTTAGTCATCCTGTCAACCTATCCTCAAACTCCCTTGACCTGTAACCCAATGATGCCGGTACTTCAGGCGGGTGGGTATACAAAGATGGGGAAACGATAGCCTGTAGTGTTACTGGTGCTGCAGGACACCCTACCACAGCACAAGGAGTCCCTATTGCAACAGGTACATATCTTGGATTGGTGTACCCTTCTGCGGGATATGTTTTCAAGGCATATAATCACCTGCGCTATCCTTTTCCCATTCTGCACTTGCCCTCTTTGTGTCTTTGCTCCTCTACTCCATTCCCTTGATCTTAAGCATCTTCAAACATACATCAACAATCTAGAATTTTTTTGTCTTCTGTAGCTGCTTCCCCTTATATTTTGCCACTAAAAATGTGGACATGTGATCCACGATGCTCTTGTTGGGTGAGCCCTGCCCTAGCCATGGGCAGGGCATCCCCCCTACTCCTGTCTCTGCAAACCACTGCATATGATATTTCTACACCCTGTCACAATACAGTGGCAGGGCCTTATACATATGTTCTATTTGTGCCGGTGGTGTCTATCTTTTACTAACCCAGCAAAGTCCTGCTTACACGTTGCACACGCTGCCACTTGCTTATGACAACAAACACAAGGAAATCAGCCCCCCTTTTTGTATCCCCCTTCCTTGCACAAATACACCACACCACAAAAACCATCCAATACCCCACCACACCGTGATGCACACACTTACTGCCCCTTTTACGGCCTGCTCTTTATTCAATAAAACACAAATATAATGCAATACAAAAACAAGCTAACATAACAACCACTACTTATTCCAGGCCTATTTTGAGACCACTAGTCTTATTTTTATATTACTCCTTTAAATAATATACTTAATATACTTTCCTGTGGTGCCACCTTCCCTTCCCTTATGAGGAGGGGCTCCCTGCCTTACCTTTGCCTTACCTTATAATGCCTTACTGAAACACTCTGTTCATAGTACAAATATTAACAAAAAATAACCCTAACCTCATCCACGTCAGAGCTACGACCTTGCTCTCTACATACTCACACCGTTCACACTTCCCCATTCATCTGACCCGTACTTGAAATCTCTGGAAAGAGTCTACTCACATGTGCATGCTCATCCAAACTCCTCTGTCATAGGGTTCCAACACCGGCCTGCACTCTCCTCGGAGCCGCGCCCCGCATCAAAAAGCAGAGAGAACTACTCTTAAAATGGCTCCTGATAAACCACTTGCAACGCGTGTTTTTTCAGGACCGGTCGCTGTAGGTGGGCGCGGCTCCTTCTGGAGAAGCGGCCTTGAAGCCTCTACAGGTATGGGGGTGCTGGGAACATGTCAGGATCACCAATTGAAGGCAAGTGCCTGAACACGTACACTAGAGGGAATACAATCCGCTAGGTAAGAAAGGCCCAAGTCGATCTGGTAAGGATAACAAGTTTTAATCTCACACGCAAATTATAGCAACAGCAAAGAACTCTACTGCTAAGAAGGTTCTGCCAAAGAGAGGTACAAGCAGAAATGTTTAAAGGTACACAGTGTCATAATGATGAAACAACATACACTAAAAACCTGCGTGGCTGATGGGATGGACCCTATACAAGTTCCACCTTTATCCATAAGGGATGCCAATCTATTGGTCCCAGCCCAGTCCATCCTTCTCCCATCACATGAGTAATGCAGGGCTCATCTTCTTCTCACATCGAAGGTCAGAAAACACATTAATTATACTCCTACTATACAACTTGTTTTATCACTCATACTCTGCACTTGGCAGGCCTTCAGATGGACACGAAGGAGGTTCTGGGGCACTCTAACTTTCACACACACATTTCACTCAATCCCCTACTCGCCATCCCGCTGTAAGGTCTCTACTCTTATTTTGAACTGTAATGTATCACTCCCAGCACTTTGAAAGACAAATCACACAATTGCCGCTTCAACGATATGCCCTGTCCGGTCACTTTGAACCTCTCAAGATTTGTTACTTTGAGGTTGGTGGTCAAAGGGCACCTGGTGCCATGGAATTCAGAAGTCTTAGGTTTTAGTCAGTTATATGGGCTATAACTTGTGGTAGCCTGGGGATGGGCAGGGTCAATCTTTGGTCAGTTTGAGATAACATGCACACCAGGCGCCGGTCATTAATCGCAGCCTTTTAGGGCACATTCCTCTCGAACATCTTTGCAACACTGTTAGGACAATGAATAGCGATTGGGGGTGTGGGCTGTCCTCGTGGGAGCTCGGGCATTGCTGTGGATTTCTCTGGTCTCGGGAGTTAGGGCCTAATACATGCAATTCTTCTTTTACCACACTGGCCTTCCCTTCTACCAATGGTTAATAATATCTACGCAAAAAAATAGCAAAAAAATAGCAATGCTGCTGGCGCCTTATGCTGTACTATGTGGATAGGCTACGTTTGATTATATTGGAGTGGGGTCCTGTTAAACTGGGAGGTGTCCCTCTCACCGTCCACCCTCCCCCTTGGCCCGTCATAGTGCTTTGAATGCATCTCGCCTCACTACAAAGTGCCTAGGGGCAGAGGCATAGGCAGGGTAGGGCCTGAGGGGCAAGGCCCACCCAAAATCTGTAAATGCCCACTCAGCAGCGCTGTGTGGGAATTTACAGATATTTTTGTCAAAGCAGTGGGCCCAACTACATTAGCATCAGGCCCTATTTGCTAGACAATCCTGGCTACGCCTCTGCCTAGGGGAGTGGGACGGGGCTGCCCCCTTCCCAACAGTACCAATAGCACTCTTTCAGTAAAACAAATGAAGCCACATTTCCCTAACGCCAGTCCCAAGGTTGCATTTGTAAAACTAAGAACAGTCCATGCTGTTGTGTTTCAGTCACTAAAATGGCTGACGCAGCGGCTTTAATCCACAGTCAGCATTGCTTAACATAATAATTTACTCCAGAATGGCTCTTAATCTTCAAGCACCACTGGAAATGGCAGAATTGATCTTTCCGTAATTACCGGGATTAGTACATAAAGAACAATTAAACAATTAAAACGAGCTTGCCTTTCGCGTTAAGAGATGCCTTTCCTTAGTGTTCCATTAGGAATCTACACACGCTAAACATTCATTACTTTAGGTTTAAATTTGAATAAGAAACCTCTTCGTTCTGTTAGCTGTGTGTGCGAAGAAAAAGTCTGTCAGTAACCCTGACTGCCATAAGCAGGTGCGTCTCATCCATGAGCGATGGCCTGAGAGGGAAGAATTGTATTTATTTTATTGTATTAGCATTATTATATTGGTGCGACCCGAACACCAAGGGACATCCCGGGGATATGCAACAGTATAACACGTAATACATACATTTAGTAGCAAATACAGTATAGCAGGGAAATTCAATTATACATTTCAGGAGATTTAGCATAACAAAGCCCAAATCCAACCATACAGATTAGGTGTCCCCCAAATGTTGACATCAATAGTCATGTACGGTTTTGATTCATGAACGCAGACATTTTGACAAGGAACCCATTTCAAAGAGACATGAAACTTGACCTTTCTGCACCTAGGAAGTTCCAAGCAAAAAAATCAGAATCTTATGCTGTCAAGTCCTCAGGCACCCCGGGGAAAAGGTTTAGGGCTAAAAGATTGAATTACCCCTAGGCAGTGAAGGTGAATATTACATGCCATGGCAATTTGATGAATATGAGCCTTCAAAGGCTAGGAAAAGTCCAGCAGGAACCCCAAGGATAGCTAGAGGGGCAAATGTGTAGGTTGGATTACATAGGGGATAACATTTACAGCATTTACCCGGGGTGCACGCCAAAGGGAATGGGTACTGGGGCTGATTCAAGAACCTCAGCTGTAGTTCTAAGATTTTAAGGAGAACCCCATGCTCTCTCATGTCAAATGCCACAGAGTGATCCGACAACACAGGGAAATAGCACGCATCATGACATTGGTCAGAACAACTGCCAGTTCAGCTGCAGAGATTGAAGCCATGTGGGACAAGGTCAGTTTGGTCATGGGACATAAGAGGACTGTGGACTGCACAGGCCCAGGAGTATGTGATGAGCACAGGCTTGTTAAGAAAATAAGTGGAAAACTACGTGCAGCGATCCTCGAGACCAAGGAAGGAGAAAGATGGTCAGGAAAAGAGATTCTTTTTACTAGAGAGAAAAAAAGCTTGTGTCTCTTAACTGCCAGGTTGATTTTGGGTGGATACATTTTTTTTTTGCAGAACTAATACGCTTTTTATAACTAGAGTGGTCTTGTTTCAAAAGCTGTTATGTTCTGGAGTTTGATGTATATTCAGTTTTGCACGTGGGTAACAGGAGGTTTTCACATGTCACCACCATGTCTCGGAAGGATAGTTCAGTGGCACGGAAGCAAGACGACGCGGAGCAACAGAGGTTTGATCCCCAGGTCCGTGCTTAGAAACCTTTGGCTATTAAGCGTATTATAAATAACCTATCATATCACCATCAGAATCTTCCAGGTAAAGAATAGCAACTGTGAAACAATAAACCACCGGGCCCACCTACAGATGCTTCCAGGCCAGGGTACTGACCCATCACATGGTAGGAAGGTAATGGGAAACAGAAATGCGCCCAGGGGGGTTGGTGGGCATGAGCATGGACCAATTCCTTGGACCCACAAAACATTCTTGAAGTAACTGACACAATGCTAGTCGAAAATGCAGGGTCCTAGTGCCTCAGAGAATGAGTGACACATCGTGAAGTGAGAAAGAAAGAAAGAAAGGAAAGAAAGAAAGAAAGAAAGGAAAGAAAGAAAGAAAGAAAGAAAGAAAGAAAGAAAGAAAGAAAGAAAGAAAGAAAGAAAGAAAGAAAGAAAGAAAGAAAGAAGGAAAGAGAGAAATGGAGAAAGACAGTGGAAATTACATGGAACGAGAAGACAGGGGCATGTGGCATGTCAACAATAGCACACATTCTGTTACCAGTCAAACCAAATAAGGAAGCAGAAACATGCACAGAAATTATGATTACAAATACAAATGTATTAGAAACATTTGGAGCACCTGGAATTATGTAAAACACTTTACAAAGAAAGGATAAAACAAAAAGAAATAAAAAAACATGAAACATCACCCAGAAAACCTAACAACATAGCAGTACAAAATAACTGTCTTCAGGAAGTGGGAATTACTTTGCCACGCCTCTCCTAACAAGAAGAATTTTAACAAAAAGAAGAGTAAAACCAAAACTAAAAAAATACTAAAGGTAAAAAAACAATTAACAAAAAAAAAAATATAAAAAATGGAGGAAGTCTTCAGTACAATGGTAGTGATTCCCTTAACCTCTCTGACTCACTATGCAATCAGGACCAAACCAAAAGGATGATACATCCCACAACTGACGCGTTTTAAGCTCAAAACTAGGCCTAATAAGAAAATACAAAAAATACAAGAGATCCAACGATAACAGTCCCATGGAAAGGGCACCAGATACATACAAGTCTGTATGAATGTATGTATGTATGCATTTATGTATGTATGTATGTACTTGTTTATTCATTATAAAATAATATTTTGCTACATTGCAATGTCATGACATCACTTCAAAATGCAGAAGAGGATGTTAGAGGTGGTAGAGAAGTGAGGGGTAAACTAGAGGACATTTGGAGGCATCTTTGTAGCCTTAGTCAGGGGCCAAATTCCATAGTCTCATGAGTTAAGTTTGGGTTTTGAAGAGCTATGCTCTCCAAGTGTGCACGCCCCATAAATCTGGCTCTAACAACGAAATCACCCAGGGCAAGATACATTGAGCCCTACTTTGCTTCACCACACCTCCAAATGAAACATGACTTACGAACACAACAAAATAAAGCCAAGGGGGTGGTTGACCATGGCCACATCGCCAGTGACGCTAATTTATATTGCTGATGAAACCAGTATTAGTGGCCAGCAGTATTAACACCAACTAACTATCAGCCCTTAAACTGGGGTTAACAATTCCAAAATATATTTTGTGAAATTAACATACGTGTCATAAACACTTGCCCCAGCTCATCTGGTTATACCTGCGCTCCCCTGGCTCGGTTGCATAACCACTATGGAGCAGGAGACTGGCGATTAAGACCAAGGGCAGCCCCAAAAGTGAATCCGGCGCACAGGCACGCATAAGACTTGTGTACTGCGCAAGCTTGAAAAACATGGACCTCTTTGGTGCCGGTGCTCCTTAACAAGCTGCTTCGTGGTTATGATGCCACAACCCCCGCCCACACTTCTAGAGATTTCGCTTAATAATACAAAATAATGTTGTCCAGAAAAAAAACTGAAAAAGCGCCCATTTCTGCACCCTTAAGCAAGTCTTTGCACTATCACATGCGTCTGAGCTCCCTCTGAAGCAGGTTAGAATAGGCCTTTGTGAAGCCCTGAAAAGCCTGCTGCTCAAACTAGAGCCACATGTGTTGGGCATATTGTATCAACTTGGGCAACATTGTGGGTACAAAGTTAACTCCCAGCACCCGGTTGTATGACAAGGGGACACTCTTGGCCAGGTGATAAGTTTAGTGTACCTGGATATATGATGTCAGCAGCTGGGCATGTGACTGCAAATGCGCATATAATCTGTCACATAATAATAATAATATTGCATGTTCGCATAGAGCTTCATGTCAGCTGACTCCAGCTTCTAAGTGCTGTAAAACCCGATGTTTTTATTTTCCAAATGAATCGTACTCAGTGTATAAATCTCACAACGATGACAAACGGAGTCTGTGCTGCTAGGGCTCAACCCTCATACTTGCCGATGCACACGGATATCTGAAGCAAATGCGTATCTCTCTGAGCTATCTTACCAGCAATAAGTGAGCGGGACATCACCTGTGACTGGGTTGCTGCACATAGGCAGGAGAGCTTGTTCCTGAGAGTGTGAGATTTACTTGGATATTTTAGGCTGTACCTGGCCATGAGAAGCTGCACCTGGGCACAGTAGAGTGCACTTGGGCATGTGTTGGCTGCAGCCTAGTAGCAGAGTCTTGACCTGCCTCATGATGCCTATGACTGTCTATCTCAGGCTCCTGGGCATAAGAGACTTAGCCACATTATGGAAGCAAAGGGTAATTTCAGGAAGTTCCTCGCTGATGATGACTGCGCTTGGGCATATCCCGCCAGCACTGTTAACAAAAATGGATTTTCCAATGTAACGCACATAGCACAGGGCTGAATGAAATGTCATAATGGAATCTATTAATACACAGAAGTAGGGTTCCTGTTACCCATGAGAGGTAGTCTTTGAGCATTGTGCTTCACTTAGCTTCTGGCTCTCATGTTTATTATGCTGGACAAGGCTACTTCAAATAGCTGGCCCCCGCCTGACAACGCAATACAGGGATTTGGCCTCCACCTCGGGCCCCTCGACATGCATTGTTCTAATACATTGTAGCAATTATTCCCTGAGAAGTCTTGTTCACTCAGCAATCTGAGTGTACAGCAAGGACTCTGTCTGCTCCAAATAACATGGCAACATCTGTGGTGTTGGTCTGTTTATGATTAGTGGTACACCAGCCTTTCGGGGCAACCCGCCTCAAGACCAGATTTGCGCAATCAGTTATGTTGGGTTTACATTTTATGGGCAAATATAACACTGGTTTAACAACCCCACAATATAACACGCCCACCCTGCAATCAATCTATCTGGGACATGAAACAAACTGTTTTTGTTAGAATATTAAGCTACAAGCCTGAGGAAGCTCGCGAGTCAAGTGGAAAGTGTGGCGTTTTCCACCCGCTGTGGGTGAGTGCAACATGGTACCTGGTCTGCCTAGGTAACACAATGTATGCTTTTTATAAATTTGCACTCTTTTTGAGAAATAAATGAAATTTTAGAACACAGTTTAAAGTCTTGAGTGCTTGGGCATTTTTTGGTAGGTGTTATAGTGGATTATACCATCTCACTTGCACCATTACATGTCTTTCAGTATATATAGAGTGTAGCCTGCACCAGCCCAGTAGCACAAGCTCAATAATGAGACAGAGCGCGATTTTGTGGCTCACAACTTGTTTTTGAGATATATATATATATATTATCAGTAAAAAAACTTTGTTAAAGGGACGTTATGGTTAAGTTGCACTACTAAAAACCTATGAAATTCACTAAAAAAACGTTGTTAAATGAACGTTATGGTTTGAAGTAAAACCGAAAAACCCTTGAAATTCACCAGTTATGGTAAGCTAAGCAACCATAACTCGCGCCACTACCGTGCACTGGTAACACTACCACCCAGGACATCAAAGATGATATCACAAATATCATTGATGACATCACTGATGACATCACATGTCTAGCCCCTTCTTTTTTGGTCACTGCCATATCTAGACCAGCTGGTTTTATTTACTGACATTCAGAAACGTAACTTTCAAAAGGTATTATATTTGTAGATATTGCTATTCTCACATGTTCTTACACTACTTTCCTTACAATTAAATTGCATCTTATCATGTACATATGTAGGGGAAGAAGCAGCCCTGAAACACAGCAATAATTTTTGGGCGTTACTGCAATCATGTAGATTATACACAGTTGCTAATGATACTGCTGTTGAGTCACGAAGGTTGCCACAGATAGTTACAAAGTATTTATTATAAGTTGAAGAGAACACAAGTGACAGCAGGCGTCCTCCTGGGAAGACTCGCCTCAACTGCCCTTACAAGGCAAATGTAAACAATTCCATATTCTAAATGGAACTTACACACACATCAGAACTCTATGTGGAATGACATTACATCATAAATGCATCATAACATCTGCTGAGTTACAGTAACACATTTTCAATTGAAAGACCAAACTCAACACATCTCCTTCCTTTAATACAAATGTTCTAACCCACATAGTAGTCATTGAATCTGGTTGGTCTGTTCCTGACTCTACTCACTTTCAGACCAGTGTCGACACAACTATTTCTGTCACACTCAGCATTCACCACTCTATCTGCACATGGTACAAACACTGAAGCTTCTTCTGTTTCCTGATCCAACTCACTACCCTCAGCAGTATCTTTGTTGCTTTTGGCTAATCTGGACATTGCCCAGCATTCACCACTCTCCATAATAACAACATTTCCCTTTATACTTGCAATTCTCTTGGGACCAATAAACTTACTAGTAATGCATTTGGGAGATGCTCTGGGGTTTTTAACGTAGACCCAGTCCCCAACAGACCAACTCGTTTCTCGTACAGCTTTCTTGTCATCAAAACGAACCTTGTACTCAATCTGAGTTTCCTTAACTAAGTCCATAATTTTCTTTCTGTCAATATTCACACTCCTAGCAAGATCCATCCAACCCGGACATAGTTTTGTCCCCGGGTGTCTACCCTTGAGAGATGAAAATGGGGAGACTCCAGTGATGGAATGTGGAGTTACACAGTAACTCCAGACCATTTCTCTTAAAACTGTCTGCCATTTAAGTCCCGATGCCATAGCCAACTGCAGACCCCCCTTGAGAAATGAGAACGAGTTGGTATATCCGCATACTCTTATGCCGGTGGGAAGGATAACTGCATCATCTTTTTTGAGAATATTTCTCAAAGTGTCTCTGGATATGATGGACCACGGTGAGCAAGAGTCTACCTTCATTGACAGTTCAACGCCATCAATGCTGAATAAGTCAACGGGGCCTTTATTGTCAGCGGATACTTCCGATACTTGAAATACATGCTTAGGGGTCATCTCCTGAAAGGCCGAATTTTGATGAGTATAATATCCTGTCTTACTGTCAAACTCCCCAGTATTGTCCATCTTTGGTTCTACATAGTTGATTGACTTACTCCTGCAAACATTTGCAAAATGGCCCCTGCCCTTGCACTTGAAGCAATCCGCGTTCTTGGCCGGACATGACGGATAGTTCATTCCATGCTTGAAGCTGCCACAACGAGGACATATATTCTTTGCATTCCAAGGCCCTTTCTTGGCCATGGAGTAATTACCCCTCTTCTTTTGATCCACAACACATACAGAGGATTGATCAACACTGGATTTGTCAATTTTAAGTTCCTTTACGTACTCAGACGTTTGTTCAATGCTCCTCGCCATCTCGATTGCCTCTTGGAGAACCATATCTTTTGTCAATAGTTTCTCTTGAATTCTAGGGTTGTTTGTGCATCTGACTAGCTGGTCCCTGATGAGCGAATCTGTTAATTGCTCAAACTCACACGTATAGCTTAATGATCTGAGACAGGCAATATAAGATTCCACCGATTCTGATTTCTCTTGGACCCTCTGAAAGAACCTATGCCTTTCGAAGCTGACATTCTTCTTCGGCTCAAAATGGTCTCGAAGTTGCTTTAGGGCAAATGAGTATTCATCCATATCACCAGATCCCTGATCGCGATTTCTTGGAAGACCATCATAGATCCTGCGCCCTTCGGTGCCTAAATTGTGAAGAAGTAACTCTTTCTTTCGTGCTGCAGGATATCTGTCTCCACCCATGGCCACTAAATAATTCTCAGATATGTCTTTCCACCTATCCCATGGGATGACAGGACGACCTGGCTCGCTGACAAACGGAAGAGGAGGTGGTATGGAGGTCATGTTGTGCAGGAGAGAGGAAAACTATGTAGCCAATTGAAAGGAAATAAATTGAACTGTGTAGTTGTTTTAAAACTACTATTTTGCGTGTGAAAAGAAAAACACAGTTTTATTTTGGTGGGTAGCACCCAAATTGGAGTTCAGCAATAGTTGAAAATGATATGTAAAATGTCACTTGGGAGACCGGAGTGCACACTTGCAGAACTGGATAGTGGGACTAATGGGGGTCAGAGGAAGGCGTGAGGCTCTGTTACACTGATGAGCCGTGAAGACTCGCACACTCCTTGTTTAGTGCGCGTGTGCTTTTACACGTTCCAGCACCAGTCCTCAGCTCGCGAACTCATTTCGTTCAAATGCAGCTCCTGGCGCCGCGAGTAAACACAACACCGCCGCTCCCTGCTCACGAGCTCACGTCTGCTCGCGAGCCTCTTTTCTGCTCAAGCGGGGCTCGCGCTCTGATGCAGGCGGCGCTGCCTCCGCTCGCGAGCTCTGGTTTGCTCGCGAGTCTCCTTCACGCTCGAGCGGGGCTCGCGCTCTGAAGCAGGCGGTGCTACTCGTTGCTTGAACACGGGAGCGAAAGCGGCTCTCCCACGCGGCGCTTCCCGTGCAAACAGGCTCACACATACACCTGACCTGTTGAGGACGCCACCTCTCCGGCCTCGTTTCCCTCGGCGGCACTTTGATCGCACGCCTGCTGTCACGCCGCCACAGTGAGGCAACTCTGCTCAGGTCACGCTGGGGCCGTCACAATGGGTTGATGAGCTCCTCGTCGCCAATGTTGAGTCACGAAGGTTGCCACAGATAGTTACAAAGTATTTATTATAAGTTGAAGAGAACACAAGTGACAGCAGGCGTCCTCCTGGGAAGACTCGCCTCAACTGCCCTTACAAGGCAAATGTAAACAATTCCATATTCTAAATGGAACTAACACACACATCAGAACTGTGGAATGACATTACATCATAAATGCATCATAACATCTGCTGAGTTACAGTAACACATTTTCAATTGAAAGACCAAACTCAACAACTGCCTCTTGTTTCCTTACTTTACTCTCCATATATAAGGCCCAAATTTGTATGCATTGTAGTCTATTCATGTTTTGTGTGTAGTAGTAGAAATATGTAGTAAGTGATGGATTATTAGCTACTTAGTACAGGTTTCACAGTACGGAAAAGTCTGAAACAGAAGCATTCAACGTTTTTGTATATAACTTTGGAAAAGTACAAATATAACACCTCTGTGGTGTATGCTGCAGGCAATACGTACATTTCTGTATGAGTAGATTCCTGTACTAGAAAGAATACTGCAATGGAATGTTCTTTAAACACTACATTGCATAATAAAGTATGTAGTTTAACGACACATCTTTCGATAATCCCTGATACATTTTTCCCAACATTACATTCACAACCCCTTGTATGAAAAGTAAATGCACATGTGATTTCATCAGTGATGTCATCAATGATATTTGTGATGTCATCTTTGATGTCCTGGGTGGTAGTGTTACCAGTGCACGGTGGTGGCGCGAGTTATGGTTGCTTAGCTTACCATAACTGGTGAATTTCAAGGGTTTTTCAGTTTTACTTCGAACAATAACGTTCCGTTAACGTTTTTTAGTGAATTTCATAGGTTTTTAGTAGCGCAACTTAACCATAATGTCCCTTTAACAAAGTTTTGTTTTACTTTTTACTGAATTTCACAGGATTTTGGTAGGGCAACTTAACCATAATGTCTCTTTGACAAAGTTTTTTTACTGAATTTCATAGTTTTTAAGTAGGGCAACTTAAGTATACCATCCCTTTAACAAAGTTTTTTTACTAAATTGGGGAGATATTTACTACGATTCCCTTACTTTGTGTACATGTAACATAGAACATACTGAACCCCCTCGCTAATGATATTTGAAGGGCACGGACTGAGCGTCTGTCCGCGGACGGGCGCGGACGAGAGCAACACTACCCAAACAGTTAGGGGGTATCTGAAATTGTTCAAGCAGCACATAAACACATTATAAGAAGTAATAAATAACCATTGGAACCTACACGTCTCACACATAACCCATCCATTTAAATACTATGCGTAATGAAATGGATTATACCATAACAAAAAAAGTTATGCTTCCAATGTAATTACCTCACAGAAACTGTACAGCTAGGAGCGACAGTAGACGAACACAACACAATAAATACAAATTACTAGAAAGTAGTAAGTGAATTTCATTTTTCTTGTATGTTTGTACACTTTTTGTATGAGGTGCAGAACAAATAATGTATTTCTGCTGTTTTCACACAGAAATGTGCAGTACTTTGGACTGGCTGGAGGAGAATTTTCCGCACGACGAAATGTCAGAAGATAGCGGTAATAATGGTACACACTTCTCTGCATAAGCAAATTAATAGTCAGTACTTTATGGGTACTTCACATATATATATATATATATATATTTACTTTTAACAGACCAGGTTAAAATAGAAGAAAGTCCACCAAAAGACACAGTGCAAGACACCTTGAAATGCATAAAAGAAAAAGTGGACATGCTAAAAGAGAATTTTAATGGGTTAAGGCAATTTGTGGAGGACCACGTGAAGGGAAAAATTAGATACCACTGTCCAACCTGTACCTGTCCGCCTTCTCCATTTCCCAGTGAACTATCCCCAAACCACGAAGAACAACATAAACGTTTCGACAAAACTTCCATCCCTTCATCCCCTCACAACCAGCCTGTGGAAACCGCTAATTCCCCTATATTTGTTTCAGTGTCTGCTTCCCCCTCTCTCTCTTAATTGCTGTATATGTGTTTAATAAAAAAGAGTTATGTTACTTTTAATGGAATTGTGTACGTCTAATTTTTTTTTTTAAAAGAGTTAAAATGTCTACGGACAGAGCACCTGTTCGGCCTGTCCGTAATTAATAAAATATGGATGTCCTAAGGACAATACACCTACCCGTACCATTTGCAACCAAGATGTAACTGTTCTTAGAACACACCAGATGTCCAAGATGTCCGTAAATCAACAAAATGGGAGCGTCCTAAGGACATTATAGCTCTCCGTACTGTTCACAACCAAGATGAAACTGTTCTTAGAACACACCAGGTGGCCGGGATGTCCGTAAATGAACAAAAAGGGAGTGTCCTAAGGACACTATACCTGTCCGTACCGTCCGCAGCGAAGATGGAACTGTCCATAGAACAGGTGCGGTGTCTGGAATGTCCTTAGTTAAACAAAATGGAGGTGTCCTAAGGACACTATTCCCGGCTGTACAGTCAACAGAACATCTACGCACATGCTCACCACACCCGTAAATCCTGCGAACATCGCGCCTGTCCGTAACTGTCCGTCTCTCTTGTGTCACACTTTTAATTAGTTTCAGGACCCGAACACTGTCCATAGAACACCCACGCGCATGTGCACGACCATTCCTGTGCATTTGGTGTCCTGCGGGTACCCATTTCTTTCGCGGATGTGTTCACGACGTCATCATGTGACCACACCCACACTGAGCGTGTGCCCTAATTTGCGCACTTTGTCCGCTTCCCCAACATTTCAAAAGAACTTATGCAGACAAGGCAAATTATGTTACAATACAAAATCACCATTTCACATGTCCCATACAATGGCCCTAGCTTTCCACATATTGTTTGCAACTTTTTCAACACTTTTGAGCGATCAATATGGTCACGAGGTGCACCACTCCACCCCTATAAAAGGCCACACCCCCGAGCTCATCTTCATTGTAGTTCTGGTGATTGTAGATTGAGTTTTGCTGCCTTTAGTGCTCTAGCGGAGATTATCTCAACAACCCTAATGGCATCCATGGCTGCTGTTTCTACATCAGCCTCAGCACCACCTCCAAACCCTCCACCACCACCCCAAGGGCCTGCAGAGGGAAATACGCATGAGAAAGTAGATAGTGAGGAAGAAGATGAAGAGAATGAGGTGGGGGAACTCCCTACTACCAGCACTCACCGGGAGTCGTGGGTGTGGCGGTTGTTTACCACTTTTGGTAATGTACCAACAGCATGTGCGAACCGGGTCACCTGTAAACAGTGCAATTTGGTGCTGAGTCGTGGGAGACCTGGTGCGTACAGCTTTGGTACGACAACCATGAAGCGACACCTAACTTCGTTCCACGGTGCGGACATTCGCAAGGTGGTACCATGTTAAGAACGTAGTAGGTTGAGTTCCTCCGCAACATCCTCCGTGTCCGTTCCTCTCACCACAAGAGACACTCCTGTCGGAGAGTGCATCCCTCCAGCTGCCTCACAGGCCATTTGTGATGCTGTTGACCCTTACCTTTGCAGGGTCACAATATTGTGTATGTACTGTGATGCAGTACTCTGCAGGGGGGACAGTCTTCGAAGTGCTTTCGAGACTATGGTCATGGAGCACCAGAAGATCTGCTACCTACTGAAATAAGGCACACCCTACATCTTTTTCTCTCCACCTGCCCTTTCTTATCCCCATGGTTGGTGTCCCTTCCTTACCCTCCTTTCCCCTCCTCTCCTAGTGTGTCATGTGTAAAAAATCCCCAAAAATATAAAACAACAACATTTTTTAAAAAAGGCTCTTTTCAGAGCCGCCTTTCTCAGTTTAAAAATGGAACTATGAAGTAAACGGTGAAGGCCTCCGCGCATTTTTCAAAAAGTCAGCGGACAGTCCTAGACAGACAAAATTTTAGGGTGCAACCGTAGCAAAACCAATGCACTTTTCTCTGGGAGTAAGTGGTGGCTCTGAAAAGAGCCTTTTGTTGTTGTTTTGTGTGTTTGGAAAACTTGGATTCCTCAACATGTAATGCAAAATAGGTGACTAGAATGGCAAAAAAGGTCACAATGCATTTTGTACATTTCGAAGAAAAATCTGATTGCCAGCATATGTAAGATGGACTCCATCTCTGCAAAAAATGAATGTGCTGCGAAACATAATATTTTCATTGTGGAAAGAGGACATGCCAACATCTCTTAAAAAGGCACAAACAGCCTTATTGACATTGCGCCTCGCTTTCTCCATTTGTGGATCATATAAAGAAGGACGCAGCCACATTTGTCTTTGTGCAATACATAAAAAAATTACTTGCCAATTTGGAAACATTCCATGACCTTCTCAAGTCCTTCCTTCATAGTAAATTGCAAAGAAATTCCAGACACATGCCCTAAACTGTTAACTCCACAATGAATGATAATTATATCAGGATGACGCTCTGTCTGTAAAGTAGCACATAGAGGTGCCAAGTCCAGCCACTTCATTCCACACACTCCATGCCAGCGCACTTCCACATTAGGGAATCCAAGATCTGCAGATATACCACAACGTTCTGCATGCACCTTCAACCAATGTATCCATGAGTCTCCCAAAATCCAGATAATCTGTTTTCGAGCACACAAAGCGATAGCTGTCTGTTCTCCTCTCAGGAAAAAGACATTCTCACTAAGTCTCTCTGTTCACAACACACCCACTGAACTTTACTGACCAATCCCTAGCTCCTCTCATTCTCATTTGCATGCCTCTCCACCCCAGAATCCCCGTATGTAGTACGCGCTGCCTGCAGTCTACCGCCATGTCCGCAGACATGTAGAGGATCTGAGTGTGATGACTGTACATTTAAATAGTGCTCCCCTTTTCCACTTTAAGGTAGGCTCTTAAAAGAGCCGTTTTTTTTTTGCATATGCCTGACAGACACTTGTTATTTTGTATTTTTTTTTTGGGGGGGGGGGGGTCTTCTTAGTTTACTCCTACAATCATCACATAACCTTCTCCAAAGCAAGCCTTACATTCCAAAAGAACATGGCATTTCCCAAAAAAGATAAAGAAACACCATCTGCTTCAAAATAAGCTGCATTACTGGAAACAATGTTCTCGTGGCTGCAGAAAAACATAACAGCTCTTAACATGAAAGCATGCATGCCGCGATTGATTGCACACCTACCAATACTTTGATCAGGACAAAAAACAGAACTGTTGTCCCATTTTGATCTAGGGAGTAAGCCAGAAACAAATACTTTCGCAGTTGGAAAGATGTTGATGACTGCGTGATCCAACTGTTCCAAATCTCAACAATAACTATCAACAAAGTAGGTCATCTCACGTAGCCCAAATGGAAAGCATCATAGTGCAAAACTACCACATGGGGGCTGTTCATCCTATGCATATCTCTGCAAATCCGTCACAGCGCTCCACACCACCTCCACTCCTCTTACATCAAAATTGTGTGCCACATGCCTACATTGAGAATAGTGCTGTAAACCATGGACACAAATATCTCCGAGCACCAACACCCTGACTGTCTCCACCTCTGCCATCTTCACTACACACACTCTCTTTCTACACAAATCAACAATGTCAACATCTGATTGGCTCATCCCCAGAGTCCCCTTTCCATGCTGGATTTGCTGGAAAACCCTGTAGGTGGCACGCCCTACCTGCGAACAAGCGCAGTGTCTATGCGGCATGTAACTCTTAGCCAGCCCTTCTACCATTTCCACATCACTCGTGAATCCATTCCCTCATTGGCCACAGCTAAGCTGTCACACAACCATCCACCAATCACATCCAAGACCTCTACATCTAACTCCGTCATCAGAGTTCCGCACTTCAAATGTACTGTTGATCACTCTAAATACAAGTCTCATATCATTACAAAGCACCTACTACAAAAACTACTGTGCAAGTCTCGAGGATTTCTCCATGCATGAGTACAAAGTACAGGAATGCATATTTCATTCAGAGTACATGTGCAACTCTTATGATTCCATTTAAACATATTAATGCCACTAAATCTGCATAGCCAATACATACATACCAACGCTCCCGCTTTAAGCGCAAGACTTCCAATTGTTCATTGAAAATTCCCACTACTTCTTACTGTCTCCCGCATAACCTATACATACGTGCCAACCCTCCCAATTTACACGTGAAACTCGATTTTTCATTATAAAATGTCAACATTTTTTACTGTCTTCCCCCTAAATTAATGCTACTTCCAATGCGATAGTACGAGAAAAATAAACGTTCCCGATTGCTGTGGTGACATCTCCCTCTCAGGTGCTCCCGATTTTTCGCATTCCGATTTATAATATGAAAGTATTCAAATTTTTCCCATCTACTATAAAAACCTATCACTTCCAAACCTCTCTGCTATCTACAACACAGCTGCAAAAAAACAAGGGAATTTCATCAACTTAAAATTGTACTCATTTACAAAGCAGGTTCAACTAACATATTGCAAATAACATATAAAGGCTGCACATAGTCAAATGAAATGCACACATACACTGTGTTGAGTTATCAAATGAGAATACTTCCACGAAAGCTGAAAAATGAACGTGTACATTAACATCAGTGCTATAAACACACAAATTTACTAACTTCTTCATTTTACAATTGCAGTGAAGACCACTCTCCTGAAAATCAACCGCATCTACACTACAAACAACATATCCAAAGAAACCTGGTCATTGCACAAAAAAAGTAAGTACAAAACTACCTTTATATTCTTACTGTTCCTCAATGAGACTGTGTGGGTTATTTATGTAATTTGCGCACCAAAAAAAACATCAATTTTTGAACCATTCTGACCACAAATCCCCATTTATTAAACATAGATTAGCAGGCAGAATGGCACACAAATCCCCGTTTTTTTTGGGACACAAATAACATACTCAAACCTTAGAATGTTAGTACTACAAAACAAAGAACTGTTTTAATTTTATACCATTACGTTTACTATTAATGCTTCTCCTCACCACTAGCTCACTTTGTACTCTCATTTGAACCGCAGTATGTAGTAACATACAAACAGATGAATAGCCTTCCCAGCTCATTGTTACTTCCCAATGCACATTCACACACAACCACATATATCTTCCCCATCAAACTCATGCACGCATGCACACAGCACACATACATTGTAAAACAGACCAACTTATACCTTCTTTTTTTTCAACAGACCCCAAAGAATGCCTACCAAAAAGCAAGTCAGAAGAAAGGAACGCACAAATAGAGCAAATGAAAATAAAAGTGTCCAAAGTAAGCATCCATGTCGACCAGAGTTTGTAAAAAACATTGAAACAAAACAGCTAATGCAGTCATTTAGCGAAACAAATGAAGCTTCAACTACAGAAACGTTGCCTCCTCTATCAAAATGTGGCACAAAACAGAAAATGCTTAACAAGAATTCGGCTACCACTACTGCTAACAGTGCTCCTATAAATCCTGAAATACTAGCAAGAAACCATAGTAAAAAAAGTATTTTAGCAAAAATGTTCCGCCACAGAGTCGTTCAGAATCTAACAAGAAGAGGAGTGAAATCATCCACAACCCTTAAAATGTACTGTAGAAAATTAATCCTAGAAGCTCTCGTAGACAGTGCAATCCTTCTCAAAAGGAAATGATTTATTTTAGTTTTAAACAAGATGAAACCACTAACAAAGCTAAGTACTAAACTGCCAAAGAAACTTCTCAATAAACGGAATGTCAACAAAAATAACTTCTTAAATATTTGTGGAGGTGAATGGAGTCACACAACGACCACAGAACCATATTTTAATGAAGAAGCATACAAACAAAATCAAACAAACACAATTGCCATCCATAGCAGTGGACAAGGATATGAAAAAAAATAATAATACCATCATGGAACAAGAAACACTGCTCACAAAAGTACCCCCAGAAAACGTAGAATTACCTCTCCATTAGACTGAACCAGACCATCCAGTATACAAATGGCCGTGCACGTCAATGTGTAACATTCCTAACAAATCTTTCAAATCTTTACGCCAGTTCCTCAATCAGTATGTGAAAGGAAAAGACAAAATCAAAATGAAAGTGCTGCAAAATATGGATACCTGTCCAGTGCGCAAATTCACAGGACTATAAGGGCATTCATTAGCCTGCATTTCAGGACCTATTTGTAAAAGCACCTTCCATGATATCAAAATGATATCAACACATATTTCAAATGTAAGAAATCTAGTGTATAAACTGTATTATGCTAAAAGTCCATCTTTAGAGCTAGCCAATGTAAATAACACTCTTCTGCATGGTACACCCAAATACCTACAAGAAGAAATCGACCGTATCCAGGGAAATATTTTGGAAGTGAAAGCCACGTACAAAATGCAATAGTTTTAGAACAGACTAGCAACAATTCTGCACATGGCAAACTTCTATTACACACATACAAAAAAGAAATACTAAAATTTAAACGTACATCCGCTGAAGTACCAAACCATGTATGTGTGTGTTGCCGCAGACCTTTTTACAAAAGTAACACAAAAACTATAGACGTAAGATACAAAATAGAAGACAATGAAGATTCCAAATGGTTTGAATTAGCTGTGTACCTTTTAGCAGAAAACACATACCAAATAAGTGAACCCCTAATATGTTGCAGTTAGTGCACTACAAAACCTGACAACAACCAAACTCCTTCACGTGCTATCACAAATAATTTGGAATTATTCCCACTACCAAAACCCCTGCAACAACTCAATTTGTATGAGAGCATCATAATTCAAATTGTACACCCATTTCAAGCAATAATACGCCTTCAACCGAAAACAGCAAAATTTCCTCCCTCTGAATTGGTGAAAGGCATTTGTGGCAAAGTAGTTTATTTGCCATTAGATCTGACAGAAAATGTGAACACTATAGGAGTGCAATGTCCAATAGAGCATTCTTTAATTGTCTTAGTAAATGGTGTACCAACAAAAGACAAAAAAAGTTGGCAACAACTCGTGGACTTACATAAAGTTAGACAAGCCTTGCAATATCTGAAACACAATAATGAATACTACAAAGACATAAATATTGAAGAAAGCTTAAGGGAAACAATTGAAATAATTCAAGACTCATCAGAAACTGGTCAATTTGAACTTCTGGATCCTACTGCAGTATCCACTCTTTTGGACCATTATACAATTCATCCATTGCACTCTAATGAGAGCATAGATGATGCACTAGAAACTTACCAAATGTGATAAACCAAAGGGTCACCAATGAGCATATGGGAAAAAAGTATAGAAGCACATGCTTTTCCACTACTATTTCCTACTGGCAAAGGAGGAAGATACGATGATAAACCCACTCAGATAACAGCATCAGAATACCGCTCATTACAAATGTATTCTGAGGATCCCAGATTTAGGCAAAATGTGGAATAACTATTCCACCTACTCTTTGAAAGTGAACTAGCAACCCTATGTTACGGAGTTGCACACATATTGAAATCTGGAACCCACTTTCAAAATATGTCAGCTACGCAATTAATACAAAAAGTCCAAGAAAAAGATGAGGTTTTATAATCAAGCATAACAAATCTGTTTGCAAACATGCGTGGTATGAAAGAATACTGTTTTACAAAGGTAGCGGGCGCCCCTCTCTCGCAAGAACAGACATGATAACCTGTTCAGTGGTTATTAACCACTTGAGAGTTCGCAGCCACTGCTTTTACTCACTGTGCCTTTCACAGATGGGAAATATCCATTTGCATATCAGTCTTTGTCCTGCCCAGGGGCAGTCCAGCACCGAAATACAATGGCAACTCCAATCTGAACGAGAGTACCACCAGCAACCCCATACACGTGTTTCACCCTTGTTGGGGATCATCAGTGAGGTGAAGCTGATGCCTCTCTAAGCACAGTGAGAGGGAGACCACGTCTGGTTGCCCCCAGGAGACCTAGGGTTACCAATCCCAGGTTCCTTAAAAAATAGTTTTACAAAGGTAGCGGGCGCCCCTCTCTCGCAAGAACAGACATGATAACCTGTTCAGTGGTTATTAACCACTTGAGAGTTCGCAGCCACTGCTTTTACTCACTGTGCCTTTCACAGATGGGAAATATCCATTTGCATATCAGTCTTTGTCCTGCCCAGGGGCAGTCCAGCACCGAAATACAATGGCAACTCCAATCTGAACGAGAGTACCACCAGCAACCCCATACACGTGTTTCACCCTTGTTGGGGATCATCAGTGAGGTGAAGCTGATGCCTCTCTAAGCACAGTGAGAGGGAGACCACGTCTGGTTGCCCCCAGGAGACCTAGGGTTACCAATCCCAGGTTCCTTAAAAAATAGTTTTACAAAGGTAGCGGGCGCCCCTCTCTCGCAAGAACAGACATGATAACCTGTTCAGTGGTTATTAACCACTTGAGAGTTCGCAGCCACTGCTTTTACTCACTGTGCCTTTCACAGATGGGAAATATCCATTTGCATATCAGTCTTTGTCCTGCCCAGGGGCAGTCCAGCACCGAAATACAATGGCAACTCCAATCTGAACGAGAGTACCACCAGCAACCCCATACACGTGTTTCACCCTTGTTGGGGATCATCAGTGAGGTGAAGCTGATGCCTCTCTAAGCACAGTGAGAGGGAGACCACGTCTGGTTGCCCCCAGGAGACCTAGGGTTACCAATCCCAGGTTCCTTAAAAAATAGTTTTACAAAGGTAGCGGGCGCCCCCCTCTCGCAAGAACAGACATGATAACCTGTTCAGTGGTTATTAACCACTTGAGAGTTCGCAGCCACTGCTTTTACTCACTGTGCCTTTCACAGATGGGAAATATCCATTTGCATATCAGTCTTTGTCCTGCCCAGGGGCAGTCCAGCACCGAAATACAATGGCAACTCCAATCTGAACGAGAGTACCACCAGCAACCCCATACACGTGTTTCACCCTTGTTGGGGATCATCAGTGAGGTGAAGCTGATGCCTCTCTAAGCACAGTGAGAGGGAGACCACGTCTGGTTGCCCCCAGGAGACCTAGGGTTACCAATCCCAGGTTCCTTAAAAAATAGTTTTACAAAGGTAGCGGGCGCCCCTCTCTCGCAAGAACAGACATGATAACCTGTTCAGTGGTTATTAACCACTTGAGAGTTTGCAGCCACTGCTTTTACTCACTGTGCCTTTCACAGATGGGAAATATCTATTTGCATATCAGTCTTTGTCCTGCCCAGGGGCAGTCCAGCACCGAAATACAATGGCAACTCCAATCTGAACGAGAGTACCACCAGCAACCCCATACACGTGTTTCACCCTTGTTGGGGATCATCAGTGAGGTGAAGCTGATGCCTCTCTAAGCACAGTGAGAGGGAGACCACGTCTGGTTGCCCCCAGGAGACCTAGGGTTACCAATCCCAGGTTCCTTAAAAAATAGTTTTACAAAGGTTCCAACGTCACAGAGATGTATGTTGTATGATCAGAAACCTTGGACAACCCACTTGGTTTGTTATATTAAGTTGTGCAGAATATGCATGGGAAGATTTACAGGATTTCTAGGCAAATTAACCAACAACAAAACCAACATAGATATACTAACATCCTGGGAACTTTTCTCTCTAGATCCTGTTAATGTTTCAAGCTATTTCCACCATTGTTTCATTGCTATGCTACACTTTATTTGTAATAAAACTGTTCCTCCCCTCGGAGAACTGCAACACTTCTTTTGGAGAAACGAATACCAAGCCAGAGGAGCATCACATATCCACATACTTTTATGTATTAAAGGTGCACCTAAATTTGGTCAGGACAGTGATGCCACTGTTTTGCAGTTCATCCAAAAATAAGTCACTTGTGAAATCCCTTCACAAAGGACACATAGTGACTTTCATGGACAAATTGTACAATTTCAAAGACACAAATGTGGCAAATATTGTTGTTGCAAATACAAAAGCAAAGGGAAATACTACACCAAATGCTGCTTTGGTTTCCCTAGACCAGTTACAGAAACAGGTGAAGTGAACAACTTCATGTCTTCAGTTCGCCATAGTTTTAAAGGTAAATCACCTAAGAACACGTATTACATTACATAAAAAGAACAGAAGAATCAAAGTATATCAATGATTACAATGCAATCATTGCCCTCTTATGGAATGCAAACACAGATGTGCAGTACATTGCAGACAATTCCACTGCAGTTGCACGATATGTTACAGTCTACTTACCAAAAGCAGAAAAAACAGAGCTGCAAGACCTCTGGAATGATCTATCATCAGACAAAACACCATCTCAGAAATTGTACAGCCTAGGCATAAAAATGGTCTCTCATAGAGAATGTGGCACCTATGAAGCTGCAGATCGTTTAACCGGTACTGCTTTGTATGGAAAATCTGAAAATATAGTATGTCCAAGTCACGGTCCTGCTAAATCTAGAAAAAGAGTTCTCAAATCATATGAGGACATAGAAACAATAGCCAAAAATAATCCCAACAGCCAAGACATTTTAAAGAACAATTTATTAGACACATACTACCCGAACAGGAGTACCACTTTGCAAACCATGTGTGTATACCACATAGCCCAAAACTTTGCACACAAAAATAATATAAAACCTGATGAAAGCAAAGGTAGATATAAAGTGACAGATTGTGAAGGCAGCTTAGTGAAACTTACCAAACAAAGCTTAATTAATCATGTCAAATTGTCATTAAAAACTCCTCAACAGAAAGAACTATATTACATGTCTCTGCTACAACTTTTTAAACCATGGAGAAAAGAGGAAGAGATACTAGATAAGTATGACTGCCATGAAGAAGTTTTCAAAGCAAATGAAAGGGCTATCACCGATGTGAACTTTACGCAGTACAAAACAATGTTGCACAATGAACAGTAACACGAAGAAGAACTCCAGGCCCAACTAGATAAGGACACTTCCGACAGTAGTCAACCTTCTGTAACAGGAAGTCAAGAACCACTATGACAGCCACTAATAGCAAATGAGGCAGAATTAGCTATGACAGAAGTGGAAAATACTATGTATCACTATGAAGAAGATACAGAAGACTTAACTGTACTACAATCAAAACTTAACACAAAGACCAGCACACCATTAACTGTACTACAATCAAAACTTAACACAAAGACCAGCACACCATTTTTGAAGAAGTAACAAAAGAAATTGCACATGGTGTACAGCACGAAAATAAAGAATGTACCTGCCAAAATTACAAACCTATACTTCTGTACGTCAGTGGTGAAACTGGTTCAGGCAAAAAAATCTTAATCAAAATCATCAGCAAGTTCCTTCAACAATTGACAAACAACAAACTGTCTGCTGTTGTAACTGCCCCCACAGGTTTAGCTGCCTACAACATAGGCTGTGTCACTTTACACTGATTACTAATCCTTCCATTAGAACACCAAAATAAATTAGACTATTATAAACTTTCTACAGAAGCTGCAATGGAACTACGCAGAGTATTAAAACAAATGAAAATGCTACTAATAGATGAAGTGAGCATGGTCTCCAACCTAATGTTGGCTTTGATTCACCTTAGATTGCAAGAAGTACTTAAAACAAACTACGAAGAACTCTTTGCAGGAAAACACATTATCGTTTTCAGAGATCTTCTACAATTGACACCAATGAAAGGTGAACCTATTTTTAAAACCTTAGGACACAAACTCTGCCGTAAAACTGTTGGCAGCATAGGAAATGTCAACCTTTGGCAACATTTCCAATACAGAGAATTAACAGAAAACATGTGTCAATCTGCAGACCTCGCTTACGCCAACATTTTAAAAAGTATTAGAATTGGTGTACTATCTCATGAAGCACAAGCAATATTGAAAAACCGGCACATCCATGCACTTTATGGCGATAATGCATGTGCTAATGATGTTATGGAACAATTAGTGCACACAAATGTCAATTGTATGACCTTAATGCCAACTCTTGCAAGCTATTCCAAATTCAATGAAACAATGTTAAAAAAAAGAAATGCAACCAATAATTCAAATTTGCTGCACAGACAAACTGGACGTACATGGTATGACACTACCCATGTGTCAGCAAGCTACAACAAGACTAAGGGCCTCATTACACGGTAGGCGGTAGGGATTTAACGTTACCGGTAAAGGAATACCGGTAACGCTAAATCCCCATCCAAATTATGACCTTGCTTACCACTATTTGCGGCACCGCTAAGTACGGTGCCACTAATAGCGGCCAGTCCAAGGGTGCGCGACCCTCGCATCCGTAATTTACGGCATGCCGCTATTAGCACATCATCAAAAGCCAGACGGACGTGCCAATAGCGGCATGGAAAAGCACAAAAAACCCCTTACCGGCATGGCGCTAATACTGCCATCGCGAACCACCCGTTAAAAGAACTGTGCAGTGTTACCACCTGCCACAGGTGGCCACAGTCAGCACAGGTGGAGGCAATGGAGACTGTGGCTGCTCAAAAGGAGCACACCACACCCCTTCCCAAACCCTTTCACACACCAAGATGGTTCCAATACTAGCAGCATTACATGGCCTGGAGGACCTGATTGCACCGCAGCTGCAACAACAACAGGCAGCACAGAGGAGACGCAGGAGGAGGGCAAGACAGGCACAGCAAGCACCACCACAGCACCTAATCATACCACAGAGGCACCCACCAATTCCCAGGATCAGAGCCAGTCCATTTAACCTAACACCTGAGCAGATACACACCCTGTACTGTCTGGACCGGGATACCAACACCAGCATCGTGGACATGATACACCACGACATTGTGAGCCTCATGGACATCAGAACTGCCATCCCCCCTCTACTGAAGGTGGTGACTGTGCTCCACTTCCTGGCCACAGGCACCTCCCAGCATACAGTGGGGCAGATGCATGGCATCTCCCAACCAGTATTCTCACGCACACTGAACCAGGTACTCGATGCCCTCCTGAAGCATGCACCCGAACACATATTCATGCCACAGACGGCCCAGGAGATTGCAAACACCAAAGTCGGTTTCTATTCACTGGCAGGCATCCCAAGTTGCATCGGGGCCATCTACTGTACACATGTGGAATTGGTCGTCCCACATCACAATGAAGTAGTGTACCGAAACAGGAAGTAATTCCACTCCATCAATGTCCAAATGGCATGTGATGCCAACAAGATAATCACACATTGCTGTGCCAGATTTCCCGGATCAACCCATGATTCCATGGTCCTGCGGAACTCAACTATCCCCCGCTACATGGAGCGACAAACGGGACAACGTTCGTGGCTACTTGGTGAGTAGCAGGCCAAGCACATGGCAGTGTGCATGGGGGGGAGAGATAGATACTCCAACTGGGTGTGCGTGGGTGGTCGAGATAGATGCTCCAACTGGGTGTGCTTGGGGGGAGATAGATACTCCAACTGGGTGTGCGTGGGGGGGAGAGATAGATAATCCAACTGGGTGTGCATGGGGGAGAGATAGATACTCCAACTGGGTGTGCGTGGGGGGGAGAGATAGATACTCCAACTGGGTGTGTGTGGGGGGAGAGATAGATACACCAACTGGGTGTGCGTGGGGGGCGAAAGATAGATACTCCAGCTGGGTGTAGCCTGTAGTCCGTCGTCCAAATGCACATACAGATGTAATCCAATGTGTATCTGGGAGGGCCGCAACGTACTTGAGATGAACGGACATGCAAGTATATGCTACACAACACAGATGACAATCCAAGCCTGGAAACATCAAACATCAAACCACATCCACACTGCACAACATTCCACAGCACAAAATACACAAATGTCATCCATGCTGTCAACATAGTCATGCTGAATTCGTACAGCATGACATCAACAATGCAATGTGCCCTTCCATGCATGCTAAGGGATACCCCCTAGCCATAGCAATGCACCACGAACCCATAGCACCACTGAAGTGATGCCTCTCAGCATGGCAACGTCAATGTTGGAAGGGCAGTACACCACCAGTGTGGTACCAAATCTGCCTGGGCACAGGGACACCTAAGACCTGGCCTCACACAGGACATGTCAATTATTGTTGGAGGCATTAATGGGGCATGTCTACTTGCAGGGTTGAGCCCACCTTTGCACATTGCAGTTACACAGACCATTTGCATGTATGCTGTTGATTGTGTACTTGAATCTCAATGCCAAGTCAATGTTTGTGAAATGAACAGGCCACACTTGAGATGAACAGTAACAGGACCCCATACCTTCCCCCATATAGGTGATGCCGGCAATCCCCTGAAGAGGTGGCTCCTCACACCTGTACGGAACCCACAGAACAGGCACGAAGAGGAATACAATTGTGCACACACCCGTACCCGCATCGTGTTCGAGCAGACTTTTGGACTTTTGAAGTCACAGTTTAGGTGCATTATTAGGTCTGGTGGCGCTCTCCTGTATGGCCATCACAAGGTGGCCAAGATCACCATGGCATGTGTCATGCTGCACAATATGTGTATCAGACGGAATGTGCCACTGCCCCCTGACGTTGAAATAGAAGCACCTGATGAGGATGATGATGGTGATGGGGATGGAGGTGAAGGGGATGCAGGTCATGCAAGAGGGGATGGCCAGGAGGGACGTGCTGTGAGACTGCATCTGATCAACCAAATATTCTGAGTAACATGTTCTCGTACTGTCACCTGGATATGGCTAGTAATGCACTGGTGTCTGTTTGTGAGCTCACAATGGAACCTGGCATCAATAAAGTACACATACACAATGAAGGAGTCCAGGCCTGTGTTTTGCTGAAACACCAGTGTATTTATGACTTAAAGAGGAAAATGTGTATGTCCCCAAACATCCCACCACCCTTCCCCCCCACCCCCCACAACAGTCCCATCACACCCTTCCCCCACCCCCCACAACAGTCCCATCACACCCTTCCCCCTCACCCCCCACAACAGTCCCATCACACCCTTCCCCCCACCCCCCACAACAGTCCCATCACACCCTTCCCCCCCACCCCCCACAACAGTCCCATCACACCCTTCCCCCCACCCCCCACAACAGTCCCTCATGTGTCTTCCACAATGTATGCATCCAGGCATGCTCGCGGAAGCATGAACATTAACTCCCTATTAGTCATTGCCAAAACCAGCATTGGGAGGCTGCCTAGAGGTGCGCCTGGTGGTGCGTGCGGAGCGTCGGGGTGGGCTTGACTGCTGCAAACTGGCGGACGAAGAAAGGGCAGACTGTCCAGGTGGTGGTGGTGGTGGGAAATGGCGGTCCATAGCATCTGCAATACGTGTGAGGACCTCGCGAACTTGGATGAGCTCCCCACACAGCCTGTCTGTGCATACCTCCATCCCCTCCCTGGACTGCCTGGATGTCTCCGCAATCTCCTCCCTAAGACGGGCAGCCTCCTCCACGTGCTGCCCAACCAGCACAGTGAGACCCTGTTGCTGCTGGCTGATGCTGGCCAGGTCAAGGGCAGTGTCGGGCTCTGGTGGTGTGGCTGGTGTGCATTGTGATGCAGGCAGGTGAACAGATGGAGGCACCGGGGGGGCTACTGAAAGCTCCCATGGTCTCGTCACCAGTGACATTGGAGCCAGGTGTGTGTGGTGGTGATAGCTGAGGGGTTCCAGGGGGGCTTGGAGTATGCATGCCCAGGTCAAATTCTGTTGGGGGCTCCACATCAGATAATGGAGCAGTGGCTGCCGCCTCTCCTGCCGAACTGGCTGCAGCTGATGGTGTTCCCTCGGTGGCTGTGATTGGTGGTGGTGAGTGGACCTCGGGAGGTGGGGCAGTTGGCTTTGGTGTGGCCTTGGCAGTGGCGCTCGACCGATGTTTGAGACTCTGTAAATGGAGCCTTGTGCCTTTTCCCTTGGATTTTGTGGGGGTGTCCTCTGTGGGCTGTGGCCTTTTTTTCCTTCTGCGCAGGGGGTGCCTGGGATGCACTCCCACCATCGCCACTGTCTGTATGTGACCCTGTCGGGGACAAGAAGGGGGATGGCATTGGTTACGGTTCGATGTACTTAATGCAGGATACATCATCAATGCAGTTGTGGGCATTTGCACTTCATTGTGAAGGATGCAGGTGATGTGTCAGTTCAGTGGCTCATCCATGCAGTGTTGTGTGTGGCACTTGGCTCTGTTGATGTGTGCATGTGTGTGTGTTTGGGTCTGGCACTGACATGGGCAGGGTGGGATGCATGTGTGGCTGTTTGACCATCCATGAGGTGATTCTGGGCTGACATTTGCGGGCACCAGTAGATTCACATTGCATGCTATTTTGGTACACTTACCTCCATTCGAAGTGCCTGCCATGCCATGCTCCATCCTCCTGACTCCCTTGATGCATTCAACTCCTATGAGGTTGGCATATGTCTCCTCCCATTCTTTTAGTTTAATTGGCGACCCCGTACCACCTGCTGTGGCAATGTTGTGATTTTCTGCCAAGATCATTCTGACCCGGAGTCTAAGGTCATCCCATCTTTTCCGGCACTCACGTACATTGCGGGTGCCCACAGCACTTACTTTCAGTGCCACCTCCTCCCAGATTGCTTTTTTTTGGAGGAGTGTCTCCCGCCGCATGTCGTTTGCGAAGACCACTGCAGCATTTTCAGATAGTGTCAGCATTAGTAGCTCCTCAGTCGAAAACTTTTCTTTCCGCTGGCAGTCAGTTGTTTTTTTGAGAGCCTTGGGCATGGTAAGGGTGTTCCAGATATTTTCCAACAGTAAAGTACTACAAACAGGTCCAGGGGGCAGAGGATGGCAATGGATTGTGTTTTTAAAGATGGCCGCCGTGCTATTTCCCGTTCCTGTGCGATAACGCTGTTTCCGGTTCCGCTATTTAACGGTGACCGCTACTAGCGGTGACCGCTATTTGCATGCTGCGTCAAGGCGGAGATGCTATCTGCACTGTCGTGGAAGCCGGTAAGGGACTGTTGGGGGAGTTTAGTGGCATGGCAGTTGGGGCATTACCGGCATGGCGCGATGCTCGTGTCCGCGTACTCGTAATGGTACGCTATTAGCGCCCTCATGCGAGGGCGGACACGTTAAGAGCGCCATGCCGGTAATTTGCGATTTTTAGCGCGCAATGTGTAATGAGGCCCTAAATACCTTAGAAAATTCAATCTCCAACACAGATGGGTTGGAAAAAATATTAAAATTGTGCTTAGATTGTAGAGTAATGCTTAAATGTTACCTTGACGTGGAGCAAGGACTAGTTAATGGGGCACTGGGTACAGTTGTTGGCTTTCAAACATACCCACGTGACAACAACATTCAGTTTGTCAATATTCTCTTTGACAAACTTTCAAAAGTAAAAAAGGATAGGGCGCTCAACAGCCCGCTTCCTTCTCTTCAAAGACATGAATGTACGTAGAGAACAATTTTCTCTAACTCTTGCATATGCAGTCACCATTCATAAATCCCAAGGTCTTACCCTAGACAAAGCACTGATAGACATTGGAAACACAGTCTTTAAAGAAGGCATGAGCTACGTAGCACTATCACGCTTATGTACACTTGACGGTCTATTTCTAATCAACTTTGATGCAAGTAAAGTGAACGCTGATATTCCTTGCATTTTAGAATACAATAGAGTGCGTTCACTGTACACCCCCAATCTGAAATCATATCCTGTTCCAGAAAAAGGAAAACATTGTAAAAGAAAACTAATTCAAACAGAAATGCAACAGGATTTGCCTGCAAAACCTTCGAAGAAAGCAAAACAAGCTAATACTTCATCAATTACCACAAGCAAAGAAGAACCTATTAGTGAAAGTAAATCAGGTACTTCTTCAAAAAAGGAACACAAACTCTGAAAAAAATTACTCGGACACAGAACTATCAGGTGCATTCAAATTTTCAAATGAAACTGGTGTAAGTTGCTACGCAAATGTAGCAATGAATATTCTATTTCAATTGCCACCAATTGTTAACAACATTTACTTACACAGTAGAGACCAATTGTGTTTGCAAAGGTTAGTCCTTCATAGAAACGCAACAAACTATCCTGACAAGAATAGTGTTCACGGAATAAGACAAGAATTGGACTACTGTGCTGAAATGGTGAGTTTCACTATAAACTCACAAGAAGATCAACAAGAATTTCTAATGTACTTACTACAAGTACTTGAAAACAAATACATACCTATAAATGAAATCTTCCAGAATTCATACATGTGGAAACATACATGCACTCTCTGTAACAATGTGACACAGGAACAAATCCCTAATGAGCGATTTGTGTATGTATCCATACCTAATTGTGAATCCATTCCATTTCAGCAACTTCTACAAAAAGCAAACCATGGCAGATTATGTACTATCTGCAATTCAGATAATCGCTCCACCTTACTGATACAAACACATAGTAACTACATAATAGTAATGCTTCTACGTTACAATGCAGATGGTACCAAAAACAACTGCAAGCTGACTGGATTCACACACGGTGAAGTGTCACTTGGTAAGAAAACCTTCACAACAATAGGTATAATCTACCACGCAGGAGCCACAACCAATGCAGGTCACTACACTGCATATATTAAAAAGAAATGTGGATGGGTCGAATGTAATGATAGTAGCATTACTCTAAAGCAGAGATTACCAGCAAATCTTGCAAATGCCTATTTAATCTTCTTAAAGCCAAAATTTAACTTGTACGTGAACATTAAGAAAAATTCAATTAAAAGACTATAAACAGTTAGAATACGCCAACAGGTATGTAACTGCCCAAGATTGTATAACAACCACACAGATAAATGAATATCACTGATTTTTAACAAAAAATACACAGTTAAAATACGCCAGCAGGTATCTAACTGTTTAAAAAATCTGCAAGAAGCCAACATATAGAGCATTAATCAGAAACAACATGTGAACAAAGAAATTGTTTTAGCATAGCAAAGAAATGTTTTCTTTAATCCAACAAGGATTTTTTTCCCCCAGACCCAATGATTTGAAAAACAAATACAGAAAGTGAGCAAAATGCACAGTACACTGGTTTGTAAACTAAATATGAGGGTAAAAAAAAGCTAAAATGTCTATTATACGATGTAATAAGTCTTTATAAAATACAAACACTAATATGCTCTTTTCTTTTATCACAGATATTGAAGAAGAATATTTCCTTCAAGTACTAAAGTCATGTAAGAAATATATGGAATCTCAACAAATTAATCAGTAAGTATAATTTCACACATTTCATACATATTGGAATCTATACGTGTGATGTATGGTTGTAATATGGTGCAGTGGCTGTGGGTAGGGCCTACAGTCTTGGATGTATAACCTACAGCATACACCCTGCGGCCATGCAACCAAGACTCTAGTTCCCACCCACAACCACTGCACCACATCACACCCATGCTGACTTATAACTTCAGTGCTTATAACTTCAGTCTTGGGTGCATGGCCTTCGGCCATGCACCCAAGACTGTAGGTCCTGGCCACAACCACTACAGCATATCACACCCATTGTGCCTTATAACTTCAGTACTTAAAACTTAGTTCTTGGGTGCATGGCCGAATGCCATGCACCGAAGACTCAAGATCCTGGACACAACCATTGCAGTATATGAAATCCATGTTAGCTTATAACTTCAGGGCTTATAGCTTTGGTCTTGGCATGCACCCAACCTCACTGCTTATAACTGCACTGCTTGTAACTTTTGTCGGCTATGCATCGAAGACTGTAGGTCCTGGCCAAAACCACTGCAACATATCACACCCATTGTGGCTTATAGCTTTAGTAGCTAGAATTTTGGTCTTGTGTGCATGGCCTTCGACCATGCACCCAAGACTTTAGGCCCTGGCCACAACCACCTGATAGATATTCAATTCTATGGATGTATCTATGAGTGTGATATTCTGCGGTGGTTATGGCCAGGGCCTAGAGTCTTGGGTATATGTTGTATGGCCTACGGCCTACGGCCATGCACCCAAAACTCTAGTCCCTGGCCACAACCACCGCAGCATATCACACCCATGGTGGCTTATAACTCATTGTCACACCCATACAATCAAACATTTTAACTGCAGCATATACTCAATTAGCACCCAAGACTCTATGCCATGCCCACAACCACCTCATAGATATTCAATTCTATGGGTGTGATGTATGGGTGTGATATGCTGCGGTGGTTGTAGCCAGGGCCTAGAGTCTTGGGTGCATGGCCTACGGCCTACGGCCATGCACCCAAGACTCTAGGCCCTGGCCACAACCACCACAGCATATCACACCCATGGTGGCTTATAAGTCATTAGCACACCCATAGAATGAAACATTTGAACTTCATCATATACTCAATTTACACCAAGGACTCTAAGCCCTCCCCAAAACTACCTGATCGATGTTCGATACTATGGGTGTATCTATAGCTGTGATATACTGCAGTGGTTGTGGCCAGGGCCTAGAGCTTTAGGTGTATAGCCATAGATATTGGAATCTATGGGCGTGCACTATATAAAACCTGTGTTGGCTTATCACTTCGGCCATGCACCCAACCTCACTGCTTATAACTACACTGCTTGTAACTTTCGTCTTGTGTCCATGGCCTTCGGCTATGCATCGAAGACTGTAGATCCTGGCCAAAACCACCGCAACATATCACACCCATTGTGGCTTATAACTTTAGTAGCTAGAATTTTGGTCTTGTGTGCATGGCCTTCGACCATGCACCCAAGACTTTAGGCCCTGGCCACAACCACCTGATAGATATTCAATTCTGTGGATGTATCTATGAGTGTGATATTCTGCGGTGGTTATGGCCAGGGCCTAGAGTCTTGGGTATATGGCGTACGGCCTACGGCCATGCACCCAAGACTCTAGGCCCTGGCCACAACCACTGCAGCATATCAGAACCATGGTGGCTTATAACTCATTGTCACACCCATACAATCAAACATTTTAACTGCGGCATATACTCAATTAGCACCCAAGACTCTACGCCCTGCCCACAACCACCTCATAGATATTCGATTCTATGGGTGTGATGTATGGGTGTGTTATGCTGCGGTGGTTGTAGCCAGGGCCTAGAGTCTTGTGTATATGGCCTACGGCCATGCACCCAAGCGTCTAGGCCCTGACCACAACCACCGCAGCATATCACACCCATGGTGGCTTATAAGTCATTAGCACACCCGTAGAATGAAACATTTGAACTTCAGCACATAATCAATTTGCACCCAGGACTCTAAGCCCTCCCCACAACCGCCTGATCAATGTTCGATACTACGGGTGTATCTATAGCTGTGATATGCTGCAGTGGTTGTGGCCAGGGCCTAGAGTCTTAGGTGTATAGCCATAGATATTGGAATCTATGGACGTGCACTATATAAAACCTGTGTTGGCTTATCACTTCAGTGCTTATAAGTTTGTTCTTGGGTGCATGTCCTTCGGCCTTGCACCCAAGACTCTAGGTCCTGGCCACAACCACCACAGCATATCACACCCATTGTGGCTTGTAACTTCACTACATATACATTTTGTCTTGGGTGCATGGCCTTTGGCCATGCACCCAACACTCTAGACCCTCCCCACAACCGCCTGATCGATATTCAATACTAGGGGTGTATCTATTGCGGTGAAATGCTGCAGTGGTTGTGGCCAGGGCCTAGAGTCTTGGGAGTATGGCCTACGGCCTACGGCGATGCACCCAAGACTCTAGGCCCTGGCCACAACCACCGCAGCATATGACACCCATGGTGGCTTATAAGTCATTAGCACACCCTTAGAATGAAACATTTTAACTGCAGCATATACTCAATTTGCACCCAGGACTCTAAGCCCTCCCCACAACCACCTGATCGATGTTCGATACTACGGGTGTATCTATAGCTGTGATATGCTGCAGTGGTTGTGGCCAGGGCCTAGAGTCTTAGGTGTATGGCCATAGATATTGGAATCTATGGGTGTGCACTATATAAAACCCATGTTGGCTTATAACTTTAGTGTTTATAAGTTTGTTCTTGGTTGCATGGCCTTCGGCCATGCACCCAAGATTCTAGGACCTGGCTACAACCACCACAGCATATCACACCCATTGTGGCTTATAACTTCACTACGTATAAATCTGGTCTTGGGTGCATGGCCTTCGACCATGCACCCAACACTCTAGGCCCTCCCCACAACCACCTGATCGATATTCGATACTACGGGTGTATCTATTGCGGTGATCTAATGCGGTGGTTGTGGCCAGGGCCTAGAGTCTTGGGAGTATGGCCTACGGCCTACGGCCTACGGCCAAGCACCCAAGACTCTAGGCCCTGGCCACAACCACCAGAGCATATGACACCCATGGTGGCTTATAAGTCATTAGCACACCCATAGAATGAAACAATTTAACTTTCCAGCATATACTCAATTTGCACCCAGGACTCTAAGCCCTCCCCACAACCACCTGATCGATGTTCAATACTACGGGTGCATCTATAGCTATGATATGCTGCAGTGGTTGGGGCCAGGGCCTAGAGTCTTGGGTGTATGGCCATAGATATTGGAATCTATGGGCGTGCACTATATTAAACCCATGGTAGCTTATAACTCCAGTGCTTATAACTGTGTTCTTGGGTGCATGGCCTTTGGCCATGCACCCAATACTCTAGGTCCTGGCCACAAACACCACAGCATATCACACTTATTGTGGCTTATTTCTTCACTACGTATAAATCTGGTCTTGGGTGCATGGCCTTCAACCATGCACCCAACACTCTATGCCCTCCCCACAACCACCTGATCGATATTCGATACTACGGGTGTATCTATTGCGGTGATCTGATGTGGTGGTTGTGGCCAGGGCCTAGAGTCTTGAGAGTATGGCCTACGGCCTACGGCCATGCACACAAGACTCTAGGCTCTGGCCACAACCACCGCAGCAGATCACACCCATTGCGGCTTATAAGTCAGTACCACACCCATAGAAACAGAAATTTTAACTGCGGCATTTAGTCAATTTTACCATTCTCTAACACCACGCGTGTCCTTAGAACAGTTTCAACTTGCCTGCGCACAGCACGGACGGAAGTACTATCCTTATGAGACCCCTCATTTTCAGTAATTATAAACATCCCGGACAGCGCGGGCATGGCAAATACATAATTAGCACCTGCCCCCTAAACAAATACAGTATTTCACCCATCTCTTACTCTCTGAACCTGCCCAAGCACTGTGGCACACCAAAACACTCCCCAAAACAGCATTCCGCCTCTAGTCGGCACCGCGCTGTCAGCAGATCCAAGATGTTGGGTGCATCCAAACAATTTGACGCACATCACGCCTCAATTCAGCCAATCAGAGGACATGTTGCGTGTCTGTGGTCATGATGCGAGCCCTTTAGCCAATCGGTATCTTGTCCGCGGAGCGAACAGGGAAGTGTGACTACGGAGCGGACATAGATATCACACATTTTTTTAGAAATACTTTTTGTTCGTTTTAAAGAAAACTACTGGACAGATTGGCATCAAATTTACAAAAGCATGCTTTCGGGACCAAGGCCCTCCTGCTACCGCAAATTTGGTGAAAATACGTCCAGCGGTTTGAGCTCTAGGCGTGCGCAAAGTTTTTCCCCCATTCACTCTATGGGAAAAAAAGACGTTTTGGGACCCCCCTATAACTTTTTCCCCCCCTGGACCAAACATCACCAAACTTTACAAAACAATTCAGAGTGGCCCATATACTTTTTTTTGCGAAGTCTGGTGAGGATTTGTCCAGGGGGAGCGAAGTTATAAGCCGTCCAAAAAGTGCTCTTCCTATGGAAACAACAACTTAACCATAACTACACGGCCACTACCGTGGCCGTGTAATATATATATATATATATATATATATATATATATATATATATATATGGTGAGAATATATTGGTGTGAATTAGACCTACTAAATGAAGATGAATATCAATTCCTCAAAAATGCTCATCCCATCACTCCCATGATCTATTTTAATCCAAAGATTCACAAGACTTTGATGGACCCTCCAGGACGTCCTATAGTGTCCTCAATAGGTAGTCTTCTGGAAAATATGTCGAAGTTCCTAGACCATTTTCTTCAGCCATTCGTGCTAAGTCTTAGTTCATATATTCGAGACACATCAGATCTCTTATTAAGATTGAATGAGGTCAACTGGGAGCCTAATTATTTTCTTGTTTCCCTAGATGTGGTGTCCCTGTAAACTTCTATACAACACAAACATGGACTGAATGCATGCCGCCACTTTTTGAACAGCAGATCTGTGAGTTATCGACAGCATAACAAGATGCTGCTAGATATGCTGAAATTCTGTCTGGAACACAATTTTTTTCTGTATAATGAAGCCATATACAGACAAACCCAGGGCACTGCTATGGGGTCCTGCATGGCACCTACTTATGCTAATCTTTATATGGGATGGTGGGAAACGACAGTTGCGTGGAGTGAAGAGCTTGAAATATTTACTAAGCATATAGTGATTTGGCATCGATTTATTGATGACCTGTTCCTGATATGGGATGGCACTGAGAAAGATTTAGAAAAATATATCACTATCTTAAACACCAATGCATTCAATTTGAAATTAACTAGTACTGTGAGCAAGGATGCATTGGTTTTTCTAGACGTCTTCCTACATATTGATCAGAATGAATTAATAACCACTTTGTTTAGAAAAGAAACGAGCTCCAACTCCACGCTTCATGCTCGTAGCCACCACCCAGTAGCTCTCAAAAAATCTATTCCTTATGGAGAATTCCTTAGGGCAAAGAGAGTATGTAGCAAAGAGGCAGATTTCCAGAAAGAAGCCAAAAATATATGCAATCGATTTGTGCACAGAGGATATTCGAAAAGTACAGTGACAGAATGCTTTGAGAAAGCAGATAAAAAATGGAGGAGAGATTTATTCAAACCGAATCCGAAACCCAAGAATGAAACTATAAGATTTATAACAGGTTACAACCAGCAAGCCAGAGGCCATAAGCCATGCACCCAAGTGTTTAGGGACTGGCCACTACCACCACAGCATAATACGGCCATGCACCCAAGAATCTGGTCACTGGCTGCAAGTATTCTAATAATAGGTGTACAGAAATGGAATTTGGCCATTGAAAAACACCATTACAATAATATGTGCATAGTAGTCCACAGACCAGGCCTTGGGCAGACAGTTTATGCAGTGATTGCAGGCAGGATTTAACAGGCTGGGGAGTGGAATGTAAATGATAGGTGGATGTTTGCATAGGTTAAAAATAGGCCATATGCCCAAGAATCTAGGCACTGGCAGAACTACTGCAGTATCATACGGCCATGTAACCAAGACTTTACCTACAACTATTGCAGTAGGTAGTGTTTGGGCTTATTTGGTGACTCCAGGAGGGCTTCGTACAGTGGGGGAGTGGAGTCTGGATGATATGGTGATATTGCCATTGGCTGAAAATTAGGGTTGGTGGTTTACTTTAATATCTGCAGATGGTGTTTAAATTGGGAAGGTAAGAGCAAATTGTTGTGTATGGGTTGTGGCCACTGGCCAGATTCTTGGGTGCATGGCCGTATTATGCTGTGGTGGTAGTGGCCAGTCCCTAGACTCTTGGGTGCATTGCCGGAGGTCGGAGGCAGTAGGCCATGCACCCGAGAGTCTAGGGACTGACCACAGCATAATGCGGCCATGCATCCAAGAATGTGCCCAATGGCACAAGCATTGCACTAATATGTGTTCAGAAATGCAATTCCCCCATTGGAAAGAAGCATGACACTAATATGTGTATACGCATTATACATACTGTCTAGGCACTGTATATTTTTTGGAACACAGTGACACAATACCATTAAAGTGGAAATTGTACTTTGCATTGATGTGCCATTGCGGGCACACATTCTATTTCTTGCACATGTTAATGCAGGACAAATCTTTGCTTCTTTCTTCGTGAAAAAATAGCATAATATGTTAGGTAAGGTACTTCACAATGTCGCATTGTACACAATGTCACATATTCATGCACTTTGTAGACCCTCATAATTAGTACATTACAAGTACTATGATTCAAATAACATTACTGTGCAATGTGCACAGTTGCTGTGTTTGGTTGCATAATCATTGGGTCTGTGGTAAATAGAATCCATGCAAGATAAAAAGAAAACGAGTACATTTATTTGACGTTACGTGTCACACTAGGTTTGATTGAAGTGTGCAGTACTTAAAGGAATGTTTAAGGTGTACAAATATGTACTTTTGCTGTTACAAGCATTTTTGTAGTAAGAGGAATTGAAATGGTGTATGTGGTTTGCTTATCAGAAGTGGTGGTGGTATGGTTGTAGTTATATACCAGTTGACGTATTCTAACTATTTATTGTTTTTCAATTTTTAAGACTATCCTTTGATGCAGTTTGATTCCTGTTGGTGCATTTCAAGTACTTAACTATTAAAAAAATGTCTTGTAGTACGGTGGGGGCAGTTAGTTACCAGTTGGTGTATTCTAACTGTTGCTAGTTTTACAGTTCTCAAAGGTATGTTTTGAAGAACTTTGAAACCTGAATGTAGATTTTTAGCAGTTTCACTATTGGAAGTAATATTGCAGTACTATGGGTGTACTCAGATACCAGTTGGCATATTCTGAGTGTTGATAGTTAAAGAGTCTTGAAGGGTATGTTCTGAAGCACTTTCATTCTTGCTGGTGGATTTTAACTTTCACAGTAATGGAAAGTAACATTGCAGTATTATGATTGGAGTTAGATACCAGTTGGCGTATTCTAACTGTTCACTGTTTCACAGTTTTGCAAGGTATGTTTTGAAACACTTTAATTCCTGTAGGTGGATTTCAAGTCTTTCACTATTGGCAAGTGATATTGCAGTATTATGCGTGCAGTTAGATGCCAGTTGGCATATTCTAACAGTTCATAGTTTTACAGGTTAGTGACTACAGTTTGTAGACCCTAATCATCAGTACTTTTTAAGTACTATGGATGAAACAATATTAGGGCCTGTTTTGCACAGTTGTTATTTCTATGTATATAACCATTGGGTCATTGGGGAATAAACTATATAGCATTATCAAAAATGTACAACATCCACATCTGTTGCCATATTGAAACTGTTTGCCATTTCTCAAACAGCATTGTAGCGCTATGTATGTACTCACATACCAGTTGGTGTATGCTAAATTGTTATACTTTTACAGGTCAGAAGGGTATTTTTGTTTTGCACTTATATACCTGTTGGTGTCTATCGGGCAGTAGCTTATGCTACTTTTACAGGTCAGTGAGTAAATTTAGGTTTAAGGAATATTAAGCAGGCATTTGTTAGATTTGCTGGTAGTCTCAGTTTCAGAGTAACCGAAGTATCATTGTATTCAAACCACCCACATTTCTTTTAATGTATGCAGTATAGTGATCTGCACGGGTTGTGGCACCCGTGTGGTAGATTATGCCTACTGTTGTGAAGGTTTTCTTGCCAAGCGATACTTACCTGTGTGTGAAGCTAGTAAACTTGCAGTTATTTTTGGTACAATCTGCGTTGTATCTTAAAAGCATTACTATTACATATTGGCTATGTAAGTTTATGTGTAAGGTGGAATGATTGTCTGAATTGCAAACAGTACATAATATGCCTTGATTTGCATTTTGCACCAGCTGCTGAAACTAAATGGATTCACAATTAGGTATAGATACATACACAAAGTGCTCATTAGGGACTTGCTCCTGCCCAACATGAATGCAGAGAGTGCATGTATGTTTCCACTTAAATGAAATCTAGAAGATGTAATTTATAGTTATATTTTTGCTTTCTAGCACTTGCAGTAAGTACATTAGAAATTCATGTGGATGTTCGTGTGCGTTTATGGTGAATCTTATCAATCCTACACAGTAGTCCAATTCCTGCCTTATTCTTGAGACACTGTAAGTGTTGTCAGGATTGTTTGTTGCATTTCTATGAAGGAGGGGCATTTGCAAACACAACTCGTCTGCGCAGTTCAAGTAAATGTTTTGAACAATTGGTGGCAATCAGACCAGAACATTGATTGCTACATTTGCATAGCAATTTACACCAGTTGTGTTGGAAAATGTAAATGGACCTGAGAGCTCTGTGTCTGTGTCATTTGCTGGAACTGCATTTGTTTTTTTAGAAGACATATTTCTGTTTGTTTGTGCTGTTGGATGTGCACTTGCGTTTGTACTACATACTTTGTGGTTGTGCTACTTGATGACGTAGCAGCTGCTTTCACTTTCTTTGGTGGTACTGTTGGGAGACCTCTTATAAGTTCTGTTTGCATTACTTTTCTTTTAACAAGTTTACCTTTTTGAGGAGCAGGGTACATATCGAGATGAGGTGTGTACAGTGCACCTAGTCTGTTGTACTCCACGATGCAAGAAATGTCAGCCTTGACTTTGTTTGCATCAAAATTGACTTTGAGTGTACGTAGACATGACAGTGCTACATAACTCATACCTTCTTTAAAGACTATGCTGCCAATGTCTATCAATGCCTGATATAGGGCTAAACCTTGCGATTTATGAATAGTCACTGCATATGCAAAAGACAGAGAGCACTGTTCTCTGAGTACATACATGTCTTTGAAAAGAAGGAATCGTGCTATTGAGCGTCTTATCATTTTAACTTCTGAAAGTTTGTCAAAGTGGATGGTCACAAACTGAATGTTGTTGTCATGTGGATATGTCTGGAAGCCGACAACTGTACCATGTGTTCCATTAACGAAACCTTTCTCCACATCAAGGTTACGTTTCAGAATTACTCTACAGTTTAAACACAATGTTAACATTTTCTCCAAACAAGCTGTATTGGAGATCCAGTTTTCTAAGCTATTCAATTGTGATGTTGCTTTTTGATACATAGGGAGTGCCATGCTGTGCACTTCCAGTTTGTCTGTGGAGTTAATTTGTAGTATTGGTTGCATTTCTTTTTTTAACTTTGTCTCATTGAATTGTGTACAGCTTGCTAGGGTTGGCATTAAGGACATACATTTCACATTTTTGTGTGCTAATTCTGCCATAACATCAGGAGCAGATGTGTTATGCCCATATAGCTCATGGATGAGTCTACTATTTAAGATAGATTTTGCATCCTTAGAAAGAAGAGCAGTCCAAATGCTATTTAAAATGTTAACATAGGTGAGGTCTGCAAACTAACACATGTTTTGAGTTAGTTGTCTGTATTGGAAATGTTGCCAGAGATTTACATTTCCTATGCTGCCAGATGTGTTACGGCACAGCTTGGGTCCTAAGGTTTTAAAAATAAGTTTACCTTTCACTGGTGTCAATTGTAGGAGATCTCCGAAAACAATAACTTTTTTTCCTCCAAAGCTTTCTTCGTAGTTCATTTTAAGGACCTCTGTTGCAATCTAAAGTGAATCAAAGCCAACATTAGGTTGAGTCCATGCTCACCTCATCTATGAGGAGCATTTAGATTTGTGTTAGAATTCTGCGTAGCTTCATAGCCGCTTCTGCTGAAAGTTTGTAGTACTCTAATTTGTTTTAGTGTTCTACTGGAAGGAGCAGCAGTCGGTGTAAAGTAACACCTCCTATGGTGTAGGCAGCTAAACCTGTGGGGACTGTTACTACAGATGAAATCATGTTGTTTGTTTATTTTTGGAGCAACTTGCTGATGATTTTTATTAAGAATGTTTTGTCTGAATCAGCTCCACCACTTACAAACAGGAGTACAGGTTTATAATTTTGACAGCTACAGGGTTTACTTTCGTGCTGCAAACCATGTTCAATTTCTTTAGCTACTTCTATGAAAATACTACATTGTTCATCATTGAGTTGTGATTTCAGCAGAGCAAAGTTTTCTTCAGATTCCTCATATTGACACATGGGGCCTCATTACGAGATTTACTGCCGCCAAACTCGTAATATTACCGGCACACAGCAATAGGGACGTACAGGGGCATTCTGACCATGGCGGACCCTGTCTGTCCCCATTGCTGGTTGCTGGTATACTTCCCCTATTGGGCTCAATGGGAATGGGGCGGTCGGATTCACCGGCACCTTTCATAACAGAGCAGGTGCATCCGACATGATATGCTCGCAGTTGCCACTTTGCCCGCCAGGTCTGACCTGGCGGCAGAAAGGCACCCACAAGCACAACTCATAGTTTGCCGGTCCAGGAAATACGGTACCAGCAAGCTTACCGGTACCGTAGTTCCCGGACCAGCAACCTCGTAATGAGGCCCATGGTGTTTTCTACTTCAGTCATGGCTAATTCTGCTTCATTTACTATGAGTGGCTCTCCAAATGGTTCTTGGCTTCCTGTAACAGAAGGTTGACTGCCCTCAGGAGTGTCTTCATTTAGTTGTGCTTGAACTTCTTCCTCTTGTTGGCGTTCATTGTCCATGTTTTTGTACTGTTTGTAATTGATATTTCTTATACTGCTTTCATCTGCATTGAAAGCATCTTCATAGGAGTCATGGGTGCTAATAAATCTTCTTTTTAAGTCTACTAGTTGTTGCCGTTGTCTTTTGTAGGGACACCATTCACTTGGATAATCAAAGATTGATCTATTGGCCGTTGCACTCCCAGAGTGCCTACATTTTCTTTAAGATCTAACGGCAAACAAACTACTTTGCCACGAATACCTTTCAGTAATTCAGAAGGAGGCAACTTGGCTGTTTTAGGTGGAACGCGTACTATAGCTTGAAATGGGTTCACTGTTTGGATTATAGTGCTCTCATACAAATTAAGCTGTTGGAGAGGTTTTGGAAGTGGGAATATTTCCAAGTTATTCATGATAGCCCGTGAAGGCATTTGCTTATTATCAAGCTTTGTAGTGCAGTATGTGCAAAGTGTTGAGGGGTTAGTAATTTCGTATTTGTTTTCTGCTGTAAGATAGAGAGCTAATTGGAACTAATGGGATTCCTCATTGTATTTTATATTGTACGTTACATCTACAGTTTTGGTGCTCTTTGAATAACAAGTTCTGCAACTACACACACATACTTGGTTTGGTACTTCAGCAGATGTGCTTTTAAAGTTTGCAATTTCTTCTTTGTACGTGTGTATTAGAAGGTTGGCATCTGTAAGGTTTTCACTACTCTTCTCTAAAGCTACTGGATTTTTTAAGGATCTTCACTTCCAAAATATTTGCTTTGGATGTGGCCTATTTCTTCAAGGAGTTCTTTGGATGTGCCATGTAGGAGAATGTGATTAAAATGTTCCAGTTCTAAAGCAGGACTTTTTGCATAGTACAGTCGCTGCACAAGATTCCGTATAGTGGAATTTTGTGTCGCTAACATTTTGATGTGGTAGAGGTGCTTTTGCAAGCAGGTCCGGAAATGCAGGCTAATGAATGTCCTTGCAGTCCTGTGTATTTGCGCACTGGACAGGAGTCCATGGTTTGCGAAGTTGTTATTCTAATGTTCTCTTTCACTTTCACATAGTGATTGAGTAATTGACGTAAAGATTTGAAGGATTGCTTACGTACGTTACGCATTGAGGTGCATGGCCATTTGTAGACGGGACGGATTGGTTCGGTGGAATGGAGAGTTGATTGTACGTTTTTTGGGGAAATTCTTTCAATGAGGGTTTCTTCTGCCATAATGGTGTTGTCTACCATTTCATACCCTTGGTCACTGGTATGTATGCCAATTGGGTTTTTCTGCTCTTGTTTGTATGCCTCTTCATTGAAATATGGTTCTGTGCTGGTTGTGTGAATCTACTCACCTGCACAGTAGTTTGCAAAGGTATCTATGTTGACATTGCGCATGTTGCAAAGTACTTTTTGTAGTTTACTGATTCATTTTGTTAGTGGCTTCATTCTGGTTAAAATTAATATAAACCATTTCTTTTGGGGAGCATTGCACTGTCAATGAGAGCTTCCAGGATTAGTCTTCTGCAGTACGTTTTAAGGGTTGGGTGTCATTTCTCTGGTGTTTTATAAGTACTCTACGGTGGAATTTTTATTGTAAAATCAATATTTGGGAAAGCTTGATTGTGGCTACGTTAACATTGGTAGATGCAGTGCTAGCGCTATTGGTACTTTTATTCTTCTTAATACATTTCTTTTTATTTGTACTTTTTGAAAGAGGGCCCATACTGTGTTTCCTGCTAGCTGCTTCTGTTCTGCTGAGTGACTATATTAGCTGTTTTGTTTGAACCTTTGCTACAAATTCTGCTAGAGGTGGATGACTATTGTGCCTGCTTTTCGTTTTATCTGCTCTATTTTTTCGTTCTTTTCTAGAGAGTTGCTTTTTGGTAGGCATTCTCTTCACTCTGTTGGAGAAAAAAGGAAAGTGTGGGTTTGAAAGTTGTGCAATGTATTTGCGTGCACTGTGCATAAGTGTCTGAATATCAGGGCAGGCATAAATAGAGGGTTGTGTGATTGTGCAATGGGCTGTTAGTTGTGGTTGGTAGGGTTGTAATAGTAGCTGTGTGTGTTGATGTGTGAAGGACTTGCTGCAGTGTGTATGACAGTGTACTGTGCATGAATATGTAAGGACATTACAATGTTTTCACGATACTAGTGGGTATTACGATACTAGTGTTCAGATGAGAAAACAAAGAATGTGCCTGCTGAGGTGCAATGAGTAAGAGTGAAGCAAATGCTGTTCAATTGGATAGAATCTTGTAGGATACTATATGGCTACACTGCACTGTATGAGTAATATAAATAATACTAGTACACTACTGCACTTTGTTGGATGTTAAGAATAGTTTTCTGCTAGATTTTGTCTTCTAGTAGAGACGCTTCTGTCTTTCAGGAGTTTTTTCTTCACTGCAGTAGGGAAAGAAAAAAATGAGTGGGTATATGTGGTAATGGCAACATAATTGTACTGGAAGAACACATTATTTTACACTGTAGGAGGATTTGTTGGGAAGAAGAGTTAGTAACAGTGCACGTGATTACGAGTATGGTTGTAACACTGCTATTTATGCAGACGGGTCGGCAACAGATTCCTAATACTTGTTTGGCAGGTAGCTTCCCAGTGTCACCAGGATATTTCAGGTCCTATTTGCCTGGAAAGTCAGGTGTTCGAAAATGCCACTCGCTATGTGTGTGCAATTATTATTATTATTTTATTTTTGCATTTGTATAGCGCACAAACAGCCCTTGGGCATCGAGGCCCTGTTACTTGAGGGGCACTTAGTTACGGGGATGGTACAGGCTGATTATACATATTACAAGATTTTACATTTATACAGTTATCATACAATTAAAGAGTTTTACATTTATACAGTTAGGCATTGATTAAATATACATTTGCAGGTTATACATTTTTAAGTGTGAAGACAGGTAAGTACAGGGTTGTTCAAGCGAAGAACAATTGTAGAGCACTGTATGGGAATGGGGACTTGGAAGCACCAGCATCGTTGGTATTGGGGCTGATGGTCCTCTGATAAGTATGCTGTACGAGGCTGCAGTTTTCAAAGTGTGCGGGTTGTTGTTGTCCTATTTGTCCTGGAAATGGAGTACTGCAATCCTATTAGGCTGAGAAAAATTGAGAAGCCAAGACAGATGAACAGATTAGAAAGGAGAATGTTAGTGTGTGCAATTTCATTAACATTCCCACACATGGATGCTTTGTACATTGGTGCTATTGCAGTATGTTGGAGAAAAGCTTTCCCTTTCCTTTCATTTATTTACTAAAAATTCCAGACAGACATCATTGCTGTAAATGTAAACATGCATTCATTTTATTTCCTTCAAATGGTGGTGAAATTACTAGTTGTAAACGCAGTGCATGTTGTAATTTTTCAATCTATGTACATGGCATGTTTTCAGTGTGCATTGTGGAAGTTTTATTGCAGGTGTGCTAGTGGGAGAAGTGGTTTTAAAAGTGACAGAAGGAAATAAGAAAATAACAGTTTGCACATTAGAGTGGGTGATATGGGCAAGCATGGATGGCATGGTACTATATTTCAGTTTCACATAGGATCTGCCACTTAAACATGCTGTGGAAATGTTTGAAATGGGGATTTCTTTTCTGTTACAAATAAATCACACAGAGTGCTGCTGAAATTAAAATGTGTGTTTTGAAACTGTTATGAAAGTGTTCATTAAAAGAAAGTTTTCTCAGCAGACAACATTGTGTGTAACTGCCACTTCATGTCAGGAGATGGGACAAATGAGAGTATGATTTTTGATTAGGCTATGCAGGGTAAGTGGCAGGAACCCTGTTAGAATGTATTTGTGAAAGAGTTGGCAATATACTTTACAAAATATATGTATACCTGTAGTTTTTTTTGCAGATGTGGTTCAATCTGGAAGTAGAAATCTTGGAGACTTTTACAGTACTTTTTGATGCAGGTGCTTGGGAATCACAGGAGACCTGCCCTTGGAGTGTTGAACAGTACATCTGCAGTGTTGAACTGAGATGACACAGTTAGATGTAGAGTTATTGGCTGTGATTGGCGGATTGGTGTGTGACTGCTTAACAGTAGCCAATGAGGGAGTGCTGCAAAAAGTGAAGTGGAAAGGGAATAAGGCTGCCCTTGTGTTACGGGCCCCGCGTGCAACGCGGTAGTCCGCAGACAGGGTGTGCCACATCCGGGTCTTCTCAGCATGCCTGGCATGGAAATGGGACTGTGGGGATTAGCCAATCAGATTTTCAGGTTGTGCTTTATGGGAAGAGAGGGTAATACTTTTCTTCATTGAGTGTGTACTGAAGATGGTTGTTGTCTCCATGGAGAGAGTTGTTTCAATGGAGAGAGTTAGAGTGTGGATGGTGGGAGATTCATTTTTTGAGTGATCATACCTCATACCACCCCATTGAAAGAGATACCCAGCACATCTACCCATAGCAACTGTAAACCCTTCAGGTTTACTAATATTTCTATATTAGAAACTGAAAAGGTAATTCTCTCCCTTAAACCGTCCAACTGCCAAGGCGACAGCTGCCCTGCGCAAATCCTCAAGGATGCAGCCAGAGATCTAGCACCTTTTATCTTGAAACTTATCAACGCCTCCTTCAATACGAATACGGTACCTACTAACCTTAAAGAATCCTGGGTACTGCCCTTACTCAAAAAACAGACACTTGACCCAGCAATCCCCACTAACTACAGGCCCATTACTACAGTTCCATTTCTCCTTAAAATTATAGACAGAGTAGCCTACCTCCAAATCCAAAATTATTTGGAGACACACCAACTATTAGGCTCACAGCAATCTGGCTTCAGACCTCTGCACGGTACTGAAACGGCCCTTATCGAGCTCAAGACACAAATCGACGAGTTGAAGGATAAAGGTAGTACAGCTATGCTCCTCCTCCTTGACCTATCAGCAGCCTTTGACCTGGTGGATCACGCAGTATTATGCAACCACTTAGCGTCGGCCACCCACTTCTCAAGTGAAGCTATAGCATGGGTACAATCCTTCCTAGCTAACCGGACGATGAGAGTATTCTTCCCTGTAGCGGCAGGGGACCCAATCCAGATCACTTGTGGTGTCCCACAAGGCTCATGTGTCTCCCCGACAATGTATAATATCTTTACTAAGCCTCTCTTCGACAAACTTGACAGATTAGGGGTAACTTACACTAATTATGCGGACGATACGCAGATCCTCATACCACTATCAGGCAACTTTGTCGAAGACACAGCTTTAGTAAACAAAATTTACCTCCTCATTCAGGCATGGATGGCCTCCCAGGGCCTCTGCCTAAATGACGACAAAACTGAGTTATTGATCCTGGGCTCCGACTGCAACTTAAAAAAAACTGAGTCCCAACTATCGCAATTTCAACATAGATGGCAACACAATTAAGGTGGCTACTGAGGTAAAAACTCTAGGCTTCTACCTCGATTCTACCCTATCCCTAAATAAACAAGTTAACACCCTGGCATCCTCCACAGCGTACACCTGTAAATTAATCAGGACCTGTAGACCTTACCTCTCTAAAACCAACTGCATCTTGCTAGCCAACGCATTAGTAATGTCCAAGCTGGACTATTGCAACACCCTCTATGCAGGTGGCAACAAATCCATTATAAATAAAATGCAAATCCTTCAAAATAATGCTCTCAGAGCAGCCCTTGACATACCCCGTAGAGCACACATTTCCAACATCAGAAAAGACCACCACTGGCTTAAAATCAGCGACAGAATCCTGCTCAAGACATTGTCGCTCACAAAGGGCTCAACCACGCAGCACCCCCTTATATTTCGGCTAGACTGACCAGAAAAACCTTTAGCCACCACACTAGGGCTACCAACCACTTCTTGCTCGAAACGCCTAGATTTAGACGTTCTAAAGCGGGTGGAGCAAGCTTCCCTGTCAGAGCTGCCCAGGCCTCGAACGCACTGCCTACTGCACTGAGAGCTAGCCTACCCTACTCTAACTTCAGATGGAAGGTAAAAAACTGGCTCTGGTCCAACGACAATTAACTCACGTGGCACCCGACAGCTACGATACCCTTGTACCTTAATCTAAGACAATGCTGATGCTGCCTTCTCCCTTCTTACCTTGTACATTCTTGTAATACTGTAATATGCTAGTTCTTCACTCCAACTGCTTGTACTGACTTGTATGTATTGTATTGGTTTGATTTTTATCCTATGTATGTAACCTAAGCTTAAGTAACCTTGTACCTGCTGCGCCCGGCTACCCTCGGGTTTGGTGCGCATTATCAAATAATAATAAACAAATAAACAAACAAACAAATCAGCAGAGGTATGCAGAGGGAAGTGGCATTTCTGCCAATCTTGGATTTCAGGGAGTGGAGGCTTTGTGGTACAGTGTACCGGGACGCAATTTGCAAGGAGTGCTTGAACTTTGCAGAGATATGTCCACTTTCAGTACGCCTGATGTTCTTGTGGTGCACTGCGGGGGAGTGCATTTGGTTTACATTGCTGCAGGTTTGCTCAGTGCACTGTAAGGACTTGGTGAATGCACTGATGCTAGTTTTTCCCAGTGCAAAGGTGGTTTTCTCACACATACCACCTAGAGCAGTATGGAACAACCCCAATGTCTTCTGTTCTCAGCAAGATGTAGGAAGGTGCCTTGTGAACTGAGGCATGTCTTCATTTCTGTGTAGTGCTGGGATGTTCTCTTTCCAGGATGAGAGCATTAATTCTGTGAGTGTGAACTTTTTCGCTACAGATGGCATTTCTTTGTCCAACATTGGAAGTGCCATTTTCTTTTACAATGTAAGGGATGCTCTGAAGAGGTTCATGTAAGCTTGTAAGGAAGAGAAAGGGCCCCAAAGATATTTTTGAAAAGGTGTTTCTTTACAAGCACTTAAACATTTTGTTTTAAAAAAGGCTCTTTTCAGAACCCCCACTAAGGGGGAAATCGCCTACCCAGGGATACATGTCTCTCCCCACCCCCTGGCGTTTGGTGATTTGTTCGCGGACACTGTGGTAGCACGCAGACAGCACGTGCCACATCCAGGCCTTTTCAGGATGGCAGGCATAGAAATGGGACTGTGGAGCCCAGTGAATTGGCCAATATGGTTTACTTGGTGTGGTATGCAAGGACAGAGTGACACAGAAGGGCTGTTTGGTGAGAGAAGTGCAGATGGCTATGGCTGTGTCTTCCAGGAGGCAGAGTGTGTGGATTTTGGGGACTCATGGATCCACTGGTTGCAGGTGTGTGCAGAGCACTGTGGAGAGGATGCACATATTGGATTTGATCATGTTGTTGTGCAATGGTATGGGGTGCATGGCATGAAGAGGGTGGACTTGCTGCCACTTTGAGCCACTTTGGTGATGTGCCATTGTCTGGCCATTGGTATTGTTCATTGTGGAGGGAACAGTTTAGGCCATGTAACAGGAATTACACTGCAGTTTGACATTTGGGAAAATGATGGACATGTTTCCAAATTCCCAAGTCATTTCTTCCCACATTGCCCAGAGACATATGTAGCTGCGCTCCAGTTCATTTGGTCCACAAATGGAGAAAGTGAGACGCAATGTCAACAAGGCTTTTTGTGCATTTTTGAGAGATGTTGGTATCACCTCTTTCCATAATGAAAAAACATTTAACAGCACCAATATTTTTCGCAGAGATGGAATACATTTTACTGATGCTGGTGATCAGCTTTTTTTGCAAAATATCCTTCATGCTTTGCAGCCCTTTTTGCAACTATAGCAATCATTTTAAGGTAGGTGTAGCCTACTTTACTCTAAACCTTGAAAGAAACATCCAAAAAAACCAACAAAAAAGGCTCTTTTCAGAGGCACCACTTTCTCCTGCAAAAGAATGGAATGGTTTAGATGCTGCCACCACCTACATATTTTTGGATGTCCGCTGACTATCGCGCTGTTTGCGGACTTCGCAGGCAGCACAGGGGCCTGCACCATTTTTTTGGTACTTCTATCTTTCAACTGTGGAAGGTGGCTCTGAAAAGAGACCGTTTTTTGTTGTTATATATTTTTGTTGGTATTTTTATACAGGACACACAAGGAAGGGAAGGGGCACCAACCACATGGGCGAAGGGACAGGTGGAGAGAGGAAGATGTTGGGTGGGCCTCACCTAGGTAGGGGGCAATGTTTCTCGTGCTCCCGAACCGTAGTCTCAAAAGCACTTTGGAACTGTTCCCCCCTGTACAGGCAAGGGTCCACTGCATTGTATATGGCCTGTGAGGCATGTGCCTTCCTAGTGCCTTCCAGGTTGCTGCTCTTTTCCCTACTTAAGGAGTCATCCAGCCTCTTTTCCTTTGCAGATGGGAGCAGGTGCCAGTGGATCTAGGTCACCCTGCCTAAGCCCAGCACATCTGGTGCCTTCCTGGTTGCCGCTCTTTTTCCCCACTTAGCAAGCCTCACCCACCTGGTGCCTTCCTGGTTGCCACTCTTTTTCCCTACTTAAGTAGCCCTCCAGCCTCTTTTCCTTTGCAGTTGGGGAGCAGGTGCAAGTGGATCTTGGTCACCCGGCCTAAGCCCCACCCACCTGGTGCCTTCCTGGTTGCCACTCTTTTTCCCTACTTAAGGAGCCCTCCAGCCTCTTTTCCTTTGCAGATGTGGAACAGGTGCAAGTGGATCTAGGTCACCTCACCTAAGCCCTGCCCACCTGGTGCCTTCCTGGTTGCTGCTATTTTTCCCCATTCAGCAAGCCCCACCTACCTGGCGCTTTCCTGGTTGCAGCTCTTTTCCCCTTCTTAAGGAGCCCTCCAGCCTCTTTTCCTTTGCAGATGGGGAGCAGGTGCAAGTGGATCTTGGTGAACTGTCCTAAACCCCGCCCACCTGGTGCCTTCCTGGTTGTCGCTCTTTTTGCCACTTAGCAAGCCCCACCTACCTGGTGCCTTCCTGGTTGCCGCTCTTTTTCCCTACTTAAGAAGCCCTCCAGCCTCTTTTCCTTTGCAGATGGGGAGCAGGTGCAAGTGGATCTTGATCACCTGGCCTAAGCCCCGCCCACCTGGTGCCTTCCTGCCCACCTGGTACCTTCCTGTTTTCAGATTTCTTTCCCTACTTAAGGAGCCCTCCAGCCTCTTTTCCTTTGCAGATGGGGAGCAGGTGCAAGTGGATCTAGGTCACCTTGCCTAAGCACCGCCCACCTTCTTAGCTCTGCCTCTACCTTCCTGCTCTTAACTCTTAGATCAAGGGCTTCTCTTGCCTGGGCATCCGAAGCAAAGGGCAGTCAAAGAAAAGGGCAATTTCGGTTTGGACCTGTTTGGACCAGGAGGATCCAGGACCCAAACCCCTGCTCAGACAGCAGGTAAGCATGTGTTTACTCTCTCTGTCCCCACAGGCCAAACCCACCCCTCTGCCCCCCCCCCTGTGATGTTCCCTTGTGCACCCCCACTTCTCGCACACAGGTGTTGCCTGTTTTGTTTGATTCTTCTACCGTGCTCCCCCTAACCCCGTCCAACCTACTTCTGCAGGAGTCTGTCCTGATACATTCTGGTTTCACCATCACTGTCTTGTGGCCAATGCTTGATTTGACTTTTATGGACTTCATCGATTCATGGTGCTTCACCCTTTCTCATGGTGGCCCTGAATCATGCTTTTCCCATCTTCATCTTGTATCCAGGCTTGCAACATTATGTGTTACTACTGATTTCTGCAATTGTATTCACTCTCCACTCTTGCTTCTCCACTCTGTTTGATTGCCTACTCTCTGTTTTCTCGTCCTCTCCCTATCTCCCTTTTCCTATCTCCTCCCTTTCTCCCCTTACTTTCTTCTATGCACTTACTCTATCAGAATTGTCCCTGGACCTAGTATGATAGCAACCTCGTCTGTCGCCTTCCCCCACCCCTTACTTGTTCCCCCCCAGCACTATCTGAAATGTCGTCAGGCCTACTATGATAGTCGCTTGTTTTGTTCCTCCCCTCACTTTCTGGACCCCTCTCATTCACCTTTTGTTTTCTCCGGCTCTACCAGAAATGTCGTCAGGCCTAGTACGGTAGTTGCCTGTCTGTTTCCATTTCTTTCCCACTCTCCCCCTCCCTTCCTTATCTATGTCTTAGCTCGTGTACTATCTGAAATGTCGTCAGGCCGAGTACGATAGTTAATTTCACATCCTTACTGTTCATGGCCTGTAAGAATGTCATTGTATTTTCCCTTGTTCCCTCCCTTGCCTTGAAGCGCTTTGAAACACATTGTGTATAGGTGCTATATAAATAAACTATCTTATCATATCATGTTCGGGGATCCGCTGCCTCACAGGAATGTCTCTTGTGGTGACAGGAGGAGATGTCGAGGATGCGACAGTCGAGCTCAACCTACTACTGTTTTCGAAGGGGACAACCCTCCGAACTGCTGCCTTGTGGTTCCACCTTAGGTGTTGCCGCCCTCTCTGCATCACCATGCCTGATTCCCTCTCCAGGCCTCCCAGATGGTGGTAGTGGTGGGGGGGTGGTGGTGCTGAGGAGGCAGCAGCAGCCATGAATGCCATAATGTGGATCAGCAGGACTCCAGCAATACCAATCCCAATCTCAACATAGTGCTCTGCCCTGGGTAGCCAAAAACAGAATGAGGAGCAGCAGTGGTGTGTGGCCTTTAATAGGGGTGTGTTCTGTGTACAGTCACGTGCTCCGCTGACACTTCGAGCCCCAGGCAGAGCTCAGAAAGTTGCAAAAAGACCTGGTCTGGAACCACGGTAGGGGTGATGTTTCAGCTTAAAATGCCCTGGATTGGCCAACAATGCACTTTTTAAGTGTCCGAGGTTAAGAACAGTGTCTGCAGATAGACCTGACACTCAGCGAGGTGCGGTCACATGGTGACATTCCCAGACATCCGTGGATAGGACGGCTGTCCATAGAACACCTATTGTTTGTGATGCAGTGTGCGCATGTACCTAGGTGTCTGTAGGCCAGGGACGGGATCCCTGAACTAATGAAAAGTGTGACACGTGCAGCGAACAGTACCGGACAGGCACAGTGTTTGAAGGGCACAAGGGATCAGATATGCATGCACCCAAGTGTCCGTAGGACAGGGGCGGGACCGCCGAACTAAATAAAATCATGACACAAGTTTACGGACATCTGCGAACATCCGCGGTTTTCAGAGGGCACAGGGGATCGGATGCACATGCGCATAGGTGTCTGTATGACAGGGACAGAACCCCCAAACTAATTAAAAGTATGCCGCAACTTTCCAGACGTCTGCGGACAAGCCCAGTTTACAGAGGGCACAGGGGATCGGATGCGCATGTGCCCAGGTGTCCGCAGGACAGGGTCTGAGTCCTCGAACTATATAAAGGTGCATCATGATTTTGCAGACATATCCGGACCGGCGTGCTTTTCGGGGGTAACTCCATTTTGATTACGGCCAGGCCGGACAGTCGCGCTGTCCACAGACTCCAAAGGGGGCTTTTTAAAGAAAAACACACGCACACACAGCAACAGTGAACACATAGAAATGTATTAACACTACAAATACACTCAATTAGGAAAGGGAAGTGCTAGCAAAATGGGAAACATATATAGGGGATATGGGATAATTGGGATTTTGCACAGGCTGTTCATCAGGGGAGGAAGGGATTGATGTCTCACCATAGCGTCTTTGACTAAAGGGATTTGGTGGGGATGATTGGCTTGGACAGGGGGAAAGGGCACAGGTACAAGCAGGGCAGTGGTATTTAATATTGTCCATCATATGCCTTTCTGCAAATGTCTTAATCTGAACAAAATTGGTGTTAAGCTGATCCATTTTTGCACAGAGACTGATCAGTTAATTTCCTACATTTGCATTTTGGGTCTGTCTGTGCCCATCTTCTTCATTTGCAGTATGCACTGTTAAAAAATAAGCATGTTTCCGTGAAATGTGAAGCAACTTGCATTTCTTTTCCTACTTTAACAATTGTACTGTGTACCATTAGAGTTACTTTCGTCACTCATTTCATCATGGAGGAATTGTTCCTCCAGCCACACCAGGGTGTCTGCCATTTCTGTGTAAAAAAAAGTAATGCGTCTTACAAGTCATGTACATACAATAAACTCCACTGTTACAGGAAGATAAATAGTGTACCTACTATTTTTGTATGGCTGTCTTCTTAGTAGGTTGGACTTGCGTGTGACAGTTGCTTCTGACTGTGTAAGCAAAGCAGCACTGAGGTAATATTGTTGGATGCACAGGTTACTTTTGTGCTTGGTGCATTCCATTATTTTGCGCAACCTATGTAATTACACTTCTGCTTTCATAAGTACAGAGTTTGTAGACTTACTTAATTTTTGATTGTAGTACATATATATAAATATATGTGTTGCCCGTTAAAAATCTTCTGTTTGCTCTCTGCACGCTACAACAATGTAAGATAAACCCTGGGCTTTTGGTCAGTGTGACTGCTGCCCGAGGTCCCTGGACAGTCTGCAGACTCTGTGGCTATCATGTTGGGCAAGGGGGGGGTCAGTATGCTGAATAGGACATGCACACAAATTAAGGGTATCATGGTAAAAAACCTATGAAATTCAGTGCAAAAACTTTGTTAAAGGGACGTTATGGTTAAGTTGTGATAATAAAAACCTATCAAATTCAGTAAAAAAAACATTGTTAAAGGGACGTTATGGTTACATTGCACTAATAAAAACCTCTAGAAAACACAATGGCAAAAGTGTGCTAAAGGGATATTTTGGTTACAAGTAAAATTGAAACCCCCCAGAAATTCACCAGTTATGGTAAGCTAAGCAGCCATAACTCGCACCACCACTGTGCACTGCTAAGACTAACAGTCATGGCATCAAAGATGACATCACACGTGTAATTGATGACATCACTGATGACATCACATGTCTGGCCCTCTGAGCCCAACTAGAGCCAAGCCAAACATCATGTCATCCTCCAGTATATTCAATGAGTACATTGAAGTAACACTGCTACTGTGACAAGTAAAAGAACCACATGCTATCATCTAATGGCACATTGTACTTTGTTTAACTCTTGCCAGGAATTGCATGCTGGTACAATGAAAGCATGGGTGGACTGAAACTTGCAAAATAGCAAAATCGCAAACTGTCCAGCTAGGAAAAAACTGTCTCCCACTCTTAGCCAATTTCAGTAACACTGAAAAAATCCCTCTACTTAAGTATGCAATATTTCTTTTGGTTGCCATAATTTGGATCACTCAGGAATGCTTCTGTTAAATGTGCACTACACAAAATGCTGCACTTACATACAGTGGGCCTCATTACGAGGTTGGAGGTAGCCATGGTGCTATTAGCGCCATGGCTACCTCCAAAACCCTTCCGACTCCGCCCTGGTGAATGGAGCAATTACCGGTCCATTCCAACGTTGGCGGGACCGGTAATTCCCCATTCACCAGGGCCCTTACCCATTCCCATTTGAGACCCCATAGGGCTCAGTGGGAATGGGGAAGGCGCTAATAACGGTACTGCAAGTTGCGGTACTGTTATTAGCTCTAGAGTCCCTTTGCGGGTCCTGTCCTTAACGCCTGGAAAAAACAGGCGTTAAGGAAGGACCCGCAAAGGGAACTCGTAGTAGGGCGGTAAGGGATTAATCCCTTACTGCCCACCTCGTAATGAGGCCCAGTGTGTTAAACTAGTGTTTGCTCCAAAGATAATACAGATTTCAATCATTTATAATGTGCATACCATGTGCTGAAATATCCCTTAACTTATGTATTTCTCTGTCCCTCATTAAGCCATGTTTCGCGCCTAACAGAACAGTGACATCGATGATGTACAACATTGTAGAGGTAAGAGGGTTTGCCTGGGGCATTTTACTTTACTGTATAAAGAACTTGCCAGGACAATTTATTTTGCCCTCCCCGAGCTATTGGCACTGCCCATGAGGTCTCCGTTTTGTGAATGAGACAGTGGCCAGTCATACTGGTCTTGGGCAGGGGTGATATGAGTCTTTCCACCTGCCACAGAGACCTTTATATTTTGTCCTCAATTGCCCACCATCACGATCATGTGGGTTCTGAAAATTATTCCTACCTGTGCCTGCTGAAAGGATAGCTCCCCTAGGGTTTAAGTCCACTTAAAGATGAGCGCAATAACCAGCTCCAAGTCTGGGTAAAACAATGACTGCAGATAGCTGGCCTTTTTCACACAATGTTGCTATTGTTTTGAAAGCAAGGTTGCAAAACGCAGCTGACATTACTTTTCATTCATTTACATGTAGAGATCGATTTCCAGTCAGAATGATGAAAACAAATCCACAACCACTATTTTTGCTTAACATAATGTTTTATATATTTGTCAGGTTGGTTTATATTGTGATTTGTACACTTTCACCCGATTTTGACAGGCTGAGCATTATTTTTGCTTCTTGCATCTGTACATTACCACACATTTATGTTAGCTAGACATCAGAATATATGTGATCTAGTTTCTGAAGTGCAGGCTGGGATCAAATCCTATCTTGCAGGAAATATGTGATCCTGGACAACCCATTTAATTTAACTGTGCCATATCTTCCACAATTGGGGTGCCAGGTATAGGTTTCCTGTTATGGAGGTTGGGAGGCAGGACATATGGGTTTGCGTTGTGGCGGGGCAGAGAGGAGGATGCCAGGTATGTTTTTTGTTGTAGTCGGGTTTGAGAAAGAATGACAAGTATGGCTTTTGCATCTTTAGTCGGCTGGGCTCTCATTTGGCTCTTGGAGCCAAGTCAGGCTCCATGGCTCTGCTCTGGCTTTACACTGTCCATTAATTATTTGGCTCCTCCACCTCTAATATTCAGACTGTTAATCTTCTGATACCTGTCCCAGAACAAATCAGAAAGGTCTTACTTTTTATGTAATTGATACCTCTGCTATCGGAATGATCCTCTACAGGTCTTGCCTGAGCCAACATAATCCGAGAGTGGAACGGGATCAAATAACAGTTGACAGTTGACTTCATCACACCCTTTTGTATGAGTCGTGTACCACAAACGACACACAGGTGTAACCTGATGGATCACTGACATCGCCAGTGACTGTATTCTTGCATGAGTGTTACAAGAATCGTTTGGATGCGATTGATAAGGTGGAGGTAGAATGTCTTTCACCCTGTCGGGGTACGATTGCCTTATCAACACCTCTCTCAGACAGTACCTCCAGAAGTGTAAGGACAGGGATCCTACTTGCTTCCAAGTTAACCCGGTATCTCCTTTATTCTTTTTACCCAAAAGAGGAGGGCTCTGGACATGTATTGATTGTGGGGTGGTCAATGACATCATGATTAAAAACAAATACCCCTACTCTTAATTTTGATCCTGTTGCACCAACTTTAAGTGGCTTCGGTCTATACCAAATTGGATCTATGAGGAGCATGGAATCCCATATGCATATGTGTTGGAGACAAGTGGAAAGGGGCCTTTAGTATCCAATATGGCCTGATTGGGTACCACACAATAGCTTCATTAGGCTCTGAAAGTACCCCAGTGACAATACTGAACTTTGCTAATGATTTCTTCCTGGACATTGTGAATGACTTTGTAGTAGTCTACTGTGATAAAATCTTGATTTATTCTCCGGATCTCGATTCGCATCTCACTCACATGAAACTGGTGCGACAGAGAAATGTGTTTTCTAGGTCAACACTGTTGCGTTTCTGTCTTTTTTCATCTCTCCAGACTGGCTGAGCAGGGACTGTGGCAAGATTAAGGTGGATTATTATTGCCCCATCCTGGCGTCTTTAAAGGCTATATAGAGCTTCCTGGGTTTCATCAAATTATATTGGCATTTTATCCAATGTTTCTCCACTCTGGATCGAACTCTCATCAAGTTGAACTAACCAGGAATTTCATAGCAGTGGTTATAACCTGATGAAAGACCCTTCCATCAACTCAAACAAGTTTTCACTACAGCTTCAGTTTTACAACACAACAACCCAGACCTCCCACATGTTGTGGAGTCAGCTGCCTCCTCTGTTGTGCTCGTAGATTTATCTATATCTATTTCTTCTCTCTCCACACACTAAATGCCTCAGATGATTAGAGTTTTCTTGTGCAAGATTACACCTGATGAAGTCTTGCTGAGGCATTTTATCTACAAGGGGATGCTGTGGGTGCAGATTGAGCATGTGAAATATTGGAATGCCCTGTTAGGAGGCAGGACGACGGCCGTGGGTATATATTGTCTGTATTTGTGAAAATAACTGTATAACTGGGAAATGTTAGTGTGAGCTTTGTCAGTGGTCTATTTTCTTCACTTATGCATTTTAGAGGTGACATCACCAGTGCGTTTTCTGTATAGGACTTGGAGAGCACGAAGAGGTGCAACAGAGTTGTGGAGTTTTTGTTTTAAGGCGGTGTGTGGATGGCACATGTGTGAGAATAGTGGGTGTAATAAAAAAGACAGAAGGTTGTAAAGGGGAGGTGCGCGGAGCACTCCCAAGGTAGAGGCTCATCAATGTATGAATATCAGTCTCAATTGAAAATTTGAAGGAAGTGTATCTATTAAGTGACTGTGGAAGTATCAAAAGCCTGACTTGGGGACAAGTAAGTATAAAGAATAATGTATGATGGAATTAATGTGGGGGACACACCCCTCCAGCACATGTGCCAGTCCCTTCTGTGATATAAGGACAAGATATGTAAATAAAGCACGGAATGGACACAAAGCACAGAAGGTAAACTACAGAAGCCATGGCCAAAGGGCGGGAGCTTCTCCAAATATGTGCAGCAATTATTAAATACACACATACAAGAGGTTTATAAGTGGAAAAAGTTGAGAAACCATATGGCAATATTCGAGCTCTGGAAATTGTTCCAGGGTGACAGAGGGGATGTGGATGCTAAAATAACAGGTGACCCTTGGCGAAAAGGCCTCCACCCTAACTTCCCCACCTCCTCTTGAACATAGGAAAGAAGGGGAAGCAGCAGGGGTGCAGGGAGTATACCCAATACAGGTATTGAGACCAGCGGCGGGGTACAAAAACCCAACATTCGCACCTCCAGCATACAGCAAGGAGGAGGGGCAGTAAGGGGTCAGACAAGCAGATGGGGAACAAAAAGGGACGCAGTGAGACCCAGGTAAGGGGAAATGACAGTGACCAAGAGCAGTGGGAAAAAGAGAGGGGCTGGAGAATATGGTGTCGAACGAATGGTTGGGAGGACAAATATTACTGAAATTAGATGGGAAGAAAGCAGAAGAAACAGGAGGGGCGAATAAGGAAGTAACGGGCTGCAAGGAGACTAGTGAGGCACAATAATGGGCAGAGATAATGGAAGAAGTGGAGAGACAAGAAAAACAGGAAAGGGAGGAACGCAAGAGAGAGTGAGAAAAGAAAAGCTAAAGGCAGAAAAATTAGAGCGGGCCAGCAAGAGATGAGGAGAAAGAGAGAGCTCGAGTAGATAGCGAGGAAAAGGGAAGACGAAGAAAGGTAAAGGTAAGTACAGATAAAAAGGGAGAAGAGAAAGTTATAAGCAGCTCATAAGAGAGCAACAGCGTAAGGAGGAGGAAGAGCGCACAGTCAGAGAAGTAAAGATTAAGTTGGGTATCGCACATTTTGAGGATAACATGGAGAGGGAAGAGCAAGTAGATAGAGAACGGAACTAGAGGTGTGACAGGTCAGCCACACTGCAAAGCAAAAGCAATATTGTGCCCTCCGTGATTGGGGACTGTTGAGGCATGTTTGACATGGAGGAAGGGCAGAGGGTAGGCACCGTGTTGAGAAGGCTAAGCTTCCAAGATGATATTGACAGTGACAGCAGAGATGCTTAGTCGGGCAACGACTTCAGACGACGTGAGGATGAGGGACTAGGGCGGCCTGCCCGAGATAGCTTAGGGAACGGCATGGACCAAGACACAGTATGGGGATCGGCAAGGATGGGAGTGGATTGTGGGGCGACAAAGACGAAAGGGTACATCGTTCTAGGTCTATATCGTGCTGCATCGACAGCACTACCCCATACACAAAGAGACTAAGGGACCTTCCAGTGCACAAGAGGGGAGAATAAGCGAGGGCAGTCACCGCCACCAAAGACACTGGGAGCCTGTAGGATGAAATCGGGCTGATACAGTTTCCCTTACTGGAGAAGGGAGGGGTGTGACCTCAATACATACCATGGCAACAAATAGACAAAGACAACCTGAGGTGTAAGCTACCCTCGTTGACTGCGGGGGCAGGGAAATGGATATACAAAATGGAAAGAAAAACAGCAGGGCAGACATTAGTGGTAGGGGACATGAAAGGTGTATTAGCGGCGATCCTTGGAGAGGCTGCCAATGACATATGGAAAAGGGTCAGATACCCAGGAGTGACTACTCAGAACAGGGCGCACAATGGTCTGCCGTTTAACAACTGCTGAGTGGTTATATGGCAAGCTCTATGGGTGTAGTACCCAGACACATCAGATATTAGCGCAATCATAGTATGGGAGAAGATGAAGATGCCCTACAATATATTCAGGCTATTCAAGAGTTATGGAGACTTGAAACGCAAGAACTGAGGCACAAGAGAGTGGGATTATTCTACTATATACTATGTCAAGGGTTGACACAACAGGTGCAAAAGCAACTCAGGACATTGGCGGTCTGGAAGAAAAACCATGGTCAGAAATCAACTCACTATAGTACACTTTTGCAGGCTAATGCAAGAAAACACCAGGAAAAAGCATGAGGAAAGAAAGCAGTAGGAGGCGAAGGTAGTGCAGAAGAAACTGTCTAAATACACCATGGAATGGGCAGTGTTAACAAGCGCAGGAGGACAAAGCACATCACAGACACAGTATGCACCGCCACCCGCAGGAGGAGGGTTAATGTGGTGGGGGGGTATGCAGCAGGGGTTCTGAGGAAGCGGGGGCCACCTAGGGGACACAGGTATGGGCATCAAATGCAACAAAGCCAAGAGGGGTTTTCAGGAAGGTATCACAGATATGGGCCACCAGTAAAACAAGGCCCAAAAGGGTTCTCTGGGGGTTACCCAAGGCAAATGAGAGAACCACCCCAGTGCTGGGTGTGAGGACAGGTAGGGCATATCTCTAGAGTGTGCAGGAGCAGAGGGGGAATGCAGCAGAATGGGGGAATGCAATATCAGTCAGAATATCAGGGGAAACAGACTGAATACTATTTCTAAGACCAGACACAACGACACAGACAAACACTGAACACCTACCCACAAGCACACCAGCCGATGGCTCAACCACAAATGTAGGTGCCAGTGGAACAGTATTTGCAGACACCCGATATATCACAGGCACAAAAATAACATGCAACCGCCAATCACAGCACCACAAAATGATGGGACCTTAGCATGTACAGACTCCATGGGAATGACTCCCATTCAAAAACTAGGGGGCACTAACATGGTGGGGGGCAACCCACTTGCAGGGAACAGAATGTCATTATACCCTCAATAGGACAGCCCGCAGACATACCTGAAGTGTTCCATCTTAACGATTACACCCAACCCCATGGAGGAACCACGTATAGGGGTGATAGGTGACAAGACATTTTCCTTTCGTGTAGACATAGTGGCAACTAGATCCTTCATCCGGGAGGGGAGGTATAGAATGTCAGGCAATGCCATGAATGCGCAGGGATTTTCTGGGGTGACAGAATTGGTTCCTTTAACAGACGATCTTACACTTCCTATAGCGGAGCATGACGTCGCTGTAACCTTACTGTATTCCTGACAGACACCTGTCAGAATAATGGTAACGGACATCATGAGCAAACTTAACATAACCATCTCATTCACTGGCAATGGGATAGTATGTTCCACACCTGGTATTCACCTAAATGCGAGGGAAATCATTCAAGCTTATTGTGGAAGCATGGTACAGAGGGCGGTACCAGCAGATGAAGAGCAGTTACAGTATGGAGCTGAAGTAATAATAGCATGGCTCCCGGGAATACAGATAAAATTGTGGCACCTTCCCAATTAATACATGTTTAGACCAGAACTACCACTTGACCAGAAAGAAGGGACGATAGTACCAATAGAATTAGAAGCAGTCATAGTGAGAGATTACAGGATAACAGTACATAGGACAGATGACACCAGACAATAATGGAGTCCAGTGATTGCGGTAGCTGAAGGGTACAGGTTATGCTATGATATGATAGGTTATTTATAACATGCTTAATACCCAGAGGTTTCTAAGTGCTGACCCGGGGATCGAACCTGTGTTCCTCTGTGTCATCTTGCTTCCAAGGCAAGCACATTTCCCCTGAGCTATCCTCCCAAGACAAGGTTGACCACTGTAAAGATGAAGAACTGTTCAAAGACAACTGCTCATATCACGAAGTAGTGTTCAACATTAGCATTACGTACTGGGTTAAAATACACTACAGGGTGGTACCACAGAGGATAACGATGATGCTTCAAGCACCGCCGACATTTCTCGAGGAAGACTTGGCAAAGGTCCCCAGCATCTTATGGACCACAAGTCCCTATGACATGGGACTTTTGAAAGGGATAGGAGTAGTAAAAATAAATCTGAAGCCAGGAGCAATTTTACCATGAGATACACAGTATCCCCTGTCAAGGGAGGCAGCTGAGGGATTTTATGAGACAATTGTAGCACTAGTGAGGCAAGGCATCTTAATAACATCAGAATCACCATGCAACATAGCAGTGTATCCTGTCAAAAAGGCAACGGGGGGTAATGCCATTTTATACAGGACTTGCACCCTCTAAACCATATTGTCGAGGCAGAATCCAGTGACAATTTTGTGTAGCATTCCTACAAAATCTACCCACTTCATGGTCATACATTTGAAAAATGCCTTCTTCTCTATACCACTACTCCCAGACTCACAAGACATAACTTTGCTCCTATATAGAAATAAGAAGTGGAAACACACTAGACTTCCTCAAGGGTACTGCGAATCACCTTCAATATTCAACAACAGGGTCCTGCAAATGGAATTAGGAAATGTACCGTTAGATAGCGTTGTTATACAGTACGTAGACAACATAGTGATTTGCAGCAAAACAGAGGAACAATGTAGAGATGACTCTGTACACATGCTGACAGTGCTTGCAGAAAAAGGGTACAAGGTGGACAAGGTCAAATTACAATATTGCCAGAAAGAAGTGTTGTACATTGGACAACTGATATCACAAGACAGGCGAAACGTGACACTAGAAAGAGCAGAGGCAATACACAAGAATCCAAAACCAACAACCATAAGGCAAGAGCAGCAGTTTCTAGGATTATTAAATGACTGCAAAACATCAGTGTTTGACTACAGCACATACACTAGGCCCTTGTTAAGTGCACTGAAGGAAGCACAGAAAGGAGAGGGAACCTTACAGTGGACAGAAGAAAAGACTGGGGCATTTGAGGAGCTGAAGATAGCAATATGCACAGCTCCCGTATTAGGGATCCCAGACTAACAAGACAAATTCTTCCTGTTCTCACACTACAATGACTGCAGTACTAACACAGAAGATGAGCATGGGGTATAAACCATTAGAATACTCCAGCAAGAAATGTGACCCAGTGATGAGGGGACACTATGAGTGCGAAGAGGCAATGTCTGCTGCTGCATTCGTAGTAGACAAGTCAGCAAGTATTACCATGGGATCCAGCGCCACTCTTTATGTGGAACACGCCCTCTTTGCAATACTGGAAAGACCCAAAAGTACATTGACAACGAAGATGGCTTCGGAGTATGAGGTGTCACTGTCAAACCTAACCCTCAAGATAGCGAGCTTCCGACTTGTCAACTGGCGACTTTCTTCGCTGAACCCATAGAGGATGAGGACTATGTGCACGACTGCACCAACAACATAGAAAACTATGATGACACCCCAAAGGTACAGGAGAACGCACTTGAGGGGGGAGACATACTTCATAAATATGGGTCATCAACAATTGAATAGGTGACAGGGGAAAGACATACTGGGACAGCAGTAGTGATATTAAAGGAGGATGGGGCGAGCAAGGTGGTGACCAGTGCATGTTTACTGTCACATTTCTCAGCATAGGCTGTGGAGCTAGTACCTTTAATATTGGCACTGGAACATAGCAAAAGCAAAGAAGTGACGGTATATTCAGATTCAGCCTACATGACATCCACAGGGCATTCTGGGCTGTCATGTTGGCTGAGGGGGGGGCGCTTCTGGTGTGCTGATGGGTCACCAGTGCAGCACACACTCCTATTGGGCAGACTGGTAGAGGCACTTCAGCTGCCACTTCGCATTGCAGTGGCGAAGTGCCAGGCCCAAATGAGGGGGAAGGATCCCGCCTCCAGGGGCAACAAGGCAGCAGATGCGGAAGCAAAACATACTGCTTATTTTGGGAACATTTTGGAAATGGACGCCTCATCCTCAGTATGCAACTATGTATGAAGGATGGTGTTAAAAGAAGGGTATAACACTTCACCAGTGACACAGATTATGGAATTTCAGGGAGCTGCATACAGGGGAGAGAAAGAATTATGGCTAAAGATGGAATGCACAGTATTTCCAAAAGATGCCCTATGGCGGCAAAGCAACACAGGGAAAGTGGTAATGCCATTCACATTATTGCACACTGCACTGACACAGTTACAGCCTCCTACCCACATGGGGAAGGATGTGCTTGCTGCTCATATTGTAGAATCATGGTTCTGTCCTAATTTGGCAGAACATGTGGCAGAATTCATGACACATTGCCTTGTGTGTAAACATTTTGAGCAGGTCATCCAATAAGGGTAGCGAGAGGAGCCATTCCTCGGCCAAATGGTCCATTCCAACAACTTCATGTCGACTATTTGGGCATGCACAAAGTATACCAGGGATACTACTATATGATAGTAGTTGTATTCCCATTTTCCAGATGGATCGAACCCAGACCCTGTTCCCATCCTGATGTCATTAGAGCAGCAAAATTCCTGGTTTGTGAAATTTCCCACGATGGGGTGTGTGTGAGGTCCTGCGGTCAGATGATTGTACTCACCTCGCCGATGAGATGTTTCACCACATGACAACCTTGATGGAAATACAACACAAATTCTTCTGTGCCTATTACCTGCAAGCAAACAGGATATTTGAGCGCCTCAATGGGCTGCTCGAGGAAGGCATTGCCAAAATAAAAAAGACACTCAACAAAAGTTGGCTGCATTGTCTGCCTTTAGCATTATTTGCATTGCGCAACAAACCGGGTCTGACCACAATTTAACCCCACATGAGGTGGTAACTGAATGGTGCATGAGACTTCCCCGGGCTCCTCCCACTAGTGCGTTATTTGATGCAGAAAAAATGTCTGATGTATTGGTGGAGGACATGTATGAATACACTGCTTCCTTGATGGCTAGTGCTTCTTTTATTTCTTGCCAACTCAGAGACAACAGGAGAGGCCAGAAGCAAATGAAGAAAACAACAACCAAGAAGCAAACAAAGAACATCTGAACCCTCCCCAACTTTATTCCGGGAACCAGGTGCTTTGAAGAGACTTAACACGTGGGTGGTACAATCCCCGGTTTACAGGACCATACACAGCGGAGCAGGTCACAGTTTTGGGCAGTAAAATTGCAAGATAAGAAGGCTTGGAATTACCTTGGAGACATAATTACCTGTCAAGTGGTGGCCTCTGCTAGCCCCAACAATGAAAGGGCCAACTATCCACAAACAGAAGAACAAAACAAAACAATCACCTCGGAACATCTCAGCCCAGCAGGGCCAATTTATGATTACTCGCTCCAGAGCAAGCGAGCTAGGGAAAGGACTTCCTACACATCCAGAATGAGAGTACACTGTCTGTTTATTACTTTCTTTCCGCACACTGACAGCATTCATCATGATAATTGTGACTGTTATTATTTCATTGACCGATGCTTCCCCATGATCCACATCCTGCGACCTGTTAAGGCCACTTTGTCCAATTTGTTTGGAGATCCAACAGCACTAGAAGATGCCATCCTAATGTATTTTTCTGTTTCTTCTAGGCCTATACATCCCAATCATACCCACAACTGAATTGGGGAAACCCCTCTGTGCTTGCAGTACTTTATTTATTTATTCATTTATCCTTGCAATGACCGAACATCAAGTTTGCGGGGCTTCAATTAATAAAATAATAATTACAATAAAAGGAGATAAAGCAGTGTCCACTGTTCCCATCTGAAATTATAGTATTCAATTATTCCAATGACTACACAAAATATTGGGCTAAATTGGTGTGGTACAACCCAGAAGGAGAGTGCTGTTACATGGCATGGAATTTGGATGACCATGCAAATTACTGTGGACATCTTGGAGGAGTAACAAAGATATGGCTGTCAAGAGCTATGGTGAATAGAATTGGTGATGTGGTTGACAGGTCGATCAGAGGGGTGACTGAAAAGAGGGTCCCTGGAATGGTCTTTGTGACCCCTATATGCATGACAGCCTGAAGATTGAGAAACTAGAGATGCTAGTCACTGTTTGGCCAGCCCCCATTAGGGCCAGTAACTCCTACATATGTGAGCAGATATTCCCTTAGACAACCATTCAAACCCTATCTAGTTGACGTCTTCAAGGATACAGGTGCCTCAATACTGGATCAGGTTGTTTAACGCTAAATATCCAGCTGTGCTGACGTCATTAGAGACACCATGACATAGTAATATTAGCCACGAAGCAAACTTGCATCCCTGCATGAAGTTAGAAGGACACATATGGGCACACACAAAGAACAATCATACCCAGTTCTATAGACAGAGGACAGATTCACATACACCTGCAAAATAGCAGAATAAATCCTCACTAATTGCAGACCAAAAGGCTCAGTTTTGCGGTCATCACCCACTTGATGCGGCTGAGCCGAACAATAGCCATTTACCCATGGTGGGAAGAGAAGCTGTTCCCAGCAGAGCAGGCAAGAACTGATGCATGTGTTGCCCAACAAACATTGCAAGTTACAGGAACTCTCTCAGGCTAGGTGAATATACCAGTGGGAACTATTGGGACACATAGGGCCTCATTATAATAGTGGTGGTCAGGGAACAAGGGTGTCGGTAAGCCTACCAACACCCTTGTTTCCGGACAGCCACATTCTGAGTCTGCCTGCCACAGCTGCTTTGCCTGACAGGCCTGGCCCTGCCGGGCACAGCGGCCACAGTAGGCAGACCAGTCACAGAAGCACTGGCATTGTTATCAACGGTGCCGGTGCTTCTATGTCCCTACTCCCATAGAGTCCTATGCGACTCTATGGTATTGCGGACTTACAATTTACAGGCACCTGACTTTCCAGGCCTCTGGTGTTGTAATCTCCCAGTGGCACCAGGAAGTCAGGTGCTGGTAAAATATTTACGGGGCTGGCGGCAACCCGCCAGTACCACCGGCAGGATTACTGTCGGTCTCGTAATGAGGCCCAGTCTTTCTCCTCACCTTGAGAAGATACTCAGAGCACTGAGAACAGAGCGAGGTCCCATGCCTGAGGAGACCTGGCCCAGCCAATCAGGGAACACAAATCCTAGGGTGCCCATTACAGGCAAGGGCCAATGGTAGTCTTGCAACCCTGCAACAAAGTAATAGGTCGCTTTTGAGGAAGTCTCAGACGAGACCACCTGGCATGAAAGGACCCGTTAGCTAACATCTACAGGTGCTTTCTATAGGCACTACCACCCCAGCCACCCAATAGGATGGGCTCTTAGGTTTTTGGGGACAGGTCAATGGCTATGACGCCATTTGGTAACAAAAAAAACCATGACACGGGCTCAGGAGCTGTGATTGCTGGAGTTGTTTTGGTTTCCTGTATGATCCCTGTCTGTTATGGAAAATAAAGGACAGTTCTAACTTGCCCTTGACTGAGTCGTCCGTCATTACCGGGGGAGGGTTAGTTGGGCCTGGTCACTTTGCTGAACGGTGACTCTATAGCACGAACCTCTGTCCTCTGGCATACCTTTACACTTGCGGAACCTGAGGAAAAAGTTTTTAATTCCATTACGAAAAGAAACCAAACTATTACTGATGAGGAAAAAATATCTGTTCTCCATACCGGATAAACAAGCTGCATATGCCGTGGCCTCTTACACTGAAGGAGCATTACTGATGTTTGACAAATGTGCTGTTAAATAATTCATCCTTTGGTTTTAATTGTTTGCCTATTGTAAGCTCAACGAATGTGTCCGTTTTATGTTTTATGTATAATACCTCTTTTTATTATGGTTTTTAACTTTCGAAATAAGGACATCCTACTAGTTCTTTTCAGAATCATTCGCTTTTACCTATACCGAGAGCCACATGTTTTTTTTTCCATTTTCTTCCAACAAATGGGCAATAACGGTCGTATTCTTCTCAGTTAGTTCGGGTGCAAGCTTTCGAATTTACTCACATCTGGCTTCTTTCAATACATTTATTTGAAACCTTCTACTCCGCAGCATAGACACTCACAATCTCAAATAATCGGCTTTGTAAAGTACCACGGTCACAATTTTCAGTTCATCCGTATGCCACTACTGACTGTAAAATCCAGCTCCATAATATATATTGTTTAAATCTATGCACGCATGCACATTTCTTGATGTGAAAAGGAAATGTAGAAAATGGAGGGCCGTGCGTACAGTCCAGTAGAGCATATGGACCATCCATTGGCGTATCAACATGCAGAAAAGCTGGAGACTATTCTCGTGTTAATACTCACTGGGTTTCATTCCAACGGTTGAAGTGTTTGCTGATGTTATTTTGAAGAAGGCACTTATTTTGAAGAAGGCATGTATCTATGATTCGAACACAATGTTTCAGACTAAAATGTTAGAGAGCTGGGCGCACTCAAAGAGTCGCTTCATGAATATTTCAGTGCCACTGAAGGTCCTTTGCTGCATTTCTGCTGACTCCACTTCGAGGCGCGGCTGAGTGTTTTGAAGGAGCGGGACCTTTAGCTCAAGGTCGACCTGAAATAGTCTTTGGAGAAGCACAGCAGAAAGGCATCTTTTGGCTTCTCAAGGACGGCGACAAGGCTGGAACGCGCCAAGCCCCCGCCAAGCCATACATTGCAAAGGAGCTGTATTGCTGTAAGTGTGCCTTGAAAGCAGACACGTGCTTCAGCCAAAAGTCGGAGGTGTTAAAGGGCTGTGGTGAGAGCTGGCGCCTTCACTCGCTGCAGAACAATTTGGATGCTCAGGCCCTTATTTAGACTTTGAATTGGCGCAAAAAAAGTGCCAGCAACACCACCAAATTCAGAGTTGTAAAATGAAACAAATGGTTTTGTGTGAAGGAAGTTGCCTCCATACAAAAAAACTGTGCAATTTCCACTTGCGCTAACTCGCAATCTCCATGGAGTCCAATGGGACGCCAACACGGGGAATAACTGAAGGATCGCATGCTAAATCATGCTTTACAGTTACTGCGTGTGCACACCGCCTACGTTAACTGTATTTGAGTTTCAGCATTTCAAGAGGAAATGCCGCCATACTCTGCGCGGGGCCTGCCTTGGTCGCGTGTGAACCGTGTGCATTCTTTACAAAGAGTCCACGACATGCTGAATCATTCCATTTAAAGAATATTTCTTTGTTGTCGCGCCAATAAACCCACACTCACTATATAGGAAAGGCAGGCGAGGTGTTTAGAGATCAGTTTAATAAGGGCACAGGTCATGTTACAACAAGGCGCTATGAAAAGTTTTCCGTATTCCAGTGTTTTTTTTTTTTTAAATCTAAAATGTCATTGCACATGAAAACCCCACACTTAGGGGGTAATTCATAGAAATCAGCGCACAAGTGGCGCACGCGGCTGGCTCACAGTGTGCACGTGCGGCAGCTGTGCCAGCCGCATGCGCCAAAACCCATTTCAGCGCACAGTGTATTCATGGATTTTAACATCCATAACCAGAGTGGCGCAGCGACCCTGCAGCAGCGCCAGTTAAGCCCCCAACCCCGCCCCGTGCGCCATGAACATCGCACAAATCCAGTACATGGTGCAAAAGCCAGTGGACCAGCATACAGCCCCCAACCACGAAAATGCATGTAAAACTCCCCACACACCCCTCAGAATACACGTACCCCTCTCGAGCTAGTGAAATCGCGTGTAAAACTCCCCGCCACCCCTCAGAATACACGTACCCCTCTCACGCTAGCGAAAACGCATGTAAAACTCCCTGCGCATGCCCCAGAATACACGTACCCCGCTTGCGCCAGCAAAAACGCATGTAAAACTCCCTGCGCACCCCTCGGAATACACGTACCCCGCTTGCACCAGCGAAAACGCATGTAAAACTCCCCGCGCATGCTCCAGAATACACTGCCCCGCTCGCGCTAGCGAAAACGCATGTAAGACTGCCCGCGCACCCCTCAGAATACACGTACCCCTCTCGTGCTAGCAAAAACATCTGTAAAACTCCCAGCGCACCCCTCAGAATACATGTACCACGCTCGCACCAGGTAAATTGTGTGGAAAAAGTTCCCCCTGTGGTGTGGGCTGCCTGTGGGGCATGGCCAGGGTGGATGGGCTGCCTGTGGGGCATGGGGAGGGTGGATGGGTAGCCTGCGCAAATTTCGGGGGTGTGCAGGAAGTTTCACACGCGATAGGGCCTGTGCGAGCGGGGTAGCTGTATTTGGGGGTAACGCGGGGAGTTTCACACGCTATCGGCACTGTGGAAGCGTGGTACGTGTATTTGGGGGGTACGAGGGGAGTCTCACATGCCCGACTCATGTCCCCCCAGCACCCCCACCCTCCCACCATTGACGGGCACCTGCCAGCAGACCCCGACTCATGTCCCCCTGTACCCCCACCCACCCATCAGTGACGGGCATCTGCCAGCAGGCCCCGACTCATGCCCCCCCTCTCCCCCACCCACCCACCCACCATTGACGGACACCTGCCAGCAGGCCCCGACTCATGTCCCCCTGCCCACTCACCCACCCACCATTAATGGGCTCCTGCCAGCAGGCCCCGACTCATGTCCCCCTGCACATTGATGGGCACCTGCCAGCAGGCCCCGACTCATGTCCCCCTGCACCCCCACCCACCCAGCAGTGATGGGCACCTGCCAGCAGGCCCTGACTCATGTCCCCCCAACACGTCATCACGATCAACACTCATGGCCCTTATGGACACTCAAATCCCACCCCACGCCACCCCAGTCCAAACACCCAACCAAGTATTCCATCCACTCCACATTGAAATCCCCATGTCATGGTAGATCCCAAATGACAAGTATGCACATCAATAAATGTCCGATGCACACAATGGGTGCAAGGGAATGAGAAAACCCACATTGTGACATCCATGAAAGCAATGAGAGAATACCACACAAATGAAGTATGAAATCAAAATGTATTAAATACAAAATCAAGGGAATGAAAGAAAATCACACAATAAACAAAAGGCTGGATGTCCAAAATGAATGATAAATATATGAATGCTGAATCCAAATAAATCCAAATGAAAATGGCTCCAAAGTGTTTGTCCATCAAACAAATCCAAAGGTAAACAAAAAAGAAAACCATTGCTCCATGGGTAAAAAAAAAAATGAAGTCAAATCCAGTCCAGAACTATATACAATGTAAAAATCCAGGGTCCATGAGCCCAACAATCCAAAGGAAACCTACAAAAAACCCTACCTAACAAATAACTATATTCAAAAAGGTGGGGCATAGTCCATGCGCCCCAAATTAAAGAAAAATAGAAAGGAAACCTAACATAAATGAACTATGTAAAATGGCGGCGGGCAAGTCCTATGGCTCATTTGTTGATTTCCCGGACCAGGGCATCATCGAACTCCGTTCAACGTCCTGGAGGTAGGCCTCTTTACTGGCCTCGAGGTCTTGCAGGGATAATGCCATGTCCACCTCCAACTCCCTGCAAATTTCCTCGAGGCATTCAGCCCGCCTCAGCGCCCTGCGCATGGAGTTCTCCGCCCTGACCATCGTGAGTCGTGCCTCTTCCGCCCGCCGCTGCTCCGCATCTATTTGCTGGCCCAACTGCTGCCAAACGGAAGACACTCCGAATCCAGGGTCCTCCTGCCCTCCGGCCGATGCCTGCTGCTGCCGTGCATGTGCCCTGCCTGTTGATGCCTGCACGTCTTCCTCCTGCTGGGGTCCAGTTGTTGGGGTGGCCTACCCTGCTGGACCTCCAACTCCCGACTGTGTCAGAGATGTGTCCTCCACCAGCCTGGCCGCTGGGTCAGGGGCAGCTCCACAGGGTGGCCAGGTGATACATGGCCAGGAAGATGGCACGGAGGACAACTGGCGTATAGGGGGCTCAGTTGAGGAGGGGGTCGCTAGAAGGTCCAGCACATGGAGGAACCCAGCACCACTGATCCCTCCTAGCCGGTTGATGCAGTCAATGAGGCATCTGAAATAACGTGCAGCGTCCTCACGAGAACCCTGCACGTTATCCCGGATGCCAAGTTGACGCAACACCACCCCAGCCAGGACAGGCTCCACACGGTCCCAGATTGCCACGTCCGCAGGGAGAGGAAGGCCAGTTGTTGTTAACCGATCCCCTCCCTGAAAACGGGCCTGGACGAAGGCATCCCTGCTGGTGCGGATGATGCAGTCACAGGATTGGGGACAGGATTACACACAGGCACCTCCGCGGCAGCCTGTGCTGCCTCCTGTCCCTGCCCCTGGACTGCACCACTAGCACCAGTAGAATCCCCCCTCCAGACCCTGTGTGTGGCCCTTCCACAGCCTCCTCCTCAACCGAACCCCCCACCAACCTAGATGACTCCATGCCATCTTCCTCCGTAGGCCCCTGTGGGGTCTCAGCTGCCCCTTCTGCTGCCAAGGAGTCCACCTCCGACCTCCGCCTCTTGGACCTACCCTCGGCAGCTGCGGCCACGGACACGGCACCAGACTCCTTACTCCCCGACGAGATGACAACATGGGAGGGGAGCTTGGCCTAGTGTCTCCGTCTGGCAGTGGGATCACTGCCGGTGTGCTCCACAGCACCGTCTCCACCCTCTTCATCAGTTGACGATGCAGATAGTGAGAGACAGAACACAGGCATCAGGGCACTGTACATTTGAACACATACACAATTGATGTGCCTCACACATGACTGGACTCACATGCAGCAGGCTCATGTCCCGTTACATACACATCCATACATGGGCCTTTCAAGACATATGTCCAACCTGCACACTCCTGGCATACCTCAACATGCACAGCGTCCAATCAGTACACATGTATACTTACCGCTCGACTCCGGACGGGTCTGCCTCTCAAGGACCTGGAGGTGGAGCGCTGGGCGTATATGTTCCAGGACCCTCATCTGGTTGTCGGTAAGGTGGACCCGGCACCCCTCAGCATCCGCTGCCTTCAAGAGGTGCCAGGCCTTGCTGAGGGTCCTGGACCTGAAGTCCTCCCAGCGATTCTGGACGTGTTGCATGTCGCGGGCTGCCACCCCCTCCACGTTGATGGCAGCCACAATGTCCTTCCAGATCCTCTTCTGTCCTTTATTGTCGGCGCGTGAACTTCCAAAGAGGGCATCATAATGCCCCGGGACTTGCTCCACCAGGATGCCAACTTCGTTGGCACTGAAGCTGGCAGCCCTCTGCCTCTCTGCTGGGGGGTTGCCACTGGTGCCAAATGGTGTTGTGTTGGACATGGCAACCCCGAGGCAGGTGTGGGTGGGCAACTGGGTCCTGGGACTGGGCTGTGGAGCGACATGAGTCGGGAGTCTTCTGTTCCAGCAGGGGTGGTCACAGCAACTGGACCCCTGCAGATGGCTGACGTGCAGTCACTAAATAGCAGGGCACTTGGTCAGCAGGCAGGCAGGCAGGCAGCAGCAGATGGCAGGTGGGAGCATGCTCGGGGCTCTGGGGGGCAGGAAAATGGCCTTCTGGGCAGGAGCGTGGTCTTCCGTGTGTTGTCGCATGGCCAGCTTGATACAGAGTGATTAGGCACGTGAAAAAGATGCACATCAGCGTATAATTCGAGGAAAGGCCCTAAGCGCGTAAGCGCTTATGTGACGTGATGCGCGCTGGCGTTTCCCTCAGCATGGCATGGGTGCATCCGCACGTGCAAAAAAATCACGTACGCGTGTGAATGCGTGTAATCCGAGGAAAGGGCCTAAGCACGTAGGAGAAGTGACGCACACAGGCGTTTCCCTCAGCACGGGTTAAAGGTGAGCGGGGCCAGCAGTTCGCTGTACATGCCTTTCATGGAGACCGACGTGTGTGTTGCTACTTTGTGTTTTTTTGTGCACCATCACAACTTCACAGCGGATCAAGGACGGATCTCTTCTTTTGGCAGGGGTATTGGCTACGTGTGTTTTTCATCATCACGCTAGTCTGACGGTGACTCGCGCACACTATTTTTCCCACTGCGGGTGCCCCTGTGTATCGCATAACCATTTTTCGAGGTCATAGGAGCCTTCGTGTCCCACGCGTATGTGTGTTTCATGTCTCTGGGTGCCACCGCGTACTGCGGGAGGTTAATTCCACACACGTGGGCTACCGGGGTTGCGTGCATGGTTTTACTGCAGTTTTGGGGTGCCTGAGTGTTGCATGACCCGTCACTTTATCACTGGGGTCCCATACAGCCTTGCAGGTGCAGGGGTGCTGTTAACATCTTGTATCCCACCCCCTTCATCCCAATGGCCCAGGACAATTGTTGTGTACACCTCCCATTGACACTACTACATCTGTGCCGGCAATACTACATCTGTGCCATGGCTGGGAGTCCATGAAAGGTGGGCGTACTCCACGTGGTGGGCATGGTCAGGGACGTGGCTGGAGTGACCAGGGAGTAGGGGGACTCCAGGGTGTCCAGGGTGGCTGCAGAGGGGGACGAGGCAGGGTTGCGTCACTACAGCACGATGTTGTGCCACGTGTTGGTACAGTCATGCCACCACCCCCTGCGGCTCCGGGAGATGCAGTTCTTGCATCTGGCACTGGCACCCATGTGACCCGACAGTCCGTTTCATCGACTGCCAGGGGCCCAAGGGGAGTGGTAGCTGCAGGTGCAGCTGTGGACAACACCACCCAGGCTCAGGGTCTGCCAGCGCAGTCTGCGTTGGCACCTGAAGAGTCGCTGGAAGATTTCCAGGAGGTCCGGAGGCACACCGTAGGTGCACGCAGGGCTGCCCTGACCGAGGCACGTGTCCCTGGGGCAGTAATGTCATCTGGTGCCCCTACCAGGCGGCTGTTGGCAAGTGCATGGGCAGATGCAGCCGACACCACCCCAGTTGGGAGTCTACCATCCAGGACAGTCCCGGTCAATGACACTGGCACAGCGGATGTTGCTGTGCAGGGTCCATTCCAGGGCACCCAGCAGCCACTGACGCAAGTCAGGGCTTCCGTCCTCGTTCCACCTGCCACTCCCTCGGATCAACCCACCAGCGCCACAGCCCATACTGATCAGGGCGGCATTTCCCAGCCAGGGTCAGGATCACAGTCCAAGAGGAGGAAAGTTGCACCTGCAGTAGAGACTGAGACCCCAGACACAGCTCTGGCCTTCGCACGTCGAGGAAGTAGCCTTTCTGCGTGCAGGTACTGGGCTTCCTTGTGGACTACGTGCAGGACCACAACCGTGATATGCTAGTGGGGCCGAATTGTCAAACTACGGCTCCCCATCGTATGTCCCACTAGAAGCAAGTTGCGGATTGTGTGAGTGCATTCAGCCATGAGGTGCGCACAGCTCAAGAGTGCAAAAAGCATTGGGAGGACTTCAAATGCAGTACTAAGGCAAAGCGTGCCTCTAATTACAACATGACTCTGGTGACTGGCAGTGGGCCACCACCTGAGGAGGAAGACCTCACGAGTCAGTCGCTGCGGAGTTCATACCAGCAGGAATGGTCGAAGGAGTGGGAGAGATGCTGGACTTTGATGCCCCGTCCAGTGAGTGTTGTTGCGTGTTTGTCGAGGACATGTGTGGTTTGATTGTGTGATGTATTGTGCTTGACTGCCACTACATGTCATGTGTACATGGTTCTCATGTGCAAGTCATGCAATGCTTCACTGATGCGTGCCTGGTGTGCAGGATGCTGGACATTTAGAGCAGACGGGGACTGTCCTCATCGCCACACTTGCACCCTACTCACATGCTTGTCACCCGGCTGCCTCTCCGGTCCATGTTCCAGCTCACTGGCCCTTCTGCATGTAGCCTGGGGTGTCTTTCCTCTCAGCACTGGGACTATGTCATTGCATGACTGACGTGCATGTGTCTTCTGCCTGCATGCGGGTACTCCACTTAGGCATGCTCCCTTGCCCCTCCACCCCTCCTGCACCCCAATTTCACCATGGCACTGGTGTGCATCATGTTGGCGTACTGCAATGGCCTGTTCAAGTCTCCTGTGTACATGCAAACTTCCACCAGCCAACCTGGCAGACACATGCAGTGGGGTACATCCTCTCTCCTTGATGCAGGGTGTCTCACTTGGACTGTGCAGATGTCAGATGCTCCGCAGGGACATGAGTTCCCATTCATGCTCCATGTGCATTCTATGAATGCCCCTATGTCTCCTTGACAGGATGATCATTGTAGTACGTGTCCAGGATGACCTACATTTCATGGCATTTGATCATCCATTCCATGCCCACTCTGGCTCAGTCCAGCATCACACACAGGTTTAGGGTGTCACACTCTGTGTGAGGCACAGGCCTCCCCCTGTTTCAGGCCCACTGACTCTGTTCAACTGGTGTAGTGGCTTCTGCACACATGGGTGTACTACTGAGGGTTCATCATGTGTCCTGCTTACTGTCCCATCATTATCTGCTGGGTTGTCAGTTGACTCAGTTGATACAATTGACGCTAGTCAACACTGTCAGCCAATACACAGGTCTCTGGTCACCCTTTCGCTGCCATGCTATGCCTCCCTGTGTTTTCACTTAGAGGTTGTGGGGAGTTTGCTTGTAGCCATGTAGCCCATTGCATGCACATTGCATGTGATGCTTGAACTTGCCCTTGCACTGCTTTCACGATTATTGATAGACATCATAATATACTTGTTCATGTAGATAGTGGGTAACGTACACATGTTCTGCACTGCATCAACCCACTTCCGAGCCATGTTACACCCTTCTACATGCCTACTCACTGATGCAATGTCAAAGTCACCTGTCATGTATGCGCAGTTTTTCATCCCTTCTCTGTCATGTATGCGACGGGCACAGGTGCATCCTGTGACACATGTACTCAGTATTGGAACTCCCTAGTGGTTGTTTAGATGAGTTGATTGGTCAATCTGCGGCCTATACCAACTGGCATAGGGCACTGATTGGATGTAGCCTGCCAATCAGGTTGTAATGACTGTGGAGCTTTCTCACGTGTATGTGTGCACTTCCACATACATCAAAGCAAGTTGCATTATAGCTGCTTGCTTTTGTGTATTGGATGCTGGTCATGTTCACAATACAGGTGTATGGGGAAATGGGTGTTTTTGAACGCTTTCACATGTACATATGCAAGCAGCTTCAACCTTGTGTGGTGCAACATTGCGAGTACTCACTTATGTGTTTGTGAAAGTGTCCATTTACACATGTGTCTTCCGCAGCTTTTTTGTTGACTGACTAATATGTAGTTGATAGACGTTTATGCTGGTGAGATTTCTGCATTGCGCACGTTATGTGGAACTGGCATGATCCCAAAGGTTCACCGTTGTGCAGTATGTGTATGCCCAGGCCCACTTAGCTACTATGGTGGGTCCTGGGCGTGAAGATTTCCACAAGGAATCATGTCCTGCAGCTCGAACGCTACTGGTGTTATGGTCCATCATGCCTGGTTGCAGGCCCTTTCTTTGCTTGGGACATTCACTATATCAACATGGCCCATGCCACTCGGTATGGGCCGAGCTGCAGATGGATGTAGCTATATTGATGCTGATGCTTTAGTGATGAATATCTACATGAATGGTACCTGTGTCATTGTGTGTTTGGATTCACTTGCAGCAGTGGTCAATTTGCAGTTCAGAAATGCTTATGGTGTGTTGCATCTCTTAGTTGTCATCTGTGTTTTCTGCCTGTGACATGTGCCTGACAGAGGTGGTGTCTGATGGAGTTCACATACTACATTTTGTACTTGTGTAGGCTTTGCTATTTAGACACATCCATTTCTGCTTTTGGGATGTGTTTGCATTGCAGGTTCTCGTTTGTGTGTGACATGTCTGCTTCATGTGTTAGCTGTCAATGTGATGTCTATGTGTATGTGTGTTTTATGTGCTTCTGACATGTGTACAACTGTTAATCCTTTCTCCACTTTTCAGAATATGACGCAATGGAGCCAGAGGATGGTGTTGTCATGCCAGACACAGGGTTGCTATCGCACCAGCAAACCAGCACAAGTGGGGGTCGTGGGGTGGTAGGCCACGAGAACCCACTTGTGTTACAGACCATCTTGTCTAGGGCTGGCAATGAGTCTAGCTCGGATGATCACTCTGACAACAATGTCGAGTTGGATGTGCATCGGGTCCATTCGTCAGGGGTGAGTGATTCTGATGTGGACGCTCCTCTGTCCGCGACACCTGCACTGAGGGGCCAGATGGTGGTGGGACCTCCGCCTGTGCCTGGGGCATCACGTCAACAGAGGAATGTAGTCCTGCAGCCACGGGCGGTGCCAATCCAACAAGGACGTCTGCTCCTTGGGCCCCTCAGGTGTCAAGCCCAGCAATGCGGTGGCCGAATGCCACTGGGGTATACTGAGTGGGAGCAAGCCATGGTTGCCAATTCAAAACACTAGGGGGCAGCAATTGATAACATCGCTGAGAGCATGGAACGTGTGGCCCAATCCGTGCTACCCCCTGCTAGGCAGGTGGAACTCCAGCAGTGGGTGGCATAGTCCACGGCCCGCTCGCTCTGGCTGGGCATGGCGGCCTCAGACAGGGCACTCTGGGCTGAAATGGTGTCTTTGCATCAAGCAATTGCTGCTCACGCAGAGGCACAAATGGAGGCCATGAGGGTTGACTATGAATCCCTCAAATCTACTCTGGCTGTGCTCATGATATCCCAGAGGACGCAGTCAGAGGAGAGGTTGGAGCAGTTAGAGAATACCATCTCGGCTGAGCTACGTGCTTGCCGGGAGGTGTACCAGTTGTCCAGCCAGGCCATGCAGGAAGAACTCCGTGTTACACATGTTACCTTGCAAGAGGAAGCACGCGTATCACGCGAGGTTCTACATGCTGACCTACGTGTCATCGCCGCAGAGAACCAGGCTCACCCGTCCCGCAGACTTGCTTGCAACGAGGGGCAAGCAGCGCCTAGGCGTAGTCAGGGTACTGTGCCACATTTTCAGCCAGAGGGTGATGAGGACGACAAGTTATCTCCCACACAGGTCGGGCTGAGCAGGCGTTGAGCCCATGGATGCTTTTTTTTTTGTCTCAACATCATCGCATGTGGGTGTTGAGGTGTACCCTGTACCCCCCCCCCCCCTGGGTGACCGCCGGGTCGTATGTGGCCATTTTTGATTTTTCTTGTTAGTTTAGTTAGTTAATATGGTTTTTGATAGTTAGTTTAATTACGTAATGAAGGTTTTTATAGTTAGTTTAATTAGTTAGTATAGTTTAAAATTGCTTGTCCATTGTGCATTCATGTGGCGGTGTGGTGCTTTGTGGCTTTGAAAGCATCCACTGTCTGTTCCAGTTGGGCCCTACAAGCTTGTCTCGTGTATGTGTTTGCAGCTTGGGGTCCTGACTCACATAGGCCACTCCTGCTTCCCTTATCCATGGGCTCGCAAGGATGGTTCGGTGTAACAAACATTTACACAAGGGTTTTGGACTTTCCTCATCTCTGGCCTGTCTGCTGCTGTCAGGGCTGAGCCACGTGTTGGGGCCAGAAGGCAGGTAGCAGCCACTGTGGGGGCTGCAGAAGGGGTGAGAACCCCCCTGAAATGCCCTACCCAGTATTCAAGGCGGGTTCTCCATCCCTTTTGCAGAAAGAAGACCCTGGGATGGAGAACCGCCTTGGAACTACATCTCCCAGCAGGCCGTGCCTTGCACGAGCCTGCTGTCAGAAAATGCCACGCCCGCGCTAATGCGCATGCGCGAGCCGCGCCATCGGAACGACGCTCGCAATTCCGGATGCAGAGGAGAGAAGACGTATTTCACCCGAGCTCCGGCAGGCACGCCTACGCGGGGCACAAGCTCCCGCCTGAACACCCCAGGCCCCGCGCACAATTAAAAGATAAGTTTCTCTTTTAGAAGTACTTGTTGGGAACCCAAACGCTGTTAGGAGGCCACGACGATTTCGGCTGTACTTCCGGTTGGGATTACGGTTTAGACACCGTACTGCAGACTGGGGCAGAGGCACGAGAAGCATCGCGCACAAGTCCTCTGTAATCTGGGAATCAGCACACAGACCCCGCATGATTTGGGCAATACTGTGACTAACTCCCCACGCACATAATGCGTGGAAAACACTACTGAGGCAACTTAGAGTGAAGTCAACTACGAGTTGTTTCTAGCCGTGTGCTAGCCACCAGGATTGTGTTCGCCCGCACTGACAATGTGTTTTGGTATTTTGCAGTGAAAGCTGAGTGTCCTTTGGCTGAGCAACACGAACAAGTCAGGAGGATCGGAGGCACCAGCCAGCAATCAGAGCTAAGTGCTGTTATATGTTTGTACCCTGTATGAGTATAATGCAAGGGGGTTGGTGATCACGCACATAATTTGGGAATATGTGCTGCATGAGTTAATGCAGGTGTTATTTCAGTGGCGACACTATAGTTAGTAGCGGAGCAGCTACGATAGTTAGCACTTTTATGTCATAGTGTCCTGGTTCTGGAGCTCCAGTACAAAGGCTCCCCTTGAAGGGCACACATTGTGAGTGAGGTGCATGAGTGCATGGGCGGAGTATGTCCATCGGAGCAGCGCACGGGAGCCGAGGAGCATGTTTCCCTAAAAACCCCCACCTATCCATAACAGCCTCCTAACCCTCTTTCCGGTTATCCTGAACTCCCTTTACCCATCAAAACCAACGGACCCTAACCCTCTTTCCCCGGCGGGTCAAGGTGGCCTGTGGTTTTTACATCCCAGGTGCTAAGACCCAACGGGGAGGCAGGTGTTTGTGCTGCCTCTGCGGCAGACAACAGGAGCCTGGCAGCTGCTGTACTACTTGTGTTAACACCCCTAGTGGGGACTGAGTGAGTTTTATCCACGGCATGTCTGTAATCAATTTGGGTGAGCACATGATTGATGTGTCCATTAACTGATGTGGATTGTGATGTATGTTATTTTCTTGCCTGTATATGTGCTTGATGCACTTCATGCTGTAGACAGTAGCCTACACCCTTTGCCTGTCAAAGTCACACTGATGGTGGGAAGAGTTCTGATGTAGGTCTCTAACATGGCCCAGTGACAACCAGCATGAAGACACACACACAGGCAACTTTCCAGCATTACTAATATGTTTTATGCCCTTTCTGCAGGAAAATGAGCCTCCAGACTACCTTTGCCAGCAGACACAGGGCCACGTAGTACTGAAACCCAGCAACGTTCGGTGCTGCAGACAGGGACGTCTATTCACCAAAATGCCTGGGATAGCGGAAGTGACATCACACGACCCTTAACCCCTGATGACATCACAGGAAGTGATGTCATTTGACCCCACCGCAAAGTGATATCGTGGGAAGCGATGGAACACGAACTTTCACCCATTGACAAAACAGAAAGTGGCATCACATAGCATTGTACACTACGAAAAATATGGTTACGATATCACTATAATGTGATGTACCTTTCATACCTGAATGGATCGCCATATGTATCGTTAAGATCAGTGTGTATAGGCCCATATTACCAAATGACTGTGATTGTAAGCAGATGTCCATGACCAAATGATAATGATGTGTTATTATATAGCACTTAAGCGCCTTACATAGAAGAAATATACACCCAATATCACCCAACCTGTGTTGGTACCCATTTATCGATCTCAGAAGGATGAAAGGCTGAGTTGAGGCATTTGAGAACAGACGAAATCAGTGACTCACCCCCTGAAGTGTGCCCGAAATAAACCTTTAATGAGTCTAGCAATTATTGTTTAGAATTTCAGAAAGACACATTTTTTGGCATTCCTATTCTTTCTTATTTGGGTTCAGTGCTGAAAGTGTTAGACTTGTGGCCCTCATGTTCTTATTTTTCTTCTTTTTTTAAGGTGCCTGAACAAGAAAGCTAGCCACTCCAGAATTAAAGAGCCACATGGTGCTGGCTACAGCCCAGGAGCTTGCATTGCAAAAAAAAATATATATATATTTTTTTTAGAGGTCGCAGGGGAGACCACAGAGGTCGTAAGGGAGACCTCAGAGGTCGCACTTGCGACCTCTGGTGACCCCCAAATGACGTCCCTGGGTGCAGACGTGCGCATGTGTGCACAAGCTGAAGCATAGGGCTTGTGCTCAGAAGTCCGACAGAAGCAGACGTGTTTCCAGAAGCTCCAAGAAAGGTGAGCAGCACAAGGGGCCACACCGCAGCCGACCTGAGTTATTAGCACAGTAGCGTTCCTAGCCAGAAACTTATAGAGCGCACAGGGACACCCAGCGAGGCACAGACTCATGTGCAGTGCATATCATTTGCATGTGCAAATTGCCACTTGCACTACCTATTGTAATCCACGGCTGCCAGAACACGACTTGTACTGAAGTCGCACCTAGCTATATGTGATTCTTAACGCATTGGTCTTCCATTTACCGCACGCCCACGTGCGCCTGCCTTACTGCATTGACAGTGTATGAACCATCACCGGGGCAAGCTAACGTAAACGTACATAGCAGCAGACAAGAGTGTTTGTTTGTGGAGAAGTCACTTACTTTGGGGCATGAATGGTGTTGTGTGTAGATTAATAACTCACGCTCTCTTTGCTGCATTGAACTGATCCTGTTACCGGACCTGAGAGTGCGCAGGCAGGAGGCCAGCACTCACCCTAGAGATGAGTCTTTCTTTGTCTTGCATTTGACTCATTTAGTACAATGTGCATGTAGAACATGGTTTCTCTGATTGAGTATGTGTTATTGTCAATAGTTGTATTTTGCCTACTTTCCCTTGCCAATCCAAATCCCCTCTCCTGCCCCTCTCTCCGGTTATCCTGAATACTAATGCCTGTCCAACCAACGGATCCCTGACCCTCTTTCCCCCCTAGGATCTCGGAAGCCTGTGTAAGTTTTACCTTGCAGGCGCCCAGAACACAGAGTGGGTGGTTGGTTCGTGCCACTCGTGCGCCTGGAGACCAGACTGTGACACTACCCATCAGTTGTTGCATCCTCATTGTATATTGTTTCCTGAAAAAGGTACCCATCCTGTTGAACCATTGTTGAACAGTGCTACCTTGGTAGTTCTATCATTCTGCTTGTACATGTGCCTGGACTTTTTTTTCCACTTCAAGTAATCTACTGGAGACTGTTCCAGGGTTTTTTTGAGCCTAGATACTTTTTCCCTGGTTTGGGGGTTTGGCTACTTGGAGTGCTCTGCAATTTGGTATTTTTACCAGTGAAGGAGGCCTCTGAGGGGGCTGGACCCTATTTACACGCAAGGTGGAACATGAAGACCAAGGGGTAGGGGGATCCTGTAGCCAGGTAGACTAAAAGGGAGAAGGCTAAATACCCCAGACACAGTTGTTCAGAAGGTCATGGTGATGTGTAAATGAGGGAGGGCCTTTTGTTGTTTGACAGTAAGCCTGGGCAGTGTTTGGGCAATCTCTGACAATGTCATTGTTGGGTACTATGTACATGATGTGTTCTGCTGGTCAATGGCTGTTCCTGTGTTGTATTTACTTTTCAGGTGTCAAGGGATTGTTGTGGTTTGACATGCTGGGGTGTACACATGGGCAATGTTCACAGGTGATGTGTACAGGACACTGAGGGTCACTTGATTTCACATGCATATATTGAGTGCATGTCCCTACTGACCAACACAGTTACACAATGCTCCACCACACGTACAACCACCCTTCCATGCCCACAGGTGCACTCAGAATGCCTTTTTGGGCACCATGTGTCCCTGCAGCGCATGATCAATTGCCATTTGGGAATCGTGTACATGCATCAATGGGTTGTTTCTTTTGTTTGTCCTTTTCATGTGATGCTCAAGGTGTATCCCCAACACAATGGCTGCTCACTGTGCTGTGTGCTGAGCAGTGTGTTGGAGGAGACACACAAAGCACACAGGTGAGGGAGTAGCCATTTTGCCTTGACCAATGTGCATGTGAACTGGGATTCAGTCTTTTGTTCATGGTAACACTGGTGGAAAGCATTTGTGTATGACTTGGTATGTGTGGAAGTTTGTTGGTCAGTCATTTCATCAGATTCCATGTCAGGCATCATTGTGTCGGGCCACTTCCCATTTATCACATGTCACTTCTTATGTAATTGGTCATGTGTTGGGCTTTTGCTGTTGCATGCCATGTCATGGTGTGGCAGACAAGGGTGATGTGGTTTAGGACAGTTTGGGCGATATACCAGTGATTGTCATGGCCTGTTTTGCAGGGGGTGGTGTGATACACACTTTGCATGTGTTCCTTTTGGTCAGACAGGATTGGTTATGCTTAAGTAGCTAGAGATGTACACAATGTAGCACTTCTGTGGCAACATTCTCAGGGTGGTAAGGTTGTGACAGTTGGCTGTCTCTTTGTCATCAGCGATTGTCACCTGGTATGTGCTAGGCCTGTGTGCATTCCGCAGGGGTGTGAGTTTAGGTGAAAAATGTGGCCACAAGCTGGGTCCTGGCTGCTTCTCCACAATCCCTTTCCCCCTCCCATGGGCAGCGCCTGTGCCTGTGGTTGGGGATGTGGGGGCACCACCATGTCCACCGGTACATCCCGCCATGTTGCAACATTGTGCAGGACACATGCTGCCAGAATGATCCTGCACACTACTGGGGGTGCATATAGTAGCTGGCTGCCAGAGCGGTCAAGGGAGCGAAAGCATGACTTGAGCACTCCGAATGTGATCTCCACTATGGCCCTGGTTGCAATATGGGCAGCCTTGTATCTTACCTGGGATGGTGTGGTTGGATTCCGGATTGGCGTCATCATTTGGTTGTTCAGAGTGTAGGCACTGTCGACTGGGGAGGTGATGATGGTTGTGGTTAGTTGGGTTTGTGTATTTGTCTGTGTGTGACATGCATGCATGTGTACAGGCAATTGTACTCACCTAGGAGTCATGTGTCGCCATGCTTCCCAGCTTCTGGGGCCCGGCTCAGGGCGGACATTCTGTATATGAAACTGTTATGGGTTGAGCCAGGGTAGTTTGCATAGACAGAGGTGATGATTCCCTTTGCATTGCATAGAACCTGCACGTTGATGGAATGCCAGTGCTTGCGGTTTCGATAGATGTGCTCAGTGGCCCTAGGTGGACGTGGGTCCACATGGGTGCAATCTATGGCACCAAGTACTTTGGGGAAGTGTGCCATCCTGTAGAAGTCCTGGACCACGGCCTGCCTTTCTGAGGGTGTTCTGGGCATGTATATGTGCCTGCGGACTGAGGGGCGCGCAGTCATGATTGCCAACACCTGGTGTAGGCAGCGTGACTGCGTGGCCTGTGAGACCCCGCCCACTATGGCAGTTGTCCGCTGAAATTACCCAGTGGCCAAAAAATGCAGGACATTGAGCACCTTCTGCAAGGGGCTCAATGCTTGGGAGCACAGGGTGGGTGATGTAAGATCATCTTCCCGCTCCCTGACCAGGTCTAGGATGATACGAGGTGGAAACCTATACCTGCCATAGACCTGGTCATCAGGCATCCCAAAAAGGCTGGTCCGGGGGAAAAAATGCAGGGCCTGGCTATTCTCCTCCTCCTGCGGTGTCCCACGATGAGTGCTGCGACAAATGGGGCATTCATCGTAGCTGTACATACGTGTTTGTTGTTGCGCGCACTTTTATACTGCGCGCGGGGACGCTTCCGCCTGCCTTCCTGTGATGGACGTGTTGACGCCTGTGCGCGTGTTTTAGAGTGTGCGGGTTTCCCGTATTCGATTCCATGAATTCATGTTGTTCGCGTGCATGTGGGAGTTCCGTGTATTTCCATGCAGTACTTCCCCAGTTACGCCTTCTTGTTCATGCGTTGTTCCCCATTCTGGGTGTTACGCATTGTGTCCCGCCCCCTTTTTGCTGTGTGCGCCGGCGTTGTGCGCATTCGCTGTGCGCGTTGCGCACATCTTTTGGGATGTTGATGTGACGTGTGGGCCCGTGTGCGCCACGCTCGGATTTGGCCCACATCCCTCAGTAAAGAAGCGCAGGCACTTCCATGAATCGCACGCGTGCGCGTGCGTTTGCTTTTTCACACTTGCCCCAAGATTTTCGGCACACATTTGTTCCATGAATCGGCCCCTAAATCTTAAAAGTAAGATAATGGATGGTAATTGTACACTGGGCAATACAGGACAAAACAAAGTATCAGGCAATGGGTGAGCATCGTGATATGGAGATGAAATACCCTATGAACCAAAATAGCACGTTTGCAATTACTTCTTTAAATACAACGTGTGCACTATTAACAAGGCCGAGTTATAAAATCACCATTATTATACAGCAACATGTACACTTGATTATAATTTAGCATCTCATATATGCTTTTGCAGATGCATCCTCCAAGTTGCACTCATCAGTCCCTTTTCAGGTGTTTCCAAGGTACACACTAGAAAGGTATCTCCAGTATAAACTTGTATTTGCATGTGGCTTTCTACAGCCTAGTTTCTGTTCATACTTAATGAACATTTTCAGTGCTTCGTGAGGTAATTTGTTGTATACTCCTTGACATATCAGAATCCCCCGTTTACTGTTATTGACAACATGTTTGTAGTTGTCATTTTTCATGTGGTTTATGTCTAATCCCTGAGACCATTCTATTCAGAATGTGTTGGAATTCGGAAAAGTACCTTTCCTTTTGAATATTTTTCTATTTCTTGCATTCATTTTCCGCATCATATTTGGATCATCATTATCATTCATTCGTGTTTAATAGACAAGCCTTCACTCTGTCCCTCTTCCTTCTTTCTAGCTCTTTTTCTTCATGCGTCTACTTGTGGTTGATATAGTGCAGGAATAGGCAACCTGCAACTCGGGAAAAGTTTTGGGCTGTTATTCCTGTGATCCTTCATGATTGATTAAACAGGCTTGGGCGAATGGGAGTTGTAGGTCAAAACAACGCGCAAGCCACAGATTGCCAACCGTGCCCTTGTCTAAAGCAAAGGTGATCTAACTTTTGAGCTAAGCAACAACGATAACTATTTTTCTGTAGTCCACCAAAATCTCAACCTGAATGTACTGAGGGCACAAATGTTGACTTTCGTACATCGACTGTTGTGAACATCAAATGCCTGATGAACGATTGACTTAAACAATGTTTTGCTTCCTTTTTTGCTTCTCCATATTATTTACATACCATCAAAGGCCCTGAATGTCTTTGACTGGCAATGCTCCACCTGCTGCATCCTCTTCAAAGCCCTTTGCATCTTATAAAGAGCCATTAAGGCAACTGGGTGCAAGACCTTGCATTACAAACTATGACGATGCCAACCGTGGCCCTAAAATAGGAGAAGGGAGCCAGCAATCATAGGGTCAGGGCTAGAGCATATTGTGGTTGAAACCTCCCCTCCTCTCCCTCTTCTACATTTTCATTTGTAGAATCCTCCTCTCTACTCTCAAATGAGGAGCACGTGGACCCAAGGGGCAAGTACCTTGATCATGAATTTGTGAGCCGGGTGCTGGAACATGCCTCCCCTCGAAACCCGAGGCCTACTGTACAGCAGTTTGAGAAAACCATTAAGAAGTCCTTCCCCTAATTATGGACATTAATGACAGGGGGTCTTCAGGAGCGGAAGGAGCCAGACGGAATATCTGTCCCTAGATTCATGGGGTAATTATTTCCACTAAGAGGAGAAGAACAGGCCTTTCCCACTTCCATGGAAACAGGTTCCTTATTTTCAAGCTTTACAAGTCACCCTCCTATGTCACCACAGGAAGTGCTGGTGGATGATACTACTGATAAGAAATTTGATTCTTCCCTTCACAAGAGCTATGGAGAGGCACACCTGTCCCTTCGGTCCTCCACGTATTCCTCATTCACAGAACAGCCTTTGCTCAGAGACTTCTTGGGAGACTGCACATGCATTTGGGAGGGAAGGTGTGCTCTTCCTTTCTGACACCATGCATCCCCAAGCAGCATTTCTACTAATTGCGCCTACAAGGGGGGTAAGGGCAGCCTCTCTAACCATTGAAATGACAATAGGGCCCAAAGAAGAAATATCCATGTCAATGACTGGCAGATAGATAATTGACATTAGAACAGGGTCGTAAGACTTTCATTACAGGGTGCCACAGTTTTGGTGAGAATTTGGAGGAGAAAGTACATTGAGTGCACATCAGGAGAAGCATTCAGCGTCTATCAGAAAGAAATCTAAGACTCAGTCCTCTTGACATAATCTAACCTTCTCGTCCTGGCCTAAAGTCCAACCGTCCTTCGCTAAAGTCAGACCAACCTACAAATACAGGCAGTGGACTCCTCCTCATGTCTTGAAAAGGGGAAAAGCTTCCTCGGGACCAGCCCTTGAGGGGGAAAATCACCCAATTCAGCCCAAAATACATGCTCTATCGTGCTGAGCAAGAACTCATGCTAGTGAAAAATGACACCTTCAAAATGTTTAGCATTTATTAGACAAAAAGCATAAACAGTAAATTTAGCAGCACTTTGGAATTCAAGTTAGAGAAGATTAGAAAGCTCATTAGAGCAATCACAAAACTTGGAGAAACACAACATTTAGAGAAAGTTACACAGCTTAGAGAAACACAGTCTTACGCCCCTTTAAGATGGTATCATCAATCAGCGCTGGAGACCCTGATCATCTTAAGCTAATTGCTGCCAGCCCCGCTCAGATGACAGCGCTGCAGGGTGCGCACAGAGCCTCAGGTTCCGGGCACTCACTCTTGCTCAGAGCAAGTCCGCGGATCGATCTCCCACAAGTTCTGGGTGCGTACACCTTTTGTGCTCTCGTGCCATCAATCAACATGACACACAGTTCCAGAACTTTCCCTGTGCAAAATATAGTCTTGCTCATGGAAAAACCCAACTCTCTCTGAGATGCTCCCTGCTCGCTCCTACGCCTCTTTTGGAGCACTCTCTGCAAAAGCACTGGAATGTCCTTATCAGCGTGTGGGCAAGGCTGTACCAGGCCTTCTCGGGGAAAGAGGATTTGTTTACGAAGCCATGCAGGGCTACAGTTAGAAAGGCAGAATATTCTAAGAGAAGCCGAAATCAATTAACCCCATGTGAGCAAGTCCTACCAGGCCTGCACTCATAGCTTAGTGTCCATAGAGCTTCAAAGATTGGCTATATAAGCGCTATATAGCTGCTATAATGCTCCAAACCCTCCAATAATGTCTCTATTGGCTACTACACTGGGGCCTCCGCCCTGCCTGTCTAGGCACAATGCATAATGTGACCTACCACCACTACTAGGCCTGCATATTCCTTGTAGCCCATTAAAGCGTAATGGAAGCGCTACCACACATTACTTTCAGCATTTAGCACATACTTTGAATAAACTATTGGCTTCCAGCTGCTAATGCTGTCATCTGAAGCCCTAATAGGAAAGTATGGCACTTTGAATTTCACGACATCCCAGAAGATCAGATCCTCTTCCCCTCCCAAGACATCCTGTAAAAGCAAGGAAATATCAAGGCTGAGTACCACAAAAGGAAATGCACCAAACACGGGCTATAAAGATTCACAGATCTTTAATTCTGCGCAGTTACAAAGAAACACATGTTAGGAAAGATTTCGTAATTGTAGGGAATTTTCCTTCCATGTGGCAACCCCTAAACTTTTTGCTATTGTTTTTAACCTTGTTCTTGACTTTGCCAGAGACGTACAGCCTTCTGCCGCACTTCTCTGGGCTTTCGCTCCTTTCTTACGGGGAAACTGACATGCCCTTAAGACAGTCAGTACCGGGGAACGTGGTTTCCCGTAGTTTCTTTTATCCTGTCGCACCTTTAGTGCAACACGACACAAGAGGGCACTGTAAGCTAAGTTACAGCTCTCTTGGGTCTCTAGCCTTCTACAGGCCCTAGATACTCTTTTAGGATGGTATTTGATCGGTGCAAGTCATTCAGGGACTCGAATGGTGGCAGCGATCGTTTTGTTTATTTTGAGCTCCTTTTGGCGTTCTGAGCACGTTTTTCGCACCGAACCCAAAATGGTGGCCTGGCTCTCAAAATGGCCAGACCACGAGGCTCCTTTGTCCTGTCCACTGACCGTCTTGCTCCCTTCACCTTCCCCAGGTCCGGCGACCCGGGGCCTTCCTTATTTGGGCATGTACTTTCCCGCGAAACGTGGTTGCTTTCGCGGGCTTCTACATGTCGTTTGTGTGCCTCCAGGGTTTTGGCTGGGATGTCTGGTCCCAATACACATCCTGGGTGCCAGAGAGTCTAGGGTGGTGTGAATGCCTGGGACCACCGTGGTCCGTGATTGGTCCACGTATGGTATGTGTGTTGATGTGCGGATCTCCCATTGGCTCCCCTCCGTTTCGGCGCGAAGGGAACCGTGGATAAGAGGGGGCTGGAAACACCACTACAATGTCGATCTCCTGAGTTCTCACGAACGAAGGAATACAGGAGCCAAGTATCCTGCAGCTACGAGGCTGGACCGAGGAATCGCTGGTGACCCGCTGAAGGAATCCTCCTTTGCACTGCTGTCGTCCGGAGAGCCCCTGTCCTCCTTTGATCGAACCAGAAGGCCTGTACTGGTGCTTCGACCTTTGGAATAGCAGGAACAGCTATTCCCGGCATCTTCAACCATCTCCTGCCAAGTAAGCCTTCGGAAGCGTCTCTGGGCCATCCAGTTGACTGACCAGCTTACCAAGGAGTTTGGCGCTGCAACCGCCGCCAGGTTGTGTTGTATTGCGAGTCCTTGTCCCTCTCCCACGCTTCGTACGCTTGGCGTCCCCAGGTCTGAAGGGAGGAGGGTTCATTTGGCTCGAATACACACGGCCGCTCCGTTGTCCTGTGCGGCAACAAAACTGTGGCGGTTTCGTCGATTGGGACGTCTTTTTGCTCTACACGACTACAAAGCGTTCCCTGCTCTTCTGAACCTGCCAGCTGCTGAAACTATCGTGGAGAAGCCTGGGTCTGCTTGCTTCGGGGACCGGTGAGTAGTATATCTAGGATCTGGTCGCCCTCCTGCAGTATCCCATTGCTTTTCCCTGCTGTGTAAAAACAGCACCCTTTTGCCGCGCTCGCGCTCTGCTTCTGCCCGCTGTGGAGGCTGCGCTTGAGTTGCGGAACCTGTTCTTCTTCTGCTGTGCACTAACGTGAACCGCCTGACTTCCTCCGAAGAGCTTCCCCTTGTGCCCGTCGGCACCGGCGTGGCAGGTACTTTGAGCACAAGGCTCCACTCTTCGCAGGGCTCGGACTTCCATCTAGTTAGGTGCCTATGAAGGCGAACTGAGTCGAAAGCATTATCGCACTGCCTGTTTTCCTTCCCTGGCAGGTGGACTACATATTTCGTGCTTTAAACGCTTGCGACTGTGTATTTGTATATATATTGTGTTGATATGGTATGTGTTGGTTTAATCTTGTGATATTGTGATTTTCTCGCTACGGTCATTGTTTTAAAGGCCTTAAAATAAATGTGTTTATATTTTTGATATAACAACTGTTTGGAGTAGTTTGTAAGCGCTCTTGCTTTGTGTGCTCATTGCGGGCTTTCAGTCACCCTCACCCCTCTTGAGACCTAGTCTTGACCGCCGCGATCGCTACCTTGATTGGTCTGGCTTGTCCAGAGGTTACCCTGTTCCAAGTAATTAGGTTGGCCTTCTGAACTTCTGCGCCACCAGGACAGAGTTCAGAAATCCGTCTTAACAACACATATCTGATACAGATAGCTATCTGGATCTCGGCACCCCGCAATGAGTACCAGCCCGCCAGAGTGAGGAGGGAGAGTGCTGGACATCTAAACATTTACACTTTTATACACATCCTACAATATTGTCCAGCCTCTCTACAGGTTAATAATCTGGGGTCTAGAGTTTGTGCCGAGTTCACATATGGCTCATACAATAATATGCACATGGATTACATAGGTTTGCATTTCCAACAAGTTACAATGGCGAAGTGTATTCCTGGATTTAGCAGTGAGCCTTAATACATATCCCTTCACAATGTAGTTGTGCCAGTGTCCACACTCGACATTTACATAGTATTGTCCTCGATGTGTATTTGTGGATTAGGTTTGTTAATACAGACGATCCTAGGATAACAAGTCAAACTTGGTGCATGGTCGCATTACCTAGCCTAAACAGTCGGCCCTCGGATAGTCTAACCATTAACAAGGCTTAAAGGCCGGGAAGGCTCGGTTGCAAGTTAAACACAGTCCACCATTTTAGAACAGAGAATCCACATACGAACAGAAATCAAAATGGCAGATGATTCCAAAATGGCGGCGAAGTCGATCCAAAATCGAAATTCTGCAACGCGGTTTTCTTCGCAGAGCACTAGGTTTAGGCCAATATAAATCAGAAGGAGGCACAATATGATTTCCCGTTTAACAATCTTACTGGCAGGGTTACCTTACATTAGCCGCAGTGGGAGAATGTTAAGTAAATTCAGGGGTTCTGGAATTCCTTTGTCAACTGATCCATGGGTGTTGGATGCTGTGCAGGGAGGCTACACAATATAATTTGGACCTGGCCTCAGGATCCTCTGAAGATAGCCTGGATGTTATAGGAAATTCAAGATCTGATGCAGAAGAAGGTGAACTTTCCTGTTCGTGAGCTATTCCGGTGTCAGGTTTCTTTTTCACAGATTATTCTTGTTCCCCAGATTTCAGGCAGTTATAGGCTGGTCCTGGATTTAAAAGAGGGTTAACAAGTACATGGTCAATGTCAGATTGGAGGTGGAGAGTTTTTAGTGAATCATCCAATTAAAAAACCTCCGTAACTGCTTGGCCTCCTTGGACCCTAGTGATGCCTATCTTCATGTGCCAGCACATACAGGCTACCCAGCTTCCTGAGGTTCTTGGTTGGGACGGGGGTCTCCATTTTTGTTTAATAGTTCTACCTTTTAGTCTTGGGGGGTGTCTCCATTTTCATCTAATAGTTCTACCTTTTAGCCTCCACTAAGCAGTTACCAGCCCCCTACCCCTATCTAGTGGTCTCCTGGTTCAGGGTTCCTCAGCTCAGCAGCTGAAGGAGGCTGTTGCCAGCATAGCTCAGGTGCTAAAGGAGGCTGTTGCCAGCATGGCCTAATTCCTGTCTACTCATGATTTCCTGATCAACCACAAGTAGTCTTGCCCAGAGCAGACCCAGGACCTCTTATCTGTTATTCATCAGAGCTCACTTCCTGACCAATCTTAGTCTTTTTGCTGCCAAGAGACCAGGAGAGTCTGCATCATTCACAAAGTGATAAGGTTATGTCGGCTGTGCTGCTTTGGACTTTGGACACTGCTCGGGCATCTTCAGCAGCTCTGGAGGTTCTGTACCTGGATGTGTCCTGGGGACCACCTGCCCCCTCAACCCCCCTCACCCCTAGTGATTATGGCATCATGTACCGCAGGCCTGAATGCTTTATTTGTGTGTCCTCATCTTCTCCAAAAGTAAGAAGCATGGACCACAAGAGCCAAGAGGCTGTAAGGACAAGCTGAAGTGCGCTCATTGCTGCCCAGGAACGTGGCGAAACCTGGACTGTTGACTCAGACTACTATTCCCAGCTGCAACCACGCGAGATCCACTGCTCCATGCCCCTCCAACTGTCCCGCCCCTGCAACTCCCAGCAGCACCACATAAGCACTGTGCACGCACATCTGCGCGCGCATCTTTAAGTTCTTAGAAGTTTTCTGTTGGGCTTGACCTCTGTTCGCCTGCTCGTCTGATCAACATTGTGGTTTTTTTTTGCTGCATCCAAGAGGCTGCAAGGACAAGCTGAAGTGCGCTTATTGCCGCCCAGGAACACAGCTAAACCTGGACTGTTGACTCAGACTACTATTCCCAGTAAATACCTGTTTTTCTTTGAACATTGGAAGTCAAGTCTCCTGTGCTGGGCTTTCGTGCTGGGTTTCAGTGCTGGGTTTGTGGGGGTCACGTTTGGCTTACATGAAATTTACTGGCCCTCCTTTTGTGTTTACTCTTTAGGCAGCAACCACGCGAGATCTACAGCTCCACCCCCTCCCACTGCCCGCCTCTGCAACTCCCAGCAGCACCACATAAGCACTGTGCATGCGCATTTGCGCGCGCGTCTGGAAGTGCTTAGAAATGTGCTCTTGGGCTGTTAGGCGGTGAGGACATGAGGTTGGTGGTGGAGGTTTAAGCCAATAGATTGTGTCATTCCATAGATTGAGTTTTGGCAGCTGAATCTTTGTTTGAGTGTCAAAGAAAAAGGGGGGTGGAAAAATGGTGAATAGCCTTAGGAGTGGCCGAAAGCTAACTGGCACTCTGGCAAATAAAAGCATGGAAGAACATGCATTAGGGGATCTGGTGGTTCCTTGTGTGTAAGAAAAGTCAATTGAGAGTTCTCTTGCTATGGGCTCTGAGGCTGTTAGTCAAATAAATAGCAGTCCCAAACAACAGAGTGGGGAAGTTGATATTGGTTTAAATATACCAAAAGAAGACTCATTAAAATCCCCCGTTAGCACTCCTCCTTTAACTTTTTCTTTGAAGGAAGTTAATGACGCATCCCAGTACGCTAACAATGATTGTTTATTTGGAAGGGAAGAAGAGGGCGCTCAGGATTTATTGGCTGATGCCGTATTGAGTGAACATTTTGGGAACAAGATTTCTGATTGTTCAATTATTGCCCCAGTTATCGAGGCAGAATTGGATAGGCAGATGCATCTTTCCTTCGGTGCCCCGGCCCCAGTAACACAGATAAGCACTGGTGTTGAAAATGTGTTTATGTTCAACAATCCTGGTGATGGCAAATCTTTACTTGTAATGCCGGTGAAAATGCTTTCGTCAATGGGGGCGAAATATTTAAAACCTTCATCTGACAGGCAGAAGCATGTAGAGCCAGCAAAAGCTATATCCAGTTCTCCTATTCATGGTCAAACAACAAAAATAGGAACTGTAGAACTGGATACAAAATTAGACTTGGAGTATGCAAAAATAAGTCAATTAAGGAAATTTGAAAATGGACATTATCAGGTAGAGGGGGTGGGCATATTCCCGCCTAATGAAGAGGCAAATATAGATGAAAGTTATTTTCTGGTTATCTCCCGTATTTTGAACCTGCTGGATAAGGGGCACGACCTTACACATTGGGAGATAAGATCAATGAAAACAACTTTGGCTGAAGAAATCGCCAAATTAAATAGAATGGAGAGAGTTATGTTTACCTGTGATACCATTGCGTCCCTGGTTATTGACAAAAAAAAGATCAAAACAACATGCTTGGAAAGTCCACTCAGATGAGTGAGATACATTACCACAACCAACGGATCTGTCTTAAGCAGATACTGTAGCCTGCGGTAATTTATTAGCGAAAAAATCAGCTGAGGTAGAGCAGAAATATTTTGCCCTTACAGCAGCGAGTTTGTCATTATATCAAGAGTACGACTTACCAAATAATTCTAAGGACATAGAGATGGGGGAGGTTTCCCGAGAAAGAGACTTAGTGAAAGAAGTTTCATCAAACTCAGGTAAAGTTGATGAGCTGACTGCAGCTATAAACACTTTGTTGGATGCAATCAAGTCCCTCCAATTCCAACAAAATATGGAATTAACCACACAGTCTTCCTCTCAGGAGGACATAGTAATTTTGGACAGTCAGTCAGCCTTGACAAACCATATAGATCTGGAGACAGATGTTGATAGGGAAAGTAGTCAGTATATGGTTGAGGAAGAAGAAGTGGGAAATGATGAGCATACCCATAAGGTTGTACTTACTCGTAAAGAAAAACGTTTAGCCCAACTGGAGAAAAAAAAAGAGTAAAGCAAAATAAAAAGATTTTAAAAACTGGCAATAGGCAAGAAAAAAAATGGAAAAACCAATCATGTGATGATGTGTTGAAAGATCGCCACCAGCTGGATGAAGAATCTAAAACCCCTTTGGGAGTAAGATTAACAGAGGTTAATGAGGCCATATTAAAGCCGGTTGATGGTCCCCAAGCGGATCTTCAAAATGAAATAACAGAGGGTGAAAATACTTCTTGTATCACTGGGTAACAGGAGGCTAATGACAAAATCTATGAAAAGAAAGTCGAGGAAAGGTTGGCTCCAAATACCCTGTCAGAATAAATGAAACATAAGGTTGTAAAGGGAAATAGAGGTACAAAAAGTAAAGTGACATACCAGCTATTTTTAAAAAACACTTGTAATCAAGTAGTAACACCAAAAGTATTACCAGCCGCCCCTCAAAAAAAGATAGTAAAAACAAAACCAGCTTACATTCCCTCAGAGAAATTAATAACCATCCCAAAAGGAGGAGGAGAGTACTTAAAAAACCCACCTGGAAAACATTCAGAGAACAACAAAATGAAGGATGACATAGAAGGATCTAGACCCACAGTGAAGAATGAAGTAGAGCAGCAAATTGGTCCCAATACATTTTTGGAGGTGTTTAATGAACAGGTGAGCCAAAACAACCATTTGTCTGTCCCAATCTGTGATAGTAAAACAGAGCTGCCAGACATAGGGCCGGCCTTACTTGAGATTAACACAAAAATGGGAAACAAAGTCGAAGCAAATGCTGATATCCATCATTCGACTTTGATCAAGAGTACAATAGAGCAAACATTTATACAATATTCAACATCAATGCAGGAAATAAATACAACTAAGATGTTAATTTGGATTTCTTGGATACAGGTATGCCTACCCAAATTTCTCCAGTTCTGGCCCTGGTAGAACAACAGATAAAAGGCAATTCCTTGGAACAGCAGAGGGATGCCGAAAAAGGATACTCAAAAGGTTGAATTGGCTCAGACTGAAACATATGTACCATTCAAGCAAACAGTTACTCCTATAATGGAGGACCTAACCAACATCAGATGGCGTAAACCTATATTTACTGATAGCTCAAATATTTTTATACTTTCTATTTGATTATGGACGTCCAAGGTCCTTGCATAGAAGATGTGTACTTTCTCTATTTAAGAAAATACCTAATCTGAGATTGTTATCATCAGGGGATTTGAAGCTAGTGGATTTTATACATCCTGAATGTTACGATTTTGTATGAATTGTCTTTCATTCTCGAACTGTGCATGATTTGGTTATCAGGGAAATACAATGGCCTCATTACAACCGTAGCGTTGGATCATGGTGCTATTAGCACCATGGTCCATGCCGGATTCCGCCATGGTGGATGGCGGATTTACCGCCCCATTCCAAGGTTGGCAGGGCGGTAAATCCCCATTCACCATGGCACCTTCCCCATTCCCATTTTTGGCCCATAGGGCTCAATGGGAATGGGGAAGGCGCTAATTACGGCACCGTAAATTACGGTGCCGTAATTAGCACCGAGGTCCCTTAGTGGGTTGGACTTTAACGCCTGCAAAAAGCAGGCGTTAAAGTGTGAATCGGGTGTTAAGGGTTTAAAGGCGCTGCAGCCTTTTACTGTGCCGTTAACCCCTTAACGCCAGGGTTGTAATGAGGCCCAATAACTTAATAGACTTGGATACATTATTAAGGACTTTCATCTTACCCCAAAAACCCAAAATCAAGGCCTTCTACGACAAGGAAATAAAATGGGCGACCAGTATGAAAGAGAGTCAGATTACAAGCTGAACAAACAAATGAAGGTACAAGGATAGAAAGTGGGAGAGTATGTGACTGAGGGTGCATCTGCTTATATCAATAGGAATCTTCCTTAATTTGAGGATTTGAAATCGTGGACGTGTTTGTCACAATCTTTAAGTGAATTAATTGCTCAGCTCAAGAATTTAAGGCCTGATCTTTAGAACTAATGAGGACATACACTTGGTGTCTTGGAATTCTAGGCGCTTTTCTAACTTAATCTCCTCAAAAGAACTATGTGGTGATCTGATAAAAAATAATATAATATTTATTCAGGAGTCATGGATGACCCAATGCTTTCACATTGATGGTTTTGATTCCAGATTTCAACTGGCAAAAAAACCCATAAGGGGTCTTCCGTCTGGTGGACTTGTTATCGCAGTAAGGTCTGGTGATGGAATCAAAATTTCGGAATCTAAATCTTTGATAATAGGAGTTTTGGCAGTGGTAATGTAAATCACACCAGACAGAGTGCAAGTTCACATCTTGATTCTTAATATTTATTGGAATCCCCTGAACAACTTGCCTGTGACAATTGACTCGATCAACTCATTCTTTCCAGAAATGTCCAAAAATATAAAGGTCTACATATTATGGTGTTAGGAGATCTGAACACATATATTCCTATTGTTAACGATAAAAGTAGCGATTTTGAATCAAAATTAGGAATAGTGTGTATGGTAAAGGGAGAGGAAGGATGCACTATTGAAGGGGGGCTAATGGGTTGTACAAGGAAATCACTCCATAGACAAATTTGGCTCACTTTGTTCCTAAATTGGGGCTTTTTCATATGTATCCTATGTTAGCAAGCAACCAGGGTGGACACACATGGTCAAATGGTATACAAAAATCAACTATAGATTACATATTCATGTCAGGGAAACTATATGAGGTATGTAAATCTTATACTTTGAACAATACAAATTTTACTGACCATAAAAACTTGAAAATCATACTAAATATCCAGCCCAAACCTGTTAGAAGGATCCGCTATAAGGACGTTATTGATGTAAACGTAAAAAAGTTACAGAATAACATGGCATGCGGTAAATGTGGAAAAATGAAATGCGGTTTTTAATTCAGATTGTCATAAATTACAATTGGAAGAAAGATGGCAGCTATTTAGTTGTCATAAATTCAATACATACGTAGAGAGAATCATAAGTACAACTGTCAAATTAAAGTATGACACATCATCTGGTTCTCATATCCATGCTTTTGACAGTATTGTGAAGGTACATAAAAACTGGTGCAATAAAGAGACTCGTAGAATAAAAATTCTTCCCATTTGTGTGAAAGAGAAGTATATTAGAATTAAAAGGGAAAAACAAAAATTTAAAAATTGGCTTAAATCTTATCGGGGGAAATGCTACAGTCTGATAACGAAAAAATGCTGATTGCATTAAAAGATGGCTCTGCAAGGAATTTTTGGAAATTAATTAATTCTTTGGAATCACCGCAAACGATATCCCAAGCAAATAGGGTTTCAGAGGAAGTTTGGGTAGGCCATTTTGGTAATATTTATTCAGCGAAATGTGCTCCAAATTATATTATGTTGGATGTAAAGGAACATGATTGGAAATGTAATCTGCCTGTGGAAGGGATTATGACTCAAATTAAGAAGTGTAACCCTTCCAGAGCAGCCGGGCCTAACAGCCTCGCAAATATTATTTTCAGGGATAATCCAGGGATGTGGGCAAACACACTTTTTTATGCTGTTCTCTGATATTATATCTATTAAAGAAATACCCAACTCTTGGAGAATATCATAAGTAATTATTGTGTACAAGAAGGGTGAGAGAAGTGATCCTAAAAATTATCAGCCTATATCGATAATGGACACTGATTCTAAGATATTTGCCAGCATAGTTTTAAACTTAATAGAAGAATGGGCGGAAATTTTCAATATAAGCAATTTGGATTCAGGAAGAAAATGGGAAATGAGCTAGGAGGTTTGATGTTTTCTCTATTGCAAGAAAATGCTTGGAAAAAAATGCAGCTCCCATATTTGTGGCTAGTATTGACTTGTCACAAACTTTCAACCAGGTTGACAGGGTACTATTATGGTCTAAACTATCTTTATTCGGAATGCCAAGATATATGCTGGCTATCTTGATTCACCTGCATGAGGGATCGGTGATACAGGTTGGACTAAATAGAGACGTCAACTATCGGTCCCTATAGGTACATCTAACGGTCTAAGGCAGTGCTGCATTTTTGGTCCAACCTTATTTAATTTCTTTGTATCAATGCAGGTAGCCCGTTAGACCAAACATCATTTATCTCTCCCCTAATAGAGGGAGTCAAGCTAAGATTTTTTATTAATGGATAAAACCCAGATAGGCCGGCAGAGGATGATTAACAGCTTCAAAGACTACACGGACAGGAATGGTTTGAGTATAAATTAAAAAAAACTATGATTCTAATTTTGGGTAAAAATAGTGAATTGAAAAAATTCAGCTGGTACTTAAAGAATCATAGACCCGCAATTAGAAGCTCATTTAGGTATTTAGGCTACCCTGTGTTTACTAAACTGAAGAAATGTTTGTATTGGAATATATTGGAAGAACGGGTGGTTTCTATGATGTCTCTAAATAAAATAATTAACAGGATGTATTGCAGATATTCCATGCTTCCCCTGTTACATTTCTATAATATAAAAGTTATCCAAAAAACGTGCTACGGTATTGAATTTTTCCAAAGTGTACTCAAAATTGCTTCAATAGGATGGAATTTTGAGAGGTTTGTTGTACTTTCTTCCAAAATGCATCCCAATATCTGCTATTAGGTATGAATTGGGTTTGCAATCTCTCAATAATATTGTTGAATGACACTATTCCGTAAGCTGATTACGGCTTCAGGCAACAATTTATATGCTATTCTGGGATCCCAACTTAAATCAGGGAAAACAAAATCATTGTAAATAATCTCCATGTATGAAAGCTCTAAACTATCTGTAGGTAAGATCGGAGTTGATATTGGTCTTCTTATACAGAATCCCATGAAAGTGAAATCCTTATTAAAATACTCAGATTGGGAGGACTCAAACGCTCAAGTATTGTCATCTCCACTCTATTATCACCTAGCATCTAATTGGAAGTCTCTTGGACTATTGGAACCCTATCTGAATCAATTTCCTGATAGTAACTGGAGGAATAATGTAATGCGCTTTTGCTTTAATTTTTTGGCTACAGGGGAAATCCTTGAAATTAGAGATAGATGGGGAGGGGGACATATACCCTGTCGCTTTTGTAAAAATACTAATATAAAGGAAACATTAAGACACTTATTACTTGATTGAGAAATCCTACGATTAAAAAGATTGGAGTATTTTGGAAAATGTGTGTCCAACACGGAGAGAGTACTTCCGGTAGTAATGTGGTGGAATATGTTGCATGGAAAATCTGTTTCCTTGAAAATTGCTATTGTGAGATTCTTAAATAATGACTGTGGTTTAATATCTATTGTATGATTATTCAACTTTTAAAGGAACTTATAGTTAATGCTCAATGTTGCGGCTGAGGCAATTAAGAGAATCAGCAAAATGTGTGTTGAAGGAATGCTTGTTTCTACCTCTTTAATGACATTGAATATGCTGTACAAAACCTGTTTTTAGTGATGGGTTTTAATCAATGTTTGATTTATGTATATGAGTAAGGCACTTTTTGATCACACAACTACGAATCTGCATTTTGCTTTACTTTCACTTTAAAAAGGTATTAGAGATCTAATGAATTTGCGAGATACAGTACCATCTAGTTATTGAAAGTAATTGATGTGATCAATGTAAAGTAACAGAGAGAAGTAAACCGTTTAATCTCGTAATTGTGAATGTGATAATATGTATATATGTATGTTTTAATGGAAAAATATTACTTTGTGTATTTTTGTAAAGGTTTTCTTTGAAAAGCCAAAAAAAATAAAAAATAAAAAAAATAAGATTATGTCAGACAAACAAAGAAAGCATCTGCCCTGAAATGGCTGCGGGTTCAAGGTCTGATGACAGCATCAGTTTTTGGCAGCCCATGGCTGAGACACCATCTCTGGACCCTCTCATGGTGGTTTTCATTCTAGCCGACTTTCAAGCTTTGATTCCTGTCTCGTCTTAGATAGTGATCATCCTTAAACAGTGCCTGGTACCAGCCAATGTCCTCAAGGGCTTTCCCATGGATCCTTCCTTACCAGCAGTAATCAGTACCACCGCCAGTGCTCAGGGATGGGGTACTTACTAGGGGAAGATAACGTTTCATTTTCGTTGGTCCCCTGGGGAATCTACAATTATCCAATTGGAGGGAACTGGAAGATGTATGTGAAGCACTATTTGGATTCTGCTACCTGATCAGGTCTCGGCCTGTGACAATTCTGTCAGACAACACAACAACAGTATCTTACATGAATGCCAGGGAGGGAAGGGGTTCTCCCTCACTGGCTGCTATCTCGCTCAAGCTGAGTTCTCGGGTAGAGAAGAACTTCTTGTCTCTGAGGAGGACCCACATCCAAGGAATGCACAACAACCTAGCATATTCCCTCAGCAGGACGTTCTCTTTGTCACAGGAGACGTCAATCAGTCCTGAGGCATTCCAGTTGATTGTCCAGTGCTTTGGCTTTCCAGAGGTGGACATGTTTGCCTCACATCTCCAACACAGTGTTTGTAGGTTTTGCTCCAGGATCCTGGAGGAGGGTGCCTAGTTGGTGAATGCTCTCTCCATTCCTTGACCTCCTTATTGACTTTACATGTTTCTTAATATTTCCCTATTCCCTGGATTATGAGACAGATCAGGCTCATCCAGGTTCCTCTCCTTTTGATCTTGACAATGGCTCCCTCTTTTTCTCCCCAGTGATCCACCATCAAATCTGATGGAAGACCAAACGCTGATTAGCAATTGGAAATAGGCATGCTCGTCCTTGAAAGGTGGGGTCTGAAGTGTGGGTCTTTCTTCTCTTCTGTTCGTGGCAATTCAACCTTCTAGGAAGCACTGCACTCATCCAACTGATGATAGGCATTGGAGCACCTTTGATATATGGTGTGGCAGTAATAACCTTCTTCCAGCTTTCCAGCCAGTGGTGGATCTTCAGACATAGCATGTTTTCTCCAGGAGATGTTTTAGTGGAGTTCCTCTTTTTCATCCCTTAGGGCACAGAGGGTGGTCATTCAGATTTTTCAGGCTCTTTGGGTGGATGTCCAGGAATCTGACATGTTAATTCCTATGATTCAGCATATTATTCCTCCTTGGGCCCTCCCCCTCTACTTTGAACACTCCCGGGTCCTCTTGTTGGTCATTTTCAGTTCACAAACATAAAACACTCGATTTTGAAGATGTCCTTCTTGATCTCTATCACTCTGACTCAGAGGTAAGGTGAAATAAAGGTCCTTTGTTGCTCTCTTCCTTACCGCTATGTCTCACCGGAAGCTGTCAGCATGTGTTGTGATCCCACTTTATATTTTAAGGCGGTGTTCAGTTTTTTCCTTTACCACAAAATTGTACCCCTGGCTGTTTCTCCAGATTTACCCCAGGAAACCAGGGCACAGTTGTTGTTCTTAGAGGTGAGGGAGGTAATCCTTGCCCATATTGAGTGAACCACTCCCTTCAGGACCCCAAACAGTCTCTTTGTGACTTTCATAGGCCTCAATGTCTTGCCTGGGTATTCCCCCAAAATGCAGAAAAGAAAAATACTGAATACACGTTGAGTGTGCATTCGTGATGGACAAACAGCCTGAATCCCACAATGCCGTGGAACAGATCCCCTTCCGCACCAGAGGAGCAGGAGCTCCCCCGGACCCTGCAGGAGCAGTGGTCCCCCTTGTTGGAGTCAACCTGAATTGCCCTCGAATTCCGGTAAGCACCTCTCCCCGTGCAAGAATAGTTTTTCACTGCTGCTAATTGCACCTGCCGATTTGCCAGGCTGCAAGAATACCCACACAGCCTGCATGCTGTAATATTGATGCAAATAGCTGCTTGATCGCCACTGCCACCATTAGCTACCACAAGGTTTTTGCACCTCCAAGATGGCTGCCCGCCATACCTCGACGAGCCCCAGTGCCTAACTGGGCATAGCTGACTGTTCTCAGCTCTGATTGGCCATTGAGCCCTCTTCTAGAGCCTATCACCAGCCGGTAAGCGAAGCCGGCCCACTCCCATCAAGACCCAGGACAATAAGGCCAATTCCTGTCTTGGCCTGTCCTCAGCCTTCCTCGCCATTCGCCGAGACCCCTTGCCGGATTCCTGACCCAGCCTCGCTCAGGGGGCCCGTGAGTAAATGAACTGCAAATGACTTTTGATAAGACTATGTCGTCGTAAGTTTCATATTAGCATTATTGTGCACCCGCGCCTCACTGCACGTTGTATCTGTGCTTGATGATCCACCCTACTGTAATTGCCCGCTCCCCCTCGCTCCAATCTATGCGCATCTACCAACGCCCAATTGCCCTGCACGTTTGCGCCTTCCTAGCTTCTGGGCACCCTGATACTGCTCACCGCCTGAGCGCCAACCTCTAGCCAACCTCCCGCATCAGCTCTGCCGCCGTCCCGATGATAGCGATGACTGATAGCTGGTAATTACTTATGCGCGACAATTATATGTTCTCACTATTGTCTCCATTACATGCGCCCCCTCACTGCTCTTGCTGGCTGGCTGTGCACATAACTGTTGATTACATTGGCGACATAGAAGCATGTGACTTTGTTTGTTCTTGCGACTCCCCTGCTCGCCCAGCACTCACGGCACTCATGCTCCACTTCATCTACTCGACCGCATTCTGTAGATTAATCCACTAAGCGCCAGTAACTGCCTGAACCGTCTCCATGTGCTATGCTTAATTAGTGCAATACTTTGCCATCATTGCCTATATGCTCGCTGCCTGTATGCTTAGCCGCACTCACACTCTCTGCCAAGTTACATCTAACATAACTCATGTGCCATTCTATGTATTGGTAGCCAACTGTTGTAACCTGATGTTACATATTACATACGGCCACGTTCGTGTCACTTCTTGTATTTAAATGAATTAAGGTTAGCCATCACACCTGCCAGTCTGCCTAACCTGAACTACGTGTTCTCAATTGAACTTATGTACTGCCTGTGCCACTAGCCTTGCATTCAGACATAGTACTCACTACACACTCTGAGTCCTCCATCCCTGCCCACTGGCTTAGCTTACTTCCACTATGTATTGGTGCCTGACCACACTCCTCCACCTAATGTACATTTACACTAGACGTTGGACAGGCCAGCCCTACCTACATACTAACCAACACACACACACTAGCACACCTAAGTTAGCTATTACCCACACCTTGTGGACTACTACTATGGACACTGCCAACCCTTACTTGGATGATCCAGCACTCTGGATATGCCACTTTGCTACCAGACCAACTCCCAATCAACCTTGCGCTATTACTAATAGAAACCTCAGACTCAATTCTAGAACCACCCCACCAAAACAACATCCATACTTGAAGCTTTATAATAGCTCATCCCTATCCTGTAACAACATCACTAACAACTACGCCCCAACCTTACCATGCTCTTACCACCCAAACATCTCAATTAGAAACTCCAGACTAGGAGCACGATTGCGATTCAAAAATCCCCAACCACACGCCCACATGAGCAACAAACTTCGGCGCAATAACAATACTCTAGCTAATCTGGCCACTGATTTAGACAGCAAGCTAGCCCCCATCACCATACATGGCCCATCTCTACCATCGCAAAAAACTCCTGCAAAAGACACATTCATCAAAGCAGCCTTGGTGAATGCTAGGTCCCTATCCGCCCACGCACTGGACATCGCTGACTTCAAAACTCATGAAAAGCTTGATCTCCTCGCAGTTACGGAAACCTGGCTTAATGCAGCCTCTGGACCATCTCTGGCCCTTGCTATACCAAATGACTATGCTATCATAAGATGCGATAGAAACACCAACCAAGTGAAGGGAGGTGGACTTGCCCTCATCTTCAGAAACACCTACGACATTAGAGTCATTCAGGATGCTCACATTCCCTCTGCCAAATCCCTGTCCATCAAACTGCCGCTATCACCTAACCACACAGCAACAGTGCACTTTATCTACCGACCATCAGGACCCATTTCCTCATTCATAGAGGATATTGTATCCCTTGTATCCACCGACAATAAACCTAATTCACAAACTATCCTACTAGGGGACTTCAACCTTGGTTTTAATATCCCCACGAATAATAATGCCCGTGATCTAGCTAACGCCCGATCAGACTTGGGTCATACCCATATTATTCATGAGCCCACACATATCAAAGGAAGAACATTGGACTGGCTCACCAATCTTAACTGCTCGATCGATCTTCTATCCAATGATCCATGTATTTGGACGGATCATCATAAAATGACCTTTTCCATCAAAGCCAACACACAACACCCTGCTCCTATCATTGCTCCAGCCACCCGCACTAGAAATAAGAAAGACATTACACCAGATAAACTCCTACCGTTAGTACTTCCCCTTCTTGACAACGTGGCCACCTCCGACCCCACAGTCTTAGTAGACATTTACAATCAGGCAATACTGAAAGCCTTGAATACCATCGCCTCCCTAAAATTGCGGAAACCTAAACCACAACGTCACCTGAATACATGGTTCACGCCGTATCTTAGAGAACTACGTAAAACTAAGAGAACTGCAGAAGCACATTGGAAAAAGTGCCCTTCAGTAAATAATAAAAATGAACTAATTCTAGCAACTTCTAGCTATAAACAAGCTATTATACTTGCCAAAAAAGACACCTATAACAAAAGGATCGAACAAGCGGAATCTAACACAAAAGAACTTTTTAAGATTCTAAAAGAATTAGAATTCCCGATTGCCCCTATTGATAAATGTGTCACAGATGCACTATGGTGCAGCAACATCCAGAAGGCACTTCTAGATAAAATAGTCCGTTTACAATCTAAAATCAATGCGAAAAAAGACCTGTTACTCGCTGACCCTGATCACAAACAACTTCCTAACAAGTCACCTACCTTTGAGCCAACATGTAAACCATTTAGTTTCTCACCCCTCTCAATTTGGGAAGTAGGAAACGTCATTAGGAAACTTAAACAATCGGATTGCCAAGGCAACGCTTGTCCTGCTCCGATTATCAAAGCAGCAGCTCATGAACTGGCACCATTCAAAACGGGAGTAGTGCCTGATAACCTAAAAGACGCCTGGGTCATCCCACTAATCAAAAAAACACTCTTGACCCAGCCAACCCATCTAACTATAGGCCGATAACAACTGTACCCTTCTTACTAAAGATACTAGATCGAGCAGCCTACCTGCAAATACAGGCTTAGCTAGAAACAAACAATCTTCTGGGACTAAGTCAATCCGGCTTCCGACCTAGGCATGGCACGGAAACTGCCCTAATAGATCTCACTACTCAGATTCAAATTTTAAACGACAATGGCAAACTAGCACTGCTCTTATTGCTTGATCTGTCAGCAGCTTTTGACTTGGTCAACCACCAAACGCTTTGCCACCACCTGAAATCTGCAGCTCACTTTTCTGACGCAGCCACTGCCTGGATCAGCTCCTTCTTGGCTAACAGAACCATGAGGGTCTTTTCTCCTACTGACTCGCTGAACCCTCACCAGTCCCGTGTGGTGTCCTGCAAGGCTCTTGCGTGTCCCGAACGCTCTATAATGTATTTACGAAGCCCCTTTTCGATATCCTTGACTATCTGGGTGTCACGTACACTAATTATGCGGATGACACCCAGATACCCATTCCTATCTCTGGCGACTATGAAACTGATAGCAAAACCCTCAATGAAATATATGCAGTAATACAAGCGTGGATGGCACACCATGGACTTTGTCTCAATGACGACAAAACTGAGTTGATTATCCTTGGAAGTCACGCTAAACTAAAAAAACTAAATACTGCTCTCAAATCGTTCACTATTGATGGTAACCTCATCCCTGTCTCTAATAATACTAAAACCCTTGGTATCTACTTTGATGCCACATTATCCTTCACCAAACAAACCAATGCAGTGGCGTCTTCAGCCGCCTACACATGTAAATGGCATGTAGGCCGTTTATCTCCACTCCCAACTGCTTTACTCTTGCTGGAACGTTAGTCTTGTCCAAAGTAGATTATTGTAATGCCCTATACTTAGGCACTAGCCGCAAAAATATTCACAAACTACAAGTAACTCAAAATAACGCCATTAGGGCAGCCCTCAACATCCCTAAGAAGTCGCATATCTCTGAGACTAGACGTAATCTGCATTGGCTACCTATCAAGCACAGAATATCTCTCAAAGCTCTTGCCCTTACCCACAAAGCCAGGGCTAACCTCGCACCATCCTACATCTCTAACCAACTTACCCCACCCACATCTACAAGACCACTTAGAACAGCTCAAGTTAACACTATGTCTATGCCAAGATTCAAACTCCATAACTCGGGAGGAGTTAGTTTCCCTGTACAAGCCTCAAAGCTATGGAACACTGTACCTGGTCCAATCAGGTCTGGAACCCCCTTCAACCTATTTAAACGCAACACCAAACGTTGGCTTCATTGCCTGGACACATTGACAGCTTAACATCCTAGAGCTTACTGCCTGCCCACTGTACATATTGTAAATAATATTACTATCTGCCCACCTTCAGCCCACCGCCTTAATTGCAACATGTATGCTTGTACCTGTAATACCAATGTATGTATTTATTTGTAACCGCAACTATTGTAACTGTTGCCTACTGCTTGCTAATTTAACTGTACTCTTATGTAACATGATCAAAAAACGTACGCGCCTGTATGCCCCTGGGCCTGGTTGAGCTTTATAAATAAACCAAATACAAATGCCAGACAAGGGGAGCGGGGGTGTCCCCCTCTCTCCTAGTTCAGCATTATGGGTTCAGAGGTTGCTGGGTGTCCCCCGCTTCCATTACATGGAAAGCGGGGGACATTACCTAGAACCAGGCAGCCTTCTATGCCAAAGCTGACATGAATTAATGCATTGGACATTTTTGAAATGCGAAGCTGTCAGTTTTGGCATAGATGACTGCATTGTTCTTGGCTTTGGTATTTTAACATAGAACATTTAGGCTGACCCATAGCCTTTCGATAAATGATATTGCGCCTCGAAACACATTGTGTATGGTTGCATTAGAAGAATTCTCCGAAGTTCAATGTGATATCTTGCGAATTGAGGATTGTCCACATCTACTGATATGTGGCATCCTGGAGCTCTCTCAGGTACTAATCCAGTCAAAGAGCGGGGCCATCCAAATGGTGAAGGCTCCCTTTAAGTCGGGGCAGGAGTCCGCTGGCATGGCTTAGTGTCAATACACTAATTCACCAAATTCTTCTAGTTTTCTTCCATGGTGTGCATGAAACCTCTGTGCACAATCCTTGACCATAGAATTCCTCTTTGAATGAGATACTGAAATCAGTGTCTGTCCTGATGAAGACTGTTGAAATAAGAACGCCCCTCAACCGCTCAATAGGCCAAAACACAGTTGTGTCGACAACGTTATGCAATGGCAGGGTTCAAGAATAACACTTCACAATTGGCCAACCCCAGTGGCAGCTATAGTTTCCCTTGGCAGCCCACTGTGCCCATGTCAATGGGCCTCATTACAACTCAGGCGGTAAGGGGTTTACGGCAGCGTTAACAGCGCCGACCCTTACCGCCTGAGTACGAGGTCCCCTAGCGCCATGGTGCTTTTAACACCTGCTTTTAGCAGGTGTTAAAATCCATGGCGCTAAGGGACCATGGAGTTAATTACGCCACCGTAATTTACGGTGGCGTAATTAACGCCTTCCCCACTCCCATTATGCCCTATGGGGCAAAAATGGGAATGGGGAAGGGTAAATGGGGATTGGGGACTTACCGCCCCGCCTAGGTCGGAATGGGGCGGTAAGTCCGCCAACCACCATGGCGTAAACGTAGTTTACGCCATGGTGGTAAAGTCACGGCCCAGGCGGTAACTTACCGCCTGGGTCGTAATGAGGCCCAATATAGCCCATTGTGCCTATGTTGAATTTAGCCCACTGTGTCTATGTTGAATTTAGCCCACTATGCCGATGATGAATTTAGCCCATTGTGCCTATGTTGAATTTAGCCCGCTGTGCCTATGCTGAATTTAGCCCACTGTGCCTATGTTGAATTTAGCCCACTGTGCCTATGTTGAATTTAGCCCACTATGCCGATGATGAATTTAGCCCACTATGCCGATGATGAATTTAGCCCATTGTGCCTATGTTGAATTTAGCCCGCTGTGCCTATGCTGAATTTAGCCCACTGTGCCTATGTTGAATTTAGCCCACTGTGTCTATGTTGAATTTAGCTCACTGTGCCCATGTTGAATTTAGCCCTTGCAGCCCACTGTGCCCATGTTGAATTTCACCTACTGTGCCTATGTTGAATTTAGCCTACTGTGCCTATGTTGATTTTAGCCCTTTGCAGCCCATTGTGCCCATGTTGAATTTAGCCTACTGTGCCTATGTTGAATTTGGCCCACTGTTCCCATGTTGAATTTAGCCTACTGTGCCCATGCTGAATTTGGCCCACTGGGCCTATGTTGAATATAGACTATCGCAGCCCACCATACCTATTCTGAATTAACCTGACCTAGCCTATGCCAACTAGGTATTAACTTAAGCTTATTTGATCCAGCCTATTATAGCTTGTACTAACTTCCTTTATCCTTCAGACATTTCATAGTAGCCACCTTACAACCAACAAGAGAGCTCTACACAATTCTACCATTTTTCTCCCAGTAACCCCCACCACCGTGGATCGCCCTGACCTGAGTCCCTCAAGCTGGCCTCACAGTAATCCTTGTAGTCTGCCCCTTAGAAATTCTATACTCTGAGCGAGACTCACAAGACTCCATGAGCCTCTAACTAGAACCCTATCCCCCGCCAACAAAAGATCCAATAATCAGAAGGTAAATATCACCCACCTTAATATCATGAGACCTCTAACTACTCCCACTAAAATAAAACCTATCCAATCCACTGTCGTGGCCTGCCTGCTTAAAGGAGGATTAATAAATGCTAGATCCCTTACCACACACGCCATGGATATCTGTGACCTAATATCGGCTGATAATCTGGACTTTCTTGCTATCACAGAGTCTTGGCTGCACGAAGCAGCTGGACCCCTACTTTCATTAGCAATCCCGGATTAGTACACCATACTGAGACAGGACAGAACTAATTTTCGAGGCGGTGGCATTGCCATCATCGCTAAGACTAGCCTAGGTATGAGAACTACACCCACCCTAGTGTCTGAATCATGTGAAGCGCTCACTATCAAACATCCTCTACTTAACTCCCAGACATTGACTATCCACCTTATCTACAGACCACCTGGACCCATAGGAACATTTGAGGAGGATTTCCACAGCCTACTCTCAAATAACCTTACAATATCTTCACAATTACTTGTCCTAGTGAACTTTAATTTGGGATACAATGACCCCTCAGACAAATACGCCACCACCATTGCTAGTATTCTTTCTGAACTGGGCATAACTTCGAACCCACTCATACCAAAGGTAGAATCCTTGATTGGCTGGCAGATTACAATTGTACTGCCAACATCAAATCCATCTCCCCACAACTGTGGACAGACCATTTCCCCTTGTCCTTTGAACTCTCCACCTCCAGACCACTCTCTCCTGCTCCCACCATGGCTCGCCATATCCAACAAGGAATAAAAAGAGTATTACTAAGGATAAAGTGATTCCTGCCATCCTACTCACTCTTAACCAATTAGCAGATATCTTAGACCCGGAAACACTCGTCGACGAGTACAACAAAATGATGTTAACCACACTTGAAAACATTACCCCTAAAACTCAGACCGAGTAAACACAAATCCCATCTAAATAAAGGGTTCACCCCTGAACTAAAGGCTCTACGACAACTTAAGAGTAGCTGTGAAACCGCATGGAGGCTAATCCCGTCAGAAGACCACAAAAATAAACTAATGGAAATCTCCTCCCATTACAAAAAGGAAATCCACATGGCCAAGCGAAATTCATATAACAAGCGTATATCTAATGCTAATTCAAGTATGAAGGAACTGTTCACTATCCTCAAGGAATTAGAGTCACCCATCCCCATCCCAAACACATGCTCCAAAGATAGAACATGGTGTGCAAATATACAACAAGCACTATCAAATAAAGTAACTATGCTCCAAAAGAAAAAAGTCTCTCTCAATCAACCATCCCAGACCAACAACCTGAGTACCGACCCCCTTTCAAAGGAACAGGACTCAGCCGTGCGATTCATGTTCTCAAACACCTCTATCCTCGAGGTAGAGAAAGTCATCCTCTCTCTCAAGCCATCCAATTGCCAAGGCGACCTCTGCCCGGCCCAGCTCATAAAAGACGCTGCCAGAGATCTCTCCCCATTTGTATCAATACTTATCAATGCTTTATTTGCAATGGGTACCGTGCCTACCAACCTGAAAAAAACGTGGGTACTACCGCTGCTCAAAAAGCAAACCCTAGACCAACATATACCCACAAACTACCGTCCCATCACGACAGACCCATTTCTGCTTAAAATCCTGGACAAGATTGCTTATAACCAAATTTAAAAATTCTTGATACAACATATGCTCTTAGGAGCACGTCAATCAGGATTCCGTCCCCAACATGGTACTGAGACTGCCTTCATCGATTTGAAGGCTCAAATAGATGAACTATGAGACAAAGGTAAAACAGCCCTTCTCCTGTTGCTGGACATCTCAGCTGCATTCGATCTTGTCAACCACAAGATCCTTTGCAGCCACCAAGATTCAGCTGCACATTTTACCAAAGGGGCTATAACCTGGATTGAGTCTTTCCTCAGTGGCAGGACTATGAGGGTGTTCTCCCCTTCGGCAGTGGCCAATCCGATCCCTATTCTATGTGGAGTTCCCCAGGGGTCCTGCTTCTCCCCCACCTTATACAACATATTTACTAAGCCCCTTTTTGATGATCTGGACCTTCCCGGTATCACCTACACTAATTATGCAGATGATACCCAGATTCTCCTCCCACTTTCCGGGGATTACAACAAGGATTTGGCCTTGGTAAATAGGGTGTATCTCATCATCCTGGCATGGATATCAACCCACGGTCTATGCCTGAATGATGATAAAACAGAGCTAATCACCCAGGGTACTCACCCGAATCTTAAAAAATTAGGCCAAGACTACACCTCGTTTGAGATTGATGGCAATATCATCAAAGTGCCCAAGGAGGTGAAGACACTTGGCTTTTATCTGGATTCCACCCTCTCCTTCGATAAACAGTTGAAATCCATGGCATCGGCCACAGCTTACACCTGTAAGCTCATCAGAGCAGGTAAACACTTTCTCTCAGATGACAACTGCATTATTTTAGCTAGAGCCCTGATTTTGTCTAAGCTCGATTATTGCAATGCCCTATGCATCGGTGCCAACAAAACTATCATCCACAGAATTCAAATCCTACAAAACAATGCCTTAAGAGCCGCTCTTGGCGTGTCCAAAAGATTGCATATTTTTAAGATCAGGCGCCAAAACAACTGGCTGTCTACCCAAAACAAAATCCATTTAAAAGTTGCCTCCCTTGTTCACAAAGCTTTGAATAATACCTCACCTAGCTATCTCATGGACAGATTCCTAAAGAGAAGCTCCATCTGACTGGCAAGAACCACCAATGTCAATAGCCTTATCATACCGCGATTCAGGCTGGCTAAGGCTGGGGAGGCAGCTTCCAGGTCCGAGCAGCCCAATTATGGAATTCATTGCCACATCCTCTACGAGAGGAGCAGCCCTTTCTGAAATTCAGATCCAACTATATCAATTTACTGAAGTCTGCCGACGTTCAGTTGCTCACTAGCTCCTTCTAGACTCCTGATACCTCCTAGTGTATATACATATATATTCACCATCCTGTTGCCTATTTGTACATCTTCCCTTTAGGCTAGTGACAACCTGTTCGTGCCTCGTGCCTGTGACAACCTGCTTGCGACTGTATATATTCTATCCTGCTTGTATTCTGTATCTGAACTTCTATGGAATGTATATATTCTGTTTTTGCATGGAATACGTAACTGACCTTCTATGGCCTGTACATATTTAGTTTTTGCTTGTAATCTATAACCATGTAACCCTAAGCCTCGAATATTCTGTACTGCTTTGCCCGGTTACCTTCCGGTCTGGTGCGCATAATAAGTGAATAAAACAAACAAACACGACCCCAAGACACTGAGAAGGGTTGCTTCACATTCATATGAGTCACATATGTGTATTTCTGATATTTGTTATTCTTATGTACATGTAATGCTCTATATTTTCTGTCCTGTGCAACACTACTATATGAAATTGTTTGGCGACTTTTCACTTTTTCCATATACATGTGGTATATGTAATAAATAAGAGTGAGTCACGGTTCATCCGTGTTTGCCCTGATCATTTTCTTATATACATATAGAAACAAATGATTACCTGGGTAGATCAGGGAGTTGCCATGTGCCCCTTCATATATTCTAGTACCAGTATGGCACTAGTATTATGCGTTAGCAAACCAGGTGGGTATCCATGAGACCAAGTAGTTGAAACAGCTATCATCTGCAATATCTTCCACCTATTCCACCATTTAGTGGGCAACTCTTTCACAGTGGCTGTTACATCCTTGGGGGTCCCATTTTCCTCATCATGGGTGGGTTTTTATGTGCAGCAAGATGGCCCCATTTTTTGCACACACGCCACCCTCAATGGCCATAATAAGGTCTCGGACATACCTATTTTGGAGAGTTATGAGCCAGACTGCTCTCAGCTCTTCCCTTATGGAATTACAGTCCTTCACAGTGGTATTGATCGTCTGCAGCATTTCCCACTGTGTTATTTGCAACCACTTGGCATTGATATATGCTTGAAAACTGGCAGTGAAGAAGGATGTAAAAAACATTTATGTTCTACGGATCAATTTATGTTAGGCTGGTATGGCATCATATGCATAGGATGCTTGTACAGAGGAATAGGTATGCCTTTGTGTGCGTTTAAGGGTAAGAGACCTCTTATTTCTTAGGTGTGCATTAATTCGGGGGAAATCACCAATCAGCAGTTCACTGCGGGGCACCACTAGTGAGCAAATACCTCCCGAATTTGGAGGGAGCTGCCTGTAGGCTCTGGAACCACAGGTCCAATAATAGTCCATTAATGCCACTGTGCCTACCTTAATTCCAGGCAAATCGTAAATGCATTTGCACCCTTCATTTTCTCCCATTTTCACTGCGCCCATATTTCTTATGCATAAAGAGGCATTTTTCAAGGGAAGTATGTGTAGTAGACCTGCTTCATCCTCTACCCACATTAGCATTTTAGTGTATTTAATCCCTTCTTTGAGGTACACCTTATTTACCTTTTGCACCACCACTTGTGATTGCTCTACAAGCACATATGCCTTACAGTCGATCAATCCGTTGACCCAGCCTTCTGTGGTAAATACCTGTCCTTCTAGGTGTAACTGGCCTCTTTCCCAACATCGAGGAATTTTCTTCCCGATTTGTCAGTGCATTTCAGCCCACTTGGCTCATATACCATTACCACAAGTTATGTGAGACATGAGCAATATTATCAACATTTTGTCCCATTAAGTGTCTATTATCAATTAGGTTTCGTTTTACCCTCCTTCCTAGAGAACTATGTTTGGGATATTTATTAGGGGCTGTTTCATTCGGCATTGTTTTACGTATGACTAGATGTACATACTATCGTGTTTCACTGTGAACCAGTAAATGCATTACAGACACAAAAAGGGCAAAAACTTTGCTCATACCATAATTGCTGGGATATCTACCTTTTGCAGAAACCGAGGGGCATTGTTCCCCTTATGTGCTAAAAGAGTATACCTTGTTTCATTCAACAACCACAGTTTTCTTGTCAGGGAAATCTTTCTTAAGTTACTTTAAAAGCAAGTGTTTATGAAAAAAAAAACATTGTTAGAATTGAAAGGAAATTTCTTTCTAAAACAATGTAAATTTTCATATTGAATAAAAACACTGTGAGCCAGATGTTCTAAACTCCTAGAAAAGGATATGTTTTCACCAAAAACGATAAAACCAAAAAGAATAGAATAGCTATGAGGAACATTTGTTATTTCCTTTTACTTCGAATGAGCCACACTTTATTTTTAGATAAGTCTCATTAAGGGTTGTTGGACCAAATGTTCTTGTAAAACCTCTATGTGTTTTTATTCTTCTTGTTGATGAATGGCTCTTGTCAGTGATCTTGTCTGGGTCACCAAACTTCTTCTTCACTTTCGGACTCAGTGTTGGCGGACAGGGGGGTCTTTCCATGATATAAATTGACATCCGTGAGGTGGATCCACATGCATCTGCCCTCAACCGCAGCTGATCGAGTAACAGCATCCATGCTGTACAGTCCCTGGAAACATGGTTTGTGCCACTGCTGAGTGAAATTTCTGCAAAGCACCCTCTGACCTGGATGTAATAAAAAGATTTCAACAAACTATCTGTGTCAGTTTCTTCATGTGCATCATCTGTAGTCTTTGAACCCCCCTGCCACTTCTGCACCTGTCAAAACGTACATTTAAGAGATTCTGTCCTAGCTGTCAAACAATCATGCATTTCCTTCCCTAATACAGCAGCAGCATTTTCAGCATCGGTGTGAGCCTGTGTCGGAGGAGCAATGGGAGTACCCATTCTGCATCCCGTCACCAGCTCATGTGGAGTCAGGTGATGGTCAGAGCCTGGTTGATTACGTAGGACAAATAGGGCTAAAGGAAGGCATCAGAAAAAGGACATACAACTACTATCATATAGCTGTAGCTGTTACAAATGTGGAGCATATCCACATAGATGATAAGCAAATGCTGAAATAGTCCTGTAGGATGGGGTATTGCTCCTCTCAACATTCTAAGGGTATGCTCAGAATTTTATTTTTGATATGAGAAATACTTAATACAATTGGTGACATGCTCACTCAAGTTAGGGATGAACCATTCCTCCGAGATCAGTACTGCAAGACACTCCCTTATTAGGAAGAAAATGACATGTTCACCTAGTGAGCCTCCACCTGTTTGCCCGTCTTTGCCTCGACTAGATTGGTTGGCTGCTGCACAAAGGCAGCTTCTTCCTGGGAGCTGGCAGGTGATGCCGGCCCCTTAAAAGACCACAGTTCAAGACCTACATCCAAGACCCCTGCTTGGCCCTCTAGAGGTAGCACCTCAGCTCAGGTGTGCCTCCCCGGTCCCCACCATGGGGGAATCAGATACCAAGCCCTCCGTTCAAGGCCTGCATCCAAGAACCCTGTCACGGCCAAGTGGGACTCACCAAAGATCCTTTCCAACTTCGTCCTTTACCTTATTGCCAGCTTTGCTCCTCACGGCACGTAAAATGGCCCTTGCTGCTTAAATCCACACTACTTCTGAGTCTGTTGCTTCCCTCTCCCTTGTGCCTCTCCCTAGTCCCATCTGTGTTGCTTGTGGGGGCCCACAGCAGCTAGTCCATGGAAGCTCCTCTCACACATTAGGAGCCTATTGTGTGTCATTCTCCCACCCTGCACTGCTATTACGTGGCAGTCGCACAGCTGGCTTTCATGGCCACTTCTAATAAGATTGGAACCACTATTATCAATTACGGTACACTTGACCTGACTCGACAGACCGGGGTTGCATACGCCTCCTAATCTGACTATACTTACCGAATTGACGAGGCAGTATCGTGTTTCTGCTGCAACCATATTGCATGAGATGAGGCCTCACATACTATATACACCCTGATATTTTCCACTGGTTTGACACTTTCAGCTCTGCGCAGTGTTTTGGACTTAACCAGCCTGAAACCATCAGATTTACACTTTCAGCCCTGTGCTGTGTTTCGTATTTAACCTACCTGAAACCACCAGATTGACAGTTTCGGCCCGGTGCTGTGTTTTGTGTTTAACCTACCTGAAACCACCGGATTTACACTTTCAACCCTGCACTGTGATTTATATTTAACCTACCTGAAACCACTGGTTCTGGAATTTTCAGCCCTGCGCTGTGTTTTGTATTTAAACTACCTGAATCCAACGGATTGACACTTTCTGTCCAGCTCTGTGATTTGTACCATTTGCTTGTCTGCATGCCTGATGTAGCCCTGTACTATTAGTTGAGGCTTTGCCAGTTTGGCACACACTCATATGTAATCTGTAACCAATATGTGCATTCTTGCACTATGCAAATTGTACTATGCACTTTCTGTAACTAGTGCCTAGATGCCTGTGGGTTGTGTGCGCTGAAATAAATGCAAAAATAAATGCATACATAAATACATAAAATATGTGTGCTGGGTAGTGCAACTGCTCTAGTGCTACTTTGAGCAGCCCTAGGGCATAACTTGTTTCCCAGGGCTGTCCTGTCACCACATTGCATCTGTGCGGGACAATGAGCACCCCATTATTTTCCACAACTCCTGCTCTTCTGGTGGTGCCCTTTCCCTGTAACTTGATAATTTGTGTTATTGGTAACTTATTAAATTCATCCTTCATCACCATGTTGCTTGCATTTGGTACAGTCGCAATGTTTGATACTTCTGGGAAATGTGCTGCTCCTTTTGCTTATAGGTCAGTGGCCTCTTGCAGCGAGAAATCAAGTCTGCACCCCTAGTGTGTGCTGCACACTTCACCATGGTGATAGCCGATTGGAGTTCAAGTGCATCTATGAGCCTTTTTAGTAATGGCACATGCTGTACTGGTGTGGGGTCTGCATGCAGGAAGCCCCTCCTGTTTCAACCTGACAGTCCTTTGTGTACTGTTGATGTCACATAGGCAGAGTCGGAATACACCATCACTGCCTCATCTCCATGTGCTTCACATGCTAAAATCAACGCTACCAACTCTGCCACTTGTGCTGAGAAATCCTCTGGCAATCTTGCACTGGTCACTTTCCCAAAGCTGTCATTCTCTCTTGCCTTCACCACTGCTGTTCCACTGTGCCTCTCACCCATGCTCTTGCCTATTGATGATGAGTCAATGAAGAGAATTATCCCTCCTCTGAGGGCATTTTCCTTAACATTGGGTACCTCACCATGATATTCAGTATAGTTAGTGCAATGGTGCACATACTATCCCTCTTTCACTGGTTCTGCTATAAATCTGTCTGGGTTTACCACTCAACACCTACCAATTTTGATGAATGGATTTTATATAATTATTTCGTAACGTGATGCTCTCTGTATAGTCAAGGTACTGTTGGACTTTTAAAGGATGGCGAATAAAGCATGCTCAACACATAATGTAATTGCACAACCCATAGTTATGCTGGCAGACTTCTCAATTGCAAAAGTTGCTGCAGCCAATGCTTGCTCATATGGGTAATGGCCTCTCAATACTGGATCTAAGATCCCAGTGTAGAATACTAATGGTTTGTGTGCCATGGTAGTTTTCTGTTGGAGGACAGCCATCATTACTACTCAATTTGAATGGAAAAACAGAAAAAAAACTCTTTGTTGTAATCAGGGATCCCTAATACTGCAGCTGTGCTTGTTGCTAGCGTCAACTCATCAAAGGCAGCTATCATTTCCCATGTCCAGGCAATGTCACTTTTGTACTTCTGCGCTTCTCTCAGTCTTTTTAAGAGTGCATGAAATACATACTGTATTCGAAGACCCATTCACTGCAGTAATTGCAAAGGTATAGGAATTCCTTTATTTCTTTTATTGTTTCTCTCCTGCATATTTTCATGATTGCTTCTGCTCTTTCAGGTGACACCTTTGTTCCTTCTTTCGATATCAGCGGACCTATTTATAGGACCTCTCCATGGCAATATTACATTTTCTCTTTGTCTACTTTGTACCCCTTCTGTGCGAATACTGTCATCAATTTCAGAGAGTCTCTTCTGCACTTTCCTCTGTGGCGCTACACACCATTGTTGCACATTTCCTAAGTGCATCTGCAAGACTTGGTTGAAGACTGACAGTGATTCACAGTACCCCTGGGGCAAAAGGGTATTTTGCAATTGAATTCTGCTGTAAGTGAACACGGTCAGGTATTGAGAAACGGGGTGTAAGGGAATTGAAAAGAATGTGTTTTTTAATCAATCACTGTAAAATATTTGGCCTTGGGCAGGATGTTGCATATAAAGTTGCTGGATTTGGCACTAATGGGAATTCTGCCTCAACAATATTGTTCAGAGGGCATAAATCCTGCATAAATCTCCACAACCCTCCTGTCGCCTTTTTAATCGGATACACTGCAGTGGTGCATGTTGATTCTGAAGGCACTAATATACCCTGTCGCACTTAGGCTGCCATAGTTTCATAGATTCCTTCGTCAGCTTCCTTGGACATGGGATACTGTCTTACTTGTGATAAAATAGCTCCCTTCTTCAATTTAATTATGACTGCTCCTACTCCTTTCAATAGGAAGGACGGTACTTTCCTCACTAATGACATTCTCTGGGGGATCTCCTTGTTCTCAAGTCGCAACTGATATGTAAGACTGATGCTAAATATTACTTCATCTGAGCCCTCCTTTACTATTGCTGCTTCTAGCTAATTTGTAATTAGCTGTCCTTTTTCTGCATCCGTGGCTACTTCTGGGCGATACAAAACCTCTGTGGGTAACCTCAATAGTTTGTCATGTATCCTTGGGAGCCATGCTAGCAATATCTGTACTCCATAATGGAATACTTCCAGGTTTAGTGGCATTCCTCTTGGTGCTCTCTGACCATAACATGCTCTTATAAGTTCTTGTGCATTCATATAGTGGATCCCTGGAGTGGCTCATATTATCTCCTCATCAGTGAAGGATATGCTTAGTTTACTCATCAAGTCTCTCCCCAGTTCTTTATCTGGCGTTTTATGGAAATATAAGAATGACACAGCCATGTCATGCTCTCCTATAGGTTTGGGTAAACTGGCTGTAAAAGGAACCTTTGTTGTCAACCCAGAAAATCCTTGTGCATCCAGGGATATACTCGACATTGGGAATTTTCCCTCTTTAACACAGGATCAAGTCACCCGCATATCTACTAAAATGGAAAATGTTTTGTCACCTATGGTCACACCGACCCTTGGTTCCTGTTGTGGGTCTGGTGTGATTGATAGGATGGGACACATCAAGCCTTTCTGGGGCTGTCCTGTTGGGGGTACTGTGAAACCCAAAAACACTGAGGGAAAAGCTGCAAGCTATACTTCCTTTTTTTAATGATTTAGTTTGACATCAAACTTTACATTAATGTGCTTTTCTCATAAAACATATCATTCATTAGCTTTCAAAATTTCATAAAAACGTTCTATTTGTTCCATATCCTATCTATTGCTATTCCTCATTTTTTAATTTTAATGAGTCCCAGAATTGCACAACTCTCATGGTCCATCTTTTATCCTGCCCCAACATGATGTGAGACCATCTTTCTTTCTTGTCCAAATTTCTATTATTTTTGGGCAACACGTTTACAAACATTTGCCTTTTATCATTCAGGATAGAACATTCCATTATCAGATGGTATATTGACTCCACTTGATTGTCCTGAGCACAGAATCTGCAGATATTCATGTCTCTCTATCTGGTGCATCTGTGCCAAATATTCTCTCGTAGGTTGCGCGGTTTTAGGAAAGTGTCTCTGATTTCCCGATCCCTGATTTCCCGATCAGGAAATGTATTCAAATATTGCGGTAATTCATTCAATCTTCTTATGTCATGATCTAATTGTATATTCAATTTATATTCTGCTTTGATGTATTGGGTTAGTGTCCAATCTTCACTTTTAATTTTCAGTTTCACTTTTTGTGTTCTATTTAATAACATTTCTTCTTTAACATCCAATTCTTGGAGTAGTTGTTTACAATATTTTTTCCAGGTGTTTATTACGGTTGCATTTCGGGCATTTATTTTGTCTTGCGTTATTGTCATTGCTGGTATATTTTCATATGGCAAGGATTTCCTATATAGGTCAACGGTTTTCCACTTCACTATAGTGACTAAGGATTGCAATCCTAATTCGTACCTGATTCTCGGCATCGGTTAGGATTTTGGCAGACCAAGTATCTTCCTCCAGAATATTCCTTTGCACTTTATCCAAATTTCCATCGTCATATTTATCATGGACTCACTCCCATATTTTAAAATCGCAACAGCTTTCTGTTTGTAGAAATTCCAAACTGGTAGCATGAAAAATTTGCCATATTTCCTATGGATGACAAACGCCTGACACGCTAAGGATTCCGCCTTCGTCTTTAGAAGTTTGCACCATTGGCTATTTGTTGCTGATTGGTTTACTCAAATTCCTAAATAGTTTACAGTATTCACAGCAAGTATCCTCTCATCTTTAACAAATATCTTTAAAGTTCTTTTACCTGGATTAGTTCTTGTTGTTAAGGCCATTGTTTTAGTCTTTCCTATGTTTATTTTTAGATTATTCTCCTCCGTATAGTGGATGAAGGTATTCATTCTTTATTGTAGACCTCTTTGTGTTTTGTCAAATAAGACTACATCATCAGCGAATAGTATATGTGGTATTTTTGTCGCGTTCAACATCGGAGGGAATCCCACCTTTGCTACTTTTGTTAATTTTAGGTCAGAAATGTATAGCACGAACAGCGTTGCTGCCTATGGACATTCTTGTTTGAGGCCATTGTCTGTAGATATTGAATCTGATAACGTTCCTTCCATTGTTAATCAGACTTTTATCGATGTTTGTGAATATAGTGCCCTTATCGGCTCTAATATGTTTTTCAGGCATTTCCATTTATTCATTTCTCCCATAGCTCATATCTGTCCACAGAATGAAAAGCAAGCTTTAAATCCACAAAAATAGCGAATATTGAGATGTTATTCTGTATTGCTTCTTGTTTTAAGCAATTTAATAGGTAGATGTTGAGATTGGTCCCTATATTCTTAGTGAATGCAGTTTGCCTTTCATCAAATAATCTTTCGCTTTTTTGCCCAACTGTATAGGTGTTTCTCTAGAAATGCCGCAAAGATTTTACCCAGCGGATCTACGAGTGCTAATGGCCGATAGTTAACAGGGTTGTCCCTTGGTCCTTGTTTGTAGATCGGAAAGATTATTGCAGTATTTGGTATTTGTTGCATCTTTCCAATTATATAAAATAACTGGTGACATATGCCAGCCCAAATTTCTGATTGTTCGTTCATTATGGCATTACTCATTCTCTCGGGACCGGGGGCTCTGGATGAGTTCAGTTTTTTAATGTGAGTTCTTATTGCATCTAATAGCCATGTTGTTTTCCAGCTGTTCTTGTTCCTGTCTTGCATAACGTCTATTGTGTTTTCAGGTCTACTATAGAGCTCATCAAAATGTTTTTGCCAATATTCATTTGATACACCCGCAATCTGATTCATTCTCTGGTCCTTGTTATTATTCAATAATGCCCAGAGTTCTCTTGTATTTCTTTGGTTCATTATTTTAGAATTTTTCCATCATCCATTTGAGGCATCAATGCTTGTTGGGCACGTATCCTAATGAGAAGGGATTCTTTCTTACATTGATTTATTGGCAATTTTTTAGCATGAGCGATATCTTTCCTTACTTTTTTCTTCATTTGTAGTTTTTGCATGTTTCTCTCATTCAATCTTAACCTCGTTCCTTAGCTGTCAGTGCTTATTTCGGGTAAGTTTCTCATTTCTCATTGTTCATACTCTTGTGTCCATTCCAAAATTACTTTTTTGTGATCACTGTACTGTGAATCGATCACTTCAAAGGCTAGGATTCTTGTTAATATCGTCCTGGACACATAAATATAATCCAGAAGCGAGTTTGTGTTTTTTCCCTTCCCCGTCATTTCTGGACCATTCTTTCCTTGCCATAAATCATTTACCATTTCCAGGTCTCTTTATTTCATTTCCTGTTCCCAGATTTGGCCTTTTCTATGGTGTAACTCATATGGTATTTTAATGCCATCTTGCTTGAATATATGCATGTTGAGATTTCCGCATATTATTATCTCAATTGGTGCATACTTCAGATTGAGCTCATCAATTTTCGTTATTGTTTCATCTATGAAACCTTTGAATTGCACTTCACAAGTGCTCCAGTAAATGTTAATTATTGCAGCTCTTTTTTCTCTGCTCTGTTTTTCTACCTTGTTCCGTAACGTAGATGTGCTCATTATTCCCAAGACTGTTGCTTGAATAAAGGGGCTTACATTCACTGTTTCTAGCATTTCGAATCTTATCTGTGTTTTTATTGCAGTAATTAAGCCAGGCGAAGAGCGTCCCTTCTGTCTCGGGATGGCCGGATTGATATTTCTTAGGAAACCATCAGAAGTTAGTTGCTCACTTATCCAAGTTTCCTGCAAACAGATAATATCTGCTACTTTAAATTCTTCATTGGAATCCTTGAGTAGATGGCTAAAGCCCCACGTATTCCAAGAACATAAAGTTAACAAATTATATTTTTGGGTTTTCTAGTTGTTAATCTTCATAAATTTGTTTAATGGGTTCTTTTTTTTGTCTTGACTCCACAATTTAGACAAATTAACGCTTACGTGCGAGGAAGTTGGAGGTCGTCCTATTTTTTCGTATCTTCTTTGCCTTTCTATCTCAGTATGGATTTTCTGAGTATCTTCTATGGTTTCATTATTATTTTCCAGCGTGATTCCCGTTTGTTCCTTTTTTTGCACTCCATAAATCTTATGTTCATTCGTTTCTTGTATAACTTGGAAGCCTACTGTTTAATTTTTTTTTCCATTTGCTAATATTAGTTCATATGTTTTTTTGTTCACCAAGTCGATGTCCACTACGTCAAGGAGAGCGTTGTTGGGAAAATTTACACATTGTATATCTTTTGTCGAGATCTCTTTTAAGTTACTAATTGCCTCAAATAGTCTTAAGATGTTAGTTCTGTTTAATATTAAATTATCTTTTGTTCTTTTTAATCTTTCAATTCTCAATTTATTTTCACCTCTTATTCTTCTGGGGTTTATAAATCTTGGTTGTCATATCTGCTCATTTCCCTCCTTTGCCTTTTCACAGTATTTTCCATCACCAACTTTCGTTTCCACCTTTGATGACTCTGTACTGTCCATCATACAGTTTGTGCTTAAAGATATTCTCGACTGATAAGAATGTGTTGAAAATGTTGGTTCAGTTTCCAATATTTCTTCCGTCGATAAAGATTCACTGTCATTGTTCTTGGATACTCCTGTTTCATTTTCATCTACCACATACAATGTTTCGTTATTTTCCAAAATTCTCTTTCTTGATTGGTCATTCCTTCCCCTCCTTGACTACCATGTTCATATGTTGACAAGTTGATCAAAAGTTTGACCCTTTCATCATTTGTTAGCTGTTTCTTTTCTGTTTCATGTGTCTTTTTATGGGGTGTTGCTGGGTTCCTGTCATCTTTTTTTTGTTAGCTCTTTTATTTAAGTTTGTTTTGAACTTTGTGTTGATATTGACAGGTTCATTAAGAATGCTCTCAAACCTTTTGGTTTCCCTTTTATGTTATTATTCTCCCGATTTCTCTGAGGTTGGAATTTTTCATCTATTTTCCCTTTTTCTCTTCCATTTTTGGGTTCAAATATAGAAAAGCTTTCCACTAGTTTAGGATTTAAAGGGTCAATCTCTATCTTCCCTTTTGTTTTTTGATCTTTTTGTTTCTGATCTTTTTTTTTACCAGTTTGTGATCTTTTTGCATATGATCATGACTCATATCTTGAGTTATTAATGATTGGTCATTTAATTCAGGTGCTACCTCTAGTGGTTCATTCCTCTGTTGCGGTCTCATTTTATTTTGCGACATAACAAGATTATGGGGGTCATTACGAGTATGGATGTAGCCATGGTGCTATTAGCGGCCTGGCTACCCCCATACCGCATACCGGGTCCGGATTTCCTGAATGGGGAAATGCTGGGCCATTCCAACCTTGGAGGACCCGGTATTTCCCCATTCAGGGAACCCATCCCCCTTCCCATTTGAGCCCCCACAGGTAAAACCAGCCGGCCTTAGCGGGACCCACTAAAGGACCTCGTAATGCGGCGGTAAGGGGTTAATGGCACCGGCATCCTTACCGGCACCGTTAACCCCTTACCGCCAACCTTAGAATGAGGCCCTATGTCTATTTCCTTGATCTTCTATTATTTTCTCTTTGGCCTTTCCAATTTTCTGGATCTCATCATGTAATCTTTTCTTTTCTTTCTCTAGATTTACAATCGTTTTCGTAGATTTTGTTTTCATAGATAGATTTTCCTTATATGTTAGCAACGTAATTTCTGTCATCTCTTTAGCTAATGTAGCTTTCTCTAATCTATCATTCGTGACCATCTCATGAATTCTTTCATGCCATTTTATTGAAGTTTCAGCTTCTTTGCCTGCTTTTTGTTGCACTTTCTCTATAAATGATTAAAGAAAGTTCTGTTTCGTGTGAATCATTGTCAACATCATTGTTTGGTCTTTTATATTCTCAGCAAGAGTCTAGTATAATTTCATGTATGGTATGAGAACATGGGTTGCTGCCGCCGTTAAGGTGTTCTGAAGATCCAAAATGGTTGTTGGAATTGAAGGATAATGTGGGCTTTGATCTTCTGTGTTTTGATAATCAACTTTCACCTTGTCTAAGTTATTATCATTTCCTGCTTGTTGTTGATTTCCTGTCTGTGTTGCAGCAGTGTTAGATTTTAGAACTTTTCTCCTTCCCTGTTCGAAGATTTGTTCTTGTTTCCATTCACTAATTCGGTTGGCTGTGATCCCCTCTTCCTTTTCTGTATCGTATCTTGATGTGGATGTCATCCCCCTCTGTATACGAGGAGTTTCGTTAATATTTAAGGTGTTAAACAATATCCCTCGTTTTTCTTGGTCCTGCATGAGGGATTCTATCTCTGTAATATCCAAAGACAATCTTTGTATTTTCTGGTTCACATCATTAGGTCTTATTTTCTCTATATTAACAATGTTTGTCTGTTCTTGAAATCTCTTTTGCCAACTTTCCTTTGCCTGTACAGCTTTTTGTCATTGGGACAATTTGATGTTTGATGTTTTTCCTAAATTCAGATGTTTTTCTTTGTGATTACTTTGTTCAATTTGGTCGTTACAACTAGACAGTTCTTGTAATTTACTTAATTCCTCTGAATTCATTATTACCTCCACTTCACAAGTGCACTCTTCTTGTTGTATTTCGTTAGACTCGACAAAAGTATGTACGTTTTTTAACATTTCTTTTTCTAACTTGTCGCCTGACTTTGATAGCTGCCTTTCAATCATCATTGTTTTTTTGGTTCTGCACTTTATTTATATTGTTTTGGCTCTTTTATTACTTTTATTTTTTTATCTTTTTTCTCATTGGAATTTCTCTCATTGTTAGTTGTTTCTTCCTGTTCAAATGCTTTACCGTTCAATTCAGCTTTGTTCTTTACATCTACTTTCTCTATAATCGTTTTTCCTTTCACTTTCATTTTAGAGGGATTTGTTGTCCTCTCACTTATTTCAGTTATTCTTTAGTCACATTTTACAATGTCCGAGCATGCTGGTTGTTGTTGGTCCTTCGGTATATGCTTTCAGGGGGGCAAAATGTACTTTTCTCCTTCTCTGCTTGTTTAATTATCTGGGTCACCAGCTGTTTCCTGCCTTTACTTTGCGTGTTCTTACCATCTTTCAATCTATCTTGATTGCTGCTTTCATACGTTGTGCTTCTCAGATTATAACTTTTAGACATTGCAACGATGCTATAATTGCTAATATCTTTCGTTGATACTTGATATAGCAGTCCACTCAAAGGATAAACAGTTCAGCTCCCTTCTTATCTCTGTTTACACTCTTAATTATTTATCTTTCTCGTAGTAAATATATCTACCAGGGATGCAAATCTTCTGGCTTGTAACTCTGCAGAGGTGCAGGTTAGGGATAATATGATTTATCGCAGCTCACTGCTGCTTCCAGTTGACACGTGTAGATCTGGAATGTCAATCTTATAATACTTACCAACAATTCTTCTCCTTTCACAGCGGGCAGCATACCAGTGTAAACAGTGGGAAACAGCGAATTGTCTCAGACCTTTTCACTTCTCAGGGCTTCTCGCCGCAAGGGTTCACTGCTGTGTTTTTATGACGCCGTTCCGGGGGTGTGGTGATTACCTCCTCGACGATTTAAAGCTGAAGGCGCTTCCAATTGCTGCAGCTCCTCAGCCCCAGCCTCTGCAGCGATACGGATTCAGCAAATGTCAAAGCTTTCTTTTTGCAGTGAAATTCCACATGTCACTACTAGCCACAGGCACCTTGTTCCAGGACACTAAAAAAATCCCAAAAATATGGGGTGTCCTAAAAGCAAAGATCCTTTTAGAGATGGTTGTTCAATGACGTGTCCAAAATATATTAGATGAACATCATCCTGATCATGATGGATCTCATGATCTGTGCGGTCGACAGGTTTCGATGACCAAAATGAGTGGGGTCATCTTCTTCAGGACCTTTTTAATTTGGAATGGGTGTAGCTCCATCAAATATCACCATTCGCGGATCAGGCGGTCACCTACATCCAATAGAGGGAGACATAAGGTGTGAGACTGGGGATTACTCCCAGCTGTTTGGCACTCTTATTGTGACTAAATTAACAAGGTGCAGTCATGTGTTTGATTGAAGCACCCTTATTGCCAGTGTCTATATTCCCAAGACATGCTATATGTCCTACATATGGGTGACACGAAAGTGAAGGGGAAGGGAGGAAGAGGGGGGTGGAGTGGTGGTTAACTTCCTCCCCCCTTCCCATGTCGACTGGTCCAAGTGCATGGACACGGCTGGTGATACCACCTCTTAAGTGTGCAGAGGTTGATCTAGCATGCATATTTAAAATGTTGATCACACTGACCAGCTGTTGAAGGCTTGTTAGTGGTCAGGGGGGTGGAGGTTTTTCAAAACACACAGAGCGGCATGGGCGTAATTTTAGGGGGGGTAGGGGTGTTTGTCCCCCCCAACTTTCATGGCACACTATTTTGTCCCCATTAATTTGAATATGGCACCTTTTCTTCAGAGGTCATGTCCCCCCCCCAACATTTTCAGCAAAGTTTCTCCACTGCAGAGCGGTCGTGCTGATCTGTGTGTCCGGTATCCCTCGTTCCACAGAGACAGAGAGGATCTGTTATCGTGACTCTGTCTTATGAACACGAGTTTACCTTTTTACCCCATTCTCAGTCAGTGAACGGAACGCCAGCACCCACATAACGCTTACCTGCCGGTATAACGCTGTGCTGCTTATTTCTTTGCCTCGTGGTGCTGCGCCGACTAATGGCTGCGTGCTCTCTTAAAGGCATCTTCATAAGTAGCCGAATAGGATCATGGTGTCTACTGGACGCATGCTTTTAAACACGCCCGTATTAGTGAACAAACGCTACTTTCAGTGGAGAACTGTTGTGTTTTCATGTAAATCATATAGTATGATAATTGATGGCTAATAGTACATTTCAATGTACATTTTATCAAGGGCACTGGTGAAAGGAGGATCCGTTTTGGACATTTTTTTCTAGGTGGTTGAGGTTCAGATGAAAAACTGGTTTAGACCATTTTATGCAGAAATTTGATAAAAACCCTTCGCAAAATGAAGCCACCTTTTAATACTTTGTCGGGTGAAGAACATAGGGCATGCATATAATATTGCAAGATCATTATAGTTTTAAAATGTTCCCATAGTTCCTTAAATAGCAAAGTACAGGAGGAGCCTGTGAGTGGGGCCTAGAGAAAGAAAATGCAGTTCCCTTTACAGAATAAAGGAAAATGCTACTATAATAAAATGTCTGGCAAGAGCATGTCATTTATGACAGTACCTGGGTGCAACATACAGGTGATGGATGTGGAAGAACACGGAGCCCACACAGCATTTGGGAGAGTAGCGGGAAACCGAGGCAGTTTCCTTTTATATAGCAATGTCATGCAAATAAGCAACATCATTTCCCTTTCTAAGGTCCAGGCAGCAACCTAGCCCCCAGCCCCTAAACCACTGGAATTACTAGCAGCTCTCCCGGCCTTGGAGGATCTGCCTGGGACCGCATGGCCTCGCGCCTTCAAGAGCGGGCTCGGGTCAGTCCATCTTTGCTTTTCTGTGCACCTGTTGAAAAGCCCTGAGTCCAAGGTAACTTTCATGGCCACCTGCTGCCTTTCTCCAATGTTTGGCATCCCGGGCTTTTCCATAAGTTAGTCCAGTGCTGGAAATGGAAAACATTTATTGGGGGGACCCTCACTTTTTAGGAGGGGTGGGGATTTAGGAAAAAGGGAGGATAAAACCGCCCCTATCACCCCACCCCCCCCCAACTCCCCTACAAGGTTGAGCAGCAGTATCTCTATAGAACTCAATCCTGGCGATTTCAATAAAAGCAAAGAGAATTATGGGAACAACATAATGTCCACAGTTTTAAATGTTATACATGTCTTATAGTGGTACATTAAGAAAACCTTTTAAGCGAAGAATGGACTCTTCTGTTCTGATTGGTCACAATATTCACACTAATAAAGAGATGTCTGTAAAATGCAGGACATATATTCCAGTTTGAACAACAGCAAAACCAGCTGTGAGGCTTCAGCAGTTTCTGTAGGCAGGCTACATTACTGCGTGTTCTGAGCGCTCGTTGAAGTATGGTTTGTGAAGAGGGAGGAGACTGCTTTGGGAAGCCTCGATCTGCCCGAATCAGTGTCTGGGACCCCATGCGTCTGGACGGAGCGTGGCAAGACATCACTTGCAGGAGCCTTTTCTGCCTGGTTAGTACCCCATACAAACTCTCCTTGTTTATAGTCGGCACTTCGTATCGTGCCGGGCTTCTTATATGGTAATAGCAGCCCTGGTGATTGTGGACTTACAATAAGATGTGTAGTGTCTCAGTTCATTTAGGTCCATGCTAAATGAAGAAGCAACACAAAGCAAACTAATCATTTTGAATGTCGTCATGACAGGGGTTCCAATGGGGACACACTGGGTCTTTGTTATTGTTCATTTTTTATTTTTTTATTTTATTGTGTAATTTAGTTTTACAGTTATTGAACACTTGTAACACATTCCTTACAGATCCCTTCTAAAGTATACAAAACATGTTTCCTTTTGTCGAGATACAGAATTTATGTCATCAACTTAAAATTCTTATTTACCCATCCTAAAATCTAATTTGTCCATCAGGTTTGCTGATCTTCCTCTTTCATTAGATTGTATAATAAAACAATAGCTGCTGCTGTGCAGTGTGGGTTTCCTCCTTGTATAAAGTAATACCACCAGTCATCTATATCAAATGTTTTAAACTCTCTCATATTGTTAATGCCTGTCAGAGTATTCACAAAATTATGAAGTGCCCCGGGCTAGTATTCAATGTCTTACATATGCAATTTCACCAGCAACCCCGGTTTTCCTTTATGCCTCATTGCATCTGCCTAGGGTGCCTGCAGCACAGGTGGCAAAGGGGTGCCAGGTTGAGCATCGAAATAGCACAAGGTGCCTCACAAAAAGTATGCCTTTCTGCAAGCTAACAACCATATGGCAGGCTCTCTCACTGGCACCATAGAGAACAACCACCAACAGCCCTAAAGCAGGAGTAAGTCGGACCAGCTGACTGGGAATGTCACCATCAGACTCTCAAAGCTCCATAGGTGACTGAATCTATCAACTTCCTGTCTCACAAACAGAGACGTTTTCCATACTGCCGCCTACACTCAGCCATAACCCGGGGCAACTTTCCCAGATCATTAGAATCTGTGTCATCCTTCCATGACAAGAGAGAGAAACAACAATAGTTATTAATGTATGCTCACACAATTGGAATTGCTTGTTGTTGACCATTACAGAAACACGAGTCCATGGCAGCTACACTGCATTGTTCGACACCCTGCTCCCAAGTGGCTAAAAGACTATTTGCAAAAACAAGAAATATCAAAGAGGAAGAGGAGCAGTGTTGTTCTTTCCCCTTTCCTGCACATGCACTAGCTTGCCCATCAAGACATACGATGACCTTCCTTGTTATTACTTACTGGCCCCCTGGGTACAACACACTACTCTTGCAATATTGGCTGGACCTCGTGAAAGAGAACCAAACATTATCAAGACAAATGACAGAAGCAGGAGATTTCAAACTCCAAATTGACAACGGCACCAACAAGCCAACTGCGGACTGTTTCAGCACATGTTCCCTTTAGGCTCCCCTCTTGTCCTCCCTGACCCAACTCACCTAACGTTCACAACATGGACAACCAGTTCACACTACATGCAACCACCAGCAAAATCATGACCTCCAGAGAATTCTGGTGAGCTCACCAACTCCCTTTGGTCATCATCCAACCAACGTCACCCATGGCAGGACATGGAACGACAAGCCCGCTAACGATAGTTGCTCTTCCACCATCCAGCAATATCTCAACCCAAGACTTTGCTGACACATTTACTACACCCAGAACCAACCCACAGTGATGACCATGTCAACTCTGAACAATAGCTGATGGCTATTCATCCGGAAATTGAAATATACCTCACATCTTGAAATCCCTAAGAAAGCAAAAAGCCAAACACAGGAATTAAATCAACTAGAAAAAGGTGTAAGAAGGAGCTAGCATACCTACAAAGATACAGACAAAAAACTGGAATAATCCCGACACAATTCGGATTATAAAAATGCAAAACTGCCAGCAAGATTAATGCAAGGAGCTACAAGAAAACAGTCTGCTCGAGGAAGAAAGATAATCTACAAGGCACAATCAGTGAAGTGAAAAAGATGTCTGTGGAGGTTTTCAAAATCCTTAATGAATTTACCAACCCAACTGAGTACCAAAAACCAAGTAGTTTCCTCATCCAAGCTCTCGGGTAAAATCACAGCATTCTTCGTGGACAAAGTGAAAGAGCAAAGATCCATGTCAGTGCACTCCACTACTTCCACAACCACACCGTCCATGCACTGACAACATCCTGCTATGTCAGTGCTCTACACCATTCTCAAAGAATGTTTGATAAGTCTGTCCTGCAAACTTAGAGCCTTTTGCAGGGACACCCATCTATGCCCCGCAGCCTTGTTGAACCCCAACATGGGAACACGGTGGCTGTCACTCAACACCTTGCCCAACACATCTTTCTTAGCAAGAAGGATAGTCACTACTCCCTACTCAAAAACGTACCATTAATTATAGAATCCTAGCCTACCTCTTTCTGATCTCCAGCCTGGGCTCATTATAACAATTGCGAAATGCATTTAACGGCGCCGCTAATGGTGGCGGTACCGTTAAACGCATCCTGCAATATTACGAGGTTCCCTCGCGGGACCCGATGTGGACGTCTGGTTTTACCAGACGTCCAGAGCGGGTCCCGCGAGGGGTCCAGGGAGCTAATAACGGGCCGGTGGTAATCGCCCCGTTGTTAGCTCCCCTTTCCTGCCCATTCCCATTAAGCCCTATGGGGGCTCAAATAGGAATGGGGAAGGTCTGGGCCCGGATTCCCTGAAGGAGGAATTAGCGGGCCCTCCAAACTCGGAATGGCCCAGTAATTCCCCATTCAGGTAACCCGGACACGGTTTTGGAGGCAGCCATGCCCCTAAAGGGCATGGCTGCCTCCAAAGTCGTAATGAGGAAGATTTTGGAAAAGGTGGGCACAGATCAGTTACAGGAATATACTTATGCTTGTGCAATTCTCAAGCGACTAACAATCATTGTCCATAACATCCAGGGCCACAGAATTACTCTTTTTCTCATTAGAATGTCCTACCCTAGCAGTCCTGAGCACACAATACCAGTCAACTGGGTATGAAATTGAGGACCTCAAGTATGGGCATGTCTTGTGCTGCTCCTGCCTCCCAGACATTACTCCTGAAAGACAATTGGATCCAGTTGTTGATGTAACGGCATGCATCTTAACTTCACCAGTAACCATACTGGTCCAATCATATCACCTTCTCCCCGTGATTGCTCATTGCATACATGGTGCCATCTGCAAAACTACTGTATGTCTTTGCACCGCCCTTAAAAGTCTATAAAAATCACTCAGAGATCTTAATTAACGTTAAAGATGCCAAAAGCAAGCTATTTGATATCTTAGCATGCTTACTTCAAATTCAGGCCTGGTTGGCAGAGAAATTCCCTATGCTTTAATAGGAGATAAAACTGAAATTCTGATCTTTTGTCCAAGCAAAATCATAAAACTGCTCTCTGATAGGATGCCCAGTCTAGGCACTTTGCCAATCCCAGTGGAAACAGTATGAACATTATGTATCAGTTTTGATTTCTTTCCAGACCTCATCTTCAGGCCCTAAGTGTATGTAGTGATCAAGAGTACATGCCACTAACTGTACAGGCTGCACTACATGCTCCCACCTCCAGGGTTCTGCCACAAGGTGAAGGCAAGTTGTGCTCCTTTCCTGTCCAGGCTTGACTACTTCAACAGCCTCTTCATGGCAAGCCCTAAATGCATCATAGGATGTATGTAGGTGGTGAAAAACATGGCATGTCATAGGGCCCTGGGCTTTAAAAGAAGAAACAACATCTCTGTAGGCTCAAAGATACTCTACTGACTATCACTTGAACACTGGAGTGTGTGACGCACCAAGCAAGCGCATGCAGTGGGTCCAACTACCTAGCAGAGGAACTGGGGTGGTGCAAACCATTGAGTAACCTTAGGTCAGCCAACACTGGTCCTTTGCGTGTCTAATTACATATGGAAACACAGAGGAGGCATTACGTGTCATGGGGCCTGTTTTAAGACATGATGTGAACTGCCTCTGAGCCCGAGACATCAGGAGAACCACCTCTGCATCTGAAAGGACCGAGAAACTCTGTTCTTCCTGAAGGTCATTTCTGAGTTTAGCTAAACCGCCCTTCAGCCCATCTGGGGCATGCAAATTGACAAGGGGGGTCCTGGGAGTCTCTCTGCCAGACATTAGTCCTGGTTACGAGAGACTTACCCAGAGTCTTTAGCTCACTATCTTTCACAGAGAAGAAATATCCCAAACATATCAGTCTTTGTCCTGCCCTGGGGCAGTCCAGCACCGAAATGCTAGGCAATTCTCCTCTGAACAAGAGTACCAAAAGCATCCCCAGACACATGTTTCGGTCTGGTTGGACCTCATCAGTAGAGAGGAGCTGTGCCTCTCTAAGAATAGTGAGCAAGGGGTCCACGTCTGGATTCCCCTAGTAACTTAGGGTGAGAACCAAAGTTACTTGAATATGCAAATTGACAAGAGGGGTCCTGGGAGTCTCTCTGCCAGACATCATAACCATTACCTGAACAGCTCAACGGGCTCTTTACTCCTGAAAGAGTCCACGTCTTGCAGAATCACTGGCCGGGTTTGGAGATATCTCTATATAAACAACAGCTCTTATCGCTCTCCTACGATGGAACTTTTACTGGAGCACGGTAGGCAATTTCTCTAAGTCTACTAAGACTTGGGGTTCCGGGAGACTTAACTGGCCACCCACCAGTGACCTCAAGAGATGTCTTGATACCACAGAAGGAAGTGGTGGAAGAATTACATATTTCCACGTACCTAGCATTTGGTAATCCACCCTTTTGGTCTTGAGCCCCATGGCTTCCATTGGATGCTGAAATCACTTCCCGTGTCAGATTTACCTGCTCCTGCTCCCACAATACCTGCCCCCTGCTCCAGGAGATGCTTCCCCACACGACTGCCCATCCTGCTCCCACTGTCATATTGCTCTGATGGGAATCGTACAAAAATGTCGACCTGAGAATTGCGACGGCCTAAAATACCGACTTTTTTTTTAAACCCCTGCCTTACACCACATATATATGTGGATATTATAGTAACATGGGTGGCTGCGGGGGGTCTCCCCCCGCATATCTATGTGGTGCAAAGAGGGTTTAATTAAAAAAAAGTCTGGATTTTTGTCCGTCGCAATTATCTGTGGTCTCAGTGATCACATAGATCCCTCTGATGCAGTCCGCCCTGCAGGTAACGCTGTAAGAAATTTCAAAATAAATAAATAAAAACATTTCGAGATGCTGTAACTGTCCAACATTTTACGTGTTTTTATTTTGGGCTCAGGCTGGCATACAAATATTGGACCCTATGTGTCGTTATAATGGGTTGTGAGTTTGCGCAGAATGGGTCATTTGGCGTAGACCCCTTGCCATTTTCATTTTTATGAATTATCAGAATGGAAGCAATATATAAAAATGGCACAGGAAAAGGATGCACTGCAATCAGAATTCAGGGCCCTGTTGAAACCGGGGCTCTCATCTTCTGTATGACACAAACTACCAAGCAGTGCTCTTAAACCTCCCGATCTTAGAAATTCTGCCAGAATGGGGAAAGGAATATGAAGTCAATTTCTACTTTAATTGGTTATATGTCCATTTTTTTTTTTAAATCTGTTTTTATTACGCGTTTCTTGTTTTACAACTGAAAAAAAAAAATACAAATTCAAGCCATTATCGATACATGTTACCTTCAGAGTATCTTCCAGCAGTATCATCTTAAAGCATTCGTGTCATAAAAGGACGAAGAAGAGCGGAGCAGTGTCCGACTGAAGTCTTGCGAAACAACTTCCCATTTCCCCCTCCCCACCTCCCCTGCCCTAACCACTCATGACAAACTGATAGGTTAAAAAAGTGCATATAAACTGCATGTTGCTATTTGGTGGGGGGATGATCCCAGACAAAATGTGAAGTCTTTTCTTGGAGTCTGAGGAGCAGCCGTCCTGCAGGTGACAGTGGTGGCCTCTGTCCGTAGGCATGTTCACATCGCCTTCATGAAGTCCCAAAAACGTTAGTGATATTTCAAATAGTTCTCCAAATCTCTGCTAGATAGTTGTGAGACAATTATTTGTCGATAACTGCATACGCTTACACGATACATGTCGGATTAGTACAACCATGTGGGCTAGCATCTCTTCACAAACTCTACAAATGAACCTGCTTGTGAAATCATCTTTACAAACTAGGTGAGCACAGGGTTCTGCCACAGCATGGACTGATGTATCTGTTGATGTAAAATACAACTTGAGGTTTCGAACTCTAGAGTTAAAAGGAGGAATCTTATATAACACAGGCATCTACTGATAGATTATGACTCGCTCAACTACATATTTGGTGTAAATGAAATAATTCGTTTTTGCGAATAACAGAAAAAAGTGTCACTAACGGAATTTCTGCCACTTTTACTGCATTTCCAAACAAGTAACAGAAAATCGTCTGAAAATTCTCTGGTGCCAATTCAATTTGAGGACTACGCTTCGGGGGAATTACCGCTGAAAAACGTTGCCTATTCCTACAGTATTCATTCTTCCAGAGGAATTAGCACTAACAAAAGTGAATTCCACAATATTACAAGGTGAAATACAACTGGGATATGACCAAACAGGCAGCACTTCATCCCAAAAATCAGTGCAGTTACCTCCACCTCGGAGGTGAAGATTAATGTATCCAAGTAATGAAAATGAAGGCAGAGATGCGTCCAATTGCACCCAAAAGAGTGCTTGAGGGCCACACCTTCCCCAAAACCACTTCCAGGCTTCAACATGCGAGGCGTAGCAGATGTGGACTGCAGCCTCCACACTTTCTTACTGTTTATCGAGCTCCAGAAACATGCAGTGCAGCCGCAGCAAAGGCAGAGGAGATGTCTGATGAAGAGGACGCCCATACCTTGTGCCAGACCCCCCCTATGTGCTGAACAACAACCAAATAATCATTCTCCACCAGCTGGACGGGAACATCTTTGCAGGCCGGCCCACTTCGATACAGTTGCACCTCAAGAGCGGGATCCACATCAGGACTGCCATCCCGGCCCTGCTAAAGATGTTGCCAATCCTGCACTTCCTGGCAAGGGGGATATTTCAGAACACTGTTGGAAAGCTCCATATCATGTCCCAGCCAACCTTCTATGAAGTAATGATGCAGGTGCTTGAGGCATTAATGAGACATGCACCAAATCACATTGCCGTGTTCACCACTCCAGTCCAGGTGACTGCTACCAAGCCATGTTTCTATGTCCCCAATGAGAAATCTCCCCTGGAATATAGGCATTTGGCACTGATCCGACCCCAGGCAAAGGATCCCATCTACAGCATTAGGAAGCAGCACCATTCCATGACCATACAAATGACGCGCAATGCCAATCGGACGATGACCCACTGCTGCGCCGGTGTCCTGGGTCTCGCCCATGACCGTGATCCTGCAAAACAGCACCCTGCCAGGAGACATTGACACCCACAGGGGGCATCGTACAGGTGAATGGGTGAGTAACAAGACTGAAAATGCAATGTGTATGTGGAGCAGGTAAAGAAAAGGGGATTAGATGTGAGGACAGAGGCCTACTGACATACACATGTCATGCACACACGCCCACACCCTAACATCACAACAGGAGGCATATGCCTAGAAGAAAGCAGGATTATGTGCTGCAGACCTCCAGAGTATTGGCACTACTTCGTAGGACCTCAAACACGAAATTCTGTATCTTACTACAGTTCCCATAATGCCTACAGCAAGATGCCTACAATAGACCACGTCAAATATGTCTTTCTTCCCCTCGGCATAGTATGAAATGCATGGGCGCAATAGTCAGGCACCCCGATATACAGTAATGTATGCACCCCAATCCTTGACCATACGTAGGTATCTGTAGCTTCATGAAAGGCATTACAATGACCACATCACCCAACAATGCACATCAATAGTAGCATCGATTACTAGCAAAATCCCAGCAATTGGGCATTAAGTATGGACAGGGTTGCAGCTGGTATAGTGAGGCAATAATGGCGGCCACCTCATTCGCTATGGAGCAGGATGAGCAGTACTCTTCGGCCAGGCTAAGAAACAGTCACCCCCAAATCTCGGCGAGTGAGACTGTCCATGTTTGCCAAATGAAATATAAAGCACAGGAGAATGATGACCACTTGCACAACACACTCTCCGGTGGCAAAATACTTCTCTTATTTCAGGTGACTCTGGCTATCTGCTGCTGCCACGGCGGATGGCACCCATCAGGAACCCTGGGACATCAAAGGCGGTGACAAGGCGCACATCTGGGCTACTGAAGGAAAGATTCTGGTGCCTCCATCAGACAAGTGGGGCACTCATGTACCGCACTGAGGAAATGGAGAAGATTGCTCTGTTCTGTGCAATGCTGCACAGCAAGAGCATTACGTGGAATGTCCCCATGCATCCAGAGGATGGCAACACTCACCCAGATTTCAATGCTGATGATGATGATGATGATGATGCATGTGATCACAGGTCAACTAAGGATGGGCGTGATCATCGAAGGGAAGGACACATCATCCGTCAGGAGCTTATTGAGAACTAATCTGAGCACAAATGAATTCACATTTCGCTTTACAACAACTCTATAACAAACACTGACTGATGACTGGATTCTGTGATGGAATACTTACCATTTTATCTAAGAGGGGCACACTCATGCCCACCACCACACTCATCCCCAATATCTATGCCCACCCAACATCCTCATACCGAACATCCATGCCGCCCACCAACACATCCCCAACTACCAGGTCCACCTACCAAACACATCACCAATGCACACGACCAACCCAAAACCCTCGTGCCAAATACCCATACCCGCCGCCCTCCCCACTCTTCCCCAAAACAATGTCTGCTGTATGGCATTACCTACTACAGTGAGGCCTTACATGGCTGGTGGTGGGAGGGGACCTCTCCAGTGAGACAGCTTCACTGGGCCGCTGAGGACAGATCCAACAGTAACAGTGGCTGAGATGGAAATAGTCGAGCCATCATCTGAAGATGCTGTGGCATAGGTGGCATCTGCTAGTCTCCTCCTCTGCTCCCCCCCCCAATCAAGCCCCTTTTCTTGATGCACCCTGAATAGTGTCACACATGGCCTGAGAGTGTCCAAGCTGTTCCGGTGCCTTGTTCTATATTAGCTCCTGTCACTGCTCTATCTGGATGAGCCTTTGCCAAGTGTGTGTTGGGGGACTGGGGATGGTGGCTCATGGGGCAGCTCCCCTCGATGCATGAGGCCTTTCATCTGCAGAGATATCCTCAGGAGGGAAATCAATATCCTGCTGATGATGCCCCTGCAGTGCATGACCAACGGGTAAGGGGAGAGAGTGGGACTGGGAGTCCAGCAGATGAACGCCCCCCACCCCTTGAAGCAACATGGAGGCTTGGACTCACACAGGTAAACATGTTCCAGAGGTGGTAGTTGCCACAGTGGTAGTTAGAGCCGTAGAGACGCATGTGACTGATGTAATGGTGACAACAGTTGGAGGCAGAGTCACACGTGGCAAGCGTGGTGGTGACAGTGGTGGGCACAGTGTGACTCGTGCTAGTGGGGGGATAGTACAGTTGTTTGATGTGCTGAGAAGCTCTTTAGATGCGGAGGCCGGGGTCGCTGGCAAGAAGGTAGCGGAAGATGTCTAGTCTAGTTATTCCAGCGACTGCCAGCAGTCTTCCCTGCATTCTGCACTCAGAGGGTGGTGCTGATGTTGATGAAGTGGTTGCATTAGGGCCTACTGTGCTGGTGCCTTTTTCCACTCCATGGTTGGCATAGCTACTGTGAAGAGACAGAAAGAGGACTCTGACATTGAGATGTTTTTCTGTAAGCAGTGTTTATCTAACTGAAAGATAACCACTCACCTGGCCCTATTGCTATGAGGGACTTTGGTGTGTTTCCAACTTAAAGTTAAGGTACTGGTCAGAATGCGTAACTGGCTCTACCCCTAGAGAAAATAAAGGCACAGAATAGGAGTCAGCCGGGAGACTCGGTTTGCTCTGGTAGCTGACATCTTTCCTCAAACAAACGTTTTTGTCCAACTTGGCTTCTCTCTGGGCCCCCCACATGGGCCTCGGGGCCACGTTCTTGTTCAACAAAAAGGTCTTGAAGTCTGACACGATGGAGGGGATATTTCTCCTGCCTTCCCTGGCCTTGCTCCACTATGCAGTCCTTATAGAACAAAGTTATGGTTTCTTAGTCTCAACAGTCACAAAGAAAACATTCATTATGGTTCACGGAAATAACAAGGGTGATTTCCTGGGTCTCTCCTACTTTACTTGGGCAAACTTTAGAAGTTTATATAATATGTCTTGTATTTGTCTTTTGGGTATGGCAAATAACTTTTTCTTACGTCTATGTCTGACAAACCCTCCTGGATCGATTGATGTGGCACCCCCTTTTCGTCATAGTTCCTGGGGGGTCTCTAAACCATTATGCTTCTGTGTTATAGCTAGGTTTTTGTCAGGCCGCCTAGTCTTTTCAAACACCCTCTTTTTACATGCTTCCTTCTCTTCTGTCAGGTTCTCACCCACTTGGTTGGTATGATTGTTTCACTTGCTCGATTGGGACCTTGACTTTATCCCTTGTTCTCTATGACTCCCCTTCTGGATGAGGGGTATTAGTTTTGCTTCCTCGGGTCAGCAACTGATTTCCTGAGGGGATAAAGGTTCATTTTTGGTTCAACTGATTATGTTTCTTTGAATCACTATGCATGTTTGGTATCTTAAAATTGCTGTCGGGATAACTAGTCCTCTCTGTCCCTCTGCAAGGTTCACTTTCAAGTTTCAGAAATAGACTTTTTGCTGCGGCCCTCTTTTGGATTTTAGTTAGAGTTTGTTCTTTTTGGCATCCGTTTTGCATGTCAGGTGAGTTATTCTCAGGTTGATATCTTGTGATCCCTCCTAGATCTATTGAGGCACTTTCCTCTTTTGGCTCAGTGTGTTCATATGTCTCTGACAGTATGCAGATGTCTATGACTTATATCTCCTTCACCCACTAGCCCTTCCTTTATCCCCTTCGTAGCTACTCAATATCTCTCTGATTCAAATTCAAGTTTCTAAAAGAATTCTTTAATTCAGCCGCTTTTAGGGACTTCCATGAGTTGTGTTAATTCTTTCCAAATTCGTTTCTAAATTTGTTTTGTAACAAGTTTTCCTCTAATTGCCTCTAGCGCATTACTGGGATCTTGCGGTCTTCAATCCTTGGAGGGGTGGTCGCTCCGGCGACTGCTTCTTTCTCTGCTGGACGTGGGTTTGTTGCATCCGGCAATGGCTGCCTTCCTTCTGCCTCAGTGGCCTTGTTCCTTGTGGCTTCTGCTTTCGATCTTGGTCTGAGAGCTGGGAGCCTTTTGCCCCGGCGTCTCTAGATTTGGTGGCATTCCGCTGCCTCTAGCCCACCACATAGAATTGGTGATCCTGTCTCCACTGTGCATCGGTTCCGTCCAATAGCTGCAGTCTCTGCTCTGGGAGTCAAGCCTCTGCTTGCTGGTGTTTGCGTCAGCTCTCTGTCGGGTTGCTGCGTGCATTAGGTATTTGTAGTTTTCCACAATAAGGAGCACTTTCCCATTGGTCCCTTGAACTTAAGTTTTGGGAGGGTTCAGCAAACACATTAGTTCAGGGCAAAGGCACCATTCAGTCATCCTAATGATCAATTCTCATGTAGACTGAAAACTTGGAATTTAAGGGAGATCTCATTGTCTACTTAGATTATGAGTCCTTTTCCTCTATAGGGATGTCACTCCCAGTGAGACCCTGCTTGTCCAAACCCCTAAGGAGGGCTTTGAGTAGCGGGCTGACCTCCCTAGTCTGAGATAGGGTGGCTCCCCCTTGGGCCGAAGGTACACATTCCCTAGATTATTCGTACTACCTTTTGTGACAGAAGTGACATGCTATCACTTGAAATTTTCAAAAAAGGGTTGCTTTTGCATTTCAGTTGAGCATTTTCTAGGCCTTGCAATGAAGTTCATGTAGGGAAAGGTGTGGACATTACACATGGGGTGCCTAGGACTTGATTTGTTGGTTCATTGCACCTAGTCATGGGATGACATGCCTTCCAATGAATGGGCTTTGCAGCCATATAATCTTGGGGACTGATGTTCCTGGTAGTGCACACAGTATGGACATTCCATACCTTTTGCTTGCTTGTAGATGATCTGAAGTAATGGTGACAGTGGAGCGGGCACAAGTGGTGATCAGAGAAGTGAGGTGTGGGGGTAGCCATCATGCAGTTTCTGCTTCACTGATGGATAATGCATCCTACACAGGTATTGAGGCTACTTGGTTGGGTGTGTATATAAGACATATGCCCCATATGTGGCTGTGTCGCCCAGTACATTTCAGGTTTGGCAATGCCCGTATGTTAGAGCGAAGAATGATTGTGCATGTTTATGTTCTGTGGATATATATCAGCCAATTCATGATAAATAACACGCCATGTGTGTGACTTGCCTTATACCCTAATTATTAGTTTACTCCCTTGTGTATGTGAATGTGAATTGCCAGGCCCAGATCTGCATGATCAATTGCCATTCAACCAATATTGGATGCTACACTGGCAAATGGACTATCATGTGCTTACCGGGGTCAACTTGGCTACCAGCTCCACACTCGTTGGCTCCAGCAATCTTCAGTCCATCCATGTGGAGGATGTTGCTGACTGCTTCCCCCCAGAGGGTTGGTTTAGTCAGATCTCTGCTGCCTGCTCCTGTGGCAGCTGTCTCCTTACAACGGAGTGCCAGGAGAGGGCATAGCCTGCCCTTGAGGTCCTTACAGTTCTTTTCAATGACCTCTGTGCTCCATCCCCCACCCCCCAATATTATCAGTATTTATTTATTTTTGGCTTTAAGGCAGTTTTGCTCTTTTTACGTTAATGGACGAAAAACATGTATAGTTCACATGTTCCAAGTTGTTAAAGGCCCTGAAGGTAGGCATGAAGGCGCTACGTCTACCTTTATATATGGTTGTGAGCAAGCGGCAAGTAATGCTGCGAAACGCGTCGTTTTTCTTGGGAAGAATGAAAGATGTATTTTAACAAATAAAGAAGCCTTTAATGGAACGCTGGTAACCGTCTACTTTTTGAAGCCTGGTATGAAGGAGAGTGCTCCTTAAATGACTGACAACAAGCCAGTTTCTTTGAAAATATTTATATATATATATATATATATATTTTGCTTTAGAGCGTTTCGTTGTTTTTGGAGGCAAGAGGGCACAGAACACAGGTTATGTTTGCGCATCCCTTTTCCAGTCTGCCGCCAAGCAGCACTCGCTTTCATGCACGTATGGTATATTCACACTGGTGTAGCCCCAAATGGTTTCCTATGGAATTCACCAGAGTTTTAAACCAGCAAAAAGCAGGCAGAATCCATTGTAAATGCTGCCTGCAATGCATGAATGGCAGGCAGCATTGACTCAATATGCAGAGCAAAGTGCAAAAATAAGCCATAAAGGCAATTTCGCCTGCTTTTACACCTTTCTTTTACAGGTCAAAGAGCAAATGATTAAAACTGCTTGAAGAGCACGTTTGTAAGTGAAAACCAAAGTGGTTCCTTCTGAGCAAGTAACACAAACATTGAAGTAGGGCTCCTTTGTGTTTTGTTTCCAGCTGCACGCTTGCAGAAAAGGTCACACACTATGGAATTGAAGGCCAATAATTCGTTTTCATTTTTCTTTGAGTAATTTGTTTGCGAAATCCTGTGGTCCTGAGTTTTCTTTCAACTCAGGGTGACAGTCACAAGGCAATGCACCTCTACATTGGAATTCATCTCTCATAAGTCTCACCAGTGACACATTTAACAGAGTGTGCGTGCATGCATGTACACTTGCAGTTGGGTTGGAGAGAGAAGTGCTGAAACTTCGATATGGAATAGAAGCGGATCCATAAGCCAGTGCAGCCATCAATGGGACACTCGGGCTTTAAGTTAAAACTTGAACGCTCCTAGATAAGTGGCAGGCGGCTCCTAGGTACAGGAGTTGTGCTTTCCTCATATTTAAGTGATGCCCAGAGCATTCACCTCTAACAGAAGACAACTAATTGGATGTTGACCAACTCGCAGTAGGCCAGCTCGTCGTAGCTGTTTCCCTGTATTTTTTTAAACTTGAGTATGGGGGTAATTCTCCTATTCCCCCCTCCATAGCCCCCAACCTCTTCCCAAACTTTCAAAAGGAAAACAAAATGTACCCTAACTCAGCAGCCTCCTACAAATGGCATGACAAAATGTGGCAAAACGCCCACAAAGCTTTGGCCTCCTGCGATTGGGCCTATACCCTCTCCTCTGCTGCAAGCTCGTGCCTGGTGAACTATGAGCGCTTCTTCCACTCAGGAAGAGGGTGGCAACGCTCCTGAACCTGAGCGCCACCAGCAATCAGAGTGTCCCCTGAGTGTCATAAGAGAGCCAGCAGGACTTCCTTTTTCTGGTTCTTCCCTTTCGGAAAGGAACTGCAAATCGTACTTGTGCCAGTGGTGGTCCCAATAGTGGGAGTACAGCACTTTTTTCACCAGTTTGCTTTGGGTGGTATGTAGTTGCAAAGAAAATGTCCCAAAAAGAGTGGAGCCAGCAGCAGCCTCTGAGTGCTTGAAACCAAACCAGCCTGCTGTGCCCAGTCTGAGATATGTTGGTGCTATGGTGGTGTCTACATGAAGGCAATATGGTTGTGATAACCTGCTTGAGGAGTTCAGCCTGAAGTGTCACAGCTGCTATGGCATGGCAAGCAGGATTTCGCAAACTCTTTATTTAAACAGCAGTAAGGACAAACAACTTTGATTCCCGTAATCTGCCTATATGTATGTGGGGCTCACCCACCAATCCAGACTGAGTCATTTCCATAAAGTGCTCCTCTCCCACATCTAGTCACCTTTTCTTAATTCTCAGGGACACAAGTGTTGGGCAGTTCTGGCCTCTTTTTTCCCTTTTTTTGTTGGTGGTTTTTAAGGGTTTGCTTTGGTTGGTGAGAAGTTACATTTAGTAGTAGTTTTGCTTGTCAACTCTTCAGGGCTTTGATATTCGTTAGTAGCAGTGGGCGCAGTTGGTCTCTAGTGGGTCTGGTCTGATTTCTTTTTAGTGAAGGCTTGCCATGCGTGCCAAGGTTGAGTCTAGGAACCACCGACATGTGATATTTGTGGTTTCCCTTTTATTTCTTTGTTTTTTTGCACAGCACATTTCTCTCCTTGGAAATAGTGTCAGGGCCCTCCGCAATACACTTAGGAAGAAGGATCATGTTTAGTTAAGAGGGATGCTCCTCTCTGATTAAGTAGTAGGTGCCTCTATTCAGCCCCATACCCCTTTACATATGCCTTAGGTTGAGGCATGGAAAGGGGAGTCCAACACTGTATAGATCTTTCTGTCAATGGGCCTCATTACGGGGTCAGTACTCTATAACAACGTCTCTGCCGCCTGATATCCCAGCTATACTGGGATATCATGAGCGGTGACAGAACGCTTATTTCCCATTCCCATGGAGCCCCATCGGACTCCATGGGAATGGGTAACCTGAAGCACCAGCACCGTTAGTAACGGTGGGTGCCGGTGCTTCAGGGAATAGAATGCCGGTAGGTGCCTGAACTCCAGGCTGGTCAGACCTGCCGGGAGTTCCGTGTCCCTACCGGCAGACTCTTAGTTTGGCAGTCCGGAAAGGGTGCCAGTACGTTTCTACCGGCACCCTTATTTCCGGACAACCAAACTCATAATGAAGCCCAATGCCTAAGTGAATAAATGGTGTAGGAGGATTAAATCAAATCTATTTGGTCATAGGAGAATTGGTAGCATTATTTTTTTTGACAGGTTGATTTTGCTGCATATATATCAGGGGGTGACCCCAGCATACCCCTTTTTAATCCGCCGACAATAATTATTTCCCCTAACCCAGCCACCAAATGTTTATGCAGAAAAATTCAGCAATAAATCTGCGATAAATACTCCTACAACCAAATAGGATGCTCAATAATCTGCCAGTTGCAAATACACTCAGAGAGTCTCTATCTGTATCCCTATCCCCATGGACAAAGCTTACTCCATCCCTGATCCCTCTTAGGTGGAGGGGTGAATTGCAAGAAACGTGGGGTCTGCTCCCTATCCCTTCCCCACCTAGAGCATGAGGGAGAAACATGCGGCCATTGTCCTAAACCTGCTCACCCCAGGACATCTAAGGAAAGGGAATCTGCTTTATCTTCATTAAGCATTTAAGGTACTTGTAAGACCCTCTGGCCATGAAAAAGGACAGAGCATGGCAAAAAGAGCTAGGCTGGCTCTAGCTACAGGCCTCTCGCTATAAGGGGATCAGGACCCCCTTTCTCCACCTTTACTACTTGGGGTGACTAATAACTTTGGGGCATTAATCCCTTTCTTCTAAGAGGAGGATGAAGACTATGAACAGGAGGAGGTAGAACTCTGTGAGGAGGATTATGAGGAGGCTGATCCTGCAGGCTTAGTTGAATGTTTGGGTGATTCTATGCTTGTTCCTTTAGCAATTTCTCACTCCACATCTAGGAACTGGGGCCCTCTAGAGACGATGGCCAGGTACACGGATGACTTTATGAGTTTCAAAATATGATCCTCCTCTAGGGATAAGATGAAGGCTGAATGCCCAAGCACTAAGGCCCCCTCAAATGCCTTGGTGACACATCCATTGATCCTAAAATGTATTTTACAAATATAGCAGGGATATTTCTAAAGGTGTAGATAGCTCCTGGGCTTCTGTCAAGACCACATGCTCAATGCTTAATATTCTTTGATTAAGGTCTTCAACCTATCAGAAGCAGACAAATGTTTGGGGGCAATCTTTGGACACTGGTAAAGTATTTTGGGACACCTTTCTAAAAGATTCATGGAAATATATCATGATTTTTCCTTCTTTGGAAAAGGCACAGTTAACATTGAGGAATATTTTTGACAGAGAGTGTCGGGTAGAGGCTGCTCTCCAAGATTCTTCTCTGGGACATCTGTCCCCAATTTGTCCAGTCAGAATCCCAGGTGCAACAACCCTCTTTCTTCTCTCATTGAGGAGAATTTGCCAGACTACGAGGGTGCTGAGGAAACAGAGGCTGAGGTCGATTTACGTAAGGTAGATGCTTCCTTTCCGCTACAGCATCCCATTCCTTTTGAGGGGATACATTTTTTTATAAACATTGGCTGACTATTTCTTGGGACTCTCGGGTGTTGCAGTCTGCTCAGGGGTTTGTCCACCAGTTTCTGACATTCACTTGCAATCCAATTTACTTTTCCAAGTGAACAAGATCCTGAGAGATCAGGAGATTTAGGAATTATTCAGGAAGTGGATGATAGAGTGAACAATAGGACAAGGGTTACCTCCTGCTCAGCAGTCTTCAGGACCTGAAATAGTTCATTTTGACTCAGCATGTCAATATGGAGACAATCTAAATGTAAAAATATGTGTTGAGGCTTGGAGGCAAGTTGGTTAGGTTGGATAACGTGGAAGCATATGTCATGGTCCCCCTTTTATTTTTGACAACACAGGATGTTCCTCCAGTTTTTTTAGAAAGGGAAATAAGAACAGTTTTGGTCCCTACCATTTGGTCTAGAATCAGCCCCTTGGTGTTTTACAAATCTTCTAAGAACAGTGGCAGCTTTTTTGAGAGCCAGGTGAAGTTTGCTTAATCACCTATCTGTGGAGAGGGCAGGAGCCCCACCTCAGTGCACCCATCTGTGGAGCGGGCAGGAGCCCCCACCGGACATCGAGGCCCAGCCAGGAGCCCAGCTGCCCTTCTGCGTCGTGGGACTCACCTGGCCATCCGGAGAGGAAATCCATCAGAATCCTCACCTCACGCCCCTCCTGGGATCCACCCTGCACCTTTCCGTGCATTTTATACTTATTAAGCCTGCGCTGGGCCCACGGTCCGCACGTGCCGACATTTCTGAAAAACAAAATTTCGGGCGCGATGCGGGCTGAAAACGAGGCTCTGCCTCGGGCTCGTTGCTAGGCAACGTGTGTTTGTTGTCCTATTTGAACAAACACTTACGCTGGCGGGTGGAATAGCCGGCGGCCACCCCATGGCCACTATAAGGCCAGCTGCCGTTTGCCCCACCTCATTGCACCCATCTGTGGAGCGGACAGGAGCCCCACCTCAGTGCACCCATCTGTGGAGCGGGAAGGAGCCCCCACCGGACACCGAGGCCCAGCCAGGAGCCCAACTGCCCTTCTGCGTCATGGGACTCCACGTGTGCCTACCTGGCCATCCGGAGAGAAAATCCATCAGAATCCTCACCCCGCACCCCTCCTGGGCTCCACCATGCACTTTTCCGTGCATTTTATACTTATTTAGCCTGCTCTCGGCCTACGGTCTGCAACAAACTGACGGGCGCGATGCGGGCAGAAAACAAGGCTCTGCCTCGGGCCGGTTGCTAAGCAACGTGTGTTTGCTGTCCTATTTAAACAAAAACTTCCGCCAGCAGGTGGAATAGCCGGCGGCCACCCCAAGGCCCCAAGGCCACTATAAGGCCAGCTGCCCTGTTTGCCCCTGTTTGCCGCTGACTGATGCGAGGCGCATCTCTTCATCTGAAATTTGCCCCATGGACATGCATCTACCACAAGTACCTACCGGATGTAAGTAACACAGTAACTTGCAATGTAGCCTACTATTACCCACTACCCACTCTATTAATATCATAGCCAGCCTCCTCCCATTTCGGCCAAACATCATTCTGACTACCTATGTCTCCCACCCATGTGTGTTGATCCATTGCTCATGTCATCTATATTAACTGTTCATTGTGTCAAACCAAACATATCTGCCGACTGTCCCTCTTATGCCCCCTGATTTTGCCTACTGAGCCTTGGCATATCCCTAGGTGGCCCCCTATCTGTCTGCTACACTCAACCGTCATGCTGCCCACCATTTATTTGCTGCATCCAGCCCTATGCTGCATACTATTTGATTATTGCATATGTTGCCCACCATTTGTTTACTGCACCTAGCCTCATGCTGCATACTATTTGATTATTGCATATGTTGCCCACTATTTGACTGATGCACCTAGCCTCATGCTGCATACTATTTGATTATTGCATATGTTGCCCACTATTTGACTGATGCCCCTAGCCTTATGCTGCATACTATTTGATTATTGCATATGCTGCCCACTATTTGACTGATGCACCTAGCCTCATGCTGCATACTATTTGATTATTGCATATGGTGCCCACTATCTGATTGTTGCACTTAGTAATACGCTGTAGCCCGACCTGTCTAGCTCGCTTTCTGCTTAACCTACCTCAAACATTATGTACCCCAATTTGTCAACCCGAGTTCATCTGGCCGCAATCATTAACCTGACAGTTCTACTTAGTACCACTGTCTACATCACCATGCTTCTGCAATGCCCCTAGAGAACCCAGTAGCCCTTTCTAGGCAACCGAATCTGAAATCCCCATGCAATATAGTACAGAGAAATCTCAGACTTCGTGCTCGTCTACCTAAGATATTCGAACCCCTCAATAAATATAATATTAACCTAAATCACCTTCCACTTAAAATACCTCCACCAATGGAAGCTACCCCACTTCCCAGCCATAAGCCGCACTCTAAAAGAAACAAGACCACCATTAACCCACATGCCACCTCTAACCTACGCCTAATGCCACAGTCAGAACCTGACCTTAAAGGAGCATTAATAAATGCTAGATCCTTAGTCGCTCATGCTACAGACATAGCAGAGACCATCCTGAAAAATGACCTTGACTTTATCGCCATCACAGAATCCTGGCTCCACGAGGCAGGAGGCCCAGCACTAACGCTAGCAGTCCCAGACAATTATACTATCCTCAGAGCTGATAGACCAGATTCACGAGGTGGAGGACTAGCGATTATCGCCAAAACGAATCTCTCCATTAGAACTACCGCCACACCTAATCTAAAATCTTGTGAGTCAATCTCCATTAAAATACCTACCACCAACTCCCAAACGCTAAATATCCATCTCCTTTACAGACCCCCAGGCCCGATCAACACCTTTAATGAAGACATCACCAATAGTATCTCAGAGAAACTAAAGAATTCTTCACAAAACCTAGTGCTAGGAGACTTTAACCTAGGGTATGATGATATTAATGATCACCAGGCTACTGCCATAGCTAACATCTTGACAGAATTAGGCTTCACTCAGAAAGTGAACACCGCCACCCATACCAAAGGGAGAACTCTCGATTGGATTGCAAGTCACAATTGCAACCTTTCTATCACTTCAATTTCCCCCAAAATATGGACTGACCACCACCTAATCTCATTTACTCTTAATACTAAAAGACCTGTTGCACCGATACCTCCTCCCGCCATACCCACACTAACCAGAAACAAGAAAAATATCACAGCTGACAACATCTTACCCTATACACTAACCAGAAACAAGAAAAATATCACAGCTGACAACATCTTACCCTATATCCTACCCAATCTCAACTCCCTACCAGATCATACAGACCCAAGCCTACTAGTGGAAGAATATAATAAGGCTATGAATACCGCCCTTGACAGCATTGCTCCGCTAAAACTTAGGAACAGCAAACCCTAAAAGCCTCTCAACTATTGGTGTACACCCCACCTAAAAAACCTAAGATTACAGAAAAGAAAATGTGAAACGGCATGGAAACTACATCCCACTATAGAAAATAAAACCAATCTAATAATTATCTCAACTCAATACAAAAAGGATATCATCATGGCTAAACAAGAAACGCATAACAACAGGATTACACAAGCTAACTCTAGCATGAAGGAGCTCTTCTCTATTTTAAAAGAATTGGAAACCCCAATTGCAGTACAGGATGACTCTATTAAAGACAAAACCTGGTGTACTGACATTCAGCTAGCACTAACTAACAAAGTGGCCAATCTCCAAAACAAAATAGCCCTAAAGAAGGCATTACTCTCAGCTCAAACTCCCCCAAATAAAACTCAGCAGTTTAAACCCAAAGAACACACCCAGTTTAACTTTTCTAAGGTATCAGTTATTGAGGTAGAGAAAACGATTCTTGCGCTTAAACCTTCCAATTGCAAAGGTGACCTATGACCAGCACAACTGATCAAGGACCCTGCTAGAGATCTAGCCCCTTTCATCACCAAACTTATCAACGCCTCCTTCACTACTGGCACCATCCCGCGCTACCTAAAGGAATCCTGGGTAGTCCTTCTTTTGAAAAAACAAACATTGGACCCCAACATACCTACCAACTACAGGCCCATTACCACAGTGCCATTTCTTCTAAAAATTTTAGATAAGGTAGCATACACCCAAATTCAAAATTTCCTTCAAGTGAACCTACTCTTAGGAGCTCGCCAATCTGGTTTTCTGCCACAACATGGCACAGAGACAGCCCTTATAGATTTGAAGGCCCAAATAGATGCACTAAGAGATGAGGGGAAATTAGCACTTCTCCTCCTACTAGACCTATCAGCTGCTTTGACTTGGTGGACCATAAAGTCTTGTGCAGTCACATGGACTCAGCGGCCCACTTCTCAAAGGAGGCTATAGTCTGGATACAGTCTTTCCTTAGTGACAGGACTATGCGGGTCTTCTCCCCATCGGCCACAGCAGACCCGATACCTATTACTTGTGGAGTGCCCCAGGGATCATTTGTCACACCAACACTCTACAATATCTTCATCAAGCCACTCTTTGACGATCTTGACAATCTGGGTATCACCTATACCAACTACGCAGACGATACCCAGATTCTCCTACCACTTACTGGGGATTATGGGCAAGATCTGGCTTTGTTGAACAGACTTTATAGCACCGTTCAGGCATGGATGGCCAACAATGGCCTGTGTCTGAACGACGACAAAACAGAGCTCATCATCTTGGGCACGGCAGCTCGTATCGCAAAACTCAACCTTAATTACTCAGCATTCATTATTGATGGGAATACTATCAAGGTCGCCAGAGAATTAAAAACCTTAGGTTTCTACCTCGACTCAACCTTATCCCTCACCAAGCAGGTAAACTGTCTGGCTTCCTCTACGGCCTACACATGTAAATTAATACAAGCCGGAAAACAATTCCTGTCAGCTGACAGCTGCTTAATCCTAACCAGAGCCCTAATCCTATCAAAACTTGATTATTGTAACGCTCTCTACATAGGGGCAAATAAACAAACCATCAACAGAATTCAAGTGCTCCAAAATAATGCGCTTAGGGCCGCCTTAAGCATCCCCAGAAGAGCATACATCTCTGAAATAAGAAGGAAACACAAATGGCTTTCCACCCAAGAAAAAATGTATCTCAAATCAGCTTCCCTCATCCACAAATGCCTAAATAACAAAGCCCCTCACTACCTAACATAACGATTCATCAGAAAAAACTCCATCAGACCGCCAAGTATAGCCAACCCTAACTGTCTTCAAGTGCCAAGATTTAAACTGTCCACCATTGGAGGGTCCAGTTTCCCAGTTAGGGCAGCACAATTGTGGAACTCCTTACCACGCACACTTAGATCCGACCAAACGTTTATCAAATTCAGAAAGAACACAATCAAATGGCTCATAGAAAAAGATATGTAACCCACACTACCCGACTGCACTAACTTAACCCTTGCTGCTTGTAATGTATTTTGACATAGATCTGCTAACATGTAAATATCTGTTAACTATGACATGTTGTCTACACCTGTACGCCGCTATACATGTACTTTGCTGTTTTTACCCTCATCATGTAACGCCGAGGAAATCTGTTTTTACCTCTGCTCTGTAACATCTGTAACCAAGCTGTAAGTTATCTTTTTTTCACCTGCGCCCTGATACCTCTGGGTCCGGCGCGCAAAATAAATAAACAAACAAACAAAAAAACAAACCTACTTCAACGACATCCTTCAGGTGGTACAATCCCGGGAGGAATTCCTCTTCCATCTGTCACAGACATTGCACTTCTTCTTGAGCTTGGATTTCATTATCATCTCAGAGAAATGTAAGGTTACACATGCTCAGAAGGTCTCATTTCCTCATTTCTGAGTTGTGTAATTGAATGCATAACCTCCACCTTTCGTCATACAATTCACAACCTCCACCTTAACCTCCCACGCCACGCTCAAATATGGTCTCCATCAGGAGGGTGCTGAAGAGGTGCCTGGCATTAAAAGTTGTTTTATTACATCAGTTGGCACGCCTCAAAATACTCCACACCTCATCCGTCCGGGCCATTTTCTCAGCTCCCTTCCATTACAGAGCCCTATAAAGGTTGAACATTCAGGCCCTTCTCAGGTATTTAGATTTGGTCTGGTATTGTGCAGATGCCAGAGAAGAGTTAAGATGGCAGCTGGCAAGATATTTACTTACAATGTGATGCCAGTTGGAATGGCTGGGGGGCAAAGTGCGGTTCTATTTTAACTGGGTCGAGGTGGTCTCCTCAGGATTCATGCTTGTACATCAATTGTTCAGAAATGGTGGCAGGCTCCATTCCTGACTGAAAAGATAATTCCCATTTTTTGGTCAGTCTCCTTGTGGACAATCTGACGGCTGTATGATACATCAGCAAAATGGAGGACACACATTCCAAAAATCTGTTAGATCTGGCAGTACAGTTTTACCTCTTTTCCCATATCAAGGTGACAGCAGAATATCTTCCAGAAATTCACAAAACGGTGCCAGACTAGTGTTCCCGGTAGTGGAGAGATTCCAGCGTTTGGAGGCTACGCACACCCATTTTGCTAAGTAACAACAACTGTGGGGTCCTTCCAGGGCCCATCATTTCACCTCTAGTTTCAATACACAACTTTCGGTCTACCTCCTGGAGAGGCCACATTCCTGCACAGGAGGCACAGATGCATTTTTTGAAATCTGAGGATAAGGGACTTGCTACACTTTCCCTCCTTTCTGTATGATTCCAAGGACTTGGTTGCTCACCAGTTTGATAGGCCCAGCCATGGTTCCCTGTACTCTTGGGCATGGTAGTGGACGTTCCCATGTTCTTGCCCAGGAGGCGGCATCTGCTACTGGACTGCCAGATTCAACCTTTTCCTCGTGTTCTGGCTAGTTCCCTTACCCTCATGGCCTGGCCTCCTCATCTGTCGATGGACCCACTCAGGACATCGGCAGGAGGCTGTTTACCTCATCTAACATTCCTTGGTTTTAGCAATGTGCGTGGTCCATTTGGATTGATTGGTGTCAGTCATGGGATACCAACCCCCTATCTATGGATGTGATACATGGGGAAAACATTTGGACTATTTTGTCATCAAAATGTTCCTGCCATTCTCTCGATGTTTATCGCTTAGGGACTTCGGATTTTCATATAGGCTGGCTGACTGGGTATCAGCCTTTGCTCTGCATGTTGCTGTGGGGAATTTGCATATCTCTCTCACCTCAACCCAGGGATTCTGGGTTGTGGGGCATGAGACTAGTCTTGTCCCTGGTTCGGGATTGCTCAGATAACTCAGATTTGCCACTTCAGCAATTGTTGAAAAACTATGTGATGCTTATGTGTTTCATATAATTCTGATCTTTAATGTTCGAGTCTTGGATTATTTGGATTGGTCTTTTATGCAGGATAGAGTCCAGTTTCAGGTCTTTAGAAGTACAAAGACTGGCTCATCTGCCATTTATTTACTGGCCTTTGTGTCTCTTCATTCAATGTATGTTCCTCATTGCTTAAGATCTATGAGAACCGTGCTTCGTCTTTGAGATTCGCTGCTGACCAATTCCTCACCTCCTCAACCAAAGTGCATAAGGCGGTCGGTCTCCTTTCCTGCTCTCGCAGGATGGGCTTGGTGGGTTAGGCCCCTGGCATGTGTGGATCGCTCCATTTCTTGGACCCCTCCATTAGAGGTTCTATGCCCTTCAAGGCCTTTTGAGTCGAAGCAAGGTTGGAAGACATTCTCATACATTCCAATATGTTATTTGATATACATCTGTTGCTTCTGCTGCTTCTGTGGTTGCTCATGGCTTTGAAAATGCATAACAGGAAGCCTCTATGCTGTGGCACAGAATTCCAATTGTTCCTAGTATATTACAGCAGAGAGCCGAGATTTTACTTAGGGCACGGAGGCGAGTATTATTGCCCCTTCTCACCCTAACCTTATCGTTTTTTCTGTCTTTCACCCTGAATTGGAGCTGTTGGGCTAATTAGCAGTGTGATGAAACGTGGTGGCTTTTCTGCTACTTCTCACTGGACTGGTAGATGGTCTACTTGCACCGTAGAAAATTGTACAGCATGTGGGACAGGAGCACTTTAGAGGATAGACTCGATCTGGTTTGTTGGCTGAGCCAAGCACAGATTAATGGGGATCATGGGTATTGAAGTTTTCTTTCATTACTGCTCTTTAAAGAAAATAGTTTGCAGTATAATACTTTACGCCATGACACCATCACCTCTTTCAGGGTTAAGCCATGACAGGAACCACGTTACCTAAGAAACATCGGGGTCATTACGCATTTGCTGGTATCCTGGCGGTATCACCAGCAGGATACCGGCAAACAGTAATAACGTTACCGGCGCCTGACATGCTGGTAATACTGGCATATTAAGAAGTAAATCCCCATTCCATGGATTCCTGTAGGACTCCATAGGGAGGATTTTGCCGGTAGGGCTTGGCTCTACCTCCATCCCTCCTGGCAAACTTGTAGTGTGCTGGTCCGGTAAAAGTTCTGGTAACCGTTATTACCATCACTTTATTACTGGACCGGCAAACCTGTAATGACCCCCTTGGGGCTCATTATGGGTTTGGTGGTCTGGGAAAAAAAGTGGAGGTGATTTTATTCCCTCCATTTTTCCCTATTACCTCTGGCGGAACTACTGGATGATAATAAAGCCAATTTTTGAGGTAAAGGGGAGGAGTTACCTAACTCCTAAACTTTGTCTCAGGAAATTGGCAGTATTACCATCTGATAATTCCACCGGAGGTAATGCTGCCAAAAATAGGGCTTTACGCTGCCAACCCGCCACTTGCGATCTAGTGGTATTATCTCCAGAGAAAATACCTCCAGTGGTAATACTGCTGGTCCAATTGACGAAAATGGTAATAACGTTTGCTGGTATCTCGGGGGTATTACTGCTGAGATACCACCAAACTCGTAATAAGTCCCTTTGTCACTTATTCTCAAACCTCTGTGTTATTTGCCCATATTTATCAAGGTAATGATGAGTACATGAAGTGATAGATAAATAATTTTTAGTGGACTGAGCACAGAGTTAGCTTAATAAGGGCTAGTAGCCCTGTTATCTTTTTGTGTACAGAGAATGAGGTATTACAGAGACATTTTACGAGTGCAAGAAGTGTAGTTAGCCCTATGGCAGAAATAGCCCCAGTGCAAGAAGCATATTGTTGCAATGAATTTTTACACAAAGGCAAATTTCATACTAGTGCTAGGATAAGGGCAAGCATTGCCTCACACTTTCCCCCATATTTGACCTAAGACATATTGTTGTATATATATTGTTTTTAACAAAATCATTTCTCTGATGTAATGTACTTTGTAACTCATCAAACGGCTTCTGAGTCTTAAAAAAGTCTGCGTATGTAGTGTTCTTTTTTCATTTGAAACATGCACCAGTGTCCCGCTGACACTCACTGGCTCACATTTCATAGAGACTGGCGGTTTCCAAAAGCTCAAAAGCAGAGTGTGCAGAAAATAGACGTGCCTGTTCAGTAAATGTTCAAACTCATCCCCCCCACACCACCGAGATTAAAGTCACCTTGTGAACATGAGCTCCTGGCTTCCTCTTTTTTCCTCTCCGCAGCACCGCATCAGTGTATTTTGTCCACTCTATACCACTATCTGTTCCCAAGGTCTTGAGTCTTTTCGTTGGCTCAGGAATGTACTTCAAATGACTCTGCATTCATATGTGCATGGAGATGTATATATAGGTGTTGGTAGCATTCTGGTCTCTTTTTGCCTTTTTTTATTTCTTGCATTGTATTTAAACCACGTACATAAAAACATAATTTCGAAGTTGCCAAGTGATTAGAAGTGGTAACAGCAGTTTTTGTCGCTGTTTAATTAATCAAAGTAGAATTCATTGATTTTTTTAAATAGAATTTTGACCCCAAATATATGTGGGGGTGGGTTTAGGGGAATACAAAAATGTACGGAGTTACGGGAGGGGGGATGTGGTTGTGCACCCCATATAATTGCAGCATAATTGATCAATAACAAAAAAAAAAATCATTGAATCCTCCATCGATTAATTCTTTTTGATAAAATTACATAGAACCTGTAAAGTAGCGTGAGGGTGCTCTTAGGTGCCACGCAAGCTCCATTTGATTTGGGGATATTTATGTGTGTGTATAACCAAATGAACAAGAAGGGCATTGTGTGTATTTGCCCACAATTTGTGTGCTTTTTAAAATGTATTTAATTATTTAAATTAACAACATGGCTGCCTTGCGGCCTGCCTGCAGGCACCCTATTGCCCCAGAGCATCTTCCTGCCTCCCTACCCCACTCCCTGCTCCCAGCCCTCCCCTGGCCCCTGATTGGGCCTAGCACCCTGTGTCGAACAACCAGAGGGCTAACCCCTCGTTGCAGTTACCCAGCGTGGCCTTAACAGCCTGCTGCCTGAACTCTGGTAAGTTTGTGCAGACCTCCCGAGCATGCTCTTGTTTTCCCCGCATTTCGTGTGCTTTTTTAAAATGTATTTAATTAAAACAACTTAAATTAACAACTTAAGCACTTTGTGGCCAGCCTGCAGCCAACTAACAGCCCCAGAACTTCTTCCAGCCTCCCGCCCCACTCCCTCCTCCCATCCCTCTCCCTACCCCATGATTGGGCCTACCGTCCTTTTTAATTTGCGTCTCCAGGGCAGCCCCTGCCCGTTCAGCCCCATTGGCTAAGGGGCATGAGGTAAGGGGCTGCTCCTGCAGAATCAGCTGCAGACCATGTTTGCCAGTGTTCACCAATGTAGCTTGCAGCACAGCCATCAACCAGCAATGACTGACAAGGTAAGCAAGGTCCGGCAGGGGGAACAGCCATTACTGCTCCCCATTAAACTGTCCCACCACTCTTATTACCTTAAACCTTGTAGTCTCGTGCATGTAGCCCGTGATTGCATGGGAGTCATGTCTGGCATTTAGGCCAACAGTGTTAGTTAGCTATATCTTGCATTTAGGCCGACTGTGTTAGTTAGCCGTATGTGGCATTTAGGCCAATTGTGTTAGTTAGCCATATGTGGCATTTAGGCTGACTGTGTTAGTCAGCCATATCTGGCATTTAAGCGCCCGCTGTGTTAGAAAAGCCATATCTGGCATTTAGGCAAATTGTGTTATGCACAGCTGGTATTTAGGTCAATTGTGTTAGTTAGCTATATATGGCCTTTAGGCTGACTTTGTTAGTTAGTCATTTCTGGCATTTAGGCCAATTGTGTTAGTTAGCCATATCTGGCATTTAGGCTGACTGTGCTAGTTAGCCATATATGGCATTTTGGCCAATTGTGATAGCTATATCTGGCATTTAGTTTGACTGTGTTATTTAGTCATATCTGGCATTTAGGCTAAATGTGTTAGATTGCCATAGCTGGTATTTAGGCCAATTGTGTTAGCCATATCTGGCATATAGGCCAACTGTGCAAGATAGCCATATCTGGCATTTAGGCCAATTGTGTTAGCCATATCTGGGATTTTCTGGCCAGGTGTCCCACTTGCCAGGTATCCCAAATCTAGGTGTTACCGATTTTACTGCTGTGTCCTCAATTTATCCACTTGCCAGGTATCCCAAATCTAGGTGTTAGCTTTTTCACTGTTGTGTCCTCAATACAGGCCTCTCTCCGACATGACAGGTATTTCAAACCTAGGTGTTACCATTTGCTTTTGTGTCCCCAATCTGGACGTTTCTCCCACTGGCCCACATTTTTCCCTCTATCCACACATCCCGAATCTGGGTGTTTTACATTTGCTGTTGTGTTTGAAATTAAGCCGTTTTTCCCGCTATCCAGGAACTTCCAACCTAGGTTTTTTGCATTTTCTGTTGTGTTTGAAATGTAGGCGTTTTTCACTCTAGCCACACATCTTAATTCTAGGTGTTTTGCATTTGCTGTTGTGTTTGAAATTGAGGGTTTTTTCCCTCGCTCCAGGAATCTCGATTCTAGGTGTTTTGCATTTGCTGTTGTGTCTGAAATGTAGTCGTTTTTCCCTCTGTCCAGGAATCTAGACATCCTACCCTCTGTCCAGCAGCATGTTCCCAGCTCTGGGTGCTCCACAACTTGATTCTCTTTCTAGCATTACAGCTGTGCTCAAAGTGAAACAACTGCCGAACTAAGTCTCCACATAGTAAGGGACTGAAACCTTAGGTGCTCCACCACCCCCACAATACTCAGAATCTAGGGGTGGGTAGGGATAGCTAGCAGGAAGGAGAGGGCAGCCACAAAACTGCCAGTGGTCTATTGAACCATGGAAAATAGACTTCACATAGACAGCCGAAAGGATAAGGCCACCTAAAGGGCGCACCCAGGAAGCACCACCCAACTCTGCCTTAAAATCCCCACCCAACCAAATCTGCTAGCTATCAGACCGTAAGACCCCCCCCCCCTCGACCATGCCCCCGCATGCATAACCACAGACTGCTAAAACCGCAAAGAAGCCAAAGGACAACTAAAAACCAAACAAATCTCAGCAAAATTTTGCCAGTGGGCAGGAGCCCCTGCGACCATAACCGAATAACGCAAACTCATTAAACTAGATGTCTTCACAGGACCAGAATATGCCAAGACACAGAATGGGATGAGAAACATAGGAGAAAGAATAAATCAAATGGAACCACACCATGGCACCATGCCAACAAACACAGACACAGCAAGGGAACACACACCCATAAGCATGACAGAAAATATAACAAACTCTAAAAGAAGGCAAAGATCTGTATACCTAACACCATACCTCACGACGAACCACCCACCAGAACAATTTACGACCACCAACAATGGTAGACAATCCAGCAAGATACCAGGACTGCACAGGAAAAGAGCAGAAACATCCGGAAGGAACAAGAGGGAAAGCATCACCCTCACTCCATATATCACCAAAACTCTGGGGCACCTACAGCAACAGCAACTAAATACAGAAGAGGAACCAGAAGAAGTCAGGAACCCAATATGAAACCTAGATGATCTACTCAATGATGAACTAGACCCTACTGAACACACCCCACATCCTGAAAGTAATGAGGAAACTCACCAACAAGATCACCATAAGACGAAACCAAGAACAAAACAAAGCACTGTTAAAAACTTACACTGCAATCTAATCAACGTAAGATCAATGTCCAAACATGCTACAGAGATCTATGAACTACTCTACGACAGTGGAATAGACATCCTATTCATCACACAAACCTGGTTAGATGACAACTATAAAGTCACACTAAACAGCTGTCTACCCGAGAACTTCAAATGCACACAGGTAAACAAAAAAGGAAAAAGAGGAAGAGGACTTGCAATAGCCTACAAATAACACCTCAAAATAAAAACAGCCATCCCGCTGAACAACAGAAACTGCAAATTCCTCATCCTTCACCTGACAGCAAACTCAAAAACAAACCTCACATTCATAATCATGTATACACCACTGGCCTACGACGCAACCTTAGTAGGCACCTTCATAGAAGCCATCACAAACTTGGCAATCAAACACGATCGCCTGATATTTCTTGGGGAATTCAACATATGGATTGAAGAAGAGGACGCAAACTCACAAAAATCACTAAGCAAGCAGCTTGAGACAATGAAACTATGCCAGATGGTTAAAGAAGCGACACACACACAGCAGGAGACACTCTCAGAAGTAGTAACTTAAAAGAACAACTGGAATCTTCTAAACCGTCAACCGCAACCCTGAATAGAACAGATGTAGACAAAAAAGCAGACCTAATCCAGAAATGGATCGCCGAAACAATATACAGAATCTTCCCAGAAAAACCATTCATCCAATCACAAAAGAAAGCAGTGACAAGAACCGAACCTCAATACAATGAAAAAAACAAACTGGATACTTGAACTAGAATGGAAGAAAAACTACGACCAGGCAAAACTAATAAACTATCAAAAACAAATCTGAGCATACAAAACGGAAACTCTCAAAGCCAAAAAGACATACTATGACGATTGAATCACAAAAGCACCCAAAACCCAAAAATAACGATTCAACATCGTAAATGAGATGAGAAACCCACCTGGATGCAATAAAACACTGGTACCTTCTCACAAACTATGCAATGATCTTGCAGACCACTTTAAAAATAAAATCATTGATATACATCGGATCATACAAAGGAGACCAATCAACCAGACTGTGCACCATACCCTACCTACCCTGGAACCACAGAACAAGCTGCAAAGCTTCAACCAAATATCAGGAGAGAAATTTCTCAAGCTTGTGAATCAAAGCAACAAAGCAGGCTCCCCAATGGACCCCTGCCCACCTGACATCTATAAATCAATCCTTACACAACCCACATCATTGGAATGCCACATAAACCTCTTCAACCAATCACTCTCAATGGGGAGAGTACCGCAGGCTTTCAAATCTGCGTACATCAAACCACTCCTCAAGGATACAACGGGCGATGTGGAAGACCTTTCTAACTACAGACTGATATCAAACATTCCCTACCTGGCAAAACTACTAGAGACCTATGTCTATGAACAAACACTGGAACACGTAGAAAACCAGCAACTATTGGACCAGGCACAAGTCAACTTCAGACTCATGAGAGGACAGATACAGCACTTCTCACTAGCTGAAATGACCCAATGACCAATGCAGATTCTAACACAAACTCGGCACTGATACTACTTGACCCCTCAGCAGCGTTTTGACACAGTCAGCCACAACATCCTCATCAAGAGACTCGATGAAATTGGGATCATTGACACAGCGCTGCTCTGGATTAAATCTTTCTTAGCTGAAAGAACAGAAACAGCATGGATAAAACCATTCAAATCCGCACTGCAGGACACCACCACTGAAGTACCACAAGGATTCTCACTATCGACAGTCCTCATCAAGATCTATATAACTCCACTAATCAACCTCATCAAAAGACACAGCTTCACCTGCTAAAACTACTCAGATAACACCCAAATCATCTACATAATCGAAGATCTAGATGAGGAAAATGCAACTCTAATAGACTGTCTTAAAGAAATCTATGAATGGATGAACACGAACAGCCTCAAAGTGAAACTGGGTAAGACGGAAATCATGATTATATCCAAAAACCAAGCAAGCAACCAATACATCCCATGGCCCAGAGAACTAGGAACAGGGCCCACACCATCCAGAATTGTCAAAAACCTTGGAATCCTAATGGATAACAAGCTTACCCTAGAACCACAAGTAAAGGCGATAATCAAGAAATGCTTCTTCCACCTGCACACGATCAAACAGATTTTACCATTCCTCTCCTTCACACACAAAACACTGGCCATCATCTCCCTCATCATGTCCAGGATAGACTATGCCAACAGCCTACATAGTGGAATGCCGGAGTATCTAGTGAAGAAACTGCATGGTATACAGAAGGCAACAGCCAGACTTCGCCTCAAACTCTCTCAAAGGGGCCACATCACTCCAGCCCTAAAGATGCACATTGGCTGCCAGTCGAAAAACAAATTACATTCAAAACAATGTGCATTATACACAGAGCAATCCACAGCCAATGAGCAGAATTCATGCAAAAGGAAATCACCATTTACCAGCCGACCAGAACACTCAGATCCAGCAATGACATCTGCCTGGACCCCATTCACAAGGAAAAAACTTGGTGGATCAGCATTTTCTTGCCTAGCCGCTAAACTTTAGAACTCCCTCCCGAGAGAAATACGAACCATGAATGATCGTCTAAAATTCAGAAAACTCCCTAAAACCTGGCTCTTCAATTCAGAAATGGACGAAAACTAATGAGCAACACCCACAGCCCACTGAAAGAACACACAAATAGCAAGACTGGGCCAGAACACGACAAAGTACAGGGAAGTAGAGAAGCCTCCGAATGGAGGGAGACCCTGGTGCACCCATTCCCATGGAGGGCCCTACCGGAAACAAAGGAGCAAGATAGGACTGTCCTAAATTGAACCACAGACAGAGGGCATTAGAATTAAAGCGGAAAGAGTGGCGACCGAACAGATAAACCACTGGGCCCGGGAGGTCAAGGGGACAGGGAAGAAGGACCCCTGCCCTCAAGGGGCCCAGGGAGGCAATGGTGACTGCACACCAGGATGTGTCAGGGGACAAAGCAATGTAAACATCCATTAGTCTGAACACAGGGGGGGTATAGGAGTATCACCACTAAAATAGCCCTGCTAACAACCCACAACTCTGCACAGAAAAATAGGAGTGAGACCCCTAGCACACCACAATGTATGACAATGGCAGGGATATGTGCCACAGGTGGCCAAAACTGAGGGAGTACGATAAAGTATCACCACTAACCAACCCTCCTAAAAAACTCATCCCACCACTCAAACTCTAAACTAAACACCATACCATACCTCTACAGCACAACAAACCGTATGCACTGCACTATGCTGCAACAACAAAACAAACAACACATAGCCGTGCACAACAGCACATGACAACTACTGACTGAAAATTCACACCTACGCTCAGCGAATGCTGAAAGCTGAACAGAAGCGGCCAACATCCCATCACAGCTCTCTTGCACTTTCTTCTCGCTCAGTCATACTACCTGGCCCCCACACACCATTCCCTCTTGCTTTTCAGATCCCCCAGAGCGCCAGGGGACCACTAAGGTTGTGATAGTGCACGGTGTAAATATCCTTTAGCATGAGATTTACAAAAGCAAAAAAGGATAGGTTCGGTATATTTTAACCACACTTAGCCACGAATCTGCTCTTTGGTTTAAATATGTACTTTTGTAAGGGAGGGTATGACCTTAAGATGCAAGCAGAATCTGCAAAAGTCCAAAGTGAAATAGTGTGATGGCTGGATCTGCAGCACCATTGCTTTTCGAGTTTACACCACAGTGATTACCTCAGCAGCTGCTACTGCAGTAAGGAAGACTCTTTAGCATGCTGGTAATTAACCACAAATACGCTTCCTGGCTGGATGTCCCTTCGGCACGTAATTGACATACTCTCAGCAAGGGCCACACTGTCCATCTTGTATCTGTGAAATGCATAGCAGAAGGAGGCAGCGTCATGCACAGTGAACATCTTCTGCGCATCAGCCACCCACCTGCAACCTGCAGATACATCAACATCCAGGTAACAACAGCCCTCAGCCCTTGAGCAGTACCCTCCTGGTCCAGTCGCCAGAGCAACATCAGTGACTTCCTGGTTCCGAGGCCTGGCCCTATCATGCGTTTCCTCTGCAAGATCCTCACTGATCGCCAACACCACCGCTGCTGGCATGTCCACATGCTGCCACGCAGAAGTCCGTTTTTGACAGCAAGAACCCTATAGTTAGACAATCTTGTACGCCGCTGTCCAACGGCAGTTTCGAATACTACTATGAGATGCGTTTTCAATGATTCTTTGTAACTAATAGAAGATATTTATAATGAAGGCCTAAAAAGGGTCCCTTGGGGTGCAAAAGAAGTGTTTGCCATTCTTTGCACAAGAAGAAACAACAACATAAATGTGGATCCCACAAAGGAAATTGGGCTTGTGGCTACTACCATTGATATGATTTGCTCAGTGTAGGCAGAAGTAAACATAAGTGCAGCCCTCGCGCTGTTCTCTCAGACTCTACTCTGTCGGAGTGCTATTGTTGGCCCGACTCAGGGGAGGTGCGTGGAACCCAATATCGGGTGCGGCCCAGCCCTACTTTGGTCAATGCATGCTCCACTTGCCTCGCAGCCTTACTCATCGCAATCTAGCTGCAGGCAAAGGTCGCGACATACAGGCAATATGCATCCAAGGAACCATGCACCCAGGCCCAAGCCTGGGCTCTGTTCGATACCTGAGCAAGACAGCGACGGAACGCGGATGTGGTTACAGATCTGCAAAGTAATATCAGCTGGGTGCCACACTAAACACTTTCCACATTGACATTATGGAAATCAAACTGTGCTATATGACTTTTACTCCTCTTCCAATTATTTTCCCGTCCCATCCGCCATCACATCCTTGTTTCGTGAATCTTCTCCAATGAAACCCCCAGCCAGGCCCCCTATCGTTCTGTATACACCATATGATATTCGAGAGGCTCCTGCTGCACCATAAAGGTTCTTTGCCAAGTGTCCCACTGGTCCGATGCCATCTCAAGTACTTAATAAAAAGTTACGGAGAAGACATAACACTTGAATTCCATGGCCTGAGTTTGTTTTAGGGCCCCCGGTGTACCTCCAGTCCATAAATTCAGCCTGGGCTCCTATTTATAGCGTTATAGAGCATGCCAATGCCTTTCCTAGAGTGCTTTTTGCTGATCTTGGCCAAATCCCATGATCTTATCCAGAACATATGAGCTATTAGAGCGAAGCAATTCTTCGACAACAAGCTGCATCCAAAATAAACAGGAGGCTGATATTCGAGAGATTGTTCTATTGACTTTCTGACTTAACTTGTTCCCTTAAAGTACTAACAATAATTATACAAATGAGACCCGTCCTATTTATTTCATTTATTCGGATTTGCTTTTGGCAGCGGGGAAAGGGAAAGCGCAGTAAAGAGGGGGTACCCAGCTAACCCTGTATGCTCCGCCAGTTCAGAACAAGCACTGCCTTCTCATTTAAATGTGATCAGGTCCGATTTGTCGTAGAAATGGAACTGAGTTTTTAGCTGCACAACGAAAGCTGTCATAATAGGCCAGGCTTCCCCAAAGAGAACACGCTGTCCAAGAAGGGAATTCACGTACACAGATGTTGCATGTTGCATGCAATTCTTTTTGTAAGTCTCCTAATATGGATAAAAGTGCTAAATCGAACCCTTCAAGGTCACTCCTCCTTAGCATACCAATTTAGCTACAAGATGTCCTCTTTAATGGGAGTATGTTCCAGAACAGGTTTCCAAACTCTAAGAGATTCACCTTGTTATCAGTCTATGATGCAAACAATTGAGGTGCTGATGAAAGTCACCTGCTGTATAGCCTTATAACCCACATATGTTAAGCTCAGGTGTTTAACATCCTGGTAAAGCCCACAACTGTGGACTCTAAATCTAATAGCATCCCAGACAAACACCCTGGTACTTTTTTCCACGGGTGAAAGCTGTCTATTCCACGAACTCTCCACCACTGAGCACTATGTTTTCTCTGGCCACTATGGGAATACAAATAGAGCTCCTCCGGAAATGAAAGAGCCCCCTTTCTATCTCCATCCCGTTTGAATACCAGGCCGAGGAATGAGGGAGCTGAACCACCAAGGAAGGGCATACTCTACAGGAAAGTTTGAATATAAATAAAAAACAGGGTGTGTGCATGGCAACAAGGGTTGGTTTCTCGTGACTCTGGCACAATATTGTGGGTTATTGGTTGGACCGAAGGCCGGTGACAAAACACTGACCTTGTAGTTTCCAGTCCGAGAAGGCTACACCAGCAAAGTTTGACTTTTTTCCCCAGCACCTTTGATGGGGTCCTCCCCCTTACCCAACTTCCATTGTGCAGCCTCCTCCGCCCCCACCCCACACGTATCTGCTACAGTTTCTGACTGCCTCTGTTCGTGGTCCGCAGGCCTTGAACCCAGGAATTCAACACACAGACAGTCGCTCTTCTGTGCGTGACCTTTTGTGCCCCAGGCTTCTGGGTTCACGGTCTGCAGACTACTGCTATTTTCAAAACCGATTGTGTAGAAAACAGATGCTAGTTGGCGCCTGGAGCATTCTGCACGCTCTAGGGCAGAGAGAGAGAGGTGAGGCTTTTTTCCTGAAATAAATAGGAAATCAGGGCTGGGTTAGATGTTCCTGGCGCTCCTATTGATCAGTAGTGATCGACGTGTATGAAAAGAAGCAGTGGAACTATGTTCCCTGCTGGCCTGCACCCAGTCCCCACAAACCCCATCACCACACCGCCTCCCACACACAGTACAAACCCCCCAACACATGCACCTGCTGTTTGAGGTAACGTTCAGTGCAGAAAAACTTCTTCCTACACTTTTATATTAAAACGAAACCATTCCGGAACGGTTAAAACTTAATTAAAAGAAGTAGAGAAGCACTGCTCCCGACCGCTCCGCTCACTTCGATCACTGCTATTGATAGACCCGCTGAGCAATCCAGGCTGAGCTCTGAGGAGTGCAGGGGAGCAGATCGAGATAAGGAGTGACATAGCCTTACAACAAATCTCTGGCTGAGGCCTGGAAAGTGCATTTTAAATACTCATTCTAGCTTTACTAACTTATGTAGATCGTCAATTCAGTTAAAAGTAAGGTTATTGGGTAAAGTAATGTCTTAATGTGGAAGTGCTTCCCTGTTAGGATAAGAGTCTACCTTGGGGTCAATACGGGTCTAGGGGTTCACTGGATCACAACAATGAACACATGCATCTTCCCGGGAGGATAGCTCAGCGGCAGCGTGCGCGTCTTGGAAGCAAGACGACACGAAGCAACACAGGTTTGATCCCCGGGTCCGCGCTTAGAAACCTCTGGGTGTTTAAGCGCGTTATAAATGCGTAACTAAGACAAAAAAAAAATACACAATTAGCAACTAAGAAAAACAAACAATTCTTGTAACAGCGCCTCGATGCCTGCGGGCTGTGTGAGCGCTTTATAAATATAAAAAATATGCTATTGCATATCACTCCCATGATCAGTTATTTATCCAATCGCGGTAGTGGGCTACTTCAGCTTTATGGGTTTCGGTCCTTTGGAATGCGTGATGTGGTTGTGTGGCAGGCGCGCGCAACAAGACAAAAGTGGGGGGATTAAATAACAAAAAACGGTCCAATTAGGCCATGTTTATTTATTTATATTTATATAGCGCGCAAGCAGCCCAAGGGCATTGAGGCACTGTTACTTGAATGAGCTTAGTTACAGAGGTACAGACGTGGTAGCAGTAATTGCCACATTGCATACAAACACAGACATAGGTATCATTACAGCTTATTTGATTGGTCAATACAGATTAAGCAGTGGGTCCTATGGTTGGTATTCATGCCGCTACGAAGGACCTTATGAGAAGAGGATGGTTTTCATTGCTTTGCGGAAAGCGAGGAGGGAGGCCTCACTTCGGATCGTGGGAGGTAAGGCATTCCAGTGAGTAGGTGAGAGATATGGGAAGCTGGATCCACCCGCTCTAGCTCTTTTTACTTGTGGCACACAGAGCATGTTGGTATAGGGTGATCTGGTTGGTCTTGTAGAGGCGACGGGGTGGATTTGTTGTGAGAGGTAGTCGGGAGCAGTGAGATGGATGCACTTGTGTGTCAGTGTCAGCGCTTTAAACACGATTCTCTCTTTTATTGGGAGCCAGTGGGCCAGTTTTCTGGCCTCCGAGATGTGGTCTCTTTTAGCAATGCCTTGGGCTGCACGGAGAGCACTATTCTGGATGACTTGTAGCCTCTCAAGGTTTTTTTTGAAATAGTACATTGCAATAGTCTAGCCTGGAGCCGGTGATGGCTCTGGCTATGTTTGTGCAGTTCTCTCTGGAGAGAAAAGGCCTGACTGCATTGATAAGTTTAGCGTGATATGCAGCTGAGGAGGCAATTGCGTTGACTTGTCTGTCCATGGATAGGTTGGAGTCCAAATAAACTCCAAGAGTTTTGACTCTATGGGTTTTTCGGATCGTGCAAGTGCATGTGTCATTCGGATCGTGCAAGTGCAATAACAAGAAGTGCAGGGGAGTGGGGAAGAGGGGGGGAGTAACGGTCAGAGTGGAATGCCAGTCAAAGTACGGCACCGGGGGACTTTAGCAGGGGAAGGGGAGAGCATGGGTGGACTGGGAACCAAAAGAGGCCCTGGACATTTTTCCTAAAGTGGCCACATATTACACATGTGAGCAAGCCCCACCCATTTCCCATGAGAAAATGTGCAAATAAAATAGGTAACCACAGCAAAGAGACCCATCACAAAATCTCCAGAGTTCTCTGTAGGACTCTGTAGGCCAGTCCACACCTAACATTCAGTACACCCAAAGTACACCAAAAGTGCTCATTTCCTATATTGCTTTGTATAAGCAAGTCTGTAAACAAATGATGAACTGAATGGTCAAGTTTCTTTGAGTGGTCAACGTTGAATCACTTAATATTTTGTCATATAATTGGATTGAAGCACAAAGTTACCATAATGTGCCCAAGATCACACAGTTTTGGTGATATGGAAATCCAAGACTGGTCCCCTAGTTAAAGGTTCCAAATATTCTCCTAGAGTTTGAGAGGAGGGCCCACTATGGGGCTGTGTTTTTTCTATAAAATACAAAAACAATTTCTAGGGAAGCTCCAATGCTGCAGGAATCCATGCTGGGGGGCTGCTTTAGTCCTGTCCCACAGAAGCATTTGCTGGAACATAAGTTACAGTTTTCTATAGCCAAAGCCTCTCCCTCCAAACCACCTACATACCCTCTGGTAACACGTTGCAGAAATTAAGCAAAAGGTTTTCATTCATCATTAATCCGTGCAAATGTGGTGGCTTTTAAAAAACATCTTGCAGCATATTTACAAGACCAAACTCCCTCCTAAGTCATTGTGAATTTAACTGCGGCCCGTCTTCCTCGGCCTACATAGGTGATAAATGTAAGCATCCTCCCAGACAAGCATATTTGTCCCCCAAACCTCCTGCTCAGTACCACCCTCTGAAGAGATAACTACTGAGTAAGACAGCAAACATTTATGGACACGTGGTCACAACCTTTTGCTTCTCGTTGCTGCCAATTGTTTTTGTACTCTGCTGCCCCCTGAAATTTCACCACAAGCTTCCCCAGTCCAAGCAGGGCCTTTCTGCGGCTAAGGGTGGGCAGCAGGGACTGCCATGCCCAACCTACTGATGAGAGTTGAGCACTGCAAAGCGGACACTGAAAAAGTGATAAGACCCGTCTTTCAGAGTTCCCCTAAAATGCCATCCTCTGAACATCCCCGCTCAGTGCATTTGTGTTAGTAGATTGCTCGTTTCCCGCCATGTTGGGAAAGATCAGCTTTTTCAGCTTGCCCTTATTTTAGAACAGATTTTTAGAAGAATAGATGTGAGCCCCTTTGAAGTCGAAGGCTCATCCCCCTTAACTTGCATGGGATTATAAAGGTCTGTAGAACTGATTGTACGATATAAAGGACCAGTCCCTCAAAAGTAAACACATCGGGGAATGCATCAGCTACACCTACTGCATCGAGGCCATGCATCGCTGATTGCCAAGTCTGACGGTACGCATTCTTAGTTACATTGATACATGACTGACTTCACTACAACAGGATTATACATCCCTTTTAGCAATTGTGTTTTGCGCGCATTATACAGTCAGTTGATAAATAAATATTTTGAAAAAGCGCTGAAACTTGCCTCACCTCTGTGCTTCATCTCGCGCCTTGCAGGCCTCTAGATTGCATTTATGGTCATCATTATTTGTCCAATTTTACTGGGCAATTAGAATGCTCACCTCATCACTATGGGACACATAGCCAGCATGTATCGATTCAGTCCCGAATTTCATGGTTTCCTAACTTAAAAAAGAAAAAAAGCGTGCCAATAATCTTTACCTTTCAGGACTGGTGCCCTCAGCGCCAGCCTCGAGTCGCAGCAGCTCTCTAGTTCAATGTGCTGCCTCCTGCCTGCCGAACGGATGCAGTTCGTCTTCCTGTCATTGGAGCACTGCACAGCACGTCAGCACTCGGCACGTTCACGGGTCACACCTGCACATGTGAACACACTAGGGCACATGTGGTTTCAATGCGCAGACGCGAGCCCAAATAATTCACAGGCGCGCAGAATCATACGGCGATGCCCGCAAATCTCACCCAGGCTGGTTCACGCTGGCATGCATGATGTACTCGACATGATTTGATTTACGTATCCTTCCCCCAAGAAAAGAGGCCTTATGTCCCATGGCCTAGCGGGGAAACTCCTGGTGTCCCGGTGGGCCAGTCCAGGACTGGGGGAGAAGGAAGGAAGAAGAGAAAAGGAGGGTCATGAGAAGCTTCCGGAACTTAGGGCGATCCTGCTCAAGCCTGAGAAGAGCAGGGGGGCCATTCCAGAGGTAGGCTCCTGTGGAGAAGAGAGATATACCACTCACTTTCTGCTTGGAAAAGCGTCTGATTTGCAAAGAGTTGGAGCTAGAGGACCGATGGGCTCTAGCAAGAAGGTATTTAGGGAGAGAGAGCTGGAAATAGTGGGGTCCCAGGCCCCAGAAAGCCTTGTGGATGATACAGAGGATCTTGAACTTGATCCTCGCAACAACCAGGAGCCAGTGGAGAGATTTTAGGGCTGGATAGATGCGGTCCCTGGGCTTGAGGCCAGGTATAAATCTTGCAGTCCTATTCTGGATTAGTTGAAGGGGCGAAGGGAGGATTTAGGCAGATTGAGGAAGAGGCTGTTGCAGTAGTCAAGCTTAGAGAGGACCAGAGCTCTGGAGACATTGAGTTTCTGGGGGAAGGTGAGGAAAGGGAGAGTGTCTCTGAGGAGGTGTAGCTGAAAGTGGGCCTTCTTGGCAAGGTTCATGATGTGAGGAGAGAAGGCGAGAGAGGAGTCCAAGATGACACCAAAGTTTTTTGGCTCACAAGAGGTGAGGGGAGGGAGGCCATGGAGCCCAACCATAGAGTTGGAGGGAATCAGGGAGTTTGGGCCCCAATGAGAAGGAGCTCAGTCTTACTGACATTAAGGCACAGATTGTTAGCAGCACACCATGCCTGAATAGCATGCAGGCAGTCAGGAATGAGAGAGGAACAAGAGGAGGCAGTGGAAGGAAGCTCGAAGGATAGCTGCGTGTCGTCCGCATAACACTGGAAGTGAGGAGAGAAGGCGGAGATCAAACGGGCTAGAGGGGCCAGGTAGATGTTGAAGGACCAAGGCGAGAGAAAAAATCCCTGAGGGACGCTGTAGATGGAGAGTGTGATGGAGGAGAGAAAAGGGCCAAGTTGAACCTGGCATATTCAGTCAGCGAGGAAGGAGGTCAACCAGTCCAGTGCCAGGTCCATGATGCCAAGGGTAACACAGAGCCGATTGATAAGGGTGGCATGCTTTACCATATCAAAGGCAGAGGAAAGGTCAAGAAGGATGAGAATGGAAGGAGAGTTGAAATCGGGTCTTCATAGGTGTTCAGGAGTGCAGTTTCATTTCCTCTGGCTGCTCTGAAACCAGACTGGTGGTCGTGGAGACCATCAACAGATTCAGAGTGGTGGATCAGCTGGGAGATGATGAGCTTCTCCAAGATTTTACCCAAGAAGGGGGTAATAGAGATACAGCGGTAGTCAGCCGGGCAGGAGGGCTCTGCCCAGGCTTTTTGAGGAGAGGGTGTACAAGGGAGTGCTTGAGGAGTAACAGGAAGGAGCCAGTGACAATGGAGTTTTTGCAGAAACCAGCCAAGGCTGGAGCAAGGTAAGCAATGGTGTCCTTAATGGTTCTGTAGGAGCAGGAGAGCACCTGTTTGGAGGAGAATTTCATAGAGAGGACTTGTCTAGAGACCTCATCTGATAGTAGGGGTGAGAAAGAGGAGAGTAGGCGGCAAGGGAGGAGGGGGGCCAAGGAAGGCCTGAGAGCAGGTGATCGAGAAGGGAGGGGTGTAGATGAGAGTGAGGACAGGATGTCTTGTGTTTTGATTATGAAGTGAGAGGCCAGTGCAGTGCAGAGTGTCAGGGATGGAAGAGGAGATTTTGAACAGTTAAGGCGCGTTGTTAGTGGCCCCAGAGATGTGGGCTTCTCCTTCTTCTTCGAGTGGATGGAGAGTCTGTATTGACTTTGGGGCAGGTGGCAGGCCAGTCTGTCAGAGGATGTGCTTGAAGTCTGCCACTTCCGCTCAGCAACTCAGCACTTGCGTTTCAGAGAGGCTAGGTCGGAATCATGCCAGGTGTTGCGCTTGGAGGCAGGCTTCATGCGGATCCTCATGAAAGAGGCAAGGCTGTCCAGAGTGTTGGAGATGGAGAGGTGAAGGTTAGCAAGGGCTGTGTCAGTGTGAGAGTCAGTGGCCAGAGTGGGAGCGGGAATGAAAGTGGCAGCAAAAGAAGCAACTGACACTTGCTTCATCTGTCAAATGATGGAGAATGAGACTGGCAGTGTGGGCAGAGGCTTAGCTGGGGAACCCAAGAGAAGCTTGGAGGTGGAGGTGGAGGCCAGGAGAGAAGAGGTGAGGTCAGACCACTCTGAAAGGAAGAGGGAGAGCGGACCAGGGGTCCTGTAGATGGTGGCAAGAGTCAGTGAGAGGATTGGACACCAAGACTACAGACAATGCATTCAAAGAAATAGTAGTTCTGAGTGGGTTTGATAGTAGCAGGGACATATTCAGGGAAGATCAGAACCACTCTGCCCCAGACGGGTTAGCCATGGGCTTAGAGAGGATCTTGTAGCCCTCTGGGAGGAGTGTTTCAAAAATGGTGACAGGGCTGGCAGTGAACCCTGTCTCAGTGAGAGCGAGGACATCAATGCTGAAGTCTTCAAGGAGGTGGCAGATGTCAGAGGAGTGTTTAACAGCAGAGCGAGAGTCTAGGATAGCTAAGTGGAGCTGGTTACCACCTTTGAAGTTCTTTCGAGGAGGGGTACAGGAATGTGGTAATCTGGTATACGTTAATGATGCTCCTAGAGGATGGGAAGTATGCCAAGAGTACTTCCCATTAGGTTCCACCATTAATGCATGACAAAGAGAAAGGCGAGAGGACTGAGACCATATGGGAAGTCCAAAGGTCCGGAGAAGGAATGACAAAGAGGATGTTAGTGACAGTCAGCCTGGAAGAAGCATGGACATAGGTGTCAGTGATGAGCAGGACTGGATTGCAGACCAGGGGATCTTTCTTTAACTTTTTCCTATCAGGCTTCGAAAGAGAGATAGAATAGGTGATACAGTAGCAGTTAGAGTAAATAGGAGAGATTGAAAGCACCATGGGGGGAGAGAGCAGAGAGATGGAAGGGTGAGTAATAGAGAGACAGAGAAACTGCACACTGCCTGGCAAGATCTACAAAGTGATTCTGCACAGATTGGCCCATCGTGGTCCTGTTCTTTAGGGCCCCAGTATGAAGTAAAACATTTTGAGAAAGAAACCAAGTTTGGGCCAAAGGAAGTGGATAGTAACTTGTGGTCAGGATATTTTGGTCATTGTTGTGCTCCAGCTGCAGACTGTTTGTCTGGTTAGGGTCATGGATTGTCATGATCCCGTTCCACAGATTCCAAATGCTCTAGTCGCTCTAGGCTTATTTGTAGTTAGGGTTCTTCAGTGTTGCTGCGTGTGTGGTGTTACTTGAAGCGTCCTGATGTGTGTCAGGGTGCTGAGGGACTACTAAGGAGTCTGCTCAAAGGTACCAAGGTAGGGTGCAGATCCTTCAGTCTGGTGGAGACATAGTTCTCATGTTGGTGGTATCAGACTGTTACAGAGAGAACAAGCAAGACAGAACATTCTGAAGTCAAAAGTGTGGGCACCACGAGGGCAATGACAGTTAGTAAAAATGGACTTGGATTGCAGAAGGGGACAGGAGGCCGCACTTGTGTTTTCTTACAGGCTCTACCGTGTCCTGGCTAAGCAGCAGAAGATTTCTGGCATTGTCTCTTGTGGGCATCATTGTTTACACATGTGGGATATCCATCAGTGACAACATAGGCTGGTGAGTAGTGAACGTAAGAGAGTTGAGACTGCTGGGAGGTGCGTAACAGTTCTGGTCTCCCTCTTGAAGGTAGGACTTCCAGTTTCCAGGTCAACCTGTGGACTTAAGGCTAGAACTCACATAGCAGTATTTACTCTAATACTGCCATTACTCTATACTGCCAACACTATATTATTCTAGTTTTAAATTGCACATGATAAGGTCTCGCAATGAAGGTTTCCCATGGTATTTATCAAGGCCCTGCCTTCGATCGTGATCCCTGTCATTGGGTACCAGAGAGTGGTGACTCTGCTGTTGTTTACATGGACAGATTCAAGAAACTGGTGTCTGTTTTTGGGATCTTGACTAAAATTGCTCCCATTTGATTAAAGACACTAACACTAACTCAGAAAATCTATTTTAGGTTGAGAACCTTTTAAGAAGATTTGCCCCTCCCAAAAGGATAAGATAAGCTCCAGGTATGAAATAATCAAGCAAACCAGATGCTGAAAGACTGGAAGGTAACCAAATCAGATAGCATGTGCTTTTTGAAGAGCCCACAAAGAGCTGCACTGAAAGTGATCCAGTCCGTTCACTTTACCAAACTGAACCTGTTAGTTGAGGGTGTCATGAGCACATTGAATAGTGTTGGGTACGACATTGTATGGAAGCCGGAGTGAGCTGAATTGACTAACTACTACAACCAGAATATTAAAAGGAGGAAGTCGTTGCCATAGGAATTAACTAATACCACCTGCAACAGATCTTGAGAGGTATATGATATGATAGGTTATTTATAACCCGCTTAATACAGAGAGGTTTCTAAGCGTGGACCCGGGGATCGAACCTGTGATGCTCCGTGTCGTTTTGCTTCCAAGGCGAGTGCGTTGCCCCTGAGCTTTCCGTGCTAAATGAGCAACAATTAAGTTGCTACAACTAAAAGTGAAAGCCAGGATAGACTACCTGCCATTCCGCAAGGGGATGGTGAGAGCAATCAGAACTCTGGAGATACAATGCACCAATAACAAGTGAGGACTTGATACCATGGCAATCAGATTTCCAAGCCATTCCTCAGACAATGAGGAATGTGTGCCACAAAAAACTTGCAGAATATGGACTGGACTAATGGGAATTCATGCAACCGTTACAGTGACAGTGGAGGGATGCCGCACCAAAGCTTTGCTAGATGGTGCTTGTCAGGTCCCATAATCTACAAAGCCTACAACAGGGCTCACTTAGCCCACTTGCCTCTGGAGCCACTGACTGGGCTAAATATCCTCAGAGGTGGAGACACCACATGCCATTACCAAGGCCTGAAAAATAATCCCTTATGCCAAATATCTTGATTAAATAAAGACATTGAAGCCAGAGGTCAGCCTGCCAGGCTGGTGTGTGATGTCAAAAAAGAAGTAGCCCTCCTGGGGCACGCTCCTTTACTGAAGAATTCATCCTGCTATTCTCCTTCTGCAGTGTTTTTATATTCCCAGTCTCTTATGTGGAGAAATGTATTTAATAATTTGAGATCTGTCTGGCAAGCTGACCTAGGGATCAATTTTCAAGGTACGGACGTTGTTAATTCTTCTTTTTTTAGTCTGCGGTTCCTCTCTCACACTCTCCCATATCTTCTCTGGGATCATCTTTAGGCAAGAGCACACTTGCAAAATGCTGCCATATGGCTGATCTCCAGGCTTTGCAAACCCTCCTGTTTCTTGGTATAGGCAATATTCGCCAGAGAATACTATTTAAATTGCTGTGTCAGGCTTTTAAATGCGTTCACTGGATTGCCCCACAGTAGCTCAATGAGAAAATTCAGGTGTATAAACCTTTTGAGATTTTGCGGTCGTCAAATCGGCCCTTGTTGGCTGTTCCTCCCACAAGATGCAAAATCAGAGGTGGCTGGCACATTTCTGTGTTGGATCCTCGGGTTTGGTATTCTCCACCTCTACATCTTTGTGGCTGTTTCCTTTTCTTCTCTCTTTTCAGAAAGCCTTGAAAATGCACCTGTTCACTTAACTCTATTGAAGTACTTCCGTCCACTAATTGATGATGTACCATTGGTGCCTAGATGCAGTGTTGCCTGCTCAACCTGCATGGTACAAATCACGTAAACCAATCAAATGAAAACAGACAATACAATACATTTTGGATAAATCAACATTCCTGCGCAAACCACCCAAATTGTGCCAGGATCAGTTCAACACGAAGAAAGCTAGCAACAGCGATGTTCATTGACCGAAGGGGTGAATGTGAGGTCTTAAAGGAGGACTGGTTGCCCAGAGAAGCCTGGTAGAGGAAGCACGCCAACACCTGAAGTACATCAGAGTTCCCGTAACTAATCTCACAGAACACAACATAACTCTAGCTGGAGGGATCATAATGTCACAGGTTCACCTCACTTCTACAGTAGCCCAAGCATCTTCCCCTGACCACTAGATACCTGCATTTGACACATAGAAGCTGAGGTTTGGGGATTCTACACCTAGCGCCGAAATAAAAGGTGTTTCCACCTGTCAATGGGATCTGGAAAAAGCCCATGGAATGGAGCAACACATATAATTCACTGATGACAAGTTGTGCAAGCTGTGCCTCTGCCTAGCTCTTGGAGATATTGTAGATGCACAATAGCATTTGGACGAGATACTCAGTGGTGGAATAATTCAAAATTCTAGATGTCCCTATGGATTGCTCATTGTTTCAACTGGACAACAGAACTTCAATACTTTTTCTAATCTCAGACCAGCTCACCACCCCTCGAGAGGATAAAGTGCTAGACTGCCTCAAGGAAACCAGTAGTTTACTCTACTAGATATGGGAGTGTATACTAGCAGATGCCCATATAGCCACAATTCCAAGACCAGACAACCTTCTTTTGTCCTCTAGGCATCTATGGGTTAACTAGCAAGCCTGGTAGAATTTTAGGTACACCTGCTGCATTCCAGCATCACAGGGGACGTCCTCTCAGCAGCAAGCATCTCTGGGAGGTTGCAGTGTACCTGGATGAAATCATGTGTGGCTGTACTCTGGAAGAAAAAAGTTAAGAGACTTTATTAGCTCATCTGCAAGCCTGGGGCCTCAAGGTATTTCTCAACAAATGTCATTGGTGCAAGTGCAGTGTTCGAAGCATCGGCCACATTGTATCTGCTGATGGCATTGAAGGAGACTCCTCCAAAGTTGAACCACTTTGCAGCTGGCCAAGTCCTCAAACGCTGAGCGACTGTCAACGTTTCCTTGGTTTTTGGAATTACTACACGATTTTCCTGCCAAACCTTACTGAGATCAGCATCTCTCTAACTTGATAAAAGGCTGTTCCAATCAAGGGGGCCCATTTTCAATAAGTGAGAACACTTTGGTGAAAGATGGAGGGTAATGCCGAATTGCATAGGACAGATTGATACAAAGCTTCTGGAAGTCAACTTCCCTTGCCTACACACACCATGATCTCATTTGGAGCCTGCCTACAGATGGCAACCAGAATAGTTTGGGAGCAGTGGTCTTGCAGGAGAGTGACAGTGAATTACAGCCCTTTGCCCTTGCCGGCAAAGTATTGAAGTCATAAGAGAAGAAGTATCCCATCCACAAACTGGAATTCTTTGCTTTGAAGTAGGCAGTAACCAAAAAATCCCATGACTATATGTATCGGGCAAAATTCACTGTTGACCTATGTCCTTCAAGCCAACAAACTGGATGCCACTGGACACTGCTAGCTATCATCAGTATATGATTTACAGCTGAAGTATCATCCACTTAGGGCCAAAATAAATGCTGATGCATTGTCCCGTAGATCACATACCACCATCACTGAGAACAATACTCGCTCGGCTGAAGTGCCTGCACCAAGCATGACAAATATCTGCACCTACAGCGTTCAAAGAGCCACAGAACAAGTGGGAACTGTAGAGTGCCAGGGAGTGAGGTCTGAACTGTCTCATCTGGATACTGCAACAGTACCAGTTTTGAGACACCAGAGATGGTGAAAATGACATGTGATGAGACAGACAAGTAGAACCTGCTCTCCTGAGTGTTCACAAAGCACTGACCTTAAAGACTGCCTGATTGGGAGTCCAATTGAACACAAGTCCAAATGTTGAGTCCTGCTGCTCAAGGAGTGGGGAAGGGCAGAATCTTGAAAGTCAACTTCTTGATCAGCTACTCCACTAGTTTGTGGTGCTGCACATGTGCCATAGTATGATGCTGTTTGTTCTTCACAAACAACATAGCCACCTGGATTCAGAAGGAATGTTGTTTCTGGTCAGAAGACAATTCTATGTGCGTCAACAATCCCAAGATGTAGAAACAGGAGCGGGTGTAGAAAACCAGAAATTACATTCTTTCATCCAAGTCAAAAAAACTTCAGCCGAACCCGTTAAGACCTCATTGGCACCCTTAGACCAGAAGGGAAGACCCAGTAGAGCGAGTATATGTCTACAACGATCCAAGCGTATAACTGCATGCACAATGATGCAACTGTGTTCTCACCATATCATCTGATGTATGGCAGAGATGCCAGACTGCTGGTGAACCTGTGTTTCAGAATAATTCTGCATAGGGATGAGCCAGAAAATTACCTAAAATATGTCCAACATCTCCCACAGCAATGTCATCTGGCCCACCAACTTGCCAAATCTCCTATTGAGAATAATGCTGAAAATAACAAACACTGATATGGCTAAGAAGGTAGGTTTTACGCTGCGCTGCAGGGAGATCCTGTCCTGTCCTGGCTGGGCATCACTGTGGGAAATGCCACATGCTTGTGCTAAGTCTGCATCCTAGTAAAAATCAGAATGACACGGAAAGTACCAAAGAGGTCAATCGATCTCCTTATTCTTGCTTTATACTTCACTACGAAAGCCCCTGATCCCAGAATCCTCATTGTTCTAGACATCAATTCCTCCATGATTCCTTGACACGGTTCTTCAGGAGTGAGGCTGGACATTTATTGGCCAGAAGCCTGGAAAAGCCTCTTGTTCGAACCAGCTTACTAAGTAGGGATTTGAAGGCACCGATTTGCCATACTGAGCAGGCAGGGAATACCACCAAACTCAACAGTGAACAAACCAAAATTCCTTGCAGAACCATACAGGACGACTCTGACTGGAAAAAAGCCACTAACAAAGATGCCTGGTGACGGCTGTGCTAAAAAGTGATTCATTGTCTGCGGGATGCCTATTTAGAGAACCATTGTAGCTGAAATACATCAATGACTGAAGCACATCTGAGTCCCACCAACCACAACATCTGTATGGCTGAAAAAGCTACAGTTGCCCAGTCTTAACGTACTGCCACAATAGCCCAAGCATCTGGGCCGTTGCAGTAGATCCCAGCAGCTCACATGCAACTTGTGCATTTTGTGTATTACCTCTTTACCGGATAGAGAAAAAGACAAATGGCAAGCCAAGCTAGTGAACAAAGCAGATGTGTTCTCCAATGTACCTTCAGAGTCACTGATGGGAACCCATGAGCTACCCATCTGTCTATCTGCTGAAGCAATGGAAGATGTATGATGGTGTAGCATCATGATCAGGCAGAGTGTCGTGATGGGTACGTTTTATAGGTTGGTAGTCAATGACCATTTCACTCTTAATGGCTAAGCTTTCCCCAAGCTGCCACATTTACTGAAGTACTGTGGGTGAGCCAATGTATCCAAGGTGTGTGGCCTGACAACACCTATTTTGATTAAGGTGGAGATTTTAAATCAAGTGTTGAAACTGATGGGGACAAAGAGACCAGAATGATCCCCTATCATTGGGTGTGAGATGCTCATGTCAACATATTCAACCACAACCTGTTAGACATGGTTGGTAACCTTAGACCAGAACACCCACTGGAGCCAGCATGCCTCAACAATGGTCCATGCCTTCACTTGCACCCACAGTCACACCACTGGGTAATCCCTGTCTGATGTTTGGGGGGATGCCAGATTGATGTTGGGTAACACCACGTTTGGAGGCCCAGAAAGTAACCTGAAATAAGTCCAAGATCTCTGACAGCAACTGGATTAGGCCAACCAACCTGCCAAAGCTGTTCAAGAGCTAATAACAAACACTGATATGACCAGAAAGTAAGGCTTCAAACTCTCGAAACCTGAGATCCAGCCTTGACCTGATGCTTGGGCCGGCCACATCAGAATGCGAGGAGACAAGTTGTAATCAGAAACCTACATTGTTTACCACCAAGTGACCAAACTACTAGTGTGCCAATCCTTGGAAAAAGGAAGGCCTCAAAATCACAAAACTGCACTCCAACCTCCTGCTGCCTATGCGGGAAGAAGTCCAACAATTTTTGTCTTATTGACCTGGAGCAGATAATCCAAGAAGCCCTCTAACGCTGATACACCAGGATCAAGATAACACTCCTGCTGAGGAACAAGTTGGATAGCAAACACACCCAGAAAAACATCTATAAACAAGTATGAGGATTACAGCAGGCCAATGACAAGGTGATCTGACATATTCTGAGTCCATCAGTGCTGGGGATCATTCTGAAGTAAGAGTGGTTCAATTTCCTCGGAAAATTTCACAAACAACCAAAACCACCTAAACATGCCAGGTGGATAATTCACAAGTTTACTTCTCACCTCTCAAATGGGCCCCGCGTGCACTTCACAGGTTTAAATCCTACGCCATGTGTACTCAGTCCTTCATCATTCAGAGGCCGATACATGGAAGACCATTAGGTTGGGTAATCATTACATACATGATTACAGTGCAAAGAAGCAAGGGGAATCCAGGATGAAGCACCTTATAAGAATGCAAATGATTATTGTTATTATTTGCTATCATGATTTATTACTGTGTTCACTTTCCTTTGGTGGACATGGGTGTGACCTACTGAACCATGTTGCCAGCGTGGAGTCTTACCACAATGTGTTTTGCAGACCGTAATATTGACCTTTCACTTTCTGCATCATGCAGAGCTTTTTTCTCTGATAAAGTGAATTTGGGAAGTGGCAATTCATTGAAGAAAGAGAACATTTCCTCTGCTGAATCTGGGAACAGACACAAAGCCAAGTAGGATCAACAACAGGCTGACAAAAGGGACACCGTTAGAGTCGGACTTATTTGGGATATTTACAGGATTCGGACACATGGTGTGTTAAAAGGAACTTAAAGCAGCGCCCAACAACAGCAACACGCTAGCTTCCCCTTGTATTTGATAGTACCCATGCCAGCAAATCTAATTCTGGGCTCAATTCACAAGACTCCGTACAACTCAATCTCTTCCCCAGTATTCTTTCCACCATCCTCCTCACAAGACCTAACAGCCTGTGCCTCAAACTTCTGGCAACTTACTCAGCACAACATCTGCAACCTCCTCATTGCAACTTCTGCGAACCTCCTCGATGATCCCTCGGTATCCAGTGATCAAAACAAAAATAAAAACAGAGAGGGATTTTCTAACAAACCCAAAACAGTGAAAAAACACAGATTTGTTTAAAAAAAAGTATATAAAGGGGTCGGTAAGGGGGTAAAACGGGTGGAGAGGGGGGCTGAGGTGGGCTTAAACTCACAGGGAAACAGGGGCTTGAGGGGGGCCCTTCCCAAATAGAAAAAAACTGTTTTTTTTGCTGTTTTCAGTTCATTAAAAAATACCTCTGTAATTGTTTGCGCTAAAATCACTTAGAACCGTTCCCTCTAACCATCCTACTTATACTCTCTCCTCCTTCTTGCCGTTTTATCCAGTCAGCCGTCTGCCACCATAGTCCTTCCGCTGGGACAAGACTGGATATACCCTCATAGTTCACCCACCCCAGGTTGAGTGGGGTCCCTGCACGGCCCTACAGGGTAGTGGTACCACACCCATGACCCTTTTACATCTGCCAGACTGCTGTGGTAGTCAGGCTGCCCTAAACGCTCCCGAACTCGACTCGGGCAGTCTCTGGGCTGCAGCCATCTTGAGCTCACCTACACTATCAAAGCAGGTAGAGTTAACCCACCGGGAATTAGAACAGCACTGCACAGTATACAGCGGGGCATGCCATGCCGGAATGGGACACGCTCCGTCTACCCATCACTTATGTGATAGTCCTCGGCCACAGCGTTGATGCATATTGGGGTGCTACAGAGGATCTCCCACATACACCCTCCTTGCAAAACATCACGCTGAAGGGGATGACACTCAGCTCTTCTGACCAATTCTTGCAATTCCCTAAGAGACAAACAGGGTACATCGCTAGAGCAGTCATCATCATGACGTTTCTGACAGAAGCCCTGATATTCCTTAAAAAAGTCAGCATTGTCACTATGCTCCATCATTTCTGTAGCAAGTATATTCAGTGCTTTTCATACATATTACTTGTTTATTTCAAAGTTCAAGCACATTGGGTGTCATTGCAAGTATTCTGGCCCGGTAACAATGGTGCTGGTAAGCTACCGTCACCGTTGCTACCGGACTGGCATACTCCGAGTGTTGCGGGTGGGTGCCTTTCTGCCTGTCAGGTCTGACCCGGCGGGTGGAACGGCACCCGCCCGCAGACCTTGACGGATGCACCAGCACCATTCATGAATGGTGCCTGCATCCGTCCTCCCCATTACCATTGAGTCCAATGGGACTGGAATGGCAATGGGGAGTACTATTTTCTGGCGCGCGGGAATGGGCGATTACCGGGACCGCCAGGGCTGTAATGCCCCGGTAAGTCCCCATTGCCGGGTGCCAGAAAGAAAAAGACACATTCACATGAATACAAATTCACCTGGATTTTCACCATATTCAGGATCCACCAAACTTGCCAAACATTCAAGAGATTTGGGTAAAAGGGTTCAGGCAGGCAGATTCCCCTGGAGAAGCCTGCTGGAGGCTTCAGCAGCCATGGGCGAGGGGGATGTAGACTGGTGTCTGTTTCTGTTTGAGAGCTGCAGCATTTTACTTTCTTTTCTTGGTAGGATGTTTTGAGCTTGTAAACATCATTGCATGTTGTGCATTTAACATCATAGGAGAACACTTAGGCTGATTTTAGGCAGGAATGATCACAATATATTTTTTTTATTTTTTTACAAATACTTTAATAATGTTATGCAACCCCCCCAACCCCGGTTAACTATTCAGTTGGCAGAACTCAGGTGGCCTAGTATCCCCCTCCTGATACCCAGGTTAGTGCCCGTTTTGATTCTCCCCAGACTACGCTGGAGCATTTTTAAATCTTAGACGTTCAACAGCAGTCATTGGATAAAGTACAAGGGAATACAGAAGGAGTGCGCATGTTTTTACGGATGCCACAAAGTAATATAAGGCAAACACATGTCAGTTCAGAGGGAAGGCCCCTCAGCATAAAATCGATACATTAATATATTGCATCGGATTATCACATCTGTAATAACTCACTCGGTATCGCACATGATTGGATTAGATATAATTTGAGGAGTATTTGTGTCTGTGCTAACAGCCCAGGGGCTATCTAAGCGCTAGGGAAGCACAACCGTGAACTAAAAAATAACAAGGGTCCTCACAGAAAGAGGAGGAAACTAAAAGAGAAGGGTGTTTTATCTTTTCTTAAATGCCACGAGTGATTTCATGCCTTGTAATTTAAGGGGGGAATAGTTCCAAAGAGAACCTGCCAGAACTCGAAACTAGTGTCATAAGGCTCTTGGATGTCTACAAAATGGCACTGAAACCAGAAACAGATTTTTCGATCTTATGTTTCTCAAGGAGGAATGCCATTGAATCAAATCTGCAATATTATCAGTGGCTTTACAGACAGAGTTGTATTGCTTTAAACTTTACCTTGGCTTCAACAGGGATCCAGTGCAATACTCTCAGCACTGGTGACATATGAGCCCTCTATGGCATGTTGGTCACGATACGAGTTGCTGGATTGAGAAGAATGGGGCTCATTACGACTTTGGCAATAACCCACCGGCAGTACTGGTAGGTAACCGGCAAACTCACCTTACCGTTACCGGCGCCCGATGACCCGGTGTTACCAGGATATTACTGGTGCCCACAGCAGCTGTAATTTCCCATTTCATGGAGCCCAATAGGACTCCATGGAATGGGTTTGCCCCAATAACTGGTACCGGTAGTACTAGTGCCGGTTATTGGGGCAATTCTTTGTCGTAAGAGCCTGAACTGCCGGCAGATCAGGCCTGCTGGTAGTTCACTGCCCCTACCGACAAACTCGGAGTGTGCCAGTCTGGTAATAATGGCAGATACGGTATTACCGATACTTTTCTACATTTTTACCAGACCGGCACACTCGAAATTAGGCCCTTTATCTAGCTTTCTTGTTAGCCCCCATGAATAGGGCATTACAATAGTCAAACTAGGCCCCAACAAGGGGCCTGTCTATGATGATACGATTTTTGAGGGAGAGAAATAATAAATGTAATAAACATTGATTGGTTTGTGAACTAACAGGTATGGAAATTAAACAAGGTTATATGGGCATATATCGAAAAGCTGTTATTTTTAAAATATGTTGATGTATCATCCAAATGCTGTTTTGATGTTGTACCTCAATGTATAAGCTGAACAAAGAATAATTCACCAAATGCAAAAATTGAACAAATGCCGTTGAATATTTACAGAGCACTCATTTTTTGATTGTTTTTATATAGAAGGGTTTAATACCTGTGGTCAGTTTCTAAGCATGGACCTGGGATTCGATCCTCTGTTGCTCGTCATGGTCTTTCTTCCAAGACCAGCACGTTGTACCTGTGCTGTCCTCCATTCACAAAATGGGACTAAGAGTCTGTAGGTGGCATATTGAAGAAGAATTCGGAGTAAGCTTAATTAATTACAGTTGATAGTATTGAAGTACTTACTCTGACCAACAGCATCATTTAGCTGTTTGTTTGATATTATATTGCAGATGGCTATACTAGCTGGTGATACAAAGAAGAGCATTTAAATGAATGGATGAGCTTGTGGAATCAAAAGACGTCCTGTCCCAGTTGTTTCTTAGGAAATTACGAGCTTAGGACAGCACAGGCTTGTGTACATTAAAGTTTGTAGCTAACGCACTTTTACTTCCCCTGAAGAAATTCCTATGAAACAGAGAAGAATGATAAAGGAGTGAAACATGTTGGGTATTCTTTGAGGCTACAATCATTAATCATATATGATGTGATTTTTCACTCAAGCACAATTTATAATTGTTCGATGAGGTTAGCACAACTAGGCTGATTTTCTAAATTAGCATATTGTGAAATTAATTCAATGTGTACCTTTTTTAAAAAGTAAAGTTTTTATGATGCACTTGTCACTTTAAAGGTGTTTTTCAATTTATATTTTTTATTAATTATGGATGTATTTTAAGAGTTTTGATAGATTTATCTAACAAAGTGTTTAGAGATATTGACAATGATAAGTACTGTGTTGTGACCCTCTGTGTCACCACCTGCAATATTACATGTGAGGGTTCTTGTTGTTATATATTGGCATATTACATTCTCCCCCGGTGAGCAAGGCAGGGGTTTCCCATCATTTGAGATGTACCTTTTTCTTTTACTACCAAGGATGATTGCTAGACCTGAAAAAAGAGAAATCAAGAATTAGGATCTGAGTTAATTATATTGTGTTGAGTAGAAACAATTGCATGTTTTTAATCGAATTATTTGCTTTCAATAAAAAGTGTTGCAGCAAAAAAGACTGAAACTGCAAGTGAAACAATAATAACATAAACTGAAATAACAATCAAGTCAAAGTAAAAGGTTGTTGATACTTAAAAAAAAGATATATATATATATATAGATATTATATATATATTCAGTAAAAAAACTTTGTTAAAGGGACGTTATGGTTAAGTTGCGCTACTAAAAACCTATGAAATTCAGTGAAAAAACTTTGTTAAAAGGGACATTATGGTTAAGTTGCGCTACTAAAAACCTATCAAATTCAGTAAAAAATCTTTGTTAAAGGGATGTTATGGTTCAAACTAAAACCGAAAAACCGCTGAAATTCGGCAGTTATGGTGCAATAAGCAACCATAACTCACGCCACAGTGCACTGCTAACACTAACACCCAGGACATCAAAGATGACATCACAAATGTCATTGATGACATCACTGATGACATCACATGGCTGGTTCTCCCTTTTTTTCCTTTACTGCCATATCAAAGCCACATAGTTTTCTTCAGTAACAATCAGGAAGTAAAAATTGAAAAGGTACTATATTTGTAGACTTAGGGTCAAGTCATATCATATGAAACATATATATAGCGGAAGACACAGACTTGAAAGAGAGCAATCCTTTATGTGCATGAAGATAATCATTAGAGTTATCAGCACTTTCTCATAGTTTTATTTTTATTACTATACCTTCCCTGTATATGCTCATATTTGTATACATTGTACTCACACTCCTTTCCTTAGGGTTCACTGACATCATTTGATACACATACATACAGTAAGTAGCACCTTTGAAACAGAGCAATCATTTCTCTGCATAAAGATAATCAGTTAGGTTATGAACTCTTTCTGCTACTACTTCTGCTTTTTTGCTTACTTCTCTGTCCCTGTATATGCTCATATTTATATGTGTTGTTGTCTCTTTGTGTTTTGCCTGTATTAAGTGTAATTATGTATTAAGCGGGTTTTATTAGCTACTTATTACATGTTAGATTATGAATATTGCACCTTCATCATGTATACTGCACACACTGCCTAAGTTTCTGCATGAGTTGCTTAGTATACTGGATATAACTTCATAATAGAATGCTATTTATATCAATGCATTGCTTAATGCACTAATTAGCTCATGATATTTATTCAAAAGATCCTTGACACTTTTTGGTCAACATTATAAGAATCCCTCCTACAGAGTTTTCATGAAAAGTAAATGCACATGTGATGTCATCAGTGATGTCATCAATGACATTTGTGATGTCATCTTTGATGTCCTGGGTGTTAGTGTTAGCTGTGCACGGTGGCGCGAGTTATGGTTGCTTATCTTACCGTAACTGCCGAATTTCAGGGGTTTTTCAGTTTTACTTTGAACCATAACGTCCCTTTAACAAAGTTTTTTTACTGAATTTCATAGGTTTTTAGTAGCGCAACTTAACCATAACGTCCCTTTTAACAAAGTTGTTTTACTGAATTTCATAGTTTTTTAGTAGCACAACTTAACAATAATAACTTTGACTTTATTTACATGTAATAATGGAACATACTGAACCCTTTCTACTGAATTTGACGGTCCGCGGACATGTTCGGACAACAGTACCAGCACCTAAAAACTCTGGGGGGGGGTATGTGTAATTGTTATATCATAACATAGGAACATTTAACAAATTCACAAAGCAGCACACATAAAAAGTATATGTAGTAATACTTAAGAAATGTAACCCATATATGTAACACACTAACCATTCATTTAAATACAATATGTTCTAAAATGGAATATACCAAAAGAAGATAAAGTGGCTTCCAACATAATTACCTCACAGACACTCCACAACTAACAGCAAGACCAGACGTATAGACTACTGATTACATATCTTACCAGAAATAGTAAGTGCACTTCATTTTACTCATATATTTATAAACTTTCTATATTAGAAATAAAAAACATATTACTTCTTTGTTTTCTCACAGAAATGTGTAGTACTCTGGACTGGCTAGAGGACCATTTCCCACGAGACGAAATGTTAGAAGATAGTCCACCTAATGGTACACACTTTACTATATAAACCAATTAATAAATATTATTTTGTATACATTCAACATATACATTTCTTTTTTACAGACCCTACAAAAAGTGCAACTCCCAAAGAAAAAGAAGCAGTGGATAACACTCTTGAACACATTACCCACAAAATGGACCAACTTATGGCAAATTTTACGGATTTAGAGAACTTTGTGGAAGATCACCTAAAACCACCAACAACATACCATTGTCACACCTGTACTTGTCCCCTCTCACCATAATCCATTCATTTAACCCCAAACTCTCTTCATGGACAACAACGTTTTGATGAGATTTCCATCCCTTCTTCACCTGATCCCACTTATATTGAAAACCCTAATTCTCCTGTTTTTGTTTCCGTTTCTGCCCCACCTTCTCAGTCATAAATTGTTTATATATGTTAAATAAAGTTACTTTTTTATATTGTGTTGTAATTACTTTTAGTTCTTTGTGGTAAAACCAATTTAGGTGTCCGCGGACAGCGCGGTTGTTCGGAAATGTTCGTAAATAAACGAAAATGTAAGTGTCCTGAGGACACTGTTGTTGTTGTTGTTGTTGTTGTTGTTGTTGTTTTATTATTTGTAATGTGCAATTATACCCAAGGGTATCAGGGCGCAGCATTTACAAGAATATGCGAAGCTTGGTTACAATATACAATATATACAAATTAAAAGTGGCACACGAGGTTACACAGTGTGCGGATCGCATGAAGGATGGCCTTGGCACTTATCTATCTTGGATGTCCTTCAGTTTCAGCCATGAGATTACCTTAGAGCGGAAATTCAGGTAGGGCATGTCTACTCTGAGGTTGGGAGGCAAAGAGTTTCATAGTTTGACTGCCTTTACCGGGAAACTGTTACCTCCTATGGTGGCAAGTTTGTAGTTAGGGACAGAGAGGCAATCTTTGTAAGCAGTTCTAAGGGGTCTTGCGGAGGCTTGTCTATGGAATCTGTTAATCAAGTAGATCGGGGCGGCATTGTTAAGGGATTTGTAGGTAAGTGAAGCCGTTTTTAGGAGAATTTTATCTCTAGTGGAGAGCCAGTTGTTCTGTTGGCTAAATCCTGAGATGTGCTCTCTTCTGGGGATGCCTAGGGCTGCTCTCAGGGCGTTGTTCTGGAGAGTTTGTAGCTTGCTAGTGGTGGCCTTGGAGGTTCCCAGGTAGAGGGCGTTACAGTAGTCGAGGCAGGATAGTATAAGGGCTCTAGCAAGTGTAAGGGAGCTAGTGTCTGACAGAAATGGTTTAGCTGAGCGGATTAATTTGCACGTATATGCAGATGAGGATGCCAGTGAACTCAGTTGTCTTTTGAAGGAGAGGTTAGAATCCAAGTAAAAGCCCAATGTTTTGACCTCCTGTCCAACTTTGATGTTGTTCCCATCTATCATGAAGGAGTTGTAGGCCGGGCTGAGTTTCCTTAGACTATGCGTCGTTCCCAAGATGATGAGCTCCGTTTTCTCATCATTCAGGCATAGTCCATGAGTGGCCATCCATGCCTGTATGATGATGTACACCCTATTCAGCAAGGCCAAATCCTTTTCATAATCTCCAGAAAGCGGAAGGAGGATCTGAGTATCATCTGCATAATTAGTGTAGGTGATACAGAGATGATCCAAATCATCGAAAAGGGGCTTGGTGAATATGTTGTACAGTGTGGGGGAGACGCAGGAGCCCTGTGGTACACCACAGGTGATAGGTGTGGGGTCTGCTGCAGCTGTGGGAGAAAAGACCCTCATAGTTCTTCCGTTAAGGAACGAGGTGATCCATGAGATGGCCTCAGGAGAGAAGTGTGCTGCTGTGTGGAGGTGTGAGCATAGGACAGAGTGGTCGACCAAATCGAAAGCTGCAGAAAGGACAAGGAGGAGGAGCAAGGCAACTTGTCCTTTGTCCCTGAGTGTATCAATCTGAGCTTTCAGGTCGATGAGTGCAGTCTCAGTCCCATGTTGAGGGCGGAACCCTGATTGTCTGGATCCTAAGAGGTGGTGTTCTTCAAGGTGCTTCTGTATTTGAACGTAAGCGACCTTGTCTAGGATTTTTAGTAAGAAGGCAACAGTCATTATGGGTCGGTAATTGCTAGGTATGGCTGGGTCAAGAGAAGGTTTTTTTTAGTAAAGTAGGTACCCAGGATTGTTTTAGATTGCTGGGGATGGAGCCGGTGGTGAAAGAGGCATTGATTAGTTTTGTGATGAAGGGTGAAAGATCGCGAGCAGCGTCTTTGATGAGCTGTGCTGGGCAAAGGTCTCCCTGGCAGTTGGATGGTTTCAGGGACAAGATGATTTTTTCTACGTCGAGAGTATTGACTTTAGAGAACTTGAAACGGGTGGGGTCTGTGGTTGTGCATTTGTCCGGTTTTTTGGAAAGGGGCATGTCTTTTAAGGTTGCTTTCAGGGCATTCTGAATTTCCGAGCACCAGTTTTTATCTTTGGTGCAGGTATCAAGGGGTAGTATGGGAGTTTCAACTTCTTTGAGAATAGAAAAGAGTTCTTTCATGTTGGATTTGGCTGATGATATGCGAGAGTCACAGGAAGTTCGTTTGGTCATATATATTTCTTTTTTATAGAGTGCAGTTATTTTAGATAGATTAAGTTTGTTAGCAGCTGAGGGACATTTTTTCCAGGTAGCTTTGCAATTTCTCTTTTGTTGCCTCAGGTTTTTGAGGAATGGTGTGCACCATTTGTTAAGGTGTGATTTCTGGTTGCTCGGTTTGAGTTTGAGAGGGGCGATGAGGTCCAGTGCTGTGGCCATGGCTTTATTATATTCCTCAACTAGGATCTCTGGGTCCGCGTTGTCCGAAAGTGTGTCAAGTTTGGGGAGTAGGTTCGGGATGAGTCTTTCTGCTGTAATGTTTTTCTTATTTCTGGTGAGAATGGGTGGGGCTGTTGTGATAGGCGGAGGTGTAGGTCTGTCGGTGGTCAACCAGAACGAGACTAGGTGATGGTCGGTCCAGATTAGAGGTGAGATATTGGTGATGTTTGCTACGCAGTTGTGATCGGCCACCCAATCAAGTATTCTACCCTTTCAATGAGTCGGGGCCATGCTTCTTTGTGCGAAGCCTAATTCAGCCAGGGTGGTGCATATAGAATTAGATATTGGGTCTGCCTGGTCATTATAGCCTAGGTTAAAGTCCCCCAAGGTGAGGACTTGAGATGAGGTTTTAAGATTGCTAGTTAGAATGGCATTAAGGTCTTCATCGAAGGTACCGATGGGTCCTGGCGGGCAGTAAATCAGGTGGATGGTAAGGGTTTGGGTATTAGTGAGTGAGACTTTGACTGATAAGCTTTCTCAGGATTGGACATTGGTAGGTGTAGCGAGTCTCATGGGTAGGCTACGTGTATGTATAATGGCGACACCCCTCCTCTGGAATTGGGACGATCTTGCCTCAGGATGGTGTACTTGTCTGGGACTGCTAGCATGATCATGGGGTCTGCTGCTGGGTGTAACCAGGTCTCGGTGATAGCGAGGAAGTCTAGGACATCTTTATATTACGGACACTATATCTGTCCGTAATGTTCTCATGCAATTTGAAAATGTTCTAAGAACACTCGTAGTGTCCTGAAATGTTCATAAATAAACAAAAATGGAGGTGTCCTTAAGAACACTATGCCTGTTCGTAGTGTTCGCTAGCAAGTTGAAACTGTTCTAAGAACACTCGTGATGTCCTGAATTGTTCGTAAATAAACGAAAATGGAGGTGTGCTTGAGACGCTATGTCTGTCCTTATTGTGCACAAGTAAATTAAACTGTGCTAAGAACAAACGGCTGTCCGTAACTGTTCGTTTTACATGTGACGCACTTTTAATTATTTCAGGACCCGAACACTATCCATAGAACATCAACACGCATGCGCAACACAATGTCCGTACATTGGGTGTCCTGCGGACGGCTGCTACCTTAGCGAACATGCTCATGAAACAATCATGTGACCACACCCACACTGATTGCGTGTTCTGAATGCGGACACTGTTCGTGTCCCTGAACACTTTAAAAGTACATTTCCAAGTAATCCACAATATTTCTCATTAAAAACTCAACATACCACAAATCCCACATACTAATCCTAAGTTTCCACATAGTTTTTGTGACTTTTTGAACCTTTTTTGGTGTTCGATCTGTCTTGCGGACGGTGCGCATGTCTGCGAACCGCGCACAAGCACCCCTATAAAAGACCACGCCCTAGAGCTCATTCTCATTGTGTTTCTGGCTATTCTACAGAGCACAGAGATTTTTGCTGCAACCTGCAGATTTCCATCTTCAACCTGATGACTTCTGTGGCTCCACTGCTGCCACCTGATGCTGTATCTGCCTCAGCACCACCCCCACCCCCTCCACCACAAGCACCTTCCCAAGGGCCTGAAGAGAGGAACAGGAGTGAGGATACAGAGGAGGAAGAAGAGGATGACGAGAATGAGGTAGAGGAAAACCCTACTACCCGCCCTCGGCGTGATTCTTGGGTGTGGCGGTTGTTTACCGTTCATGGGAATGGTCCTAAGGCTCGTGCGAACCGTGTCACCTGCAATGAGTGCAAAATGGTACTCAGTCGTGGGAGGCATGGTTCGTATAGCTTTGGGACTACGACCATGAAGCAACACCTGAACTCATTCCACACTGGGGCCATTCGCAAGGTTGTACCTTGCGAAGAGCGTAGTAGGTTGATTGCCTCTACTTCATCCTCCGTTTCTGATCCTGTCACCACAAGGAACACCTCTCTGGGACAGCGTCTTCCTCAAGCTGCCTCACAGGCCATACAGAATTCTGATGACCCTTACCTTTCGAGGGTCACAGTTGTATGTATGTACTGTGACACAGTACTCTGCAGGGGGAGCGACTTTGCAGTACTTTTGAGACTATCGTCTCAGAGCACGAGAAGACCTGCTCACTACCCAAATAAAACCCACTCTACATCTTCCTCTTTCAGCTCGCCCCTTCTTATCCCTGTGGTTGGTGTCCCCCCCTTTCCCCTCCTTTCCCCTCCTCTCCTAGTGTGTCGTGTGTAAAAAAACAAAAAAAATACAAAATAACAAATATCAAAAAAAAAAATAAGGCTCTTTTCAGAGCTGCCTTTCACAGTTAAAAAACAGAAGTAAAGATAAATAACGCAGGGCCCTTTCTATTTCTTGAAAGTCCGCGAACATAAAAAAAATTGGGATGCTACCCTATTGTAACCATTGCATTTTTCTCTGGGAGGAAGTGGTGGCTCTGAAAAGAGCCTTTGGGAAGTGTTTGTATGTCAAAAATTATAAATACTTATCACCTACTTCGAAATGCATGCTGCATTTCTAAAAAAAGTTTGCAATGCATTTTGTACATTTCTCAGAAAAATCTGATTGCCAGCATAGGTAAAATGGACACCATCTCTGCGAAAAATGTATGTACTACGAAACATAATATTTTCATTGTGAAAAGAGGACATGCCAAAATCTCTTAGCAAGGCACAAACAGCCTTATTGACATTACGCCTTGCTTTCTCCATTTGTGGAACACATGAGAAAGAACAAAGCCACATTTGTCTCTGCGCAATCCGTGAAAAAATTACTTTGGAGTTTGGAAACATGTCCATGATCTTCTGAAGTCCTTCTTTCATTGCAAATTGCAAAGAAATTCCAGACACATGTCCTAAACTGTTCCCTCCACAATGAATTATAATTATGTCTGGATGTTCCTCTATCTTCAAAGTTGCACAGAGAGGTAGCAAGTCCAGCCACTTCATTCCACGGACTCCATGCTAGTGCACTTCCACATGTGGGAATCCAAGATCTATAGATACTCCACAGCTTTCTGCATGCACCTTCAACCAATGTATCCACAAGTCTCCCAAAATCCACACAATCTGTTTTTTAAAACACTCAGCCATAGCTATCTATTCTTCTCTCAGCAAAAAGAATATCTGAGAAAACCTCTCCTAGCACAACACACTCACTAAACTTTACTGACCAATCCCTTGCTACATTCAATCTCATTTGCATACCTCCCCACCCCAAATTCCCCGGATGTAATACGCGGTGTCCTAGAACTACCGCCATGTCCGCGAACATATTGTAACATGGACAGCCCTTCTACCATTTCCACTTCACTCCCTGTGCCATTCCCTCATTGGATGTAGCTAAGAAATCAAATGAACATCCACCAATCAAATCCAAGACCTCTACCTGTAACTGCATCATCATAGATCAGCACTGCAAATGTACAGTGAATCTCTCGGACTACAAGTCTCATACCCTTGGCAAGCACGATCTACGAGAAATACTAGACAAGTCTCCAAGATTTCTACTTGCAGCTTCGTCCATATCCATATGCATGAACACAAACTACAGGTATGCATATTTTCTATACAGTACATGAACACATTTTCTAACCGACTTTTACCTTGTATAATCTGTAAAATGAATCTACGATCATTTTTTCATTCTCCTAATATGAACTGTGACTTACAAACCTTTAAACTGTTTAATTTCTTCGTACACACACACACACACACACGCAAATATTGTTAAACTAACATTTTTGAAATAAAATATATAGACTACATATGATCAAACAAAATTACATGCACACTCTATCATCAAATCTCAAAGAATAATATTTGTACAAACGCATACTTGGTTTTAATTTTTTTTAGTTTATATAATTACTTACATTTATATAGGACAAGCAGGCTATGACATTGACTCCCTCTTACGTGGAAAAGCAGGCTATCACATGGACTCACTATTACGTGGAAAAGCTTAGTTACAGGAATAGTGGTATACAGTGGTACATTATGATTTTGACAAGCCATAGTAAAGATATTTTCTTTCCTACAGTTAGTCATAAGAAAGTTTTCATGGTTTTGAGGAAGGCGCTGAGCATTTCAATTTAAAAAATCTATGTCTAAATTAAAAACAGTGCTATATACAAACCGAATTACTAATTTCGTTCTTCTACAATTGCAGTGACGAACATTCTCCTGAAAATAAGCAGCCAAATTTGAATTACAAAGAACAACTAAGAAGCAAACTGCTCATTTTAGAAAAAAAGTAAGTAGATTGTTACCATATTATTTGAATTATTACTCAAACACACTCTAATGTTAATTCATGCTACTTCTGTGCCTAAAAATAGAGATTCTGCACCATTCTGACCAAAAATCCTCCCGTTTTACACAGTGATTTACTGGCAGAATGGCCCACAAATTCCTATTTTTCGCCACACAAATTACCCAACTCAGCCACTAGAATTTAGATGTTGTAGAAGAAACAACTGTTTTAATTGTATAGCTTTAGATATACTATTTATACTTCTCCACACCACTGGCTTACTTTTTCCTGTCATCTGAATCCCAGTTTATTAACACATTAATTCAAGAATACCCATATCTAGTAGTTGTACTTCCCAATGCACAATCACACACCATTACATACATCTTTATCATCTCACTCAAACACTCATGCACACAACACACATGCATTGCAGAACACCCCAACCCATACCTTCTGTATTTTTTTCAACAGACCCTAAAGCATGCCTCCCAAAAAGCAACTCCGTAGAAAGGAACGCAGAAGTAGAGCAAATGAAAAGAAGTCTCCAACATAAACATCCATCTACAGCAGAATTTAAAGTTGAAACACAACAGCTAATACAGTCATGTAGTGAAACAGAAGAAGTTTCTAGTACAAAAACTTTGCCTCCTCTATCAAAAAGTAAAACAACCCAAAAAACTATTAACAGAAAATCAACTATCACTACAAATAAAACTTCTTCTATAAATCTTGATATAGTACAAAGTAAGCATACCAAGAAAAGTATTTTAGCCAAAATGTTTCATCACAAAGTCCTTCAAAATCTTATAAAAACAGGAGAGAAACCAGGTTCAACACTTCAAACCTATCATAGGAAAGTAATCTTAGAAGCGTTGATAGACAGTGCACTTCTTTTCAAAAGAAAGTTATTTATTTTAGTGTTATACAGAATGAAACCACTAACAAAACTAATAACTAAATTACAAAAAAGACTTTTCAATAAACGAAATGTCAACAGAAATAACTTCTTAAATGTCTGTGGAGGTGAATGGAGTCACACTACAAGCACAGAACCATACTTTAATGAAGCCTACAAACAAAAGCAAGCAAATACAATTGCCATACACAGCAGTGGTCGAGGTTATGAAAAAGTTAATAATACCATAATGGAACAAGAAGTACTCCTTACAAAAATATGCCCTGAAAACATAGATTTACCCCTCCATTCAACTGAATCAGAACATCTAGTGTACAAATGGCCATGCACGTCAATGTGTAACATTCCCAAAAAAATGTTCAAGTCTTTACGCCAATTCCTCAATCAATATGTGAAAAGCAAAGACAAAATCAAAATTAAACTACTGCAAAATATGGTTGCTTGTCCAGTACGCAAGTACACAGGACTACAAGGACATTCATTGGCCTGCACTACAGGACCTACTTGCAAAACACCCTTCCATGATATCAAAAGGATATCAACACATCATGCAAGTATAAGCAATCTAGTTTATAAACTATACTGTGCTAAAAGTCCTGCTTTAGCACTAGCCAATTTAAATAACATTCTTCTACATGGTACAGCAAAAGACCTACTAGAAGAAATCAACTATATCCAGACAAAATATTTTGGAAGTGAAACCCACTTACAAGATGAATTAGCTGTAAACCAACTTCGAAACAAATCTGCACATGGCAACCTTTCACTACACACATACAAAAAAGAAAGTACCAAACCATGTGTGTGTATGTTGCCGCAGAACCTTTTATAAAACTTACACAAAAACTGTAGACCTATCATACAAAATAGAAGACAATGAAGATTCTAAATGGTTTGAATTAGCTCTCTACCTTATAGCAGAAAACAAATACGAAATAACTGACCCCATAATACTTTGCAGTTACTACACTACAAAACTTGACAACAACCAAACTCCTTCACGTGCTATCACAAATAACTTGGAATTATATCCACTACCAAAACCCCTTCAACAACTTAATTTATATGAGAGCATCATAATTCAAACAGTGCACCCATTTCAAGCAATAATACGCCTTCAACCAAAAACTGCAAAATTACCTCCCTCTGAATTAGTAAAAGGTATAAGTGGAAAAGTAGTGTATTTACCATTAGATCTAAAAGAAAATGTGCACACTCTAGGAGTGCAACGTACAATGCAGCAATCTTTAATTATCTTGGTAAATGGAGTACCTACAAAAGACAAAAAAAATTGGCAACAACTGATAGATTTACATAAAGTTAGAGAAGCCCTGCAATATCTTAAAGAGAATAATGAATATTACAAAGAAATTAATATTGAAGAAAACTTGAAAGATACAACTGAAATAATTCAAGAGACACAAGAAGCTGGTCAATTTGAGCTCCTAGATCCTGCAACAATATCAAACACTTTAGACCATTATACAATTCATTCATTGCACTCTAATGACACCATAGAAGATGCACTGGCAACGTACCAAATGCGTCAAACAAAAGGATCACCAATCAGCATATGGGAAAAAAGTATAGAAGCACATGCTTTTCCTCTACTCTTTCCAACTGGCAAAGGAAGAAGATACGATGATAGACCTATTCAGATATCAGCACCAGGATATCGCTCATTGCGAATGTATTCTGAAGATCCCAGATTTTTGACAAAATGTGGAATACATATTCCACCTACTCTTTGAAAGTGAACTAGCAACTTTATGTTACGGAGTTGCACACATATTAAAATCAGGATCACACTTTCAAAATAGGACAGCTAAACAATTATTACAAAAAGTTCAACAAAAAGATGAGGTTTTACAAGCAAATCTTACAAATCTATTAGCAAATATGCGTGGTACTAAAGAGTACTGGTTTCGACGTCATGGAGAAGTACATTGTATGATCACAAACCTTGGCCCACCCACTTGGTTTGTTACATTAAGTTGTGCAGAATATGCATGGGAAGATTTACATGCTTTCCTACGCATATCAAACGAAAACAAAACAAACATAGATATACTAACACCTGGAGAACTTTGTTCACAGGATCCTGTTAATGTTTCAAGATATTTTCACCATCGCTCCATTGCTATGCTACATTTTATTTGTAACAAAACTGTTCCTCCCCTTGGAGAAGTGCAACACTTCTTTTGGAGAAAAGAATACCAAGCCAGAGGAGCACCACATGTCCACATGTTTTTATGGATTAAAGATGCTCCTAAATTTGGTCAAGACAGTGATGCCACTGTTTTACAGTTTATTGAAAAATATGTCACTTGTGAAATTCCATCAGAATCCGCAAATAGTGATCTTCATGCAAAAATGTTACAATTCCAAAGACACATATGTGGCAAATATTGTCGTCGCAAATACAAAAACAAAGGGAAATACTACACCAAATGCCGATTTGGTTTCCCTAGACCAGTTACAAATACAGATCAAGTGAACAACCTCATGTCTTCAGTTAGACATAGTGTTAAAGGTAAGTCACCTAAAAATACATATTGCATAAAAAGAAAAGAAGAAGAAAAATATATCAATGATTACAATGCAATCATTGCCCACTTATGGAATGCAAACATAGATGTACAGTACATTGCAGACAATTCTACTGCAGTTGCACGATATGTCACAGCACACTTAACCAAATCAGAAAAGACAAAGCTCCAAGACCTCTGGAATGACCTGTCATCAGATAAAACAGTGTCTCAGAAATTATACAGCTTGGGCATAAAAATGCTGTCACATAGAGAATGTGGATCCTATGAAGCAGCTGATCGATTAACTGGTACTGCATTGTATGGTAAATCTGCAAATATAGTATGGCTAAGTCTTGGTCCAGCTAAATCTAGAAAAAGAGTTCTAAAATCATACGAAGATATAGAAACAATAGCTAAACAAGATGCCAACAGCCAAGACATTTTAAAAAACAATTTATTGGACACATACTACCCAAACAGGAGTACCACTTTGGAAACCATAAGCCTATACCACATAGCCCAAAACTACACATACAAAAATAATATAAAACCTGATGAACAAAACCGTAAATACAAAGTGACAAAATGTGAAGGCATCTTAGTAAAACTCACCAAAACAAATTTAATTAATCAAATCAAATTGTCATTAAAGACTCCTCAACATAAAGAAGTATATTACATGTCCCTGCTACAACTCTTTAAACCATGGAGAAAAGAAGAAGAAATACTAGATAACTATGACTCATATGAAGACGCTTTCAAAGCTAATGAAAGCAGTATAACTGATGTAAACTTTGCACAGTACAAAACAATGTTGCACAATGAACAGCAACACGAAGAAGAACTCCAGGCCCAACTAGATAAGGACACTCCTGACAGTAGTCAACCTTCTATCACAGGAAGCCAAGAACCACTGGGAGACCCACTAATAACAAATGAGGCAGAATTAGCTATGATAGAAGTAGAAAACACCATGTGTCAGTATGAAGAAAAAGAAGACTTAACTATACTACAATCAAAGCTAAACAATGAGCAATGTAGCATTTTTCAAGAAGTAACAAAAGAAAATGCACATGGTGTACAACATGAAAACAAAGAATGCACCTGTCAAATTTACAAACCTATACTATTGTATGTCAGTGGTGAAGCTGGTTCTGGCAAAACAATCCTAATCAAAATCATCAGTGAGTTCCTTCAACAATTGACAAACAACAAACTGTCAGCTGTTGTCACTGCCCCCACAGGTTTAGCTGCCTACAACATAGGTGGTGCCACTTTACACCGATTACTACTCCTGCCAGTAGAACACCAAAACAAATTAGATTATTACAAACTTTCTGCAGAAGCTGCAATGGAACTACGCAGAGTATTGAAACAAATGAAAATGCTACTAATAGATGAAGTTAGCATGGTGTCCAACCTAATGTTGGCTTTGATTCACCTTAGATTACAAGAAGTACTCAAAACAAACTATGAAGAGCTCTTTGCAGGAAAACACATTATTGTTTTCGGAGATCTTCTTCAATTGACACCAGTAAAAGGTGAGCCTATTTTTAAACCATTAGGACACAAACTCTGCCGTAAAACTGTTGGCAGCATTGGAAATGTCAACCTTTGGCAACATTTCCAATACAGAGAATTAACAGAAAACATGCACCAATCTGCAGATCTCGCTTATGCCAACATCTTGAAAAGTATCAGAGTTGGTATACTTTCTAAAGAAGCAGAAGCAATATTGAAAACCCAGCACATTCATGCACTTTATGGTGATAATGCATGTGCTACAGATGTTATGGAACAATTAGCCCACAAAAATGTCAATTGTATGGCCTTAATGCCAACTCTTGCAAGGTGTTTCAAATTCAATGAAATAATGTTAAGTAAAGAAATGCAACCAATAATGGAAATTAGCGCCACAGACAAACTAGATGTACATGGAATAACACTACCCATGTGTGACCAAGACACAACAAGACTAAATAGTTTAGAAAAATCAATCTCAACACAGCAGGCTTGGAAAAGATATTAAAATTATCCTTAAATTGCAGAGTAATGCTGAAACGTAACCTTGACGTGGACCAAGGGCTAGTTAATGGAGCACTGGGTACAGTTGTTGGCTTTCAAACATAGCCACGTGACAACAAAATTCAGTTTGTCAATATTCTCTTTGACAAACTTTCAGAAGTAAAAAGAATAGGACGCTCAACAGCTCGATTCCTTCTCTTCAAAGACATGTATGTACGCAGAGAACGATTTTCTCTAACTCTTGCATACACAGTCACCATTCATAAATCACAAGGCCTTACCCTAGACAAAGCAATGATAGACATTGGTAACACAGTCTTTAAAGAAGGAATGAGCTACGTAGCACTATCACGCTTACGTACACTTGAGGGTCTATTTCTAATCAACTTTGATGCAAGTTAAATAAACGCTGATATTCCTTGCATTTTAGAATACAATAGACTTCTTTCACTATACACTCCCCATCTAAACACATATTCTGTTCCACAAAAAGTAAAACATTATAAAAGAAAAATAAATCAATCAGAAAAGCAACAATATGTCACTGCAAATCCTCCAAAGAGAGTAAAAGAAAATGAATACTTCATCAAGTGCCACAAGCAAAAAAGAATCAATTAGGGAAAGTAAACCCGGTACTTCTTCAAAGAAGGAAGACACACTCCAAAAAAAGCCGTCAGATACAGAACTACCTGGTCCATTTAAACTCTCAAATATAGTTGGTGTAAGTTGCTATGCAAATGTAGCAATGAATATTCTATTTCAATTACCACCAATTGTTGAGAACATTTACTTACACAGTACAGACCCATTGTGTTTGCAAATGTTAGAACTTCACAGAAATGCAGCAAATAATCCTGACAACACGTATAGTGTTTATGGAATAAGACAACAATTGGACTACTGTGCTGGAATGGTGAAATTCACTATAAACTCACAGGAAGATCCACAAGAATTTCTAATGTACTTACTATTAGTACCGGAAAACAAAAACATACCTATAAATGAAATCTTCCAGATTTCATACATGTGGAAACATACATGCACTCTCTGCAACAATGTGACACATGAACAAATCCCCAATGAGCGCTTTGTGTATATATCAATACCTAATAGTGAATCCGTTCCATTTCAGCAACTTGTACAAAATGCAAACCACGGTAGATTATGTTCGAGCTGCAATTCAGATAATCGCTCCACGTTAGTAATACAAACACATAGTAAATACGTAATACTAATGCTTCTACGTTACAATGCAGATGGTACCAAAAAGAACTGCAAGCTGACTGGATTCACACATGGTCAAATATCACTTGGTTGGAAAACGTTCACAACAATAGGTATAATCTACCACGCAGGAGCCACAACCAACTCAGGGCACTACACTGCATATATAAAAAAGAAATGTGGATGGTTTGAATGTAATGATAGTACCGTTACTCTAAAGCAGAGATTACCAGCAATTCTTACAAACGCTTATTTAATGTTCTTAAAACCAAAATGTGATAACTAAACTGTACTTAAACCTTAAGTACACTTGTAGTAAAAACATATAAATTGTCACAATATTCCAAAAGCTATCTAACTGCCCAAAGATGCTACAACAAATAATCAGATAAATTAATACCACTCAAATAGAGCAAAAAATAGACAGTTAGAATACGCCAACTGGTATCTAACTGTCCCAAACTTTAGAAATATCCAAATAAGAGCAAAAAATAGACAGTTAGAATACGCCAATTGGTATCTAACTGTCCCAAAATTTAGAAATATCCAAATAGATAAAGCAATACCACGAAATTATATAAAAAAATAAACAGTTAGAATATGCCTACTGGTATCTAACTGCTCCAAAATTTTACAATATCCAAACAAATACCTAATATCTTACTGCTCCCAAAAACTGGAACAATCCAATGTATAAAGCATTAGCCAGAAACAACAAGTAAACACTGAAAACAAACAAACAAATAAACTGTAGCATAACAGAAAAAGTTTTTTTTTTAATCCAACATGGATTTTTTTTTCTCCCACAGACCCAATGATTTTAGCAACAAACACAGAAACTGAGCAAATTGCACAGTACTCTGGTTTGTCATCTACTAAATATGAGGGTCAAAAAAAGAAAAAATTGTGATTGTACAATTTAATAGGTCTTTATAAAATACTAATACTAACATGCTATTTTCTTTTATCACAGAAATGAACAAGAAAAACATGGACTCCCGTTATTAAACCAGATAGTAAGTATAACATGATAAATACAACCATCGCAGCATATCACACCCATACTGGCTTATACATTTGTTTTTGACCCAAGCTATAAGCCACTATGAGTGTGATATGCTGCGGTGCTTGTGGCCAGGGCATAGACTCTTGGGTGCATGGCATATGAGTGTGATATGCTGCGGTGGTTGTGGCCAGGGCATAGAGTCTTGGGTGCATGGCCAAATGGCCATGCACCCAACATTCTATACCCTGGCCACAACCACCGCAGCATATCACACCCATAGATTCAAGGATTTGAACCATTTTAATGTCCGCGGTCACAAGGAAGTTCCTATAACACATTCAACTTGCCAGAGGACGATACGGACAGCGTCATCAGGACACCCCCATTTTCTTTATGTACGAACATTTCAGGACACCGCGAGTGTTCTTAGAACACTTTCAGCTTGACAACGAACAATACAGACAACATCTTCAGGACACCCCTGCGAACATTCCAGCACCCCATGCGTCTTCTTAGAACACTTTCAACTTGACACTGATTCCATTCTGTTGATTTATGAACATTTCAGAACAGCCTTGTTGTCCGCAGACAAATCAAACACAACAAAAGCGTCTAGCACATAAAAAAAATACAACATTGCACCTATCCCATACTCCCCCACCCTCCCCAAACACTCCGAAACACCACCGAAAATCTGACGCGCTCCACGCCCCATGCCCCACGCCATCCAATCAGCGAACACGTCGGATGTCTGCGGACATCGCGCAAGCCGCTCGGCCAATCAGGGCACTGTCTGCGGAGCGAACCTGGAAGTCCGGCCGCGGAGCGAACGGAGATATCACTAATTTTTTGCCTTACATTTTGGTCATTTAAAAAAAAAAAGACTGGACGGATTTACACCAAATTTGCAAAAGCACGCTTTCGGGACCAAGCCCCCACTCCTGCCGCAAATTTGGTGTAAATCCGTCCAGCGGTTTGGGATGTAGACGTGCGCAAAGTTTTTTCCCATTATGTCTATGGGAAAAAACAAAAGTTTGGGGACTCCCACTATAACTTTGCCCCCCCTGGACCAAACCTCTCCAAACTTTGCAGAAATATTCAGAGTGGGCCATATACTATTTTTGCAAGGTTTGGTGAGGATTCGTCCAGGGGGAGCGAAGTTATAAGCCACCCAAAAAATGCTCTTCCTATGGAAACACCAACTTAACCATAACTACACGGACGCTACCGCGTCCATGATATATATATATATATATATATATATATATATATATATATATATATATATATATATATATATATACATATATATATATATATATATATACATATACATAATGGCTTTATACACATTTTATATAACCAATTCAATCAAAGAAGATCAGATAAATAAGCAGTAAAACAAGGTACAAGGTCGAATAATTAATTAAGAAGACAACAAGAATAATCACCAATTCAATACATTAGCAGCATAAATCATCATCAAAAGTTCCCCTTTCATCACCTAATCAATCTATTGTATTTTTAATATCAAGCCAGAATCTAGTAAAATGATAAATCAATGCTATGTTATTTCACTGTACATAGTGGCCCAGAACCCATCTGCAGTAAGGTATGGGTGATCTCTGACCCCAATGGCCCTAAGGGCTTCAATGCTAGGTGTAGTTAGAGAAATGCAAGAGCAAAGTAAAAGTCTAGACGTTTCAACACAAATTGTCTTGCAGAATCTGCAGTCCGCTCTTTCTTTTAAGTAAAAGTTGATACCTTTGGTGCTGCAGATGAGAATCTAGTCAGAAATGCCTATACGAGAAGGTCAGCCTCAAGAATTGACAGATCTTTGAAGCATGTGGAGTGTACTTCATGCGAGGCTGAGAAGAGCATCTACCAGATTAGTGGATAGGTTTTATCTGGAAAAGCTGGGCATATGTTAGTCGTGTTTTGAGAAGCCTAATACACTCTACTCAGAGGCACCCCTGTAGGATAGTGAAGGTGTAGGGGCCAGGAGCAGGCAATGACCAAATTTCAAGCTAGTGATGATCTGGATTCCCCACTCAATGGATGAGGGGGCCCACAGCATCTCAATGTCATCTGGGAGCAGCTAGATTCCGCTGCTACCCCCACACCTACAATAATTAAGCAGTGAAAAGGCACAGGTGCAGGAGTCCCTTGGAGTCTTCCCACACTGTTGTAGTTACAGATGCAGTTACAGTCTATAAGAGACTGGGTATCATGGCAGTGGTTAGAGAAAGGCAAAGGCAGTTGCGGAGACAGTTTTTGGTGCCAACTCCCCACCCCCCTCTCTGGATCTGCCACTGGGCTAAGGGCTTAGGTTAAGGTCCTGCATTACCTTCATCTATCAGTCTGAAGACATATGCAAGCCAAAATCCTCCTTGACATTACTATGGATGAGAAATAGTAGTGCAGACTAAATTAAAGTGCTTCCATCCAAAAAAGGTGCTTGTAGATACAGATATCCCAAATGAAAAGGTAATACATGTAAGTAAGTGGTAAATCTGAAAAATGTAATGTAACCGACTAAGTGTCTGTGTAACTACTTTCAGCAGGTGCAGGGTGAGCAGTGCATATACTACAATGACTGGAAGGTGGGTTTAGTGGCCAGTCGAAAAAGTAACCCTCAAGCATAAACTTTTGTTGAAGTTCATATCAGGCAAGTGTGAACAGATGATGGTTGGCCTCAGACTCATCAAGAGTCCTCATTCACAATATCTTGTTTGGAAGCGCAAATTCCTGATAGACAGGTACAATACATTTCAGAAGGAAGCAGGATGTGACGTTCTGAGATGCATGTGCCTATTAGTCTGAATCAATTCTCTAAGTATATAGTCCTAAACATGTCTGGGGATGCTTGTGGAGCTGTGCAGAAGGGATGTGACCTAGAAGTTTGGGCTGGACTGCCCTTTGGGGGTGGGACCAAGCCTGATTTGCATATGGACTTTTCCCTTTACTTTATTTTACTTTAAATTATTTATGTCGCACACCACTGAACCGGAGGCTTAAGGGCGTAGACAGAAACAAACATAAAGCATTAGAACACAAAGCCCAGATAACTGAGCACAAGGTCTACAACATTGAACAGATGGAGAAATGAGCCCTTAACTTCCTTAAGACAGCCAGGAACAGGTTACCTTAACAGCGATGTCTTCAGCTTCTTTCTAAACATTGCAGTGGATCTTGACTCCCTATGACCAGGCGGCATTGCATTCCAGGCCCTAGGAGCAGCCACCGAGAAGGCACGTTTCTTCACCTGGATCAGTTTGTGGGTGGGTATTTTAAGTTGGTTGGTGTTATTTGATCTAAGAGTACGATTACTCGATTTGGTCACCAATGCTTCACTCAGATATAGTGGACTACACCCCATCAAACATTTATGTACAATAAGCAGTAGCTGAAAATCAATTCTCACATCTGTGGGGAGCCAGTGCAAACTACACCTGGCCTCAGACACATAATCTCTCCTGTTGAGGCCTGTAATCGTTCTCACAACAATGTTTTGAATGGTTTGAAGCCGGTTACACTCAGATTTAGCTATGCCCACCAGCAAACTTCTACAGTAGTCTATTTTGTACCCATTTATAGCTCTTGCTACAGCCTCACAATTAACTCTGGTGATAAAGGGGACATAACTGTACCAGTAACTTAATATAGTATGCAGTGGACGAGACCAGGCTTCTCACATGGGCCCTCATATTTAAATTTTTATCAAAGTAAACCCCAATGTTTTGACCTTGCCTTTAGATTTAGTATTACATCCTGCAATATTAAAATGGGTATAATCTGTACCCATTTTACATAATTTTGCCTCATTACCAATCACCATTAACTCTTTTTATTCCGCATTAAGTGACAGGCTATTGTTGGCCATCCAAGATTGGATCAGTCCATAGGTCTTATTACCGGTTTTTACATCCTCTTGATATTTACCAGACAGTGGAATGACACATTGCGTGTCATCCGCATAATTAGTAAAAGCCACTTTATTTTGTTCCATTAAATTGAGGAAAGGCACAGTAAACATATTATACAGAGAGGGTGATAAGCACGCCCCCTAAGGCACACCCTGAGTTAAAAGGACTGGTCCAGCTTCTGCCACTTTACTACTGACTCTGCACCAGCGACTGCCCAGAAAAGACTCAATCCAGAGTGCAGCATTATCTGAGAAACAGCCATCTCTCTTAACCTGGTATCCAACAAAGTGTGGTCTACCAGGTGAATGGCAGTAGAAAGGTCCAACAGCATCAGCAGAGCCGCCTGCCCCTTGTTCATGAACTGTAACAATCTAAACTTCAGATAGCTGTTTCAGTGCCATGATTTTCCCTGAAGCCCGATTGCCGCTTATTCAAAATCCCGTTAATCTTCAGGGGTGTCACCACTTGCATATATGCTACGCGATCCATAATCATCAATAGAAAAGGCGTGTTGGTAATAGGCCGGTAATTCAGAGGTGTCAATGGGCATACGCTAGGCTTTTTAAGGAAGAAAGTAATCCAGGCATTCTTGATGCATGTAGGAACATGGTTTTCACTAAAGGAAGCATTTACAAATTAACACAGAGTGCCTATCAGTAACAGAGAATAGGTTTTTATCACCAATGCAGGGCAAAGATCCCCCTTGCATGATGTGGGTTTAAGGTTTTCAATAATCAAAGCCAGATCGGATTCCAGAACAGGTCTAAAATATAACTGTTTCTCCAGTGCCAGAGGCAAACCTATTGCAGCTGGTGATCTCTCAGTACTGGGATCAGTGGTCTTAGCAGTTTCACTGTTAAGTTTGATCCAGTTGAGCTTTCCGAGCATTGCTTCCTGTAATGGCTTGGCATGCAAAGTAGGATTGTCTGGAGGCTTGCCCAAAGCAATTACCAGAGGTTTAAGATTAATGCTAAATCTTACAGCCATCGCCTCTTTGTTTGTACTTCCCTACAGGGTCAGCTGAGAAACATGGAGGACTCATCATTCCCTATATATTTTTGTCTGGTGTATTTTACCACGCCCCAAAACACCACAAAAATACCACACCCAGAAAAAAAAGAAAAATTGTATCTATTAATAAAAACACATTTTTCAAATGCCTCATCCACCCTCAGTACCACAAGTTGAAAGCATGGCTTTAGCATTGCAAAGGTTTGTATTCAGTAGCACTTGAGCAGTCACCACAGAGTTAATTGATGTAATGACACCGTTTATGTTTCAGTAGCACCACACACCGTGGGTAATAATAAGCAGCGCTCAGATACCTGAGGGTTCGTAGCGCTATATAAATGCCAAATTATTATTATTATTAGTACCTTGCTGCAGCCATAATGCTAAAGATGGGCAGGGCCAAAACGAGCATTTGAAAGTATGAGTAGATACATCCCAGTTACCCCTTACAGTGATTCCATACATGCATACTATACTTATTGGCTAGTCTTAGTTACCCGGCCCTGCCCAACAAGTGACACTTATGAATGCACACAAATACAAACACTGATATTAATGAACATTTCTTTTCTGGTAATGGTTTACAAAAACATCTTCAATAGACAACAAAGAAAAGAAATCCAACAAAGAACAGCTATACGTATTTGAATGTGTGTTTTTAATTTATGAAGTGTTATTCTGGTCTTCTGGTCTACATAACTTTATTTATTAAAAATACAACTGTTCATCTGCATCTTCCGTTATACTTTTCCAACTATTCGGTATTCGGCTGAATACCTGAATCTACTATTCGGTACGCCCTTAACCTGCATACATGGCTGAAAATATCATGCAGTGATAAACCCTGGTTGGTTCTCAAAAGGTGAAGTTTATAGAGCTCAGAATTCTTTTCTAAGCAGTTTTCAGAAGTCATGGCCATTGAGGATTTTAAAGCTGTGGATATGACTTGAAGGAGACAGCAGTGAAGAGCGTTGTCTGACTTGTAAAAACTACAATCTGAAGCAGGAGAAAAAAAGAGAGGAAAGGTGTGACTTTATCATATTGATTTGACAAATTGTCCCACTTGGCTCCTAAGTAGGAGGAAATCCTTAACGTGGGCTTCTGTGCAGTTTGGAACAGTACATTTTGGAACATAAGTTCCACACTACAGCTCATCCTGCACACACTACAGCTCATCCTGTTGAAGCGAAGGAAAAGGGATGTCAACTACAACTCTCAGACCTTCTGAGTACACAGTTGCTCTCACACGGACCTCGTAGCTGGTCTAGATGCATTTTCTTTCCTTAGACACTTCAGCTGTCATACACTGATGTAAGGCAGGTCCTAAGTGCGTTTGGCGGTAATCGTAACTCCAGCTGTATTGGTAAAATACCACTGAAATTATCATCCTTCGCATTCAGGGTTTGGAGGCTTTAGGAATACCACTGAGGTAAAATTCCTCAAGTTGATTTTGTCCAAATTCTGCACATTTTTCACCTCTTCTTAAAAGGTGGAGGTGGACATTCCAAATAGGTCTGAAAAATATGTGTGACTTTTTTTACTGAACAGTATAGAAGCAGACACAGGCAACAGAGCCTCACCTCGACTGTACCATTTCACCTTCCCACTTTCTCTGTTCACAAGTTTGCCAGTTAATTATACTCCCACATCTGTAAACTACAGGCCATCCTGCCTGCCATCTTCTCATTTTTTGCCTCCTCTTTTCTGCTCTGTACCACCCTCGCCCTCTCCTCACTACCAGATTTCCCACCAATCACTATCGATGGGTTAGAATCTATCCTCCTGGCTGTCAAACTCTCCTGTGCTTGATCCTTCCTACCTTAAATTGTTGATGAGACAGCATCACTGACCTTCTCCTAACTCCTCTATTCTGTCTTCAGTCATTCACTTTCCTCTGGTATCTTGCAGGCTTGCTTAAAGGTAGTGGTCATAATCAAACCCATTTTGAAGAAACCCACTGCTAATGCCACCAACCCAGTTAACTATTGCCCTAGCTCTTTCCCCTACCCTACCGTTCAAGAGTCCTTCGATATGAATTTTTTAACTGCATTATTGACTATTTGGAGGCCAGCAAGCTCAATGATCACCTCTGATATGGTTTCAGCAAAAGACACCCCACAGATATTTAAATCCCTTGCTACAGCTCATCACAGGGAAATGTCATGTATCCTCATACTCCTTGATCTTTCTGCTACTTTTGAAACTGTGAGCCATCTCTCCTTCCTTCATACTCTATCATAGCTTTACTTTCAGGGAATCACCATCACTTGACTGACCACCAGCTTGCCTGAACACTACTCTCCCCATTTCCTGGAACACTGCAACCTCCTTGTCCACTTATCTCCCTGCATTGGTCCTACACGTGCCTGACCTTGGTTCCCTTCTCATCACACTCTCCTCTCTTGACAATCTCATCTCCTTCATTGGATTCTCATGCTTCCCATTTGCAAAGAATACTCAAGTCATCCTCTCCCCCACTACTTCATCTCTGTGCTGTTCTTAATATCACTTAATGTCAACTTACTACCCATCACTGGATGGTGCTGTGCTGCTTAATGCTCAAACCCTCAAAAACTGAAGTGATCTTTCACCTGGTCTCCACATCCACACGCTCTATCCCCACCACTCTATTCTTTCACATTGGCCCCATTACCCCATACCCTTCCCCTGCAGTGGGGTTTGTCTCTGACAGCGACTGGAAACCTCAGCACTTTATCACCTCCACTGCTATTGCTGTCAGGCTCTGCTGCCTGAACATCTGTATATTTCCTCCCCATCTCACCTTTCAATGTTCCAAACACTCACCTCCACCCTGGCACTCCGCAGGCTGGATTACTACTCCAGCCTCCTCATGGCACTCCAATTTTGCTCCTCTCAGCAACACATTGATCTTTGCTAACCATACCATCTAAAAAAAAACCTAATACACTCACCCACCTCTATGCAGGGTGCTTACCCATTGTTGGGGTATTTTGTGGACCCCACAGACACAGGACTAACTGATGTTATTCTTATACTGGGATCATGAGTGGCAAGCTAAAAACCGGACCTAGTGAATCCAATTTTCCACTTTAGTGGTATTTCATTGGTGGTATTGTCTAGAAACTCTGGATAGACTTACCATGTCAACTGAAGACTGTAATGTATGGTATCAGCTCTTCATGATTTGCCCCAATTCACAGTGTTTTTTGTGTACCTTGTTATTCACCATTGGCAGTAGCAAGAATACCTCCTTAGCTTTTTACCTGTCTATGGGACTCATCCTGAGTTGGGTAGAGTGGTAAAATGCAGCAGTAATGCTATTACCGCCACATATACCGCTCCGCCCAATCTTGAGCTGTTTGCTGGAGGTACAAATCTCCCCTTTTGTGCCCGTTTTCGGTGCTATTAGCGTGGCACTAGTAGCACCAAGAAACCCCCTTTGGCAATGGTGATGTACCTCCCCACCACAAGAGTTGCAGTAACGCTATTTGAATTGAGTGGTATCCTGGTGCAATTACCACTGGGACACCACCCAACTCAGGATGAGGCCCTATATGCCATCACAAGTAACAAGAACACACAATAAATAGTCCAAAGCCAATCTAATTATTTACATGTACTTTATAAGCTAATAGGGTTTATGAGTAATACAAAAATGACGTGCAATTCAATGAGTTTAACATGACCTTCTAGGTAATTCATGAACGAAAACACACATCTCAATTTCTTGTTTTCCCATTAAATACTAACAGATTCTATTCTTCAGACTAAAAATAGCTGCAAGCACATTTCATGGTTATGCTTTCCCGGCAATAAAGAGCTTTTTTCCACGTTTTAGTGTTGCAATTCAAAACATTGTTATCTAAAGACTTTGAAACATAGCATTTGCTTTGTGCAGCTTGATGCCTTCATTTATATTTCAGATATGCTTCTTGGATGGTAAATGAAAACACGTGAAAATAGCTATCTGTAAGTGTAAGATTTTGCCAGCCTGCAACTGCCCACGATATACAATTACACCATGTGCAATCATTCAACACACACCTCACTTGACCCCTTTTTATCTCACCATGCTTGAAATATTCACACCAGCCGAGTCAGTAAAGCATTGAATCAGTGTTCCCTCTGTGAGGCACAGCTGGGATTTCCCCTTAGCGCTCAGTAAAGCATTGAATCAGTGTTCCCTCTGTGAGGCACAGCTGGGATTTCCCCTTAGCGCTCCCTCCTTTCTCTGCAGCAGGAACAAACCCAGCAAGATGCAACAGTCAGCAAATAACAGCAGTTCCTCCAAGAAACAGTCCTTTTGAGGGACAGTCTTTTTTATTTTCTCTCTGCACATCCCTTTCTAAAGGGTCTCTCCTCAAGCTGCCCCTTATTGTAAATTCCCCCATGGAAAGTGTAAGATTTGCCTGCCCCTGACTCTGATGTCAATCAGGCACCAAATCCACTGACCGAAACCTCCTGGAAGCTTCCAGAGAACACGTGTTTTGCCTGCCACCTTTCCACAGAGATTCAGGGCAGCAAACGGATGCCAAAAGTTAAATTTCTCTATGCTGGCTTCCTGCAGCAGAACATGGACAATGGGGCTACTTTTCACATTGCTTAGCTCACATCTTCATGCAGAAGCAGTTCTTTTATGTTTATTTACCAAGCAACCTGCAGGGCCTGTGCTGCAGAGATCATAAAGTATTCCAATTTTTGCTAACGATCTGCAAAAATGTTTTGCACCAATGAGATGTGAACTAAACTGTAAATATTAGCAAGGGATTCAATATGAGAAGGTTAGGGGATAGGGCATAATAATTGTTAATCTGATGCTTCATTGCAACTGAGTCCTTGCTATAACATGGTGTGATTCTCACCAGAGTCTCACACCTCTTGCTGCCAGATCTGAGTTTCCCAAATGTCTGCCCCAGCTGAAATTCAGAACCCAAATTTCCATATTCCATGCAAAATACTACCAATTCAAACTGATGTTTCTTTACTTTAAATCCATACCTGCTCCTCCACAATCACCCCACACCTCCTGGTACTTGACTGCATCTATTCCTCAATGGTCACCCCTTTGCCCTTTACACTCCCAATCTTTTCCAAAGCTGGTCACAAATCCATTTGTCAGTATTGTAATATGTCCTAAATCAGTCATCAGGTGTTGGAAGCACATGTTGTTCATCTCCACTATGGAAGATATTTGCCAGGAGATTAACAGAAGTTGTGATATCCACACCAATACATAAATGTAAGTTTACCAGCATTGACTGGAAACAAAGAAAAAACTTTAACTTATTGAAAAGTACTTTTGGAAAAATATACCGAATATCCCAACCAAATGTAGTCATTACATAAAGTGCACAGATCTTTGAATGCTGACAACACATGTTTTTATCTAGAGGCACAAAACATGTATTTATTGCGAGTTTATTGAATTATAGTGGCCAAAAGTACCAAGCGCTGGCAGGCAAAAATGACGACTTATCAGGACGTTGCAGTAGACAAATGATAGACAAATTATGGAAAAGCAGATCCTAAGGCACAATTTAATTGTTGCCTCATGACTTTTTTCTGCTTATAGTATGCACATGTAGCCTCAATTTTTGTTATCTTAATGAACAATAATGTAGGGGGTCAGTATGCGTCTGGCGGCAACTAGTTCCAGCTGTATTTTAAAAATACCACTGAAATTACTATCCTTCACATCCACCCACACCTACCCACCCTACCCCCGCTCTCTCTACCTCACCAACCCACCCTACCCCCACTCTCTCTACCACTACCTACCCACCCTACCCCCACTCTTCCTACCTCCACCCACCTACCCCATCTCTCTACCAAATCCCACTCTCTCTACCCCATCCACCCTACCCCGACTCACTCTACCAACACCCAGCCTAACCAAACTCTTTCTAGCCCTACTCTCTCTACCCTGACCCACTCAACCCCCTCTCTTTACCCTGCCCTACCCCCACTTTATGTACTACCACCAACCCACCCTACCCCCACTCTCTCTACCCATCCACCCTCACCCTACTCTCTCTGCCCCACTGTCTTTGCCCCACACTCTTTACCCCCACCCACCCTACCCCCACTCTCTCTACCACCACCCACCCTACCCAAACTCTTTCTACCCATACTCTCTATACCCCCACCCATCTAACCCCCACTCACTCAACCCCCCACCCACCCATCTACCCCCACTCTCACCCTCCAACCACACTACTCAAACTCTCTCTATACACCCACCCTGCACCCACTGTCTCTACCCCTGCCCACTCACTCTACCCCCACTCACCCACCCTACCCTCACCCACCCAACCCCCACTCTCTCTACCCTCAGACACCCTAACCCCACTCGCTGTACCCCTGCTACCTCTAATCCAATCCACCGAACCTGATGCCACTATCTCTACCCCTCCTATGCACCCTACCTCCTCTTTCTCTACTCCACCCCCACCATACCCCCACTCTCTCTACCCCCACCGACCCATGCTACCCCCACTCTCTCTTCCACCACCTACCCACACTAGCCCCCCTCTTTCTACCCCTACTCTCTCTAGCCCAACCTACCCTACTCCCACTCTTTCTATCCCCACTCTCTCAACCCTCACCCACCTAACCCTCACTCGCTCTATCCCATCCACACTACCCCCACTCACCCACCCTAGCCCCACTTGCTGTAGACACCCACCCTACCCCAAACTCTCTACCCCACCCAACCACCCTACCAAACTATCTCTTCCACCAGCCACCCTACCCGACTCTCTCTAAAAACCAAATTATCTCTACCCACACTTCCAACTCACTCTACCACCGCCCACCCAACCAACTCTCTCTGACCCCCATCCACCCAATCCCCTCAAACATGCTACCCCCACTCGCTGTACCCCCACTCTCTCAAGCCCCAATCCACCCACCCTTCCCCCATTCTCTCTATGTACACTCTCTAATCCCTCTCTCTCTACCCCCACCCGCCCACCTAACTGCCACTCTCTCAACCCTCACCCGCCCAACCTCACTCTCTCTGCCACACCCACCGTACCCCCACTCAAGCACCCTACCCCCACTCTATGTACTGACACCCATCCTATCCCACTCTCTCTACCCCCACCCACCCTACTACACTATCTCTACCCCCACCCACCCTACCCAACTATCTCTAAAAAACAAATTCTCTCTACCCCCACCCACATAACCAACTCCCCGCTCACCCAATCTACCCACTCTCTGTACCCACACACACCCAGCCTGCCAACTTTCGATACCACCACACATGCACCCTACCAACTCTCTCTGATCACCACCCACCCTACCCCTCTCAGCCACCCTATCCCCACTCTCTCTACTCCAACCACACTACCCACACTCTATCTGTACCCCACTTTTTCTAACCCCAATCCACCCACCCACCCCCACTCTCTCTACATACCTCTCTCTACCCCCACCCACCTTACCGCTACTCTCTCTACCCCACCCATGAACCCTATCCCCACTCTCTCTACTCCAACCACCCTGCCTCCACTCTCTCTAACCCACACACACCCAACCCCCACTCTTTCTACCCCCGCCCACCCTACCCCCACTATATCTACCCTCACCAACCTTACCACCACTCTCTCTACCCCTCCCATGAACCCTATCCCCACTCTCTCTACTCCATCCCTCGACCCACCCTGCCTTAACTCTCTCTAACCGCCAACCACCCTACACCCACTCTTTCTACCCCCACCCACCCTACCCAGTCTCTCTGCCAAACCCCACTCTCGCTACTCCCACCCACCCCCACTCTCTCGACATACCTCTCTCTCTACCCCCACCCACCTTATGGTCACTCTCTCTACCCCACCCATGAACCCTATCCCCACTCTCTCTACTCCACCCACCCTGTCTCCACTCTCTCTAACCCACACACACCCAACCCCCACTCTTTCTACCCTGCCCACCCTACCCCCACTATATCTACCCTCACCCACCTTACTGCCACTCTCTCTACACCTCCCATGAACCCTATCCCCACTCTCTCTACTCCACCCCTCGACCCACCCTGCCTTAACTCTCTCTAACCCCAACCACCCTACACCCACTCTCTCTACCCCCACGCACCCACCCTACCCAACTACCTAAAAATCAAATTCTCTCTCTACCCCAACCCAAACTACCAACTCTCTGTACCCCGTCCACCCAACTCTCTGTACCACCACACACCCAGCCTTCCAACTCTCTTTACCACCACCCACCCTACCAGCTCTCTCTGACTAACACCCACCCTACCCCCTCACCTACCCTACCCCAACTCTCTATACCCTCAACCATCCTACCCCCACTCTCTTTACGCCCACCCACCCTACCCTGACCCTATCTGTACCTTGACTCTCTCTAACCCCAATCCACTCACCCTAACCCTAGTATCTCTACCCCCACTCTCCTTACTACCACCCACCCCCACTCCCTATACATACCACTATCTCTGCCCCACCCACCAACCCTACCACCACCCTCTCTAGCCCCCACCCACCATATCCCCACTATTTCTACCCCCACCCACCCACCCTACACCCAATCTCTCTACCAAACCCCACTCTCTGTACCCCAACCCCCTACCCCATTCCCTTAACCAACACCCACCCTAACCAAATTCGTTCTACCCCCCTCTCTCTCTAGCATCACCTACTCAACGCCATCTCTCTACTCCACCACACACCCACTCTCTGTATTGCCAGCCACCCACCAACCCCCCCACTCTCTCTAGCCCACACCCACCATACCCCCACTATTTTTACCCCCAACCACCCACCCTACACCCAATCCCGCTAACAAACCCGACTATCTCTACCAACACCCACCCTACCCCATTCCCTCTACCAACACCCATCCTAACCAAACTCGTTCTACCCCCACTCTCTCTAGCATCATCCACTCAACCCCCTCTCTCTACCCCACGATACCACCACTCTCTGTATTACCAGCCACACACCCAAACCCCACTCTCTTTATCCCCCACCCACCCTACCCCCACTCTCTCTACTGCCTATCCAAACTCTTTCTACCCCCACTCTCTTCCCAACCACCCTACCCCCACTCACCCACCCTACCCCCACTCTCTGTACTACAACCCACCCACCATACCCCACTCTCTCTAAAACCCCCACTCTCTCTACTGCCACCCACCTTACCCAAACTCTTTCTACCCCCTCTCTCTTCCCAACCACTCTACCCCCATGCACCCACCCTACCCCCACTCTCTGTACTACAACCCACCCACCATACCCTACTATCTCTACCCTCACCCCCACTATCCCACTCCACTCTCTCTAAAACCCAAAACTCTCTCGACCCATCCACCTTAGCCCTATTCTCTCTACCCCACACCCACACTCACCCTACCCCCACTCTCCCTATAACCCCACTCCCTCTACCCCATCCCACTCTCTCTACCCCCACCCACCCACAATACCTCCACTCTCTCTACCCACACCTACCCACCCTACCCCCACTCTCTCTACCCCACCAACCCACCCTACCCCACTCTCTCTACCGCCACCTACCTACCCTACCTCCACTCTCTCTAACCCCACTCACCTACCCTACCTCCACTCTCTCAGCCCGCACCCATCCACCTAACCCCACTCTCACCCTCCACCCACCCTACCCCACTCTACCCACCCACCCTACTGCCACTCTCTCTACCCCTACCCACTCACCCTGACCCCATTCACCCACTATATTCCCTACCCTCACCCACCCCCACTCTCTCTACCCCCACACACCCAAACCCCACTCTCTGTACCCCTGTTACCTCTAACCCAATCCACTGACTCGGCTGCCACTCTCTCTACCCATCCCATGCACCCAACCCCCACTCTCTCTACTCCACCCACCCTACCCCCACTCTCTACCCCCACCCACACACCTAGCCCCTCTCTTTCTGCAATACTCCTACTCAATCTACCTCCACCCACCCACCCTATCCCCACTCTTTCTACCCCCACTCTCTCTAGCCCCACCCACCCTACTCCCACTCTTTCTACGCCCCTCTCTCAACCCTCATCCACCCAACCGCCACTCTCTCTACCCCACCCACCCTACCCCCACTCACCCACCCTACCCCCACTCTCTGTACTGATACACACCCACCCTACCCCACTCTCTCTACCCAAAACCCAACTCTGTCCAAAAAAACAATTTCTATATACACACACTACCAACTCTCTGTATTACACCCACTCTACTAAATCTCTGTACCCCCACCCACTCAGCTTTCTAACTCTCTCTACCCCCACCCACCCACCCTACAAACTCTCTCTGACCCCCACCACCCTAACCTCTCACCTACCCTAAATCCACTCTTTCTATCCCCAACCACGCTACCCCCACTCTCTGTATTCCCACCCACCCTTACTACCCCCACTCTAATTGTACCCCACTCTCTCTAACCCCAATCCACCCTCCCTACCCCTACTCTCTCTACCCTCACTCTCTCTACTCCCACCCACCCCCATTCACTCTACATACCTATCTCTCTCTATTCAAAGAGCAATTCAAAATGAGGACCTTAGATACCCCGTATCAGTTCATCTGATAATAGATCATCAAAACTTCAATATCGAAGATCTTAAAGTATTTGACTTGGAAAAAGTACAACTGCCAAAAGGAGGAAATAAAGAGCTCCTCCTCTGAAAAAAGGAATCATTAGTATTATCGACACTTGCTTCACAGGATTAAATTGCGACTCAGAGATGTTTAACTGGCTGTCAAAGAAATTGTATAAACTAATGGCCAGACATATGAACCAAGTTGCTTTTTATTTGTTTTATTTGTTTAGTCAACAAAATACAGCTTAACTTGTTTTAGGCTTCCTTTTTAGGATAGGGCAAACAAGTAATGTCTCTTCACAAAAATGTTTTCAATTAAGAACTGCTCTCAATAATGTTCTTATTTAAATTTTTATGACATTTCTTCATCTCCCTTTCTTTCCGTTTATATTTATTTTTATTTTTATGTCTATGTTTACATACACTTTACACCCTCATCTATCACACGCATTAAAACAATTGCTCATCTTACAAGCATTCAATATAGTATTATCATTTTAGAATAACACTTATTTGTATTGATTATCCTCTTTAATCCTGCGATCAGCTCTACATTATGACAATTCTGCATCCTGCTCCAAAATGGCCACGGGACACATGTGATGACGGCATGACGCATCTGCACACTTCACGCGTGGGTGCGTATGACATCATCATGTAATTACGCGAATTTCGCCATATAAATACAACGTACCAACAGTAGTAACCCGTGCCACCAACTGGAAACCACTGGTCACTAGGCTTTTCATGGCCCACCACTTCAATCCTAATTAAGGTAAGAACATCTTTCTTTTTTCCTCTTAAATAAATGTAAACTTAGAAAAAACGCTTTTAAACTAATGCAGGTAATAGTCTCAAGGACCTCTTTACCCTAATACTTACACATACTATCCTTTTCTTCAATTTTTTTCTTCACTCCTACTCCTAGGGTATCAGTCTGCATTCAGAAAATATAAGAATCCACTTTTGCCCACCATAAGGAATTTCTCAACAGGGTTTTCTTACCTTAATAATTGAAAGTCAAGTCAAAACAGACCTTGTGAAATCTGGGTGAGTCACACATATTATCTTGTATGCTTTAACAACACAATAGCAGAGTTTAGACATTTTTCTGATAGAATGAAATAGCAATAAAATACTTATAAATTAAATATACTTTATGTTTAGTATAGCAGAAAACGGACAACCAATTTAGACCATTGTGTTATAATTTCAGCCTCACCTATGAGACTATAGCAAAAGGATCCTTTTTCTCCTTTTCTCTTATTTTAAGCGTTATTTACATTATAGCTCTTTCCATATTTCTCTCTTTCATCTAGACAACTACTCTCTCCTGATGAACCATTGACAACAACAATGGGGAAACACGTGTTGAGAGACTTGGAAATTGTTGTGATACACAGAGAAATATGAGTATTACTGTGAAAACCAATTTTGTTTATTGTTGAATTAGCAACCAAAAGAAAGCGTGAAGCAACACTATGTCAGAGACTTGGACATTATTGTCATTGTTGAATTAGCAACCATAAGAAAGTGTGAATCAACACTATCTAAACGAGAGACTTGGAAACTATTTATGTATGTATTGATTGATTGATTGATTGATTGATTTATTTATAGAGCACTATACACCAAGGCGCTGTACAATGGAACAAAATACAAGATAACAACATCAAATAAGAGAAATAAGAGCATAGCTGTAAAAATGAATTTTGTCATTGTTGAACTACTAACTGAAAGAAAGTGTGAAGTAACACAATCTAAACAACAATCATAATGGATGAACACATTTCTTGAAATTGAATCTTGTGTCACAGTGTGCTAATTGTAATTTGATTCACCTAGAATCCACAAGCATACTTGAACTAATTGGTTGGGGTATTTGAGGATTTTTCCCATTCATACATATCCTATCTTTCTCTAACACCACCCACCCACCTTACTGTCACTCTCTCTACCCCGCCCATGAACCTGACCCCCACTCACCCACTCTACTCCCACTCTCTCCACCCCACCCACCCTGCTCCCATTCTTTCTATCCCCACTCACCAAACCTACCCCCAATCTCTCTACTAAACCCCACTCTCTCTACCCGCACCCACCCTACCCCAACTCTCTCTACAAACACCCACCCTAACTAAACTTTCTAACCCCACTCTTTCTACCCTCATCCACCCAACCCCCTCTCTCTACCCCACCCTACCGCCACTCTGTACTATCACCCACTCTACCCCACTATCTCTACCCCAACCCACTCAACCACCCAACTCTCTCTAGAAACCTGACTCTCTCTATCCCCACCCACCTTCCAAAACTCTCTCTACCCCCACCACACTGTCTACCCCCACCAACCCAGCCTACCAACTCTCTCTACATCCACCCACCTTACCAACTCTCTCTACATCCACCCACCTTACCAACTCTCTCTGTCCCCACCCACCCTACCATCACTCTATCATCATCGATGGCACCCTCTATGAATGGCTTCCTCCCTTGAGCTATTCCCATTTTCATTCTTATGCACACCTGCACCCCTTATCGCATACTCCTTTGAAACGTTACACTCTCCTCCTTATACCCTAGTGCCTGTAAATGCAAAATGCAAAGAACCACAGTAGACGCAAAACTATGGGCATTGCAAATGCTTGTTTTGATATATTTTCTGCAGAAACAAAACCTAGCATTGTAGTGACTACATCTTTTTATGTTAGGCAGCAAACATAGTACAAATCATCTAATACATTTTGCACTAGTTTAAACGTTTTTAGGTAATATGGATTTATACAAAATCTTTTTGCTCCGTTTTTTATTACATAAGCGGCAAAACTGGTGCAAAATGCGTTTGCTCAATTTTTAGCAATGGCGCAAATTTAAGGTAATCTGGGCCCTCCAGGTTCCGTGCAAATTGAGACAAAAGTTTTTCTTTGCTTTACGGAAGAGATTACAAATGTCTATTTATGTTTTAATCTAAACTGTTCATTTCAGATATGATTCCAGATGTCGGGCCTTAAGAGTATGATGCTAACAGTGATGCCTACTATTTTTAAAATACCACATGTTCATGAATTGAAAAGCACTGCATGGGGTAAACACGAGTTCGTTGCCCCATTCTGTACTTTCTAAGTAATCCATGCTGTTCTGATCCTGTTTGGGTCCAATTCATTACTAGTTTCCGACCCAGGGAATTGGCCCACCAAGTCGTAGCATTTGATTTTCCATAACAGATGGTATATTGACCGATACATTAAAACGTGGGAGGGAGCAGGCGCTACCTAATTAATATGTGGAAAACAGGAAGGGGGTGTAATATTTTTGATCTACTAACATGTTTAAATCAGGTATCTACATTAGGACCTACTTTGACAATGTGTGTAATGTTAGTACACGTGGTTGGTCGTTGGTGTTCAATGGAGGACACAAAGGAAGCGTAATAGTCACCACATGAGCCAGGGATTGCAAGTGGATTCCACAGAAGAAGTGTGGGTGAGGGAGGGCATCAGTGTTTACAACCTGACCAACAAAAAAAAAACTCAATGACCCTTTGGGTATTCTGCAAAGCATCACTTGAGAACAGGCCATCGTCTACTTCATGCAAACAAAGGCTCGCACACATGCATAATACACTGAATAGTCTTCATTTTAATGATAATTTCACATGCCCATTAGGAGAGTTCTTTAGATTTGAAGAAGAAAAAAACACATGGGATTAGGCCAAATATTGTCATGGCAACAGAGGAGGAAAAGAAATCCAATGAGCACGAACAGGCAGCATTTAGTAAGCAACCTTGAATGGGAGCTGACATCTGCTATTCATGTGCAGTTTTAAGGTTGGGAGAAAAGTGGGATAATAGGAAATGGACCCGTGTTCTGGGAACATATTGAGTGGAACAGCGCCTAGTGCTTTTTTAGATTGGTCTATTTACCTTACGAATGCAAGTCCCTCCTCTGTCCATTGAGCAACTGGGCCCATGGCTGGTTGGAAGAGTGTCCAGTTCTAATTATGTCCGAACAGTGGATCATCAAACACACCTCGGTCTCTTAATGAGGGAAATGGGCACCTACTATGGACTCGGATGAATGATAAGGCGCGTGCATATTCAGATGCTGAAAATGTGCTTATACACGTGATCAAATGTTGCTCGTCGCCTTGAATTTAGCTGGATTAATATAGGAGTTAGGCTCAAAACGAAATTTAGTAGAACCAAATTAAGTGGCTGGAGTGAAAAAGCACCGAAGACAGGAAATGTTCTTACTTCACCGAACATTCTCTTTCTTAGCTGACATTGTAAGCATGATGTCTGCTGAGCTGGCACAGTAGTTTGCCCTCCCATTCCATTGTGTCGCAGTGTAATGAGGGGATTTCACTCGAGCATGGAATAACCTCATGCTTTGGAAGCGCAACCGCCCCAGTTAAATCAGTAGAGCTTGAGCCAAGGGAAATCTGGATTCCCACGGTGCAGCCTAAGTGCCGATACATAGCTAGGCACATCCCGAACAGCATGCGTTCACATGCCGCGTGCAGGTAAGTATGGTCCTTTAGTCTTGCCAGATTTAACCACCGTCGCCTAGCCGGTGCACCTGGGGCGCAATGTTGGTGCCTATGTCTACAAACAACCCTGCGCAAATACTGAATGCAGTTGAAAAAACAATGGCTCGATTAAAAATTAAAATCATTGATATCACTGCTGTGAGTACAAATAGGCTAGTGCACCACCAAAAGTGTCAGGCTCCTCAAACTGTGGTAGGTTGGTGTGTGAAACCCCATATCTTGCAGTGGGTACAACCTTCATTCACCGCCAGTTTTTTTTTCGTGGTGTTTTTTGCTGCCGAATTGTGGCCCAACAAACTCATAGAAACAAATTGGGTTGGAGGGTTTAAGGGGGGGTTAAAGGGATCTAAAGGGTAGGGGGTGGGGGTAATAGAAGCAAAATAACTAGGACAGGGAATTGGGGGGAAACCAACTCACATTTTAAAAAAGTTGATGAGTTTTTTTGGGCAAAAAAATCAGCGGTAAAACACTCCATCAAAAAAAAAAACTGCCATCGGAATAAGATAGAAAGACCTAGTCAGTCAAACAAAGTGTTGATACGAAAAAGAGCAAGGTGTGTAAAGAGCATATAAACCATGTAAGTGAAGGTTAACATGTTCTTATTAAATATTACTTCATCACACTTAATTGGGCTCTTTCGGCTCGGCCTGCTCTCCCTGCACCTAGCATTCTTTGAGTGAATTCACATGAACATTTTGATGTTTGTTTCCAGCCAGAGCACAATTGCATTGTTTCTGTGAAGAGAGAATGGCCAATTGTTAGAAACACAAAGCTCATGGTCTGTCTTCTGCCTGCCATTATTTTTGCGGGTGGCTGGTGGTAGTTTTGTACACAATCATTGAGTCATGCGGATTACAAATAACTAATTGAAATCTCTTCCCTGCTCCTGTGTGCATAGCACGGGTTAACTGCTTGAATCGATAACCTCACTGAAGGAGATCATAAATGGTATACACATAGGAAAGACAGCCATCTTGTGGGTCCCAACAGGTTGCCCTTCAGCTCAGTGGCTTGGCCCAGTACACTTATCCGTCTCACTCTGCTTTTCCCATAACTGGCATTGTCATGCTCCTATTCTTTCAGTCTTGAAAATCTCTCCCTCTCGACCGATTCACACCCAATCATTTCCATCCAATGTCCCTCCTTTACTGCTGCAAACTCCTGAATTCTGTTTAATAAATACAAGTGCCCATAGATCTTAATTCCAAATCCTGACTTCACCGCTTTAAACTTGCCTTCATTCTGCTGACTCACCAGTACCTGTTCTTAGTTTTTACTAATGGCCTCACCCGTCATTCTAAACTGTCCTATTCTATCCGACCTAAGATATGATATGATAAGTCATTTATAACGCGCATGCACACAAGTGTTTCTAGGTGGGACAAGAAAAGAGAAGACAAAGGGGGACAAAACAAGCAATCTTACTAGGCCTTACTAGGCCTTGTGTCATTCAGATTGTGCAAGTGCAAGGGGAAGGGCAGGGAGAAGTGCCAGGGAGAGGCAATAAGCAAGTTCAAGATCAAGTAAGTGCTGCCAGGGAGGCCGGCTCTAAGTAAGTGCGAGGAGGCAAGGACTGTAGGGTTGCAGATACAGTCCGTAGTGCACGGTAGGCCCGGAGGCAGTGCATGGGATACTGGTCGTGAAGGAGCCTGATCCCCATATGGTTCAGTGGGTTGCCAGGTAACCCATTAGCAACCTTCGATACAGTAAACCATTCTATTCTTTCTGCATTTCCATGTTGATTTGATGACAGTAATTAAAATAAAAATGTATTTGTTTTTAATTGTACAAACAATTTTTACAAAATGAGAAAAAGACACTTTTCTGCTGAAGAAAACGTGTAGGAGGCGAAAAAAAAAGGAAAGACCGTCGCAATTTCAAAGCTAACGTGGAGGCAGGGTCGATGTTCAACCGACTTGCTCCTCCAGTCCCAACTGTCCAAAGAACCCCACCACGGCAATAACTCAACAGGTTTTCTCCCCGCTCATTAGGCAAGCCCACCAGTCATCCTCCCTATAAACGTGGAGATCCTTGAAAAAAATGGCCTAGCCAGATGTGTCTATACTCCTCGCCAGACCCAAACATTCCAAAAATAGATGCCTTCTCGCCTGTACATGAATGCATTTATTTGATAAGGCCTTCCCTCTGACTACTCAAATTTCGTTGGTGTTGATAAATTCAATCTAATCCGTAAAAAGGCTTGCCGTATTCGCTGGTCGGGGGATTTAATTAAATACGGAGCCACCTCATTTAATTTTTTTTGATTCCTTGTAAGGTCAGTGAGCAATTTACATTGGTCTGCTAATTCACTGGTCTCAATCCAGTCCATTTCTAGGAGTTTTTTGCTGATCAGTGTGGGATTAGATACCAAGTCTTCTTCCGTACTTGCAATTTTCTCTAACAACAGTTGGTTTCGAGACTTCCACGCAAGTAACATCCCATTTTCTTCACTTTCCATTTTCTTTTGATGATTTTCAGAATGTGTTTTGGTGATGGATCTGTTACTTTTCTAAATAGCATCAAGGAGTTACGCTCCACCAAGACTTTCATTGAACTTAGGCTTAGTTCTCTCCTTATTGCCGCTATAGGAGTTGAATTTTGCAGATTTTAGACTTTACGCCAAAAGCGGCCTTCCAGTTTTGGCCATAGGTTCAATAGCAGTCCTGGCATTGCTTCTACGCCATAGATCAATGTTGGCAGCACCACTTTTGCCTTATAATAGCTCACAAGCGGGAGAATTGAAAAACGTCCAAACTTTCGATTGATCATTTTCAACTGGCTAATCAGGGCTTTAAGTTTATTGAACAGGTGTTCCTGCATCGGGAATTCAACTCGGCTATTGTTCAGTATAAACCCTATTTATATGAAGTTTGTTACCTTTTCAAGTTGTATTCCTTCGGCAGCCAGCTTGATGTTCTTCTTTATGTTTCCTCCTTTTTCAAAAGACATGACTTTTGTTTTTGATTTATTTAGTTCTAATTTGTTCTTTTCCAGGTAAACAAGAAGATTATTCAACTGCATCTGCAAGCCGACTTGTGTTTGATCTATTAGAATAATATCATCGGCGTAGATCAGTCTTGAAATGTTCTCGTTACCTAGTGTAGGAGGAAAGGATCTAATCGAAGGTTGAGTGTCAATGAAATCTGACGTATATAAGATGTAGAGCGCGGGAGCCAAGGGGCAGCCCTGTTTGACACCCCAGGCAGTGGGAATTTCTCGTGATAGGTCACCTGCTCTATTGAGTCTCATCTTTATTGATGTTTCACTATACAAGGCTCTTATAGGACCCATGATTGTGTTTGGACAATTTCGCTTTTCCATCTTGTCCCACAGAATTTCCCGGTCTACCCGGTCAAAGGCTTGCACTAAATCAATGAATATTAAGTGCATTTGTGGTTTCCCATCCTTTACTTTCTCTTTAAGTGCACTTAATAGTAAGATGTTAATTGTTGTACCCAGACCTCTCACGAAGCCTGTTTGCAATGGGTCGATATTATCTGAATGAGTTATCCAGCCTTGCAGGTTTTCCAGGGCAATTGATCCAAAGATTTTCCCTATTGTATCGAGCAAGGCGATCAGTCGATATTGGCACGGGTCCGCTTTATCACCTGTTTTGAAGATTGGCACAATATGTGCCCTTCTCCATGACGTTGGAATAGTACTGGCCTTTACTGTTTCCTTAAAGATTGTACTAATAAGGTGTGCCCAGGACTCCGGATGCCTTTTCAGTTCTAGGTTCGTGATTCCATTGGGACCCGCAGCCCTCGAGTTGTTCAATTTTCTTATCCTTGATTCTATTTCATCTATCGCCCAAGTGATCTTCCATTTCTGTTCTTTTTTGCATTGGTTTTAACTGTGATGGCTTTGGATTTACACAATTCCTTAAAGTGGGTCGCCCACGTTTCTTCTCCCACTCCATTTTGTTGCCTCCCGCTTGAATCACCACCCGTTGCTCTAATCAATGACCAGAAGTCTCTAGATTTTTTCCCGGACAGTGCACGGAGCATGTCTTCAGAGTCTTTTTGATACAAACTATACCTGTTGTTTCATACCCATGCTCTGTAGCTTTGCACTTCCTGCTCCAACTTCTCCTTAATCAATGGATTACCTGTTTTTTTGGCTTGCCTTTTAAGCATTCTGACTGTTCGTCTTTTTGTCATTAATAGAGCGTTATAAACATGTACTATCCTTGGTTTAGTCTCAGTCCCTTTTATCTTACTTGATTTAAAAATTTCTAGCAAGGGATGGTAATCCAAATCTGTTGTTTGTGGGTATTTGGCCTTTTCCAACTGCATTTGGTAATTTTGGGTTAAATTTTGAATGGCCTTTTCATTTAGACGAAGTCGAATACTACCATTATGCAATTCCAGATCTGCTGACATTTGTTCTGGCAGCTTCTGGGTAGTTTTCCATCTTGTTTGCAACAAATTATGATCGCTGTTTTGCATTCTTATGACGTCGAAGTTATCAATAATTAGTAGCAGTTCCCGTAAAACAAACATATGGTCAATCATCATTCCTTGACCGTTTCGTTCCCAAGATGGAATTATGGGATGTTGGTGCTGTCTTGTAGTGTGAAAATTATGAAGGTCAAATGCCTCCATTAGTTGTTTCCATATTATTCCTCTTTTGTAGGAGGGTAAAACTTATGTGCTTTCTTTCAATGGGTAATCATTTTCTTCAAGTCACCAGTAACGATGATATGGTGAATTTTTTTAGATAGAATTGAATCTTCCAAGATGTTCCTTATTGATTGGATGAAAGCTTCGTCTTTGATTGCAGCCGGACTCCAGTAGCAATTGACTATCAAAATCAAAAGAGGTGTTCCTGATTCCCTTCTATATTATATTTTAACCATTCAATCAGGACTGTTTGGATCAGAGCTGTTGATGTCAATATTGATTTTAAAGATAGCCCGCTGCCAGAATGGATGGTGATCAATAGACCAGCAGAAGGTCTTCCCTTATGCCCTTTTATAGCTGCAGAGAATGCAATTTCATAGCCGTCCATGGTTGTATCATCAGCCATGTCTCTTGAAGACATAGGATATCATACTCTCCAAGATTCATGTCGAGGTCCCTGTGAGATGGCCAAAGCCCCTGGTGTTCCATGAGCCCATCACAATCTGTTCATTTTGTCTCTGAAGATTCCTATTGTGGCTAGATGTCTGAGTAAAACTAGCCCCATCCTGTTTTAGTGGCTAATTCACAGATTTTTTTGGACTGCCTTAGAGACCCAGGTCCAACTTCTTGGGTTGGTCGTTCGATTTTTTGTCACCTGGTCCCTTCCCTTACTGAATATAGCTGGATTGGATCTTCTAAAATCATCACTTTCTTCTGCTTGAGTGCGGGCCTTTCGGGTATCTATTGTGTTCGCTGTAGAAGCGCTCCCCTGCTTCCTCTCTATTTGCGTAATGACTGTATTTGTCTTCCTCTCGATCTTCACAGTTGCTTCTTGTCCGACGCCGCTCTACTATTTCTCTTACATAGTTTCTTTCCTTTTTTGCATAGGCCCCAGGGCTAACTGCCCTAATGTACTCTTTCCTTGAGACTTTTGGGAAATCAGTTTTTGGGGCTGAAGTAGAAAGTTGACTGCGTGATTTCCAGGTCATTGGTCATTCACGAGGAATGTCCTTTTTTAAGGCTGGTGTTAGAAATTGCCGACATGGTTCCCTGGACTGTGAGCGCTCTCTAGGGTCTGCCACCTGGTCTTGCGATGTAACTACAGATAGATCTGTTAAGCTAAATCCCAATTTTAAGAAATTTCGACTCGAGGATCTTATTAAGTCTATTGTTCTTGTTGTAAATATGTGAAAGTATGAAAATGCTTTTCTTCCTTCATGCAAAGGTTCCACGATAATTAGATCCTCAGATCAAAGACCATGCAAAGTTGGAATTTGAGCGCATAGTTTCATTAATGTACGTCGATTCAAGATCAGATTGTCATTTTTTTATTGATGTTTCTCATTAATATAAATGCTCAAAAGGCTTGCGATTTGGTCTAAATATCTCCTTTTTTCCTTGATTAGGTCTTCAGGGAGAATACCCTTTTTTTGCTGATTTGGAACTTTGTAGTTCCAATGCTCTTCAGCTTTTCCTTCTCTTTCTTTTTCACTTAAGTCCTTGCTTCTGTGGTCCAGATACTCCCCCAAAAGTCTTTTTGATTCCTTCTGGTTTGTCCTTGGGGGGCATCTTCATGACTCTCTCTCGTCTCTACTTCTTTTCTCCTCTCTTAGGGTTTCTTTGGAAATTGGAACTCCGTCCCTATTTTTTCATCTTTGGACACTCTGGGCTTCATATATTGTATTGATGGATGATGTGGATCTCTGCTGGTCCCTTCAGAGAAATGCGACCCTTCTGTCGCTTCTTAAGATCTTTCTTTTTGGTTCACATATTTGATCCACTTCTAGAGGAGATGTGGCTTTTCTTTTCATTTGAACTGATGGAAGATCCTCTATATCAGAATCTTCAAATGGATATTGACTTAGATCCATAAGATCAACCGAGGCACATTCCTCCTCCTCCAAATCAATAGGATTTTTCTTTTCCATTAAATTAGGTGAATGGGCGGAGTTTTTTTGCCTCCTGCCTTTCTAATTTGCCTATTTTAAGTTTGACTACTTTTTTCTCCTTCATTCCGAGGTTTCTGCTACTTTGGCCACCCCTTGCTCTGACGTCAAAAATAGCCGCCTTGGCCGGCTGATCTTTTATACTACCACCAAGTTTTTGTGAGAAAATACCATAGGACGGTTGACTGTCCTTAGTTCGTGGATCATTAGAGTTTCATTCCTGATCAGTCAGTGGCGAAGAGGCAATCTTATGCGCCATGGTATGATCTTGAACAATCGAGCCGTTTCCTCTGCACTTGGGCGCACTTGTTCCTACCCCTGTAGCAATTTGCCTCTGTCGGGAGTTGGTTGCCGTCGCAGTATCGTCCACCTGAAATAATGCTCTTGAACCAGACATTTGTTGAGTTCAGTCCCCCTTCGGCTGCGAACCTGTTCCCAGCACCCACTTCTGTGGAGAGATTATAATATGGGAGTGTATATTTGTGTAGACACAGATGAAGGCTTGATCTTTGAACACCGGCCTTGAAAGACCTCAGTTTGAGATGCCGTATTCACTGACTTCAAGGGTGTCGCAACTTGAGCTTTTCACCAGAGTTAGCCAGCAAATACCCCTCTAGAAGAATTAATTTTGAGTTCATTGCTGCTATTAGAGATGTTTGGTCTTTTAAGGTATATCCCAGTGTCTCGTAGAGTTTACAAAATGGATTCAGAGCAATTGTTATAGTGGACATAATTGACATTAGGGCGATCTTCTTTGATGGTGTGTCTCTTTGTGGTAGTGATGAAATTTCACTATGCCGTCTTCCGATCGGTGATGAGGGTGTTCTGGGCAGTAAGAGACTCGGGTCCCCACTTTGTCCCTTTTCCATATCTCTTTTTCTTTCATCCTTCTTAGATTTTGCATTTAGCCCGGAGTCCTTGAGACTGTATTCTCTAGCCTAAGGGCGTTCTCATTTTCCCTCGGTGAGTCATTTGTTCGTTGCGGGGGCGATAGTCGTATTTTATGCTCGTCACCCACGTTTTGGTTTCTTTGATTTCCATTTTCTTCATATTGATTAGTTACCCCCTCTCTTTGGTCATATCTGCCCTCCAACTGTTTTTGGGTGATGGGCACGACTTCACAGTCCGGTGAACTTTCGCTATCTATGGAAGAACTTCCGTTAGGAAGAGATTTTCGTGGTTTACCATAGTGCCATCTCTGTATGCGGGGATCGAAGTCTGCGCTCTTGTGGGTTGTGATTATTTATATGAAGTCCGCTTTTCCAACACCTGGAAGTTCTGATTTGTATTTTCGTTTGTTGACTCTTCACTATTTTTTGATGTTAAATAGTGTATAGATGTTTCAAGGGTTTCCGTTCCAGCAATTAATTCTGCATCCGTGAGATCGTTCTCGGCTCCAGGTGTCCTTGTATGATTTCTTTTTTGAAAGAAGAGTTTAAGTGAGTTTGTTAATATTGTTTTCTGTTCAGAGGTGAAGGACGTAGGTTTGGCCTTCTGTGATTTAATCTGTATCAATGTTGGTCCATTCAACTGTTTTGTCATTTGCTTCCCCTTTCTTTGTTGTGCGTTGTTAACAATGCAAGCTTTTGATGAAAACTTCCTTTTGATTTCTTTTTTTGAGGTTTTTAATGTTTCCTTTTTCTCAAATACTCCTGGTTTTGCCAGATAACGGCACACTTTCTTTTCTCTTGCTGGCTCTTCTTCGGGATATGGCCCTGTGGTGGCGGACTCTCTGCCGCATTTGTGTCCATAGTCGTGTCTGCTATCACAGACTCCTCAATGCCCCCTTTTTGAGGGCAGCTCGCTTCGGGGAGTAGGTCTCCCGCCTTCTCTGGGGGGTTGCTCTCCAGAGTTCCCCCCAGATTTTTCTCCAACAGTATGGAGGGTTCACCTCCCTCCCTCGCACGATGGAACACAACCTACACTACCAATTTGGAAGCCGGCATATTCAGTGATGATGTTCCAGTCAAGGGCATGCTTCCAGGTTCAGTGAATGTTTCAGAAAGCGTTGGAGGGAACACGCTGATGATGTTCTCTACAGAGAGGGGCACAGGTCTACAGTGGTGCCCCCCCATCCTGCTGCCCATTTGTTCAGTGGGGCTTTTCTCCATATTATCAGGTAAACCCGTATCTTCAGAGAGGCAAAAACATTCGCCTGTAGCGACAGGCATGGTGCCGAGCAACAAGTTCTCATCTTCCCTTGCTCGGCCGCAGCCTGTGGCCTCCATGATCCGAGGGCGACTGCTTCTCAAAGTTCTGGAGTCATCCTCCATAGCGGTACCTCAACCCGGAACCTGGAAGTCTCAAACTGCCTCAGACTGTAATTGACCCACAGAATTGCTCCTTCGATCTTATATGAGTGGCAATCTGATAGAAAGTCCCCTACAGAGGAGACCAAAGAACACAATTCACAAAAGGGAGACTATTTGGCTAGAAAGAACATGGCATGATAACCTGTTCTGAGATGAGAGTTTGCAGCACAAACTTTTTGCTCACTGTACCTTTCAGAGATGGGAAATATCCATTTGCATATCAGTCTTTGTCCCGCCCACATGGGCAGTCCAGCACCGAAATGCTATGGCAATTCCTCTCTGAACAAGAGTACCAACAGCAACCCCATACACGTGTTTCAGCCTTGTTGGGCCTCATCAGTGAGGTGAAGCTGTGCCTCTCTGAGCACAGTGAGCAGGGAGTCCACGTCTGGTTGCCCCCAGGTAACTCAGGGTGACCAACCCCAACTTCCTTGCAAATATTTCAAAAAAAGGTAGCAGGCGCTCCTTCCAGAAAGAACATGCATGATAACCTTTTGTGAGATGAGAGTTTGCAGCACACGCTTTTTTCTCACTGTACCTTACACAGTTACTGCGATCAGATGCGGATGTAGAATCAGTGCAGTGTTTTCGTCGAGATATGGCCTGCGGACCATGAGATCAAAGGATTGAATTCCAACAGTCTCTCGCGGTTCCCAGAATGGATTATTAACAATGTACAATGACGCTGATCCGCCTTCCCTTCCCTTTGAGGTATTTAGGGTAGGAACAATCTGAGAGGACTTACGTTTTGCCAAGCTGTTCATGGGGCCCCCTCCTCCCGACACTCCAGCACGAACAGCAAAAACAGCAGCTTCAGACGCAGAGTTGACCTTTTCTCCACGTAGGGCTTATCGCCTCAAGGGTCACGTGGGCAGCCTTAAATTAGCTGCTTTCCGAAGTGGGCGTGGCCAGCAGAGTAGAGCCCCTTAAGGAAACAGGGACGGCTGTGTACGGATCAAACGCAATCCTCTGTGTCAGTTCTGCAATAATCACGGAGCACACAGAGCACATGGGCTCCCGAGCAGCATACAGGTAATGTTATTGGTGTTAGCTGTCCCAGGCACCACAGCAAAAACAGCAGCTTCAGACGCAGCATTTCTCTTTTCTCCGCGTAGGGCTTACCACAAGGAAATTACTTCGATTTTTGTCATCGTTTTTTTTTTTACGGTGGTTCCCCCCATGCCTGCTCTTCCCATTCATTACTGCCCCTATGCCAAGCTCCTCCCCACCTCCTTTTTACCCCTTACCCCATATTCCCTAAAGAATTCAATGACAATTTGAAGTAATTACTTTGTGGTAAAGTACCACAAAGTAATTACTGTCGGCAAAAGAATGCGATACCCTTTCCACTTCTCATTTTTTTTTCACTTAGCATTTAAGGTTCAACAATCTTTTGATGTACTCTTTACCTCTAAAATTGCAATTTTCTTGGGCCATCCTGTCATCATCACATCTTTCTCTTCATTACGGTGTTCCTCAGGGTTCTCGCTCAGATCCGTTTTGATGTTATCCCACACTAGTGATCTGCTATTCACCATAGGATGCCTCCCCATAAATGCATCTGAATTCTAACAATCAAAAAGTGCTATTTTTTCATGGTATGTCTTCATGTGCTTTCCAACTCCAGCTTTCATTGTTATAACTCTCACGCTTCCTCTTTCTCTTGCAACCACCCACAACCTTTGAGTATACACCTTAGAATTCTCTTTTACTTTCAATGGTTATATCGCCCCAGTCCCAAAAATGAATAGGGATAAACTCTAGAATATATGTAAAATGTGCCCACTTTTAATCTGTCAATTAACAAAGAATCTTTTTCTTACTCTCATGCTTTCTGGCCTGTATTATTACTGAACTCTTCTCTGTCTTATTCAATGTTATATTCTATTACAGTAATACTGCAAACATTAATACAAATAATTGACAGCATCTTTACAGATAGTTTCTAAAATATTGTGTTTTTTTTTTTTTTTTTTTTTTTTTATTATTACTTGTATATAATCAAAGAAAAAGATTTTTACAAGGATGCGACCTGAGAATATGGGGAGCGTCTAGAGATTTGGGGGCAAAATCACAGTGTGTCGTGTGCATTAGTGGTCTCCAATGTTCACTGTGGCACGGACATCAGATGCTAGGAGCCTTGCCACTGGAAGTGAATGGCCAATGGAGCGCCTAGGTTGCGGCGTTGATTTTGTTGAAGGCAGCTTCCATTATTTTGGCCGTCGCAGCAGCCCAGCGGGATTTTTCCCCAGATATCAGGCGGTACCACCATGTTTGCTCATTGATCAGTACCGAGTCGAGCCATAGGGGAGATAGAAAGGCTGTACGAACTTGAGTTAAGGCGGGGCAGTTTAGGAGAAGGTGGCGAACGGTCTCAGTAGAGTCCGGAAGTTTGCACAGTCTGCATGTAGTATCGGTCGCCAACCTTCTCATCGCTAAGATTTCCCGCGTATGGAGCAGATTTAAGCGCGCTCTTAGAAATATAGAGCGAAGCTTTTTGTCTGGGAATCTCAGACAGTACGCCATGGGAAGTTTCAATTTATTGTAAGTCGGTGGAAGATGATTAAGGAACTTGGTTGCCGCCGCTTTGTCAGAAGTGTTGATCCAGTCTTGTAGTTTCAATTTTTCACTGACTCTTTGCGGGTTTGAGATCAGGTCGTTTACTGTACAGTGCAAGTCTTCCAGTTTGGTTTTTTGAAGGTGAGTCCAATTTTGGACAGCCTTACAGTTCGATGACTCGAGTTCTTGGCCGATGATGTTGGAAATTGGCAGGTCGTCCTTAATAAGAATCTTCCTGAAGAGGGCCAATGAGGCCCCACTGACGGAGGCACTTAGTGATAGGAGGCCCAGGTCTCGTCTGATGGCTTCGATTGGAATGGCGGTGGGTAGGCCTAGGAGCGATTTCCAAATGTAGGCTTCCAAGGCCCGCCACAGTGTGGACGGAACAGTGAACATGGCGTCCATGCCATAGGTCAGGGTCGGTACCATTTTACCTTTGTAGAAATGAATGGCCGGTACTAGCGAGAATTTGCCATACTTTCTGTCGATCGCTCTTAGTTGAGATGTAAGTTGTTTAGTTTTAGACCACAGACGTTGTTGCATTGTGAGTTCTTTCGAGGAGCCATCGAAGATCACACCTAGATATTTGAAGTGCGAGACCACTTCAATGTTGGTTTTACATACTGACCAAGGTCGAGTTTTTTTCATGGAGCGGCCCGATCTGGAGAGGATCATGATTTTCGTTTTCGTCTGATTGATCTGAAGATTGTTGGTGATCATGTAGGCTTCCAGATTGTCCAGCTGCCGCTGGAGGCCGATCGGGGTTTGATCGAAGAGAATCAGGTCATCCGCGTAGAGAAGGCGTGAGAGGGAACTGTTGCCAAACTTCGGCGGGAAGCTTCGGACCTGGGCTTCCGAGTCTTTGTAGTCCCCCAGGAAAGCCACGAACAGAGCAGGGGCTAGAGGGCAGCCTTGTTTAACTCCTCTGTGAGCGGGGATTTCTTTAGACAGTGCTCCCTGTCTGTTCAACCGGACACTGAGTGTATTGTTGGTATGGAGGGCTATTATTGGTAGTAGCACGTCTTGCGGACAGTTCCAATTTTCCAGCTTTCTCCACAGTTTACATCTCTCAACTTTGTCGAATGCCTGAGAGAGGTCGATGAACGCCACGTAGACTGTGGGGGACCCTTGTTTTATTTTGGCTTTCAGAATGGTGAGTATGAGGATGTTTAATGCGGTACCGCCGTTTTTCTTGAAGCCTAGTTGAAATGGGTCACTGCAGGGGGCCAATTTCGCCCATCGATTGAAATGGTACAAGAGGAGAGACGCAAAAAGTTTACCCATTATGTCCAATAGGGTGATTGGGCGATAGTTTTGAGGCTCTTCCCTGCTTCCTTGCTTGAAAATTGGGATAATGATTGCTTTGGACCATGATGCTGGAATCTTTCTAGTGGACCGACAGTGGTCAAATAGAATACTGATGAAGCTGGACCATTCCAGGTGATGTTTCTTTAGGTCTATGTTCGTCAGGCCGTCTGGGCCCGGAGCTCGTGAAGATTTTAGTTTTAGAATGGCTGCACTTATGTCTGCTGGAGCTGACAGATCGATCCAGGGGGCGGCCATAATATCAAAAGACGTGTTAGTGATAGAGGGCGGGCTGGCGAAGAGATTGGTGAAAAATGTGACCCAGACTTGTTCCGGGACTGCGTTGATCATAGTTGAGGTTGTGATACCATGGGAGGCGTTTACCAGGGACCAGAAGTCCGCGGTTTTCTTTGACATTAAGACTCTCATCATTGATTCAGCGTTGTGCTGGTAAAGAGCGGCTCGGCGCGCTCTGATCCATGATTTGTAGATTTTATTTTCGTCTTTCCATCGGTCCCATGCAACAATGGTGTTATCAGCCTTGGCGCGTCTTCTGAGTAGTCTCAGTGCTTTTTTTCTTAGTGCTATTTGTTTATCGTACTGATGCACTGAACGCCTACCTCTGTGTCCTGGCAGTTCTCATGCAGCACTCTTATGTCGGTGGGTCCGCCCGACAGCCCCAGCTCCCGGAGCGGACTGGAGCAGACTGGAACTCTGCCCGGAACTCCGCGCGCGCTCCGCGCGGAAGAAGGGTTTTTATGGAGGTTGGGCTTGTTTTCTCCAAAAGCCCAGCCCCAGCCAAAAGCAGAAAAGCAGAGGCAGCAGCACGCACGTCCTCTCGTGGTGTGGGATGGATCAGACTGGAACTCTGCCCGGAACTCCGCGCGCGCTCCGCGCGGAAGAAGGGTTTTTATGGAGGTTGGGCTTGTTTTCTCCAAAAGCCCAGCCCCAGCCAAAAGCAGAAAAGCAGAGGCAGCAGCACGCACGTCCTCTCGTGGTGTGGGATGGAGTCATTTACTAATCTTATAAATGACTTACTATGACTCTTTCATGATTTATGTGCCTTCTATGTGAATGTACCAATTTCTTCATGCAATGTTTTGCTCAATCTTCTTTCCTCTTTCATTCCTCAATCATGAACCTACAAACCAATTAAGTCACAATTGGTTTCTTTATGCAAAGCAAACTAGCAAACTTAGTTTGATGTTTTGCTGGACAAAATATTGAACCATGTCACTGCCTAAAAACCTCCGTGTATAAACCAAAATAAAATAATTTGTTAGTAAAAAAAAATGACATGATTATGCTTGTTGTTACTAAATTCAAGAATCAGTTATAAAAACCAAACTATGTTCAATAACGAGTACTTGCTTATGCATTTGTAGTTTAAACAGAATGGTACTGCAGATACATTATCATGATTTCTTGTGTAAATAATTGGACACATATTTCCTTCTGTTACTTGTACAAACCTTTTTTTGTAATGGAATTATCCCTGAATAAACTGCGAATAAAATGTGCTTGAAATATGTCTGATATTCAGTCAACTGCTTCATAACTGCTACAAACGCCAACGCCAAGGAGCTTGCTCATCCCAATTCCATCCAACTCTCCTGAAAGGCTCTGAAAGAACCTTTCACTGCGATAGACATTTCTATGCAGCAGACAGGAGCCCCCAGCCATCAATGCCATGCATCGCCACCGCTGCTCCCACAGCCCATGTCAAACCCAAAATCCACCCACTGAGAGAACGCACTATACACCTAGCCTCACAGTCCACCACTCCTACCATCTACGCGCTTCCCCCATTAATGGAATTCCATTATCTAACCACCAACGCTGCACCATTCCCTGTCACTTAACCTCACCAATACTGCCCCGTCCTCAGGTAGCTACCTTGGCTAACTCTACTCAGCACTCTGCCAGACCACTGTCAGTACCTCTCTGGTGCGCCCTCAATACCAGATCCCTGACTGCTCACGCTCATGAAATTTTAGACCTCATCACTCTTGACAACCTCGACATCCTCGTCCTAACTGAAACCTGGTTGACTCCTACCTCTGGCCCAGCAATATCCATCGCAGTCCCCACAGGATATACCATACTTCGCTGATACAGGATCCTCAAAAAAGGAGGCAGTGTTTCCCGTATTTACAAGGACTCCCTCAGTCTGCACCCCATCAACACTACCCCCTCCCTAACTGCGAGTATATGTCAGCAAAGCTAAAATGTTCGGATAGCGCCACCATCACCCTTCACCTTATCTATCAACCTCCGGGCCCCATCAACACCCTTGAAGGTGGCCTCATCCACCTCTTGTCAACTAATCTTAAGCTCACCACCCAACTCTTACTCCTGGACAACCTTAACCTTGGCTTCAACTACCCTGTAGACTTTGAGACCACTGCCTTATCCAACTCCATGGCAGCCTTAGGCTGCACCCAACACACCTCTGACCCCACACACTCCCTTGGTCGCACATTAGGCTGGCTTGTCGACCACAGAAGTAACATCTCCATCCTATCCAACCAACCATTTCCATGGTTAGGTCACCACATCATCACCTTCACCATCCCCATCCCCATCCTCACTACTCATGCCAAGCTAGCAGTTGCCCCATCTACCATCCTGTCCCACAGCACCCGCAAACTGACCAGCAACAAGGTCATCCCTCTTCTCAGTCATCCTCTCCCACCTACGCAGGACACTGGCTGAACAGTACAACACACTGTGTAATAAGACTAAACGTTCTGCCCCTCCTCAAAGCCTGGAAAACTAACATTACATTACACCTCAATTCCTGGTTTACCCCTGATCTTCGCATCACCCGAGCCACCAAAAGAGCTGCTGAAGCTGCCAGGCACAAAAACCCCTCCACAGCCAGAAAATCCTGCCTCTTCGCAAACGTCCTCTGTTACAAACAATCAATCCACAGTTCCTAAGCCGCGGCATACAAGAAAAGAATCACAAGGGCAGCCTCTAGCTCCCGTGAACCTTTCTCCATCCTCAGAGGTCTTGGGAACCCCATCACTCAGCCCTCTACCATCACGAAAGACAATGTCTGATCGAATAGTGTCCAAGATACCCTAACGAGGAAAATCACACAGCTACAAGCAAAAACAAAAGTGAAGCCAACAGGCCTACCGGCCCCCTCGCTTGTGGCTCCCCACCGAAAGTCCAGCGAGACATCCCTCTCTTCCAGTTCTAACCCATCTGCACCGCCACCCTCGCCAACACTATCAAAAGTCTCAAGCCCTCACGCTGTAAAGGAGACACATGCACTGCATCGCTGTTAAAGGAATGGACAAAAGCCTTACTCCCACTCATCACCACCATCATTAACGCTTCCTTTGCCTCCTGCACTGTCTGCTGTATCTTGAAAGAATCCTGGATTTCCCCATTACTCAAAAAACCTTCACTCGACCCTGCAATCCCTACCAACTACCGTCCCATAACAACAGCCCACCTCCTTTTGAAAATGAACCAGGCCAACAAAGTTTTCACCATCGATAGCCACATCCTTCCATTTGTCCCTTCTGTCAAGACTCTGGGTACTTTTGCTCCTCATTAAGCATGACGCGTCAAGTCAACCACATTGCATCATCATCGGGATATGTGACTATGCTCATTAATGCATGTGCTCTCATAGGCTCCAAACCCGATTATTGTAATTCTCTCTTGTGCAGCATTTCTGAAACAAAATACACAACCTACAAATCATACCAAACAATGCCCTCCAGGCGGCACTAGACATTAGCAGGCAGGATCACATTTTGCAGGCTTGAGAATCAACCCACTGGCCCCCAGTCAAAGACAGAATCAAGTTGAAGATTTTGTCCGTCACCCATTGATGCCTCTCTAATGACACCCCTCCATATCTGTCCCAAAAAATCAGGAAGCACTCTTCTGTGAGGCCAGTAAGATCAGCCTATAAACTTCACCTCACCACACCCAGATTCCACCGGAAAAGATTTGATGGCTTCAGCTTCCCAGTTCAGGCCTCTGCCCTCTTGAATGAGCTACCCCCTTACCTGTGAGACGAACCATCCTACAACTTCTTCAGGAAGAATCTTAAAGCCGACATTGTCAACTGATACTTCCCCCCTCCATCATATTCTCTTTCCCTTTAGCCCTATTGTAAGTGTCTTCCTCCTGGAGTGCTGTCCCCACGGAGGTAGCCCCACATTTTCCAATGATCTAGCCCTGCATGTACTGTTGACATCACATAGGCGGAGTCACTACACCGTCACTTCCTGCCCTTTGTGTTTCTCAAGCGTGACAATGAGCGCTACCAATTCTGCTGCTTGCGCCAAAAATTGAGCCATAGTCTTGCACTTGCTACCACTTCAAATTCCCCATTCATTCTATGCCTTATTACAGCTGTGCCAGAATGCATTTCTCCACTAGTTTGATCAATTTCCGAAGAACCAGTAATAAAGAGAATTTCCCCTCCTGGCAGAGCATTCTCTTTTAGGTATATCATCATAAAATTCAACATAATTTGCACAATCATGCATGTGTCACCCTCTGTTACTGGTTCGGCTATAAATATGGCAGGATTCATTATTTTATGCTTTACAATTTTAATTGTGTTCAAAATCATTACTTCATAAGCAGAAGCTCTCTGAGATTTCAATGTGCCCTTATGTTTCTCTAAGATGGCAAACAGAGCATGCTCAACAAAGAGAGTCATAAAGCAGCCCATCACAATTCATGTAGACTTGTCAATTTCAAACGTGGCGGCTGCCAATGACTGTTCGCAAGGAAAGTGTCCTTTCATAACCGGGTCTAAAATCCCACTGTAATATGCGAACAGTTTATGCCCCAATGTGGTCCTCTGTGTAAGCACTGCAGTCATGACTGTTCCATTTGTGTGTGAGAATAAAAAAAAATCCTCAGCATAATTGGGAATCCACAAAACAGGAGCTGTACAAATTGCTTTTTTCAACTCTTCAAATCCTTTCTCCATCTCCTCAGTCTGTTCTATTGTAACTTGGTCTTGTGTATGAACTGTAATCGAACACTCAGGCTCTAACATAATTACTTAGTCCCAAAAACTGTTGCATCTGTTTTACCGTGTGAAGTTTTGCAGTTTTCATAATTGCCTCAGCCCTTCAAGGTGTCACCTTCTTTCCCTCATGTGAAATCAACTGTCCTATGTATAACACCTCTTCTTGACAATACTTTATTTTTCAATGTCTACCTTGTATCCCTTGTCTGCTAGGATAGTCATGAGCTGAATCGAGTCTTGTCTGCACTCATCTTCTGTAGTGCTACAGATTAAAATGTCATCTACGTATTGTATCTCCACACTTTTCAAATCAACATTGCCTACGTCCATCTGGAGGACTCTGTTAAAAATAGATGGAGACTTACACGTACAGTACCGTTGAGGCAGCCTAGTATGTTTCAGATGAGTCTGGCGGAACGTAAATTAAGTCAAGTCTTGTGAGTCGTTGTGCAGCGCGATTGAGAAAAATGCATTTTTCAAATCAATCACCGTGAAATATCGAGCCACCACTGGGATATTGCATAGTATCGTCGCCGGGTTAGGAACTAAAGAAAACTCTGGCCCTCATTACAACCCAGGCGTTAAGGGGTTAACGGCGCTGTAAAAGATGGCGGCGCCGTTAAACCCTTAACGCCTTATTACGAGGTCCCTTTGCGGGTTGGAGACTTTAACGCCTGCTTTTTGCAGGCGTTAAAAACCAACCCGCAAAGGGACCTTGGTGCTAAGTACGATGCCGCAATTTGCGGCACCCTACTTAGCGCCTTCCCCGTTTCCATTGAGCCCTATGGGGCAAAAATGGAAATGGGGAAGGGCCATGGCGGCATGGGGAATTACCGTCCCGCCAACCTCAGAATGGGGCGGTAATTCCCCATTCCGCCATGGCGGAGTCGGTAAGTTACCGGCATGGACCATGGTGCTACTACCACCATGGTCCAACGCCAGGGTCGTAATGAGGGCCTCTGCATCTACAATCTGGTTAATCTGTCTCATGTCCTGTATGAATCTCCATGACTCTCCCTTTGATTTTTTCACAGGATACACCGTAGTGTTGCACGATGATTCTGATGGTAGCAGAATGCCTTGTTTCATTAGTGCAGAAATGGTCTTGAATATACCCTCAGCATCTCGAGACATGGGGTACTGACTTTTTCGAGGTAAAATATCCCCTGGTTTTAACTTTATTTTAACTTCCCCATCCCTTTTAGCAAACCTGCATCATAGGGGCCTTTGATCCAAAGGATGCTTAGGTAATATTTACAAAAGGGTTCGCCCACTGTGTGATGTTGACAACTTCCTACTAAATGTGAATACAATGTATGTGATCTAACAAAAGGAAGGTCACTCTCTAATAATAAAAACATGTGTCCCCTAACTAGCAAACAAATACCTCTGTTACCAACCTCTGAAAAAATATAGGATGATAACAACGTGGTCAACAAAGATGTTTCTTATTCCAACACATTGAAATGTTATTATTTCATCAGAGCGCAGGTTTTTCCCACCTGCTAATTTCTATCAAAACATTAAAAACATATAGACACACATCATAACAATTCAATTGAACAATCTTACAATAATAAAAAGTACACACAATCAAGTATACATGACTTGATCTTACACAGTGCTAGTTTGACTACCCCTCATATAACACTGTCTTTAAAGGCCCGATTTATATAAGTTTCTGTCCTCTATTGCTTGAATTAGCGGGACTTTCCTCAGGGGCAAGAGTGTGTAGATCATGTGTTTCTTGTTGGTGGCAAGGACAATTTCCCTTTAGTTTTGCCTGTGTTTGTCCACAGGGTCTGCTAGATGATATCTTCAGACCAATGTAAGCAACTCCAATTCTTGCTTATTAATACAATAGCGGTAGGTAGATCCCAACTAAGTTGAATGCCTTTCTAAGCTCGACAGATGACAATTAGGCTATCATGGAAAGCTGGCTCTGGGATCCTGATGTACTATCTTCTAATGACCACTTGTGTTCTTAAGGCAATCAATGACTCAGGTGGAGAAAAACATTTCTTCTTAGAGTCAACCAATAGCTTCTTGGCAAGGGGGAGACTGTTAATTTCCCAACATATTGTCACCTCAAACAGGGGGAAACATCCATCTGCTCACGACAAAGGATGCTTGCCACTTTGTCTAGCTCTTCTTCGAAAAAGGCTGGACGCTGTTACGTTATTGTCATTCGCTGTGGGACTTCCCTTTTCTCTATTCTTCTCCAGTATGTGATGCTCCTTAAGAACACTACTTCATCTTCTGTTGGGTCATCTTTAAACATGTAATCATCAGTAATGTAAGTCAACCTGTACCCTTCTTTGATAGCTATCACTGTCCTCTACTGTCTACCCTCGTCATCCGTTCCTTCGAGCATTGACATTTCCCTTCGTACTATGGCTGCTTATAGCTCTATAGGTATAGTTTGTCGCCCCCTTCGTCCAGAGGTATCTCTGGTCTAAACAAGAATTTATCAGGTATCATCACACTAAGCCAGGTAACCATGTTAATAGAATGCCCACCCCATTAACGAAAACCTCTGGCTCTACTGGAACGCTTCACAGAGCCACTTGCCCTGTGAATGCCAGTATACATTTGCTAATGTTTAACTAGTGTTTTCCAGGAGTGGAACACACTATCCCTTCCTCAGTAAATGAAATCGTCATGTTACATTTTGTCATCAAATCTCTTCCCAGAATAGCTGCTACTTCCCTTATAAATCCTTTCTCCGATGCTTGCTATGTCAAGGTTTTCCTCTTCTAATACTACTCTAAATGCCCCTGGCGTTGCTTCCTTCATCGGAAGAAACTCTTCTATTCTGTCCCATCGTATTGCTGGGCTCGACCCTACTAGCTCCCTTCGAGCAAGGCTAGATTCAGAATCCTGCTGTCTCCTTTTTTGTTCTAATTCTTCATCTAATTCGCTTTGTTGTAGCACCTTCCTTCTGATTCTCTCCTCCTCTTGTCTTATCTCTTCTCTCCTCACTCCTGCTTTTCTTTCTTCCTCTTCTCTTTGTCTCGGTATCCTTTTGACCTTAATTACTGTGCTCCTTCCTCTTCTCTTTCCTTTCTTTTCTATCCATACCTTCCATCGTTCTCTGTCCATTTTCATTTTTTCTTTGCTCTTCTGCCCTTTCTTCCTTATTTTGTTGCTCCTCCTGATACATCTGTTCTCGCTGCTCTCTGCTCTTTCTTTTGTGTTTGTCTTCCTTCAATCCTTCTTATTTTCCCTGTCTTTTCTATCATCTTTGTCCTCTCTTCGCCTTACTTCCTCGATGATTTTCCCATCTAGCTTGAGTAATATCTGTCCTCCCATCCATTTGTTCTGTACGAGCGTTATCTCGTCAGCTTTATCTTTTTCTCCTTTCCGTCTCTTAATTTCTATTTCTATTTCTGTTGACACATTCCATCGCTCACTGTTCTCTTCTTTATCTTGTACAATTCCAAAGGTCTCCTCTTTTCTCTTACTTTCCTCTGGACTATCGTCACTGCTATACACGGATTACTATATTCTGCTGTTGCCTTTAGTTCCTTTAATGGATACAACCCTACGTCTTCTATATCAATGCCTTTTACTTCAGGCGAGGTGAGGGGAGCCGAAGGCTCGACACCTTCCTCCTTATGCTGGCTAAGCATCCACTCCTTAGGTGACAGATCTTCCCTCTCTTCCTGGTATATTTTCCAAAGATCTAAAATAGCTAATCTTTTCTCCAATTTCTTCCCCTTGTACGCAGTGTGCAAGTATGTGGTCATGTGTTGTAATACCGCTTTTGACAGTGATCGCCCTTGTGACCATGGCTTGAACATCTTATCTGCCGTGCCTTTCACTCATTCCGCACTATACTGTTTGAGCTTGGGCATGTGTTTTGGTAATGTCTTACATAAATTCATCAGAGGAGTGATATCGCCCTTGTGACGTGTCTCAATTGACTGTCAATAGTTACCAGATTTAAAAAAAAATGGCTTTTCAACTATCTCTGTCTGTCTGAGGATTGATACCAATCTCTCCACTAAGTTATCTACTTATAGCTTCTCAACAATCATTTCACTGCTTCTTCTGCCTCCTCAATATTTCTGCTTCAACAGACAAACAAAGCAAACTAGTCGATTTTAGAAATATACTAAAAATAGCCTGTGAACACCATTTTTTCTCTTTGCCTCTAATCAATTACTGTGTCACAGAGTTTAACTCATCTCCTTATGTAAACCTGTTTACATGTGGCCTAGAGACTCCAACTGGAGTGTGAGACGTCTTCTTCTGAACTCTTGTGAGCCAGCACATGTTAGGCGCTATCTCTATCTCTTCACACAATATTTCCTGTTACTTTTAATATTACCACAATCCCGTCCCCTTAATTTGCCATTCCCCTTAATCTACTCATCGTTCGGCCGTTTGCCTCAAGGCCTTCGTTATCATCTCCTCCTCCAACTGACCACTTTCGCATTCCTCCTTATACTGGCTAAGCATCCACTCCTCAGTTGGCTTCTGTCTCTTTCTGGTACATTTTTGAAAGCTCTAAAAAAGCTAATCTTTTCTCTCATTTCTTCCCCTTGTACGCAGTATGCAAGTATGTGGTCATGTGTTGTACTACCACTTTTGACAGTGATCCCCCTTTTGGCCATGGCATGAACATCTTATCTGCCATGACTTTCACCCATTCTGTACTATACTGTTTGAGCTTGGGCATGTTTTCTGGTAATGTCTCACATAAAGGCATCAGCGGAGGGATATCTCCCATTGTGACCTGTTTCAATTGACTGTTAATACCTACCAGATTTGAAAAAATGGCTTTCACCATTTTCCAAAACTTTTAAAACACCAAATATGAGCGCGCTCCAACAATCGTGGCTCAAACCTCTACCCTTTTCAATTATCTCTGTCTGTCTGTGGATTGGTACCAATCTCTCCACTATGTTATTTACTTATAGCTTCTCGATTCTTCTCAACAATAATTTCACTGCTTCTTCTTCTGCCGCCTTAATATTTCTACTTCAACAGACAAACAAGACAAACTAGTCTACTTTACAGATATACTAAAAATATCCTGTGATCACCATTTTTTCCTCTTTGCCTCTAATCAATTACTGTGTCACAGAGTTTAACACATCTCCTTATGTAAACCTGTTTATATGTGGCCTAGAGACTCCAACTGGAGTGTGAGATGACTTCTTCTGAAAATCTCTTGAGCCAGGACTCGTTAGGCACTATCTCTACCTGTTCACACAATATTTCCTGTTACTTTTAATATTATCACAATCCCGTCCCCTTAATTTGCCATTCCCCTCAATCTACTCCCCATTCGGTCATTTGGCTCAAGGCCTTTGGCATCATCTCCTCCTCCAACCGACCACTTTTGTCTTCCACCTGAAAAGCACCTGTGGAAACCAGGTAGGGATATCCTCAAAGAGGGACCCTGGCCACTGTCTCGATTTTCATGCAAGATTTCTTTCAGTCGCTCTCCACAGGAAACTGCATGATTTTCCAGCTAAATGGCAGAGGATGCCCAATCGTCCGAAAATCTGGAGTTAATGGGTCGATTGGTCTGAACCATCCGACATTGCTACCAAGTGAGCATATGGTCTTTAATCAGTAACAAGTCATGCATAGGATGGAATGCAGAGTAACTCTTACACCAAATAATCAGAACGACTTAGGAAGTTGGCAAAGTCCAATTCGACTCTTTTAATATCAATTGTCTAAAACAGGGAGTTACAACAGACATCGACAGATGTTCGCTCAAGCTCTCAACACATTTTACATAAAAACACACTTATGTACTAAAAATTCATCATAAGTGACATCATACTACGTGGCAAATAAGAAAAACCTATGAGGGATTGTGGTTGGCTCAAGGGGAACATCTAAGTATACTTTCTATAAGGGGTGAGATTGTGGTTGGACATCTACTGTCAGGTGGACAACTTAAGCCTGCCTCTAGTGCAAGTCTTCCTCAACACTTATTAAGTACACAGAATACTATTGGCTCTTAAACTATAAGGCCCTTCATTATACAGCCCTCTATAAATGGTTGGCACGCTCACGCCATGTCTGGAACATCCGGCTCACTAGCAGCACATAATCTCATACCCTAGGTGCCGGGAGGTGGACTTGACTTTGCTTTCCCACCCAATTAGCCCAACATCTCTCATCGCCCATGCCTTCAGCCATAAAGATTTACCTTTGGCCTAACAATGTATTCTCATCTCTGGGAATATAAGGGAGTCCAGGCACACGCTTATCACAGTTCTGGTCTGCATGCCCAACTTCTATTTTCATCCTTAGTCCACATAACAAGAGACCGCAATTCAGTCCATTTTTCAGCAATTCATTGTCTTGAATTAATAAACTTGGCACTAATGGTATTCTTTCTTTGCCTCCTAGCAAGGGATATTCAGCGTCTCCCGGTTTCTGTTATTTGAGGATAGATAACCAGTGCTTGGCTGCATCAGCTTTGATACCAGGCCAAACTGCTTACCCTTCAAGTCTGCGATCTCCAGCTAATTCTTTGCTGCGACACACAGCTCTTGATCTTTTTTTCTCAGTGGGTTTGAACTTACTAAAATGTGTGACACCCATATCCAGATACTATACAATCGTGTCTTCACCTGCAGCCTATTCACTACATATAGCTAGCTTCTAGGATTACTTGATCTACTTGTGTTGCTGCCTCTGTACAATTATTAAACGGCTTGCATTTTCTGCAGTGCTCTTCACACGTGCAATATTCTTGAACGCATATCAATGTTCACTCAATTCCTTATTTCGTCATTGGTTTCAATAAGGTCCACACATCATCTTCTTCTTATCTTCTTTGTGCATCACTCTCACTTATTGTGATGTCACCAGTTTCTCTTTCCCTTATTTTCACATTCCTTCGGGAACCTCTTCCAAGAGATTGCCATCTCTTCGGGTATACATCGGGTATGGCTTTCTTAATAGATACCTTTTCTCAAACACTTGCCGTGGTATGGTCATTACTGCTGGTGTCAAGCATGGTGTAGTTTCAGATTTCCAACATACAGGCAGTTGGGGGGCGGGACCTCCTGCAGAGGCATTCGACTGCTCCTCTACACATTGTAAGTGCTCTCTGGATTATTTGTGACATTTCTATGAAGGACGGGCATTTGCAAACACAACTGGTCCGATCTAAAAAGGAAATGTTGTGAACAATTGGTGGCAATTGGAAGAGAAGACTGATTGTTACATTTCCATAGCAGTTTACTCAAGTTGTGTTGCAGAATTTTTTGGAGAAGAGATATTTGTCTTTTTATTTTCTGTTGGATGTGCAGTTGAGTTTGTAGTAGACAGTCTTGAGTTTGTATTATTTGATGGAGAAGGAGTTGGTTGTTGTTTGTTTAGTGGTATTGTTGGGAGATCTGTTGAAGATTGTTTGCATACATTTTTTTTAAGGATTTATTTTTTGAGGTACAGGGTACGCATCTAGATGGGGTGTACAGTGCAATTAGCCTGTTGCATTCTATGATGCAAGCATTATCATTGTTGACTTTATGTCAAAGTTAACTAGGAATAGACCATTGAGTGTACATAGACATGAAAGTGCTACATAACTCATACCCTCCTTAAAGACTGTGCTGCCAATGTCAATCAATGTGTGATCTAGGGTTAGACCTTGCCATTTGTGAATAGTGACAGTATATGCAAGAGATAGAGAAAATGGTTCTCTGCGTATGTATATGTCTTTGAAAAGAAGGCAACGTCCTACTGTGCAGCCAATTTCTTTAAATTTCTGCAAGTTTGTCAAAGTGGATGTTGATAAACTAATCTTGTTGCGATGTGGATATGTTTGGAATCCAACAACTGTACCAATTGCTCCATCAACTAAACCTTGGTCTACATCAAGGTTACGTTTTATAATGACTCTGCTTTTTACGCACAAAGTTAATATTTACTCCAATCCAGCAGTTTTGGAGATAGATTTTTCTAAGGTATTTTGTCATGCTGTTGCTTGTTGACACATAGGGAGTGTCATGCCAAGCGCTTCTAGTATGTCAGTGTAGCTGATATGCAGTATGGGTTGCATTTTTTTTTAACATTGTCTCATTGAATTGACTACAGCTTGAAAGGGTTGGCATTAAGATATGCATTTTAGATTTTGTTGAGTTCATTTTTCCATGACATCAGGAGCAGATATGTTTTGCCCATATAGCTCATGGATTAGTCTAGTATTTAGGATGGATTTACCATCTTTTGTAAGCATACCAGTTCTAATGCTTTTTAAAATGTTAGCATAGGTGAGGTCTGCAGACTGACACATGTTTTGAGTTAGTGCTCTGTACAGAAAATGTTGCCAGAGATTTACATTTCCAATGCTGCCGAGTGTGTTGCAGCATTCTCTGTGTCCTAATGTTTCAAAAATAGGTTGACCTTTTAGGAGGTCTCCGAAAACAATAATATGCCAGTTTTTAGGACTTCTTGCATTCTGAAATGTATTACAGCCAAAATGAGGTTGGTAACCATGCTTACCTCATCTATTACGAGCATTTTCATTTGTTTTACAATTCTGTGTACTTCAGTCGCAGCCTCTGCTGATAATTTGTAGTATTCTGATTTATGTGGGTCTTCTAATGGAAGGAGGAGTGGTCAGTGTAATGTTACACCTCCTATGTTGAATGCAGATAAAACTGTGGGGGCTGTTACAACAGCCGAAAGGTTGTTGTTTGTTGAGGTTTGTAGAAATGTGCTGATTATTTTAATTAACAAAGTTTTACCAGAACCAGCATCAACACTTACATACAGGAGCAGCGGTTTATAATGTTTATAGCTACTTGTTTTTGTTTCATGTTTAAAACCATGTTCAATTTCTTTAGTGACTTCTAGATAAATTGTGAGTTGTTCATCGCTGGTCTGTGATTTGAGCACTGACAAGTCTTTTTTAGATTAGTTATATTGACAAATGGTATTTTCTACCTCAGTCATGGCTATTTCTGCTAAATTTAGTATGAGTGGTTCTCCAAGTGGTTCTTGGCTTCCTGTAAGGGAAGGTTGAATGCACTGAGGAGTGACTTTAACTAGTTGAGCTTCAATTTCTTTCTTCCTAATGGTGACGTTCATTGGCCAACGTTTCTTTGTACTGTTTGAAATTGACATTTGTTATACTGCTTTGATTTGCTTGGAATGCAGTTTCAAATTAATCAGAGTCACCTAATAATTCTTCATCTTTTCTCCAAGGTTTAAAAAAGTTGTAGTAGGGCCATGTAATACAGTTCTCTATGTTGTGGAGATTTAAATGATAACTTTATATGATTAATTAGGCTGGGTTTCGTAGGTTTTACTAGGCTTCCTTTTCAAGTTGAGACTGAATATTTGCTAGTTGTCTCATCTGGTGTGACTTGTTTTTGTAGGAGTAGTTTTAGACTATGTCATACAAGCACAACCACTTCCAATGCAGTACTTTTGTTTGCGTAGTATGTGTCAGTGAAATTGTTTTTTAAAATGTCCTAGCTGTTGGGATCATTTGTGGTTATTGTTTCTATCTCTTGGTAGGATTTTAGTACTCTTTTTCGGGATGAAGCTGGACCAAGGTTTAGACAGACAATGTGTTCAGATTTGCCATGAAAGGCTTACGTTAAATGGTATGCATATAACCACAATAAACCGACCCCACACTCTACAATATATTTACCCCTCCACTCTTCAATGATCTTGACTGTCGTAACATAGCATACACCAACTAAGCGGATGACACGCAGGTCCTACTCCCTCTAACTGGGACCTAGGAAGAAGATGCAACAGCCCTAACCAAAATCTACACAGCCATCCAAACCTGGATGGCCGCCAACAGCCTTTGCCTAAACGGGGACAAAACTGAAATCCTTATAGTAGGCACTACCAAAACTCTCAACAAACTCCCCCCACAATAGAAAACCTTCAACATCGACAATTCCATCATTACAGTCTCCAAGACTGTCAAAACCCTAGGTGTCCACCTAGATGCCTCATTATCCATGTCCCTCCATGTCAACGCCATAGCCTCCTTATCTGCGCTCACCACCAAGATGATCAATGCAGTCAAGCCCTTTTTCTCCACCAAAAACTGCCTATCCATAGCCAGAGCCACAATAGGTACTAAACTTGACTACTGCAATGCCCTATTCCTAGGCACCTCGGTCAACAACCTAAAAAAAACTCCAAATCACGCAAAACAACGCGCTCCGGGCAGCGCTGTCCATTCCTTAAAGGGAACACATCTCCCAAGCAAGGAATGAGGCCCATTGGCTACCGGTTAAGGAACGTATACTCTTTAAAACCATGGCCATCACACACAGATGCCTTACATCTGATGCCCCACCCTACCTCTCGGAAAGAATCATCATCAACTCCTCTAACAGACCTACCAGAGCCCACCGCAACAACCAGGTCTATGTTCCAACATTCAAAAGATCCAAAGCCGGAGGGTCTAGCTTCAAATACCTCGTACCCAAAAATTGGAATGCCCTGCCAACATCACTAAGGAATGAAAAATCATACACTACCTTTCGCAAAAACCTAAAAACCTTCCTCTTCCGATAACGTTCTACTACCTGCATTTATAACTATGCTATTGCACTGTAACCATAGCAAAGCATAATATTTGACCCGCACTGTCCTCTTCTACTTGTCATTCTCAATGCTGCATTATGAGTTTTGTATTTAACCTTACCACTGCAACTGACTAAGTTTAAATCTTACCTGTATCAAGTTCAAGCTTGCTGTAACAGCACCACGATGTCTCAGGGCAGTTCTGTGTGCTTTATAAATGCAAATAAATAAATAAAAAAATATGCAGCTTCGTACAGCTGTACAATTTTTGTGATAGTGTTTGGTCAGATGATATGTCATCCCAGAGGTCTTTTAACCCTGTTTTCTCAGATTTGGTGAGACTGTGACATATATTGCAACTGCAGTGGAATTGTCTGCAATGTGTTGTATGCCTATGTTTGCATTCCACAAGAGGGCAATGATTGCATTGTAATCATCAATGTACTTGGATGCTTTGTCCCATTTAATGTTGAATGTGAAGACATGAAGCTATTTACTTGTCCATTTTTGCAAAATGATCTAGCGAAGCCAAAATGACATTTGGTATAGTATTTACTTTTGTTGCTATATCTACATCAGCAGTATTTGCCACACTTATGGTTTTGGAAGCACAAGATTTGTGTACGTAGGTCACTATCTGTTGTTTCTGAAGGGATGTCGCAGCTAATGTATTTGTCAATAAACTGTATGTAAAACAGTGGCGTCACTGTCATGGCCAAATTTGGAGCATCATTTATCCACAAAAGTATGTGGATGTGTGGTGCTCTTCTGGATTGATATTCTTTTCTCCAAAAGAAGTGTTGCACTTCTCCGAGCAGAGGGGTATTTTTATTGCAGATGAATTGCAGCATGGTAATGAAGCGATGTTGAAAGTACCATGATACATTGACAGGGTCAAGACAAGAGAGTTGTCCTGGTATTTTTATATCGATTCCCTCTTTATTTTGCTTTGCAGTGAGAAAGAAGTTGTGCTAGTCATCCCATGTGTACTCTGCACAACCTAAAGTAACAAACCATGTGGGTGGGCCTAGGTTCCTTAGCATACATAATACATCAGTGTGACGTTGAAACCAGTATTCATTTGTACCACACATATTTGCCAAGAGATTTGTTATACCTGACTGCAAAACTTCATATTTGTATTTTATCTTTTGAAGCAGTTGAGTAGTGGATATTTGAAATAAATAGATCCTGTTTTTAATGTGTGTACAACTCCACAACATAGGGTTGCTAGTTAACTTTCGAACAGGAGGTGAAAAATGTTTTCTACATTGCGTCTGTATCTGGGGTCTTCAGAATGCATTTGTAAAGAACGATATTCTGATGCACTAATTTGTGAAGCCCTTTCATCATATCTCTCTCCTTTTCCTGTAGGAAAGAGTAGAGGAAAAGTTGTCTAACTTTGTTTAAGTCGACTAATTGTTGCCAAATTCATTAATCTTTTGTTGGCACACCATTAACTAGTACAATCAAAGATTGATCTATTGGTCGTTGCATGCCTAGAATTTGTACAGTTTCTTTGTGATCCAATGGCAGATATACTACTTTACCACGGATGCCCTTTAGTAACTTGGATGGAGGTAATTTGGCTGGTTTTGGTTGAAGGCGTAGTAGTTTGAAATTGTAGTTTGAAATGGGTGTACTGTTTGGATTATAAAGCTCTCAAACAAGTCAAGTTGTTGGAGAGCTTTTGGAGTGGGAATTTTTTGAAGTTATTAGTGATAGCACTTGATGCATTTGGTTATTGTCAAGCTTTGTGTTGCAGTACGTGCAAACTATTGAGGGGTCAGTTATTTTGTATTTAGTTTCTGCTGTTAGATATAAAGCTAATTATAACCATTGTGATTCCTCATTGTCCTTTATTTTTTAGGCTATATCTACTATTTATGGGCTCTTTTTATAAAATGATGTAGTTCTGCAACAACACACACCTAATTGGTCTAGTATTTTAGCAGATGTGTTTTGAAATTTAGCAATTTTTTTGTGTATGTGTTTCTTAGGAGGTTGGTGTTTGTGAGGGTTTTCGGTAATGTTTAATGAAGTTAATGTATTCTCTAAGTCAACTTCAGTTCCAAAGTATCTATTTTGGATGCACTCTATTACTTGAAGCAGTTCTTTGGCTCTTCCATGTAGGAGAATGTTATTTAAATTGTCTATTTCTAGAGCTGGACATTTTACATAGTATATTTTATGCATAAGATTCTGTATAGCGGAAATGGTGTTTTGCTAACATTTTGATGTGGTGGAAGGTGCATTTGCAACCAGTTCCTAAAATGCAGGCTAATAAATGTCCTCAAAGTCCAGTGTGGCTGCACCACGGACAAGAGTCCATGGTTTGTAAAATTTTCATTTGACTTTTATCTGTTAGTTTTACATAGTGATTGACAAATTGTCGTGAAGACTTAAAGGATTGTTGACGTGTTTTTGTAGTCCTAGATTTTTTTGTTTGCATTCTGGTATTTGTAGTTGTATGTGCGTCAGATTCCAATACATTGTGTCTCTTAATACATATTCTTTATAATAACACAAGTGTGTAGTAAGTCTTGTATTGTTAGTTATTACTTTCAAGTTTAACAGTAGACACAATTCTGATTGCCTTGCATTGATTATTTTACTGACCGATATGACCAGATTAAAAATACTGTACTTCTGTGGTGCATGCTGCACCCATTTACTATGTGTATGTATCATTATGTTGGTTATCAACAAGAACACTCCAATATAACATTTTTTTAAAATTAGTACATTTTTTAATACATTAAAAAATATGTTGTTACCAACACTGTACACACAACCCCTTCTACCGACTTTTCATCAGCATTAATTTGATAAGTGATGTCATCAATGATGTCATCAATGACATTTGCCATGTCATCTTTGATGTCCTCGGTATTAGTTTTAGCAGTGCACTCTGGTGGCATGAGTTATGATTGCTTAGCTTACCATAACTGGCGAATTTCAATGGTTTTCCGATTTTACTTGTAACCATAACGCCCCTTTCACAAAGGGTTTTCACTGAATATATATTACATTATCTGCGGTAGCCATCGGGTAGTTATGGTTAAGTTGCTCAACTCATAGGAAGAGCACTTTTTGGGTGGCTCATAAATAAACCAAGTTACAGGGGGGCCCACAATTTTTCTTTTTTTTTCCATAGATGCAATGGAAAATAATTTTGCTCACGCCTAAACCACTAGATGGATTTTCACCAAATTTATGGCAGGAGTCGTGGCTTGGTCCCAAAAGCGTGCTTTTGTAAATTTGGTGTAAATCCATCCAGTCATTTTCTGTAAAATGGGCTAAAAGCAGGTACAAAATAAATTGTGATATCTGGGTTCGGTCTGCGTACCCACTTCCCTGTTCGGTACTCGGACGGGCATTCGATTGGCATAGAGGGCGAAGTGTTGTCCGCAGAAATTGGATTTGCCCACTGATTGGATGGTGAAAAGCGTGAAGTGTGTCCGTTTTTTGTTAACACCCACCATGTTGGATTCGCAGACAGCGGGCAGTATCCGCGGACATCGTGGTAAAGACAAATAAGAATACACAACATTACACTTGTCAAACTTATCAAACAATCTCTGGGGAGATGAGGGGTGATGAGGATGGGGTGGGATATGGCCGTAAGAAGCCAAAACAATGGTGTTTTTCAGCCCTGAAGTCCGCAAACAGTCCGGATGTTCGGGTACAGACCTTTGATGTTCGAGAACACTTTGTGTGTTCAGGGACATATATGCCTATTTCTGCAATACAGGGCTTGTGAAAAGCAGTTTTTGAATGGCTTATAACTTTGGCGCCACTCAATGAAACTGACATTTTGGAATTCTATTCTAGACCTGTTTCTGAATGGTTTTGGAAAGTTTGGTGGGATTCTGTCAAGAGGGGGCAACATTAGATGGGGGTCCCAAAATATTGTAAAGGCTTATAAATTTGGTGCCATTTGAAGAATTTACACAAAAGTTTGACAAAACATTTTAGGTCTAGATATCCATGTTTTTGTAAAGTTTGGTGGTATTTTGTCAAGAGGAGGCTAAATTAGAGGGGGGTCTCAACACTTTTAAATGGCTCATAACTTTGTTACCGTTTGACAAATGTGGACAAAGGTTTCCAGAAAGATTATATGCCCAACCTTGAGTGTTTGTCTAATGTCTGAATGGGTTTTGTCAAGTTGGGGCTAAATTATATGACTATTGTATATTGATAAATTTTGACACTTTTGAAAAAATAAAACATGGGTGGATTCCCAGAAAACTCATGTAAGGGGCATTGGCAAGGACCTTAAAGCATGGTTTTTGCAAATGTGCCTGTGTTTTATTTTTTGACAAGTGTTATAATGTAGGCACAAAAAATAGTGATATACTTTTGGTGACTGAGGTATAGCCTTTTGCCATGGGAAGTGGCCAGATTGTCTGTGTCATGACATAAGGTAATGACCCCAACAATCTGTCTACTGGCCATGACCATGAGGGATGACAAATGGGGTTAAAGTGGCCATGTCCACCTGGGACTGGCTATATGGTAAAGTTATTCGAAAGTGGGATAGGTTTGAAAGGGGAAAAATAATTGTGCTTGTGGTAATTTGGTCATAGGGTTCTCTCTTCTCCTTCTGCAGGCTGTCATGGAAAGGGAAGATGGGCTGTATACGGAGCCCCGCCTTTCCTTTCATGGTGGCCATCTTGGAACAGGATGTTTCTTCCTACAGCAGGATGCTGCAGGCGTCCCGGTGTAGGAAGAACCGGTGTAGGAATAAAAAAACTTTATTTTTTTTAGCACCCTGGGTTACCGCTTTTGGAACACGCGGTGATAATGGTCTTCATCCCCCATTGCAGGGACTGGAACGGTGGATAACGGCCCAGAGCCCTCATTATCTGCCCTCTCTTCGTTTGGGCCGATAACATGAGCTGCTGGCCCGTTATCCATGTTCCAGTCCCTGGAATGGGGGATGAACGCCACATTTTTCCCATTAGCATAACACAAAATGCTAATGGAAATGTTGGAAAATCTTATTGAGTCTATATACTTTACTGAGAAATGTAAAGTAGATGGAGTATATAAGATTTTTTTTTAGTTTTATTTTTTAACGGTGAAAGGTTGTTTGATGTTTTTTATTTAGTATATGTTATAACGTAAGGTGGAAATGAGGGAAGAGGCACCAAGCACTAATATGGAGGGGCAGGTGGACAGGGGAAGATGTTGCACGTGCATTACTTCTATGCTAGGGGCAGTGTTTCTCATGCTCCTTGATTATAGCTTACAAAGCACCTCGAAATTGCTTCCCCCGGCAGACTATTGTGTTGCAGTATATACAGAGGACTGTTGGCTTCGAAAGATATGGATCATCAGCCTCTTTTATTGCTTGCAAGGTAGCTGCTGGGATTTTGTCTCCCACAGAAGTAGGATGTGTGGTTACAGTATTGGTTGAGGAAGATGAGGTGGAGGAAGACAGCCTACTACTTGCTAAGGAAGGGACAACCTTTCTGAGAGCATTGAGGTGGTTGGATTTGTTGTGGTGGTGCATGATGGAGGTGGTCCCATAGGAGTAATGTCCACGTACTCTGTGAATGAGTACAAAGTTGCACTCAATACATTTCACTTTGGTAGCTTTGGCCTTTGGTACATTCCCAACAGTGGTAAATAACTGGCACACCCATGATTCTCTCTCAGTGCAAAAGGTAGGCACTTCCTCTACCTCATGTTCTTGGTCGTCTTCATTGTCATTGCAAGTACTGCGCTTTTTTTGTTGTGTAGGTCTTCCAGCTGGTGGTGGTGGTGGCTCTTGGGTATGAGGGATGGCAATAACTGAGGCCATTTTTAAGATAAATAGCAGCTGTGCTAATATTCTTCCAAGTATGTGCTTTGTATTAGATTGTTAATGGATAACGAGAAAGGTTAGGTGTAGGAGCTGTGCAAGGGTACATTTTGAGCTTGAAAATTCCTAGAATGGTAGAAAATGCAGTTCCGAACTGTCTTTGAAGCACGGACCCGATCGCAAAGTGCGGATGCACTCGCGGACACGTCATCATGAGGCACGCAAGTGCATGGTCATGTGGCACTGTCTGGAAGGTCTACGATGATGTCAGACGTTTGTGGACGTCAACGGATGCAAAAGCAGTGGAATCTTTTGCAAAAAGCATATAGAAGTGTTAACAATGATGCTGGAAGGTGGGAATTGGATGAGTTTTAAGGTGAAACTTTGTAAATTGGACAAAAATGTTGCTATTTTGGGGTAAGTATGATATCAGTAATTTGTAGGAAAAAAACATGCACTGGTAAAAACCCACGAAATTCACTGAAAGAACTTTGTTAAAGGGACATTATGGTTAAGTTGCACTAATAAAACCTATGAAATTCACTGAAAAAACGTTGTTAAAGGGACGTTATGGCTAAGTTGCACTAATAAAAACCTATGAAATTCAATGAAAAAACGTTGTTAAAGGGACGTTATGGCTAAGTTGCACTAATAAAAACCTATGAAATTCAATGAAAAAACACAGTTAAAGAGACATTATGCTTTCAAGTAAAACGGAAAAACCTCAGAAATTTGCCAGTTATGGTGGGCTAAGCAATCATAACTCGTGCCACCACTGTGCACTGCTAAGACTAACACCCAGGACATCAAAGATTGCATCACAAATGTCATTGATGACGTCACTGATGACGTCTCATGTGAAATAAATTTTGATGAAAAGTCCCTACAAGGGGTTGTGTTCATAATGTTGGTAACAAGATGTCAGGGGTGATCGGGAGACGTATCATGGACTACTTAAGCTATAAAAGAATGTACTCATCTAAATAACTTTGTATTGGAGTATTGTTGTTAATACAGGACCCTAATCATACACAAAAATAGGCAATGGCTGCAGCAGGCACCACAGAAGTGCAACATTTATAATCTTGTAATTTTGGAAAGTACAATAACGAATGCTACCTTATCAGAGTTTTGAGGAATGTTAAACATGTAATAACTAGCTAACAATTCAAGACATACTACACACTTGTGCTAGTACAAACAATAGATATGAAGACCCACAATGCATACACATCAGAGGCACATGCAGGGAAACTAAAATAAGGAAGAAAGAAACAGCATCATCAGAAAATGTTAATAACATTAAAGTTTATCTTCATGTATACAAATGTATTGTGTGTTTGAGGCCTGCTTATTGCCCCATGTATGTCCACCATGAGCTGAGACCAAACCCTAAGGAAAGTACTTTAAGAATATATGACATGGTTAGTGTCTAGATATATAGCACCTTTTGAATTTTAATATTCTGACGGTCAGTGAACAAAACCACATGGCCTAGATATGTCAGTGAACAAAAACAAGTGCCCCAGATTTGTCATTGTTGATGTCCTGGGTGTTAGTCTTAGCAGTGCACGGTGGTGGCACGAGTTATGTTTGCTTATCTTACCTTAACTGGCAAATTTCTGAGGTTTTTCGGTATTACTTGTAAGAGTAATGTCCCTTTAACAATGTTTTTTCCACTGAATGTCATAGGATTTTATTAGTGCAACTTAACCATAACGTCTCTTTAAAAAAAAAAGTAGGTGAATATATATATATATATATATATATATATATATATAGAAAAAAGATCCTTTTGTACAAAGTACAGATAGCTGTATGGGCTGCTGGGCTACACTCCCAGAGCAGCCAAAGAAAGGACAATATTCTTCAGCAAATTCAAAGGCTGCATATCACTTACATTTTATTTGCAGAGTGCTGTAAGGGAAAACCAAGGAACACGTGAGACTCTGGGTGAATAGGATTCTTTTTCAGTAGTTGGGCACAGCACAAGGATAAGGTGCTCATATGAAGATTTGGGGGAAAGTGATTTGGGATTCCTATTAAGGTGCATGTTTTCACTGGTGTTGAAGATGGGGCTTGGAATGATGGTAACGATGAAGGATAGGGTGAGTAGGAAAGAAGGAAGGAGCAAGAGTATGCAGATGAGAGGGTGGTAGAAGAAGAAAAGGAGAAGGTCCATGCACGAGTGGTGGAGGAGGAAAAGGAATCCGAGGGGCACGCAGGAGTGGGGAAGGATGAAACAGAGGTGGAACATGCAGGTGAGGAGGTTTTTGGTTTTACTTGTAAGAGTTACGTCCCTTTAACAATGTTTTTTCACTGAATTTCATAGGTTTGTATTAGTGCAACTTAACCATAACGTCCCTTTAAACAGAAAATGTAGGTGAATATATATACATATTCACCTACATTTTCTTTGATTATTAAACTCACTGCTCACGGGAGGTTTTCCTGTGTCTTTCATCCAATACACTATCTCAGATAAGTATGTGTGCCCCTCTCCTGTTTCAAGGAGGTCAGTGCTTACTTCTCTCATGACAAGTGGGAACTTTATCTGAAATTAGAGCTGACACACATTTATGAGTGTCTTCCAAACTAAGGAGAGTGTGTGGGAGCGAGGGGCCATCAGGCCCCTCGTGTCCTTTACTTCTCAGTACAAAACTCTGACCAAGTGCCTCCAGTGATGGGTTCGCCCCTCGCCCTTATGCGATGTCGACTTGGGTTAACATTTGCGTAGATGGGACCACTGTGCAGGACACAGGGCATCCATTTTTGTACCTCCTTTCGACTCCATCATGGTGACTAGGCCTCACTGCAATAGTACAAAAACGCTTCTCTTCCCTTTCTCGCAACAACGGGACACACATGGCACATGGCCCCCACCATCGTTCCCACTCCGACTGGAAAACTGCGCGGCTCCATTCTCACGCTGAAGCCGGAGGTGCTTGCAACAAATAATAAATGTAACACATCACTCTTCCTCTGAGATCACTGTCCTGCATGTGAACCAGCATGAGCTAAGCACATAGCTCGTCCATCTCCACAAACGTGTCCTTGCCCCCGCACCCTCGCCAGTGGAAACTTACTGCTATTGTGACCCTGCGCCTGCAAGGTATTCTTTTCATGTGCCAGATCACTGACCAAGCCATGATGCCCACCCAACAGATCCCCAACTAACACTAGACCCCTGCTGCAGTACATTGTTGCCTACCACTAACAAATGCCACATACCAGAGATTCTTGTGAGCACAGACCCACACCTCAACCAGTGTATTATAGTGGTCAAGACCCTTAACCTAAGGCCTGTATAATCCAATGTTATTGATAGTATAGATATACGTGTGACTTTTATTGAGACATGATAAACTACTGAAAGACTTTGAACAATTATTATTTAGTGCATGCATTTTTGTGAGAATATATTATGTTAGCTTAGATAGTGACCACCCTGCTTCACAGCGACCTGACCTTCACCCATTCGGAGCACAGATGTCCAACGTCCATCCTCCCGCCAACCAAGTAACCAACCCGTAGGAAGAGATGCCACCCAAACCTAAGGCACCACATGGACCGACCAATCCGGGACCAAAGTAGTATCCTATGTTAGTTGTGTCACTTCACTTATAAAAATGTATTGTAACGTTAATTCTGGCAGAGCGTTCTCAGAGATCTTTTGAATGCCATTCATTAGATAAACCTTGCCTTGAACTCTCGCAGCCTGCTCTCTTTGCCTTATTCCCCGTCCGGGGTGTGTCTGTTTTATTCTTTTGCACATGTAAGAAGGGGAGGGCACAAACATTTGGTGACCCCCTGCGACGTGATTTGGAGAGGTGTCTCGAGGCCCGCACCATGCGGAGAGATCCGGGACGCCCCCTCAGCAAAACCATCCCCTTGCGGCCGACCAGCCTGAGCGCACTACAAGAAAGGTTCAAGGGTTCCCGGTTAACGAATACCCGACTGAAAAGCTGCTCGATGAGGTGGGCCACGGTTGGGGTGCGGACCTGACTGGGGTCAGACCGTGAACGGTGACCCTCGGATTACCTGACTGAATACGTGAGTGCCGGTTGCGAAGGTTCCCAAGGAAAGGTAAGGGGGAAAATAAGGGAACAAGGGAACAGGTGATAGTGGGTTAAAGCCGAGAGTGGGGACTGTGTGAGTGATGCTGAGGCTTTTCTGATCTGTCCTTTATATGGCCATTAGGTTTTGTGAAAAGTGAGAAGAAGAAGATAAGAGATAACCTAGCCCGAACAGGGTAGAAGGCGGCGCTGCGTAGCATTGTCTCGTCCAGTGCAGATAAATAAGTGAAGATAAAGAGAAAATAGTAGGAGGCTTGTACATTGGGTAGACTCAGAGTAGTTATTTAGGATATTCTTTTTCCGTGTATGCAAGAGTTCTTGGGAAAGAGTAAGAGGGTGTAAGAGGTGGGGAGTGAATGAGAAGAGCAGGTAAAACGGGGAAGCGTAAAAAGTGTTCAGTAACGGGAACAAGGGGGAGATAAAAGCGCGCAGGTAGTGCATGTGCATGTTATGTGTTCTATGTCTTTTTCTTTTTTGTCCATCATTGTTGTGTATGTCAAAATAATGTAAGTAATCTGTTGGTAAGGTGTATACATACGAAAGTGAACTGTTGAAATTGGAAATGCAATAATTACAAAGGTAACATTGAATATTGATACACAATGACTGCAATAATTGAGAAACGCTTGATATATTGTTGATCTATACAAGGGGACAGTGGTTGGAAGGTGTGATTAGAGGGAGGCTCAGGTGCAAGCGCACATACAAGCGAAGGGAGAAAGATCGTCATGGGGTGAATAACACCGTTAGCTCATATTTGCCAACACCTCCCACTATATAGTGATAGGATACAAAAATACCACGATCAGTGGGTGACGCAGATAAAAGGGGACAGTGTGACACCAATTTGGCCGGAGGGAGGGTCGTTTGACAAAAGGGTGTTAGATTTAGTGTCCACGCACTTATTGGCCAGATATAAGGGGAAACAGTTGCAGAACAGAAGGGAAGTATTGGACCTGTGGTGAATGTTAGAGAAAATTGCCCCCACAGCAGAGGTAAGTACAGAAAAAACAATCGAAAAAAACAGAAAACGCAGGAAGAGGTAAGCTGAACGCCAAAGGGTGAGTGCACAACGACCACAGCTGAGAATGACACAACCAAAATATACCCCTTAATGACAGGACCAGCAGTAGGATACATCAAGCCTCTGTACATACCGGCATGCCCCACCCCCACTCCCTCAAACGGAGCAATAGCCACAGCACCATCGCCATATGACAAAGGAGGCCTTTATGGCCCGACAAGTGCACCCCCTGTGAATTTAGCGCGATTAACCAGAGATTTAGACCGCCAGCTAGCGTATGCACAAATGGAAATAACGCGGCTAAGGGCACTATGCGACCGAGGCCAAATGCTACCGGGGAGAGGGGAAGTACCACCGCTGTCCGTAGCAGATCTCATACCCCCGCTAAGTGCAACAGTAGAATTAGCCCCAGCGACGCCAGAGTCAGCACAGTCTGTACTTTCTCAGGGAACACCTACATCACAAGGGCGAGAAAAAGAATGGTGATCAGGAGAGATCCTGTTCCATCTGAATGATAAACCAGTGAGAATTATACGCCCATCCACCCCAGAAAGCCAGCGCGGAGAAGGACAAGAGGAGAATGGTGAGCAAGAAGAGGAAGTAGAGGAGGTGTGGAGCGATCTAGACGAATACGAGGAAGGAGTGGCAGCTGTCGGATCCCCACTGCCACATCATTTCGATGACATGGATCCACGATCACCCCCACGATGGCAGGGTAGATTAAGGGAATGAGTAGGGAATATGTTGGTGAGCAAGATAAAGAAAGGGACGGTAAGTAAAACTGGAAAGAAACACAAGTTGTAGATGCCGTTGATACATAAAGGAACAGGTAGGCCACACTATATTCCGTGGGCCCAAATGGACAAAAAACAACCTGTTGAAACTCCTCCCCCCACTAGCGGGTGGGGCGGGGAAATGGATACATGCGTTCAAAAAGAACACGGCAGGAGTACCACTAGCGATAGGTAATGTGAAAAGCTTGCTAGTGTCCGCTGTTGGTGATCAGGCAGACGCAGTTTGGGAGAAGGCGGGGGTCCCAGGAGTGACAATGAGTTGTGACCGCCATGATGGATCGCCCTTCAACAATGTTCGAGCACAAGTATGGGACGCATTGCAGCGCACATTTCCAGACATTCCAGATTTACATTTAGTAATGCAATGTACGATGGAGGAGAACAAGGATCCTACGCAGTTCATACTGCGGTTGCAAGACTTGTGGAGAAGCAAAACTGGTACGGCGTGGAACCAATCCACCGCCTTGTTCTATTTTATCATCAAGAAAGGGCTCCCGAAGGAGGTACAGAAGGCCTTGGACAAGATAGCTGGGATAGAAGCCAAGGGTTGGCCTGAAATTCAGAGTATAATTGTGCACCACTGTAGGAGGATCAAAGAGAGAGAAAAGGAGATGGCACAAAAAAGGCTGGCAAACGAAGCGAAACTGGTACAGAACAAATTAGTGAAGGTCGCCGCCATAAACGCCAGCGTAACCGCTGACAGAGAGAACAAGGGGGATGAAAGTAAAGGAAACAGACCGGTTGGGATAGCAGCGCTGTGGGCAACAGGAGAACAAGGACCATGGAATGGAGAAGAGCCACACAGAGGACCACAGTGGCAAGAAAGACCGGCGAGAGGAAGAGGTGGGTACCGTGGCCAGAGAGGGGGTTTCAGAGGTATGGGGAATAGAGGATTCAGTGGGCAAGCGATGATAGGGGGACTGCAAGGGTCATGTTGGAATGGTGGGAGATGGGGACATTATTCAAGAGATTGTATAATGCGGCCTTCAGGGTATTTTCAAGGGCAACCACCCATGGACAATGAACAGGTATGGGGATGCCCACACCCAGGTAGCCCCTATGGATTACCAATGGGAGGGTGAAGACCACAGGACCAGTGCTATAACAAACCCCAAATGCAACAAAGACATCCACCCCCACAACCACATCATCACAGCCCATGGCAAGACAAAACACTGTAGGGAACGCCAGCAATAACAGTTTTGCAACAGCTGCAAACGGGGCACATGCACCATTCCGTGGCGTAACAGTAGTTGGAGATAATGTCTTTTCAGTGCCAGGACAAGAAAGGTCCGCAGATTAGGACAGCCTACAGGGAGCACTTGCGTGTCCACATCCTATCCACCACCCTACGTGCAGAAGAGGAACCACTAGTGGGGGCAGCGATAGGAAACAAGCAGTTTATCTTTATGGTAGACTCAGGAGCGGAACAATCTTGTCTTATGGAATGGCGGTTTACGCTCTCAGGCAGGAATTTGGAAACGCAAGGGGTCCTCTGGGGCAATTTTAAAAGTTCCTTACACCAAAGATCTTGATATAACGGTAGGGGAAAAAACAGTGCACGCACCCTTGCTGTACCACAAAGACGCTCCAATCAACTTGATGGGTAGAGATTTGCTAAGTAAGTTGAACATGACCATTTCATTTACAGAGCGGGGGATAGTGTGTTCCACCCCAGGAGTATGCCCAGTACGAGCAATGTTGATGATTAGTACAATGATGAATGAAGTTGTAGTGCGAGGGATACCCATTGACATAGACATGTTTATCTATGGCATCAAAGTGTTAGCCCGAGTAGTGCCTGAGATAACGAGAAAAGAATGGAGGACACCATCAGACTTTAGATTCCGCCCAATTGCAAACACAGATGTCGTGCCAGGCACGATAATGTCCATAGACATCGAGGCAGTTCAGGTATCGAGTAAACGTATTGTGGTCATAGGCTTGGACACGCATGGGTGTGAGTGGAGAACTGTGTTATGCATAGATCTGAATATAATGCTGAGAGACATAACTGACGAAGAATTATTCAATGATAACGAAGACGATGGAGAGATAATAATGGAAATAAGTATACTGTGTGACATCATGATCCAGTACAGGGAGGTCCACAACCCACTTATGGCTAGTGTTAATGCCCCACCAACAATATTTGAGGAAGACATGGCAAAAGTGGCACCAGAAATTTGGACTACAGGCCCCCATGATGTAGGGCTACTACATGAAGTGACACCAATAAAGATAAAACTCGAACCAGATGCCATACCGCCATGAGTGAAACAATACCCGATATCCAGAGAAGCAAAGGAAGGGATTAGGGAGACAATAAATGCAACCCTGAACCAAGGTATCATAGTGCCATCAAACTCCCTGTGTAACACGGCTATCTTCCCGATCAAAAAAAGCAAAAGGAGGGGCGTGGAGGATGATCCAAGATCTCCACCCACTCAATGACGTCATTCAAAAAGAGTTCCTGTTAGTGCCTAACCCGGCATCAATACTGTGCAGTATACACAACGAATCTACATGTTTCACTGTGGTTGACTTGAAGAATGCTTTCTTCTCCATACCACTTGATCCAGGATCGCAGTACCTTACAGCATTCACACTGGGAAACAACAGATATGAGCATCGCAGACTCCCACAGGGGTATTGTGAAAGCCCCAGCATTTTTAACAGAGTACTACGTGAAGATGTTGGAAATATAGACGTAGAGAGAACCATTATACAATACTTAGACGATTTACTCGTCTGCAGCAAAACAGAAGAAAAATGCAGAGAAGACTCCATAACGCTATTAAACGTGTTAGCTACCAAGGGGTACAAGGTGGATAAAGGGAAACTACAATGCTGCCTTTGCGAAGTTGTATACCTCGGACAGTTAATATCAAAAGATGGAAAACGAATACTCCCGGACAGGGCAGCCGCTATACGTAACATAATCATAGCAAAACAGTGAAGGACATTCAAACATTTCTTGTCATATGTAACTATTGCTGAGCATGGATCCTTGATTACGCAGCATACACATGTCCATTACTGCAAGCATTAAAAGAAGCACAGAAGAGTAGAGCCCCAATAAAATGGACACATGACATGATGACTCAGTTCTTCAGACTAAAAGGCCTTATTGCAGATGCCCTAGTCCTCGCAAACCCAGATTATGAGAGGGAATTTTTCTTGTTCCCGCACTCCAATGGAACACTGATGACAGCAGTGCTGACACAAAAAACATCATTAGGCCACAAACCATTGGCCTATTACAGCGGAAAACACTAGACGCAGTGGTGCAAGGTCACTTTGCGTGCGAACAGGCCCTCGCAGCTGCGGCCTTCACCATTGAAAAGAGTGCCACAATTGTGATGGGATGTTCAGTAACATTATATGCAGAGCATTCATTATTTGCGATTCTTGAGCGGTCAAAATCAACATTGACAACACAGAGAGCAACCGCATACGAGATAATAATTTCAAGTCCCAATGTGCATGTGGTCAGGTGTAAAACAGTTAAACCGGCGACATTCATTACAGAGCCATGTACAATGGAGGACATGCAGGAACACGACTGTGCAACCTATGAGGGGGAGGGCAATGATATTCCCAAAGCAAGTGAAAACGCCCTGAAGGAAGGAGAAGTATATTTCATAGATGGGTCAGCTTCAATAAACCCAGAAACAGGGGAGAAGCATGTAGGGATGGCAGTAGTACTTATGGAGGAAGATAACTATGAAACAATTGTCCAAAAGCGCCTCCCGTCCCATTACTCCGCACAAGCGGCTGAACTAACTGCATTGATTGAAGCATTACACACAGCCAAAGGATGCACAGTGACTATATATTCAGATTCAGCGTAAGCAACTATCACAGTCCATTCAAGACTATCCCACTGGCGTAGAAGGGGGGTTCAGAACAGCAGATGGCTCCCCAGTACAGCACTCCGCGCTATTGAATGAATTGATAGATGCATTAGTGGAGCCATCGGTAGTGGCAGTGGTGAAATGCCAAGCCCATACCAACAACACAGATGCAATCTCATTGAGAAATGTGGCAGCCGACACGGCAGTGAAGGAGGCCTCGTATTTCAATATAACACCAGCATCCAAATGCATTGTAAAGGCAGCCACTGCAGAGCCACTAGAAGAAGCTTATAGTAACACACCCATAGCACAGCTAATAGAGCTACAGAGGAGAGTACCACCGGAGGAGCAAGAGTTGTGGAGCAAGCAGGGGGGGCAAACAATCAGCCACAGACCTCATTTGGAGACAGGAGACAACGGGAAAGGTAGTGATGCCAGTAGAAATACTAGAAGTAGCATTCCAACAGCTGCACTTCCCAGCCCATGTAGCGAAACAACACATCGCCGCAGACATCCAGGAACATTGGTTTGTCCCCAAACTACAGGAACATTTGTCAAAATTTGTCATAGAGTTTGTCAAAAATTTGTCAAAACATGTCAAACATACAATTCAGGGATGACATTTAGGACATTGCAAGGGACTTTGCCACGACCAGCAGGGCCATTCAGGGAACTTCACATAGACTACGCCGACATGGGAGAGAGATGTAACGGAGCAAGGTATCTAATTGTGGTGGTATGTCCCTTTTCAAGGTGGGTGGAGGCGGGTCCATGTCCCCACCCAGACGCGAAGTGTGCAGAGAAATTTCTAGTGCGCAAAGTGTTTTCCCAGTGGGGAATATGTGATGTGATACGGTCAGACAACGACACACACTTTGTGAACGACCTCTTCAAGGAAGTGACATCACTCTTGGGGGTAAAGCACAAACTATGTTCCATTTATCATCCGATGGCTAATGGGATGGTAGAAAAGATCAATGGCCTGCTCAAGAGGAAATTATCGAAGTTAGAACGCAACCATTCAAGGACCACCATCTGAGCCCCCATGAAATTGTGACTGGGAGGCAGATACACACACCACTCTCCCCGATTAGGAGAATATCAGACGCACACAGGGCTACCACAGTGCTGGGGGAAGAATTTAAGGAATACTTAGCTCAGCTGACGCGCGCAATACACAGCACAGAGTGACAAATAGCACCGCCTTTTACTGAAAATGTGGCAACTGACACTACCACACTGGCTGCAGACAGCCCAAGTGGGCCACTGATGCCAGGGGCCCATGTATACGTGAGAAGTTTTGTGAGGAGATGGAATTCACTGAGGTTTCATGGCCCCTACGAAGTTATCTATAGTACGCCCAGTGCAGTGAAAGTTAAGGGACTGAAATATTGTGTGCACCTCTAAGATGTGAGGAGGGCACGCGATAGTGCACTCCCTCAGAGCGAACAGGAATGTGCAAGTGGTACTACAAATGAGGCTGAGAAACAATGACAATGGGATTTAATGTAAAAAAAACCTGTAAAGGGCGAAAGTAATGATGTGCCCTTTGATTTGCCATGCCCTATGTCCGTATCCTTCTTCCTTTCATTCTCTTTTCATCACTATATCTCTCTCTCCTGCTATAAAATGCCTAAAACAGTGGACATAATTGAAACGAATGTATAACAAAAAACAAGCAATATTAAACGGAAGTAATGAGTAAACATGAAGTGTAAATATATATATATATGTATATATTCTGGTGACTTAACAAATTAGTATATCCCCTCCAGGTGACAAATGGCCCAACGAAGCGCAATCACGGAGAATACATTCATGTTAGATAGTAAAAGGGACACCATTAGGGCTAAAAGGTTTAGCAATATTGAATGCGTTTTGAAATGTGCTGCAGTTTTGTTTTCAGTGATGTTGTTTTTCATGGCCTGGTACTATACTCTCTTATCTCTGGTTAATGACATACACAGAGGGGGGAGCGGGGTTAATCTGATACGAGAAGAATCCAACCTAATATGGACTGGAGTAAAGACAATGTGGGGAGAAACATATACATTGGTATTAAAGGTACAAATGTAACGCAACCTTCAGAACACGCCGCTGCGGGTCCAACAATTGTCTCCTTGTCACATCCTGGCATAAATATGAGTAATGATTATGAATTTAATGAATATGATGGCGACTATTACTGGCCGAACAACCTAGCCAACACAAGTACGCATGCACAGACAGCCATAGAACCTACCTCATATTACGCTGCTGCTATTAATGAGTATACACATGCCATATCAACAGCAATGACACTGCCTGAGCTGGAATGTTCCCAATACATTACCAAAAAGTGAGAAGCTACAAGGAGGGTGGGAGAAGGAGAAGGAAAAGGGGGGCGGGAGGGAAAAGATAAGACATTTATCATGACCTGGGGTTAGATGAAATAGAAGACCCCGCCACCCTGATCAATCTAACAAATGGTATTCAGACATGAGCGCCACAGCAAAGCAAGCAACAAATGAAGGCTGCAATGTCTGTTCACTCATACCACATGCATCAGGGACACCGAAAATGTTGGTACCCCAGGAAGTGCCCTTGTCGGAGGCCCAATGTTTAATTCATTTAGTTCTATGTAGGATAAAAAGCATCTTCCAGGCACACACCGTCAGCCTAGAAAGACTGGAGAGTGAGAGAACATGCACAAGCCTGCATCAAGGAGTAATCTGCCTCAGAGAGCCATTTCTTGTCATAAAAGGGATGAGGTATGCAGAAAACAAATGGCACGATGAAACTATTGAATGCAAAGCAGAAGCACTCCGGGGACCAGCTGAGGACGCGTTCCAGTGGATAAAGGGAGTGTGCACCCCATCTGGTCACAGCACGGCACTAACCTAACATGGATTACAGCACTGGAAAAGCCTATAAAAACACAAAAAGAAATACTGCACGAACTGTGCTTCCATGGGGAAGGAAGGAGATGCAACAAGACAGTAATAATACCTGACATGAAGAAAGGCACCGCTGCCCTCATGGACATGTACTGGGTTTGTGGCAAACAAGCCTACCTGCATCTACCTGCATCCTAGAAAGGTACTTGCGCCTTGGCCACTCTCCATACAGCCCTGATGGTAATACCAGAAAGCCATATCCAAGGAGCGGCAGGAGAATTGGCTGGCAGATCGGCAGCAGGAGATTTAACTCGCAAAATAACGGCAGCAGGGCGATCGGCTGATCCATCGACAGCGCCCCAACAAATAAACACAGAATTTCCAGCTTATGAACTGTTGTCAGAATACGAGTTGAAAACAAAGTTGTCACGAAGCAAAAGATCATCCAATTATATTTCGTCTGAATCGTCAAAACTCCTTGCTGAGATCCCACAAAAATACAAGCTGCTCTCATCTGCAGAGACATTTTTCGCATCGCTCCTAGCACCAGGGCTCCAAGCACGAGCAAATGCCAAATGGTTACAAATAGTGTGCTGGGAGCTAATACAACTGGCCAACGACACTGAAGAAGGATTGAACTTTATAAAAATAGAGCTCTGCCCCTTGCGCCTAATGATAATGCAAAACGGGTATGTTCTAGATCTCCTCACGGCGATGGACGGTGGTGTTTGCTGAAAAATCGGGGGGGGCCTGTTGCACATTTGTGCCATCCTAAGATGCAGATAACGGGACACTCTCACATGTGATAACATAACAGCAGTCCACAATCTAGGAGAGAAGATGAGAACAGAGGGCGGAGCAGAAGAAAGCACATGGTTTGACAACTTGTTCAGCTGGATACCATCATGGGTAAATGTGCTGATGAAAATACTCGTCCCTATCATCGTCTTTGTGTTACTATTCTTCTGCGTGTGCCAATTAGGACTCTGGTGTTGTGCAAAAAGCATGCCTACCTCAACTATGATGATGGTGACAATGGGCCGACCGACAACGGTAGCAACTATGATAGATGCACAAATACAAAGAGGGGAACATAACACTCCAAAGTACAGGATGACCGCCATCTACAGGCAATATGGGGACAGGGTCGATAATTTATACCACACCACAATCAAGGAACCAACAGAATTGCAATGGTATAACGAGGTATGGGTAGACCTGGAAGGGGATGGTGGGATATACTTAACATGCACTCCAGATTAATATGCAAGAAGGGGAAATAGCTTGAGAAGTGTATGCAGAGCATGGATGCCAATGAAGGGTACCCCAGACTGGGAAGAAGCAGTTGCTGAAGCTGAGTACTACCGAAGGGAGAATGAAAGAAATAAAGTGGCATCATTCGTTACTTTAGATGTAATGGAAGGGGGGAATGTGTGGGAGCGAGGGGCCATCAGGCTTGCCTGGTCTGTGATGCCCAGAGTATCAGAGAGTCGACTTAGGGGCATGGCGTGAATGACAATGTCAAAGGCAGTGGACAGATCAAGGAGGATGCGAATAGAAGGAGAGTTGGAGTCGAAGTTTGAGAGCAGGTCATCACGGGTATTCAGGATAGCAATTTCCGTGCCTCTGACTGCTCTGAAGCCAGACTGCTGATCATGAAGATAGCCACAGAGAGCAGGTCATTACGGGTGTTCAGGAGAGCAATTTCCATGCCTCTGGCTGCTCTGAAGCCAGACTGGTGGTCGTGAAGACAGGTAACAGATTCTGTGTGGTGGATTAGTTGGGAGATGACCAGCCTCTCCAAAGATTTGCCCAAGAAGGGGGCTCAGCTGCTGATCACATTTCGTTTCTCCTAAGTGGCCTCATGGCTCCTGCCTGTCATCCACCCTCTACAACACCTACACCAAACCACCATCGACCTCCTGGACTACCTTGATATCATATATACCAATGTTGCTGATGACATCCATATTCTCATCCCGATCACAGGAAACCACAGCTGTGACTCTGCCACCATAAACATGGTATACAGTACGATACAAAATTGGATTGCCACCCACAATCTCTGCCTCAATGGTAATAAAACAGAGCTGCTCATGTAGGCTCCGCCCAGACAGACATGTCAGAACTTTTTCGAGACAAGAAGATGCAGTTTCGAGGCCAACCACAGTGAACTAATTGACATATAAGTGATGATTGATTGAAGGAAGGCAGGGTGAATTGGGGGACACCCTGCACCTGCTTGACCGTTCTGCATGCTGCTAAGCAAAGTGGAGATTCATGCATGGGGTTGATGCCAGCCCAATCACAATGGACCAAATAATCTAGGGTCCTATAGTTAGTAGAACCAATGAGACGTCATACTTTTAGTGATGTCTAAAGTAGTCATTTTTGAAGGAAGGGCTTAGATGCCCACCTGACAGTGTTTTACCCAATCCCCTCACTCTGTTACCATATACAGATACAGTACCTATAGTAAAGTTACCTTTTCCTAACCAATAGAATTGCATGTTAACTTTTGAGTGTTACACGTCAGATTATGACGCATTTTGAGTATAAAAGTTATGTTTTGTATGAGGTTAGAGGGAGTTGAAGCGAGACGGGCTATCACATCACTGTTGATTTCCATGTTTCCCCGTTTTTTGTACTTGTCATTAAACGGACTCCCCTTTGCCAAACCATTGAGTTGTCCTTATTGATTGGTGTTGGAGTAGAAAACCTCCTCCCCCATCCACCTCAAGGTGCAGCTATCTCCTCTTAAAGTACTGCAGAGCAAACCCCGACTCTATGGGCTGGCCGGGGGTCTCTCCAGTACAAAGGTAACTGAATGCACCATTATGGCCATGTAGTCAGTACTTTAGCTGGTATTCCAATGTTCCCCTTCCCTAAAAGTGTGCTAATACATTTTCAAAGACATTCTCATGCTATTATCAGCTTTTGCACTCAGCATAGTTGCAAATTCAATTAAGCCCCCCACTGAAATTCTTCCACAGTCCAGGCTGGTGTTGTGTTGTGTCATGTATCCAATCACACTGCCACTAATGCAATTGTCTGCAAAGAAATGTCCATCAATTCCCAAAGACTTATCCACGTCACCCAAACGTGCCAACAGATTTTAAACTACAATTCAAGTGCTTGTGTCATTTGTTCCTCCAAACTAAGTTGTGTGTGAGTGTGCATTCTATCAAACTGAACCAGTGCAATTTCCTAGTCAGTGCGGGCAAGTAGCATGTTGCAACACACACACAATTGCCCCTGCCACTAATGGCACTGCCTGAGTGATTATCAAGGCACTGCAAACACATTTCTTTCCCAGCACACCCTAACGACTTTTCCCCTTTCTTCAAATTGTGCTAATAAATGTTACAAAAAAACAAATTCTTGTATCAGCTATCGTGAACAGTCAATGTGTATGTGAGTACTTGCTCAATCAAGCCGGCCAATACAAACTCCTCCACCATCCAGGAAGGTGGTGATTTGCATCACACAGCCATTCACCTTGACACTATTCCCATTGTCTAAGTAATCAGCAAGACCGTGTAAATAAAATGTTTTCCAGCAAAGAAGTTTCCCCTTCCTTCAAAGTGTGCTAATACATTTTTAAAAAAATCTCATATAAGCTATTGCGCCCAAGTAAGTGTTGTGTGAGCACGTGCTTCAACAAGCTGCACAACAGCCAATTCCTGCTCAATCCAGACAGGCAGTTTGTTGCATTACACACCTAATCACCATGCCATTAAAGCAACTGCCTGAGTAATCTGCAGAATCCTGTAAAAAACAAATTCCCAGCAGTCCCCAAAGCCATTTCCCCTTCCCTTAGAGAGCTGTAGTACATTTTAAATACAATTCAAGTGCTTGTTTCAGCTGCTGCGCTCATCCAAGTTTTTTTGTGCATGCACGTTCAATCAACCCACCCCGGCACACAATATGCAAGCAAATTGTGAATGTCCCTGGCAGACAAAGTGAAATCTGTCTCAAACAAAATCCCAAAGAAATAGCAAACCTTGCTTGCCCTCTTTTTTTTTCTATGAAATACAGATCATTATTTAAAAAGATGGTTGCAAAAATAAAAATGTGATTATCTTCTTTTCGCCAATGACTAAAACCACTCCTAAAATCAGCGCCTAAAACCCTGCCTAAAGTGAAATACTGCAGCTCACAAACAGCAACAATGACCACCCTCCACCCTCTCTGAAAGATTGCCAGTGACTGCTGAAGATGTGCAGGAGCAGCTGCACAAATCTCTCAAAAGTTCACAAAGTTCAGCGGATCCGATATCTTGGGATGATAGCTCAGGGGCAACATGCTTTCCTTGGAGGCAAGACGACACGGAGCATCACAGGTTCGATCCCCGGGTCCACGCTTAGAAATCTCTGGGTATTAAGTGTATTATAAATAACCTATCATATCATATAGCAGTAGGAATTAGGGTGATTCTGGGTTTGACTGAACTAATTCATCCAGGCTTAATAGTGGCCCCTGACTTTCTTGCTTTCCCATTCCTCTTGGATGGTATGTATATGCTACCAGTGTAGACACACCAGTCATCTGAATTATTCTAGTTCTATCCATTAGGGTTGCTTCTAAAAGTGCAATATCTGTACTTGTGTCTTGACCTGGAGCTGATATCTTGCTGGTTATTTGTTATGCATCGGTTTTTACCCCTACGAAGTGGTCTCGCAGCTGTGACGCTTTGCACCCCTTTGGATTCAATAGAGTGGTGGTCCATTGGCGTCACTGAGCGGTCACCCATATCTTCAAGCGTAGAAAGGGCAATTACTGGGACAAACCCTCAGTCAGTTTATACATTAAAAAATATATTCCAAAGGGTGCATAGAAAGTATTTACAAATTAGATACATCTACTGTGCAGGCATATTTACTATTTAATCCCCTGTTGGAGAAGTCGATGCACGAGGTTGCCTCAGAGCAATGCAGATCCATAAGAAAAATGCACTTTCCACAGATTCCACTTTCTATAAGCACTGTCAGCAGGCCAAGAATTGGAAGCAGTTAGCCCTGTGCACAAATGATTTACACTCAGTGTGAACCAATAATACTTTTTGTTTTTCTGTTCGGACTACAATTCCGAGGGGGCTCGCAATCTCCATCCTCTGTTGCACGTCTTGAGATTTAAATATATAGAGCTGTCCCACATGGACTCTCAAGGATATATAGAGCAGTCCCACATGGACTCTCAAGGATATATAGAGCTGTCCCACGTGGACTCTCAAGGATATATAGAGCAGTCCTACATGGACTCTCAAGGATATATAGAGCAGTCCCACGTGGACTCTCAAGGATATATAGAGCTATCCCACATGGACTCTCAAGGATATATAGAGCAGTCCCACGTGGACTCTCAAGGATATATAGAGCAGTCCCACATGGACTCTCAAGGATATATAGAGCAGTCCCACATGGACTCTCAAGGATATATAGAGCAGTCCCACATGGACTCTCAAGGATATATAGAGCTGTCCCACATGGACTCTCAAGGATATATAGAGCAGTCCCACATGGACTCTCAAGGATATATAGAGCAGTCCCACATGGACTCTCAAGGATATATAGAGCTGTCCCACATGGACTCTCCAGGATATATAGAGCAGTCCCACATGGACTCTCAAGGATATATAGAGCAGTCCCACATGGACTCTCAAGGATATATAGAGCAGTCCCACATGGACTCTCAAGGATATATAGAGCTGTCCCACATGGACTCTCAAGGATATATAGAGCAGTCCCACATGGACTCTCAAGGATATATAGAGTAGTCCCACATGGACTCTCAAGGATATATAGAGCTGTCCCACATGGACTCTCAAGGATATATAGAGCAGTCCCACGTGGACTCTCAAGGATATATAGAGCAGTCCCACATGGACTCTCAAGGTAGCCATAAGAATAAGAGTGAGGCAACATTTGACACAATTAACTGATTTCCTGGTTATTGATCATCAGCTCATCTGATATTCGCCCTTGCTCCCTCAGGAACACTGTTTAGTTGATTGTGCAAAAATGACCAATGTGGCATTGACACGCTGGCCCTTATCAAATATATTGTTTCCCTAGAGGAAAAGACCCAGTTGACTGGCATTGCAAAGAGCAATCCTGGCCCATACGGGTGGGATAAAAGGTCTGAACTGCCCAAGCAGAAATGGGTTTAAGAGGGGCCATAAAGGGGTTGGGTGCTTGATCGCCGTCTTGGAAGCCGTCGTCCGTGGCTCCCTCTCTTGTGGTGAGTGTCCCTGTCTTGCTCACTCACATGCCAAAGGTGTTGGAGAGATGTGCATGTGCCCCTGCACGAAACATGCCCCTTTTTAGACCATCTAAAGGCTGGTTTGTTTCTGGTTTTTTTGTGCATAATGTCGGCAGAGCCATTGCCTGGGAATGGGACTGAATTTGCATGGGTCGCGGCCCTACATAAATTCAACATGGCCCATTCAATGGCTGATTGCTGTGTTTGGTAGACACTAGACACTACCACCAGCGCAGTTTTCACTGTTGCAGTTGCCTTCGCCTGATGCTGTTAGTCTGCACTAATGGGCGATATGTTCCACCTAGCGGTAGTCATTTTTACATTACACACTGTCTATTTATGCCCATAGCATATACACACTTAGCATGTGCACATTCATACAAACATAATAGTTCCTCATGGAGCAAGGACATGTACAAGCAAAAATGTGTCACGCCTGATCCAATCAACTTAAAACAGAACACGGAAGCACTAAAACACAGCTATAACACACGAGTGGTCATCGGGTAATCTATGGAAAGGGAGGTCGTTTAAAACAGAAAAGGGCTAGGTTTCTTCTGTATAACACTGTATGGAACATTTATTCAAGGAATGCCAATCACCATTATGGGGGACTCAAGTCTGACAAACACTACCTGGAATTGCCACTGGAGGCAAACTTCATTTGACAGCTTTTCCAGAACACATTGGCGAGGTAGCTTTCCAGTAAGCACTTCCTCATGCATGCCATCTTCTCGGTTTCTACCAGGAGCCCTGTCATTAAACTGCGTCACGACATGCGGTCCCGGGATCAGTGCACACGGCTCATGCTTTTTGGCAGAACATGTTTCGCCGGGTAAAGGAGACAGTAATGCACCCAGAAGCCCTGCTGACATCAACTCACCGCCCATTGTCAACATGTAAAATCAAGTGGTGATGTTAACGCATCTCCCAGCCCAAAAAAATGAATCATGCAAAAGCAAAGTGCTTTTTTAGTTGGTAAGCATATAAATTATACAGTTCCTTATGGCCTGCCAGTCTCACTAAATTAGTCCTAAAGACAAACACTAAAGAGTGCCAATCATCCTATATGACAATATGTCTGGACATCCATTATTAATGATACGTAAACTTTTTGAATAATATATGTGGACTCTGTGGACTCAAGTATCTCAGATCAATACATATCATAAAGCAATGTCTTGGCTGTCTGGCACTGTGTGATGGCCACAGGAAGATTGATCAGGGCAGCAGACAGCAAATTGATGTGCTCTTCCCCAGCAGCCGTCTCTGACTGTAACACTAAGAAAGGGGGCCCATGGCTGAGAACATCAGGCAATTTCACGCTAACTACAATAGACATATACAATCCATTGCATAAAGACTTGATGCTATAACATGATGGGTCTCACACATAGGGAATCATAGATGTGACTACTTCATTCCAGTCATTGCATCCGAGACACCCACGTGATACGGGGGTCAATATATCCAGCCTTATTCCTGGTAAATGCATCTAGGTCCACTTAGCGTGCATCACCACCCAATTCCCAGATCACTCAGAAGAGGAGACTCATAATTACAAATTAAACGTTGAATATGTGCTCGAATAATTATGGTTTCATTGAATATGCAGATATGAAATCACTTGAAATAGAAATTAAAATGCTAAGACTTCCATCACTTTTCTATAAGAGTGATTATACTTTTGGGTAATTTGTAGAGAAAGAGGGTTGCGCAAAGCAATCATCATTACTTGCCCCCCTGTACAAACACTCTGAAGGAGAGGGGATAAAACATGCCTGTTCATAATAACATGCAGGTCTGATAGCCCCCATGGAAAGATCTGCACCGCTCTAGCTGTATTCCGTGCCTCAGTGATCCCTGCTAGAGATGCTGGATAAGAGACTTCTAGAAGGAGGACAATCAGTTCCTGCAGGGATTGTTTCACATATAAGCAAGGACTATTGGGGTGCATTCATCGTAAGTTAAAGGTTGTTTATCTCTATGGAACTACTTCATGTGCCAAGAAGAAGCCGTGAAGGCCATTTAAGGAGACTTCTTAGGTCCACAGAAAGAACTTAAGCTATTTGAAACACACCCTTCCCCTCAAGATCAATCCGTCATCTTCACACTTTTTCGCTCTTAAATTGTAATTTGTAGACTAGCTCTTCGCTCACGCTCACTCAGAGTCAAATGTTAGACAGAGTCTGGTCAGAAAAGGCATTGGGCCTCATTACGAGTCCGGTCGTAGCCGTGCCAGTAAAACTGACAGGCTGCCGCTGGACTCATGCATTTTTCCGGTGCCTGGCTCCACGGAAACACTGGGGGATTACGACCCTGGTGTTCCTGGAAGTCAGGTGCCCGGAAAATGTAAATCCCTATTCCCATTTGCTGGAGTTTCCCGGAAAGTCTGTGGGCGGGTGCCGTCTCGCCCGTCAGGTCAGACCTGGCGGGCAGGATGGCAGCCGCTTTCAGACTCGGAGTGTGCCGGCCGTAATGAGGCCCATTGTATGGCAGAAATCACTGCAACTGTAAAGTCACCACAGGCTCCAGTAATCTAGCCAGGAATGTGGTTAATGCTGCAATACCTGGTGGACTCAGGTAGGCCCATTGAGACCACTGTTGAGAGTAAAGATGGGCTTACTATGGTTTCTTGAATGGGCAACAACTAAGTCATTTTCTCGAGAGGGCCAAGTTCAGCTGTTTGGAAGAACGGGGCAACATGGCTGAAGGGGCTTAGCATGAGGTGTGGAGAATGTAAACAGTGAAACAAGGTCTAGCAGGGAAAGCGAAAGTTCAGTGGTCATAAGTGATTGGTGAACATTTCCTTCCTTGGTTTGTTTGTCCGCATACAACCAGCAGACAGGCACACCTGTGTGCATCTGCTTGTACATAAACAGAGGGAAACTGTTGCAATGTGAGGGATGCAATCTCTGACTTGGTGGGGCTGGGGGAGAATGGAGGAGGTCTGCCAGAAGGGTTAGGGGTAAGGATGTGAAGATTGGTGGATGGAATTATGACCTACATTATATATGCAATGTAAATGTAATAAATCATGCCCAACTGTGCATTTAATGAGATTGCTAGACTGCAAGGAAATCCATTACAACCAAGTGCCAAACTTGAGAGAATCCTGAGACCTAAAACATCACTTTTTTGCACAGTGAATGATCATTTTCTCCCCTCATATGACGAAACTGCTGATTTGATTTTCTTTTCTCCACTTTTTTACATGTGTCTTCCTCATTTTGTTCTTTTCTCACTCCTTGCCTGCTCCTCGTTTATGTATACTGATGTTTTATTTTGGTAGCTTTCCTTTGGTCGATGTCCCCATTTCTTTTTCTTCCCTTGGTTTTTTCTTTTCCTGAACTATATTTGCTCAGTTTCATATTCGCTGTCACTTTCTGGTTCTCTTGTTGGCCTCTCCCCGGTTGTTTCTTTTCCCCACCTTTTTTGCAGTTTTTTTCCTCATTGTGTTCTCTTTTCTCCCTCCTTTTCTGCTCCTCGTTTATTAATACTGAGGCTCTACTATTGTAGCTTTCCTTTGGTCTATGTCCCCAGGTCAATTCCTTCCCTTGTTTTATTCTTTCCCTGAGCTACATATGCTTAGTTTCATATTTGCCATCACTTTCTGGTTCTTCTGTTTGCTTCTATCCAGTGGTTTTGGCATTTTCTCTTTCTTTTCGTGATTTTCCTCCTTCCATTGTCTTTCTGCGTAGTTGTGGACTGGTTGCACATTTCACCATTTTCGTCCCTCTTTTCTGGTTTGGCATGTTGCCCCTATTCAATTCACAAGAAATCGGCTATGGGTATCATCATCAGAGCTTTCGAGCAGCTGAGTAACATGTAGACCACCAACCAGTCCAGGTGAACTGGAGGGGTATGCTTTTTTAAGGCAACCAGTGGTAAATGATGGTAGAGACAGGACATGGCTACCAGCCTTAATCCTGGACGAGGTAATGTGGCCCTTGTTGCCTCTTTGCCGAAGGAGCCCTTCAGTGAATTTCACATTGTCGATAGGTGCCGCTCACCTATCGACAATGTGAAATTCACATTACCATGTTCCGTTACCATATACCGTTCACAATTCACATTGCCGCTCACCTGTAATTTACCACGAAGAATAAGTGCCAGAAAAAAGAAACACAACGTCATTGACTTATTTTGGCAGCTCTAATCCCGAGCTCTGTATACATTTGCACAATTTATCAATAGTCCAGAAAAAAACAATGTCATTTCTTTGGTCACTCCAAGCAACCCACTGCACCTTGACGCCCCTGAGAGCGTATAACTGCTGTTATCAAACCAATTATGATCATTGTCCTTTTCCTTCACGAATACTCGAGTTTGTTAACACATTAACAGGCCTCTAAAGTCTACTAACAAACCCTCTGGGTAATCAGCCCTGTGGGACCACTTGTAAAAATGTATTTCCTTCTGCACTACATCTCGTGCATGGTTCTCATGGAGAGCGCCCCAGATAGGTCTGGAGAAACTGGACCAGACTATGTGTGGCTAGTCACCAGGGTCCAATACTGCCCTAGGGCCCATATCCACTACATAGGGCTCAGAGAGAGCACTTGGCCCAAGGCCATCGATGCCAGCAGCTTTATGACCCCCTTGTCCACTCGTCGTTAGTCCCCAGATAACAACACTGTGTTGCTGGTTCTCCCCCCTGTCCCTGTTATTCATATTCCCTGGCAAGAAATAGGTTGGGCTGAGAGAACCACACCAAACCTACATGCATGTCATTGACATTGATGAGTGACACAACTCCCCAATAACAGTCCCTGCCTTCCCACTCTACAAGCGGCAAATATACAGTTCCTTAAACATGTTTACAGTAGCTAGATCACCACTGATACATGTATATATCCTTTTTCCCATGCCTTCTTTCCACAAGCGACATTACACCGCTACCTTCTTGCCTTCTGCTTCTATCTCTCTTTGCTCAACAGCCCTTCCTTCCTGCTGAATTACAATATTTTAATGTATTTTTTATTTTATGTTTAAAAATAAATGATTTAATGCTTTTGACTAATACATTAAGCCTTTTGCGTGCATTTCACAACACTAAATAGTAAAAAACGACAATGTGTACTAAATATAGAATCATCAATACAACCTTCTGTTTTTGCTTCCTTTCGCTTTTTCTGTTATGTGTCTGTTTGTACTATATGTAAGTTGTGTTTCTTTGTAGCGTTTGAGGACTATGTGCAAAAGGCGCTTCATAAGAAATTTAAATATATAAAAGAAATAAATAAAAAAGAAAATCATCAAGCAATGCATACGCTACTAATTGATACATGTAAGAAAATCAATACATACAGTCATCAATCAATTAATTCACTCCTAATTAACACCCTGCAATTATTATTAAGTATCTATTCGCATTAGGTTATTAAAATGAATAAGAGCTTCCATTCAAATTCCTGTCACTTTACCCATTATCAACTGTAATGTACTTCAACGCCTATTCTATTCATGATTAATTATGCCACCATTTTAGCCTTTCGGAAGGTTCCAGTCATTTCAATGCCTCTTGGTTAGTAACATGCATTGCATACTCTCCCAGACATGCCTTTCTGCGGCAGTAATCACAAGGGATTCTGCTGCTACAATCGTAGACCAAAACTGATCTGTTCCAATGCTGCCTGCTGCGTGCAAAAACCCTCATATCCTTTAAAATAAAGGTCCCTTGCCTTCTCACATGCAGTCAGAATATGCCTGCTGGATTCTATTGACTCAACATACAAACAAAATAATCGTTTTTCACAAGGACTATTCTGCCACCTACCAATATACTCCATACCCGGCAGCTTTCTTTAAAGCAGATACATGATGAAGCGTCTTCAAGTGGAAGTAGTAGCTTTAATCAGGTATCGGCGAGGTTTAAGGTATTGAAAGCTTTGTTTAGGATACTCTTCGTAGCAGTTTTTTCTCAAGTGTCTTAATAGATCTCACTCTGTCCGATTCTTGTGTCTTGTGCTTTAGTTTGTGTAAGTAATAGTCAATATAGACTGGAGGATCCGTTGTGGTGCTAGTTTTATTTATTTGTAGAAATAGCTTACTACAGTTCAATTTTCTAGTGGTATGTAGGGACGTAGTTCCAGGTTCCATTCTCATTGCAGCCACCGAAACTGATGTCGGTAAGCCCAAAAATGACCTGGGTATTTTCCCTTCTAATTTATGTAGCCAGCCAACATGCTTTTCAGGAGTTGTTTCTAAACCATGTAAAATAAAAGGAACACTTGCTTTAGTATACCCTCCAATAAGTCCCTCTATAGAATTTCCACCCACCCTTTCGATAAATCCCTGTAATACCAGCATTGGTGCGTCGCTTTAGCTTTAAAATAGCATTGTATTGGGATAATGTAGGGACACCGTAGAACGGTAAACCAAGGTAAACATAAGTATTGACCAACTCCAATCTAGTGCCACTGATATGCCATTTGAAGCTGACAGGGGAATGGCTTGTGTCCCGAATGGGCATGACCTTGGTCTTTGCATAGTTGATTTTCAATTGGTTATCTTCAGCAAAGAGAGTCAAGCTATCAATGGCTCTTTGCAAACCAAAAGGTGTGTGGTCTAATAAAAGCGTATCATTGGCATAAGTGATCCACGGCACCGCAACCCACCAATAAGTGGCGGAAAGTCCAGATCGCACTGGAGTTCTCCACCATGTGCCACAAGGAGGTTGAATAACCATGATGAAAGAACACACCCCTGCTTCAAACCTCAATTAGTAGGCATGGGGGAAGAAATGTCCCCCTCTTGTGAGAGTCGAACCGTGACTGTTGTGTCAGCGTAAAGGGCCTTTATAAAATATAGTAGATGTTTGCAATGCCCCATCTTTCCAGTTTGGTCCATAGGATGTGACGATCAACACAATCAACACAATCAAAAGCTGTCATATAGTCGACCAAGCATAGGTAGAGGTCTCCACCTGACCCATATAACACATGTACTGTTAACAGGTGCAATGTCCAGATAGCCTGTGAAGTGGAATAGCCCTTCCTAAATCCCAACTGGTGGGAAAGTAACTAATCGCTAATCCACTTATTCAACAATTGTAATAGTATTGTTGCAAACATTTTGCTGCTTGTGGGATCTGTGCGGGACAAGTATTGAGTTAAGCCAGCTCCAAAGGGGCACTCCTAGAGTGCACATTTTAAGCTACATTGTGTGCAACACTCTGGCCCAAAACAAAGGATTAGACTTCAATACGAGTTGGCTAAGCCATCCGGTCCAGTGGCCCTCGATGGTTTCAACCTGGCCAATATGTCTAGAACAGCAATAATTTCAATATTCAATACCGGAACGCCTGTATATACAAAAGAGGATTTGTGTTTCGCAATGCATTGATCCCAATGTAAGCCCTTTACCTTTACCTTCCAACCTTCTTCCACGATGGCACAGATTTCCTTAGGAGCTGTTGCAGCCAGATAAGTTCGCTAAAAGTCATGTGTGCGAATCAGATCATATACCATTTTCCAGTAAGCTTATTCATGGCTGGATGTATGGCTATGTAGCCAATTCTTATATTTGGAACACATAGACCCAAATCTCAATGTTTTCTTCTTGATAGTTCAGGTTCTTATTTTTCTTTATGGCCGTCACTTTCTTTCAGATAGCTGGTGCTTTTCCATGTGGATTTATAATCAAAGATTGAGGGGTTGTCCTTACCTTGTACCATCCTATAATGCCATATGAAGGCAAAGTTTTATTAGCACACATACTTTGCCCAAAACGCTTTACAGTGATTAAGTGCTTCTTCCAGGGGGAAGCTATACGTGCAACTTACTCAATAGCCCTTTTTAAATTGGCCTCTGTCCACATGATTCTGTTGCCCTGGGCAGTAAGTGACGCTTTACCTAGTTCTACCTTCCTAATCTTCTGAGCATACACTTGAAACATAACTTTTAGCATTGCGTGGTCACTAAGTGGTGTAAGTAAAACTTTGTTTTTCAATTTTTTACAGTGCAGCATGTCAGTAACAAATATCCAATCCAGACATGAAACGCTGCTCCCATTAGTCCATGTAACAACCTACAGCATTGTTTCATTCTTACTAGGCATCAGGGGTACAAGGTTAAATTCAAATTATGCTTCCGACCACCTCAGACTCTTCTGAAATATTACTCGAGAATGTTCTACATTGGGCGTAAAAAGTCACCAGCTATCATTATGCATCCCTTGGGGTTCTTTAACTTCCACGTGTACAGTAGCTCTATCACCCATTTCAATAATGAGCCAGTTGCTTTTCATCTGAAGGATCATATACATTAAGTATTAAAGTGCTACAGATTCTATCAAGAAAATTCTTGATTTCAACTGCTAGGCCATTCTCACAATCTGCACCCATACTATAGCCAACTGCCACGTAACCATGTTGGAGGCCCATACATAGGCCACCCTTAGGTCTCCCTATCCAAGGTCTGATGGATGGTTGTGCAAATATTTGATAGCTATCCATTGAGAAGGTCATTGTCAGCCAAGTCTCTTGGAGAAGAAATATAGTCGCCATGGTCAGAGTAGCATATCCTGTTAATTGTGAGGTAAACAATCTAAATCCTCTCGTATTCCATGATAAAATAGGGCTCAAATGAATCTGTGCCAGAGGTCAATACAGTGGTTCTTCTACAAATGGTGGCCAGAACTCATTGGACTGAGTTAACTGAACTGATTGAAATTGTTGTGCTTGATTACCCAATCTCTTTTTTACCGAGGCAGGTTTTGTTGCTACTTTTCTCTCCATGGTATACATAGGGGACTTGAATTGCTCCTCATTAAATGGGCCATAGTGGAGTTGCAGACAATAGCCCATGGTGTAAAATGTGTTAGCAAATGATATAAGCCTTTCAACAACCAAACGACTGTCAAACTTTACCACCACCCAATTATATTGACTATGGAAAGTGGGTAATTCTACCCTTTCAATATTTTGAGGCATCATAATAGATAGCTCTTCAATTTGCTGGAAGAATAACATCAGGTTTCCGCTGTTTAAAAATGGGCCATGGCTAGTAGGTTCAATATCCTCAATACACATACAACCTGGGTAGCGTGATAAAGTTTTAGATTACTTGTCACACTGCTGGCTGTGTGGGTAAGGCCACGCATGATTTCTGTCCCCAGGGCGCGCTTGTGTAGGGCCAAGTTGATCCGCAACTGTTGCCAACATATGGTAAGATATGTGGGCCGCCCCACTCTCTGCCACTGGCAAGGGGATTACCCTCAGATCCAATATCTCTACAATGTTCTGTAGGGATTCAGTAGCCATGTCCGATCTACATTGTATACCTGTAAAGACCAAGAGTCAAAGCCACGAGCCTGCAGCTCCTTACTGACCCAGCAATTCACTGTGGCTCACTATGGTGAACAGCGTTAACAGCCCGCTACAGCTAGTGCTCCCTAGTGCTTGGCTCCCCATGCTTAATGAGTCTTCCCTCGCGCTCTCTCACGATGCTCTGCCTCTGCTGCCTCTGACCATGTTCACACACCGGAAATAGCGGGAACAGCTGAATTGTGTTCCCTGGCTGCCTTGGATCCCTTTCTCCTCGAACCTTTGTCACTCCATCTCCCTCTTCTCTGTATTCCTCTTCCGTCCCCGACAGCTCTCAAATGACCGGTCTCCCTCTACAGTGCCCTGATCTCTGCACCCCATCCAAATCTGGAGGGGCACCACTCATTGCCCCCTGTGACCTGGGTCCCCAATGTCTCCTCTCACTCCTCCTCTTTCTCTCCTTCTGTCCTTCAACCGCCTCCCAGGCTGGCTCTAGCTCCATGGCCTTCGTGTGTGTGTATTCCAGTCATTGCCCCTCTCCCCAGGATTCCACGTGCACCCCTGCTTTAGGGCAGACCAAAAGCGGCCATTTAACGGCTGCCAACTCCTCTTGAAAAAAAAAAACACTGAGCTATCTTCAACACGAAATGCAGAACAGTATGAATACATTTACACAACAGTGACGCGGTCCTTAATAAAATGCATGGATTCACAAAATAGCTAGTGTGAGTGTGTCTGTTTACTTTGCAGTAACCCGCATAAAGTTAGGGCGCATTTGAACAAGGGTTTACAGAGATGTGTCATTTTATTTTATCTCACTCTCCATCCTCTTCTGTCTTCTGTTAATAGACACTACTCCTGCCTATGCCCAGACAAATAATATTGTGCAAAGTGGCTCTGCAGGGGTCATTGTAACCTCATTGTCTGATGGCAGAATTGACCTCTGATAAAAACAAATGTGTGTGTGTGTTCATGCAAACCACCCCACACTCGGTTTTGTGTCACAAATGCTTGAGTTCCACACCTTAACAAGAGACGGTTACTCGTGGGTGATACTGCTTCAGGCCACCAAACGATGGGCGACTCTTCCCACATGGAACCATTTTAAATTTAGAAAGTGCATCATGAGCTGGCTGGTCACAAAGTAAGGCAGGTGTGCCCTGCTTTCCTTAACTTTTCTGCTGCATCCTGATGCCCACATGTGCTGCCAGTGGAGTAACTTTGCTGAAAATGTTGGGGGGGACATGACAACTGAAGCAATGGGGTGGGGTGAAGGGAGGGCGGATGGTGGCTCTGAGGGATCGTTTTGGCCAAATTGTTTAAAAAAAATGGTTGAATGGTAGATTTGACTGAATTCGGTCACCACCATTAGTTTGAAGCCGAAGATACCGAACATGAAGTGGTTGCAAGGGTGGCCCCCCCTCAGCCCATGTTTGGTATTTTTGGCTTACGCGGTTGCAGGGGTGTCCCTCACTTCCTCAGCATTGGTGGCAGTGAACCCAACAAAAAAAAAAGAAGAAAAGGGATGCTGCAGCGTGAGATCCCACCGGCGTTAAAGGGATGGATCTGACGCTGCAGGTTACAGGAGATCAGCGGACGGAGAAAAGGTAAGTGAGGGGGTTCATGGGTGTACTGGCGGTTTGAGGGGACATGGGTTTGGTTTTTTGTACCGAGGTAAAAACGTATTTGCAGCAAACATGAACCTGGTTAATACCATCGTGATTTTGTACGTCGGTCAAACAACCTAAATCCCTGAGGGATAACACTGAACTACTACACCACAAGAGTCCATTGCTGACGCTCTGTTATAACTTTCATAAGACTGGTGGTGTATCTTTAAAATTCAATTAGGCCCCCACGCATCTTCAGCTGGCCTGCCATGCACCCAGTGACACAACATAACATTCACAAACTTAATTCAACTAGAACATACAAACAATGCATTATTTATCATTCATTCAGACACAAAGTTCAACACACATATGCTTGCACACACTCTCACTCACACACAAATGCCCCCAGCACCTCCACTGACATACACTGTGTGCACACAACATTTATATGTACATTTACAATAACACATGGAAACAGTGGCGCAAAGTCCATTGAGGAGACCAGACATTATCACCCCCTGATACCTGACATTCTGGGCTATGTTGGCTTGCTGAACTATAAAGCCATGCCTGAAAGGACCAGATTTACTGGAATGTCAGCAATTTGCCTGATTTTTCCTTTCATTCAAAGGCAGAAACCATTGGTTAATGCAGTGCAGTGGGTGACCAAGTATAATTGGTATAGATTTTTAAATGCCATATATCTCCAAACTTGGGTTCTGCACAGCACCTTATATGTCTACGTGCTAATAGAATTTGTTTCCACAAGATTCTGACGGATTAAAATTAAGGTATGTTTTCCTGTGTTGAATTGGCTCCAAGCAGTGGAGTACCGAGCGGGAGAGTCACAATGGGTTTTAAGAGCCAGGCCGGGACTATGTCATTGGGACACCTCTCCCATTCGGCACCTCAAAGAGGGCACCCAACGGAAAAAGGTGTTCCACTGGCAGGACAATGTGTGCTGAGCAATTGTCCTGGCAGAAGAACACCTTTCTCGTTCCGAATGGTAGAGGTGTCCCGCTGCCAGGACAATGTCCCAAGGAGATCCGGGCAGCAGAGGGTCCTCACATAGCTCTGTTTTACAATGTGAGCCACTAGGCACTGATGGGAGGAAGGGGGGTACTATAAGCAGGGACTTTTGTCCCTTTAGAAATGGGAATGGGAGGGAGTGATAAGAAGTGAGAAGGGTGCATAATGTTGCATGCTTTATGAAATAATGCCTAGGGCTTTAAAACCCAAGGAGGATTTGTTAGGCTCACATTAATCTGCATGATGCTATTGTGACTTTGCATGCAGAATGGGGAGAATGAAACTAAAGCCGTACTCCCATTGCTCAACATATTTCTATGACAATGTATACAGTGTATGGCTAGTTTATTATGTAATGTGGTTTGCTTCCAATGCATTGCTATACATAATTATATGTATTACATACATAATAAGTACATGAAATGTAAAGCAAAACCTTAATTAATATCTATATCAACTAAGCCTGGAAAGATGTGCACGGGCACTTAAATTGTCCACATCCCAGTTTCACCATTTAACCAAGTGTGTGATCCTGAGCAAATCATTTAATCATATTGTGCCTTATCTGCAGCTCTGTAAGTGATTCTGATTCACTTGAAAGCTTATGTTAAAGGATAGTTCCGGGACTTTTTTTTTATTGTCCCTACGGGTCGGCCATGTGTTTGTAAGCATAAATCGGTAGATCGTAGGAAACTTTCCTATGGACCTTACCCGACTTTTCGCCCATTATCGCACTCGAAATCAGCCTCCATTTTGTGATAATCCTATCATTCCGCCGCATCGACCTGGCTCACCTGCCTTTGCGGCACTAAATCAAATCCCCCGCCCCTGAGCCTGACATCAGCAGACGCGTTCCGCCCATTTCAAGCACGTCTCGTGTCAACAATCGCTGCGCCTCAGCTATTGACGTGTTGCCATGGAAATGGCAGGACGCCTCTTTCCCCAATAAGTATAAACAGACCGTTTCACAACATACAGCAGCAGATTTTCGATTCCATTCCTCTCTCTGTGTTACTTTGAGTATTCTGTGACTCGTTTCAGTGCTCTGGTCAGCTACCTTCGCCGCTTGTAGCCCGTGTGAACACCTGTAGCATCTCTGTAAATTATTTTACTATCTTTACCGCACAATGGCCACAATAATGCCGTATATGTACGAGCCCGAGTACACCGAGGAGGAACTACTGGAAAGGCAAGCACGCGAAAACGATGGGGATTCGGACGGCAGTTGGGAGGACCAGTCAACGGATGAAGAGCCTGGACCATGTCGCATGGACGGCGTCTCCACCTGGTGCACGTGCAATCGGTGCGAGCTAATGCCAACTGAGGAGGAGAACTGCTGCTGCCGTGAAAATTCCGGGTGCTTGGCCTACATTTCGGAAAGCGAGCAAAGTCTGCAGGAAGGCGAGCAAAGTCCGCAATGCATCACCGAGCTGCCAGAGTTCAGGGAAGCCTGCCTCTCACGGACAGTGTTGAGGATGATGATGGTGCTTATGCACGAACTTCGTGGCACTGTTCGTCCGCGTAATCCGAGTAACGAGTAAGTATACTCTGTTTGTGATGTCAGTGATGCCACCACTATTTCATGGTCGTCTCCCACATATAAAATTACATTTACATATCATTCGAACGCATGTAAATTGGTTCCATATAGTGCATTTTCTAGATATAATTTTTTTCTAAGAAAAATGACATGTGTTACCTGAATCGACATTGATAAGAAAGTTTGGTCAGTTTAATACAGTTTGCATCTTTTTTTTTCACAGGTGGTACAGGCTGGTGGCCTATCGTTGCTTCACTTGGTGGCTTCACGGGAGGCTCGGACACCGCGTTCGGAGAGTAATACCTGCCTGTGCGGTACTTGCCATTAGACAACATTTCCCCAGTGACAGTGGACAATACCGCGGATTTTCCCTCGATGTGCTGCAACCTCAACTTTACAATGTGTAATGTTTATTATTTACGTTTAATTAAAATCTAAAATAAAGCACAACATATATTTTAACAATGGTTGTTTTGATTTTTTAAATGAATCTAGTGTGTCTCCGTTGAATAGCCTTCCAGTGCCTTGTCTTGTCACACCACATGTCTCCGGCCAGCATCCTCCATCACGCTGGCCGCACACCTTCAATCCACATAACCGTTGAACCCATATATGCAGCAGTCATACATATATTCTTTTGTGGGTTGGCATCAAGCGTTGGCAATAAAAAGCTGTTGGATTTTATTGATACAAAACATGGTTATGGGTAAATAATAAAAATGGTTGATCATAATAAATCCTCTTTTTGGGCACCGGGTACAGAGATGACCCCCATATATTCTCCTGGGAGGGTGAGGTATTTATAAACTCACCCCCCTGCCTTCCATGTAGTAGATCCTGCAGCCATCCTCTTACGTCAGGGAGCGATAAAGGCCAAGAGGTGCCAAAGACCATGTACACTTCAAAGTGGTCTATAGAGCATGGGTTGTTGTTCCCATGTCTACCTCCAGACCCCGTGTCTCCTGCCAAGCATCCCCCTCACGATGGACGCCCCCCTGCAATCCACATAAGTGTGTCTCCATTCACAAGTCTTCCTGTGTCTTGTCTGCACGACCACCGCCCCGATCCACCCCCCGCCCTATCAAAGGCAGTTCGCACCGGGGTACTTGCGCTGCTGGCAAGTGGAGCTGTCAGGGAGCGATAAAGGCCAAGAGGTGCCAAAGACCATGTACACTTCAAAGTGGTCTATAGAGCATGGGTTGTTGTTCCCATGTCTACCTCCAGACCCCGTGTCTCCTGCCAAGCATCCCCCTCACGATGGACGCCCCCCTGCAATCCACATAAGTGTGTCTCCATTCACAAGTCTTCCTGTGTCTTGTATGCACGACCACCGCCCCGATCCACCCCCCGCCCTATCAAAGGCAGTTCGCACCGGGGTACTTGCGCTGCTGGCAAGTGGAGCTGTCAGGGAGCGATAAAGGCCAAGAGGTGCCAAAGACCATGTACACTTCAAAGTGGTCTATAGAGCATGGGTTGTTGTTCCCATGTCTACCTCCAGACCCCGTGTCTCCTGCCAAGCATCCCCCTCACGATGGACGCCCCCCTGCAATCCACATAAGTGTGTCTCCATTCACAAGTCTTCCTGTGTCTTGTCTGCACGACCACCGCCCCGATCCACCCCCCGCCCTATCAAAGGCAGTTCGCACCGGGGTACTTGCGCTGCTGGCAAGTGGAGCTGTCAGGGAGCGATAAAGGCCAAGAGGTGCCAAAGACCATGTACACTTCAAAGTGGTCTATAGAGCATGGGTTGTTGTTCCCATGTCTACCTCCAGACCCCGTGTCTCCTGCCAAGCATCCCCCCTCACGCTGGACGCCCCCCTGCAATCCGCATAATGCCACGACATATACACGTCATTCATTCACAAACACACCCCTGTTTCGAATTCTTTATAACCCACTACATATTTCTAATGAGAACTTCTTTGCGCTTTGCTAGTCAACCCGTGAAGGTGCTGGTTATCTGCTCTTCGTCTCTGTGAACTTCCGTGACCACTTTGAGCAAACTCGTCAGTTTGCAACCTGTGAACTGCTCCCTGTTCTACGACAAGAAACTACTCTGATCCCTGCATCTAACTGTTTGTTCGTCAAGGTAAGTCCATGTACCATAATCATTTTGCGTCCAATTTTTTAATTTATATCTATTTGCTAGTAGTCATCAAATTGCATCCATGTTTTCTTTTCGTTCACGACAGTACATGCAAGTAACTAGTCACATGTTCTGAGTTTAGTCAAATTACTTTTTCTATTTTTTGAAAGTTATTGAAATACTTATCCGCATGTGAATAACGTGTATAGTTCCAAGAACCAAAACGGACCTTGCATTGAACCTTTTATGTGTCATTTAATGTTTTAACACATTGGTATTCATAGAGAATTGTTGATCTTTACTTTTCAGAACTTTCCATAATGCCTGCCTGTTCCATTGGCGGTTGCCCTTCGAAGACCCATAACAAATCTGAAGATACTATAATGCATGTTTTCCCTAAGACAATAGATCAGATAAGAGAATGGGTCCGATATTGCGGATATCCAGCCTCTGAGCTAGAAAGTAGAGTCCTAGAAGTCTTTGCGGACAAGAGGGGTGATCGATACCGCATCTGCAGCAGGCACTTTAGCCCAGACATGTACTCCACATCATTGCTAATAAAGAAGAAAACACCGCGAGCGAGGCGAAAATTGCTCTCAACCGCTATTCCCACTCTATTCGTCCACATCCCTCCACTGGTGAGTCAAGTTTACGTATTTGTCTCTCGGCCTTGCGGTAGTGTGTAGCATTAGCTAACAATAATTTCCCCATTTATGTATCCACTCAATATGAAGGCGGAAGATTCTCCATCCGTGTCGTTATTGCAGTCATCAGCCACTTCAAGCGCCTATCGGGTAATCTTACTTAGCTACTCTGACACTGACTTGTTTTAGGCATGTAAATCAATAGTTTTAATTGATCGTGTAATTATTTTACCTAATGGTACACCACAGTACTCGTCCTCTAGTCTTTGTTTTCAGTTATAATTATTGTTATCCAAAATAATGCAAGTACTGTCTTTCAGGGAGATGCTGAGGAGTCCAACGCATTGACGACAACCGTAGATGTCACTCAGATGCTCGAGGTACGTTTCCGGACAGTTCCATCGATGGAGATCATCAGATCTTGCATTCTTGTAGCGTGATTGTTACACACAATGTTTCTTTCGTTTTTAGCCATTGGTATGTCCTTCTGTCGTCGCCCTCCTATGTGTCTTCTTTTTTCAATATTGTGTTCATTACTAATGAAAGTCCTATGTTTCAGGGAGTCGATGGAGCATTAGTCCAAGAAGAAGGGGGAGCATGCAGTTACGGGTCGGCGCAACAGCTTGCAGAAGTGTGCACCGCAGTTACAGCGTCCCTTGATGTTCTTATGCATTTCGAGGTATGGATACTGACAGATCAATCATGCGAGATCAAATGACGTGATTACACCCGCTATACTTCCTTCTTTATTAACGCAAGTACTATGTTTCAGGGAGCTGACGGAGCTTCTTCAACAAGAACATCACCCCTAGTAGTTGATGCAGATCTCTGGGTGGTGACACTTCCAACGATGGAGCAAATCGAATCATATTTAGATATCCATTATTTATTTTAGACAACTGATCATTTGTGCAGGTCTATTTAGATGAGCCGTTGACGCCTGCAGAAAGTTTATGTTCTTTTAAACAAAATAGAAAACCATACTAATGCAATTACTGTGTTTCAGGGAGTTGCTGAAGCGTCATCTTCAATAATATCATCAATGGAAGTCTATGCGGAGCCCGAGGTATGGATCTTGACAGTTCAATGTAACTAGATCAACAATGCGTGAACTATTGTCGTTTGAATGTTCTACACAATGCGTTCATTCGTGTTTTGCTATTGAGATGTCCGTATGGGTATTGGTCCCCAAGTACATTTTGTGTTTTCAATATTATTATACATACTAATGAAAGTTCGATGTTTCAGGGAGTCGATGGAGCCTCAGTGAGTGATGGATGTGCTTATCATGAAAATATAGTCGTTGCAGCGCGAGAGGAAGTGGAGACATGCACACACGAGTCGGAGCAACAGCGTCCAGATGTTGAAGTTCGAGGCAAGAAAGTTTCAAAGAAAAGAAAGCAAAAGAAGGTTAGTGTCCTGTTCACTATTTTATGTTGTCTTTCACTGTCAATAGTTCAATACTGTAAGTTGTGTTTAAACTGAACATCCCTTTTCTAATCTGTCCTCTAGTTGCGAGTGGGTGTAAGAACTAGATCTACACAGACAGTGAAGCGAACGAGAGATGTTGCTTGTCAAACCTTTTGGCAGGGACTTGAGACTGGAGATGCATCGTGCCAATGGGAAGAATATGAAGTGATTGACAACGGAGCTATACCACCACCAGCCATTGATAGTGAATGTCCTCCTGGTAGTTTGGATGCAGTCGGAGATCAATTCACAGAATCCACACCCGCAAAAAATAAGAGCGCGCGAAAGTTGAAGACATTGTTTTTTTCTCCCATCTCCGGACAAGGAACAGATGTTGCAATGGAAGAGAATGAAGTGGACGACAATGAAACACCATCAATATCACTCAGCATAGCGGAAGACGATATCAGAGATTGTACCTTCCATGCGAGTGACATGTCCTCAACGTTACAGGCCGAACCAGCTGGGATGCAGAGTGACAGTATAAGGAAAGAGGCCAAATTCATTGTATTCGATAGCTGTTTGATGGATATTATTATGATGATGAAATGTGGGCATTGGGTTGGTGGGGAAGTATGTGGGGAGCCATTGATTAATGTGACTCGTGCAATTCGAGGCACTAACCTTAAAATACATGCCACCTGTACACAATATCATCCGTTCGCATGGTCTGCACAACCCATGCTGGGGCAACTGCCAGCAGGCAATCTACTTTGTGCAGCGGCCGCACTTTTTAGTGGTTCAAGTTTTAAAAAGTTACAGTATTTCTTTCAGTTTGTGGGAATCCATTTCATTGCGAAAAGTCAGTTCTACAAATACCAAACCGATTATCTATTTCCAGCCATCAGCGAAGCTTGGAGAATGGAAAAAATGTCTATTGATAGTACATTCGCGGGCAAACGGTTCAGGCTAGCTGGTGATGGACAGTGCGACAGCCCAGGATTTTCAGCCAAGTACTGCACCTACCACTTTCAGGACATGGAAAGTAAGAAAATTGTGAGTTCGGTGGTCGTGCAGGTGTCACAAAGTACATCCTCAGTGGCCATGGAGAAAATTGGCTTTGTAGCATCATTGCAAGAACTACAATCGCGGGGAATGGTGATCGACCTGATAGCCACGGACAGACACGTTTCAATTGCCAAGACAATGAGAGAACAGTACAAAAATATAAATCACCAATTTGACGTTTGGCATCTTGCAAAATCAATCAATAAAAAATTGTCGGCTGCAGGTAAAAAAAGGAATTGCAAGGTATTTCACAGTGGTCCAAGTCAATCAGCAACCATCTTTGGTGGAGCTCAAAAACATGTGAAGGGTCGTTGGAAATTCTACTGGAAAAATGGCGGTCAGTAATTTTGCACTGTAGCAACGTACATCGATGGTCGACAAATGAACATTTCCACAAATGTGAACATGGCCATTTGTCCACAGAGGAGGCACGGAAGAAGAAGTGGTTGATTCCTTCATCACCCACTCACAAAGCCATTGAAAAGATTGTATTTGATAAAACTATAACAAAAGCTTTGAGGGGACTCACGGAATTCTGCCACACAGGAGATTTGGAGGTGTTCCACAATATGTGCCTCAAGTACAGGCCAAAATGATTGCATTTTGGCATGGAGGGCATGATAAATCGGACTCTTTTAGCGGTCTTGGCACATAACCATAATGTTGGCCGTCAACAAAGTAGGACGACCGGAACTTTAGGGACGCTTCGCTACAATAAGGCCTTCACTAAAAGAAGTAAACAATGGGTGATCAAACCAGTGTTTGAGGATATGCAATATGAGTTTATTGAGAAACTTATCGTTGACGTCCTAGATAGGCACATACATGGAGTGGTGAACGAACCTATGCAGGGGACAACTGCATTGCCACCCAACATTGCCTCTGTTCCATGTCCACCTAAAGCAGAGCTCATTGAGAAATACACATCACGGTTTAAATGATTGTAATTTGATTGTCTGTTCTCTCGAGTCTCCTCATGTTGCAGGCCCATTGCAATTAAACCAAACAGTAATATAAATCATTTTTACAAAAATTATAGAATGTTTCCGTATTACAAACACATGGCCGACCCATAGGGACAATAAAAAAAAAGGCACGCAGACAAGATGTCCCTAAAACTAACCGCAGCTAACTAGAAATGTGTGCTCGCTCAAAGTGAAGGTCAGCTGCTTTGATGTTTTGCTCGGGTGGCGGAACGGCCCACGACCGAATATAAGGTTCTATTGTGATTTGACCTTGACAGGCCGGGACCATCCTGAAAGACTAAGAAAAGATAATGAATAAAATTTCAGAAACGAAACGATGAGCCACGTTCATTAGAAGAAGTAACGTCGGCAAAGAAGGAGTGGTGTTTCGGGTCTGCCCTACACAGAGACACAATGGAAAATGCAAATATAATGTAAGTAACTTTTGATGAGTTTATACCGCAATTTCATTACTATACAGTGGCTTTAAAGACGGGTTCAGTTGTACTTGTTCGTTCTATGTGGCATATTGTTTTCTACCGCGCACTATCTTGAGGAGAAAGATCTGCTTTTACTGAAGCACCTCAAAACCTTCCTCTTTGCTTCTGCTTTCTCTCTCCCTCTCCCCTGCTACAACTGGTCCACTGTCTGCGACCTCGGTCCTGGGCCCTTCCACTCTCCACCTGCACTGCCTCCCTGTCAACCCCTGCACTGGGGGACTGTCTCAGTATCCTACAGCCCCCCCTTCCCAGCACTTGTTCTGCACTTACCTTGCACTTGCCACCAGCTGGCCCTATTTATTTATTATTTTATGCTACTTACCTTGTACTCCACTCCCCCCCCTCCCTGCCTCGCCACGCCTTTAAACACTTGTGTACACCCAGTAGCGCTGTCCTCGCTATGATTTTAATAAGGATCTGATGGTGAGACTAATTTCATTTTTTATGTTTTTAGGTACATCATTCACTACTGTCTGTGTCACGAGTACCAGACACCGGCGGACGGCTTCTACAGCCGCCAGTTGCTTCTCCGCGTGAACAACGTTACCACCCTGACCATTTTATGGGACGATCGCCAAGTACAAGTATGCCCTTACGCGGTACTAACGGTTAGATGCAACATACCTACCGTTGTGGTGGCCTAGTGCCTCGTTGTTGGAACAGCCATGCGATTATCAGTGCGACCGAAGAGCTTATTTTTATCGTAAATCAACACCCTGTGTACTGCACACGAACATCGCTTCCCTCAAGACGAACTAATTTGGATCGAGAGCAAATAAAAATGCAAATCGCTGAATATTCTCTAAACATTTGATGTCCAATAAACGTACTTTGCCAAATGTACAATCTTGCCGTTTGCTTTTAAACCACGGTTTCACATTCCGAATTGTGGTGCTGTATTGTGAGATGCTCTAAGACCCTGTGTACAGGAAAGGACCATCGCGTTCCTCAATACGAACTTTTTGGAACATGAGCAAATAAAAATGCAAATCGCTGAATATTCTCAAAACATTTGATGTCCAATAAATGTACTTTACCACATTTACAATCTTGCGGTTTGATTTAAAAGTACAGTTTCATATTCCCAATTGTGGCGCGCTGTGTTGTGAGCTGATCTGTGTTGATTTCCGGGTTCTGTGTGGAGTCGCGTAGAAGACGCCTGGGCGCGTTTGCCTACGCAGCACAGTCACGTCACGGATAGAGGCGGGGAATATGAATGTTTTGATAAAGTCTGTTTCAGGGGCGGGGGATTTGATTTAGTGCCGCAAAGGCAGGTGAGCCAGGTCGATGCGGCGGAATGATAGGATTATCACAAAATGGAGGCTGATTTCGAGTGCGATAATGGGCGAAAAGTCGGGTAAGGTCCATAGGAAAGTTTCCTACGATCTACCGATTTATGCTTACAAACACATGGCCGACCCGTAGGGACAATAAAAAAAAAGTCCCGGAACTATCCTTTAATGTATCATGCTATTATAATGGAAAAGCCTAATGAGTATAGAGTTGCTCCACATATAACAATAGTGCAATTTAGGTATTTTGCACCACAAAGTTATTTGTCACTTGGCTTATTTATGGCAACTTATTCTAAAGTCACTTCCATGGTGTCTCTAAGTATCAAAGACTAAGGATGCGCCTTGCAATGTCCTTTTTTGTGAAGTCATCTGTTTGTACAATCCGTATGCTAATTAGGAAGTTTGCATGTATTTTGCCTCAGAGGGCTTGGACAGAGCTCCCCAACAAACATACACAAACACAATTAAAAACATGTTTTTTTTTTTAATTACCTCTGCTCTGCTTTCAAATGCCACCCGGGCCACGTCTCATGTTACACCGACCTAACCTCTTCGCACTCACGTGCCTCCAGACAGAAACCAGGAAGCTGAATGAGCTTCCTAGTTCCTGTCTGTGTGTTGCACAAACATGAAGCCGGAAAGCGATGCTCTGTGCCGCTGGCCCCCGGAAGTGCTGCTGCTAGCGTGACAGCACAGGCGCCAGGCCCTACAACACCCAGTTCAGCACCCTGGCTACTGGATTTGAGTCAGGCCAGCCAGGGTGAGGGACTGAGCCACGCAGGGCATCCCAGCCCTGTAGGTGTTGCAGCGCGGCTGTCAGGCATCTCTGCATTATGTAATGAGACAGCGCAAGCCTTGCAGAGCACCCCAGCTGGGCTTGCGCTGTCCATTACATAATTGATGATTGGGGCCCCCCTGCCCTCCTTCCAAAAGATGGGGGGGACAAAAAGGCATGCCACAGAAGTTGGGGGGACAAACCCCCCTGCTCCCCCCTATAATTACGCCCATGTGTGCTGCACTACGCGAAAACCCTCTCAACAGTAACACGACTTATTGCACCCCATAATTTATTCTGATTGAACACATTAATTAAATCCTTAGGTAACATTGCTCTGCCCACTGGATCACCTCACAGGGTGATATGCTTTTCTTGGGGGCCGATGACCACAGAGAGGGCTTTCCATATCAAGGGTCGTCAGCCTGCCCCCATTAGACCTGCAGTGTGTGTTGGGGATCTAGAGCATGTTGTGTTCTGTAGAATGCTGGCACGTGAACCATACCAAAGCTGGCAAGCCTTCTATAGGAACTACAGTACATGTATACCTTTTAGACTGGCTTAGCTGAAGACATTCACAAGCAAATCAAATGTGTGTTTTTATTGTATACACGTTCCCGTCTATAGATGTATGGGCTTACTGCTAGGTGAGCAATCCCCCTGGCGGACAGCACTCAGCGGCACTCACACAGGGGCTCATGCATCAACTTAAACTAGGGCAGGAAAGAGATGCAGGGGGCTGTATGCTTGCCACCCACTGCTGGGACTACCCACCACCATGACCTCAAAGACCTACCCCATGACATTCCTACAGGTTGGCGATAAAGATCCACAAAAAGGAGAGCTTGATACTAGCTGGCATCACGACCCGGGCAAATAAGTGTCATCACTCAGTTGCACTGTCACTTTGTAATAGCACCTATGAGCAAATAGTAAAAGAACTCAAATGCATTTGCAGATTGGAAGGCCAACATGCAGATCATGCTTTTTTAAATGGGCAAATTGGCAGCCATTTTGGGAAAAGCCACATCATTTACATTTAAGAGGCACGATTTAACAAGCAAATGCGCTTGCCCATCGAGAACATTGCACCGAAGCTTAGCAGAGAAAGGCTTGGTTGGCAAAGAGGAAGAGACCAATTAGCATTCTCATTTTGCAGGGTCCCTTTTCAGGGTTTCCTGGCCCTGGTCCAAACACTTTGATTTGTATACCATAGAAAAGCCTCACTCACTTAGAAATGGGCTCCACCTCTCCTGCCTGAGCATAACACAGGAACAAAGTGGAAATAACACTTTTAGGGTGGCCTGCACAGAATGTTTTCATCAGAGTGACTTCTAGACGCAAGTTCTCTGCTTCCTGTATCTGAGGAGGAGAACCGTGACTAGTTTCACTGAGAGTAACATGCTCGATGGGAATAAATAACACACAGCCATTAATCTTCGCACCTCGTTTCGTGGATGCAGTCAAAATGGATAATTAGCTTCTAATCTGTGCATGGTTGGTGCTGAACATGGCTCATGGGACCCAAGCCGATCTGATGTTGTCAGACTAGCTGAATATGAACGTCAATACTCCGAAATCTTACTGCACCTGCCGCCACTCCAATAAGAGATCTAAAGTGTGTGACATTCAAAACCACTGAACTTCCCTGGGAGTTTTGGGAAGCCAATCAGGGAACTTGATTTTCTGGGGAGGTTCGATGCCCTGAGAAAAGGTCTGGTTCACTTCCTGGTTCTTCTTGGATGCTCATGAGCATAGAGCAGCAGCAGTGACGTATCACAAAATGTGGACAACACCCCACCCCCACACCACGCCCAGCTCGGTGACAAATCACAGGTCGCGCCTAACTCTGGGCCGGCCTAGACACGCTTGCACAATACACACGATCATGCTGCTGCAGCGGCACGCCGCACAATGCACTAGAAGAAATATATAAATATGTGTTTTAATGCATTGAACAGCACACTTTCTGAGAAAAAGTTGTTAAAAATCCAGAGCGTTTGCAATTGTTTTGTAGGGTAACACCAATCCAAAAATCCAATACAGATGCACAGGGACATTAATGCTTTCATTAATGTAATGCTTTGCTATCAAAAATACCATGCCACAATGAAAACAGGTCGTACTGGCTTCACAATGCAGACCATTCTAGACACGTAACAACATATTACAGTAAAACATCCGATGCAACATAAGGACATACCTAGACTGGTTACACCAAAATGCCAGTCAAAGCAATAACACTTATCATGGTCATTTTATCACAGACGCCCAGAAAAATATACAATGCCACCGTAAGAAGCGGCTAAACTAGCAGCACCCAAATGCCAGTCGAGCCAGGTAATTACATTTAGCAGGATTGCTTTATCAGATCAGGTATGGCCAGTTAAAAAAAAGTCAAGCCAAATTAAGAAATGACATGACTGGCTGTCTAGCCACTGATAACAGATATCATGCCTGCTTAGCCTGGGCATGGATGAACATTATGATTTAGCACGCAACCCCTGCCCCCTAACCACGCATACCACCTTATCCCTTCCACCCCTTACCCCACCTCCAAAATCAGCTCCTCAGCCCACAATCACCTACACGTCCCTCTTCCTCGTCCCGGCGCTTATGTATGAGGCACCTTGCCTCATAGGTAAGTATTGGGATGAGGAAGAGTAGGAACAGGAGTAATGAAGAGTACATGTAACGAAGCCAGGAATTACCTCCATGTCACTCTACCTTGTCCCAATACTTGTGTATGAGGCAACATGCCTCATAAACAAGTTCTGGGACGATGAAGAGTAAGGCTAGGAGTAATGAAGATTATCAATAAGTAATCCAGCCATTAAACACAAATGGATACACACTATTCACCCTACACTCATACACACGCACACCAAGCCACCCATTAATTTACATGTGCACCCTTTCACCATACACGCACACCCAGGCAGCCACCCATACATCATGCATTCACTCATTCACACACAGCGAGTAGAGTGCTCGCTTTGACATCAGTGCAGAGCCTGCTAACGCAGGTTCGAATCCCGGCAGGGCCAAACTCAGCCTTTATCCTTCCGAGGTCGGTAAATGAGCACCACACACCGTGGGTAATAATAAGCAGTGCTCAGATACCTGAGGGTTCGTAGCTCTATATTAATGTGTAATTATTATTATTATTATTATTATTATTATTATTATTATTATTATTATTAAATCATTATTAAATTACTTATTTTTTCATTACATACATATACACACGTACACATTTACATGCATGCACATACAAATAAATGTTCCTACCTTTTTGGATCTGTTGGTCCAGGGAACGAGGCCCTCAGCTCCATGCAACAGTCAGGAACACCTGTTCCCACTTCATGTGCAGAGGTTCTGGAGGCCTCCATGTCATGTGGCCACTCTGTCACTCTGACTTCATAGAGAAATTATTTTCGGGACGGAACAGTAACAGAAATCATTTCTTTATGAAGGCAGAGTGACTTAAAAAAAAAACTATTTCTTTTTGGAGTCATGGGGCTCGCCCAACCCCATGGCATGGAGGCCTCCAGCCTGGAGGCTTCAAAAAGAAACTATTTATTTTTGAAGTCTCAGGGTGCTCTCTCCCAGGACATGTGGGGGGGGGTCCCCCCATACTGTGGTTTTCCCCTGGCTATGCCAGTGAGCAGGAGAGATTGTAGTGTAGTTTCTGAGAGCTTTTCTGTGCGTCCTTTAAACATTTGAATCCCTGTTTGTGAGATTTAAATGTGTATTTTGCCTTGCTTGCGATGTTTCTTGAAGTATTACGCCCTTTTGTTATGTTATATTATGTTATGTTATTCTCACTTGTAAAGCACATGAACACCCAAGGGCAACTTGGTGCTAACTTTGAGAAGTAGGCAATAGGCAAGATTAAAAAAGATGGGTTTTAAGGAGACACCTAGATGACAGATAGTTCCCTGTGGTCTGAAGCACAAAGGTAAGAGAGCTTCAGAGTTGAGCTGCGGTTTCGGAAAATGACCAGCCGCCAATACGAACAGCGTTAAAGCGATGAACCACAACCAAGCATGCATTAGCAGAGTGAAGCGTCCAATCAGGTGCATAATACGGGAACTTAGCCTGAAGGTATCAGCACCAAAGTCATAAAAAGCAAGATGAACCAGGCAGAGAGCGTAGAACTGGATGCGCTTGGCCACAGGCATCCAATGAAGGCGATGAATGACCCAGGATCCGGGCCGCATGAAATGCGGGACGATAGAGGGTCTGAGAGTTTAGGCGCGGGGTGGGGGAAAACGGCGCGAAAGTGTAGGGAGGGGCATCCGAACGGCGCCACAAGAAACAAAAGCCCAGGAAGGGCAGGAAACAGCACCTGGGAAGGTGCGAAATGTAACAGCAAGGGGTAAGGGGGGTAACCCGGCCACCCCAAGAAGGAACAAAAGGCCGGGGGGGTATAAGTAAGCCTGGAAAAGGAGAGGCGGCACAAACCAGGTAAGAGCTCACCTCTCTCGGGTAGGCTCTTAGTGCCTGGATAAGGGGAAGGAAAAACGTTTGCTCTTGCAGGCTCACGCATTTTTCTACCTCGCTAATTTCGTTCTAAAACGCAGTGGCTACAAGTCGCCCAAACGGGAGCAGGAGCGACCCAGAGGTACCAGCTGTGAACGAACAAAGGACTTTCGCCGTGGTCAAGTGAGAAGCGTGGCTGACAGAATTCAGATGAGAAGGATGGCGGAAGGAAGAGCAAAAAGGGCCCAAGAATTCTCAGAATGGGCGAGAAAGGCAGAGAAGGAATATGGGGCACAATGGGTGCTGGAGATAATGCAGAAAGAAGAAAGGGCGAAGGCAACATCACCTTTGCTGTTCATTGGCACAGCAGCTGCGAAGGAGAAGACGAGGTACGGCAAGGTCAGAAAAGGGGTAGAGCGGAGACGAAGAGATCAGAGGAACAGACACAGGCACCGACCAAGAGAAAGAAAAAGGATAAAAAGAAAGGTACTGTGAATAATAATGTGGGGAATAAAATCGTAAAAATGTTAAAAAATTGCGTCACGGTTTCGGGTAAGTCGCCCAGAACCAATGACAAGAAGAGCAGACGGGGGAAGGGATCCAGGGAGGACTAGCAGGGGAGTTCCTCAACTGAAGCCAGAAGTGATGACGAAGAAAGGGATCACCTAAGGGCTTGGGTAAAATGGAGAGGAGTGGTGAGCAGGGAAAAACAGAGAGGGGCGGGGGGCGGGGGCAGAACCCAGGGAAACCCTGGTCCCGGCACCACAAGGGGCACCAGTAGAACCCAGGAAAACCCTGGTCCCGGCACCACAAGGGGCACCGGTAGTCCCGGTGCCGCAAGGGGCACCAATAATCCCGGCGGATAAATGTGGCCCTAGAAGACATGAAGGAGGACGAGAAAAGTTTACTAAAAAAGGGGCCAGTAGTAAGGAGTTTTGACAACTGGATGTCGGCCTTCACCATAATGTCAACAATTATATTACAAAAATTCCCCGAAGACGGGGTAGCATTAGTTGCGTATCAACAGAGGGTGCTGAAGGTACACGCAGCGTTTGGAGGTGACGCATGGCTGGAGTATGACCACGAGTTCAGAAAGGAGATGGACTGCTTTCCGGATATGGGCTGGGATGAAGAAAACTTTAATCTCTACATATTTAATGTGCTAAAGGAGAAATGGGATTCCAAAGAGCAGAGCACAGGGGGATAGCAGAGAAGGCAGTATTGGCAGAATGATTACAAAGCGGATTATAGATACAATAGCAGAAAGTACGAATCCAGCTATGACAGAAATAGAGACCAGAGTTTTCGGAGCAGAAATTATGGGTCACAGAGAGGGTGGCAGAGCAGCCTGCCCCCGACAACTCCGGGGGGGTCCAGTGGGAGCACGGGGACAACACGAGCAGAACCAGGACAATGTAGGAGTTTTGAAAAGGGGGTACCCTGTAGCTGGGGATGGAAGTGCAAGTTCAGCCACAAGTGTGAGAGATGTAAAGGTGACCACAGCAGCTCCAAGTGCACAAGGGCCGCAGCTCCAAGCGGCAGAAGCGATGAGACGCGGAAATAAGAACTGGGGCGGGAAAGGGGCCACGCCGGTAAAAATCGAGAGGATGGAAAGGTGGCTCCAGAAATACCCAGACCAAGAAACGGCAGAACAGATCAGACAAAGCTTTAGAAAAGGCTTTAAAATCCCGTTTACCGGGCAGGGAGCGCAAGACATTCCTAGGAATCTAAAATCGGCAACCGAAAACAGAGATATAGTGACCAGTAAGATCAGGAAAGAAGTAGAACTGGGGAGGGTGGAGGGCCCCTTTACGGCCTTACCATTTGAAGAATTTATATGCTCTCCACTAGGGCTGGTGCCGAAAAAGGTCGAAGGGGAATACAGGCTGATACATCACCTATCCTACCCCCCGGGGGCCTCAGTGAACGACAGCATCGCCCAGAGCGATGCAACAGTATCATATTCAGACTTCAAGGAGGCAGTAGAGCTGGTCAGGAAAGCGGGAAAAGGGGCGAAAGCAGACATTAAATCAGCATTCTGCCTGTTGCCAGTCAAAAGCGGATCACAAAGATGGTTATGTATGCATTGGGAGGGGGAATACTTCGTAGACAAATGCCTCCCGATGGGGTGCGCCATCTCATGCGCATATTTTGAGAGGGTAAGTTCATTTTTGCAATGGGCAGTAACACAAGAGATGAGGGAGTCCATGATGGTACATTACCTGGACGATTTTTTTTTCGTCGGGCCCAAAGTTTCGGAGCTATGCAGGACAAATTTGTGGAAATAACAAGCGAGTGGGGTTTTCCTCTGGCAGAGGAGAAAACGATGGGCCCAACGCAGATTATCCAATTCCTAGGTATAGAAATTGACTCAAACAAAGGAAGGTGTCGGATCCCGGAGGACAAGGTGACGGATCTGCTGAAGACAATAAAGGAACTACAAGGAAAAAACAAAGCGACAGTGAGAGAATTGCAAGCGCTAGCAGGAAAGCTGAACTTTGCAGGAAGAGTCATACCACAGGGGAGGGTGTTCCAGAGAAATATTAAGCTGAAAACGAGAGGTGCTACCAAGGGGCACCACAGAGTCAGGCTAGGGGGAGGTATCAAGAGAGATCTGGAAGTGTGGGCAGAATTTCTGAAATACTTCAATGGGTCGGTGATATGGCGCTCATCGGTGAACGAGGAAGGTAAAAGGGTGTTGTTCACCGATGCAGCAGGTGGCCTTGGTTTTGGCGCAATAATGGGGAAAGAATGGTGTGCAGGCAAGTGGCCAAAAACATGGCAAGTGGCGGAATGGACAAAAAGCATAATGCTGCTGGAGCTCCTCCCGATATGGGTCGCGTTATGCGCATGGGGGGAAGAGCTAGGAAACAAGGAGTTGGCAGTATGGTCGGATAACATGGCAGTGGTGCACGTGTTAAACAAAGGAAGTGCGTCATGCATGATAGTGTTGGAATTAATTAGGGCAATCACACTAGAAAGCCTAAAAATGAATACATGCATAAAGGCGAGGCATATCGCTGGGGAAGAAAATGTGGTGGCTGATGCAATCTCTCGCTTTCAGTGGGAGAAATTCAGGGAGCTGAGACCGGACGCCGACAAGGAAAGAACGGCCACGCCGCGGAAGGCATGGGTCCCGTTGGAGGCACTAGAAAGGAAAGCACGGTTGGCCACAAGGTCGACTCAAAAGAAGTGGGAGAAGAACGGAGAACGGAAAGGGTCATCGACAAGTTGACCAGGAACGCCCTAACGTACAAAACGGGTAAGCAGTACGAAAAGCATGTAAAAGATGTGTTGGTGGAAACAGATGGAAAAGAGGTGGAAAAAATTTCAATGGAAAAAATTTGTGAATTTTTCGAAGGGGCATTTGCCAAAGGGAAAAAGAAAAGCTGGGCAGCAGCGCACCTAGTGGCGGTGGCATATACCACAAAAGTGGCGGGCATACCGGACTCGACCGACAGCGCTAAAATAAAATACGCTATGAGGGGATGGGCGAAATTAGAGGGGAAGAAACCAGATAACAGAAGGCCGGTACATTTTGGGAAGTTGATAATTCTGTTAAAAGTGCTGCGAGACACATGCAGCAGCACGTACGAAACAGCGCTGTTCAGGGCAGCATTTGCGCTAGCATACTTTGGGGCTTTCAGAGGAGGGGAACTGGTGGCCAGGAATACAGTGGCAGGAGACGGCCTGGCAAGGAAAGACATTAGTATGGGAAACAAGGGGATGTCTATAATGCTAAAGAAATCTAAAACAGACCAAACGGGGAAGGGGAGAGCAATAGATCTCAATTGCATCAGAGAGAAGGACCACTGTCCCAGATGCATCAATCAAGAACTCCTAGATCTGCGACCAGAGGTCGACGGGCAGTTATTAATACATAGGGACGGCAGCGCACTCAGCAGGTACCAGTTTCAGGCAGTATTGAAACAGGCAGTGGCAAAAGCAGGATGGGATCCAGCCGAATTTGGGACACACTCTTTCAGGATAGGAGCAGCGACCTCTGCGTGGGCGGGGGGCCTGGGAGCGAAGGGGGTGAGAAGAATTGGGGGATGAAAGTCGCAATGTTTTAAAAAATACATAAGGGAGGAACTGATATAACACTTATCTCCCCCGTTTCCATAGAGGCCGGACCCTACAAATCGGCATGGATAGTGGGGCACTCTTTCGTGATCCGGGCAGGCAGGTGGCTGGAAGAGGCGAAGCAAGGACTACATTTCAGGAACTCAATTACATCCTGGTGGGGCCTCTCGGGGATGCACTGGGAGGACATCCACGACAGGCTGTCTGACCTGATAGGTTTCAGGGACCCCCCCGAGTACCTAGTTATACATCTCGGAGGGAACGACATGGTGAGCACAAATAGGGGTAAATTACAAAGGAACATTTGCGAGTCGCTGCATAGCATAGCCCGCAGCTAGTGGAAAACCGAGATTTTTATGTCAGAAATAATACCAAGAAGGGTCTGGTATGCGGCACAGAAGAGGCACGCAATCGAAATAGCCAGAGAGAAACTAAATAAATCAGTAGAAAAGCACTGCAAGAGCACAGGTCTGCACTTCATAAAACATGGCTTACACCTGAGCAATGCGGACATGTTTCACCAGGATGGGGTACACCTATCAAGGAAAGGGATGGGGTTTTTTTCCGACATTTTCAGGGCACTCCAAGAACGAGATTGTAGGTAGGGTGCTTTTGGGGGGGACCTGAGCGGGCGTAAAGAACACCTGCTCAGGTGTGGCGGCATGTGCCCAGGAACGAAGGCCCAGGGATAACAAGGACTCAGGAGGAGCCTTGGGCAACTTCGGGACTGGACACAAGGTGCCCAAAAGCATATGGCAGTGTATTTATTTTGTTGTGTTGTATTTTCTGTAAGAAAATAAAATGCCTACGGCCTACAACTTTTCCATACACATAAGTTGTCTGTGATTTATTACTTAGGGTAGGGATCTGGTAAGAGAAGCAAAGTGAACCCACACTACTCAGCCTAGAACCGGGGAGATGTGCGGGCACCTGGGCGTTGAAGTGGCAGCTCTGGCCATAGAGTTTTATAGCACCTGAAGCCGCCGGATCAAGTAGGCTGGCTGGGCTAAGAAAAAGAGTTACAGTAGTCCAGAGAAGATGGTATTAATGAGGCCACCGCTGGAGCCCGCAACTGGCAGAGAGAAAAGGAGAAAAAGAGTACCTATGGGTTTTATTCTGAAAATAGCTCTTTTGTCAGATCGCACTGATCTGGGGTTCAACCGAAAGAGGGGCAGATATTTTAACTCCCAAATCCTTCACCAGTAGGACAGGAGATGGGACTGGACCAAAGGTGGGGGGCCAGAATGATGCAGTCCACAGGGAAGAGGGATGGGGGGGCACCAACAGCTCAGTTTTCTCACCATTTAACTGCAACCATTCATTGCAATGATTTTATTTTAAAAAATAGAAAAAAGAATAACTTTGTGAAACCTTTTGGGGGTAGTTTTCTAACAGAGGAAGGGGTGCATTTGCTCCTTGTTTTACTGCTCTAACCCATTTTCATTCCCGTTGAAGACTGAGAAGGGGCACCACTTATAATTAAACTTTCTTCTGTGCTTTCTGCCTCTGTCTTCAAAGTACAGTTTGTTTTACGCCTGCATGATATTTGCATGCAGACACAAAACATTTGGACTTCTATGGAACCCGCCTGCATTAAGAACCTGCTAACAGCAGACAGATTCCATAGGAACGCATTGTAAATGACGACTGCAATGCGTTAAGTATCAGGCAACATTTATTTCTTATTTCTTTTTACAAAACTATGAGTAAAACCAAAGAGTGAAGGAAATTTCTCCTGTTTCACGCTTCACTTTTAAACTCTGTTTAAATTGCATATAGTGGGCTGACAGCATGCACATACTAAAACCTCTGGGTATTAAGCGTGTTATAAATAACCTATCATATCATATCATATCAATGCTGGCGGGCCCCTGCCTGCCTGCATCAACTCGTCATGCAGAATGACCTCACTTGTGTTTTGCGATACTGCCTCTTAATTTCAAATCCCGCCCCCTCCTGGGTGTGTGTGTCAGAACCTCCCCTTACTCGAGGGCACGGTAAAGTCAAGGGAGTGTGCAACTGGAGGCAAGTTCTGGAGTAAAGAAGTGTGGCAGGCAAGACGACTCAGCGATCAGCACAGCTGCAAGAGCAATCGCATTTTGCGGGAGTTTGAAGCAATGTTTCACAGCCGTGCATCATTTTCCACCCCACTGCCTGAAGTAGTGCACAGGGAACATCTGCCAGCACACCTGGAGATTCAAGGTGTTCCCCACCACGGCATACAGCACAGGGTGTGGGAAAAAGACCCTACCACAGCCAGTAGCACCAGCTGTAGCAATCAATCCTGCCTTGACTCCCGCAACTGTTGTGGTGAAAAGCTTAGCTGTGCCTGCATACTGGAACAAGCAGCGCAATCACCTGTTTTGTTACGCAGGCCCGTATTGCCTGCATTGTGGGGTGGTGGTCAGCCAGGGGACCTGGAGGACAATGCAGTTCATGATGCTCCGGAGGCTTTCCTGTGGACCTGTTTCCCTGGCTGGCTGCTTCAATATCCCTCTACTCTCCCTACTCTCCTCTTAGCACCCTGTGATCTAGAACCATCTCTCTGTCCATCGCCCACCTGACACATCCTCATATGTGCACGACTGCTCACGTCTTGCTCCACCATTGGAGCTCCCTAGTCCCCTGGCATCAGACACATCCCCAGCATATTTGCATTCAAGTCGCCCCTCCTCTTAAATGACCTGCAGTTAGAAGGGCCTCCTAAACTTTCCCAGCACATCCTCAAGCCCCTGGATCCCACCTCCCCGTCCACCACTGTACATATGCTTGATGACAGTCCCTGTGTATATATCTCTTTAAGCCCCTGGTTGTCTAACCTGTTTCCCCAGTTCATGAACTATCCTACACCCTCCAACACCCGGGAGATTCTCAGAAAAATGCGCTGTCTGTGCCTCACTCATGTGGCACTAGGAGAACACACACTATTTTCATGTCGGCAGCCCTCAGGCAGCATGGTAAACCCAGCCAATTCTCATGTCGGATGCTCTCAGGTTGTGGGGAGAACACAAACATTCAAATGTTGGTAGCTCACATCTAGCAGAGGAAAGCCCCAAAAGTCTCAGGCTGACGGCTCTCAGAGAGCAAAAAGAACCATGTAAATTCTCATTTTGGTGGCCTTTTTCCCTGTTGATAGGTGGCTCTCAATCAACACTGGGGGTTGTGAGCCAGGGGCAGCGTTTTATCTACTGGGGAATCTCAAACGTTAATGGGATCCATCACAGTTGACCCATCAGCAGTCAGTCACTAAAGGCACCTGTTTCAAAACAACATGTGATGTGAAGTTACTAAGAGGTCTTCATCATCAGAGCTGATGTGCTGGCCATGACAAGGTGTTTTGCAGGTATCCAGTGATATTATTCTCATAAATATGGTTGTCATACATATGGTCGCCGGAAAAAGGCTGTGGCAACATTATATATGGTGACCATATATATGGTGTCAAGGTGGGCAAAGGTTGCGGGGTTGTCCCCGCATGTTCAATGTGATAATGGTGATCTTTTAGTGACTTATTTGCTAGGCAACATTTTTGCATGGGACATTATCACATGGAACCGTTTTGCAATAGTGCAGCACTGTGAACCTTCTCCTGTTGCCAGATTCAATTGCCCAAGTAGCACTAAAGACACACTGAGACTGTACCCTTGCAGGGAGGGGCACCTTAGGGATTCAATGGAAACTCCCCAAAGTGCTGCTGGGTAAGCAAGAATACTGGGACTGGTGGAACTGTTGTCCTGAAGAAGATGATGAGAAGCTCAGATGCTACCTATCAGTTTTATAAATATGGATACTATTTTGTATCCTCCCAGCAAAAAACATTAAGGGCGAGGAGACCTGATTCACAAAAAGGGTTTGAATACAAGGTGTATTATTCATGTTTTTAGTCTTTGCATCTGTGTTGATATTTATGTGAATAATGCAGATTTGATGCTAGGATTCCTTTTCCAACGATTGTTTGCTACTAATATTTTTGTCATTGAATTCTTTCTTCCAACAGTTATTTGCTTAATGTTTTGTTTTTACATAGCATTGTTCTTTATTACATAATCTTGATATATGCCCTGGTCAGTAGTGTTTGCAGACGATGGGTCTGTAGACAACAAGAGCAACACGTGTCCTCATGATGAAGAAGATGATGATGTTGACATCTGTGGTGGGGAATTGAGCGCATCGTTTATCGCATTGTCTTTCTGACTCAGTTCTTCCTGCATTTTCATTTCCACCTGCTGCATCAATGCATCTTTGCACATCCTAACTGTTGTATAGAGTGGTAGGCCAGAATCATCTGGGCTACTCCAATCAGGTCCAATAAAACCAAGTTTTAATCCAGAATCTTTATCAGATTGTTGCGTGGATCTCATTACATATAATGACAATTGTTTCAAGTTCAACAAATCAAAATATAATCCAAAACTTGTCAGATTGATGTGTGAATTTCACCACATATAACAACCCAAATAGAGCTGGTTACCTTTACAACACCAGTACACAGGTGGCTTTGCTATACCCACTGGCAACACCAAACATAAATCACTTTTCCTATGCCGAAACTTGTTTCAACCACCTTGGTTGTTATCTAGGCTATTAATTGTCTTTTAACTTTGGTTATCCTATGATTTGGAATCTTCAAAAAGTCAAATTGACAATATAGGTCCAAATCAACAGATTGGATTGTGCCTGAAATATACTGCAATATGCAATTATGCAATAGGTCACTGTAATACCTATGTATACCAGACATTGCAGCTTTTCCATCTAGGAACTGAGTGTTCTTGACTTTCTGCCCAAGCACATTAAATTCCTGGACTGCCCCAACTCATTGTTTTCACATCCTAACTGTATTTCTTTTTTATTTTAATTCTTTTATTTTATTTTATTGTGTTTCAGTTCAAAGAACCTTTCACACATATATCAAAGCAGACACCAATTAAAGATAAAATTCAAGAAAGAGAAGACAAAATTACAATTTCACTTTTAGCATTAGATAAAACAGAAAATATATACAAGTGGGATAAGGAAAGATAAGATAAAAGGAAAAAGAAAAAGAAACTGTAATATGCTCTTATCAGCCCAATTATACAAAAAATAAAATAAAACTCAAAAGTAAAACATACTACAAAAGATTAAAACAGATAAATAAAAGAAACAAAGATGAAGCTAATAGATGTATACAATACAAAAAGATAAATGTATAACAACCTGAACCTTATAGATCAACCAATAGCTTCACATCTTCTTCAAATTTTCGTAGACGTGCATTTGCTACCTTCAATATTTGTGTCACAGCAATGATTAACCTCCTATTCATCTCCGCAAGACACCTAACCCAGAGGTTTTCACTAGTCATATAGATCGGATCAAACTCACATTTTATAAAGTATTTTTCATAGATGGTGCTCATACTTTTACAAGTAAGTACATGCCTTGCCGTTTCAGTCTCTGATTCATCTAGACACAGGGCCTCATCACGAGTTTGGCTGTAACCCTTACATCCAGCGGCAGCGCTATTACCGCCGGATTTAAGGGTCTGCCAAATCAGGACTTCGGCGGATTTCTTCCCAGCTCTGAGCTGGGGGGAAATCCGCCGAAAATTTGCTCTATTACCGCCGGCGGGAAATCCGCCGGCGGTAAGAGCGCGAACATTCGAATTCTCGAATGGGCTCAGTGGGGAATGGGCAATACCCGTTCCGCCAAACCTGTGATCCCGCGCTATTAGCCCCAGGGGGTTTGGCGGTAAGGCTATTAAAACCGGCGCTAATAGCGCTGGCGTTCCCGCCCAACTCGTGATGAGGCCCACAGTCTACAAAACCTTCTATCAGTCGGGATACCCATCCTGGCTCCACGTATCCCCAATACATTAAGTCGATTGAGTTGGATGTCCAGAAATATTTTGCGGTTGGCTTTGGATGCCATTAATTTTAGATAATATTGAGGGTTTTTATACATGAAGGGTAGTCTGGCAAACATGCATAAGGAGTTCAATTCATCAACTTTATCGAGACTTGCAACCCAGTCTAATTTTTCTACGGAATTCTTCAATGATTTTAGTACCACCGCCTCACCATGATCTCACTTGGGGGAGGACCCAATTTTTCCAGAGAAATCTAGGATTTTCTTCTAAAAGATATTCAAAGCCTCCAGTTTACCTCCCTCCAATCCTTCATGAAGAGTATACAGTAGTGTACCATGGCGTGCATATTTTATTTTTACCTAGAGCCTAGCCCTGTTATGTTCAGTCTGAGCAGATAGGGAAGTAAGACCCATTTCTATCCTAATGGCCTGTATCGGGGTATAATTGGAGAGACCAAGTAATCTTCTCCAAATGAGTCCCTCTGTCACATCTGCCCAATCTGACCAGTCAGAAAAAGAGGATTACAAAGCATATAAGAAAATAGCCGTCAGCTTTTGTTTGCAGATATTAAGAATGCCCAACACGCTAAAGCAATATGTTTTATTTGAGAATGTCATAACAGCAGTTAGCGTAGCCATAACTTTAGTTCTCTTGCTTAATTGGACCTAAGGATTAATTTGTCTTCTCTCTCCACATATCTCATGGCCCAGGTATTTATAACTCTTCATCTTCTTTATCATTCCCTAAGAACAAGGTTTGGTCATTTATTTGCAGCAATTATGGCCAACCGCCATAAACTGTGTTGTTATCAGAATGACAGAAAGTCCATTTGTTTTTGTATATTCACACAGGGCATTAGCACTGTTACAGATACCTAAATAAGTATGATCAAATATGATAATGTCATCTGCATAGCAGATCCACCCTAACTTATGTAGGCCGATTTTAGGGAGGGCATTCATTTTGTCTTGGAAAATACCACCAAAGTCAGCCATGAATAAATGATACAATGTAGGGGCAAGTGCACATCCCTGTCTAACCTCTTTATGTATATAAATATAGGATCAGATAGCATACCCCGGTTATCCAACCTAATCCTGGCCCTACTATCATCATATATCACCATAAAACAATAGAGGAAGTGAGGGGGGCATACCAAAAGATCTAAGTTTCATCCAAATCTGCAGGCGCTCTACAGAACCGAAAGCAGAGGAAAAATCAACAAATAATGCATATAGCGGTAGCTTTTTGTCACAATTAGCCTGCTCGATTACCATATTTAGGATGAAAATATTATACACCGTAGAACAATTTTTCCTAAAACCGGTTTGGGCCTTATCCAAGATGTTTTAGTTCTCAATCCACTGTATTTCATTGTGCTGGATTCTCAGAGATATATTGCATATAAAAAGAAGACACTTTGATCTTGAAACATGGATGTTATCTTCCATTAAGGCTATGCGTGAATCATCATGAAAGGATGAGAGAACATCCGTTACCAGGCATGCAGCATCCTCATCACAAGCCTGATCCTGGGATTTCCTCATGTTGAACAGGTTGAGTTCTAGCAGGTACCCCAGTGGAAGCATGTTACTTAGTGTTGCACTGTGCCGGATAGCCCTCTTGGCCTACTCAAAATCCTGCTGCACAGAGCAGACATTAGACATCAGCCGCCGCTGTCTTTACATACACTATAGTCCATCTGAGGTTTGCTTGCGACAGGTTCGATAATCAGTGATGGCCCTTGCATTCTTCACTTATCTCGTCTAAAATGTGCCACAAACAATTCCGGTGGATACAAATGTACGTCTTCAGGTTGTTCTGTGATAACATATGGTGTACTTTAAATTGTTGCTGCACATTTGTTGCACTTTAGGCCTGGCAGAAGGGTGTGCTGATTGTGTTGTTATGTTATGTATTGTTATGTTGTGTAACTGGCATCTTGTTCACCCGCGAGATGCCCTCTGTCATTTAAGATGGAAAGGCAGCAATCTGCCATGTGTGAGGCAGTTCTAAGGAGGATTAGGATGGAAATAAATATGTTCCTAAAAGTGTCCAATCAGCAGTGTGCCTGGCGTCCGGAGTGAGGGTATTGCGCATCATTTGTACCCTCATTGTATAATTAGTCTGAATCCTGGAACAGGTGCAAGCAAAGCTTAAGAAAATATTAAAATAGGGTGACTGTATGCTGTATGACATGAATATTGTGCCAATATCGTGAAGTTTTCTTAAAACCTGGTGGTGACCTTAACAACCAACAAGCAGCCATGGCAATGAGATAAGGCTGTAGGGTGTGTGTGTGTGTATGATCAAACCTTGCCAACCAAAGGGGACCATGTGAAGCGACAGTCTGTACCCTTTCGTAAAACTGTGCCGCTGACTTGTACCTGTGAAAAGACTGCTTCGCTTTTAACCTGCTGCCTTGGTTTTGCTTCTGCTGTCACTAACACGGATCACCTAACAGACGGCCTTGTTTCTGCTATGCTCTGTAGGTATAGCCCACTTTGTTGACAATTTGGATTTCCGTAAAGACTGCTACAATGAGCCCTTCTGCTGTTTTGCTGTCTGGTGCAGACTATTCTATGGATAAGGTCTAGCACCTCCAGCTGAACATGGGCGTTCCACCTGTACCTGCCTGTCAAGTAGGGGACATCCTTACCCCTACCTTTTCCAGGCTTGCAGCTGCCCCTACCTTTCTTCTGGGCTTCCTTCTGCCATCTCCTCAGCTTTCTCTTAAGTTACCTTCAAGCAAATATGCCTACCTCGCTTTAGTTTCCTATTTGTATGCCACTGGGCAGATTCCTGTGATCTATTATTTGCTATGTGTTTGTATCTTGATGCTGTTGTGTGGTCATTGCCTGGCCTATGGACTTGAGAAGGTTGTTCAACCCTATGTTTCCCATCTAGCTTTCCTTGGGGGCAGGTACATGCTTGCCTTTATTTCTGGAGAAAGGGAGGGAGAAGTGTCTTAGTAAGAATATTCTTAATGACCCAGATCACTGTGTGCCCCTCTCTTTCCATGCATCCTGTGGATAAGCTACTACATTTTTCCTTCTCACCTTCTCCCAAATGTGTAATAGGAGGGATTGTTCTCTCCTGTGTCAAGTAGGAGGGGACGTTTGCGGAGATATAAGCGTGGACAACAAGAGCTGGAGACGATGGTCTGGTGGGTGGCCCAGAGCTATGCCTGTGGTTAGGATTAATTGTAAACCTTCCAGCCATCACCTTTTGGTTTGGCTTTTGTCACCCCGAGTGGGACGGATATGTCCAGACATGGATATCGAGCCTGCTGGGCCTAGAAGCCCAAACTACTCCTCACTGATGATGCCCAATGAAGTTGAAACATGTCCGGGGATGCTTGTGGTTTTGTGCAGAAGGGTTGTGACCAAGCAGTTCTGGCTGGAATGCCCCTTTTGGGGTGGGATCAAGCATGATTTTCATATGGTCTTTCCCCTTCTGTAGTGGCTTGGCAGGCTGGAAAACGATGCTCTGGAGGGTGGCCCAGAGCTGTGCCGGTGGTTCTGATTAATTCTGGTTTTGACCTTTGTAGCCTATGCATGAGGAATTTGATGATGCTGAGGAAGATGCTGTTTGCATAGTGAAGACGTGAAATGACCATCATCATCAATGGCAGGACCCTCCATGGAAACGAAAGGGACAGATACATCCTTTACAAATTGATGTCAGATTAAAGAACTCCTAGATTTGTAATATTGTTACTGGCATGGCTTACTCGGGTAAGGTGTGGAGAGGTGTACAGTCAAGGTCTTTTGTGTTTACCTCATTCCAGTGCATGATGCTGAATCAAAGGACTTCCTTTGTCTTTTCCTCTTAACGCATTAACTGTAGACGTGCCCTCCTCCTCCTCAGTATCAGTGGTTTTCAGTGACATGCGTTGGTGCTGCTTGCACTTGGCTGTGTCATGATCTTTACCCATATCATCATCATTATTCCCAGACTCACTGAATGTGGGTGGTGGAGAACAAGTATTTCCAGGATCCTTCATCTCATCTCCACACCATGTGTTGTTTCTCCGACCTCAACATGTTTTTCTAGATGTTTGAGTTGTTTCCCCTGACTTGCCAAGATCTTCTGCAGTTTGTGCTGCTCAACCTGACTTTTCATTTGAGGCAAACTGCACCTCTCCCGTTTCTGCCCAAAAGGCATTGAACGGAATCACCGCCAAGCGCAATGCTTGGGTATGCCCGGGAACAACTGTAAAGCTTTTTCCATTCAAGCATTAAGTATTTTGTTTCTTCTAAAAAAAAATATGGTGAATTTGTTTACAGCCACTGCGTACAATCTCCTTCTGCATGCAAAGAATTATAAACCCTTTTCAACAAGCACGTAAAAAGTTGCCTCTTCCTGACAAAATGATGGTGTATGGATGTATAGCCACTGCCTGCAAAGAATTGCGAGACATGTTTTAAGCAATCATCAAGTATTTTGTCTGAATTCACAGAAAGATGATACACTGTTTTGCAGCCACTGAATATAATCGCCTGCCTAGAAACAATTATAACAAATGTCTTCACTAGAATAAGTATTCGATTTTTTTTACAAAAAGAACACATCCTCATGTACAGTCAGTGCATATACTGGTTTGCCTAAAGAGAATTCTTAAATGTTTGCAATAGTGCCTTAACAAGATACAAGCATTTTGTCTCACCACAAAATGGTGTCACACTGGTTTAAAGCCACTGAGCATAATCTCCTTAAGCCGACAAAGAATTATAAGACAAGCAACATGTATTTTGCTTTCAACAAGAAGTTTGCACATGGATTTACATGCACAGAATATAATCTCTTCCTGGCTATAAAAATGTTTATGATATTTTCTTTGAAAGCATCTATTGTAAAAACCAGTAGGTTAACCATGAAGTCAGGGGCAAACCCAATCCTATTGTTGTTTCATACTCAGAGCAGCAGTTACCTTGAACAATCAGTTTTGTAGCATGTGTGATGAGAATGCTTGTTAGAATTAATAAGAAATCACCCTGTCGGTGTGTCTGTTGTGAATGCATCATACATATGTCGATGTGTGATTGTAAAACAGTTTGGGTAAATCTGACAAATTGCAGCCAAAATTGTTTACCATTACCAACACTTCATCCCGAGGTCTTATCACGGTATTAAAGCTGTGTCAGGGTGGTGTAATTCTCATTTACTGGGGTCCATAGAACTCGATGTGGATTGTGGCAGATTTACTAAAAGCGATAATTCCGCCACAGCAAATCCACCAATTACTGCAGGAAAAGTGGAGGATTTACCTCCCGCTTTTTGCTGGAGGTGAATACTCAACCCTTCCCCAAAACTCAGAATTCTGTGGTGCAGTAAAAACTGTGCTAATTGTGTTACCACCAAAAAAGTGGTGGTAGTGGAATTACTGCCACTCTTATACCACAATGCCAAACTCGTAATGAGGCCCATTGTCATTTCAGGAATAGAGTGAGTCACATCAACCCCCAAATAGGGCTGAGTGGCATTTACCCTCAATTTCTCTTACTATCCCATTGTTGTAAAAGACCCTACATATCTTTGTGGTATTCCTATCTTCCCCACTCCAGTCCACACAAATACCCTAACTCTCTTCCCAGTGGGATTTTCAGAAGCTTTTGTTGTCGAATCATCAGCCCCAAGATCTTTAGGGGGAAGACTGAGTGCTTGCTAGTCCTCTAATATCATTAGAGCCTGACATTCTGTCTGCATAGAATTATAAGTGTTTTCTTCACAAGTTACACATATGTTCCCTCGTCACAAAACTATGGTGCATTCGGGTGCAGCCCCTGTATGTAATCAGTTGCCTAAAAAGTATTATGTCTTTTTATGTAAAAGCTACAAGTATTTTTCCTAGTCACAAAAAGATGGTGCACTGATTTAAAGCCACAGAATACGATTTTCCTGGCTACAATGATGACATGTAATATTTCTTTCTAAATAGCAATTAGGTTCCCTTATTCCAAAAAACGGATAACTCAATTACAGCCATCAAATGTACACCCTTCACAAAAAAAGTCGTAAAGATTGTTTTATTGGCAAGAAACAATCATTTTGCCTGATTGACAAAAAGATGTGACACTGATTATCAATCACTGAATATGATCTTCTCCCATTCTGAAAGTTTTAGAAGACTTTTTCTTATTTCCTCATGTCACATAAAGATGGAACACTTTGGACTAAATGTAAACAACTATCTGCCTCCAAAGAATTTGGTGTTGTTCTGCTTCTCAAGCTGCCAAGAAATGTAACATGTATTCATGCTATCCCTAGTAAAGGTTTACACTAGATGATGGCACATGCAGCACACACTCAATATAATATCCACCTGCTATCAAAGAATGATCAGTCTATTTCTATGCAAGCATTAAGCATTTTGTCTTGCCACAAAAAGATTTAATGTTCAGTTTCAGATACGGAATGCAATTTCCTGCTGACAAATAATTGAAGGGCTTTGCCCTGAAAATAACTACTATTTTGTGCCCACATAAACAGATGTCACACTGATTTAGAGCCTCTGAATGTTTCCTACAGCCCACAAAGAACTATAAGACTTTTTCTACAAAAGATTCAAGTATTTTGTCTCCTGTCACAAAAAAGGTTGCATATTGTATTACAACCACTGAATATAATCTCCTCCTTCACGCAACAAATTATAAGTACTTGTTGGTCATATTCATGACTGAGTAAATTACACGGATGGCACTGACTCCAGGTGCACCTTTTTTGGGAGAATGCCCCCCACATGCAACTTTCCTCTTTTCCATTACATGGTGGACATGTGAGGAGTAAAACATAAGTGAAATTGCCTTTACTCTTAACGTTTCCGTCATGTTAGTGTGGTAGTGTAAATACCACCTGTAAAGTATGCTTTGCAAGCCTCTTTTACAATGAATTCCTATGGAATCAGCTTGCGTTTACCAGGTGCTAAATTTAGGCAGATTCCATAGGAATCCATTGCATTAATGCAGTTGTCAATTAAAAACGCAGGAAAATTAAGCAGATCAGTAAAAGTGACAGAAAAGGTGTTTTCCTCCATATTTATCAATCCACTTGACATGGAAAATGACCTCCTTTATTTTAACAGTTTGCCGGTTTTAGCAGTGCAAATCCTTCAAAGTAACTTATTGTTGCTACAGGTGCTAACTCTTGAATCTCCACCTGTTTATTAACTTGGGCTGCTATTAATATTTAAGTCCGTCAGACCTTATTGGGGATTGAAGGAATAAACTCTCCAGTAAGAGCAGCTGAGGTATTCTCCCCTTTTTGTAAATGTAGAACTACCATGCACATGCTGGAGGCATTAACCTCTTATGGGTTTGCAACTCGTAACCAGGAGGAAACAGAAAAAAGGATGTGATTCTGCTACTGCCTGTTTTTGCAATTACCTCCAAACTCATAATGAGGCACTTTGTCCCACACAATGATTGTAATCTTCTGCCTGCATACGAAATCCTCTGTGATATTTGTCTCTGAAATCAAATGAGAAATGCCATGTGCATTTATGTCATATATGGTGGTCACTGGGATTCTGTTTCCTCTAGTACTGGTTACTATTGTATGGTGGAACATGTAGGACACGCTGATTTAGAGCCACTGAATATAATCTCCTGCCACCAATTAATTATCAGACTTTTTTTAATGCAAGGGACATTTCTTTGTCTTGCCACAAAAAGATGGCATACCCCGTTACAGATACTTAATGCAATTGCCAGTTTCAAAGAATTCAAAGACCTTTTTTTCTCCATAGAACTACTCTTTTCTTTTCCCCACAAGCAGATGGCACACTGATTTAGAGCAGCAGAATATACTCTCCTCCTGCCTACAAATAAATATGACACTATTTCTTCAAAACCTGCAAGTAGTTTCTCTTTTTACCAAAGGATGAGACATTTAGAGACAGCCATGTCATGCACGCTCTTGTCTGAAAGGAATCCTACAATTTCTATTTGTATCTTCGCAAGCAACATGTATTGTATTTCAGCACAAAAAGGTGGCTCATTGATTTATAGCCACTGATTACAATGGCCCTCATTACGACCCTGGCGGAAATCGCGGTGCTAAAAGCACCGCGGAGCACGGCGGAAAGCTGCCGATAGCGCCATGGAGGTTGGCGGATTTTCCGCCCCATGCCGACCTTGGCGGGGCAGTAAATCCCCATCCCCCATTTTACCCTTCCCCATTCCCATTTTTGCCCCATAGGGTATAATGGGAGTGGGGAAGGCGTTAATTGCGCCACCGCAAAATACGGTGGCGTAATTAACATCAAGGTCCCGTAGCGCCATGGATTTCTCCGCCCGGAAAAACCAGGCGGAAAACGTTCCATGGCGCTACGGGAACTCGTAGTAGGGCGGACGGGTCCGCCGCGATTAACGCTGGCGTAAACCCACTCCGCCAGGGTCGTAATGAGGGCCAATATCCTACTGACTACAAAGAATAATAACACTATTTCTACATAGGAATCAATTAGTTTGTCTCCTCTTACAAAAAGATGGCATGCTGATTTACATCCACTGACTTACATTTGTCTGCTTACTAAGAATTATAAGACACTGTTATGCAAGAATTCAGTATTTCGTCTCCTCTCACAAAATGATAGCATCTTAATTTGTGTAGCGTAGTGTAGTTATGTCATACGAAGTGGACATGGGATTCTCTCCTACCTAATACTTTATATCTTGCAACAAAAAGATGAGATACACAGTTGCAGATACTGAAGTCACCCTGCTTGTTCCAACATGGAAAGTATTTTTCTTCTCAAGGAGCTATTTCCTCTACTCATAAAAATGTGGCAAAATGTTTTAGGGCCACAGAATATAATTTCCAGTGCAAAAAAAAAAAACAAAATGATGAGACTTTTTATTGGCAAGCTACAAGTCTTTTCTCTCTTCATAAAAGCTTGCCATATTCAGGTACAGCCGCTGAATGCACTCTCTTGACGTTAAATCATTCTAAGATTTTGTATGCCTAACTTTGCAAGCAACACATATTTTGCCTTGCACAAAAAAATGGCACACTGATGTACAGCCACTGGATATATCTCCTCCTGCCTTCAAAGAATTATAATGCCAGCCTCAGGTAGTTTATCACCTCTCACAAAATGATGGCACACTAATTTACAACCACCAATTGTAATCACTTACTACCTTATAGAATTCTAAGACTTTTGCTTTGCACATACCCCATATTTTCTCTCATCCAATACATGTGCTTCATTCAGTTATAGGCCCTGAGTGCAATGTACCCCCTCCACCAGACAATTTTGAAATGTTGTTCTCAATCTGTCATAAAATAAAATGTTCGTTTATGCCATGTTTTACTTATCCACCATTTACATTTAAATGTCTACCTCGTCCTCAATTAATTGCTATTTTAATTTTCAAACCCTCCCTCAGTTAAATCCTATTGTAATGTTCTCCCTCAGTTAAATTCTGTTTTAATGTTATGCATCTCCTTCAAATAAATCCGACTTTAGTTTTTTTTTTAATTATTATTGTGATTTGACTGTTCACAGACAACGTAATACAAAACTACCAAAATACATTCAACGTAGTAAAAATAATTTCGTTACACACAACATCTCATAAAATAGAAAATCCTCTAAAAGGTTCATAAATAGAATATAAATATAACCCTAAAACCAGACAAATATTAACTATAAGCATACACAAACACAGTTTTCACCAATTCATTTTCAGCAATCAAGGACCACTAAGACATTATTATTTCATAAAATTCTGCTGTTGTCAGTGTCAGGGCATTGTGGACGAATTTCCCAAACAATATAGTTCTGGAATTCTGGAATTCTGCAAAAGCTGTACAATTAATCAAAAAATGTTCTCTCGTCTGGACCATACCCTCCATCTTGCAGTATCACAATTCCCATTTTCTCTATTAATAGTGCTAGGCCTAATCTGCTGTATTTCCCTCCTCCCATTTCTCCCTTCCTCTTGCCCTCATGCCTCTCCTGACATATAGTAAGCTGGAGGGGTTATCTTTAGGGATGTCATTTCACTGAAATGCCAAGGGTAGCGGCAGTGGCATCACAAGGCCCTTGACCTCTGATGACATCACATGAAGTGATGTCATGTGACCCCACCCCAAAGTGACATCACAGGAAGTGATGGAACATGACCTTTCACCCCTTGACAAAACAATAAGTGGTATCACATAGCATTGTTCCTAAAATATGGTTACGATTTCACTGTAATGTGATATATACATTTCATACAATCACACACTCACTCAACCTGCCTGACACTGCCCATTACTATTTGAGACTATTCAAATACCTCTACCCATAATTTGACAGCTCACGCACCACCACACCTATCACTCAGTCATGCATATCAAACATCAACCCACCACCTGTCACGTCAGACAACACAACAACACAACCACCTCAACCTCCAACACCTCCACCGCACCCTCCATCCTACAGAGAAATGAAAGACTCAGGAACAAAACCACAACCCCTCATCATACTAGGAATACCCATCAATCCAAGGAAAGCAACCTCACCACACCTGCAACAAATAGGACCCACAATAAGAACAACAAATCCAACCAGCCCTCCGTCATCAAAGGAGGCCTCATAAACGTCAGATCTCTCCTGGCGCATGCCCTAGATATCTCTGACCTCATCACCGTCAATGACCTAGACTTCATCGCCATAACAGAAACATGGCTACATCCAGCAGCTGGCCCATCCCTTGCGTTCACCCTACCAGAGGGCTATTCCATCATCAGAAAGGACAGAATCACCTCCAAGGGAGGTGGAGTCGCTTTCATTTCCAAAAAGAATCTAATCATAAGGGAACCAGCCAACCAAGCTTTCCCATTAGGGGGATCCCTGTCAGCAAAAATAATGCTCTCCACTACAGCCTCCATCCTCCCCCACCTTATCTACAGACCTCCAGCCCTACCTCTTCATTTGAAGAGGGAAACAGCCACACTACTGACATCAGATCTCAAGCCCACATCCAAGGTCATCATTTTAGGAGACTTCAACCTGGGCCTCAAAGATAACAACAACACTCAAGCCCCCGCTCTAGCCAACACTATTGAATCTCTAGGCTTCTCCATTCGTTCCACTGGCCCCACAAACACTAAAGGCCGTAACCTAGATTGAGTAGCCAATCACAACTGCACCATCAACATATCTAACAACGATGCCTGCCCGTTGTCAGACCACAACACAATACTGTTCACCATCAGAACACCTTCACATTCTAGCTCACCCATCATTATCGCACCTGCAACCCAAGTTCGCAACAATCGCTACATCACACCAGCCAACATGCTCCCACTACTCTCCGCAATCATAGATCATAATGACATGATTGCCGACCCCACAGCACTGGTAGCTACCTACAATAAGACTATGAAGACAGCTATTAACAAAGTAGCCCTCCTTAGCACCTGTAAAGCCAAACCTCAAGCCCACATCAACCACTGGTTTACTCCAGAGTTTAATAACCTGTGTAAAAATAAAAGAAACGCAGAATCTAAATGGAAATTAAACCTCAGCCACGTCAATAAGATCCAATTCACCTCCTTAGCCACAGAATACAAAGAAGCCACCCTTCAAGCTAAGAGCAACACATACAACACGTGCATAGATAATGCTAAATCCAGCTCCAAAGAGATTTTTACCGTCCTGCGAGAATTAGAATCACCCTCCCAGGCACCGGACACTGCCACCAAAGGTCAGGCTTGATGCGAAAGTATACAAAAAGCACTCCTAGACAAAATCACCCACCTACAACAGAAGATCAGTCTGAAAAAAACTAAACTTGCTCCCCCCCCCTCCCAAACATCTACCGCAGAACACAACCCCACAAAGTCTCATCCCAGGTTTGAATTGTCACCTATTACAGTTGAAGGGACCATAAAAATCATAAAAGGCCTCAAACCCTTAAAATGTCAAGGAGACATTTGCCTGGCAACTCTGGACAAAGACTGCACCAATAACATTGCCCCCTTCATCACATCCTTAATTAATAACTCCTTTACCTCCAACAAAGTACCAGAAAATCTAAATGAAGCTTGGGTACTTACATTATTGAAGAAACCCACACTGGACCCCAATGTTCCAACGAACGACAGGCCCATCACTACAGTGCCCTTTTACTAAAAATCTTAGATAGAGTGGTTTATGTACAAATTCAGAACTACCTCGAAAAGCACAACCTACTTGGCATTCGCTAGTCAGGTTTTAGACCCGGCCACGGCACTGAAACAGCCCTGGTTGATCTCAAAATCCAAATGGATCAATTTAGAGACAGAGGTGATCTTACCATCCTCCTGCTACTGAACCTCTCGGCAGCCTTTGACTTGGTGAACCATAACATCTTATGCCGCCACCTTGCCAGTGATGCCCACTTCTCCATAAGTGCCATAAACTGGATTGAATCATTCTTGTCAAATCGCTCCATGAGAGTCTTCCCCCTCATAGCGGCTGCACCCCCATCCCCAGTCACATATGTGGTGCCACAAGGATCGTGTGTCTCGCGCACACTTTATAAAACGTTCACCAAACCACTTTTTGACCACCTCGACAAACTGGGTGTCACATATACAAATTATGCTGACGACATGAAGATACTCATACCTATCACAGCCAACCACGACACAGACTTGAAATCCCTGAACGCCATCTATTCTGCCATCCAAGCCTGGATGGCACAACACGAACTCTGTCTCAATGATGATAAAACTGAGATCCTGATCATAGGAAGCCATGCCAAACTGAAAAACCTCTCATTCACCTATATATCCTTTGTCATTGATGGGAACACAATCACAGGGTGTCCACTCATTTGGTCGAAAAAAAAGATCCAATGACCATTTTGTCGAAACCAAATGGTCGGAAAAAAAAAAGGTCGCATTTTTTTAAAATTTATTTATATAATTTTTTTTGTTTTGTTTGGTTAAAAAAAATTAATATATAAAAAGAGGGGCTGTAAAATTAAAAAAAAAAAAAAAAAATTCGACCATTTGGATTTTGACCATTTGGTGTCGACCAAATGGTCATTCGACCATTTGGTTGTCGACCAAATGACTGGTAGCCCAATCACAGTGGCCAAAGAGGTCGAAATCCTGGGGGTTTACCTTGACTCTGTACTAACTCTCACTCGACAAGTCAACGCCATAACATCAGCCTCTGCATACACAGCTAAACTCATCTCTGCATGTAAACCTCTTCTAACTGTAGAGAACTGCATCACACTAGCTAGAGACCTGATCTTCTCCAGGATTGATTACTGCAACGCCATCTTTGCAGGCTGCTCGGCCAAAAACATCACCAACCTTCAGATTGTTCAAAACAATGTTATCCAAGCTGTGCTTAGCATCCCTAAATCAGCTCACATAACTACTACTAGACGAAATATCCACTGGCTACCCAGCAGAGACAGGATCAAATTCAAAATACTTTCATTGACGCATAAATGCTTGTCCAACACTGCCCCTCACCATCTCTCCAGCCAAATAACCAAAGTTCAACCTTCCAGACCTACCAGATCACCCAATCTGGGTCAACTATCCATTCAAAGATTCAAAAGACAAAAAGCAAGAGGCTCTAGCTTCCCAGTTATCACTGCCAACTACTGGAATGCCATGCCCCCAGAGCTCAGGACGGACCTCTCACTTTGGTCGCTCTGCAAAAATCTCAAAACCTAGCTCTTCAAACAAGACCTCAAAAATAACCACTAATCCTACCCATATTCGCTCCCAGCCCCACTAGATGAGGTTGCCCAAAGGGTCCAGAGACCACCTCACTACACAAGACGAACACCCACCCGATGTAGGACCTAGACGCCCACTTCTCTGCATCTAACTGGCTGCACCTGCACCCTGCATTTTACTAAGCCCTAAAGTAGCTGGATCTAACCAATTCCGTTAACTCAAAGTCTGAGTGAGCTTGAATGTAACAGGATGCAATGAATTCCTATGTATAAGACTAAGACTAAATTGAAAGTATGTACAAGATTATGACTAAGTTAAAAGTAACTGGATGTAACCAACTCCTTAAGCACATGCGTATGAGTAAGCCTGAAAGTAACTGGATGTAACCAACCTCCTTATGCCCAAGACCGTTTTTTACTTGGCTGTAAACATATTCTTAAGTACAAGCACCCAGATGCCTCAGGGTTAGGTGCGCTATATAAATGTAATAAATAAATAAATACAAGAATGTATTATCACCATATGTATCGTTAATTTCAGAGAGTGTAGGCCCATATTAACAAATTACTTTGAATGCAAGCAGACATCCAAGGTCAAATGATAATGGGCCTCATTACGAGGTAGGTGGTAAGGGATTACCGGGACCGGTAAGGACGCCGGTGCCGGTAATCCCGTACCACCCTATTCCGAGGTCCCTTAGCGGGTCCCTTCCTTTAAGCCTGGTTTTACCAGGCGTTATGGAAGGGACCCGTTAAGGGACTTCAGAGCTAATAACGGTACTGCAAATTGCGCTACCATTATTAGCTCCCTCCCCATTCCCAGTGAGCCCTATGGGGGCTCGAATGGGAATGGGCAATGGTTCCCGGAATGGGGACTTACCTGGTCCTCCAAGGTTGGAATGATTCGGTAAGTCCCTATTTCGGGAACCCGGACCCAGAGTGCGGTAAGGGGGTAGCCATGGTGCTAATGGCACCATGGCTACCCCCTACCTTGTAATGAGGCCCATTGTGTTCTTATATAGCACTTGCGCTTATGTGCTCTATATAGAACAAATATACATACAATATCACCCAACCTGTGCACTCATTTATCAACCTCAGAAGGATGAAAGGCTGAGTTGACCTTGCCGGGATTCAAACCAGCAACCTGCAGATTACACACACATCCCTGCAGCAGCGCTCAACCCACTGAGCTATCTCACTGGCTAAACCTATCTTACTGGCTATTGTAAAATGAGCAATTACATGTCTGAATGTTCTCAAAATCAGAAAGCAAATTACACTCTATAGTGGATACCATTAAACTGGTAACAGATTTAACAGCAGGACAGTTCATCTGCAAGCCTGGTGCAAAGTTGGCCACATGTCAAGCATGTATGGATCTACTTTTCAGGCATCAGAGGTTGCCAGAAGTTGGCCTCACATGGCCTCCTGTACTCTGGGCACTCCTTACCTCATACATGCAAACAAACATCCTGAATAGCATGCCATGCAGATAGGAAAGATAAATAGATACATTACAAAAAAGGCATAATCAAATCAAGGGCGACTTTATGTGCTATGGTCAAACATTTCTACTCTGTACACAAGCTTTTAGGCACAATGATTTCATCAAGTGATTGAGGACACATAAATGAAATGTCTTGTGTGATCATAACAGAGACAACAACTGAAAAAGACATGCTGTAACTGGAACTTGCAAAGAGCAAATTACATAGTCCGAAATGGATGCTTATTCTATTCCAAATGCTTTTTGAAATTTGTTGTCTGCATTGCGAATTTGAGGTGTTTAAGAACATAGAATCCAGCGCCGAAGTCTTGCAAGCGCCTCGCGCAGAGAGGGAGCACAAAACAGCATTTTCATGCACCACGTATTCATGGATTTCCCGAGCCATTAGCAGCCATGGGGCAGCGAACATCCAGCAGCGCCAGTTACGCCCCCAAGACCGCCCCGTCAGCAGAAAAAAGCCTCAGAAATCCCCAATATGGCGCAAAGGCTTGCACGATCCGTGGTCCAGTATATAGACCCCCCTACATCGTAATTGTGTGCAAAATCTGCGTATACCCCCGGTCGCGCCATCCAATTCACGTGAAAAGGGCCTACCGTAACCCTGTGAATATGCGTACCCCGCTCGCGCTATCCAAATCACGTGAAAATGGCCTTGCCTCCCCCGTGAATACGCGCACCATGCTCGTGTTATCAAAATCGCGTGAAAATGCTCTTGCGTACCCCTGTGAATACACGTGCCCCGCTCGCGCCAGTCAAATCACATGGAAAGGGATGCGCGTGTGGTGACGGGTTTTGGGGGAGTCCCATGTTGTGTGGGCTGCCTGCAGGCTATGGACACGGGTGTTGGGGGGTCCCCTGTGGTGTGGGCTGACTGCGGGGCATGGTCATGGGTGTTGGGCTGCCTGCGGGGTATGACACAGGTGTTGGTGCTCCCCTGTGGTGTGGGCTGCCTGCGGGGCATGCTCATGGGAGTTGGGCTGCCTGCGGGGTATGGTTACGGGTGTTGGGGGGTCCCCTGTGGTGTGGGCTGCCTGCGGGGCATGGTGATGGAAGTTGGGCTGCCTGCGGGACATGGTCACGGGTGTTGGGGGGGTCCCCTGTAATGTGTGGCTGCCTGCGTGGCATGGTCATGGATGTTGGGCTGCCTGCGGGGTATGGACATGACTGTTGGTGCTCACCTGTGGTGAGGGTTGCCTGCGGGGCATGGTGATGGGAGTTGGGCTGCCTGCGGGGCATGGACACGGGTGTTGTTGCTCGCCTGTGGTGTGGGCCGCCTGCGGGACATGGTCATTAGTGTTGAGCTGCCTGTGGGGTATGGACACGGGTGTTGGTGCTCCCCTGTGTTGTGGGCTGCCTGCGGAGCATGGTCATGGGTGTTGGGCTGTCTGCAAGGTATGAACACGGGTGTTGGGGCGTCCCCTGTGGTGTGGGCTGCCTGTGGGGCATGGTCACAGGTGTTGGGGGTTGCCCTGTGGTGTGGACTGCCTGCAGGTTGCTGTCACTGGTGGGGGGTCAGGACCCTCATCTGGTTGTTGCTCATAGTCGCAGGGTGCCACCCCCTGCGCGTTGATGGCACCCACGATGTTCACGCAGATCCTTCTCCATCCTTCCTTGTCGAGGTGCGTGCGATGTTGAGAAGACGGCATCATAATGCCCCAGAACTTGCTCCACCAGGATACCAACTTCATTGGGACTTAAGCTGGCAGCCCTCTGCCTCTCTTCCGGGGGGTTGCCACTAGCCCCAGATTTTGCTTGGTCTGACATGGCAACGCCCGGGGCAGGTGTGGGTGGGCAACTGGGTCCTGGGGCTTGGCTGTGGAGCGATGGCACAGCAGTCAGGAGTCTTCTGTGTCAGCAGAGGTGGTCTCAGCAACAGGATCCCTGGCAATGGCTTCTGTGCAGGCACCAAATTGCAGGGCACGTAGGCAGCAGGCACACTGAGTGAGTTGGCAGCAGCAGATGGCTTGTAGGAGGCAGCTCGGGGCGTTGGGGGGCAGGTAAATGGCCTTGTGGGCTGGAGCGTGGTCTTCGATGTGTTATCGCGTGGCCAGCTTGATGCAGAGTGACTCCGCACATGCAAAAACAGCACGTTAGCATGGAATTCGAGGAAAGGTCCTTAGCGCGTAAGCTCATAAGTGACGTGACACACACGGGCGTTGCCTTCAGTACGGGTTAAAGGTCCGTGTAGGACACCAGTTCACTGTACGTGCTTTTCGTGGGGACCGACGTGTGTTATTCTTCTTCTTGTGGGTTCACACGTGATATCTTCACTACGGTTGCAGTTCGTACTTCTTGTATTGGTGGGGAAGTTCCCTACACGCACACACGCACGTGTTTTTCTTTTTCATTCAAGGCAGACGGAGAGTCGCACACGCTTTTTTCACACTGTGGTTGCCCCTGTATGCCGCGTACCCCATTTTTGAGATCAGAGTAGCCTGCGTGTTCTACGAGTACGCATTTTTTGTGTTCCTGGGTGCCACAGCGTACTGCAGGGTGTTTATTCCACGCATGTGGGCTACCAAGGGGTTGCATGCACGTTCATTTTTGTTTTTGGGGTGCCTGAGTGTTGCGTGACCTGTAATTTTTCCCCCTGGGTCACAGCCTCGCAAGAGCACAGGGGTATGTTTACCATCACGTTCCCTGCCCCCTTCACCCCAATTACCCAGGACAATTGGTGTGTGCACCTCCCATTCGCGCTTGTCCATCAGTGCCATGGTTGGGAGGCCACCAAGTGGTAAGGGCAGCAAAGCTGGGCGACCTCCCAGAGGTAGCTCTGGTGGGGCACGTGGCCAGGGTGGCCAGGGTGGCCAGGGAGTCCAGGGAGGCTAAGGTGGCCACAGTGGGGGATGTGGGCAGGCTGGTCCACGAGGGCAGGATGTCCAGGCACATGCTGGGAAAGCTATGTCCCCCCCAGCGGGTCAGGGTGATGCAGCTGCTGCGGACATCCCCAGCGCCCGTCTGACCCAACAGGCAGTGTCATCTGCTGTCATGAGCCCCAGGTTGTGGAAGCTGCAGGTGCAGCTGCGGGTACCACCACCCAGGCTCGGGGTCAGCCACCGTGGGCTGTATTGGCATGGGCACAGGAAGACTCCCAGGCCGATTTCCGTGTCAGGAAGGGCAAGGCACGTGTGGCTAAGGTTGCTGTGGCCATGCCACGTGTATCTGGGGCAGTAGTGACATCTGCTGCCCCAAGCAGACAGGTTGTGGCAGCTGCAGGGGCAGATGCAGCTGACACCACCCCGGCTGTGAGTCAGTCAGCCAGGACTGTGTCAGTCACGGGCCTTGGCACAGAGGCAGTTGTGGCACTGGGTCCTGGCGACAGCAACCAGCAGCCAATGCCTCCAGTCAGGCTTTCTGTTGTCATGCCATTGCCTGCTCCCATTGGCCAGTCCACCTTCGCCCCTGCCCCTACGGACCTGAGCGGCAGTAGCCACTCAGGGTCCGCACCACCTACCAAGAGAAGGAAGAGTGTTCCTGCACAAGAGTCTGGGACCCCACACACGGCTCAGGCCTCCGGCATTTCAATGATGAAGAGTTTCAATGAGGTGGAACTGGACACACTTCTGGGCTACGTGTCCGGACACGAAAGCAAAATGGTGGTGACGGCAGGGTGCAATACTACGCCTGCCCAGCGTAAGGCCCACTGGCAGTGCATCGCGGAGCGTGTTAGCGCAATGGGATTTGAGAAGCGCACAGCTGATGATTGCTATAAGCGTTGGTCTGACCTCCGACGCTGAGCAAAAAACAAACAGGCTTCTAATTACCCCTCTACTCTGGTGACTGGCAGTGGGCCGCCACCAGAGGACAATGAACTCACTACGCACGAGGAACTCGCTGCAGGGTTCATCGATGGGGGTCAGATCCAAGGAGTGGGAGACATGATGGATTATGATGCAATGTCCGGTGAGCGTTGATGTGTGTGTGTCCAGCCCATGTGTATTTTGATTGGTGATGTGTTACAAGGATGAAGGGTCCATGATCCCAAAAGTCAAAACCTTACCCCTAAAAACCCAATTAAAAATCAACTATCTACAAAATGTGGAGCAATGTTCATGGACTCCAAATAATAAAATAAAAAAAGGAAACCTAACACTACAGAACTATATACAAGGGCAGCGGGCTAGTCCTACGACTCACCGATGTTACCAAGAGTCTGGGCCAGGGCATCATCAAACTCTGTGTCAATATCCCGGAGGCGGGACTCAGCTCTATCCTCGAGGGCTCTCAGGCACTCTGTCATGCTCCTCTCAAACTCCCTGCGAGTCTCCTCAAGGAACTCTGCCCACCTCTCTGCCCGACACATGGAGTTCTCTGCCCTGGCCATGGTGAGTTATGCCCTCCGTGTCCGCCGCTGCTCTGCATCTATTCGCTGGCCCATCCACTGCCACACAGAAGACACACTTGTTCCTGGCTCTTCCTGCCCGTCGGCCGATGCCTGCCCCCGTGATGTTGTTGGCCCTGAGTCCTGACACCTCCTACGTCGAGCCTGCTGCTGCCTTGAAGCCATGTGCCTGCGCCACCAGGACTGCCTCCGGGATGATGGCACCCCCCGGAGCAGTCGTGCACATGCCCTGCTCGAAGGTGCCTGCACAACCTCCATTGCCAGTGGTCCTGTTGCTGGGGTGACCACCTCTGCTGAACCTCCGACTCCCGACTGTGGCAGGTATGTGATCTCCACCAGATTTTGATTGGGTGATGTGTTGTAATTGACTGCCAGTTCAGGCTATGTAGTTGTGACTGTCATGTGTGACCCATGTGATGCTTGACTGATACGTGCTTGTTGTGATGCAGTCTGCATTCAGGCCATGTGCTGCACACAGAGCCAATTCTCATCACCACACCTGCACCCTCCTTACATGCCAAAAACTCGTCAGACTCTCTTGTCCATATCCATGCTCCCAGACATGTTTTCAGATAGCCTGTGATGATCTTCCACTCAACACTCGGCCTATGTCATCACATGACTGATATCTCTGTGAGGTCACCCTGCAAGCTGGTCCCCCGAAGGGGCATGCTTCCTTGCGTCTCTGTCCCCCAGCAGCTCACTGTCTCGATGGTACTGGTGATTCACATGTTGGACTATTGCAAACGCCTGTCCCCAAATTCTGTGTATATGCACACTTCCCTCTGCTACTCTGTCAGACCTGTACTGTGTGGTACATACTTTATCCTTGATGCAGGGTGCCTCACTTGGACTGTGCAGATGGCACAGGCTCACAGTGGACATGAGTGTTCATTCATGACCATGTGCATTCCCAGCAGGCCCCTATGGGTCCGTGTCAAGCTACTCATTCTACTCATCTCCGGTATTTCATCTGTATCATGGTATTTAGTCATCCCTTTCATGCTCACTCAGGGTCAATTCCTCATAAAGGCAATTTTTTGGGTGTCCTCGTCTGTGTTGAGCGTAAGCCTCCCTCTGGTACAGCCTCCCTCTGGTACAGCCTCCCTGCCTCCATGCACTGGTGTTGTAGCTTCTCTGTGTCTGGGTGAATGTCTGATGATTCCTCATGTGTTGTGCTTTCTGTCCTCATGCTGTAGACTCAGATGACTTAGATGATGCAATTGACACTTGCGCACACTGTCTGCTACGACACAGTACTCTGATCCACCAGTCTGAGCCATGCACTGCCTCCCAGCCATTCCCCAAAATGGGGTCAGGGGGTGTTTCTGTATCCCTACAACCCACTGCAAACACTTTGCACATGATGTCTGCACTTTTCCTTACAGTGCCATCATGACTCAACATTGACATCACTGCTTTTGTGTTTCTACTGATAGTTGAGGCCGTACACATGTACTGCACTGCACCCACACACTTCTGAGCCCTGTTCAGCCTTCTACATACCTATTCACTTGTGAGATGTCAAAGTCACCTAGTATTACTGTATCTATGTGCCTTCCTCCAATGTATTGCAAAACACTAGCATTGTTGCATCCTGTGACACATGTGTCCTTTTGTCATAGTGATTTACATGTACAGTATGGCGACATGCATTGTACATGGGTCACAGACAGTACTATTTAACTTCCATCTGGTGCTGGTTGACAGTTCTGCCATTCCTGTGCTACGTGCCATCTGTTTGTTGGCATCTGTCATTTTTGTGTAAGGTCTATGCCAGGCAACAGCTTGTGTGTGATGCAGGTGCTATGCAAAATGCAGTACATGTGTTGGCTTCACATTTGACACAAGTCCATGTCTGCTTTCAGGGTCCCCTTCCATTTCATTGCCACTGCGTGCATGCTGGAGTTTGTGTCATGTGGGACATGGCTGCTTCATGTGTTGGCTGTCAACATTGTGATGCTTATGTGTGTGGTATATGATGTGTGCTCATGTATTCTTTTGGTTATTTGCAGGTGATGAGACACTGGGAGAATAGGAGGAGGAGGAGATGGCAGAGAGGGTGGAGGGTTCAGGGCACCAACCAGGCATCAGTGGAGGGTGTGGTGTGGTAGCCCATGAGCATCCATTGGTGCTCCAGACCATCCTGTCCAGGGCTGGCTCTGGGTACACCTCTGAGGATCTCTTTGAATCTGATGTCGAATTGGATATTGATCCACCCATGCCGTTACAGGTGAGTGATTCTGCAGTGGATGCTATTCTGTCCAACACACCTGCAGTGGGGGGATACCCCTCAAGGGGCCAGTCAGTGTTGGTATGTCCGCCTGTGGTGGTCACGGATGCAGGGCCACGGTCCACACCAGTTGTTTCTGTTCCTGGGGCAGCAGATCAACAGAGGAATGCAGTCCTGCAGCCACAGGCAGTGCAGCGCAGCAAGGACCAGGTCTCCTTGGGCCCAACAGGTGTGCTGTCTGGCAACGCAGTGGCCCTGCATAACCGGGGAACACTGTGTCGGAGAAGCCCATGTATGCCATTACACAGCAACAGGGGGCATCGTGTGAGATGATGGCTCAGGGCATGGCACGTGTGGTGATTCCATTCTCCCCCCTGAAAGGCAGGTGGAGCTCCAGCAGCAGGTAATGCGGTCCACGTGCCGCTCACACAGGCTGGACACATTGGCCGCCAACAGGGACCGACGGGCTGAACTGGAGGCTCTGCACACAGCCATTGCTGCTGAGGCAGAGGCCCACAGGGAAGCCCTGAGGGAAGAGAACATCTCCCTCAGAACTACTCTGGCTGCACTTTTGATGAGCCAGGGTACACGGGCAGAACAGCGGATGGAGCAGCTGGAACACACCATCTTGGCTGAACTCCATGCAAGCCGTGAGGTGGTCCGTCAGTTACGTGAGGCCTTGCAGGCAGTACTCCGTGCTACACCTGAGACCTTGAAGGAGGAAATCTGTGCTACACGTGAGGTGCTGCATGGGGACCTCCGTGCCATCTTCCTGCAGGACCAGGCTTACCAGACCCACATGCTTGCTGCCATGGAGGGGCATTCCGGGGCTATGCGTGGACAGGCACCCTTACCACACACACCTCCTGATATTCAACCAGAGGGTGACAACAGCGATGACTGATCTCTCACTATGGCCTAGCCGTGCAGACCATCAGCCCATGGAGGATTTTTTTTTTTATCTCAACATCCACACATGTGGGTGTTGAGGTGCACCCTGAACCTTCTCCCTCCTGGGTGCCAACTTCCAACCCCCCCCCCCACTTCCCCCAAAGACACCCCCCCACCCCGGTCCGAGGTCGCCCAAGGGCATTTTTATTTTTCCTTTTTTTGTCTATTGTGCATTCATGTAACAGTGTTTTGCTTTGTGTGGCAGCCAAAGGCATCCACTGTGTGTTCCGGATGGGCCCATACAGCCTTGTCTCATGTTGGTGTTTGTGGCTTGGGGTCCGGACACATATTCCACTCCTGCTTCCCCTTTCCATGGGCTTGCAAGGATGGCACCGTGTGACACAGAGGCATTTGTCTTCCGTGATATCTGTTGCCAGTCTGAAGTCCAGCCTGTGTAAACACCCCTAGTGGGGATTCATGATGGTTTCTCCAGGGCATGGTTAGCCTGCATTGTGGTTTGTATATTGTTAAATGTGCATGTTTTCATGTTGCTTATTGATGTATTGCCTTGCATGTCTAAATTGTTGATGCACTTCATGCTGTATAGGGTACCATGCCCCCTTTAGCTGTCAGAGACACACTCAAGATGGTAGATGGTCGTGTGGTGGCAATGTCACATGTGCTATAGTGATTGGTCACTGTCTGAGATTGTCACTGTTGGGTCCTGTGTTCATGATATGTTATGCTGGTGAATAGATAGTCCTGTGTTGTGTTTGCTTTTGATGTGTCAGGGGATCAGCGTGAGTTTTGCGTCACTGAGAAGTCCACGACGAAGAAGATCTAATGAGAAATGTACGCAACACTGAAAGTTTGTACATTTCCCATGGAAACATGCATTGAATACCCCTACAATCCCACACCACCACCCACACCCACAACACAAACACAACACACCCAACCCCCACCCACAACACCACCCCAACATACCCCCACGCACACCCTACTTACCTTCTGAGACATGTGTGTCCCTGCAGCACCAGTTCACGTTCACTTCCGTGATCGGGAACCAGCGCCGCTCACTATACCCGCATTTTTTTTTTTTTTTTAATTACCTGAAATGTATACCACCAAAGATTCAAACTTTGGGTGTTTGAACCTTTGGTGGCATTCATTTAAGTCCTTTGAGTATAGATCGGACATTTTTGGTCGGTCATTTTGTCAGATTCCATGTCAGAGGGAATTGTCTTTGACCTGTTTCCATTTGTCACGGTGCACTTTGTGACAGTTGTGTCATGTGTTGTGCATTTATTTTGGAGTTTTCACATTGAAAGCCTTGGCATGGTGTGTCGGGCAGGTGACATGGGGTTTGGGAGGGTTTAGGTGACATACCAGGATTTGGATGTGCTGTTTTGCATGGTGTTGGTGGATTATGCACCTTTCATGTGTGCCTTTTGGTCACACAGGATTGTTTTTGTAGCTAGGGATGCACACAATGTAGCACTTCCAAGAACACATTCTCAGGGTGGTAAGGTTGTGACAGTTGACTGTCCATTTGTCTTCATCGATTGTCACCTGGAATATGCCAGGCCTGTGTGCACTCCGCAGGGGTGGGATTTTTGGTGAAAAATGTAGCCACAAGCTGGGTACGGGCTGCCTCATCACGTGCCTTTAACCTCCTATGCACAGCGGCCGTGCATGTTGTTGGGGATGTGGGGGCACCACCATGTCCACCGGTATGTCCCACTGTGTTGCTACGTTGTGCAGGACACATGCTGCCACAATGAACCTGCACACTACTGGGGGTGCATATAGTAGCTGTCCACCAGAGAGGTCAAGGGAGCGCTCCACTATGGCCCTGGTTGCAATATGGGCTCTGCTGTATCTTACCTGGCGCGGGGTGGTGTGGTGGGGTTCCGTATTAGTGTCATCATGTAAGTGTTCAGAGGGTAGGCACTGTCCCCTGGGGAGTTGAGAATGGTTGTCATTAGTTGGGTTTGTCTATTTGTCTGTGTGTGACATGCATGCATGTGCACAGGCATTTGTACTCACCAATGAGCCATGTGTAGCCATGCCTCCCAGCTTCCAGGTACCGGTTTAGGGCTGACATTCTGACTATGAAACTGTCCTGGGTGGACCCTGGGTAGTTTGCATAGACAGAGGTGATGATTCCCTTGGCATCGCATACAACCTTCACGTTGATGGAATGCCAGTGCTTGCGGTTGCGATAGATGTGCTCAGTGGCACTAGGTTGATGTAGGGCCACATGTGTGCAATCAATGACACTGAGCACTTTGGGGAAGTGTGCCACCCCGTAAAAGTCCTGGACCACGGCCTGCCTTTCTGCGGGTGTTCTGGGCATGTATATGTGCCTGCGGACTGAGGGGTGTGCAGTCATGATTGCCAACACCTGGTGTAGGCAGCTTGACTGTGTGGGCTGTGAGACACCCCCAACTACGGCAGTTGTCAGCTGAAATGACCCATTGGCCAAAAAATGCAGGACATTGAGCACCTTTTCCAAAGGGCTCAGTGCTTGGGCGCACAGGGTGGGTGATGTGAGGTCATCCTCCCACTCAGTGACCAGGTCTCAGATGATATGAGGTGGAAACCTATACCTGCCATATACCTGGTCATCAGGCATCCCAAAAAGGCTGGTCCTGGGTAAAAAAATGCGGGCCGTGGCTATCCTCCTCCTCCTGTGGTGTCCACTGATCACTGCTGCGAGGAATGGTACATTCATCATAGCTGTGTATGCTTGTTTGTTGTTTGTGCGCTTTCGCCTGGCGTACGTGTTTCCGGCTTTGTGTGTCTTTTGACGCGCGTGGGTTTGCCCTGTTGAATTCCATGAATACATGTTGTTAGCGCGTGTGTGGGCGTTGTGAGGATTTTGCAGCGGTACTTCCCCCGTAACGCCCACATTTTCGCGTGTTGTTCCCCATTCAGCGTGTTCCGCCCCCTTTTTAGGTGTGTGCACTGGACGGTGTGCGCCTTCTCTGGGTGTCTCGTGCAGGGCTTGCGTGATGTCGCAATGACGTGTGGAAGCCGCGCGGATTCGGCACAGGTCGAGGGTAAGCCATGCGCAATGTGTTCCATGAATAGGGAAACGGGCGCTTGCGCGCGTTTTGCACGCGCGCGCTGCCATTTTCACACTTGCGCCCCCGTTTTCGCCGCACATTTATTCCATGAATTATCCCTACAAATCAGTGACTCACTCCCTGAAGTGTGCCTGAAATAAACCTTTAATGAGTCTAGCAATGATTGTATAGAATTCCAGAGAGACTAATTATTTGTTATTCCTATTCTTTATTTTGGGTCACGGCTCAAAGTGGTACACTTGTGGAACTCCCTGCTTTTATTTTAATATTAAGAGGCCTAAACAAGAAAGCCACTCACCCCAGAAACAAAGAGCCACATGGTGCTGGCCCCAGCCCAGTAGGATCCATCTAAAAAGAAAAAAAAAACATGTTTATTACATTTTCGTTTCAGGGATAGCAAGGGAGACCACAGGGGTAGCAAGGGAGATATCAGGGGTCCCCTAAATGACGCCTAAATGACGTCCTTTGCTGTGTTGCCTGGGGGTACGGAATATTGATTTCTTTTTATCTCTGCACCCACATAAACGTTTTGTAAACTATATTTTATCTTTGCTGCTGGATGAGTAGATAAAGAAGATTAGTGCATAATACTCGACTTTGTATCTTTAACAGAATATTAACCCCCATTCAGGGAAGTGCGGGGGATTAGCCATTGTAACAAATAAGGGGGCACATATCATCAGTCCTTTAGATGGAACTTGCCTGAACAAACTCTTAAGAAGAGCAACAGTATTTGCAGTTGTCTGTTAAAGCAGCCTTTTTGTAAAATGACCAGCCGTGTTTTATTTGCAGGCCAGTCCCCTCTATGGGTCTGGTCTGTTCTCCAGATTCTCAACTGAGGTGGATCCAGGGGTGGTCTGGGAACCAATAGAGGCCCTGGAAATAGTGCTGAAAGTGGCCCCATATTGCACATTTTCAGCAAGCCCAACCCTTTTCCTATGAGAACATTTTGAAATAAGTTAGGTTACCACACAAAGAAGCCCAGGGTGCAGAGGCCTACAGGGAAATCGCCAGAGTTCCCGAAGGCCAGTCCACCCCTGGGTGGGTCTGATGTATTTTAAGAACATATCACATAGCTCTCAACCATTTGTGTCGCAAAGGCGGGTGAAATCACCCGATTTTGTTTTTGGCGGGTGAGACGCCCATTGGAATGAATGGGTGTGCCGGAGGCTTGGCGGGTGAGTCAGCCCTTTACAAGGCGGGTGACACCCGCCAAAAGCGTGTGACTTGAGATCTATGAGCTGGCACGCAAAACCGCCTGATTTCGAACTTTGCTTCTCGTATGTCCCTTGTTCAACAACATTTACCAAAAACATCTGACGTGTTTGAAATATTTATGCTAGCGCCATTTTGACATGCCACAAGAAAAGCACAACAGTTTTTAGGGAGATTTTAGAGAGCGAGCCCCTATCTCTTCCCCTGTTCATAAGCAAGGGGAAGAGATGGCTCCGAAGATTGAGGAAAGATGACAACGTCCCCCTTCATCTGTCAGCCATCTTGCAGATAAGGGAGTTCGTATGTAATTGAACTTGCTTGGACCTGAACATCAGCTGCTGGGTGCCCCAGCCAGGTGCGTGTTTTGTAAAGCCCCCACCATAGCCCTGCATCCCAAAACAAAGGAGATACAAGAGGAGAGATTTAATCTGAGGATTTCGACTGCTAAACAGCGTCTGCTTGCATTTCTTGACATGCTAAATGCAGGGGATTTCCATCAGGAAAAACGTAATTAAACCTAATGGAAAGAAAAACATGAGGGTTAACGAGGCGCGGCTTAGCCAAAATGGCTCCTCTCGTGTGCATGAACGGAATCCTGGGCGTAGAACTGTTTAAAAAAAGGAATTAGCTTTGGGAAACAGATCTTCTGAACAAGTCAACCATAAATAACAACCTTATTAAGAAACACTACACAATGGGAACGTGTGCCCACTCTCAGAGCGCTTATACCTGCCCCTACTTAGGTTGCTGTGGCGGAGTAGCCACACAGCACTAGTCGGGGTGGGTGGAAGTCTTGTACTGCAGGTGCTGAAGCCAAGTCTTCACGTGCATTTTTTGAAATAGTGGCAATATGGGAAGATCGCCGGCTGTGGGGAGGGCAGCGTTGCTATGCGTAATTAAACGCAGCGTCCTTTGCAAGGGAGGATAACTCAGGGGCAACGTGTTTGTCTTGGAAACAAAACAAGGCAGAGCAACGCAGGTGCGAATCCCTGCCCTGCGCTAATTAACAGGCCTTACGTTGAAGCACTTGGACACGTAGTACTGCAATTGGGCATCATGAATGAGCACTGGAATATGAATTCCTTGTAATTGTATCGCTCAACAGCAAAACAACTGATTATGTAATTGTACAATTGAAAGGAATAATCTGTCGATTCTTTTATTTGTTCTTATTTTTGACTACTAAATACTAATAATAAAACCCCCAAAATTGGCAGACGTGATCTTAATGTGCAGTATCCTGAAAAATATGCTACAATGTAGAAAAGCAGCAGCAAAATGGGACATGGTGGCAGTCACCGAAAACAGAGTGCTGCCTCGTGCCCAAACAAAACAAGTGTGGGCACCACTTGCGGCTTTCTTTGGCTGCAGTATCGTGAACGTGTTTTCTGGGGTGCTTGGTTTTGCCATTGCTGCATTGTTCCATCTGCTTCTAGTTACATCACTTGCCAGGCCTTTCCTCAAAGAGTGAAGCGCACCCATGCTTTTCTAGGCACTACAATCACTTTTCTCCCCACACGCACATCACATTTAAATATTAATTGCACATCAAATGTAAGGTGCTTACATCATTTGCCAGATGTACTGATCAATTGATATTCCTATATGCAAGATATTAACATTGTATGCTAGGTCACATCATATTATTGAAATCACCTTTTTCCAGTTATTGACATCATTTGACCAGGTATTTACACTGCATTCCAGGTATTGCCATGAACGCCAGAATTCACATCACATGTCAGATGTTACCATCAAATGTCCAACTAGCCTTTTCCTTTGCAGTTGGTAAGCAGGTGCAAGTGGATCTAGGTCACGTGGCCTATGCCCCAACCACCTTCTTAGCCCTGCCTCTTCCTTTCTGCTCTTAACTCTTAGATCAAGGGTGTCTTTCAACCGGGCGACTCAAGTGAAGGGCAGATGAAGAAAAGGGCAGTTCCTGTTTGGACCTGCTCAGATCGGGAGAACCCAGGGCCGAACCCCTGCTCAGACAACAGGTAAGCATGCATTGGCATGTATTTTCTCCCTCCGTCCCCACAAGGCATCCCCAACATCACCAGAAAGCGCCAACATCAACGACATCGCCCCTCCTCTAAGGCATGGACTTTGCAATGCAGCAACCTCACCCACATCAGCCTCAAGCCTATCAGCACCCCCTTACCATCCTCAACATGGAAGTTTATGTTCGCCAACGTTCACCCACCTTTCACCCAGGCAGCAGACATTGCCAACCTCATCACTTCACACAACCATGACGCCATCTTCATTACCGAGATCTGGTTGACACCCACCTCCACCCACATAATAGACATCCTTGTCCCCAGTGGCTACAGCATCCAACTCAGAGGCCTGACGAACAAGACAGGCGGAGGCCTCACAGTCATCCACAAGACCATATGGCCCTGCACCAGACTTGACGTTGACAACATTGGCTCATTTGAAGTCCTCTGCTGCCACTTCCCACTCTCCCTTACAGACACAGTCTAATCGACCTAATAATCACTGCACTGCTCTGCTTTCCCTCCATTACAGTTCTCCTCTTCCGCTTGACTAGTCTGACCACCTGGCCATGCCTTTCAACATCGTGCGCACCACCCCAGTCAAGCACTCCCAGCAGAAACCCATCAGACAAACCTTCAGGTCCTTCCAGAACTTCCCATTGGAAGCTCTCATGGAAGACCTTGCCAAGCTCCACCTCACATGGACCGAACCCCCCCAACTGAACTACGACTCTTTACTGGTAGCACTCAATGCCACCCTCACAGCCTCCATTGACTGACAAGTGTCCCTGAAATGACGTACCTGCAAACCGAAACAGTCAGCACCCTGGCACACGCAGATACTCAACATCAGAAAAAGAGTAATCAGGAAACAAGAGAAAACCTGATGCTGCTCCAGGACCACATCCGACCTGGTGCTCCTCAAGCAACTTCGAGCAACACGCCGACAACTAATCACACAATCTAGGCGTCCTACTATCAGAACACCATAACCGAAGCTGATAACAAAAGCAGAGCCCTCTTCAAAGCGGTCAAGCACTGGGTCAACCCACGACCCGAAACTGCCACACCACACTACATTGTAAAATCCACTGCCATCAACACCTTCTACATTGAAAAAATCAGCAAGAATCGCCAGCACATAGTCTCTAGCTCTGCATCCACAGACCCACCTCAAATCCCTCCTCGCGAAATCTCCACTCCCTGGACAATATTCAAGACACTCTCTACAGAGGACCCGGTAGAAACCCAGGCCACCCTCAAAGTCACATCATATACAGACAACACCCTCTCAGCATCCATCCTCTAGACCCTCCCCACAGAAACTATCCTTCCCTACCTCGAGATAATTAACAGCTTCCTAACTCAAGGCACCTTCCCATCGACCCTAAAGACAGAACAAATCCTCCCTCTACTAAAAAAACCCATCTGGAACCCGACAATCTTGGTAACTTTCGCCACATCACTGATCTTCCCTTCCTAGAAAAGATCATCAAGAAAGCAGGAGCTGTGCAAGTGCAACAACACATCGACACCAACAATCTCCTCCAATCCTACCAATCCGGGTTAAGACCCAGATGCAGCACAGAAATGCAACCATACAGGTGGTCGCGACACCCTCAACATCCTTGACAATGGCCAACCCTGCTTCCTAGTTAAACTCGATCTCTTGGGCGCTTTTGACACAGTAGACCACCAGGCTCTCACGGACACCCTACATCGGCACATGGGGATCAGCAAGCTTGTCTTACACTGGTTAAAGTCTCACCTCGCCAACCACCAGCATATTCTTCAGATGGATTCCTCTAGATCGCCAATGCTACCTGTTACATGTGGAATCCCGCAGAGTTTGATCCTCACCTCAGTGGTCTTCAACCTATACATGGAGCCATTGGGACCCCTCCTAGCCACACACAACATCCACTAATGTGCCAACGACACACAGATATACCTCACGATCGACTCCATCAAGGACATCCACAGGCTCAAATCCTGCCCCCTGCTGATCCAGTCTTGGATGTTCAGTGCATACTTGAAGCTCAACCCATACAAGACCGAATTTCTACTCCTCAGAAACAACACTGAACACCCATACTAACAGACCAGGCTATCAACCATGAACCCTGAGGGCTTCACACCCAAGCTCACCTCATGCACCAAGTCCCTTGGGTTCCACATCGACAAACACCCCTCCTTTAAGATACACATGGCTAAGAAAGCTCAGACTGCTTGTTATGAGCTCTGGCTCGTGCAGAAAGTCAAGCCCTTTCACCCTCTGGACAGCTTTAGCTCCACCATTCAAGCGCTGCTCCTATCCCACCTGGATGGGGCCAACATCCTCCTCAAAGGCCTCCCATTGTCCTCCCTTGTGCCCCTGAGAAGTGTCCTACACTTGGCCACACACCTCATTAAGGGTCTACGCAGATACAACCACATCACCCCGGCCCTCATCGACCTTCACTGGCTCCCACTTCATGAAAAGATCACCTTCAAGTCTTGCTGCATCATCTATAAGGCAGTCACCCTGAAGTCACCCAGCTACCTTGCAGAGAAGCTCAGCATCTCTGGCGGACAGCGCACCACCAGAAGTCAGGACACATGCAGACTTGAAATCCGGTGCTGCAAACAGGAAAGGACCAGAAAACAAGCATTTTCTGCCTATGGCCCAAGACTATGGAAGCCCTTCCCATCAGCATCAGTCTCGCCCCTATGCTCCTACAATTCAGAAAATAACTCAAGACCCACCTCTTCAAGGAGTCTCTTCTCCTCAACACCTATCATCTCGCTCCCGGGCACCTGACTTGCTAGATTTCGTCTGCTCATCTCCACCCCATTACCCTATACAGCTGTATCCGTCCTCTGTGCCCCTATGTATCCCACTCCCACTGTATATCTTTTCTTTTGTTACCTCTGAAAAGCGCTCCGATATGCATCTGTACTGTTGTATAACTCTGTAAAGCTCTCTTTTTTGTATCTGTATTGTTGTATACCTCTGTAAAGCACTCTGTTGTTTATCGAAGCTAGGTCTGCGCTCAATAAATATAATAATAATAATAATAATAATAATAATAATAATAATAATAATAATAATAATAACAATAATAATAATAATAATAATAATAATAATAATAATAATAATATGCCACATAGTCCTATCACATATCCTGCTATTTCCATCTAAGGCTTGATATTGCAATCACATTGCAGAAAGTCAAGCCACATGGCAGGTATTTTGATTCAATGTTCAGTTGCCCACACCATTACTATACATTATCATCAACACAGCAGCCATCATATGCCAGATAGACTCATAATGAGACAGGTACTCCCATTATATGCCAGGCTTTAAAATCTAATGACATGTATTCCCACCAAACACCCAGATATTCCAATCATTTTGCATTAATCATCATCATGTGGCCAGTTAAAGTATAAACATGATACAACACCTTAAGATGCCCAGATACTCACATAATATGGCAGGTATTTCCATCAAATGCTATGTACTCAAGTCATATGCCAGGAATTGCCAGAAAATCTCCAGGGGAGCTAATCTTAGTTAGTGCAGCCTCAGCATATGCCAGGCATGCCAAGCAAGGCGCTGTCTACACACATAATATGCCAGGTATGTTTTACTGAATGCCAAGTCCTGAAAGCATCTGCCAAGTAGTGCCATCCAATGCCCACATACCCACATCATATTCCAGGCATTGCTATCAAATGGCAGGTACTCACATCATATGCTACATAGAACCATCAAAGTTGCAAAAGGTCACATAACATGCCATGAACATTGCATGTATTTACATTAAATTCCAAGCGCCCGTTTACTGATTCATGGAACACATTGAGCGTGGCTTACCTGAGACGTGCGCGGAATCCAAGCGGGGCCAACACGTCACATCAACACTGCAAATGCCTTGCATGAGACGCACAGCGCAGGCACATACCGTCTAGCGCAGTCACCCAAAAAGGGGGCGGAAGATCTGGAATGGGGAACAAAAAGCGCAAATGTGGGCATTACGTGGAAAGTACCACAGCAAAATACTCGCAACGCCCAAATGCACGCCAACAACATGTATTCATTGAATCAAACAGGGCTCTCTGGCACACGAAACAAGACGCGCTAATCTCAAAGCACATCCGCCACGCAAAAGCTGGCATAAGCGTCACCGCGCACAAAAAACAATGCATAAAAAGCCAGGGCATGCATATTTTTAACCAGGACCAGCCTTTTTGGCATGCCTAATGACCAGGTCTATGGCAGGTATAGGTTTCCACCTCATATCATCCTAGACCTGGTCAGGGAGTGGGAAGATGACCTTACATCCCCCACCCTGTGCTCTCAAGCACTGAGCCCCTTGGAAAAGGTGCTCAATGTACTGCATTTTTTCATCACTGGTTCATTTCAGCAGACAACTGCCATAGTTGGAGGCGTTTCACAGGCCACGCAGTCATGATGTGTACACCAGGTGTTGGCAATCATGACTGCACGCCCCTCAGTCCGCAGGCACATATACATGCCAAGAACACCCGCAGAAAGTCAGGCTGTGGTCCAGGACTTTTATGGGGTGGCGCACTTCCCCAAAGTGCTTGGTGCCATCAATTGCACCCATGTGGCCCTACATCCACCTGGGGCCACAGAGTACATCTATCGTAATCGCAAGCACTGGCATTCCATCAATGTGCAGTTTGTATTTGATGCCAAGGGAATCATCACCTCTGTATATGACAACTATCCAGGGTCCACCCATGATAGTTTCATATTCAGAATGTCACCCCTACACTGGGCCTTGGAAGCTGGGAGGCAGGGCAACACATGGCTCATTGGTGAGTACTATTGGCCCTGAAAATGCATGCATGTCTACCACAGACGAAAACACAGCACTGACAACCCATCTTACCTCCACAGGGAACAGTGCATACCCTCTGAGCACCTAAATGATGACGCCAATACAGAAGCCCACCTCACCACCCCAGGTATGATACAATGCAGCCCATATTGTAACTAGGGCCATAGTGGTGCGCACATTCTGAGTGCTCAAGTCACGCTTCTTTGTCGTCGACCACTCTGGTGGCGAGCTACTAAGCACACCACCAATAGTGTGCAGGATCATTGTGGCAGCATGTGTCCTGCACAACGTTGCAACACAGCGTGGCGTCCCGGTGGACATGGTGGTAATCCCATATCCCCAACCACATGCATGGTGGCTGCGCATGGGAGTGGAAAAAGCAAGTGGCGAGGCTGCCCGTACCCAGCTTGTGGCACAATCTTTCACCTAAAATCCAAACCCTGTGGGGTGCACACAGCCCTGGCACATTCCAGGTGACAATCAATGATGACAAAGGGACTATCATCTTTCCCAACCTTACCACCCTGAGAGTGTTGCCTTGGAAGTGCCACATTGTCTAAAAGTAACAAAATCTGGTGTGAACAAAAGGGACTCATGGAAGATGGAGTATTCCACTAACACCATGCCAAAATACACATCTAAATGCTGGTATGTCATCTAAACCCTTTCACACCTCATGTCACCTGTCTCACACACCATGGCATGGAATGCAATTACCAAAACGAGAAACAAATGGCCTACACATAACACCAATGTCACAAAGCACTCAACAATCAATGGACCAAGTTCAGAAATAAATCACTCTCACCCATGAATCCAACAATGTACACATCAATTGGCCAGTACAACATACCACATAAACAGCACCCAAGAGTGAATCCGTCTGACCGTGACCATACACAATTGCACCTGTGCCTCAATGGGTTGTGACTCACACATGGCACCCTTGTATAGTCTTGTGGCACTGCCAACCAAAGTGAGCAGGGAATCGCATACAGGTGGACGTTCAACAGAAATGGAGACAGCCAAGCCAAAACATAAAGAAGGAACATGAACAAAGTATGGTTCCCAATGTGCAAACAAAAAGGGACAAACAATCATGAATCCCACTAGGGTTGTATACACATGTCGGACTTGAGACTGCCCACAGACATAATGGAAGGCCCATGCCAATGTGTAAGTCACTTTCACATGCTGCCCGCTTTGCAAGCCCATGGAAAGGGGAAGCAGGTGTGCCATATGTGTTTGGACCCTAAGGCACAAACAAGGAGGGTACCAACACGAGACAAACCTGCATGGGTCCAGCTGGAATCTACAGTGGATGCCATCGGCTGCCACACAAAGCAACACACTGTCACATAAATGCACAATAGACACAAAAATGAAGAAACAAAAATCAAAATTGCCCATGGGGTTCAAGGGGGGCACACAGGAGGGAGGAGGTGCATGTCAACACCCACATGTGTGGATGTTGAGAAAAATAAAAGACCCTCCATGGGGTAATGGACTGCACGGCTATGATGGATCCGGAGATCTGTCACTGCTGTCGCCACCCTCTGGTGTTGCATCAGAATGTGTTAGTGGCAAGGGCGGTTCACCACATATAGCCCTGGTCTGGTCCTCGATGGCAGTGGCCATGCAGGACTGAGAGGCTTGCATCTGCAACATGATGGCTCGGAGGTCTCCATGCAACACCTTACAGGATGCACCCAGTTCCTCCATGATGGCACAAGTCATCAGTTGCATCTGCTGTTCAAACCGTCTACTGCCGGTTGCCTCAAGTGCAGCCAGTGTAGTCCTGCGCGACCTATACTCTAACCTCCCTGTGGGCTCGACCCTCTGCAGCCAAGGATGCACACAGATCCCTCAGGTCTGCCTGTCGGCTCCTGTTGCTGGCCAACATGTTCAGCATGTGTGAGCGGCATGTGGACCGCAATTCCTGCTGCCAGTGCTCCACCTGTCTTGCCAGGGGTATCATGAAATTGACCACCCTATCCATTCCCTGAGCCAACATCCCATGTGAAGCGTTGTGCAGCAGCATACATGGACTGCTCCCACACAGTATTGCCAGCTAACATACAGCCTCCACGTTGGCAGACCCCACGCCTGCCCTGACCAAGGGAACCTGGCCCTTCATGTGATGGCGCTGCCTGTGGCTGCAGGACTGCATCCCTCCCCTGATCAGCTGCCCCTGGCCCAGGAGTCAATACTGTGGAGCGTGACCCTGCAGCCATAACCACCACAACCGGACGTACCAGCACTGACTGGCCCTGTGAAGGCTCTCCCCCCCTTCAGATGTTTGGGAATCAACTGCACCCACAGTCGATGCACTCACCTGCGACATCATAGAGGCATCCATATCTGTTTCACCACGAGTTCCATAGACTTCCTCAGAGGCCGACTCAGACTGAGTCATGTCCAGGATGGACTGTAGCACCAGTGGATCTTCACGGGCTACCACACCACGTCCTCCACTGTTGGTCGGTTGCATCTCAGTATCCTGTACCTCCTCCACCTCCTCCGCTGCATCCAGTGCCTCATCACCTGCACATGGAAAGAAAAAAAATGATGAAGAGGCACGTAAACAGCATAGCCCACACACATAAGCATCACAATGTCGGCATGCAACACATCAACCTGCCATGTCACAAACTCACACACGTACGTACTGTCAATACAAGTGAAGGGCAGCATGATAGCAGACATGGACGTGTGTGGAAGGGCAAAAAAAACACAGGTAGTGCATGCTTCATAGCACCTGTTCCACCCATGTGAACCTGAATGGCATAGTTAATTCACCAACATCCATGATGCAAACACACATGCCACATAGCATAGGCATGCCTGGCCTGTGAAACTGGATAAGACGGAACTTCCTGACTACTATCCCAGAGCCAAATAGAATGGATGTGACATGACATGGCATGTAACTCACTAACTCAATACACACTAGTCTCACAAGGTGCTACGATGCAAGGATGCTCTATACAGTGAAGCCGGACACACACATTCCATTAAACCATGCCACAGTCACATCACGCCAGTGAACATGCATGGCGAAGGTGATCCCTGTGGTTGTCAGTGGGACTGGTCAGTGCAGTACATGTGAACGTCCTACAAAGGAAACACATGATCATTCAGGAAAAAGTTGTGGCCTGGTGGAAGTGCAGACATCAGGTGACAATTTCTGGAAGAGGGTTGCAGGGCCACAGTAAGCAGCCACCGGTTGGGGTAGACTGGGGGAGGCAGTGCATGGGTTCAACTGGTGGCTCATAGGACCGTGTATGAGATCAGAGTGTGGGCAGGTGACTAGTGTATTCTCACAGTCATCCAGGACTCCAGCAGGGTAGAGGAGGAGTGAAAGCACAACACATGAGGAAGCATCAGAAGTGCCTCCTGACAGGGAAAAGGTTCACCTCAAGTTCCATTGAGGCATGGAGGCTATACCAGAGGGAGGCCACAGCCAAAGATAGACATCAACCACAAACTAAATGATACATGAGAAGTAATTGACCCTGAGTGAGTACGAAGGGGATGATCAAAGCCCATGAGAAGGAAGCAAATGTGGAAGATGGAGTAGAAGGAACTGCTGCCCCAGGACCCATAAGGCCCTGTGGACAATGCACAGGGATTGTAAATCAACAGTTGTACCCACTGTGTGCCACTGCCATCATCACACACCCAGGAAGAAACAATACATGCCCCCAAGACAAAATGACAATTCACACAGTCCTGTTCTCGATGATTAGCAGAGGGAAGAGAGTAGAAGCACAGAAATCTTGGCATAGGACATTGCAGTACCCCACCACAGGTATGTCCACTCCTCTGGAGACAGCGGGCTGATGGGGGAAGGTGAGGAAATGAAGATTACCCCTGAGGAGGTTCAGCTGGCAGGGTGATCTCTCAGAGATGTCAGAGATGTGCACAGAGAAGGCAAGTGTGTAGTGGCATGTGGTCACAGGCTATCTGCCATCACTGGCCCAAGAGAGGCCAGACAGAGAGTGACATGAAATGAATGAGGAGGTGTACACATGGGGTTTGTCACAGTGTGAAGCACATTGTGCGTATGCAGGTTGCAGGAACATAAGCATGTGTCAGTCCACCATGACATGGTTCACCCATGGCAGTCATATAAATGCATGCTGAACTGGCAGACAATCAATACACTTCATCCTAGCAACAGACACATGTCCTGGACACACACGCATCACCACTCACCAGACATCCCCTCATTAATTGGCAGGTTTCCCATGCCTCGGATCTGCTCCACATCAATGGGCTCACTGATGAGTTCTTCCTGTGGGGTGAGTTTTTCGTCCTCTTGTGGTGACCCACCTCCAGTCACCAGAGTAGAGGCGCAGTTGGCAACCAGCTTATCTTTGGCTCAACGCCAGAGGTCATTCCAACGCTTCACTGCCTGCACAGCTGTGCGCCTCTCAATGCCCAAGGAGCTCATACGATTGGCGACACACTGCCAGTGGGCCATACGCTGGGCAGGCGTATGTGTGCTCCCTCCCCCCACAAGCATGCCCTGTTTGTGTTCCTGCACGTAGCCCACGAGGATCTTGAGGTCCTCATCACAAAAGCTCCTCTTCCTCGATGTGCAGGTCTCCTGTGCCGTGCCTCGGGACTGAGCCTGTTTGTCTACTGCACGCTTTCCCTTCTTGCAGGGTCGTCCATACCCGGAGTGGCTGGGACCACTTGGGTTGGTAGGGGCTGGAGCACTGGGGGACTGGGCCAAGGCATCAGCCACTGATGCTGTGACTGTAGGTAGCCTTGCTGGCATCTGTACCTGGGTGCAGGTGGATGGACCTTTGTCCACAGGTCTCTTGGCATTGGAGACACGGACATCTGCCCCTGCGTCTTGGTGGACCTGGGCCGTGACCAACACAGGCCTGGCTGGGGGACCCGGAGCCTGGGTTGGGGGTGCTGCAGCTGCCCCTGCAGCTACCTGACCCTGGCTGGTCTGGCCAGCAGATGATACTGCTGACCCTGGACCCCGGGTGCTGGTGGAAGGTCCCTGCACCAGACGTTGCTTGCCCTTATTGACATGGACATCTGCCCCTGTGTCTTGGTGGACCTGGGCCGTGACCAACACATGCCTGGCTGGGGGACCCGGAGCCTGGGTGTGGGGTGCTACAGCTGCCCCTGCAGCTACCTGGCCCTGGCTGGTCTGGCCAGCAGATGCACTGCTGACCCTGGACCCCAGGTGCTGGTGGTAGGTCCCAGCACCAGATGTCGCTTGCCCTTAGGGACATGGACTTCTGCCCCTGGCTCTTGGTGGACCTGGGCTTTGACCAACACAGGCCTGGCTGGGGGACCCAGAGCCTGGGTGGTGGGTGCTGCAGCTGCCCCTGCAGCTACCTGCTCCTGGCTGGTCTGGCTAGCTGATGACACTGCTGACCCTGGACCCCAGGTGCTGGGGACGTCAGCATCAGCTGCATCATCCTGACCCTGTTGGGTGTGGGGCATGTCACTCCCTGCAAGGACCTGGGCATCTCGGGCACTTTGGGCACCTCAGCCCCCTCGGGCACCTCTGCCCTCTCACCCACCCCTGCCAGCTGTGCCACCCTTGGCCCCCTCGGCGACCTCCGCCAGTTGCGCCACCTTGGCCCCCTCGGTCACACCCACCACCTCGGCCACCTTTGCCTCCCTTCCCACTTTTTGACCTCCCAGTCATGACACTGATGTATTAGTGCAATGGGAGGTGCAGCTACCAATTGGCCTGGGCAATGTGAGTGAGGGGTCAGGGTACGTGATGTGAAACATACCAGTGTCCCTGCTCTTGACCAATGTTGTTCATGTGTGTGCACACATGCATGCATGTGCGATTTTAGGATTCCGATGCCATGGGGCATGTACTGGGGAGCATGACCAATGGATGGGTGTTGAGGTGCACAGGGAGTGTGCAGCGTGTGGTGGCATTTGATTTGACATGTGCTGCATGAATGTATATTGCTCCAAAGTGTTTTGAGGTGGGGGTGTCCCATGAGATGGCCTTCCTGCAGGTTGCTGTCACTGGTGGTGGTGAGGGGGACATGAGGCGGGGCCTGCCTGCAGGTTGCCGTCACTGGTGGTGGTGGGGGGGGACATGAGGTGGGTCCTGCCTGCAGGTTGCCGTCACTGGTGGTGGTGGGGGGGACATGAGGTGGGGCCTGCCTGCAGGGTGCCATCACAGGTGATGGGGGGTCCCATGTAGTGTGGGCTGCCTGGGGGGTGTGGTTACGGGTGATGGGGGGCCCATGAGCTGTGGGCTGCCTGAGGGTTGTGGTCACGGGTGATGGGGGTCTCACGTGGTGTGGGCTGCCTGCAGGGTTTGGTCACGGGTGATGTTGGGACCAATGTGTTGTGGGCTGCCTCTGGGGTGTGGTCACGGGTCATTGGGGGCCCATGTGTTGTGGGCTGCCTGTGGGGTGTGGTCACAGGTGATGGGGGGCTCCCATGTGTTGGGGGCTACTTGTAGGGTGTGGTCGTGGGTAAATTGGGCTGGGATGCGGTTGTCCTGTGATGAGGGATTTGTGCGTGTTCGCTGGGTACGCCATGAGTTTCCACGCGACTTGGCTGGGGTGTGGGTGGAGTGATCACAGGGGTACTCATTGCACAGCCTGGACGCACCCCAGCCAAGTCGCGTGGAAACTCTTTGCGTAGCCCAGACGCGCCCTGGTGAAATCGCGTGGAAACTCATTGCGTAGCCCATACGCACCCCAGCTAAGTCGCGTGGAAACTCATCGCGTAGCCCGGACACACCCCAGCCAAGTCACGTGGAAACTCATTGCATAACTCAGACGCACCCCAGCCAAGTCGCATGGAATCTCATCCCGTAGCCTGGACGCACCCCAGACAAGTCACGTGGAAACTCATTGTGTACCCCGGACGCACCCCAGCCAAATTGTGTGGAAAGTCATTGCATAGCCCGGACACACCCCAGACAAGTTGCATGGAAACTCATTGCGTACCCCGGACGCACCCCAGCCAAATCGCATGGAAACTCATCACATAGTCTGGACGCACCCCAGCCAAGTTGCGTGGAAACTCATTGCGTAGCCCGGACGCACCCCAGCCAAATCACGTGGAAACTCATCACGTAGCCCGGACGCACCCCAGCAAAGTCACGTGGAAACTCATTGCTTAACCCGGACGCACCCCAGCCAAATTGCGTGGAAACTAGGCATGTGCCCTGTCTTCAACAGATTTTCACACGATTTGCCTCGGGTGGGGGGCGGTATGCTGGACCAGGGATGACACAGGGGCTTGCGCCGTGTGAGGCATTTTGCTGGCTTTTTGCTGTGCGTGGGGGCGTGTTGGGGCGTTACTGGTGTAGCTTGCGCCACGGCTAGTGATGCCTCGGATAATCCATGAAAACGCGTGACGCACAATTGTTTATTTGCACCACGGCTGATGCACACGTGGCGCATGCTCCTTCTCAGCACACGGCGCTTGCGCCTTAAATGCGCTGGTATGTGTTTGTATCAAACACCTGTGATTGCAATCAATTGCAGTTACTCCCATCATATGTCGGTATTGCTATCAAATCTGAGATACATCAAAGAGGCAGAAGCAGGAAACAGAAATGACAGGTTTGATGTTGTCCTCATGCACTTCTGTTGGCAGCAGGATATGAGGACTCGGTCCATGTAATACCTCTGCCCAATTTACAAGTCCACTATAAAGGTAGCAGGCAGGGGAGCCATGTGGGGCACTCTGAGGGCAGAGATGCTTCACATCTCTTTCGATGTCAACATCAGGACAGGAGAAACGTATTCCCGCTCTCTGCTGGGACAGTGCTCTGGTTGCAAAAACAGAGGCGACCAATGTCTCACTCACTTACTTCCCAGCTGCCAAATGCCAGGCATTTTGCCAGACAGAACACCAGGCTCATTCGCTTCAAATGCGCCACCCATCTACTCGGGTCAGCCTTGGCAAAGGGACTGGGGAGATGGTTGGGGTAGGGAGACAGCAGGAACACGCTACTCCTTTTTATTGGCGTTGAGCCTTCCTGATTGGTGGCCTACAAGAGAACAAGATGCGGGATCAGAAATTGTCTCTGATAGGCCTGGATTCTGCCGTTCTGGGAGTCTTCTCCTTCTCTGGCTTCCCGCACCTTGATTTGACACTAGAGGGTGTTTAAGGAAACACCCCACCTTGCATTTAGGGAACATGCAGTTTGTCCTCCTGTTACATGACACGATGTAAGTAGTATACAGAATACAATGCTGTCTCCATGGACAGCAACACTAAGACAAATCGGTTGTCCAGTGTTTCTGGTGGCTGCTGATGGCTGTTGGATGCAGTGAAAGTCCACCGAATGTAATCAATCATCATCAAAATCAATGTTTTGTGGGTGTAATATGCCAAGTGTCGCCTCAAATGCCCCAATAGTACCATCATGTGCCTGGCATAGGCAATATTTGCTAAACGTCATACGTGCATCTGAAGCCCTCATGTGTTGCGCTATGTTATATTACTTCACATTTTAATAGCACCTTACTGTCAGTATTATGGCTAGCTTCAAAGTTCTTTGGGGTGTGTGGCCTTCAGCAGACCATAGTCAAGATAAACAGAGCAATGACATTGAATGTGAATAAAGAATGTAGGCAATTGGCCAATTATTAGCAAAGATGATTTGTGGTGTAGAAACATTGTGTTAGCTGTTGTATGTTCAGCGTTCAGGCACTGTGTTGATGAGTCAATGAATGTGTGACAGCTGGGCCACATTTGTATTGGGACTCAGGCATAGTCTATGGGGTGCATCAAGTGAGAACAAATTAGTCTATCAATTCCAAAGGCTTCCGTCTATGGTTGAGGGTTCTGCAACAATTCACATGCAACACTTTACATGCAATCACATGCACAATAAATAAAATGCAACCCCATGCACATTACATACACTTTTTGCAGACATGTTAATGATACTTTGCAATCCATATCCACCTGTTGGGCAAATGACCAGTCCCACCCTACTTTGAAAGTCATCAGATAAACTCAAGAAACAGGTCACAACTTTACAAGCAGTAGATATTGGGGGATATATTTACCCACTCAGCAGTACTTCCCCACATCACCAAGCTGCATTTCAGCAGAAACAGCAAAATGGCAAAATTCCACCTCGTATCATCCTAGACCTGTTCAGGGAGCGGGAGGATGACCTTACATCCCCCACCCTGTGCTCGCAAGCATTGACCCCCTTGGAGAAGGTGCTCAATGTCCTGCATTTTTTGGCCACTGGGTCATTTCAGCGGACAACTGCCATAGTGGGGGGGGGGGTCTCACAGGCCACACAGTCATGCTGCCTACACCAGGTGTTGGCAATCGTGACTGCGCACCCCTCAGTCCGCAGGCACATATACATGCCCAGAACACCCGCAGAAAGGCAGGCTGTGGTCCACGACCTTTACAGGGTGGCATACTTCCCCAAAGTGCTCGGTGCCATAGATTGCACCCATGTGGCCCTACGTCCACCTAGGGCCACTGAGCACATCTATCGAAACCGCAAGCACTGGCATTCCATCAACATGCAGGTTGTATGCGATACCAAGGGAATCATCACCTCTGTCTATGCAAACTACCCTAATTAATGGAGATATCAATCATGTACTCACCCAAATTGATTACAGACATGGCGTGGTTAAAACCCACTCAATCCCCACTAGGGGTGTTAACACAAGTAGTACAGCAGCAGACAGGCCACAGATATGAAGAAAGTCCAAAGCCCTTGTGTAAATGGTTGTTACACCGAACCATCCTTGCGAGCCCATGGATAAGGGAAGCAGGAGTGGCCTATGTGAGTTAGGACCCCAAGCTGCAAACACATACACGAGACAAGCTTGAAGGGCCCAGCTGGAACAGACAGTGGATGCTTTCAAAAGCCACAAAGCACCACACCGTCACATGAATGCACAATAAACACGCAATTTTAAACTATATTAACTAATTAAACTAACTATAAAAAACCTATATTAACTAATTAAACTATCAAAAACCATATGTCACGACCCTCAGCCCTGATCCCCACTGGCAAGTCCATTGGCCAGGTGGAATCAGGACTCGGATAGCTTATAAGGACTGGCATCCACTTCTAAGGCCCTCTTGGGGCCAGTCCTGGCGCCTTTGGCACCAGGCTCATAAACATTGTGGAACTACTTTTTAGAGCTTTCAGCCAACATGGAGGCATCCACATAGCTTGATTCCTAGAACCAAGCTATGCGGTCTAGTGTTTTGGGTGTGGTGGCCTAGGGACTACTTTACCTGGACTACTTTGCAGTGGCTATTTAAACCACACCCGAACAAGACAACACGCTTCGCTTTACTTTGCTACTAGCAATGTGACGCTCACCGTGTCCAGCTTTCTCACGAGCCTGACAAATTCCGGACCTGCAGAAAACAAAGAATATCGTTAGCAGCAGAATCTTACCTCTAATCTGCATCCTTCATTGCTCGCAGCACCTGGGCAGCTCCGTTTGAAGAGTTTGCCGCCCGGATCGAAGGACCTGAAAAAAGGGAGAAAGACATTATTAAAGGAGGTAAGAGACATTACAACCAGAAAGCGCTTAGAGACTTACCTGGCTGGCTGATTTTCGACCGGCATAGCTCCGGAACTCCATCTGCGCTGGGAGGATACCGTGACCTACGAAAAAGAGAAAAGCATAGGTCAGTGAGGACAAGACATCGCTGCGCTGCGCAAAGCGCCTCCTTACCGCATCATAACGCTATTGTGTGCCATCATCTACCGGTGAGAACCAGCCAACCCAGTTCTCCAAGTGGATACTCCGCGCACCTAAGGGAGATAAAAAGAGACATTTTAGAACAGAGAAAAGGCATGCAAGAATAACAACGCCATCAATCACAATAAGACCTACCTGAAAGACACTACAAGGGCCGCAGTCAGTGAAGTAACTGGACATCCCGTGCCCACAAAAGACCATGCACCCCTGCCCAGAGAGCAGGATGGAGAGCTCACCAATTCCGACAGCCAGGTGAGAAGAGAACCCGGAGGGGCTGAAAACACAAAGGAGGTGGGGGAAAACTTAACTTGGTCGTCCAGTCCTAATATAGTCTTCATTTCCAGGCGGAATCCCATCGACATTGAGAACCACACCAGGGAGACATAGAGAAGGGCACCAACGACCAACTGGCTGGGTGGCGTCCCCGTGGATACCAGGTGAGCGTAACACCATATTAACTAACTAAACTAACAATAAAAATAAAAAATGGCCACATACGACCCAGGGAGGGAGGCACCCAGGAGGGAGGAGGTACAGGGTGCACCTCAACACCAACATGCGATGATGTTGAGACAAAAAAAAAAACCTCCATGGTTTCAACGCCTGCACAGCCTGACCTGTGTGGGAGATATCTTGTCATCCGAGTCACCCTCTGGCTGAAAAGGTTGACGTGGCACAGTACCCTGAGCACACCTAGGCGCAGCTTGCCCCTCGTCAGCAGCAAGTCTGCGGGAGGGGTGAGCCTGATTCTGTGCGGCGATGACACGTAGGTCAGCATGTAGAACCTCATGTGATACGCGTGCTTCCTCTTGCAAGGTAACACGGGTAACACAGAGTTCTTCCTGCATGGCCTGGCTGGACAACTGGTACACCTCCCAGCAAGCACATAGCTCAGCCGAGATGGTATTCTCCAGCTGCTCCAACCTCTCCTCTGACCGCGTCTTCTGGGACATCATGAGCACAGCCAGAGTAGATTTGAGGGATTCATAATCAACCCTCATGGCCTCCATGTGTGCCTCTGCGTGAGCAGCAATTGCTTGATGCAAAGATACCATTTCAGCAAGCGTGCCCTGTCCGAGGCATCCATGCCCAGCCTGAGCGAGCAGGCCGTGGACTGTGCCGCCTGCTGCTGGAGTTCCACCTGCCTAGCAGGGGGAGCACTGATTGGGCCACACGTTCCATGCTCTCAGCGATGTTATCAATTGCTGCCCCCTGGTGTTCTGAATTGGCAAACATGGCTTGATCCCGCTCAGTATACCCCAGTGGCGCACGGCCACCGCGTTGCTGGGCTTGACACCTGCGGGCCCAAGGAGCCGATGTCCTTGTTGGGTTGGCACTGCCCGCGGCTGCAGGACTACATTCCTCTGTCGACGTGATGCCCCAGGCACATCAGCAACTGGTGTGGATGGTGACCCGGCGTCCCGATCCAGCACAGGCGGAAGTCCCACCACCGTCAGACCCCTCAGTGCAGGTGTCGCGGACAGAGGAGCGTCCACATCAGAATCACTCACCCCTGACGAATGGACCCGATGCGCATCCAACTCGACATTGTCGTCAGAGTGATCATCCGGGCTAGACTCATTGCCAGCCATAGACAAGATGATCTGTAACACAAGTGGATTCTCGTGGTCTACCACCCCACGACCCACACTTGTGCCGGGTTGCTGGTGTGATGCCAACCCTGTGTCTGGCATGACAACACCATCCTCTGGCTCCATTGCGTCATCATCTGAAAAGTGGAGAAAAAGTAACATTAGTACACATGTCAGAAGCACATAACACACACACACATGGACATCACACACAGCCAACACATGAAGCAGACATGTCACACACAAATGAGAATCTGGCATGCATCCAGTGGCCTTGATATGCAAACACATCCCAAAAGCAGAAATTGATGTGTCTAAATACCAAAGCCTACACAAGTACAAAATGTAGTATATGAACACCATCAGACACCACCTCTGTCAGGTAAATGTCACAGGCAGAAAAGACAGATGGTAACTAAGAGATGCAACACACCATAAGCATTTCTGAACTGCAAATTGACCACTCCTGCAAGTGAATCCGAACACACAATGAGACAGATAACATGCATGTAGACATGCATCACTAAAGCATTCTTCATCAATATAGCTCCATCCATCTGCAGCTCGGCCCGTACCGGGTGGCATGGGCCATGTAGATATAGTCACTGTCTCAAGCAAAGCAAGGGCCTGCAACCAGGCATGAGGGACCATAACGCCCAGTACCGTCTGAGCTGCAGGACATGAGGCCTCCACAACATCCCTCAGGGCCTGATTGAGTACATTGGCCCATGAATGTGCCCTATTACATCATTCCTTTTGAAATATCCACGCCCAGGAACCACCATAGTAGCTATGTGGGCCTGGGCATACACATACTGCACAACAGTGAACCTTCTGGATCATGCCAGTTCCACATAACGTGCACAATGCAGAAATCTCACCAGCATCAACATCAATCAACTACATATTAGTCAGTCAACAAAAAAGCTGCAGAAGACACATGTGTAAATGAACACTTTCACAAACATAATTGTGTACTCGCAATGTTGCACTACACAACGTGGAAGCTGCTTGCATATGTACATGTGAAAGCGTTCAAAAACACCCATTTCCCCATACACCTGTATTGTGAACATGACCAGCATCCAATACACCAAAGCAAGCAGCTATAACGCTGCTTGCTTTGATGTATGTGGAAGTGCACACATACACACGTAAAGGAAGCTCCACAGTCATTACAACCCGATTGGCAGGCTACATTCAATCAGTGCCCTATGCCAGTTGGTATAGGCCGCAGATTGACCAACGAACTCATCTAAACAGCCACTAGGGAGTTCCAATACTGAGTATATGTGACACAGGATGCATCTGTGCCCATCGCATTCATGACAGAGAAGGGATGAAAAACTGGCCATACATGCCAGGTCACTTTGAGATTGCATCAGTGAGTTGGCATGTAGAACGGTGTAACACAGCTCAGAAGTGGGTTGATGCAGTGCAGAACATGTGTACATTACCCACTTTCTACATGAACAAGTACATCATGATGTGTATCAATAAACGTGAAGGCAGTGCAAGGGCAAGTTCAGGCATCACGTGCAATGCGCATGCAATGGGTTGCATGGCTACAAGCAAACCCCCACACCCCCCAAGTGAAAATGCAGGGATGCATTGCGTGGCAGCGAAAGGGTGACCCGGGCACAAAGGATGTTGCTGCTCAGGGTCCATTCCAGGGTATCCAGCAGCCACTGACGCAAGTCAGGGCTTCCGTCTTGTTCCACCTGCCACTCCCTCGGTTCAGTCCACCAGGGCCACTGTCCATACTGATCAGGGCAGTATTTGACAGTCAGGGTCCAGACCACCGTCCAAGAGGAGGAAGGTTGCACCTGCAGTACAGGCTGGGACCCCAGACACAGATCCGGTCTCCAGCACGTCTGCTGGGCACACTCTTGATGCTCTGATCTCTTCTGACCTTCCCCTCTCCGTCCCTCTCTCCACTCCTCTCTCCTGGAGCGATCACTTTCTCCTATCCTCCCACCTCACCCTCCCTACCCCTCAGGCAAAGCCACCCTCTTCACTGCCACCCACCTTCTCGGTCATCCGACCCATGAAGCGTGTGTCAGTTGAGGCTTTTGCTGCTACCTTCTCTCCCCCCCTCCCCCTTCGGCTGACTCCCACCCTGACACAGCCCTCTCCATGCTCCACTCTGCTATATCTGCTACTCTTGATATCCTTGCCCCCGTCATGAGAATCCGCCTGAAGCCCAAAGCCAAATGTAACTCCTGGTATGACTCGGATCTCGTCACCCTAAAACGCAAGTGCAGGGTTGCTGAGAGGAAATGGCGTGCTTCATGTTCATCCTCTGACAAACTGGCCTGCCGCCTGCTTCAAAGGCAGTACCGGCTCTCCGTTCTCACCAAGAAGAGAGCCCTTATCCAAGCCTGCATCTCTGCGGCATCAAACAACTCCACCGAACTCTTTAAAATCTGCAAGGAGCTGGCCAACCCTGTTGCAGTCTCTACCTCTCCTGTCCCCTCCCAGGCCCTCTGCACTGCGCTGGCCTCTCACTTCATCTCTAAAACTCAGGACATCCTGTCCTCGCTCTCCTCCTCTCACCTCCCTCCCCCCCTACCCGGCTCTTCCTCTGGCCCTTCTGCGGTCAACCCTCCTCCCTCTTTCTCTGCCTTTCCACCCTTCTCTGCTGACGAGGTTTCCAGACAAGTCCGATCAATGAAAGTCTCGTCTAAACAGGTTCACCCCTGTTCCTCCAAAACTATCAAGGACCACATCGACTCCCTGGCTCCTGCCCTGGCTGACTTTTGCAACCACTCCTTCGCCTCTGGAGTCTTCCCTTCCCCCCTCAAGCACTCCCTTGTGCACCCTCTTCTCAAGAAACCCTCTTCCGACCCCTCCTGCCCGGCTAACTATCGCCCTATCTCCATCACTCCCTTCCTGGGCAAGCTCCTGGAGAAACTGGCCATCTCCCAGCTTAACCTCCATGCTGAATCTGTTGGTAGTCTTCATGACCATCAATCTGGCTTCAGAGCTGCCAGAAGCACGGAAACTGCTCTTCTGAACATCCGTGAAGACCTGCTCCTGAACCTCGATTCCAACACTACGTGTGTTCTCATTCTGCTCGATCTCTCCTCTGCCTTTGACACTGTCAACCATGCCATCCTGCTCAACCGTCTCCGGGAAAACCTGGGTATCACTGGTCAGGCTCTGGCGTGGCTGACCTCTTTCCTTTCAAATCGACCCTCCCAGGTCCAACTGGGGTCCTTCCTCTCTGACATCTTTTTCTCCACCTGTGGTGTCCCCCAGGGATCTAATCTCTCTCCCTGGCTGTTCAACCAGTATCTGGCTCTCCTTGCCCACCGCATCGCCGCTCTCTGCCCTAATTTCCAGTGCTATGCGGACGATACCCAGCTCATTTTCAGGCTACCCTCAGCCTCCCCCTCTCCTTCCCTCATCTCTGACTGTCTGTCTGCTATCCAAGAATGGTGTGCCGCCAATGACCTCTGCCTTAATGCCAGTAAGACTGAGATTCTACTCATCGGTACTCCCACTCCCTCCTTCCCTGCAGCTCTCTGGCCTGCCTCCCTTGGCCCCCTCCCTGCTCCTACCTGCAAGGCAAAAAACCTTGGGGTCATCTTCGACTCCACACTCTCCTTCTCTCCTCATATTTCTGACGTCGCCAAGAGGTCACACTACCAGCTGCACCTCCTCAGAGGTATTCTTCCCTTCCTCTCCTTCCCCCAGAAGCTCACTGTCTCCCGAGCCCTGGTTCTCTCGAAGCTGGATTACTGTAACAGCCTCTATCTTAATCTGCCTGCCTCCACTCTCCGCCCTCTGCAACTCATCCAGAACAGAACTGCGAGACTTGTCCTTGGCCTCAAGCCCAGGGACCGTATCTCTCCAGGACTGAAATCTCTACACTGGCTCCCAGTGGCTGCGAGGATAAAGTTCAAAACCCTCTGCATTGTCCACAAGGCCTTCTGGGGCCTGGGTCCTAAATACCTTCAACTCTCTCTTCCCAAATATCTTCCTCCCCGAGCCCTTCGCTCATCCGCCTCCAACTCCCTCATGGTCAGCCGCTTCTCGAAGCAACGAGCTGGGGGTAGATCTCTCTCCGCGGCAGGGGCCTGCCTCTGGAACAGCCTTCCTGCCTCCCTGAAACTTGAGGAGAACCACCTCCGGTTCCGGAAGCACCTCAAAACCTTCCTTTTTGCTTCTGCTTTCTCTCTCCCTCTCCCCTGCTGAACAGCTAATTAATTCTTCACTAAACTGCACTGATCCTGCAACTTGACCACTCTAAACTGCCTTCGGTCCTGCTCCCAGTCACTGATCCCCTGGAACCCCTCTGCACTACGGGACTGTCTCTGTATCCCTACAGCCCCCCCCCCTTCCCCAGCACTTGCTCTGCACTTACCTTGCACTTGCCACTAGCTGGCCCTTTTTTTATTTATTACTTACGCCATTTACCTTTACTGCACTTCCCCCCCTCCCCTTCCCCTTGCACTTTTCCCCCCTCCCCCACCCCTGCACTTGCGCGATCTGAATGACACCTGGCCTAGTAGGATCGTTTGTTTTGTCTCCCCTTGTTCCTCCCCTGCCTGCCTCGTCGCGCCTTGAAACACCTGTGTATAGGCGCGTTACAAATACCATATCATATCATATCATATCATACCAGAGACCTGTGTATTGGCAGACAGTGTTGACTAGCATCAATAGCATCATCTGAGTCAACTGACAACACAGCAGATGATGATGGGACAGTAAGCAGGACACATGATGAACCCTCAGTAGTACACCCATGTGTACAGAAGCCACTACACCAGTTGAACAGAGTCAGTGGGCCTGAAACAGGGGGAGACCTGTGCCCCACACAGACAGTGACACCCGAAACATATGTGTGATGCAGGACTGATCCAGAGTGGGCATGGAATCGATGATCAAATGCCATGAAATGTAGGTCATCATGGACACGTACTACAATGATCATCCAGTCAAGGACAAATAGGGGCATGCATGGAATGAATGGGCACTCATGTCCCTGCGGAGCATCTGCCATCTGCACAGTCCAAGTGAGACACCATACATGAAGGACGGAGGATGTATCCCACTGCATGTGTCTGGCAGGTTAGCTGGTGGAAGTTTGCATGTACACAGGAGGCTTCAACAGGCCATTGCAGTACGCCAACATGATGCACACCAGTGCAATGATGAAATTGGGTTGCAGGGGGGTGGAGGGCCAAGGGAGCATGCCTACGTGGAGTACCCGCATGCAGGCAGAAGACACATGCATATCAGTCATGCAACGACATAGTCCGAGTGCTGAGAGGAAAGACACCCCAGGCTACATGCAGAAGGGCCAGTGAGCTGGAACATGGACTGGAGAGGCAGCCGGGTGAGTAGCATGTGAGTAGGGTCCAAGTGTGGTGATGAGTACAGTCCCCGTCTCCACTACATGTCCAGCATCCTGCACAGCAGGCATGCATCAGTGAAGCATTGCATGACTTGCACATGAGAACCTTTACACATGACATATAGTGGCAGTCAAGCACATCACATCACACAAGCAAAACACACATGGCCTCGACAAACAAGCGACAATATTCACAGGATGGGGCATCAAAGTCCAGCATCTCTCCCACTCCTTTGACCATTCCTGCCGGTATGAACCCCACAACGACTGACTCGTGCGGAGTGAGGTCTTCCTCCTCAGGTGGTGGCCCACTGCCAGTCACCAGAATCATGTTGTAATTTGAGGCATTTTCGCCTTAGTGCTGCGTTTGAGGTCATCCCAACGCTTTTTTGCACTCTTGAGCTGTGCATACCGCATGGCCGAATGCTCTCACACAATCCACAGCTTGCTTCCAGTGGGACATACGATGGGCAGCCGTAGTTTGACAATTCGGCCCCACTAGCATATCACGGTTGTGGTCCCGCACGTAGTCCACAAGGAAGTCCAGTTCCTGCACGCAGAAAGGCTTCTTCCTCGACGTGCTGGAGACCGGATCTGTGTCTGGGGTCCCAGCCTGTACTGCAGGTGCAACCTTCCTCCTCTTGGACGGTGGTCTGGACCCTGACTGTCAAATACTGCCCTGATCAGTATGGACAGTGGCCCTGGTGGACTGAACCGAGGGAGTGGCAGGTGGAACAAGACGGAAGCCCTGACTTGCGTCAGTGGCTGCTGGATACCCTGGAATGGACCCTGAGCAGGAACATCCTTTGTGCCCGGGTCATTGACCGGGACTGACCTACATGGTAGACTCACAACCGGGATGGTGTCAGCTGCATCTGTCCATGCACTTGCCAACACCCGGCTGGTCGGGGCAGCAGATGACATTACTGCCCCAGGGACACGTGCCTCGGTCAGGGCAGCCCTGCGTGCACCTACGGTGTACCTCCTGACCACCTGGAAATCTTCCAGGGACTCTTCAGGTGCCAACAAAGCCTGCGCCAGCAGACCCTGAGCCTGGGTAGTGGTGTCCACAGCTGCACCTGCAGCTACCACTACCCTTGGGCCAGTGGCAGTCGATGAAATGGACTGCCGGGTCACATGGGCGCCAGTGCCAGATGCAAGAACTGCATTTCCCGGAGCTGCAGGGGGTGGTGGCATGACTGCACCAACACATGGCACAACATCATGCCGAACTGGCACACCCCTGCCTCTTCCCCCTCTGCAGCCACCCTGGACACCATGGAGTCCCCCTACTCCCTGGTCACCCCGGCCACGTCCCTGACCATGCCCGCCATGTGGAGTACGCCCAGCAGAGGCGCCCCTCACCTTTTGTGGCTTCCCAGCCAAGGCACAGATGTAGTAGTGCCGGCACAAATGTGGTAGTGCCAATGGGCGGTGTACACGACAATTGTCCTGGGCAATTGGGGTGAAGGGGGTGGGATATAAGATGTTAACAGCACCCCTGCACCTGCAAGGCTGTATGTGACCCCGGTGATAAGGTGACGGGTCACGCAACGCTCAGGCACTCCAAAACGGCAGTGAAACCGTGCATGCAACCCCCAGTAGCCCACGTGAGTGGAATTAACCTCCCGCAGTACGCGGTGGCACCCAGGGACATGAAAAACACATACGCATGGGACACGCAGGCTACTATGACCTCGAAAACGGGTATGGGATACAAAGGGGCACCCGCAGTGGGAAAAATAGCGTGCACGACTCACCGGCAGACTAGCATGATAATGAAAAACACGCATAGCCAATACCTGCACCAAAAGAAGAGATATGTCCTTGATCCACTGTGAAGTTGTGATGGTGTGCGAAACAACACGAAGTAGCAACACACACATCGGTCTCCACAAGAGGCACGTACAGCGAACTGCTGGCCCCGCTCACCTTTAACCGGTGCTGAGGGAAACGCCTGTGCGCGTCACTTCACATACGCGCTAAGGGCCTTTCCTCGAATTACACGCAGTGACACCCGGACGTGCATTTTTTGCACATGTACAATCAACATGCACCCATGTGGAAGGAAACGTCCGTGCGCGTTACGTCACAGACGCCCGTATGAGCTTAGGCCCTTTCCTCAGATTATACACATTAACACGCATACGTGATTTATTTCCACGTGCGGATGCACCCGTGCTGAGGGAAACGCCCGTGCGTACCACATCACATATGAGCATACGCGCTAAGGGCCTTTCCTCGAATTACACGCTGACGTGCAGTTTTTTCACATGCCAAATCACTCTGTATCAAGCTGGCCACGCGACAACACATGGAAGACCACGCTCCTGCCCTGAAGGCCATTTTCCTGCCCCCAGAACACTGAGCACGCTCCCACCTGCCATCTGCTGCTGCCTGCTGGCCACGTGCCCTGCTATTTGGTGCCTGCATATCAGCCATCTATAGGGGTCAAGTTGCTGTGACCACCCCTGCTGGAACAGAAGACTCGCGACTCGTATTCCATCGCTCCACTGCCCAGCATTTGGCACCAGTGGCAACCCCCCAGCAGAGAGGCATAGGGCTGTCAGCTTCACTGCCAAACAAGTAGGCATCCTCTGTGGAGCAAGTCCTGGGGCATTATGATGCCTTCTTTGGAAGTTCACGCAACGACAATGATTGACGGAAGAGGAACTGGAAGGACATCGTGGCTCTCATCAACGTGGAGGGGGTGGCAGCCCCCGACATGCAACACGTCCGGAAGTGCTGGGAGGACTTCAGGTCCAGGACCCTCAGCAAGGCCCGGTGCCTCTTGAAGGCAAAGCATGCAGATGGGTGCCGGGTCCACCTTACCAACATCCAGATGAGGGTCCTGGAACGCATAAACCCAGCGCTCCACCTCCAGATCCTTCAGAGGCAGACCCGTCCGGAGTCGAGCCGTAAGTGACCATGCATACTGATTGGACGCTGTGCATGTCGAGGTGTGGCAGGAGTGTGCAGGTTGGACATATGTCTTGGAAGGCCCATGTATGGATGTGTATGTACAGGGACATGAGCCTGCTGCATGTGAGTCCAGTCATGTGTGAGGCACATAATGGTGTATGTGTTTGAATGCATGGTGCCCAAATGCATATGCCAGTACACACATGTTTGAAAATATGTGTATGTACTGTGGCATGGTTGTGGTGTGACACATGGATGCTGGTTCCACCTTCCTGTATGTGCACAATGTACATGTGCGTGTGTGTATATTTGACATGTGTGCCACTGTGATACACCATGGATGCATGTGACACCGACATGTAGGAGGCTGATTGGCAGATGTGACATGGATGCCGATGATTTAACTGCGCCAGGTGGTGGAGATGTACAGATGCATGTATGTCTGGTGGCGTGTGTGCATGTGTTTGGCATGCTCCGTGTTGCATGTGATGTCAGGCTAACCTTCGGATGCTCATGCTGTTGTATGTGTATGGATGGTGCTGCCTGCTGCAACATTCCTGTTAATTTGCGCATGTGTGTGGGTTCAAATGATAGGTGTGTTGGGGATTGTGATGCCATGTGTGAAGTTTGACACTGCCACTCATGTGCAACTGTCATGTGTGTATCAGACCATTGTACAGTGCCCTGATGCCTGTGTTCTGTCTCTCCCTGTCTGCAGCGTCAACTGATGAAGAGGGCGGAGATGGTGCTGTGGAGCACAGCGGCAGGGATCCCACCACCAGCCGGAGACGCAAGGCCCAGCTCCCCTCCCATGATGTCATCTCGCCGGGGAGTGAGGGGTCTGGTGCCACGTCCACGTCCGCAGCTGCCGAGGGTAGGTCCAAGAGGCGGAGGTCGGAGGTGGACTCCTCGGCAGCAGAAGGGACAGCTGACACCCCACAGGGGTCTATGGAGGAAGATGGCACAGAGGATTGGTTGGTGGAGGGTTTGGTTGAGGAGGAGGTCGTGGAAGGGCCACACACGGGGTCTGGAGGGGGGATTCCACTGGTGCTAGTGGTGCAGTCCAAGGGCAGGGAAAGGAGGTAGCACAGGTGGCCGCGAAAGTGCCTGTGTGTAATCCTGTCCCCGATCCTGTGACTGCATCATCCCGCACCAGCAGGGATGCCTTCATTCAGACCCGTTTTCAGCAAGGGGTTGAGCAAACAACGGGCCTTCCTCTCCCTGCGGACGTGGCAATCCGGGACCGTGTTGAGCCTGTCCTGGCTTGGGTGGCGTTGCGTCAACGTGGCATCCGGGATGATGTGCAGGGTTCTCGTGAGGACTCTGCATGTTATTTTGTACGCCTCATTGACCGCGTCGACCTACTAGGATGGGTCACCAGTGCTGGGTTCCTCCGTGTGCTGGACCTTCTACCGACCCCCTCCTCAACTGAACCCCCTATGCGCCAGTCGTCCTCCTGTGGAGCTGCCTCTGACCCAGTGGCCAGGCTGGTGGAGGACACATCCCTGCCACAGTCGGGAGTCGGAGGTCCAGCAGGGGTGGCCACCACAACAACTGGACCCCGGCAGGAGGAGGACGTGCAGGCATCATCAGGCAGGGCACATGCACGGCAGCAGCAGGCTCAAGGTGGGAGCGATGATGGCAGAGGGGCAGGCATCGGCCAGAGGGTAGGAGGACCCTGGATTGGGAGTGTCTTCCATGTGGCAGCGGTTGGGACGGCAAATAGTCGTGCGAAAGGGGCAAGGCTCACTATGGTCAGGGCGGAGAACTCCATGCGCAGGGCATTGAGGCGGGCTGAGTGCCTCAAGGAAATTAGCAGGGAGTTGGAGGTGGACATGGCCCTATCCCTGCGAGACCTCGGGGCCAGGGAACAGGCCCGCCTCCAGGATGTTGAAGTGAAGTTCGATGATGCCCTGGCCCGGGACATCAACAAGTGAGCCATTGGACTTGCCCGCCGCCATTGAATATAGTTCATTAGTGTAAGCTTCCTTTCTATTTTTTTTCTTTTGGGGTGCATGGACTATGTCCCACCTTTTTATATATAGTTATTTATTAGGTAGGGTTTTTTGTAGGTTTCCTTTGGATTGTTGGGCTCATGGACCCTTGGATGTTCTTTTGTAAATAGTTTTCGATGTGGATTTCATTTTCTTGGACCCATGGTGGAATACTTTTCTTTTTTTGTTTATGGACAGGCCCATAGGAGCCATTTTACTTCGGATTTTATTGGTTGCAGCATTTATTTTTTTTAATCATTTTTGGAGTTCCGGACTTGGATTCTTTCTTTTCATTATTGTGTGATTGTGTTTTATTTGTTTCGTTGATTCTTCAATTCACTTTTTTCTATACTTTACTATCATTTGTTTTGTGCCTGTCACAATGTTGTTTTTCACAGTCATGCTGTGGGTCTGAGGGACATGTATTCATGGGCATGCTGGTTATGTATTTTCTATCATGACTTTGGGAATTCAATGTGGGGTGTTTGGACTGGAGTGGCCTGGGGTGGGATTTGGGTGGCATTAAGGCCCATGGGTCTGGAGTGTGATGACGTGTCAGGTGGGGGGACATGAGTAAGGTCCTGCTGGCAGGGGCCCGTCACTGCTGGGTGGGTGGGGGTACAGGGGGACATGAGTCGGGGCCTGCTGGCAGGTGCCCGTCATTGCTGGGTGGGTGGGGGTGCAGGGGGACATGAGTCGGGGCCTGCTGGCAGATGCCCGTCACTGCTGGGTGGGTGAGGATGCAGGGGGACATGAGTTGGGGCCTGCTGGCAGGTGCCCGTCACTGCTGGGTGGGTGGGGGTGCAGGGGGACATGAGTCGGGGCCTGCTGGCAGGTGCCCGTCACTGCTGGGTGGGTGGGGGTGCAGGGGGACATGAGTCGGGCCTCACAAGTGCGCTCACAAGTGCATGGTGCCATGTGGGCTGCCTGCAGGGCATGGGGAGGGTTGTAGGGTAGTCCCCTGTGGTGTGGGCTGCCAGCAGGGCATGGGGAGGGTTGTAGGGTAGTCCCCTGTGGTGTGGGCTGCCAGCAGGGCATGGGGAGGGTTGTAGGGTAGTCCCCTGTGGTGTGGGCTGCCTGCAGGGCATGGGGAGGGGGGAAACAGCACACCCGGGAGGGCCACGATGCCAAATCACATGTAAAACTTCCTGTGCACCCCCAAATACAAGTTCCCCACTCGCCCAAGGCCTATCGCGTGTGAAACTCCCCGCGCACCCCCCAAATACACGTTCCCCACTCGCCCAAGGCCTATCGCGTGTGAAACTCCCTGCACAACCCCCAAATACATGTTCCCCACTAGGCCAAGGCCTATCGTGTGTGAAACTCCCAGTGCACCCCCCAAATACACGTTCCCCGCTCGCCCAAGGCCTATCGCGTGTGAAACTCCCCGCGCACCCCCCAAATACACGTTCCCTGCTCGCCCAAGGCCTATCGCGTGTAAAACTTCCCGCAAACCCCTCAAATACACGCAGGCACCCCATCCACCCTGGGCATGCTCCACAGGCAGCCCAGTCACCCTCCCCATGCCCCACAGGCAGGCCATCCACCCTGGGCAGGCCCCACAGGCAGCCCACTCACCGTCCCCATGCCCCACAGGCAGGCCATCCACCATGGGCATGCCCCACAGGTAGCCCACGCCACAGGGGTTGCTTTTTCTACGCAATGTACCTGGCGAAAGCGGGTTACGTGTATTCCGAGGGGTGCGCAGGGAGTTTTACCTGCGATGGGCCTGGCGCGAGCGGGGTATGTGTATTCTGGGGCATGCACGGGTAGTTTTACACGCGATGGGCCTGGCACGGGTGGGGTACGTGTATCCTGGGGCATGCGCTGGGAGTTTTACACATGATGGGCCTGGCGCCAGCGGGGTATGTGTATTCTGGGGCGTGCGCGGGGAGTTTTACACACGTTTTCGTGGTTGGGGGGCTGTATGCTGGTCCACTGGCCTTTGTGCCAGGTACTGGATTGTTGCAATTTATTTGACGCACAGGGCGGGGTTGGGGCCGTAACTGGCGCTGCTGCAGGGTCGCTGCGCCACTCTGCGCCACGGCTGCTTATGGATGTTTTAATCCATGAATACGCTGTGCGCCTGAATGGGTTTTGGCGCATGCGGTTGGCTCAGACTGCCGCACGTGCACTCTGTGCGCCAGCCGCGTGTGCCACTTGTGCGCTGATTTCTATGAATTACCCCCTAAATGTTGCTACAAAATGTCAAAGATCACTGCTTGAAAAGAAAATCATAGCTTTCTGTGCATATGTCAATTTCATGAAGACTTTTGCCTTGTACAGATGGTTGTGTAAAACAAGCTGACTACAGCTACAAAACCATGTGGGAATCCAGATGGAAGAGCAAAACCGAATTTGAAAGGAATATGCCAGCTTTCACCACATGTGTCAGAATGGGCATGTACAAACCGGAGGAAAAAAAAAGCCTGTTTTGAAAAGTACAATGTTGAATGAAAGCTTGTCCGTGCCTAGCAATGTAAAGAGGTCTGTTGCTGGGGAAACATATATAGGCTGTTTTGATTCAGGACAAAATAAAAGAACAATAAAACTGTTAAAATGCTTGGGCTGGATTTTGCAAGCTCCCAAAACAGGTTATTCCCGTTGGCAGAGCTAAGGCTTCCTGTTAGATGTAACGTCTAAAAACAGAACAGAATGGCAGTTTTTGACACGTCGTGAAGTTATTGGGTCTTTCTGACAATATAGCCCTCAAGAGTACGAAAGGACAGATTGAGGTGAGTATTGCCCGAAAATGAATTATGCCCTGGTACACCGCTGGCTGCAAAGAAAATAACAAGAGATTAACCAAGAACACACACCACAGTATACTAAAATAAAAACAGTAGTAATACTCACTAAAGAAGGGTTTGGGTTTCTGCTAAGGATATTGGGCCTCATTACGACCCTGGCGGAAATCGAAAAACGATGGCGGAAATGCAATACCGCCATCGAATAGCGCTCGGTGCGATCATGACCCGTCACCTCAAAGTACGATGCCATTAGCGACACCGTAGTGAACGCCAACGCTAACTGCACCAAGTACGCGCGCGCGCGCCATGCCAAACCGTAATTACCACCATGGCGCAACGGTACGCGAATTCCGACCCTAGCGGACATGCACCTAACGCCATCAAGCACGGCGGAAAGTACCATTCCGCCATGGTGAGAAGTATGGCATCGCGAACCAACCGTAAACGGCCCTACTGAGTGCTTGTACACCGCTCCCTGGCCACATTGTACAACCCCCCGTAGGTGCAATGAAGTCACACAATGCAACCAGTGAAATGTACTAGTCATCCATGCCTGCCAACGAACAAATGAATCTCAAGAGGGCCCAATGGGAGCTGCAGGGCACAGATGGCACGAATACAGAAGCTATACAAATGGACATGACCTCAGTCTCCCACCAAGAAACGCACGCAAACACAGGCACCTGTGACCAGCAATATTCCGATAATCACATCATTACACCAATCCAACTGGCTGACCGGCATCTGTTACACAAAAGCTAATCCCCCGCCCCTGAGCATGACATCATCAAAACAGTCATAATGGCAGCCCTTATCCCTGACCTCACTGGGCTTCGTAGGCAAACGCGCCCAGCACAGTACCACGCTACTATACCCCGAAGCTGGAACCCAATGCAGATCTCCTCACAATACATCGCTCCCCAAATAGTAATATGCCACATCACTTGCAAAGAAGAACGCTACACGGTTCATATCAGAATAGAAATTTAATGCACAACAAATTCTCCAAGCCCATACAGCCATTAGGCCATGAACTCCAAAATACATTTCACCATTGTGGGCTGCATCCGCAATAAATGACCAGCTACTTCTTGTGTGACGCCCTGTTCCTTCATGGTACACAGGGGCTACATTCCCGTACGAAAAGGCAACATGGAAGCGCCTAGAACCGCAGGGCCGTCCCAATAGGGAGGCACTAGTCCAGCTGAAAGGCCGAAATGTTGCTCCTAGCCACTAGTACTGCGTAAGGGCATGTGGCCCATTGGCGATCGTCCCATAAGATCGTAATGCTGCTCCACTGATTAACACGAAGCAGCAGGTGTCGGGAGTAAAATCCATCTGCAGGAGTGGCATACAGATGGCAGTGGCAAAAGGGGAGGAGATACCTGTCAACCAAATGAAATGAAAAAGAATAGCATGGCCATCAGAACTACATTTGAATTACTCACTTCAATGATCACACCAAATCCACAGCCATATGCATGCTAGGCCACTCCAAAGGATCATCACCACCCAAAAACCACTTGCGAATCATAACTATCTATATCGAGGTGAAAACCCTATCACAAACGAGTGTACCTGTGCATGCGTCTGTTAAAACAGAATCCATCAGATGGGATTGGTAACGTGCATAGACACAAGTGTCTGAAGGCGCGTCGAGACAGGGAGGGCTCAACAAGGCCAGATAGACGATGGTCCCACTATGGCAGCCCTGCATCACATAGCGCAGGGGAGGCGGATAGATTCCAAGAAGCCCTGTACATGGCAAACTCTGTATCAAATCATCTGTCCATGCATCCATACATCATTCCCTCATCCCGTAATGAAAACGCCTGTTTCCATACTCACATAACATGTGAAATTTCCATTGAGCCTGTGCGTTATGCAGCCTGCAAAATCCACTGTGCCCCAGCCCGTTATTCCAGTGTTGTGAAGTAACATGTATTTGGGAACGTCCGGCCTCATCGCCCACGTCGCTATTGCGCATCCCAAACTATTCATATCAATCATTGCATCCTCGCCATGGCCCCTGTCCCAAGGACATTGAACAATAGAACGTTATATTTGCAGTCAGACCTGTGGGCATCTCCTCGCCGCTAGCTGAAAACCGAAAGCGCCGCCCTTCGAATTCCTCATTTGCAACATCACGTCGAAAAGGCATCTGTGGCCGCTTGAAATCACAAATTAATCCATCTAGTGCGGCTGTGTGTGAAATGGCAACTGCCTTCACTCACAAATGGGACGCCCCGCCCGTCGGTGAAGCTCGGTACAGTGTTGCATGAGGGTCCACCGTTACTCGAGTACTACGCTCCACTGACCCTTCACAAGTCTGTTCGCGACTGCAAAGATAGTATGTGAAACAATGGGACCATAGCCGAATGAACATATCAACCAATGTTACACTGCCATCGGGTACAAATACATGATTGCAATAGCAAGATGCCATTCGTCGAATTGCAGCGTTGTGTGCGGGACGTGCCCGCCCAAAGGGGAGTGCAGCTTGCACAGGTGGAATGAATCACCACAGGTGGAGGCCATACAGCCTGAAAACACATACATTGCACACCCAGTCTCCTCCCACAACCACACCCACTCCGAAATGCTACCGGCTGGACTAGCCATGTTGGCCCTGGGGGACCTGATAGCACTGCAAGTACTCCAACTTCAAGAAGAAGACGAACACCAACTACAACCGGCCGCATGGCGGAGACGCAGGAGGAGGAGGAGGCCAAGGCAGGGCCAGCAAGGGCCGCCAGCACAGCCACTACCACCACGCAGGCAGCCCGCAATCCCACGCCTCTGAGCACATCCGTTCAACCTCACTGATGAGCAGATCCACACCCTCTACCGTTTGGACCGGGACACCATAACCGCCATTGTGGACATGACACAGGCTGACCTTGTCAGCATGATAGATAGCCCAACCGCCATCCCACCCCTACTGAAGGTGGTGTCTGTACTACACTTCCTGGCCACAGGCACCTACCAGCACACAGTCGGACAGTTGCATGGCATATCACAGCCACTGTTCTCACGGACACTATTGCAAGTGCTCGATGCCCTCCTGAAGCACGCAGACGACCACATCTCTCTACCACGCTCGGAGCAGGAAATTACCAACACAAAAGTGGGATTCCATGCACTTGCCGGCATACCGGGTTGCATTGGTGCCATCGACTGCACCCATGTGGAATTGGTCGTCCCACATGCCATGGAGGCCCAGTACCGCAACCGAAAACAATTTCATTCCCTCAATGTACAAATGGTGTGTGACTCCAACAGGATCATTACACATTGTTGTGCCAGATTCCCTGGATCAACCCATGATTCTATGGTCTTGAGGAACTCTACTATACCATGCTACATGGAGCGACACGCAGGGAACAGATCCTGGCTACTCGGTGAGTCTCATTTCAGGCATGATGATGTGGGGTATGTGATGCGGCAATGACCTGGCAGGAAGGGGGGGGTGCGTACGTAGCAATGGCATTCCTCAATATTCCTTTCTTGTCCACATACAGGTGATGCCGGGTATCGACTGAAGAGATGGCTCCTCACACCAGTCCGGAACCCACGGGACCAGCATGAGGAGGACTACAACCATGCCCACTCACGTACCCGTGTAGTCATAGAACAGGCATTCGGCCTACTGAAGACTCGTTTCCGCTGCCTCAGCAGGTCTGGCGGGGCACTCCTGTACCGCCATGTGAAGGTTGCAAAGATGGTCATGGCATGTGTCATGCTCCACAACATGTGCGTACGTAGAAATGTGCCCATGCCCCCTGACGCAGAACTGCAAGCACCTGATGATGGTCATGATGAGGGTGGGGATGTGGCAGCACCTCAAGGAGTCTGCGAGGCACAGGAGGGCCGTGACATTCGTCAGCATCTCATAGATGCATGCTTCTAGCACTCACGCCTGGTGGCTGATACATGGACACGGGACTCGTGGCACTGTGTGTGTCTGGAACATGCACAATATGGACTGTACGCCTATAATGGCCTCGTACACAAAGATCAATGTCCACACATCTCATTGCATGATCGTGCATTGTTTATGGCATATGTGATATCATGTTAAACACCCTATCGACCCGCCACCCAAGTGAGCCCAACACACCCCCTCCACCCTCCTACCTCCCCCCCGAACACCAGTGTCCAAAGATGCTCATTGTCAGTGGGCTGTCGCTATTGCAAGCCCCCTCTGCGGGTATCAGGGGCACCCCTGCCTGTGGAGCGCAGGTTCCTCCCAGATCTACGTTGGGGGCTGCCCTGGACGGAACTTGCAACGAATGATGTCTCTGCCTGCTCACGTCCATGCATGTCCCTAAGGGTTTGTGAGAGCTCAGTGAGCACACGGCGCACTGCGGCAAGTTCGGCACATACGTCTTTGGACGTCGCATGCAGTTCCCCCCTCAGGCTCTCGGTGCTTCTCTCCATTTGTACTCTCAGGCTCTCGGTGCTTCTCTCCATTTCTACTCTCAGGCTCTCGGTGCTACTCTCCATTTGTGCCCTTAGTGTCTCTGTACTTCTCTCCATTTCTGCCCTAAGTGTCTCAGTTGATGTTTCTATGTCTGCCTTAGTGCCCCCACATTCATCGGCATGGTCCTTGAGGAGCGTGGCCAGTTGCTGCTGTTGCACGATTACCTGGTCGAGGGACTGTTGCCTCTGCTGGGCCATGGCCATTTGCGGTGGTGTCACAGAGGGGCTGATCACCTCATGTTGCCTTGCCACAGGGCTTGTAGGGGATGGCCAGTCGTCGTCTTGTGGGTGCCCCTGCGTGGTATCCTCATGGTGTACGGGATGGAACAGACAGGGGGATTGAGACAGGTCATGGATGGATCTAACTTCGACATCCCCGTTTTCTGTGTCGGAGCATGCTGCCATTAATGCAGTATCACCTATGGTGCTGATGCCACCAGAAGCAGTGCCTACTGTGGCATCCATTGGGGGGACCTGTGGTGGTGGTGTTGTGGGCATGCTGGCTGCTGGGGTGCCTGTTGGAGTTCCCTCCTGTGTGCTGCCACTTGATTTGTGCTGCTGCCGTGTCTTGATGCGTGCAGCTGAGGTGGAGGGTCTTTGGCCGTTGGTCTTGGCCCTCTTTGCAGGTGTGCTGGTAGGGGTGTCCTGGAGCTCGTCGTTTGGATCGGACCCTGTGGTGGAGTAAAGGAGGGCAAGCGTTATTGATGGGTCTGTGGGAATTGGAATGGCAATGTATCACATGCATTGGGGTGGTACCTGAGGGTGATTTGGGTCGGGGCCTTGGAGGTGGTTTCATTTGTGTGTGGAGTGAGGGTGCAGTTGTTTGGCAGCCTGCAGTTAGGGTGTGCCTGCTGCACGTGTAGAGGGTGTTTTTAGGATTTTTAATTATTTATGTATTTGATGTGAGTTTTAAAGTGTGCTATCAGGCCTATGTATGTGGACGTTCTCCTGGACATGTGTTCCTGTTGCACTATGTGGGCACGTGGTACTTCACATGATTGGACATTGTGGTTTTGGCATTGTTTTATTTGGGACACCTACCTGAATCTTCGGATGTCTGCACTCCTTTCTCCATCCCTCCGACTCCCTCTATGCTCTCCATTCCAATGGTGGAGGCACAGATTTCTTCCCAGGGGGTCAACTTGATGGGTGATTCCGATCCTCCCCCGGTAGCTGTGGCAATGTTGCGGTTGGCAGAAAGTATGCTACGGACGCGTATCCGCAGGTCGTCCCATCGCTTTCTGCATTGCTGTGGGTTGCGGGGTGCGGTCCCCACCGCACTTACCCGCTGTGCCACCAGGGCCCATATGGCCTTCTTGTTCGCAAGTGCCGTCCGGGTCATTTGCGTAGAGAAGACGACGGCAGCATTCTCCTGGAGGGTCTCCGTGAGCACCGTGAGTTCCTCACGGGAGAAGTGGACCTGCCGCTTGCGGTCGCACGCTTTCTTCGCTACTTTTCCCATTTTTCTTGGTTTCACTAGGGTGGATGACGGGTTGGGATGTGTCTCAGGGTAGTATTTTTAATGGTTGTGTGGAATTTGTGGTTTTATAGGTGTACGGCGGGATGTTTCCCGTTCCGGGACCATGCTTTTACTTCCGTTTCCGTATATTTACGGTCACCGTACTTTCCGGTTGGCGCTCACTGCTGTGTCCGCTGAGATGGGTGGCGGTATTGCACCTAGGGCGCCGTACGGCGGCCGTGTGGGCCGTTTTGGGGTCATTTCCGCCATCGCGGACTTTGCACTTCCGCCATGGCGTGGTGCTCGTGCCCGATGGGTCGGAATGAGCCGCACTTTGCTCCATCGTGCAATGGCGGAAACGCTATTTACGCTATGGCGGTCCGGTCGGTTGATTTCCGCAAGGGTCGTAATGAGGGCCATTGTCAAGGTATATGGAAAGCATAACCCTGGAAATATAACCAGAATTATAAGATAGCACATCACTATAAGGCAGTAGAAATACACTAGAGTATAGTACCGATTTTACCAGTGTTTTCCATTAGAAGAGCGGTACTTCCTGGAGAATGTTCACGTGTCCTTATTCTGTACGATGGCGGTGAATCCAAGTAGCAAAGAGTCCCGTAACACACTATCCCCGACGGCACGAGGACGCCTGCAAGAGTCCTGAAATGCACCTAACACTGACGAAACAAGGACGCCTGTAACAAAGACCTTAATCCAAGCAAAGTTCAAAGAAAGGCTGAAAAAGTTCCGATATACGAGGTAGCAGTTCGGAGGCAATCCGATGGGAAAATCCAAGGTCACAATCCGAGAGCAACAATGACAAAACAGCACGCGAAGAAGTCAGTTGAACGTTCTGGGTCGAAAGCCGTCACTGTAGAATCCATGCAGAAGAGCCGAGGACACAGAAAAGTGCAGTCCAGATGCAAAACAGGGTCGAGGTAACAAGAGCAAGGTAAAGAACAATGAAGACGCCACTGGAACCGAGATTCAGAAGCAGCGTTCTGAATCCTGGGGGGAGTCTTTAAGGCATCAGCTGACTTGACGCAAGGCATCTCGCCGTGCACAAACCAATGGGAGTCTATGGATAGTTTGCCAGCGTATCGAAAACAACCCCCAGTGTTTCCGGAAGGAGACATGACGCGTAGGGTTTTACCTTTGCGAGATGGATTCCAACGTTGTGTGCTTGAAGTTTTATGTGATTTGCACAGAGGATTAGAGGAAGTGGGCGAAGGCCTGACTTGAAAAGTTGATCTGTTTGCACAGGAGCGTGAGCGTGGTGCTTTCCTGACAGCATCCTCCCCCAAAGAGAGATCCCGGGCTCGGGAGGCCAAAAAACGGATCACCAATTCGGGATCATGTAAATGCGACTCAGGCTCCCAAGTGCGATCCGCAGGACCATGACACTTCCAGTCTACTAAAAAATGTTGGATCCCCCGAATCAGCAGGACGAGAAGGCAACCCAGTACCTGCATGACAAGGCTTTACAAGGGAGACATGAAAAACGGGGTGGATCTTCCAATGAGGGGGCAAATCCAGTCTGACCGCTAAGGGATTTACTAAAGACACAGGGAAAGGACCCGAAAAACGGGGTAACAGGCACTAGTGAATTGGAACGCGTAGGTTCTTAGAGGACAACCAAACCAACGTCCCAGGCTGATAGACAGGTGCTGGAGCCCGATGGCAGTCAGCGTGAAACTTGGCGCGCTGCTGAGCCAATTCGAATTGTTCAAAGATCTGTTTACTTAGAGTCTGCAAATCCCGGACAACCTCCTGCACAGCTGGATTATCCAATATGGGCATCAGATTCAAGGGAACGGTTCCCGGGTGCTGACCATAGGGGGCAAAGAACAGAGAAGAACCAAAGAATGCATGAACAGAGTTGTTGTAGGCAAACTCAGCAGCCCCCAAAACCAATAGCCAAGACTCCTGATGTTGCATATTCAAAATCCCAAAGAAATGGTTCCAATGTAGCGTTAGCATGTTCGGTCTGCCCATCAGTTTCAGGGTGGTAAGCAGTGGAGTACCTTCCATCGATACCCAAAGCAGTAGTCAGATGCCGCCAAAAACGGAAGGTAAATTGCGCACCTCGATCAGAAATAATTATGTCTGGTAAGCCAAAATTTCTAAAAACGGTATTCAGAAACAATTCTGCGTGAACTGGAGCTGTAGGTAGGCCTCTATATGGGATAAACAGGGCCATTTTGGAAAAATAATCAATGACCACCCAGATGGTATCATATCCCTGGACCAATGGCAATTTGACTACAAAATCAATGGAGATCATGAACCAGGGTTTCTTAGGGATGGGTAGTGGTTGTAGCAGTCCCATTGGGCTTCAAGGAGGAGCCCTTGCATTGGGCACACACCGAACAGGTGTCAATGTATTCCGCCACATCTTTATTCATGGAAGGCCACCAACACCATCATTTCAATTGCTTGATGGTTTTGCATCGACCGGGGTGTGCGGCCATCAACGCATCATGACACCACTTCAATGCTCCTAACCGGGTCTCTGCATCTGGTAAGTAGATACGCCCCTGTAGGTAAGGCAGAGATTGGACTAGATCCATGTTGTAGTCTGCTATCTCAGAAGGGTTAGTAGCTACCCATTTTAGCAGCATAGTATTTAAGGAAGAATCAAGGGTACAAGAGCAGACTACATGGTAGGGCTGTAAAACAGTCTCCTCCCAAGCATGTGAATGTTCCTCCCCGTGTATGCTATACAGGGCGTCTGCTTTTGAATGTAAAGAACCTGGAAGATAGGCGAGCCTGAAATTAAACATGGAAAAGAATTCGTGCCACCTGGCGTGGCAAGCTGTGGTGCATTTTACTGACTGTAGGGCAAGCAGATTTCGGTGGTCTGTATATACTTGCACCGGAGTTGTAGTACCAAGAAGGTGATGCCTCCAGACTGTAAAGGCATCCTGAACTGCTAACATTTCTCACTCAGTGATGGTGTAATTGGTCTCATATTTCGTTAACTTCCTGGAATGATAAGCCACTGGGTGAAGGAAACCCGTATTAGCACATAACTGTGAAAGGGCAGCCCCCACCACTTGATTTTAGGCGTCGGCCTCAACGTAAAATGGCTGATCAGGGGCAGGATGCTACAATACAGGAGCTGAAGTGAAAGCAGCTTTGAGAGTATCAAAAGCACATTGAGCTTCATCATGACCAGGCCAATCTAGTATGGCTTTGACCTTAGTGGACCATCTGGACACCTTCGCTTGTAATATCATAACCCAGGAATTCCACTTGGGTAGCGTGGAAGATGCATTTTTCAAGTTTGGCGCAGAGGTTGTTCTCATGTAACCGTTGTATAACTGTAGATACGTGCAGAACATGTGTTTCATACTCTGGTGAATATATGAGGATATCGTCCAAATATACTATGACATAACGATCCAGTAGATCCCTGAAAACATAATTAATAAAACACTGAAATGTGGCAGGGGTATTGCACAGGGCAAATTCAAAACCCTTTGCATTGTCCTCAAGGCTTTCTGGGGCCTGGGTCCAAATTACCTTTAGCTATCCCTCCGCAAATACCTCCCCTCTCGAGTTCTTTGCTCCTCTACCTCCAACTCCCTCAGGGTCAGTCGTTTTTCAAAGAAACAAGCTGGGGGTAGATCTGTCTTCGGCTGGGGGCTCCCTCTGGAACAGCCTCCCTGCCACTCTAAAACTTGAGGAGAACCATCTCCGGTTCCGGAAGCACCTTAAGACCCTTCTCTTTTTTTTCTGCATTCGCTCCCCCTCTCCCCTGCTGATCTGTTCTCTCTTGACACTGTGCACCTGGCCACCCTCTGTCCTTCGCGCTCAGGTACCTGCTCACCCTGCCACCCTCCCGCACTGCCTTCGGGCCACCCCTTGCACTGGGGTCTGTATCTGTACCCATACAGCCCCCCTTTTTCTTCCTGCACTTATCAGACCTACCCTGTCTGCTGCCTTAAACCTAGCACTTGCAAATTGCTGGCTGCATTACCACTGTTTGTTGCCTTTTTTATTTATTTATTGTTATTTATCTGTTTCTCCTCTGCTTCACACTTTCCACTTCTCTCTCTTTCCATGCACTTTTCCCCTCCCCCATGCACTTGCGCGTTCTCAATGTCACTGGGCCTAGGAAGATCGCTGTTTGGTTCTCCCCTGTTCCCCTCCCTTGCCTTGTCGCGCTCTGAAACCCTTGTGAACGAGCGCGATAGAAATAAAATATGAATATCAATATCAAAAAGGCATGACCAAGTTTTCATAGAGTCCATATTTGGTCTTGAATGCCGTTTTCTACTCATCTCCTTTACTCATGCGTACCAAATTGTAGGCCCCGTGTAAATCCAGTTTTGTGAAAAGAACAAAAGAGCCTAATTGGTCTAAGAGGACCAAGATCAATGGGATCGGATACTGGTTGTGGATGGTGACCGCGTTCAAAGCTCTATAATCTATACAGGGATGTAAATCCCTCTCCTTCTTAGGAACAAAGAAGAGGGGGGAGGCTGCTGGTGATCGAAAAGGTTGTATGCACCCCGACCTCAATGCTTGATCCAAGTATTCCTTTAGTACAGCATCTTCCTTTTGAGTCAGAGAGTAAACTCGACCAGAAGGTATAGTGGCACCCTGGACCAGGTCAATAGGACAGTCATAGGGTCTATGCGGAGGAAGTACGTCCGCCCCCTTCTTGTCAAAAACGTCCCTGTACTTCCCATATTCCCTGGGCAAGGAAACGGTTGTGATAGCCCCAATTACAGAGGTTGATTCCAATATCATGGCACTGGGACCAGTTGTAGGTGTCCGACAGAAAAACAGATGTTCCTACAAAAGGTAGAGACGAAATCCATGGAACCTGAGCACCAATCTATAACAGGGGTATGCAGGTTTAACCATGGTAATCCAAGGATGATCTTGAATTGTGGGGCTATAATGACATCAAAAGTAATAACCTCTGTATGCCCCGAGGAAAGGGTCATAGTAAGGTCAACATTGTGTTCTGTAACTAAGTCTGAAGGCAATGTAGTACCATCAACTGCATTGACCAACTCGGGACATGTCTTGGGTTGCGCCGGTATAGCATTGTCTCGTATATATTGTGCATCATGTAGTTACCTGTAGCTCCGGAATCTACAATAACCTTAACAGACGATGACTCCCTCGAAGGAAAAGCAAGGGTAGCAGGAACAGAAAATGGCACAAGACCTGAGGGGTCCTGAATGTTCTGGCTCGACAATTGGACTCCTTCTATTGTCGGGCTTTGCCGTTTCCCGCCTTCTTTGGTTTTTTGGGGCATAATTTTAGAAAATGCTCTGATGATCCACAATAGAAACATAAGTTGTTTCTTCTACGGTGTTCCCTCACATCAGTGGATAGGGGACCTTGCAATGCCCCTATCCGCATGGGTTCAGAAAGCGTTGTGGGCATCAAAGTAGGAGGGTTTGATGATAGTGCTTTCCTCTCCCCTTTACGATCGGCCTTGTGAGCATCTATTTGTAGAACAAGATCCACAAGCTCAGGGAACGCAGAGGGGACCACTGGTACCGTAGCTAACACATCCTTCAAAGGATCAGACAAGCCCTTATAGAACAGTGCACCTTTCTTTTCATCCAGCCAACCGGTTTCAGGTACTAGCTGGTTGAACTTAGCCAAGTAACCCAAGAAAGGCATATCCCTCTGTTGCAGGGAAAGTAGTTCCAGATCAGTAGCCTGAGACTTGTAACGCGTGTCGAAAACGCGTGACATAGCTGCCATTAACGCATCACAATATTGAAGCAAATGACTGCCTTCTTCCAACAGAGGGTTAGCCCAAACTGCGGCAGTACCCCCCCAAATAGGACAGTACAAATGCTGCCTTAGTAGTAGCATTCGGAAACGAGGTGGGTCTACACAAGAAGTGTAAACGACATTGCTTAATAAATGTCCGGAAGGTCTTTGGATCACCCAAAAAACGTTCAGGTGGGGCCAGAGGGAACTGTGCCGCCATGTAGATGGGGACATTCTCCTGTCTAGGTGGAACCCTGCCTGAGGCTGAACCGGAAACAGAGGGATAGCATGCCAACATGTAACTCATTGATACGGCGTTGAGTAGCATCATGAGCTGCGCTCATGTCTGCTCTTAAATCTGCCACCAACTGAGTCAGCACCATTAACGGGTCCTCAGCTGGCTCCACAGTAAGGTAAGGCTTCTGAATATGTTAGACGTAGTGTCTAAAAACAGAACAGAATGGCAGTTTTGGACACGTTGTGAAGTTGTTGGGTCTTTCTGACAATATACCCCTCAAGAGTACGAAAGGACAGATTGAGGTGAGTATTGCCTGAATGAATTACGCCCTGGTACACCGCTGGCTGCAAAGAAAATACAAGAGATTAGCCAAGAACACACACCAGAGTATACTAAAATAAAAACAGTAGTAATACTCATTAAAGAAGGGCTTGGGTGTCTGCTAAGGATATTTTCAAGGTATATGGAAAGCGTAACCTTGGAAATATAACCAGAATTATAAGCACATAAGGCAGTAGAAATACACTAGAGTAGAGTAGTGATCTTAGCAGTGTTTTCCATTAGAAGAGCGGTACTTCCTGGAGAATGTTCACGTGTCCTTATTCTGTACGGTGGAGGTGAATCCAAGTAGCAAAGGGCCCCGTAACACACTATCCCCGATGGCACGAGGATGCCTGCAAGAGTACTGAAATCCACCTAACACAGACGAAACGAGGAAGCTGGTAACCAAGTCCTTAATACAAACAAGGTTCAAAGAATGTCCGAAAACGTTCCGATATACAAGGTAACAGTTTGAGTGCAAGACGAAGGCAATCCGATGGGACAATCCAAGGTCACAATCCGAGAGCAACAATGACAAAACAGCATGCAAAGAAGTCTGTTGAAGGTTCCGGGTCGAAAACCGTCCCTGTAGAATCAATGCAGAAGAGCCAAGGACACAGAAAAGAGCAGTCCCGATGCAAAACAGGTGTTGAGGTAACAAGAGCAAGGTAAAGAACAATGAAGACGCCACTGGAAACGAGATTCAGAAGCAGCGTTCTGAATCCTGGACGGAGTCTTTAAGACATCAGCTGGCTTGATGCAAGGCATCTTGACGCAAGGCATCTCGCTGTGCATGAACCAATGGGAGTCTATGGATAGGTTGCCAGACAACCCCCAGCATTCCCTGGAACAAGACGCGGCGCATAGGGTTTTTACCTTTGCAAGACAGATTCCAACGTTGTGTGCTTGAAGTTTTACGTGATTTGCACAGAGGATTGGAGGAAATGGGCGAAGGCCTGACTTGAAAAGATTATCTTTTTGCACGAGAGCATGAGCGTGGTGCTTTCCTGACACTTCCCCCCAAAAGGGAACCACCATAAACCTTCAGGACACGAAAGTGATAATTGCTAGGTTGGAAAACTTTGACTGACCAAGTCAAAGAGAAACTTCACATACTAGTCAGACTTGGGTCTGGGCTGAGCCATCTTACAATGGAACTTCTAGGACACGGATGTGCGGAGTGAAAAATCACACCTACTAGTGACTTCTACAGGAAGCTTCAAAGGAAATCTCTTTGACAACCCTGGATTGAGGGGGTAGCTCAATATGGGAAACAATGTTAATGTTAATGTTAAAGGATATTTGTACTGCACACTATCACCACCGGAGTAGTCCTGTGGCACATACTGAACATTTGTTTCCAAAGACTATTTTATAAATAAAACTTGTAAGACTTTTATCTTTGCCACAGGACTTTGCAAAAATGTGAAAAGTTGACAGTTTAAATGTGATTTTATGGGCTTTCATTTAAGACGTCATATACTTCACTGACATATGGGGAATAGAAATGGCAGAGAATTGGGTATTGTAAGGAAAGTATCCATGATGCCATTACGAATTTTAATACTTACATGCCTAATTATAATCCACACCCATGTATAAAGTTATAGAACTTTAAGTAATATAATTCTCACTGAAAAGCAAGAAAAGCTGGTAGAAGGGTGAAACAAGGTCCCACAACCGTGAGGATTGGACTGCTATGCTCTACCTACAATATGTAATCTGCACATGTGATTGGTTAAAGTGCCACAAATGTATAAATGTGTAAATTAGGTTATGACTGATTTTTGGCAAAAGGGACTGTGGGATGGCTTTTTACCTCATAAAATGCAACCTCATAAACTGAGATTCCTCCTCGAGGAGGCAACCAACATTGATTGTCCTATCCGCTTCTTGGAGGTAGGCCTAGCTTAGTCCTGCCCACCAATACTTCTTTGATGTCACCATGCTCTATAAATAGGAGTGGTTGACAGAGCTCCAGGACACAAACTATCTCCTGAATTTCCAGCGCCTGCGTTCCTGATCTCCCACATTCATCCTGCCACACTCCAGATTCCACTACAAGGCCAAAGCAAAGCTGACCAGATTTCACTGCGAGGCCAAAGCATAGCTGATTCTAATCCAGCAAAGGCCTAAATTAAGAAAATCCCACTAAAATCCCATTAAAAAGGGGAAAGGCCATGGTACCTTAGCATTCTGAGACCAGACCGGCTTGTCCACTACCTGTGCCATCCAGTGACCCGAATTGCCCAGCTGTACTTGCCATCCGGAGACCAGACCTTTGCCCACTTGTCTTTTGCCAGGAGAGTCTGCTATCTGGTGACCCGAGCGGTGCAGTGACCAGGACCTCGTTGACTGTTCCAAAATTCCCAAATGTGGACTGTGAGTATCCCACATCCCATAACACATAGTCTACACCATCTTGACCCTTTGTCTTTGTTTCACTCTCTAAGCAATCCTATACATATCCTGATAACTTGTCCAACTGTCAGAATTCTCTGTGCCTCTTGCCCTTGATCTCCAAACGTTAGCGCCGCTTTTCTCTTCATTTCTGTCTTGCATACATCATAAGTCATTAGCAATATTGTGTTTAAATAAATTAATTTTCACGAAAGAAAAGGGGTAAACTGCGTGAAGGCTTACAAATGCATCGTAAATTTTATAATCACGGGTGGCGTTCCTCTTCTCTTAGCCATTAAATCTAGTTCAAGTAAAATTTGTCTTTCATTAAAAACCTGTTTTCTCTTTTTCACTACTATATTTTCCTAAAAACGAACCTCACTCTACCTTCTACATCTCTCTCAATTCACCAGCTATAGACCTATTTTCACCTCTATATTGTCCCTGTGATATTTATCTATCCCCAGCCCAGAAACCGCATTGAGAATTCAAGTATTTCACCCGTTTTCTCTACAAATTCGTTTGTGTCATTTTAAACGGGGATTGAGAAAATTACAACTTTCCAACGTGTCATTCGGCTGCAGCATGTTCTAATTCTCTGCTTGTTTTTGAATTGTATGATTCTTGTTGATCCCTTGCCTTGTTATTGCCAGGGTTTATGCATTACTGTTGTCGTGAGAAGTCATATTTGTCTCAAAGATTTAACTGCACATTAATTATTTATTTGTCAATTTCCGAGTGTCATTTCATGCTATTACAAAGGGTTTAAAATCTGTTATTTCCTCTTATTTTGTGAGAGAAGGTTGGATTTTGATTCTGTTTGCTGACCTGACTACCTGCTGCTTCTTTCTATCCACTCAGAATTTGGTCATTTGTGGGTTGAGGGAGCATTGCAGGGGGAAACCTTAACTTGGGTGCTATCTATCCGAATTCAAAAAGTGCTCCTATTAAATTGTGCTTTGGATATGTTCTACTAGAAGGCTAACCATGTGCATTGCTTCCATTTCCATTGTAATTATCAGCCCAATGGTGATTACTGCCCAATATTAAAATGTGTGTGATTTTTGTGAATTCTAAGAATAAATAAATATTGTATTTCACCAACCGGCCTGGTTCATGGTCCATTGTGACCCGGGATATTTGTAAAAGGGGGTGGGAGACTGGTCGGGTATCGGCTCAATTTGAATTAATTGAAATTAAAGAAAAAGCATCCCTATTGAGCACCACATCCCAAGATCAAGTGTCCTGGTCCAGTGTGTGACGCCGATTGGAATCCTTAACAAATTGGGGGCTCGAGTCAGGGATTGAGTTTGTTTATTCACCCGTGACAGCTTAACACAGCAGACTAACCTCCAAGGTAGGAATACTTTGTGTGGCTGGAATACTGGGTTACACTGTAGAAGCGCCTCCCAAAACAAAAATCCTAAGTGCCAGGCCTGTGTATAAAATTAAAGCTGAATCATCCCCAAAAATAGACAAAAAGCAATAGCATACAGATTACCCTTACATAAATAAATTAATAAGGAAAGAACACTTTCCAAAATGGCCACAGTAGAGATCAACATAGCTATGGAGCACCTTCTGCACAAACTATTTGTCAGGGCGGAATAGCCAGAACAAGATGAAAAAGTCTGGCTAGAAGAAATAACGCGACAGGTCACCGCCATAGACATGGATACATGGCAGGACGGTGGCCTATTACACCAAGCCCTGAGTGAGTTATACATGACTCCGAAAATTAAAGAGGAACAGACAAAAATTGTCAGAATTGCGGCCTCTATGTTTCTTCATATGGGAGTGATGCCGGAAAAGCATGAGGAAAATGCAACTCTTGCACAAAATAATCCAAACTTTTAGCTCAAATCCAGACTGAACTGAAATTAGCAGAACAAAAATTGCAGAAGAGCCAAGATTCACAGGCAGAATCTGGAGATTACATTAAAAAGCTAAAAGAGGACTTGGCTCTCCAACAGCAGAATAATGAGGACCAAGAGGCCCAATTAAATGTCCTAAGAATGGAGTGTCAAGAAAAGGTTGACTCTTTGGAAGATGGTCAACTGAAATGAAAACAACAAATAACATTTAACAGAGCCTGTTCAGACCAGATAACGACTTTATTAAAACAGGCTGACAAACTGGAAGAGGAGAGCAAGGAATTAATAAATAGAGAGCTTCACCACCAGACTAACTTTGATCAAGAGCGCCAACAATTAAATGCCATCAAGCAGCAAAGGGATGACCTAGCTAAACAGAGGGGCATCCTAAATAAGGAGAAAGATGCCCTCTGTCAGGAAGTAAGTAATTTAAAAACAGAGTTACAGGAAAGTGAGTTAGGCCTCCAGAAACTAAATTAACTCAAAACAGAATATGGAAAGCCACTGGAGCATGCCAGATGGGTAGAAGGTGTTCTGGAAGAGAACACTCAAACCGAAAATGCACAAACTCAGGAGGTGAGTCTCCTGCAACAAAAATTGGCTCAGGGTTCCCAAACTATACAGGAAGCACAGAAAGACAATGAGGCCCCCTGCGAGGAGAGTGATGGACTCCACAAACAAGTGGCAGCTCAAGAGCGGGTCATAGAGGCCAGTAAAACCCTAATAGCCGAGCAAAAGGCTCAGATCTTTGCCTATTATCAAGAGATAGGGGCTGAGAAGGAAAAACTAGCCAGGTTGGAGAAAGAGTATTCTAGACCTAATACCAACTGGAGGGACCCCGAACAGGTAGAGAGGGACAGGGCAATCCCTGATCATAGTATGATGACTTCTGTTCTAAGGGACTCAAACCCATTTAACACTTTGTGCACTGCTGACTTCATGGCTACCGGTTCACATGAGCCGGAAACCATGAGGCCATCAGAATTAAATAGGCCCAGCATAATGGAGGTGACCAGTCAGCGTCCCCCAGAAATTGATAGAAGGGCATCCCTGTACAGGTACAAAAATATAAAGGCTGATGCCTCTGACCAGGAAACCTCCTATGAGGAGAAGGTCAGGGAATCAGATCTGTAGAATCATTACCTCCAAAGGAACCAGTTTGTTCAATTTGCGCAGGAACAACAGGTAAAGAGGCCCCAAAAGAGCATCCTGAAGACCTCCACCCAATCAAGGCAGGGGGGGTCCTCCGCCAACCCTGGAAGCAGGGAGGAGTCAGAAGACTACTCTCCTGTGCGCCACAGTGGAGTAGAAACTAGGGCCCACCCTTCTGCAAGCCTCTCCCAAGCTCAGAGAATCCGGGAGCACCTAGATGATCATGAGGGGACTTCAAATAGCAGCGCCTCTGAGTATGAGGGCGAATGGACTCGGGTGACAAAGCCAAAGAAGGCAAATAAACTAAAGAGAGTTAGGGCAAAAGACCCTATTAGGCATATTAAGGCCATTAGGAGTTTCATAACCCCATACCACAAAAATGCAAAATATTCTGTTTGGGAAAATTTGCAACTCTATGAGCAGATGATGGACACTTTTCACCTTAAAGACAACCAGAACTGCATAGAGTATGCTAAGTGTACGTTCTCTTCAGAGTACTCCAGCTCCTTTGCTGGACTGGAGGACCAGAACCATTCAAGCTGGTCCACCTACAGGGTGGCCATCTTGAAACACTTTTCCGCCCACAGAAACCCCCAAGAGGTTCGCAAAGCGGCCTACAATTTGCAGTGCAGGGAAGATCAGGAGTTTATAACTACCTTCTTTCATGCGCTCCCAAAGTATATCATGACCCAGCTGGTGAGGGATTTCCACAATAAAGGATCTCTGGACTGGGTCATAGAGCAGGCAACCCGCATGTATGAAGTCCAAAAAGCTGCAGAAAACAAAAATCAGACCAAAAACCCCAAGCCATCCAACACCCCTGCTGCTGCTAAGGTAGTAGAGGTGAAGATTGCCCCCATTTTAGACCTAGAGATGGGGGAGCCTAAAAATGTACCTACAAAAAATCAGCAAAATCATAGATCCAGAAGGCCTCCAGGCCAATCACAAACAGGTGGCGGTCAGGCAGGCTATCCCACCAATGGGACCCCTAACTCTCCATATTAGATAAGTCCCAGATACAAGGGCAACCAACCAATCTTGGAGTATGTATGGACTCCCCCAGTCCAAGGGGGGGGGATCCAATCAGGTAAGTACTGCCCCAGGAAACGTCCCTTCTAACCTTCCCAAGGAGGGCAGTAATCCCCCAAATGCTGGGTTAAGTGTCTTTCCCCGGTACCCACAAAACCCCAACCTGCAGGACAACCCTCCTTTCTTTCTCCGCTTTCAGGAAACCAGACAACCCAATCCGGGAGAGGGGAGGCCAAGGGTGGAGGGTTACCAAAATTCACAATATCCAGGGTACTACGGGAGAAGGGATACTTACCCTTCCCGTGATCCACCTAGATTTGAACAGAGACCCCCCCCCCCGTACCAGCCAGAATGGGTGTCCGAACTGGAGCGTAAGGCCCATTTTGTGGAGGAAGTTAGTGTCCTCCAGTTTGAAGGGAAAGAATCTTCAGAGGATTCTGGGAAAACCATCTTCTCCTTCAGGGACGGGGGAACTCCTCCCAAAAAAAAATGGGTCCCAAGAGATCTAAATGAAGACTGGGTGGATGTGGGGGCTGATTCAGAATTGCCTGTCCTTGAACCTCAGAATGAGCATCCAGAGAATCAAATATTAAAAGAGGATTCTCAAACTTCCCGAATCAATTCTGGTGACTGCTTCCAAAAAGGGGGGGCAGCCCAGAATCAGAAAAGAAGGAGCACGAAACTCCCCAAATATCAGAATATCAAATTTTGCTTTCAGATTCCCAAACTCCAACACAGAATTATGCCCAAACTACCCCTGTGTCGGAGTCCAAAATAAAGAAATTGACCACCCAGGTTGCCCAAAATACACATTACCTTTTGCCCACTTGAGGAGAAGGATGGTAGATTTTATGCCCCGGTCCAAGTGCAAGGGCAATGTACATTTTCGGCGCTGGTGAACACTGGATCCCAAGCCACTCTTCTGTCAAAAAGGGCCTTTGAGCAGCTAAATTCAGGAAGGGGGGAGAGATACCAGATCCCTCGCACCCATCTTCCTGGACAACTCCAGAACTTCGACGGGAATGAAATTCCTGTCGAAGGGACTGCGGATTTGGAAATAAAAATTGGGTGACACAAAGTGAAAGACCCGGTCATAGTCGTGACTCCAGAGGGAATACCCTGTCTACTAGGAAATGACATCCTGCGTAGGTTGTCCCCCCTAATAGACTGTGGCCCTCATTACGACCCTGAGGGAAATCGAAAAACGATGGCGGAAATGTAATACCGCCATCGAATACCGCTCTGTGCGATTATGACCCGTCACCGTAAAGTACGATGCCATTAGCGACACCGTAGTGAACGCCAACGCTAACTGCACCAAGTACGCGCGCCATGCAAAACCGTAATTACCACCATGGCGCAACGGTACGCGAATGCTGACCCTAGCGGACATTTACTTAACGCCATCAAGCATGGCGGAAAGTACCATTCCGCCATGGTGAGAATTACGGCATCGTGAACCAACCGTAAATGGCCCTACTGAGTGCCTGTACACCACTCCCTGCCCACATTGCACAACTCCTCGTAGGTGCAATGAAGTTACACAATGCAACCAGTGAAATGTACAAGTCACCCATGCATGCCAACGAACAAATGAATGTAGGGGCTCCAAGTGCCTTGTGAGTGGCCATCCATATTTGGCATGTCACCATTGCCGTACTGATGCAGCACAGGCACGTGAAGGTTCAAGTACAGCAATATGAACTGAAATATGAGACAAAACAACAACAGGCCCCCATCGCTTGACACCAGTGTAAGGCAACATTCAAAGCAGTATCCTGAGGGAGACTGCACCAGCCCTGTACTCTTGCCAGTAAACAAACCAACCATCAGCATAAGCATGTACCACACAAGTTGGCAGAGTGACTGAGCAGCCAGGCTCATCTCAAGAGGGGCCAATGGGAGCTGCAGGGCACAGATGGCACGAATACAGAAGCTATTCCAATGGACATGACCTCAGTCTCCCTCCAAGAAACGCACGCAAACACAAGCACCTGTGACCAGCCATTTTCTGATAATCACATCATTCCACCAATCCACCTGGCTGACCGGCATCTGTTAAACAAAAGCTAATCCCCCGCCCCTGAGCATGACATCTTTAAAACAGTCATAAATGCAGCCCCTATCCCTGACCTTACTGGGCTTCGTAGGCAAACGCGGCCAGTACAGTACCACGCAACTATACTCAGAAGCCGGAACCCAATGCAGATCTTCTCACAATACATCGCTCCACAAATAGGAATATGCTACATTACTTGCAAAGAATAACGCTACACGGTTAATATCAGAATAAAATTTTAATGCACATCAAATTCACCAAGCCCATACAGCTATTAGGTCATAAACTCCAAAATATTTTTCATTACTGTGGGCTGCATCCGCAATAAATGACCAGCTTCTTCTTGTGTGACGCCCTGTTCCTTCATGGTACACAGGGGCTACATTCACGTTCAAAAAGGCAACATGGAAGCGCCTAGAACCGCAGGGCCGTCCCATTAGGTAGGCACTAGTCCAGCTGAAAGGTTGATATGTTGCTCCTAGCCACTAGTACTGCGTAAGGGCATGTGGTCCATTGGCGATCGTCCCATAAGATCGTAATGGTGCTCCACTGATTAACTCGAAGCAGCAGGTGTCGGGAGTAAAAGCCATCTGCAGGAGTGGCATACAGATGGCAGCGGCAATAGGGGAGGAGATACCTGTCACCCAAATGAAATGAAAAAGAATAGTATGGGCATCAGAACTTCATTTGTATTACTCACTTCAATGATCACACTAAATCTACAGCCATATGCATGCTAGCCCACTCAAAAGGATTATTTCCACCCAAAAATCACTTGCGAATCATGACTATATACATCGAGGTGAAAACACTAATACAAACGAGTGTTTGTGTGCATGCGTCTGTTAAAACAGAATCCATTAGATGGGATTAGTAACGTGCATAGACACAAGTGTTTGAAGGCGCGTCGAGACAGGGAGGGTTCAACAAGGGCAGATAGACGATGGTCCCACTATGGCAGCTCTGCATCACATAGCGCAGGGGAAGGGGATAGATTCCAAAAAGCCATGTACATGGCAAACTCTCAATTAAATCATCTGTCCATGCATCCATACATCATTCCCTCATCCCGGTATAAAAACGCCTGTTTATTTACTCACATAACATTTGAAATTTCCATTGAGTCTGTGCGTAATGCAGTCTGCAAAATCCACTGTGCTCCAGCCCGAAATTCTAGTGTTGTGAAGTAACATGTATTTGGGAACGTCCTGCCTTATCGTCCACTACGCTATTGCGCATCCCATACTATTCATATCAATCATTGCATTCTCGCCATGGCCCCTGTCCCAAGGACATTAAACAATAGAACGTTATATTTGCAGTCAGACCTGTGGGCGTCTCCTCGCCGCTAGCTGAAAACCGAAAGCGCTGTCCTTCGAATTCCTCATTTGCAACATCACGTCGAAAAGGCATCTGTGACCGCTTGAAATCACAAATTCATCCATGTAGTGCGGCAGTGTGTGAAAATGGCAACTGGCTTCACTCACAAATGGGACGCCCCGCCCGTCGGTGAACCTCGGTACAGTGCTGCATGAGGGTCCACCGTTAATCGAGTACTACATTCCACTGACCCTTCACAAGTTTGTTCGCGACTGCAAAGATAGTATGTGAAACAATGGGACCATAGCAGAATGAACATATAAACCAATATTTCACTGCCATCGGGATTAAATACATGATTGTAATAGCAAGATGCCATGCGTCACATTGCAGCGTTGTGTGCGGGACGTGCTCGCCCAAAGGGGATTGCAGCTGGCACAGGTGGAATGAATCACCACAGGTGGAGGCTATACAGCCTGAAAACACATAAATTGCACACCCAACCCCCTCCCACAACCACACCCACTCCAAAATGCTACCGGCAGGACTAGCGATGTTGGCCCTGGGGGACCTGATAGCACTGCAAGTACTCTAACTTCAAGAAGAAGACGAACACTAACTACTACAACAACCGGCCGCACAGAGGAGACGCAGGAGGAGGAGGAGGGCAAGGCAGGGCCAGCAAGGCCCACCAGCACAGCCACTACCACCAAGCAGGCAGCCCGCAATCCCACGCCTCCGAGCTCATCCGTTCAACCTCACTGCTGAGCAGATCCACACCCTCTACCGTTTGGACCGGGACACCATAACCGCCATTGTGAACATGACACACGCTGACCTTGTCAGCATGATAGATAGCCCAACCGCCATCCCACCCCTACTGAAGGTGGTGTCTGTACTCCACTTCCTGGCCACAGGCACCTACCAGCACACAGTTGGACAGTTGCATGGCATTTCACAGCCACTGTTGTCACGGACACTATTGCAAGTGCTCGATGCCCTCCTGAAGCACGCAGACGACTACATCTCTTTACCACGCTCGGAGCAGGAGATTACAAACACAAAAGTGGGATTCCATGCACTTGCCGGCTTGCATTGGTGCCATCGACTGCACCCATGTGGAATTGGTTGTCCCACATGCCATGGAGGCCCAGTACCGCAACCGGAAACAATATCATTCTCTTAATGTACAAATGGTGTGTGACTCCAACAGGATCTTTACACATTGTTGTGCCCGATTTCCTGGATCAACCCATGATTCTATGGTCTTGAGGAACTCTACAATACCACGCTACATGGAGCGACACGCAGGGAACAGATCCTGGCTACTCGGTGAGTCTCATTTCATGCATGATAATGTGGGGTCTGTGATGCGGCAATGACCTGGCAGGAAGGGGGGGGGATGCGTACGTAGCAATGTCATTCCACAAACATCCTTTATTGTCCACATACAGGTGATGCCGGGTATCCACTGAAGAGATGGCTCCTTACACCACTCCGGAACCCACAGAACCAGCATGAGGAGGACTACAACCATGCCCACTCACGTACCCGTGTAGTCATAGAACAGGCATTCGGCCTACTGAAGGCTCGTTTCCGCTGCCTCAGCAGGTCTGGCGGGGCACTCCTGTACCGCCATGAGAAGGTTGCAAAGATGGTCATGGCATGTGTCATGCTACACAACATGTGCGTACGTAGAAATGTGCCCATGCCCCCTGACGCAGAACTGCAAGCACCTGAAGATGGTCATGATGAGGGTGGGGATGTGGCAGCACCTCAAGGAGTCCGCGAGGCACAGGAGGCCCGTGAAATTCGTCAGAATATCATAGATTCATGCTTCTAGCACTCACGCCTGGTGGCTGATACATGGACACGGGACTTGTGGCACTGTGTGTGTCTGGAACATGCACAATGTGGACTGTACGCCTATAAAGGCCTCGTACACAAAGATCAATGTCCACACATCTCATTGGATGATTATGAAATGTTTATAGCATATGTGAAATTATATTACACACCCCATCGACCCGCCACCCAAGAAAGCCCAACAGCCCCCCTCCACCCTCCTACCTCCCCCCCGAACACCAGTGTCCAAAGATGCTCATTGTCAGTGGGCAGACGCTATTGCAAGCCCCCTCTCCGGGTATCAGGGGCACCCCTGCCTGTGGAGCGCAGGTTCCTCCCAGATCTACGTTGGGGGCTGCCCTGGACGGAACTTGCAACGGATGATGTCTCTGCCTGCTCACGTCCATGCATGTCCCTAAGGGTTTGTGAGAGCTCAGTGAGCACACGGCGCACAGCGGCAAGTTCACCACATACGTCTTTGGACGTCGCATGCAGTTCCCCCCTCAGGCTCTCGGTGCTTCTCTCCATTTGTACCTTTAGTGTCTCTGTACTTCTCTCCATTTGTACCCTTAGTGTCTCTGTACTTCTCTCCATTTGTGCCCTAAGTGTCTCAGTAGATGTTTCTATGGCTGCCTTAGTACCCCCACATTCATCAGCATGCTCCTTGAGGAGCGTGGCCAGTTGCTGCTGTTGCACGATCACCTGGTCGAGGGACTGTTGCCTCTGCTGGGCCATGCCCATTTGCGGTGGTGTCACAGAGGGGCTGATCACCTCATGTTGCCTTGCCACAGGGCTTGTGGGGGATGGCCAGTCGTCGTCCTGTGGGTGCCCCTGCGTGGTATCCTCATGGTGTACGGGATGAAACAAACAGGGGGATTGAGACAGGTCATGGATGGGTCCTACATCGACAGCACCGTTTTCTGTGTTGGAGCATGCTGGCATTAATGCAGTGTCACCTATGGTGCTGCTGCCACCAGAAGCAGTGCCTTCTGTGGCATCCATTGGGGGGACCTGTGGTGCTGCTGTTGTGGGCATGCTGGCTGCTGGGGTGCCTGTTGAAGTCCCCTCCTGTGTGCTGCCACTTGATTTGTGCTGCTGCCGTGTCTTGATCCGTGCAGCTGAGGTGGAGGGTCTTTGGCCGTTGGTCTTGGCCCTCTTTGCAGGTGTGCTGGTAGGGGTGTCCTGAAGCTCGTCGTTTGAATCGGACCCTGTGGTGGAGTAAAGGAGGGCGAGCGTTATTTATGGGTCTGTGGAAATTGGAATGGCAATGTATCACATGCATTGGGGTGGTACCTGAGGGTGATTTGGGTCAGGGCCTTGGAGGTGGTTTCATTTTTGTGTGGATTGAGGATGCAGTTGTTTTGCAGCCTGCAGTTAGGGTGTGCATGCTGCACGTGTAGAGGGTGTTTTTAGGCTTTTTAATTGTTTATGTATTTAATGTGACTTTTAAAGTGCGCTATCAGGCCAATGTATGTGGACGTTCTCCTGGACATGTGTTTCTGTTGCACTATGTGGACACATGGTACTTCACATGATTGGACATTGTGGATTTAGCATTGTTTTATTTGGCCCACCTACCTGATTCTTCGGATGTCTGCACTCCTTTCTCCATCCCTCCGACTCCCTCTATACTCTCCATTCCAATGGTGGAGGCACAGATTTCTTCCCAGGGGGTCAACTTGATGGGTGATTCCGATCCTCCCCCGGTAGCTGTGGCAATGTTACGGTTGGCTGATAGTATGCTCCGTACGCGTATCCGCAAGTCGTCCCATCGCTTTCTGCATTGCTGTGGGTTGCGGGGTGCGGTCCCCACCGCACTTACCCGCTGTGCCACCAGGGCCCAAATGGCCTTCTTGTTCGCAAGTGCCGTCCTGGTCATTTGCGTCGAGAAGACGACGGCAGCATTCTCCTGGAGGGTCTCTGTGAGCACGGTGAGTTCCTCATGGGAGAAGTGGACCTGCCGCTTGCGGTCGCACGCTTTTTTAGCAACTTTTCCCATTTTGATTGTTTTAACTGGGTGGCTAACGGGTTGGGATGTGTCTCAGGGTCGGATTTGTAATGGTTGTGTTGGGATTCTGATTTTGTAGGTGTACGGCGTGCTGTTTCCCGTTCCGGCCCCATGTTTTTACTTCCGTTTCCGTATATTAACGGTCACCGTATTTTGCGATTACCGCTCATTACGGTGACCGCTATGATGGGTGGCGGAATTGCACCTAGGGCGCCGTACGACGGCGGTGAGGGGCGTTTTGGGGACATATCCGCCATCGCAGACTTTGCACTTCCGCCATGGCGTAATGCTCGTGCCCGATGGGTCAGAATTAGCCGCACTTTACTCCATCGTGCAATGGCGGAAACGCTATTTACGCTATGGCGGTCAGGTCAGTTACTTTCCGCCAGGGTCGTAATGAGGGCCTTTGTGAATAAGGTCCTCTGGACTCAGACTAACAGGCCACTTAAATTAAAGAGTGTCAACCATGTTAGTTTAAATGGCACATGCCACATGGTTGATCAAAAAACCTGAAAACCTGATCATATTGAGTTTAATTTCCAGAACAATCAAATATCTGACGTGACAGTAATTGCTATAGGACAACAAACTGGTGATGGGAACTCCTTTCCATTCCTGAAAATCAACCTTCCTTCCAGTTTCAGGTGTCATTCCACACTGGTAGGAAATACTTTGAAATTCTATACCAATTCACAATCTGAAAAAGTGATGAGAAACCAGCTCAAAGTTTAGCTGATATTCAGAAAATTAGAGAACGGTTGTTCTCCCTATTCAGTTAAATGAGTGGAAGGAGTCTGTTCTCGCCCGAGTGTGCGTGAACAACGGTAAGAGCTTCATCAGCGAAGCCATGTTCCGAAAGCTCCCAAAAGATCCACCCACTCCCACATTTAAATTGAGTGATTAGTGGGAAATGGGGCTGGAAACTCCCAATTCCAAACATCTTCTGCCTAGCAGGTGTATGCTCAGAATTTCTATAGGAAATAAAAGCATAGAACATAATTGTTGAGTTGTGCGAGATGTTCCTGCTGCATTCTAGTTAGGCAGTGACATTCTCAATCGTTTTGCCATTAATTTGGACCTGATAAATTACAAAGCCTGGTCCCGACTAGGGGGCAATCCCATGGACTTTGATGATTCAGAAAAAGCATTTTGGTCAGCCCAATTGCTGTATGCAGTTGAAGTTCAGATTGAAGAGGAGTTCACAATCCCAGGATGGACCTGACTATTCCCACTTGAATTAAAAGTTAAAAGAGGACAGAAACTGCAAAATCCTGACACATATGTACACCTCAATGCCCATCTCCAAAAGCAGGGGCTGGGGTTAAACCCAACCCCATTAGTCAATACAGAACACAACACCATTCCAATATTGGTGGATAACAGCGACCTCAGGGCGATATCACTCTGGGCGCAGGTACCATTACTGGAATGGCGGTTGATGACCGACATTTTTCCATGGATCTAGGAAATGAACTGATAGGACCAATTCCCAAGGACTGTTTTGACAATGACAGTGACAATGACTTACCACCAGACAGGATCTTCACCCGGCAAGGGGGGAATTTCCTGGTCTACTCTTCCTGCCCTTACGGTATGGAAGAGGTGACCTGTGACATCAGGCAGGATGAGGTGATATTCCAGGTCCACAATTACTGCCTCTCCCACCTGAAACCCTCTGTCCAAGTAAAATTCTCTAACCAGAGATCTCTCCACCCAGCTGGAGGAGGCCACTGAGATAGCAAAACCGGAAGTCTTTCCAGGTTCCAGCCAAATGGTTGAAGAGCGGATTAACCTAGCTGATGCCTGTGAGACTCTGGAGCAAAAGCAAATGTTGCAACAGGTATTCTTAGATTTTCAAGATCTATTTGCAGTGGACTTGTATGACTGTGGTCACACCGAAATCCATACTACAACAATTCCCATGGACCCTGGAATGACTCCAGTGTTTGTGAAGCAATATCGCTTGCCTCTCCCATCCATGGAGTCCCTGATGGAAATAATCAAAAACCTTGAGTCCCGTGGGATAATTCGCCCAGTCCACAGTACCTTTAATAATCAGATGTTGGGGATTTTAAAACCAAATGGCCAATGGAGACTCTGCGCAGACCTAAGGGAGCTAAATAAATGGGTCCACATGTCCCGATGGCCTCTCCCCTACATTGACCAGGGGCTGGCCCAGATCCAGTGGCAAAGGTATAGACCGCCATTGACTTGACCAATCGGTACTGGAATGTGCCCGTCAGTAGGATGGACCAATACAAGCTGGCCTTTACCTTTGGGGGGCAGCAGTACACATGGACCCGGACTCTCTTCAGATACATCCACTCCAGCAATGAATCCAACATCTTCCTACATAAGGCCATGTCCGACTTGGGTGAAAGGGGTAACCTAGCCTATGTGGATGATGTCCTGATATAAAGCTCAACTGTGGAGGATCACATGGCGGAAATCTGTTATGTTCTGACCCAGTTGAGGGTTGCCGGAGCAAAAATATCCTTCCAAAAGGCACAGTGGTGCAGGACCTGTGTCAGCTTCATGGGGCATGAGATAACTCCTGAGGGTCTCTGTCCCCAGGAAAAAAAAGTGGAAACACTCCTAAAACTGAAAGACCCCACAACGTGAGCTAAGAAACCTCCTTGGACTGACTAATTATAGTAGGAAGTTCATTGAGGATTACGAAGAGATCACAAGACCCATGATCCATCTGTTGAAGGGGGGTTCCAGTGGGAGTGGGGTCCAGAACAAGCCGAGGCAATAAAGCAACTCAAAAGAAGCCTCTCACAAGTGCCTTGTCTAGCTTACCCTGTCAAAAACAAGGAGTTCTTCTTGGAGACAGGGTTTTCAAATACATGCTTGACAGCAGTATTATATCAAAAGCATGACAAGGTCAATAAAGTAATCTCCTATGCAAGTAATACTTTATCCTCTGTGGAGGAAAAATTCAATGATTATGAGAAGGCACTCCTGGCAACGGTGTGGGCATTGAAAAATTACCGCCCATTCATCCAGGGGGAACACATCATAGTGGAGACTCCACACTAGCCTTTGTCAATACCTACAAAGTGACAGAATCCGGGCCGGAAATGTGAGTAATTCTAGAATGACTTCCTGGATTCTGTCAATGCAAGGCTTACCTGTGGAGGTCAGATATGGCCAAAACAAGAAGAGTCCCCTCGCGCAAGGTCTATCTGACTTGCATGATTGTGCCAGAGAAAAATGTCTCGAGGACGAATGTCTTAAAACCCAGGACACATTGGAGGCGTACCTGAATTCCCAGCACAAAGTCTATGAAGAAGACAAGTGCGAGGGAATGCCCACAGTTTATTTGGACGTGTGCTTCTACCATGTTGACAACAACGGGGAAAAGGAACTGGTGGCTGGCGTTGGGAATGCTGGGGTGAATGATGCCCCGGAACCCACTGCTGGGTACAAAATCGGGCCCCATAGTAGTCAGGTGGCAGAGTTGATGGCAGTTCATCAGACCATCCTCACTGCCGTCCAACACCAACTCCACAAACTGGTCAAAATCACTGATTCAGATTATGTCCGGAACGGGTTTGTGGAGCACCTGCTTAATTGGAAAACCAGAGGCATGCTATGTGCTAATAACAAACCTCTCAAACATGGCAAGCTAATCCAAAATATTGATGATCTAGTCACCTCTAGCAGAATAGAGGGGCCAGACAAAACTGGAAATGACCTAGCTGATCAGCTGGCCAAAATCAGAGCCATCCAGGGGGATCTCCTCGTGATTGAGTTCCTGTTGGGGGAAATCCAGGTCACTACTATCACTAGGTCCCAGACAAATGCTCACAATGAACTCTGAACTGCCCAGTGGAATAAGGAGACCCCAGATGCTGATTTAATCATGGCACAAAAATGGGATCCGAATATTGGTAAATTTTATCAACACATTGAGGACACTGAGAACTGACGGATAACGATTACACTGGGAAAGAGGACCTCAGAGTGTTGATGAAATGTCCAAAAATGTTCTGAATCCAAGATGGTTTGTTGGTTAGGAGATCCATATCTGGCTGTGAACAGTGGGTGGTCCCTACCTCATTCCGAAGCCTGATGCTAAGTCACGCCCATGATGCGAGCACAGCCGGTCATCGGGGGGTTTCACACTACTTTAGAAATCTTGCAGGAGGTTGCATACTGGCAACACATGGGGCAGTACCTTAACCAATATTTGAAGGGTTGTCTGGTGTGTGCACAATTCAGCCAACTTCACTCACACACCAAGCTCCCCTCCAGAAGAGGGGGATGACACTGCCTTGGTCAGATTTACAAGTAGATTTCATCGGGCCCGTGATTTGCTCTTCAGTGCAGCCATCCTTTTGTAGTTGCAAAACGCAGTTTTGATGCAAGGCCCTAGTGCTCAAGGGAGCCAGCGGAGCCATTTCGCTGGTTCTGCTGAAGTGTAGCGTGGTGATGTGGGGAAGTACTGCTGAGTGGGTAAATATATCCCACAAATCCCCCCGATTCTTTGAGATTTCTTGTCGAGGGAGAGTAGGAAAAAGTGGGGTTCATCCATAGGGCAAAGTGGGGTTCATCAGCTGGAGTCCTTCTTTCATTGCTTGTTTACCAAATGGGTGGAATGTCTCCCAGCCCCAAATTGCAAGGCTGCCCTGATGATCAACCACATCTTCTCGCGTTTTGACCTACCCCAAAGGATTGAGTCAGACCGAGGTAGTCACTTCACCAGCGAAGTGATGACAAAGATGTGGGAGATACTTGGGGTAAAAAGGAAACTTCACATTGCATACCGTCTATCCTCTAGTGGTCGAGTTGGAGGTACAATAAAACAATTGTGAGCATTCTAAAAATGTTTGTGGTAGATTCTGGGCCAAGTTGGAACATCCGATTACCGCTTGTTCTGATGGCCATCAGATCTACACCTTCTTCTGCAACTAAGATGTCTTCGTTTGAGCTGATGACTGGATGAAGGATGGTGCTACCTCAGCATCTGCTCTATAGAACACAAGAGCAGACACTGATAAACGCCTCTACAACTCATGAGTATTGTGAGAATCTAAGAAAACACTTTCAACATGCTTTTGCGTACGCTAGGCGGAATTTGGAAAGATCTGCAGGGGGTATAAAGACTCAATATGATTTAAAAACAACCAAAAAGGAATACCAAGTAGGAAACAGGGTCTACTTGTACAATTTCCAAAGGAACCAGACCAAAGAGCATACATTTTTACCGAGCTGGTGGGGTCCTTTTGAAATTGTAGATAAAATGTCACCTATTGCCTACAGAATCCGAATCCCCAAAGGCAAACTGACAGAAGTGAAATGGGTCCATATTAATCAGCTAAAGAGTTGTCACCGTAGGCACACTTTGCAGCAATTTGAGGAGCCAGGGGAGAATCAAATAGAGGAGACATCTGAAAAATAAGAATAAGAAAAAGAAGAACCACAAGGGGTCAGATAGGTTCATAGGGCTAATTAATTAACAGGGAGTATTGTTCATCATTTGTCTTTATTGTATAAAATACTGTCATTATTGAATGCATGTGTGTGCCACTGCTGTCAACCTTTGTGGAGGGCAGTTAGTGGGAAAATGTAGTAACCGTTTTGTGTTTCTTTCATAGACTTGTACTGGTTCTGTCCATTCATCAATAAGGAGGACCTCCCGGGGGACCGGGAAAGGAAAGAACAAAGGAAAAGCCAGGGTGTGGGGGAGAGTGAGATAACTGGCTCATATATTTTTTTAGTATGTGCTTAGTTAACAGATGTGTTGCATATTTAAATGCACACATTAGGCTAGTGTGTAAGTACTTGTATTTGTATGTACATTGCTGGACTGGAACTGTGAAGTTATTTATAAAGTAAAGTATGTAGGGTGTTTTGTTATGTTGTATGTGTGACCGAGTCCCCTGTCTAACCTTGAGGACTGACAGTGGGGTGGTACAAGTTGCCCCCCTCGAAGCTAGTGAATGCTGGATGAAGATGAGGTATATGGGGATCCCAAACCAGCCCCACTGATTCCCCACAATAAGGCACAGAGCAGTCACAGGAGCATGCCTACCTTCACTAACTACCAGAAGTGAAGGATGGTAGCATTAAAATCACTTAAAGATATCCCTTTTCAGAAGGTTGACAACTTAATGGGGTCATTTTCCCTACTAGCCAAACCCAAGCACCCATCATGGGGAATGATGCCTTCCCTTTTAAGGGAAGAAAGTTACAACTGTTTAAAGAAACACAAGAGTGGAAAAACACATTTTTCTCCTTGACACCAAATACAGACTTGCACAGACTGAGGCAATCCTATGGATACAAAGGTGTGTTTGCATAAACTTAAACTGGGTTGTGGTGCCTACGTGAGGTACAAAACAAACACTCACTGTTCTCCTAATCCCACTAGCATTGAAGAAGATACAAAGTTGCTGTGTCCCCACAATCAAGGAGTTACAGTTATACCATATATTTCCCAACGCTTACCAGAGGATTTCCAGCATTTATATTTACACGCTCGGTAAGCAGGGAGACCCAGTTTGAAGCAATGGCAGCACAGGCTCCAGGGGGAGGGAAGCAGGTCTTACGCATGTCCCCAGGCCCCAGTAGGCCTTTTGGACAATGCACAGGGTCTTGAACTTAATCCTCGCTGACACTAGAGCCAATGCAAAGATTTCAGTCCTGGAGAGATACGATCCCTGGGCTTGAGGCCAAGGACAAGTCTCGCAGTGCTGTTCTGGATGAGTTGCAGAGGGTGGAGAGTAGAAGCAGGCAGATTAAAGTGAGCCCACTAAGCCTGCACCTGGTGCTCTCAGGAGGTTGGTGGTACCCTAGGTTTACAGGACCTTCCTGTTGCAGTTGGTGCATGAGGTGCCCTTAGCTGGTCATCTTGGGACCAAGAAGACTAAGCAAAGGCTCTCTGCCCATTTCTACTGGCCTCGGATGAGAGTAGAAGTGGAGTTCCACTGCCGGACCTTCCCCCCTTGACAGTTGTCTGGCAAGACTGGAGGGAGTGCCATTGCCCCATTGCAGCTTTGTCAGTGGTTGGCACACCATTTGAGAGGGTAGGCATTGACATTGTCAGTCCCTTGGACTCTCCCACATCAGGTGGACACTGGTTCATCCTGGTCCTAGTTGATCATGCTACCAGGTACTCTGAGGCTATACCCCTTTGGACCATTACTGCCAAGGTGGTTGCCAGGGCTCTCCTGGGCATTTTTACCAAGTTGGATTCCCTAGAGAGGTGGTCTATGACTGGGAATACAACTTCATGTCTAGTTACATGCAAGCAATGTCGAAGGAATGCAGGGTAACATATACATTCTCCACCTCCGACCATCCCCAGACCAATGGTCTGGTTGAGAGGTTTACTAAGACCCTCAACGGCATTCTGGGTGCTTTGGAACAGACTCTAAGGAGGAAATGGGATCTCCCCCTACCATGCCTGATGTTCGCCTATAGAGAAGTGCCCCAAGAGGGTGTTGGTTTCAGCCCCTCTGAGCTTCTCTTTGGACATCCCGTGAGGGGGCCACATGCCTTAAACAGAAAAGGTTTTGAATCCACCCCACCAGGTCCTGCCACGCAAGTGGGGGACTATGTGTTATGCTTCAGAAGGAGGATGGCACAGATGATGTGCTAGGCATCAGAAAATCTTAGGGCAAGCCAAGAATTAAACAAGTACTGGCATGACCTTAAGGCCTCTCAAGTGGATTGGACACCAGGACAAGAGATCCTTGTGATGGAGCCTACCAAGCCTAGACCTCTGGCAAATAAGAGGACTGGACCCTTCAGGATAATCTCCAAGATAGGCGAAGTCAAATATCTGGTTGACATGGGAGTCCCGGGGGTAGCCCCTCAGGTATTCCACGTTAACAGGCTCAAGCCTTTCCATAGGCGAGAGGAAGTCTCATGTCTTCTGCTAGCTTCAGAGCAAGAGGAGGATGAGAGTGAGCCACTTCCTGAGTTGCTGCATAGCAACCCTCAGGATGGCTCAGTGGAGGGAGTACATCTCTCTCCACATCTGACACCAGAGCAGCAGAGGGCCTGCAGGACATTGCTCCTGCAGTATGCTCCTCTGTTCTCACTGACACCAGGCCTCACCCCTTGGTGCAGGTACGGAATTGACACTGGTGACAGTGGGCTTCATTACGAGTATGGCGGCAGCCATGCCCTTAGCAAGGGCTTGGCTGCCTCCATACAGGGTTCCAGTTCCGGATTCCTTCAATGAGGAATTACTGGGTCATTCCAACCTTGGAGGACCTGGTATTTCCTCATTGAAAAAACCCATCCCCATTCCCATTTGAGTCCCCATAGGGCTCAATGGGAATGGGGAGGAAGCTAATAACAGGCCCGTTAATAACGGACCCGTTATTAGCTCCCTGGTCCCCTTGCGGGACCCGCTAAGGACGCCTACCGGGTCCCGCAAGGGAACCTTGTAATAGTGCGTCCTGTAAAGAACGGTGCCGGTCCCGTACCGGCACCGTTCATTACGGGACCGCCAGGGTTGTAATGAGGCCCAGTGTACCTGTCAAAAGCAGATGCTATCAGATGTCAGATACAGTAAAGAACAACATCCGGGCTGAGGTCGCTAAGATGTTGGATCTGGGTGTAATTGAACCCTCAACCAGTCCCTGGTCCAGTCCTGTGGTTCTTGTCCCCAAGGCAAGTTCCCAGGCAGGTACCAAGGATTGGAGGTTCTGTGTGGACAACAGAGGAGTCAATGCCATCTCCAAAACGGACACGCGCCCATTGCCCATTGCCCAGGGCTGATTGTGATCGTGGACACCATAAGTGCTGCCAAATTTGTAAGCACCTTTAACCTTACCTCAAACTATTGGCAAATAGATCTGATGGACCAGGCCAAGGAGAACACCTGAGGGGCTCTACCAGTATAGAGTCATGCCTTTTGGGTTGAAGAATGCACCTGCCTCCTTCCAAAGGTTGGTCAATCATGCGCTCAGTGGGCTGGAGGCCTTTTGTGTGGCCTATCTAGTCGACATTGCTGTCTACAGTTCCACTTGGGAAGAGCATTTGACTCATTTGGATACGGTGCTGCAGGCCTTATGAAGGGCTAACCTCACTGTCAAGGCTACCAAGGGCCAGATAGCTTAGGGGAAAGTCACTTACCTTGGCCATGAGGTAGGAGGGTGTTGAATCCAACCTCTCCCCAGTAAGGTACAGGATGTAAATGACTGGTAGACTCCCATTACACAAATCCAGGTGAGAGCTTTTCTGGGCCTCACTGGGTATTACCGGAACTTCATGGCGGACTATGGCACCATAGCTGCCCCTCTGACAGCTCTGACATCACCCAATCAACCAAGGAAGGTTAATTGGATGGAAGACTGTCAGAGGGGCAGCTAGAGAACTTAGGTGGGCTACTGTTGAAAAATTAATGTTTCAGTATAGTTTGGAGCCTTAGGCATTTTAGGCCTTACCTTCAAAGTCCAAACAGACCATAATCCCTTAAAGTGGCTTATGCAGATGAAGGGTGAAAACCCTAAACTGCTCGGGTGTTCCATTAGCCTGCAAGGGCTAGACTTCACTATTGAGCATAGACCAGGTAAGAGTCATGATAATTTAGATGGCCCCAGGGGGGCGGGGAGGCACTGTGATGCTGGAAATGCAGATTTCGGATTAGTTTGAGACACGTTATCTATCTTGTCAAGCAGGAACTGACAAGCAGATTTATCTATTCTATAGTATCCACCCAGCACAAAAGTTAGCAAAATGTCAACACTGAACAAACTCCTGAATTATATTTTGCTTAACGGCCCTTTCACCCGGGAATGTGCTAACACTACCAGGGAAGTGGTAGAGTTCAAGTTAATTTCAGCTTGAATATCCTTTAGTGCGTCCTCCAATACACCAGAACACTCCTGATTACCCAGGACTTTCAAGCAGATATCACACTTGGCATAGGGAAAACCATACGTCGACCAAGCTCTTCATCAACATCCGAGAGACTGTCTCCCCTATCTGTCTTAACAGGAAGACGCTGTCTACTTCGCTCACTGCTAACCAGTACCTCAGACCAGCAGGGCCCTTTAGACATTGGCGACATGTGGATTACACATATGGCCAAATTTGGTATCCCGGGTTAAGGTATTTTTTGAGACCGCCCCTTCTTTACCTCTTGAGAATGTTGTAAGCCCGACATGGCTATGTACTTAATCTGGAATGCTCCCCCCATCCTAGCATTGCTTTTATAACGCTCCGACTACGTCTAACGTTCTTTCCAAAAGTGAGACTCTTTTCCTTGCACATCAGTTAATAGCACCCCCACCCCCAGCCCCCGTAACCCCTGCCATTTTGCCTCATTTCCTCCAGCTGATTTTTAGGTTTTTCATTGTCAGTTTATGGCCAAGTCATGGAAGTCATATTTCTATTTTTTCTCAGCACATGCCTCAGCCACAGCAACCGTACATGTGCATTGTGGTCTTTCTTCGTCATCTTTTGTGATTCGTGTCCTTTCTTTTCCTGATGAGTGTTTTTCACCACTTGACGGTCTACGTAAATATTCCACTGATCCCTTTCAGTCAATTACATATTCTTGTGCTGTGCTTCCTTGCTATGCCCTATTTTTCTCATCTCTCGCCCTATCTTTGACAGCTTTTTTGATGTCCATTTTGAGATTGGTTTCCTATGCCTGTTTTTCAAGTCTGTTCTTTCTTTGGCTCTTCCTAATCTTTGTTCCATCCACTCTCTGTATCTACCAACGCATCCCTTGCTCTCTGATTCGGTCTGTCTACTTACTGTACCTCGCCGGCCTTGTTCTTTGCCTCTGTCCGCACGCATGCTCCCCACCTAACCTGAGACTGGTCAATCTGCTCCCCCCACTCTGTTTCCACCCTGGTTGCCTGCTAATACCTTGCTGCCAAATGGCCCGCCCTCCCTCTACCCCGCTCCCCGGTATCTCCGCTTCCCTCGCTTTGTACTTCCCCCTATGATTTGCAAAGCATTCTGTTGCTTCTCGAAGCTAGGTCCGGTAATTGGAGTGAACGGGAATGGGCGGGAGCGGTGTTCTACTATTTTTGTTTTTTTCTGTTTACCATTACTCTACCTTTTACGACCATATTCACCATTCTATATAGGTGTGTCCATGTATGTCCCTGTGCAAGTGTAAAGCTGTAATAGGAGCCTTCGTTACCAGCCATTTAGACTATTGCAATGCCCCGGCTGCAACACCTTGCTACATGCTGCACTGTGCTTCTGCCTACCCTCTCCCCTGCCCAGACCACAGTCCCACGACTTTTTTCGGTACACTTCTACCACTGGCTAGGTCTACGCATAATATGAATAAAAATAATGATAATAACGATAATGATAATAATAACAGGTTTTTTAAAACCCAGGCTTCGGAACAACTTGGCTATGTTTGTTCATTTGTCATCCTTGATTATTTTTCAGACACACAGGCCTTTGTGGACAATACTGATGTATTGTATCACACTCTGGGTCGGGTGTGTGTTTGGCGTTGACTCTTGCCTGTGCTGCAGCTTAACTTTGAATTGGTTGCTTTTGTGCAGCGCTCTTGCAAAGAAAAAGAACATAATATATGTAATAAAAACATTGCTACTTAAATAAATAAATAAATAAATAAAGCAATACTGAGATGAAATGCGGCTCCTGAACATGAACATCTTTTTCTTTTTTTAGTATTTACTGAAATACATTCATGCTTCCTACCTCTTGAACAAATCGTATTGCAATCCTCTCTTTACTAAATGTTCCCTTTTTACAACAGGTCACGGGCAGTTCAAGTTCAGAGCCATACTTCAGAGAAGTATATGCTTTCCAGTAAGTGAGAAGGGGGTTTGATAAACAGAGTAATACCATCTCTGACTCTAAATATACAGTGCGCTGGGCCCAGAGATATGAAATTTTAATAAGTGAAAGGAACGTGCATTCATCAGAAACAGGCACGCTTCACAATGGCGTCTCCTTTTAATCATCTTCACGATACATTGATCCATGCATCTCCCAATGCTGTGCCTGGGCCTCAGCACACTAATCCGAGGACTTACAAAATGTGCTTTATCTGACCCGAGACACGTATGAGTGATTAACAGTGGAGAGAGGTGGGCGACCTCGATGGGTGCTGCCTGTTCCTCCTGGCAGCACAAAGCAGCCCTGCGGGTTCTTTTCCTTGCCCTTTTGAGTTACAGCGCAGGATTGTTTTGTGCCGTAGGTGTGTGTATGCCTACCTACATGGGGTAAGGCCATAGGCGATATTATTAGTGGGGATAATTTATGTGGTTATTGGGACTGGGGTTTCCCCCGCTCCCTTAAAAAAATTATGGAGGTTGCAGGGGTGTTACCTGCAGGTTCGATGGCTTAATATTGCTTCAAAAATATATGGCGATATTTTTGCGGGGATATTAACACATGGAACCGTCTACGCAAAGAGAAGCATTCAGGCATTAACACAGCAGTGTTCTTCGTTTGTCTTTCCACAGTTGACGGCAGAGAGGGTGTAAGCCAGCCAGTTTATACCTTTCCGGCCATGTGCAGCATACACTGTGTGCAAAACTCTCAGACCGATCTTTTATATTGGTGCCTTTTATTGTCAGATGATGAATGTTCTGGAGGGCCAGAGATATTTTTCCTTTCTATAGAGTTATAATTGGAGCTCTTTTTTTCTTTTGTTTGGCGCACCAGCGCCATATTAAACAACCAAAAGCTGCGTCCAGTTGTTTTGTGATATGGCTGTTTGCGTGGTCTCCAAACTTTATGAACTGTGTGACAGGGGCAACAAATATGATGGCATAAACTGTGGCAGCCGGTGAATCATTCGATTGGAGGGGTGTACATGTTTGCGATGGAGCCCTGCCCAACCAAGGAGCAGTTAAAAGGATTCTCCCTTTTGTGAAAAATTGGCTAAAAACCCACACATTTTGAAATTGGTTTTGAAAGGTAGCACATGACAATGTCCAATAGATGCAAGTCACCAACAGTGCACAGGAGCATATTCCAACACATTTTCATTATGGCTTTGCCCCCAATATAGGCCACTATATAAAAACATGTTCATGTCGGCTCTGCCGATACATGTCCATCCAGGTTGCACCAATATATGCCACCACTAATAACATAAGAACTTACTCCTGTTGGCTTGCCAGTAAAAATGCCATGCCACTGTAAGAAAATATGTGACGACTGGCTAACCTAATGTAGGCCAGATGGCCATGTAGCAAGACTTATCATGTTTGCTTTACCCTTGTTGCCCAGTTACAAAATGCCATGCCACAGTAAGAATATATGGCCAGACTGGCTCCATCAATGGACGCCAGTTTAGCCATGTAATAATACTTATTGATTTACCCTTACAAATGCCATGCCACAGTAAGAAAGTATATTAAAACTGGCTATTCCAATGAAGGCAGTTTAGCAAAGTAATAACACTCTTCATGCTGGCTTTACCCTTCATACCAGTAAAAATGCCATGTCACAACATGAAAATATTGCTAGATTGGTTGTGCCCAAGTAAGTGAGTCTAGATACGCAATAACACTCATCATGTTTGCTTTACCATTGATGCCTAGTATAAATACCATGCCGCCAGTACCCCACAAAAGATATTAGAGGCCTGCTCCCCCTTCATACATGCAGTCCAGGCACACACACCCAAAGCACTCACTTTCATTCACCTGAAAATTCATTCAGCACTCAGACAATTCCTTGCATTCACGCATACGTGAAAACAAACATGCACACATTCACACATGGACACATTCACGCATGTGCACTCAGACATCCCCACTTGCATACATACAAAAACATTACCTATACACATTCATATTTCACTGTCCTCCTGCTTGAACCTTCAGCACATCAACACCACGGCCACAAGACACGACCGGAAAACCTACCCTGCGCAGAGCATCCTGGCTGACTGAAGAGGAGAGGATGCCTCTAATGTCAGTCAGCGCTAGCTATGCAATTAGTGCAATAATGAGAAGTGGCACAGCCAGTCTTCCTACTCCTCACCAACATTACACTCCATTCATTTTGCGGAGCCCAAAGGGCCCTGTATTTAAAAATTAAGAAAATTGTGGTGGGGCCAACCCCCTGCCCAGAGGCATGCAACACAGTCCGTCTGCAAATAATTGACTGTGCTTCCTGCCACTCATGCAAAGCCCCCCCCACATATAAATGAGCCACTACTGGACATAAATAAACATGCATAGTTTAAGGACTATATGTGTTTCATGTGATTTACACAATTCTTGCATTAATTCACTTTCTCAATGTTTTCTAGCAACTCTAACTCCACATTCTAGCAGGCAATTGGTCTCATTAGGCTCACCCAGTTCATTTTTCATTGGAAATCATTCTTCAAGTTACAGCAGACAGTGTTTCTCTGTTAGTTCATTTTCTCACTGACTTCCCGAAGTGCAGTCTCTTTGCCAATAGACTCTAGGAACTCTGATTCTAAGTTGCTGCAGGCAATGTTTTCCATTAGATTAATTTAGCATTGACCCCTCCACACATACATTTTAAGATGAAGTTTATTCCTAGGACCCTCCAGCTTGCCATTCACTAATCCACACCAGAGAAACTAACTGCCTGAATTGCAACCTTCCCTTGTGATGGCATGGTACATAGGTCTAGGTGTCATGGCATTCCAAGTGAGGAAAGCAGTGTGAGTGGGGATGAACTGCAGAGGCTGGGCTGAGTTGGCTAGCTAGTGTGTAAAGGAGGAGGAAAACGCAGATAGCCATGGATGGCCAGCAGGAGGAAAGTGTTTGAAAAGTGTTGTACCGGAGAGGAGGGAGTAAAAAAGCAAGAAATGCCCGGAGGAAAGGCACAGGTTTTCAGAACATCAGTAGAGACAGTGAAAAGGAATAAAGAAAGTGGAGCAAAGTGGGAAGACCCAGAATAAGGTCCAGAAAGCAGGTAGAAAGTGTACAAGGAAGACATAAGAATTGAGAAGGAAACAATCCAGGATGGTAAAAAGCCAGAACCACCTGGAAGAAAAGCGAAATAGAAGCTAGGAAAGGAGGTGAAGCAGGCCAGAACATTGCAGGGTGTCAAAGAGGGAGAGGTGACAGGAGATATAGGAAAAAGTGTTGCTCCCTAAAATGTCGAGGAAAAAACTGAATGTGCTTTTTATGCGCATTCAGCTTGATAAAAAAATTATGAATTTCCAATTGTCAAGCAAGGGGAGCAGAGTCTGTGGGGTGTGTCCCTCGCTCCCGTTGTTCGAATTTATGGGTTTGGGGGTTGCAGGGGCGGCCCCCTCTTCCCTTACATGGAAAGCAGGTGACAATAAAGAAAAAAAAAGAAAGCGACACTGTGGCGTCAGTTCCCACCCATAATTGGGAGAAGGAACTGACGCTGCAGGGGAGAAGCCTGACGCAGGGAGCCAAAAGCAGATAGGTGCGAGTATTTGGGTATCATTTTAAGGGGTAAAGGGGTGGTGGGTAGAGGGGATAAGGGCATTCGAAATGTTCATTATGCAAAACATTCGGCTTCCCATTTTTCAGCCGCATTCAAATCCACCGCGACTTTATCAGGTAGATCCATCCCAAGGGAAGCAGCGCAGGACGTTAAGATGGGAAGTAGAGAGAGTTAGCAGAGGGAGCATCATTTCAACTTGGCCTCACAACGGCTCTGGCAGAGTTGCTTACCAGCATTTTGGGGCACACCCGAGAAGCTCCCTGGGCGTAATGATATCTGGAGACATGTGAGCTAAGTCCGCCAAGACCTGACACTAGTACTTAAATGTATAACGGTGCGCTCAATAATTATAAGCTATTTTCAAAATCAAATTACACATTGTAAACCAATTTATGGTGCTGTGAAAATGAAAGGGTTCTTGCTAGCCCTACTAACCTACAAATTAATAACCTTCAACTTCTCAAGCTTGGAGTTGTTCCCCAGGATGGAAGCAACGAGCCTAGAAGCTCTTCATATTCAAATGTTTACACTCACATTCAAAACGATTAATCCAAATTAATTACATTTTTGACAAGAAATCTACATTCTTTCACTTCACTTTATACATAGAAATGTCCACAAATGCATAACACTTTTTATTTTAAAGAATCATTTTCATTCATTTCCATATACACCAATATATCACAGGTAAAAAACGTAAAGATAATTCCATGAAATTAACACATACATTTTTCATATTCTTCTGTTTTCCTGTGTACTTTCTAAAAATCTAATTGGCTACTGCAATCTTATTCCAATGCGTTTTGAATATAATTCTTCATCAGGGAAATTGCCCATTCAAATGTTCCTGCAAATTACTAAATATATTTTGAATAAATGTAACTGTTTATCATGTGTATTAAATAGATCCTCAATTAAATCCACTGACCAGTTATAGATGATATTTATAATCTCTTATGAATCTTATTACCAATAGATGTATTCTCATAAATGTGTGTCAATGCTAAAAAAGAGGGAGGTGGAAAAGATTACCCAAACAAATATATATGACAAAAGGAATAGTACATTAGCATTTCTTTCATAGTATTCTGTCAATTTGTGTTTGTGTTACTTACTGTTCTTTAAACATCGAGGCATGCGAAGAGGAACCTGAGTGCTGAATCTAAATCTAGATCACCTGAAAACATAAGAGTCTTACCATGACTCAACGTTAACTTACTCAAGTAAAGAGATTCAAATATTCTCCCCAATTAAACTTACTTTCAGTTTTAATCAACAATCTAATTCATGAATGTTTTGCCATAGGTACCGGGCAAAGAAACTCTTACTTAATTTGCGCATGTTTACATAATTTATCCCCAAATTTAGGAAGCCTTTAATAGTCATGTGAATTAGTAGTTGCCGTGCTAATCTAGTATATGTTTAAAGCAGTGTCAACTTGGGAGTCATTTTGAAATGGCAAAACACCCCTAAAGTGTGATGCATTGCATTATATAGTTCAAAGGTAGAACATTAGTTTCACAATAGGTTTTAGATAGTACTGCAAATAGTTTTTTGTTACAGGTCTGAATTTTAAATATGTTATCCGATTGAAAACCTGAATTAATTACCGACCTAATCAGTTATTAAACCATGCATAGGGTATATGTTAAAATGGCACAAATGCAGGAGCCATCTTAGAATGGTTTCAATCTGCAAGAAAGTCCCATATTGCATATCAATGTATATTGTCTTGAGATTAGCTGTCATGATTTACAATTACATAACAATCAATTGTACTATCAAAAATAAACATCCATCTGTTTTGACCTAATGATCTATGTTTTTAAAAACATTAAATAGTTCATCAACATATTAATAAGTGATATTAGTAACTATAGAAAATTCACTGTAATTCATAGGAGCCATCAGTCAATTATTTCAAGCTCAATTCATGCCAACCTTTCGACATTTCATTTGCTGTGCATTTTTATAATTACCCAACAACTTAAAAGAAACTGTCCTTCAAAATGTGATCACTTGAAGATATGTTTCACGTCCAAAGACATTAAATAAATGCATCCTGACTTTTACATTTGTTCATCCAATGACATGCATTTAAATTAAATAAAGCAAGAGAGTTTACAATCCTAATTCTTTCCTATTGGTACCCATGAATCATTTCTTTAAATCCAAAATCCTTCTCTTCTCAATAAAATTTGATTCAAATTTCTACCTCTCTTTGAGATTTTAACTCGTTCCAGAATAATGAAAAGGAATTGTGAAAAGTCATGGCCATTTTCTAAGAAATGTGAAGCTACTGGTGATTGACAATTTGTGTGCAAATATTTGACTTATGCTCACTCCATCTGACCTTTTGCTTTTCTTATTGTCATACTCTTGTTGACAGCCTCCTTACCTCTCTCAAACTTGAGCAGAAACACCTCCTGTTCAAGACGCAACACAAGACCTTTCTCTTCGCTTCCGTGTTCTCTCTTCCTCTCTCCTGCTGATGACTCATCTGCTCCATAAACTGGTCAGCTGGCCACCCTCTGAACTTGGGCCCAGGTCCCTGCCTGCCCAGTTGTACCTCGCACTGCCTCTTGGCTCCCCCAGCACTTGCGGTCTGTATCTGTAACCCCACAGTCCATTCCCTCTGCACTTATGAGCCACCCGCTGGCTGCACTTTTGATTACCTGCACTTCTCCCCTTCCCATTCCCTGCACTTGCGCGATCTGAATGACACAAGGCCTAGTAAGATCGTTGTTTTGTCCTCTATCTGTTTCTCCCTCCCTGTCTTGTTGCGCCTAGAAAAACTTGGGTACAGGCACGTTATAAATGCCATATCATATCATACTGCTGTAAAACAGTCCACAAGGGCATTTAATTCCATAAATAATGTTCTTAGTGTCACAAGTCGAGGTATGGTAATTATACTTGCCCTGACCTCATGTGTCTGGCAGGTAGGGAGGACCACTTAAAGAGACCTCAAAATGCTCACTACAGCATTGTCTGCAGAAACCTGACTACACTGATAGTAACATAAAGACACAAACCAACCATGAAAGAAATGCAGGGGACACTTGAACACCAGTTGGTGGAGCGCTAGGGAAGCCAGGGTTGGACTAGAGCACTATGGTACTCAAGCCAGCTGGAATTTTAGTTTCTTTGTTGATTGCCCATCCTTTTATTAAACTTCACTTTCTCAATATCATTTAGGAGCCCTGGTTTCCATTCCATTATGCAGTGTGTTATTTACCTTTTCTTTGTGCACTCAAGGAATTCCAGCTCCAAATTCCATTTAGCAGTATTTCTCTTTATCTTCACTTTCTCAAGGCACTCTGAGAACTCCAAATCCTTTTACCAACAGGAAGGGTGACTCCTTATTTTCACTGTAACTGTGGTTTCCTAGGACAGGGTTTGGTTTTGGGTGTTTCCCCACTCTTTCATGGTCCTTATCCCTGATTCTTCTCCTTGCTTTTGTGGTTTATCTGAAACCTCTCTCTTGTCTCAGTTCGTCCTTTCTTTATTCCCAGTCTTCTTTTCTACTTTTCTGCAGGAAATGGAGGAAGATGCAGTGAGAGGCCTTGACAAATAGATGCATCTGACTACTGCTCTCCAAGAATGTACTCTGGAGAGATCAGGTTCATACGAAAGATCGTGTTCATTTTTCATCTGTTGTTTAAGAGTGAACTTCCAACATTATGCACGTTGTTACCCATAGACTAAAAACTTGCACTGACTTTGCACACATCTCAGTGAGTGAACTAGTCCAAAATATCTAGGAATCAATAATTAACAACGTCTTGACAAATATGCGTGAACAACTAACACTGGTTCTGACATCATGGGGAAGTTGTATACTAAGGAACCTTGTTACTCCCACTTGATTTGTCACTTGTAGTTGTCTGGAACACACATGATAGGATGTATTTGACTTCCTACATACTGCAAATGAAAACATAGAACATATTGATTTGAAAACTACTCATACACTCAGTAGATTCAGTGACCATTGCATGCTATATTCAACACTGCTAATGTGCCATGTTACATTTCATCACCCACAAAGATTGCCCTCCACTTGGAGAGGTTGGACATTTCTGTTGGAGAAAAGAATGCCAGTTAAGAGGAGTGCCATATGGTCACATGCTATTATGGATCAAAGACACTTCAAAATATAGCTTTGAAACTGGTAATGCTGTTTTGCATTTGATAGAAAAACACATCATTTGTGTTAGCCCCTCAGAAGACATCAAGAGGTACCTATAAGCCAAGATTATACATTTCCAAAGACATCCAAGTGTGGCAAATACATACTGACACCATTACAGAAACAATGACAAGTACTGAAATAAATGTCCTTTTGGTTTCCCCAGACCTGCATGCTATAAAGGTCAGGGGAATAGTTGCATGTCTGCTGTCAGACACAGTGTTACTGACAAGTATCCAATAAACAGATTCTATATCAAAAGAGATGAGCCTCCAAACACATTAATGATCATTGCTTCCATGTGGAATGTCAAAGTGGCTACTCATTTTATCAGAGATAACTCAACAGCAGTAGCAAGGTATGTCACTGCTTGCTCCAACAAAGCTAAAAAGAGTGAGTTAAAAGTCCCTGGGCCTCATTAGGACCCTGGCGGATTTCGCGGTGCTAAATGCACCGCGAAGCACGGCGGAAAGCCGTCGATAGCGCCATGGGGGTTGGCGGATTTACCGCCCCATTCCGACCTTGGCGGAGCGGTAAATCCCCAATCCCCATTCTGCCCTTCCCCATTCCCATTCTTGCCCCATAGGGTATAATGGGAGTGGGGAAGGAGTTAATTACGCCACCGTAAAATACGGTGGCGTAATTAACAACGAGGTCCCGTAGCGCCATGGTTTTCTCCGCCTGGTAAAACCAGGCGGAGAACGGCGCCATGGCGCTAAGGGAACTCGTAGTACGGCGGACGGGTCCGCCGCGATTAGCGCTGGCGGAAACCCACTCCGCCAGGGTCCTAATGAGGCCCCCTGTGATAACATTTCATCTGAAAAAAGTCTTTCAAAAAAATGACACAGCTTTAGCATAAAAATGCTATCACACACAGAGTGTGGTACATACAAAGTGGAAGATCATATAAAAGGGTCAGCAATGTATGACAGACCAGAAAACATAATTTGTCTCAGCCTTGGTCCAGCTTCTTCTTGAAAATGAGTACTAAATAGCTTTCTATTTTTTTTTTTATGTTTAACTGTGCAGGTTCCACAATGTCAAAAGTTGGGCGGTAATGAAAAAAAGTGGAGGTAATGGAACTACCATTACTTTTACACCTCTGCAGATTTGTGAGTGGCAGAATTAGCCCCTCTGGAAATAGTGCTGGTGGAATCAGCACTGAAAACCAGCAGTAATTCCCCCAGGCTAATTCTGTTAATTCCATCACATTACAAGTTGAAATACTGCTGAAATATTGCCAAAATAGGCATGAATTCTGCCAAAAACAGTGAAGTTACCACCACCCAAAACTGGGAGGTAAATGCATGCAGGTAATGGAAATGAAATCACAGGTGTACTCAATGGGCCCTGGAAGGGTCTGACGACCCTCACCTTCACCAAAAACAGTTCTCAACACCATGTTGCCACTACCAGTTGCAAATCTCAAGATCCACAAACTCCAGCTCTACATTGAGCTGCTTCGGCATGCACAGCAGCACCACAGAGAGCAAGCGGCAGAAAGGCTGGTGAGACTTCTGGCGTTAAGAGCGCCCATTCCCCTAGTCAATTCATCACCCAGGGCATTAACTGATGGTGCAGCTAAAACACCCAACCCCCTTAGCAGGGAGACCATAACAGACCCACTCACCCTAATACAGGATGATCTAGAACGCTGGTTCAACATAAGTTTCGCACCTTGAAACACTTGTGTATAGGCGTGTTACAAATGCCATATCATATCATATCATATCATATCATATCATATCATATCATAAGAAGAGCAATTCCACCACTGCGGAAGCTTATGTCGGTGCTGCACTTTCTCGGCAAATGCACCATCCGGTATACTGTGGGCATGCTGCATGGCATGTGGCAGCCCACATTTTCCATCGTGCTTGGCCAGGTGCTGGACAAACCCATTCAGCATGCAGCACAGCACATCTCCCTGCTTACCACCACTGTATATATAAATGCAACAAAGACATGTTTCTGTGCAGGTGGCCACTTACCTAATGCCATTGCAGCTCTGGACTGCATGCACGTGCCATTGGTAACCCCAGAGGCATCGAAAGAGATGTTAAGGAACAAGAAACAAGAACAATTGCTTAAAGTACAGGTGACTTGTGATGCTGATCTCACTGTGACACACTGGTGCATCTGCTTCCCAGTTTCCATCGATGATGCCATATTCCTGAGAAACAGTACAACATGTAGTATGTTTTAATCAGGTCACATCTTGTTCGGGGGAATTTTCTACCCATCCCAAATCTGGTCTGCACAATTTTTATTTATTAAGCAAAGTTTGTTTTATGAATCTGGAACATGCCAGTTTAAAAGTATTGATTCCTTACAGACAAGTCACACACAGGGTTGCACAGAAGATATATTTATTCATAAAATAGAAATAATCAAACCAATTTAAAATATAAATAAATCGTACATCTTGTCCATTCTCTATGAAAACCCAATGCCAATGGTTACTACAGTGATGAATGATCAGATACTGGTTAATTGAATTGTCAAAGTTGCATTTAACTTGAATATAAACCTTTGTAAGCACACACATCACCATATTTACATTTGGTTTACTCAGAGTGCACATTCACCATGCGTTGAAAGGTGAATGAGGATTGTGGACAATGCTTTCATTTTCTAGAAAACAAAATTAAGTCAAAACATCCCTGCCTATCTAAATATCCCTAATAAACCCCCCTTTTTACTCAATAGACCTGCCAGTATTTCCAACAGCATTCTGCAGTGAGAGGACAAAGGCAGTGGACATGTCAAGGGAATTGGGCACAGGAACACAAAGTGAATAGCTTCATGCCAAACAACACACAATCAGGAACCAAGATACATGTGCACTAAAACCCATGATGTGTAAGTAGAGCCTGATAAGAATACACATTTGGGAAAAGGGATGTGGAGTAAGCACTTAGAAGCTCCTTATGATTACAAAGAAAGTCGGCAAGCCCCTCATCCACAATTGCTGTTACAGGTACTGTCAGCGTTATGCCCACATACAGGACAAGCAATGACAGGATCTGTGAGCTATCACACTTGATTGTATTGTATAAGGTAACTTAAAGACACTACTTAAATGTTGAGAAACCACGCCTACAATGTCAGCAAAGCCTGCAAACCCTGCTGATCAAACTGGACCAAGAACGACTATAATAGCAAAGGGAGGATAACTTCATTGACAAGACTTCTGACATGGGACACGTAGGAATAGCGCTTACAGAATAGTGAGAAAAGCATAGGCATTCACACAAGAGCTGAATACAACAGCACACCTCACCTAACAATGAATAAGGAACAAAGAGAGAAGTGCAAGGGGAAGCCAGGAACAGAATCCAAAAGAATGTAAGGGAACAGAGGGAACAGAGACAGGGACAACACAATCACAAGTGCAAAACCTCCCCCCCTCACCCAGGGAAGGAAAAGGGTACAAAATGGGACATCTCTCAATTAGGGGCGTCTAAAGAATCAATAAGAAACTAGGAACTAGACACTAAGCATAAGAACAATACCTGGCACTTTTTGGCCACCACATTGCCGCTCTCTGCCCCAACTTTCAGTGCTAGGCGGATGACACTCAACTCATTTCCAGGCTCCCTTCTGCCACCTCTTCTCCTTCTCTCATCTCTGACTGTCTGTCTGCTATCCAGGAGTGGTGTGCCGCCAATGATCTCTGCCTTAATGCCAGTAAGACCGTGATTCTCCTCATCGGCACACCTTCCTCTTTGCTTCTGCTTTCTCGCTGATCTCCTGGCTGAAACTGAAACTGCACTGGTTACCTGGACACCCTTTGATCTCTGGCCCAGGTGCCCTTCCCACCAGTTGCACAGCTGCACTGCCCCCCTGGCGACCCTTGCACTTGGGGACTGTTTCTGTATCCCTACAGCCCCCTACCAGCACTTGACACCTGATGTCTGCATTAGCCTTGCAATGCCACCAGCTGGCCACACTTTTTACTTATTGTCTTTATTTATTTTACTGTTATCCTATGTACTGCACTGCCCCCACCCGCTTTTCTCAACACTTTTTCCTTCCCCTCTCCCTGCACTTGCGCGATCTCAATGTCACCTCACCTAGTAAGATCGTTGTCTGTCTTCCTTCTGTTCACCCTCACTTGCCTCGTCGCACCTTGAAATACTTGTGTATAGGTGCATTATAAATGCAATATCATATCATAACAAGTGACCGGTTGGAAAGAGAAACACTGCAATAATGACCAGCGATGAACTGACACACACTGAGGCTTTTAAAACTGGCTAGGCTAACTTGCAAAGGTCTCAGGAGGGCTGTTTGCTAGAACCTGTCAGCATAAAGTGCTCCTTACCCTCCACCCAACCTTGACCGGCAAGGTTGGAGATTAAGCAGTGGGCCAGGCATTCTAGGAAGCATAGTCTTTTGATTAAAGCAGCATACTTGAGGCCAATTACCTGGAATTGATCCAGAAGGGAAGTAACATGGAAAATATGGATTTAGAGCTCCCAAATGACCACAGCACTGTCTCATAAAGTACAAAAGGGAAGTCCAATAGGGCATCAAGCCCAAATCATGTCCCCAAGGGGCAGGAACAAGAGTGAGGTTAGCGAATCATGACACATTCTAGAAAACTCAATTTAAAAACAGACTATTTAACATTCCTGCATGCAAATTGCTTGCAAAAGAAAATGTATATTTGACATACATTTTTTGATAGGTTCCATTCAATTGTGTTTCTATTGCAATACAGTGTACAAAATGTACATTTGTCATTTTTCAGTGGACAAATGAGTGGCAGATGAATACCCTCTCCCTATTTCCTTGAGTGGTTCAGAGCTAGTAACAGGACCCGGCTCAGTGATTTAACCATGGACAGACTTCAATTATATTATTTCTCTAAGCATGTGCAAAGGGAGATATTATATAGCTTTCAGTCTGTACTTGGTTATTATACAGAAAAGTAGTTAGTGACCTCACAGTATACACACATTTGAGTCTATTTGATGAAATCCAAAGTTTTCAGAAGTACATTCACAAATAAGAGGGGACAGGATTTCATCTGTTCTTATTTAAGGTATACTTCCACATAGAATTATATTTCCACTTGGCATTAATCTTACATAGGAATTTATTTTGTCTGCCTCACAGACAGGTGGGCATACTCTCAAGGACTGGTTCAATTCTCTCATCAATCAGCAAGATGGGCCAGCTCCCCTGCGTTGCCTGGTTTCTCTCATTTTGTATAAAGCCTGCCGGTTTCCTTTCCCACTGAGGAAGGCCTGGGGTTGAATTTCATATATGCCTCTCAGAGTCATCTGCTAGCAATCTAAGAGGTGTTCAAGTGAAAGCAAGCTATTATATTCTCCTTCCTTTGTTGCCAAGTCTTCTTTCTATCTCCTGTTTCCATTTAGTCAGTCAGTCAGTCCATCCATCAGTGAGTGAGTAAGCCCCTTCAATCTATGAGTATGAATTGGAAACCAGTCCCTTTAGTGGTGTGTATCATTTCCCTACTTTGATTGGTTAGTCTATGTGATTGGACAGTGTTCCAAAGTGACATCACAATAAAACATCCCCTTCGTACTCATGGGCATATTAATTAAGAGTGCAGTCTAATGGTAGTAACTTCTAAACCCAGTTTGCCTCCCATTTGATATGATGTATTTTTTTTGAGTTTTTTACATTTAACAATTGTTATTTTTTAAAACAGTATTTTCCACTCATGTGATTAAGTTACTAATTAGTTCACCAAATTGCTCTCACTGGTGAATCAAGTAATGCAAGTCTCATCTCTGCACGACATATGATGTGTGTACAAGATAGATGTTTGCTTTTTTATTCACTGATACTTTCACATTAATATTCTATTCCCATCTTACAACATTGTCACAGCCAGCACAAATTCTAGGATATAAGTGTCACTGACATGCAACGTTTCTGCGCAAATATATCGACATTAATCTAATTTACATAATGAAACAAATATAAAAGATATCTTACTATTAGCTGATAGACGTTTTCACCCTGAACAATTTAAAAAAGTAAGTTGCTACAACATTCCAATCAAAAGATATTCAGGAAAATGGTATCTCATAAGAAACATTTGAAACTGCAATTATTTCCTTCCCATGTGATGATTTCACAAAATATTAATGGGATTTCCAGTTCTTGGCCAGGCCATATAGTGTTTATCACTTTGAGGCTCAGAGCTGGGCCATTTATGATCCCTGAGAAGCCTCTTTGGCATGGCAAATGTTCTTTGAAATTCACTTGCTCACAGCCATTTGTTGGCATAGTCTTGTACCCCTTGACTGGTTGGGCCATTTCTCTACAGTGTTCAAGTGTTCTTTGAGACAAAGATATTGCCTTAACTGATAAAATAACAATACATGATAGGCTTATATATGGAAATTGATGCACTTTGTTAAATGCGTATAGACATTGGGGTCTATTAATTGATCCTGTTTTGTTTGCTCAATGATTTTCTTTGTTATGATCTGTGGTTTGGGTGAGTGAAGTATGAGTGCTTTGAAAATGTATTATTATGAATCTTTGAATGGCAATTGTGAATAGAACATTTCTTTGTTGTGAGTTTCTGGGTTCCACTTATCCTATTCAGTGGAATGAACTTTGGGTTGACCTCATTTTGTGTTATGTTTCTTGACTGATAAAAGCTACTTGCTATCACAAATGCCAGACTTCATGTCTGAGTAAGCTTGAATTTCATCCTTAATGGAAGACCTGTTTGATGAGAATGTCTGATTACTTAGGTAAGTCTACTGCTGGCCCACTTCTCGGAATATATTCCTTGTATGTTTAGGGAATTGTTGCTTAGGCCCAGTAACAAATGGATGCTAATAAGAACAGTTGGTCTTTTGGTGAATCCAGGCAGTGCCATAAAGTTTAGAGCCCAGTCTCAAAGCCTGGGAAAACATTCCTCAGTCTTGTGGTGGGAGTCAGATAAAATACAGTTTTGCTTTCTAGCTCAAAGCTGCTGATTACATTCACAAATGTAGCTCTGAGTAACTTTTTTTTCCATGTTTCCCTGTTATAATTGGTTCCTCTTTAAATGGGGCCACATTATAACATTTTTGCATTCAAGTTCCTTTCAAAGATTTGCACTTCAAATTTCTGCAACTTTACTTTTGTAATACTGATTCTCAGTCCTGCAGAAAGCAGAAATAATGTAGCCCTCAATTTGTTTTTTTGCTTTTCTATAACATTCTGTGTTTAAAGATTGCTGAATACTTTCATTTAACTGGAGGAAGTTATTGTTGGCCTGGTCATTTACTGTAGACAAACACACTCTTTTTGTAGATGGACTGCTGACATCACAATATTTACTTGAATGTATTTCTTTAATTTATTTTTAAATGTAGAGTTTTCCATTGCATCCTTTCCTTTTGTATAGATTTCCATACACACCCTCTCCCTTTGCTCTTGCTCCTAGCAGAAGCAAAGTGGGGAGAACAAGGGTCTTTTGTCATCTGGACTGTTTCTGAACGGCTATAGATCAGTCTTTCTTCCACTGTATTTTTCCTTTTTAGGGAATGATGGAGTTTTCTTTTATGGGCCTTCTCCCCTCTACCGATTTCCCTTGGGGAGAATCTTTCTCCGTCCCTCAGGCCCAGCAAAGAACCCGCTGGTTAATCACTATAAGGAGGGGTAGAAATGCTAGTTTAGTAACACACAGAGACACAGATTGAAAACATTTACATCCCATCAGATTTGTTTTAATATTTGATATTATATTTTGATATTTGATCAGCAGTTTGCATAATACTGACATTGTCATCCAATCATTCTCTTGTGTTCTCTTGCAATTTAATTTTGTTACTTACCAGTTAATTTCCTGTTTGCTCCTTTCTTTTTTCTGTTCTCCAGGTTTCATTCTTTAGTATTTTCTTCAACCTTGACTTCAGATGGCTCCTCAATCATTCTCAAAGCTAGTTGAGGGTGAAACATGTTCAATTGATTGATACGGACCCATTTTTCCTCAATCAAACAGGCGACAAGGGAGATTTTGTCAAAAAGTCAGAAAGTTGCCTCACCAAGAGTGTAAACACTTTTTTTCCTTGGATTGGTTGCTCTGAAAATTATAGAGATAAATCCTTTCACCTACCTCGTGTTCCCTTTTTGTTGTTTTCAGGTCATAGTATGTCTTTATCCTTTCAGCAGACTTTTCCAGTTTGTGTTGGGTATATGCAAAAGCCTGCTGTATGTATCTTCTGAGTTTCTCTATTCATGATTAGTTGAGGCATTTATCAATGTCTGCTCCTGAGTTCGGTAAAGCACATGCTGTGGTAATACAATTTTTCATCTTGTCATTAATTCAATGGGAGACATCTTGGTAGCCTAAGAGGTACAGCTCTGAGGCCCAACAAGACAAGTGGCAATCAGTTGTCCCAACTTAGTCCAGAATCAACAAACTTCTCCAAGATACTTACAATTGTTTTGTTGTGTATTTCTACATCCCACTCAATGCTAGTTTGTAGGCGATGTGGTGTTTTCCTTTCACTCCTACGATTTCCCACAACGTAGTCATCACCTCACTACTAAAATGACTACCTCTGTTGGACTCAATCCTTTGAGGAATACTGAAGTGAGAATGATGTAATTTATCATCAAATCTGCCTTACAAACTGGGGCAGGAAGACACTCAATCCACTTTGTGAAGAGGTATGCCACATCTATATATATATTTGTTTCCTCCAGAAGAACGAGTTACTCGTCCAATGAAGGCTGCCTAAAAACCAGACCATGGCAACATCATTCCTCTTTTCTGTAGAGGAGCTATGTGCGTGAGAGAATTCAGACGGAATCGAGCACACACAAGACACCCCATGAAATTTGTATAGAGATCCTGGCCAATGTGTTGCCCGTCAGGTCAGTTTCTACATGCAGTATCTCTAGAGATTTGTCAAATCACCTATGACCGGCAATAGCCGCGTCATGTGCATGGTTTCACATCAACTTTGGAAAGAGATAGGCAACACCCACTGGTCATACTCAGAGCAGGGTTTCCTCACCAACAGTCCATCTTGAATGTTAAACATTTTCTGAGATTTCATCAGAACTCGGATGTCTTCTTTTCAAATGCATATATATAAAAAAGAGCAATTCTCTCTTTGTCTTGCATACATAGTCACTATTCACAAGTTCTTTGGTTTCTACCTTGATCACGCACTTTTACACACAGGTCACAAAGTCTTAAAAGAAGGTATGAATGATGTGGTAATAATACATTGTTGTACACTCACAGTTCTCTTCTTCCTAATCTTAGATGCAAGCAAAGACAATAATGATGCCCCTTCCATCCTCATGTACAACATAAACTGCACTTTGTGCGTTCCAGATTTAGGGCCTGATTTACAAACATGTTTTTAACATTTTTGTGAATCAGGCCCTTCAAGGTGTAACCAGTACCCCAAACACGTAAACCTAAAGGACTAACTGCAAAATCTGAACTATATTAGCACTTCCCATGCTACTGTAAGTGACTTCAATTCAGCAATCCAACTGAATGGATGCTTAGTCTGGGATGCCCAATGGAAGCCCTTATTTATATATTTTTATGTCAAGTTCTTAAATCTGGATGATGAACCCTTATATAAAGCCCCTCTCTTTGAATCCCCCTGACCTCACTGAGCCAAGAAGTAGGTTGTTTTCCAAATTAAAAGGTTTATTGGAAAAATTAAACAATATATATATATATCACACGTTTATGAATACATTAATATTTGATAGCACACTTATGAGTATGAACAGTGATCAACAATGGATAAGATTACAGTAGCACAATTATGTAATTACTTAGGAGTTGGTATAGAAAGGATAAGGTAGCAGAGAATACTTTGTATGGTTTCAAGGAAAAGCAATGACGGAAGAATGCAGCACAGAAATAAACTGGATATGATTTCAACAAGAGATAATCTGATCACTTTTTCCTCACTCCCCCCCTATGCAATATGAAGAGGTGATAGCTACTTTGAATTAGTTCAGGTCAACACTAGCAATGTTTCAGGAATGATTATCAGAGTGAAAACGAATTTCAGCAGTGTAAAGCAAGAAGCTGCTATTTTTACAAGTGGTGAAATTGAGTTAAATTGCAATTCGCAGCACTTTTTCCGAGTGTGTCGATCGCGATTACGGAAAAACTATAAAGAATGTCATATTGGGTTTGTTGGAAAGCTTCGGTTCTTAGCTTTAAAATGACAGTTAAATCTCGCTTCTAGGACATACGGTTCAAAGGATATGGACGTTTTTGTGGAGGTAGATTTTCAGAAATGATGTCAAGATTTCAGAATGACAGATGACACTTTTGCAGCTTTAAAATCACAGAATGGACACACGATTTCTATGCAGTTCTGGACAGGTTGAAATGGATGGGATAGGATCACTTTAGACTAAGAAATTGGTTCTGTACAGTTCTGGCTATATACTCACTCCTAATTTTGGAAGGGAATGGACCCCATCACAGATCTGGTCAGGTTTGGGCTGCGGTTCTATCGCCACGGGAGGGTCTCTGCCACTGGTTCTGCTCACAGCGGTCTGGTCTGGGTCTGCTATCAGCACTGCACAGCGGTCAGGTCTGGGTCTGGATACAGCTCTGCTTTCTGGGTCTGGATATGGTTCTAGCCAAAATCAACAGCTCGCCCAGCTGTTGAATAGTTTGGTTAGGTTGCTGGATTCTGAGGCCTGCTGAGAAGGATTCAGCTTTTGGTTCAGGCCTCTCTGCTTCAAGTTCTGGAGTCTATCTGGAGTCTAAGTTCTGGATATGGTCGTGCAGTGTGCTGCACAGAAATCAATTAAAGAGTGGAAAATGAATGTCCCTCTCTGGGTCTCAGTGGCTCTTTTTATGTCTTTTGAAAGTGGGCGGGAAGGCTGACTTTCTATGCCCAAACCCTCTGAGGATCCTGATAGGTTAAAGGATTTACTGTGACCTGACTGGAGAATGGAGTAGTGAGTCAGAATGAGTCAGAGTGATGCTATGTTTATGGCTTGGCTGAAAGAACACGCCCCCTTGCATTTACTTAGAAAACAATTTTTCATAACCAAACATGCTTCCCAGATACACAAGTTGTTGAAATTACATGTACACATCACAGATGAATTAAGACAGGTATCTGTTCAACCCTGATCTTTCTAAGAGCTTGGGTGCAGAAGTGACAACATTTTGCGCTTTTGATGGGTTTTGCAATATTGGTTTTTCAACAAATCTGACACGGAGGTACACACCCTCTATGGGCATATTACAGTAAGTTTTGAGGTCTCTAGCATAAACACAGACATTACACTATAATAATTACAGGGCTTGGCCTCAGAACATCCTACAGCGTCCAGCTTCGTCTCAAATTGTGGGTGCATTTTTCATATTAAGAATCCCCAAATTGTACATTTCTGTCAGCTTGATACAATATGTTATAAGCAATTTAATAAAACATACATTTGCCTCCACTGCAGTACAACTATTTGTTTGTCCCCGCCCCTAGAAACTTGGCTTGGCTCAGAGGTCAAATGTCTTGCCTTCCCCCAGAGCAGTGTTGACAGTTCACACCCAAAATCAGCATACCCTATTCAGCTGAAGGAATCCTTTGTCTGGTTTTTCCTGCTAGCAGGACATCAGTCCAGGGTGCCACTCTAAATCTGATTAACAGAACCACGTGATTTCCTGCCTTCTTCCTGAGAATACTAGGTGTGAAGACTTCTCATGGACAAGCAAGCCTTTGAAGTCCCAGCCAACTCAGGTTCACTGTTTAGCTCCTGAAATACAAGTCTCCTGTCAGAATTTAGATCGCTAGCGCCGGTCAGTGGCGGGCACCGGTATTGCACCCATTTTTGACAGCTGCCTTAAATTAATACATTTCAAAAAGGGGATTTTACTTGATAGCATATGATCCTTGCTAACATTGTATTGATGTGGATTCTGCAGTAGAGTAATGTAGAACACCCAACCAGAAATTGGATTTTTGGTGGTTTCATGCCCATGATTTTAGCAATTTTGACAATCAAGAAAATGAATTATTGAACAGCTCTGTATTCCTTTGTCTGCTTTTGTTCTGTGGGCAGCCAAAGGATGGGGCTGGCAATGGTCTCCTGTATTAACACTGACAGAGGCAAAAGAAGATGGCAGCCTGTCTGTCAGGTTCTCACTGCGCACTTTCTGGTGATTTCTGGCCAGCAGCATGCTTTCCGGCGGCCATTATGATGTTTCCCATGTCAGTAATGCACAATGATGTTGTATGGCTTGGATGCGTGGGTTGAAACATCCCACAGTACCAGCTAGAAAAAGCAAAACAGTAACACAATGCACAACACAATCATGCTCCACAAATTCTTCTTCATTCAAACTTAGAACTACCACTTAAGAAATGTACTATACAAATTTTCCATTCAATTTGCCAGTTCCATGGACACTGATATTAGATATATTTATATGCTTGACCCTCAACAGGAATCCGGTGCATTTGCTCTATTGTACACAAATGTAACAACAGATCCAGATGCAAATCAGAGGGTCTCCTCCATAAGGGGTCGATTCATGGAATTAATGTGCGGCGAAAATTCCTGCGCAGAGGTGCCAAAACGTGCGAATCGCAGAAAAAGTGCGAAAATCCCAGTGCAAGTGCGAAAATCGCAGGAAAACCAGCGCACAGAGATTCATGGAAGTCCGTGCGCGAGAAAAACATTGGATGTGCGCTAAAAATGTGCGCCGCGCACGCCGGCGCACAGGTCATCCAACAGCGTGCACCACGGCCACTGCGAAATCGCACATAGCGCGGCTAACATCACAAAAGTAGGCAGAACACGGGGCGTAACACTCGGAATGGGGAACAACGCGTGAAAATATGGGCGTCACGGGGGAAGTACAGGAGGCAAGTGCGCGGAACGCCCACACGCTCGCCTACAACCCGTATTCATGGAATCGAATAGGGCAAACCAGCGCACGGTCAAAGACGCGCACAGGGCCAAACAAGTACGCCACAAGAAAGCAGGCGGTAGCGCCCCTGCGACTGAAATAAATGTGCGCCAAAATGTGCGCTAACAAAAAGCACCCATATACAGCCATGATGAATGGCCCATACAGTGGCCCTGTAGGGAAGTTCCACACGCGATTAGCCTGGGTACGTGTACTTCGGGTGCGCGGGAAGTTCCACACGCGATTGGCCTGGGTAGGTGGGGGTGCGTGGGAAGTTCCACACACGATTGGCCTGGGTACGTGTACTACGGGGTGCGCGGGAAGTTCCACACGCGATTGGCCTGGCTAGGTGGGGGTGCGCGGGAAGTTCCACACGCGATTGGCCTGGGTACGTGTATTCCGATGTGCGCGGAAGATTCACACGCGATTTCTGCAGGGTACGTGTATGTCGATGGTGCCGGGGAATGCTACACGTGAATGGCCATGTGGGTCCCCAAAGGTGTTCCCTCTACACCCTCCACGGCCCCTGCAGGCAGCCCACACCACAGGGTACTACCCTGCACCCCTGCTCATGTCCCACAGGAAACCCATCCACCATGGCCATGCCCACCAGCCAACCCACATGTCATCTTGCACTAGTGATCACCAACACATGTCTCCCACCACCCCCACCCCCCAGCCACCAGGGGCAGTTTCCACCAGGCCCCCACTCATGTCTCCCACCACCCCCACCCCCCAGCAGTGCAGGGGCAGCCTCCACCAGGCCCCCACTCATGTCTCCCACCTCCCCCATCCCACAGCCACCAGGGGCAGCCTCCACCAGGCCCCCACTCATGTCTCCCACCACCCCCACCCCCCAGCAGTGCAGGGGCAGCCTCCACCAGGCCCCCACTCATGTCTCCCACCACCCCCATCCCACAGCCACCAGGGGCAGCCTCCACCAGGCCCCCACTCATGTCTCCCACCACCCCCACCCCCCAGCCACCAGGGGCAGCCTCCACCAGGCCCCCACTCATGTCCCCTATTACCCCCACCCCCCAGCAGTGCAGGGGCAGCCTCCACCAGGCCCCCACTCATGTCTCCCACCACCCCCACCCCCCAGCCACCAGGGGCAGCCTCCACCAGGCCCCCACTCATGTCTCCCACCACCCCCACCCCCCAGCCACCAGGGGCAGTCTCCACCAGGCCCTCACTCATGTCCAACTCATGTCTCCCACCACCCTCACCCCCCAGCCACCAGGGGCAGCCTCCACCAGGCCCCCACTCATGTCTCCCACCACCCCCACCCCCAGCAGTGCAGGGGCAGCCTCCACCAGGCCCCCACTCATGTCTCCCACCACCCTCAACCCCCAGCCACCAGGGGCAGCCTCCACCAGGCCCCCACTCATGTCTCCCACCACCCCCACCCCCCAGCCACCAGGGGCAGCCTCCACCAGACCCCCACTCATGTTTCCCACCACCCCCAACCCCCAGCCACCAGGGGCAGCCTCCACCAGGCCCCCACTCATGTCCAACTCATGTCTCCCACCACCCTCACCCCCCAGCCACCAGGGGCAGCCTCCACCAGGCCCCCACTCATGTCTCCCACCACCCCCACCCCCCAGCCACCAGGGGCAGCCTCCACCAGGCCCCCACTCATGTCCAACTCATGTCTCCCACCACCCTCACCCCCCAGCCACCAGGGGCAGCCTCCACCAGGCCCCCACTCATGTCTCCCACCACCCCCACCCCCCAGCCATCAGGGGCAGCCTCCACCAGGCCCCCACTCATGTCTCCCACCACCCCCACCCCCCAGCAGTGCAGGGGCAGCCTCTACCAGGCCTCCACTCATGTCTCCCACCACCCCCACCCCCCAGCCACCAGGGGCAGCCTCCACCAGGCCCCCACTCATGTCCAACTCATGTCTCCCACCACCCTCACCCCCAGCCACCAGGGGCAGCCTCCACCAGGCCCCCACTCATGTCTCCCACCACCCCCAACCCCGGACACCAGGGGCAGCCTCCACCAGGCCCCCACTCATGTCTACCACCACCCCCACCCCCCAGCCACAAGGGGCAGCCTCCACCAGGCCCCCACTCATGTCTCCCACCACCCCCACCCCCCAGCAGTGCAGGGGCAGCCTCCACCAGGCCCCCACTCATGTCTCCCACCACCCCCACCCCCCAGCCACCAGGGGCAGCCTCCACCAGGCCCCCACTCATGTCTCCCACCACCCCCACCCCCCAGCCACCAGGGGCAGCCTTCACCAGGCCCCCACTCATGTCCAACTCATGTCTCCCACCACCCTCACCCCCCAGCCACCAGGGGCAGCCTCCACCAGGCCCCCACTCATGTCTCCCACCACCCCCACCCCCCAGCCACCCGGGGCAGCCTCCACCAGGCCCCCACTCATGTCCAACTCATGTCTCCCACCACCCTCACCCCCCAGCCACCATGGGAAGCCTCCACAAGGCCCCCACTCATGTCTCCCACCACCCCCACCCCCCAGCCACCAGGGGCAGCCTCCACCAGGCCCCCACTCATGTATCCCACCACCCCCACCCCCCAGCCACCAGGGGCAGCCTCCACCAGGCCCCCACTCATGTCTCCCACCACCCCCACCCCTCAGCCACCAGGGGCAGCCTCCACCAGGCCCCCATTCATGTCCAACTCATGTCCCCCACCACCCTCACCCACCAGCCACCAGGGGCAGCCTCCACCAGGCCCCCACTCATGTCTCCCACCACCCCCACCCCCCAGCCACCCAAGGCAGCCTCCACCAGGCCCCCACTCATGTCCAACTCATGTCTCCCACCACCCTCACCCCCCAGCCACCAGGGGCAGCCTCCACCAGGCCCCCACTCATGTCTCCCACCACCCCCCACCCCCCAGCCACCAGGGGCAGCCTCCACCAGGCCCCCACAAATGTCTCCCACCACCCCACCCCCCAGCAGTGCAGGGGCAGCCTCCACCAGGCCCCAACTCATGTCTCCCACCACCCCCATCCCACAGCCACCAGGGGCAGCCTCCACCAGGCCCCCACTCATGTCTCCCACCATCCCCACCCCCCAGCCACCAGGGGCAGCCTCCACCAGGCCCCCACTCATGTCCCCTATTACCCCCACCCCCCAGCAGTGCAGGGGCAGCCTCCACCAGGCCCCCACTCATGTCTCCCACCACCCCCCCCAGCCACCAGGGGCAGCCTCCACCAGGCCCCTACTCATGTCTCCCACCACCCCCACCCCCCAGCAGTGCTGGGGCAGCCTCCACCAGGCCCCCACTCATGTCTCCCACCACCCCCACCCCCCAGCAGTGCAGGGGCAGCCTCCACCAGGCCCCCACTCATGTCTCCCACCACCCCCACCCCCCAGCCACCAGGGGCAGCCTCCACCAGGCCCCCGCTCATGTCTCCCACCAGCCCCACCGCCCAGCAGTGCAGGGGCAGACTCCACCAGGCCCCCACTCATTTCTCCCACCACCCCCACCCCCCAGCCACCAGGGGCAGCCTCCACCAGGCCCTCACTCATGTCTCCCACCAACCCCACCCCCCAGCAGTGCAGGGGCAGCCTCCACCAGGCCCCCACTCATGTCTCCCACCACCCCCATCCCACAGCCACCGGGGGCAGCCTCCACCAGGCCCCCACTCATGTCTCCCACCACCCCCACCCCCCAGCAGTGCAGGGGCAGCCTCCACCAGGCCCCCACTCATGTCTCCCACCACCCCCACTCCCCAGGGGCACCCTCCACCAGGCCCCCACTCATGTCTCCCACCACCCCCAGCAGTGCAGGGGCAGCCTCCACCAGGCCCCACTCATGTCTCCCACCACCCCCACCCCCCAGCCACCAGGGGCAGCCTCCACCAGGCCCCCACTCATGTCTCCCACCACCCCCACTCCCCAGCCACCAGGGGCAGCCTCCACCAGGCCTCCACTCATGTCTCCCACCACCCCCACCCCCAGCAGTGCAGGGGCAGCCTCCACCAGGCCCCACTCATGTCTCCCACCACCCCCACCCCCCAGCCACCAGGGGCAGCCTCCACCAGGCCCCCACTCATGTCTCCCACCACCCCCACGCCCCAGCAGTGCAGGGACAGCCTCCACCAGGCCCCCACTCATGTCCCCTATTACCCCCACCCCCCCGCAGTTTAGGGGCAGCCTCCACCAGGCCCCCACTCATGTCTACCACCACCCCCACCCCCCAGCCACCAGGGGCAGCCTCCACCAGGCCCCCACTCATGTCCAACTCATGTCTCCCACCACCCTCACCCCCCAGCCACCAGGGGCAGCCTCCAACAGGCCCCCACTCATGTCTCCCACCACCCCCACCCCCCAGCAGTGCAGGGGCAGCCTCCACCAGGCCCCCACTCATGTCTCCCACCACCCCCACCCCCCAGCCACCAGGGGCACCCTCCACCAGGCCCCAACTCATGTCTCCCACCACCCCCACCCCCCAGCCACCAGGGGCAGCCTCCACCAGACCCCGACTCATGTCCAACTCATGTCTCCCACCACCCTCACCCCCCAGCCACCAGGGGCAGCCTCCACCAGGCCCCCACTCATGTCTCCCACCACCCCCACCCCCCAGCCACCAGGGGCAGCCTCCACCAGGCCCCCACTCATGTCTCCCACCACCCCCACACCCCAGCAGTGCAGGGGCAGCCTCCACCAGGCCCCCACTCATGTCTCCCACCACCCCACCCCCCCAGCCACCAGGGGCAGCCTCCACCAGGCCCCCACTCATGTCTCCCACCACCCCCACCCCCCAGCCACCAGGGGCAGCCTCCACCAGGCCCCCACTCATGTCTCCTACCAGCCCCACCGCCCAGCAGTGCAGGGGCAGCCTCCACCAGGCCCCCACTCATTTCTCCCACCACCCCCACCCCCCAGCCACCAGGGGCAGCCTCCACCAGGCCCCCACTCATGTCTCCCACCACCCCCACCCCCCAGCAGTGCAGGGGCAGCGTCCACCAGGCCCCCACTCATGTCTCCCACCACCCCCATCCCACAGCCACCAGGGGCAGCCTCCACCAGGCCCCCACTCATGTCTCCCACCACCTCCACCCCCCAGCAGTGCAGGGGCAGCCTCCACCAGGCACCCACTCATGTCTCCCACCACCCCCATCCCACAGCCATCAGGGGCAGCCTCCACCAGGCCCCCACTCATGTCCCCTATTACCCCCACCCCCCAGCAGTGCAGGGGCAGCCTCCACCAGGCCCCCACTCATGTCTCCCACCACCCCCACCCCCCAGGGGCACCCTCCACCAGGCCCCCACTCATGTCTCCCACCACCCCCACACCCAGCAGTGCAGGGGCAGCCTCCACCAGGCCCCCACTCATGTCTCCCACCACCCCCACCCCCCAGCCACCAGGGGCAGCCTCCACCAGGCCTCCACTCATGTCTCCCACCACCCCCACCCCCCAGCAGTGCAGGGGCAGCCTCCACCAGGCCCCACTCATGTCTCCCACCACCCCCACCCCCCAGCCACCAGGGGCAGCCTCCACCAGGCCCCCACTCATGTCTCCCACCACCCCCACGCCCCAGCAGTGCAGGGGCAGCCTCCACCAGGCCCCCACTCATGTCTCCCACCACCCCCATCCCACAGCCACCAGGGGCAGCCTCCACCAGGCCCCCACTCATGTCCCCTAATACCCCCACCCCACCGCAGTGCAGGGGCAGCCTCCACCAGGTCCCCACTCATGTCTACCACCACCCCCACCCCCCAGCCACCAGGGGCAGCCTCCACCAGGCCCCCACTCATGTCCAACTCATGTCTCCCACCACCCTCACCCCCCAGCCACCAGGGGCAGCCTCCAACAGGCCCCCACTCATGTCTCCCACCACCCCCACCCCCCAGCAGTGCAGGGGCAGCCTCCACCAGGCCCCCACTCATGTCTCCCACCACCCCCACCCCCCAGCCACCAGGGGCACCCTCCACCAGGCCCCCACTCATGTCTCCCACCACCCCCACCCCCCAGCCACCAGGGGCAGCCTCCACCAGGCCCCCACTCATGTCCAACTCATGTCTCCCACCACCCTCACCCCCCAGCCACCATGGGCAGCCTCCACCAGGCCCCCACTCATGTCTCCCACCACCCCCACCCCCCAGCCACCAGGGGCAGCCTCCACCAGGCCCCCACTCATGTCTCCCACCACCCCCACACCCCAGCAGTGCAGGGGCAGCCTCCACCAGGCCCCCACTCATGTCTCCCACCACCCCACCCCCCAGCCACCAGGGGCAGCCTCCACCAGGCCCCCACTCATGTCTCCCACCACCCCCACCCCCCAGCCACCAGGGGCAGCCTCCACCAGGCCCCCACTCATGTCCAACTCATGTCTCCCACCACCCTCACCCCGCAGCCACCAGGGGCAGCCTCCACCAGGCCCCCACTCATGTCTCCCAACACCCCCACCCCCCAGCCACCAGGGGCAGCCTCCACCAGGCCCCCACTCATGTCTCCCACCACCCCCACCCCCCAGCCACCAGGGGCAGCCTCCACCAGGCCCCCACTCATGTCTCCCACCACCCCCACCCCCCAGCAGTGCAGGGGCAGCCTCCACCAGGCCCCCACTCATGTCTCCCACCACCCCCACCCCCCAGCCACCAGGGGCAGCCTCCACCAGGCCCCCACTCATGTCTCCCACCACCCCCACCCCCCAGCCGCGCGATTTGCCTGGGTATGTGTACTTCGGGGTGCGCGGGAAGTTTCACACGCGATTGGCCTGGGTATGTGTACCTCGGGGTGCGCCGGAAGTTCCACACACGATTAGCCTGGGTACGTTTACTTCGGGGTGCGCGTGAACTTTCACACGCGATTTGCCTGGGTACGTGTACTACGGGGTGCGCAGGAAGTTCCACACGCGATTGTACGTGTACTTCGGGGTGCGCGGGAAGTCCCACACGCGAATGGCCTGGGTACGTGTACTTCGGGGTGCGTGTGATCTTCCACATGCGATTGGGCCTGTGAGAGTGGGTTACATGTATTCCAGGGGTGGGTGTGAATATTTACCCGCGACTGTGCCTGTGAGAGCGTGCTACGTGTATTCGTGGGGTGGGCGGGAAGATTCACACGTTCACCTACGACGTGCAGAAAAATGGTCCAATCCTGAGACACGTACGCCAGCATGAAGCAGGCGTACGTCGACCTGCGCAGCATAAAAGTGCACGCAAACAACAAACAAGCTCATACGCCAGGATGAATATACCATTCCTAGCAGCAGTGGCCGTGGGTTACCAAAGGAGGAGGAGGATAGTGAGGGCCCGAATTTTCACTCCCAGAACCAGCCTTTTTGGTATGCCTGATGACCAGGTGTATGGGAGGTACAGGTTTCCCCCACACATAATACTGGACATGGTCAGTGAGTGGGAGGATGACCTCACGTCACCCACCCTGTGCTCCCAAGCACTCAGCCCCCTGGAGAAGGTCCTCAATGTACTGCACTTCTTGGCCACAGGATCATTTCAGCGGACAAGTGCCATAGTGGGTGGGTTGTCACAGGTCACGCTGCCTACACCAGGTCTTGAACATCATCACTGTACGCCCATCAGCCTGTAGGCACATATACCTGCCCAGGACACCTGCAGAAAGGCAGGCTGCCACACTCGATTCCTACGGTGTGGCACAATTTCCAAAAGTGCTAGGTGCCATTGACTGCACCCATGTGGCACTACGTCCCCCCAGGGCATCTGAGCACATCTATAGGAACCGCAAGCACTGGCATTCCATCAACATGCAGGTAGTATGTAATGCTAAGGGAATCATCACCTCAGTATATGCCAACTATCCAGGGTCCACCCACAACAGCTTCATTTACCGAATGTCTACCCTAAACCGGGACCTAGAAGCTGGGCGGCATGGCGATACATGGCTGCTTGGTGAGTATGAATGCCCCTGCACATGCATGCATGTCAGATGCAGAGTTATGTCACTACCCCACTAATGATACCCATCACCTCCTCACCAGGGGACAGTGCCTACCCTCTGAGCACCCACATGATGACGCCAATTCGAACCCCATCACGCCTCCAGAGGTAAGATACAACACAGCCCATATTGCAACCCGGGGGCATAGTGGAGCGCACATTCGGAGTGCTCAAGTCACGCTTTCGCTCCCTTGACCGTTCTGGCAGGCAGCTGTTATATGCGCCCCCAGTAGTGTGCAGGATCATAGTGGCAGCATGTGTCCTGCACAATATTGCAACACGCCAGGGCCTGGCCGTGGACATGGTGGTGCCCCCAAATCCCCAACCACATGCACGCCCGCTGCGCATGGGAGGGGAGAGGGCACGGGGTGAGGCAGCCCGTACGCAGCTGGTGGCTAATTAATTCACATAGAAATCACACCCCTGTGGAGTGCACACAGGCCTGGCACATACCATCCGATAAGCAATGATGACTCGACCTGACAATTAAGACGAACAAAGGGACTGTCAACTGTCAGAACCATAGAAGCCTGAGATTGTTCATGTGGAAGTGTCACAATGTGTGCATCCCTACCTACACAAACACCACCAATGCAGTGTCATGAAAATACACTTCCATGCTGCAGAAATGAATACCCACTTGCAAAATACTACATGAAAACAGTGCCATGTCACCCACCCCCTCCCCGGCACGGCCACACAACACACCATGGCATGTCATGCAATGTGAGAGGAAAAAAATGAATCTCCACAACATGCCCCAAGTGTCAGCAGCTACAGTGTCCCTAATGGAAACATGTCCACACATGAAATGCTCACAGTAATGCAGGACCTACAACCCACATTACCAAATACTTACCAAGAATACCAATCACCTACACAACCTCCAACCTACCTTAAACATGACATTACAGACTTAAAAATTAGCTAGCCTCACCACCTGATGATGACAGCCCTCCGAACACTTGCAAGTATACAGTGTTAGCGCCACGCAAGAGTGTAGGTGCACTGCTTACAACATGGACTCCAGTTCCAAGGTGGACCGCATTGTGAAGACATGAGGAATGGACCTGCAAATATGGAGGATGAGATGGATGCAGAGGCACATATCAATACACCACGCAGTGTACAATACAACAACAATATGCACTATGAATGTATACACAGTATTGACTACAGACTGCCCACACAGCTCATGGGAGTCCAATGTCACCATGTACGTCAATGTCACTTGGGCACACCCTTTGCAAGCCCATGGAAACGGGAAGCAGGAGGGGTGTGTGTGACAAAAACCCAAGCATCTGAACCAAATCCATGTGCCCACAATGCAGCGTATGCCCACGGGAGCCACACAAGGCAACACATTGTCCCAAATAAAAAATAAAAAATAAAAAAATAATCAAAAATGGCCATTAATGGGCCCGGGGGGGGGGGGGTTGGGGAGGCCACCCAGGAGGTCCGAAGACAGGGTGCACACCAAAACCCACCTGTGTGGATCTTGTGAAAAAATAAACACCTCCATGGGCTCATGGCCTACACGGCTACCCTATTGTGGGAGTATCACTGCTGTCGCTATCCTCACCCTCTGCAGCTGCATCCGGAGGTGGTGGCACTATGGGAGGCAGCACACGCAAAGCCCTCGTCTGTTCCTCCATGGCTGCAAGCATGCGGGTGTGGTAGGTCTCGTTCTGGAGGATGAGTGTGCGGAGGTCCCCATGCAACAACTCACGGGATGCCCGGACCTCCGCCCTAGTTGCCTGCATCTCAGCTGAGAGCGTACGGGTGAGACGCTCCAGCTGCTGTTCTGTCCTTCGGTTTGTTGAAGCCTCAAGCTCAACAAGAGTCGTCCTGAGGTGAAGGAGTTCCAGCCTCAGGGCTTCCCTGTGGCCCTGGGACTCTATGGAGATGGCTTCCTGCAGAGTTGCCAGTGCCGCCCGCCTGTCCCTGTTGGACGCCAACATGTCCTCCCTGTGTGACTGGCAGATGGAGTCGGTTGCCTGCTGTAGTCGCTCCATCAGCCTTTCGGGGGGGACAATGGAAGTGGCCACCCTATCCATGGCCTGAGCCATCATCTCTGATGATGCTGCCTGTTGGGTTGCCATACCGTAAATGGATTGCTCCCATGCGGTATTGACAGGTGGCGTACGGCCACCACGTCGGCGGGCACCACACCTGTCTGGGGCAAGGCGAACTGCGCCTTGCTGTGCCGGCACTGCCTGAGGCTGCAGGACTGCATTCCCCCTCTGATCTGCTGGCCCAGGAACAGGATCAGATGTCGCGGAGTGTGACCCTGCATCCGTAACCGCCAAAGGCGTACCTGCCAACACTGACATCCCCATTGAGGGTTCTAACCCTGGTGCAGGTGGGTCAGACAGAACAGAATCCCTCCCAGGAACACTCACCTGCGACGGCACGTAGGTCTCATCATCCAAATCAACACCTGAGTACAGCTCGGGGGAGGTGCAGCCAGAGACACCCCTTGAGAGCACGACCTGCAGCAGTTGTGGGTTCTCACCCACCACCACACCACATCCCTCACTGGTGGTCGGTCGGCCCTCAGACCCCTCCTGGGTCTGCACCATCTCCACAACCCCAACAGTATCAGGTGCGTCTTCCCCTGCAAAGACATAAAAGAAAACAAATGGAAACAGGCATTAGCACTATGGCACACAATGAGGGCTGATAGGCTACAGAAACAGTACTTGATTGACATGTCCCACATGACTAAAACACTCCCATGCATGCACCGTCACTGCGTGTGATGGGGAGGCAGATGGCACACATTGATGACACCAAGATGGAAGATGAACACATTTGCTGCATGCTGCCTAGCAGTGGCATCACACATTGGCCAGTGATTGGCAGGTCAAATACACATGCCATCACACAGATGGCATGTAACCTAGCCATGAAGTGAAGAGGGAGAGGAGGTCACCAATTGTTGATTCAGTCCAGTTTGTTCATATGATTGATTATTTTCATTGTAATGGTTCAAATGTTTAACATGCAGCTGCCAGTCAAAAATGGTCCTATAGCATAGGGGCATGTCCAAACTAATCAAGTTCACGAAACTGAGCCAGTCCACTGTACCATAGCCATGTCAGACATCTGACAATAGGACTGAGAAATCCCGAGTAAAAGTGGTGGTATGCAAACAATCTGCCTGAATAAACATAGGTAAATAAGCAACAGTGTAGTGGCAAGATGACACTCCATGGGCAACTGGTGTGGTGTTGGGCTGGATGTCTAACGTTGGCCGAAGGGATGCTGCTATACCCAAATGCTGTTGAAAAGAATGTTTAGGAAGAGGCACATGGGTGAGCCGAACCACTCAGGCACACACACCCTCCCCTGGCACCCAAACAGAAGCCCTCCCACACACACCATGCACATGGATGACACACACATGCATGTGCACTCACCGGACAATGCCTCGTAATCTGCCACTTCTCCCACGCCTTGGATCTGTTCTTCCGTGACGTAGGTCCCAGCAACCTGCTCATGTGGAGTAAGTTCTATGTCGTCTGCTGGAGACCCACCTCCAGTCACTAGAGTTGCGGCATGACTTGAGGCCAGCTTATTCTTTGCCCTGCGCTTCAGGTCATTCCAGCGCTTGTAGCATTCATTAGCTGTGCGCCTCACTATTCCAAGGGCACTTATGATGTCCGCAATGGTCTGCCAGTGTGCCTGACATTGTGCAGGTGTGGTCTTGGATCCTGCAACAATCACCATTTCGCGGTCATGTGCGGACACATACTCTGCAAGTGCATTCAGTTCGGCCTCATTGAAGCTGGGCTTCCTTGACGGGCCGGACTGTGTAGCCGTGTCTGGGGCATCAGCCTCTACTGGACGAGCACTCTTCCTCTTCCGCTTGGAAGGTGGTGAGGATCCGGAGTGTCCTGCGCCGCTCTGGACACTAGGGGCAGGAGTGTGGGATTGCACACTCAGCATGGGAGTTGGTGCAGGCATTATCTCAAGTGTGATGGTGTCAGGGGGAATGTCAGCATGATAGACTTGGACCGACACTGTCCTGGATGGGTGTGTGAGAGGTGGGGTGGATGGAGCCGCAGCTGCTCCTGCAGCCTCCCCAGCCTGCCTACGCGGGGCAGCAGATGACCTAGCTGCCCCTGATCCACGTGGCCTGATGACACCAACGTTCACCGGCGCACGTGGCCTAGACCTGCTGACCTGGAAGTCAGCCATGGAGTCACCCTGTGCCAGGTCTGGTTCCACAGTGGGCTGGTCCAACAAGGGCTGAGCATGGATGTGTCAGCCACGGTAACCTCAACCAGGGGGGGGGCATGGGTGTCCCTGACTGCTCCTCCACACATGGGGGGCTAGGGGCACCCTGCAAGTCATGGCCACGTCCCCTACCGGATCCACCACGGCCACCACTTGGGGCTCGGCCACCTTTGCCACCCTTACGGCTTGTTCGCCTCCCAGCCATGGCACTGATGTTATTGTGCGTATGGGAGTCGATGTGAACTATTGTCCTGGGCAATTGGGGGTCAAAGGGGTTGGGTACGAGATGGTAATCGTACCCTAGTGCTCTAGCAAGGCTGTATGTCACCCCTGGGGAAAGATGACGGGTCACGCAACGCACAGGCACCCCAAAAAAGCGAAGTAAGGTGCACGCAACCCCTCCTAGACCACGTGCGTGGAAAAATAAACCTGCACTACGCTGTGGCACCCAGGAACACAAGAATGAACGTATGCGTGTCACACGCAGCCTAGAATGACCTCTGAAGGGGTACGCGACACACGGGGCAAGCACAGATGTTAGATACGTGCGCGACTCACCGTCCGCCAGGAACAAAAGCTTGAAAAATATGCGTGTGTGCGCGTTGGCAACACCCCCGCCAAAAGAAGAATTGTACGCTGTCTGAGGAGACAGGACAACAGTAGAAGGGAACGCTGTTTGAGGGAACAGGCTCAGGAAAAAGAGGAAAAGAGAAAAAGCTGTCAGAGGTAACAGGGAGTACGAACTGGAAACGCCGTGAAGTAAATCGCGTGTGAACCGACAAGAAGTACAGATTTCACCCACTCGCTCTCCACGAAAAGCACGTACAAGGAAATGGCGTTCTACACGTACCTTTTATACACACGTCACAGACGCGCATACGCAATGAGGCCATTTCCACCAATTACGCTCTTTGACACTCGGACGTGTATCTCTTCATTTTTACACGCGCCATTCTCTACGGCCATGCGCATGACATCACAGCTGCGCATGGTGGCCTTTGGGCCAATGAAATCGCATATGCGAGCACACGTGGTAAAACTGCACGTCCGAGTGTCATCGCGTGTATTCGGAGGGAAGTGAGCGTACACGCGATTGGCCTGGGTATGTGTATTTCTGGGGTGCGCAGGAAGTTCCACACGCGATTGGTGGAAATCCACGTGTGCTCTGTCATCACGTGTAATGAGGGAAACACCCGCGCGCCTCACATCTGTTTGTCTGGTAGACATGAGTGGGGGCCTGGTGGAGGCTGCCCCTGCACTGCTGGGGGGTGTGGGTGCAGGGGGACATGAGTTGGACATGAGTGGGGGCCTGCTGGCAGGTGCCCCACAGTGCTGGGGTTGGGGGTGGTGGTAGACATGGGTGGGGGCCTGGTGGAGGCTGCCCCTGGTGGCTGGGGGGTGGGGGGTGGTAGACATGGGTGGGGGCCTGGTGGAGGCTGCCCCTGCACTGCTGGGGGGTGGGGCTGCAGGGGGACATGAGTGGGGGCCTGGTGGAGGCTGCCCCTGGTGGCTGGGAGGTGGGGGTGGTGGTAGACATGGGTGGGGGCCTGGTGGAGGGTGCCCCTGACTGCTGGGGGGTAGGGCGTGGTGGGAGACATGGGTGGGGGCCTGGTGGAGGCTGCCCCTGCACTGCTGGGGGGTGGGGGTGCAGGGGGACATGAGTGGGGGCCTGGTGGAGGTTGCCGCTGGTGGCTGGGAGGTGGGGGTGGTGGTAGACATGAGTGGGGGCCTGGTGGAGGCTGCCTCTGCACTGCTGGAGGGTGGGGGTGCAGGGGGACATGAGTGGGGGCCTGGTGGAGGCTGCCCCTGGTGGCTGGGGGGTGGGGGTGGTGGTAGACATGGGTGGGGGGCTGGTGGAGGGTGCCCCTGTACTGCTGGGGGTGGGGGTGCAGGGGGACATGGCTGGGGACCTGGTGGAGGCTGCCCCTGCACTGCTGGGGGGTGGGGGTGGTGGTAGACATGGGTGGGGGCCTGGTGGAGGCTGCCCCTGGTGGCTGGGGGTGGGGGTGGTGGTAGACATGGGTGGGGGCCTGGTGGAGGCTGCCCCTGCACTGCTGGGGGGTGGGGGTGCAGGGGGACATGAGTGGGGGCCTGGTGGAGGCTGCCCCTGCACTGCTGGGGGGTGGGGGTGCAGGGGGACATGAGTGGGGGCCTGGTGGAGGCTGCCCCTGCACTGCTGGGGGTGGGGGTGGTGGGAGACATGAGTGGGGGCCTGGTGGAGGCTGCCCCTGGTGGCTGGGGGGTGGGGGTGGTGGTAGACATGGGTGGGGGGCTGGTGGAGGCTGCCCCTGCACTGCTGGGGGGTGGGGGTGCAGGGGGACATGGGTGGGGGCCTGGTGGAGGCTGCCCCTGCACTGCTTGGGGGTGGGGGTGGTGGTAGACATGGGTGGGGGCCTGGTGGAGGCTGCCCCTGGTGGCTGGGGGTGGGGGTGGTGGTAGACATGGGTGGGGGCCTGGTGGAGGCTGCCCCTGCACTGCTGGGGGGTGGGGGTGCAGGGGGACATGAGTGGGGGCCTGGTGGAGGCTGCCCCTGCACTGCTGGGGGGTGGGGGTGCAGGGGGACATGAGTGGGGGCCTGGTGGAGGCTGCCCCTGGTGGCTGGGGGGTGGGGGTGGTGGTAGACATGGGTGGGGGCCTGGTGGAGGGTGCCCCTGACTGCTGGGGGGCGGGGGTGGTGGGAGACATGGGTGGGGGCCTGGTGGAGGCTGCCCCTGCACTGCTGGGGGGTGGGGGTGCAGGGGGACATGAGTGGGGGCCTGGTGGAGGCTGCCCCTGGTGGCTGGGGAGTGGGGGTGGTGGTAGACATGAGTGGGGGCCTGGTGGTGGCTGCCCCTGCACTGCTGGGGGGTGGGGGTGCAGGGGGACATGAGTGGGGGCCTGGTGGAGGCTGCCCCTGCACTGCTGCGGGGTGGGGGTGCAGGGGGACATGAGTGGGGGCCTGGTGGAGGCTGCCCCTGCACTGCTGGGGGTGGGGGTGCAGGGGGACATGAGTGAGGGCCTGGTGGAGGCTGCCCCTGGTGGCTGGGGGTGGGGGTGGTGATAGACATGAGTGGGGGCCTGGTGGAGGCTGCCTCTGCACTGCTGGGGGGTGGGCGTGCAGGGGGACATGAGTGGGGGCCTGGTGGAGGCTGTCCCTGCACTGCTGGGGGGTGGGGGTGGAGGGAGACATGAGTGGGGGCCTGGTGGAGGCTGCCCCTGCACTGCTGGGGGTTGGGGGTGGTGGGAGACATGAGTGGGGGCCTGGTGGAGGCTGCCCCTGGTGGCTGGGGGGCGGGGGTGGTGGTAGACATGGGTGGGGGCCTGGTGGAGGCTGCCCCTGCACTGCTGGGGGGTGGGGGTGGTGGGAGACATGAGTGGGGGCCTGGTGGAGGCTGCCCCTGATGGCTGGGGGGTGGGGGTGGTGGTAGACATGGGTGGGGGCCTGGTGGAGGCTGTCCCTGCACTGCTGGGGGGTGGGGGTGGTGGGAGACATGAGTGGGGCCCTGGTGGAGGCTGCCCCTGGTGGCTGGGGGGTGGGGGGTGGTGGGAGACATGGGTGGGGGCCTGGTGGAGGCTGCCCCTGCACTGCTGGGGGGTGGGGGTGGTGGGAGACATGCATTGTTGATCAGTAGTGCAAGGTGACATGTGGGTTGGCTGGGGGGCATGCCCATGGTGGATTGGCTGCCTGCGGGACATGAGCAGGGGTGCAGGGTAGTCCCCCGTGGTGTGGGCTGCCTGCAGGGGCCGTGGAGGTTGTAGAGCGAACACCTGGGAGGACCCACACGGCCATTTCACGTGTAGTACTCCCCAGAACCCCTGAAATACACGTACCCTGCTGAAATCGCGTGTGGAACTTCCCGCGCAGCCCTGCAATACACGTACCCTGCTGAAATCACGTGTGGAACTTCCCGCGCACTCCTGGAATACACGTACCCTGCTCGTACGGGGCCAATCGCGTGTGGAACTTCCCACGCACCCCTGAAATACACGTACCCTGATGGAATTGCGTGTGGAACTTCCCGCGCACCCCTGAAATACACGTACCCTGCTGAAATTGCGTGTGGAACTTCCCGCGCACCGCTGCAATACACGTACCCTGCTCGCACGGGGCCAATCGCGTGTGGAACTTCCCGCGCACCCCTGAAATACACGTACCCTGATGGAATCGCGTGTGGAACTTCCCGCGCACCCCTGAAATACACGTACCCTGCTGAAATCGCGTGTGGAACTTCCTGCGCACCCCTGCAATACACGTACCCTGCTCGCACGGGGCCAATCGCGTGTGGAACTTCCCACGCACCCCTGAAATACACGTACCCTGATGGAATCGCGTGTGGAACTTAACGCGCACCCCTGAAATACACGTACCCTGCTGAAATCGCGTGTGGAACTTCCCGCGCACCCCTGAATTACACGTACCCTGCTCGCATGGGGCCAATCGCATGTGGAACTTCCCGCGCACCCCTGAAATACACGTACCCTGCTGAAATCGCGTGTGGAACTTCCCGCGCACCCCTGAAATACACGTACCCTGCTGATTTTGCGTGTGGAACTTCCCACGCACCCCTGATGCACACGTACACAGGACAATCGCGTGTGGAACTTCCCGCGAACCACTGAAATACACGTTCCCCGCTTGGCGTTTGCTGTTTGCCAGCCCTGTGAACTAGTCCAGGGTTAGCGCAGCCCTTTGCGATTATTTGGGGATTTTGAAGGCTTTTCCTTGCGCAGGGCGTTCTTGGGGGCGTAACTGGCGCAGCTGCAGGGTCGCTGCGCCACGCTGCGCCACGGCTGGTTTTGGATGCGAAAATCCATGAATACGCTGTGCGCGGAAATCGATTTTAGCGCACGCGGCTGGCGCAGACATTCGCACAGGCATGCTGTGCGCCTGTCGCGTGCGCCACTTTTGTGCGAATTTCTATGAATTACCCTGTAAGAGATTTATTGGACACCTGTGCAGGAATGGTTAAATTCACATTAAACTCTCAAGAGGACTCTCAAAATGTCCTCAAGCATTTGCTCTAGGTTATGGTGAGAGAAAACTAATTTTGGACATTGCATGTTCCTAGCAACATACCCGAAGTCTCTGCAACCATGTTTTAAATGCCACTGTGCTAATGAGTGATTTGTGCATATATCTATGCCAAACTGTCAAAGTGTGCCATTGTAGCACATTTAAAAAAAAGAAAGTCAAAAAATGTAGTCCTCTTCTTACAATTCAGATACTCTGTTGACTACAAATAGAAAGAAAATGCCAATTTGGCATACTAATGCATCTGAAGTAAATGGCACGTGGAGCCAAAAACAACTGCAAACTAACCCACTTCACTTATGGAAAAGTGTCCCTTAGAGGGAGAACATTTAACACAGTAGGCATAATCTACCATACAGGTTTCAGTACCATGTCAGGTCTTTGTATGGCCTACATAAAGCATAAAAGTGGTTAGTTGAACTGCAAAAATACACTCATTACCCACAAACAGAGATTACCTTTCAACTTACAAAGAACCTACTAATATTATTTAAACAAGCTTTTCCATAAAGAGGAGTGTGAAAAACACATTACACAGAAAGTGTAATCTCAACACACACTGTTGAGAATAGGCCAATGGATGTCTCACTTTGAGAACCCAGTAGGGGCATGGCAGGGTATTATTATAACACTGAACTGTAAGCACTGTTTCAGTCCTGCCATATTTCTGCTTAAAAACAATGGCACACAAAATCTTAGCTTAGTAGCCACCTAAACATAAATTAAACCTGCATTGTTTACTCTTTACATGTTAATGTTAAGAATATGTGCATTGGTATCTCACAAAGTAATATACATAAAGTGCTTTGCAAGTCACTCAAACAGTTCCTGTATTTCAAATGTGTACCTTTTAAAATCATGTTGTTTTTTCCCCTTGACCGAAGGATTAGAAATGCTGAAATACTACACAAATGTTCTACATAGTGGTGTATTAAAACCTAGTAAATATAAAGTACTAGCTATGAAAGTATACAATAAATCATGAAATGTTTGTGAAACTCTTATAATCGTTCACAATTAACTTGTTCCCTTCTTTACAGACCCATAATGCACATTTTCAACCAAACTCCAAAAGCCCATGGTTACTCCTCAAATACCCTTTACATCACAAATATATCATAAAGTCACACTCAACATCAAATTACACAATCTTAAAAATGTGCACAATTCTTCAAAAACACTATCAACTGTGTCAGAAGAGGCAAGAAAAGATACATTCTTTTTCAATACATAACATCTTACACACACGCACTCACAGGGACATTTGGCTAAACATCTGCAAAATACAAATATAAACAATAAACACATGGGGCCTAATAATGAGTTGGGTGGTATTCCGGCTGGAATACCTCCCAACTTTAATAGCGCTAGCGTCCACTGGTCCGGCGGTCATGGGTTGGGCGTTAACGCCCATTCCTCATTGGGCCAGTAGATAAAGATAGACAATGTGCTTTCACTAAGTTTTTAATAAATTTACAAAAAATGATTTTATTCATCATATTACATAACAAAATCAATATCTAAAACGGAGCTCATAACCTTTGATCCCATCATTCATACACTTACATGCTTTCATGCAACCAATCTCGCAACTTTGTTTCAAAAACAGTGTCTGGAGACACAAAGTAGTCCATTCTGCCACGAGTTGTACACTGGTCAATTTTGTTATATTGGTATACTCACCTGGAGGACCATAGATCTTTATACCAGGTACCCTTCTTTTTTGTGAAACATTCCGCATTGGGTCCATTGAATCCAAAGGGGCACTTACAGCGCTAATACCACACACGAATACAGCCGGCAGTAATACCGCTGAAAGCAGGTCACCTAAATGGGATTTTCACCTCCAGAAAAAAGCTGGAGGTAAAACAGCCCATTTAGCACCCAACTCGGGATAGGGGCAGCTCTTAAATGTGGCAGTAATACTGTTACCACCGCATTTAAGGGCTACAGCCCAACTCGTGATGAGGCCCATGATTATCAATGTAAAAAATACACATCACCCAAACTTCCATTCAAAATGTGCATGTCATCCACACTAGCCACTGGACTTACCTTGCAGACAAAGCCAGTTGCTAATGTAACCCCATAGCATGCCTTGATCCATGGGCCATAGCATATAGCAACATTCTGGGTCTGTGGACCATTTACCATTGCCTACAGTCTTCACCAGTGTCAACCTTACATAGAGACAAGCAAAGTTATTTCCAGTAAACATTAGAGCTCAAATTGACCAGATTTTCTGCTCTCTTTATACTATCCAGTGGCTACTTTCCATGTGAATTATTACATTGCGCCACACTGTCAGGTATGCTTGATCTGCTGTGTCTATTGAGTATACTTTACAAGCCCCTGCTCCAGGCTGTCCACTGCTCTCCTACCCTTCAACTGTTCTCACTCCTGTAACCTTCTGGAACTCTTTCCTAGGGTCCTTCCTAAACATTCTAGTAACCATGGAGCAGTTAATAAAATATCAACATTACCACATAATTTGCAGCACAAATCTCCTTCAGACACATCTGACTCTCCATCAACCCTAATAAAAAGGCCTAAATACAGGACCAGTTGCCAATATATATCCATTACACATTCATACAGAACACACCTCTCCAAACCACCCATATTACTCAGGATTGCGTCTCTTCAGCCAGTCCTAATTGCCACTTTACCTTGTCTAGTGCCCCCTTTCCATACACATGCCCTTCAACCATACCCAAGACTCAATCACAACCCCTAAACCTGCTACAGGCCTCAGTAAACAGGTCACAGAGTCTGGCCACTTGACATGGCTCCATGGACAACAATGGCAGCAGTTTACAAATGTTTCAAATCCACCAACCAACCAGATCAGATCATTCCTAACTACCTAATCTGCTTGTCTTAGAAAAGTGTGCAAACATGGACACCTGGAAGTAAGACCACTGACCAAACGCAGATATCACTTCTGCTTACTATTGGGCACCTTTAGAAGAAACCGCTGTTTGGTTTTGTTCCGAATTTGTGAATTTTCCATTCCCATAGCAGACAAGTGTTCCCTGTGATCGTTTGAAGCAAATCCGCCCGGTTGTTCAGGCTGTAGGTCTCACTGAAGTTGTCTATGGAGAATTAATGGGAACGCATACATTATGGGCACTTCCTATAACTTTGACCCCTTTGACAAAACTCCATCTAAGTTTCCAGAACAAGTCAAGATTAGGTATATATCTGTTTTGGAAATGTTTCTGTGGATTTGTCAATCGGCACCAAAACTGAAAAGTGATCTTCCTGTGTTTAGCACAACTTAGTCAGAGAGAGGGTCACTAGCTTTGAAAATATTAGTATAATGAATATGTAATATTTCAATATATGAAAAAAGCATGCCATTTTTGGGAGCATCTGCAAACACAACACTGGTCCTCTGAATTGTGTTTGTGTCCACGAAGGTGTTTGATGTAAATGAAAATGAGTAAAACTTCAGGTGCCAGTTACTGGTTGGGTCGCTCTGTAAGAGGTTATTGGATCCTGCCATTGTCAGTGCCAGGGTAAAGTGGCCAAAGGGTTTGGTTGCAGGAAAGGCCCTGTGGCCAATTTACCCTTTGCACTGCCAAAGCAGTGCATGTAGTGTTGTAAGTCGATAGTTTGTTCCACCATGTAGAGTACCAGGGTAATGAGGTAGTGTGTTTTGCCACCCTGTTACTGACAATGCAGTGGTTATAGTGCTTTAAAGAGGTGGTGTTATTCACCATCCTGAGTGCCCGGGAATATTTTAATTGTTTTACACATGAAACACTCTCAGAGTGTCTTATCGGTGGGAAGAATGTGGTGGAATATTTTTTCCAAATGGCAAAAAGCACTTGGCATTTTCAGTGGTATCTGTGGGCACAAACATCTGTTCGGAAAATGATGTTCATGTTCACCGACATTTTGTTTAAACAAAAAAGCAAAACTAAAGCTGGGAGTTGTTGGGTGGGCAGTGTGTCTAGTGTAGATATGTAAATACTGAAGTGCCTCTTGTCTTCGTCAGTGCCAGAGTAAAGTGGCGATGGAGTCAACACAGACACCTGTCTGGGAATGTTGTTCATGTCCACTGACATCTTTTACGTAAAAGAAAAGGAGAAAAATGTCAGGTGGGAGTTGTTGGGTGTGTAGTGGAAAGTGTTGCATTTTTGCTTTCTGTATTTTTGAAGGTGCAGTAAACATGCGATACCGAGTAAAGTGCACGACCGTCAAAGGAACGGGATCAGTGTTGATGTGTGCCTGGGGAAACAAAGTCTAGAGGTTACTGGCCCTGTGGCCCTGTGGCCACTTTACTCTATCACTGTCAATTCAGTGGTTGTAGTGTTGTAAATAGGTTCTATATTTTGCCATCTTCAGTGCCAGGGTACAAGGGACGGTGTGTTTTCCAATCCTGGTTCTGAGGAAGCAGTGGTTGTAGTGCTGTAAATAGGTGGTGTGTTTCACTATCCCGATTATGCGCGGAGTGAGCAGAATGGGATGGAATATTTTTCCACAAAATGTTGTTTGTGTCTGCAGACATGTTTTGTTTAAAGAAATGAAGAGAAAAGATTCAGGTGGGTGGTGTTAGGTGAGTAGTGGGTCTGGCGATAACTCTGTGAAGGGATTAGAAGGTCTTGTCATCATCAGTGCTGGGATAGAGTGGGCACAGGGTCTAGCTGCATGACCAATTTATCCTGGCATAGACGATGGTGTGGCTGTAGTATTGTAAAGAGGCAGTGTGTTTCGCCATCCTCAGTGCCAGGCAAAAGAAGACTTTCTTTGCCATTCGGATACTGTGAATGGAGTGATTGCAGTGCAGTAAAGAGCTGGTGTGTTTCGTCATCCTCCAGATCCCCAATGCTAGGTTAAAATATGTCAATAGTTGTATGCATAACACCCTCTCGCAGTGCGTTGGAGGTGGGCAGAACGTGGTGGAATATGTTTGGAAAAGGACGAGATATTTAATGCCACTGCTAATAAAGAGTACTGGCAGACCTGTGTGCCCTGTGCCTGAGGAACGAGTTGCTTATGATGTATGTATACTCGTTCATTGAAGGGACCTTATTATTAAACGAAGAATGTTCCCAGAGTAATTCATCTATTTGTGTTTTATTTGTATGGGTTTTAATATTGCTATTGTTTTTTGTTTTTTTAACTGTTTATTATAATTTTTTTTAAAGAACAACCAACAACAATAACAAACATACAAACAAAAGATAAACGTCACCCTGGCACTTCCAGCGTGGATTCTGCTTCTTCATTGCCCTCGCTGAGCGGTTCACGGCTTTTCTGACCTGGCCTACCGCTCTCCACTGGTCAGCTCTCGGGTTTGTCTCTGTTGCACTTCCTTCCCTTTTAGGGGGCATGCCACATGCCTATCAAATTTTATATTAATGTTCTTCCTCGCTCCTGGGGTCATCCCTGTCGTTCTCTGCCCCTTGCCCAAACAGCTCTTGCATAAGGGAGTTCCATGCCATTAGTTTTTGCTCGATTTCCCCTTCTCCCCTCTGCACCGCTCACATCCACACCACCGTTTCTGCCAGTGCCCACCTCTGGAGATCCGACCACCATGAGTCTATAGTTGAACCCGGCCTGGTTTTCCAAGCCATTGCAATCTGTCGTTTGGCCAGTATGTACATCAGGTCCTTCATTTTGGCCAGATGCGTCCTTTGTCGGCTTCCTCTTGGAAAAAGGTCCAGTAGGTACGACTCGGGTTTCCGCACTTGCATCTGGATGCCACCCCTGCCACTCTCTCTCCCTGATTCCCACCCAAAAGGTCTGTATCACTGGACAGGAACAAAACATATGCAACAAGTCCACGTCCACATCAGAACAGCGGGGGCAATTACGAGGTTGTCCTAGTTTAATCGTGGTCATCCTTCTGGGCGTAAGCTATGCCCTACGCATGAGGTACAACTGTGCTTACCAAAACCTTGCATTCCTGGACACTTTCTTTGGATATCTCAGCACTCTGGCCCACTCCTGCTCACTGAAGGGCCTCTGGATCTCACTTACCCAACGTTCTATCATCTGTAGCACTTGCACATTGTTGGATTCTAACAACTGATCATATAGCCTGGAGGCCGTGTGTCCTCCTTCTGAGATGTCGTACCATGTGTCCAGCCCTCCCTCCATGTTCTCTTCCTCCGGCCATTCTGCCCACCTCTTCTTAATCTTTGTTATCATGTTGCTATGCAGGAGAAACCGTCCTCCATGGATATCATGGTCCTCTACGATGTTCCGGAACTCCGTTCATTGTCCCTCTTTCCTCAGATCCCCTATCTATGCAATGCCCTTAGCTTCCCACTGGGATCAATAAGTTGCAAGGTGTCCTGTGTCCGGGCCTGCAAAACCCGCTAGGGGGTCTGTGTCGAACGGGGATCTTTCATCCCCTGGAGTTTCCATGCTCTGCCCCACAGGGTTATTGCCAGTCTGACCATGTTTGGCAGGGTCTTGATCAATGATTTTTCGATCCATAGTAGTTCCCCTCAGATACAACGGCTTCAGCGCTGGCAGGAAACGTGTTGTGTCTATTGTTGTTTCTTCCCCCAGTCACTTGACCACAAATTGCAGTTGCCCTACCAGGTAGTATGTTTCAAAGTCCGGCAATCAAATGCCTCCTGCTTCATAGTGCCTTTGCAGAGTCGTCATAGCTATCCTGCACCTCCCCCAGCCCCACAAGAACTTTTGTGCCATTGTATTCAATTTTGTGAAGAAGGCCCTAGGTATGTCATATGGGATGTTCGTAAAATAGTATAACATACGTGGTAGTACCACCATCTTCAAGAGTGCCGCCTTCCCCATCATACCTAGCGCAAGTGTCCCCCAGAAGCCCATGGCCTTCTGTGTCCTGTCCAGGGCTGCGTGCGTGCGTTCGCTGTATCATGGTGTTTTCTACCCCCAAATATCGGAAGGAGCGCAGTGCCTATGTAAGACCCAGGTCCGCCAGGGGGAACAGTGAGGGCTTTTCTTTATTGATAGCTATTCCCGAAAGCCTAGTGAATGCCTCAATCGCTTCTAGCAAGAAGGGCGGGTTCTCTCGCGGGTTCCCGACTAAAAGGAGCATGTCTTCCGCGTACAACGAAATTTGATGTATATATCCATCTATATCAATCCCTGTGTCCCCATACTCAGCTCTGAGAAAAGCCGCTAGCCGTTCTAAGGCCAATATATACAACGTGGGTGAGAGTGGGCACCCCCGCTTGGTACCTCAATCTATCCTCCAGGCCTCCGAGACATACCGTCCAGTCTTAACTCTGGCTCTGGGATCTCTATACAGCAGCCTAATCCATCGAAGGAACCCTTCTCCTATTCCGGAGTGGGTAAGGACACTGAACATTCGCCCTGTCTGAGATTTGTCCGGTCCACCACGCGTTGAAGCCTTCGGAGACTCCATGTCTTGTTCCTCCCCGGGACGTAACCCGTCTGATCCGGATGGATCAGCGTGGGTATCGCCTGTTTCAGGCGGTTAGCAAGGGCTGCCGTAAGGATTTTAACATCTTGGTTAATGAGGGAAATCGGCCTGTAGAAGGAACACTCCAGCAGTGATTTCCTGGGTTTAAGGATCGGTATAATCACTGATTCCGACATGCTTCCTGTGTATAATTGTTAATTTAGTATTGTACTATTATTATTTTATAATGGTTTTTAGCTTTTAATATAAAGATATTAACTTTTTGGGGGGAAATGGAAAAAATAAGCTTGCTGTTTCGTTCAAACAATCTGCAAACATGAACACCTGTTAAGGAATGTTGTTTTCAGTGCCACAGTAAAGGAATCTATGTGATCATTGTAAAAATAAATTTCTGAATGCAAAAATGTCGATTTTATTTTTCTTTTCATGTATTTATATGCAGGGGAGACTCCCTGCAGCCCCCCATACCTCCTTTACCTAATCAATTACACTTACCCACCCCACCGCATATAAGTGCGGTGAAATCCCGGAAATGGTCAGCATTTTTGCATTCTGAATTTTTGTAGGTGCAGTAAACATGTGATACGCAGTAAAGTACACAACCAATAAAGGAACTGGATCAGTGTTGACATGTGCTTGGGGAAACACTCGTTTTACTACAGGATCACAGTATAAACATATCTTCATTTAATCACTTACAATACATACAAATATGCTAAAATATCTATTTTAAAACATGACAATAGTTTCATCAGTCAGATATTTTCATCAACCTACCACACATACTGCTTCAGACATTCCCAATAATCAGTGTTATTCAAAAACTATTAGATTGAGCGTAAATACAACCCATAAAACCTTGTTTTTAACAAAGCATGGAATTGAAAACACAGTATCAATAAATGATCATAACTCCAACAAATGCATTGAATATGAACACATCCTGTTATTAAACAATCTGTAAAGATTAACATAATGTACATACAAGCAAACTTTATTGTTTGCATAGATGCCCAACATAACATGTCATGTTTCTGTCAATAATGCTACAAATGCTGTCCATTCATTAATGGATGAAATAAAGTTCTCAAATTAATAGCATGGAGGAAAACACACATTCATCATGTGTCTCAGAAGAAATCTACAGTAGAATAATGTCCCCATCTGTAACACAAAACAAACATGTGCAATTGATGCTTGTGCTTCCAATGTATAATTTTGTAGCCACCCCAATCTTGTTTCCAGTACCTTATTGTTTCAGGCAGGGGAAATAGCATAGAAATTGACACTGTGCATGATGCAAGTTAATAACGCAGCATCAGCAAAAAACCAGAGGAAATACTGCTCACTTCTGTATCTACCAAAACCCCTCCAAACCCAAGACGTCAAAACACACCTGTAGCATTTACAAAGCAATAGCACTTACTGAATCTGAGTGTGCCGGTGAATATCCCAGTCAATATCGGGGTTGATCTCAGGCAATGCTGAACAAGGAACTGTGGCCAATCAAAGTAGTAAAAGGCTCTGTGGCCAAGATACTTTTGCCCTAATGATGCACTGCTTGTAGCCTTGTAAATAGGGCAGTGTGTTTGCCCATCTTCACTGACAGGTGAACGGGGACAGAGTGCCTGGTAAGTGTCCACTTGGGTTAGTTACAAGCCTGGGACTGCACCTTTTACAATGGTTCATGGATGTTGTGGTACTGCTGCCATTGTTGGTGAGTATGGTTGAAGTTCCAGTTTTGGCCATGTTCAGTGCCAAGTGAAATGCCTTAATAAAACACATTTTATGTACATAGGGGATTTGTTAATTGGAATGACATGCCTACGCACTGTAGGGTAATTACATTGTGAGATACCAATTGGAATATTCTTCACAATAACATGTAATTAGTGACCTCTGCAAAGATTTAGGTTTCTGTAAACAGAATAATTTATTTCTAATATTATAGTTTTAAAGATGACAGTATTGAATGGATTTCCTCAAATACAACCTTTCAGTGTAGTACACACTGCAAAGCAGTTAGACACCTATTGGTGTATTCTAACTGTAATATTAAAAACAGTTCATTATGTTACGTTTAATCAACAGTGCAGGTATTCTTTGAAATGTAAAGTTCTGTCAGTGGTGAAGGTATTCTTTTAAATGTAGGTTGCTGGAACCAAAATGATTTATTTTTAATATTATAGTTTTTTAAATGAAAGTATAGAAATATTGCCTACAATACTACCTTGCAATTTAGTCAACATTGTAAAGTAGTTAAACACTCTTTGGTGTATTCTAACTGTAATGTTAAAAACAGTGAACACTGAAGGTACAAGTTGATTATGCCAATTTTAACGTGAATTGTCAAAAAGTGTGGGTATTCTTTTAAATTTAGTTTATCTGAAACAGAATGCCTTATTTCAGATATGATTTCTTTTTAATGATGAATGTGTGGAAAATATTGCTTTTGACAAAATATTGCATTGTACTTAACATTGTAGTGTAGTTAGACACCCATCATTGCATCTTAACCGTTAATATCAGAAAATGAATACTGGATGTAAAAGTTCTTTGGGTGACCTTAGGGTTGTCAAATATCACGCAGGCATTTTGTAATTCTGCTGTTAATCAATGTTTATGAGTGATGCAGGTATCATTACACTCCAACCAACCACCTTTGTGTTTTAAATATGCAGGGTTATGGCCAGATGTAGTACTGAAACCTGTATGCTATATTGTGCCAACTGTGAGATACTTGTTCATGAGTGAAGTTGGTCAGTTTACAGTTGTTTTTTGTTCCATCTGCCACATAACTCAGAAGCATTAGTATCATCAATCGTCTCTTTTTGTCTATTTGTATAGTGGAAAGAATGTCTGAATTTCAGAAAGGACATGCAATGCTGTGATTTGCTTAATTTAATGGTTTCTGAAATAAAAAATATTACAATACCTCATTCAGAACATTGACGTACGAAACATAGTTGCAGAGACCAGACAGGAATGCTTTAATTTTATAGAATTTCTAGGAAGTACATGAGGGATTCTTGAGGATCATGTTGTGAGTTTTGGATTAGTTTACCAATTTTTGCACATGCATTCACTCAGTCTCTTAACGCAGATATACAGTGACAATTCAAACATCAGATTTACAGCAACATCTGCATAGCAATCAACCCCAGTGCCGTAATTAAATGTGAATGGACCAGCAGCTATGGAGTATGATGGAGTGGCAGTTTTGGGTACATTTTTCATATTTTATATTTAGTCTTTTGAAAGGGTTAGAATTTTGAAGTACTTGGTAAATCACCAACTATGAAGTCTGTTCTATTCAAGAATGCAAGAAATGTCTGCTTTTATTTTGCTTGCATCAAGGTTTAGTGAAAGTAGACATGTGTGAGTTCAAACACATGAGAGTCACATAACCATACATTTGAGGCCTTCATGCCCTATGTATGCAAGTGCATTGTCCCATCTTAGATCTTGAGACATGTGAATTTTCACATTGCATTCAACACAGAGAGAATTCTCCTCCTATTACATACATACTTTTGCAAAGAAGGAAATGTGCAGATGTGCAGGGAATTGTTTGTATTTCTTATAGTTTTTTTAATTTGGCAATGACAAAGTTGATATTGTCTTGATTTGGGTACCGTTGTAAAGCAACAACATACCCATTGTCCCATTTACTAACCCGTGGTCCATGTCCAGTTGCATCGTAGAAGCACCCTGCAGGTGAGACAGAACCTCAATGCTCTTTCTTATTCTGCAGTATTTGTTACAGATTTTTCCAGTTTTTCTAGACGGGCACTGGCAGTTTTCTCTTTTTACAGAAGCAGCTTTACATGTATCATAATGCCCCCCAATAATTATGTTCTTAACCAAGGCTTGAATAACTGTTGCAGGGCTCTGACACAGATTGGAAAGATAGTTTTATATGGTTAATTAAACTGGGATTTGAATGTGTGCCTTGACAACATTTGCAGTTTAAAATATTTGCTCTACCAGCTGTTTGATCTGCAGAGGATTATTTTCTGTGAATATAATATAGAGCTCTTTAGTACAAGCACATGTGCTCCAAAGCAGGACTTCTGCTTGGATAGTATGTATTGATGATATTTGTTTTAAGGATATCTTGACTGTCTAGATATTGTACAACTAGACATTCAATTTCTTATTATTTTAGCACTCTTCTTTTTGAGATGAAGCTGGAACAATGCTTAGCCCAATTGTGTTTTCTGATTTTCTTTACAGAGCTGTGACTGTTAAACAGTCTGGCACTTCATAGGAACCACATTCTCTATGGGAGAGCATTTTCATGCCAAAAATGTATAATGTTTGAGAGAGAGATTTTCCACATGAAATGTCATCCCAAAGATCTTTTAACTCACTCTTTCAGATTTGGTAAATTTGGCTGTGACATGCCTTGCTACCATGATCCAATTGTCAGTGACCAATTGAACATCTACATTAGCATTCCACATGGATACAATGATAGGACTGCAATCATTTAGGAACTTGAAGGCTTCATCTCTTTTGATATTATATGTGTTTATTGGAGATTCAACTTAAATGCTGTGTCTAACAGCTTGCTTGAAACTTTTGACCTGAACTTTCAAGCATATACATCTGGCGAATCAAAAATGGCTTTTAGTGTAGTATTTGCCATTGTTACTGAAGCATAATCGGCAGTATTTTCCATCCTTGCATTGTTGGACACATAAGACTTTGTATAATAGGCCTTCATTTATGTCTTCTGATTGGATGACTGATTTAATGTATGTTCTATAAATTGTGAGGCAGACTCATCAGTGTCTTGGCCAGAGTTGTAAGATTCCTTCCGACACAAAAGCATATGAATCTGTGGAGATCCTCTTGACTAGCATTTTGTTCTCCAAAATAATTTTTTAACCTCTCCAAGCGCAAGACAGTGATTGTTGGAGATGAACTGTAACATGCCAATCTATTGTGAAACATTCACTAGGTCTGGTGAACAAAGCTCACATGAACTTGGTAAATCTATTCCTTCTTTTATTTGATTGGAAGCATGTAGGAAGTCATGTAAATCACCCCATGGATATTCTGAACAACTCAGAGTAAGCTGTGAGGACCTCAGTTCATTAGCATATAGTGAACATCTGCATGACATGGGAACCAGTGTTCTTTCATGGCACGCATATTTGCCATGATACTGGTAACACTTGACTCCAACATTTCATCTTTGTCTTGTATGTCCTGGAGTAGTTCACTTGCTGGAATGTTGGTAAAATTAGTGCCAGTTGCTTTTTAATGTATAGGAGACACCATAGCAGAGGATTGTCAGTTCACTTTCAAACAACAGATGAAAAGTGAACACAATGCTTTGACTGAAACTTGGATCTTTAGAGTACATTCTAAGATAACCATTCTCTGGTGCACGTATTCCTCCTTTTCCTATAGGGAAAAGAAGTGGAAAATACAGCGCTTCTAAAGCTTTTTTCATACACTCATGAGAAAGCCTTTTGCTTGACGTATGTGATAGATTTCTAAAGCATCTCCTATTATGTCTTGTGCAATGGGTAGATTCTGTAATGATCATATATATCATCCATTGAATTAAGATCAACATGTGGGGCAATGGCTGAGTGTGGGGCAATGGCTGAGTGGGGGCAATGGCTGAGTGGGGGCAATGGCTGAGTGGGGGCAATGGCTGAGTGGGGGCAATGGCTGAGTGGGGGAAATGGCTCAGTGGGGGAAATGGCTGAGTGGGGGGAATGGCTGAGTGGGGGGAATGGCTGAGTGGGGGGAATGGCTGAGTGGGGGGAATGGCGGAGTGGGGGGAATGGCGGAGTGGGGGGAATGGCTGAGTGGGGGGAAATGGCTGAGTGGGGGGAATGGCTGAGTGGGGGGAATGGCTGAGTGGGGGGAATGGCTGAGTGGGGGGAGCGGCTGAGTGGGGGGAACGGCTGAGTGTGGGGAATGGCTGAGTGTGGGGAATGGCCGAATGTGTAGGAATGGCCGAGTATATCGGAATGGCTGAGTGTAGGGAATTAGCTGAGTGTGGGGAACGTACATAATATGCATTGATTTGCGGGAACATTCGAATGAACATATGATACCACACCTCACACCTACTCTCCTCTTTACACCATCACTCAAATAGAACACAGGGATACTATGACACCATTCGGTATAACTGTTCTCATATCAACATCTCCCGCTCACTCCCCATCACTCTAAGTAACCACCGCTGGTTTAACACCCCCAGCCAGGCGTTTCTCCTCAGGCCTAACGCAGCCACTCTCGAGCTGGATTAATTCTGCCGGAGCGTACACATTCTCCTGACCTCTCAACCACCACACCTACCGCTAAGAAGCAGCTACCACATTAACCCCGCACCAGCTGCACACATACTTTGTGCGCACACGCACCTTTTGTCTCTCTTCACCCTCTCTACTGACTCGAACCTCGGTTCCCAAGGGCGTTCAACCTACCAGCGCCTTCAGACCATACCAATGGTATATAAGGCGCTATATAAATGCAAAATAACAATAACAATAACAATATGTTGGTGTAGCTTTGATTATATTGTTCTCCATTTTAATGTCTTTCCAGTATTTGTTGTGCTCTTTCAGGTATAGTTAAACCTACTTTACTTGGTTTAAATTAACTAGTTCTTGCCAAATATATTTGTCTGTTTTTTGTATTCCATTGATAACAAAATTAAAGATTAATTTAGTTGACTTCCTACTCTTATAATTTCAACATTTGCTGTGAGGTCTACTAGTGAATATACAATCTTGACACAGAGGACTCCAGGGAATTCTAATTGAGGCAATTTGGCAGTTTTGGGTTGAAACCATGTAATCGCTTGGAAGGTGTATACTGTTTGAATTATCATGCTCTCATGTAGGCTTAGTTGTTGAGGGTTTTGGGAAATTTGAAATCTACTAAATTGTTATTGATGGCTCTAGTGTGAATGTGGTTGACATTGAGCGGATTATTGAATTATGTGCAAAATAATAATGAATGCGTTCAATCATATTTATCTGCTGGCATGTGTTACATGACCATTTTAAAACAGTCTGTATGCTCATTGCCCTCTGTTTTTAGACAGATTTCTACTATTCATGCACATTGCTTTTAGAATGTTTGATGACAGCAGACACACACTTTTTAAGGAATTTCAACAGAGGTCCGTTGCTCTTTCTTTTTGCTGTGTGGTGCAAAGGACAAACTCCTGTGTAGTAGTTTGCAGTTTAATACTGTTTTCTTTCTTTGCTTCAGTGAGAGATGACTTACATTGGGTGTCATGTATAAGTCTAAGGACTTCTTGTGCTGCACCTATTAGCAAAGATGTCTTTGTTTTTTTAATTCTAGAGCTAGACTTTTTTTTATTTTTTAAACACTGTACAGTTATAGCCATGATTGCAGATTGTAGATTGGTGTGTGGTTCGCATTTCTATATAATGAAAGGTGTTTTTTCAAGCTCTTCTGGAATACAGCCCAATGAATGTTGATGTTTTCCAGTGTGGATGTCAACAGGACAAGAGTCCATGTTCTGAAGAGTTTTGATTTGACCGTTTTCTTTTACTTGTATGTATTGTCTCAAAAACAGTTGTAAGTATTTGAGTGACTGTGGTTGCGAATTGCACAGAGCTGCATTACCAGCAATATACTGTACGTGGTGCCTGCTGAGGAGGAGCATTGGTATAAAGGTCTGTAAAAGAAGTACTTGGAATTAAAGTTTCTCTTTTCATAGTTGTTCCTTTGTCCACCTCATAGCCTCTGCCATCAACATCCAATGCATTGTTTCTTTTTTTTGTTTCTGCTATTAGGCTTTTTCATGGTAATATACTAAAGATGCCAATTCAGCGCTAGACAGGGGGCGCACCTACCAACTGTGAGAGTAAAGAAGGGGGACATTGGGGGCTGCTACATGGGAAATGACACAGGTATTTTAAGCCACAGATGCCCCGTACAAAGGGCTTCACCAGGAACGGTAGGAGGTAATGATGCATTGGGTGTATTCACAGTCCAATATACTGTTCTATTATTAGCTAAAGAAGGGGAAGAATAAAAATAGAGCCATCATAAACACACGTAGCGGGATGGACCTGGGAAACCTCGATCAGAATTACGTGACCAATAAGACAGACATCTGCAAAGGGAGTGGGGCTTAAGTTACTCATCCCTAGAAAAACAAAATTACTAGATCAAGGTGATGTAATTACAGGGTGGTCAGCTAAACTAGCCACCCTACACGACAGCTGGGAGGGTGTCTCTGTACCAGTCCACTGGCCATCTGACCACCGATTGATCAGAGCCTATACTCTGTTCTGTTTGATTTGTGCTCACACAGCTGTAATAAACAGCATTGCTTCTTGCCCAGTGTTTGCTCTACTTTTTGAATATGTGGTTTTTATTACACTCTAATTGGTGGACCCCTGACTACAGAGAAACGGTTCTACATTGCTATTATGACTCCAATCAGCAGGGCAAATGCTACAGAAATTATTGTTGATGGTGTTGCAGATGTTTCAACTTTTTTCCAGTTATGCTAGTAATTTTGTTAATGGCTACATTCTGATTAAGTTTGAATGCCCTGTCAATTATTGATTCTAAAGCCAGTTTTTGGTGACTAATTAGGAGTTTCTAAGTGTTTGTATTTTTTGGTGGTATAGTTGCCGAAGTAACTTCTGTTTTTGTAGTTGGTGCATTTGTAGGCTGCATGGATGTGCTTGCACATTTTCAACACATTTTTTTGGTTAAATGTATGATATTGCATTATTTATACATGCATGTTGTTGTTTTCTCGTTTTCTTCAGGCTTTCCTGTTCTGTGGTCTTTTTTGTATATGGTGTAAAAAAACAAATGACATGGGGCCTCATTACACGGTAGGCGGTGAACCATGGCGCTATTAGCGCCATGGTTCATGCCGGTAAAATACCGGCACCGCCTTGGTGGAAAGGGGAATTACCGCCCCATTCCAAGGTTGGCGGGGCGGTAATTCCCCCTTCCACCATTGCCCTTCCCCATTCCCATTTTTGGCCCATAGGGCTCTATGGGAATGGGGAAGGCGCTAATTACGGTACCGCAAATTGCGGTACCGTAATTAGCACCACTGGTCCCTTTGCGGGTTGGTTTTTAACGCCTGCAAAAAGCAGGCGTTAAATTCCCCAACCCGCAAAGGGACCTCGTAGTAAGGCGGTAAGGATTTACCGGTCCCGGTAAAATACCGGTACCGGTAAACCCTTACCGCCTACCGTGTAATGAGGCCCATGGTGTGATCTTATTAAAGTATATGTAAAGGGTATGGCATAGGATACGTACATTCATTGAAAGTAACTCAAAAGGTTGGAATGCAATTAAGAAGTCATTTGTTACATATGCATTGTATTTATAAAAATAGAAAGTAATTAATGGCTTTTCAAATATATAGTATATCTACAAGCTTAAAATTAAGCCTTATAGACCAGTGGCAGGTTACCTTACTGGGATACTGACCGGTTCCCAAGTTAATGACCAAGGTAAAGGTGCATGTGATACATTGGGAAGATGTTTATACCAAGAAATAATGCCCCTTTAGGAAGTCTACACAGCCATTGACAACAACTCCATGGTTTTTATTGTGATTACATCTTGTATAGGATGTCTATTAGCACCCGGGGCGGGGGAGCCAACCAGTCAGGTAGCTAGGATCTCGGGCTAAATACCACTATCTCAGCCCGCATTCTTATCAGCCAAATGGCTGCTTCCCCTGCCATCTTCTGCCCTCCCTTCCCCTCAGGTTTTTTGAGCCCTTTCCACACCCCCTAACCCACTTACCTGATTCCATCAGCAGCAGCACCCAGCCGCCTGCGCAAATCGGGATCCTCGATGGCCGCCATGGAAACGGAAGAGAGTCTCCATGTGGAGTTCCGTCTTGCAGCACCACATGGCCATCTTGGTTAAGTATTTTGTTTGAATGAACAGGCACCCTGTTCATTAAAACAAAATACATTGTTTTTAACTTGGGGCCCTGCCCGTTACCAGCCGGTGAAGCCCCCAAAAAGGGTGCTTATTGCTTAAATACAACATTTAGGAGATGTTTAATACTTGGATTCTACATTTTCTGATTTTGATCAAACAAATCATACTCTAATTATCGTAACAATATGTTTTCCACTATTTGGACATCTGGAAAGTTTAGAATACCACTTTTCACCATCTATAGTATGTTCTCTTTATCATTCTGCTTTGTTTGCTTCTGCGGCAAATTAGCATCCTTGGAATGTAGCCTGCAATTGCTCTTTGTGGTGTGTACACTTTTGACATTGGGCAAGGAGGTGCTGCTTTGGTATTTTCATTAGCTCTCATTTCATGCATCTCTTGTTCTGCATTGAAAAAGAATGAATACCTTCATATTCTTGAAGTTTGGTCTTTTTCATATGGTGCATTACTTCTGCCCTTTTAAGAGGCCTTTATATTTAGTTAAATTTCAAGGGGTTTGTTGAGATAAATCAGGTAATTGTAACTATTTTTTTAAATAAAGTTTTTTTCACTCAATGTATATATACATATAATAGGCAGTTGTTGTTACCATATTGTTAAGATAAAACCTATTTGCATTGACTTTTCGCAAAATTATATTGCCGATCGCCTTTGACTTGCTGCGTGGATTTGGTTGTACATTTCCAAAAACAATACCTGCCATAGGCCCCTTCGAACTGGACATTTTGGAGGAAAATTCATGAAACAGTTCAAAAATTATTAAGAGAACAAAAAAGTTGTTCTGGCCTTCTCCCATTCATTTTCCAGTAGAGAAAAACGTGCTGCCGTTGAACACACATGCAAACAGCTCTGAATGGATTTGCACTAGATAGGAAACAGCTTGTACACAAAGTGCTGCAGATGTGCCTTTTGTTGTTTTGGGGTATAACTGTACTGTGGTTTTGAAAATATTAAATGGAGAAGAGGGCCCCCGGTCCCAAAAAACCTCTATATCTCTCACATGGTGCATTGCATCACTGAGGATTTTCAGAATTGAAATTCTGCCATTTTGTATTCCTCAACGCAAGTGATTCCTGTGGTGATCCTGAAGGCAGACGAAAAGTACTACAATTGGAAGAAAGGAAGGGGGTGCTTTTATGTAATGGTGGAGGAGGGGAGAGGAACAAGGACCACATGTGATGTGGGAGAGTTAGCACTGGGCTGTGGAACCCATTTGTTCCAAACCATTTTCGTTTTACCACGGGAATACCGCAGGATTTCCACAAAGATCTCATAGAAATGTCACAAGAGGTGCTCGAAGAAAATGCATCACTTGAACCTGCAAGTGAAAGAGGGCAGTAGCAGAGAGGGTCAGGGAGGATTTCCACCAGGGGTACCTAGAAAGGAGGAGGGAGCACATGACGAGTTGCAGTGGGGATGAAGAAGCCTTTTAAATTGTCGAATGTTTTCCCATTCCTACGGTAACCTGTCATTTGTTTCACTGATGAGTACTGTTAACAGCAAAATTGTGGTACCTTCTTGGTAATTTCATGCTAGCTTTGCTGTACATTTCTGCGGTAACTGAGGAAGATTCTGAAACTACTTCTTTCAAAATGTATGCTAGAACGTGCAGGGGAGCACCAACATTAGTACAGTGTCCATGCCCGCGGGAATTTGGTAATTTGATTGTGAGGGGTATTTGAACCTCAGTCTTAGACTGTTCCACTAGCCATGGTTATAGTCTTTCAGCCTATTTGGTGCACAGGGACACTGGACACAGCTGAAGGGTGTGGCCCCTGGCCATGGCAAAAAATCCTTGGCTGGTCTGATCTAGTAAGTTACTAGGCAGGGCCAAAAGGGCAATGTCTGAGTGAGGGGGGTGTGGGCCATGGTGGAGTACCAGCCCACTGTCTATCGGCAAGGGTATATGGGTTGTGGCTGTAGACAATAGGGTGAAGTCTTTTTGCCTTATTGTTGCATTGTGGACAGTGGACATGACCGAAGTACAAGACTACTTACCATGGCTGGTGGGATATGGTTTCTTACTAGGCAAGAGGATGTGTGCCATGGCCATAAGGCAATGGCCATAGGCCAGGGTCACTGGCCATTGTAGAAGGCCATTGCCATAGGCCGGGGCAACTGGCCACTGCCCTCTGTCTTTTATAATAATTGGTGCTAAAAGCACATTGGCCATGGATAAAGAAATAGAATAACAAAACCCTTTAAATTCAGTGAAAAAACTTAAGTTAACAGTGTTTCAATGATCCGATGCATTGCAACAAAACTCATGAAATTCACCCAGTTTGAGAAATGATAGGTATCTAAACTCACCGTTACTCAGCCCATAGCACATAAATGACATCAGAGTAGGGTCTAACAAGGAGATTAAAAAATGACATCATTCTGGATGTTTACAGAGAAAACAGAGTCCCCAAAGATATGACATGATATGATATGATAGTTTATTTATATAGCGCCTATACACAATGTGTTTCAAAGCACTTCAAGGCAAGGGAGGGAACAAGGGAAAATCCAATGACATTCTTACAGGCCATGAACAGTAAGGATGTGAAATTAACTATCGTACTTGGCCTGACGACATTTCAGATAGTGCAAGAGCTAAGACATAGAAAAGGAACGGAGGGGAAGAGTGGAAAGGAAATGGAAACAGACAGGCGACTACCGTACAAGCCTTACAACATTTCTGGTAGAGCTGGAGAAAAACAAGAGGTGAGGGAGAGGGGTGCAGAAAGGTAGGGGAGGAACAAAACACGTGACTATCATACTAGGCCTGACAACATTTCAGATAGTACTGGAGGTGGGGTGGGGAGGAAAAACCAGTAAGGGGAGGGGGAGGAGACAGACGAGGTTGCTATCAGACTAGGTCCAGGGACAATTCTGATAGAGTAAGTGCATAGAAGAAGGTAAGGGGAGGAGATAGGAAAAGGGAGAAGGGAAAGGAGGAGATAACAGAGAGTTAGCAGTCAAAAGAGTGGAGAAGCAAGAGGGGAGAGTGAATACAATTGCAGAAGTCAGTAGTAACACATAATGTTGCAAGCCAGGATACAAGATGAAGATGGGAACAGCATGATTCAGGGCCACCATGAGTACAAGATGCAAAGAAAGTCCAGCATGAGAGTTGAGAAAGGGTGATGCGCCGTGAATGAAAGAAATCCATAAAAGTGAAATCCAGCATTGGCCACAAGACAGTGATGGTGAAACCAGAATTTATCAGGACAGACTCCTGCAGAAGTAGGCTTGAGATGGGTGCGGGGGGGGGGGGGGGGGTAGGGTAGAAGAATCAAGCAAAACAGGCAACACCTTAGTGCGAGAATGGTGGGGGCACAAGGGAACATCACAGGGGGACCAGAGGGGGTGGGGATGGCCTGTGGGAACAGAGGGAGTAACACATGTTGGTGCATGCTTACCTGCTGTCTGAGCAGGGGGTTGTGCCCTGGGTCCTCCTGGTCCAAACAGGTCCAAACAGGAATTGGCCTTTTCTTCGTCTGCCCTTCACTTAGGACGCCCGGGCGAGAAACGCCCTTGATCTAATAGTTAAGAGCAGGAAGGAAGAGGCAGGGCTAAGGAGGTGGGTGGTGCTTAGGCCAGGTGATCTAGATCCACTTGCACCTGCTCCCCATCTGCAAAGGAAAAGAGACTGGAGGGCTCCTTAAGTAGGTAAAAAGAGCGGCAAGCAGGAAGGCACCAGGTGGGTGGGGCTTGCCCCATGATGTCATTTTTATCTCATTGTTATATGAAGTGCCTGGAGACTGCCCCTGGGTGGTAGTGCTGCATGGTATAAATCAACATAACATAACATATGCATAAGCTGCCACAATATGAATTATAATTTTTTTTATTAGTAAACAAATCTATTTCCTGCGGACTATCAGACTGACGTCTTTATTTGCTGAACTCTGTATTCCTACAGAACCACAGTGGGAAAATCAAGCTGTATCAGACAAAGCATCTTGTTCAGGCCATGACTTACTACCTGCAAAAAGAGCAAAAGGAATCTGTAATGGAATCCTCACTGGCCTGCCTACTGTGCTCAATTCCTCCTTGATTCACAGGACTGTCTCCTCTGCCGTGAAGACAGTGTTAGTAAATATATGGCTTATAACATCTTCCTATGACCCAAATATTCCAGGCAATTACCGTTCTATCCCTGAGTTACCATTCATAAGCACATTTCTCAAAAAACTGGTGGCTGCTCAATTACAGTGATTTGCTGATTCCATGCTGCCAATCAGGCTTCCACCTTGGCCTTGCCACTGCATGTGTCCTTCTCAGTGTGCTTTGGATGATCTCTGGGAATCTGGAGATAAGTGAGGAGCTGGGGGTCTTTGTCTGTTTAGACCCATTGATGTCTTCTGGTATTGTAGACCATGGTAAACTCCTTGGTCCTTATCTGTACAGGCTTTCTGAGAAACCTCATTGAATAGGTTGAAATCTTATCTCACAGACTGTGCCTAGGCCATTGCTTTGAGACCATTCGATCCAAAGAAAGTCCATAAACTTGCAAAGTCCTGCAGGGCTCTGACTGTTACTTAAATAAATGAATACATACGTGGCACCTTGGTGGTATCTGATAGACTTATTAGGGATCCAATTCTAAAAATATGCCGATAGCACGTAGACTCTCCCCCACCTCGACAGCAACAGCAGCAGAGCAGCTCTCAAAAATAAACCTTGCTTTTCAGCAATTAACCACCAGATTTGTCCAAACCACCTGAAACCCAGTGTCAGGACGACCAGGACTCTACTGGGAAGCCGTCCACTAGCCAGGTGTTTAAACAGATTTGATCTTCCTGCATGGGTCCTTTCCCTGATACAGTAAATGTGGTACACAGCATGTATACTAATTGATTACTTCTGCTTGGTGACTTTATAAATCTTTTCTGTGGTCCAGTCTGTGTTTTCCCAGTACAGATAATGAAGAAGCATTTAAATATTTCTCTGGGATTATTATGGTTAATGTTTTGATGTCTAGAGTTGACTGTTGTAAAAGAGTTTGCCTGAGCCTCGCTGAGTATGTTCTTTGAAAACTCCAAAGAGTTCGGAATGAAGCTGTCAGAATGTTCTGCAGTGTAGGCCACATGAGCGTGTTTCCCCTGCTCTTTTTCACCTTCAATGGCCTCCAGTGAATCTAACGATAAAAGGTCAAATTCCTCTCTGTCCTGCGCACAAGGCCATTTATGTCTCTCAACTGGCATTTTTGGCTGGCAATCTCCCTTGGGCTGTCCTTGCCCATGATGTTCACCCTGCTAGATATGAAATGCTCAGAACATCTGCTTATCGTTAGGTCTGGTGGCATCAGAACTTCCTTTCAAGCATCTACATTGTAAAACTTGTCCTCTGGCCCTGTGGCCCACTCAAAACGTTTTCAAATGTGTTAAAAACATAACTTCATTCCTCATAAAATTCCCTTTTTGCTTCTTTGCTCCCTTTGCCTGGGTCAAAGGGATGTTATAGTGAAGTGATGCCATAAGGTGAATGCTAGTACTTAAAAAGCAACTAATAAGCAACTAACAAATACAGATAGAAACATAAAAAGAAAACGCGAAGGTTACGTCAAACTTTGCATAGAAAGTCTTTCTTCTGTACCTTTTGTACTCATCCAGGAAAGTGTGCCAAATTTAGCATGAAACTAAGCCGACCAAATCTAAACAATCATGAGATCTTTGGTGAAGTTTCAAGTACATTTTCATGCAAAAACTGATGGATGAAAAACTGTTTTTTTGCCAGTGTCTTTGCATAGAGGTTGTAAAGTGCACTATTTAGCTTATAATATATCAACATTTTCTGCTTTATTTTGCAAGACTTTTGGCACACACCTTGGCCTTAGATAAAGTAGTGCATGGCACAAATATTTTAAACATTTAATTAGCAAGATTTGCTTTTTATCATCAAACAATGTCAACAAGATGTCCAGACATGAGTAGTAGGTGCACAAGGGAAGAGGAGGGCAAAACGAAATGAAGTTTATGGTCCCAAACACACAGACACATTTGCAAACTCAACACTTAACATGGAAACCATGCACTGTGATGTTGGAAGGTCACACAAAATTAAGTTTATGTAGGCTAAAAGACACAAACATCTGCTAATTCCACCCACAACCTGAAATGCATGTGAGTTAAAGTTGGAGGAGGAAAAACAATTCTGGAATTGACTGAGCAACTGATAAAATCATCTGCTGCCTATGTACACAAACACACACACACACACACACCGACACAGACATACACACAGAAAAAGACACTGTGCAACAGGACAACTATGCAGAAACAGACTGCTGACACAAGCAAAGTAAATAAACTTTAATATGCACATCAATGTGCTACAGCGTGACAATAGGATGGCCAATCACAATTCAGGCTACTGTGTAAAGTCACCAGCGCATAAATACGTTACTCGTATAGTTATAAATCCGAGACTCATACCACTATGAAGTTTTTGATCACTTTGTCAAGAGATGGACAACACACGATCACACATAGAGAGACACCAAAGCCGCCAAATACGAGGTAGTGTACCCACCCAGAGCAACACTTTTACATGCAGACACAGATCCTTTTGTACACAAAACACTCCAGGTTAATTGGGCACTTCCATGAACAGATTCAACCCCATAGCATCCCTTCTGTCAGCATCTTACAGGTCAACTGCATCACTAATGCCCCACCTCACAACAACATCGAAGGAAATATTTTATTTTTCAGTGTGCAAAAATACACACGAATACACCTTGTTCCCTCATGACAGGGAATCCTAAGAGCCACACTCATCACTAACTCACACCCTCCAAAACACACGTGTGTAACTCGAACTTGTTTGCTAATTGGTATTCTTCAAAGACATATGTCACATTAGCACTGTGTATCAAACATCACACCAACACATCATGAGCACAAGGCACATGACACATAGATAAACTCTTCACGGGTGCTGATAAACTTCAGTTTGCAAATGTATTTCAAATGCAGTACAAACAGGAAGGAAGTTTACATGCCAACAGAGAAAAAACACAACAACACACTGTTTGCCCAGAGTTTCTCAGGTGAATTGTGAATATTTTCTCTTTGCTTGTCCTGGGTAATTGAACACAGAAATATTAGAAAGTGAAATGAGCGAGAGCCTGTGGCAGCCTAACTGAGGGGGAAAAAAACAATCATTGCTTTGTAAAGAGATTTCCTGTATATAACTTCCCTTTCCTACTCCTTTCATTTTAATAATCTCATAACAGCATATGGCAGTGCAGATTCAGCTCTGAACATGCCAGTGCTAGATTTAGCACATCTACTGCTGGCTCCTGTTTATAGTTGGGATGTAAAGGTGGCAAAAGGCACTCAAAGGCATCTGCAGGCTGCCTGTGCCTACCTTGCATGGGAAATGTCAGAGAAAGTTGCAGCAAAGAATACGAGGAAAGGAAGCATGTGTCACCACGGTGAGAAACAACTGGTACAGGCATTGTGAAGAGGTGGCACGGAAAAACCTTAACCGAAAGGGGACGGTATCGTCCTGAGGAGTTTCATACACTTTAAGCAAGGGTTGTCCAAATCCAGGCATCGAGGGCCGGATCCATGCTGGGTTTTCAGGATACCCCTCATTAATATTCATGAGATAATTTACATATAATGATTCTAAATGTGTGCACATTTTTCCTCATGAATATTAAGCAGGGGTATCCTGAAAACCCACCAGGATTTCGGCCCTCGAGGCCCAGAATTGCACAACCCTGCTTTAAGCGGTCCCTCTGACTGTACAGAGCTCTGGGTGGAATCACATAGGCTGTCAGGCAGCCATCTGCCAGCAAGTCTGGCCAAATATTTCACATATGTTTTTGTTAGTCATAGCATAGGGAGAGAGCTAACACGTCATCAAAATGTGATACAAACACCAGTAACCGGAAAGAGAGCCAGCTCCCAAGAGAGGGAAGCACTTGCTGCTGACCTGACTGCTGCTCTATGTGCAGCCAGCAGGGACAGAGCCGAATCATGGCAAAGGCGACTTGCTCCTTCAGCCTTCCGAAGTCAGTGAGAGGCAAATACATTGGCCAAATCCATAACCTCATGGTACACTGTTTAGAACCTAGGAATACTGCACACAGTTTTATAGAAAAACTTAAAAAATGCATTACATGGCAACCACAGAAGCCAGTTCTTTCAATTAACACAAAAATAGTCAATTAAACACTCAGAAATGATGATCAAATAAGCTCTGATAATGTAGGCTTATAATGCAGTACAGCGAGGGAGAAAGAAGCACCACTGTAGAAAGAACAGGAGACAAGTAAACACAAAACAAATGTGTGTCTTAGTTCCCATTTTTCCTCAGACTTCCTTCTTCACTGTGCGGGACCAGATCACGTTATGTTATGTTACTATGCTTTCTTACTGCACTGAATCTCTACACTGTTAGTTTTAAAGCACCAAATCCTTGTCAGAGGCGTCCTCCTGGGACCATAGTTTTCTAACATTTGCACGAGTGCTACAAATTAAACAAATGCTCAAAGCTTCCGTTTTGCTGCTTCTGAAAAATGGACTGGAGCAAAAAAGTGTCCCAATCCATGTTAAGGATTCTTATATAAGTGGAATGAAATGGTTTAGCCCAGGTTCGCCTGCCGGGGTGTCAGGGAATAGAGCAGCTATGGTTTGCTTAACCTTTATTCCATAACATGTTCCGCCTCAGCAAGAAATCTGAGCACAAACTTAGTTGTAGTTTATTTGCGGTCATGCAGCAAGGAACAAAACCAGCGAGGCTCGACGATTTCACTGTGAAAGACTTTAAGGCAGAATCTGTTTCTTTTGCTTCAGGCAACAAACATAGTAACCAAAAAGCAAACGTCAGCCTGCCTGTTTCGTTCTGTATTGCACAAGCAGCAAACATTTAGATAATCGGATCTGTGTGATTTTTCCGCGGATGATTTTCCCGCAACGGAAATGACCACATGCAAAAGGTCTGCATGGGGAAATGTACGTAATACAAAAATGTACGTACATTTCCCATGCGGACATCCATTAAAAAAAAAAAAACACATCCATACAAACACCCCACACCCCCAACACCCCCCCACTTACCTTTCTTTCTGATGCGCTGTGTCCCTGATTCCCTTTCACTTCCGTGATCGAGAACCCATAGCTCCCAACCTTTTTTGTCACCTAGGCGGGTGAAAACACCCGATTTTCTTTTTGGCGGGTGGGAGGCCCATTGAAGTGAATGGGCGTATGAGGGACTTGGCGGGTGATTTGTCTGCTTTGAAGGCGGGTGACACCAGCCAAAAGCGGGTGAGTTGAGAGCTATGAGAACCGGCGCCACGGAGTCCTTTCTTTTTTTTTTTTTTTTTTTTAGCTATTATAGTGTATAGTATGGTGAGCGGGGTGCTGGGCAGCTGCAAGGGTGTCCCTCGCAACCCCCACTCACTATACTGTATAGTATGGTGAGCAGGGTGTTGCGGGGGACACTCCCACAGCCCCGAAGTCTTTGTTTTTTTTTACCTACCTAAAATGCATACCACAAAAGGTTTGAACTTTTGGTGTTTGAACTTTTGGTGGTATGTATTTTAGCACTTTTAGTAAGGTCGGTAATTTAAGTGCCGTCATTTTGGCCGAAACTAGATTATCTGGTCCAGGATTTTTACTTTCTCAACTAATAATGGTGCATATTTTCCTATTACACTTTTCTTCACGTGTGCCCCATTCCTTTTGAAAATAAACCTTATCATTCATGTGTAACTTTGGGATCTTCACACATGACGGTACCCGGGGCAGGTGAATCATTCTTGAAAACCATGAGTAAACATGTAATGCATGGGTCAGCCCTTCTGCAAGTCATTGACCCACTCATATCACCTGTGCAGACCGATTGCATGGTGAATACATGCAAACAGGCTGCCCATGTTCAGGCGCTGCCATTGCATGTAGGAACTAATGAAAAGGCAGTCATTTTGCATGGATTTCAGAAATGGGCTAAATGATGCCAAAGATATATTGATGGCCTACTACTCATGTTTTACCACCTGAAATGACTCATAGCTAGAGCACGTGCTCTGAGCAAATGTAAGCAGTGCGTGGGTGTCACGCAGGAGACCTATGCCAGCAAAGCAAGCCGCAGCAGCCCCTGAAACGGCCCGAGGGGTTGCGGACAGCATAGAATGTGCCAAAACGCAACAATCTGTAAAACGCCGCACCAGGATTCAGCAGCATAACGTTTGCTTGCCATGGGACAACTATGACCAATCCTGGTATCTACCCTGTGAGACCCAAATCAGCCTCACCAGTAGATAGTCCATCAGCCTGCCCAGCATCTACACAGAAGGGTGCCCAGGAGGCAAAGAGGGGAGTGCCAGGGGCATACACAGCTACGGTGTATAAGCGCCATTTGTACTGCCTGGACCTCGTGGATCATCAGGGCCTCGCCCCTTATTATCTGGACATGCCCACGATGTTCTCTTTTCTTGAATAAAAAGAGGATGGCCTGGATATAACATCCACCCTCTCCATTTCCTCCACTTCTGCACCACTGGTACCTCCCCGCACACTGTGATCCTGGTGCATGGCATCACCCAGCCATGCATTTCTGACCTGGTCTCCCAGGTATTAACCACCAAGATGCAACTCCTGCACTACAATCCTGCTTTCCTCTCTGACCTAGCTTCCAACAATGGCATAGAATGTCGGTGCTATGCCATTGTGGGGTTCTCCAGCATGGTGAGTGCTCTTGACTGCACATAAATGGTACTTGAACCACCAATGGCGCAAGAGCAGGTCTCCCATAGCAGGTCCATGCATCACAGCATCGATGTGAAAATGGTCTGTGACACTGATCTGCCCTTCACCTGCTTGTTTTGTTAGATTCCCTGGCCCCACTCAATTATCCTGACAAAAGGCAATCTTCTCAAACAAGTTTGCCTAGTGCACACCTTCTAATTTAAGTAAGGTAAGGGTATTACGATATTTAGTGGGGTGCGGGGGAGAATATCAACCTTGACACTGGGTTGTACCAAATTATGTAAAGACAGCAGGTGTCCACAATCTTTGTGGAACACTCCCGTCCCCTGCACACCCTTAGAGTTGAAAACACAACCAAATTCTCTTTCAGAAAATAAATCTTTATAAAGGGATGATATCGTCATCCATAAATTGTGTACCCCTCACGGGGTTAGTTTTAGGCAAGTGATAATTCAACATACAATTTGTCACAGTTTATAATCAACATATAAAACCTAAAGTAAACTGATTTTTACAATACATCGTATTCACAGTAACTATTTTTCATAGTCCAAACACCTAAATATTAACAGTTATGCTTCAAATAACCTATAGTAGACAATTTGTACTTGATTAGGACTCCCAATCCAATGTATCTTAATAGGCAGAGTCCAAGTTCTCAAAATACAGAATCCTTTACGCGTTTCGGGGTGAATAGAACCCCTTCTTCAGAAGATGTCTACTTAACGTGTTTTTCTTCAATTTATCTGTATTAACAGTAGAAAGGATATTGTTATTTTAATCATAATTATGCATCATAGTCCCTGTCTGTCATGACTGGATTTTTCTTAATATATAATCACCTGTTCGTTTCGTAATTTGGTTTCAATTGGAGATACCAATTCCATCTTGATCGGTATATCTTTGTCAAGCCTAAAAAATTAAAAAATATGCAAAAAAAAGGGGTTGTGAGTCCCTGTCATTTTGAGAAGTAAAGTTATAAAATAACTGCCACCATATTGCTATACTCAAACTTGTCCATTAGAGAGAGAATATAAATGTTTACCTGATTAGCAGGTCTTAGTCGGGATTTTGGGTAATTTCCCGCTTTGTTAAAGCTCTGTGCTTCTGTAGTGGAGTTTAGGGACGCGATCAAATGACAATGTGGGCCCTGTAAAACGGAAAAAGATTTATCAGGGGCTATATTTATCAATTACTGAAAACCTGTAAGGTAATTCTATGTGGTAAGTGTAAAGTTCTGATTAAGCTTACCTCCAAGAGGGACGTCTTTATACCAGTAACGTATGTTGAAAATCATACGCGCGGCAACTGAACAAAAATGGCCGTTCTGATGTTTATATAACGTGATGACGTCAATGCGTGTCAACGTCATGACGTCACAATGTTTACTTTTAACGCAATATAATGCGTAGTATAAGCAAGATAGGGTAGAGTCTTAAAATACCAAATTAGAATCTATATTATGAATATATCTGCTAGTCAGTAATGTGGGTTTCTTGTTTTCGAACATAAATCTAGAATGGTCTTCAGAATTATCGGCGACTCGTGATTTAGAAGAAGAATCCAGCCTGCTCACAGTCTATCTGTTGTTGAAACAATATGGACGTGTATATACATTTCATTATTTCAAGACAAAAAACAAATAACAAATAAATTCTAGCAAATATAGATGGTATTCAAAATATAAATAATCTAATGGTCTAGAAATGTTTATCACAAGAAAGACTATTCCTTAGATGATATAGGAACTGTGTGTATATTAGTTGTTTAAAAGCTTCAATTCAAAAACAATTTTATATGTACCAAAATATAGCAATTGAGGAAGCTTATAAGAAAACACCCAAATTGAATTCTTCATTCATACCATTGGGGGAAAGACTGTTCAATTTTTCAATCCAATGTAATTCTCTCTGTCCCAGTCTTCTGTCATGGTCTCCCCCTCTGGGTAATTTCTTCACTTCCTCTAAAATGATTACTTTTAGTTGAGCTACTGTGTGTTTATTCAAAGAGAAGTATCTAGCTACAGGGGATCTGGTACTGTTAGTTCGAATGTTACTTTTGTGTTCATTCCATCTTTCTTTAGCTTTCCTGATGGTTTGTCCTACGTAAAAAATACCGCAAGGACAACTGAGCCCATAAATAACTGATTTGGTATCACATGTGGTGTAGTGATTTAAACGAATTTTTTGTCCACTGTTAGGGTGTCTCACATAACTCCCCTTCATCACATTGTTACAGTTCCCGCAGTTTAGGCATGGGAATGTGCCTGTCATCTTCGTTTTCAAAGTCCGTTGTTTGTCTTGTTTAATCTTTTCTGCTTTCACCAGTTCATCTTTAAAGTTCCTTCCCCTCTTGTATGCTATTAGGGGAGGTTTTGGAAATAGTCTGTCCAGTTGTGGATCCATTTTGATGATATTCCAGTTTTTCTTGATAATCCTGGTAATGTGATGACTTTGTGCCGAGTATCTCAAGGTATGGAGAAATGGAATATCCTTTGATTTGTTCTTATTAATAAGGAGATCCTTTCTTTCCAATTTATCGACTTTCTCTTTGGCTTTTTCAATAACATCACTAGGGTAGCCTCTTTGTTTATACTTTTCGGTCAGTTGCTGGTTTTCTTGTTGTAATGTCATAGTGTCTGACGTAATTCTTTTAAGCCGTAAGAACTGGCTATATGGTAAGTTATTCTTTAGATGATCTGGATGGTGGCTTAGGTAGTGTAGCGAGTTGTTTACATCTGTCGGTTTGTGATGAACATTCGTAATAACCACTCCATCTTGTCCTATCCGCAGTTCAACATCTAGAAAGTGTAATTTGGGTTCACCCACCTCCATTGTAAATTTAATCCGATTGTGAAGGTGATTAATGAATGTCAAAAAGGTTTGTAACTCCTCCTTTGAACCTCTCCATATGACGAAGATGTCGTCTATGTAGCGTTTCCATGTTATGAGATTATGTTGCCATTGTTGTGCATTAAGTATCTGTTTACTCTCTAAATGAAACATGAACAGATTAGCATATGCTGGGGCCATCGAAGAACCCATAGATGTTCCTGATGCTTGTAAGTAGAATTGCGTTTTGTTTCTGAAATAATTATTAACCAGTATAATCTTACTGAGTTCCAGAATAAACGTTTTGTTGGCTTCACAATTATTGTTCAGCAATGCCCACTCCAATGCTTCTAATCCGTCCTGATGAGGAATCGATGTATATAGGCTCTGTACATCGAAGGAGACTAGTGTATCGTCCGCCTTGATGGTTGTAAGTGTAGCAAGATGGTTGAGAAAATCCGTAGTGTCCTTCAAATAGGTGCTAGTACTCTGTACTATGGGTTGCAAAGCTTTATCCACATAGATTGCAAGGGGGTTGAAGACACTATTCGTTCCTGCAACAATGGGTCTCATCGGTGGAGTTTGTAGTATCTTATGTATTTTAGGGAGTCCGTAAAAAACAGGAGTGATCGGATTGGTTAGAAACATTCTAGTTTTCTCAGAGATCCATTCATTTTCCAAAGCTTGATCTAATACAGTTTTCAATACAGTGTCTTGTATGTGTCTTGATCTGACAATAATTCATTGATTTTAAGGTCGTAGTAAGTGGTATCCATAATGACTATAGCACCTCCTTTGTCTGCAGGTTTTAAAGTCAGACTTCGACCTTAAAATCAATGAATTATTGTCAGATCAAGACACATACATTAAAATCGACCAGGACCCTATTAAAGACATCACAGCCATGTTGAAAACTGTATTAGATCAAGCTTTGGAAAATGAATGGATCTCTGAGAAAACTAGAATGTTTCTAACCAACGAGCATCCGATCACTCCTGTTTTTTACGGACTCCCTAAAATACATAAGATACTACAAACTCCACCGATGAGACCCATTGTTGCAGGAACGAATAGTGTCTTCAACCCCCTTGCAATCTATGTGGATAAAGCTTTGCAACCCATAGTACAGAGTATTAGCACCTATTTGAAGGACACTACGGATTTTCTCAACCATCTTGCTACACTTACAACCATCAAGGCGGACGATACACTAGTCTCCTTCGATGTACAGAGCCTATATACATCGATTCCTCATCAGGACGGATTAGAAGCATTGGAGTGGGCATTGCTGAACAATAATTGTGAAGCCAACAAAACGTTTATTCTGGAACTCAGTAAGATTATACTGGTTAATAATTATTTCAGCAACAAAACGCAATTCTACTTACAAGCATCAGGAACATCTATGGGTTCTTCGATGGCCCCAGCATATGCTAATCTGTTCATGTTTCATTTAGAGAGTAAACAGATACTTAATGCACAACAATGGCAACATAATCTCATAACATGGAAACGCTACATAGACGACATCTTCGTCATATGGAGAGGTTCAAAGGAGGAGTTACAAACCTTTTTGACATTCATTAATCACCTTCACAATCGGATTAAATTTACAATGGAGGTGGGTGAACCCAAATTACACTTTCTAGATGTTGAACTGCGGATAGGACAAGATGGAGTGGTTATTACGAATGTTCATCACAAACCGACAGATGTAAACAACTCGCTACACTACCTAAGCCACCATCCAGATCATCTAAAGAATAACTTACCATATAGCCAGTTCTTACGGCTTAAAAGAATTACGTCAGACACTATGACATTACAACAAGAAAACCAGCAACTGACCGAAAAGTATAAACAAAGAGGCTACCCTAGTGATGTTATTGAAAAAGCCAAAGAGAAAGTCGATAAATTGGAAAGAAAGGATCTCCTTATTAATAAGAACAAATCAAAGGATATTCCATTTCTCCATACCTTGAGATACTCGGCACAAAGTCATCACATTACCAGGATTATCAAGAAAAACTGGAATATCATCAAAATGGATCCACAACTGGACAGACTATTTCCAAAACCTCCCCTAATAGCATACAAGAGGGGAAGGAACTTTAAAGATGAACTGGTGAAAGCAGAAAAGATTAAACAAGACAAACAACGGACTTTGAAAACGAAGATGACAGGCACATTCCCATGCCTAAACTGCGGGAACTGTAACAATGTGATGAAGGGGAGTTATGTGAGACACCCTAACAGTGGACAAAAAATTCGTTTAAATCACTACACCACATGTGATACCAAATCAGTTATTTATGGGCTCAGTTGTCCTTGCGGTATTTTTTACGTAGGACAAACCATCAGGAAAGCTAAAGAAAGATGGAATGAACACAAAAGTAACATTCGAACTAACAGTACCAGATCCCCTGTAGCTAGACACTTCTCTTTGAATAAACACACAGTAGCTCAACTAAAAGTAATCATTTTAGAGGAAGTGAAGAAATTACCCAGAGGGGGAGACCATGACAGAAGACTGGGACAGAGAGAATTACATTGGATTGAAAAATTGAACAGTCTTTCCCCCAATGGTATGAATGAAGAATTCAATTTGGGTGTTTTCTTATAAGCTTCCTCAATTGCTATATTTTGGTACATATAAAATTGTTTTTGAATTGAAGCTTTTAAACAACTAATATACACACAGTTCCTATATCATCTAAGGAATAGTCTTTCTTGTGATAAACATTTCTAGACCATTAGATTATTTATATTTTGAATACCATCTATATTTGCTAGAATTTATTTGTTATTTGTTTTTTGTCTTGAAATAATGAAATGTATATACACGTCCATATTGTTTCAACAACAGATAGACTGTGAGCAGGCTGGATTCTTCTTCTAAATCACGAGTCGCCGATAATTCTGAAGACCATTCTAGATTTATGTTCGAAAACAAGAAACCCACATTACTGACTAGCAGATATATTCATAATATAGATTCTAATTTGGTATTTTAAGACTCTACCCTATCTTGCTTATACTACGCATTATATTGCGTTAAAAGTAAACATTGTGACGTCATGACGTTGACACGCATTGACGTCATCACGTTATATAAACATCAGAACGGCCATTTTTGTTCAGTTGCCGCGCGTATGATTTTCAACATACGTTACTGGTATAAAGACGTCCCTCTTGGAGGTAAGCTTAATCAGAACTTTACACTTACCACATAGAATTACCTTACAGGTTTTCAGTAATTGATAAATATAGCCCCTGATAAATCTTTTTCCGTTTTACAGGGCCCACATTGTCATTTGATCGCGTCCCTAAACTCCACTACAGAAGCACAGAGCTTTAACAAAGCGGGAAATTACCCAAAATCCCGACTAAGACCTGCTAATCAGGTAAACATTTATATTCTCTCTCTAATGGACAAGTTTGAGTATACCAATATGGTGGCAGTTATTTTATAACTTTACTTCTCAAAATGACAGGGACTCACAACCCCTTTTTTTTGCATATTTTTTAATTTTTTAGGCTTGACAAAGATATACCGATCAAGATGGAATTGGTATCTCCAATTGAAACCAAATTACGAAACGAACAGGTGATTATATATTAAGAAAAATCCAGTCATGACAGACAGGGACTATGATGCATAATTATGATTAAAATAACAATATCCTTTCTACTGTTAATACAGATAAATTGAAGAAAAACACGTTAAGTAGACATCTTCTGAAGAAGGGGTTCTATTCACCCCGAAACGCGTAAAGGATTCTGTATTTTGAGAACTTGGACTCTGCCTATTAAGATACATTGGATTGGGAGTCCTAATCAAGTACAAATTGTCTACTATAGGTTATTTGAAGCATAACTGTTAATATTTAGGTGTTTGGACTATGAAAAATAGTTACTGCGAATACGATGTATTGTAAAAATCAGTTTACTTTAGGTTTTATATGTTGATTATAAACTGTGACAAATTGTATGTTGAATTATCACTTGCCTAAAACTAACCCCGTGAGGGGTACACAATTTATGGATGACGATATCATCCCTTTATAAAGATTTATTTTCTGAAAGAGAATTTGGTTGTGTTTTCAACTCTAAGGGTGTGCAGGGGACGGGAGTGTTCCACAAAGATTGTGGACACCTGCTGTCTTTACATAAAAGGCAATCTTCTGCCATCATGAATGGACTACAACAAAGATTGGCATGGCTGCAGGGTATGTACATGATACATACACTACCACACACATTCATGTCTTCACAGACCAAATAATTGTGCTACCTTAACCACATAGGACACTGTTCACACATCTTGGTGAGATCCCCTTGAGGTGAAGAGTCATCTTTTGCAAGACAAATTAGGAAAGACTAACACACAGTAAGATACCTTCACCCATCACTAATCACCATGTATGAGAATTACATTGTGTGAGGAATTCGACCAACAGCACGGTGTGTGTGCGCTCACCTGGGCTTTTTTGAACTTTTATGTGAAATTGAATGATGGTAGATCAACCTCTGGAAAATGGGTGGGGCTAATCCACGCACATTTTCCTATGCCCACCGCACAACATATACATAGACCCTGTATACTCTGGGTGGACACAGCCCACAGGCGCAGTCCTCCCTGTCATATTTTGTTTGGATTTGACAGGTGGAGTACACGATGCATCTCATAGGGGAGGGGCCAAAACCTTCCACCTGCCCTGCACAGCCTAATTAACTATCAATGGCACCATGGATCCGCACTGTCTGTTTTTTTTACCCTCTGCAGATGGTAGCAGAATGTAACATAATTAACATACTTATAGAGTATACTTAAACAGACCCACATGGGGCCTGGCAGCTAAAGGTTAACAAAAGAAATGGGAAAGCCCCAACAACCTTTGATATGCACTGTGTCAACCTGAAGCCAGATCACGCCTCTCAGTATCAAAGGCCGTGACCTGTCATGTCTGGCACTATGTCTTTACAGTAGGCAACCCCCACTGGGGAACTCCATTCAGAAGGTATGAGTATGTGGATTGATGGAGACAGAAAGTCTGTTATAGACGCAGCTTCAAGGGGGACCTGCCGCTTTAATCAGGAACCACGGAGAGCTCAATTTACCAGAGAAACCCTTTGATCCACAACAAACAGGAAGATGGGTGGGACTTTGTGTTACCTGTTTGCACCCCTTTACCTTTTCTGTTGCAAAGCACTCTGGTTATAATACAGGAGATTGTTGGTGGGGACCCAGGATTGGTTCATTAAGGCAGGCTTAGCCTACACTAATGACTGTTGCCCATTTGGCTTTAAAAGAGGGCTGAGCCCCTCTGTTGGGCAGAGCATCTGAAGACTTTGCAAGGAGTATCATGAAGAACCCAGCATTGGACCCTGGCTGAAGGTACAGTCTGCATTACAGCTTCTGCCAGTGAAGGTAGGCCGGGATTCCACAGAGGAAAGCAAGATCCCTCCCCTAAACCTCTCCCAGGGAACAGAGGGAGATACTGAATCCATAGGACCATCCAGCAGCTCCAGAACCAGTACGCAATCAGCGGACACCATGCCAGGCTAGGCTCTGCAAGCAAGACTCCTAGGTGGGAAGTGCCAGAGAGTCTCTGAACCAAACCAAGGACAAGGCCGTTGCCTGCAACACTCTCCTCTGGTTTGGGCCGTCTGCCTTAAAGGACGATACAAGCCGAGTCAAGAAGCAAGGAGGCGTGCATCGACAAGCATCAACCAGCGTCTGCCTTCAAGGACATTTTAGAGCCAGTCAAGCCCCTCGAGCTGCAACCGACTGCACCGCTGATGGTTATCATGCCGCAGTAGCTAACGTCATCCGAGACACCTCAACCATTGCTTCAGATCCACCAGCCAGCACTGAGACAATTATTCCTAACCCAGAGCCAATGTGTAGGCCAGCCTGCAGCCATCCATCCAGCCTCGCTTGCCGTACTGCCTGCCGGCTGATACCCGCAGCTGTCACCTGCAGGAGCTGCAAAGCACCCTGAAACCGACTCAACCCTGTCGAGCACCAAGAACTTCGACAAGCACAAGGTACATTGTGGTTCTGTCCCCCAGATCCTTCTCCTAACTCCTCTAGTGACATTTTATGGACCATTGCTTCTTTTGTGCTGAAACCAAGTATCCTTGAACTATAGCGATTAATTACTTTACTGACTACCCGCCTTTCAGTATCCAGAGTGCATCCCTTTTTCTTCTTGATACTGTCTGTCCTCTGCATTCCTTTACAGGGTGGGTTGTATTTTGTAGTGTGTTATAACTGTCTATTGAATAATAGTAACATAGATATTTTTATACAACCTTGACTGGACAGTCCCTTTTATCGTTGGGTAATAATTGTATTTTCGCTGTGTTGCAACTAACCAATGATCCAAGACCTTGCAGAGATAAGCCTGACGTTCCATCCACATTTGCAAAATTGGAAAAGGAGGTTTATAATTTGCTCGTGTTTCCAATTTCTTCAGATCCCTTCTGAAGTACTAGAGGTGTGGAGCTGATTGATGGTTTAGAAACTGATATTCATCCCTGGACCACTGGTGTCCCGGAAGTTGATTTGTCACATTGGTGGCAAGCGGTCGGATCCATTTGGAGCCTTATGCACAGCTTAGTCACCCAACGATAAAAGTACTGTTACAGGCAACGTTTAGACACTGATAGGTATTTCGAATAATCATGGTTTTTGATATAGAGACTGTAAAAGCCATGACCAAGAATGTCCTGCGCATTCTATGTCAAGAGAAGGGACATCCCCACAGCACTAAGGTTAATAAACCTGAGTTGCTGCCCAGCCTCCAAACTTGGGTAGAAGTGAGGGCGGTTGGGGAGAAGACCCCAAGGGAGGGGCTAGGCCCTGTGTGACTGAACGGAAAAGACCTTCCAGAGAGGGAAGTTAAAGATGACGAGAAAGACAGCATGAGCAGTGTGTCTCGCCAACTATCCCGCTAAGGGGCAAGCGTAGTTTCTCAACACTATAGAGTGCCAGTGAGGTCAGGGGCTAGTGCACCATCCCGCACGTCCCAGGCCACAACATAGTCTCTAAATGGCCCAGTAATTGTTCCGGCTGTTAATGAGGTAGTGGCTAGAAAGCTCCTTCTGGAGTAGAGGAGACAAGCACTAAAGGAATAGAACTAGCAGGACAAGGTTACTGTAGAGCGAGAGAGGACCACCATAGAGCTGCGCAAGCTGGCGCTTGAAGAGAAGAAGGAGGCCAAAAGATCCACCTCTAGGGAAAGCAGCAGTAGTGGCTCAAACCAGAGGGCCCGGGATAAGCCCCAGCGCCAGCTACAGGAGGTGGATGAGGTACTGTGGGGTGCAGCCCTGATGAGTCGCTTACCGACACCAGGGACTGATGCAATTCTTCAATGAACTCCTGAGGAAAGGTCAGTTGGTGGAAGCATGAAGGCGTCCCTCCTCAGGAAGTTCTGTAAAACCACAGAACAGTATCTCAAGAGCTTCAGAGAGCCTGGAAAAATAAAGTGGGCAGACATTTAAAGTGTTCACACACTTGTCTGAGCGGGTGGGTGGCTGGTAATAAAGTTGACACATTTAATGGGATGTACAATTTGATTGCGTGTGTGCATGTATTCAAGAATTTTGAGGTTGGCCTACACCAGCATCTTGTGGACAAGACTATCACAGACCCTAGGGAGCTTGCAAAGACTGCTGAAATGTTTGTGAGTATTCAAGTCCAGAAAAAGGCTCAGGCGAGCACACCCAGACCGGAAGAGAAATCTTCGGACAAAAAGGTTAACAAGGATGGGAAGGACAAATGTCCAACCCAATCCTCTTCGAAGTCAGGTCCCCGAAAGAATGAAGGGAAATCCCAAAATGTTGGTCCAGCTATAAACACTGAAAAAGAAGAGCAAAGGCACCCCTAACCCTGGGGCACCTACGTTCTCACCACCCAAGAGTTGTTTCGTGTATAAGGAGCTGGGCAATAGGAAAGGGGATCCTGCTTTCAAGGGCTTACCCAAGCAAGCCATAGAGAATGTTGGACTTGTGGAAGAGGCCATCATTAGTGTGGGCCTCCTAGAGGAGGACTTCCCACTAGGCCAGGGAGTGGCCAAATGTGGCTTGGTTACACAGAGTGGAATGGTACCGGGTCTTCAGAAGGGATTCCAGTTTCCAATAATACTCAAATCTATCTAGAACATGTGTATATCAATGGACACAAAACTCTGGCGGTCTGAGACACAGCGGCTAGCCTCACTGCTGTCACCCAGCAGTGGGTACAGCCAGGCCAGTATATTGATGGGCCTGATTGTAGCACTAGTGGGTTTTACAGAAAGCATAAGTGCCTCTTGGGGATAGTAGAGTTCAGCTGGCGAGGTGAAATTATCCAGCGGCGTGTAGCGGTGAAAGATTCCATCTCTGTCCCATGTCTGTTGGGTAATGATCTTCCTGATCTCGAGGTAGTCACAGCAGCTACCCCATTGATGGCCAAAGATATTGCCAGATTAACACTCTCAGTGCCTTAGGGCCTGGAATGCGTCCAGAGGGCTTGATGAAGGGTCCGTTGTTGCCAGTATCCCCTATTCCAGTTCCACAGACTGTTGAGTCGCCTACTCCTGCAGGAGAGTGGCCAATACCCACTGAGGACCCTACTTTGGTAGCAGGGGACTCAGTGACGTCAGAGTTGCCTGGCACAGTGCAGAAACCTGAGGTGAAGGACCAGGTGAGCTCAGATCTGAAGGGCCTGCACAAGCTGGATAAATTTGCATCAGCTGGGGGCCCAGATCAGACTGACTTCTTTAAAGCCAGGAAATAGTGTCCCACTCTGGCGGGCCTACAGAAGCAGGCTGAGGAGCAGGCTAAGGGCGAGACACCTGGCCTGTGTTAAGTGTACTTGGAGGATGGACTCCTGTACAGTGAGCCATATGACTCTGAGAGCGAGGGCACCAGAAGGTTAGTGGTTCGCAGTGCCACAGAATGTTCCTTTTGGATTTGGCTCATCAAATTCCTTTAGCGGGTCACTTGGGAGTGACTAAGACATCAGACCGGTTGTCTGCACACATTTACTGGCTGCAGTTCGGCGTAAAGGTTAAGGAATGTGTCCAGTCCTGGCCCATTTGTCAAGCTTCTGGCGAGTCAGGTGGTGCCACAAAGGCCCCCTCAACCCAACCTCCTCCTCCATCCGATGAAACAAGTGTCAGGGTCCGCAACCCAACCTCCTCCTCTTTGACCAGTGCTTGTTTTCCCTCATCAACTTTCTTCCCAAATCTGCTACTCCTTCTTCCTCTCTCTCCACCCTCCTCTGACTGCTGTACCATGCCCCTGTACCCCTCTCCGGAAAACCTTCAAGGGCAGGACCTCTTGCACTTAGCCATGCTTAATACTCGTTCTGCTATCAAACAATCTGCTGACATCTGCCTCCTTCTTGTAGACCTTGACCTCGACATCCTCGCCCTTACTGAGACACGGTGCAATGCCAGCTCAGTCACTGCCTTTGACTCTCTTCATCCTGACAGCTATAAGATCATATCCAAGCCTCGCCCTAACCCTGCTGGCGGTGGGGTTGCCCTGGTCTTCGCTGAGTGGGTCTCTTCTTCCCTCATACCCAACCAGCCTTACTCTTCCTTCGGTCTGCAAGCTGGTCATCTCTCCCACTTCCTCCCTGACCATTGCCGCTATCTACAGACCACCTATATCTACCACCCGGTTTCTCTCTGAATGGGCTAATTTCTCCTCCTCTCTCCTCACAATCACCTCTTAATTCCTTCTCCTGGTTTACTTCAACGTCCACCTTGACTCCTCAATCACTGCATCCATGATCTCTGCACTTCGGTGTCCCTCTATATTCTGCCCTCGGGTCCTGCCCACTCTGCTGGACACACTTTCAATGCCTTCATCCACACTGATCTTTTGCTCTCCTTCCCTCTCACCACACCATTCTCCTGGTCAGACCACACTCTCCTCTCCTCTGACCTGGCTCCTCTCTGCCATCTGACCTCACATCCCCCAGCCCTGCCAACCTTTTTCACGAACATCCATTCAATGAAACGAGTGTGAGCTGCTGCCTAAGTATCTACCTTCATCCTCCCTCTCCTCCCACTGAAGACGCTACCTCTGACTCTGCTCTCAGCAACCTCCATCTTGCCATCACTAAAACCCTTGACACTCTTGCCCCAGTCATGAGGATCCGCATGAAACTTGCCTCCAAGCATAACACCTGGTACGACTCCGAACCTGCAGCCCTGAAAGGCAAGTGCAGAACTATGTAATGGAAGTGTGTTAGGGAGAATTCTCATAAATGGTTGATGTCCCTTACCTACTGAGTCCCTCAGCAGCTTTGCTGGATTTATAGGATTTATTTTTTCACCTGGTAAGAGTGTGAGCCTTTTTTCCCACTCTTATATGTGTATTTCTACTTTTTGTGTGATCTTGGGGACTGGAGCCTCACCTACTCCGTGGCACCATATTCTTCTATGTGTGTTACACAGCACCTTCAGTGCAGTGACACAGGGTTGTTTTTTAGACTTCCCACACCGACTCCATTTTCTGGGGCTGACTACTGTCCCCCAGAAAAGATAAAGTTGCCATTAACTTTATTTAGTCACTTTCACCAGAGACCCAGTACACCCCATCTTCCATGGAGTATCGGAAAGGGTTAATTCTTATCCGTTTTCGTCTGAATCTCTTGGAGCATTGTTTCGCTCCCTTTACACTAAGACTTCGCTGGTTGCAGTGGTATCTACCCTATTTTTTATACCGCGGTTATCTCAAATAACCACGGTATTGTTTTAGGCTATTATATTAGCCTCAAACATAAACCCGCTTGACCAAATATATTTTATTACGGTTCCGGCTGGGTTTATTCGCCATTTCTTTTTGTAAATGTCTTTCTCGTGTTTTACTCCAGGTTTGGTCTGGGTAGGCAGGATGTGAGGGAGGGGTTTTAGGGCCCCTGCCATGGGTTCCCTTGGTAACCCAAGTCACACTCCTGTTTTGCCAGGACAGCCACCCTGCTGTGTGATTGACAGCCAGGCTGTATGAATGGGGGAAAACTGCATAAAAAGCAGGTCTCTGGGACTGGAAGAGCAGAGTCGCCACTGGAACGAAAGAACCTACGAGGAACTGATGGAAGAGGACCCCTACAACGTCTGCACCGCCCGGTGAAGCCCTGATGCAGGTCCGAATCTTCCTGCAGGAAACTTCTTCCCTTGAGCTGGTAGGACCAACCAGTTCACCCAAACTGCAAGTCAGAACCCCTACTCTGGTCGAATTCGCTGTACAGAGCTACAGTGGGCCAGATAGCCAGGAAGGTCGGACCCTGCTTGGGTTTTGAGGAGCACACCTTTTATTTGTTGCTTTGTTCTGCTGCTGGTTTCATCCCTGGGTAGTGCAGGACCCTCCAGTCTTCCTACTTCTGATCAGTCCGACAGTCACTTCAGGAACCGTGAGCCTGCAGGAACTATCAGGAACGTCTGCCTCACCATCAGATCCCTCTCCGTTTTAAGGTACTGTGCAAATCCGGTTGTTCGTTTCGTTCAGCCGTGGTGAAAGTTTTTGAAATCTTTCTCCAATCCGAGGGCTTGTCCTTTTCTTCTCTTTGAACTAACTTTTCTACCAACCAACCTCGTCCGGAAACCGTGCCACGAACTTTACCACAAACTACACTGAACTGTATTATCTTGAGCAAAAGACTTTTGAACCATTGACTTTGGCCCTAAGCCTTTTCTATCTGATTTTATCATTGTAGTCTCTCTTGTTCGCTTGCCCTGAGTACTTACCTATTGGTGTGAATTAATTTCTGTTAACCTCTGTCTTTCCCTCCCTTTTAAATTGCTGGAGTGCCATTTTGCTCCCACTTCATTTTGTGAGTTTAACTTGTCTGGAATTTAAGGGAAGTGGTGTATTAAGAGTGTGATTTTTAGACTGCGTATAATAGTGTAATGTTATACAACTGAAGACTGCAATAAATGTATATTCTTTTACTTGAAAACCTTAAGTCAGTGTTTGCCTGAACGCTAACCGTGTAGTACAGGCTTGTACCAAAGGTGAAATTGTTCTGTCACTTGTAGTCTTAATTGTGTGTGGTGTTCCCAAAGGGTACTACATATAATTCTGCCTAACAAAGTGGCAGACATCAGGCTCACCCTCTGACAACCTGGCCTGTCGCCTGCTCCAAAGGCAATACTGACTATCCATTCACTCCAAGAAAAGGGCCCACATCCAAGCTTGCATTTCTGGTGCATCGAACAACACGGCTTTACTCTTTAAAACATTAACCATTGAACATTCTACAACTACAGATATGTCAAGGTTCAGGAGTATTCAATAGCAATGACAGTACCAAAAACCTAAGCGCCGCACGCAGTGCAAGTGCAAGACTGAGCAGGGAAGTGCAGAGAAGTGCAGTCGGCACTATGGCACCACAGATCTTGGCAAGCTGCTACTTTGAGCTACTGTGTTTAAGCCCTGAGCGCAATCACACCCTCTAAGGAGGTAAAAACCTAAGTATTGCTTGAATCGTGAGCCAGAAAGTGCGCAAAAGTGCAGAAGGCAGTCTGCAGGAAGCAGCTGCAGCCCAAAGTCTTACCTCTGCAAACAAATCATACATTGGGCTAAGGTAAACAGATTAAGCCTTGTAAGCACTGACCACTCCTTCCACTATGCCATATAATCTCTGGAGCATGATACGGGAAAAGGAAAACAAGGAACTAAGCAGAGGTTCTGGTTTACTAATCAAGACTTATTACAAAGAAGGGGGAAGCTGAAACAAACTTGGACGATGAAGTGTTGGCAGGGTCTGAAGTGAAGCCCTTGGTAGAAGTGTCATAAAACATAAACAGCCCCCCAAAGAAACACCTATCAGCAACTATTTCCTACTTGATTGATGCTATAGCCTCCGATGGGTGGTAAATGGCTGGGAAACCAACACGGTACATTAATTAATCCCCCAGTCTCAAGAATTACAAGACCTTTCTGATGACAGCCTTTCTCCGTCGCCCAACTTAGATATCTCTGAGGATCGTGATTACAGTAAGAACAGTTGTATTACATCAACCCCATTTTACACAGCAATTACTGTAAACCCTGGTGAAGTCCAGTTGTTAACTCTTTGGTTGCTGCGCGACACGAGAAAATAAAGCAGTATTGCGACAAGTTGAAGCTGACATATTTCCTATATACAAACCCAACTGTCTAATAGAAGACAGTACAACAAGTGCTTTTAGTGCCAAACAAAATCGAGCCAGGGTGTGGTTGAAAAAGGTTGTGGCATGTCCGTGGGTCGCTTCGATTTTGCAAAAAGGCGTGGTCGAACAGGCGACATGCAGGTAAGAGTTGCCTCTTATTGCGGCGCTGCTCCCCTGCAAGGCACCCCTTTGCATCGATCATCATCCTCTCACCTGGGGTACAAGGGTGATGATCACTGTGCCCAAGGGTTGCCTGGTGGGGTTCGGCACACAATTTGCAATTCAAAGGCAAGGTGTTTTTTCTAAAGCCTGAAGCACGTGCTTATACGCAAGAGCTTCAGGCTTTAGAAAAAAGCATTATCTTCTAGCACCCTGTCCCAGTCTTGGAAAACAGTTCCTGTATGGACTCCACTAACTACTGAATGTTATCCAAGTGCTTATTCACCAAATAGGATTTTTGCAAACAACGTATTAAAAGAACTTTGATAAATGAAAGACAATTACTATATATACTTTACAAATAGAGTTTACAATGGGATACACAACGTCTCATAAAATCCTTCTATTACAACAACTGATCTAAATAACTAGGAATTGCATGGCTAACTCGTATTTGACTTTTGCAGATTATACAGCCACCTTTGATACCATAAATCGCAGGTTGCTGTGGAAGAAGCTGGGTAGCTGGGGTCTGAGGTCTTCCTAAAGGGCTTTCTAACCCCATCATAACCAGCAAGGGTTTACAGCAGAGGTGCATTTTGGCACCCCTGTTTTTTAACATATATATAATATGACCTTCATGATGCCCTCAAGGTGGCCCAAAATTTAACTCCTAAATTGGAGGATCAGCAAATGTTATGGTTGAGCTATGCTGATAACATAGCACTAGATCAAACAGCAATAGTACTCAACACTCTTTAATGGCATTGTCCACTAACTTTGTGTCCAACTGTTTCAAAATAAACAATGAGAAAACAAAAATTATGGTGATGGGGTGGACTATCTAGGTCCCTATGAGGGAAAGAGGTTTACTTTACGTAAGTTGTACTAGGCGATTATGCAGCTGGAATAGATGCAATGTTGCAACTAAATATGTGTTTTTGTGTAGTTAAATTAATTGAAAAAAGTGTTATTTAGTGTGTAGTTTTGGATACATTTTAGATTTGCAATAGGTAGCAACATAATTAGCAGTAGTACGGGAACAATGTTATTGTGCAATGTAAAACTTGTAGTGCTTAGTAACATGCAACAGCAAGTTTCGCGCACACGAGAGAGAAGCTTGCTGAGGGGAAATCAATGTGAGGGGATGCAGTAATTTTGAACAGTGTACATGTGGGGATTCTACAATGGTTTAAATTGCAGACATATTTTAGGATATTGGGAAATATGGGGTTCATTGTGGATACATGGAGACTTTTCTGAGTGCGTTTTTCATTTAGTTGGGGTCTGCATGAGCCACAGAGTCTTTGGGTTGCAGGAATGGTTTTTGCCTGGCTTAAAGAGCTGGATGATGGAAGACATGGGAGGAGGTAGCTAGCGAACCTGATTTGGGCAACTGGTGATAGCATCACAAAGGGCTGAAGGCAAGAACGGGATGAAAGGCCATCTGGTTGGTTTTTATGGCTGGATTGGGTTTGTAGTAAGAAGAGCCAATCTTTCTGAGTACACATGGGTCTGTTGTTCGATGACTTGGGAGGTCCAGTTCCATAGTGGGTTGAATTGGGGGTTAGTTTATAAAACACATGTGAGGGGTGCTCAAGGCCAAAGCTTGTTTGGTGTTTTATGGTCTCTCAGGGAAATATGCTGGATGTGTGCTGGGGACGTATGATTTGAGATGGCAGTTGCAAATAAGGTGACATGAAGGAATGTAGGTTGAAATAATATGAGATGACAGTGCATCTGGAGCAATACGAATTTTACTGCTGGTTCAAAGGAATTATTATTGTTTCTATCCCTCCTCTTGTTTTTTGAAGTATTTATGAAAAGGCTTGCACATCACGTACTGGGTTGAAGTTCCTCTAACAAATTGGCCAAGTTAACTTTTGAATTGTTTTGAGTTAATAAACACATTTTATTTTAGGATGTCATGACCGATTAGAATGGGATCACGTGGAAAGGCGATTGCTTAGTAAATTCTTCCAATGGGGTTGGAGAATGTAGAGGGAATCGATTTCTTTGTATTAGGATTAGCTGGTGGGATGTTGTGGGATGACTTTGTAACATAGTTTGTGTAGTTATGTAAATTGTTTCAGTGTGTATAAAAGGTGCAACTTTGTTGAGCACTTGAAGGAACTGTTAGTTCTCAGATTCAACAGGCTGACTAACTCCTCCTGGCCATTAACATTCAATAAACTTGCTTTTCTGACAAAGTGCATTTATACTCCGTCAGAGCTAAGTTTTTTTCACAGTGGATTTTTGAGTCAAATTCCTTCAATGCATTTGGGAAAATTCCCCATGAGTGGACCCTTTTTGGATAAACAATAGAGCAGGTAAACTCATTTAAATACTTGGGGGCCACAATTAATTGTAAACAAAATATATCAACTCAGCCTACAAACAGCTATCACAGTCAAAGCCACGAGTACATTCATAGTGGCAAAAATAATTTATAAGTAATGCCAATGGGTTCTCAATATTAGGGCTAATAACAATATATAAAACCAGCAGCAAGGCTTACCCATATAAGCCATTAGGCTCGGGCAAGGATTTATATCAATAGAAATGATGCTGGGGATCAACAGAAGCACTCTATGGGCCTCATTATATGTTTGCCGGTATCCTGACGATAAATCTGGTGGGATACAGGCAAATGGTGATACTGTTACCGGCACCTGATCTGCAGGAACCACTGGCAAACTAGATGTGCCTGCAATATTGGTAATTCCCAATTCCATGGAGTCCTATAGGGACTACTATAGGACACCATGGGGGAAAAGTCCGGTATTACCGGCACCAGAAATACCAGTGCTTGTAGTTTGGCATTGCAGGAAATGTGGCAGTAATGGAATAACCACCACTTTTTTCTCACAACGCCAAACTTGTAATGAGACCCATTAATTTTATATTTTACAATGCTTACAGCTATGAAGGACCCTATCATGTGTTTACTGGGAATTTGATTTACTACAAATAAAGTAAAGCTGTTCTAAGGTTGCCCAAGCATGTAAGGACTTTGAAATAAAAAATTAATGGAATTAGAAGCTAGCAACCAGAATCACGTTATTAAGTAAGCCACTAAAAATGAAAGGTGACAGTGTTAACTATTTAGCTTCTAACATACCCTAAACTAAGTATGCAAAACAAAGTCTTAAAGTTCTGATCCCCAAAATTATCTAGTTTTAGTTCCAAATTGTAGACTGCATAGATTTTTAATGTTATTAAGATTCAACCAATTACCCTACCTCATGGTTACACGTCCCAGACTCAACATACCAAGACCGGAATGCCATTGCTGAATATGCTGTTACAAATCAGTTCTGAAACAGCCAGGTATTTGCTGATACAATGCCTGTTTATGGACTCTGTATTTCATTTCATTGTATTGTTTGAAGCCAGGTCCCTGCTCGAGAGCATCAGAGTGCTGTACAGAGTGTGGGTAGCCAGTATCTGGGCTGACATCTTTTTACAGTAGCGCAGTAGTGTGTTGTCTGTGTGTCATTGGAATTAGTCCTTGGTCAGGTGTTTGGAAAGAGCCAAGTTTTGAGAGATTTGTGAAATTGGAGAATTATGGGGGCATTTCGAGCCAACACCGGGAGAGAGTTCCAGAGAGTGGGTGCATGACAAGAGAAGGATTGTTTGCAGGTCCTCTCTTTGAGTACTAGTTTGGATTCAAGCCAGCTGGTCGATTTGCTGCTCGAATAATAATTAGGTTGCTGAATAATAATTAGGTTGCTGAAGAGTTCAATCAGAATAACCATTTGGCCTTCTAGAAAGGGTGGGGTGCCGGGGCCCTGGAGCACCCAGGTACTCAGCGTCCCTGCCGCCAATGACCAACTGGTGTGAGGGTACTGCCAGGTCACCCATGTTCTCTGAATCCAGGAGAAATATTGAATTTCATCCAGCCATTCCATGGTTACTAAATGGCTGGTGCAGGCTCCTCCCTTGTCTCCACCTCCTCTTACCCAGACAGAATTTGGTCCGAAGGCAGCAGAGGACATCACTCCGTGCTGATGGCGTGTGAGTAGTGCTGCAGGAACGGGGACCTCTAGCAGTCTAGTCAAGGTGCAGCAACGTTTTTATTTATTTATTTATTTAAGACTCATTGGGCCTCATTACAAGTGAGGCGGAATGGGTTAATGGGACCCGCTAAAGGAGGCAGACCCATTAAACCCATTCCGCCTCATTACAAGCTCAACTCGCGGGACCTGGTAAGTAACGCCTGGTTAAACCAGGCATGCTTACCGGGTCCCACGAGGGGAAGAGGGAGCAAACGACGGGCCGCTCGTAATCGGCCCGTTGTTTGCTCCCTCCCCCATTCTCATTCAGCCCAATGGGGGCTGAAATGGGAATGGGGAAGTTCTGGGCCCGGGTTCCTGAAGGGAGGAATTACCGGGCCCTCCGAACTCAGAAAGGCCCGGTAATTACCCATTCTGGGAACCCGGACCTGATTTTGGCATGGCTACCACCAAAATCGTAATGAGGCCCTACATGTCAGGCAGAATGGGTTAACGGGGTCAGCTAATGGATGCGGACCTGTTATTACAAGGTGTCCTTACCGGGTCCCGCGAGGGGACCAGGGAGCTAACAACTGCCCGGTCATAATCGGCCCATTGTTAACTCCCTCTCCCATTCCCATTGAGAACTATCGGGGCTCGAATGGGAATGGGGAAGGTCCAGGCCCGAGTTCCCTGAGGGAGGAATTACCGGGCCCTCCAAACTCGGAATGGCCCGGTAATTTCCCATTCAGGGAACCAGGACCCGTTCCTGGACCAGGTTTTGGAGGCAGCCATGCCGCCAATAGCGGTAATGTGGCCCATAGTTTATACAAACGTGTGTCTTTCCATCATCGTCACAGGTGATCAATTGGTAGGTGTTATTCCCAGCGGAAAAACGATAGAATTCTTCAGAAAAAAGAAAAGGAAAAGAAAACAAAACATTCAATAACAAGTTACAAACAGCCTTAAAAAGGGGGTAAGCCCCACACTCATACCTATGTTAATTCAATATAAATACTTTGCCCTAAACCTTGTCAAAGCAATTGTCAGTGATACATTACCGCCTGTTAAAAGTCATAACCACCATTCTTCTCCTGTAAAAGTGTGTCTGGCTTTAATAAACCTTCCATTATGTTCAGTTCTCAACCTTATGAGGCACGTGCAAAACAGTGTTGCATGTTTCAATATTTCGAGTTCCATGTGCCTGTTACAAAATCTGTTTTTCTGGTCCATATCAAGTGTTTTATATACCATTAGAATTTGTTTAGTTGGAAGAACGTTCAGTCTGAAATTCATGAATCTGTCTCTCATTAATAAACAAGGAGATTTAATTAAGTAGTTTGGCAGGCAGTTGTAAGTTTTGGATTCCGTTTCTGGAATAACAAGCAGCCGATACTTATTTTTTATTGCAATTGTCCGAATCCAGTCTTGTTGCCAAAGCTTTCTATTTACAAAACATGGGTTTGTCGTGAGCGTCTACCAGTTTGACTCACACCTGTCTTTCAAGAAATCTGTCTCCTATCTTAAGTCTTCCTGCTCCTACTATGTTCACCTATTGTGGCAGATCTGCCTCTATCTTTCAGAGGCAAATAGAGCCTTTATTGCAGCGGCCATTGTTAATACAAAGCTAGATTCTGCAATAGTCTTCTAGTAGGCACATCTCAAAAAAACATAAGAAAGTTACAGGTGACACAGAGTGGTGCAGTATGTGCAGTCTGTGGACTAGGTCATCGATCCAAGGTGTCCGAGTCTCACAGGAAATTGCATTGGCTTCCTGTTGAACAAAGAATTCAGTTAAAGGGCTCCATTTTGGTGCTCAAGTGCCTTTTAGGTGAAGGTCCTGTGTATCTTTCTTCAAGAGTGGAAAGAATCCCCTTCAAGCGGACATTAGGCTTGAATAATAGTCTTCATCAACCACAAGTCCTTTTAAAAAAGAGTGGCGGCGCAGGCTTTAATTCATGGGCACCCATCTTATGGAACTCGCTCCCCCTGGATATCAGGGGCTGTGTATCAATGCCCCAATTTAGGAATCACCTGAAGGCCTTCCTTTTTTGATAGAGGGATAGGCTAAAACCATTCAGTTACTGCTCTCCCCCATCTAGTTATGACTGCTTGCTCTTCTTTTATGTTTCTTGCTGTCTGTCGTGCGAGCGCCCTGAGGCCTTTGGGGTGAGTGGATCCATATAAGAAATAGGTAGATAGATAGATAGATAGATAGATAGATAGATAGATAGATAGATAGATAGATAGATAGATAGATGTATTTATTTATTTATTTATTTTTATTTATTTGCATCTATATAGCGAACTTGCAGCCCGGAGGCATCGAGGCGCTGTAACAAGAATATGTAAGAAGATTTTAATTACAGGTTCATGAGCGACCAGGGGTCTCTTAGTTACAGTTCCAGTTACAGACTGCATGACATACAAATATGAACAGCGTTGCAGACATAGAGAAAATAACATTATGGCATTTACAGTTGTAAAGGGTGATAATAGATATTTTGCTTTCAGCTAAAGAGATTGGTTTTGATGGCTTTGCGGAATATTTGGTGGGATTCGATCATTCTTAGATGAGTAGGGAGTGGGTTCCAGTGGGTGGCGGCCAGTGTGGGAAAACTGGAGCCCCCTGCTCGGGCTTTCCGAATTTATGGCGTGAGAATCATGTTGGAGTAGCCTTTCCTAAGAGGCCTTGTGGCAGTGTGATAGACCTACAATTGGCGTACCATTGCATACAGCTGTAGATTGAGTGAGTAAACAATCATGTTATTCCCGTACCTGACATGTTGCTGCAGCACCTGTTTATTTGATGACGCTCCCTGGACATTTTGTGAGCGAACCTGGGCCTAAGATGACAATACATGGATGCACGAAGATGCAAGTCGGCCTCTGATGCCTGTAGCTGGGAATGATGCCTTGCCTTAGTATTTGATGGTAGTACATGAACGTCTGAGGCTGATCCTTTCCCCCTGAGTGATTACTCCCAGCCTGGTTCCTCCCATGTGCTCCAACTCAATGCTCCTCACCACTTCTTATCTCTCTTGTAGATGCCCTCCACTGTGCTAGCCATCTTTTCGCTCCCAGCCCTTGGGCACACCTCCTGGTGCTACTTCACTAGTAACTGGACTTACAATGGCATTACCTGGCATATTATTGTTGACACTACTTGAGCGGTTGTGCGAGTAACTGAGTATTTGACACATTATCTGCATGGTATAGTAATGTGCTGCCTATAATGCGAGTACCCGGGTTTTTGATGGCACAGTGTGGCGCATTGTGTGTACAACCGGATGTGCAACACAATATATAGGATGCCGTGGGCGTAACTGTCCATACCTGGCCTACAATGAGGGTACATGAGTATGACAGCCTAGCACATCGTGTGAGTGACTGGATAAACAGCATGATGACAATGCCTGGCATGTTGTAGAACTACTTAGGATTTTGAAGGCAGCACCTGGGCCCATGATGGCAGTAAATGGCCATAGAGTATGAGAAGGCACCTAGCCATAGGATGCTTGTAGCCTTTCATGAGGCTTCAACTAGGTACATGATGGCAGCACAGGATCATATGTGTCCACACCTGGGCCAATGAGGCCGCCCCTTCCCTGTGCCGTCCTATCCTCTGCACTGGTTGGCTTCTTCCACAGTAGCCTACGCTATGGTCCTCCTCCCCAGTCATACTGACGCCCCCCACTCCTTCTGTGCCTTACATCGACCGCTACCCTTCCCCCTCCCTCCCCGCCCACTGCACCACTTATACCTGTGCCCCTAACACAGAGAGGATTGTCACTATGCAAAAGCCACACACATTGCTCTGTCCATAGAAGCCTAATGTCTGTCGGGATCCAGGACATACAGAGAGCAGGGAACCTGCGAGGTCAGGCATAGGCTTCCGGGTTTGCAAATGACAACCCCGTGTCTTAGATTATGCGGCGGGCTGCACTGCCTGATCTGATGCAATGGCTGCTGGGTTTGTTTCCTTGGCCAGACGCATCTCTAGGCTTCAAACTGAGTTGTGTGGGAACGGGCGGGAGGAGAGGCTCGGGCGCAGGGTCCTCATAAAATGCATTTCCTTTCCTCTTCATTATTTTCGGGATCTTTCTGTTGTAATCTAAATAAGAGATCCAGTTTCTCTGGTCTTGGCAGCAAAGGGAGGCTCTCATCAAGCTCGCGAGGAATTAGCGGTCTCCTTTCATCTAAATTTAATTACCAACGAAGTTTAACTGGCCATCGCTGGGCGGGGGAAGCTTTTGGAGAGGGTTTTATAGTTAAAAACATATTATGATTCCGGCGTTGGAGCCACAAGGACATCAGCAGACAGGAAGAGAATGGCTCCCTTGGTAGCATTTAAAATAATTTAGGATCAGAGTGCTTTAAAATGGTAGCGTTTCTGCGCTTTGCATGTAATTGTTAAACCTCTAATGTACTGGGGTCTATATAGCATATGCACGAGCTGCAGCTAATATGCCAGAATTTAGAATAAGGGCATGTAATTCCCCGCGAATGTCCCTAATTCATCTTTATGTCTACTTGTGTGTGTGTCTGTGTGTTTTTAGTTTGCAGCCGAGGACACAGAAGATACAGATGCACTGCCGTAGTTAACTGCAAAGCACAGTGCTGTGCGTTCTTAAAACTAAACAAGTGAAACACTGAGCTGTAAATGGAAAACACCTCCCTCTGCTGCCAACGGTCCCATCGTTTCCACCAAAGGTTGATAGTTAAGCAGGAGTAAAGTGTGGGAAAATCCCTGCAGTGCCAAAAAGAGCTGTTCACAATCTACACTGTAAAGCACTTGGAGCAAAATTGGGCTTTTGAGCTCGGGTTGGGAACGGGCTGCTCACACTTCCTAGATCTGCTGTGAGCCTCTTCTGAATTGCTCATTCCATCCAAAGTTACATTATTCACAATCAAGGCAGCATGATTGCTTAAATAACACATGATTTGCTGCAAAGGTTCGTGTATAGCCCCATCAGCAGTTAAAGACAGTTAAAGACACGGTGCACACGAGATAGATAGAGGAGGATAACGTTCTATACAACTTTACATGACATTATACACATGTGTAATGATTGATAAGAACAACAAATCTGAATTAGGGCTGTATTAAAAAATGTATTTCAATGGGCCTCGTTACGAGGAAGGTGGCCACGGAATGAACGGTGCCGGTAAGGGACCGGCACCGTTCATTCCGGGCCGCCCTATTACGAGGTCTGCAGCGGGTCCCGCTCTAGAACGCCTGGTCAGACCAGGTGTCCTTAGCAGGACCCGCTAGCAGACCAGGATGCTAACAACGGACCTGTCATTAACGGGCCCTTTGTTAGCATGCTCCCCATTCCCATTGAGCCCTATGGGGTCTCAAATGGGAATGGGGATGTACCGGGTCTGGGTCCCGAGAATGGGAATTACCGGGCCCGCCAAAGTCGGCAAGGTCCGGTAATTCCCTATTCCTGGAACACGGACCCGGTACCCGGTATGGGGGTAGCCATGCCGCTAAAAGTGGCATATCTACCTCCATACTCGTAATGAGGCCTAACCCAGGCATGATGTGTTACTGAGTGGTATGACGTGATGTAACGTGTTATGACGTGACATTTTATGACATGACTTGAGATTTCTTAGCATGGTACAATGAACTATCATGACATGGCATGACACCTGGCACATGATGGCATGATGTATCATAGCCAACATGTGATGCCTGGGAATGAACCAGCCAGAGTTAATACATTTGGTGACATGGCATGTCATGACGCATGACATATCATGATGTGATATTGTATAGCATGGTGCATTATATCATGGTATGACAGTTCTTGACATGACATATTATATGATCAAAAGATACATGTCATTAAATCAGACATCGAGACATGACATTTCTTGACGTGACATGATCTGTCATGAAATTAACTGACATAAAATGTGGCAAGTCATGATGTCGCATGCCATTTGTGGCTCGTCGTGGAAGGAAATGAGACACATGACATATCAAAAAATAACATGGCGTGGTTATTTCATGACATGCCAGACTTAGTGAGAGGGATAGATAGTCGATAGAAAAGCAGTGGAGAAGATAAACTCAGTACCCCCTTATTTACAAAGAGCCATATTACAACAAAACAAAACTAATTCAGTCTTGGTTGTTGAGACCTCCCACATTTCATGGAGTGTAACCGTCATGTCAGAAATCTACAAAAAATGCAAGTTAAAAAGAGAGCCTAAGACTAAGAATTACAGGAATCCCACCCAATTGCTAACTAAAGAAAATACAGGTGGTGATAGAAGAGCTATTTTTTCTAAAGCAAAGAGTGAATCAAATTTTTAAGAAACATGTGGCCAAATATCTCCCACTGTATTGTGCTTTTCATGTGGACAGGAAGGTAATTTGGCATGGCATTGTCTTGTCCTTCAAATAAGAAAGAGAACCTATGGAGATTGGGCATATGGTAGGAGGCTAATGGGAAGAAGAAGAAGAGGGGGCAAAGGGGAAGTAGAAAGTATAAAAATATGTTTCTTGGAAATGAGAGCTAGAAGACATATGATATCGCTTTAGTCAATGGAATACCAGTTAAGGCTTTGATCGATTCAGGAAGTAAACAGACAGCTATACGGGAGGCCGGGAGGATAGCTCAGGGCAACGCGCTCGCCTTGGAAGCAAGACAACACAGAGCAACACAGGTTCGATCCCTGGATCTGCACTTCAAAATCTCTGGGTATCTGGGCATTAAGCGCGTTATAAATATAAATAACCAATTACATTACAGTACATACAGCCTAATTTAATTTAGGGAAAGGCTACTAGAATAAATGCTGCCATCATTCCTGGTTTACCAGAGGAAATAATTATTGGAAAAGACTTCCCAAATTTAAAAAAAATTACAAAAGGATGCAAATGGACCTTTGTCCTCATTTTATTCTACCCCAAATTCTTGGGTACAAGAACAACAATTTCCAGAGGATTCATTGTAGACTTGGGAAACACCTGAACCTTCTCTGAATGTGGGGAAGACTGACGGTTTAGAGGTGGAAAGAAACCTGGACTGGAGGTCAAGCCTTTAGGGAAAGGGTATGTGATGAATCCTGTGGAATCCTCAAAGAGTCTCCTTCCAGGTGGCTAGGGGAAGGCAGCTGCTACCTGATCCTAAACCTGGGGTTGGTATTAGCTGGTTGGATTGTAAAAGCAAGAAAATATCGAGGCTGAGTACCACAAAAGAAAATACACCAAACACGGGCTATAAAGATTCACAGATCTTTAATACTGCACAGTTACAAAGAAACACAGATCTGATACAGATAGCTATCTGGCTCTCGACACCCCGCAATGAGTACCAGCCCATCAGAGTGAGGAGGGAGAGTGTTGGACATCTAAACATTTGGGTTTATATACATTTCTAACAATATTGTCCACCCCCTCTGCATGTTAATAATCTGCAGTCTAGAGTTTGTAGCAAGTTCACATGTAGCTCATACAATAATATGCACACGGATTACATTGGTTTGTGTTTCCAACAAGTTACAATGGCGAAGTGTATTCCTGGATTCAGCAGTGAGCCTTAGTACATATCCCTTCACAATGTAGTTCGGCCATTGTCCACGTTCGACATTTACATAACATTGTCCTCGATGTGTATTCCTGGATGAGGCTTGTTAGCGCAGACAATCCTAGGACAACAAGTCATGCTCAGTGCAAGGTCTTATTGCTTAGTCTAAACAGTCGGCCCTCAGACAGTCTAACCATTAACAGAACTCAAAGGTTGGGAAGGCTTGGTTGCAAGTTAGAAACACAGTCCACCATTTTAGAACAGAGAATCATTCAAACAGAAATCAAAATGGCGGATGATTCTAAAATGGCGGCGAAGTCGATCTAAAATCGGAACTTTGCAACGTGGTTTTCTTAGCAGAGCAACTAGGCTTAGGCCAATATAAATCAAAAGGAGGCACAATATGATTTCCCGTTTAACAGGATCGCCTGGGAGGAGAAGGCCCCCAAAAGGATAGGAGGATTCCATTTGGCGAGACATGGTATTTATCTTCTTTAGAGCGGGAGATTCCTACAGTGCCAGAATATTTAATGGCATGTTGCAAGAGTAAGACTTCTCTTTACAAAGCTACCCCCATCAATGGTAGTGAAAACTCTTGTATCAACAAGGGATCAATATATCTAGAAATCAGAACCTTAATACTTTGACTTCTGATTAATGAAATTCTCCATTAAATCTAGACCAACCATTAACTCCTTTAAACCCCTTCTTGGAAGATCTATTCACTACCCAGAGTAAATCCAATAAAGTTGAAGTTTGTATTAATGGAAGAAAGGGTCATCAGCACATTGGGGACTTCAGGTCCCACAGTGCCCTAAGTACTGTGACGAGGAAGAGGGACTCAGAGGCTCTAAATTGCAAGGTGCAGTCTAGTGGTTCTAATGACACACACATGAGCAGGACTTTTGAATGTATCCCCCCTCACATGCAGGCCATTAGAGGAAGAAGGAGGTGGAGTAGTTACAGAGGCTGTCAGCCGCAGTTGGTGTGTAAGGAGAAAGGAGCAGCTGGAGCCACAGCTACCTATTGTGCAGATGTTGGTCCTGAGAGGGTCTCCACGTTTGACGCCTTTAACTGCAGAGACTGCACAGTGGGAAGCGGTGTGGTAGCGTGCTCTGTCCCGGTGGCTGGCGAGCACCAGAGGACACTGGGAGCAAGAGAAGATTCTTTCCCGGTCAGTGTGGCCCATGAGAAACCCAAAGCAGACTGCCATGCAAGAGATAGCAGCAGAAGCAGAACGCAGAGTGCCAGCAGATCGAGGGGACACGGTTACAGACACCAGTGAGTTTATCATTGTCAGGTAGTCCCTGTACGCTCCGTAATAGACTGCTGGCCACTGATAACAGTTTTTAATACCAAACTAACATAAAGAAATCCCATTGGCGGCATAAGAACTTTACAAAGAAAGGTTATAATCCTTACCATCAAAACCCATATTGTTGCCAAGACAAAGAGGGGACAATACTGGAACAAGTTGCCCATAACCACCATTGCCAAAGTAAAGAGGGGGCAATATTTTATAAAGCATATGAACCTTAATGGCCATATAACAAGAGAATATTGTCACAGAAAGATTATAACCATTATTGTCAGAGTGAGGAAGAGGCAATAGTTGAACAAGATATCAACAAGCAATGCCAAAGTCAAAGAGGGGCAAGTGTGATAAAGGAACATTGTCAGCAGTTACTTGATGTGAAAGTGGGAAAACGAGAGGGGCAGGAGAGAAGCCCTTCTAGTAGAAGGTGTCCAGGAGGAGAGGAGTATAACCTGCATTCCCTGGGGCAAATACAACCATGGAACAAATGCCACCAGTGTGAATCATATTTTCCCAGAAAAAGTTGTGCATTTTGATGTTGTTGAAAATTAAGGTCTGTTCCCAAAAGACTTGAAGTAAACCTTTTCACAGAATACTTGTAGTAGTGTTATGAGATTTCTGTTCTGGCAGGCAAGTATACCAGACAGGGACTTTCTAGTGGTAGTCCTGGCAGGTTAGTGGACCAGGAAGAAATAATTGTTGATACAGAATTGTGATTGGAGGTTGTGAAGAAGAAATGGCAAGACCACTAAGGTCTTAAATCATTGTTAATACAGAATTGTGGTTGAAGGTCATGTGGAAGTAGAAGTGGCAAGACCATTATAAGGTTCACTAAATTGTTGTGCAATCATCTTGACAAAATATCTGTTGCTACAGAATAATTGTGAAAGTATTTTGTTTTCAAAAGGAGAAAAGAAAGTTGTGTTTAACGTTTGTCGCTATATGTGAAGAGATAAATACATTTTGTTTGACTGATCCTTTGTTAAAGTCCAAGTGAAAGACTTTTGAAGTAAGAAGGATTTTATGATCAAAACTTGGCTACAACAACATTTCTTATTTGAACTTTGGATTGAAAATCCTGTTTTGAATCTGGGGAGGGGGATCCTACCCAGGCTATAAGGATACACAGTTATTAGGTTTATGTTAAATGTATCTGTTATTTCTGTTTCATTTGAATTGCCATATATTACCGTTTATGATTTTGATGTAAGTATAAGTGTGAGGGACAGGTTCCTTTTATTGGAGTATTTTCCTTTAGTTTATTTTCAGGCAGGGAAGTCCTTGTTTTGATAGGAATAGTGAGGTATTTGCCAAACACCTATGAGTTAATAAAATGGCTTATTGTGAAAAACCTTTACCAAGTTGTCTACTTCAAATAGCTGAACCCTCACATATGGTGTAAGGAGTGGGATCGGAACCGGTTAATACAAAGTGGGAACCCACTAAAATCCTTTTTGGTTTTCTCGTGAAACTGATAATCCAGCCCCCAGATGCAGATGAGTTTGTTCTGCAGGTTAAACCACAGGACACCGTTTTCATTTTCCTTTTCAAATACTAAACTTAAACTCCCTAAAATCAGAAGAGTCTCAACTGAGTCGGCAGGAATAGATAAACCAGTAGAAGTAGATTCTCTATTTGAATCAGAAGAAAGTGAGGAATTTCAAACCTCTCCAGACGAACAAGAGATAGATCTCACAGAAAGGTCTGAAGCCTCTTCAGAGGATATCAAAATGGCTACTTTAGATGTCCCATTGATTAGGTTGACAGAACATCAAATACAGGCAGAAACAAGGTTGCAAGAAGGGTTGGATAGAATAGTTGCTACTTCCCAAAGACTGATAATGCACTAGGGAATAATACAACTCTATAAGGACGGGTAACACATCCATTAAACTGGAGACCCAAACTGAAAACATGTTATTTGGCTACTTAGCTAAAAGGAGAAATTCGGAATTCATATCTCCTGAACCCAGAAGGAATAACACCTTTTGCTGAAATCAAAGATGGACTATTTAAAAAGGTGAGTCAGACTGAAAACCTCTGAAAAAGGATAAACTGAACAAGAATCAAATGAAGTGGATGAAAGAAATGAAATGGATGAAACAAATGAAACGGATGAAATGGGTGAAACGGTTGCAGGGGCTCAAACGGATGAAATGGATGCAGTGGATGAAGCGGATGAATCGGATGCAGTAGAAGTAACGGATGAAGCGGATGGGAGGGACGAAGCGGATGGAATGGATGAAATTGGTGGAACGGATGAAGGGGATGGAACGGAACGAGTGGATGGAGCGAATGGAGTGGATGTAATCGATGGAGTGGATGAAATGGATAAAGTGGATGGAACGGATGAAGGGATGGAACGAATGAAGGGGATGGAACAGATGAAGTGGATCAAACGGATGAAGTGGATAGAACGGATGAAGTGGATGGAACGGATGAAGTGGATGGAACTGATGGAACGGATGGAACGGATCAAACAAATGAAGTGGAAGGAACGGATGTAGTGGACGGAACAGATCGAACGAACGAATGAAGTGGATGGAACGGATGAAGTGGATGGAACGGTTCGAATGGATGGAACGGTTGGAATGGATGGTAAGGATGGAACGGATGGAACGGATGGAATGAATGAAGTGGATCAAACAAATGATGTGGCCGGAACGAATGTGGTGGATGGAACAGATCGAACAAATTAAGTGGATGGAACGAATGAAGTGGATGGAATGTGTAGAGGAGGTCCCAAATATGGCCTACACTACATCCACCCATTTTGAGATACCAGGAACATGCTTGCCAAGATATGTGAGGTATGAGGAGCAAATAAACCAACAGAGAGCAGCGCTAGGTCTAAGCCCAGTGCCCATCAGAAGACCAATACCCGTTGACGTGCCTATTACCAGACAACCGTGGGCAGCACAGTACCCATTGAGACAACCGTACCAGCAGTAGACAAGAAATGAAGACTACTTACAAACTGTCCCCGAAGAGACCCAAAGGGCCTTATTGGAAGGCAAATGGTGATGACACAAGGGCCTTGACAGGCGTACTAATGAACAAAACGACAAGCAAGGAATGACACGTAAAGACGAAATATAAGAAATAATGGTGTAATGGACTTAAAGGAAGAAACGATGTTGCAACACAAAGAACGTAACCATGAAAGAAGGATGAAAATATGTAACAGGCTAAATGCCTGTAAATAGGCTTGGAACGCAAGAAGCCAAGGAAATGGTACAGCTTGCAATGCTTAGTAGAAGGATAGAGCGGCAAGCGCCAACTATATATCTACCTCAAGAAACACATTGTACAAGTGCAACTCCATTTTATAAAAGCAGAATCAAGCCGTGTATGGTGGTGGACAAACAGACCAAGATTCATATACTAGCTCAAAGCCAGATGAAAGAGCAGAATCGAAACTCAGTAAGAAGCAGCTCATGCCTGGGAATTTGAGGTCAATTCCAGGAAGGGAGGAGAGTGGCCACTTCGAAGGAACAAAACTTAAGAGCATAGCAGCCAGCCAGTGAAAGTCGAGATAAAGAGGCCCCAGCAGGTGGCAAGACTAAAGTAAGAATCAAATACCCAAATAGAGGGAAAATGAAGCAGATTCGCAGTGAACTAACATGGAACCAGTCAAGCGCAAAGAGGTACCAACATCTGATGTCACCCAGAACCCGAGGATGCCATAACTTTTCATGATAAGAAGCTACAGTTTCGAGGCCATCCACAGCAAACTAATTGACACATTGCCCTAAGGTACTGATTGATGGAAGGGGGGCAGGGTGAATCTTGGGGCACACTGCATCTGGGTGTCCATTCTGCATGCTGCTAATTAAAGTGGAGATTTATGGGATAGGGGTGTAACCTACCCAATCACAATGGACCAAATAATCTAGGGTCCTATAGCTAGTAGAACCAATGAGACGTCGTACTTGTAGTGATGTCTATCATGAGTGATGTAGAGGGATGGGCGTAGATGGCCAACCGATAAGAGTTATCCAATCCTCACACTCTGTTAGCATATACAGATATAGCACCTATACTTAAGTTACCTTTTCCAACCAATAGACTTGCATGACAAACTTTTGAGTGTTACACGTCAATGATGACGAATTTTGCCTATAAGAATTGCTGTTTGAGTGAAGATTGTGGGAGTTGAAGCGAGACGGGTGATCGCATCACTGTTGATATCCATTGTTTCCCCGTTTTTCATACTTGTCATTAAACGAACTTCCCTTTGCCAAACCATTGAGTTGTCCTTAATGATTGGTGTTGGAGTAAGAGAAACCTGCACCCCATCCTCCTCAAGGTGCAGCTATCTCATCTTAAAGTACTTGAGGGTGAGCTCTGATCCCATGGGCCCGTCAGAGGTTGCTCCGCCCTCCTGTACAAATGGATGGAACGGATCAAACGAATGAAGTGGATGGAACGGATGTAGTGGACGGAACAGATCAAACGAATGAAGTGGATGGAACGGATGAAGTGGATGGTACGGATGAAGTGGATGGAACAGTTGGAACGGATGGAACGGTTGGAACTGTTGGAATGGATGGAACGGATGGAACGGTTGGAACGGTTGGAATGGATGGAACAGATGGACCGGATGAAGTGGATGGAACGGATGAAGTGGATGGAACGGATGAGGTGGACGGAACGGATGAGGTGGACGGTATGGATGAATTGGACGGAAGGGATGAAGTGGACGGAAGGGATAAAGTGAATGGGAGGGATGAAGTAGATGGAAGGAATGAAGTAGAAGGAAGGGATGAAGTGGAAGGAACAGATGAAGTGGATGGAGCGGACAAAGTGGATGGAGAGGATGGAGTGGATGAAACGGATGGAGTGGACGGAATGGATGGTGTGGGTGGAACGGATGGAGTGGACGGAAGGGATGAAGTGGATAGAAGGGGGTGAAGGAGATGAAGGAGATGAAGGGGATGAAGGGGATGAAGGGGATGAAGGGGGTGGAAGGGATCGAACAGATGGAAGGGATGGAACATGTGGATGAAGTGTATGGAACGGATGATGCGGATGGAACGAACAAATCAAATGGATACAATGGATGCAATGGATATAACAGATACTGTAGACAGTACAGTTGGAGTTGATGAAACAAATGGGGTGGAGGGAACAGATGGAGTGGATCGATCTGATGGAGTAGATGGAACAGATGAAGTGGGTGGAACAGGTATAGTGGATGAAACAGGTAGAATGGATGGAACAGATGGAGTGGATGGAACAGACGGAGTGGATGGAACTGATGGAGTTGGTGGAACAGATGGAGTGGATGGAACAGATGGAGTGGATGGAACTGAAGGAGTGGATGGAACTAGAGGAGAAGATGAAACTGAAGGAGTGGATGAAACTGAAGGAGTGGATGGAACTGAAGGAGTGGACAGAACTGAAGGAATGGATGGAACAGAAGGAGTGGAACGAAAAGTTGGAATAAGATAGAACCGATTGAGCAGATGGAACTATTAGAGCGGATTGGAGTGGATGGAACAGATGGAGTAGATGGATCAGGTGAAGTGGATAGAACAGATGGAGTGGATGGAACGGATAGAGCAGATGGAATGAACGGAGAGGATGGAACAGATCGAGCGGATGAAACAGATGGAGTGGATGGAACAGATGGAGTGGATGGAACAGATGGAGTGGACGGAACAGATGGCGTGGATGGAACAGACGGAGTGGATGGAGCAGATGAACGAATAAAGGGGATGGAACGAATAGAGTGGATGGAACGAATGGAGCAGATGGAACAGATCGAGTGGATGGAACAGATCGAGTGGATGGAGTGGATGGAACGTATGGAGTGGATGGAGTGGACAGAGTGGATGGAGTGGATGGAGTGCATGAAACGAATGGAGTGAATGGAGTGTATGAAATGGATGATACAGATGGACCGGAGGGAGTGGATGATCAGATGGAGTGGATGGAGTGGATGGATCAGATGGATCGGATGGAGTGGATGGATCGCATGGAGTTGATGGAATGGATGGAGCGAATAGAGTGGATGGAACGGATGGAGCGAATAGAGTGGATGGACCGGATAGAGTGGATGGAACGGATAGAGTGGATCGAACGGATGAAGAACACGGAACAGATGGAATGCTCGGAACAGACAGAATGGATAGGGTGGATGAATCAGACAGAGTGGATGGAACCACCATATCACACTACCACACTTACTCTCTCCTATACACCACCACCCAACTAGAACACAGTGATACTATGACACATTCGATATAGCTGTTCTATTACTAACACCTGCCTCTTTCTCCCAACATCCTAATTAAGCAAAGCTAGCTGAGCACACACCGCTAGCCTAAGCGCCTCCCCAGACCTAACGCAGCCAGAAATCAGTCTGGGTGTCAACCCTCCAGAATGAACACATAATCCTGACCTCCCAAACACCACACCTACCGCTAAGAAGCAGCAATCATGCAAGTGGCACACCAGCTGCACACATATCCGGTGCACCCACGCACCGTACGACTCTCTCTCTCTCTCTCTCTCTCTCTCCCAACTGACTTGAACTACGGTTCCCGAGGGCGTTCAACTGACCAGCACTTTGAGATCATACCTATGATACATAAGGCGCTATATAAATGCAAAGTAACATAACATAACATAACATAGCATAACATAACATAACATAAGATGGAATGAGGGAGTGTGATGTAATAGTGTGGCATGACATTGCATGTCCTGACGTCATGTTCCAAGTTGCTACCTTAAATAACATGTTATTAAAAGAAAGATGTGAGAAGATTAAGGATGCAACAGGAGCATAGTGGTGAGACTAACCTCATGGTTGGTTATGATGTGATATGATATGGCATTTATAACACGCCTATATGCAAGTGTTTGAAGGCGCTAAGTTCATTGGCTGCTATGAGAGCAGGGTCACGATTCAGAGGTCAGGAGATGAGAGGTGGGTGCGGTGTGAAGGGCAATGAATAGTAGACAAGGCATGGGGTTTTAGTGGTCGGGGATAAGTGGGCTGGACAATAGGGCAGAAATGGGGAGGATGGTGTTGGGCATGTAAGAGAGGTCACAAGGACTCCAGGGGTTATGATAGTGAGCCTCAACATAGAGGCAGCAAACAGGTGAGTGAGTGAGATTGACAGGTGGATATTAAGACAGGTGGACCAGCTGGATGTATGTCGGAAAGGGAAAGGCGAGTAGAAGGAGGAGGGAATGGCTAGGCAGGGAAACTGGCAGGTGGCTAAGGGATGTGATGGCGGGCACACAGAGGCAGGGAATTGGTGAACAGCCGAGTGGGAGGAGGGGGATTGGTAGAGGGCCACAGCTGTAAGTTTTGAACATTGCAGCAGAGGTGGTGTACATAAGGGGTGGGAATATCATTGGGTATAGGCAAGAGGCCAAGATGGAGGACTGTGAGAGACGGTCTACATGGGAGAAGGAAATGAGAGGCAAGGGTGAGTGGTTTAGGGGCAGAAAATCAAACATAGAAAAGTTGAGCAGGGAGGAGAGCCTGGTGCATGGAATGGTGGAGGGCAAATGATGTTTGTCATATTCGAATGGTTTCACTGGTAGGGGGTCGAAGATTTAGGTGTTGTAATGTAATGTAAAGTGGTCTTGAATAGCACACGTCTGTCAATTTTGTAGGCCTTTGTGCAGGTGTCTTTGTGATAAAAGAGGGCTGTCCTTAGTGGGATAGTGAGCGAGGCAGATGCTAAACCTGTAGTGTTTATAGGTGCAGGCCAGAAGAATGAGGGAAGATGTTCTTTCTATCGGTTTGGTGGAGGCACTTTGAAATATGTTATCCAGAAGGGAGAGACCAAGATCTGATAGACTACAGCGCTTTGCCTCGGTTAGCGACTGATTTGGGGAAGTGTGCAAGCAGCTGAAGAGGAAAGCTGATTTATGGCTTAATTAGTGTTGATGTACGAATGGTTAGGCCTGCGGTGTCTCTAGGGGGGTTGTGGGTGTGTGTGTGACAGGTCCCATTTCACTTTCTCACATTGCGCCTCTCTCTCTCTCTCTCTCTCTCTCTCTCTCTCTCTCTCTCTCTCTCTCTCTCTCTCTCTCTCTCTCTCTCTCTCTCTCTCTCTCTCTCTCTCTCTCTCTCTCTCTCTCTCTCTCTCTCTCTCTCTCTCTCTCTCTCTCTCTCTCTCTCTCTCTCTCTCTCTCTCTCTCTCTCTCTCTCTCTCTCTCTCTCTCTCTCTCTCTCTCTCTCTCTCTCTCTCTCTCTCTCTCTCTCTCTCTCTCTCTCTCTGATACATTGCACCCCATGTGAAAACGTTGAGCCCCCACTTTAAGATGGCCACTGCTATGCAGTGATTGGAGTCATACATGAAGCAGCATCATTTAGAGGAAGGACAAAAGCAGAACTTGATGCGCTCTCGGGACACAGTGAAACGGAGGGCAAGTGAAAACCCACCAGAGAGATTGGAAGTCCCCAGACGTACACTTTACAGGTATAAAGGGACTCGGACGACTGAGCTAAGCATAGTATCCACATGTGTTGGTTGAAGACACATACTTAAATAGGCATTGTGTCTCCAGTACAGGTATTTCCATGATAAATCTAATGACACTGGATAAGAACTTCGAGTAGCAAAGTTGCTCCTGCTTTCTCTGAGCAAGGATGGGGCATTTATGAGAGACTGGTATGTAGTCCTATGCAGGACATTATGATGTAGAGGCAACTAGAGAGCACAATGCAACGCACTAAAATGTGTGTTGTTTTTTTAGATGCTGGAATTGATTCATATGAAGAAGAGAGGGTGACATTAATTGCCACGGGAGCAATATACATGAACAGGTAACGGCACCAATACCCCTAAACTGTTGGATTGCGGGATTTCATAGGACTGACATTCATACCTGATTTTGAGGGGTTTTGTGCAGCTTGGCCGTATACATACATGACAGCCTCCTTCCTTTTCTCTCCCCTCGTGATTGGGATGGAGAAACAGTGTTAAGAGACTTTGAATATTAGTGTTGGAGTGTCAAAATGCTATGAACGCTGCTTTGTGAATCTATCATGAAAAGCAACTCGATAGGCTTTCACCGTTGAAGAATGTATTGATTAACTTGTCTGAGATTAAGTACACAGCATTTACTGTATTGTTTCTGAATTTAGGTCAATAGGCTTATTTGAAGATTGATAACTCAGGATCAGGTACAATACCTTAAGGGCCTGATTCACTGAAGCGTTTTATCGTGGCACAATTCCATCCAAGAACACTCTGTGAATCAGGCCCTAAGTGTTTAACAATGACCCCATGCAATTAGGGAGCTATCTTAGAGGTCTTTTAACTCAAATTGTTTTTGAATAAATACAATTTTAACTGTATTATTAAACAGAGATTCAATTCTTTAGTTTGGAGATGGTGTTCACGGATGTAAGAAAGTCATTTTGGACATTATTCATTTGTTTAAAAAATAATAATAATTGTTATGCATTTTGTATAGTGATTACTCCTACATTAGGAGGAATAGTTAAATTAATTTCTTCTTAAACGTGAATTATTTCCATGAATACAATAAACATTTTTACTAAATGTGCAGTACTCGCATGTTGCAACAGATATTACAATACACAGATCCTTTATTAATAATGATAATAATAATAATAATAATAATAATAATAATAATAATAATAATAATATTTAGTTCACATAGTGAACTTTTTACAAAACAAAACATATTTATACAATTAATTGATAAACGTCTGTTCAAATCATCATTTTATGCAGGCTAATAAGCATCCACTCAGTTTTTCACAACACTAAAATCATTATTTAAAAAAATATCATTCTACTCATACTTAGCTTCTTTCATACTTCACACTGACGTGCATAAGTGTTTTCCTTTTCAAGCCATCAATAATAGCAATGCAGTACATTTCGCAGAACACAATCTTCACTCAACTTATCCTTTAAAGTGTTACAAGTCCGGAGCCACCATTCATTAACACATACTACGTGCTAATGGTGCTACGGAGGCAGTGACCTTTGGTTCAGGCAAATATGAGAACGCCAGGCATCCATTTTATTTTCCTTAGAATGTTGGTTGGCAGACTAAGAGTTGCTTTTAATATCACTCTAACTTGCTTAAGTGCTTTGCTCAATGGCCAACAGGGACTTTTGCCCTACACTGCACGGCCATTTGGGCAGCAGCCAGCGTTTGTTGGGCCTCATATCTGGGGACAGAGACTAGAGTCTACCCCAGTGTCTGTCATAAGCCTCAAACTCCGCTTACACATTGCATATATCCAGGCCAAAATGAAATTCTCCAACATCCCCACTGGCCAAACTTCACCAGGTGTTGAGGCAGCTCTGTTCCTTCTATTTCAGAATGATTGTGCAATCCTGCTGCAGGCCTTCACAATAAAATGAGGAGCAGGAAAGATAAAAGGTGGAGTGCGGATTGAGAAGAATAATGTGATGCATGTAGAATGCAAAGGGCAAGTTAACAGCACAGGCATGGAGATGAGAGAGGAGGTCAGTAGGTGGGGTTTCTCAGAACAGAAAAGTACAAAGAGCAAAGCGATAGGTGTGGATAGATGAGGGAAGAAGTAAAATAGATCGAAAGGGCTGGAGGGAGAAAAGTGTGGCCGGGCTCTGAGGAGCAGGGGAAGGAATGGGCAGTGAGGATTGAGATTATGGAGGTGTGTGATTGGGTAGGCAGGCTTGTGGGATAGCAGGAGATGAGCAAGTCATTCCGTTGGTGGTAAAGTGAGAAAGATGCAAACGAACTAGGAAGAAAAGCAGGTGTCCCAGTAAGTGCTTCAGAGAGTTTATCGGGAAGGTACAAGATTTCAGAGCGGATGGGAGGGAGTCTGGGAATGGCAAGATAGAAGGGTAAGGAGAGACGGTGGAAAATGTGGATGAGGATGGATGCTTTGGGGCAGATAGACACATGAGAAACAGGAGGCGAGGAGTAGATATTGAGGGGAACAGTCGGATGATGGTCTGGCATTGAAGAAGGTTAGGGAAATCAAGGTTGCTGAAAAGTCAGAGGGGGTTTGGTATGCAAGAGTGGGAAGTGAGAGAAAGTTGAGGTAAGAGTTAGGCTAGTGTTTTGGGGTCCTGGAGAGGCTAGGTTCCAGGGATACAGTGTGCTCTACCATCTTGAAGCGTCTTATGTGCTAGATGGAATTACCAATAATGATCGCAGTCCCAAATAACCAGACAGAGTCAAAGAATATGGCAAAGTACTACTTTATTGTCAGCTCGAATAAAGTAGGGTAATCTGGCGAACAACAAACTAGTCCACGCACTCACACTGCACTTGATTACATTACACAAAGGCTTTACACAGCTATGATGTCATCCTATGTGGCAAACTGTAAAACCTGTTGAAGGGAGGATAAGTTAAGGGAACATATATGCCTATATATCAGATACGTATTAGTAATACTACTGGATGCCCCTTATCTAATGGGCACACCTTGAACCACCTCTAAATATGTATAATACAGAGTATAGCAGAATAACAGCAGCAGGTTGGCCTTTGCAACATTGTACAGCATGTTGCTACATAGACCCTCTGATTGGTTGGCATTCTCTCCCAACCTTGGACTTTTGGCTTGTTGGCAGCCGTAAGAAAAATGAATTTCAGGTGCAGCGAGCAACGTCAGACTACTACCCACGTGCCCAATTAATCCATCATCTATCATCGTTCAGGCCCCAAGCCAAAGCTTCTTCTTTATAGTTAACCTTGCAGTCTGCTCTCTGTTGTGGGGCTTTCAAGGGAGTGCAGGTACACCATTATCTTTGTCTGGTGCTTTATGAATAGCCCTTATTTATGTCTTCTGAATCATGGGGAGACCATGATTTTGTTCATTTTGTTCTTTTATTTACTTCTATTTGGATACATCAGGCTGGGTGTCATCACTCCTCTTGGCCTCTGGAGACTTGCTCACTCCACCTTGCAGAGGATGTTCGCATCTTTGATTGTCCAATACTTGGCTCTTGCAGATGTTTTCTTCTTTGCTTAATCTAAGAGAACTATGTTTTACATACATGCCCTATCCTCTTGACTCCCTTTTTGCCTTCAATTATTCCTTGATGTGGCATCCATGATCCTGGGCCAATAGACTCCTCTGTGTTCCTCACACAAAGCTATTTTCCAGCATCTCCTGACTCTGCAGTCCTGGTCTGTCTCTAAAGTAGCTTAATTGGTTTCAACCCGAGTCCGATGTACATCTTTCTATCACTGCTGCCTTCGCCACCTTACGTTTTCTTCTGCAGCAGCTTCTTTATGCCTCAGCTACCTTGCATTTCTGCTAATGTACATGCACTTCATCCTGCTATTCCAATATGATGGAGATGAGCGGGCGGGGGCCAGGGATGACGTGTCCACCTGCTCCTCTACAGTACCCCCTCTGGTCAAATCCCCCCTCTATTGCTCCAAGTAGCTTGTCGCTAGTCAAGTTGGAATCCATGAAAAACAGAGACGAAAACCAATCATCATCTTCTGGCTCATCAGCTTCATCCTCCATCTTCGTGTGCAGGATTGTCAGCATAGGTATTGCTTCTGTCAGGGTTCCATTTTCTCCATTATGGGCAGGTGTGAATGTACAGCAAGAAGGCCCAATCTTTGTCATAGGCTGCTATTGATTTTGATGAGAAATAATTCTGCCTCTTCAGCCAACGGAGGTTGAGCAACCTCTTCTTTCTGTTATTCATTCATTTTTTCATTTTTGGAAACTCTTCAATATGGAAGTCACTTTTTGGGAAACACTACGCATGAACATATATCACCACAATGGAGCATACTGCTCTCCAATTTTCAGGCAGCTGCATATAAGCTCTGGATCCACAGGCCCAGTATCGATCCATCAGCATGGCAGTTCCTCCATTCATTCCTGGTGGGACGAGGCAAGGGAGGGGGAACAGAGGGAAGACAGAGACAACGATCTTACTAGGCCAGGTGACATTCAGATTGTGCAAGTGCAGGGGAGGGGGGAGGGGAATAGTACTGGGAAATACGGAGGGAGTAGTGCAGTACATAGAATAACAGTAATAAAATAAGACAATAAAAAAAAGTGCAGCCAGCTGGTGGCAAGTGCAAGGGTGAGAGCAGACATCAGATGTCAAGTGCTGGTAAGGGGCTGTAGGGAAACAGAAGCAGTGCCCAGGTGCAAGGGTAGCCAGGAGGGGGGCAGAGCAGGTGTGCAACTGGCGGGGAACTAAAAGCAGCAGCAGGGTATAGTACCAGAGTTGCAGAAATCCTCCCTATTTGGAGTTTCGATAGAAGACACTACTAACATTTGTAACTGGGACAAACTCACCCAAACAAGAAAATGACTCATTAGAACAGAGTTACATGGCTCCATGATGTTGGAGTATTTAAGAAAGGGAGTTCTACCACAAGGCCTTGTAGTTATAAACAAGCCAAGGTTGTTTCTAGACAATAAGAATTTTGTTCTACATTGGAGCTAAATGGCTAACAAATGTGGGAGAGAATGGGTCATCCTAATTATAGACACTGCAACAGAGATGACTGAGAACATCCTCGATCTCCATACATTGGAAGAAAAAGAATGTGTTCCATTAGAGCAATACAAAAAAAGACTAGATGCCTTTTTGATAGAAATGACTGAATTTAAAGATGAAACAATAAAAGAAAGGGTGAGAAGAATGAAAAAAGATTTACAGAATTTTACATATGAAAAGACCTTTTGGTGCACACAAGAGAATTACAACCAAAAAGAGCAACAAGGCGAAACCGACCTGGATGCACAAAAGACAAGAGTTCGCTTTAGGGATACTTCGTTTAGTACTGGTGATGAGAGCAATGGTGACGAAATAGGTTCCAACCAAAGAGGTTGCAACTCCCAGTATCCACTGAGAAGGAACAATTTCGGAGGGAGGAGAAGTGGCAACCAATCCAACCAAGGCAGAAGAGGGGCCACTGATATTTTTTTAGAGCCGAGCAACCAGACATGGGATATGGAACAGAAGAAAAGACGCAGCATGAGAGCCTTGTGGTGAACCTGTCCTCGTACATACCTACAGTTCACGAAAATAAAGCTTTGGAAAAAGGGATGGGCTTTGTCACCACCAATCTCCACAAATCTTTTCTTTTTTGACAAGAATTCTTCCAGTTTATGAGAAAAGTCCACCTCAAACAATTTTTAAAGACAAAGAGCAATTACAAGACAGTAAAAACACGGGTCTACATAGAAATCCATCTACTGTGTCCCAATGCAAGCACATATTGTAGAGGCCAAAGTCTTTGAAAAAATAGTTTTGGCATACATCGAAATCCCAGAACAAAGAAATGCAGAGATATCCACCTTGCATTACAAGAATAAGAGAGAACAGCAGGCGGTTAAGAATCTGCTTAACAACAGTAATATTATCATTCGCAAAGCGTATAAAGGTGGAGCAATTGTCATACAAAACAGACTGTGGTATGTACAAGAATATGATAGACAATTGACAGACGCCATGAGCTATGAAAGATTGGAAAACGATCCCACCAGTAGACAACAATTAGCAATCACATACAAAGTTGATAAAGCTAGAGAAAGAGGGTGGATCACACCAAAAGAAGCAGATTTCCTAATAAGGAGCAAACCCAGGACACCCCGGTTTTACACGCTACCTAAGATTCATAAAACTTTATTCAACTCCCAGGTCGGCCAATAGTCTCTGGAGTCAACTCGGTCTTAGAACCTTTGTAACAATTTGCAGATAAATGTCTCCAACCATTGGTATGCAAAATGGCATCTTATATACAAGATACCACAGAGATAATTAAGGAGATGGATGGGATGCCTTTTCATTTCAACAATGTACTCTGATTAGGCTTAGATGTAGTAGCTCTATATACGAGCATCCCACAACGAGCATCTCTGAATATGTGGGAAGAACGGTTAATGGTAGAACAAAGTAGCACGTCAACACTGACTTCATTTATCTTATGGTGCACTGAAATGACACTGACGGAGAATTTTTTCCACTTCAACAGAGCATTCTATCGACAAGTACATGGCACAGCCATGGGTGCTACACTGACCCCGAGTGAAGCCAACTTATACATGGAAGCCTTTGAGACACACAAGATTCTAAGTGCTGAGAAACCATACCAACAACATGTGCAGATGTGGAGACGGTACATAAATGACATCATAGTACTTTGGAAGGGGAGCAAGGCTGAAGCAGACACATTCTGAAGATGGATCAACAACAAATACAGGTTTCTTCAATTCACCCACAATTATCACAACAAAGAATTGCACTTCCTTGACATTACCATCAAAGTTGATGAAGGGACCATTACATTGTTTGTGAAACCTTTTCACAAACCAACAGATCGTAACTCTTCATTGCATTATGATAGTTTTCATCCTCGTCATGTACGAGACAATTTACCTTTGGGGCTATTCCTTCGTCTCAAACGTAATAGAACCAAATAAAATGATTTAAGATAGAAGCAAATGCCTTCCGAATCGAGCTGCACAGTAGAGCTTATCCCAATGATTTAACTGCCAAAGCATTAAAAAAAGCTTCTAACAACAACAGGGAATCCCTTTTAGAATGCAAAGAACACTGAGACACTAAAAACGAAAATGAAAAGTTGGTATTTGTGAATACGTATAGCAAGCAACCTGTCGAATCTCATCAAGAAGATCATCAATCCAAACTGGAAAGTTCTGGAGAAAGGACAAGATGCAGTTGACAAACCGCTAATAGCGTTCAAGAGAAACAAAAACTTAAAAGACCAAATCACTTGAAATTACGTGAGTATTACACCACAAAAATGCAGAACAATAGCAGAGACATGAGCATAATGTTGCTAACGGGACATTTTGCATGTGGCAGGTGTGTGTGCTGTGCCCTTAAACCAGAACCAGAGAAGTCGACATTGGAATTGCAAAACCCTGGCGGCAAACCAGATTTACTAATTGCAATTTGCAAATGGTGATCTACGCCATTTGGTGTCAATATAAGAAACTATATATAGGCAAAACCAAATGAAAAATCAAAACTAGGATCATAGAGCACCGAAGCTGCATAAAAAATCGGGTGCAGAATGCACCTTTTGTGGCTCATTGGATAGAGGCGATACACACAGCAGAACAGATGAGCTGGACAGTTTTGTACCAACTCAAGGGAAGCAATGATAAAAAACAAAGATAAAAATAAATTGACACTAAAAGAACAGCAATTGATCTTTTTTACCAAAAGTATAGAAAAAGGGCTGAATGAGCAAATTGATTGGCTAGCACTCTAGGTGAGATCAAGTGCCCTTGTTGCCTACAGTGGATGAACGGGTGTAGAAGCACATTAGACATGATCCTTTTGTCTAATGTTGGAGACGGCACTGATCGTGTTGTTAGAATGTTGCATTGGCCCTCATTACGACCCTGGCGGTAAGTATGCGACATTACCGCCATGGCGTAATCATCGTTTACGCCATGGACCGATGGCGTAAAGAGTGCCATATTCCAACCCATCGCACACGAGCATTACGCCATGGCGGTAATGTAAACTACGCCATGGCGTAAACAGCCCTTACCGGCATCGAACGCCGCGCAGGGTGACCACCGCCACCCATCATTGCGCCGACCGTAATCAGCGGGCCCTGTAATTAGCGGGCACCGTAATTAGCGGGCACCGTAAATAAGCGGAACCGTAAGTAGTGTCATCGCGGCGGAACGGGAAAGAGCACAGCGGCCATCTTTAAAAACACAATCCATTGCCATCCTACCCAACCACACTACATTCGACCCTGAAACCCTGTGAATCCCATTACCCACCCATTTCCTCACCTAACCATGCCAAAAGTTGTTAAAAAGCCTGCGACAGGCAGCGGCAGGACCGCTTCAGTCGCGAAGAACTAACTATGCTGGCAGAAACGCTGCAGGAAAAGGCAGACATTGTCTTCTCATCAGAGATGACGAGACCAGCCATAGCCCGGAAAAAAGCAGTATGGGAACTCGTGGCACAACGCGTCAGTGCCGTAGGTACCGCCCCACGCACCGCCAGACAGTGCCGCAAAAGGTGGGATGACCTCCGGCTCCGAGTAAGGGGCATACTGTCAGCAAACCGCAACCTGGGACTGGCAACTGGCGGTGGAGCAGACTCCCCACTGAAGATGCAGCCATGGGAGGAGACATGTGCCTCATTGATCGGCATAGAGTGCATTGAAGGCGTCGGCGGAATGGAGAGAGGAGCCCCGACATCAGGAGACACAGGTAGGTGCCTCCAATTCAGCCTTGCAAAACACCCTGAATCACACTTACATGGGAATCACAATGTCGCCCCATATGGCAAACGCAACACATCAGCCGAAGACCCACACCCTGCACACATGCAGCATGTACACTCTACAGCAGGCACACACATTCCTGCATGCTCAACCCACCCAAAAGGGAGAAAACCTGTATGTCACGGCCTACAAAGTCCACCATCTATCCATCTAAACCATGACACTCATCACAATGCCTGCTCAATATCCGCTGAACCATCAATAACACTTTCCCTCCTCTGCTCCACCACAATCTCACACTCGGACACCGGCAGGGACGTGAGTGGCACCACCCAGCCAAGAAGCCCAGGACAGAGGGAAGAGGCCACCAACCATCCACCTCTGCTGGACCCATGGCCAACCCACAGCAGGCCAAAATTCCTGTTGCCGAACAGCCCAGGGCAGCAATTCCCCCCGAGGAAAGGGACATGATAGCACCCACGGCAGACACACAACCACTGCTGCCTACTGAGGGGATTGTGTCTGCGGGGAGCATTACAGTCGGGGAGACTGCAGCCATCGCAGCCTGTTCTGACAGTGATGTGGCGAATGTGGATGATGACATGGAAGGTCCCCCCAACACCCAACTTTCCTCCCCACACATGTCCCCATGTAGCCTGCATGGACAGGACACACAGGGGCAATCCCCTGGAGATTCATGGCCAGCCACTCCAAGCCCAGTGGGAGTAGGGGAAGAGGGGAGTAGTCCTATTGGGCCTGCAATTGCAACCTCCATTGGGCCTGATTTCAGGCAGGTGCTGGACCAAATATCAGCGAGGCAAGAACAACTGGTGTCACTCCTAACGCAGCATGTTGCTGATTGTGGAGGTGCCAGTTCAGGCATGGAGAGGTGTGCTGAGAGCATCAAGGCAGCCATCCAATCAGCAAGCACGAACATATGCACAGAACTAGCCGCAGTGCGGAATATGATTAGTGAACTGATACGGACAATCATGGACACACGGCGTACCGAGCAGGCCGGTACCTCCTCAGCTGCAAGTTTGGCCCCATCCAGCCCCGTCCGCAGGTCATCCAGGACCCGGAGGAGTACAGGCAGGGGGGCCCCAGGTTCCGGGACAGGGGGCTGGCAATAGTGCCCGCCCAGTGGACCACTGAAACATTACCCACTTCACCACGGGCACTGGCACTCCTTTGCAGGGATTTCTGGGGGGAGGGGGAGGGGGGATTGAGTGTGTTGGGGTGTTCAGGGGGGAGGGGGAGGGGGGATTGGGTGTGTTGGGGTGTTCAGGGGGGAGGGGGAGGGGGGATTGGGTGTGTTGGGGTGTTCAGGGGGGAGGTGGAGGGGGATTGGGTGTGTCATACCTTTTCAGAAGCACAATACACTTTTTCGTTTATCACAAACCAAATGTGTGGACATTGCTCATTGTGTATGTGTGCTTTATTGTTGTACAGTCTACAGTGTGCATATACAAGACACACACAGTGCCCCAAGTGCCGTCCACATGTTACACGCACACGCTGTGTGTGCTAGAAGTATTGGTCAATGAGATTCTGACGCATTTCACGCCCCTCCTGTGCATCGCTGCCTCCTTGAGGTGCTGCCCCATCCCCACCCTCATCATCCTCATCATCAGGTTCTGCGTCAGGGGGCAGAGGCACGTTACGTCTGACGCACATATTGTGTAGCATGACACATGCCATGACGATCTTCGCAACCTTCTCATGGCGGTACAGGAGTGCCCCGCCAGACCTGCTGAGGCAGCAGAAATGTGCCTTCAGTAGGCCAAAGGCCTGCTCTATCACCACACGGGTACGTGCATGGGCACGGTTGAAGTCCTCCTCATGCTGGTTCTGTGGGTTCCGGACTGGTGTAGGGAGCCACCCCTTCAGGGGATAGCCTGCATCACCTGTAAATGGGCAACAATGTATGTGTCAGGAATGAGATTGCTTTCTGAACATGACACGCCACCATGCCTTGCATTCAACTGTTACTTTGCACCAAATTTAGTTGTGCTAATGGATTCACACTATGCAACCGGTATATGTTCATGGCTCTCATGTACTGTTTTGCATGCCAAGACACAACGCAGGGGGGACAATTGCCTTGTGAGTGCCCATCCACTGTGTCCGTTCAGGCCGTTATTTGATGTGACCTGGCACGTGTCCTGTGAGGTCAAAGCTCACATGATTGCAACATTGCTGTCTGGCTCATTATGACCCCAGGGAACAATACTGGTGTCAATGGGGACAGTTTGTGGGTCTTGCTGTCTGTGTAGTGGTGCATTGATGTTCCTGTCCGACATGTGCCTCCTTTGTCCGCAGTTATGGGGGACAGGCCTTTCAGTAGATGGTGTTTGGTGACGTGCATGTAGGTGCGTTCCTTTGGAGTCAATGTGGTCACATTTTGTACAATGCACTTGCAGATGGTTGTGTCATGGTTGGGGTACACTTTCATTTACATGTTAGGGCTGATTAGATCAGGCATCATGTATGCAGTTGTCAGATGACGTGAGTGCTGCCTCAGGGTATGATCTGGCTACTGCTAGTCGCAGCCATGTGACGTATGCATCATTCCCCCCCCTTTCTGCCATGTGAAATATGCATTGGTACGTCGATCACCTACACACTTCGCATTTCCATGCTCATGACATTAGACTCACCGAGTAGGCAGGATCTTGGGCCTGCATGTCGCTCCATGTAGCGTGGTATTGTGGCGTTCCGAAGGACCATTGAATCATGGGTTGATCCGGGGAATCGGGCACAACAATGTGTGAAGATCCTGTTGGAGTCGCAGACCATTTGCACGTTGATTGAGTGAAATAGTTTACAGTTGCGGTATGGTACCTCCATGGCATGTGGGACCACCAATTCAACATGGGTGGAGTCGATGGCACCAATGCAACCAGGTATGCCAGCTAGTGCATGGAAATCCACTTTGGTGTTGGCAATCTCCTGGGCAGACCGTGGCAATGAGATGTAGTCGTCTGTGTGCTTGAGGAGGGCATCGAGCACTTGGATCAGTGTACGTGAGAATAATGGTTGGGATATGCCATGCAAGTGGCCCACTGTGTGCTGGTAGGTGCCTGTGGCCAGGAAGTGGAGCACGGACACTACCTTCAGTAGGGGCGGGATGGCGGTGGGTGTTTCTATCATGCTGACAATGTCGTTGTGTATCATGTGCACAATGTTGGTGATGGAGTCCCGGTCCAGTCGGTACAGGGTGTGGATCTGCTCTGCGGTGAGGTTGAATGGACTGGCTCTGATGCGTGGGATTGGGGGCTGCCTGTGTGGTGCCACTGGCTGTGCTGGTGGGGCTTGCTGGCCCTGCCTTTCCCTCCTTCTCCTCCTGCGTTTCCTCTGTGCAGCTTGTTGTTGTTGTTGTTGTTGTTGTTGTTGTTGTTGTTGTTGTTGTTGTTGTTGTTGTTGCAGTTGTAGCACTTGCATTGCTATCAGGTCCTCCAGCCCCAACATTGCTAGTCCTATTGGTATCATTGTGGAGTGTGACTGGGGCTGTTAGGGGTGGGGTGTGCTCTTTTTGCACTGGGAGAGTCTGTATTGCCCCCACCTTTGCTGATTCTGTGCACCTGTGGCAGCTGGGAACACTGCACATGGCCATTTACGGTTGGTTCGCGATGGCGGAATTAGCGCCATGGCGGTAAGGTACTTAACGGCCTTGGCGATGGCGTTAGGGGCATGTCCGCTTGGTTTGTGATCTGCGTAGCTTTTGGTATTTAGGGCATGCAGGGTCGCGCGCGCGCGACCTTGGTGCTGTTAGCGGCACCGTAAACTACGATGTCGCTAATGGCACTTTCACGGGTCATAATCGGACCTAGCGGAAAACGATGCCGGTATTCATTTACCGGCATCGTTTTCCGCTTACCGCCTGGGTGGTAATGAGGGCCATTGTCCATTGTCAACACGCAGCATTACACCACCCGGCGTTATGCCTGTCATTTCACTATAAGAAGATGGCGGAACGGTAATTGAATTAAGAGGGGCATACCAACTGCGATTCTTATGGTTCCGTTTTCGCAACGTGACCATCTATTGGCAGGCAGAACACGGCATGGTACTGCAATGCAGGACTGTAGTTGCTCACTAGGGCAATGCTTAACATAGTATGAGGACGGATTATAATAGCAAAGCCGCAGCTCGATGTTCCTCTCGTTATACTAGTAAACATAGGTATAGGACTCGATATAAACTCGCATTCAACCAACGAGTCTGTTTCACATTACGGCAAGTTGAGTGGATCACCAGCGCGAGTGGTATTGGGCTGTAAACAGGACAGGCACGTTTTTTGACCACCTCAACCTGTTTCTGGACGTCGTTAAGTAACACGAAATACATGCAATATATACATCTCAGAGCATTAGGAATGTTATTGTTACAGGCGTGAGAATGGTTTTGCGAGCGCGACAGCCTAAAGCTTGGTATACAATGTTTTACAGAAACAAGTGTATCAGGACCGGGAGTAATACACCAGCTAATAGGAGACAGACACGAGAATTCCATATTGTGATTGCGGCGGCATCATCAGGAGCCAAATGCCGAAAGTTGAAGTGCAGGCTACGTCTTGCACTTTTGCCCTCGAATCAGAGCACAATGCCCATCTAGATTAGCTAGAATTATTGCAACGTCACAACAGGTCACTTAAAACCAGAGACCCGAGGCAACCAGACTAATTAGTTTGCAGAGACGCTCGTACAGATGCATTATAATGTATTGAACATCCTAGATAGAGTGGAAGCTGCTACTTTTGCACCTGTAATAGATCTAAATATGTAAGGTGTACTGTTGGTGTTTATCCTTGCACAGAAACAGACAGCCTGGAACACATACTTGTTCCCGAGAGACATTTGCCACAAATGAGAATCCGTAGACCAGAGAATGGGGCAAATGGTTTGAAGTAAACCCAAGTTTAAAGACCAAACACGGTAAGGCTAAAGTCATTGTTCTTTTTATTCCCTCGAGGGGAACTCAGTCCCCCAAGAAAACATGGATTATTATTCGCAGTTGGTTCGTAAGCCTGAAGACTGCCATTGTATTGTCAATTTTCTATTAGGTTTTGCCTAATTGAATCGCCTACTAATGAGTGAGCAACTGTATTGCAGCTCAGTGGAAGTAATGACCGCAGCTGCGAGATCCAAATATTGAACCCACACCACTAGCTACATAGGTAAGAGCTGTGGGTGTTTACCAATGTATCATTGTATAGATCAAGTTAGACTGTTGATATACAACAAACAGTGTTAAGAACACAACTAGGCAAATGACGCAGGCCATTGTATAGTTGCCACCGAAACATTGGCGATAAGAGAGCAAGAGTGTGAGGACAACCATTGTGTTGATGGACCACGTATTGTTGCAATTGGTGGACAGCAGGATATAGAGAGCAAAAGGAATTTGCAATTAATATGAGATATGAAGTACAAGTATTGCCAACCTGACAGCATACTAAAACTTCAATCAATATACTAAGTAATATGTATATTATTATCATTACAGAAGCATACATTGGATGGACTGTCACTAAATAGACCAAGAATACTTTGAGACATGTGTTGTTGTATGGCATTGGTTTATTTTTATTCTGATTAAGAGAGCAAAGGAAGGCAATACCAGACACAAGACCACTGCCAGATTTCCTGTATGAATTTTTTTGACTGACAATAAGGAATGAACATGTTGGGTGAATGAAGTATGAAATAGATGAGTGAGTGTATTGATTTTTATAAGTGTGTATGTAATTGTATAATATTTTGTATTTATCGAGTTATTCTACGCATTTTTAAGCACTTAGCACTTCATTTGGTTATTTAATAATACGATGTGGTATATTTCCCTTTTTTGTAAATGTTTTAGAAGTCAAGTAAAGTAAAGACGAACATTTCTAAAATTATGCTTTTGTGAGCTTTGCTAACGAATGTCTAAATATAATAGAATTTAAGATGCAATGTCCCCCCTTTTTAAGCTTCTGTAACGCATTGACCCAATGACACTGGGCCTCATTACGAGTCCGGCGTAACCTGCCATTTTTTTGGCTCGGTTACCGCTGGACTCGTATTACCATTCCGCCTCCGTGATTCCCGGAATTACCGGGGCGTTACAACCCTGGTGACCCGGGAATTCCAGAGGTGGAATTCGGTAAATCCCCATTCCCATTGAGTCCCACAGGACTCAGTGGGAATGGGGACCATGGAAACACCGGCACCATCTCGTGATGGTGTCGGTGTTTCCACGTCCGCCTGAAGGCGGGCGGTGTTAAACCCGCCAGGTCAGACCTGGCAGGAATGACACCTCTGCCTGCAGGACTCGAGATCACCCGGTATGGAAACAACGGTGGCGGCGGGTTTACCACCACCATTATTTCCATTCTGGGTGACTTGTAATGAGGCCCACTGTGTTATTTTGAGGTTAATCACCTGCCTGATGGCAGTGAGTCTCTTATAATTTGGAACCTTCCCATCTTGTTTAAATTCAATACGTAATTGTGTTACTCTTTGTAAATCTCACTTTTATCTGAAAAGCTGCAGCATGCTAGCAATAATGATTCTGAAAATAATATGACTGTTTTTAGGATTTCCAAGAAATGTCACAATGTCCACATATCGTCTTATCAGAGCTGGTAAAACAGCAACATATGGATAAAAACAGCATCCAAGAATGTGTGCAATGTTATAATGATTGGCAGCATAGAAGATGCAGTGTGCTCTTTTCCTTTGGATCCAGTACACCAATACATTGAGCCTCATTATGAGAGTGGTGGTAAGGCAACAACGGCACCGGTATCCCTACCGGCACCATTAGTATTGTACCACCATATTAGGGGTTCTGCTCGCGGGTGCCCTTGCAGCCACCAGATCTGACCAGGTGGCCGTACCGGCACCCGCAAGCAGAACTTGATGGTAGCAACGGTACCATTGTTGACGGTACCATTGGCACCACCCTCCCCATTCCCATGTAGAGAGTGTATAACCGGCAAGGCTACCTCCAACCTCGTAATGAGGCCCATTGTCTCTTGTACCTATTTAAAATAGTTTGAGGATAGCTGTAAATTCATTCATTCCTTATTAGATTCAGGAAATGTCTGTTTTTATTCCAAAGTGTTTTTGGACTCCATATATTCTTTATCTTTGCTCTTGGTAACCGATCTGGTTTGCATTCATGGAACTTCTTCTTTTGCTTCACTGTAAGCAGATGCAGGAGGCATCAAGGTCTCTACTTTGTATGATTTGATGTTGGCAGGTGCAGCCAGGCTCGTCTTCCTTGTAGCTTTACAGCTGTCGGAGTAACTCCTTCCACTTTGAATGGTACCTCGAAACAGGGTTTATTCCAGGTGCAGGCACATTTTCGTACCAGCAACTGGTACCCTGGATGTAAACTAGGTTGCTTCAATAGGTTGTCGGGATCGATTGGCTGGCTGTCTTCTTCAATCCTCTTTTACCCCTTTCTCTGGTGATCTGCTGAGAAATAAAAGAGACATTTGCAGTCATAGGTGACAAGTAATCATGCATCTCATCACCTAATGTCTTCACTACACTTTGGGCATCAGTTTCTAACCTAGTAGGAGGAGCAAGAAGTATTCTTATACTGTGTCCAGTCACCAACTCATGAGGAGTTAGGTGGTGATCTGAGCCAGGCGGATTCACAGTGCATATAATGCAGAGGGTAGGCAGTGTTACCAACTCTTCTTTAAAGTGTTCTTTATTTTTGCTATCCGCACTGTGGGTGATAGGCAGAGGAAAACATATGCGTTATAGCTAATAAAAGAGTAACCTGTTCAAATAGTTCATTTACAAATGCAGTTCATTGTCAGACTGCAGGAATTTGCACACGCCCCATCTTGGAAACACTGCATGCATGAGGAACTTGGTAGCGCATGTGGCATTAGGGTGCGTACATGGACCTGCCTCAATCCAGATGGAAAAGGGTCATACCACGACCAGCATGTACCTATAACCGTTGCATGTCTGCACCATATCCACATAATCTATATGTAAATGCTGAAACAGGCCATAGGGTCTAGGGATTGCTCCTCTCACTGTCGGCAAAATATGCCCTGCTGTAAATCTCTGGCACACAATGTAATTTAGAATAAACTGTGCCAAATACTCTAAATAATTTGGTAAAAAACAATGTTTTGCAACAATAGCAGCAAGAATCTCTCAAGTCGTATTCGTAGGGTAGTGAAGCTGCACCAGCACTACCCTCAATAATGCTAGAGGCACAACTGGCTTTCCATTGCTATGCTGCCTCCTTATTGACTTTTGGGGGATAAAGAACACCCCCCCCCCGCTTTCTCCATAAATCCTGCTCTTCTTGTGGGGCTCGACCTTGTAACTCAATTAACTGAACAATAGATATGTTAAACGCCTCCGTTACAATCATAGACCAAAATCAGAAATATTTGGGAAATATGCTGTCTACATTTTGGCCTCTAAATCTGTGGCTTTGTTACTGTGATAAATTGTGTCTGTTCTTTTAGTGTGAGCAGTGCATTTCACAACTGCAATAGCCAATGGGAGTCTTAGTGCCTCAATAAGCTTATCCAATAGGGATGCATGTTGCACTGGTGTGCCATCGGCGTGGAGGAAGCCCCTCCTTTTCCAGCGTGACAAACATACATATGCAGTTGATATCACATAGGCAGAGTCAGAGTACACTGTCACTTCCTCATCCATGTATCTTTGAAGTGCGGCAATAAGCAACACTAATTCTGCAGCCTGTGCTGAACAATGCAATGGCAATCTCAAACTCGTACTTGTTATTACTTCAAATTCACCCTCATGGTTCAGCTTCACTACTGCTGATCCAGTATGCCTTTCGTCAGTCGTTTGGTCAATGTTTGAAGAACCATAAATAAAGAGTACCCCCCCCACTCCCCGAGAGCATTTTCTCTAACACTGGGAATGTCATAAAATTCAGTATATGTTGTTCAGTCATGCACATAGTCATCCTTTACTACTGGCTCTGCTATGAATGTTGCTGGGTTCATTATTCTGCATCTACCAATTTTGATCACAGGATTCAAAGTAATTACCTTGTATCCTGATGCTCTTTGTGTTGTCAATGTGCTTTTGGGCTTCTGTAGAATAGCAAATAATGCGTGCTCAACAAAATATCTCGCTGAACACCCCATTGTAATACTTGAGGCTTTTTCAATAGTAAATGTAGCAGCAGCTAAAGCTTGTTCACAAGGGTAATGCCCTTTCATTATTGGATCTAAAATCCCACTATAATAAGCCAATGATTTGTGTCCATGTCCTAATGTTGTTTTCTGTTTGAGAACTACTGAACTTCTCCATTTGAGTGAGAAAATAGATACAATTCTCCATGATAGTCTGTAATTCCTAGCAAAGGGCCTGTACTGATTGCCTTTTTTAATACTTCAAATCCTTCAGTCATTTCATCTATTCATGTTATCTTGATTTTGTCTACTTGTGCTTCTTTAAATGCTTTTATAAGTGGTCGAATATATGTGCTGTAATCGAAAATCCAGGCTCTGCAGTAGTTACATAGGCCTAAAAATTGTTTAATTTCCCTCACTGTTTTAGTCTTCATAATTGCTTCTGATCTTTCAGGTTTTACTTTTCTCCTTTCCTGAGAGATTAACTGTCCTACATACAGGACCTCTTCCTGACAATATTGTAATTTTTCTTTGTCTACTTTGTATCCTTTCTCTGCTAGTATGGTCATGCATTGAACTGTTGAACTGAGTGTTCTCTGCATCTTTCCTCTGTCTCACTGCACACTAATATGTCATCTGCGTACTGAAGGATTGCACACTCAAGCTGTACATAACCTAGGTCCATCTGGAGGACCCTGTTAAAGATTGAGGGGGACTCACAGTACTCCTGAGGCAAATTTGTATCTTCCAGGCACATATCTCTATATGAAATTGAAGTCAAATCTAGTGAGTCCTCATGAAGGGAAATTGAGAAGAACGCGTTTATTAAATCTATAACTGTAAAATATTTGGCCTTAGATGGGATGTTGCATAATATTGTAGCAGGATTTAGAACTAAAGGAAACTCAGCTTCAACACTATTGTTTAGGGGATGGAGATCCGGAATAAATCTCCATGACCCACCAGTTGATTTCTTCACTGGTTACACAGGGGTTCTACATGGGGGCTCTGATGGCACCAATATTCACAGCTTCATCAAAGCACAAATAGTCTCAAATATACCCTCATCCGCTTCTCTAGACATAGATTATTGCTTTGCACATGGCAAGATTGCTCCTGGTTTAAGCTTGATTTGAACTGCTCCTGCTCCTTTCAGTAGACCAATGTTAGGAGGGCTAGTAGTCCATAAAATATTTGGCACATTCTCTAAATCTGCCTGGAAATATAACGGTTTCTTTTTTACCATTGCCATTCTCTGCAGCATTTCTCTATTCTCCACTTTAATCCAGTAAGTGAGACTTTATGAAAAATACTAACTCATCATCTGAATAATCATCCCTAAAAAGCTCCTTGTCTGTCAAGTCTGTCAACATATATCCTTCACAGAGGGCTATCACTACTCTCCATCCTCTCGCCTCAACATCTGTCCCATGGACAACCACCCTTTCTTCTCTGATCACTGCTGCTTCTAATTCTAAGGGGATAACCTGTCCTTCATCAAAAGGCTTCCCTGTTTTCCCCTCCCCTCTCTCGCTTGCAACCCCCCCTCCATTTCCCCTTGCATTTCTTGTTCTTTCACTTGCAAGTTCTGAATGACATAAGGACTGGTAAGATCGTTTGTCATGACCCTTGCCACTGGCCCTCACTGGCAAGTCAGCCTTCCAGTTAGGGCCAGGTCAAAGGCCTTAAAACCTCATCCAAGACTCTCTTGGAGTCAGGCCTGGCGCCTTTGGCGCCAGGCTCATAACCATCATGAAGACCAACATTAGAATGAGACTATTTACTTGGAACTATTTAACTTGGGGGGGTTCAGCCAACATGGAGGCACACACATAGCTCAGTTACAAGGAACTGAGCTGTGCGGTCTAGTCTTTTGGGTGTGGCAGGCCTGGGACTACTTTACCTGGACTACTTTGGGTGTGGCAGGCCTGGGACTATTTTACCTGGGCTACTTTACCGGAGACTATTTAAACCGCACCCAAACAGCAGAACATGCTTTGCGTTATTCTGCTGCGGGCAGCATAACTGCTCACTGTGTCCAGTTCTTTGATGCCAGATTTCCTGAAACAAAGGACCTGCAGAGAGAGAAAGAACACCACGAAAGTTACCTGGAACAGTAGCCTGTCTTCAATCCATCGCTGACTTCAGTTCCACTCACCTGAAGGTACGAACTCCATCATCCGGCACAGCATGCATCCTGGAATACCATAACCTGAAAAGAAGAGAAAAAAAGACAGCATTAGTAAGCGTTTACTCACGTTTTCTGCTGAATGAAGAAAGCCACACAATTCTTACCTGGGTTGTCATCTCCTGGTCAGTATCATTGCTGGAACATTACGGCGCTCGGTGAGGAACATCGCAACCTGCAAGGAGAGAAAAGACACAGGTTAGCAATATAAAAGGCGAAACAGCGCCGCACATCACGCATTACTCACCAGACAGCATTGCGCACACCGCGCTTTCGCCTACCGGCCCATGCTCATTTTCATACTGCATGACAGCACCAAAATACCTTTCCATACCTAAAAGGAAAGAAGCAAGACATTATTATTCGAAATAGAGGAACATAAGAACTGCATATAAAGACTGTGAAGCAGCAAACCTACGGAGTCGCAGCAGGCCTGGATTCCCACAGGGGGGCTTGCACCAGTGAAGTAACTTGGTCGCTGCTCGCCCCCCACATCTACGTGCCCCTGCCACGAGGAGCAGGACGGAGAATCCACCTTTTACAATATTAAGGTAAGGAGAAGGCCCAAGGGGGAGGACGGAGTTGAGGCCAAGGTAGGTGGGAAAACATAAAGACAATCTGGTATTGAATCCAGCTCTCCTATATTGCAGACCCATCTTTAACCAGAGGCCTTACCAAGGGACCAGGAGAAGGTTTGAGAGTGCAAATCATCCAACCAGGGCTGGGTGGCGTCCCCGTGGATACCAGGTGAGCATAACAGTATTCCCTCCCTTGTCTTGTTGCGCCTAGAAACACTATTGTTCAGGTGCATTATAAATGACTTATATGATATCATATGATATCCATAGCTATTCTGGTCTAAACAAAAACTCTTCAGGTATTCTCAACATTTTACCTACCAACCTGGGTAACCACGTTAATAAGACAGTCACTCCATAAATAAATCCCTCTAGATCTAAAGGGGCTCCTCGTAATGCCTTATGAGCTGTAAAGGCTAATATAAACTCTTTCACATTCATGTAATGTATCCCTGGAGTGGAACATTCTATTCCTTTATCAGTAAAAGATATTGGGCCTCATTCCAAGATTGGAGGTAGTCATGGTGCTATTTGCACCATGACTGCCTCCAATAACGGTACCGGCACCGGTCTCGCTCAATGGGGACTTACTGGTGTAGTCCGACCTTTGCGGGACCGGTAAGTCCCCATTGAAAAAACACATTCCCCATTCCCATATGAGCCCTCATAGGGCTCAATGGGAATGGGGAAGTAGCTAATAACGGTACCGCACTTGGCTCTGATTTCCCTTAACGGGTCCCGTCCATAACGCCTGGTCAGACCAGGCGTTAAAGGAGGGACCTGCTAAGGGAACTCATAGTAGGGCAGTAAGGGATTACCGGCACCGGTCTTCTTACCGGTGCCCAGTATCCCTTACCGCCCTACTCGTAATGAGGCCCATCATCATGTTAAGTTTTGTCATCAAGTCACGCCCTAATATGTTAACTGGTGCCTGCCTAGAATATAATACTGGCACAGACACATTGTGGTCTCCTATAGAGATTGGTAATTCATCTGTAAACGGAATTAAGCTCATTGGCCCACAGAATCCCTGTGCATTCATGGCAATGCCTGACATTGGGTATTTTCCCTCATGGATACAAGAACAAATTTCTCCAGTGTCTACAAGGAACGGAAATGTCTTGCCTCCTATCGTTACCTTGACCTTTGGTTCCTCTGGCAGTCCGGTGTCACTGATAGTACTGAACACATCCAGTCGCTCTGTGGGCTGTTCTGTTGTGGATATAAATTCATCTTAGTACCTGTGAAAGAATTTCCTCCTATTACATTCATACTACCCATTCTAGGTGTGGGTGTCTGCGGGACTCCTGCATTCATATTTCATTGTGGTACCATGGTCTGTTGTGTCTGCGCTTGCTGGGCCTGTATCTGTGGTGGGTGCATAGGCACTTGCTGTGGTTGCCCTTGTGGCGGTTGCATTTGTAATGGAGTTTGCTGTATTTGCTGTGGTTGCACCACACGTGCCTGATTCTGCATGTGATCTTGGGCCTAATACTCTTGTGGTTCAGAATCGTATTGTGGAACATAGCAAATCCCCCGTCTTGGAGTTTGCCAGTTTTGCTGCATGCCCCCTCTACTTGTACATGTTCTGGCTATATGTCCCATCCTCCCACTATTCCAACTTTGTTGGTGCTGTCTGCATTAAATCATCGTCCTCCCAGAGGGTTTTGAAATCCACCTCGTCCTTCCCTAGATCCATTCCCTCTTCCTCTAGGCCAAAAATTATACCCAATCTGATCCATAGTGTACACTACATTGCTTTGCTGTGCTGGTCGCAGCGCTTGTATCATTATACCTTCCCTAATTTTCAATACTGCGTCCTCTATAGCTAGTTTTGGCTATTTTGTCTGCACTAGCTTTGCTTCCTCCTGCTTTCTACTCTCAGCTTTCTTCTTATTCATCTCCTGTAACAATCAACAATGATACAGGATTATCAATTGTATTTCTGACCATGGCTTTGCTTACATCCCTACCTGTTTCTTCATCTGCCATTGCAGAGGCTCGCACAGTCCCTGACATAAAGTGTGATAAAATAATGCCACTGTTTTATCCCATTGTTTTCTCATCTCGAGATGCCATTGCTCTTGAATATCTTGAATAAAGGCAACAGGATCGTCATCCTCACCCATTCTCCTAGTAATAATCGCATCAGGATATTGTACCCTGAGCACCTGTCATACATCTGCTCTGCATATGTTAAATGGCGCTTCATCGTGTGTCCTTTTTTGTGAAATCACACCCGCATACCCTGCTCTGTTCCAAATGTCTCAGCCATCTCCCTTAGGATGACTGCTAGCAGGCCTTTAGTGTCACCTATTTTTAACATCATTCCTGATGGCTCTTTAACTCATAAATCAATTTTCCCACACCTGAACTCAAATTGGATAATTTACATTTCAAATTATTCTTGTCCATTTGTGGCCACTTGTGTATAGGCGCGTTACAAATGCCATATCATATCATATCATATCATATCATATATTGTGGTCGTCCTCCCTCTTTCTCTAATAATGGGAATTGTGAAAATCCTGATCCATAATCATACCCACTTACACTTCTTGTTTTCCAGGTGGGGATAGTCTTGCCCATTTGTCTTCGTCCTGGCAGTGACCTTATCCTGCTTACTTAAGGCAGGGATATATCCCTGTACTACTCGATCGCTATTGTGGTTTCTAAGTATATGGTGTCAGTTGCAGTGTTGCTTCTTTAGTTTCCTCTAAGTCTGAGCATTTCACTCCTTTTTCAACAGTTGAGTCTTTTGAACAACTGAATGAGAGGGCTCTTTGCGCTTTCTCGTTTTCTTCCCTTTCTTCATCTGACATCATTATGCCCCAACTTGTACGGCTCTCATCCCTTTCCACATCATCAAGATCTAATATACTTAAAGACAGCCTTCTATGTTCATCTGTTAGTACGTCATCTGACCTTCCTCCTGTCTGGCTTGATGAAGATCTTTTGACATTCTCTTTGGTTTTTAATCAACCTTTATCCTTTATTTTCTTATTTAAATCCCCAATCCTTTTCCCTATATTTTCTGCTTCATGCTCGTCAGCCCATATTAGTATACTCAGTATCCCTTGCAGGTAACAGTTGCAACCCTCTCTCTTCCTCAAATCGCTCATGTGCTTCAGTCAGCACCATGCCTTTATTGAACAGATGATATATTTTTTCATCCTACAGTCCCCTTCTTTTGTTCATCTCTTCTTCCCTTCTCCTCATCTCTCTCATCTTTTCTTCCTCTTGCCTTCTTTGCAACATATGTACTTTCAATCTCTGTGTTTCTATCTCCTCTCATTTCTTCTCTTCCAGTCTCTCCTTTTCTTTCCTTGCCTCATACCTTATTTGTTCTTCCTTTTGCTTCCTCTCTTTTTCCTTCTCTTCCTTGCGTTTTTCTTGTTCTCTTTCTTTCTTGTCCCGCTCTTCTCTTACTTTAACCCCATCAATGCCATTTTCATCTAGTTTTAGCACAATCTGCCCTCCTATCTATTCATTCTGTACTATTGTCACTCCCTTAGCCTTGTCCTTCACTTCTCTTTGTCTCTATGTTTCTTCCTCTATCTTTCATTGTGTGTTGATATATATTTGCGTTCCCTACTTTTGTTTTCTTCCATGTTGTCCTGATCATTATAATGGGGGGCTCATATGTCAGATTAACATAACCAACCCCTGCTTTCAATTCCTTTAAAGGATAAAATCCCTGCTTCTCAGTAGCTGCACTCTTGTTTTCAGAAGGGGAAAGAGGAGCTGAAGTTGTTACATCCTCCCCTTTATGCGGATTAAGCATCCACTTCTTCTCAGGTGGAACTTCTTTCTCACACTGATACACGTTCCATAACTCTAAAACGGCCAACCTTTTCTGTAACTTCATTACCTTATATGTAGCATGCAAATATTTTGTCATGTGTCGCAATACTGTTTTTGATAACAAACCGTCTTGGGGCTATGGAATAAGTGTTTGATTAATTGTGCCCTTCACCCACTCTGCATGATACTGCATTATCTTGGGTGTATATCTTGGCAGAGTCCTGCAAACGTGTAAAAGGGGAGCGTCCCCCCCTGGTGACAAGTCGATTTTGACTGCCAAGATTTACCAGATGTTTTATTCTTTTATTTACTTTATAAACTATACCACACTGGTTGAATTGAGAAAACACAACCAATCTCCGCCCATTACCAAAAAACAAGGTTTTAACCAATTTCAAAAATCTATGAAATGGTGTTCTTTTTATTCCTTCGTTTACACTTTCTATCAATTTTCACTGTCTCGTTGTTTTATTATTGACACTTTTATAATGTCTTCTTTATTAATTTATTTATTATTCTACTTTGATTTTCATCCTCCTGGTGGATGTCAATCTCTTGATTTAAAAATCGGATGATCACCTTAATTTTTTACTATTGTAATATATCTCCTAATCTAAACACAATAAAGGATTTATACTCACATATGTATGACCCCATATGTATGTGTACTTTTAATTTTTTGCATACTCCTTCCTTTACTATATCTAGTAAATGTATATCATCTCTTTCTTTACCCCATTTTTGAGTTTGATACGCACTCTTCTTTTGGGCCTTGCCTCAGGAATCCTTAAATAATACTTGGAGTTTTTGAGGGTAATTCATAGAATTTCGCAGAAAAGTGTCGCAAGCGGCTGGCGCAGAGTGTCCGCGTGCGATTGTCTGCGCCAGGCATGTGCGCTAAAACCGATTTCCGCGCACAGCGTATTCATGGATTTAAGGCTCCCAAACCAGCCGTGGCGCAGAGAATCGCAGCGACCCTGCAGCAGCGCCAGTAACGCCCCGAAGAACGCCCTCGCGCAAGGAAAAGCCATCAAAATCGCTAAATCATCGCAAAGGGCTGCGCTAACCCTGGACCAGTTCACCGGGCTGGCAAACAGCAAACGCCAAGCGGGGAACGTGTATTTCAGGGGTGCGCGGGAAGTTCCACACGCGATTGGCCCAGTGCGAGCAAGGTATGTGAATTTCAGGGGTGCGCGGGAAGTTCCACAGGCGATTTCAGCAGGGTACGTGTATTTCAGGGGTTCGCGTGAAGTTTCTCACGCGATCGGGCCTGGGGGAGCGTGCTATGTGTATTACAGGGGTTCGCGTGAACTTACTCACGCGATCGGGCCTGGGGGAGCGGGCTATGTGTATTACAGGGGTTCGCGTGAACTTCCACACGCGATCGGGCCTGGGGGAGCGGGCTACGTGTATGTCAGGGGTTCGCGTGAACTTTCTCACGCGATCGGGCCTGGGGGAGCGGGCTACGTGTATGTCAGGGGTTAGCGTGAACTTTCTCACGCGATCGGGCCTGGGGGAGCGTGCTACGTGTATTACAGGGGTTTGCGTGAAGTTGCACACGCGATTGTCCCAGTGCAAGCAGGGTACGTGTATTTCAGGGGTGCGCGGGAAGTTCCACACGCGATAGTCCCAGTGCGAGCAGGGTACGTGTATTTCAGGGGTGCGCGTGAAGTTGCACACGCGATAGTCCCAGTGCGAGCAGGGTACGTGTATTTCAGGGGTGCGCGGGAAGTTCCACACGCGATAGTCCCAGTGCGAGCAGGGTACGTGTATTTCAGGGGTGCGCGGGAAGTTCCACACGCGATAGTCCCAGTGCGAGCAGGGTACGTGTATTTCAGGGGTGCGCGGGAAGTTCCACACGCGATACCAGCAGGGAATGTGTATTTCAGGGGTTCTGGGGAGTACTACACGTGAATTGGCCGTGTGGGTCCTCCCAGGTGTACGCTCCACAACCTCCACGGCCCCTGCAGGCAGCCCACACCACGGGGGACTACCCTGCACCCCTGCTCATGTCCCGCAGGCAGCCCATTCACCATGGGCATGCCCCCCAGCCAACCCACATGTCACCTTGCACTACTGATCAACAATGCATGTCTCCCACCACCCCCACCCCCCAGCAGTGCAGGGGCAGCCTCCACCAGGCCCCCACTCATGTCCCCTTGCACCCCCACCCCCCAGCATCCAGGGTCACCCTCCACCAGGCCCCCACTCATGTCTCCCACCACCCCCACCCCCCGGCAGTGCAGGGTCACCCTCCACCAGGCCCCCACTCATGTCTCCCACCACCCCCACCCCCCTGCCACCATGGGCAGCCCCCACCAGGCCCCCACTCATGTCTCCCACCACCCCCACCCCACGGTAGTGCAGCGTCACCCTCCACCAGGCCCCCACTCATGTCCCCCTGCACCCCCACCCCCCAGCATCCAGGGTCACCCCCCAGCAGGCCCCCACTCATGTCTCCCACCACCCCCAGCCACCATGGGCAGCCCCCACCAGGCCCCCACTCATGTCTCCCACCACCCCCACCCCCCGGCAGTGCAGGGTCACCCTCCACCAGGCCCCCACTCATGTCCCCCTGCACCCCCACCCCCCAGCATCCAGGGTCACCCTCCACCAGGCCCCCACTCATGTCCCCCTGCACCCCCACCCCCCAGCATCCAGGGTCACCCTCCACCAGGCCCCCACTCATGTCTCCCACCACCCCCACCCCCCAGCATCCAGGGTCACCCTCCACCAAGCCCCCACTCATGTCCCCCTGCACCCCCACCCCCCAGCATCCAGGGTCACCCTCCACCAGGCCCCCACTCATGTCTCCCACCACCCCCACCCCCCGGCAGTGCAGGGTCACCCTCCACAAGGCCCCCACTCATGTCCCTCTGCACCCCCACCCCCAGCATCCAGGGTCACCCTCCACCAGGCCCCCACTCATGTCTCCCACCACCCCCACCCCCCTGCCACCATGGGCAGCCCCCACCAGGCCCCCACTCATGTCTCCCACCACCCCCACCCCCCGGCAGTGCAGGGTCACCCTCCAGCAGGCCCCCACTCATGTCTCCCACCACCCCCACCCCCCTGTCACCATGGGCAGCACCCACCAGGCCCCCACTCATGTCTCCCACCACCCCCACCCCCCTGCCACCATGGGCAGCCCCCATCAGGCCACCACTCATGTCTCCCACCACCCCTACCCCCCGGCAGTGCAGGGGCAGCCTCCAGCAGGCCCCCACTCATGTCTACCACCACCCCCACCCCCCAGCCACCAGGGGCAGCCTCCACCAGGCCCCCACTCATGTGTCCCACCACCCCCACCCCCCAGCCACCAGGGGCAGCCTCCAGCAGGCCCCCACTCATGTCTCCCACCACCCCCACCCCCCGGCAGTGCAGGGGCAGCCTCCAGCAGGCCCCCACTCATGTCTCCCACCACCCCCACCCCCCAGCAGTGCAGGGGCAGCCTCCAGCAGGCCCCCACTCATGTGTCCCACCACCCCCACCCCCCGGCAGTGCAGGGGCAGCCTCCACCAGGCCCCCACTCATGTCCCCCTGCACCCCCACCCCCCTGCCACCATGGGCAGCCCCCACCAGGCCCCCACTCATGTCTCCCACCACCCCCACCCCCCGGCAGTGCAGGGTCACCCTCCACCAGGCCCCCACTCATGTCCCCCTGCACCCCCACCCCCCAGCATCCAGGGTCACCCTCCACCAGGCCCCCACTCATGTCTCCCACCACCCCCACCCCCCGGCAGTGCAGGGGCAGCCTCCACCAGGCCCCCACTCATGTCCCCCTGCACCCACACCCCCCAGCATCCAGGGTCACCCTCCACCAGGCCCCCACTCATGTCCCCCTGCACCCCCACCCCCCAGCATCCAGGGTCACCCTCCACCAGGCCCCCACTCATGTCTCCCACCACCCCCACCCCCCAGCAGTGCAGGGTCACCCTCCACAAGGCCCCCACTCATGTCTCCCACCACCCCCACCCCCCTGCCACCATGGGCAGCCCCCACCAGGCCCCCACTCATGCCTCCCACCACCCCCACCCCCCGGCAGTGCAGGGTCACCCTCCACCAGGCCCCCACTCATGTCCCCCTGCACCCCCACCCCCCAGCATCCAGGGTCACCCTCCACCAGGCCCCCACTCATGTCTCCCACCACCCCCACCCCCCGGCAGTGCAGGGTCACCCTCCACCAGGCCCCCACTCATGTCCCCCTGCACCCCCACCCCCCAGCATCCAGGGTCACCCTCCACAAGGCCCCCACTCATGTTTCCCACCACCCCCACCCCCCGGAAGTGCAGGGTCACCCTCCAGCAGGCCCCCACTCATGTCCCCCTGCACCCCCACCCCCCAGCATCCAGGGTCACCCTCCACTAGGCCCCCACTCATGTCTCCCACCACCCCCACCCCCCGGCAGTGCAGGGTCACCCTCCACCAGGCCCCCACTCATGTCTCCCACCACCCCCACCCCCCTGCCACCATGGGCAGTCCCCACCAGGCCCCCACTCATGTCTCCCACCACCCCCACCCCCCGGCAGTGCAGGGTCACCCTCCACCAGGCCCCCACTCATGTCCCCCTGCACCCCCACCCCCCAGCATCCAGGGTCACCCTCCACCAGGCCCCCACTCATGTCTCCCACCACCCCCACCCCCCGGCAGTGCAGGGGCAGCCTCCACCAGGCCCCCACTCATGTCCCCCTGCACCCCCACCCCCCAGCATCCAGGTTCACCCTCCACCAGGCCCCCACTCATGTCCCCCTGCACCCCCACCCCCCAGCATCCAGGGTCACCCTCCACCAGGCCCCCACTCATGTCTCCCACCACCCCTACCCCCCGGCAGTGCAGGGTCACCCTCCACCAGGCCCCCACTCATGTCTCCCACCACCCCCACCCCCCTGCCACCATGGGCAGCCCCCACCAGGCCCCCACTCATGTCTCCCACCACCCCCACCCCCCGGCAGTGCAGGGTCACCCTCCACCAGGCCCCCACTCATGTCCCCCTGCACCCCCACCCCCCAGCATCCAGGGTCACCCTCCACCAGGCCCCCACTCATGTCTCCCACCACCCCCACCCCCCGGCAGTGCAGGGTCACCCTCCACCAGGCCCCCACTCATGTCCCCCTGCACCCCCACCCCCCAGCATCGAGGGTCACCCTCCACAAGGCCCCCACTCATGTCTCCCACCACCCCCACCCCCCGGCAGTGCAGGGTCACCCTCCAGCATGCCCCCACTCATGTCCCCCTGCACCCCCACCCCCCAGCATCCAGGGTCACCCTCCACCAGGCCCCCACTCATGTCTCCCACCACCCCCACCCCCCGGCAGTGCAGGGTCACCCTCCACCAGGCCCCCACTCATGTCTCCCACCACCCCCAACCCCCTGCCACCATGGGCAGTCCCCACCAGGCCCCCACTCATATCTCCCACCACCCCCACCACCCAGCAGTGCAGGGTCACCCTCCACCAGGCCCCCACTCATGTCCCCCTGCACCCCCACCCCCCAGCATCCAGGGTCACCCTCCACCAGGCCCCCACTCATGTCTCCCACCACCCCCACCCCCCGGCAGTGCAGGGGCAGCCTCCACCAGGCCCCCACTCATGTCCCCCTGCACCCCCACCCCCCAGCATCCAGGGTCACCCTCCACCAGGCCCCCACTCATGTCCCCCTGCACCCCCACCCCCCAGCATCCAGGGTCACCCTCCACCAGGCCCCCACTCATGTCTCCCACCACCCCCACCCCCCGGCAGTGCAGGGTCACCCTCCACCAGGCCCCCACTCATGTCTCCCACCACCCCCACCCCCCTGCCACCATGGGCAGCCCCCACCAGGCCCCCACTCATGTCTCCCACCACCCCCACCCCCCGGCAGTGCAGGGTCACCCTCCACCAGGCCCCCACGCATGTCCCCCTGCACCCCCACCCCCCAGCATCTAGGGTCACCCTCCACCAGGCCCCCACTCATGTCTCCCACCACACCCACCCCCCTGCCACCATGGCCAGCCCCCACCAGGCCCCCACTCATGTCTCCCACCACCCCCACCCCCCGGCAGTGCAGGGTCACCCTCCACCAGGCCCCCACTCATGTCTCCCACCACCCCCACCCCCCGGCAGTGCAGGGTCACCCTCCACCAGGCCCCCACTCATGTCTCCCACCACCCCCACCCCCTGCCACCATGGGCAGCACCCACCAGGCCCCCACTCATGTCTCCCACTACCCCCACCCCCCCTGCCACCATGGGCAGCCCCCACCAGGCCCCCACTCATGTCTCCCACCACCCCCACCCCCCGGCAGTGCAGGGGCAGCCTCCAGCAGGCCCCCACTCATGTCTACCACCACCCCCACCCCCCAGCCACCAGGGGCAGCCACCACCAGGCCGCCACTCATGTCTCCCACCACCCCCACCCCCCGGCAGTGCAGGGTCACCCTCCACCAGGCCCCCACTCATGTCTCCCACCACCCCCACCCCCCTGCCACCATGGGCAGCCCCCACCAGGCCCCCACTCATGTCTCCCACCACCCCCACCCCCCGGCAGTGCAGGGTCACCCTCCACCAGGCCCCCACTCATGTCTCCCACCACCCCCACCCCCCGGCAGTGCAGGGTCACCCTCCACCAGGCCCCCACTCATGTCTCCCACCACCCCACCCCCTGCCACCATGGGCAGCACCCACCAGGCCCCCACTCATGTATCCCACCACCCCCACCCCCCTGCCACCATGGGCAGCCCCCACCAGGCCCCCACTCATGTCTCCCACCACCCCCACCCCCCGGCAATGCAGGGGCAGCCTCCAGCAGGCCCCCACTCATGTCTACCACCACCCCCACCCCCCAGCCACCAGGGGCAGCCACCACCAGGCCCCCACTCATGTGTCCCACCACCCCCACCCCCCAGCCACCAGGGGCAGCCTCCAGCAGGCCCCCACTCATGTCTCCCACCACCCACACCCCCCAGCAGTGCAGGGGCAGCCTCCAGCAGGCCCCCACTCATGTCTCCCACCACCCCCACCCCCCAGCAGTGCAGGGGCAGCCTCCAGCAGGCCCCCACTCATGTGTCCCACCACCCCCACCCCCCAGCAGTGCAGGGGCAGCCTCCACCAGGCCCCCACTCATGTCTCCCACCACCCCCACCCCCCTGCCACCATGGGCAGCCCCCACCAGGCCCCCACTCATGTCTCCCACCACCCCCACCCCCCGGCAGTGCAGGGTCACCCTCCACCAGGCCCCCACTCATGTCCCCCTGCACCCCCACCTCCCAGCATCCAGGGTCACCCTCCACCAGGCCCCCACTCATGTCTCCCACCACCCCCACCCCCCTGCCACCATGACCAGCCCCCACCAGGCCCCCACTCATGTCTCCCACCACCCCCACCCCCCGGCAGTGCAGGGTCACCCTCCACCAGGCCCCCACTCATGTCTCCCACCACCCCCACCCCCCGGCAGTGCAGGGTCACCCTCCACCAGGCCCCCACTCATGTCTCCCACCACCCCCACCCCCCTGCCACCATGGGCAGCACCCACCAGGCCCCCACTCATGTCTCCCACCACCCCCACCCCCCAGCAGTGCAGGGGCAGCCTCCACCAGGCCCCCACTCATGTGTCCCACCACCCCCACCCCCCAGCAGTGCAGGGGCAGCCTCCACCAGGCCCCCACTCATGTCTCCCACTATCCCCACCCCCCGGCAGTGCAGGGGCAGCCTCCACCAGGCCCCCACTCATGTCTCCCACCACCCCCACCCCCCGGCAGTGCAGGGGCAGCCTCCACCAGGCCCCCACTCATGTCTCCCACCACCCCCACCCCCCAGCCACCATGGGCAGCCCCCACCAGGCCCCCACTCATGTCTCCCACCACCCCCACCCCCCGGCAGTGCAGGGTCACCCTCCACCAGGCCCCCACTCATGTCCCCCTGCACCCCCACCCCCCAGCATCCAGGGTCACCCTCCACCAGGCCCCCACTCATGTCCCCCTGCACCCCCACCCCCCAGCATCCAGGGTCACCCTCCACCAGGCCCCCACTCATGTCTCCCACCACCCCCACCCCCCAGCAGTGCAGGGGCAGCCTCCACCAGGCCCCCACTCATGTCTCCCACCACCCCCACCCCCCTGCCACCAGGGGCAGCCTCCAGCAGGCCCCCACTCATGTGTCCCACCACCCCCACCCCCCAGCAGTGCAGGGTCACCCTCCAGCAGGCCCCCACTCATGTCTCCCACCACCCCCACCCCCCTGCCACCATGTGCAGCCCCCACCAGGTCCTCACAATCCCCAATCATGTGCGTAATGGTCAGCCTCCACATTCAAAAAGCCCTACCAAGTAACCCATTCACCCACATGGAAATGGAAATCACATGTTACACCCCCAATGTTCATGAAGCTAATGAACCCATGTCCGTCACACACATTTTTTCCAATTGAATGGGAAAACACACAACATGACATGCATGAAACCATTGAGATGAAACCACACAGTGAACTATGGCAACAAAAATGTATTGAAAAAAAAAAGAATGCTAAAGAAAGAAAACTAACTACAATGTAAATGTGAAAAAATAAGCTGCATGTCCGCATAGAAACACAAAACTGGAAATCCAAATCCTAAAAAATTTTGTCCAAAGTGAAATTAAAAAAAATCTCCATGCAACAAAGAACTATGTACAAAAATAACAAGGGTCCATGATCCCAACTGAACTAAGGAAACCTCCTAAAAAACCTACCTAAATATCAACTATATACAAAAAGTGGAGCAGTGTCCGTCGACTCCAAATCATAATAAGAACGAAAGGAAACCTAAAACTAAAGAACTATATACAAAGGCGGCGGGAAAGTCCAGCGGCTCACTCTGTGGTGTCCCGGGCCAGGGCATCATCGAACTCCTGTTCGATGTCCCGGAGGCGGTCCAGTTCCATGGCCCCGAGGGTCCGCAGGGACGACGCTGTGTCCTCCTCCAACCCCCTGCGGATTGCCTCGAGGCTCTCGGCCCACCTCAGGGCCCTCCGCATGGAGTTCTCCGCCCTGACCATTGTGAGCCGTGCCTCTTCCGCCCGCCGCCGCTCCGCACCTATGGCGTGGCCCAACCGCTGCCACACGGAAGACACTCTCTGTCCTGGGTCCCCCTGCCCTCCGGCCGATGCCTGCCCCTCCGATGTCGAAAGCCCCGAGCCTTCATGTCTCCCACCATGTTGCTGCTGCTGCTGCTCTGCCTCTGCCCGTGCACTGCCTCCTGCTGCCTGCACATCCTCCGCCGGCTGGGGTGCACTTGTTGATGTGGCCACCCCTGCTGGACCTCCGACTCCCGACTGTGACAGGGATGCCTCCTCCACCAGCCTGGCCGCACCGTCAGAGGCAGCTCCACAGGGCACCCAGGTGACTGATGGGTGGGAAGATGGCACAGAGGACGACTGGCGCGTAGGGGGTCCAGTTGAGGAGGGGGTCGGAGCAAGCCCCATCAGACAGCGGAATCCGGCCTGGGTGACCTGTCCCAGCAGGCTGACGTGGTCAACGAGCCATTCGAGATGACGTGCAGTCTCTCCATGAAAAGACTGCAGGTCACCTCGCATGGCCCGTTGACGCAACGCCACACCAGCCAGGACAGGCTCAACCCGGACCTGGATGGCCACGTCCGCAGGCAGAGGAAGGCCAGTTGACGTCAGCTCATCCCCTGCCTGAAAACGGGTCTGGACGTAGGCATCCCTGCTGGTGCAAGATGATGCAGGGACAGGATCGGGGACAGGATTGCACACAGGCACCTCCGCGGCCGCCTGTGCTGCCTCCTGTCCCTGGTCCTGCACTGCACCACTAGCACCAGTGGGATCCCCACCTCCAGACCCTGTCTCTGGTGCTTGCGCGGCCCCCTCCTCCACCAAACCCCCCACCAACCTGGATGACTCCGTGCCATCTTCCGCTGTTGGGCCCTGTGGGGTCCCAGCTGCCCCTTCTGCTGCCGAGGAGTCCAACTGCAACCTCTGCCTCTTGGACCTCCCCCCGGCAGCTTCGGCCTGGGACGCGGCACCGGACTCCTCACTCCCCGACGAGATGACAACACGGGAGGGGAGCCGGGCCTTGCGTCTCCGGCTGGCGGTCGGATCCCCGCCGCTGTGCTCCACAGCACCTTCTCCGCCCTCTTCATCAGTTGACGCTGCAGACAGGGAGAAACAAAACACAGGCATCAGGGCACTGTACAATGGACACATACACGCATGACAGTTGCACATGAGTGGCATTGGCAAACCTCAGACATGTCATCACAATCCCCAACACACATGTCATTGCAACTGGCACACATGAGCCATACCACAGCCATATCGCAACTGCCAGCACCATCCCCACACATACAACAGCATCAGCAGCCAAAGGGGAGCCAGACATCACATGCAACACAGGAAGTGCACCACACATGTACACACACCACCACACTTGCATGCATGTCTACATCTCTGCCAAGTGTCGCACTGTTCAGACGGGCATCCATGTCACATCTGCCAATCAGGCTTCCACATACCGCTGTCACATGCATCCATGTTGCATCACTGTTGCACCCTTGTCAAATACACACACATGCACATGTACACAGTGCTCATACATGCAGTCGAAAACAACATACATGCCTGACATCACGGACATGTCTACTTACATACACATTCATCCAAACATGTGTGCACGCACAACTGCATTTGCCATGCAAGCCCACACACACAAGCACCATCCATGTCTCACACATTACAGCCCTCGCATGTGTCAGCCCCACGGCCCTGTACACCCCCACCCATACTCCACCCCATACAAACAGATGTGCAACCGGCACAATGGCGAATGATCACCACACGCCCTGCTCACAACCAGGATGCATGTACACTCACCGCTCGACTCCAGACGGGTCTGCTTCTCTAGGACCTGGACATGGAGCGCTGGGGATATGCGTTCCAGGACCCCCATCTGTTCTTCCGACAAGTGGCCCCGGCGCCCCTTGGCATCCGCTGCCTTCAAGAGGCGCCGGGCCTTGTTCAGGGTCCTGGACCTGAAGTCCTCCCAGCGCTTCCTGACATGTTGTAAGTCCCGGACTGCCACCCCCTCCGCGTTGATGGCAGTCACGATGTCAGTCCAGATCCAAGTCCGTCCTTCCTTGTCGGCGTGGGAACTTCCAAAGAGGGCATCATACTGCCCCAGGACTTGCTCCACCAGGACACCAACTTCGGTGGCACTGAAGCTGGTGCCCCTCTGCCTCTCTGGCCGGGGGTTGTCAGTGGTCACAGATGGTGTTTGCCCCGACATGAAAACCCCAGAGGCAGGAGTGGGTGGGCAACTGGGTCCTGGGGCTGGGCTGTGGAGCGATGGAATTCCAGTCGGGAGTCTTCGGTTCCAGCAGGGGTGGTCACAGCAACAGCACCCCTGGCTGATGTGCAGGCAGCAAATGGCAGTGCACGTGGGCAGCAGGCAGTCAGGCAGCAGCAAATGGCAGGTGGGAGCGTGCTCGGGGCTCTGGGGGGCAGTAGTTCGGCCTTCTGGGCAGGAGCGTGGTCTTCCGTGTGCTTACGCGTGGCCAGCTTGGTACGGAGTGATTTGGCACGTGAAAATCCTGCACGTCAGCGTGAAAACCGAGGAAAGGCCCTCAGCGCGTAAGCGCGTCAGCACGCATACGCGATTCTATTGGACCAAAGGCCCTCAGCGCGTAAGCGCGTCTGTGACGTGACCCGCACGGGTGTTTCCCACACAGCACGTGATGACAGAGCACACGTGAAAAGACTGCACGTCAGAGTCTCATCGCGTGTGATTGGTGGAAATGGCCGTACACGCAGAAGTGACAAAGCGTGTAATTGGTGGAAATGGCCGTACACGCATAAGTCACAAAGCGTGTAATTGGTGGAAATGGCCCTAGCGCGTACACGCCGCGTAAGTGACGTTGGACTTGTGGGCCTGTATAAAAGGTACGCGTAGAACACCATTTCCTTGTACGTGCTTTTCGTGGAGAGCGAGTGGGTGAATTCTGTACTTCTTGTCGGTTCACACGCGATTTACTTCACGGCGTTTCAAGTTCGTATTCCCTGTTACCTCTGACAGATTTTTCTCTTTTTTCTCTTTTACTGGTTTACCTGGGCCTGTTCCCTCAAACAGTGTTCCCTTCTACTGTTGTCCTGTCTCCTCAGACAGCGTACAAATCTTCTTTTGGCGGGGGTGTTGCCAACCAAACGCGCTCCTTTTTCACGCTCTTTTACCTGGCAGACGGTGAGTCACGCACGTATCTAACATCTGTGCTTGCCCCGTGTGTAGCCTACCCCTTCAGAGGTCATTCTAGGCTGCGTGTGACACGCATATGTTCATTCTTGTGTTACTGGGTGCCACAGCATAGTGCAGGTTTTTCTTTCTGCACACGTGGTCTAGGAGGGGTTGCGTGCACGTCATCTCCCTTTTTTGGGGCTCCTGTGCGTTGCGTGACCCGTCATCTTTCCCCAGGGGTTACAATCAGCCTTGCAAGAGCACTAGGGTACAATTACCATCTGGCACCCAACCCCTTTGACCCCCAATTGCCCAGGACAATATTTGACAGCCACTCCCATACGCACATCAACATCAGTGCCATGGTTGGGAGGCGAGGATTCCGTAAGGGTGGCAAAGGTGGAAGAGCCACAAGTGGTGGCCGTGGTGGATCCGGTAGGGGACGTGGTCGTTACTTGCAGGGTGAGCCTGTCCCCCCATGTGTGGAGGACCAGTCAAGGGCACCCATAATCCCCCCCCTCCCGTTGAGGCTGATGTGGCTGACACCATCCATGCTCAGCCCTTGTTGGACCAGCCCATTGTGGCACCAGACCTGGCTGACTCCATGGCTGACTTCCAGGTCAGCAGGCCTATGACACGTGCGCTGGTGCACGTTGATGTCACCATGCCACGTGCATCTGGGGCAGCAAGGTCATCTGCTGCACCAAGTAGGCAGGGCGGAGAGGCTGCAGGGGCAGCTGCGGCTCCATCCACCCCAGCCCTCACACACCCAGCCCGGACAGTGTCGGTCCTAGTCCATGCTGCTGATATTCCCCCTGACACCATCACACTAGAGCCAATGCCTGCACCAACTCCCATGCTGAGTGTGCAATCCCACACTCCTGATACAGAGTCCACCAGGGCTCCTGCCCCTAGTGTCCAGAGCGGCGCAGGACACTCAGGATCACCACCACCTTCCAAGCGGAAGAGGAAGAGTGCTCGTCCGGCACAGGCTGATGCCCCAGACACGGCTACACAGTCCGGCCCGTCCAGGAAGCCCAGCTTCACGGATGACGAACTGAATGCACTTATCGAGTATGTGTCCGCACATGACAACGAGATGGTCATTGTTGCAGGATCCAAGACCACACCTGCACAACGCCAGGCACACTGGCAGACCGTTGCGGACATCGTAAGTGCCCTTGGAATCGTGAGGCGCACAGCCAATGATTGCTATAAGCGCTGGAATGACCTAAAGCGCAGGGCAAAGAGTAAGCTGGCCTCAAGTCATGCCGCAACTCTAGTGACTGGAGGTGGGTCTCCAGTAGTAGACACGGAACTCACTCCACATGAGTCAGTCGCTGGGACCTACGTCACGGAGGAACAGATCCAAGGCGTGGGAGATCTCCCTGATTACGAGGCATTGTCCGGTGAGTGCACATGCATGTGTGTGTCATCCATGTGCATGGTGTGTGTGAGGGCTTCTGTTTGTGTGCCAGGTGAGAGGGTGTGCGCCTGAGTCGTATGGGTCATCCATGTGCTTCATGCAATACATCCTGCGCAGCTGCATTTGGCCATAGCTGTATCCCTTCTGCCAACAGTAGACATGTAGTCCAACTGCACGCCAGTTGCCCTTGAAGTGTCACCTTGCCACAACATTGTTGCAAAATTTAGCACTGTTCATTTAGTCAGATATTTACCATTCCACCACTTTTACTAGGCATGTCGCAGTCCTCTAGTCACATGTCTGACATGGCTATGGTAAAGTTGAGTGACTTTGTTACCTGGATATCATTTGTTCAAACATGTCCCTGTGCAATTGCACCATTTCGGACTGGCAGCTCCAGGTGAAGAATCTGACCTGTTAGAATTAGAAAAGCTATTACATGGGGGAACTGGACAGTATGCATAGGTGCTGCCCTCCTCTCCATCTTCACTCAATAGCAATGGTACATGCCATCTGTGTGATGGCATGTGTGTTTCACCTGCCAATCACATGCCAATGTGTGATGCCACTGCCAGGCAGCATGCAGAAAATGTGTTCATCTTCAATCTTGGTGTCATCAGTGTGTGCCATTTGCCTGCCCTTCATACGCAGTGAGGCTGCATGCATGGGAGGGTTTTAGTCATGTGGGACATGTGTCAAACAAGTACTGTTTCTCTTGCTTCTCAGCCCTCATTGTGTGCCATGGTGCTAATGCCTGTTTCCATTTCTTTGTTTTTATGTCTTTGCAGGGGAAGACGCACCTGATACTGCTGGGGTTGTGGAGATGGTGCTGACCCAGGAGGGGCCCGAGGGCCGACCAACCACCAGTGAGGGACGTGGTGTGGTGGTGGGTGAGAACCCACAAGTGCTGCAGGTCCTGCTCTCAAGGGGTGTCTCTGGCTGCACCTCCCCCGAGCTGTACTCAGGTGTTGATTCGGATGAGACCTACGTGCCGTCGCAGGTGAGTGTTCCAGGGAGGGATTCTGTTCTGTCTCACCCACCTGCACCAGGGTCAGAACCCTCAATGGGGATGTCAGTGTTGGCAGCTACGCCTTTGGTGGTTACGGATGCAGGGTCACACTCCGCGACATCTGATCCTGTTCCTGGGCCAGCAGATCAGAGGGGGAATGCAGTCCTGCAGCCTCAGGCAATGTCGGCACAGCAAGGCGCAGTTCGCCTTGCCCCAGACAGGTGTGGTGCCCGCCGACGTGGTGGCCGTACGGCACCTGGCAATACTGCATGGGAGCAATCCATTTACGGTATGACAACCCAACAGGCAGCATCATCCGAGATGATGGCTCAGGCCATGGATAGGGTGGCCACTTCCATTGTCCCCCCTGAAAGGCTGATGGAGCGACTAGAGCAGGCAACCGACACCATCTGCCAGTCACACAGGGAGGACATGTTGGGGTCCAACAGGGACAGGCGGGCGGCACTGGCGACTCTGCAGAAGGCCATCTCCATTGAGTCCCAGGGCCACAGGGAAGCCCTGAGGCAGGAGCTCCTTCAATTCAGGACGACTCTTGTTGAGCTTGAGGCTTCTACACACCAAAGGACAGAACAGCAGCTGGAGCGTCTCACCCGTACGCTCTCAGCTGAGATGCAGGCAACGAGGGCGGAGGTCCGGGCATCCCGTGAGTTGTTGCATGGGGACCTCCGCACACTCATCCTCCAGAACCAGACCTACCACACCCGCATGCTTGCAGCCATGGAGGAGCAGACTAGGGCCTTGCGTGGGCTGCCTCCCATAGTGCAACCACCTCCGGATGCAGCTGCACAGGGTGATAATAGCGACAGCAGTGATACTCCCACAATAGGGTAGCCGTGTGGGCCATGAGCCCATGGAGGTGTTTTTTTTTCCCAGGATCCACGCAGGTGGGTTCTGGTGTGCATCCTGTCCTCGGACCTCCTGGGTGGCATCCCCAACCCCCCCGGGCCCTTCAATGGCCATTTTTTATTTTTATTTTTATTTTTTTTTATTTTTATTTTTATTTATTTTATTCCCAATTTTTTTGGGACGATTTGTTGGCTTCCGTGGTTCCTGTGGGCATACGCTGCATTGTGGCTGGGCACATGCAGGCTTGTAATGTATTTGGTTCAGATGCTTGGGTTTGAGTCACACACACCCCTCCTGCTTCCCGTTTCCATGGGCTTGCAAAGGGTGTGCCCAAGTGACAGTGAATTACACAGTGACGTTGGACTCCCATGAGCTGTGTGGGCAGTCTGTAGTCAATACTGTGTATACATTCCTAGTGCATAATGCTGTTGTGTTGTACACTGCATGTTGCATTGATGTGTAACTCATCTTCTGTGTCTACCTCCCAATTTGCAGGTCCCTTCCTCATGTCTACACAAGGACCTCTAGTCTGGAGATGTGGTCCATATTGGCAGCAGTGCACCTACAACTCTACATGGCGCCAACACTGCACAGTTGGTAGTGGTGGGAGTGCAGGCATTTCCAGGTGGTGAGACTACTAATATTATACATTAGTGATGTCATGTTAATGGTAGTACGTGCTCAAGTTTGTTGTTGGTCCGGCATTACTGTGAGCATTTCAGGTGTTGCAAGTTTCTAATAGGGACACTGTACATTGTGACACTAGTGTCATGTTGTGGGGATTACTTTGTTTACGTGCAAATAGCATGACATGGCACGGTGTGTCGTGTGGCGGTGCTGGGGTTGGGTTGGCTGACATGGCACTGTCCTCTTGTTGCATTTTGCAAGTGGGTATTCATTTCAGCTGCTTGAATTTGTAACTTCACGAAACTGCATTGGTGGTGTCAGTGTGGGTAGGGATGCACACATTGTGACACTTCCAGGTGAACAATCTCAGGCTGATATGGTTTTCACGGTTATTTCTCCAGACATTCAGGATCAGTGTCAGGTTGAGTCATCATTGATTGTCAGATGGAATGTGCCAGGGCAGTGTGCACTCCACAGGAGTGTGATTTCTATGTGAAGTAATTAGCCACTAGCTGTGTACGGGCTGCCTCCCCCCGTGCCCTTTCCCCTCCCATGCGCAGTGGCTGTGCATGTGGTTGGGGATGGGGGGGCACCACCATGTCCACGGCCAGGCCCCGGCGTGTTGCAACGTTGTGCAGGACACATGCTGCCACTATGATCCTGCACACTACTGGGGGAGCGTACAACAGCTGGCCGCCAGAACGGTCAAGGGAGCGAAAGCGTGACTTCAGCACTCCAAATGTGCGCTCCACTATGCCCCGGGTTGTAATGTGGGCTGCGTTATATCTTACCTGGGGTGGCGTGGTGGGGTTCCGAATTGGCGTCATCATGTGGGGGCTGAGAGGGTAGGCACTGTCCCCTGTGGAGGTGGTGATTGGTATCATTGGTGGGGTTGTGACCTTGCTCAGTATCTGACATGCATGCATGTGCAGTGGCATTCATACTCACCAAGCAGCCATGTATCGCCATGCCGGCCAGCTTCTAGGTCCCGGCTTAGGGTGGACATTCGGTAAATGAAGCTGTCGTGGGTTGACCCAGGATAGTTGGCATATAGTGAGGTGATGATTCCCTTGGCATTACATACTACCTGCACGTTGATGGAATGCCAGTGCTTGCGGTTCCTATAGATGTGCTCAGATGCCCTGGGGGGACGTAGAGCCACATGGGTGCAGCCAATGGCACCTAGCACTTTGGGGAATCGTGCCACAGCGTAGAAATCCAGGGCGGCAGCATGCCTTTCTGCAGGTGTTCTGGGCAGGTATATGTGCCTGCGGACTGATGGGCGTGCAGTGATGATGTTCAAGACCTGGTGTAGGCACCGTGACTGGGTGGCCTGTGATACACCACCCACAATGGCACTTGTCCGCTGAAATGATCCAGTGGCTAAGAAGTGCAGTACATTGAGGACCTTCTCCAGGGGGCTGAGTGCTTGGGAGCACAGGGTGGGTGATGTGAGGTCGTCCTCCCACTCACTCACCAGGTCCAGTATGATGTGTGGTGGAAACCTGTACCTCCCATGCACCTGGTCATCAGGCATCCCGAAAAGGCTGGTTCTGGGTGTGAATATTCTGGCCCTGACTATCCTCCTCCTCCTCCTTTGGTAGGCCACGGCCACTGCTGCTAGGAACGGTATGTTCATCCTGGGTCTGAGCTAGTTATTTTCTTAGGGCGCAAATTAATGCGTTGCGCGTGTTGTAGGCGATCGTGTGACCCGCGCACCCCTCCAATCCAGTGCCCAGTACAATAGCGTGTGGAAATTGGCGCGCACACCGGGATACAGGTGCGCTGACGTACTTGCGTGTGTAAGTGTCCGCGCACACCTGATATACACGTACATAGGCCAATCGCGTGTACACGCACTTTTGTCCAATTACACGCGATGAGACTCTGACGTGCTGTCCAATTACACGCGATGAGACTCTGACGTGCAGTCTTTCCACGTGTGCTCTGTCATCACGTGGTGTGTGGGAAACACCCGTGCGGGTCACGTCACAGACGCGCTTGCGCGCTGAGGCCCTTTGGTCCAATGGATTCGCGTATGCGTGCTGACGCGGTTACGCGCTAAGGGCCTTTCCTCGGTTTTCACGCTGACGTGCAGGATTTTCACGTGCCAAATCACTCCGTACCAAGCTGGCCACGCGTAAGCACACGGAAGACCACGCTCCTGCCCAGAAGGCCGAACTACTGCCCCCCAGAGCCCCGAGCACGCTCCCACCTGCCATCTGCTGCTGCCTGACTGCCTGCTGCCCACGTGCACTGCCATTTGCTGCCTGCACATCAGCCAGGGGTGCTGTTGCTGTGACCACCCCTGCTGGAACCGAAGACTCCCGACTGGAATTCCATCGCTCCACAGCCCAGCCCCAGGACCCAGTTGCCCACCCGCTCCTGCCTCTGGGGTTGTCATGTCGGGGCATACAACATCTGTGACCACTGACAACCCCCGGCCAGAGAGGCAGAGGGGCACCAGCTTCAGTGCCACCGAAGTTGGTGTCCTGGTGGAGCAAGTCCTGGGGCAGTATGATGCCCTCTTTGGAAGTTCCCGCGCCGACAAGGAAGGACGGACTCGGATCTGGACTGACATCGTGACTGCCATCAACGCGGAGGGGGTGGCAGTCCGGGACTTACAACATGTCAGGAAGCGCTGGGAGGACTTCAGATCCAGGACCCTGAACAAGGCCCGGCGCCTCTTGAAGGCAGCGGATGCCAAGGGGCGCCGGGGCCACTTGTCGGAAGAACAGATGGGGGTCCTGGAACGCATATCCCCAGCGCTCCACGTCCAGGTCCTAGAGAAGCAGACCCGTCTGGAGTCGAGCGGTGAGTGTACATGCATCCTGGTTGTGAGCAGGGCGTGTGGTGATCATTCGCCATTGTGCCGGTTGCACATCTGTTTGTATGGGGTGGAGTATGGGTGGGGGTGTACAGGGCCGTGGGGCTGACACATGCGAGGGCTGTAATGTGTGAGACATGGATGGTGCTTGTGTGTGTGGGCTTGCATGGCAAATGCAGTTGTGCGTGCACACATGTTTGGATGAATGTGTATTTAAGTAGACATGTTCGTGATGTCAGGCATGTATGTTGTTTTCGGCTGCATGTATGAGCACTGTGTACATGTGCATGTGTGTGTATTTGTCAAGGGTGCAACAGTGATGCTACATGGATGCATGTGACAGCGGTATGTGGAAGCCTGATTGGCAGATGTGACATGGATGCACGTCTGAACAGTGCGACACTTGGCAGAGGTGTAGACATGCATGCAAGTGTGGTGGTGTGTGTACATGTGTGGTGCACTTCCTGTGTTGCATGTGATGTCTGGCTCCCCTTTGGCTGCTGATGCTGTTGTATGTGTAGGGATGGGGGTGGCAGTTGCAAAATGGCTGTGGTATGGCTCATGTGTGACAGTTGCAATGACATGTGTGTTGGGGATTGTGATGACATGTCTGAGGTTTGCCAATGCCACTCATGTGGACCTGTCATGCGTGTATGTGTCCATTGTACAGTGCCCTGATGCCTGTGTTTTGTTTCTCCCTGTCTGCAGCGTCAACTGATGAAGAGGGCGGAGAAGGTACTGTGGAGCACAGCGGCGGGGATCCGACCGCCAGCCGGAGACGCAAGGCCCGGCTCCCCTCCCGTGTTGTCATCTCGTCGGGGAGTGAGGAGTCCGGTGCCGCGTCCCAGGCTGCAGCTGCCGGGGGGAGGTCCAAGAGGCGGAGGTTGCAGTTGGACTCCTCGGCAGCAGAAGGGGCAGCTGGGACCCCACAGGGCCCAACAGGGGAAGATGGCACGGAGTCATCCAGGTTGGTGGGGGGTTTGGTGGAGGAGGGGGCCGCGCAAGCACCAGAGACGGGGTCTGGAGGTGGGGATCCCACTGGTGCTAGTGGTGCAGTGCAGGACCAGGGACAGGAGGCAGCACAGGCGGCCGCGGAGGTGCCTGTGTGCAATCCTGTCCCCGATCCTGTCCCTGCATCATCTTGCACCAGCAGGGATGCCTACGTCCAGACCCGTTTTCAGGCAGGGGATGAGCTGACGTCAACTGGCCTTCCTCTGCCTGCGGACGTGGCCATCCAGGTCCGGGTTGAGCCTGTCCTGGCTGGTGTGGCGTTGCGTCAACGGGCCATGCGAGGTGACCTGCAGTCTTTTCATGGAGAGACTGCACTTCATCTCGTATGGCTCGTTGACCACGTCAGCCTGCTGGGACAGGTCACCCAGGCCGGATTCCTCCGTCTGATGGGGCTTGCTCCGACCCCCTCCTCAACTGGACCCCCTACGTGCCAGTCGTCCTCTGTGCCATCTTCCCACCCATCAGTCACCTGGGTGCCCTGTGGAGCTGCCTCTGACGGTGCGGCCAGGCTGGTGGAGGAGGCATCCCTGCCACAGTCGGGAGTCGGAGGTCCAGCAGGGGTGGCCACATCAACAAGTGCACCCCAGCCGGCGGAGGATGTGCAGGCAGCAGGAGGCAGTGCACGGGCAGAGGCAGAGCAGCAGCAGCAGCAACATGGTGGGAGACATGAAGGCTCGGGGCTTTCGACATCGGAGGGGCAGGCATCGGCCGGAGGGCAGGGGGACCCAGGACAGAGAGTGTCTTCCGTGTGTCAGCGGTTGGGCCACGCCATAGGTGCGGAGCGGCGGCGGGCGGAAGAGGCGCGGCTCACAATGGTCAGGGCGGAGAACTCCATGCGGAGGGCCTTGAGGCGGGCCGAGTGCCTCGAGGCAATCCGCAGGGAGTTGGAGGAGGACACAGCGTCGTCCCTGCGGACCCTCGGGGCCATGGAACTGGACCGCCTCCGGGACATCGAACAGGAGTTCGATGATGCCCTGGCCCGGGACACCACGGAGTGAGCCGCTGGACTAGCCCGCCGCCTTTGTATATAGTTATTTAGTTTTAGGTTTCCTTTCTTTCGAATTATGATTTGGAGTCGACGGACACTGCTCCACTTTTTGTATATAGTTGATTTTTAGGTAGGTTTTTTTAGTAGGTTTCCTTTGTTCAGTTGGGCTCATGGACACTTGGTAGTTTTTTATACGGACATGCATGTTTTTTGTTCTCATTCACATTGTAGTTATTTTTCTTTCTTTTGCATTCTTAATTTTTTTTAATACAATTTTGTTAGCATACTTCACTGTGTGGTATCATCTCATTGGTTTCATGCATGTCATGTTGTGTGTTTTCCCATTATATTGCAACCATTGTGTGTGACGGACATGGGTTCATTAGCTTCATGAACATTGGGGGTGTAACATGTGATTTCCATTTCCATGTGGGTGAATGGGTTACTTGGTAGGGCTTTTTGGATGTGGAGGCTGTCCATTACGCACATGATTGGGGATTGTGAGCACCTGGTGGAGGCTGCCCCTGGTGGCTGGGGGGTGGTGGGAGACATGAGTGGGGGCCTGCTGGAGGCTGCCCCTGCACTGCTGGGGGGTGGGGGTGGTGGGAGACATGAGTGGGGGCCTGCTGGAGGCTGCCCCTGGTGGCTGGGGGGTGGGGGTGGTGGGAGACATGAGTGGGGGCCTGCTGGAGGCTGCCCCTGCACTGCTGGGGGGTGGGGGAGGTGGGAGACATGAGTGGGGGCCAGCTGGAGGCTGCCCCTGGTGGCTGGGGGGTGGGGGTGGTGGGACACATGAGTGGGGGCCTGCTGGAGGCTGCCCCTGCACTGCTGGGGGTGGGGGTGGTGGGAGACATGAGTGGGGGCCTGCTGGAGGCTGCCCCTGCACTGCTGGGGGGTGGGGGTGGTGGGACACATGAGTGGGGGCCTGCTGGAGGCTGCCCCTGGTGGCTGGGGGGTGGGGGTGGTGGGAGACATGAGTGGGGGCCTGCTGGAGGCTGCCCCTGCACTGCTGGGGGGTGGGGGTGGTGGTACACATGAGTGGGGGCCTGCTGGAGGCTGCCCCTGCACTGCTGGGGGGTGGGGGTGGTGGGAGACATGAGTGGGGGCCTGCTGGAGGCTGCCCCTGCACTGCTGGGGGGTGGGGGTGGTGGGACACATGAGTGGGGGCCTGCTGGAGGCTGCCCCTGGTGGCTGGGGGGTGGGGGTGGTGGGACACATGAGTGGGGGCCTGCTGGAGGCTGCCCCTGGTGGCTGGGGGGTGGGGGTGGTGGGACACATGAGTGGGGGCCTGCTGGAGGCTGCCCCTGCACTGCTGGGGGGGTGGGGGTGGTGGGAGACATGAGTGGGGGCCTGCTGGAGGCTGCCCCTGCACTGCTGGGGGGTGGGGGTGGTGGGACACATGAGTGGGGGCCTGCTGGAGGCTGCCCCTGGTGGCTGGGGGGTGGGGGTGGTGGGACACATGAGTGGGGGCCTGCTGGAGGCTGCCCCTGGTGGCTGGGGGGTGGGGGTGGTGGGAGACATGAGTGGGGGCCTGCTGGAGGCTGCCCCTGCACTGCTGGGGGGTGGGGGTGGTGGGACACATGAGTGGGGGCCTGCTGGAGGCTGCCCCTGGTGGCTGGGGGGTGGGGGTGGTGGGAGACATGAGTGGGGGCCTGCTGGAGGCTGCCCCTGCACTGCTGGAGGGTGGGGGTGGTGGGACACATGAGTGGGGGCCTGCTGGAGGCTGCCCCTGGTGGCTGGGGGGTGGGGGTGGTGGGACACATGAGTGGGGGCCTGCTGGAGGCTGCCCCTGGTGGCTGGGGGGTGGGGGTGGTGGGAGACATGAGTGGGGGCCTGCTGGAGGCTGCCCCTGCACTGCTGGGGGGTGGGGGTGGTGGGACACATGAGTGGGGGCCTGCTGGAGGCTGCCCCTGGTGGCTGGGGGTGGGTATGGTGGGACACATGAGTGCGGGCCTGGTGGAGGCTGCCCCTGCACTGCTGGGGGGTGGGGGTGGTGGGAGACATGAGTGGGGGGCTGCTGGAGGCTGCCCCTGGTGGCTGGGGGGTGGGGGTGGTGGGACACATGAGTGGGGGCCTGCTGGAGGCTGCCCCTGGTGGCTGGGGGGTGGGGGTGGTGGGAGACATGAGTGGGGGCCTGCTGGAGGCTGCCCCTGCACTGCTGGGGGGTGGGGGTGGTGGGAGACATGAGTGGGGGCCTGCTGGAGGCTGCCCCTGGTGGCTGGGGGGTGGGGGTGGTGGGACACATGAGTGGGGGCCTGCTGGAGGCTGCCCCTGGTGGCTGGGGGGTGGGGGTGGTGGGACACATGAGTGGGGGCCTGCTGGAGGCTGCCCCTGGTGGCTGGGGGGTGGGGGTGGTGGGACACATGAGTGGGGGCCTGCTGGAGGCTGCCCTGGTGGCTGGGGGGTGGGGGTGGTGGGAGACATGAGTGGGGGCCTGCTGGAGGCTGCCCCTGCACTGCTGGGGGGTGGGGGTGGTGGGACACATGAGTGGGGGCCTGCTGGAGGCTGCCCCTGGTGGCTGGGGGGTGGGGATGGTGGGACACATGAGTGGGGGCCTGGTGGAGGCTGCCCCTGCACTGCTGGGGGGTGGGGGTGGTGGGAGACATGAGTGGGGGGCTGCTGGAGGCTGCCCCTGGTGGCTGGGGGGTGGGGGTGGTGGGACACATGAGTGGGGGCCTGCTGGAGGCTGCCCCTGGTGGCTGGGGGGTGGGGGTGGTGGGAGACATGAGTGGGGGCCTGCTGGAGGCTGCCCCTGCACTGCTGGGGGGTGGGGGTGGTGGGAGACATGAGTGGGGGCCTGCTGGAGGCTGCCCCTGGTGGCTGGGGGGTGGGGGTGGTGGGACACATGAGTGGGGGCCTGCTGGAGGCTGCCCCTGGTGGCTGGGGGGTGGGGGTGGTGGGACACATGAGTGGGGGCCTGCTGGAGGCTGCCCCTGGTGGCTGGGGGGTGGGGGTGGTGGGACACATGAGTGGGGGCCTGCTGGAGGCTGCCCCTGGTGGCTGGGGGGTGGGGGTGGTGGGAGACATGAGTGGGGGCCTGCTGGAGGCTGCCCCTGCACTGCTGGGGGGTGAGGGTGGTGGGAGACATGAGTGGGGGCCTGCTGGAGGCTGCCCCTGGTGGCTGGGGGGTGGGGGTGGTGGGAGACATGAGTGGGGGCCTGCTGGAGGCTGCCCCTGCACTGCTGGGGGGTGGGGGTGGTGGGAGACATGAGTGGGGGCCTGCTGGAGGCTGCCCCTGGTGGCTGGGGGGTGGGGGTAGTGGGACACATGAGTGGGGGCCTGCTGGAGGCTGCCCCTGCACTGCTGGGGGGTGGGGGTGGTGGGAGACATGAGTGGGGGCCTGCTGGAGGCTGCCCCTGCACTGCTGGGGGGTGGGGGTGGTGGGACACATGAGTGGGGGCCTGCTGGAGGCTGCCCCTGGTGGCTGGGGGGTGGGGGTGGTGGGAGACATGAGTGGGGGCCTGCTGGAGGCTGCCCCTGGTGGCTGGGGGGGGTGGTGGGACACATGAGTGGGGGCCTGCTGGAGGCTGCCCCTGGTGGCTGGGGGGTGGGGGTGGTGGGGGACATGAGTGGGGGCCTGCTGGAGGCTGCCCCTGCACTGCTGGGGGGTGGGGGTTGTGGGACACATGAGTGGGGGACTGCTGGAGGCTGCCCCTGGTGGCTGGGGGGTGGGGGTGGTGGGACACATGAGTGGGGGCCTGGTGGAGGCTGCCCCTGCACTGCTGGGGGGTGGGGGTGGTGGGAGACATGAGTGGGGGCCTGCTGGAGGCTGCCCCTGGTGGCTGGGGCGTGGGGGTGGTGGGACACATGAGTGGGGGCCTGCTGGAGGCTGCCCCTGGTGGCTGGGGGGTGGGGGTGGTGGGACACATGAGTGGGGGCCTGGTGGAGGCTGCCCCTGCACTGCTGGGGGGTGGGGGTGGTGGGAGACATGCATTGTTGATCAGTAGTGCAAGGTGACATGTGGGTTGGCTGGGGGCATGCCCATGGTGGATGGGCTGCCTGCGGGACATGAGCAGGGGTGCAGGGTAGTCCCCCGTGGTGTGGGCTGCCTGCAGGGGCCGTGGAGGTTGTGGAGCGTACACCTGGGAGGACCCACAAGGCCAATTCACGTGTAGTACTCCCCAGAACCCCTGAAATACACATACCCTGATGGAATAGCGTGTGCAACTTCCCGCGCACCCATGTGATACACGTACCCTGCTCGCACTGGCCGATTCGCGTGTGGAACTTCCCGCGCACCCCTGAAATGCACGTACCCTGCAGAATTTGCGTGTGGAACTTCCCGCGCACCCCTGAAATACACGTACCCTGCTCGCACTGGCCCAATCGCGTGTGGAACTTCCTGCGCACCCCTGAAATACACGTACCCTGCTCGCACTGGGACTATCGCGTGTGTTACTTCCCGCGCACCCCTGAAATACACATACTCTGATGGAATCGCGTGTGGAACTTCCCGCGCACCCCTGAAATACACGTACCCTGCTCGCACTGGCCCAATCGCGTGTGGAACTTCCCGCGCACCCCTGAAATACACGTACCCTGCTCGCACTGGGACTATCGCGTGTGGCACTTCCCACGCACCCCTGAAATACACGTACCCTGCTCGCACTGGCCCATTCGCGTGTGGAACTTCACGCGCACCCCTGAAATCCACGTACCTGGCCAAATCGCGTGTGACACTTCCCGCGCACCCCGGTATACACGCACACGTATTTTTTGTCAGCGGGTCCGTGTTTGTGGGTACCCCTTTGCACGTCATTTGTCCTGGAGGGCCACAGTATAGGACATTCATCATGGCAGTATATAGGTGCTATTTGTTGGCGCACCTTTTGGCTCACATTTCTTACAGCCGCAGAGACGCTACCGCCTGCTTTCTTGTGGCGGTCGTGTTTGTGCCTGTGCGCTGGTTTGAGCGTGCGCTTTTTTGCCCTATTCTATTCCATGAATACGTGTTGTAGGCTAGCGTGTGGGCGTTCCGCGCACTTGTACCCTGTACTTCCCCCGTGACGCCCACGTTTTGGCAAGTTGTTCCCCATTCCGAGTGTTACGCCCGTGTTCCGCCTACTTTTGTTGCGTGCGCCGCGCTATGTGCGATTTTCGCTCTGGCCTGTGCGATTTTCGCTGTGACCTGGCGCACGCTGTTAGATGGCCTGTGCGCCAACGTGCGCCGCGCACTTTTTTATCGCACATCCGCTGGTTTTCTCGCGCACGGACTTCCATGAATCGATGTGCGCTGCTTTTCGTGCGATTTTCACACTTGCACTGCGAATTTCGCTATTCCACTGCGATTCGCACGTTTTTGCCCACTTGCGCCGCGATAATTATTCCATGAATCGGCCTGTTTTTGCGTACCTTTCTGCCCCTCTTTGAAGCAGGAATCGAGGTATCTATTTATTGTCTTTCTAATCCCCAAGTTACTTATATACATTTGTTTATAATACAGTCCCCCCCCCTATATTTGCCACTTTTGATGCCCTTCTTACATCTGTGGCTCTTCTCGAGTGCCTCTGCACCAACTCTTCCCCAATCGACCAGTTCGCCTTCAGTCCACAGGGCACATGAGGGGACCGGACACACATTTCTTCAAAGGGGCACCTGCCGTCCGATTCTTTTCACACGTGTGTATTGCGCACCACTCTCCACAGGAAGCTCCACGATCTTCCGGCTAATGACGAAAGTCATTGATTATCTGATTGTCTAGATCTAGGCCCACGTTGACTGGACCAGAACCAGCCTCTGCTACCAAAATGTGCTCTAGCACCTTGAAGTGTCTCATGTGCTAGAAGGAATTACCAATAATGATCTCAGAACCAAACAGCAAGATAGAATCAAAGAATTTGGCAAAGTACTTATTGTCAGCTCGAATAAAGTAGGGCAATCTGGCGATCAACAAACTTTAGTCCACGCACGCACACTTCACTTTTGATTAAAAAAAATGTTATACCTCAAAGTACATCAGCTATGATGTCATCCTACATGGCAAACTGTAAAACCGATTGAAGGGAGGGATTGGTTAAGGGAACATATATGCCTATATATCATATCAGTATTAGTTATACGTCTGGATGCCCCTTATCTAATCGGCACGCCTTGAACCACCTCTAAATATGTATAATACAGATTATAGCAGAATAAAAGCTGTGAGTTGGCCTTTGCAAGATTGTATACAATTTTGCAACATATACCCTCTGATTGGTTGGTGTTCTCTCCCAACCTCTGACTTTCGGCTTGTTAGCAGCATGTAAGCAAAACTAAACTTAGGTGCAGAGTGCAACATCAGACTACTACCCACTTGCCCAAGCCCCAAGCCAAGGCTTCTTCTTTATAGTTGACCTTGAAACCTGCCCTCTGTTCTGGGACTTGTAGGCAAACCATTATCTTTGTCTGTAGCCCAATGAATAGCCCTTGTTTTTGACTTCTGAGTCACATGTGAGGAGACCACGATTTTGTACATTTCGTCCTTTTAATTACTGCTATTTGATTTAATTAAGCTGGGTGACATTACTCTTCTTGGCATCTGGAGACTTGCTCACTCCACCTTGCATAGGCTTTTCACCTATTTGATTGTCCACTACTTGGCTCTTGCAGATGGTTTCTTCTTTGGTTAAACTAAGAGAAATATGTCTTACGTACATTTCCTATCATCTTGACTCCCTTTGTGCCTTGCAATTATTCCTTGATGTGGCATCCTTGATCCTGGGCCAATAGAATCCTCTGTGTTCCTCACACAAAGCTGTTTTCCAGCATCCCCTGACTCTGCAGCAATCGTCTGTCTCTGAGGTAGATTGATTGGTTTCAACATGAGTCTGACGTCCATCTTTCCATAATGGCCACCTTAGCCACGTTATGGTTTCTTCTGCAGCAAGCTTCTATATGTTTCAGCTACCCCACATTTCTCAGTATGTACATTCACTGTATCTCGCCTCATTTATTTCATTGATGCATATGATTTCTTCGTCTTCGATTACATGTTTTTCTTATCACTTCCCTTTACATCTTTAGCCTTGAAATATTTGCATGTCATTTCAGTGCGTCTTTGTATCTTTCCCTCATGACATCACTCATCAGATTTTTTCAGTGTGAGGGCACATACAATACAGTCATCTGAGTGCATATCATCTCTCATACACTCGATGCAGTATTGGCGCAATACCTCGTGTCCCACATACAGCTCTTCTCCTGCTATTTCAATATAATGGAGGTGAGGGAGCGGGAGCTAGCGATGATGTGTCCACCTGCTCCTCTACATTATTAATGGAGTTAGGATGGCATTAGCAAAGAAGTGTTGTGTGTGCTGTAGGAAGGAAGCATGTAGCCTTGGTGTTTCTGGCCCTGGCTTGGTAATTTGTGCTCATTTTCTAAAGCCCAGGCCAGCGTTGGACCACTGATCACCCACCCCTCCCCACCCCTCTCCATACCAGCAAGAAGCAGAGGAGCTCTAAACAACGTGCAAAATCAAACTGTTAGTAAACCTCTTTGCAGCAGGACATGGGCTACCCACTGAGTTTCTAACTTTTCTAATGCCAACATGATACATAAACCACAGGCACCAAGGATCGCTTTTCAGAGCATCAACATTGGCCCCTTTTTATTTAAAACATAGAATAATCACTAAATGAACCATATTAATTTTGAGCCACCTAACAATTCTATTACCCTTCCCTTTCCTATGTTAGTGTTATTTTCTTCTTAGGTATCACACTCATCAGTTCACATTCTCTGAACGGCGCAGAGTAGAGACTCTTAAGTTTGAACTGATGGGACATACCCCTTGTCGCAGCACCAACTGTGGATGAGGGGCCACAATATGGCCCCCCGTGAGTGGTCACTTTCAATGGGCGGCATTTTGCAGGGGTATAACTCTTTATTAACTATATTTAAATCCCCATCTATGAAATAAATAAAATGTATATATATATATATATATATATATACATATATATATATATATATATATACACACACACACACCTAAAAAAAAATACATAAATAACAGCCACATCCTTCTCAGTACCTTTATTCTCAATACCTTTATCCAGATGGTTGATGGCTTTGGGCAGAGCCTGCCCTCCCTACTGTTTAGCAGGGCTAGCCTACCCCGCAGCCACTGTTCTAAGTTTCTAGCAGTGCCTTGTCCACCCCATGGGAAACCACCAGGTCACAGAGCCCAGGGAGTTAAGTCCTTCCATTTCTGCAGCAACCTATTCAGCACGTTGGGTGCCACTGGCAGAACTGCGCCCTGGATGACCACTGTAATCACCACCAGTGGGCCCACACATTTAAATCTTCTGGCAGTGCCCTGTGCCATGGGGGAAGGGGGTGCCACGTTCACCACCACCAGCCTGGCAGAGATTCACCATCTTTGCAGTGGCCCCCTGCCTTGGGAGGCCACTGTACACACTGCCGCTGTCATGGGAACACCGCCTTCAAAACTGCGCATCTGCAGCATGTCTTGTAGTGGATGTAACCATTAATTACCTCGTCTGTGCTTGTGCAGTGCAGGAGGGGGAGTTCACCGCTGGCTCTCCGTGCTCCAGTGCCAATGGAGGAGGTGCTGGAGCTCTCTCCACCCAGGGCACCTCACCCTTAGCATCCTAGGGAGGAGGCCCCTTCACTGCCCCACCCTCTTCACATCAGGTGGGGTGGACTTTGATGCAGATGCCCACAATACCCCAGGAGGCATCTGGCATATGTGGCCCAGAGGGTAGTTCTTGAGGACCTGCACAGTCTCAGGTTGGGCCCACAAGTGTTAGGCCATGACACCAAGTCCGACCTGCTCACATGGCCCAGGGTTGGGCAGCATTGATGTTCTCCCGGTCCACCCCACACATGCAGCCAGGGGTTTCTTTCTTCTGTACCCTCCTGACCTGGCGCCTAGGTGGACTGACTTGGGGGTAGGTCCTGTAGATGCCTGGATTGGGGCCCATGGATAAGCCGGGTCACTCCCAGCATACGTGGCCCAGAAGATATAGTTCAGTAAGATCCTGGGGGCCGCTCACCCGCACCGGGGCTCAGGCCTTAGCCTCTTACTGTGGAAAAAAACATGAACTCCAACTGTTTTTCCCTCTCAACATTCTCTCCCCTGTAAAATAACTACAATGGTTGGAGTCAGGATATCACTCTCAGTGACTGAAATTGAGTGTGCAACATAAATGCCATGTTTTTGAATATATAAGTATGAGGGAGAAGAGAATCCAAGTGATAAAATTAATGACATACATGATTGTGGCACTCCTTGTCAGTGCTTAAGGTGGAGCAAATTAATTAGAGGAACGAGATTACATTTAGTGGCTGTAACTGAGTTCTTGTCATTGCACAAAGGCCGCAGACTCTGGTGTGCAAGAGGTGAAAACATGAGAAATGTTTGGGTTTTTCCTGCAGCATTATATTCAGAAACATTGTACATTTGGGGGTTGTTCTTTCCGTAGGAGAACCACAAACATGATCATTGTTCATGTTTTCCCTATTACATGAGAGCTGTAGAAATAAACATTTTTGGTTTGTATCTTCTGCATGATTGAGAGTCCATTTGAGAGTCCAAATAGGACCATTTTCAGGATGCTTTTCCGGCTGCATGAGAGACACGCAAGGATAAAGTGAAACATAACCATATTGATGTGATTGGGGCTGTGGGTTCAGACTATTTGCTATGAATTGTGGCAGGGTAAGGAACCTGACCCTGTGAAGAGGGGGTGGTGGCCCCTCTCAACCTCGGGCAGGAGGCCTCCTAGGGTACTTGCGAGAGCCAGTCCTACCCCAGAGGTAGGAGGGTGTTATTGGGAGGGTCACAGTCTCTGTCTCTTCCACAGGTGCACATTTAAAAGAATAAAGTACCACTTTTATTTGCACCATAACTGCTGTGCCAAATTCTGGCCATTGTTATTTCTGTTGTCCTGTAGGACCACTGATACCAAGATGCGTTGTGGTGGAGACCAGATCAGAGAGCTCAGCATTAAACGAGATGGGGAAGAACAGAGAAGTAGAGGAATGTCCTGTGGAACAGACGGCAATCCAGGTGCACTGGATAAAAATGTACTTTCAAAATGATTTGTATTACAACGGACTGTCAGTTGAGAATGCCGGTGGACCTACATTCCAAAAGGGGGTGGGGTTTACAAGTGGCTTTATGGTTTCTGAAGTCTGTACCTGGCCCCTGGGGGAGAAGTCAGTGATTGCCCTGGAGAACCAGCTGAGGTGGAGAGCCAAATGAAGGGGGAGGATAAATGAGAGCAGGAAGGTCAGGGACAGTTTAGGTTGTTCGGGTGAGGTCAGGGAAGGATAAGAGATCAGGCGGAGGAAGGACAATGCAGCAGAGCATGGAGGAGGATTTCAGAAAGCAAGGTGAGGTATTGGTCGGTGAGAGAAAGTGGTACTTGGTAGTGAGAGGGCATGTACGGTGAGTGTGTGAGACTATGTTTGAGAAAAGGGGTGTGAGTGAGTTTGGTTGAGGTGACTGAGAGAGCAAAAGGAAAGATACTGTGGGTGAAGATGTGGGCGAAGTGTAGTGCAGTGAGAAGGGAGTATAGAATAGTGATAGGAGGTATTAGTGGAGTGTGGTAGGAGAAGAGGGTGGTAGGAGAGGAGGGTGGCAGGATGGGAGAGTAGTAGAATGGTAGTAGTAGAGTGGTAGTAGTTGAGAATAATAGAGTGGTAGGAAGGGAGAGTAACAGAGTAACAGCTTGGAAGGGGTAGTGTGGTAGAAGGTTATAGCAGTAAAGAGTAGAAGGAGAGTAGAAGTAAACATAAGGTGAATAACATCAGAAGGACAGAGAGAGGAATAGAGTCGGAGAAAAGGATAGAGTGGGAGAAAACAGGGGGAAGGTGAGTAGGAGAAAGGGAAAGAAAGAACAGAACATCATGGCAAGGAGTATGACAGTGTGTGAGGAGTGCTGAGACCTGGGTGATTGAATGGCACCCATCTTTGCTATCATCCTTACAGTGGGACTCCAGGTTGTGATACACGTAGAAGAAACTGAAGGGAGTAAGATAGATATGGCAATTGCCACTAGGCCTTCACCAACAACCAGTCAGAGCTTGGATAGTAGGGTTACCAAACTCTAGTGACCTTCTGGAGGTTTATGGATGCAAGGGAAAGGGAGGGAGAGGGTTGAGCCTTATTGAACTCCCTCTCAAACATTACAATAAAAATCCTTGAAACACCTTTGATAGTTTGTATGTTCTTGAGGCCATCTGTGACAGCCTCTACCAGTGATTGGTTTAGTGATCAACTAAGAATCACATTGAATTGAACTCTATTAGAAATTCATATTGAGACCAGATTCTATCACAGGATTGTAGAGCAGGAGCCAAGTACCCCTTCTCCAACTGCCCCACCCCATTACCTATAGAGTGGGAACCAAAATATGTGACGTATGTGGAACTGTTGAACCCAACAAAGGACAGAGTGTGGACTCTTTGCAGTAGCAATAAGAATACCTATACCTAAGAGAATCTGGGAGGCAAGGTACCCATTGAGAAAACCGTACCTGCGTACAAGACAATATGATGGCCATTTGAATGAGATTCTTGAAGAAGCAGAGCAGATGAATGGCAAAGATGAATGGTGACGTCAACAGAGAGAAATGACACACACAGAAGACATGCAGAGACCAGAGGATGCAGATATTCTATAAGGCATCAAGAAATTACCAAGTATAAGTGACATCTTGGGGTCAAGGTGTAGAACCTTATGCCACAGAAACAGATGAAGATATTCAGCTAGTTTATACATGCACAGATGCAACAGAAACGCCAGCAGACAAAGTAATCGTGAGGCTAGCTGTATATTAAATGGATTCAGGTAACCGCCAATATATATAGATGCATGTGAACGAGTAAAGGATGGATGTTTCTATTACGCATTATAAGCAGTGCTGAACATTCAGCAAGAAGGCCTAATTTCAGTGTGTCGCAGTTAAAAAGCAAATTGAATTACAAATGAATCTCAGCAGAAGGAGTTGGATGAGCCAAGAAGCTAAGGTCTTATCAAACTGGAATTGGCTGACATTGGATACAAATCGTGTGAAAGAACAGAGACTCCTGTTCAGAAGGCTTGAGCAAAACAAAAGACATCAGAGGACTATTAGAAAATAATATTAAATACACTAAAAGTCTCGATTCCATGGTGTCCAGTTATGTTGAAGAATGAAGTTGGACGATCGAGGTGGTCACACCTATGTACGAGGGGAGGTTGTGCCCACACTCCTTAAATTTCTCAGAGCATTGTACAAATTGAAGGCCAATCTTCAAAGCACTAATTGACACTGGACCATTGAGGTGATGATGGATTGGTACATTAATTGGTGGGAGGCTAGAGTTAAGACGAGCTCACTCGCACCTGGATGATCAGTCTGCATGCTGCTAGACGTAGGTGGTACTGACGGGGGATAGAAGCCAACCATTTGTAGGGGACCACGTAATTAAGGGTCCTATAGTTTGTGTAGCCAATGGAATGTTGTGTATTTAGTGACGTTCATAGTGGCCAATTTGAGGGGAGGGCTTAGTTGCCCCACCTGATGTTAAGTACCCTATCACTTTCCTTCGCTGTTCTATACTGATATGGAACTTATACTTAGATATTCACTTATAGCCTATCACTCCCTCCAATAGGTTTTGTAGTTTGCCACGCAGGATGTCGTTGGTAATTGACCCAGGTCGTACGTCACTGATGACGATTTTGCATGATATAACCTCAGTTTTTACTAAAGATAAGTTGAGTAAGAGAATCGAACGAGTGCTGATGTTCGTTGTACTCCCTGTTTTAGATTTTTGACATTAAAACAGACTCCCTTTTTGTCGAACTACCTGAGTCGTCTTGATCATTTATGTATGTATAAAATGTGCATTCCCATCCATTTCCAGGGTATTGCTACTCATCTTAAAAGTCTGGGCAACCCAGTTCACTATGTAGCTGAGAGATGATGGTTTATTAAAAAATCCATCGACCGTCGACATAAGTAAACTTTAGAGTCTCTGCAATATCGCACAACCTTTGCCATTCGGCTGACAGGATGTGAAGCTCCCCGTAGATAGTGGTTAGTGTAATTGAAAAATTCTTTGCAAGGAGGATGTGACGGGTCCTCTAGTTTCCATAGAATCCCCTCCCATGTCTACGAGAAGTGGATCGGACAGCAGTTTGAAGAGGCACTAAATGGAGGCGTACAATCCTGAGGGTCAGAAGAAGAAAATATGCGAATGGTGAGTAGAAACTGAGGGGTGTGGTAAATTGATTCATGTGTAGTAAAATAAAGGAGAGTAATGGAGGGAGGCGGGATAAACATAACGTAAGAGTAAGAGTGTAATATATATATATATATATAATACATATATATATATTACACGGCCACGGGTAGTGGCCGTGTAGTTATGGTTAAGTTGCTGTTTCCATAGGAAGAACACTTTTTGGGTGGCCTATAACTCCGCTCCCCCTAGACTAATCCTCACCAAACCTTGCAAAAAAAGTATATGGGCCACTCTGAATTTTTTTGCAAAGTTTGGTGATGTTTGGTCCATGGGGGGAAAATGTATAGGGGGGGTTCCAAAATGTCTTTTTTTCCCATAGACTGAATGGGGGAAAATGTTGCACTCGGCTACAGGGCAAACCGCTGGACAGATTTGCATCAAATGTGCGCCAGTGACAGGGGCTTGGCCGCGAAAGCGTGCTTTTGTAAATTTTGTGACAATCCATTGAGTTTCCCTGAAAAACCAACAAAAAGTATGTCTGTAACAATTAGTGATATCTATGTCCGCTCCGCGGACACACTTCCCTGTTCGCTCCGTGGGCAAGATTGCAATTGGTTATTCCGTGGCGTGCTGGCCTCGACCATGTTGCACTTTCACCGATTGGATGTGGCACAGCGTGAAGTGCGTCGTAATCTTTCGATACGGCCGCCATGTTTACTTCGTTTTCTGTTCAACGCAAACATCGGCGCTAACAAACCTAACCGAAGAAGACACCAATGCACTTGTTGCACTTATGGAACACTGTTTGGAAAGGTGAGCATTAAAGAGACGTGGTAGTAGAAAAACAAACATGGAAGAATTATTGATAGCACTGTCATACGGTACGGTTCGCCTTACTACTCATTGTACGAAATGAATTTACTGCGTTCATTGTACAACACATACACATCATTACTGCAGTTGGGCTGCCATCCCACTGTTTGAAATCTGAGACTGCCACCTGCACTATTTTGTACACACAGCCCTTCTGCGCGTGCAGAAGATTAGATGTTCTCATGAATAGCCGCTGATATGTTGTTGCAAAACTGAAAATGTATTTCCATTCAGAGTGAAGGCCACTGCATTTTCTGTTTTCAATACGCGGTCAGTACGGCTGCATATTTGTCGACACCCATAAGGGTCCCTTGTTTTTTAACCTTCATGTACAGGGAAAGAGTAGAATGAATGTAGGGAGTAACAGTTTGAAAAACATATCACTTGATAACGGTATCCTTCAAAAACATTTGCTGCGACCATGCAAAATTAGTTCCCGAAGAACCACTCATCCCCATACAGTACTGTCTGGCTGCAGCGCATGCAATGGAGGCCGTCCAAATTATGTAAGTGTATTTCTGCTGACTATATACTACTTTGACGTTATTTCATCACTTTGCCACATAAAAAAAAATGTCCCTAATGATTTACAATATTAATGCTCAGGTGCCATTTTTTTTCCCATTATGGACATTGCACATTTTCGCCGTTTGTACGATACCACTACATTTTCCAAAATTATAATAATATTTAATTAAAAAAGTATGTGTTAAAATTTTGTTTTGTAGAAAGGTTGCGTGGTGATACACGTTTTGTTTGCCATTCCACTGTGCTGCTACCTCCAAACAATAATTTTATTATTAATGAGGACATTCCAGCTTTCAGTGCCGTTCCATTTTCTAACCCAAATATGGACATTGCACATTGTCGCCTTCCATAGGTTCCCACTGCATTTCGTCCTATTGAATTACACTTTCAATAAAAAGGTTATGTGTCATAACTTTGGTTTATCCAAAGGTTGCGTATTCATACATCTTTTTTTCCCATTTTCCCCGTCAGATATTTTCTTCCCTATTGTCATTGTCACGGATTACAGCTACCAAGTGACGGATTTTGCAACCGTCAACTCCAATTGTTTATCTCCGGATGTATGAGTGTTATAATTCACTGGGATGATCGTGTCGGCAATCTCTGTCCGTACGCTTCTGTCGTCATAAGAAGTAACATTCCATCCTTTCAGCTGGTGTAGATCAGAACGGTTGACGTCGTGTTGCACATCAATGTGGGAGGAAAACGACTACTTTGGCAGCACCACTTACTTTCTGTGTGTGAAAAAACAACGTGGCCTTTCAAATTTTCATTTGTCACCCAAAGAGACAACCTTTCCACTTCTATGGAAATGTGAATAGGGCGATCATTTTGCACAGGTCATTGTGCAACCAAACAACTTTACTAATTGCATAAGGCGATGATTTCGCTCAGTGTATTGTGAAATAAAATGTATGTACTAATTCGTATATGTTCCTGTTTTCTGTTTTTACAATGTACTATGCTACGTTGCAGGACGTAATGTGTTCTTTTACAGTTGCTACATCACGATGCGTACATCCACATGGACGCATTTGTTTAAGCAGCCAAGGAACATTATTGAGAAATGTACTGTGCACCACTAGCATTGGGTGCGGGAGGGTCAGGCCCATCTCATATGCTTTAGTGCCATCCGGCCATTTTCTGGGACCATCAGGCCGATTTCTGTCACGCAGATGCCCTATGGCCAGAAATGTTTCTGAAATAATACATGGTTACCTCCTCCAAACACACATATCTGCACACCTTTTGACTTGTTGCACTTACGAAATTATATGTGGAAAGGTTAGTGGGAATGGTGTTGCTGCCAGTATTTCTGACGTCATTATGCTTAACATCACACAGTTTCTTTGGGATTTTATGTTAACTTAAGTACAATACTCCTTTGCGTTTTTTACACTCCTTTTAATAAAAAAAAAATTACTACATGTATAGCACATGTCTGTAAAGGTCATTGACAACGACCGAAAAGCTTTGTGTTGTGCACATGATTGTGTTCTCCTTTTTAACAAGTGTCATCATGTACATAATAAATCAACGGTGCAGCTTCCGTCTCTGAGGTGGAGCCTCTATGTATGGTTAATGGCCACAATGTCGGGGATGTGGCTACTGGTCTTTACTGGTAGGGACAAAACATGGCATTTAGGTCGCCATGTCCACCAGGCACTGTCTTTGTGCTAAAGATCTTGCTCATAACCACATATTTGTCAAGGAACACAAATGTGGTGCTCTCATTACGGCCACACTGTTTCATTTTTGCTTTCTGCATACTGCAATGGAAAGCGAAGAAGGCTTTCTATCCTATACCCCTTTTCCCTTTCTATGGTGGCCATCTTGACAAAGGATTTATTTTCTTCAGCTGGGAACGCCAGAGGTGTTCCGGTTGAAGAGAAAAAATCTTCTTTTTTGATACCACGCATTAATGCTGCAAAATCATGATTGCTAATGGCATTAATTTCGCACTCTTTGGAAGGGAATGGGGTTTAATGATCCAGATACGTCGGTATGACTCGTGCTTGTATTGTGTTCAACACTTGCATTGTGGAATTCTGCGTCAGAAAATTTGGGATTATAAGTTCCAACCACAACACCCAATGTACTTTCCCACTATCAACCAGATACACTTGTCATTGTGAAGTGTGTATGATTTTTCAAACACGCCCCCATGCGGTGCGCCAGCATAGGATAATGTACATTTCTTTGGAAGGTGGCCAGTTACTTCAAATATTCCTTTACAGTACTACGCTTATGTCTTACTATTAGAACTCTGATAATTTATTATGATGCATTTACACTACTAAAAACGTATGGCATTCTGTTAAAAAAAACTTTGCTACAGGGACGTTATGATTACGTTGCCCTCTCAAAAACCTGTAAAATTCACTACAAGAAAAACTTTGTTGAGGGGACGTTATGGTTAAGTTGCCGTACCAAAAACCTGTGCACTTCACTACAGAAAAATGTTCGCCTTCCCCTTTATGCTTCACATTAAAAACGAAAAACCCCTGAAATTCGCCAGTTATGGCAGACTGAGCCCCCTTACTTGCCAACACCACTGTGCACTGCTAACTCTAACACCCAGAACATGAAAGATGTCATCACAAATGTCACTGATCACATCACTGATGGCATTACATGTTTAGCCCCTTTGTTTTTGTTCCCTGCCATATATAATTATGTACATTCCGTAAAAAAACTTTGTTAAAGGGATGTTATACTTCACAGTGACACCAAACAACACTGCACATTCCCCCATTATGTTAAGCTTAGAAACCATAACTCGTACCATCTACGTGCATTGCTAAGACTAACACCCAGGACATTAAACATGACATCACGAGGAGGCTCAGTCGGCCATAACTGGCACATTTCAGGGGTTTTTCGTTTCTAATGTGAAGCATAAAGGGGAGGGCGAACATTTTTTTGTAGTGAAGTGCACAGGTTTTTGTTACGGCAACTTAACCATAACGTCCCCTCAACCAAGTTTTTTTTGTAGTTATATATATATATATAAATATTACATGGCCACACTAGTGGCCATGTAGTTATGGTTAAGTTGCTGTTTCCATAGGAAGAGCACTTTTTGGGCGGCTTATAATTTCGCTCTCCCTGGACGAATCCACACCAAACTTTGCAAAACGTTTGGTGAGGATTCGTCCGGGGGGGGGGGGTCAAAGTTATAAGGGGGGGTCCCAAAACTTTTTTTTTTCCCATAGACTGAATGGGGAAAAAACTTTGCTCGCGCCTACAGCCCAAACCGCTGGACGGATTGTCACCAAATTTGGACCAGGAGTAGCGGCTTGGTCCTGAAAGCGTGCTTTTGCAGATTTGGTGAAAATCCGTCCAGTAGTTTTTTTTTAAATGACCATAAAGTAGGTCATAAAGAATTAGTGATATCTGTGTTCGGTCCGTGGACACACTTCCCTGTTCGCTCCGTGGACAGTGTTCTGATTAGCCAATCGGCTTGCGTCATGTCCGCGGACATGCAACGTGTTCGCTGATTGGACAGCGTAGAGCGTGAAGCGCATCAGATTTTCAGTAGCTCCTACCATCTTGGATTCGGGGACGTCCGCGGACAGCGCGGTGAAAGTTGGTTTAAAAATTGTATTTAGTAGAGCGTGTTGGTGTGTAAGAGTGTTTGGGGAGGGTGGGAGAGTATGAGATAGGTTAAGTGTTGTATTTTTTTATGTGGTAGAACCTTTTGTTGTGTTCGATTTGTCTGCGGACAACACGGCTTTTCTGAAATGTTCTAAATAAACTAAATGGGGGGTGTTCTGAGGACTCAATGTGTGTCTGTGTTGTTCGCAAGCAAGCTGAAACTGTTCTAAGAACACTCGCGGTGTCCTGAAATGTTCGTAAATAAACAAAATGGGAGTTTCCTGAGGACGCTGTCTGTATTGTTCGCTGGCAAGTTGAATGTGTTCTAAGAACATTTGCGGTGTCCTGAAATGTTCGTAAATAAACAAAATGGGAGTGTCCTGAGGACGCTGTACGTATTGTTCTATGGCAAGTTGAATGTGTTCTAAGAACACTTGCAGTGTCCTGAAAGGTTTGCAAATAAACAAAATGGGGTTGTCCTGAGGACGCTGTCTGTATTGTTCGCTGGCAAGTTGAATGTGTTCTAAGAACACTCGCCGTGTCCTGAAATGTTCGTAAATTAACAAAATGGGTGTGTCCTGAGGACGCTGTCCGTATTGTTCGCTGGCAAGTTGAAAGTGTTCGAAGAACACTCTTGGTGTCCTGAAATGTTCGTAAATAAACTAAATGGGGGTGCCCTGAGGACGCTGTCCGTATTGTTCGCTGGCAAGTTGAAAGTGTTCTAAGAACACTAGCGCTGTCCTGAAATGTTCGTAAATTAACAAAATGGGGGTGTCCTGAGGACGCTGTCTGTATTGTTCGCTGGCAAGTTGAAAGTGTTCTAAGAACACTCGCGGTGTCCTGAAATGTTCGTAAATAAACAAAATGTGGGGTGTCCTGAGGACGCTGTCTGTATTGTTCGCTGGCAAGTTGAAAGTGTTCTAAGAACACTCGCGGTGTCCTGAAATGTTCGTAAATAAACAAAATGGGGTTGTCCTGATGACGGTGTCCGTATTGTTTGCTGGCAAGTTGAAAGTGTTCTAAGAACACTCGCGGTGCCCTGAAATGTTCGTAAATAAACAAAATAGTGGTGTCCTGAGGACGCTGTCCGTATTGTTCACTGGCAAGTTGAAAGTGTTCTAAGAACACTCATTATGTCCGCAGACATTAAAAGTTCCCATAAGCCATAGTTAAAATGTTTGACTCTATGCCCTGGCCACACCCACCGCAGCATATCACACTCATAGTGGCTTATAACTTTGGGATCCAAAAACAAATTTATAAGGAACAAAGTTATAAGCCTCCATGGGTGTGATAAAAGAAAAGATCATGTTAGTATTGCTATTTTGTAATGACTTATTACATTGAATAATCAACATTTTTTTTTTTTTGACCCTCATATTTAGTAGATTAGAAACCAGAGCACTGTGCAATTTGCTCAGTTTCTGTGTTTGTTGCTAAAATCATTAGGTCTGTGGGAGAAATAAAAATCCATGTTGGATTAAATAAAACCTTTTTCTGTTATGCTACGGTTTATTTGTTTGTTTGTTTTCAGTGTTCACTTGTTGTTTCTGGCTAATGCTGTATATATTGGCTTGTTGCAGTTTTTTGGAGCAGTAACATATCATTTATTTGTTTGGATATTGTAAAATTTTGGAGGAGTTAGATACCAGTAGGCATATTCTAACTGTCTATTTTTTTTTATATATTTTAGTGTTATTGATTTATCTGTTTGGATATTGTTAAATTTTGGGACAGTTAGATACCAATTGGCGTATTCTAACTGCCTATTTTTATTTTAATATAATTTAGTGATATTGATTTATCAGTTTGGATATTGTAAAATTTTGGGTTAGTTAGATACCAGTTGGTGTATTCTAACGATCTATTTTTTGCTCTAATTTAGTGGTATTCATTTATCTGATTAGTTGTTGTAGAATCTTTGGGCAGTTAAATACCTTTTGGAATATTCTAACAGTTTACATTTTTTTACTACATGTTCACTTAAGGTTTAAGTACAGTTTAGTTAATACATTTTGGTTTTAAGAAAATTAAATAAGCGTTTGAAAGATTTGCTGGTAATCTCTGCTTTAGAGTAATGGTACTATCATTACATTCAAACCATCCACATTTCTTTTTTATATATGCAGTGTAGTGACCTGAATTGGTTGTGGCTCCTGTGTGGTAGATTATACCTATTGTTGTGAAGGTTTTCTTACCAAGTAATACTTGACCATGTGTGAATCCAGTCAGCTTGCAGTTGTTTTTGGTACCATCTGCATTGTAACGTAGAAGCATTAGTATTACGTATTTACTATGGGCCTCATTACGACCCAGGCGGAAAGCGACTGACCGGAGCGCCACAGCGTAAATAGCGTTTCCGCCATTGCACGAAGGAGCAAAGTGCGGGCCATTCCGACCCATCGGGCACGAGCACCACGCCACGGCGGAAGTGCAAAGTCCGCGATGGCGGAAATGACCCCAAAACGGCCCACACCGCCGCCGTACGGCGCCCTAGGTGCAATACCGCCACCCCTCTTAGCGGTCACCGCAGTGTGCGCCTACCGGAAAGTACGGTGACCGGAAACATACGGAAACGGAAGTTAAAACATGGGCCCGGAACGGGAAACATCCCGCCGTACACCTATAAAACCACAAAATCCACACAACCACTAAAAACACTACCCTGAAACACACCCCAACCCGTCATCCACCCTAGCGAAACCAAGAAAAATGGGAAAAGTAGCGAAGAAAGCGTGCGACCGCAAGCGGCAGGTCCACTTCTCCCGTGAGGAACTCACCGTGCTAACAGAGACCCTCCAGGAGAATGCTGCCGTCGTCTTCTGCACGCAAATGACCAGGACGGCACTTGCGAACAAGAAGGCCATATGGGCTCTGGTGGCACAGCGGGTAAGTGCGGTGGGGACCGCACCCCGCACCCCACAGCAATGCCGCAAGCGATGGGACGACCTGCGGATACGCGTCCGCAGCATACTCTCTGCCAACCACAACATTGCCACAGCCACCGGGGAAGGTCCTGAATCACCCATCAAGTTGACCCCCTGGGAAGAAATCTGTGCCTCCACCATCGGAATGGAGAGCATAGAGGGAGTCGGAGGGATGGAGAAAGGAGTGCAGACATCCGAAGATTCAGGTAGGTGGGCCAGATAAAACAATGCCAAATCCACACAGTCCATCCATGTGAAGTACCATGCGTCCACATAGTGCAACAGAAACACATGTCCAGGAGAACGTCCACACACATCGGCCTGATAGCGCACGTTAAAACCCACAATAAATACATAAATAATTAAAAACCCCTAATACACGCACTACACGTGCAGCAGGCACACCCTAACTGCAGGCTGCCACACAACTGCTCCCTCACTCCACACACAAATCAAAGCACCTCCAAGGCCCCGACCCAAATCACCCTCAGGTACCACCCCAAAGCATGTGATACAATGCCATTCCAATTCCCACAGACCCATCAATAACCCTCGCCCTCCTTTACTCCACCACAGGGTCCGATCCAAACGACGAGCTACAGGACACCCCTACCAGCACACCTGCAAAGAGGGCCAAGACCAATGGCCAGAGACCCTCCACCTCAGCTGCACGCATCAAGACACGGCAGCAGCACAAACCAGGTGGCAGCACAGAGGAGGGAACATCAACAGGCACCCCAGCAGCCAGCATGGCCACAACACCACCACCACAGGTCCCCCCAATGGATGCCACAGAAGGCACTGCCTCTGGTGGCAGCAGCACCATAGGTGACACCCCATTGATGGCAGCATGCTCCGACACAGAAAACGGGGATGCCGAAGTCAGATCCATCCATGACCTGTCCCAATCCCCCTGTCTGTCCCATCCCGTACAACATGAGGATACCACGCAGGGGCACCCACAAGACGACGACTGGCCATCCCCCACAAGCCCCGTGGCAAGGCAACATGAGGACAACAGCCCCTCTGTGACACCCCCGCAAATGGCCATGGCCCAGCAGAGGCAACAGTCCCTCGACCAGTTGATCGAACAACAGCAGCAACTGGCCACACTCCTCAAGGACCATGCCGATGAATGTGGGGGCACTAAGGCAGACATAGAAACATCAACTGAGACACTAAGGGCAGAAATGGAGAGAGGTACAGAGACGCTAAGGGCACAAATTGAGAGAAGCACCGAGAGCCTGAGGGGGGAACTGCATGCGACGTCCAAAGACGTATGTGCCGAACTTGCCGCAGTGCGCCGTGTGCTCACTGAGCTCTCGCAAACCCTTAGGGACATGCATGGACGTGAGCAGGCAGACACATCATCCGTTGCAAGTTCCGTCCAGGGCAGCCCCCAACGTAGATCTGGAAGGAACCTGCGCTCCACAGGCAGGGGTGCCCCTGATACCCGCAGAGGGGGCTTGCAATAGCGACTGCCCACTGACAATGAGCATCTTTGGACACTGGTGTTCGGGGGGGAGGTAGGAGGGTGGAGGGGGTGTGTTGGGCTCACTTGGGTGGCGGGTCGATAGGGTGTTCAACATGACATCACATATGCCATAAAAAGTGCACGATAAACCAATGAGATGTGTGGACATTGATCTTTGTGTACTAGGCCATCATAGGCGTAGAGTCCATATTGTGCATGTCCCAGACACACGCAGTGCCACGAGTCCCGTGTCCATGTATCAGCCACCAGGCGTGAGTGCTAGAAGCATACATCAATGAGATGCTGAGGAATGTCACGGGCCTCCGGTGCCTCGCAGACTCCATGAGGTGCTGCCACAGCCCCACCCTCATCATGACCATCATCAGGTGCTTGCAGTTCTGCGTCAGGGGGCATGGGCACATTTCTACGTACGCACATGTTGTGGAGCATGACACATGCCATGACCATCTTTGCAACCTTCTCATGGCGGTACAGGAGTGCCCCGCCAGACCTGCTGAGGCAGCGGAAACGGCCCTTCAGTAGGCCGAATGCCTGTTCTATGACTACACGGGTACGTGAGTGGGCATGGTTGTAGTCCTCCTCATGCTGGTCCCGTGGGTTCCGGACTGGTGTGAGGAGCCATCTCTTCAGTGGATATCCAGCATCACCTGTATGTGGACGAGAAACGTATGATGTGGAATGCCATTGATACGTACGCACCCCCCCCCTTCCTGCCAGGTCATTGCGAATTCACATACCCCACATTATCATGCATGTAATGAGACTCACCGAGTAGCCAGGATCTGTTCCCTGCGTGTCGCTCCATGTAGCGTGGTATTGTAGAGTTCCTCAAGACCATGGAATCATGGGTTGATCCAGGGAATCGGGCACAACAATGTGTAATGATCCTGTTGGAGTCACACACCATTTGTACATTCAGGGAATGAAATTGTGTTCGGTTGCGGTACTGGGCCTCCATGGCATGTGGGACGACCAATTCAACATGGGTGCAGTCGATGGCACCAATGCAACCCGGTATGCATGGAATCGCACTTTTGTGTTGGTAATTTCCTGCTCCGAGCGTGGTAGAGAGATGTAGTCGTCTGCGTGCTGCAGGAGGGCATCGAGCACTTGCAATAGTGTCCGTGAGAACAGTGGCTGAGAAATGCCATGCAACTGCCCGACTGTGTGCTGGTAGGTGCCTGTGGCCAGGAAGTGTAGTACAGACACCACCTTCAGTAGGGGTGGGATGGCGGTTGGGCTATCTATCATGCTGACAAGGTCAGCCTGTGTCATGTCCACAATGGCGGCTATGGTGTCCCGGTCCTGACGGTAGAGGGTATGGATCTGCTCATCAGTGAGGTTGAACGGATGTGCTCGGAGGCGTGGGATTGCGGGCTGCCTGCGTGGTGGTAGTGGCTGTGCTGGTGGGCCTTGCTGGCCCTGCCTTGGCCTCCTCCTCCTCCTGCGTCTCCTCCGTGCGGCTGGTTGTAGTTGGTGTTCGTCTTCTTCTTGGAGTCGGAGCACTTGCAGTGCTATCAGGTCCCCCAGGGCCAACATCGCGAGTCCTGCCGGTAGCATTTCGGTGTGGTTGTGGGAGGAGACTGGCTGTGCAATTTATGTGTTTCCAGGCTGTATGGCCTCCACCTGTGGTGATTAATTCCACCTGTGCAAACTGCTCTCCCCTTTGGCCGAGCACGTCCCGCGCACAACGCTGCAATTCGGGGAATGGTATCTTGCTATTGCAATCATGTATTTGTACCCGATGGCCGTGTAAGATTGGTTGATATGTTCATTCTGCTGTGGTCCCATTGTTTCCCATACTATCTGTGCAGTCGCGAACAGACTTGTGAAGGGTCAGTGGAACGTAGTACTCGAGTAACGGTGGGCCCTCATGCATCACTGTACCGAGTTGCAACGACGGGCGGGGCGTCCCATTTGTGGGTGAAGGCAGTTGCCATTTTCACACACAGCCGCACTCGATGGAATAATTAGTGATTTCAAACGGCCACAGATGCCTTTTCGACGTGATGTTGCAAATGAGGAATTCGAAGGGCGGCGCTTTCGGTTTCCAGCTAGCGGCGAGGAGATGCCCACAGGTCTGACTGCAAATGTAACGTTCTATTGTTCAATGTCCTTGAGACAGGGCCCATGGCGAGGGAGCAATGATTGATATGAATAGTTTGGGATGCGCAATAGCTACGTGGGCGATGAGGCCGACCGTTCCCAAATACATGTTACTTCACAACACTGGAATTACGGGCTGGGGCACTGTGGATTTAGCAGGCTGCATAACGCACAGACTCAATGGATGTTTCTAATGTTATGTGAGTAATCATTCAGGCGTTTTGATCCCGGGATGAGGGAATGATGAATGGATGCATGGGCAGGTGATTTGATACAGAGTTTGCCATGTACAGGGCTTCTTGGGATCTATCCGCCTCCCCTACGCTATGTGATGCAGGGCTGCCATAGTGGGACCATCGTCTATCTGGCCTTGTTGAGCCCTCCCTGTCTCGAGGCGCCCTCAGACACTTTTTTCCATGCACGTTAACATTCCCATCTGATGCATTCTGTTTTGACAGACGCATGCACAGGTACACTCGTTTGTGATGGTGTGTTTGCACCTCGATATAGATGGTTATGAGTCGCAAGTGGTTTTGGGGTGGTGATGATCCTTTTGAGTGGGCTAGCATGCATATGGCTGTGGATTTCGTGTGATCATTGAAGTGAGTTGTTCGAATGTAGTTCTGATGGCCATTCTGTTCTTGTTCTTTTCTTTTGGTTGACAGGTATCTCCTCCCCTTTTGCCACTGCCATCTGTATGCCACTCCTGCAGATGGCTTTTACTCCCGACACCTGCTGCTTCGTGTTAATCAGTGGAGCAGCATTACGATCTTATGGGACGATCGCCAATGGCCCACATGCCCTTACGCAGTACTGGTGGCTCGGAGCAACATTTCGGCCTTTCAGCTGGACTAGTGCCTCCCCATTGGCTCGGCCCTGCGGTTCTGTGCGCTTCCATGTTGCCTTTTCGTACGTGAATGTGGCTCTGTGTACCATGGGGGAACAGGGCGACACACAGGTAGTGGCTGGTCATTTCTTGCGGATGCAGCCCACAATGGTGATTAGTGTTTTGGAGTTCATGGCCTGATGGCTGTATGGGCTTGGTGACTTTGATGTGCATAAAATTTCTATTCTGATTTGGCCCGTGTAGCGTTTTTCTTTGCAAGTGATGTGGCATATGCCTATTTGGGGGGCGATGTATTGTGAGGAGATCTGCATTGGGTTCCAGCTTCGGGGTTTAGTTGCGTGGTACTGTGCTGGGCGCGTTTGCCTACGAAGCCCAGTGAGGTCAGGGATGGGGGCTGCCAATATGACTGTTTGGATGTTGTCATGCTCAGGGGCGGGGGATTGGGTTTTGTGTAACAGATGCCGGTCAGCCAGGTGGACTGGTGGAATGATGTGATTTTCGGAATATTGCTGGTCACAGGTGCCTGTGTTTGCGTGCGTTTCTTGGTGGGGGACTGTGGTCATGTCCATTGGGATGGCTTCTGTATTCGTGCCATCTGTGCCCTGCAGCTCCCATTGGCCCCTCTTGTGTTTCTTTTGTTCGTTGGCATGCATGGGTGACTTGTACATTTCAATGGTTGCATTGTGACTTCATTGCACCTACGGGGAGTTGTACTTTGTGGGCAGGGAGCGGTGTACAGGCACTCAGTGGGGCCGTTTACGGTTGATTCGCGATGCCGTACTTCTCGCCATGGCGGAATGGTACATTACGCCATGCCTGATGGCGTTAGGTACATGTCCGCTAGGGTCGGAATTGGCGTACCCTTGCGCCATGGTGGTGTTTGCGGTTTGGCATGGCGCGCGCGCGCGTGCTTGGTGCAGTTAGCGTTGGCGTTCACTACGGTGTCGCTAATGGCTTCGTACTTTGCGGTGAAGGGTCATAGTCGCACCGAGCGCTATTCGATGGCGGTATTGCATTTCCGCCATCATTTTTCCATTTCCGCCAGGGTCGTAATGAGGCCCAATGTGTTTGTATTGGTAAGGTGGAGCGATTATCCGAATTGCAGGTAGTTCATAATCTACCATGGTTTGCATTTTGTACAAGATGCTGAAATGGAATGGATTCACAATTAGGTATTAATATATATACAAAGCGTTCATTGGGGATTTGTTCTTGTGTCACATTGTTGCAGAGAGTGCATGTATGCTTCCACATGTATGAAATCTGGATGATTTCATTTATAGGTATGTTTTTATTTTCCAGTACTTGTAGTAAGTACATTCGAAATTCTTGTGGATCTTCCAGTGAGTTTATAGTGAATTTCACCATTCCAGCACAGTAGTCCAATTGTTGTCTTATTCCATACACACTATACGTGTTATCAGGATTATTTGTTGCATTTCTGTGAAGTACTAACATTTGCAAACACAATTGGTCTGTACTGTGTAAGTAAATGTTGTCAACTATTGGTGGTAATTGAAATAGAATATTCATTGCTACACTTGCATAGCAACTTACTCCAACTATATTTGAGAGTTTAAATGGACCAGGTAGTTCTGTATCTGATTGATTTTTTTTTAGTTTGTCTTCCTTCTTTGACAAAGTACCTGGTTTACTTTCCCTAATGGGTTCTTTTATGTTTGTGTTACTTGATGAGGTTTTAGTTTCTTTTACTCTCTTTGGAGGATTTGCAGTGACATCCTGTTGCATTTCTGTTTGATTTAGTTTTCTTTTACAACGTTTTACTTTTTGTGGTACAGAATATGTGTTTAGATGGGGGGTGTATAGTGAGCGAAGTCTATTGTATTCTAAAATGCAAGGAATATCAGCGTTTTTCTTTACTTGCATCAGAGTTGATTAGAAATAGACCGTCAAGTGTACGTAAGCGTGATAGTGCTACGTAGCTCATGCCTTCTTTAAAGACTGTGTTACCAATGTCTATCATTGCTTTGTCTAGGGTAAGACCTTGTGATTTATGAATGGTGACTGCGTATGCAAGAGTTAGAGAAAATTGTTCTCTGCGTACATACACGTCTTTGAAGAGAAGGAATCGAGCTGTAGAGCGTCCTATCCTTTTTACTTCTGAAAGTTTGTCAAAGAGAATATTAACAAACTGAATTTTGTTGTCAAGTGGGTATGTTTGAAAGCCAACAACTGTACCCAGTGCTCCATTAACTAGTCCTTGGTCCACATCAAGGTTATGTTTCAGCATTACTCTGCAATTTAAGGATAATTTTAATATCTTTTCCAAGCCAGCTGTGTTTGAGATTGAATTTTCTAAACTATTTAGTCTTGTTGTGGCTTGCTCACACATTGATAGTGTCATACCATGTACATCTAGTTCGTATGTGGCGCTAATTTCCATTATTGGTTGCATTTCTTTACTTAACATTATTTCATTGAATTTGAAACAGCTTGCAAGAGTTGGCATTAAGGCCATACAATTGACATTTTTATGGGCTAATTGTTCCATAACATCTGTAGCACATGCATTATCACCATAAAGTGCATGAATGTGCCGTGTTTTCAATATTGCTTCTGCTTCTTTAGAAAGTATACCAACTCTGATACTTTTTAGGATGTTGGCATAAGTGAGATCTGCAGATTGCTGCATGTTTTCTGTTAATTCTCTGTATTGGAAATGTTGCCAAAGGTTGACATTTCAAATGCTGCCAACAGTTTTACGGCAGAATTTGTGTCCTAATGTTTTAAAAATAAGCTAACCTTTTACAGGTGTCAATTGAAGAAGATCTCCGAAAACAATGATGTGTTTTCCTGCAAACAGCTCTTCGTAGTTTGAGTACTTCTTGTAATCTGAGGTGAATCAAAGCCAATATTAGGTTGGACACAATGCTCACTTCATCTATTAGTAGCATTTTCATTTGTTTTAATACTCTGCGTAGTTCCATTGCAGCTTCTGTAGAAAGTTTGTAATAGTCTCATTTGCTTTGGTGTTCTACTGGCAGGAGTAGTAATCGGTGTAAAGTGACACCACCTATGTTGTAGGCAGCTAAACCTGTGGGGGCAGAGACAACAGCTGACAGTTTGTTGTTTGTCAATTGTTGAAGGAACTTACTGATGATTTTGATTAGGAATGTTTTGCGAGAACCAGCTTCACCACTGATGTACAGTAGTATAGGTTTGTAATTTTGGCGGGTGCATTCTTTGTTTTCATGTTGTACACCATGTGCAATTTCTTTTGTTACTTCTTGAAAAATGCTACGTTGCTCATTGTTTAGTTTTGATTGTAGTATAGTTAAGTCTTCTTTATCTTCATACTGAGACATGGTGTTGTCTACTTCTATCATAGCTAATTCTGCCTCATTTGTTATTAATGGGTCTCCCAGTGGTTCTTGGCTTCCTGTTACAGAAGGTTGACTACTGTCAGGAGTGTCCTTAGCTAGTTGGGCCTGGAGTTCTTCTTCGTGTTCCTGTTCATTGTGCAACATTGTTTTTGTATTGTGTAAAGTTTACATCAATTATAGTGCTTTCATTTGCTTTGTAAGCGTCTTCATATGAGTCATAAATATCTAGTATTTCTTCTTCTTTTCTCCATGGTTTAAAGAGTTGTAACAGGGACATGTAATATACTTCTTTATATTGAGGAGTCTTTAATGACAATTTGATATGATTAATTAAATTTGGTTTGGTCAGTTTTACAAAGCTGCCTTCACAGTTTGTCACTCTGTATTTACCTTTTTTTTCATCGGGTTTAATATTATTTTCTCCCTGCACCCCCACCCCCCAGCACTGTAGGGCACCCTCCACCAGGCCCCCACACCTGTCTCCCTGCAACCCCACCCCCCTGCATTCAGGGGCACCCTCCACCAGGCCCCCACTCATGTCCCCTGCACCCCCACCCCCCAGCACTGTAGGGGACCCTCCACCAGGCCCCCACTCCTGTCTCCCTGCACCCCCACCCCCCAGCACTGTAGGGCACCCTCCACCAGGCCCCCACTCCTGTCTCCCTGCACCCGCACCCCCCAGCACTGTAGGGCACCCTCCACCAGGCCCCCACTCCTGTCTCCCTGCACCCCCACACCCCAGCACTGTAGGGCACCCTCCACCAGACTCCCACTCATGTCTCCCTGCACCCCCACCCCCCAGCACTGTAGGGCACCCTCCACCAGGCCCCCACTCCTGTCTCCCTGTACCCCACCCCCCAGCACTGTAGGGCACCCTCCACCAGGCCCCCACTCCTGTCCCCCTGCACTCCCAACCCCCTGCATCCAGGGGCACCCTCCACCAGGCCCCCACTCATGTCCCCCTGCACCCCCACCCCCCTGCATCCAGGGGCACCCTCCACCAGGCCCCCACTCCTGTCTCCCTGCACCCCCACCCCCCAGCACTGTAGGGCACCCTCCACCAGGCTCCCACTCCTGTCTCCCCACACCCCCACCCCCCAGCCGTGCGATTTGCCTGGGTACGTGTATTCCAGGGGTGCGCGGGTAGTCTCACATGCGATTCCATCAGGGTACGTGTATTATGGGTCCACGTGAACTTCCACACGCGATACCAGCAGGGTACGTGTATTACGGGGTTTGCGGGAAGTTCCACACGCGATTGCCCTGGGTACGTGTATTCGGGGTGCGCGGGAAGTTTCACACGCGAATTTGCAGGGTATGTGTATTTCGGTGTGACTGGGCCTGTGAGAGTGGGGTACGTGTATTCCAGGGGTGGGTGGGAATATTTACTCGTGACTGGGCCTGGGAGAGCGTGTAACGTGTATTCCTGGGGTGGGCGGGAAGATTTACACGATCGCCTACAACGCGCCAAAAAATAAAAGGTCCAATCCTGAAACACGTAACCCAGCATGAAGCAGGCGCACGTCCCGCGCAGCATAATAGAGTGCGCAAACAACAAACAAGCTCAGACGCCAGGATGAATATACCGTTCCTAGCAGCCGTGGCCGTGGGATACCGCAGGAGGAGGAGAAGGATAGTCAGGGCCAGAATCTTCACACCCAGAACCAGCCTATTTGGTATGCCTGATGACCAGGTGTATGGGAGGTACAGGTTTCCACCACACATAATACTCGACCTGGTCAGTGAGTGGGAGGATGACCTCACATCCCCAACCCTGTGCTCCCAAGAACTCAGCCCCCTGGAGAAGGTCCTCAATGTACTGCACTTCTTGGCTACCGGATCATTTCAGCGGACAAGTGCCATAGTGGGGGGGGTGTCACAGGCCACGCAGTCACGGTGCCTACACCAGGTGTTGGCCATCATCACTGCACGCCCATCAGTCTGCAGGCACATATACCTGCCCAGAACACCTGCAGAAAGGCAGGCTGTCAGCCAGGATTTCTACAGGGTGGCACAATTCCCCAAAGTGCTAGGTGCCATTGATTGCATCCATGTGGCTCTACGTCCCCCCAGGGCATCTGAGCACATCTATAGAAACCGCAAGCACTGGCATTCCATCAACGTCCAGGTAGTATGTGAGGCCAAGGGAATCATCATCTCAGTATATGCCAACTATCCAGGGTCCACCCACAACAGCTTCATTTACAGGATGTCAACCCTAAACCGGGGCATGGCTGCTTGGTGAGTAGAAATGCCACAGCACACGCATGCATGACAGATACAGAGTAATGCCAATACCCCACTAATGATCCCCATCACCACCTCCCCAGGGGACAGTGCCTACCCTCTGAGCACACACATGATGACGCCAATTCGGAACCCCATCAGGCCTCCCGAGGTAAAATACAACACAGCCCATATTGCAACACGGGGCATAGTGGAGCGCACATTCGGAGTGCTCAAGTCACGCTTTCGCTCCCTTGGACGTTCTGGTGGGCAGCTGTTATACGCTCCCCCAGTAGTGTGCAGGATCATAGTGGCATCATGTGTCCTGCACAATGTTGCAACACGCCGGGGCCTGGCTGTGGACATGGTGGTGCGCCCACATCCCCAACCACATGCACGCCCGCTGCGCATGAGAGGGGAAAGGGCATGGGGTGAGGCAGCCCGTACGCAGCTGGTGGCTAATTACTTCACATAGAAAGCACACCCCTGTGGAGTGCACACAGCCCTGGCACATACCATCTGACAATCAATGATGACTCAATCTGACAATTCTGATGAATTAAGGGACAGTCAACTGTCAGAACCATAGCAGCCTGAGATTGTTCATCTGGAAGTGTCACAATGTGTGCATCCCTACATACACAAACACCACCAATGCAATGTCATCAAAAGACACACTTCCATGCAGCAAAAATGAATACCCACTTGCAAAATACAACATGAGAACAGTGGCATGTCACCCAACCCCTCCCCGGCACGGCCACACAACACACCATGCCATGTCATGCAATGTGAGAGCAAACAAATAAATCCCCACAACATGACCCAAGTGTCACCAAGTACAGTGTCCCTAATGGAAACTGGCCACACATGAAATGCTCACAGTAATGCAGGACCAACAAGACACATTACCAAATACTTACCAATAATACCTATCACCTACACAACCTCCAACCTACCATAAACATGACAGTACGGACTTAAAAAATTGGTAGCCTCACTACCTGATAATGCAGCACTTCCAACACTTCCAACTATACAGTGTTAGCGCCACGCAAAAGTGTAGGTGCACTGCTTACAACATGGATTCCAGTCCAAAGTAGACCGCCTTGTGAAGGCATGAGAAATGGGCCTGCAAATTAGGAGGATGAGATGGATGCAGAGGCACATATCAATACACCATGCAGTGTACAATACAACAACAATATGCACTAGGAATGTATACACAGTATTGACTACAGACTGCCCGCACATCAAATGGGAGTCCAACGTCACCGTGTAAGTCAATGTCACTTGGGCACACCCTTTGCAAGCCCATGGAAACGGGAAGCAGGAGGGGTGTGTGTCACACAAACCCAAGCATCTGACCCAAATTCAGGACAAGCCTGCATGTGCCCAGCCACAATACAGCGTATGCCCACGGGAGCCACACAAGGCAACACACTGTCCAAAAAATCAAGAATCAAAAATCCCAAAAAAAAAAAAACTCAAAAATGGCCATGAATGGGCCTGGGGGGTGGGGGAGGCCACCCAGGAGGTCCGTGGACAGGGTGCACACCAAAACCCACCTGTGTGGACCTTGCGAAAAAAAAAACACCTCCATGGGCTCATGGCCTGCACGGATACCCTATTGTGGGAGAATCGCTACTGTTGTTCTCCTCACCCTCTGCAGCTGCATCAGGAGGTGGTGGCACTATGGGAGGCAGCCCATGCAAAGCCCTAGTTTGGTCCTCCATGGCAGCAAGCATGCAGGTGTGGAAGGTCTGGTTCTGGAGGATTATTGTGCGGAGGTCCCCATGCAACAACCCACGGGATGCCCGGACCTCATCCCTAGTTGCCTGCATCTCAGCTGAGAGCGTACGTGTGAGCCGCTCCAGCTGCTGTTCTGTCCTCGTGTTAGCTAAAGCCTCAAGCTCAACCAGAGTTGCCCTGAGCTGACAGAGTTCCACCCTCAGGGTTTCCCTGTGGCCCTGGGACTCAATAGAAATGGCATCCCGCAGAGTCTCCAGTGACGCCCGCCTGTCCCTGTTGGACGCCAACATGTCCTCCCTGTGTGACTGGCTAATGGAGTCTGTTGCCTGCTGTAGTTGTTCAATTAGCCTTTCTTGGGGGACAATGGAAGTGGCCACCCTATCCATGGCCTGAGCCATCATCTCAGTTGATGCTGCCTGTTGGTTTGCCATACCGTATATGGATTGCTCCCATGCGGTATTGCCAGGTGGCGTACGGCCACCGCGTCGGCGGGCACCACACCTGTCTGGGGCAAGACGAACTGTGCCTTGCTGTGTCGGCACTGCCTGAGGCTGCAGGACTGCATTCCCCCTCTGATCTGCTGGCCCAGGAACAGGATCAGATGTAGCGGAGTGTGACCCTGCATCCGTAACCACCAAAGGCGGACCTACCAACACTGACATCCCCATTGAGGGTTCTACCCCTGGTGCAGGTGAGTTGGACAGAACAGAATCCCTCCCAGAAACACTTACCTGCGACGGCACATAGGTCTCATCATCCGAATCGACACCTGAATAGAGCTTGGGGGAGGTGCACCCAGAGACACCCCTTGAGATGACGGTCTGCAGCAAGTGTGGGTTCTCACCCACCACCACACCACGTCCCTCACTGGTGCCCGGTCGGGCCTGAGAACCCTCCTGGGTCTGCACCATCTCCACAACCCCAGCAGTATCAAGTGCGTCATCCCCTGCAAAGACATGAAAGAAAAGAAATAGGAACAGGCATTAGCACCATGGAACACAATTAGGGCTGAGAAGCAACAGAAACAGTACTTCATTGACACATGTCCCCACATGACTATAACCCTCCCATGCATGCACTGTCACTGCATATGAAGGGGAGGCAAATGGCACACATTGATGACACCAAGATGGAAGACCAACAAATTTGCTGCATGCTGCCTAGCAGTGCCATCACACATTGGCCTGTGATTGGCATGTCCAATACCATACATGACACATGCCATCACACAGATGGCATGTACCCTAGCCATGTCACACATGTGACAATAGGACTGAGAAATGCCTAGTGAAAGTGGTGGAATGCAGACAATAAGCCTGAATTAACACAGAATGACATGCAACTATGTTGTGGCAAGATGACACTTCAAGGGCAACTGGCGTGAGGTTGGGCTGAATGTCTACTGTTGCCAGAAGGGATACTGCAACACCCAAATCCTGGTGTGCAGAATGTATTGGATGAAGCACATGGGTGACCCAAACCACTCAGGCACACACCTCCTCACCTGGCAATCAATCAGAAGCACTCACACACACACCATGCGCATGGATGACACACACATCCATGTGCACTCACCGGACAATGCCTCGTAATCTGGCAGGTCTCCCATGCAATCTGTTCCTCCGTGACGTAGGTCCCAGCAACATACTCATGTGGAGTGAGTTCTATGTCCTCTGCCTGAGACCCACCTCCAGTCACTAGAGTTGCGGCATGACTTGAGGCCAGCTTTTTCTTTGCCCTGCGCTTAAGGTCATTCCAGCGCTTGTAGCAATCGTTAGCTGTGCGCCTCACGAATCCAAGGGCACTTATGAGTTCCGCAATGGTCTGCCAGTGTGCCTGACGTTGTGCAGGTGTGGTCTTGCATCCTGCGGTAATCATCATTTTGCTGTCATGTGCGGGCACATACTCCACAAGTGCATCAAGTTCGGCCTGATTGAAGCTGGGCTTCCTTGGTGGGCCGGACTGTGTAGCCCTGTCTGGGGCATCAGCCTGTACTGGACGAGCACTCTTCTTCTTCCGCTTGGAAGGTGGTGGTGATATTGAGTGCGCTACGCCGCTCTGGACACTAGGGGCAGGAGCCCCGGTGGACTGTGGACTAGGAGTGTGGGAATGAACACTCACCATGGGACTTGGTGCAGGCATTAGCTGAAGTGTGATGTAGTCAGGGGGAACGTCAGCAGGATGGACTAGGACCGACAGTGTCCTAGCTGGGAGACTCAGAGCTGGGGTGGATGGAGCCGCAGCTGCCCCTGCAGCCTCCCCACCCTGCCTACTCGGGGCAGCAGATGACATAGCTGCCCCTGATCCACGTGGGCTGGTGACACCAACGTGCACCGCCACACGTGGCCTAGACCTGCTGACCTGGAAGTCATCCATGGAGTCACCCTGTGTCAGGTCTGGTGCCACAATGGGCTGGTCCAACAAGGGCTGAGCAGGGATGGTGTCAGCCACGTTACCCTCAACGAGGGGGGGGCATGGGTGTCCCTGACTGGTCACCCACACATGGGGGGCTAGGGGCACCCTGCAAGTCCTGGCCACGTCCCCTACCGTATCCACCACGGCCACCTCTTGTGGCTCGCTCACCTTTGCCACCCTTACCGCGTGCTCGCCTCCCAACCATGGCACTGATGTTGTTGTGCGTATGGGAGTTGCAGTAAACTATTGTCCTGGGCAATTGGGTGTCAAAGGGGTAGGGTACTAGATGGAATTCATACCCTAGTGCTCTAGCAAGGCTGTATGTGACCCCTGGGGGAAGATGATGGGTCACGCAACGCACAGGCACCCCGAAAAAGGGAGATAATGTGCAAGCAACCCCTCCTAGACTACGAGCGTGGAAAATAAAACCTGCACTACGCTGTGGCATCCAGAAACACAAAAATGAACGTTGCGTGTCACACGCATCCTAGACTGACCTCTGAAGGGGTAGGCAACACACAGGGCAAGCACAGATGTCAAATACGTGCGCGACTCACTGTCTGCCAGGAAATATCACGTGAAAAATACACGCGTGTGCACATTGGCAACACCCCGCCAAAAGAAGAATTGTACGCTGTCTGAGGAGACAGGACAACAGGAGAAGTGAACGCTGTTTGAGGAAACAGGCCCAGGAAAAAGACAAGAAGAGAAAAAGCTGTCAGAGGTAACAGGGCGTACGAACTTGGAACGCTGTGAAGTAAATTGCGTGTGAACCGACAAGAAGTACAGATTTCACCCACTCGCTCTCCACGAAAAGCACGTACAAGGAAATGGCGTTCTACACGTAGCTTTTAAAGATGCCCACACGTCCAGCGTCCCTTCCGCGTGTACGCGCTAAGGCCCCATCCTCCAATTACATAAGCTGACACTCTGACGTGCAGTCATTTGACGTGTAACATGCACCCGTGTACAGGGAAACGCCCGCGCATGCACGTCACAGACGCGCATACGCGCTGGTGGCCTTTGGGCCAATGAATTCGCGTACGTGTGCTGACGCGCTTACGCGCTAAGGCCCTTTCCTCGAATTACACGCAGACGTGCTGGATTTTCACGTGCCAAATCACTCCGTATCAAGCTGGCCACGCGTAAGCACACGGAAGACCACGCTCCTGCCCAGAAGGCCGAATTACTGCCCCCCAGTGCCCCGAGCACGCTCCCACCTGCCATGTGCTGCTGCCTGATTGCCTGCTGCCCACGTGCCCTGCCATTTGCTGCCTACACATCAGCCAGGGGTGCTGTTGCTGTGACCACCCCTGCTGGAACCGAAGACTCCCGACTGGGATTCCATCGCTCCACAGACCAGCCCCAGGACCCAGTTGCCCACCCACTCCTGCCTCTGGGGTTGTCATGTCGGTCACTGCAACATCTGGCACCACTGACAACCCCCGGCCAGAGAGGCAGAGGGGCACCAGCTTCACTGCCACCCAAGTTTTTGTCCTGGTGGAGCAAGTCCTGGGGCAGTATGATGCCCTCTTCGGAAGTTTGCGCGCCGACAAGGAAGGACGGACTCGGATCTGGACGGACATCGTGACTGCCATCAACGCGGAGGGGGTGGCAGTCCGACTATTCCATCATGTCAAGAAGCGCTGGGAGGACTTCAGGTCCAGGACCCTCAATAAGGGGCGCCGGGGCCACTTGTCGTACGATCAGATGAGGGTCCTGGAACGCATATCCCCAGCGCTCCACGTCCAGGTCCTTGAGAGGCAGACCCGTCTGGAGTCGAGCGGTAAGTGTACATGCATCATGATTGTGTGCTGTGCGTGTGGTGATGTGCCAGTAGTGTGCAGGTTGCACATGTGTTTTTATGGGGCCAGTTATGGGGGGGGTGTACAGGGCCGTGAGGCTAACACATGCGAGGGCAGTCATGTGTGAGACATGGATGGTGCTTGTGTGTGTAGGCTTGCATGCCAAATGCAGTTGTGTGGGCACACATGTTTGGATGAATGTGTATGTAAGTAGGCATGTTCGTGATGTCACACATGGATGTTGTTTTCAGCTGCATGTATCAGCACCATGTACATGTGCATGTGTGTGTATTTGACAAGGGTGCAACAGTGATGCAACATGGATGCATGTGACAGCGGGATGTGGAAGCCTGATTGGCAGATGTGACATGGATGCCAATCTGAACACTGCTACAGTTGGCAGAGGTGTACACATGCATGCAAGTGTGGTGGTGTGTGTGCATGTGTAGTGCACTCCCTGTGTTGCATGTGATGTCTGGCTCACCTTTGCCTGCTCATGCTGTTGTATGTGTATGGATGGTGCTGGCTGTTGCGATATGGCTGTGGTATGGCTCATGTGTGCGAGTTGAAATGTCATGTGTGTTGGCGATTGTGATGCCATGTCTGAGGTTTGCCAATGCCACTCATGTACAACTGTCATGTGTGTAAGTGTCCATTGTACAGTGCCCTGATGCCTATGTTTTATTTCTCCCTGTCTGCAGCGTCAACTGATGAAGAGGGCGGAGAAGGTGCTGTGGAGCACAGCGGCGGGGATCGCACCGCCAGCCGGAGACGCAAGGCCCGGCTCCCCTCCCAGGTTGTGATCTCGTCGGGAAGTGAGGAGTCTGGTGCCGCGTCCCAGGCGCAGCTGCCGGAGGGAGGTCCAAGAGGCGGAGGTCGGAGTTGGACTCCTTGGCAGCAGAAGGGGCAGCTGGGACCCCACAGGGCCCAACGTGGAAGATGGCACAGAGTCACCCGGATTGGTGGGGTGTTTGTTGGAGGAGGAGGCCGTGCAAGTGACAGAGACGGGGTCTGGAGGTGGGGATTCCACTGGTGCTAGTGGTGCAGTGCAGGACCAGGGACAGGAGGCAGCACAGGCCGCCGCGGAGGTGCCTGTGTGCAATCCTGTCCCTGATCCTGTCACTGCATCATCTTGCACCAGCAGGGATGCCTACGTCCAGACCCGTTTTCAGGCAGGGGATGAGCTCACAACAACTGGCCTTCCTCTGCCTGCGGACGTGGCTATCCAGGTAGGGGTTGAGCCTGTCCTGACTGGTGTCGCGTTGCATCAACGGGCCATGCGAGGTGACCTGCAGTCTTTTCATGAGGAGACTGCACGTCATCTCGAATGGCTCGTTGACCGCGTCGGCCTACTGGGACAGGTCGCCCAGGCCGGATTCCTCCGTTTGCTGCAGCTTGCTACGACCCCCTCCTCAACTGAACACCCTATGCACCAGTCGTCCTCCGTGCCATCTTCCCACCCATTTGTCACCTGGGTGCCCTGTGGAGCTGCCTCTGATGGTGCGGCCAGGCTGGTGGAGGAGGCATCCCTGCCACAGTCGGGCGTCGGACGTCCAGCAGGGGTGGCCACATTAACGGCTGCACCCCAGCCGGTGGAGGATGTGCAGGCAGCTGGAGCTAGGGCACGGGAAGAGGCACAGCAGCAGCAGCGAGGTGGGAGCAATGATGGCTCTAGGCCTTCGACATCGGAGGGGCAGGCATCAGCCGGAGGGCAGGAGGACCCAGGACGGGAAGTGTCTTCCGTGTGGCAGCGGTTGGGCCACGCCATAGATGCGGAGCGGCAGCGGGCGGAAGAGGCACGGCTCACAATGGTCAGGGCGGAGAACTCCATGCGGAGGGCCCTGAGGCGGGCCGAGTGCCTCGAGGCAATCCGCAGGGAGTTGGAGGTGAACATGTCGTCGGCCCTGCGGACCCTCGGGGCCATGGAGGAGGACCGCCTCCGGGACATTGAGCAGGAGTTTGATGATGCCCTGGCCCGGAACATCCCGAAGTGAGCCGTCGGACTATCCCGCTGCCCTTGTAAATAGTTCTGTAGTTAGTGTTAGGTTTCCTTTGCTTTTTTATATGTTTTGGACCTTTTGGACAATGGGCCACATTTTTGTATATAGTTATTTTTTATTAGGTAGTCTTATTAGATATGTTTCATTTCTTCTGTTGGGATCATGGACCCTGGATTGTTTATCTGTATATAGTTGACTGTTGGGATTTTTTTTTTCATTTTGATTTTACCCATGGAGCAATGGTTTTTGGTTTTAATTTTCCATTGGATTTACTTTTGTGAACTGTGACTTTGGACACCTTTCCTTTGGATTATGATTTGTGGTTTTACATTATTTTACGGACATGCTGCTTTTTGTTTTTAATTCACATTTTCGTTTGTTTCTTTTTGATTCCATTTATGTTGCTTTTAATACATATTTTTACATCATACTTCAATGTGTAGTATCGTCTCATTGGTTTCATGCATGTCATGGGTTTTGACATTCCCTGACACCCATTGTGTGTATGTGAGGGAGATGTGTTCATTTACATACTTGCCATTGGGGTTTTATCATGTAATTGGCATTTCTAAGTGGGTGGATGCAATACTTGGGTGGGTGTTTGGCATGTGGAGGCTGCCCATAGGGGCCAGTGATGTAGATTGTGATGACGTGTTGGCTGGGGGACATGTGTGGGGGCCTGCTGGCAGGTGCCCCTGACTGCTGGGCGGTGGGGGTGCTGGGAGACAGGAGTGGGGGCCTGGTGGAGGTGCCCTGCACTGCTGGGGGGTGGGGGTGCAGGGGGACATGAGTTGGACCTGAGTGGGGGCCTGCTGGCAGGTGCCCCTGACTGCTGGGGTTGGGGTGCAGGGGGACAGGAGTGGGGGCCTGGTGGAGGGTGCCCTGCACTGCTGGGGGGTGGGGGTGCCGGGAGACATGAGTTGGACCTGAGTGGGGGCCTGCTGGCAGGTGCCCCTGACTGGTGGGGGGGTGGGGGTGCAGAGAGACAGGAGTGGGGGCCTGGTGAAAGGTGCCCTGCACTGCTGGGGGGTGGGGATGCAGGGAGACAGGAGTGGGGGCCTGGTGGAGGGTGCCCCTAGATGCAGGGGGGTGGGGGTGCAGGGGGACAGGAGTGGGGGCCTGGTGGAGGGTGCCCCACAGTGCTGGGGGTGGGGGTGCAGGGGGACATGAGTTGGACATGAGTGGCGGCCTGGTGGAGGGTGCCCCACAGTGCTGCGGGGTGGGGGTGCAGGGGGACATGAGTTGGACCTTAGTGGGGCCTGGTGGAGGGTGCCCTACACTGGTGGGGGGTGGGGGTGCAGGGAGACATGAGTTAGACCTGAGTGGGGGCCTGCTGGCAGGTGCCCCTGACTGGTGGCGGGTGGGGGTGCAGGGAGACAGGAGTGGGGGCCTGGTGGAGGGTGCCCCACAGTGTTGGGGGTGGGGGTGCTCGGAGACTTGCGTTGGTGGGCAGTGGTGCAAGGTGACATGTGGGTTGGCTGGGGGGCATGGCCATGGTGGATGGGCTGCCTGTGTGACATGTGCAGGGTAGTCCCCTGTGATGTGGGCCGCCTGCAGGGGCCGTGGAGGGTGTAGAGTGAACAGCTGGGAGGACCCACACGGCCGATTCACGTGTAGGACTCCACGACACCCCCGGAATACACGTAGGCTGCTGGATTCGCGTGTGGAATTTCCCGCGCACCTTGGAATACACGTACCCTGCTGAAATCACGTGTGGAATTTCCCGCGTACCCCGAAATACACGTACACAGGGCAATCGCGTGTGGAACTTCCTGCGCACCCCGAAATACACGTACACAGGGCAATCGCGTGTGGAACTTCCCACGCACCCCGAAATACATGTAACCAGGGCAATCTCGTGTGGAACTTCCCGCGCACCCCGAAATACACGTAACCAGGGCAATCGCAACTTCCCACGCAAACCGAAATACATGTAACCAGGGCAATCGCATGTGATACTTCCCACGCACCCCGGAAATACACGTACCCTGCTGAATTTGCGTGTGATACTTACCGCGCACCCCTGGAATACACGTGCCCTGATGGATTCGCGTGTATTACTTCACGCGCACCCCTGATGTACACGTACCCAGGACATTTGCGTGTGAAACTTCCCGCGAACCACTGAAATACACGTTCCCCGCTTGGCGTTTGCTGTTTGGCAGCCCTGTGGACTGGTCCAGGGTTAGCACAGACATTTGCGATGAATTGGGAATTTTGATGGCTTTTCCTTATGCGAGGGCGTTCTTGGGGGCGTAACTGGCGCTGCTGCAGGGTCGCTGCGCACTCTGCGCCACGGCTGGTTTTGGAGGCTAAAATCCATGAATACGCTGTGCGATGTAATGGATTTTTTCGCACGCGGCTTGCGCAGTGTATCGCACGGGGACACTGTGCGCCAGCCACGTGCGCCACTTTTTTGCGAAATTCTATGAATTACCCTGATAATGTGTATGTGTGCTGGTTTGTGAATTTGTAAAATGTTCATATGTTGTGATATAACAATTAAACATACCCCCCAGAGTCTTTAGGTAGTGATGCTATTGTCCGAACATGTCCGCGGACATTCAAAGAGTTTGCGGACATCAAACCCAGTAGAAGAGGTTCACTATGTTCAATTTTACATGTACATAAAATCAGCGTTATTATTATTAAATTGTGCTACTAAAAACCTATGAAATTCAGTGAAAAAACTTTATTAAAGGGACGTTATGGTTAAGTTGTGCTACTAAAAACCTATGGGGGGAGTCACAGCCTTATGTAAGTAGGTTAAGATCATTGCCAGATAGAAAGCGATGTGGTAATATTACCCCTGCAGTAGACAGACAAATGATGAAAATGAGAACGGGTTTGGGCTTCACAGTTTCCCTTGCTAGAGAAAGGAGGAACAAGACCACAGTGTATACCATGGCCTCAAATGGATAGAGATAATCTAAAATGTAAACTACTGAGTTTAACTTCTGGTGCTGGGAAATGGATACATGAATTGGAAAAAAATGACAGGGGGAAATACATAGGGGACATTAAGGGTCATTTAATCGCCATACTTGGTTAGAGAGCTGACAATGTGTGGATAAACGCAGGGTACCTTGGTGTGACTACAGTCAACACTACTCATGACGTAGCACCATTCAATAACTGTAGGGTGGCAGTCTGGGAAGTGCTTTAAGTGCTATATCTGGAAGGAGATTATCCATTGGTTTACATTCAAAATTTTCAGTAATCTTGGGCATTGGAAACACACCAATCTTGGGGAAAATCTATACTGCTATTCTATCATATATCATGCCACAGGCTGCCAGAGCCAGTACAGAAGGAGCTCAGGGACTTAGTGGGCACAGAAGCTAAACCGTGTTCAGAGATTCAGCTGACCATTGCACATTACTGCAGACTCCTGCAGGAAAAGAATGGCAAAATAAAACAATATTCGAAAGGCGAGGAGGCAAAGTTAATGCAGAAAAAACTGTCCCAATACGCCATTGAAGGGGCAATGTTGATCAGCGTAGACGGATTGAATTCACAGCAGATAGTATACATGCCGCAGGTGAATAATCAAAGGCAGTTCGATAAAAGCAATAGTGGATATGCTCCATGAGGAAGAGGATTTTGAGGAAGGGGTTGGCAAGGTAATCAAGGGAATTGGCAGAATAATCAGGGAAACTTTCGGAATAACCAAGGTGGGTTTAAAAATATGCAGCATGGTAATCAGAGTATGCAAAATGGACAGGTTGGGAGACCACTGCCAATAGAGGGAAACCTTTCACAAGTAATGGGATGAGGCTGTACCCGCAATATGACAGCTCACTGTTACTATCTGTAATGCCAAATCCTCATGAGGAACCAAGGTTGGACGTCAGTATAGGGGGCAAAGGTTTTTTGTTTTTAGTAGACACGGGTGCAACGCGCTCATGTATATGAGAGGGAAAGTTTTGCATGTCTGGCAATGCCATGAATACTCAGGGGTTCACAGGAGCTACAAGCAGAGTTCCTTTCTCTGAAGAATTGCCTGTTTCTTTAGGAGAATGTGACATGAAGGTGCCACTGCTATATTCAAGGCAAACACCTGTCAATATATTGGGACGAGGTTTAATGACTAAGTTGAATATGACAATCTCGTTCACTGATGAAGGTATAGTGTGTTCAACACCAGGAATGCATTATTTAAACGTGTGCGCAATGATTAATGTCATTCGCAGGACAACTAGATATGAGAGCGATTCCATTAGAACCAAAGGTTTTCCAGTATGGAGAACGCATACTGTTGTCATGGTACCAGGCTTAACTGGCAGAACAATGAGAGCTCCAGATGAATTTTTGATTAGACCAAGAACACCAATGCTCAAAGAAAAGGGACAGGTTTTTTCCCTTAGAGATACAAGCAGCCATTGTGCGAGGGGAAATGGTTTTGCTTGATGGACATGATGATGAAGGAAAACAATGGCGTGCAGTTATCGCCATCGGGGAGAGTTACAGATTGACCGATGTCACTGATGAAGATCTGTTTGGAGATCATCCATCTGATGACAAAATAATATTTGAGATGAGCATTACTTATTTGGTAAGAGTAATTAAAAGGGAAGTTCCTCAGAAAATGATCATAGCACAAAAACGTATTTTGATGATGACATGGCAAAAGTGCCAGTTTCATTATGGACCAACGGCCTCTATGACGTAGGCCTACTAAATGGGGTTGGAGAAGGTAAGATGAAATTGAAACCTGGAGCAATTTTACCTCGAGAACAACAATATCCTATGTCCCGAGAGGCAGATGAAGGTATTTTTAAGACAATTTCCGACATGATGGATCAGGGCATCTTAGTGACGTCTGAATCACCATGTAATATGTCAGTGCACCCTGTGGCATTTAGTGCAAGATCATTGCCCAATAAACCAGATAGTGGAGGCCGAGTTCCCTCTAATTCCTAACCCGTCTATGATCCTATGTGATATACTTGTTGAAGCATGATATTCCACGGTGATTGACTTGAAAAATGCATTTTTCTCAATCCCATTGCACAAGACTTGTAGAATCTGCTGTCATTTACTTTTAGGCAAACTTGCCTGAAAACCACTCGTTTAACACAATGTTATTGTGCGGCTCCATCGATTTTCAATAGAGTCCCTCAGATGGACTTAAGCAATATTGCTTTAGAAAGTGTGTTGCTATATGTAGATGACATTTTAGTTTGCAGCACCTCAGAGGAAGAGTGCAGATGTGATTCTGTCCAGCTGATGATTATACTCACTGACAAAGGATATAAAGTTGACAAACAAAAGTTACAATATTGTCAAAAAGAAGTGTTGTACATAGGCCAATTGATTTCATATGAGGGAAAAAGGTTACCCCTGAAAGAGCTGAGGCCATTTTAAAAACAGCAAAGCCACACACGATAAAACACATGCAGAGGTTTTTAGGATTATGTAATTATGTCAGAGCATGGGTATTTGACTACAGCTCACATATATGGCCTCTATTGAAGTGTGGACTGAGGAAATGGAAGAAAGGTTTGACAAATTGAAAAAAGCTATTTACACAGCTCCAGTTTTAGGGATTCCTAATTATGCTGAGGAATTCTATTTGTTCTGACATACAGATGGCACTGTTATGACAGCAGTGCTCACGCAGAGAACCACATTAGGGTACAAGCCCCTTGCATATTACAGTGGAATCTTAAACTCAGTAATGAGAGGTCATTTTCCATGTGAACAAAGTTTAGCTGCCGCCGCGTTCGCCATAGAGAAGGCTGCAAACATAGTGATGGGGTGCTCCATGACGTTATTTGTTGAGCATGCACTATTTGCCATTCTAGAGAAGCCAAAAGGCACATTGACTTCTCAAAGGGCTTCTGCCTATGAGGTAGTCATATCAAACCCAGCAATCAAAATAGTTCTATGTAAAATAGTGAATCCTGCCATGTTTATAGCTGAGCCAATGACAGAGGGAGAGCCTGTACACAATTGCGCAAACTATGAGGAGTTCTGTGATTAGCTCCATAGAATAAAAGAGAATGCATTAGCAGGAGGAGCGACTGTTTTTATTGACGGTTCTTCAAGAACTGCAAATGGGGAATTTCGGGTGATTATTAGTACTCGATTGGTGTCTCATTATTCAGCAAAGGCTGCAGAATTAATGTCTTTGCTACTCGCAATCGAGAATCACGCAGACCAGGAAGTAACAGTGTACAGCGACTCCACCTATGTGATGTCAAAGATGCACTCAGGGTTAGCACGTTGGAAAAGGAGGGGCTACCTCTGAGCGGATGGCACACCAGTGCAGCATGCCGCCTTATTGGGTAGGCTTATTAAGGCACTACAACTCCCAGTAGGCATTGCAGTCGTTAAATTAGCAGCCCACACGAAAGTGGCAGATTTTATCTAATGTGGAAATCAAGCAGCAGATGCTGAGGCCAAGCGCGTAGCATTTACAGATAAAGAGATGATGAATGTTGAGACTCCCAATGTGAATGAAAAAGTGATTGTTATGAAGACTGTATCTGAAGGGTACAACCATTTGTCAAAGATGCAGTTAGTGGAGGTCCAGGGGGAAGCACCTCAAGAGGAAAAGAATTTGTTAACGTGAAGAGGGTGTTCTTTAAACCCGTCTGAAGCATTGTGGTGACAGAACAGCACTGGTAAACCATTGATGCCTTTAGCCTTATTAAAGGTGGCACTGGAACAGCTACACTAAATGTGGCACTGGAACAGCTACACTACCCCATACACATAACTATGGAGAATTTCCCTGCAACTATTGCTGAGGATTGGTTTGTGCCAACATTAATGGAGCATGTTGCATTTTTTATAGTGAACTGTATTGTGTGTCAACAATTCATGGCTGGACATACAATGTGCACAGTTAGGGGAGTCATTCCGAGACCTAATGGCCCTTTTCAGCACTTGCATATAGACTATGTCGACATGATACAAGTATGTAATGGATATAGATACCTAATCGTAGTGGTGTGTCCCTTCTCAAGATGGATAGAAGCAGGTCCATGTACACACCCAGATTCCCCCTGTACAGCAAAATTCTTAGTGCGGGAAGTGTTTCCTGGATGGGGAGTATGTGAAGTTATGAGGTCAGCTAATGGTCCTCATTTTGTGAATAAAATATTTGAACAGATCAGCTTGTTGCTTGGTATAAAGCACACATTTTCTTCAGCTTATCATCCACAAGGAAATGGGATCTGTGAGAGGTTCAATAGCCTGCTTAAAGATAGAATAGCCAAGTTGAAGCTTACCTTGAAGAAATGGTGGGTGCATTGCCTACCACCAGCATTATATGCTTTAAGGAACCAACCGGGTTCTGACCACAATCTCACACCCCATGAAATAGTGACGGGGAGATGAAAGAGGACAACTCTAATGCCTTCATCCAAAGTTAGAAGTGATGCTCAGCCAACTGCAGAACTGTTAGGAATGGATTTGTGTCACTATTTGAACTGTATGACTTCCAGTATTTCTGTCATTTCAGGACAGCTGCAGTGAAACAGTTGTAGGGCAGTACAGAACACAGAAGGAGATGCTTCGACAGACCAATCTCGTAGACTTTGTGTTCCCCAACCTTTCCCTGGTAATGCAGTCTTAATCTGCAACCAGGTAAGGAAAAAGTGGAACAAACCCTGTTTTAATGGTCCATTCATTGTGGAAGATATCACGCTGTCTGCTGTCAAAGTGCAGGGCAGGCGTGCTTGGATTTTCCTTGGGGAGGTTAAGATTTATTCTGGCGAAACTCCTCTGCCCGCACCCCTACACAAAGCAAGTACAAGCAAAGGGGAAGAACTGCAGCATGTGCAGATGAGATCTATGATGAGAAAGAAGGACGCAGAAGCTGACAAGTAGAAAGATAAAGAGTTCATCGAATTGTGGCTTGGTTCGGTACACTCCTTTTAAGCCATTTATATAAGGGTCATGGAAAGCAAATTCATCACTCAGTGCATATACAGATACTACTACAGATCTTCCCTTGACCCTGCAACTGATGTCTGTTGCAGGGTCAAGGGAAGATCTGTATTTGTGAAGCCACAGTAGCTTATTGACTTTGGACTGAGGCATGCTTAAGCCTGGGTAAGAAGAGGATTATGCCAGAGTCTGATCATGGATACAGCAATTGGAAAAGGGTACAGAACCCAGACTCATTTAACACTGAGTTCCTGTTTGGATTTACCTATGGTGTTACCCAGTGATGGCCTTTCTAGGCACGTTCTTACTTATTTTGAGTTAGTGTTGCGCTCTTTCCATTCGTTGGTGGGGAGAACTACTCGCATTCCACCTTTCTTACAAAATCCTAAGAATAAGGAACATATAAGAAGATTGCTTATAGTCATCACTGAACAATTCGTGCAAGTACCTGAGTACAGCGAGGAGAGTACAAATGCCCCTATCAACTGATGCAGCTCACAGGCTAGTCAGTGTGGTATTCTTTCGTCTGATTGAGAAGTACCCACATCGTGTTGGAAGGCACACTAATGTGCTCACCTTTCTAAGGGATCCGAGAAACACTGCAAATCTGAATGTGATCTTGGAAGGAATTATCATCCAAGTGAGCATTTATTTTGAGCGAAATCACTGATCGTTGAAGAAAATTTCCTTCGAGGGACAGATTGAAAGGTTGCTGATGAAAGAAGACTCTTGATTAATGCTGAAAGAAATTCAACATGCTGTCTGAGCTGAAGCAGATTCGAGGGATAGATTTGGAGATAATCTATGTCATTGAGCTCATTTAGACTTACTGAGGTTGTTTTTCTTCATACTAAAGAGGCATCTACAGTTCGGCTGGTGAACGACTGGTTGCAGAGATACAGAGAAGGTTGTTTTATCATCCAGTAAGCATACAACTGATCCAGGACGAGTTTCTGAGTCAAGACAGCAGCTTCCAGAAGCAGTTTGCAATGCTGATGTATTAAAGTTTGAGTTTTTCCTCCCTTAGGTAATCAAGATGGGAAATCTCAATAGCAATATAATATTGATGCATGAAGGGAGACACTCACGTTGTCCAAGGAGTAAATGTTGTAGAGTGACATATCTTTGTGTCATTTACACTTGCATTGTGTTCATACTCATACTGCTTCCATTGACTGTACGAGAAGCATTCTACATTGGTGCAAATGAAGCTAAGACTCCTGTGCATGCTCCTGAGCACAAGGAAAATGTACGCATGGCAACTACTGGGCAGCCTAAACCCTATGTAGTCATTCCTGTTGCAAAGAAAAAGATGACAAATTGCCTGCGCTTGAGATGGATGTCACTAACAACCGTTCACATGCAAAGAGTATTTTAGTAGAACTTATTTTTGGACACCATAGACAGGCTTGGCAAGACAGGCATGACAAGGGGTTCTTAGAGGGTGAGCCTACACAAATAATACATGCAAATACACTTGTCCCAGTGACAGTTGACCCAAAAGCAGTTTTGAAAAGAAGATCCCAAATGGAGATTATGCAAAACATTTTCATGCTTAAATGGGCTGCTGAGCAGATGAGACATTTGGAATTCTCTCTGACTCAAGGAGCACATGTAGGTGTACCCCGCCCACTGATAGATTCACCTATGTCTAATCGAGAAAGAAGAATCTATGTTGGTACACTTCATGATATGATTATGGAAGCTCACATGAAAAGAATGAGACCTAAAAGAAGCACACAGAAGATAATTATGAATTATATGATTACCTGAACAGCACGGCACACTTGGGAAATAATATATGGTACCAACACATGAAGGAAGTTCTGAGAAGAACTTCAAAGGAGGAAAGCTTTGTATGTGCACTCCTGCCATACAGCATGGGGAAGTCGAAGATCTTCATAGCTGTTGAAATAGATGTCCTGACTGCACATTGCATAGTGCATCTAGCACTCTGTAGTACAAGACGCCAGTTCATGAGCCAAACAGCCTCTCTCAAATGGGCAACTGAATGGACAGATCCAAATGAAGATGACTATATTCAGGATATAAACACAAGTAACAACGCCAAGACGAGGAATCTTGTGATCAGATATGAGAAACCTGGAGTAAAAGGAACTGGAATCAGACAGGAAGTGAATACAAGACTGAAAGTTCCAGGAAAGTCTGCAGAAGATATTCGTAGATGAAAGAACAGAGGCCAGATGCAGATTTGGGGAACTGTTCTATCACCAGATGGCTTGGAAGAAGGTGTGGTGATCTGCAGATATTGGGTAATAATGGGTCACTATCAACCAACAATTGAGAATGCACAAATGTTGTGTAAGCCTCTATGAACGAAACTTGCTAGGCTACTGACATGGGTCAAAGACAGAGGAGGACCATTGCAGATAGTGCCTTTGAGAGTGCAAAGCTGTGCTTCAGAAATAATGTAACAAGAAAAATGGGAGAGAACCAGAAATGTGGTCGAATATTTGAAGCACTAGGCATGAACATTGAAACAGCAGTAATCATGGATCATGATTGGGCTTGTGGATCCAAAGCATACATGAAGCTACCTAAAGACTGGGGAGGAATATGCACATTGGAGAATGTCCATGTTCCAGCATTAGTGATTCCAAAGAGTGATCTGAATCTCAATAGTTTTCCAAAAGCAGATGCTCACCCGAGGAAGAAGAGATCTGTGGAGCTGATACAGAGGATGAAGAGAGAGAACTATTTGATAGACGAAGTAGAAGACATTGCTGATGACAGCTGGTTTGGATCACTCTTCTCTTGGGTTCCACAATAGATGGCAGACATGTTTAAGTTTCTTGGAGCCCTGATCATGTTGGTATTACTTGGATTTTATGTGATCAAGATAATAATCTTGCAGTGCAAGAAAACAGCAAAGAAAGCAATAGGGATGAAGATTATGATTGATGTTGGACCAGGGTAGAAGCCCAAAGACTTGACAGATGAATAAATCACAGACTTTGTGAAGGCCAGTATCCATGCACTTGAGGGAATGAAGTTCCTGTACCCAAAGAACCATAAGAAATATGTGGGAAGATGGATCTATTTCAGTCCAAGTGGACAGTGCATGCTCATGACATGGAACAAGGATGAGCATGTGAAATTAGCAGGATGTCTGAGGGAGTCAAAAAGATATAGATCCCAAAGAAGCATTTCTTCAGACAAGTATGTCTAGATGTGAAGGATGATTGGAAAGTGGTTGATAAATCTCCCAGAGGGGGGAGTGAATAGGTGGAGCCAAGTACCCGTACTCCAACTGCCCCACCCCCATTACCTATACAGTGGGAACCAAAATATGTAATGTATGTGGAACAGTTGAACCAACAAAGGGCAGAGCGTGGATTCTGTGCACTACCAGTAAGAATACCTATACCTAAGAGAATCTGGGAGGCAAGGTACCCATTGAGAAAAACATACCTGAATACAAGATAATATGATGGCCATTTGAATTAGATTACTTAAGAAGTAGAGCAGATGAATGGCAAAGATGAATGGTGACATCGCACAGAGAGAGATGATGCACACAGAAGAGATGCAGAGACCAGAAAATGGAGATATTCTATAAGATATCAAGAAAGTACCACGGATAAGTGAGATCTTGGCATCTAGATGAAGAGGCTAATGCCACAGGAACAGATGAAGATATGAAGCTAGTTTATATATGTACAGATGCAATAGAAATGCAAGCAGACAAAGTCATCGTGAAGCTAGTTTTATAGTAAATAGATCATGGTAAGCTCCAATATATATAGATGCATATGAACGAGTAAAGGATGGATGTTTCCATACGCATTATAAGCAGTGCTGAACATTCAGCAAGAAGGCCTAATTTCAGTGTGTTGAAGTTAAAAAGCAAATTGAATTACAAATGAATCTCAGCAGAAGGAGTTGGATGAGCCAAGAAGCCAAGGTCTTATCAAACTGGAATTTGCTGACATTGGATACAAATCGGGTGAAAGAACAGAGACTCCTGTTCAAAAGGCTTGAGCAAAACAAAAGACGTCAGAGGACTATTAGAAAATAAAATTAAATACACTAAAAGGCTTGATTCCATGATGTCCAGTCACTTTGAAGAATGAAGTTTGACGATCGAGGTGGTCACACCTACGGACGAGGGCAGGCTGTGCCCACACTCTTCAATTTCTCAGAGCACAGTACAAACTCAAGGCCAATCTTCAAAGCACTAATTGACACTGGACCATTGAGGTGATGATGGATTGATACATTAATTGGTGGGAAGCTAGTGTTAAGACAAGCTCACCTGCACCTGGATTTTCAGTCTGCATTCGGCTAAACGTAGGTGGAAAAGTACTGACGGGGTTAGAAGCCAACCAATTGTAGAGGACAGCGTAATTAAGGGTCCTATAGTTTGTGTAGCCAATGAAATGGTGTGTACTAAGTTACGTTCATAGTGGCCATTTTGAGGGGAGGGCTTAGTTGCCCACCTGATGTTAAGCACCCTATCACTTTCCTACACTGTTCTATACTGATATGGAACTCTTACTTAGATATTCACTTAGAGCCTATCACTCCCTCCAATAAGTTTATAGTTTGCCACGCAGGATGACGTTGGTAATTGACCCAGGAAAGCACGTCACTGATGATGATTTTGCATGATATAACCTCAATTTTGACTAAAGACAAGTTGAGTAAGAGGATCGAGCGTACTCCCTGTTTTAGATATTTGACATTAAAGCAGACTCCCTTTTGGCAAACTACCTGAGTCGTCTTGATTATTGATGTATGACTAGATTCTTCATCCCCATCCATCTCCACGGTATTGCTACTCATCTTAAAGGGCTGGGCAAGCCAGTTCAGGATACTGTGAGACAGGCATGGCATCAGTTATCAGGATGGTGTAATGCCAAAAGTTGCCCTATGTTACGGTGGGATCATTGCTACCTAAAGAAACTAAGGAAAGTCTATGTTTGTAAGTCAAACAAGAATCTGTCTATGTCAGAACCTATGCTTGTCCTCACAACTATAACTAAACATGGTGGGGGAATCATCTCAGCAAAATACGGTAGTTCAAAAGTAAAGGTTAAGCTACATTCAGCTTGAGTGCTTCTTGAGTTCCTTATCTCAAGTTCAATACACTTCAACTATAGGTTCACTTCCATAGAGATTGGTCAAGTTCTGAAATTACCATCTTCAAGTTTGAGTGCATCACAATTCACACCAAACGAAGGCCCTGGGCTTCCCTTCCCCAAGTTTAAAAGTAGCACAGTTCACACAAAATGGTGGTCCTGGGACTCCCTTCCCCAAGATAACATTCTCTATTTGTTTGGCTCTCCGGTTTTCCTTGCCAAAGACTTTAATTGGGCATTCACATTGTTTCATCTGTTCAAGGTTTACAAGAAAACACCAGGTCCACTTGACCCACCTTCTGGTCTGCTTCACCAATTATTTCACAATTCTTTGCAGCTTGTTCACCATTCAGAGATTCGTGGTCTAGACGCCGTTATCAGACCATACGGTCCGCCCATCACTTGTCACCCAACCAGTAACCCTATACTCTGTTTCGACTTGATTCTATCTTTCACATTAGGAGACTTTCTGGTCTAGGCGCAGTTGTAAAACCGCACGGTGCACCCATCAGATGTCACACAACCATACATCTCCCCAAAGCTGCTGTGCCCGTTATAGGCTCTTCTGCCTTGGGCTTTCACTTTCCACACTTGTATTCCTTGTAACCTGTCTTTGGCTTGTCATATACTTATGACACTTTCTCGCGTTTACAGTTATAATGGATATTCTTTGTTATTCTTCTTTGCACTTGTAATGCTCAAAACAACTCTTCATTTTCATCACATGTCTTTAAATCTGTTCATATTGCACTTTACTGGCAGTGGACACTAGATATATTTATTTGACTTAAAGTGTTCATTCACCATTCAGTACATTGTAGTTTAGTCAAATAGCAGCTTTCTTTCAGTTTGGTATTGAATAGATGCAGTGTTTACTTACGTTTGTCGACTGTTACTTACATTCAGTCCCTTTGGAGCGCTCCGGTCTCCCCAGTGTTTTTTGACACTTACCGGCTCTCTGCAGCTCCTCCCGCCCGCTCTCCTGAATGGGACAACAAACTGAGATGAAGAAGAGGGGCCTGGAGAGATCCAGTAATGAAGATCAGGCATGTAACACCAACAGGCTTATACAAGGTCAGGCAATTGAATTTAACCCACTTCACCTGTATCCTCTTAGGAATGGAAAAGAGTATAAAAGGTGGAGTCCAAAAGCATGCAAGCAGCAGCAGAAGGGAGAGAGAGGTGGGAATCTGCTCTGCTGAAGGATCAGGAAGCCGAGGCGCTGGCAATGATCCCGGGAGACCTGCCTTAGGGACTGGGCAGGACAGGGAACCCTTGTATGGGAAGGTGGGCCATATAACAGAGGTGGAGCAGTGCACAGAAGCCGGTGTGTGTGGTAGAGTGGTGTTTACAGTCCAAAGTGTGCACTGCTCTTAGCTGCATCTTCCTCTCTCAGTACTAGCTGGGAAACTACAGGGAAGGATGGGATAAGATTGAAAATATCCCATGAAGACTGAGGTAGGTCCAGGTAGGTCAGTGTTAATGAAAGGTGGCTACCATGTCTCGCCTTGAGGTACCCTCTCTACAATCCCCAAGGACCCTCCACCCAGGCGATCGTCCCTCGCTTGTCCATCTGCAGGGTCGGGATCCAAAATCGAGGGCCCTTCCCAAGCCACCTGACCCGAAGATCACTGGGGATGTGAGAGTATCTTCAGGTTTCTCGCAGTATTTAGAACATTGCTCATAAATAATAAGTATATATGTAATTTCTCTTTTTTTAATAAATATATGATTATTTTCTCAATAGATTTAATAAATGTTTTATTTATGCATCAATACAACTTTCTAACAACTGTCAGTATGAACATATTTTATGCATTGGATATCCATTTTCTTGCAGGTAATTTACCTGGAAGCTTTCTCATTTACTTGACAGATTGATTTTTTATTTCATAGCATTGTTTAGATGTCACCCCCCATACCCCAATCCTTAGACTCTGGCCATTTGCCATTGAACCGTAGCTTAATCACCTGACATTTGGACATACTCATTAGGTTGCATACCAATTATTTTTCTGTCATTGCCATTCCTTGTTGGTCTCCATTAGTGATGCCTAAATAATTAAAGGTTCAGTCAAAACAACTTTCTTTGGATACAAAAACGTATCTATCTTTACTTACGTTGCTTGCCAGTAACTTTTTAATTCTATTAAGTTCTTGATTGCATTATTCTCTCTGCTCCTTCATTTCCAAACATGAATGCAAAACATTTTCAACCACAGAACATGTGGCAGAATAATGGTTACAAATGCCTAAGGGAACATAATGCCTCACTACATAAATATCACTAGACCAAGAAGGTTCTCTCATGCCAAATGAATGGCACAAGCATACCATGTCGAATAGATACAGGGGCACATTGGTCAGCATTCAAATGAAAAGATGTTCGAAGTATTCCACTGTTGTCTGAAACTGTGCAAGCTCTGGGTATTGCTTATAATCCAGTGAATCACTATGTTTCCAAACCCTTAAAAGTGTGGTTGGACCAATTTCAGATAACCATGTGTTTCTTTTGAGTCCATTTTTACCAATACATGTGTTAGAAATGGATTTGTGTGCAAAGCTTTTGTAGATATTCCAAAGGAACATTCAATCAATGTAGTAACAATGCTGACTATGTCTGTAGCAAGAACGGCGAGTAGTTCTGAGTACACATACATCAACTTTGATCATGCACCGCCTCCTTCCATAAGAAAGCGAGGGTGCAGTCATAAATGTCCCGCGTGTGTGACTTCGTGGTTCAAAAATGCTGTGTCCCGTCCTTAAACTATTGTGTTCCTCTTTGGAAATGGTTGTTAACCGCTGGAATATCAGTAAAGGGAAATGTGTGAGGCATGTGGTGCTAGACGATTGAACCACCACAGAAAGTACAAATGAAGTGTGGTTACACATATCAATATGTCCTTTTTGCAGGTGTGACAGTAGCACTCCACGCTCACCGGAAAATGGACTTCAAATAACCACGTATCTCAAAATAGTCCCACAAGAAAAGAAAGAATCCACCATCCCATGTGTGAAACAAGTGGTGATCAGTAGCCTAGCCTGAAGAAATATACTGGGTAAGGAAACTAACCACAGGAAACCTCACTCATTAGTTTTTATCTTTGTATTTGTAACACTACAGATTCTTGAAGATAAGTTTTTCCACCAAATATATGTCCTGATGAAAGCCCAACTGTAAACTTTTAAAGAAGATCGCCAAGAAGGGCCGGAAACTCAATCATTGCCGAAACACCCTGTGTTGACCACATATTGTATAATACATCCTTCTTTAAGGCGGAATTGAAAAATAGGAACTGTAACCACAGGGATATATGTATGCATACAGGAGCCACTGTTAGGACTGGTAGCTAAATCAATCTGTCACGAACATCTAGACTCAGATCTACCAATCAAAAGGTTCATATTTTGGGTTTTGTCAATATGCTCATACCAACCTGTACGAATAGAAAAATTATCAAAAAATAATTGCTGCGTGGCATATATAGCACTTTAATGCACTACCCACACTTTCTTGCACTTATGCACTTTAACGAGTAGGACAAATCCCCCTTTTGCCTATCCGTTGGAATATTTCTAAATCTGCTGCTATTTGTTTTGTACGCGTTATGTATGAAACCTGTACGCCACGCAGTGTTGTGGAAATGTTGCGATGTTTTAAGAATCGCGTACTGGTCTGAATGTTTGTTGAATTTTATATGTGCAATAAGTATAGGTTTTGAATAAATACTTTATTTTATGAGAAACGAAAGTTTGAGGTATTGCGCAGCAAATGTTATTCATCTCCACATATCTACAGTGTTGGCTGACTGGACTCACTTGCTTTTTTGTTGTCTTTTTAAATTCAACTTGGTCAACACATTAGAGGTGGGAGAATGGGCTGCGGACTGTGTGACAATCCCACCATTGAGAGTGCAAGGCATTTTATGGTGGAATGTGACAGCCTAACTGTAATTCGGAGGAGGATGAAATTGGCTTACGGCAAGGTAATGCCAGTGGAAAGTTGTGGTGAACGTTACTGAGAAAGTCTCTGTGAAGGGCAAGCTACTGTGCTCATGCATCACACGAGGAAGATATGAACACTTACAGAAGGCTTTTTGGAAATCTTGATTTGTTAGCATGTTAGCGTGTTGGTAGTCTGGTAACAATGTATTGATGCATTGTGTGCTATCAGAGTGTGGAATGAATTTGTATCGATCTTAAAAGCATTCGTTTTGTATTATATTTAGCATCTTTTAGATGTGCCCGTATAAAAAGCTACTTTGTAGCTGTATTATACTAAAATTAAATTAATAAATGAAATAAATGTGCGTCTGTCCCTTATTGAAGCTCGTTAAAACCTTTGGAATCACCACAGATAATAGCGACACTCAACTGATGTTCAGTCTGCGAACTGGCAAAATGAATGGATTGAGATGTTTTTCAGAGGGTCCACTGGCCATCCAGGCGTGGACGTGAGCATCAGCTAAGGTTAATCCTTCTCACACAGGGAGATATTGGTCCTTGGACCCCAGGCTGGTTTCTCGACTAATATGCGCGAGTGAAACCCCTGTAATCTCTCTCTGATTCCTCGGGACAGTGCAGGAGTCAGGAGGGGTTTCTCCTCCTACTGCCCTCCTAGGACAGACCTCCCGCGTTTAGATTTTCCTAGCCTGGCAATTAGTGCTCTGGGAAAGTCCCTCTTGGGCCACTTCAACAGGAGTATCTCACTATCAACTAAGCAGACTTCAGCGTCTCCAGCATGCAGCTGCCAGGCTGCTGTTTAGACGTCATAGAAGTGACCAGGTTCCCCTTGCGCTGGCACCCTTACACTGGCTCCCTGTGTGGAGCATGTGCAGTTTGAGACTCTTTGCATGGTGCATCAAGGTATGCCTGATCCAGGACCACACATTCCTTTTTTGCCTAATGCATGCTGTCGCGCCCGCTGAGAGTAGCACCTTCCATGCTTCTTCTGCCGATTCCTCAGTGCCTACGGAAACGTACGAGGGACGACGCTTTTCGCGGTTTGCTGAGCGATTCTATGGAACACTCTGCCCCTTGATATCAAATGTACTGAAAACCACTGGCATTCTTGAAACCTTCCCTTTTCCCCAGTAACAGATAGGGCTTCGGGTTTCAGATGGTGGGAGTTTGCTTTTTGAGCAGAATGAATGCACTGTATGGAACCCATAATATAAGTGCAATCAAAAGCCATGTACCCCTCTTTCACACTAGGCCCTGTACTTCCATCATATGGTGGGCTTGCCATCAAATGTCAAGTACTCACTTCATAGAGCAGGTATTGCCATAACATGCAGACAATCAAAATTTTTAAAAAATAAATCAATTTGGTGTTTTATGAAGTGCCACAGGTGTTTGCAACACCTCCTGGGCACACATAGCAGGTTATTTTATAAGATGTTATTCACATTGCCTACCAGATGTTCTCATCAACTGACAGGCACTCACATTATCTGGCAGGCATTTGTTTCAAATGTCAGGTACTCATGCCATATGCCAGGCTTTGTGAAACCCTAGGGGCTGCCCTAATGTGCCAGGCATTGTCATGCAATTGCAGAAGTTCCTATCAATGTACAGGTGCTGTCATCACATGCGAGGCACTTGCAGCGTCTGGCAGGGGTAGGGCAGGGCAGGGAGACCATAGGAATGCATGGCTTATTGTTTTCTCTTGCCTGCCAGCAGCAACTGAGGGTAGATTCCCAGTGATCTTCCTGCCCGGCCCAGATGCTACAGGTGTGCTATAAAGGCGTAAGGGTTAAGGAGCCATGGCGCTCCCCTTAAGCTCTGTATAATGGCAAGGCTATGATGGGGGGGGCCGTTAGCTCCCCTGCCCCTCTTCTCTACTAGGGATGTTAGCACCAGATTTCTTGTCTAGCCAAGAGACCATACCTGCAGGTGCTAGGGGATTTATATATCTACATGGGAAGGCATTGTAGATAAGGTAAAAGGCCTTATACCATTTGGAGGCCATTGTATAACCGGCAGTAACCGTGGTAACTGTATTACTGACAGTTTTCCCAGCCCACCTGGTTATGGGGACAAACTGCGTGAACGTGCATGTTGGCCTTACCTCCAAAACAACGGCAATAATGGTGCTGCCTGTATTACAATCATTATTTTTAGTTCTGCTCAATAATGTTTCACAAGCCGTGGGGGGTGAACCATACTCCTTTTCATAAGTCACCGGAATGATGCTTGATGTCCGTTACTTCTGGGACAATTCAAAATGAGATTCTGACCCGGGCCACAATGGCACCGGCAGTTAGGCGCCAGATGGAAATCATCTGTGTCAATCGTCACAGCAGCCGGCCTTGGTGCTTGGACCGCACCAACTTCCTGTGCCCCTCCTGCCATGCTCTGGCATCCGAACGCAAAAGCTGCTCACGTGACCGGAAGGACACTGCATCAACTCTGACAGAAGTGCAATGGAAGAGGCTGATGTGTTAAGTTAAACTGGATGAAAAAGGGACAGTTGAATAGTCACGGGTCACAGAGCCAAAAGTTCTATGTTCCACACAATATTTGTGGGTCACTCTTGTGGCTGTGAGCCAGCCCACCACACCATGTAAAGCACCCCTTTGCTTCCTTTTATCCCCAACGGTTTCCTATGGGCTCCCTTCCCCAGTGCCCTAAGGATCATTTACATGTATTTTCTTTTTTAAGCACTATTGTAACATGGTCCTCCATCCAGGAGGGGTCGGCCAGGCCAATGAAAGGACATCCAGCATGATAGGGCCCTGTGGGCAACTGCAAAAGCCTGCCCTATCATGCCTGACCCTAATACTTTATACCCCCGGGTGACCTCAGACTTCACCATACACATTTAAGGAAAGGATTTGAGAAGCTTATTTGATCAAAGAACAATCAAAATTCAGTTTATTCATTGAATTACCAAACATGTGGCCAACCACACTTTTCCTGATCAGACGACTCTTGAGGATGAAAATTGCCGCAGGTGCCTGCAAGTGGTCGACTCCTGTCCTCAGCACCAGATACTATAGTGAGTTAACCACTGGTGGCTACGACCTTTGGTAGCCCTGAAATTCACAGGTTGAAATCCTGGGACACCTTGTTAGCCCCTGCCTACAGGAACACCGGCCCAGTGGCAGCCAGGCCTTGCCAACGCTCCTTCAGTTCATGAAGGGACTCAAGACCATGCTCTTCAGTCAACATGTAAGTGCCACTTAGGTTCTCCATGTTCCAGCATCACATCCCATCCCATACCTAGAACATCCCATGCCATATATTGTTACCCCTGCCTCCTTGCCTCCTGTCACCCTCTAAAACATGTCCAGCACTCCTACGCTTCCTACCCATGTTCAGGCTATAGGAAACCTACATACAAAGGCAAATAGTGCAAGTGCTGAATGATGAGGGATCAGGATTCTGTTCCATATGGTGATATATTAAAACCTACTGTTTACAGTGTTGCGAAATATTTTGAATACTGTTGTATAAATGACTATTGCCCAGAGGAGCGTACGCGCAGTGGACACTCGCGATGGGCACGCCTGCAGCGCGCCAAATGTGCGCTTAAGGCAAGCGCGTCTGTGAACATCCATGATGTGGATGCGCTGCAGGGCCAGGACACTTGGTCCAAACTGAATCTGGATAATATGGGTAGACTGACACAGGGGCTGCTGCTACTGCTTGCAACCCCAGTATTATATGTGCCCCATGCTTTGTCCCAGTTGAGATGCCTCACATGCCCGCTGTTACCTCTGTGCATTATACCTTAAATGCTTTTTACTAATAACAGAGACTTGGCTAGGAGACTCTTCTGGACCCTCTGTGGTACAACTTCTTCCCATGGGATTCAACATCCTTTGTGTTGATTGTGTCGCTGCAGAGCCATGTGGGGGGAGGTTACTAGAATATTTAACTCCAGATTTACGGGCACGTTATTGCCGCTATGCGGCACTTTGTGAATCCATACCCTGTTTATTTAACACCTTCCTGGGCCAGATCCTAAGTTCCTTGATACTTTCCTAGAGTTTGTTTCTGATCTTCAGCCCTGCTTTTCTAACCTTCTGGTCCTGGGCGATTTTTGAAAATGTAATGACTCCTCCAATCGTCTTACCTCCACTATGCCTGATCTTGCCCTTCTTCAGTTAGTGACTGGTCCCTCCCACAGGTTAGGTAACACCTTGGCTCTGATCTTTGCTTCTGAGCTCTTTACCACAGTGTTCCCCCTGCCTCCAGTCTCTTGGACCGATCATTTTTTAGTTCTTTTTGAGTGGAAATCCCTTCTGCCAGCTCCTGGTAAAAAAAAAAAACTGATCCTGTTGCTCATCGCAACTGGTGTTCCATTCCCCCTGCTGATATTGCAGCACAGCTTACCTCTTATTGCAAACGCCACTCTGTATTACACCTGGGCTGTCTTTCGCTGGCTTGCCTGTGCTCTGCAGACACTCTCACTCAACTCAGATTCAGGAAACCTAGATCTCGCCGCCCATAACCTTGGTTCACAGATCATTTTCGGGCCCACCATCTGTAGAAGCGAAAAGCTGACGATCTACTTATGGACTGGAGGCCAGGCTCCACTTGAGCCAAATTTCCTCTTTCTATTTTCAAACCATTTGTGATGTCAAATGCACTTTTTTTGACCCATCGGATGGAAGGTTCACTTAACAAGTCCGGAGAGTTGTTCAGGATGGTACGCTCGCTCGCCTCTCTCCCTCCTGAGGGTATTGCATCCTCACAGTCACTTTGTGACTCTCTGGCCTTGTTTTTTGCAGAAAAGATTGAAAATATCCAAAACAAGATCTGCTCCTCGGGAGTATGAAGGGATCAGTCTCCCCCATGGCGTCTGCTCCCGAGCTGCTTCACCTGTGCTCTTCTTTTCTGGTCTCTTCCTCTCAGCACATCATTGCGGCCTCGGTCAGGCTTAGCTCTGCATCTCCTACGGACCCTATCCCGCTCCCTCTGATGAAGTAAATGATGCCCATTGTTGCCCCGTTGTTCACTCAGGCGGCAATATTTCTTTCAGTATCTGTTTAATTCTGGCCAGTTTAAAGCATGCCCTCGTCATTCCACTCCTAAGAAACCTTCTTTGGATCCTTCTGTGTTGGCTAATTTTCACCCTATATCTTTACTCCCTTTTCTGTCTGATTTGTTTGAGTCTTTTGTAGTCCCCTGTCTCAACTCTTTCCTAGAAGGTTCCTCCTTGTTTCACTCTTCTCAGTCTGGCGTCAGATCGGGTGCGGAACCAAGGGTGTGCTTGTCTCGGCAGTTTATGATCATGTGCGGTTGCAGAACCAGGGCGGAGTCAGAGCTCTAATTTTGCTTGATCTCTCAGCTGCCTTTGATACCATCAATCCCTCTGTGCTGCCACGGCAAGCATCTCTAATGGCATTCTTGCTGGTTTAGCTCTTTTTTGACTGGCTGTACTCAGTCCCTTTCTCTTCCCCTCCTTTCGCTCAGCCCCTTGCCCACTCACCTTTGGTGTCCCTCCAGGGTCTGCCATCTCACCTATTTTGTTCAACATCTACGTTCAGCTTCTGGCCAGACTCATATCCTCACACGGCTTCCTATGCTATTCCTACACCGATGATACCCAAATCGTTGTGCATCTGGACCTGTCCTCAGTGGAAACTGCATCCAGATTTTGGGCATGTTTTGGCACACGTGGGGGAATGGATGAGTAGTAACTGGCTCATGCTGAACTGTGACTGAGGTGTTGGTGATAGGCCCTCCTGCTCATGTGGCCATGTGCACCCCTCTTTTTTGGCGCCCATCCTTTGGTGCTTTCCCTACCCCTGTCTCGGTTGTAAAGGATCTTGGAGCCAAAATCACTGGCACTTTGTCAGCTGAAAAGCAGGTTAGTGCTGTGTGCCAGCAATGCCACTATCTGCTAATAATTCTCAGAATGGTTCTGCCTTTTTTACCCACGCAACTTAGGGCCCCTGTGGTTGCCTTGCTGGCTCTATCTGCATGGGATCATTGCAATATTCTGTACCTGGGGTAGCCCTCCTATCTCATTCACCGGCTACAGTTCCTTCAGAATTCTGCAGCCAGGGCGGCCATCTTGCCTCCTCGCTATGCTCATGTGACTCCAATCCTCTGCCGAATGCATTGGCTTCCAGTGGCCAAGCGTATCTCTTTCAAATCTTTCTGCATGGTCCATCGCGACTACTGTGGCAGGGTAGCAGAATATCTTGAGCAGAAATTCTGTCATTACGTCCCTACCCGGGTGCTGCGCTTGGGCCACTCTGGCTTGGTGGTCATCTCCATGTTCATTTGGTAGTAGGTGGTCGAGCCTTCTCTGTCGTGGCAGCTAAATTGTAGAATTCTCTACCTCTGTCATTGTGCAAAACCGAGGACTACTTGTCCTTCAGGGGTATGCTGAAAACATTTCTATTCTGATTCCTCGTAGTGGTGGTCCCTCTCTCAGTGTTGCTTAGCACCAAGATGTCCTTGGGAGAACGTTGTACTCTATAAGTACGATGACATGCATACATACATACATACATACTATACATCAAATGTAGTTTTGCGATTATCGTTGACACCATTTGGGAAAACCAGGACGCCTATTCCAACTTCTGGACAAATCAGAAAGCATCAGAATTGTGATGGCTTTGGTTACTCCCAAATTGGATTGTGCCAACAACGATTATTCAAGGGTTCCAAAACATGCACTGAAAAGAGTAGGGGGAGTGCAATCCACAGCAGCAAAACTACTATTAAGCTATCCTCACTTTGTCTCTAGCACCAACTCTCCAAAAGCATTGCAAAGCTTCTTCAAGAAAAATGTATTCTTTTTATAGCACTTTGAGGCTCATTCTCAAAGTCCCTGTACATTGCCTGCACTGTACCCAGAGGGGGCGGCATACAAATGGGCCTCCATTGTACTTTTGATTGCATATAGGATGAGCAGTTAGACATGCAGGGACATACTACTATACCACCAACATTGAGGCCTCACTGTGTCAGCCTACGATTCTTTTCTCAGCAGTTAAGGCTCTCTCCTCTTCTGAGAAATTGACTCCTACTGTTACTCCTACCCAGGAGCTGTCTGATGCTCTGTCACAATATTTCATGATGAAGATTGACACCACCTGACAAAACATCTCTACAATCACCACTGCGGCTCCACCCGCTGCAAACAACTCTATTTGCCCTGTGACTACCTCTCATACTGTAACGAAGAGCTGGTCTACTTTTCCCAGATTCTCCGAAGAGCTAGTATTTGCGACTATCCAAAAAAGTAAATTCTGCTCCCATTCTGACGCAATTCCACTATGGGTCATGAAGGAGATCTCTCCAGACCTACTCTCTGAAATTACAGCAGCCATTAACGACTCATGTCAGTCTGGGCTGGTTCCGCAGGAACAGAAAGCAGGCAGGGTGATCCCCCTTTTAAAGAAGCCTTCCCTGGATCCCACTATTCTTTCAAATTTCCACCCCATCTCACTTCTTCCTTTCTTATCTAGGCTGCTTGAATCACTGGTGTCCCCCCTGCTCTCCACATTTCTTGAATCCTCCCTTCTTCTGGACCCTGCCCAGTCTGGTTTTTCGACCTGGTAGGGGCACTGAAAGTGTGTTGGCCGCGGTCCAGGATGACATGGCCAGGCTGTTGGACATAGGGGGAATGGGGGCCCTGATTTTGCTAGACCTATCAGCGGCATTTAATATGGTCGCCCATTCCATTCTGTTGACCCGTCTTGCCCAGCTGGGTATAACAGGGCAAGTGTTGACCTGGTTCACCTCATTCCTGGCAGATCGGACACAGACCCTCTCTATGCCTGCCTTTCGGCTCCCTGTCACCTTGGTTGTGGAGTACCTCAAGGCTCTTTCCTGTCTCCTATCTTATTTAATATCTACATTTGGGCTCTTGTATGTTCGATCCGCTCCTTCGGCGTCAGATCCTACTTGTACGCTAACAATACTCAAATCCTGGTCCGACTAGATCTCGACCGGGCTGAGGTGTCGTTGTACCTGCAAGAGTCTCTGGCGGCCGTAGGAGAGTGGATGAACTGTAATTGGCTCAAACGGAACATTGACAAAACCGAGGTGATGGTGGTGGGCTGCCCTCCTGATTCCACACTCTGGGTATCCTCCTTTTGGCCTTCATCCTTGAACCTGCTCCCTGTGCCGGTCGACAAGGTGAAAAATCTGGGGGTAATTTTGTCTGCATCTCTATCCATAGATAAGCAAGTCAACGCAGTATGTCAAGCTGGTCACTTCCAGCTTAAGATCTTAAAGAAGGTGCTACCCATGATTCCTGCCCCACTGCATCCTCCAGTGGTGGCAGCCATGGTGATATCCCGGCTAGACTACTGCATTTCCCTGTAACTGGCACAACCAAACTGGCCTGATTCAGCAGCTGAAACAATTGCAGAACCTAGCTGCACGTGTGGTAACTGGTACTCCCTATGGAGCATATATCTCTCCTGTGCTTCGAGCCCTTCACTGGCTCCCGGTGGCCCAGAGGGTCAACTTTAAGGCACTGTCTATAGTTCATCGGGCCCTCCACGAACAGGGCCCCGAATACCTTTAAGCCAAGTTTGCCTGTTCCTATCCTAGTCTCTATTTGCGTTCCGCCTCGACTAACCGGCTGGTGGTACCGATCTTCAAACGTGTGCGGGTTGGAGGCTGGGCGTTTTCCATAGCTGCTGCAGCTCTATGGAACGACATTCTGCTGGCTATTAGGAAAACGTCTAATTATCTAGCTTTTAGGAAGGTTGTTAAAACACATCTTTTCTAGGCAGAGTTGCTGTTATCGGCAGCCGTAGCATCGCTCTCTGAGTGCCAAGATGCCCCAGGGTGACCGTGCGCTTTAGAAGTAATATTAACATAACATAACATAACTTAATGTAACATGCGGACACTTCCGGGTTTCTGTGCCTCTTAACTGCTTGCAGCGCATGCAATCGTAACTGTTTCCCCTGTGTACTTGCACACATTATACATTTACATGCATTACTGTGGAATTTGCTTGCTTTTAACAGTTGCTCATAGAAAGTGGATCCTAAAGGAGATCAACTTCAGATGCATGCAGAGATTCTCGGTATTGGTGAGGCCGAGTGGATAGAGCTGGTGGATTCGCAAATTTAGATCCTAGAGTTCAGCCCCATACATGGCCTGGTGGCCTGGTGCTTTAAACATTCTGATGACAGGGCTACCTAACCGCATAGTTAGTACCATTGGAGACAAGTTCCCGATTGCTTAACTATTATGCGTTGGCATCAGAGAACTCTTCTCCAGTTGCCTAGCCTATGAGTTGCTGCAATTACATCTTATCCCTACATTTCTGAAGAAGGCTACTTCTTCAATGTCCCATCAAACCTGCCCAGATTTCATTGTGTTGGTTGTCTGTTCCTGGGTCGCAGGCCGTTACTGTTGTTTCTTTTTATTATTTGGTTCCAGGCCTTTTGCCTTCACCACGTCTTCAAATTTGCCAAATTGCTTTTTTCAGGAGGCTAGGTGTTTGTGAGAAGAGCATTGCATCTTCAGCAACAAGCAGCAGACCGATCTTATCACCATTCAGCGAGGGAGCCCAGGCAGGTAGGGAGGATCTGTCTTATACCATGGCATGAACATATAAGCAAAACAGGGACGTCTAACTCCCTTTTCCAATGAGCTGTCTTTCTGCCTCCTGACTGTTGGGAAAGGGCCTGTTTTCAGGAATGTCATTTGGAAGTCACCAGGCGTCGCAACTGCGACCCGTGAGGTCTCCTTTGCTACCCTTGTGGGCTCCCTTGCTACCCCTAAACAAATAAAAAAAATCTTTTCTTAATGGAAGTTTCTGGGTTGTGGCCAGCAGCATGTGGCTCTTTGTTTCTGGCATGGATGGCATTCTTGTTCAGACCTCTTTAAAAAACGGGGGGTTCCACAATTGTAAGACTTTGAGCAGTGACCCCAAATAAGGAAGCATAGGATTAACAAATAATTTGTCTTTATGGAATTCGATACAATAATTGCTAGACTCATTAAAGGTTTATTTCAGGCACACTTTAGGGGGTAAGTGACTGATTTAGTCTGTCCATAAACACCTCAAATTAACAATGCAGACAAAAACTTCCAAAAAACATTTAGAACATTTCGAACTCTGTATTTTGCTTTTCGCAAATTGCAGTTATAGCATGTTTTTTCTGCCGTTGTCTCTGTTATGATCATCACAAGACATTCCATCTCAGTTGTCCTCGGTCACTTGACAAAATCCTTGCTTGTGCACAGTGTAGAAATGTTTGAGCATAGCACATCAAGTGGCCCTTGATTTCACTGTGCCACAATTAATGCTTTGTTGTAATGTGTCTATCTTTCCCATCTCTGTGGCATGCTGTTCAGGATGTTTGTTTGCATGTATGAGGTAACGAGTGCCCAGAGTGCCCAGAGTATGGGATGTCATGTGAGTGTGCTGCTTTCCCTATTTTCCTAACCTCTGAAGCCTGAAAAGTAGATCCACGCAGGCTTGACATGCGGCCAACTTTGCATCAGACCTGCAGATGACCTGGCCTGCTGTTAAATCTCAGCTTCCTTTTAATGGTATCCACTACAGAGTGTAATTTGCTTTCTGACTTTGAGAACATTCAGACATGTAATTACTCATTTTACGATAGCCGGTAAGGTAACTATAGCTGGTAAAATAGCTCAGTGGGTTGAGCACTCGATGTTGGGAGGTATGTGTGTCATCTGCAGGTTGCAGGTTCGAATCCCGGCAAGGCCAACTCAGCCTTTCATCTTTCTGAGGTCGAAAATGAGAACTAACAAAGTTGGGTGATACTGTATGTATATTTGTTCTATATAAAGCATAAGTGCTATATGATAACACATCATTATCATTTAGCCTTGGTTGCCTGCTTGCATTTAAAGTAATTTGGTAACACGGGCCAATACACACTGATATTAACGCTACATATGGTGATCCTTTCTTGAATGAAATGTATATCACATTAGTGATATTGTAACCATATTTTTCGTAGTGTACTTAGGAACAATGCTATGTGATGCTACTTCATGTTTTGTCAAGGTGTGAAAAGTAGTGTTTCATCGCTTCCCATGATCTCACTTCGGGGTGGGGTGATGTCCTCAGATGTCAAGGGTCGCGTGATCTAATTTACGATACCACCGGCGTATTGGTGAAATGACGTCCCTGCCTGTTTTGTCTGCTCTTCTGTAATATCCTCTTCTAAACTGATTTCCTTCAGTGTCCTATCCCAGGAATAGCAAACTAAGATGTAAATAAACTCAGCCCACTCATATCCATATGCTGAGTTTTATTTGTGTGTGATTGATGCAAATGTATCTTGAAAGTGTTGTTCGTTTTCCATCAGCTAGTTAACTACATCAGGTCTAGGCGATAATGAAGCACTTGTAGGGACAGTGCTGTTTTATCACAGTTGAGTAGTTCAAACATATAGCCCTTTTGTCGTTCATTTTATCCAAACACACCTGTGTGTTCTTAGTGCAAATATAACTTTCAGTTGGTGCCCTCCAGGCAAAGCAACGTATGCATGTTTCTTTTACCAAGTCTCATAAATGTTACATGCAATGCTATGCTACTCATAGCACATGAAAGAAAACTAGGTAGCTCAGTAAATTAAGTGTGAACCTCAGCACCCTTGTCCCTCGCTAGGCTGATAAATGGAGCTCTATAACAATTACGGAAGAATAACACCTCTCATGCCATCATACATGCGACGTGTGGAGATAGCAGTAAAGGCATTATTTGCAAATAACTCCACCCACATTCTGGCCTACTCCTGTGGAAGAAACCATATTTCACAGGAAAACCACATTCAGTAAATACCACCAGACAGTGCTTAATTTGTAAAAAAAAAAAGAAGTTCCAAGGCTCAAATAATTTCTAACACCCGCATAACACCTCAGAATGGGCAGCTCTCCGCCCACTGTTGCCCCCACCCATGCATGATCCCCATGCTGTCAACATATATGAGGTTAAAGCTTCAACTCCTGCTGGTTTAGCGTGGTTGATGGATATACCCACTACAGCAGATGTGTGATTTTCAAATACCAATCAACATACACATAAAATAACCTACTTGTTGTGCCTTGCCGTGAGATAAATCTTTGTGTCTTTAAGCACAATCATTTACATTTTTCTCTGATTCTATAGGTGTTTATTATGTGACTGGCAGTTAAAACAAGTTTGCCAAAACACCACATCATAATCAAGGTGATTCTTAGACAATAAGTGCCGGGGCTGAGCCCTGCCAAACACCCCAACAAATTAAGCACTGCCACTACATCATGAGGTTATGCTCCTCATATAATTAGCACAGATCAGACTTTAACCTCCATCTAACATTTTAAAATGTTTCCTTGTGTTTTCAGAATTTTTTTTTCATGGGATGAAGTGAAGGAAGCAGGAACATTTCTTCAGCCCGATGGACCAGCGGACATGTTCAAGGAATAATCATGAGAACGTCCTGGAATGACATGCCAGACATTCCCGCAGGCACAACAACATGCCAGTCTGATCAAGATCTAAACAGATCAAGATCTGAGTGTCCTCGGCGTACGAGTAACATCTGACGCCGAAGGAGTGGATGAGACACACAAGAGGCCAGATGTAAATATTGAAGAGGACAGGGCGGAGCCTTCCGGGACACCGCAAAGAAGTGAGAACATGGAAGAAACGGAGGAAGTGAGAGAGTCTGAGTTCGGTCAGCCAGGAAGGAGGTAAACCAGGCGTGAACCTGACTCGAAATTCCGACTTGGGCCAGGCGGTTGAGCAGGATGGGGTGATCAACGATGTCAAAAGCCGGTGTCAATCATAGGGGGAACATCATGGTGAATGGAGATGAGGAGCAAGGGAGTGAGGAGCTAAAGGGACGGGGGAGGTGGGTAATTGGCAGCAAGGGATGTACAAGTAGGCAGGGGAGGAAACAGTGGGAGGGTCTTAATATTAAGAAATATACACAGTTCAATGCTGTTATTTATTGTCACTGGCATTTAAGTGGTTATGGGAAGATGTCAGTGTTTCGCATAAATATGATGCAGCAGTTTGAAAAATCCGGAGGGACTGCACTCCTCAAATAATTGCTGGACTTGGGTACAATAGCCGGACCACCGTGACCACAGGCCGTGACATGTAGAGAGAGTACAGTCCAACAAAAAAGAGATGCATTACTATGGCAGTCACAATGCATGCAGGATAATAAGCATGCAGTACTAAATATCATGGACAATCTGTATATGCAATGTCCATCCCATTTCTTTTTTTTTGAGGGTTCCCCATCACTTCCTATTACCTCACATAAGCAGGCACAGACCAAGACCACCCCTTCCTTTAGAAACAGAGGTTATATTGGGGAGTATGTTTGCGCCATTGGAGGCATCGGAATATCGTTTCAATGCAGGCCTAACGGCTCGTCCTGGACCTGGGTGGGTGTAACAGCTTCTTCAGCTAGCTCGCTGTCCCTCAGCAATGCACTCACAGAAAGAGCCACAGGAGCCTGACCTCTTCTCCCCCTACAATACAGATTCACCAGAGCCTGGAACATCCCCCTATGCCGATGGCCAGCCCAGAACAACCTATTGTTTCTTATTCAGGGATATTCGACTAAACCTGGTGTGGCAGTGGTTGTTGGTAACTCACCACCACGGCTGGCTTTAGCCGTGGCAGTGCCATGGGCATAAAACAATCCCCCATGCACCCCAGGACGTGCGGGGGCCACATTTTTCAAAAGGCGCCGTTGCGAAAGTTTCTGCATCCTATTTTTATTAAATGCGACCCGCTCCTGGGAGCGGGCGCATTTAATTTCAATAGGGCACCTTCTGGGCCTTCTCCCACCACGCCAGCTTGAGGAGACCTTGAAAGACTCCCCCGAGCTGACGCGACGGGGACTAATGACACCCCAGGTGGTCACCGGGGTAGCCCTGCCCTAAGACCGGCCCGGCTCACTACCCCTCAGTGGTGCGCTACAAATGAATGACCAGAGTGTTGAGCAGCTCTCCCTTGATGTGACTGGAACGCAGCAAGGACTGTTAGCAGCGGCACATACCACGGCTAGATCGGTAGAGGCTGAGAACCCACAACCTAAGGCCATTGAGGACCACCACCACTCTGCCCACTGAAACGGTGCCAAGTTTGTTAATCAAATCTTAACATGCGGAAAAGCCTCAAGATTGAAGCACTTTAACCCATAAACCATCAAGTGGTTATGTCTGGGTGCTTTAAATTTCCTGTGTAAAACAAATTATTATTTATGCTGGTAAGATAGCTCAGTGGGGTATCACACATGATAAATGTGTGTAAATATGTTGTCTGTAAAGTGCTTTGGTTTAAGGCACTATATAAAAACAAATCATTATATCGCCCTGAGAGGAAATAGGCGAGTGGTGATTGGAGCAACCCTTTTTGTCGCCATGGACCAGTGCAGCACACTCTGTGTAAGATTGCCCAGGAACTAACTTGAAAAACGGTAACCCCTCCAGAATGCCGAAATTCTTCTGGCAGATGGCACCAAGAAACAAAGAAATGCCATTGGCCACCCAAGGGCCCTGCACTGGCTGCAGGTGACGAGTTGCATCAATGTATGCCGTTCCTCAATAGCTGAGATAACCAGCAGCAGCTCACATTCCCAAAAGAACTCTGGGATCCATCACAGACATTACATTGGCAAGATCCTGATGCCACCGGATCCACATTGTGATACACCCGACTCACAGCCTGTCGGGATAAGGGGTGATCAAGTGACTCCCACCTACCAGTGAGTGAAAAGGCCAGCCAGGTCAGTGTTGCCACCAGGCCTTCTGTTGATCACACAGAGTAACACATATCTCTTAATATAGGGGAATTCTACCTTGTCCCAGTTCCATATCTTAGAAATTATTAGGGTGGAAGAGAAACGCGTTGTGCAATGCCAGCCTTGCTATGATCTTTTTATGGTGGTTGACTTCCATTTTGGAAGGTAGGAGGGTCGGCTTTTCCATTAATTGCAATGGAGAGTGCCGTGTCTATACCCTTACCCCGGGAATCGGATTCCTTCAATTGGTGCCAGAAAAGACATCGCCATTTTTTTCTTTCTGGGGAAGACCAATGGCATTGACTTCCTATTGAAAAGACAGCTGTAGATGTAGTGAGGCTCTTTAAATATATAAAAAACAGTTCATGAACAAACTATTTCGAATGGCTGGTAAACACAATTCTATTATTTTATTCTTGGAAAAGCTCATTTATTTTTAAATCTCTTTATTGGCATGTGTGATCAATACAACAGCAGTGTGGCAAAGGAGTGCCCAATGCGACATAAAAGTAAAATTGTCAAAAGAGGAAAATTGGAAAAGCTCATGAGCATCAGTGGTACATAAATAAATATAAACTATTGGCATTTTTATCTGACATATGAGAAAATAGTTATATGATTGGTAATCACAGAGGTGGAGAACTCTGTGTTATTATGTTTAGTATAGGTGAAAATATTACGGGCCCAATTCAAGGAAATGTGTGCAGAAATCCTGCTAGGGCCGTGCGCCGAGAAGGACACAGCACAAGCCTGCGCGCAGAAAGAAAAATGCTCACCCCACGTATTCATGGTATTTACAGAGCAAAGTCACCGTTATCACAAGTCGCGGCCGCAACACCCCCGACACGCCCACAGGCAAAGCATAAGCAGACCGAACAGCTACCTTTCCCTGCTCACCGGGGCTCAAATACACGCACCCTTCAAACAGTGCATGGGGTCCCCAGCAACCAGGCCTGCATCTCAGGGACCCTGCGTGTGGTCCCTGTAACTGTATCTGGCACCCCGACAACATGCATATAAAATATTGTAATGTAAACAGTTCCTGCACCCTGCTAAACTGTGTACACACACCCCTAAGTTAGATCGGAACCCTGGTTGTGTACAAGCACCCCTATATCCGACATGCAACCCCACCTCCATGCTGCAATTCCTACGCACGAGTGTACATACGCCTGCCTTCGGGTGGCGGATAGTATGAAGGAATTGCTTGGCCGTTTCCTGGCCGAGAGGTTGCGTGATCGATTCCATGAATACGTCTCATGCCACGCGATTCTGGGCATGCAAGGGACTGACCATTATTTAGCAAGTTCTTCCTCACTTTTGGTGTACCACTCCACCCCCTTTCCAGCCCTCTGCGCAAGCCACGTCCACGCACTGCATGGAGTCTCATGCAAGGCCCTCAATGGCTTGCAGAGACGTGCCAAGCCTGCACAAACTCCACGCAAGTTCAGGAAAAGTACAGCGCATTCGATTCCATGAATTAACAAATGCCGGTTTGCACACAGTTTAGCATGTAAGTGTCTTCTCTCTATTCTTCTATTTCTGATACTCTTGATGCTCTTGCCCCTGTCGTGAGGATCCGCCTGAACTCCAAAGCCAAGTGCAATTCCTGGTATGACTCCGACCTAGCTAGACTTAAACATAGGTGTAGGGCGGCTGAGAGAAAATGGAGGGATTCCTACTCATCCTCTGACAAACTGGCCTGTCGCCTACTCCAAAGGCAATACTGTCTCTCTGTCCGTACCAAGAAGAGAGTCCACATTCAAGCCTGTGTCTCTGCAGCATCTAACAGCTCGGCCAAGCTCTTTAAAATTTGTAAGGAGCTGGCCAACTCGCTGCAGTCTCTACCCCTCCCCTTGCCTCTCAGGCTCTTTGCAATGCCCTGGCCACACACCTTATCTCAAAAACCCAGGACATCCTATCCACACTCTCCTCCACTCCCTCTCCTCTTGCCTCTCGGTCGGTACTCACTGACCCTCCTCCAGCCATCCCCCCACCCGCCTTCTCTTCCTTTCCTCTCTTCGCCCCTGATGAGGTTGCTAGACAAGTCCGATCTAGGAAAGCCTCGTCAAAACAGGTTCATCCCTGTTCCTCTAAAACTCTTAAAGACCACATTGATACCCTCGCTCCGGCCCTTGCCGACTTCTGCAACCACTCCTTTGCCTCAGGATCCTTCCCCTCCCCTCTTAAGCACTCCCTTGTGCATCCTCTCCTCAAGAAACCCACAGCGTATCCCTCTTGTCCGGCCAACTATCACCCAATTTCCATTACCCCCTTCTTGGTCAAACTCCTTGAAAAACTGGCCATCTCTCAGCTAAACTTTCATTCTGATTCTGTTGGCTGTCTCCATGATCATCAGTCTGGCTTCAGATCTGGCAGAAGCACCGAAACTGCTCTCCTGAACATCTGTGAAGATCTGCTTTCCAACCTTGACTCTAGCATTCCCTCTTTTCTCATCCTACACAATCTCTCCTCTGTCTACTAAACGGTCAACCATACCATCCTGCTCAACCATCTCCGGGATAACTTGGGCATCTCTGACCAGGCTCTGGCCTGGCTGACCTCTTTCCTCTCTGATCGACCCTTTCAGGTCCAACTTGGGTCCTTCCTATCATCTATCTTCCTCTCCACCTGTGGTGTTCCCCAGGGGTCTAAACTCTCGCCCTGGCTTTTCAACCAATACCTGCCAGCTCTCGCACGCTCTATTGCCATTTTCTGCTCAAATTTCCAGTGCTACGCGGAAAAACACTCAACTCATTTTCAGACTGCCCTCGGCCACCTCCTCCACCTCTCTCATCACTGATTGCCTAACTGCCATTCAAGATTGGTGTGCTGCCAACGATCTTTGTCTTCATGCCAGCAAGACGGATATCCTCCTCATTGGCACACCATCACCTTCCTTTCCCCTCACTCTCTGGCTGGCCTCCCTTGGCCCTCCTCCTATCCCCACCTCCGAGGCCAAGAACCTTGGTGTCACCTTTGATTCCACACTCTCCTTCTCCGCCCACATCGCTGATGTATCAAAAAAGTCAAACTTCCTACTGCACCTATTCAGAGGTATTCTTCCTTTCCTCTCATTCCCCCAGAAGCTCACTGTCTTCCAGGCTCTGGTTCTGTTTAAGTTGGACTATTGCAACAGCCTCTTTCTTAATCTACCTGCCTCTACTCTCCGCCCTTTACAACTTATCCAGAACAGGACTGCGAGACTTGTCCTTGGCCTCAAGCCCTGAGATCGTACCTCTCCTGCTCTGAAATCTCTCCATTGGCTCCCAGGGATGCAAGGATTAAATTCAAAACCCTCTGCATTGTCCACAAGGCTTTCTGGGGCCTGGGCCCAACATACCTTCAGCTATCCCTCTGCAAATACCTCCCATCTCGAGCACTCTGCTTCTCTACCTCTAACTCCCTCAGGGTCAGTCGTTTCTCAAAGAAACGAGCTTGGGGTAGATCTCTGTCTTTGACTGGGACCTCCCTTTGGAACAGCCTCCCTGCCACTCTAAAACTTGAGCAGAACCATCTCCGGTTCTGGAAGCACCTCAAAACATTCCTCTTTGCTTCTGCCTTCTCCGCTCCTCTCCCCTGCTGATTCTACTCTCCCTCAGCACCATGCACCTGGCCACCCTCTGTCCTCCGGGCCCAGGTATCTGCTCATCTTGCCACCCTCACGCACTGCCTCCGAGCCACCCCTTGCACTGGGGTCTGTATCTGTACCCATACAGCCCTCCCCTTTTCTTCCTGCACTTTCAGACCTACCCGGCCTGCTGCCATAAACCCGGCTGCACTCCCATTGTTTGTTGCCTTTTTATTTATTATTTTATTATTATTTTTCTCCTTGCTCCGCACTCTTCTTTTGTTCCCTTATTATTCATCCAAGTGCTCAGGTGTGGACTGGCCTATAGGGAACTCTAGAGATTTCCCAGTAGGCATCTGCACCCTGGCTCTCTTTTTTGTGGTAATCTAGTGTATTTTCAAATGTCCTCATAGGAAAATCATTGAGCTTGCTGAAATATGTAATATGGGGCCATTTTGAAAATGATTTCCAAGGCCTCTTTTGGTTCCCAGTCCACACCTGCCAGTGCTTTAATATCTCTTCACTGCTTTGCTATTAAGCAGTGGCATTGTTAGGGTATGGCCTGGGGTGGCACGGGCCCCTTCTCTGAAATCCTGTGCCCCTCCTTGTTCCCCCCTACCTGGGCTACTCTCTCTGGCGTGCTGCCTGGTGTCCGTCTGCACAGCACACACACAGGGCCGCAATATACAGCTTTTTTGATCTCCCACTGTACCTCAGAGAGCACTGGATATGCCCTCCCTCCCCTGTACCTGAGGCTGAGTTTGCACCCTCTGGGACCAGGACTTGGATTTGAGATGCACTACATCACTCCCCCTTGCCTCTTTTGCAGGTGGTTTCCCCGGGTAGTTTCCCAACCACCACTTTTTCAAGCACTTTGACCTCCCCTGTACCTCAGGTGAAATGGATTGGCCCCATCTTCCCTTTACCCCAGGGAGGAATGGATCTGCCCACCCTCCCCTGTACATCAGCTGGGAATGGATGCCGCCCGTAGCCCCGTCATCCCCTACCCCTGTACCTTGGGGGAATGGAAATGCTTTCCCCCCCTGTACCTCAACTGGGTTTGGATTTGCCTCCCTGGCCCCTGTACCTCTGCTGGGACTGCATATGTCCACCCTCCCCTGTACCTCAGGCGGAGGCTGAGCCCTCATAGACCCAGCACATGGGTGGGAGCTGCTCCCTCGCCCCTTTGCTTTGTTCCCGCCTTTGTGGAAGTGAAAAAGGGATGCGGCTTGGATGCGTCTCTGTCCCCAAGGGATCTTTACCTCCCTCCTCTGTATCAGTATTGCTGCGATTAGAGACACTTTAGCGCACACTGATCTGGCTGTTTATGTGATAGATGACGGCAGCTCTCTGCAGCTGGGAATTGGTTTCATTCATCGCGAGGAGTGAGCCAACTGTCCATGGTCCGAGAAAGCAGCTCTATGGTGGAGTGTGTTGCGTATCCATTCTCCCACGTATACTCGCCCCCTTTAGGTGTGCAGTGTACACACACAAGAACCTTTGTGGCACGGGCAAGCTCAACACTCTCCTGTGCGCAGAGCGTATGTGTGCACTCACAAATGCCCTCTCTAGAGCTAAGGTTTTTGCTCAGCCTGTTTTATTTCTTCTGGCCTGAAAGGGACACACTGCCATTGAGACATCTAAGTGGCTCCATCTCTGCAGAAGACACTGATTTAAAGGATCATATCTTGTTGCTGGTTGACCGCTGTTATCGCACGCACACTGACACACACTGTGCTCCTCTAGTTTACATGCCCGCTCTGGATATTCTCAGTGCTCTTGCTTCATTTGCAGTATAAGATTTCCACACAAAGACACTGCTGAGAAAGTAACCCACAGCCCCAATTGCGATCTGTACAGACCTTCCAGAAAAGCACCCGCAGCCAGATGCGGGATGCACAAAAGGCACCGCGAACTGTGGGTATTAATGGCACACTTGTGAAAGGCCACCTCCAGCAGATAAGGACACAATATGGACACTGGGCCTCATTTCGGGTATGGCGGTAACCCTGTTAGTGATACCAGCGGGTTGCTGCCAGATCTGAAATAAATTACCGGCGCCTGACTTCCCGATAACACTGGGGTATTACATCACCGGCAGCCGGGAAGTCAGGCGCCAGTATTTCTGTTAATCCCCATTCCCATGAAGTCACATAGGAATCTATGCCAATGGGTACATAGGAGCACCAGCACCGTTAACAATGGTGCCGGTGCTCCCGTGAGAACTCTGTGAGCGTGTGCCATATTGCCCGCCAGATCTGACCCTGGCGGGCGGGACGGCACCCGCCCGCAGAGCTGTACTGTGCCGGTCTGTAATCAACGGCGCCGTCAGGCACCTTTATAATGAGGCCCACTGTCTCATTTCAAAGTGCATAAAATGGCAGGTGTCCATTACCAGCCAGTGACTACAGGCAACATCTAAACAAATTGCCCATGAAGGCCCAAAACCAGGAGTGAACCTAAATGGTGCTCTGCATGTGATTTTAGAATTAAAATGCTCTTTGCATTTCTTAACACGGAAACATTAACGTCTTGTCCAAGAGAATGGTCTCTTAAATGGGCCATCACTGGTAATTCGCTCCCACTTTAAATGCTCTGTCAGAAGAAAGAAAGTGATAAACACTCATTAAGTGCTCCCTTCCATTCCTCAGCAGCCTCTGCAGCTGGGAGGAGGTATTTGTCTTTAGAGAGTCAGGAGTAGAGCTGGGCGATATACATCGAGTTTTGGAGATGAATCGATATATATTTTCAATATCGATAAAGGATGGGACACTATTGTTAACATCAAGACACATTTATACAATAGAATTGCTTGCTGTATAAATGCACGATTATTAGCTCCCCCAGGGCACTTTGGACTACTTTGCCCACGCCAATTTGGGAAAAGCATACACATTGCCCTTTTATAGGCGTCCCCCCTTCTTTTGTCTGCGGCCTCCACTTTACCCCCCCCTCTAATTTTGATTCCTGGAGACGCCACTGCTATCAAGGAACCGCGCATGCCTATGAGAGCGAGCCTGCCACTCTCTGAGGGTAGGAAATGAAGGGTTAATTTAACGTTACTTACGCGGCACCACGTGGCATGGCTTGCTGAAGTTGTAATTGTGGTCACCATCAATCTCACTTTATTGCTGCGGTGCAATGTATGCGCTGCTGTTTGGTCTGTGCAATTAATGACTCAGGAAACGTGTTTTATCCGCAGAGCATGGAATTATGCCAACATCCCGCCCAAGGCACTGATAACAACTTCTGACAAGCCTTACAAAATCCACATGTTCCGAATCTCAAAGTGGATATACTTGTTTTTATATGGAATTAAGAGATCATCCTGGGGCCATTGAAAGGTTATTCGTCTTTTTTCCCCTTTACAGTGTCCTATTCTGGCTAATTCCCTTTGTGGATAATGAACCCACTTATCTTCTCGAGGGTTGGATGACAAACAGGCGGGAAATCTGCCTGCCTGGCTGCCCGTGACGAGGGTGGATGTGCGCAGGGCTTTCAAAAGAAACATGTTACCAGATTCGTTGAAGTCCTGTCGCCAGAGAGGCATGCGCATCTATTAACGGCCTTTCGCTTGGTGCCCCGCCCACCCCTGAACGCGCAAAATCCCGGACTTCAATGCTGAAAGAAATCCTTGCACAACGTGGTCACACTTTGGGAAGCCATTTTAATGATGAGCCTTGAAAGGAGTAGTTATGCATTTGTAATCAGGTCATGGCTAGCCTAACTCTGCTGCCTGTCAAAAAGAAACGTTATGTAGATTGATATTTCTCAGAGCCCCTGCGCCATCTTTCTGTTTTCCTTGGCTTACTGCATTTCCCTTTGAGCCCTGCAACTCCTTCGCTCCATGATAAACAGAGCTACAACAGAGTCCACGTGTAGAAGGGCCTTCAGAGAGAGAATTCCATGGGCTTATTAAGAATATGGCAGTAGCGGATTTAAAAGGTGCTATTTTGACTTTGGCGATATGTTCGAGGAAATATTTTCCGCACTTGGATTGGGCGGTTCGTTACCTCCAGAAAAGTGATTTACCGCTGGGATTAATTCCTCTAATTTCCAAAGGAGTCTATAAATCTTCAAAAAGGGGAATAATATCGGAGGCTGGTAATGGTGTTCGAGTTAAAGTTTGATGGAATTTTTTGGGTAACTTTACTAAATGCGTAATGAAGCCCAGAGTTTTTTCTGGCGTCGGCCCGCACCCCGCCACGCCGTCTCCATACATTCCCTGATTTTTCTTGATGCATAACTTTGTGGAACAGAGTAGCTTTCGCATGGAGCATCTTGTTTGTGTGTTGATGCAGCTATGCTCTTCGATAAGGGCATTTCCTAGACAACAGAAACCCCACTCTTACAGCAGATCCCCTCGCGACCTCCTGCAACCAATTCAAGGGACTGAACACCTGACATTTAAAAAGATTCAGAAAAGGCTCTTAAAAAAGATCCTTCAGCCACACAACCCTCCAGAGCTTCTAATGAGCCCACCATTGTTAGGCTACACCACAGCTCTGTAGAGGAGCAGGTGGATGTGTTCTCCTTAGCTCCCGCCCCCTCATCACCGTCATACTGGAACAGCAGGAGAAGAGCTACATGTGAGATCCCATGTGTTATGCCTATACGGCATTGAGTGTACTCGCGCACTGAAAGAGTGGAAGGATGTCACGCACCATTGAACACCTGACAAGGGCAGAGTGATGTCATGAAGAAAATATACAAGGACATACTGAAACGATATGAAAATATATAAGAGTGACCATGTAACTGCAGTGACAATAGAAACATGTACGAAATGATAACGTAATTATATATACAAAGAAGATAAAGTAGCTTTCTGATCAATAAGTGTAAAAATGCAGTAACGCAAGGTAGATGAGACATATAGAAGCTTGTTAGTGAGGAAAATATAACGTGGCTAGGATGGCCATAAAAGGAAGATGGACGTCGGCTTGTGTCAAGACTCAATCCAGCTACCTCAGAAACAGACCAGGGCTGCAGAGTCAGGAGACATTGGAGAAACAGCTTTGTATGCAAAATAAAGAGGGGTCTATGTTGGCCTGTGATCAAGGGTGCTATTTTAAGGGATAATTGTAAAACACAAAGGGAGGCAGACGGATAAAGCCATTTGTGTAAGTCATATTTCTCTTAGGTTAAAGAAGAAGAAAACATCTGCAAGAACCAAGTATTGGTCAATTAACAGTGGATAAGGTCTATACAAGATGGAGTGCGCAAGTCTTTAGAGCCCAAGAAGAGCAAGAACACCCAGTCTCCTCACACATGATTTAGAAGTCGAAAACAAGGGCTATTCATTAAGCTTTGGGTGAAGATAGTGAGGTGCTCACACTCCCTCGAATGTCTTAGAATAAAGAGCAGGCTACACGGTCAACTATAGACGAGAAACTTTGGCTTATGGTGGGACTGATGAAAGATGATGTACTTATTGGGAAAGTGGGGAATAATCTGACGTGACTCAAGCACCTGGGTTTTGTTTTACTTATGTGCTGCTAGAGAGCCGAATGTCCATGGTTGGGTGAGCATGCCAACCAATCAGAGGGTACATGGGGGAACGTGCTATACAATGTTCCATAGACCAATCCACAGCCATTTTCTTTGCTATACTCAGTATTGTATGTATTTAGAGGTAGTGTGAGGCGTGCCCTACAGATAAGGGGCAGCCAATGATGTACTAACCCATATATATTCTATGGGTACATATGTTCCCCTAATCAATCCTATCTATCTATCTATCTATCTATCTATCTATCTATCTATCTATCTATCTATCTATCTATCTATCTATCTATAAAATTATTTTATACTGCCACTCGCCCAAAGGCCTAAGGGTGCTCACAGAGACACAACAACAAAAAACAAGAATGTAGGAACAGGTGAAGAGTGATTATGTCGTATAGTTTATACCATTCCCCTGTCAAAGATAGTGTCTTTAATGTCTCTTAAATTGAGCAGATGAGGCACAACCTCTGAGATCAGAGGGGAGAGAGTTCCAGAGAGCAGGGCCCAGGCATCAAAGCGAGAGCCAACAATCTTCTTGCGAAATACACCCAGTTGATGGAGTGAATATTTTTTGTTAGAATGCAGAGTCCATCTAAACGGAATCTTCTTGACCCATGAGAAGGGATATGCGGAACTTCACCAACCAGACATTTAAATACCATAGAAGAATCTTTAAACTGAATTCTTTGACTAACCGGGAGTCAGTGCAGTTTCCTGGGAGCCTCTGACACATGAGACCGATGACCAATTCCACAGATGGCACGTACTGCTCCATTCTGTGTTACCTGTAATCTTTTAATGTTAGTTTGAGAGGTACCAATCAGCAGACTATTGCAATAGTCTAATTGTGTGTTGATAATAGCAGCTGCAATCAGCAGCCTATTGGTTTCTGATTATCAAGGTCGAGTCTGCCACAACAGGTGGACAAGATAGGAGCAGGAGGAATTAAGATGAGAAATATGTCTTTTAAAGGATAATTGACAATCAAAAAAGACCCGTAGTGTTTTAACAGTTTCGGAAACCTTGATAATGGTACCCGCAATTGTAAAAAGTTCATAGAGTTAGTCAAGCTGTTTTCACTTTTGTTGAGTTCCAAGAATAAGCAACTCTGTTTTTTTGTTATTTAGAGCCAAGGAGTTCATAGCCAACCAAGACTGTATTGCCTTGAAAACTCCATTGACCATTTAATACGAAAGGTACATTTGTAACGGGCCTGTATTTCCCCGGATGACAAGGATCAAGATTCTCCTTTTTTAACAAGGGTGTGATCCAGGCCTCCTTGATGTTATCAGGGACAAAAGCTTCCTGAAAAGAGCAGTTAGTAAATATGGTTACCCATGGAACCAGGGAACTCAAAAACTCTTTGAACAAAGGTGCGGGGGAAATATCCTCTTTACACAATGTTGGTTTCATTCCATGAACTGTGTCAGCGACTTCCCTATCCGACACTTCTTTAAAAACAAATAAAGATGTTTTGCTGCTGATCAAAGTACAAAATGGAAGTGTTAAGGTTTCTGTATTTTGTAAGAGTTTTACTAGATCAGAAATACATTGTTGATGCTGCTTTCATTTCTGTACAAAACTATCATGGATGTGTTGGCATCATTCATTGTCAATAACATCATGCGTTTCAACCGGTGTCCCTTTTAGTTCCTGTAAAACTGTGAACAAATCCCTTGCTTTTGATTTCGCCAACTCAATCCTGGCATTGAGTTTAATTTCTTTGGCCTTGAACACTGCGACCTTAAAGATCTTGCAGCATCCTTATAGGCATAAAGAGCGGCATCAGACGGGTTTTGCATCCAGTTACGCTCTGCCTTGCGTTTAGCTGTGCTGGCGGACAGGACATCTGGTGAAAACCATTGATTACATTGAATCCATTGTGCCAATAGGTTTTACAGTTTGCCAGTAGGATGACATCATAGATGATGCATATTGGGATATATAACCCCTGTATAATGAAGTTTGTGTGTGAGTGTGCGAGCATCAGTCCGTTGTTCGGCAGTTCACCCTGCGTTATTGAATAGAGAATAAAGTAGTATTTCGTCTGTTCGGTTATTTGGTCTGAGATCTTGATTGGTAATTCCATCTAGCACAAGAGACGCTTAAAGTTGCTAGAGCACATTTTGGTACCGGTGCGGATGGTTCATGTCTAGGCAACTTAGGCCCAGATCCAGATCTTTGGTCTGTCGGACTGTCGGCTGCTTCCTGTGGAGAACGGCGCATAACAAAACACATGTAAGAAGAAACGGTTGGCAGGTCCTCCTTTGATGAAATTCTTGTCCGGGCCCACAGGTGCCCCGCGGATTGAAGGCAAACTGGTCAGTTTTGGAAGAGTCAATGCCGAGGGGCTCGAGCTGAGCCACAGATGTAAGTAGAACATTGAAGGTGGCATAACAATCAAGGGAAACTAATAATTAAATAAAGAAGAGATTCTTAAAATATCAATGATAAAACAATAAGATACTGAACATTGATAGAAAGTGTAAACGAAGGAGCAAAAATAACATTGTTGCATAGATTTTAAAAATGGTTGAAATATTCAAATTTTCAGATAATAATCAGCGATTGATGGTGGCTGCTCAAATTGATCAGTGTGACATGTTTGATAAGATAAAGAGAAGAATACAAGGTTGGGTAAGTATAAACTGTCGAGACCGACTTGTCATCCTGGGGGACACTCCTCTTCTACACTTATGCAGAACCTTGCCAAAATACACAACCACAATAAGGAAGTAGTATTCAGAGTGGGTTTGAGGCACAACCAATAAGACACTCATGCCGTGGCCTCAAGAGGGTTCATTGTTAAAAAATGTATAGCAACATATGATGACATGTTTGTATGCTACATATAAGGGAAAGAAGTTACAGCAAAAGTTGGCTAGTTTACAGTTATGGAAGATGTACCAGAGTGAAAAGATCTGCCTGAGAAGGAGTGAATGTTTAGTCAACATAAAGGGGAGGATGTAATGCCTTTGTCTCCCCTTTCTCGTTCTGAAAATAAGAGTTGTAGAGGAAGTCCCAGACATGGCCTGCACCCCTTCCCCTCATTTCGAGGTACCAGGAGCGTACTCGCCAAGGTATGTGACGTATGAAGAGCAAATGAACATACAAAGAGCAGCACTGGGACTCTGCCCAGTGTACATCAGAAGATCCATACCGGTTGAAGCACCCATAACCAGACAGACCTGGGCAGCACGGTACCCTATCAGACAGCCATACCAGCCGCTGATACGAAATGAGGAGTACCTACACACGGTCCACGAAGAGACCCCCAAAGCCTTAATGGAAGGCCAGTGGCAATGACAGAAGGGCCTGAACAGACTTGTGAATGAACAAAAGCGGCTATCGAAGACAAGCATGCCAGTGCAAGTAACTACGAAAATAAATATAATGGACACAGAGAAGAGACAATGTTAAAAAGTAAGGAAACGGTGCTACATGACAAGATGGAAGCAACCGACCTGTTAAACGTGTGTAAATAGGCTTGAAACGCAAGATGCTAAGAAATCGATACTGCTTGCAATGCTTAGTAGAAGATAGAGCGGCAAGCGCCAACCATATATCTACCTCAATAAGGCACATTATACACATGCGACTCCATTTTGTAAAAGCAGAATTATACCCAGGCGGTCAGAGGCCTGACAGGCCAAGTTTCGTAACACAGCCAAAGGAAAGAGAAGGAGCAGAATCGAAACTCAACAAAGAGCGGCTCATGCCTAGGAAATCGAGGTCAACCAGAGAAGGGGAGGAGAGCGTCAGCTAACAAGACTCAAACTTCAGAGCATACCAGCCTGCCTCATGAAGGTCAAGATAAGCGGACCCCATGCAGATGGCGAGGCCGAAACAGAATTAAATGCACTAAAAGCTGGAAACTGAAGCAGATTCATGGTGAACTAACGCGTGACCAGCTAGGCGCGAAGAAGTACCATTGCCTGATGTCATCCAGGACCCAAGGATGCCATAACTTCTACCGATAAGAGATTTCAGTTTCGAGGCCATCATTAGCCAACTAATTGACACATCGCCCTAAAACACTTATTGATGGAAGGGAGTCAGGGTGAAAATTGGGACACCAGGCCAGGGGTGTCCATTCTGCATGCTGCTAATTAAAAGTGGAAATTTATGTCTAGGGGTGCAACCTGCCCAATCACAATGGACCAAGTTACCTGGAGTCCTATAGATACTGTAAACAGTAAGACGTCATAGTTGTAGTGATGTCTATCACGCGTGATGTAGAGGGATGGGCGTAGACGCCGACCCGATAAGAATTATCCAATCCGCATGCCCTATTATCATATACAGATATAACACCTATACTTAAGTTACCATTCCTAACCAATTATATTGCATGATGATTTTTTATAGAATTAGACGTCAGTGATGACGAGCTTAGCCTATAACAATGACTGTTCGCCTGAAGTTCGAGGAAGTCGGAGCGAGACAGGTGATCGCAATGCTGCTGATTTCCATTTGTTTCTCTGTTTGATGTACTTGTCATTAAACGGACTTCCCTTTGCCAACTTACTGAGTCCTCATTATTGAGTCGTGTTGGAGTAAGTGAATCCTGCACCCCCTATCCTCACATGGTGCAGCTATCTTGTCTTACATTTACAAGTTCTAGAGGGTGAGCGCTGACCTATGGGCCCGTCAGTGAATTCCTCTCCTCCGGAACAGAGCGTAGATACAGAGGTGAAGGGATTTTATCCTGTGAAGGAATCTAAAGCAGGGGCTGGGTATGTTAATCCGACATACAAGCCCCCTCGCTTATGACAATGAGGACAATATGGAAGAGAGTAAAAGCAGAGAAAACAAATAAATGTCAACATGCATTGAAAGCAATTAATGTGATGAGAGAAAGGACAGACAAGATAGACAGATGGAGATAGAGGAAGAGGTAAGGAAACAGAAACAAATAAAGGACAAAGGGAATAACAATAGTACAGAATGAATGGATGGGAGGACAAATATTGGTTAAGCTGGACGATAGGTCTTGATGGGTTTCGAGAAAGAAAAGAGAGCTAAGAGAGGGAAATGAAAGAAAAGGAAGAAGAGAGAGCATATAAAGAAGAGAAGGAAAGAGAAAGCAAGCAAAGGGAAGAACGAAGAAAGTACGAGGTGAGGAAAGAAAAGGAATTATTAGAAAAGAAGAGATGAGAGGAGGTAGAAGCACAAAGAATGTAGGTATGCAGTTTGCAAAGAAGGTGAGAGGAAGATGAATTGAAGGAGATGAGAAGAAGGGAGGAGGAAATGAACAGAAGCAGGGGATTAAAAGATGATGAGATTATCTATGTGATAGAAACATAGTGCCGATTGAAGCACAAGAACAACTTGAGGAAGAGAGAGGGTCACAACAGTCCCGCAGGGAGCTGCAAGGGATACCGAGAATACCAACATGGGTGGAAGGACAAGACATAGATAAAATAGGGAAAAGAGTTGGGGATTTATACAGGCAAATTAGGGATAAAGAAGGGTATAAAACCCAAGGGGATGTAGAAGGATCTCTTTCAAGGGAAACAGAAGGTAGGTCAGATAACACCATAATAGATGAGCACAGAATGTTGTCTTTAGGCAGACTACATGTTGATGATGCGCAAGAGGATAACAGTCATAAAAACTAGGGCATCATGAAGTCAGAAGAAGAAAGGGACGAAAACGAGAGAGTGTGAAGGGAGAGTGCATGCAGATTTTCAAAAGAATTGAACATTCTTCTCCTCTGTATCTATGCTCTTATTTTCAGAAGGGGTAAAATGGTCAGATCTAGAGAACCCCAAAGAAAGAACAACAGAATCGACATAATACCCTGAGCGATCACAAGCACCATCACGCAGTACAAGGGATGTATCCCCACCTTATGTATGCAGATTAAGGGCACGACGAGGACAGAGACAAATGGGCAAGACTAGCCTTGCATGGAAATCAAAAATTGTAGGCAGGTATGATTACGCACCTGGATTTTCACAATTCCCATTGTAAGAGAAAGGGGGAGAACAACCTCAGTATATTCCATGGTCACGAATGGATAAAGACAATTTAAAATGTAAATTAGCAAGTTTAACTTCCGGTGAAGGAAAGGGATTAATGAGCTAGAGAGAATGATATCAGGAATGACGTTAACCATAGGTGACGTAAAAGGCATGCTAGCAGCCATTATAGGGGAGTGAGCTGACGACATATGGAAATGAGCAGGATACACAGGTGTGACCACACAAATCACAGCACACAATGGAGCACTATTTAATAATTTCAGAACAGATGTATGGCAGGCGCTCAGATTGCAATATCCTTATACATCAGCCATGGTCGCGATTATGACTAGGAAAATGGGTGAGGATGAAGACCCTGTTGCTTTTATTCAAGATATTCAAGAGAGATGGCACCTTGAAACAAGATAATTGTGGGATAAAACGGTAGCATTATTCGACCACATTTTGTGTCAGGGACTGCCCAACCAAGTGCAACAGCAAATGAAGAAACAGGTGGGAAAGGAAGTGAAACCATTGCCAGAAATACAGTTGACAATCGTGCATCACTGCCGATTGTTACAAGAGAAGAATAAGCAGAAAGCCAAGAGCAGAAAGCGGGAAGAGGCGAAGTTAGTTCAGTAAAAGTTAGCAAAATTAGCCATAGAGGGAGTGTTATTGACAAGTAATGAGGGTATGGTGACACAGGAAATGCAACCACAGTGACAAAATAACATATCGTATTCCATGGATCAGAGTGGGTACAAGTCTTGGCCAAGAGGAAGAGAAAGTACAATAAAGTACTGCTTGGCCGCTCTTCCTTCTCGTCATCCTGTGGATCTACGTTCTTTCGTTGCATCTAACGATAATATATGAGCTGGTTTGTTCTATCATTGTGCAGAGTTAGCTAAGCCCCGCCCATTGAGGAAGTGAAGTCATAAAAGCTAACTGTTGCGTGCACCAACGCACGCGCACCGAGCAAAGTACCGGAAAGTACCGCTTGCCGCTCTTCCTTCTCGTCATCCTGTGGATCTACGTTCTTTCGTTGCATCTAACAGTAAACCCTGTCAACAAATCAACATTCAGCTGATTATATTGACTGTAGGCCTTACACTGAAAGTAATTATTATTTTACTCTTTTCATTTAGATAATATAAGAGCTAGTTTGCTCTATAATTGTGCAGAGTTAGCTAAGCCCCACCCATTGAGGAAGTGAAGTCATAAAAGCTAACTGTTGCACGTACCAGTGCGCCAGCACCAAGCTTTGCCGCACTTGTCATGTCTTGGTGTGTGCCTCCGGTGCTTCACGGTCCTTTGCTTATCCATTATTAGCCTTGCAAAAACGAATGTATCGAGGATTAGTTACACTCACAACAGGCATTCCCCCAGTGTTCTCCTTGGGCATGTCCTCAGATACCGCGGCTGGAACAGTTACACTGCACTGTCCGCGGAAAATTAACAGGAGCTCCTCAACCCCTTATACAAGAACGAGCAAAGCTCGAGTAACATCATCAGTTAACCTTGGAAAACATGCATACATTCACTCTTTCTGTCAAGATTTGCCTCATACATCGACACCAGTAACAGGCGCAAGGACACCAACATAACCAAGTATAATTTGCATGGCTAAAACGTCGGCTATGGAGAACGTTACTAACAAATCACCTGCAACCATTTGTTAACCTACTGCATCTGAGAATAATGTCTCATTGTCTGTCAGTGTTCTGCTTTGTAATGTAATGACTGCTCCTGTAACTCCGAATATGAAAGAAAGATCACTCGTTGAAGTAATAGATCCTGTTGTAATTAATATTGATTTGAATTTTTCATGTTTTTCCTCTCAAATGCGCCATGCAAACTTACCAGGTACTCCTGACTTATTCGCGGATACTAGTCACGTAATCTCTTTTTCGGAACTTTCTTTTGCAGTTCCGAGGCCTCTGCAATCTCAGCGGGTATCAGCCGTTTCAGATTCTAACAATAATGTTGAACCCGTGAACGTTCTAATAGAGATTGCCTTGAATTCAATTCATTTAGCCATTCAATCAATGGCAAAAATCTTTGAATCACTAGACATTAAATTGTCACAACAAAATAAACAAATTGAACAAGTCCTGAGCTGGCAACAAACACCTTTTAAGAACATATGAGGTAATTTGGCAACGTGGACTAAATCGAATGACATCAAAGAAACCATGGTCTCTGTAGCCACCCAAACTACCTTACAAAGTGTGGAAGCTGAAACGAGTGAATGAATTACACCTTTGGTTCCTTACATTGCAGAAATTATAACTGCAGCGAATAATGTGAGCAAGGAAATGAGCACCCAGAAAAGAACTGTAAAGAATCAAACATCAGATAATCTAACACCACCAAAACCATTATATTCAATGTTTTCAGTGGCAAGCTCACAAACGGACTCACTTAAAAGTAACAGTAAAAGAGTAACGTTTGCATTGAACAAAAAATCCAAAAACATTAAGAACATAAAAACCACCTCTTCCTCTCAAACTAAACAATTTATAAAAGCGACACACCAGCCACGTCCTGTATCTTTAAAAGTATCTCAAGTGATTGCAAAGAATAATCAGCACCAGGCACAACAAAAGAAAAGCAATATAGCATCAATCAAGAATGGTACTATTCCAGCCTATAAACCGCTTGATGATTTAATAGAAGCAGCCTCTGCTGCTACTACTGCTGATTAACATTGCCAAACCAAAGCTGAAAAAGCAAAAGACACACACATATTACAAGGACTCGATTTTGATGCCAAACAAATATCTGATAATTATCGGAGAGAGGTCCGACGCACAGTGGATTAATACATGGCAATGCAAACAGTGCAGCTACTTCCCCTGATGTGCGCGAGTGAGTCGAAATCACAAGCAAGAGTGGGAAGTAATTTAGACCATAACCATCATATGCAAAGAGAAATCTCGCAATCATGTAAAAGAATAATAACTCAAGTTTCTCTGATCAATGATGCTGAAATAAATCCAAGCGTTCTAATAGACGGACACAGTCAGCCAACTCCTACATCTCGCCCATTATCAGGTACTGAAATTAAACAACTGATTGCAACAACCATAACACAAGTCCTTCAAGACAGATCACCAAGTCTAGCTCGAACCGAGAAACCAAAATCAGTTCCATTGAATACAAATAAGCAACAAAGTCTAAAAGTGAGACGCCCAGCCATACATTCTTTGGTAATAAACTGCCGTCCGTTACCTGCTATCCAATATATCTTGAACCGGAAATCGGTCTTGGCCATCTTTTCTGAAATTCCTGCTTTAGACGATATCGGTTCAATTGACATAGAACAAGTGGACTTTACTACTGACAGTAATAGAACATCTGTAAGGTTGTGGATAAACCCGCGAGCGATTTTAAACACGATATGGGCAGTTAA